>NC_064645.1:636303297-638788297 GCF_023864345.2 Schistocerca serialis cubense
ATTAGGAATTTAATTTTAATGGAGCTAGGCTGGAGGTCGCATATTAAGCAATAAGAAGAGTTTCAATCAAAAGGCAAAAGGACTTATCTCAATACATTTCATATAAAATAAAGAATAACAATCCCCTGCCTTAAGGGCAAGACAAAAATATTAATTTAAAAGATATTAATACTCGGCTTAAGGCCACTTATCAACCAAATAACTAAAACCCAAACATGGATGTTAGTATGTAACAGACACGGAACGGCGCTCAAAAGTTTCCAAGGGTCGGCCTGGAATTGTAACACCAACGCCCGTTTAGGCGAGACAGGTAGCATGATCAACAATGTATAAATCGGAAGGCAGCCCAACCGACAGACAGCCGACGAAACAACCAACTACCTGATTTCGGTAACCAGGCAAAAAACACTATAACCAAAATGCCAGCGAGGTGAAGTGACCAGTAGCACTGGTCTTCAAATCTTGGTTTGTTAATAAGCCAAGGCAGAATAGCTACTGACATACATGAACATCGCAAAGCCTGTGGAAGTACACGCCGTGGCGGGCAGCACCAACACGGTAAAAATGGTTCAAATGGCTCTGAGCACTATGGGACTTAACATCTATTGTCATCAGTCCCCTAGAACTTAGAACTACTTAAACCTAACTAACCTAAGGACATCACACAACACCCAGTCATCACGAGGTAGAGAAACAACACGGTAAGAAAACACTGACTCGCTGCTCTGTCGCAATCGACCAACTGGCTACTGCAGTACGCAGACAGCATTACAGCATTTAAAGCATCGCTCAGTCGAACTGACACAGGGTACACCGTGCTGCACGTAACACTGCCACGAGAAACTCGAACACTCGTAAAACGAATCACTGATGAACAACTAGAACAAATCACCGGCGGACACACACAAAACCCGAAGGACGGTCGGAGGCGAAACACGCGTCGTCTGACCAGACGACCGACCAACAAGCAACCAAGGTCGTCGGCACTCAAACCATGTGCGTCCACTGTCCGTCGGGAACTGGGAGACACGGCGATCCGGGCACACTGGCTCGGACCCAATCATGCAGAGGTAACTCTTGCCCATTGGCAACGACGTCTCCGCACAAGAAGGAACCTACCCACGCCCAGCAAGATGACCCAGTGACGACGCCCAGAAACGGTCAAAAGACCAAACACACGTCGCCCAAAGAGGTGACAAACTGACCGACCGACCAGCGGTCCGCCGCGTCCCAACTCCAACTGCTCCAGGTCCGATCTCTCTCCACGACACACCACGACCGCGGGAAGTAATAGCCGTCCAACAAAGATAATACGGCCGGGAAAATATCGATACACGCTGCTACTGCCACTCACGGGCAGGCAAGACAGTAGTTCAGCGACACCAGTAATTGAAATTTAAAATGACGAGGTGGCCGTACAGTAAAATAAGATGTTACATAATAGATGGCACGAACATGAGCCACGCACGGCTCAATGGAATTGGCCTTGTCCGCAGATTTGATAACAATATCAGGAGCCACGTCGAGTGAACGCAGTTCCACCCTCTTAGCAGTTAGGTTAATATTACTCTTTGGGCAACATGACCCATTCGACTCACAACACATTCCAGTGTCGATACAAAGCTTAAACCTTTCCCTAGCACGGACAAAGCTGCATTGTCCAAAGCTTCCTCCGTGACGTTAACCAAATAATCTCGAGAAGTAGTATTCTGCACCAACCCAAGGAAACCTTCATACTTGTGCGAATGCGACAAAGAAGCACTATCCTCCAGTCCCCATAAACTGCTGAAATTTTCAAAACTGCCATCAAATGATAGCGAAATAAATCCTTTGAAACAAAATACAACTCTCGGCGATTAGATGTCATCCATCTCCCGCAAGTAACGATGAATGATCTCCTTGTAGTGACACTTAAGTGTCTCCTAGCGCACAAACTGTTGAGCACAACTTACAGAATTGAAGCCAGGTGACGTCTTCGACCACTGCCGGTATTTCGACATGTGAACACCCTGCCGTTTTTAAGGCCAATGCTACGAGAGTTCGTTGCGTAATGAAATTTAAAACCTCAGTATGTGGGAGATACGTGCAAATACAACACACACACACACACACACACACACACACACACTTAACACTAGCGCCACCGCGCAACCAAAGACGGCGAACGTCAGAAGAAGGGAGTATTAAATACCAAAGGGTGAGAAAGTAGGATTAATTCAGTCACTCTGTTGATTCACCAGGCGATGAGCAGGATTCCAGGCAGACTTTAAGTAGAAACCTCGCTCTCTGTTTATAAGATCTTAACTGCCTTCTTATACAGAGTGATGCAACTGTCCCTACCATTCTCGTTTTACGCAGTCCGTAATGCTATATATGGGCTTCATAAACCACGCACGAGATTTTCATATTCTCCTGTTCGCCACGTTCATTCTGCTAGTCCTACAGAAAACATGAACAGTACCTTCTTGGGGGAAGTTTAATGTAGCTAAATTTTTGTACTGGGGCGCTTTTTTGCCGATTTCCACGGTTTTCTAGTTATTCAAGAAAAACTTATGGAAGTGACCTTCAAACGCACCTCCACCCCACATTCTTGCCTCACCAACAAGGATTTCTAGTACGTGTATTTCGTGGTACTCTCTTCTACTACTGTAAATTCCCGACTAGATGAACTATTCCCGATATTCGACTTCTTTCGGTCTCTATTGATTCTGCTATTACACCACCAGCCTATTGTTTATCATTATTAATCTAAACATGATCTTGAGGGTAATAAATGAGAAACTAGTTTCCTAAAAGCTACACTACAACTAATTACCTTGGCATTTTGATCCAATCTCTCTCTTACCAGAACATTAGTTTCGCAGTTAGAAGACCTGACGACTACAATGATGCTGTTAGAATTCATAAAATTGTTTGATAAAATTTACCCAAACATCAGTTGCTCGACTGAACTGGTGGCGCAATAAAGACAGTCAATGAAGACCAAGAAAGGTCGAATGTGGGAAGTAATTCGAGCTGTCGCAAATATTTATACACTTGTAGGAGGGAGTGCGATGAACAACATACCAGAAATCCTGATGGGTAGGGGCACATTTTGGGAGTAGGAGGGCGTTAGAAGGCCACTTTTGTATGTTTCGCTTGAAGAATTCGAAAACTACTGTCTCCTGCGAAAACGTATCGTAGTACAGAACTCAGCTATATTAAAATTCCTACCAAAAGTTTCTGTTCATGTTTTCTGTAGGACTAACACTTTGCATGCGGTGAGAGAGAGTGTATGATAATCTCTCGCGTGGTTTATGGAGGCCAGCTTTAACATTGCAGGTTGCATAAAACGACAGCAGAAGGGGCACGTGACTCGCCCTGTACATGCTACAGCAGAACACTGCCTTCGCACCAGACATCTCACAGATTGTATAGCAACATGGAGATTCTGACGTGCACTTCCAAAGATTGGAATACTGTTGTTAAGGGAGGAGCTGAGGTTAAATTAGCAACTGACATAAGAAATGGAAATTTTTGCTTAAATTCTTCTTTGAATTCTTCTCCCTCTTTGATTAAACAACAGAGGAACAGATTTAATGGTAACTACCTACTGGCTAGTAATTAATAACCACTATCGGTAACTTTGGTTGTGTGTTGGTGACAGTGTTCGCGCTGTTTGCGTTCTCTTTCTATATAGGCCCACAAACCGAGGTTTTAAATTTCCTAGCACACCTGTTCTTTGTTGCATTTCTGTCTTGCGAATGAGGTGTTGTGTACCTGTAGAGACATCGGTGTACGTCGGTAGCCCGGCTACATTACCGTAAGTTCTTTTAATGTGTACATACCGAGTGATATCTATCTTACGGTTATTATACCGTGGCGTATGGCATGTTTTGTACCTAACGTTTAGTCTCCTAATGCTTTGAACACCCTCTAAAGCTATAAAAACGTAGTTGTTTTTCAGTTTTAAAGCAGCACAGCAAGGCGAAATGTTCATACGTAAGAGTGCCATGGTTATGGGGCTTGCACAGCAGAAGAGTTGGCGCTGTTCGCCGGTTTACCATTATGTCCCAAACCTTGTTTAGTTTCAGTCCCTTTTCCAATTAACATCTATTTTGTTTTCGATATTCTATGACCACGCTGTTCATCCTAGCATACTAATGACTGAACCTAGGGAAAATAGCAGTGTTGGAAAATTTGGTTGTTCCGTGGTCCCAGCGCAATATCGGCTACCATTTGTTTGTTCACGTTGCGTGTTGCGTGTTCTTAAAGCGGGCGTTCAGGCATCTCTTAGTAGTTGCTACATACGCCTGACAGAATTTGCAAGGGCTTTTGAATAATTCCGCCGTGGCACGCGTGGGCAAAAAATGGTTCAAAAAGCTCTGAGCACTAAGGGACTTAACATCTGAGGTCATTACTCCCTAGAACTTAGAACTACTTAAACTTAACTAACCTAAGGACATCACACACATCCATGCCCGAGGCAGGATTCGAACCTGCGACCGTAGCGGTCATGCGGTTTAAGACTGTAGCGCCTAGAACCGCTCGGCCACTCCGGCCGGCAAAGCGTGGGCAGTATTTAAACACAGTAATAAGGCACCTTTGTTGGTAGTTTTTAATCACCGTCTTCGTGTCATGATGATGATGTCTGTGACTCTCTTGAAGATTGGGAGAAAGACTTTCGCCTTAACTGTTACTCCAATGATAAATGCACAGTGGAGGAATTCACTGGAGATAGCACATGTTCAGCGTGGGGAGCGGAATCGATCTATTCCCTTTCAGAGAACACTGCCCACGACTTGCCTCAGGAGATTTAATGATACCAGGAAAAGGCCATAACCGGGTGGGTGGACGATTAAGTAAAAGTGAATCAACCGGAAGCGAGTACCATTATGATAGTCACATATCCCTCCCTCTCGAAATGAAATTACGATGACTGTCTGGTCTTTTATAGATTATAATTAGCTGAGAATAACACAATATATTCTAGCAGGATTGAGTTGATTTACTGAAAATACGACACTGTTTAATCCGATGAAATTCTTACAACAGTGCCTGATGCGATGATCGTAAAAAACTACGAATTTTTTAGAATAGTGAATAAAATATAGTTTTAAAGGATTCATTCCATCTCTAATTCACTCGATGACGCCAAATTCTGCAAACCAGTTAAAGAGAACATTTGGATTATCTTCGTATTTCTCTTTTGGAAACGAAAAACAAACGTGCTCCCCCAACGCTTAAACTTTACACATCGTTGGTATGCATGTTACCCAAGTCTTCCCTAGTTATCCACGTGACAGCTACAACAGCAGAGATGGATAAGCGATGATCAGTCTCACGATGAAATTCCATGTATTTCCGATATGAAAGATATCCATAGAATTTAAGAGAACACATAAGGAGGAATTCATAACATTGTCACTAAAACTGCTATAGCTACTTTCTTGTCAGATGCCACTGACAGTTTTCCTGCAAGAAAAAAATCATGTTTCTCTTAAAGATCTCTGCACTATCATTGCAACCAGTTTGAACTTAAAGATGTTCAAGACACACTTCAAATGAACAGCACATTTTTAGTCAATTTACAGAAGACAAAGCTATGCCAGTAGTTGTCCAGAAACAGATATTGAATGAAGACTGCGAACGTTGTGTGGTGTAGGGCTTCAATGGGAGATTCTCTGGACACATCATGGCATTATGCTACTCTTACGAAGATCCTGACATCTGTTAAACCAATACTAAGTGAGTTTATGCAATATGCGTCTTACAATTCACATACATATATAGCCAAGGTCTAAAGATTTATTGTATCCATAATATTGTAGGCTTATGAAGAAGACAAATTAAGCAGTCATGCATAATAAAAATTTATTTAAATGTGATGCCTGGAGCTTATCGTAAATATATTTACTGTTGTTGTTGTTGTCGTCTTCAGTCCTGAGACTGGTTTGATGCAGCTCTCCATGCTACTCTATCCTGTGACAGTTTCTTCATCTCCCAGTACCTAATGCAACCTACATCCTTCTGAATCCTCTTAGTGTATTCATCTCTTGGTCTCCCTCTACGACTTTTACCCCCCACGCTGCCCTCCAATGCTACATTTGTGATCCCTTGATGCCTCAGAACATTTCCTACCAACCGGTCCCTTCTTCTCGTGAAGTTGTGCCACAAAATCTTCTTCTCCCCAATTCTATTCAATACCTCCTCATTAGTTATATGATTTACCCACCTAATCTTCAGCATTCTTCTGTAGCACCACATTTCGAAAGCTTCTATTCTCTTCCTGTCCAAACTATTAATTGTCCATGTTTCACTTCCATACATGGCTACACTCCATACAAATACTTTCAGAAACGACTTCCTGACACTTAAATCTATACTCGATGTTAACAAATTTCTCTTCTTCAGAAACACTTTCCTTGCCATTGCCAGTCCACATTTTATATCCTCTCCACTTCGACCATCATCAGTTATTTTACTCCCCAAATAGAAAAAATCCTTTACTACTTTAAGTGTCTCATTTCCTAATCCAATTCCCTCAGCATCACCGGACTTAATTCGACTACATTCCATTACCCTCGTTTTGCTTTTGTTGATGTTCATCTTATATCCTCCCTTCAAGACACTGTCCATTCCATTAAACTGCTCTTCCAAGTCCTTTGCTGTCTCTGACAGAATTACAATGTCATCGGCGAACCTCAAAGCTTTTATTTCTTCTCCATGGATTTTAATACCTACTCCGAATTTTTCTTTTGTTTCCTTTACGGCTTGCTCAATATACAGATTGAATAACATTGGGGAGAGGCTACAACCCTGTCTCATACCCTTCCCAACCACTGCTTCCCTTTCATGCCCCTCGACTCTTATAAATGCCATCTGGTTTCTGTACAAATTGTAAATAGCCTTTCGCTGCCTGTTTTTTACCCCTGCCACCTTTAGAATTTGAAAGAGAGTGTTCCAGCCAACATTGTCAAAAGCTTTCTCTATGTGTACAAATGCTAGAAACGTAGGTTTGCCTTTTCTTAATCTTTCTTCTAAGATAAGTCGTAAGGTTAGTATTGCCTCACGTGTTCCAACATTTCTACGGAATCCAAACTGATCTTCCCCGAGGTCGGCTTCTACCAGCTTTTCCATTCGTCTGTAAAGAATTCGTGTTAGTATTTAGCAGCTGTGACTTTTTAAACTGACAGTTCGGTAATTTTCTCATCTGTCAACACCTGCTTTATTTGGGATTGGAATTATTATATTCTTCTTGAAGTCTGAGGGTACTTCGCCTGTTTCATACATCTTGCTCACCAGATGGTAGAGTTTTGTCAGGACTGGCTCTCCCAGGGCCGTCAGTAGTTCTAATGGAATGTTGTCTACTCCTTGGGCCTTGTTTCGGCTCAGGTCTTTCAGTGCTCTGTCAAATTCTTCACGCAGTATCGTATCTCCCATTTCATCTTCATCTACATTCTCTTCCATTTCTATAATATTGTCCTCAAGTACATTGCCCTTGTATAGACCATCTATATACTCCTTCCACCCTTCTGCTTTCCCTTCTTTGGTTAGGACTGGGTTTCCATCTGAGCTCTTGATATTCATACAAGTGGTTCTCTTTTCTCCAAAGCTCTTTAATTTTCGTGTAAGCAGTATCTATCTTACCCCTAGTGAGATAAGCCTCTACATCCTTACATTTGTCCTCTAGCCATGCCTGCTTAGCCATTTTACACTTCCTGTCAATCTCATTTTTGAGACGTTTGTATTCCTTTTTGCCAGCTTCATTTACTGCGTTTTTATGTTTCCTCCTTTCATCAATTAAATTCAGTATTTCTTCTGTTATTCAAGGATTTCTACTAGCCCTCGTATTTTTACCTACTTGATCCTCCGCTGCCTCCACTACTTCATCCCTCAGAGCTACCCATTCTTCTTCTACTGTACTTCTTTCCCCCACTGCTGTCAATTGTTCCCTTATGCTCTCCCTGAAACTCTGCACAACCTCTGGTTTAGTCAGTTTATCCAGGTCCCATCTCCTGAAATTCCCACCTTTTTGCAGTTTCTTCAATTTTAATCTGCAGTTCATAACCAATAGATTGTGGTCAGAATCCACATCTGCCCCTGGAAATGTCTTACAATATAAAACCTGGTTCCTAAATCTCTGTCTTACCATTATATAATCTATCTGATACCTCTTAGTATCTCCAGGATTCTTCCATATATACAGCCTTCTTTTATGATTCTTGAACCAAGTGTTAGCTATGATTAAGTTATGCTCTGTGCAAAATTCTAACAGACGGGTTCCTCTTTCATTTCTTACCACCAATCCATATTCACCTACTATGTTTCCTTCTCTCCCTTTTCCTACACTCGAATTCCAGTCACCCATGACTATTAAATTTTCGTCTCCCTTCACTACCTGAATAATTTCTTTTATCTCATCATACATTTCATCAATTTCTTCATCATCTGCAGAGCTAGTTGGCATATAAACTTGTACTACTGTAGTAGGCGTGGGCTTCGTGTCTATCTTGGACACAATAATGCGTTCACTATGCTGTTTGTAGTAGCTTAGCCGCACTCCTATTTTTTTATTCATTATTAAACCTACTCCTGCATTACCCCTATTTGATTTTGTATTTATAACCCTGTATTCATCTGACCAAAAGTCTTGTTCCTCCTGCCACCAAACTTCACTAATTCCAACTATATGTAGCTTTAACCTACCCATTTCCCTTTTTAAATTTTCTAACCTACCTGCCCGATTAAGGGATCTGACATTCCACGCTCCGATCCGTAGAACGCCGGTTTTCTTTCTCCTGATAACAACGTCCTCTCGAGTAGTCCCCGCCCGGAGATCGGAATGGGGGACTATTTTACCTCCGGAATATTTTACCCAAGAGGACGCCATCATCATTTGACCATACAGTAAAGCTGCATGCCCTCGGGAAAAATTACGGCTGTAGTTTCCCCTTGCTTTGAGCCGTTCGCAGTACCAGCACAGCAAGGCCGTTTTGGTTATTGTTACATGGCCAGATCAGTCAATCATCCAGACTGTTGGCCCTGCAACTACTGAAAAGGCTGCTGCCCCTCTTCAGAAACCACGCGTTTGTCTGGCCTCTCAACAGATACCCCTCCATTGTGGTTGCACCTACGGTACGGCCATCTGTATCGCTGAGGCACTACAGTTGCTTAAAACTACAACCAGAATAAAATAATAAAATAGGACATCTTTCTTTTGAAAACGCTTCGTGGCTCCCATCTGTCTTATCCTCTGGACGAATGGAGGCAAACAGTGTGTTCCCCAGCCAAACGAAGCCTCGCATCAACAGCGGGCCATTCTCAGTACTGACGGTCCGCAGCGCCACTGACTTGCTGCCTCCACGCTACCCTCTCAGGCACAGTGCTGTTGAGCTCCCTCCAGCATGTTTTCGCTTTGGCTGGAGGATTCCAGAGGCCATTTGCTCCTTGGCTGTCTAAGACCGATCTGTGGTCGTCCATCCTGTATCACAGCCAGCCGGCAGATCCTGGGTCAGCCCCCACTGGTATCAAAGAAGCTCTGCAGTCACGCCAATGCCTGACTCCCAGCGAAGCACCGCACACTTGTCAGCTGCTTCTCGCGGTGACCGGGCGCTAACTTTCTTACAGTATGGCCGATTCCGTTCCGGCAGTGCAATTCGTCTCCACCACTGCGACAACCCCATGGACAAGCCACGGCGATGCAAAACTGGCGTGCCGTGCAAGGCGGCGAGCGCCGCACGGAGACTTGTCAGCCAGTGCCATTGCCAACAACGTGCTTGAGACTCGCCACAACTGTTCTCCATTGTCACAGGAAACCTCGGAGTGGCGCTGCGTCCGTCAGGTCACCGACACAAAGGCTCTCTGGCGTGACAGGCGCGAACTGCTGGGTGAGGCAGGAACTCAGGCTTGCCGGTAAACACCTATTTCACGGCACAACTAGACAAACAGTCATTAAAAATAGATTTCCATGTGATAGTAGAAGAGAAGCACAATATGTCAGTACTCATGCGCCAGAGTTAGCTGTCTCTTGTGTTGCAAAACGTAGCACATAAAAACGGGATTCCCATACTTCGGGTTCTGTTGCTGATATAAAGGTAGGATCAATTATTTTGGATATCGTTTGGGTTAAGAACCATTTGTATACTGAACAGAAGGATCCTCGTACTATAAATATGTTACAATGCAACGTCGACATTTAAATATTACGCACTTATACCAACTGAGGAAAAGAAAGCAAATCGGCTGGATCTTCCTGCATCACATTTGATTTACGGTACGTCTTAAAGAGCTTATGGAGACGGTATTAAATCATGGGCGGTTCCTGAGAAAACCCGGAGTATATGGTTCTTAGGTCCAAAACTGAACCCCGGATTCCGAGACTGCTACACACTCCAAACGTCTGAAATTTTAACGATATATTCTTAAGATCACTATCTCCAACAGACTAAAATCTTCTTGATAACTTAATAGGTTTCCGAGATACAGAGGTTCAGAGTAACCCTACTTGTACACGTAAAACACGCACGTAGAGTCCTATGGGAGGCGAAAACATTATAAAGGACGTAGCACGGAAAAATATGATGTAAAGCGTCTTCGTTATCATCAGAACGATTCTCGAAACCCCATGTTGTTGTAGTACTGAAACACGGGGAAAATTTTTTGTGCACATAAAATTTCATCTGAGCTGTAAAATTATGTAGTTCTGTGTTATTTTACCAGCCCATAAAATTCTATCTGTATGAGTGACGTCCCCTGCTTTTGCAGCGAATAGAAGGAAACCAGGGGGAAAATGTCCCCATTTATTAAAAGACTGACTGAAAGGTTGGGTACCAGCAGCCTCACCGTCTTCAAAAATTTTTCCATGGATTTTGTCATGGTTACATATTCGCACTTTTGAATGTTGAGAGAGAAGAAATCATTGATAGTAGGAAAGAGATGGAAGAGTCATAAATACTATAATATAGTAGACAGTGGTTGTGGTATAGGAAGAGTGTAGGAGACAATGGCAGTAAATGAGGAAGAGAATGACAAAGTGTCAGTGGATCATAGTTGGCAGTGACAAAGCAGTGCTAGGAAAAGGGCGAAGGAGGCAGTGCTATTGAGAGAGGACTAAACAGAAGGAGACAGTGAAAGTGGGTGAGGGCTGGTTATAATGAAAGACAGAGTTATTACAATGGCAACGAAGAGGGTAGTATGAAGGAATGAATGAGGAAGTAGCTGTAAAACAAAGAGAGAGATTGTCACAATGAGAGTGACCAGTATTTGTAGGACAAAACAAAGGAGACTCTGGCTCTGAGACAGGTGACACTAACAGTGAGACAAAAAGGTTATGACATTGAGTTGGGCTGTATGAGACTGTGAGGCTGGAAAATGGGTATGGATGTGTGTGAGCAACTAAATTGAACAGCGATGGACTTGTGGGAATAATTTGTATAGGTATTGGCCGGCCGGGGTGGCCGAACGGTTCTAGGCGCTCCAGTCTGCAGTCCTTAGTTTTTTTCTTTTTGGTCATCAGTCTACTGACTGGTATGATGCGGCCCGCCACTAATTCCTTTCCTGCGCTAACCTCTTCATCTCAGAGTAGCACTTGCAACCTACGTCCTCAATTATTTGCTTGACGTATTCCAATCTCTGTCTTCCTCTACAGTTTTTGCCCTCTACAGCTCCCTCTAGTACCATGGAAGTCATTCCCTCATGTCTTAGCAGATGTCCTATCATCCTGACCCTTCTCCTTATCAGTGTTTTCCACATATTCCTTTCCTCTCATATTCTGCGTAGAACCTCCTCACTCCTTACCTTATGAGTCCACCAAATTTTCAACATTCGTCTATAGCACAACATTTCAAATGCTTCGATTCTCTTCTGTTCCGGTTTTCCCACAGTCCATGTTTCACTGCCATACAATGCTGTACTCCAGACGCACATCCTCATAAATTTCTTCCTCAAATTAAGGCCGGTATTTGATATTAGTAGACTTCTCTTGGCCAGAAATGCCTTTTTTGCCACAGCGAGTCTGTTTTGACGTCCTCCTTGCTCCGTCCGTCATTGGTTATTTTACTGCCTAGGTAGCAAAATTCCTTAACTTCATTGACTTCGTAACCATCAATTCTGATGTTAAGTTTCTCGCTGTTCCCATTTCTACTACTTCTCATTACCCTCGTCTATCTCCGATTTACTCTCAAACCATACTGTGTACTCATTAGACTATTCATTCCGTTCAGCAGATCATTTAATTCTTCTTCACTTCCACTCAGGATAGCAATGTCATCAGCGAATCGTATCATTGATATCCTTTCACCTTGTATTTTAATTCCACTCCTGAATCTTTCTTTTATTTCCATCATTGCTTCCTCGATGTACAGATTGAAGTGTAGGGGCGAAAGGCTACAGCCTTGTCTTACACCCTTCTTAATACGAGCACTTCGTTCTTTATCGTCCACTCTTATTATTCCATCTTGGTTGTTGTACATATTGTATATGACCCGTCTCTCCCTATAGCTTACCCCCACTTTTTTTCAGAATCTCGAACAGCTTGCACCATTTTATATTGTCGAACGCCTTTTCCAGGTCGACAAATCCTATGAAAGTGTCTTGATTTTTCTTTAGCCTTGCTTCCATTATTAGCCGTAACGTCAGAATTGCCTCCCTCGTCCCTTTACTTTTCCTAAAGCCAAACTGATCGTCACCTAGCGCATTCTCAATTTTCTTTTCTATTCTTCTGTATACTATTCTTGTAGGCAGCTTCCATTCATGACCTGTTAAGCTGATTGTGCGATAATTCTAGCACTTGTCAGCTCTTGCCGTCTTCTGAATTGTGTGGATGATGCTTTTCCGGAAGTCAGATGGTATATCGCCAGACTCATATATTCTACACACCAACGTGAATAGTCGTTTTGTTGCCACTTCCCCCAATGATTTTAGAAATTCTGATGGAATGTTATCTATCCCTTCTGCCTTATTTGACCGTAAGTCCTCCAAAGCTCTTTTAAATTCCGATTCTAATACTGGATCCCCTATCTCTTCTAAATCGACTCCTGTTTCTTCTTCTATCACATCAGACAAATTTTCACCCTCATAGAGGCTTTCAATGTATTCTTTCCACCTATCTGCTCTCTCCTCTGCATTTAACAGTGGAATTCCCGTTGCACTCTTAATGTTACCACCGTTGCTTTTAATGTCACTAAAGGTTGTTTTGACTTTCCTGTATGCTGAGTCTGTCCTTCCGACAATCATATCTTTTTCGATGTCTTCACATTTTTCCTGCAGCCATTTCGTCTTAGCTTCCCTGCACTTCCTATTTATTTCATTCCTCGGCGACTTGTATTTCTGTATTCCTGATTTCCCCGGAACATGTTTGTACTTCCTCCTTTCATCAATCAATTGAAGTACACTCCTGGAAATGGAAAAAAGAACACATTGACACCGGTGTGTCAGACCCACCATACTTGCTCCGGACACTGCGAGACGGCTGTACAAGCAATGATCACACGCACGCCACAGCGGACACGCCAGGAACCGCGGTGTTGGCCGTCGAATGGCGCTAGCTGCGCAGCATTTGTGCACCGCCGCCGTCAGTGTCAGCCAGTTTGCCGTGGCATACGGAGCTCCATCGCAGTCTTTAACACTGGTAGCATGCCGCGACAGCGTGGACGTGAACCGTATGTGCAGTTGACGGACTTTGAGCGAGGGCGTATAGTGGGCATGCGGGAGGCCGGGTGGACGTACCGCCGAATTGCTCAACACGTGGGGCGTGAGGTCTCCACAGTACATCGATGTTGTCGCCAGTGGTCGGCGGAAGCTGCACGTGCCCGTCGACCTGGGACCGGACCGCAGCGACGCACGGGTGCACGCCAAGACCGTAGGATCCTACGCAGTGCCGTAGGGGACCGCACCGCCACTTCCCAGCAAATTAGGGACACTGTTGCTCCTGGGGTAACGGCGAGGACCATTCGCAACCGTCTCCATGAAGCTGTGCTACGGTCCCGCACACCGTTAGGCCGTCTTCCGCTCACGCCCCAACATCGTGCAGCCCGCCTGCAGTGGTGTCGCGACAGGCGTGAATGGAGGGACGAATGGAGACGTGTCGTCTTCAGCGATGAGAGTCGCTTCTGCCTTGGTGCCAATGATGGTCGTATGCGTGTTTGGCGCCGTGCAGGTGAGCGCCACAATCAGGACTGCAAAAAATGGTTCAAATGGCTCTGAGCACTATGGGACTCAACTGCTGAGGTCATTAGTCCCCTAGAACTTAGAACTAGTTAAACCTAACTAACCTAAGGACATCACAAACATCCATGCCCGAGGCAGGATTCGAACCTGCGACCGTAGCGGTCTTGCAGTTCCAGACTGCAGCGCCTTTAACCGCACGGCCACTTCGGCCGGCTTAGGACTGCATACGACCGAGGCACACAGGGCAAACACCCGGCATCATGGTGTGGGGAGCGATCTCCTACACTGGCCGTACACCACTGGTGATCGTCGAGGGGACACTGAATAGTGCACGGTACATCCAAACCGTCTTCGAACCCATCGTTCTACCATTCCCAGACCGGCAAGGGAACTTGCTGTTGCAACAGGACAATGCACGTCCGCATGTATCCCTTGCCACCCAACGTGCTCTAGAAGGTGTAAGTCAACTACCCTGGCCAGCAAGATCTCCGGATCTGTCCCCCATTGAGCATGTTTGGGACTGGATGAAGCGTCGTCTCACGCGGTCTGCACGTCCAGCACGAACGCTTGTCCAACTGAGGCGCCAGGTGGAAATGGCATGGCAAGCCGTTCCACAGGACTTCGTCCAGCATCTCTACGATCGTCTCCATGTTAGAATAGCAGCCTGCATTGCTGCGAAAGGTGGATATACACTGTACTAGTGTCGACATTGTGCATGCTCTGTTGCCTGTGTCTATGTGCCTGTGGTTCTGTCAGTGTGATCATGTGATGTATCTGACCCCAGGAATGTGTCAATAAAGTTTCCCCTTCCTGGGACAATGAATTCACAGTGTTCTTATTTCAATTTCCAGGAGTGTATTTCTTCTGTTACCCATGGTTTCTTCGCACCTACCTTCCTTGTACCTATGTTTTCCTTCCCAACTTCTGTGATGGCCCTTTTTAGAGATATCCATTCCTCTTCAACTGTACTGCCTACTGCGCTATTCCTTATTGCTGTATCTATAGCGTTAGAGAACTTCAAACGTATCTCGCCATTCCTTAGTACTTCCGTATCCCACTCATTGCGTATTGATTCTTCCTGACTAATGTCTTGAACTTCAGCCTCCTCTTCATTACTACTATATTGTGGTCTGAGTCTATATCTGCTCCTGGGTACGCCTTACAATCGAGTATCTAATTTCGGAATCTCTCTCTGACCATGAAGTAATCTAATAGAAATCTTCCCGTATCTCCCGGCTTTTTCCAAGTATACCTCCTCCTCTTGTGATTTTTGAACCGGGTATTCGCTATTACTAGCTGAAACTTGTTACGGAACTCAATTAGTCTTTCTCCTCTTTCATTCCTTGTCCCAAGCCCATATTCTCCTGTAACCTTTTCTTCTACTCCTTCCCCTACAACTGCATTCCAGTCGCCCATGACTATTAGATTTTCGTCCCCCTTTACATACTGCATTACCCTTTCAATATCGTCATACACTTTCTCTATCTGTTCATCTTCAGCTTGCGACGTCGGCATGTATACCTGAAC
The DNA here is from genome assembly GCF_023864345.2 of Schistocerca serialis cubense. NCBI lineage: Eukaryota > Metazoa > Arthropoda > Insecta > Orthoptera > Acrididae > Schistocerca > Schistocerca serialis. The sequence goes on from NC_064645.1 coordinate 636,318,973, forward strand.
TATCGTTGTCGGTGTTGGTCTGCTGTCGATTCTGATTAGAACAACCCGGTCACTGAACTGTTCACAGTAACACACCCTCTGCCCTACCTTCCTATTCATAACGAATCCTACACTTGTTATACCATTTTCTGCTGCTGTTGATATTACCCGATACTCACCTGACCAGAAATCCTTGACTTTCTTCCACTTCACTTCACTGACCCCTACTATATCTAGATTGAGCCTTTGCATTTCCCTTTCCAGTTTTTCTAGCTTCCCTACCACGTTCAAGCTTCTGACATTCCACGCCCCGACACGTAGAACGTTATCCTTTCGTAGATTATTCAATCTTTTTCTCATGGTAACCTCCCCCTTGGCAGTCCCCTCCCGGAGATCGAATGGGGGACTATTCCGGAATATTTTGCCAATGGAGAGATCATCATGACACTTCTTCAATTACAGGCCACATGTCCTGTGGGTACACGTTACGTGTCTTTAATGCAGTGGTTTCCATTGCCTTCTGCATCCTCATGTCGTTGATCATTGTAGATTCTTTCGCCTTTAGGGGCAATTTCCCACCCCTAGGACAAGAGAGTGCCCTGAACCTCTATTCGCTCCTCCGCCCTCTTTGACAAGGCCGTTGTCAGAATGAGGCTGACTTCTTATGCCGGAAGTCTTCGGCCGCCAATGTTGATTATTTATCAAAATTTAGGCAGTGGCGGGGATCGAACCCGGGACCGAAAACGTTTTGATTATGAATCAAAGACGCTACCCCTAGACCAGTTTAGTTAGGTCCAAGTAGTTGTAAGTCTAGGGGACTGATGACCTCAGAAGTTAAGTCCCACAGTGCTCAGAGCCATTTGAACCATTTTTTTTTGTATAGGTACTGCGGAGGGTAGAATCAGGCATCTGGAACCACCATTTTCAGTCAATCTTTTAATAAACAGGAGCGTATTCCTCTTTTTTGTGGTCCGATAGGAGTCTTTTTCCGCCAATAATCTACCTAATGAAGAACTAACTGCAATAAAGACACGCGTTTGATTCGCTAGTAGTTAAAGTTTCATGATGAGAAAACTGGTGACTTTTATATCAGGGATATATATACCTTTGGTATGTACTGTCGATGGCTGCTCTGTGGTAGTCAATGACTCGCTTTCCACATCTACGTATTTGACAGTTTATTCGATGCCTTCTACGAGGATTGCCCAGAAAGTAATTCATCGCACTTTTTTTCTTCAACAATTCTTTATTGAATATAATGAGAATTATACACACTAAAGTATGGTGTTTTACCTAGACACCCTATTTTTCCACGTAATCCCCATCCCGTTCGATGGCCTCCCTGCAGAGCGAAATAAGGGCGCGTATGCCCTGTCGGTACCAACCCTTGTCCTGGTGACGGACCCAGTGCTTCACTGTGTGAACTTCCTTTGTTGACTGACAAGTGCATCAGCAACTGCCGAGTCGCAATATGTCTGTCCTCGCGAATTACATCATCAGCTCGCTGCAACATGTCAGGTGTGACAGCCGTGGATGGTCTCCCCGACCGCTGCAAATCGTGGTGGAGCTCAGCCGAACCGCCATCTGCTAACCTCACCCTACGTGCCCTGCGACTAACTGTACTTCTGGAGACAGCAGATGGTTTATAGACTTTGCACAAGCGTTTGTGAGTGTCCCCACAGTTGCTTTCTCTGCAGTCAGAAATTCAATGACGGCACGTTACTTGTAACGTACACCACAATCCTGCAATTATCTGCCGGAAGTGACGGAAACCTGCCGCGCTCACTCAAGAGACTTCAAGTAATACATCCGTAATATTTCAATTTTATAGCATTGTTTTCGGCTCAGAAAAAAATGCGGTCCATTAGTTTCTGGGAAACCCTCGCATAAACCCCACAGATAGCGGGTTCTGAGGCGTTTGTATCGAGCTGTTTCTATTATTTATTTTTTTGTGAAAACGTCCACTGTGGTATAACTGCAGACATAATGCTTTCAAGCTACAAAACCATTCGACCAATTCGACAATGTAATCAAAGGAGACCAGGGCGCTTAACTGATGTAATTATATATGAGTCAACTGCAATTCACTTTCGTGCCATCTGCAACGGGGAGTCAAAAATTTTTAGTGTGATAGGTGTTATATTCGCTACACATATCGCTGTCTATCTTTCTGATAGTGGGTTCCGTTGTTCAAGGTCCAAATTACCGGTCGAAACACCGTTGTACAATGGCTTGTATTATCGCATTAAATATTACAGCCCGCTTCTCTTTATTTCTCAATGACCGTGGAAAAGCTGCTGACATGCAAAGAACAAAAGGAATGTTGTTCTATCCTCCCAAAAACTGCTTTACACCTAATCATCTTTAGTCTCATAACAAAGGGATCGGAATTGAAGTGGATAACAAAGAGAAGCATAAACATGAATAATTGTTGAATTTATGTCTTTTGACTCCATTAAACAATTACCACAGTTACAGGTTTTGTCGTTTTTCGCAGGTGTGGCCGTGGGCGCCAGCGTATTCACCATCACAGCCATGAGCATTGACCGCTACCTGGCCATCAGACACCCTATGGCTTTCCGGAAGATATTCAACCGGCGGACCACGATCGCTGTAAGTCAAATCTTAAACATTATATCTGTTTGCGTATTATGAAACACAATTAAGGAAAAAGTATATACATTACATTGATGGCCATATGTTGCTACATTATTGAGTTGACAAATCCCTGCACACCTTTCTCATTTACGTATTCCGTTGTTTTCCTAAATCGTATAAGGCTGAAATAATTCGTCTGCATCTACATCTGCATGACTGCAATTCCTCTGGCAGAGTGTTAATCGAACCATCTTCATCCTACTTCTCTACCGTCCCACTCTTGAACAGCGTCCAGGTAAAACGAACACCTAAATCATTCCTTGCGAGCTGTGATTATTCTTTTCTTATTACAATAATGACTTTGGCCTCTGAAGGCGGGTGCCAACAATATTTTTGGATTCGAAGGAGAAAGTTAGTGATTGAAACTTCGTGAAAAGATGCCCATCTCGCGTAGTATATCTGCGGCATTCTCTCACCTATTTCGGGACAATACAAAACGAGTTGCCATTCATTGAACTTTTTCGATCTCCTTCGCTAATCCTATACGACGCGAATCCAACACTACGTAGCAATATTCGAAAAGAGGGCAAACAAGTATACGGTAGGCAGCCTCTTTAGTAGGTCTGTTGCATTTTGTGAACGTTCTGCAAATATGTCTTAGATCAGCTTCCCCCACAACATTATACTTGCAATCTTTACAGTTCAAGTCATTCGCTGATATAATCCCTAAGAATTTAACTTTCATGTTACCAAAATTTGGTGGATTCAATTCAGGGCTCTCCAAAGCACTGCGTGTGTGAGAATGTGAAACGTAACTGAATCTGAAATTAATGAAGATCAGGCATACCCTTGAGTTACAGCACCGAATTAAATGCGCGCTGTAGAATTACTTACCTTAGTATTGGTCTTTGAGTAGCTTCCTTCTTGACTAAGCAAACCGTTCTCGACACGGCCTGGAACACCGCCACTGTTTCAATTTAGAGAAAAAGCAGTCAGCAGTAGCGGCCTAAGACTTACGCAATAAGAAGCTACCCTCAGACGAACAGAGTGTCAGGGAACACTCTTGGCCCTTGGGACGGGAAACTGCATCTGTCAAACATACTCGAGGTTCAACGTGGAGTGCCACAGGGATCTAAATTGGGACCCCTTCTTTTCCTTGTACACATAAATGACTTACCAGGAAATATAGATGTAAAGACATATATGTATGCAGATGACATAACTTTTCTATCTGTAAACCATGTACTTGATAACCTTGTAAGTGATATGAAATTGGCAAAAGAAAATGCAACATCATGGTTTAATGCCAATGGTCTGGTATTAAATGAGGAAAAGACCCAGAATATGTGGTTCAGTCTATCAAAGACTACAAAAATAGAAAAACAAAAGGCAAAGTTTTTAGGTATTGTACTTGACAACAGTCTAACATGGAACTCTCATGTTGATCACATAGTGGTTAGGTTGTCAAGAGTTATATATTTGTTGAAGAGACTGATGTGTTGTGTGACATTTGAGTACGTAAGGACAGCGTACTTTGCCTTTTTTCAATCTGTTTTAAGGTATGGGTTAATACTCTGGGGAAACAGCAGAACAATAAATGAAATTATGGTGATCCAGAAGAAAGCAATCAGAGTAATGGCTAAGGTAGATAATAGAACACATTGTAAACCATTGTTCACTAAATATAGAATTTTAACAGTAATTAATTTATATATTCTTGACAGTGTTAAGTACATACTTGCTGAACTACCTAATTTAAGTGTAACAAATGAAAGACATGGCTACTATACAAGAACGTGTACTTCTCTGCTGTTGCCACAAAATAGATTAGCTAAAACTAACAATAGTCATAAGTATATGGCAATTAAAATATATAACAAATTGTCTAAAAATGGGTCAATCAAGCCTGACAAATTATTTAAAGACAATGTTCATAACTTCTTGTTAACTAATCCATTCTATTCATTAGAAGAATTTTTAGAAATGCCCAATATCAACTTAAATATGTAAATTTTTTTTTTGTAAAATTAATAGGTTAAATGAACTGACGAAGTCTATTGCATGTAACAATGCTGAATGACTAATAAAGAATCTGAATCTAAAATGCGGAAGAATCATCAATGACCAATGGTATGAGGATGGAAAAGGTAATGGAAGCCACTGCATTAAAGATGTATGATGTGTACCAATAGGACATGTGACCCCTAATCGAAATGTGTCGCCGGCTGCTGTGGCCGAGCGGTTGTAGGCGCGTCAGTCCGGAATCGCGCGACTGCTACGGTCGCTGGTTCGAATCCTGTCTCGGTCATGGATGTCTGTGATGTCCTTAGGTTAGTTAGGTTTAAGTAGTTCTAAGTTCTAGGGGACTGATGAAATCAGATGTTAAGTCCCTTAGTGCTCAGAGCCATTATTTAAAAGAAGTGTCAAGATGATCCATTGGCAAAGTATTCCTAAGTAGTCCTCCATTTGGATCTCCGGGTGGGTACTACCAAATGGAGAGGTAATAATTTCCACAGCGAAACTCTTTCTCGGAATCTGCCAGAAAACCCAAAGAGATTATGGTCATACATAAAGCACACCACTAGCAAGAGACAATCAGAGCCTTTACTGGGCGATAACAATGGTGAAAACACTCATGACAGTGTCACTAAAGCGGAGTTATTAAACATCGTTTTCCGAAACTCATTCACCAAAGAAGACGAAGTAAATATTCCTGAATTCCAATCAAGAACAACTGCCATGATGAGAAACATAGAAGTTGATGTCCTCGGGGTAGCAAAGCAGCTTAAATCACTTAATAAAGGCAAGGCCGGTGGTCCAGATTGTATACCAGTCAGGTTCCCTTCAGAGTACGCTGATACAGTAGCTCCATATTTAGCAATTGTATACAACCGCTCCCTCACAGAAAGCTCCGTTCCTAAAGACTGGAAAATTGCTCAGGTCACACCTATACTCAAAAAGGGACATAGGAGCAATACGCTGAATTACAGGCTCATATCACTAACGTCGATTTGCAGTAGGGTTTTGGAACATGTGTTCGAACATTATAAATTACCTGGAAGAAAGCGATTTATTGACACATAGCAAGGATTCAGAAAATATCGTTCTTGCGAAATACAACTAGCTCTTTATACTCACCAAGTAATGAGTGTTATCGACAGGGGATATCAAATTGATTCCATATTTTTAGACTCCCAGAAGGCTTTCGACACCGTTCCTCACAAGCGTCTTCTAACCATGCTGCGTGCCTATGGAATATTGCCTCATTTGTGCGACTGGATTCGTGATTTCCTGTCAGAAAGGTCATAGTTCGTAGTAACAGACGGCAAGTCATGGAGCAAAACAGAAGTAATATCTGGCGCTCCTCAAGGAAGTGCTGTAGGACCTCTATTATTCCTGAGCTATATTAACGAGGGCATAGGAGACAATATGAGTAGTCGTCTTAGATTGTTTGCAGTTGATGCTGTCGTTTACCGCCTTGTAAAGTCATCAGATGACCAAAACGAATGGCAGAATGATTTAGATAAGATATCTGTATGGTGCAAAAAGTGGCAATTGACTCTGAATAAAGAAAAGTGTGAAGTTATTCACTTGAGTACTAAAAGAAATCGCCTAAATTTCGATTACGTGATAAGTCACAAAAATCTTAAGGCTGTAAATTTAACTAAATACTAAATTACAATTACAAACAACTTAAACTGGAACTATCACATAGATAATGTTGTCGGTAGAGCAAACCAAAGACAGCGATTCATTGGCAGAACACTTAGAAGGTGCTACAGGTCTACTAAAGAGACTGCTTACACCACGCTTGTCCGCCCTATTCTGGAGTATTGCTGTGCGGTGTGGGAACCGCATCAGGTGGGAATGACGGATGACATAGAAAAAGTTCAAAGAAGGGCAGCTCGTTTTGTGCTATCGCGAAATAGGGGAGATAATGCCACATACATGGTACGTGAATTGGAGTGGCTATCATTAAAACAACGGTGTTTTTAGTTGCGACGGGATGTTCTCATCACATTTCAATCACCAGTTTACTCCTCACTTTGTCCGCACTTCTGCTAATTAAAACATTCTGTTGGCACCCACCTACATAAGGAGAAATGATCATCACTATAAAATAATTGAAGTCAGGGCTCGCACAGAAAAAATTAAGTCCGAGCTTCTCCCGCGCGCCGTTCGAGAGTGGAACAGTGATCGACAGCTTGAAGGTGCTTCATCGAACCCTCTCCCAGGCACTTTATTATGAGTAGTAGAGTAATCACGTACATGTAGATGTAGTGACCTACGAGAAAAAACTAAATAACCAACTAAAGGGTAGCGTACTACGAGTCGGAGCTTCGAATGTCAGAAGTTTGAACGTGATAGGGGAGATTGATAATCTGAAAATAGAAGTGCCGAGGCACAGTCTAGATATAGAGTGGATCAGTGAAGTGAAATGGAAAGAAGGCCAGATGAATACATGGTAATTTCGACAGCAGCAGGAAGTTATGTAATGGGAGTAGGATTCGTTATACGTAGGACGGCAGGGCAGAAAGTGAGAAGGTTGTTTTCATCAGACTCGACAGCAAACCAACATCGACAACAATAGTTCAGATACACAAGCCGACGTCGCAAGCAGAGGATAAGGAGATAGAGAAAGGAAATGTAATTCAGGACGTAATGGGAGGTGAGTACCTATTAGTCATGGAAAGGGGAAGAAGACGTGGCTACGGGAGAATACGATTTTGGTAGTAGAAATGAGATATGAGAAATACTTGTTGAGTTCTGTAATAATCTTCAACCACTAATAGTCAATACTCTGTTAATTAAAACAGGTGGAGACACACTTGGAAAAGGCCGGGATGTACTGAAGGATTTCAATCAGATTACATCACTATCAGGCAAAGATTCCGAAATCAGATATTGGATTGAAACGCGTACCCAGAATCGGATATAGATTCAGATCACAATTTAGACGTGGTGAATGGTAGGCTGAAGTTTAATAGACTAGTCAGGAAGAATCAATGCGCCGAGAAGTAGGATACGTTTGTAACAAGGAACAAAGAGACGCTTGAACTTCTCTGAGGACGTAGATACTTAGATACTAAAAGCTCAGTAGGCAGTTCAGCTGAAAGCAATAGATATCTACAAAAAATGCTATCACAGGCTCTAGGAAGAAAAGTGTATTTACAAGAAAAGCAACAGTGAAGAAACAGTGGGGAACAGAAGAAATACTTCAACTTATCGACGAAAGAAGGAAGTACAAGAATGTTCGGGGAAATTCAGGAATAAAGAAATGAATGTCACTTAGGAATTAATTATAAAGGAGGTGGCGGGAAGCTATGGCGAAGTGACTACAGAAAAAATTTGATGAAACAGAAAAAGATATCGTTGTCGCAGAGACTGACTTTGCATATAGAAAATTCAAAACAACCTTACAACCTTCGGTGGCATTCAGATCCATGGCGATAACAATACGAATGCAATGCGTGTGTCAAATGCAAATGATTCTAAGAAAAATAGGGACATGCTATAGACAAAGTCATGTAATATACAATATGAACAAGAGCCAAGAGGGAACAGTGAGTGTGGAAGTCTATGACCCAATGGAGTGTATGACAGGGATGGATGTAGTCTTTCGCTCCTACTGTTCAATCTATACATCGAGGAAGCAATGACTGAATTAGATGAAAGTTTCAAGAATTAGACTAAAATTCAAGATGAAAGGATGTCAGTGATAAGATTTGCTGATGACATTGCTATCCTTGTGAAAGTGAAGAAGAATTACATGATCCTCTGAATGCAATGAAGATTCTGATGAGTGCAGAATATGGATTGAGAGCAAATCTAAAAAAGACTCAAGCAATGAGAAGTAACAGAACAGAGAACAGCAAGAAATTTAACATCATAAATTGGTGATCACAAATGAGACGAATTAAGGAATTCTGCTACAGAGGCAGCAAAGAAACCCAAGACGGACGGAGCAAGGAGAACAACAAAAGCAGTCTACCTCTGATGAAAATAGTCTTCCTGGCCAATACAAGTATGCTACTATCAATACTAATTTGAGGAAAAAATTTATGCGTATGTATATTTCGAGCACAGCATTGTATGGTAATGTGACATGGACTCTGGGAAAACCGCAACAGAAGAGAATCGAAACGTTTTTCAGGTGTGGTGCTACAGAAAAAGCTTGAAAAATTGATGGACTGAAAAGATAAGGAATGATGAAGCACTTCACAGAATCGGCGAGGAAAATAATACATCGAAAGAAGAAGGGACAGAATGATAGGACATCTGTTACAACATATCTAGGAACTATAGAGAGTGAAAACTGTAGAGGAAGAGAGTCTGGAATACATCAAGCAAATAATAACGAAGGGTGCAAGTAGTACTCAGAGATGAAAAGGTTGGTACAGTAGACGAATTCGTGACGGGTGAATCTGAAGGTGAGAACTGTTGCAATATTTATCATTTAAAGGCAATGGTTGTGATAATAAACTCAGTGTTTCAGCAACTCTATGATTTATGGTAAAAACACATGAAGCACGCAAATGTGTACCTTAGCATAAAGTGTTACCGCACATTTTAGGTTTGAGGAGGTTGCTGTGCCATAAGCGCAAAGTAGGGAGACTTCGATGTGGAGAAATAAGCACCTACATGTAGACAAGGTATCAGTGTGACGTGTATTTCCCACGTGAGTGCGGTAAATGCGGAAATGTGAACTATGCTGACGTTATTATCAAATCAATACGCCTACGTCCCTTGAGCGCATTGTTACAGATGACGAAAGCTAGTGCGTCCACTGGTAACAGGAGTCGAAATCACCGACCATCCACAATCTTCTCCCCCAAGAAGATCAAGAGACAGCAATCTGCTGGAAAGGTGATGTTTATCCCAATCTTTGATTGCCGGGGCCAGTTGCTTATTGATTTCGAAGAACTTGGTGGGGCCATCACAGGGGAACGGTACTGCACAACATTAGACAGAACTACGACGTTCAGTTTAGGCGAACCATCCATGAAAACTGCTACAAGGAGTCCTTCTTCTCCATGATAACGCTCGTCCCTACGTCGGAAATGTCGTGACGCAGAAGTTACGCCAAGAGGACGGCACCCGAGCACCGGCCCTATACTACTAATATGTCCCCATGCGGTTTCTGTCAGACGAGGACGTACAGCAGGCAGTTATTTATCCGCGCAGCAGAGCACGGTTTTTTTTATTAAATGGGTGTCTTCAGCTAGGTGGATAGGTAGGATTTTTGTCTCACTGCTCACAGCGATCCTGCCTAATTTGCATATCGATTCTGGTCTTTATGGCCTTAGAACCGAACGTTTTTGATCGGCGCAAATATGAGAAACGCGAAATAAAGTTACCGAAAGAGATGGAGTTGCATTATATGTCGGGTTTAGTTCTGTGAAATAGGCACAGTAGCTTGTCTACGATGATCACAGTGGTTGTTTGATTTTTTTAATTAGAGGTGGAGCCCCTCCACGCTAACACCGGCATGGTCGCCAACTCAAAAGGTATGCTGCCATCTCTGCATATGGGTTAGTTTTCACTAATGTGAAGAGTCGCAGGATGTGGGTACTACGATGTTTGCATACGTCTGGTTAAGGTTAACCATTATACGCGCTCATCTGGAGAAAGATTGGGTCGAAAGTCGAACGAAGGGTAGCGGTTTGAAGGGCAGAGGAAAAGAGTGCCAAGGCAAGAGCCAAGGGAAAAAAACCTCTGCGACAGTTAGGTCGGGTAGTTAGAGCAATAGCGGATGTCTTACTGACTGCGACAGGTTATGCAAGGGTAGGCTTTGTTAGTAGTGGGTATCATGCATGTCGATTCCTTTGAAGTTGTGAGGTGCTGTTACTCGGCGGCTGGCGCTGGGTGCCGGTGTTGATCTCTCGGTCGGCGTCAGCATAACTGCAACAGTTAGGTTCATCCTCGTTTTGTGTCCGATACATCACACATCAGATGCACAGTGAAGGGTAATGTTGGCGACCTGTTTGTGCGTTAGTGGACGAGCTCGTCGGTTTCTCTGCTGTAGGTTGTTGTGTCGGATTTAGTGGTAGCTGGCATATCCAGTCAACGTTGCTGATGTGCTGGGGCTTGCCGACGTTTGTCGCTTGTAGGTGTATGTCAGCTTGGCATGGGTTGTTATGCCCTAGCTAGTAGTGTCTTTGGCCGCTAATGCTTCCACATATAGTTCTTGTGGGTGTTTGGAACTAACATCCAAGAACTTTAAAAACCTGAGGTACATGAGTCAGTGTTAGCTATCCTGCAGTTGAACTACAGTACCCTAGATTTCCCTAAAATGCCAAAGCTATAAGCGATGTTTTCCATAATCTTCAGTGTACTGTGAGCAGAGAGGCGAGGCAGTGACTCTGTGACTTGAGAGCTGAGCTGCAACTTAGCCTCCGTCACCTGTCCGTGACATCTGCCCTGAAACGCCCCCACCTTCCGTCCCTCCTCACCCCCTGTGACCGACTTTCAGCATCTCTCCGTTTTTCCCATCTCCTCCCAGCAGTCTGCTCCTTTCTTTCTGCCAGACAAAACACGACCACCAATTCTCTCAATGTTGCTACAGCTCGCCAATGGCGTAATTCTTTCTTTGACAATATTTTGTGCTCAGAAATGCCAAAACGTCAACAAGTCAATGAATCGAATTTCTTCTCCACTCTTGTTATTGGCTTTCCACTGAGTGTCATGTCATGATGTTACTAATAACCCACCAGTCTGTGTTCGTTAGGCGATCAGCTAGCCCCACATTACAGGTCCTGTGAAATGCTAAAGAGCTCAATACAAATCTAGTGGCCGCCTCTGCTCCAGTAAGTACGTCAGTGCTGTACTGTCAAGTTCCTAGGAAAGCCAGGAGGCATTTATCCCTCTACGTATATCATTTAACAAGCTCCTAGCACCCACCACGTGCCAAGAGAGTTCTGTCTTGGCCACTTGACAACTGCACTGTAAGTAGACATTGGCCTGCCTGCCTGCTCTCCATGTGTCAAAGTGATTTCTATCCCCTGGAAAGGAAACAGGTGCCCTTCCTGCTATTTCTACTCCATCCCTCTTTCTGCGATGGCTGGTGCACCAACGCCCTACGGCTGCACATTCGACTGGGCCTCACAGTACGTCCCCTGTCATAGCCTGAGCACTCCTCAATTCCAGATTTAGCCCATAAAGCAAATCTGTGACACCCAGAACAATACTAAACTACAAGAAATTAAGACGAGGAAGTGAAATCGTCTCAAACAATCACTGTGATATCATGACTCCCACTACACTAATGGAACTCTTACCCATAAGTATAATTAAAGGTGAACAAATATGAAAAGAAGCTAGCTAGAGGGTTTGCGACATTCACACTTTTTATTATTTTATATAGTCAACTGCCACATTGTTCATAATACACATATTTTGTCCAAATCATTTCGCAATTGGTTTCTATCATCTGATGACACTATGAGTCAGTAAATGACAGCATCACCTCCAAAAAGTCTAAGAGGGTTGCTCAGATGTCACCTAAATCTTGGTACAGTAACTTGGCCGGCCGCGGTGGCCGTGCGGTTCTAGGCGCTCTGTCCGGAACTGCGCGGCCGCTACGGTCGCAGGTTCGAATCCTGCCTCGGGCATGGATGTGTGTGATGTCCTTAGGTTAGTTAGGTTTAAGTAGTTCTAAGTTCTAGGGGACTGATGACCTCAGATGTTAAGTCCCATAGTGCTCAGAGCCATTTGAACCATTTGAACAGTAACTTGTCTATGATGATCACAGTGATTGTTTGGAACCAACATCCAAGAATTTTAAGGATTTTGGGAAGCACCAAATATCACTTCTCTTATATTTTGAGTCTTTCCATCGATTACTAGGAATTCAGTTGGACAGCTGAGACGATTACTCCGCAGGCACACGGTTTCACTAGAATTCACTTCCTTCGAAAGGAGAATGCTCATTGAGTCCTCCAGCCTTTATTAGCTTTTGGACGATGTCAAATTCAACCATAGCCTCCCATTCATCCCTCCTAATTTTCCTTGCTGTAATAAAAGGTGAAGCCTGCCCCTTGTTCCTCTCTAGCTGTAATGTTGAACTGTAAAACTGTTTGCAGTCTTAGCTGACGCCCAGCCGCTCATCCAACTCTGGGCCCTGCCACTCTGTTATAGATGATCATGGTGCTGTGGTTGGGAGACGCTGCTGCACGCCTCATCGCTGGCAGAGGTGGTAATGTAGCACTGAGACCAGCAACTCTGCCTCATGGGATCATGGTGCTGTGGCTGGCCACGTGGCCTTTAACCCTCCTCTCGTTGGAGCTGTGTTCTTTCTCACTGGTTTATGCCCAGCTATTCTTGCTACTGTGAGCCCAGCCACTCTGGTACAGTTGATCATGAAGGTGTGGTTTGCGGTACTAGCGTTCACCACCCTACCTCTACTGTTGGACGCCTGCTCACATGATTGGATGATGACGTGATACTCCAATCTGAGAGTTGCTTCACTATTATAGGTGACTGTGTTGCTGTCGCTGGCGGTGCTGGCCATTATCTCACTGCTGCTGTGCATCGATTCACTGGCTGATATGATGCTCAGCTACTCCTGCTAATGCAAAATTAGTCACTCTGTCACAGGTAGAGTTGTAAAACTACCGTTCCATCACAGACTATCGTATGTAAACGTAGACTACGGTATTTTTGCGATTAGCTTTGGCCAGCTAAGGGCGTAACCGCGTTACACATATGTTAGGTGTGTTGCATATGTATTGGACGTTGTCTCATTGCGATTGCTTTGTTTGCATATGCGATCAGTTCTTACTAGCTTTCCCTAGAAACTTTAAGCAGTGAACCATCTAGATGTGAATGAAGGTATATAAAGGACTGCATAAGCTATATAACATTTTGTTCCACGTATTTGTACTTGTTTCTGTTGCATGAAAGTAAACACTGTATCAAAATTGAGATTATCAGTGTTCAATTCAGGCTTTATTTCAATATTTTTGCTTTGTAACGTGATACAGAAAGATGTTGAAATAAAAAATATAGTTTCATCACATAGCACTGGAAAACACAGTTGCCTTAAAAAAGAAAGAAAGAAAAAAGATAAAATTTGAAGCAAATTGCTAAACAATGTGCAACTGAGTTAAAAACGTGGGCGTGTAAAACGGACCTGCATCTTAGTGCTTTGATTACATGAATGTGCTAAGTTACGCATCAATTGGTCTTTATTACGTAGAAAATGCAATTTTTATTTTGCAAGGATACAAAAGATGCAGTGGAATAACTCTGAACGGTGTGCAGATTTAATTATGTACGAAACAAACAAAAAACAAAGAGAAGTAGTCGTGTCCCAGTTTCTCTCTGACACATTCATTTATGTTTCTTTCCTTACCAATGCTACCAATATTATAGGTAATCCGACCATTTACTGTGTCATTTATGTATGCTCCAAAACTACCGAACCTTGCTTTTGGTAGAGCACAGCTATAATTTCAGGCGAACATGATGTTTCGGATGGCAGGCTACCCATCAACTCGTCGCTGCTGTGCGTGTAACCATTTGCTACTTCCTTAAATGTGAATCTTGCCACTCAGTTACAGGTGATCGGGGGTTCTATGGCTGATGGCACTGGTCACCCTTTCGACGCTGCTGCGTCCTCACTCTCTAGCTGTTGGAAAGCCCGACTACTACTCCCACCGCGAAACTGGCAACCCTGTAATAGCTGGTCATTACCTCAGTGCTGCTGTGTGTGTCTAATCGCTAGCCGAGGTGGTGCGCAGATACTTGTGCTACTGTGAAATTAGCCACACTGTTGTAGGAGATTGTGATGTTGCGGATGGCAGCGTTGGCCATTATCTCGCCGCTGCTGTGCCTTTACTCACGGGCTTGGCTGATGTACGGTTACTTCTTCCAATGAGAATATTGCCACACTATAACAGGTGATGGTTGTGGCTCAAATGGTTCAAATGGCTCTGACCAGTAACTGACTTAACATCTGAGGTCATCAGTCCCATAGAACGTGGAACTATGTAAACCTAACCAATCTGAGGACATCACACACATCCATGCCCGAGGCAGGATTCGAACCTGCGGCCGTTGCGGTCGCGCGGTTCCAGACTGAAGCGCCTAGAACCGCTCGGCCACAGCGGCCGGCGACGGTTGTGCTGCGGGTGGCTGCACTGGGCATCCCCTGGCCGCCGCCGTGTGCCTGCTCGCCGGCTGCGGCGGCTCCCAGCCACTCGCGCCGCTGTGAGCGTTGCCTCTGGTTCGCAGGTGATCGTGGTGCTGTGGCTGGCGGCGCTGGCCATCTTCTCGCCACTGCTGCGCGCCTACTCGCTGGCAGAGGTGGCGTCCGGCTACGCGTTCTGCTACGAGAGCTGGCACGACAGCGAGAGGCGCGGCGCCAGTCTCGCGTTCTTCGTGCTGGTCTACGCCGTGCCCGGCAGCATCGTCGTCATGGCGTACTCGCTGATGGGGCGACGCCTCTGCGCCATCAGCCCCCCCTTCTCCGAGGACAGCATGGCGTCCACCAAACAGGTCAGCTGCTCCCGACACTCACTCTGAACAGATCAGCATCACGTAGTAGGGTTGCTATTAAACTGATACTTTAAATACGTGAAGCTGACATTTTGGACCACTCCACGACTTCAATTCACTCCATCATACTATGTTACACAGAATGTTTCCGTTGCATAACTATTAGCATGTTCCTTAGAAAAGCAGAAGCTGACCGACAGCAAAGGGTATTGTAGAATTAGTAAGGAATAACAAGAAACTTTGCTTCTATTGAGAAGATATCTACAATTAGAGCTACTAAAGAATATTATATATATATATATATATATGTATATATATATATATATATATATATATATATATATATATATATATATTCCTGATGCCGTACAGGCTAGGTTACAGGCGACATGAGTTGTGCTCTCAATTATCTTGTAGAGAAATGAATAGAAATTTATTCTTCGTATTCAATATTGGCCCCACAAATTTGTACCATGAATAGGGTAACCGGTAGCCTATTATATATTATATGAGAAATAGCCAAGTGAAAACCGAACACCTGCCACAATGGGACGATCCAATGGTACCACTCAAAAGGAATCACCGCACGTATTAAGACATTGACCCCGATGGGAGTTGCGGTTGTGAACCCGTCAGCAGCCGACTGCTTTCTACGAAACACGTACTGATAGTCTCGTCTCCCAGTGAGATAAATGTGTCAACGCGCGTAGCGATTAAAATCGGACAATCCCACGGCCCCGTTGAGTCGGATGTTTGGTTTTCATTTGTCTGCCTCTTATGCCTGAAGAATTCAGTTGGTATGTTTCTCTGGATGTTGATGAGCTCTACTTCGATTATGTCCCATTCGCCTGTTTATGTTAGACAGTTTTATATTACCTCAAATGTATTTATTTAGACTGTCGGCAGCAATAATTCTACCATCTACCATTGTCTCTATGCTTTATTGTCAGGACTGGGGTTGAATGATACGCTCACGTTAAAAAATGTTAAAGAATACATATCTAAAGAAATAAATAAGATTAGCCTGCAAATCAGACAGCGGAAGCCGGTAAGGTAGTAACAATTCGTTACTTTAACAATCTAATAACGATATGTACAGACAAATGCCAGATTAGCTCAGTATTTCAGTATGGAGTAGATACTAACCTAATGGATCAGATATGAATGAACCCTTAACAGATCATAAAAATTTCAACACAGATGGTTCGTATCGGCCTTACAGCCCTGCCTTCGGAATGACTTTGTGAGGACAGGGAATAGAAATGAATCTATCACGATTCAGAAAAGTTAATTAAGTGGATGTATGAATGAGTATTAATTTTGCATTTGAATTTGAATAAAATAAAATATTTTCTCTGAGAATCAGAGCACAGATCTTTTTACTTCCGTTGGAGCTTAGGAGTATCTTTCTTGAACATAAATCTGAGGGAAATTAGTTGACACAAAGAAATAATGAAACACGTGTTCTGTTCTGAGCGCTGCATTTATCATTTGGCCAGCATGCGCTCAATAACATTATAAACACTTTAACATTTTCTTTTATTCCTTAGTAATAGTATGTTAACTTACAGTACTTTGATATGTTAGCTAAGTACCTGACACGGAGGATTAGTAAGAAGCATCTAGATTAAAGTCTTGAATAGCCGGAACTGTTTTTTGTCAACGTGTCCGTCTTTATATGGAGGAAGATAAGATCCAGTGTGTAAAAAATATACATCGCTGTCTTGTCACAAATGCAGAAGACAACATAGTTAAATTGTACCACTAGGAAATGATTTTCCTATATAAGGCATTACAAATCCCGTATCAATCAAAAATGATTTTTGAGGAAGCAGAAACTTCATAAATATGAATAATCAGTGGAGCGGAAGATTTTACTGTCGATGATAAATTGATGTATGGGATCAGATCGAAGTTTTTTCTGAAGTCTACCAACCGACGAAGCTGAAGTCTTCTAAAATTTTTCCGAGGGAAAAACATTTTACATTTCGTGTTCACATTTTAAGCTGCTAAATGACGCTCGTTTCATTATAAAAGATTCTGTAAATTACTGTTGTAGGCAGTATTCGTTAATCAGGATTTCACTGATATCCAACTGAAATCACACAATGTTAAAGTTGCAAAACCTGCTTGTCATTGAACTTTAATTGCCTCTAACAGCGTATTAGCCCGTTATGGCAGAGTTGTGCGTTTTAATGTTTAAGCCGTTCGAGTAAATCCCTCGTTTACTGCGGTACATCGTGTGAAGTTGTTACTATATCCGTAGCGTAGCGAAAGCTAATTACATCCTGTTGCTCAAGAAATCAATCAGAGTGGTTTCGGAATTCTCTTCGCAGTTATATCCCTCGCAGATTGGACCGGATTTGTATTTGTCACTGGGCACGCTCAATGTGCTTTTAATAATGTACTACTTGTCATTTTGTTGCAGCTTCACTATTTTTACTGAACTGTGACGTGGCGATATCTGTCATCATATGATTCCGACATCCTTTTCAATTGAAAACACTCATCTATATAACTAAGCTGGACCAACTTCCAGATAGCACATCTAACGGCTGCCAGGGGGATCTGGAATTTAGTATTCGTTACTTTACATAATTGTTAAGCACATTTTAAAAATTAGCATGCTGTCTTATTCTACTTATTTAGAGCTATAATTTTACTTTAAAGGTTTAACGCAGTACGTAGGAAAGTTAGGAACGGTGTACTTGTCTTGAGACAGTGTAAATCACTGTACCAGGAGTATCAAGAATATATTCATCCAGTATTTGAGAATGAGAGCAATTTACCACTTCCCGAGAACCTTACACAAAATTTTAAGCTTTTTGGTAAACTTTTGTTGCTGAGACTCCCATACCTCCCTCTACCCCGACACACACACACACACACACACACACACACACACACACACACACACACACATGTACACACACAAATAATATAAGGCATTTTTATAGTAAAGAAAAACTTCACTATCAGTCACGACTTTTCAAATTATTACGTCTTTTCTACTAACTGTGCAATATATTTTCAAGACAATACCCTTATATACCACTGCGTTTACCTGTAGAATTATGTCGTTGTACGACGCATACAAAAATAGGTTGTCTTTTTTTGGGTGTCGGCTGGGGGTGGCTGTCCTCAGTCTTCTGACTGGTTTGGTGCGACCCGCCACGAATTTATCTCCTTGGCCAAGCTGTAGTAGGAAGAGAAATAGTTCTCAGTTATTTGTATTCCTTCCTCCTCCACTGTTTTTATCCTCTACAGCTATCTCTCATACCATGGATGTTATTCCCCGATGCCTTAAAGCGTATCCTAACACGCTGTCCTCTCTCCTTCAGTGTGTTTCTCATATGGTCCTCCGTCTATCAATTCTGCGAAGGACATCCTCATTCCTCACGTTATCAGTCGACATAATATTCAACATTATTGCGTAACACCACGTCTCAGATGCTTCGATTCTTTTGTTACGGTTTTCCCGCAGGCAATCATTCATTATATAACAATCCCGTGTCTGCTAACGTTGTACCATAACCTTAAAGTTGGAGGCAGGTCGTGAAATAAAACTATCGTGTTAAAGCAATTATGGCATTACGCAACAGAGCAGTGTTACCCTCTGAGAGCAATTTTGTTATGTTGACCGTGTTGTACCTAACGGAGGTGGATTATCGGAAATGAAAGTCAGAATTACTTAAATATTCAAACAGTAGTAAATAATATTTTATCTAGCTAAACTGTTTAAACAATAAAGGAATACGGTCGCCAGCCTAATTAGGCAAGAGAAAGATTAACATTCTCGTTTAAGAAAGTAGGTATGAGTAACTTTAACGGACAAACACAACCTATACTTGGCCACAAGCGATTGCAATGAACTCTGACACATATATATGTTTACGGTAAGATTGAAGCTAACATCTAGAGCAGCACAAACTATTTGCAAAAATATAACAGATACCGAAACACACTATTACTTTCAGGGCTCGCTCAAACTCAATGGTCTTTATAATATTACTATTAACATTCACTGCAGAATCATTAATTGGACATAGGTTCAGTATTATTGTTCCAACATTTTCCTAGCTGGCATGAAATTATAAATGTAGTTCACTGCAAAATTATGAACTGGTCACAGGTTAAGTATCTCTCAACTAAATACTATTCTGTTTAGAATGAAAGTTAAATGGAATTCACTAACAGGTTACTTCTCACTCGCTTTTGAATAAAGAAATTATGGTTTTCATAAATAGTGGTCTTCCCGTTACTTGTTACCTAGCATTATCACAATAGACAAACTGTGAATCCTGTTATACTATTAATATGCACTTCCAATAAACAAGAGAGACAAACACTTAGCAATCATGAACATATAATTTACTACTATTGCAGTTTTCCACCTTTACTACAGTGAAACACAATGTTGACTAAATTGCAAGAAACTGACTCATCTTTTAAAATTTACTACAGGTTGCAGTGTGATCATTTACTAAGCAAAACTATATAAGCCTCAGTTTTACGAGCTTTTAATCTTTGAAAGAAACTGCAAATTGTCATTGTCACCACAATCTTCTACTTTCAAGTAAATGATTAAATAGGTGACTCTGAAACTCCACAAAACTTTAAATTAGACTGTTTCCATCTCTGGGAGGCTTTCACAAGACTACATTTACTACCTCCCACAATTTCACTAAATCCACAGTAAATCTGAACACTCCCTTCTTATCAAAGATCAAACAACATTATTTTATGTTCTGAGGTTTTCATTTTTTCCACAAACTAGGACACTCGGTAATCATAGCTCAAATGGAGAGGAACCTGAGAGGTGTTGTGATAGGGAAAAAATCAAGGTAGGTACATAAATTCAGTTATAAGTTACTTTATATTTGAGCACACTAACATATCCAGCTATCTGATCCTTCACTGTACATTATTATAGCATTCCGTTACAGTGATTGCGCAATGTGGTGGCAACTGCATGTTGTTAGGTGGATTTGCAGGCAGAATTGCTGGACTCTGTCTCTTCTTGGTGGCGATGATGGATACCAATTCCAGAATCGTTCCAGCTATTTATCCATCCATCTGAGGCATTGGACAGTGGCAGAAAAAGCCTCTCTCGGAACCAGCACAATATACAAGTTTTACATGGCAGTACACAGTTTGGTAGCTCGTCCCAGACTGACTCTTGTTCCACGTTTTCTACCTACGTCAACCACAATTTGCGCGTGCTACACAGTTCCGTTCCCGAGGGGAACCACTACACCTTTTATATACTAAAGAACTAAGAACCCTATGTGAGGATCAGCAGTTTACATAACAGCTACCAAATACATTAAATAAAACAGAACATTTGTACATATTGACATTTCTACAAAAAATTATTCACACAGAAATTACAATTATATATAGTAAGTTTTGTTCCCTCCAAACGGGACAAGGAATTTAAATGACAGATACACTACATTGCATAGACTCAAACCACGATATCAAAGTTTTAACAAAGAAAGAAGTATACAATTTCATGTTATCGATTCAAACACATTTTCAGATACTCAATGTTATAACATTAAACCAAAGCAAAAAAGCAAAATTAATCCGTACACCATTAGAGGTATGGTGTTACAACTACCGCACAGAGCTGTGCTCCAACTGTACATTCTTAAAAATTCCTTCCCCAAATTAAGGCCAATTTTTTAGACTAGTAGACTTCTCTCGGCCAGTAACGCACTCTTGGTCTGTACTAGTCTTCTTTTGGTATCCCCCTTTCCTTTGTGAGTCCGTCTTCGTGAGTCAGTGCTTAGAAGGCAACCAGGTTCCTCAAATTCGTTTACTCCGTATTCACAAAATTTTATGTTAAGATTCCTGTTGTTCTCATTTCTGATACTTCTCATTACTTTCGTCTTTTTTTTTTTTTTTTTTTTTTTTTTTTTTTTTTTTTTTTTTTTTTTTTTTTGGTTCACTCCCAGTCATTCAGTATTCATTGGGCTGTTCATTTCATATAGCACATTCTGTAATTCTAAAATAGTCTGTACTCATTGGACTGTTGTGTTCATATAACGCTTCTAATTTTTCTTCACCTGCACTGACTATAGCAATATCAGTGAATTTTATTAATACCCTTTCACCAGGAATTCTTCACACTACAATTCGAATCAGACTCATATATTGTCTAATTATTTTGAGTTCTCCCTAGTGTTACTATCCTGGACAGAAGAGAAAAATTGAGCTCGTATTGCTCTCCAAGGGCGTCTCCACACATCCATTGTGGTTGCTAGCCCACTGTGACCTTAGAGAAGGGTTTATGCGTGCGTGGGAGAGGAGGGAACTGGGGGAGGAGCACGTAAGCAGTCAGAGTTATCAAGAACGTCGCCCTTTTGCTTATCATAATGCGAAAAGTCGTTTATGACCATTAGATATGTGCGAATTAACAGGCCATGAAAAAAGGGTCATTGTGGTCTCTACTATACACGGTGCTAGGGGCACAAGTGACGATATTGTGAATATGGGTACATTAAAATGTACTCACTTCGCAGTGGTAGTTGCTTTTTCTGTGTGTGGCTGGCCTGCACGGTGGAGATCGGACATATTTGCACGGTTTTGTTGCGATATTGATAGTCATCTGACTCAACGACTCATCGTGCTTTCGTTCACTAACATCTCTCCGTATACATTCTGCAAGCGCCTATGAATATTTGCGATGCTCCGGTTTTCCGCCAAAGGAAAGTTAGTGACAGTTCTCTGCCTGGAACGCACTCCCGTTACAGACGCCATTCTTCAGACTACCTATAGCGCCGTCACCTATCGCAAACTCTTGAAACTATGCGGCCTGAAGCCCGAATTTTCGACAGCAAATTCTGCATTCTTTCAACCGAAACTGACAGGGAAAAAATGTGTTGCGTTACTTGCAGAACACCCCCGTATACTACACGTATTTGTTTACATATCTCACTTCTCTCTCCAGCGAATTTCTCCGCGTAGATTCACTTTTACTCAGCTCAATGTACGCCACGTCGTATCTTCTAAGCTGTAGATCGTACAATGACATAATTATAAAGGTAAATCCAGTGTTATATGTATCTACTACGAAATCTGCTGCGAATAGACTTAGTAGGAAGCAAGTAATAAATTGACACTTGATTGTTGATACGTTAGGTTTATTGCGTGAAGAGCAAAAATGTAGTAAACGATAAACTTTTTTCCTTTCATTATTTTCCGGGGGTTCCGGGAAGGAAAAGATTAGAAGAAGTTTGAGATTATGGTTAAAGATGAAACTTCCTGGCAGATTAAAACTATGTGCAGAAGAGCTTCTGTGAAGTTTGGTAAGTAGGAGACGAGGTACTGGCAGAACTGAAGCTATTAGGAAGGATCGTGAGTCGTGCTTGGGTAGCTCAATTGGCAGAGCAGTTGCCCGCGAAAGGTAAGGGTTTCGAGTTCGAGTCTCGGTCCGGCACACAGTTTTAATCTGCCAGGAAGTTTCATATCAGCGCACACTCCGCTGCAGAGTGAAAATCTCATTATAAGTGTAAAGATTTTTTTTCTAGTCATTAAGTGCTTTCACTCTCAAATAATTGTTAAATAATGTATGGGTAGTCGCATGTCGTGGGCTACACTTCCACCCCTTTGAAGCTGGGTAGCTCTTACCACAACGGTTTTTCCGGGTAGCAAGTGATATGTATACATAGTTTGGTTGAAATCGGTCTAGTAGTTTAGGGGACATACATACATTCAGGGTGATTTTTATTAACGTTGAAATCCCTTGAAGTGGCGTAGATGACGCTGTAATAAACAATCTCTGTATATAAAAGGCAATATCCTGACTGACTGAGTGGCTGACTCATCATCGCCCAGCCCAGACCGCTAACTATACAAGTATGAAATTTTGAGAAGGTGTGGATATTACACTGTAGGTGTCGTGTAAGAAGGTATTTTTCGAAATTCCAACCCTGAGGGAGTGAAATAAGAGATGATGGGTGTTTCTTTAAAACTGTTGCTATTAAGGAAAATTTGAAGCTGGACCTACGAAAACTGGTATTTGGTTTTTCCGTCAGAAAAACGAGTTTCAGTAGTTTTGGAATTTCTTTCCTGTGGGGGTGAAAGAGTGGGCGAAAGCTTTGTTTGAAAATGTGTCATTATTAAAGAACTACTAAAGCATTTTTAAAGCTACAACTATCAAAATCGGTATTTGACTTTAGTTTGCAAATGAAAAAACACGTGTTTCAGTATTTTTGGAGATTTAAGTCATAAGGGGGTGAAATAGGGGGTGAAACATTTTATGAAAACAATTCCTCCCGAAAAAAGTTTTTAAAGCTAAGTCTTCGAAAATTGGTGTTTGGCTTCTCGGTTAGAGATGAAAAAATACGTGTTTTACTATTATTGGAAATTTAACCCCTTAAGGGGTGAAATAGACTGATTCACTGCCTCATCATCGCCCAGCCCAAACCGCTAATGACAGAAACTTGAAATGTGGGTATGGTGTGGATCTTTTACTACAGGCGTGGTTTAAGAGGACATTCTCTTAAATTCCATTCTTAATGGGTTGACATAAGGAAAGAATGGCTTTTTGCAATTTTGTCGCTATTAAGGGAACTTTGAAGCTAGAACTAGGAAAACTGGTATTTTGTTTGTCAGTCAGAAAATCAAAGATACGTGTATCAGCATTTTTGGAACTTCAGCGGCTAAGGGGATAAAATAGTGTGTGAAATTTTTTTTAAAAGAAACATCTACTATGGAACTGCTAAAGGATTTTTAGTGCTAGATCTGCGACAGTTGAGATTTGACTTCCTGGTTAGAAATAAAAAAAATACGTGTTTCAATGTTTCTGGAAATTCAGCCCCTAAGCGACTGCAATAGGGAATGAAAACTTTTAAGGAAATATTTTGTTACTTTAAAAAATGTTAAAGCTAGATATTAGGAATATTAGGATATTAAGGAATATTTATTAGGCGATAAAAGTTGTGCTATATAAATATTTCCACAAGAACGCAAAATGCATGGTTAACAATCATCCAGTACCAGATCTCGTTTTGGTTAGAAGTACATTCGGAAAAGACAATGCTTACATGTCCTTCATTAGCGTGAAAAGCTTAAAAGGTGCTGCAATTCGTGAACACAAAAATCCTGTAACATAAGAAAATCTCTGCAGGCCGTAAGGTCTACGAGAGCGAGGCAGCGGGTGCTAAGCTAATTTAATATAAGGACATGCGGTCGCAAATCCTAGGACGTACCAAACAAGTGGATGACGTATGTTGAACAGTAGACGTCACAAGGTGACGTAGATTGCCACAGATGCAGCGACTGGGGTTGTCGATCCTACTCTCGCTGATAGAAGCAGTGCTACACTTAACTCCACTTCGCTACTCTGTTTTCGTAAAGTGTAAACCGACTCACCGTAGTGCTACCGCTAGCACTAGCGTACCAGATAGCAGAAGGCAAGAACGAAAACAGAGTACTCTGGCGGAGAGAAAAAATGGTTCAAATGGCTCTGAGCACTATGGGACTTAAGATCTGTGGTCATCAGTCCCCTAGAACTTAGAACTACTTAAACCTAACTAACCTAAGGACATCACACACATCCATGCCCAAGGCAGGATTCGAACCTGCGACTGTAGCGGTCACGCAGTTCCAGACTGGACCACCATCCATGTAGCCGGATTAAGGGAGGACTGGCACATTATCTCCTCACTGGAGAACTAGATACTAGCGTTCACAATACCGACCATCAGTAACCGACGGATGGGGCTAGAAAATAATACAGCGTGGTGATAAAAGTCGTGGGATACTTCCCAATATCGTGTCGGGCCTCCTTTTACCCGAGTAGTGCAGCAACTCGATGTTGCATTGATTCAACATGTCCTTGGAAGTCCCCTGCTGAGCTATTTAACCGTGCTGCCTCTATAGTCGTCCATAATTACGAAAGTGTTGCGATGCAGGATTTTGTGCACGAACTGACATCTCGACTATGTCCCATAAATGTTCGATGGGATTCTTGTCCGGCGATCTGGGTGGCCAAGTCATTCACTCGAACTGCCAATCGCGGACAATTGTAGCATGGTGACACGGCGCATTGTCATCAATAAAAATTCCGTCATTGTTTGAGAACACGAATTCCATGAATGGCGGTAAATGGTCTCCAAGTAGCCGAACGCAACAATTTCTAGTCAGTGATGCAGTCCACTCCATGTAAACACAGCCCACGCCATTATGAAGCCACCACCAGCCTGCACACTACCTTGATGCCAACTTGTGTCCATGGCTTCGCGGTGTCTGCGGCCCACTCGAACCGTGCCATCAGCTCGTACCAACTGAAATAGGGGTTCATCTGAAGAGGCCACGTTTTCCAGGTCTGTAGGGTCAAACGGGTACCGAGCCCAGGAGAGGTGCTGCAGAGAATGCTTTGGTTGTTTGCTGCCATAGCAAAGTTCGCCGTATTGTCCAAATAGATACAATCGTCGTACGTCCGACGTTTATGTCGTCAGTTCTTTCACACAGTGCTCCTCGTCTGTTAGTAACGATGACTCTAAGCAGACGCTGCAGGTGTCGGTCGTTAAATGAAGGCCGTCGGCCACTATTTTGTCCGTGATGAAAGATATTGCCTGGAACTTTGAATTCTCGGCTCACTCTAGACACTGTGAGACAGTTGTGAACTGGCTAACGATTTTCGGAATGGAACGTCGCATGCTTCTAGTTCCAACTACCACCATCTGTGCACTGGGTGTTTCCGTAAGAGCGTGCCAAAATGTAGCAGAACATAGAGAATGCAACACTGAATAATTTGAGACAGGGAACCTGACATCGCAGAAGCAGGGTCAAGCAGATGTGGAACTTGTCTACCAGTTTGTCTAGCATTACTGTTTTCCACATTATCTACAAAGTAAGATGCTCACGAGTTTACTCACACTATGCTGTTTATTTACATGTACATTTTTATTTCCTGCAAGGGAACAAGGAGGACGAGCCTGTTTACCAGGAAGTCATATTTGCAGATTTTGTTTACTTTACTTGTCCATAAGGTGACTCTGTTGTATCTTATTCACATTGTGCCATGACAGGAAGTACTGCGCCTCGTGATGCCAATTGAGGAGCTACTCGACCGAATAGTAGCGGCTCCGGTCAGAGGAGCGGTGTGCTGACCACACGCCCTCCTACACACATTTTCAGTTGAGGATGACACGGCGGTTAGATGGTCCCGATGGGCCACTTTGGCCTGAAGACGGAGTGCTTTATGACAGCAAATGCTGTGAATCAACTGCAGGCCCATTCATTACTCAGTGCTGCTCAGAGACCTACAGTACAATACGATGGAGCAGTATCGATAAAGTATTTTCTGATCGCTGGATTGGAAGGACTTATTCTAAGGCCTGCGAGGTCACCTTACCAGAAACCACTTGATTATTTCGCTTTCGCGAAATCTGAATTTACTTCTATATGAGACCCCAGTGGATACGGAGATGGAATTACATGACAGAATCGTAGCTGCCCGTGATGTGATTCGACACAGAACAGGCACATTTGTCAGGGGGCGTTAGAGACTTCGTCGTCGATGTTATGTTTGCATTGAGGTTGATGGCAATCAGTCTAAGCACATGTTGTAAGATACATTACAAATGGTACGTTCATTGTGTCAATGATGGTTCTGCAATTAACTAGTGTAAATGAAAAAGTACCCAGATGGTTGGTGAGTTGATTTGGCGAAATGGACCACATATCGGGGTCCCCGGTCCCATCGGATGACGGAAGGATGGGGAAGGAAATTGGCCGTGTCCTTTGAAAGGAAACATTCTGGCATTTGCCTAAAGCGATTTCGGGCAATCACGGAAAAGCTAAATCAGCATGGCCGGATTCGGGTTTGCACCGTCGTCCTCGCGATGCGAGTCCAGTGTTCTAACCACTGCGCCAGCTCCCTCTGTGAGTACCCAGTAATGTGGTTTAATTCCTATTATCTCCCACCCCAGGTTCCCTACCTTAAATTGTTCAGAGAATATCCTGTATGGCCTGTTAAATTTTTGCGCACTCTTACGGAAACACCCTGTATGTGAAATCGCCATACCATGACTTTCGTCCCCTCAGTGTTTACACTATGTGATCAAAACATCCGGACACCTGGCTGGAAATGACAAGTCTGTGGCGCACTCCATAGGTTATGTTGGAATTCAATATGGTGTTGGCCCACCCTTAGCCTATGCCACTCTCACAGGCATACGTTCAAGGTTTCATAGGGAATGGCAACCCATTCTTCATAAATTGCTGCACTGAGGAGAGGTATCGATGTCGGTCGGTGACTTCTGGCACGAAACCGGCCTTCCAGAACATCGCAAAGGTGTTCTATTGGATGCAGGTCAGAGCTCTGCGCAGGCTAGTCCAATACAGGGATGTCATTGTCGTGTAATCAGTCCGCCACAGACCGAGCATTATGAACATGTGCTCGATCCTGTTGAAAGATGCAATCGCCATCCCAGAATTGCTCTGCATCAGTGGGAAGCAAGAAGGTGCTTAAAACATCAGCGAAGGCCTGTGCTATGATAGTGCCACCGAAAACAACAAGCAGTGCAAGCCCCCTCCATGAGAAACACGACCACACCATAAGACCTTCGCCTCCTAATTTTACTGTTGTTACTACACACGCTGGCAGATGACCTTCAACGAGCATTCGCGATACCCACAACGAGCCACCGGGTCGCCACATTGTGTACCGTGATTACTGACTCCACATAATGTTTTTCCACTGTTCAATCACCCAATGTTTACGCTCCTTACAGCAAAGGAGTCGTCGTTTGGCATTCACCTTCGTGATGTGTGCCTTATGAGCACCTGCTGGACCATGCAGTGGGTTCTGAGGCGGTTTGAAGTTCCTGTGTGATGTTCTGGATAGATGCCTGAGTATTACACATTCCATGCGGCTTTTCGCGGATGATGCTGTAGTATACAGAGAAGTTGCAGCATTAGAAAACTGTAGCGAAATGCAGGAAGATCTGCAGCGGATAGGCACTTGGTGCAGGGAGTGGCAACTGACCCTTAACATAGACAAATGTAATGTATTGCGAATACATAGAAAGAAGGATCCTTTATTGTATGATTATATGATAGCGGAACAAACACTGGTAGCAGTTACTTCTGTAAAATATCTGGGAGTATGCGTACGGAACGATTTGAAGTGGAATGATCATATAAAATTAATTGTTGGTAAGGCGGGTACCAGGTTGAGATTCATTGGGAGAGTGCTTAGAAAATGTAGTCCATCAACAAAGGAGGTGGCTTACAAAACACTCGGTCGACCTATACTTGAGTATTGCTCATCAGTGTGGGATCCGTACCAGATCGGTCTGACGGAGGAGATAGAGAAGATCCAAAGAAGAGCGGCGCGTTTCGTCACAGGGTTATTTGGTAACCGTGATAGCGTTACGGAGATGTTTAACAAACTCACGTGGCAGACTCTGCAAGAGAGTTGCTCTGCATCGCGGTGTAGCTTGCTCGCCAGGTTTCGAGAGGGTGCGTTTCTGGATGAGGTATCGAATATATTGCTTCCCCCTACTTATACCTCCCGAGGAGATCACGAATGTAAAATTAGAGAGATTAGAGCGCGCACGGAGGCTTTCAGACAGTCGTTCTTCCCGCGAACCATACGCGACTGGAACAGGAAAGGGAGGTAATGACAGTGGCACGTAAAGTGCCGTCCGCCACACACCGTTTGGTGGCTTGCGGAGTATAAATGTAGATGTAGATGTAGACGACGGTCTTCAACTGTCTACGGTGTGTGTGTCAGGCAACGGACGAGGTCGGCCTGTGAGCTTGCGTGCTGTACGTGTCCCTTGACGTTTCCACTTCACTGTCACATCGGAAACAGTGGACCTAGGGATGTTTAGGAGTGTGGAAATCTCGCGTACAGACGTATGACAAGTGACCCCCAATCACCTGACCACATCTGAACTCCGTGAGTTCGCGGAGCGCTCCATTCTGCTGTCTCACGATGTCTAATGACTATTGAGGTCGCTGATATGGAGTACCTGGCAGTAGGTGGCAGCACAATGTATTTAATATGAAGAACGTATGTGTCCGGATATTTTTGATCACCTGTCGTATGTTCAAGATAGATCGCATCGAGGTGATGGAGGTAAGTAGGAGTTGGTCGGGCAGGTTGGCCTTAGAGTTGTGTTTAGCGGACCGGTCCCTCAGTACTCTGGGTGTGCGTGCGCAGGGCCGGAGCGTGGTGCGCGAGCGTCGGCGCGTCGCGCGCATCCTGCTGCTGCTGGCGGTGCTGTTCGCGCTGTGCTGGCTGCCGTACAACGCGCTCTCGCTGGCCACCGACATGCTGGGCGGGCAGGCGGGCGCGCCCCTGCGCACCGCGCTGCGCTTCACGCTGCTGCTGGGCCACGCCAACTCGGCCGTCAACCCGGTGCTCTACTGCTTCCTCACGCGCACCTTCCGCTCGGCGGCGCGCGAACTCATCGTCTCGCGCAACTCCCTGCTCGCCTCGCGACACCACCAGAGGCACAAAGTAAGTTGCTACAACGCGGAGGCGGCCCTACACACTGGCAGCAAACGGGGACACACTATGAAGGAGAACCTCGTAATCTTTAGAAAGCCGCTGTGCTTGTAGTAGCTGTAGTAGTAGTAGGAGGAGGAGGGGGAGGAACGAGAAGGAAGTGCTGGGCCGAAACTACACTACTGGCCATTAAAATTGTTACACCAAGAAGAAATGCAGATGATACACGGGTATTCATTGGACAAATATATTATACTAGAACTCACATGCGATTACAATTTCACGCAATTTGGGTGCACAGATCCTGAGAAATCAGAACCCAGAACAACCACCTCTGGCCGTAATAACGGCCTTGATACGCCTGGGCATTCAGTCAAACAGAGCTTGGATGGCGTGAACAGGTACAGCTGCCCATGCAGCTTCAACACGATACCACAGTTCATCAAGAGTAGTGACTGGCCTATTGTGACGAGCCAGCTGCTCGGCCACCATTGACCAGACGTTTTCATTTGGTGACACGTCTGGAGAATGTGCTGGCCATGGCAGCAGTCGAACATTTTCTGTATCCAGAAAGGTCCGTACAGGATCTGCAACATGGGGTCGTGCATTATCCTGCTGAAATGTAGGGTTTCGCAGGGATCCAATGAAGGGTAGAGCCACGGGTCGTAACACAACTCAAATGTAACGTCCACTGTTCAACGTGCCGTCAATGCGAACAAGAGGTGACCGAGACGTGTAACCAATGGCACCCAATACCATCACGCCGGTTGATATGCCAGTATGACAATGACCAATACACACTTCCAATGTGCGTTCACCGCGACATCGCCAAACACGGATGCGACCATCATGACGCTGTAAACAGAACCTGGATTTATCCGAAGAAATGACGTTTTGCCATTCGTGCACCCAGGTTCTTCGTTGAGTACAGCATCGCGGGCGCTCCTGTCTGTGATGCAGCGTCAAGGGTAACCGCAGCCGTGGTCTTCGAGCTGATAGTCCATGCTGCTGCAAACGTCGTCGAACTGTTCGTGCAGACGGTTGTTGTCTTGCAACGTCCCCATCTGTTGACTCAGGTATCGAGACGTGGCTGCACAATCCGTTAGAGCCATGTGCATAAGATGCCTGTCACCTAGACTGCTAGTGATACGAGGTCGTTGGGATCCAGCACGGTGTTCCCTATTATCCACCTGAACCTACCGATTCCACATTCTGCCAACAGTCATTGGATCTCGACCAACGCGAGCAGCAATTCCGCGATACGATAAACCGCAATCGCGATAGGCTACAATCCGACATTTATCAAAGTCGGTAACGTGATGGTACGCATTTCTCCCCCTTACACGAGGCATCACAACAACGTTTAGCCAGGCAACGCCGGTCAACTGCTGTTTGTGTATGAGAAATCGGTTGGAAACTTTCCTCATGTCAGCACCTTGTAGGTGTCGCCACCGGCGCCAACCTTGTGTGAATGCTCTGAAAAGCTAATCATTTGCATATCATAGCATCTTCTTCCTGTCGGTTAAATTTCGCGTATCTAGCACGTCATCTTCGGGGTGTAGCAATTTTAATGGCCAGTAATGTACAACACACATTTTGCCAAAAAGTTATTCATTACACGAAGACTAGATTTTAATATCATAGCTCAAAACTTTTCTCCCACGATTAAATGTCACATACCCTCGCTTCATATTCCAGCTTCTAACAACACCATGCTACAAGAATGACAGCTTAACAGTTTTATAGCAACACACATGAAATCAAGCTGAAGTTACAAGTTTTATACACCGACTGTAACTCAGGAGAAGAAGGTTCCGAAACTGACTTCAGTTTCATATGCCTCAGGTAATTTAAAGCCCGAGTTAGGAACCGTAGCTGCTTTTTCCCAAATTTTTACGTAATCCAAATCCAGAAGAGTGCTTGCAATTACTATCTAAATTACTAAAATTTGTAAAAGGCTTTATAGCAGAGTTCACTGAAGTAAAGAGATTTAAATTATAATAATAAAAAAATTACATAAAAAATTTAGTGAACACTTTAAAATTTAAGCTTGAATACACGAATACCAAATAATGTAAATCTCAGGCACTCAGTCTTTTCAGTCAGTAGATATTTATAGGAGGTGATGCATCTCATTAGGAACAGTGGTAGCTCCATGCGAGCAGTAGTCAAAGCCTAGAATGAAATGCCATTGACTTGCTAACACTTACTATGCTGCAACGTCCCCTTAGAAAAATTATGAATGACTGCGCTAGTAAAACCTCTTACGTTATTTGATTTTCAAACAGCTGAGCAAAACGCAACGTACTCAAGCAGTTTTCTCTTTACTTATTCTGATCATCACATTATATTTTTAGCGCAACGCAATCTGACTTTCAATAATCCCTACAAAAGAATGGCCCTGACTAGCAATAACCTATACCTTTCATGAATCACTTACCTCACAAAAATCTTCGTTACTCAAACTACTGCAATACAGCGAGCGCCAATACCGCCATCTAAATAAAAGATTCAGACTACTGAAGGCACTAACTAGTGATAGGCATAGTTCACAAATGAAATATTTTGATATAGAACAAACAATGTATTTGCCTTAATAGCGTTGAAAAGTCAATTCATGACATCCATGTTTACAAATTTCCTTTTTCTGGCGGACACACGTCCAGATCGTCCGTTCTCAAAACTCTGGCAGTTCTCTCTCCACATCCATCACTGCTGGCGGCTCACCTCCAATTGCACAACGCTACGCACTGTTCACATCCAACTGCCCAACACTACAATAGCGAATATTCCAACAATGCAAACCAGCCACAGACTGCACACAGCACAGCCAGTGATTTTCATACAGAGCGCTACGTGGTGTTAGCAACATAAAAACCTAAACAGCCTACTTACAGCTAGATACTTAAGAGCTTGCCTTCAAATAGTAACACGTAGGTACAAGTCCCACAGCGAAATAGCTGCCTCCTAGGTTCTTAACAATACATCAGCCACCAAGGTGGCCTTTACAGTGTGTTAACAAAGAAAAACATCTTGGTAGGAATACCACAAACATAGATTAGTTACCACAAGCAACAAAGTAAAGCATAAGGGATGGCACTTTGCCCTTAATACATAGCTATTGATCTGAGTTTAACAACACACGACCAACTTGAGGTCACAGCACTGTTCGAACGTTGACATGAGAGTAAACGTAACTCCCCTTTCACATATAACCTGGACGCGGGAACAGTATAAGTAGCACATAAATTATCACCGCTTCTCGGTAGAGAACCACCGGCAGATATCGTAACCCTCCAAACCACCTAGAATCAACACAGAGGCGCCAGGAGGCAAGACTCCCACAATACTCTGTCACAATATCACCAATTCATGGCAATCTCTGACGGGAAAATTTTCAAGAGAACCATCGAGTTATCCAGGAAGCTATACGCGTAGCAGAACTACAGCAAAAGAATATGATAAAAGCAAGCTGAACGGCCAGCTGATAACGAGACAGATGTAAAAAGGGAATCGCCATAACTGTTAATATGAGTACATTTGCCCTCAGTATGAGAACATTTGTCCGGTAGTGAGACAAGACGCTCAATGCATTCATGCCTATGGAATCACGATTTTACACAGGAATGCACCTCTTCATCCGAAGCTAATCGACGACCGCAAATCTCTTTCTTCAGGGCTCCAAAAAGCTCGTGGCGAGAGATCGGGACTGTATGGAGGATGTCTAAGGGCTTCCCAGTGAAATTTCTGTAGTGCAGTCGACACAACTTTGACCACAAGTGGGCGGGCATTAGCCTGCTACGGAATGTTGCTGTCTGTCAAGACTCTTTCTCGTTAGGACTTGATTGTGAGCTTCAATTTATTCAAAATGTAGTTAGGTGATGAATTTTCTGCGAACACTCACATAATGGTAGCCCATTTGTAATGAAAAACGATTTGATGGGAATATTTGGTTGACGCCAAGGAATATGACAAACAGTAGTACGAGTGATTATCAGCTACTGATTAATGTAGCCATTATCTTTATTCGATCTTGATTCGTATAGGTATGCTTTACAGAAGTGTGAAAACGTTGAAAGGATTCTGCCTGGTGCAGAAAGCACACGGACCACTACAGAGGGTATGAGGGTGGTTTGATAAGTCTGGAAAATTTCCACGGAAGAATGGATCAGTTTTGCTTCGTCTTCATGATGAATAAGCTTGATTATTCCAAGGATCATATGAAGAATTTCAACAATGTAAAGTGCGTAGTTCATTGTTGACAGACGTGCTAAGTGATCAGCGCGAGGATATATTTGAAAATGGAGAAAAACGAATTTCGTGTTGTTATGAAACATTTTCATTTCGATGGCTGGATTGCCGCACAAATTAAATCAGAACTGGGTGAGGTTCACGTGCACTGAGAATTATCAGTGAATACGATTTTCTTTTGGATTAATGAACTGAAACGCAGTTGCACAAAAATCCTAGACGAAGCGTACTCTGGCTGTGGAGTCGAGTTTAGTACAAAGGAAACCATTGATACAATAAAGGATACGGTAACAAAAGACAGCCGAATAAAAATTCATGTGATTGCTGAGAATGTAGGCGATTCAACTCGGATACTGCGTAATATTCTGCACAGAGAATTGGCTATGGAGAAGCTGTGTGCAATTGGGTGCCGCATTTGCTCACAGTCCACCAAAAGTGCATCCAGAACATTTAAACACGATGTCTGACGTT
Organism: Schistocerca serialis cubense; assembly: GCF_023864345.2. Classification (NCBI taxonomy): domain Eukaryota; kingdom Metazoa; phylum Arthropoda; class Insecta; order Orthoptera; family Acrididae; genus Schistocerca; species Schistocerca serialis. Next base: position 636,353,243 of record NC_064645.1, read on the forward strand.
GTTTAATCGCGGTCCGCAAGACGTTTTGCGCCAATTTGTTACTGTTGATGAAACCTCCATCTATTATTACCCAACAGTGTCAAGACGGCATTCAAAATAGCGGACAAAGGCAGGTAAAAGGGCACCGAAGAATCAAAGACCATTTTGTCAGCTGGGAAGGTGATGACCACTGTGTTTTGTGATTCTCAAGGAATCCTCATAGATTACTTGGAAAAATAGCGGAACCATAACTGGACCCTATTAGGCTTCATCGTTTGATAGCTTGAAACTTGCATTGGCTGAAAAAATATAAAGGTTGGCACGCAAAAAGTGTCCCTTCACCGGGATAATCCGATGTGCGATAAAAATGACGAAAAAATGGATCTGTTCCACATCCACCGTATTCACCGTAGTACTTAACGCCAGTGATCTCTTCCTGTTGCCGAATTTAAACCTTTGGTCAGCTGGGAAGAAATTTTCGTCAGATGATTAAGGGTTAGATGCCGTCAAGGAGTGTTTTGAGGAGTCCGACAGAACCTATTTTTCTGATGAGATGAATAAGCTGGAGGATTGCTGGACCAGGTGCATATCCTTTAAAGGAGACTATGCCGAGAAGAAAGGCCAACTGTTTATGAAAGAAAAAATTCTTGCTTTTTTTACCAGGGTTATCAAACCACCCTCAGAAGAGAAGGCTGCCTTCTTTAGAGCCATATCGTTGAAGGGCCTCCTGAGGGGCGAGGATCAGTGAGCCAAGACCAGACAGTCATCTGTGACCCTGCGGCACAAGCACTACCACTAACATTTTACAACGCGGAAACAGAGAAACGTTTTAACAGAAAGCACTTTTGTGCACAGAAGTAGAAACCAGAGTGTTTTTCCGGACGGCACCAAACACCACAGATCTCGAAAACGGAATGGGGACCCACAGTATTGGGGCTTCGAAGACGGGAGACAGCGCTGGACGAATTGACTCTGCAGAAACCAAATGTTTACGTGATATAAGAGTTTTAGGAATCGTCTCGATTAAATAAACTGCAGATTACCAGAGAAGTTCGGCTGTGCTGACAAAGATTGCCTTATTGTTCATAGAAACACATAGAGAATGAGTGAAACGAATAGTCTCTGTGTAAGATGGTAGGATGAACGTTATTGGTTCAGTAAAAACAGGAGAGTTCCAGAGAAGAGTACTAGCGTGTTGTAAGGAGCATTTTTACAAGTCGGGACTCGGAAGATCCAGAGCCCAGCCAATCTGAAGTCAGGCATTTGATCAGAAATCACTACTTCTTCTCGTCCTTTATTGTGTATCTGAGTGTCTGTCTTCGACTTTGTGGTTGCCAAGTGTCGTCGCCATAGGTCGTGTATCGCGAGACGCAGAGAAATTACAGGCTGACTTGCATTTTGCGCTAGCGGGGTGGTTGGTTCCGCCAGTGAATGATTCTGTCTGCAGCCTCTTCAGCCTCCACCCACAGCGTTAAGGTGAGATCGATGCGCAACCGTGAGCCTAGGTGTAGGGGAACTAAAGTCATTTAATAACATTTCGACCACTTCGGGTTTCTCTTTGAAGACGCTTTTGGAATCAGTCCACACGTTCGGCGTATTCTTTTCTACTATACTCTCTGTTTTCGGTTGACATTACTAAAACCACCACAACTGCAGTTAATACATTTGCGTGGTTATTAGTATCTTTACCCCCAACCCATAAGTCAGATAAGCCAGGCTTTATTACATTAATGTTGCCAAAATTTGTCATTTGTTTTGTCGATAACAAAGTCGCAAAAAAATTAAGGTAATTGTCATTCGTTCCTCATATAGAAGTCATAAGTTCCCTCATTCATTATTTTGGAGAGCATCCGAGTTACTATGATGCCTACCAGACATATAATTTATTTAAACACGGGTTACACTGCGGTGTCCACGTACCACTCTGCGTTAATTGTTGCGCCTCGTTCCAGACAGTCAACGAGCAGCGGGTCCTCGCAGTAAAAACAACAGATCATCGTGGCTTTCCCGTACCTGGCTTATACGGCTTTGGATTTTTTTTCACTGAGGGCGAATCAATGTGCTTCCGTCGTTTGCTCTGACGCTTGCTCTCCGGCTCAAAGCGGTGACACCGTACCTCACGTTCCGCAAGAATAGAGGACAGGAAACGATATCCTTCATCGTGACACCGTTCGAGGTGCTGCAGTGTTAGCGACATTCTGTTCAACTGCTGCTCTTCCGTCAGCCTGTGCGGAACCCAAGGCGCACGCATCTTTCGGAACCTCAGACGCTCTGTCGTAATTGACTGAGCGCTTGCTTGACTGACGCCATCGTGAACCGAATGTCTTCTACCATCTGCCCCTGACCGACTGCTGTCTTTACTGACGCCCGACTTTTCCTAAATCTCTTTCATCAGTTTAAAAATTGCGAATTGTCGTAGCTGTGTTGGGAAAGCACCAGAGCTCCAAGCGCCAACAGAAAGCACTGACGCTCAAATCGTTCTAGGTACTGAAGGGCGGCTAAAACCAGAAATAAGCTCAGCCGAATTTTTTGCGAAGAGCCTAACGATGTTCCGAGAGGATAGGCTAAACACGGTCGGCGGTGGCGTGTTTGTGGCTGTTAGAAGTAGTTTATCTTGTCTCGAAATTGAAGCAGATAGTTACTGTGAGTTAACATTGGTGGAGGTCACTGATGGCAACCGAAATAAAATAATAACTGGATCCTTTTACCTACCTCCCAATTCAGATGATGCAATTGCTGAAAGGTTCAAAGAAAACTTCGATTTCAAACGCGTACCGTACTCATACAATTATAGTTGATGGTGACTTTAATTTACCGTCGATGTATTGACGAAAATACTTGTTTAATTCCAGAGGTACGCATAAAACGTCATCCGAAATTGTGCTAAACGCATTCTCTGAAAATTATTTCGAGCAGTTAGTTCATGAGCCAACGCGAATAGTAAACGGTTGTGAAAACACACTTGACCTCTTAGCAACAAATAATTCTGAGTTAATAACGAGCATCGAAACGGATACAGGAATTAGGGTTGTCGTAGCGAGATGGAATATTGTAACCCCAAATCCTCCAAAAATAAACGAAAATTACACCTATTTAGAAAAGCAGAAAAACATTCACTTGTCACCTTCCTGAGAGAATCTCCACTCCTTCCAAATTAACAATATAAGTGTAGACCAGATGTGGCTTGAATTCAAAGAAACAGTATCGGTAGAAATCGAGAGATTTATACTAAATAAATTAACAAACGACGGAGCTGATCCTCCTTGGTACACGGAAGTGGTCAGAACGTTGTTCAGGAACAAAGAAAAAAACATGCCAGATATAAACAGACGCAAAATCCCCAAGATTGGCAATCTTTTACAAAAGCTCGACATTTAGGGCGGGCGTCAATGCTAGATGCTTATAATAGTTTCCACAACGAAACTTTGTCTCGAGACTGGCAGAAAATCCAAGGAGATTCCGGTCGTATGTGAAGTATGCTAGCGGCAAGACGCAATCAATGCCTTCTCTGCACGATAGCAATGGAGATGCCTTTCAAGACAGTGCTGCAAAAGCAGAGTTCTTAAACACAGCCTTCCAAAATGCCTTCACAAAAAAGACGAAGTAAACATTCCAGAATTGCAATCAAGAACAGGTGCCAACATGTGTAGCGTGGCAGTAGATACCCTTGCAGTAGTGAATCAAGTTAAATCACTTAATAGAAACAAGTCTTCCGGTCCAGACTGTATACAAAGTACATACCTTTCAGAGTATGCTGATGCAATAGCAACCTACTTAACAATAATATACAACCGTTCGCTCGACGAAAGATCCGTACGCAAAGACTGGAAGGTTGCACTGGTCACATCAATATCAAAGAAGGGTAATACGGGAAACCCACTAAATTACAGTTCCATATCACTAACGTCTATATGCAGCAGGATTTTGGAACATATATTATGTTCGAAGATTATGAAGTACCTGGAAGAGAACGGTCTATGGATACACAAAAAACACGGATTTAGAAAACATTTTTCTTGTGAAACACAACTAGCTCTTTACTCACATGAAGTGCTGAGCGCTGTTGACAAACGATTTCAAATTGATTCCGTGTTTCTGGATTTCCGGAAGGCTTTTGACGCTATAACACCCAAGTGGCTAGTACTGAAATTGCGTGCTGATGAAATATCGGTTCAGTTATGAGACTGGATACGTGATTTCCTATCAGTGAGGTCAAACTTCGTAGTAACTGACGGAATGTCATTGACTAAAACGGAAGTGATTTCTGGCGTTCTACAAAGTAGTGTTATAGGCCTTTTGCTGTTCCTTTCCTATACAAACGGTTTGGGAGACAATCCGAGCAGCCGTCTTAGGCTGTTTGCAGATGACACAGGATATCAAAGCACAATGCAAAACGATTTATAAAAGATATTTGTAACGTGCGAAAATTGTCAGTTGACCAAAAAAAAAAGATAATAAGAGTGGAAGGGCATGAAAGGCAAGCAGCGGTTGGGAACGGAGTGACACATGGTTGTTGCTTATCCCCGATGTTATTCAACCTGTGTATTGAGCAGGCAGTAAAGGAAACATAAGAAAAATTTTGAGTAGGAAATAAAATTCATGAAGGAGAAATAAAAACTTTGAGATTTACCGATGACACTGTAATTCTGTCGGAAACAGCAAGGGACCTGGAAGAGAAGTTGAACGGAGTGGTTCAAATGGCTCTGAGCACTATGGGACTTAACTTCTTTGGTCATCAGTCCCATAGAACTCAGAACAACTTAAACCTAACTAACCGTAGCTGCCGTAGCGGTTGCGCGGTTCCAGACTGTAGCGCCTAGAACCGCTCGGCCACTCCGGCCGGCTAAAGGGAGTGGACAGTATCTTGAAAGGAGGATATAAGATGAACATCAACAGAAGCAAATCGAGGATAATGAAATGTCGTCAAATTAAATCAGGTGATGATGAGGGCATTAGATCGGGAAATGAGACATATGTAAGTAATATATGAGTTTTGCTATTTGGCAAGATAAATAACTGTTGATGGTCGAAGTAAAGACGATGTTTAATGTAGACTGGAAATGGTAAGGAAAACGTTTCTGAAGAAGAGAAATTTGTTAACATCGAGTACAGATTTGTTAGAAAATCTTTTCTGAAAAGATTTGTGTGGAGTGTAGCCGTGTATGGAAGTGAAACATGAGCAATAAATAGTTTAGACAAGAAGAGAAAAGAAGATTGGGAAATGTCGTGCTACAGAAGAATTCTGAAGATTATATGGGTAGATCACGTAACTAATGAGGAGGTACTGAACAGAATTGGGGAAAAGAGAAATCTGTGGCAGAACTTGGCTAGACGAAGGGATCGGTTGGTAGATCATGTTCCAAGGCATCAAGGTATCACCAATTTAGTATTGGAGGGCAGCGTGGAGGGTAAAAGTCATAGAGGGAGACCAAGAGAAGAATACACTGAGCAGATGTAGGTTGCAGTAGGTACTGGGAGATGAAGAAGTTTGCACAGGATAGAACAGCACGGAGAGCTGCATCAAACCAGTCTCTGGACTGAAGACCACAAAAACAACAACAGTAATAACAACAACGAAAAGTGTGATGTCATTCACATTAGTGCTAAGACCGCGATTTATTGGCAGGACACTTAGAAAATGTAACAGACCACTAATGAGACTGTCTATACTACGCTTGCCCGTCCTCGTTTATAATACTGGTGCGTGGTGTGGGAAAAAGTTCAAAGAATGGCAGCACTTTTTGCGTTATCGCGAAATAGGGGAGGGAGTGTCACTGAAATGATGCAGCATTTGGGATGGGCATCATTAAAACAAAGGCGTTTCTCGTTGCAGGAATGCGAAAATATTTTGTTAATGCCAAGCTACAGAGGGAGAAACGATCACCACGACAAAATAAGGAAAATCGGTGTTCGTACGGAAAGACATAGATGTTCGTTCTCGCCGCGCGCTATACGAGATTGGAATAATAGAGAATTTTTAAGGTTGTGCGATGAACCCTCTGCCAGGCACTTATACGTGATTTGCAGAGTATCCATGTAGATGTAGACGTTTATTCCATGCAGACACACGCGCACGTTACGTACTGCGATCGCGATAGGAGACGTTCGGGCAGGAATGTCACTTTATGACCCTCCTTCTGCACTTAAAAATCGCGCTACACCTCGCTCTTCCTCTGTCCCAGGCCAGAAAAGTCGGATGCACACACAACTCTCTGGCCTCACGTCGAGCAGGCAACAGGTACAGCATTGAATATTCGCGCCGTTTCTTCCTGATTCCCGTAGAGGGCATGTCTATACACACACTTACCGGCGTTACCAACTTACGCACCATGCTCGTCGTATAACCTTTCTCATTTTCATTTGACTACCCATCATATTTGAACAGTTTTACGGCTTCATTGCCGTGTAGTTTGTTCGATTTTCTCTAATAGTTATCACCTTTTAGAGATTTTGTGTGTACTGAAAATTGAATTTAGCTAGACAACATTTCTGGGCTATGATTATTTACGATTTAAAAAAAATTAAATCATCATTAACTCTTAAACAATATTAGAATCGTCTTAGAAATGCATGTGATGAAGAAATCCCATCTAAAGCAACAATTTATAACTGGCACAGCTAATTGAATAGGATCAATTTTCTCTTAGTGATTAATTTCGTGAGTGACGTTCAAAACTGATGTTTACTTATAAACATATAGCCACTGATAGACCAGTGCTTGTAGAATATCGGCAGACAGATTATAAATTTATTCGCACGACATTCGAATTTGTATAAGTGAAATGCAAAACATCTCACATCAACAATTCGACGTGACACAGTTCTGAATTCGATGGATTCCCCATAAAAGAGTCTCGATCAAAAACGGCAACGCACCGATTTGTGCAGAAAAACACTGTACATTTCATGCATGGCATTTCTAAGTTGGTTTGGGATATCGGTGCAGGTGGTCAGTCGATGATCCTGAAAAGGAAAGTCAATCAGATCAGACAGAACCTTAGCCTACAAAAGTCCGTTGAATTCACATGTTCTTGAGAAGATGCCTGATAATTTTGTTTTTTTCCAAAAACGGGCATTAGTGTCACTATAACATTGTAAGACAGATTTTTAGTTATTGGCAATTGTAGCATTAATGTCTAATTTTCACGAAATTTTGAAAAATTTTATGACAATTTTCCATCACTACAATACATCACCACTTACAGCAAAACTAACAGCTAAGAATCTGGTTGGACTAAAGTTCTTGACCATGGACCCTCCACCATGTAGCCCTGATCTAACATCTTGCGATTTCATTTTGTTTCTGAGAATTAAACGAAAATGCGTGAAATCACTTTTTCGTCATCAGATTAAGCGAAACTTTGTTTCTGAAGCTTATCAGGACGAGTGAAATCACGGCTTCAACAACAGATTGAATCGAATGCAAAATTGTATTGATTATAAAGGAGAAGATTTTGAGAAACAGTAAAATTATTTAAATTTTTCTGAACCGCGCTGGTTGCTTTTCTAAAAAAAATTTCTATCGCTGTCGTATGGCTCAGATGGCTGTGAGCACTATGGGTCATCAGTCGCCTAGAACTTAGAATCACATAAACCTAACTAACCTAAGGACATCACACACATCCATGCCCGAGGCAGGATTCGAACGTGCGACCGCAGCGGCAGTGCGGTTCCAGACTGAAGCGCCTAGAACTGCTTGGCCACCGCGGCCGGCTCGCTGTCGTATATGGAGTTGTTTGTAACCATTAATCGTTTTATAACTCGTCTTACACTTACGATATATTACCATTGCAGTGAAAAGAGCTAATGCATTGTGTTTCTTGTGAGGCGGGGAACAATGGGCAGAAGATTGGAGAAGTTGAAGGGGATGTGCACATGAGCGTTTGCTACAGGTTGGTAACAATGAAACAAACTACAAGGAATTAATAATCAATATATCTCACTGTGTATTTCGAACCAATTACTAATGACTGAGTTACAATAGTTCGGAAGATTATGCCAGCATAAACGCTTACTGCAGCAAAGGATCTCACGATTGGTATTTCATATTGTGTAGGTGGTGATCCTTGTGTTCTACGTCTCTGATAAAGGAAAATCAGATCGCCTGGAGGCCGCAAAGTCACATCCTTGTATTCAACAACTAGTTTCTACTGCTTTAACAGCATTTATATTCTATACACGGTCTGAACCGGCCTCGAAAGGCATAACGGTACAGACCGTCCGCTGTGTTGTCCTCAGCCGACAGGCATCATTGGATGCAGAACGCCGCTAAGTGCGAGAATAACAGCACAGTCAGGTTAACAGCTCATGCATCCAAGCTGTTGACAAGAATAATATACAGAAGAACGGAAAAGAAACTGAGAATGCGTTAGATGACGATGAGTTTTGCTTTAGGGAAGGTAAAGGCACCAGAGGGGCGTTCATTGCAGTTGATAATGGAAACAAGACTAAAGAAAAATCAAGATGTGTTCATAGGATTTGTCCTCTCTGACCTCTCTGACACGAAAAAGCGTTCCACAATGTCAAATGGAGAAATATGTTCGGACTTCTGAGAAAAATATGGGTAAGCTATAGGGAAAGACGTGTAATATGAAATATGTACAAGAGCCAAGAGAGAATAATAAGAGTGAACGACCAAGAACAAAATGTTCGGATTACCTACTGTTCAATCTATACAACGGAAAAGCTATAACGGAAATAAAAAGAAGTTTCAAGAGCGGAATTAACATACAATGTGAAGTGATATCAATGATCACTGATGTCATTTCTATCCTCAGAGAAATTGAAGAAGTAATCCAGGAGCTGTAGAATGACAGGAACAGTCTAATGAGAACATAATACGGATCGAGAGTAAACAGAAGAAAGAGGAAAGTAATTAGAAGCAGCAGAAATGAGAACAAACAGACACTTAAAATCAGGATTAGTGATGACGCAGCAGTTGAAAAGGAATTCTGCTACCTATGCAGCAAAATAACCCATGCAAGATGGAGCCAGGACATGAAAATGAGACTAGCACTGGCAAAAAAGGCATACATGGCCAAGAGAAATCTGCTGGTATCAAACATAGGCCTTAATTTGAGGAAGAAATTTTTTGAGAATTTACATTTGGAGCACAGCATTGGTTGGTTGTGGGAACACCAGAAAAAAAAGAGAATCGAGGCATTTAAAAATGTATAAAATATTCTCGGTATTCTTGCCACGTCAGTTCTGGATAAAATCTCGAGCTTTCGACGATTACCTCCATCGTCATCGTCAGGAGCTGACTGTCTCTACTGCTGCTATGGTAGCCTCTATATAGCCCGAAGACGGCTTCTGATTGGTCGGATTCTGATTGGTCGGCGATTACGTGCTGCTGTCTCAGACGGTGTCACTGTGTGCGCCGGTGGCGCCACCGCTTCCGTTTAAACGTAAACCTTGGAAGGAACGTCTCTGCTGCTTCTCTGCATCAAGCGCTCGTTTCCACGCACAGCTCAGATGGTATCCGCTATCGCGGTTAAAGTTCTTTTGGCTCATTCTGATTTCAACAGCCTCCTTAATAACAGAATCCCAGTACGTGGAGGCATGGGACAGAATTTTAGTTTCATCGAACAATATTTTGTGTTTGTTCGTGAGGCTGTGCTCCGCAATTGCCGATTTCTCAAGCTCTCTATTTTTAATGTGGCGTTGGTGTTCTGCACAGCGGTCGGAAACGGTACGAATAGTCTGACCTACATAATTGCTTCCACACTCACAGGGTATATTATAAACACCGGGGACCCTGAGGTCGAGATTGTCCTTAACAGGGCGCATCATCTCCTTAATTTTCTTAGGAGGACGAAAAATCGGTCTAATACCACGTCTACGCAGGACTCTTCCTATTTTGCTGGAAATTGCGCCACAAAAAGGAAGAACCGCAATCGGTGTTTCATCCTGTGAGGTTGCAGCATTATCACGTTTCCTTCTTTTGGAGAACGCTGCCTTTATATCGCGTGCACTATAGCCGTTCTTTCGGAACACGTTCTTTAGGTGATTAATCTCGAACCTTAAGTGGTCCTCGTCAGAAACAGTTTTGGCTCTATATACCAACGTGTTCAAAACGGCTCTCTTCTGAGCAGGGTGATGGAAACTCTGTGCGTTAAGATATAAATCGGTATGCGTCGGCTTACGGTATACAGAGTGGCCAAGACGCCCGTCCGTCTGTCGTTGTACTAAAACGTCTCAGAAAGGCAGTCTCCCTTCCTTCTCCATCTCGACAGTGAACTGGATGTTCGAATGGATGCTGTTCATGTGTTCAATGAATTCTTTAAGAGCTTCTTCGCCGTGTGGCCAGATCATAAATGTATCGTCAACGTAACGATAAAATAAGGACGGACGGAGGGGAGCCGAATTTAGTGCACGTTCTTCAAAATTCTCCATAAAAAAGTTAGCCAATGATGGAGACAACGGAGAGCCCATTGCCATGCCGTCTGTCATTTCATAAAATTTATTACCATACAAGAAGTAGGTGGTCGTCATCACGTGCCGGAACAATTTTATAGTTTCAGGAGGAAAGAGATCCGCCAGCATTTTCAAAGTGTCCTCCACAGGAACTTTTGTGAACAGCGACACCACATCCAGGCTGACTAAAATGTCATTAGGACCAACTCTAATATCTTTGATTTTCTCAATGAACATCTGGGAGTTTTTGATGTGATGTTCACACCGGCCAACTATAGGAGTCATCAACTTTGTTAAGTATTTGGCCAGCTTATAAGTAGGAGAACCAATTGCACTGACAATAGGTCTCATGGGAACATTATCCTTATGGAGCTTCGGTAGTCCGTACAACCTAGGCGGTCGAGGAGCTCGGACTCTGAGATTTTTTGTAATATCGTCTGGAAGCCCGGAATTCTTCAGTAACTTCATGGTTTTTCTGCTGTACGTCAAAGTTGGGTCCCGTTTAAGACACTTATACGTACTGTCCTCCAACAGTGAAGTCATTTTTCTATGATATTCGGTAGTATTAAGGACCACGGTGGTATTTCCTTTGTCAGCTGGTAATATGACAAGATCTTCATCCTTCTGAAGTAAACGGAGCCCCTCCCTCTCCTCTCTACTAATATTAGACCTGGGAGGCTTAGCTGAGGCCAAAAAGCGACTGGTAACAAGTCTCACTTCGTCGGCGTCGTCCTGTGCAAGATGCCGCACAGCCTGTTCTACTCCACTGATAAGATCCACGATGGGTATAGTACGTGGTGTAGGAGCAAAGTTCAAACCTTTATTAAGGGCCGAGATGGCTCCTTTGTCCAGGTTCTTGCCCGATAGGTTGACGACAGTGCGTGCTGTTTCATGCGCTGACTCTGATCTTTGCACAGCAACAAGACGCTCAAATTTGTTTACTTGTCTAGCAGATGTATTACTAACAAATTTGAGCGTCTTGTTGCTGTGCAAAGATCAGAGTCAGCGCATGAAACAGCACGCACTGTCGTCAACCTATCGGGCAAGAACCTGGACAAAGGAGCCATCTCGGCCCTTAATAAAGGTTTGAACTTTGCTCCTACACCACGTACTATACCCATCGTGGATCTTATCAGTGGAGTAGAACAGGCTGTGCGGCATCTTGCACAGGACGACGCCGACGAAGTGAGACTTGTTACCAGTCGCTTTTTGGCCTCAGCTAAGCCTCCCAGGTCTAATATTAGTAGAGAGGAGAGGGAGGGGCTCCGTTTACTTCAGAAGGATGAAGATCTTGTCATATTACCAGCTGACAAAGGAAATACCACCGTGGTCCTTAATACTACCGAATATCATAGAAAAATGACTTCACTGTTGGAGGACAGTACGTATAAGTGTCTTAAACGGGACCCAACTTTGACGTACAGCAGAAAAACCATGAAGTTACTGAAGAATTCCGGGCTTCCAGACGATATTACAAAAAATCTCAGAGTCCGAGCTCCTCGACCGCCTAGGTTGTACGGACTACCGAAGCTCCATAAGGATAATGTTCCCATGAGACCTATTGTCAGTGCAATTGGTTCTCCTACTTATAAGCTGGCCAAATACTTAACAAAGTTGATGACTCCTATAGTTGGCCGGTGTGAACATCACATCAAAAACTCCCAGATGTTCATTGAGAAAATCAAAGATATTAGAGTTGGTCCTAATGACATTTTAGTCAGCCTGGATGTGGTGTCGCTGTTCACAAAAGTTCCTGTGGAGGACACTTTGAAAATGCTGGCGGATCTCTTTCCTCCTGAAACTATAAAATTGTTCCGGCACGTGATGACGACCACCTACTTCTTGTATGGTAATAAATTTTATGAAATGACAGACGGCATGGCAATGGGCTCTCCGTTGTCTCCATCATTGGCTAACTTTTTTATGGAGAATTTTGAAGAACGTGCACTAAATTCGGCTCCCCTCCGTCCGTCCTTATTTTATCGTTACGTTGACGATACATTTATGATCTGGCCACACGGCGAAGAAGCTCTTAAAGAATTCATTGAACACATGAACAGCATCCATTCGAACATCCAGTTCACTGTCGAGATGGAGAAGGAAGGGAGACTGCCTTTCTTAGACGTTTTAGTACAACGACAGACGGACGGGCGTCTTGGCCACTCTGTATACCGTAAGCCGACGCATACCGATTTATATCTTAACGCACAGAGTTTCCATCACCCTGCTCAGAAGAGAGCCGTTTTGAACACGTTGGTATATAGAGCCAAAACTGTTTCTGACGAGGACCACTTAAGGTTCGAGATTAATCACCTAAAGAACGTGTTCCGAAAGAACGGCTATAGTGCACGCGATATAAAGGCAGCGTTCTCCAAAAGAAGGAAACGTGATAATGCTGCAACCTCACAGGATGAAACACCGATTGCGGTTCTTCCTTTTTGTGGCGCAATTTCCAGCAAAATAGGAAGAGTCCTGCGTAGACGTGGTATTAGACCGATTTTTCGTCCTCCTAAGAAAATTAAGGAGATGATGCGCCCTGTTAAGGACAATCTCGACCTCAGGGTCCCCGGTGTTTATAATATACCCTGTGAGTGTGGAAGCAATTATGTAGGTCAGACTATTCGTACCGTTTCCGACCGCTGTGCAGAACACCAACGCCACATTAAAAATAGAGAGCTTGAGAAATCGGCAATTGCGGAGCACAGCCTCACGAACAAACACAAAATATTGTTCGATGAAACTAAAATTCTGTCCCATGCCTCCACGTACTGGGATTCTGTTATTAAGGAGGCTGTTGAAATCAGAATGAGCCAAAAGAACTTTAACCGCGATAGCGGATACCATCTGAGCTGTGCGTGGAAACGAGCGCTTGATGCAGAGAAGCAGCAGAGACGTTCCTTCCAAGGTTTACGTTTAAACGGAAGCGGTGGCGCCACCGGCGCACACAGTGACACCGTCTGAGACAGCAGCACGTAATCGCCGACCAATCAGAATCCGACCAATCAGAAGCCGTCTTCGGGCTATATAGAGGCTACCATAGCAGCAGTAGAGACAGTCAGCTCCTGACGATGACGATGGAGGTAATCGTCGAAAGCTCGAGATTTTATCCAGAACTGACGTGGCAAGAATACCGAGAATATTTTATACATAAGTGCCGCCGCGAAAAACTTCGTTCTCACATTTAAAAAAGTTGAATATTAGGGGGACTGATAAGGCAAGGAATGAGGAGATTCTCCGGAGAATCTGAGTGGAGAGAACATAATACGGATCTAGAGTAAACAGAAGAAAGAGGAAAGTAATTAGAAGCAGCAGAAATGAGAACAAACAGACACTTAAAATCAGGATTAGTGATGACGCAGCAGTTGAAAAGGAATTCTGCTACCTATGCAGCAAAATAACCCATGACAGATGGAGCCAGGACATGAAAATGAGACTAGCACTGGCAAAAAAGGCATACATGGCCAAGAGAAATCTGCTGGTATCAAACATAGGCCTTAATTTGAGGAAGAAATTTTTTGAGAATTTACATTTGGAGCACAGCATTGGTTGGTTGTGGGAACACCAGAAAAAAAAGAGAATCGAGGCATTTAAAAATGTTGAATATTAGGGGGACTGATAAGGCAAGGAATGAGGAGATTCTCCGGAGAATCTGAGTGGAGAGAACATAATACGGATCTAGAGTAAACAGAAGAAAGAGGAAAGTAATTAGAAGCAGCAGAAATGAGAACAAACAGACACTTAAAATCAGGATTAGTGATGACGCAGCAGTTGAAAAGGAATTCTGCTACCTATGCAGCAAAATAACCCATGACAGATGGAGCCAGGACATGAAAATGAGACTAGCACTGGCAAAAAAGGCATACATGGCCAAGAGAAATCTGCTGGTATCAAACATAGGCCTTAATTTGAGGAAGAAATTTTTTGAGAATTTACATTTGGAGCACAGCATTGGTTGGTTGTGGGAACACCAGAAAAAAAAGAGAATCGAGGCATTTAAAAATGTTGAATATTAGGGGGACTGATAAGGCAAGGAATGAGGAGATTCTCCGGAGAATCTGAGTGGAGAGGAATTTATGGGAAACACTGACAAGAAGAAGAGACAGGACGGAAGGACATTTCAAGCCATCACGGAATAACTTCCATGGTACTAGACGGAAACTTACAGGGTAAAATCTGTAAAGGACGACAGAGACTGGAATGTATCAGAAAATAAGTGCTGCTCTGAGATGAAGAAGTTGACGCAGGAGGATTCGTGGGGGGCCGCATCAGACCAGTTAGAAATCTGATCAATAAAGGAAATAATGGAGGGGCATGTACCACTCTCGAAAAACCTGGATGGTGATCCATTCTAGTGCTAAACATGCCCGACAATACTCCGGTGATCTGACGGGAACCAGTGTTATCGCTGGGGCAGCGCCGTTGTCTTTTAACTCTACCTGGTCGAAAGCAATTGTGATGTACTGGAAGACTAGTGCCAGCTATTGTCATCTTATGTTATGAAATATTAAACATTTTAAAGATTAATCTGCAAAATTGGCAGAGTCGTTAAAAACTATATGTTTTACCGAACACATGTCCATCATTAAAAGATTAAAATACATCGGTAAGCTGCTCCATCATCTTGCGCGCTTGAAGCTGCCACCACGGAATAGGACAAAGAAAATGACTGACCAACACCGCAGGTCGTAATGTGGCGTAAGTCTGTGTTTGTACAGCACGTTGAAGACGGATATTGATTTTTGAAGAATAAACTTCTTTATTTTCAGGTTCACTATATTCAGTGGCTATCGCTGTTAACATGTGCATTTAAAAATGCTTATAAAGTTTAATGATTCATAACGACATTGGCTCACCATAGTTGGCCAATATGTCACTATTACCTTCGAACAGATGATAAATCTATTGCAACCAATTCTTGACTAAACTAAGACCATACTGCAACATTCCGGTGCTCAAGTCTTAGTTTTCCTTTAGGTACGGTCCAGTTTAAGGTATATTTTGTTCGAGACTTTCCACCGTAATATACGAACACTGATACCTGTGTGTCTGTCAGGTTCTGAAATAAAATAGGTCTTCCACCACAATCCCTTTGCATAATACACTTTACAAGTGCCGACAACAGTGCTCTCTGCTCAACGGAAAACGTTCACTACAATATTTAAGGTTCACCGCACAGTTTCAAGCCAGATATGGTCATTACAGCTTAAGAGTATACTTTACATTTACATTAATACCTTCTTTCGCGCCACTGACACGTATTTGCGTAACAAAGACCCTGTGCCAGAAAATAGGAGATTCGCTCTGAAACACTCCGAATTTTCGAATCTGTCTGAATTCACTTATTAATACCTTGCCTCTTATAAATTCGGTTATGGATCGAGATAAAAGACAAGTAATTACAATTGAGGAAAAATTATTTGCTCGTGCTTCTGAACTATTACGCATTGGAAGGGAAAATGTAATCTCTTTCATTCCACTAGAAGGTAGCCATTTAGAATCATACTGTAGAAAAAAGTTTCCTTTTCAACTGCTTGACGACATAAAAATTCCCTGCGATTATATTCCAGTCCTTTACGCATTATATTATCGAGAAGGGGAATGCGAAACTGTCGATGGCGATCCGTCTGTCGTACGGAAACACAATTCTTTGCGGATACTTTGGCTCTACTCGAGAAACGATGGCCCTTTGCTATAACCGTACCAGCCTGTCACTTTTTATCACAAAAAACGCGTACATGGCTGTACATTCGCACTCATAACTGTGCCTTATACACATAGCAGTCATTGACACCTGTTCCACTTGCTGCCAAAATTATGTCCAGCAGAAATATTACGACAGCAGTGAGACATACAAAAAATATATGGACGAATACTTCACCAGACTGCACTGTACACATAGCTTCTAAAGCACTGATTAGCAGGTACCCAATTGTAATACGACAGGAAGTTTGACCAATTCAGTTTCTTCAGAAATCAACAGCATCTGAGTTCATTATTTATCATACTGCCCCAGTATCCCTCGTCATACGTACACAATGTGTAAGGAGGACCTCATTCGTGTCATATAATGTACAGTTAATTTGTGGATCTAAGTGGGTCAGAAATTAATGTTCTGCTGTCAGATATCAACATAGTGCTCAGGCAGAGTAAGGAATTATATTTGGAAAGATAGCTTCGGTCAAAGAAGAGATAAAATACTCGCATTTTATAAAATCATTGTAGAGATAATTTGCTGTTCTCACTCTGATACCCAAAGCTAAAATCCTAACTTTTACTTCACAGCATCCAGCGACGACTGCCATCACACACCCGGCCTACAGACTGGCTGATCTCACTGTGCTTTGATCGTGTTAGAGAAACAAGTAATTCTGAAAGGATGTTGCAGGCATACAGTGAGTAGGAATGAATCTAAACTGCAGAATTTTGGTAATGAATGTGCCGAATTACATTCCCTCTCTCGTAAGGCTTCATATTTTAAGTTGCGTATACTAAGATGAGCAATTGAATTAGGGACCTTTGCTCCGAAAACCATTTATTTTCTATCAACAGCCGTTCAAATTTAAATGAAACAGTTCGCAGAAAACGACAGTGCGTGTAATCACCCGTTGACAGCATTGCTGGTGTCCACAATAGTATGGATGTCAGGTGACCTCTGAGACGAATCGTGTCTCCATGTCAGACTTATTAACAGACTGAAACATCAGGGGCATTAATACGCTGTTGCGGTGATTCTTTGCAAAGTATTTTATACACTATAAATTGAAAAAGGCACCACAGTGGTGTAGTATTCTACACCATTTATTACTTCAAAAACCACGTTTTGGTTGTTGAATCATCAGCAGGTACCAAGATATTTATGTTTGTTGTGTGTTTCTGGGATGAAAAATTCTAAGGAACAGTCATTGAAGTGCACAGTAGAATTACTATTAAGAAATATATTTTGTAAAAGTAGTGGTGGGCTGTATGGTAATGACCCATAAAGGAAAAGTAAATTCTAAGAACACAGTACTAAATTCACAAAGGAGTTTGGGGCTAAATACATGAACTATTTAGATCCAACCATAGACAACAGTAGCCACATTCACATTTCCAATATTTTTCAGGACACCTGACACCATTCACATCGTAATAAGTACCAATTTTCAACACCCAGTTTCCAGAAACGTGCTGCCTTCCTTTCATTTTTTTTTAAATTGCCTAATATACATCATGATGAGTGATGATAACTTCGAAACCGAGTGAAATGAAATTAAACAAGTAGCGTCAAGCAGTGTCTACACTGCTGCTTTGTTGGACTCCTTAATTCATAATTTCCTCACCCTACTCTCAACGCACAACGTCGAGAACCTACTGATTGGATGCACCATTTAATATTTATAAATTAAGGAAGTGTCTCTGACATTGACCAGCGAGCTAAAATCCGTCAAATTTGAAAAAAAAATTGTGAACAACACTATTGGACACGCTTTGCCCAGTGGTAAAGACAGCACTGTAAATTTGAAAAAGAGTGGAATATACAAAATCACATGCAACTATGGTAAATTCCATGCAGACCACAATGACAGGGCAATATCCACCCCCTGAAGGAACACGATAAATGTATAGTCTGCTTTTGCAGATGACCTAGTTAAGGATGTCCACAGTTCGAAGATGCATCATGAAGAGTTACATGACACATGAAAAGCAAGCAAGATAAACTACGCTGAAATGACTGTCATCAGTAAACAAATGTTCTCTGGCCCAAGCTTCCAACTGCAGATACTGCTAATAACCCCATCGAGACCACTATGTAAATTACCCCTCCTATTCACGTTCTGAGTTTTTCTTTAACTTTACTTACTGTGGTTTCACTTGGTATGCCCAAATTTTACTTTATACAATTACGGTCGTTTCATTTACTTATTTGGTGTCACTACTTAAACTCTATATGTTTTTGAGATTGGACCTTTTAAGGACAAGATTATCTTGTTTAGGCACCCCCTTGGAACTTATCCCTGTCGGGACGAAGGGACTGTTGGGAATGACCGAACTTAAGTTGAGGGATCGGTTCTCTCATAAGCCAATTCTGAATGAGCTAAATTAAACAGCGTCCTCTCAGTTGCGCACTCATCGATGTATTCTTCATGCAGCTACTGTCGTCTCAGGTAAAGTTGAGCATAATTCGTAGGCTTGAAATTCGAGGCGAATGTGATTAAATTTCCCTTCAGTTCGCCTTATTTATCACCATGTTGTTGTTGTGGTCTTCAGTCCTGAGACTGGTTTGATGCAGCTCTCAGTGCATTTATCACCATAGTTTTTCTATAATTCTTACCTTCATTCATGTACTTTTGAATACGCTGTCTCCAATGATCTCGATAGAGCGGGAAGTTAAACTATGTTTTTACATTTTTCAGTGTCTGTAGAGCGTTCACTATAGAACTAAGAATTAGAAACAAGATCCGGTGGATAGCATTGCGGAACGTACAGACATTCCTGGAGACTATGAGAATGCCAGGCTTATTTCATTTAAGGCAGCACTGGCGTTTACTTCAGATCTATTATAGGATGATACAATAAAGAATTGAATCTCCCTCAACCTTCACTCTTAGTGTTCATTTTCGAATCTATATTTGTGTGCTGCGGAGCCTGGATCACATTACGAATTGAAGTTTAATATCTGACTCTAAAATGACATGCAACGTGATTCATAAATCTAAGCAACGATATTTTTATTTCGAGCGTTCAGTGATGGCGTTGCAGGATGCTAATGTTGTGTAGTTAAAGGAGTTAAGGTGGTCTCTGTACGTCGTAGCAGAAATGCTGGTCTTGATACATGTCTTTTGGAGTGTTTTCGTAAAACTTATTTTCCGCGGCGTGTGAGTTTAATACTAACGTCAGTTAACTGAAAATGTCCCCTTGTGGTTGTGATGAGACGCCTGGCGAAATGACTTTTTTTCCTCCGCTGATATTAAGCTCCTTGAGGTTATCTGAGTATTGTGTGGTATGTATACTTTCAGGACATAGCTGACTATAACTGATGCTTTTATAAGGTACTATTAAGCTCGTGTTAGATGATGATCATGATGATGATGATGATGATTATGACTTAAAGGAGGGTTTGAAACCAAGTGCGATACGAAGCGATGTATCTCCAACTCGAGTGCATAGTGACCTCGGTTACCGGTGAGCTGGGGGGAGGAAGGGGGGCTTAATTCTCTCAGATACGACGAGAACATACCCATGTCGGCAGTTTGAGACAAGACAGAACCTTCTTCTGATTCAATTGCTCATTCGTGTGGTAGTTACAGAAGTATTTTCCTGTACGTTGCAGCGGTACTACAAGCAGCGTAGCAAATCCACGTGAGACAATGTCAGAATACACGTGGAAGATACCACGCTTTTTTACTCACTGCCTCTGCACAGAGAAAGAATTTCTCATCTTTTTGCACTGTTATGCTGCACAGTAGTTTGCATGGATGGTCGTATTTGGTTATGAACCTCGAGACTAGACTCACCATGCAGATAAGTTCCTCGATTCTGAAAGGAATCTTTCAATGATGTGTGATTCACCCAGTGAGACGACAAATGTGAGGCAGGCAGCAAGCCGCAGGGTGACCTTACACACTGCTCCTCTACCATTTTCTTTATACTGACAGTGTTACACGTTTTTATGAATATTGCCGGGTTTTAATTTCCTTAAACAGTACAACGAAGTTGTCAAAAGAATTTCGAAAAATATTGTTTTGAGATTATATTTCCAAGAGCTGTTAATTTCAAAACATCTGCAATATTTCATAATCCTTGACAGCTGAAGCTTGTAATCTGTAAGTTTCTGAACTAATACAAGACTTGGTAGTTCTAAATTTGGTGGTTCCGATCTCCATATTAGCAACATTCTTTTTTTTTACTTTTTCGTAAATTTCATATTTAGCAAATAGATGCAAATGTTAATGAAACAATATTAATTATAATTTTTGCATATAAAATGACGTATTTATTTTTAATTACTAAAAGCAATATTCGCATTAAATTAAAGTTTGATGAAAAATAAACAGCCTCAATTAGTGAATGAAATACTCCTTTATTCAGGAAATTAAACATATTAATGATGAAAATTATATTTTGCACTTCGAAACATGGCAATTCGTATGTTAATAGCAAGTTTTAAGTTATTTCCGTACGACCAGTAATTAAAAATAAATATATGTTACATCTGCTCGGAAATTACGATCAGCATTAACATTTCTGTTGCCCGGATGAAACTTGGAAGGTAGGAGATGTGCTGGTGAAAGCAAAGGTGTGACGGATCATAAGTCGTGCTTGGGTAGTTCAGTTGGCAGAGCTCTTGCCCACAGAAGCCAAAGGTCCTGGGTCTGAGTACCGGTGCCACACACAGTTTTAATGTGCCGCGCTGTTTCAGTATTTCTATTATTAAATACGTATGGAATTTAGATAATCCGAAATAGTATTGCTGATAGCGAAATTCACATTACCAAATTTAGGCGTTCAGCTACCGACAACAGTGTAGGAGGATTACAAATGTTTTGTAAACAGCGTTCGGAAACCTTCTAACCTTCGCTCTTCCCTTTTTGACAACTGCGTCGTACTGCTTTAGGAAATTATGTTAGTGCAATGAGCTTCAAATGCTAAACATATGAAGAAAATTGAAGACGGTTCCCTAGTAAAAGAGCCGCGAGGCAAAGTCCCGCTAAACACTGATTCCTGTTGTAGTCGCGCAGCATGGATAGCCACTCTCGTAACCATTTCGTGAATCTGCTGCTGGGATTTCAGATCTAACAGAGATGCTACTTGCCGTCTGTAATATGCATTTATTCTATCAGGATCACAAAGCGCATTATTTACAACATAATATCACGGAATCGAATTACCTTGAACGTTTTATGATTGTAATCTAACGCGCAATCAACTGAAGTACTATATCGACGGCTTATAATCATTATCTCATATCTCACACAGCACAAATTTTACAGGAGGTGAAATAAACTTATTTTGATCTACGATTTTTTCATTCTATCTGACCTAATGTCTGTATTTTCTTTTCACAACTGACTGTAGTATTTGTGAAGTAAGATATCGGGGACATTGACAAATATCTTAACTTGCAGACAAATAGAAGAGTACATACTTAGTGACAATAAAAGTGTGCTTTGGATGTTGAAGACTACTAAAATCATTAAAACACATGTAATAAACTCCATAAGTTACGCGCGATTTCCCACTTGAGATACGAGATGTTTTACCAAGTACGGCAAAAAAAACCCATGTTTGATCTTTTGAGCTGCGAATATAAAAACAAACCTTAAATGGTGTTTTCGCCCAATGTAACGTAATGTGTACAACTATTGAAAGGAAAGAAAAAAAAGATTCTGAGCACCTGTAAACGAGGTTATCACAATCGCTCCTACTTTCTCTCTCTCTTTCTGTTTGTCTCTCTCTTCCCCTCCCCCCCCCCTCCCTCTCTCTCTCTCTCTCTCTCTTCATTAAATTTCAGGCTTGGATGTTGTTATTAAAATTTCCGGTGCTAACGTGCCATCAGCTCACGCGAACGCTCTAATATAAACTCTGTGCAACTGTTGTAATATCCCACCACAACTGTGGCTATGTAATTCTGACAATGCTATACATTCTTCAGTTTTCTGTTGGTCGCTCATAGAGGGCTCAGGAGAACTCGAACAGTCACCTAACTTCTTCAATATCAGTTAAGCATGCTTTTGCATTTAAATCACTTTTCGAACTGCTAACAAAGCGCACTTGCCCCTTTCCAAGATAATGTATCATTTTCTCAGCGAAGTAATTTAGTTAACACTAGAGATAAATTTCGAGAATGAGTCAGTGATATTTGCGGATATCTTTGAATAAAGTCGTCTAGGTTGGCGAACATAGTGTTTTTATTTATAACGACGTCACGACAAAGCCATCAGCAGATAAGAATTTGGTAACTTTTAAAACAATGTCCTGTGTCACCAAAAAGAAAACCCAAGCATCGGACAGGTCTCAGTTGAAGTAGTTTTATTGGTTTTAAGTACGTCGTAGTAGCGGAAACGTCATTATCAATAAATTATTTACTAAGCGGTATAAATGGTTATATTCATAGATAATATTTTTCGATCATTTCCTAAGACAATTTGTCAGTACTTCGGCTCTCTGCAAAGCATTAACTGCAAACTGATCCTGTTAAAGCTTATGCATTTAGCACTTTGACTGCGGTGCGACTGTCAATAGCCTGTTCATTCTTATTTCAGCAGTTCCCAGGACAGATTCTTACTCCTACAAAGATAACTGAATTACAGTACACTGATCTCAGTCACCATAAAATCAACGTGTAGTACGGTACTACTATTGCAAGACATGGAAAGCTTGAAGATAATTCAAAAGAAAATGAATGGATGTGTGTAGTCTTGCACATTACAGACAAAATAAAAGATATAACTGTTTGTAAGAGTTGCATGTGATCATGTATCTATAAAGAATTCACAAACAATTGAAATTTTGCTTCTTTCTGAAATAAATTTTGCATTTACGTATTCAGCAAATTATGTTTCATGCTGTATGTCCTCTGGCATTGCTGTCAAACAGATGTATGGTAGGTTAACTGGTTTAATAAAAATCTTACAACACTATTTTACTACACGTAAGTTACATTGTTTTGGTATTTTCTCTAGTCCACTGAGTAGACAAAGCTGTTTCAAATGCGTCCATTAAAGAGTTGCTCCTCCCCCAGCAGACTAGGAATGGGACCGAGAGTCTCTGAACTGAGATTATTTTGGAGGGAACGTCCAGTTTAGCATCTACGATTCAACCGAGGGAAACTACCCAAACATGTTGGTCGTAGCGATTTTAGCTCATCGGACACTTTTTTTTTTTTTTTTTTTTTTTTTTTTTTTTTTTTTTTTGCACTTTCCATTCTACACTCCAAGGAATGGAGAGGATTTTTTTTTTAAATTTGACTCATTACAGGGTCATGTTTCTGTTTAACCAATTATCAGACGAGCTGATAGTGCGAGTGCGACTTATCAGTTCCAGGATTTACCTGAATACCGAAGGAAACCTGCTAAGAACTTCGGTCACAAATTGAGGATTTGAACTATCTGAATTTATGTCTGGGACCCTTTGATTCATTCTTCCGAACAAAAAATTAAATTTTGTCCATACATTTGCTGTATGTTTACTATGAATGCGGGTGTGCGCTGCTTTATAGGGTGTGTTATACAGTGTGGTTTTGTGACGACTTACATGTTTTTTTGGTTTTTTTTTTAACTTTTCATTCCCTATCCTTAGAGGTAGAGCAGAATCAAGAGTCAAGGCTTTTTCAGCCAAATAGTAGGCGAGTCGATAGCAAAGTCCTCCAGCCAATTGGCTG
The DNA here is from genome assembly GCF_023864345.2 of Schistocerca serialis cubense. Lineage (NCBI taxonomy): Eukaryota > Metazoa > Arthropoda > Insecta > Orthoptera > Acrididae > Schistocerca > Schistocerca serialis. The sequence continues at coordinate 636,376,998 of NC_064645.1, forward strand.
TCTCCCAAAAACCTTGCCCAGTGAGAGGCAATCTGCTGACAAAATATGTCCCACCATGTAGCTGGATCTGTAGCAGATGCGTAGGAGCTCGAGAGCGGACAATGGGCTCCATCTACATTAATGTCATGAAGGTCTAGGTTAATTTCAGATCAACAAATTCTCTCGCCAACGACATCCCCCATCCTTCCCCCTCTCCTTGCCCCATACATCATCTGGCCTGGCATCCCCTGCCCCCCCCTCCCCCCCCACTCTGCCTCCCTGACTCACTCCAAAATAACAATCTAGCCTTCTTGTCCTACGTTAAAATGGCATTGTTCAAATGCAACATGGCATATATAGCCGACTTGTGCTATTTAGAAATCCTGAAATTACACCACAACCACCCCACAGCTATCTGTGCAGACTCCACAGAAGTTGGAGATACATCCAGTTACCCTGAAGCAGGTAGCGTAATGACTGAGCAGGCAATATCCTCCTGCATTGGCTGTGGTTTCGTTTCACACTGCAGGATCTTACGACGTGCGCAGTCACACCATTATGTGCTGATTGGGGATGGTGCGGCACTTGTAGACTTCTCTCACACCTGCCACCACTCAGCGATGGGGTCTGGAACAAATTCTTATCCACCTACGATCGCTACCACTACGAGCACCCTCCTACAGGTTGCAGCGTATGCATCTGTAGGTGTACAGTATTGCGTTATGTTTGGTTACAGCGGAGAAAGATAACAGTAACAATTATCAATCGGGAACCTCAGAGAATTACATTAAGATTTCCGATTCATACTACATCCCATCTTAGAAGAACTGAGAACTACGAGACAGAAGCAAAAAGAGTATAACAGAAGCAACATTATAAAGTGTATGAACACTTAAATCTACTCCAAATGGAGTAGATTTAAAATGATATTAGGAAGTTACCGAGATGTCAGGGAGAGTTAAGCAGTAAGTTCAGAATTTGTAGAGTAGATAAAGTGAAATGAAATCTACGTAACATTAAGGCGGGGACCGCACGAGCTCAATGCTTCTGCATTACAAGACATAATGTGGCAAGATGAACAGTTCTGTATGGATGTGGTCATCAGCAGGGAAACAAATACCGATTTATCTGCTGTACCTCTAAAAAACTTATTTACGTTAATGAGGGAAAGCTACAATTAACTTTACTGGTTTCTCGGTAAACTTTTTACATATCACTTAAAAAATATATATATTTTTAAATATGTCTCCATTCTGTAGTCTTTCTCACTCGATAATGAAGGAGCTAAATGATGAAAAAAGCATCGCTTGATAATGAACTGGTTCTATTTCAATCCTTGACCTTAGTTATTTCGGAATTTTGAAATTAAGTAAACTACTACATGTGTTTCAAAGAACTGACTGTTAAAATGTTGTCGTTGATCGCTTAATGTTTCACCGACGAAATAATACAAAAACAGGTGGGCTCTCTTATTTTTCCGGTGAATCTTTTAAATTTTTGCTGAAAGACAGCCATGTTCAGAACTGCCCTTTACGTTTTGTGCATTTTAGTTCATGTATTGCTACAAATGAAATTTATGTAACATACAGAAATCACTTTTGAAGCTGTAAAGTGAGTCAGTATCAAGTTTACACATGATACATGTTGGATGTTCGCCACTATAAGCTATAATGTGCCACACCCAGAGAAATATATGTGGTGACTGTTCTTTCAGACATGTCCAAAACAACAGGCCCTATTTGGATCCGGTAGCCATTATGAACCTATCAAGACACAAAGGAATTAATGACATTAGCTGCCTGTGATCACCGATTTAAATCTGTCCTGGACACTACACATCTATACATGTTGGAGGACTTTGAAGCCTGACATGTGCTGAGGCAAAATGTTTTGCAGTACCTCTTGAAAATTGGCCAAAGGCAAAAACCACAATTGTGAAATAAATGATTTCTACAGTGAACGGCAAATATGGTGATCTTTAGAAATTTTACATGACCGTGAACCTCGGCGATGAAAAGTTAATCTTTGACTTCTGCAATGCAAAGTTCCTTGCTTGGCCAGCGTTTCTACTACTTTGTTTTACAATACTGTTTCTTGATACTTAATTATTTAACTGATGTTCATTTCTGTAATACATACTTCTGTATTCAGTCAATAATATAAATATTACAAAATAAATGAAGAGATATCTATGAGGCACTGTGTTGTAGTGTTATAACCTATTTTCTGCAAGTGGTTCTTCATTTTGCAGTGCTTATTTCAGTGTTATACCTTTTCTGAGATAACTTATATAATTGGATATGTGTCATCGAACCATTAAAAACATAAATTTAGTGTCAGGCACACACAAATGAATACACTTTATTATTCAATGCTGCTTATGTCATGGTTGTCGAGACATCTGTTTCTGTCATGCTGTGTTGTATTGGTAGTTGCTTCAACGGTGATAAAATTTTATTTTTCTAATGTTTACAGTACTATTGGGCTCACAACAAAAAATGCCATGACTATCATTACAATACTAGTCACCTCTTTGTATACATTTGTTTACATGTCAGGGTCCGTGGCAGTCAGTTTCTCTCCGGTGTCTGGCTACAATTTTGTAATCTATGATTCCATAGTTCTGATTCCCTAGCGGTAGTGAACTATGTCTGAGACTGTAGTCAATTTTCTATGCAACACTGGTCTATCGATCTTCGTTTCTCCTTCTAATGTAAACCAGTGGTAAGTCTCACATGTTCAGTGCTGGGAGAGCAGCAACAGCTACAGTCGACTATGGCGGCTGCAAGCAAGGCGAGAGATTTTGTAAAAAAATTGTTATTACAATGCGGTATTTGATACGGAGTACAAAGCAACCTGAAATGTTTACGATAGTTAAAGTCCATGATACAAACTTGTGAAAATATATTATGCAAGACAGCCAATCCCATAACATTACTAACTCCCTTTGTTGGAGTGAATTTAGAAAACTATCCATCAGTCTGTCTTATAGAGAAAGTATTGAGGAAGAAACGTCGGTGGGAAGGCTACGATTCGATAAAAACACAACAGTGGATTACTGTAATTCAAAGTGTGATTTTATTACATTGTAACACCCACTGTACAAGTAGTAAATGATGTTCAATCTTTTCATGAAAGCAATGAAGTGGTCATCTCACCATCAATAAAAATTTTGAGACAACAGTCACTACATGATAAAACAATTTCCCATTACGTAACGCCATTTGTCACTGAGCACTGAGAAATGTTATGAATTCTTATCGGCGAATTCCTTACTCTAAAGTGCTAGTTACGAAGTGCTAGTTACACTCCCGTTAAGGAAGCAATTCTATGGTCACTGCTTTTACATTTTAAAATACGATAATACCAACAGTGCAGTATTCAGCGGTAGTAGTTGACAGAGGAAAAGTAAAGTGTTGAGCAGCAGATTATCGCAATGCTTTTCTCAAAGAATGACAGAAATTGTGCTTAGATAAGCAGCAACTGCTACATGAAACTGATGTCTATTGAGGGGTATCATTGTGCATCATTAAGTAAGGAACTGTGGGATCCTTCCCATTCGTTTAATATAGGGTGCCTAGGAAGCTGTTTTCTCGGATCGCTAGACAACATTTCAAGCAAATCATATTAATGGAGTTTATTACAGTAAACTGGATTGAAATACTTAACTTTGCCTTTTTACAAAGTGGTGTGGCAAGCAATTGGCGATATGGCAATAATAACTGTCCTATGTAAACAATTTTCGTGCAAGCAAGTAATAAAGTTCACAAATCACGGCTATTGTGTTTACATCACAGCTCGTCTTCTAGCGCCCGTCTCCTAGTGCGGCCGAGACTAGCTGGAGCGGAGCTTATATTCTGTTCGTATAGGGGCCGCTGCTGTCGTTGTGTCGTCATAGTCAGCGTTCTATTGGCTGACATTGTCTCACAGCCTTCTCAGTTGTTACGTTCCAGGCCGACGAGCCGGCACTTGATGTTATGCCGGAACAGAAACAATCTGAGAACTTGGAGGAATAGTTTCTTGTAAATAACACAAGAAACTATGTGACGTACGTTCCACTGAGAACGTACTTTACATTGTGGAAATCAAAAGTGGATGTAAACTGTTTACATCTTACTAGACTGTGTAAGTTTTATGAACAGGTCTTTGCAAATGTCTGTACCATGTTTCCATGAAGTTTATAATCATGTGCAGTTGCTATAGCTCAGTCAGTAAGATAACTGATTCTGAAGCAAAGGTTCTTGTATATGTTTGAATCCTTTCATCACTGTCACCCAACTTACTCCCAAATATTTTGTTGCACCTAAAAATAAAGTAAAATTGGTACAAAAATGTGAAACAATTAAAAAATAAATTGCATGAGATTTTACTTATCACGCCGCACATGAACTCCTTAGGACCAGATGGCTCATGATCATAACTCTTTCCATATATGCACTGTGGTTTACGCAACATTTCGTCTGCTATATTGGATGTGCTTCATTAAAATCATATCTGAGCTGAATTTCATTAAAATTATGAACTGTTTATTGCTTTTGTATTTTTGCTCTTCATATACTGAAAGCGTATGTCACGTGCACTATTTAAAATTTTTCTGTTAACTTTCCTTACATTTTGTTCTACATGTAGTATGTATCGATTTTATTAACAGCATTTAATTGCTCATCATAAAGAAGTACAGTGATATGGAACACGTTAATATTGATCTTAAACTGAAACCATTTTCTGACATATCACATGATTTAATTGCAAAGTAACTATAAGTTTTAGGTATTTCAGTTTACATTGACACTTTATATTATAGTTCCATATTATTACCCCAGCTTGCCAATTAGGCTTTACAGCATTTCAATAAATAGCTCAGTCAGTAAAATAATTCATTCTTAAGCAAAGATTCTCGTATAGATTTATACATGAATAGGCTGTCCCCATTACTATTCCCCAACTTACCGAACTGTAGTGATCACACATTTTGTTTCAATTAATAAAGTGAGGCTCACAGAAAAATGTGAGGCAGTTAACAAAATCGACATGGGATTTTACTTATCATGCAGCACATATTGGTCGTTGAGGGCTGATGACAAATGATTATAGCTCTTTCCATAGACAGATTGAAACTCGGGCAACATTTTATATGCTGTATTGGATGCGCATCGTAAACGTTGTATCTGAACAAAATTTCGTTACAATTATGAAATGTTTGGAAATTGTTCCTTTTGTACTTTTTCTCTCCATGTATTGAAACAGAAATAACACGTATTATTTTAATTTTCTGGATATTTTTTCTTACGCTATGTTCACACAAGCACTGTATTCATTCTTTAACAGCATTGTATTACCCGTGACAGAAGAAGTACAGTGATGTGGAACACGTTAATATTTGAAATATATTCTATGATGAGCTTAAACCGAAACCAGTTTCTGATGTCTCACAAGATGTAATTGCTAAATAACTCTATGTTTTAATCGTTCACCATTTGTTCAGCCGCTTTGACATTACCTGGTAAACTGAAACAGCTATTTTTTGAAAGGGCCACGTTGGCGGCAAGTGATCTGTGAAATTGGTGAAGATTTTTATATGTAGTGCCTTAACTGTCCAGTTCGCAATATTTTAACAATTATTGATTACTAGTTTCATCTGAACAATTAGACCTCTTCAGATAAATTAGTACAATGAATGCTGTGACTTTATCGAATCTTGAGGTTAGCCAGTGTACTCGTTTTGCAAACTGATTCTAACATGGTTGTTTGCCCAACTAGTAATAAGTAATTGTTAAAATATTGTGATGTGGACCATTAAAGGAAGACCAAGTAATGAGTTGAAAAGCTATCGCCCAGTAGCCCTTCTTAGTTCAGTATACGAGCCTCTTGATAGGGTACCTACAAAAGAATCTCGTCTACAATACTTGAGAAAATTTTGATTCAACAAGCTGGTTTTCTCCCAGAATGCAGTTGCACAGAGGAGATAATGTTATTCGCGACCTACGTAGAAGCAGGCTTTCAAAATAATTTAAAAAATGTCAATTGCATTTATAAATATTCTGACAGGTGTTGACACAGTGTGGAGACGCTGTCTTCTCGCAAACTCATACAGATAATGTCAGGAAGAAAATGAGTAATTTTTTAATGGCATGCTTGCTCGTAGGTCATTTCAGGTCATACTGCTTAATCTGTACGTTTCTGATATGTCTGAAACCAGATCTCGTAACTTCGGACTCGCCCATGACTGGGTGCTGGCACTCGGACATCGAAATTTTGGAGAAATCTAAATCATTTTCCGAGGACCTTTCAGTAAGTAATGGAACACTTTTTTTGATAATAACTTTATTTTAGTGAGAATTACAATGCACTTTATTATTCCCCACTCTTTTGGCTACAAAACCCTGTTTTTCAATATAATCTCTATGTAGTCTTACGCCACCGGTAGCCTCGAGTGAGAGTTTCCGCACGTACCAACATTACAGCAGTCGCAGCTGTGTGAGGGCGAATGGCATGGGGGAGATCGGGCAGGTTTTCGCGACCTTGTTGCGGTTTTGGCAGATGCCTCGTCCGATGACTCACTGAGCTTTTATTCACTGCCAAGTCCCCGTAGAAATTCGGCAAGCGTTATACATTACAGTGATGCTCCGCTTTTCCGCCTAAAGCAAATCAATGACCGCTCTCTTCTCGGAAAGCACCTGTGTAACAGACGCTATTTTCGTGGCTATTGTAAAGAAACTGGTTCTCTACTGTTAAAAAAAACCTTTTAAATAATAAAACATGGCCTATACAAGGAATCTGACTACCCCTGTTAGTCACGGACAAAAAAAAAAAAAAAAAAGAAATAAAAAATAGAAAGAAAAGAAATTGGAATAGTCTTTGTCAGAATGTGCAGAATCTTATGTGAGATCAATAAGACGTCAATTTTAATCTAAATATGGTATGCCAATGTTTACGTAATAAAAAAATAAAGTAGGTAATTCAGTACAATTATTATATAGATGCGATATATCAGTTTAAAGGGGCCAAATGAACAATCAAAGTCAATTTAATTCCAGTAAAGCTGCAAAAGTAAAAACAAATTATTGTAGGGGCCTACATAGGCATCGCGCATCTGCTAGATGCCCACGAAATACATAATTTTGTTTTGAAGCTGACAGCCAATGAGAAAATAGGTGCAGTTTTCAAGCAATAATGGCGGACAGCATCAGCTGGTAATACACGTAATTTTATGGTAGCTAATTTTACTACACAAAAAATAAAATATGTACTCCCTCCAAAAGAAGTTACAAACAAACATTAAAATAAAATTATAATGAGCAGCAAAATGTCTGAGAAGAATTTTGAAAGAAAATTATTAATTGAACTTTGGCGGGTTTTCAACACTGTCAAGAAGACGAAATAATGGAAAGAATATTTATTGGAACTAAACAAAATTGAGTTGTTGTGGCAGTATTTATAAAATAGTTAACTTAACTGCAAATATCTTTAATTTTGAAATGAGAGAGAGCGTAATAATTTTCATTTGATGTCTTAACTGTTGCTGCAGGCAGTGCGATGACGTCAGCGGTGGTCCGCGCGGACGATGCGTGAAGTGAATCCTGGATCGTGGCGTGAAGATAATGATGGATCCTCCTGTTGCAGTAATATTCCAGTTACGGCGGTGGTCCACGTCTCCGTTGTAGTCGAATCAGCTGGCAGCACTGGCGCGATAATAATAGTTCCAGTATGCGCGTTGTCGTTTCGCGCGCGACGTTTTATTGTTAAAAGTTTATTAATAACGCGGTGCGGGTAGGTCGGAATTACGCAACGTCTTTAGCATTTAAGACATATATCCGGTTAGTGCCAATACTTCGTTCGGTTCTTTCACCGTGATGCCACAGGAAAACAATGACGTGTGTTTTTCACTATAACTGTCCGTTAAACATCAGTTCAGTTACGTCGTCGTCTTTAAGACAGTTTGGACGATATAATAAATGTTTCTTGATCAAATCACAGCACTGTTCTTTTACCTAACAGTTTGGTTTTGTCCACTTTCACGCAATTCTAACAGTATCTTCACACGACAGTGGTGTCTGGTTCACGGCTAATTGTCACAAGTTCACACAGTTTGTAAAATCGTCGTCGCAAACACTCGATATACTTTTCATGTTTTACTGTTCACTTAATAATGCACAATCTCCTATTAACACAGCGGACGCACTGTAATTAATTGTTCCTCCGCGTAACACCGTCTTTCACGCCGAACTTTGCAACGTTTCTCCACCCGCGAACTGGCCACGATACCCCAACAACTCGCACGCTCTCTATCGATAGTCGTTCGCTCTCTCTCTGACACAGTATTTCCCCGAGCCTAACCAAAGATTTACAAACCACATAGAACCAGAACATTCATATTCGTAGTATATAAAATACAAAACAGTGGCAAAATAGATGAAGAAACAATGTGACGTGTTAACAAATAAAGAATAGTTGAAATAAATGATACATACGTACTATGACGAGGTAATGCAAAAAAAAAAAAAAAATATTATCACCTTTCGGGGACGCAATGCCTTTACACTACGTATAGTGCCGCCACAACTTCGTGAAACTATAGGAAATGAAGTGGTTGTATTCCACGAAATCCCGCAAACATTTCCGCATTTTTTCCAACCCAAAAGGCCAAGAACAAAATATTGTCACCGGAACGTCTGATCTAGCGGTAATGGAAACATGCTTTTGGAGATGGAGACTGAAACCAAAGACCACCAAGAGAGAGGCGGCTTGCATTCACTCGAGCTGCAGAGCGGCAAATAGACCGCTACCATGTTTCCGCGACTGACTACTAAACCAAGGTCAGGACCCAAAATACCTATGAACCGGACACTGTCATGCAGTCAGTATCTGGTACGAATTAGGAACAGACCTACATAAACCGTGCGGAACAACTTGGGACACCACTAGCATATGGGCTAGTCTACTCTCCTGTGGGCTATGAATATAACTGCTGCACAAGGTTTCGAAACTGGAACCTTTACATTTTGTGGGCAAATGGCCTAGCATCAGAGACATCCACGTACGATTCAAGATCCTCTGTTTCGATGCACACGTCGTGCCTACAGAGATGTCTCGGTACAGGATTTGCCTGCGAAAGGTAAAGGTTCATGATTCGAGTCCCGGTCAAGAAATTTCTAATCCGCACATGCTCGACAACTGAGTGAAAATTCGAAATTGGTGTTGGGTCAGTTAGAAGACAAAAGTTTGTGGTTCACAGTTTCTCACCATAGCAGTCTCCATAAATGGATATTATTTTCTGTAAACATCTCCGCCCTACCTCGTGGTGTAAGCACACAGTGCATTAAGAGATGATTCTGACGTTTTGATAGCAGGGTCCTAGTAGACAAAACTAGAATACATGTTCGCTTAGGTCTGATCTCTTTCTTGCTTAACAGTATTAGAGACATGACAGTATACTCAAGATATAGACATAAGACTCATGAGCAATTAACAGTTCTGTTTAACACTTCGCATGCACGAACTATGTTAACGAAGTTCACAACATACATGTGGCTGTTGGACCCGTCATTATTGAGTGATAATATGGTACCAGCATATTCGCTATCAATTTACATATCTTCTAACAGTTCATAAAATTATAAAAAATTCTCTCAGTATACCATTCGAATCTTTGACTAGGAATGAATCACAATCTAGTCATTGTGTAGGATTTAAATGCATTGCTGAATTTTCTAAATACATCAAGTGCAACACATAATTCACGTAGGAAATATAATGGATGACAATAATCTGCCTCATTGACAGTCGTTACTTGGGCGAGGATATCCTGTTTTATTTTATTCTTAACCGCTGCACGACTTTGGCTGTTCAACGATTTTCAAACTTAATGTAATATTGTTAAAATGTGTCGGCCGGGGTGACCGAACGGTTCTAGGCGCTACAGTCTGGAACCGCGCGACCGCTACGGTCGCAGGTTCGAATCCTGCCTCGAGCACGGATGTGTGTGATGTCCGTAGGTTAGTTAGGTATAAGTAGTTTTAAGTTCTAGGGGACTGATGACCTCAGAAGTTAAGTTCCATAGTGCTCAGAGCCATTTGAACCATTTTGTTGTTGAAATAATAAAACAGGACATACACAAGCTGTCAAATGGACATTTATACGATATTTCCGTGCCTGATTCTTCATAATTACGATGCGGTGTTAATTCGGACACGCATGTGTGTGTGAAGAAACACTGAATCGTACTTCTGAATAGCAAAGGCACTGCAGTATCGTATTTGTCTGCCCTGCCGACTACAGGCAAATGACTTTCAATTAGAAAAATCTCCTCTGTAAGGGAATATATATATTAAATGTATGAGTGTAGCTTGTAGATACATAGCTGACGACACATGTAAGTTTGGGACTAGCCGTGAGTCGTAAGCGAGAAATCTGGGTTCGTGTCCCGATCCAGCCCAACTTTTATTGTCGTCATTCCATTATACAGCTGGGGGTTGTCCATATTCGTAACTGCGAATATATTTCACTAGGAATTATTTGTGTTATAGTTGTATTCAATGATACATCAGTAATTTATTTGCAACTACTACACATCTGAAACCACACGGAAGCGAGAAACACAAAATAAAAGGTTATTCTAAGCCGAGTAATGTCAATTTCGGACTATTCTTCGTCGTCTTTTTATTATGTCTTCGTCCGGCATCGACACAGGGTCTGCATGAATATTAACAGATTCTTAGCGCACTTCAGTCATTTCTCATGATTTCTTAGTACTTCAGAATCGGACTTACTTCCTCACACATTCTTCTGGACTATTTTCTTAAACTTCATCGTTCCAAAATTACTTTGTGAGATTCTATCTATGCTCCTGGGTACGCCCAACAATCCAATATCTGATTTCAGAATTTCTGTCTAGCCTTGATGTAATGTAGCAAGAATCTTCGCGCATCTCCAGGTATTTTGCAAATATACCTCCTCCTTTTGCGATTCTTGAATAGAGTATTCGCTACTACTAGCTAAAATTTATTGAAGAACTTAATTAGTCTTTCTCCTCTCTCATTCCTAGTGCAAAGTCATTGTTATCCCGTAACCCTATCACCGATTCCTTCCCCTACATTTGCAAACAAGTACCCCATGATTTTAAAATGTTCATGTTCCTTTACTTAGTGAATACCCGTTCAATATCCTCATGTAATTTCTCTATCTCTGTTCCTTCTGCTTGCTACGTCGCTATGGGCACATGAGCTATAGTTATCAGCGTCTGTTTTGTGTTGAATCTGTTGAGAACAATCCGTCACTGAACTGTTCACAGTAGCTCATTCTGCCGTCCTTTCCTATTCGTAACGAATTCTACTCCCGTTATATAATTTTCTGCAGCTGTTGATATTACCCCACAATCGTCTGAACCGGAAACATTGTCCTTCCGTTTCACTTCACTCAGCACCATTGTATCTAGACTGATCCTTTGTATTCTGCTTTTCATATTTTCTAGCTAAGTAGATACTTCCTGTCAGTTAGTATGGGCAGAGATCATTGTTGGCAACCTGAATAAAATAATAATAAGACCCTTTTACCGACCTCACAATTTAGATGATACAGTTGCTGAAACGTTCAAAGAGAACTTGAGTTTGATTTCAATTTCAAACACGTACCCGATTCATACGACAATAATTGGTGGTGACTTTAATTTACCCTCGATATGTTGGCGAAAATATATGTTTAATTCCGGAGGTACGCATAAAATATCATTCGAAATCGTGCTAAACGCATTCTCTGAAAATTATTTCGGCTGTTAGTTCATGAGCCCATGCGAATAGTAAGCGGTTGTGAAAACACACTTAACCTTTTAGCAATAAATAATCCTGAGTTAATAACGAGCATCAAAACCCATGAAACTGATACAGGGATTAGTGAACAAAGGGTTGCCGTAACGAGATTGAATATTGTAATCCCCAAACCCTAAAAAAATAAGCGAAAAATATACCTATTCAAAAAAGCAGATAAAAATTCACTTGACGCCTACCTGAGAGACCATTTGCACTCATTCCAAACTAATATTATAAATATTGACCAGATGAAGCTTGAATTCAGAGAATTAGTATCGTCAGCAATTGAGAGATTTATACCAAATAAATTAACAAACGACGGAGCTGATCCTCCTTGGTACACAAAACGGGTTAGAACACTGTTGCAGAAACAACGAAATAAACATGCCAGATTTAAACAGATCGCCAAGATTGGCGATATTTTACAGAAGCTCGAAATTAAGGGCGGGATTCAATGCGAGATGTACAACGAAATTTTGTCTCGAAACCTGGAAGAAAATCTAAAGAGGTTCTGGTCGTATGTGAAGTACGTTAGCGGCAAGAAACAATCAGTGCCTTCTCCGTGCAAAAGCAATGGAGATACTATCGAAGACAGTGCTGCCAGAGCAGAGTTACTAAACACAGCCTTCTGAAATGCCTTCACAAAAGAAGACGAATTAAATATTCCAGAATTCGAATCTAGAACACCTGCCAGTATGAGTAACGTAGAAGTAAATATCCTCGGAGTAGTGAAGCAACTTAAATCACTTAATAAAATCAAGTATTCTGGTCCAGACTGTATACCAATTAGGTTTCTTCCGGTTTACGCTGATGCATTACCTCCATACTTAACAATCATACACAAACGTTCGCCTTACGAAAGAACCGTACCCAAAGACTGGAAAGTTGCACAGGGCACACCAGTATTCTAGAAAGGTAGTAGGCGTAATCAACGAAATTACAGGCCGTATCGTTAACGTCGATACGCAGCAGGATTTTGAGCATATATTGTGTTCAAACATTTTGAATTACCTCGAAGAAAACGGTCTATTGACACGCAGTCAATATGGGTTTAGAAAACATCGTTCCTGTGAAACACAACTATCTCATTATTCACATGAAGTGTTAAGTGCTATTGACAAGGGATTTCAGATCGATTCCGTATTTTTGGATTTCCGGAAGGCTTTTGACACGGTACCACACAAGCGGCTTGTAGTGAAATTGGGTGCTTATTGAATATCGTCTCAGTTATGTGACTGGTTTTGTGATTTCCTGTCAGAGAGGTCACAGTTCGTAGTAACTGACGGAAATTCAGAGTAAAACAGAAGTGATTTTTGGCGTTCCACAAGGTAGTGTTATAGGCCCTTTGCTGTTCCTTATGCATATAAACGATTTGGGAGACAATGTGAGCAGGTGTCTTCGGTTGTTTTCAGATGACGCTGTCGTTTATAGACTAATGAAATCATCAGAAGATCACAACAAATGACAAAACGATTTAGGAAAGATATCTGAATGGTGCGAAAATTGGCAGTTGACCCTAAATAACGAAACGTGTAGGTCATCCACATGAGTGCTAAAAGGAATTAGCTAAACTTCCGTTAAACGACAAATAGGTCTAATCGAAAAGCCGTAAATTCAACAAAATACCTAGGTATTACAATTACAAACAAATGAAATTGGAAGGAACACATAGGAAACGTTGTGGGGAAGGCTAATCTAAGACTGCGTTTTATTGGCAGGACACTTAGAAAATGTGACAGATCTACTAAGGAGACTGCCTTCACTACGCTTGTCCGTCCTCTTTTAGAATACTGCTGCGCGGTGTGGGATCCTAACCAGATGGGACTGACGGAGTACATCGAAAAAGTTGAAAGAAGGGCAGCACGTTTTGTATTGTCGCGAAATATGGGAGAGAGAGACACAGAAATGATACAGGATTTGGGCTGGACATCATTAAAATAAAGGTGTTTTTCATGCGACGAAATCTTCTCACGAAATTCCAATCACCATCTTTCTCCTCCGAATGCGAAAATATTTTGTTGACACCGACCTACATAGGGAGGAACGATGACCACGATAAAATAAGGGAAATCACAGCTCGTACGGAAAGATATATGTCTTCTTTCTTTCGCGCGCTCTACGAGATTGGAATGACAGAGAATTGTGATAGTGGTTCGATGAACCCTCTGCCAGGCATTTGAATGTGATTTGCAGAGTATCCATGTAGATGTAGACGTAACGAAATGTTTTCGGAAAAAGGGGAAAACGTCCGGCAGAAGGAAAATAAACAGTTACAAAATGTAGCAATAGATGGCACTGTAAGCATCATAATTTAATCGTGCGCGACTACAAATAACAAATCGATCATACAACAATGCCTAAGGTGTATGTAAGAAATCAAGAAAACTGTACCACTTAATGTGCTTGGGTGTACAGGTGTGGTACTGTTAGTTACGTAAGCCCATCCACCACGGCAAGATCATATCACATCGGATAGGAAAAGTTGGTTTGTAATTGTCCTGAGGCCAAAAGCCGCATAAATAACATCAATCATGTCGGTTTTTAATTGTCCTGAGGCCAAAAACCGCTTAAAAAGCATCAATCTAAATCAAATCGAATCATTAATTTCCGCGTGACTGGCGCAAAACATGTTTACTGTGCTGACCACCGTTTTCTGCAACAAATTGAAATCCACAAGTGATCGAAGTATTTCCGGGGTCACGTTCAGAATGTGTTGCGCAATGCATGCCTTCAATGCAGCTACGTTTGCAATCGGAACACAGAACACAACATATTTGAGACAGCCCCACAGCCAGAAGTCATACGGATTAAAGTCAGGTGATCGGGACAGCCAGGCTGTAGGGAATGCGGCTAATAATTCCAGCATTTCCGAAATGGGGCTTCAGCAGCTGAATAACTGGATTTGAAATGTGCGGAGGTGCGCCATCTTGCACAAACATGATCCCTTCCACACATCCATGCTGCTGGGTGCTTTGAATGACGTGGTTGCGCAAAAGACACTCATAGCGCTTACCAGTGACGGTACAGGTAGCACGACCGGAAGAACCTGTCTATTGCAAAAAAATTATGGCTCTGTGATAAATGATGCCGCACCACACACACTGACCTTTTCAGGATGAAGCGGTGCTGGTTCATCTGCGCGTGGATTTTCCGTGGCCCATATTCGATAGCTCTATGTATTGACATATCCTGTCAGATGGAAGACGGCTCCGTCTGTCCACAAAATCTTCCGCGGCTAATCATCGTCCATTTCCATGCGAGCTAGAGATTCTAAAGGAAAGATCTCTCTTGCTGGAAGGTCAACAGCAAGCAACTCATGCACATGGGTAATTTTGAATGGATAGCTAAGAAGGATGTCTCGAGGCATTTTGCGCACCGTGCTCGGGGATATGTCCACTGTTCGGGTAATTCTCCATGAACTACACGTTGCACCCCACCACTCGTCTCCCCCTGCACTGCTGTGGCCACCGCTTCCACTGACGTCGAATCAGTTCGTTTCCTCCCTCTACCAGGCTGCACGCCAAAAGAACCCGTCTTTCCGAATTTCCGAATCATTATTTCCAGACCCGCGGCAGCCATCGGACCAACGCGTTTTCTCAGAACCTTCAGTGTCCGGAACTTCAGCTGAACGACATGCGGGCAGCTTTACAAGCAGAGCGCGATCCTGCATTGAAGCAGTCATGGCGAACGTCGCAGACGCGAAAGGAGGTAAAGCCGTATACCCGGCATGTTTATACCAACTTAATTGAGATGTTCGCATGGCAGGTGTTTTCTTTTACGTATTATGATACATACAGCGCCATCTACTGATCAATTTTCACCCTATTTTCTTCTTCTGCTGTACGTTTTTCCACTTCTCCGATAAAATTCCGTTGCAATTTGACGTCATTCTGACCAGCACTGTTAGTTCTGCAGAGTTTTGAAAGTTTAACTTTAATTATAACCATCTTGTGTATCGAGCTAACCCCTTCCCATTGTTCCAAATGCGACAATATAACAAAATGATCCATCTTTATTTATTATGACGATACTAATCACAGTCTGGTTAAGGAAATACCTGCTACGCTGAAGATGCGATTAGACACAGGTTATCTGTTCAACTCCGTACTGAAGCTAACGTACAAGCGGATATTCCGAAGTATATTACTTATTTATCCACTCAGTGTACAATGTTACATCCTTAGAATCAGCGTGAACGTATACTATGGGTTGTTCGGATCAAAATTACAAACACGTTAACTCATATCTGAGACAGAAATAAGAGTTAGAAGATACGTAATTTCTAGGACCAGTTTCACCGTACCCTCACATAATCTCTTAGGTCTACGTCGGAACAAGATAATACAGCAACATTGTGTTAAAGTCAACCACACTATTAAAACTTCGATTCCTGATCAGCTACATAATTATTTCCGTTGTTCTATTTTATGATTTCTGTTGTATTTCATTAGACAAGCGTAAACCCACAAAGAAAGAATAGCCAGTCTCGATTTCGAAATGGCTTTTTATTTATTTAATTTTTAACTCGTTTTGCTCGCACATGAGCATCATCATGCACCTTGGGGGAAAACAAGTCTCCAGTACAAATTTATGAGTCATGAATCAGCTACAGAGCTACATCGTCAGTTAAATAAAAGGAACTGCGAAATCATGATCCGAATTGAAAAAAATAGCGTAACCAAGGACCAACTCACCGGCTTAAAGCATTCGAGCACCACTGGCAAGTGTAGAGATAGCCTCGCAATCACCAAAAATGGCACGTCATCGAATAAAATTTATGGTACGTCCAAATGGTAAAGCCTCTCGAGGACCAGTGGCAAGAGTACAGAACCTCTCGCAGTCACCAAAAATGGTAAGTCATCCAATAAAATATACATCCACCTACGGAAATAAATAAGAATATGTTTCATTTCGAAGAGAGGTAAGCGGACCACACATCATGTAAATAAGGGTGGAGATAAAGGAACAAAGGCCTAAAAGAGCTCGGCTCTAGTGCACGCGAGTAACATAAGGAATGAAATCGTAAGACAGTCAAACGTTACCTGTGTTTACGTGTACTCCACGTGTACACCACGTTGTGCATGTCTACGTCATATTCAAGGTGTACGAAGCGTCCTTATGGCTCAAGTTTACGGCTCCTGCTACAGAGCTGTGAGTCAAAGTGACCGGCGCCGTAGTAGGTGGCGCCGCAAGACGGGATCCATTATGTAAGACAAAAACAAGGAAGCACAACCAAACAATATCAATGTACATACTAAAGCCACGTGTGCAAATACATTCCTTTAAAAAGTAACATTTTATCGGACGACGTGCCATTTTTGGTGGCTGCGGAACGTTCTGTGCTCTTTCCAGTGGTCCTCAAGTGTTTTAGCCGGTGAGTTTGTCCTTGGTTACGCTATTTTCACGATTCGGGTCTTGATTTCCCAGTTACCTTATGTAATTGACATTGTAGCTCTATAGCTAATTCCTGGCTCATAAATTGATACCGAGGAAACTTGTTTTTCCCTCGGATGTCTGATAATGCTCAAGTGAGAGTGAAAAGCGCCACAAATTAAATAAATAATAAACAATTTTGCAACCAAGATTGCCTATGCATCTCAAGATGTTGTACCATTAGCCGAAAGATAGAGTGGTGTGATTGTCACAATCACTACAGTCATTCATCCGTACAGGATTGAGTGAAGACCATACATCATCTTACAACTACGGCTTCTTCTGACGAGGCAACCAGCACGCATTTATAACTGAGTAGATTTCGCTCTTTTAGATTTTGCACTTTCTACATAGGTATGATTCCCGACAAGCATAGTGGTTGTTCAAGGATTCCAAACTGAGTGATGTGATACGTATTTAAGACACATGGCGTCTCTGAGAATTGCAAAAGTTTACACGTATATTTTTCGGGTAAAAGAAATGTTTTAGCAGCTGATAGTACAGCCTAATTCGAATGAGACATTCTATGTACCATGTGTCTGTGTTTTCCTTTTCATAGATATTCCTGGTTATGCAGATAAGTTCTCATTTTGCATTTGGTACTCCAGTTGATAAGGGTACACTAATTAAGTATCTCTTTGAAATTCAAGTCCTGAAGTTGCGCTTGAGTGTATATAAATGAACTGGCGACCAGCCTCGGCTTCGCAAGGTAGCACTAATTTATACGGACAGAAGGCATGTGTGGCGTAACCGTAATTTTGAAACTGGGCACTGTGTAGACTTACGACTAAAAATCAGAAATTATCGTTAGGAAACGGAATACAATCACTTTGGCACAAATTAACCGATTTACGCAGCACGCACCATTTGCCACCGCACCGCAGCGCCTAAAGGTGAGCGGGCGGCCCGACCTGTTTCTGGTAACAACGCGAGCCGAACATCAAAGACGCCTCTCCTTTGTCGGAGGGGTGGCTGCGCCAGGCTGCCGCGAGTATTGAAATTCCTACAGTAGTTCCAGAGAGCAGTCTTCACATTCAGACGAGAAAACGCTTCGGTGGATTTTAATTCATCATTATTCAGCCAGTTTCCAAGAAATAATTATAAATTATACACACGGAACTTGCTCGTGAATCAGTTTGTTAGCGAACACCGGATAAAATTCCCTAAAATAGCTCCAGATATTACCCCGTACATACAGACAGAAGGGAGCAAGGAACTTCACTTCATACAGTGTGTTTCAGTGAGGGCGTGCAAAAATTAAACAGTTCATATAGGATGCTCCACTGAACAATTTGAGGTTCGGAAACTGGGCTCGGAGGACCCAGATTAAGGAGATAATAGGAATAAAATCACATTACTGTGTACCTTTTTTTTACATTGGTTAACTTCACATACCATCATTGACCAATGAACGTACGATCTGTAACCTATCTTACAAAATGTGCAGAAACTGACGGCAATAAATCTCAATGCAAGCTTGACACGGCGAACGAGATCCTGACTGACCCTGACAAATATTCTAGGTGCGTTTCGAATCACATCACGGACAGCTCCAATTTTGGCAACTAATTCCATCTCCAAATCCACTGGGATCTCGTACACGACTTTATATATTCCCATAGAAAATAATCTAGGGAATTTATGTCGGGGGCCATGGAATAGGATCTCCCCTTCCAATCCAGCGACCAGTAAATAAAGTGTTGAGATGGTTCCGGACATCCACAATGAGGCTAGGGACTGTCTTGCTGCACCAGCATCCCCTCACAACAGCCATGAGTACGTTCTCCTATAACTCAGGCAGAACTCTTTGCACGAAACTCAAGTACAAGTGGCCACTCAGACGGCCAAGCAGAAAATATGGCCCAATGAGATTGTCGCCACAATGCCGACCCAGATATACACAGCAAAATGTAACTGATGGTGTGACTCAGCTACAGCCTGAGGGCTTTCCTCATCCCAGACATTGCTATTCCTGCTGTTCTAGATACCATCACGATAACATCAGGCCTCGCCAGCTAACAGCACGATTTGGAGGAAATCTGGTCATTCAATCCACTGATACAATGGGACCGTTGGTGCAAAGTCAGTCACAAGCATTCCATGGACTCTTTGTGGGTGATATGGGTATAATTGTTGTTCGCGGAGTTCAAATGATATACGACGTCTACTTGTCGTGAGGTCCTCTGCAACACATTCCTGCACCTCGTCTTCAAAATCGGGTGTTCGAGTTGTCCTCTTGTTGCCAGGCCCCTCGTTTCTTCTTTGCAGTGAACCAGTCTCCAGCATTCGTCGAGAAAAGTGATCACTCATCGTGACGGATGCTGCCCGGTAAGAAATTGTTCGCTGTAAAGCCTTTCAGCAGCGAGAGCATTGCAACATACTTCCCCATACACAAGGTGCATGTCAGTGGGTTCTGCCAAACTGTACTGGTACTGCTCCATCGCTTTGTACTGCACGTCTCTGCATAGCACTGAGGAATGTATCGATCTGTCGTTGATTCATAGCGTATTCTGTCATGAGGGAATGTAAATAAGATACAACAGAGTCACCTTATAGACAGTTAAATTAATTAACTTGTATCATGACTTCCTAGTAAGCAGGTGCGTCCCCCTTGTTTTCTTGCAGGAAATAAAGAATTCACTTGTAAATAAACAGCACAGTGCATGTGAACTTTTGCGCATGTTATTTGTAAATAACTTGGAATATAGTAATGCTAGACGGTTCAATTGGCTCAGAGCACTGTGGGACTTAACATCTGAGGTCATCAGTCCCCTAGACTTAGAACTACTTAAACCTAACTAACCTAAGGACATCTCTCACCTCGATGCCCGATGCAGGTTTCGAATCTGCGACCGTAGCAGCAGCTCGGTTCGAGACTGATGCGCCTAGAACCGCTCGGCCACAGTAGCTGGCTCAGTAATGCTAGACAAAGCGGTAGACAAGTTTACTTCCGTATCTCTTTGGCTTCACCTACCCCAGGTTCCCTACGACAAATTGTTCGGTGGACCATTGTCTATGTCGTGTTACACTTTTCATGCCCTTACGAAAACACCCTGTATACATAGTAAGGAGAAGGAATTTGTCAACTGTGTTTGTCATTGCGTTCGGAAATTCTACTCTCCCGTTCAAGAACTTTGCAAGTATTTGCAAGTGCTACTGTAGTAATGGGAACGCTGATGACATTTCTGGCAGATGACTTCCTAACAGCAGAGTGCCAGATTCAGAGTGTTTAAACATGTTCACTGAAATGCCTTAGAAAGGTACAAGACCCATGAGATGTACTTCAGATGGACGTGCGAATTAACAGAGTGTAGTTGCTGTTGAAGACGATATTCAGATAACAGTACATAGGCCTTAAACAAGCACATACGGTAAGTAATCACATATATCCTTATCATTTACAGGGGATTTACGACCTTCGATATGGAGATCAATGTATGCGACTATAAATTTATCGTTGGATCTTTATGTTAAACATTATTCTATGAAGAACGTAATACGATCGCACAACTGAAAATCTGAATGCACAGGTACGCATTACTCAACTTTCTAAAATAAATTACATGATTAATCTCTGAAGTAGGGAAACAGGCTTTTATTACGGTTTTACGGAGTATCTCTTGTCTCACATTCGCTACACAACGACACAACGTTTGCATGAATCCAGAATTGTTGATACTGACACTAACACTGAAGAACGCATGGCAGTGAGATAAACGCGAATATATTTTCCCGTACAGTCTGTCGATATTATGGACGCCATCTTTAAATACACAGAAATAGGAATAGACCTGTTCGCACCACACCAACAAAATGGTTCAAATGGCTCTGAGCACTATGGGACTAAACTGCTGAGGTCATTAGTCCCCTAGAACTTAGAACTAGTTAAACCTAACTAACCTAAGGACACCACAAACATCCATGCCCGAGGCAGGATTCGAACCTGCGACCGTAGCGGTCTTGCGGTTCCAGACTGCAGCGCCTTTAACCGCACGGCCACTTCGGCCGGCGCACCACACCAACATGTGAGTTGTAGTTTTGTGACATTGGGTCTTCTCAAAAGCGGTCCCTTCCAAATATTTCTTGATTTGTCTGTCAGTGCTTTTGGCCTTCTCTGTAATTTCCAGTCACGACACTCACTCCTTTTCTAACGTTCGTTCCAAATACACCTCTGGACAATAAAGATGAAGCATCCAGTAGAGGGGGACGGAACGAAACGAAACGTCAGATGCAGAAATGGTATGTGATGTTATTTCAGTGATTAAAGAAGTCGATCAAAATCTACACACTTAGTAGTGTGAGATCACTTACCAGTATGATGTTGTACCCCGCTGGCCTAGATGGATGCACTCCTTCAGTTATGAAAGGCTGCATAAAGCCGTTCTACCCCCCTCCTGAGGAACGCTGGTCCATAACGGTTGTAACTGATCCTTGATACCCTGTGTACTTTCACTGGTACTGAGTTGACGTCCGACCTGGTTAAACACGTTTTGTCGGGGACGTATCTGGACATCCTGCTGGCCGCGGGAGTGCCTCAGCATTCAGAAAAAGT
Source organism: Schistocerca serialis cubense (assembly GCF_023864345.2). Lineage (NCBI taxonomy): Eukaryota > Metazoa > Arthropoda > Insecta > Orthoptera > Acrididae > Schistocerca > Schistocerca serialis. The sequence goes on from NC_064645.1 coordinate 636,398,766, forward strand.
TCACACAACTTTCCATGTTTGGGCGAGCATTATGCTGCCAAGAAATGGAATCTCACGTTAATGCCGCACAAAAAGTAAGGCCTGAGGACGCAGGCAGTCCATGAAGTGCCGTTCTACTGTACCAGTTGATTGAAGCACTCGAGGCCTGATCTGAAGCCACATGCAATGGGTCCCCACAGTATGACGTCATGAGTAAAACCGCTTTGCCTGCATCCCCAAATTACAGAAAAAACCGTACTTCGCCGCCGGTCGCACGCCGCCATACTCGCCGACGATGATCATCCATAATAGTTGATCCCAATATAACACTGTTGCTCAGCAGTCCAAGCACCTGGTTACAACACCGCTTCAAATACAGGCGTTTGCGTTGCGATGTTAGCAGCAGCCTACGAATAGGACGGTAATCCTCCACAGCCCGGCTACTTCTGTTCTCTGACCAACCGTATGGGTTGAGAAAGAACGTTGCAGTAAGTCCCTTGTCGATTCTGGATGACGGGCTCAGATGTGTAGTGGTTAGCGTGTCCTTGGTGCGTAATAAGGCGATCCTTGTCTGTGGTGTTTAGACGTGGTTGGTCGGAGTCTATGCAATGAATAAGTTGTCCCTCGACTACATGTGTCTAACATTAGGGCAGTTTCCTCCAAATAATCCACTAATCTGTACACAGCACGATTCTGACTTGCTTCTCAGGGGCATATTGATTGTGACAGTCGTCTGCGAACATTGTACAAAGCGTTTATTGCCATTTTAATGTTCTTATTAAGATCATATGTTTAAAGTGCATCGTCAGTAAGGAAATGAACCAGCTGATTCGAAACTAGTCAGCAAATGCTTGTACTGCATCTGTGACAGATTTTTAATAAATCCTTGACCAATACTGACTGTCTACATCAGGAACTAATGCTTTGGCAAAACAGAGACAAGCAAAGCCCGTACAAATATTATTCATAATGTGTGCCGCAGCATAGCCACAGCTCGGTCGAATAGCTGTCAGGTCATCAACGCTTCAGCTGATTCTGCCTTTCTGCTGTATCAATGATACCCCGGCTCTGGCTTCACCATCATGGCTGGAATATGTGTTAATTGCCTACGGGCTTCGGCGGCAGTACCTGCAGTATCAGCACGTAGTCTCTCATGGAAACATGCCCGACGATCGCTCTCTGATCTACTTCCATTGAGTTTCCTGTGTTCAACTGTGGTTGACGTCTACTTATGTTCACCCACGCTAAGTAAAACAGCTGCGGCACAACAGTGGTTTGCGTTCGTTGTTCATGTCTTGCCTAACATCCCAGGAATCATGTACTTCACACGAAAATCGCATACCAAATATTCACATCGGGCAATTATTAATCGGCACTGTGTAGTTCTATGTAGTGCTAGGCCAAAAGCGCGTCTAGTTTTTGAAAGGGTAGCGTATGATTCAGAGGCAGTTTGAGCCAAACATCGATGAATCAATTAATATTTAGAGATTAGAGCTACCCATTAGCTTTGGCTTGTATCGAAACAAACGCTGTGTTATTACATCAATTAAAGTACATTCTTATGTATTTCACAAAGGCTGTATCGTAATAAATTGTAAAGACTGACACAGGTGAAAGTATATGATAATAAAAGCAAAATAAATGTAAAACGGTTCGACCTACAAGCCGTTTGCAAGGTTATTGGACATGTTTTGTTACGAACCCGACTGACATTACTATGATTTTTTTTTTGAGTCATCAGTATTGTGACTGGTTTGATGCGGCTCGCCACAAATTCCTCTCCTGTGCCAACCTTTTCATCTCAGAATAGCGAATGCAAGCACCTGCAATCTAAGTCCTTAGCTGGTAGTTCGATGTATTGCCATTCTTGACTTCCCCCACAGGCTTTACCTTCTACACTCCCTACGGCACCATGAAAGTTAGTTCTTGATATCTTAACAGATGTCCAATCATCCTGTCCCCTCTTCTCGTTAGTATTTTCCATAAGTTCCTTTCCTCACTGATTCTGCGGAGAACCTTCCCTCTAATTTTCAACACTCTTCTGTAGTACCACATCTGAAACGCTTCGATGCTCTTCTTTTCCGAGTCCCACTGCTCATGTGTCACTACCATACACAACTGTGGTCCAGAGCTGCCTTCTCAGAAATTTCTTTCTCAAATTAAGACCTATATTTGATACTAGTAGACTTCCAGAGAGGTCTTCTTCGCCATTCCTAGTCTGCTTTCCTTGTCCGCCTTGCTCCGTCCGTCATGATTCATTTTGCTGCTTAGGTAGCAGAACTTAATTTCAACTACTTAGTGGTATTCAATTCTGGTGTTAAGTTTCTCGCTGTTCTCGTATTTGCTAGGATCCGTTAATTTCGTCTATCTTCGATTCACTCCCAGTCTGCATTCTGTACTTATTAGACGAGATCCTGCAGTTCTTCTTCATGTCCACTAAGGATAGATGTCATCAGTGAATCTTGCCACTGATAACCATTCACCTTCAATTACAATTCCACTCTTAAACATTACTTTCCTTTCCGTTAGTATTTCCTTGACGTATAGATTGCACAATAGGAGCGTCATAGGTTCCTAGAAGTATACGTTGAACAGTAGGTCTTCCAGTCCTATTGTTCCATCTTGGCACTGGCACATGTTGCATATTACCCGCCTTTCCCTATGGTGTACCGCTTTTCTTCTCAGAATTTCGAACATCCTGCACCATTTTACATTCTCGAACGCTTGTTCCAAGTCAAAAATATCGAATGAACTTGACTCGATTTTTATTCGGTCATGCTTCCAGTTACCATCTGTAACGTCAGAACTGTCTCTCTGGGGTCTTCACTGTTCCGAAAGCCAGACTGATCGTCATGCAATACATCCTCATTTTCTTTTCCATTTTTCTGTACATTATTCTTGAGAGACTAGTAGTATACCATCATATGTAACGAAAAATATCATTCACAGATTTGCGAAGAGAGTAAGAGCCGGGAATTATCGCACAATTAAATTAACAGCTGTTGGTAAAATAATTGTGCGATAATTCCAGCACTTCTCGGCTCTTGCTGTCTTTGGAAATATGTGAATGATATTTTTCTGAAATTTTGATGGAACGTCACTAGTCTCATACTTCCTACACATCAATCTGAAGGAGAATTTTGCTGCTACTCCCCCAATGATTTTAGAAATTCTGATGGAACGTTTTCCATTTCTATTTGATCTGAAGTCTTCCATGATTCTTTTAAATTCTGATTCCAATACTGGATTCCCCACCTGTTGTATATAGTCTCATCTTTCTTCCTCTATCACATCATCATACGCACGTCGTTCCCTCGCAGAGCCGGCTGGAGTGGCCGAGCGGTTCTAGGCGCTACAGCCTGGAACCGCGTGACCGCTACGATCGCAGGTTCAAATCCTGCCTCGGGCATGGGTGTGTGTGATGTCCTTAGGTTAGTTAGGTTTAAGTAGTCCTAAGTTCTAGGGCACTGATTACCTCAGAATTTAATTCACATAGTGCTCAGAGACTTTGAGTGTACTCTTCCACGTATCCGCTCTTTCCTCTGCATTTTACAATGCAGTTACCATTGCACTGTTAATGTTAGTACCCTTGCATTTAATTTCGCCGAATGTTGTTTTGACTTCTTTACATTCTGAGTCAGTTCTTGTGACAATCTTTTGATTTTCTATTTCTTCACATTTTTCATGTAATTATTTCGTCTTAGCTTCCCTACACTTCCTATTTATTTCATTCTTAAGTGATATTTATTTTCGTGTTCCTGAATTACATTGAATAATTTTTTACTTCCTTCTTTCGATCTCCTGAAGTATATCATCTGTCATCCTTGGTTTCTTCACATTTGCCTTCCTTGTACCTACGGGTTCCTTGCTAACATCTGTGATTGTCCTTCTTTGGAGATGTCCACCCACCTCCACTGAACTGCCTACTGAGCTATTCAGCATCGTCGCAGTATCTGTGTAATCAGAGATCTCCGAGTGTATTTCTTCCTTAGTACTTCTGAACTCCTCTTCTTTGCATATTGTTTCTTCGTGACTAGTCACTTACACTTCATTGTGCTCTTCATCATTACTAAATTGCGATGTGAATTTATATCTGGTTCTGGGTACTTCTTACAATAGAGTATCTTATTTCGTAATCCCTGCCTGATTGAAGTGTAATATTCCCGTATCTCCCGCTCCTTTGCAAGTACACCCTCTACCCTCGTGATTCTTAAACAGCGTATTTGATTTTACCATCTGAAATTCATTGCAGAACCCAATCAGTCTTTTTTCTCTCTCGTTCCAACTACCAACCCCGTATTCTTCACTAACTCTCCCTTTACTTTATGAATTACTCGTTCATTACCATCATATACTTCCTCTATTTCATCCTCTGCTTGCGACGTTGGCATGGGTACCTGAACTGTTATCGGTGTTGGTTTGCTCTCAATTCTGATGAGTTCAACCCTGTCTCTGAACTGTTCACAGTAACTCAGTCTATGCCCTAACATCCTGTTCATAACAAACACTACTCCCCTTTAGCTTTTCCTGCTGCTATTGGTATTACACCATACTCATCTCACCAGAAATCCTTATCTTTGCTGACCCCCTCTAGATCTAAATTGAGCCTTACGATTTCCCTTTTCAAATTTTCTAGCTTCCCTACGACTCTCAGTTATCTGACAATCCACGCCCCGACTCGTAAAACGTTACCCTTTCGTTGGATATTCAATATTTTTCTCGTGGTCAGACCTTTTTGGCAGTGATCTCCCGGAGATCCGAATCGGGGACTATTCCGGAATCATTTGCCAATGGAGGGCTCATCATGACACTGTCAATAACAAACCACATTTACTGCGCATACACATTATGTGTCTATATTGCTTTGGTTTCCATTGCCTTCTGCATCCTCATGCCGTTGGTCGTTGCTGATTCTTCTGCCTGCAGAGGCAGTTTCGCAGTCCAAAGGCAAGAGAATACTCTGAACATCTGTAAGCTTCTCTGCCCTCTTTGTAATGGCTGTTGACAGAGTATGGATGATTTCTTACAGTGGAGGTCTTCGGCCGCCATTGCTAATGATTTTTATCAATATTTAAGTGGTGGTTGGGTTTGAACTCAGGATCGAGGACTAGTCAAAGACGCTATCCCTAGATTACGGGAGGTAAGTAATAATAAACACGTATGTGAAAGGTAATCCTTTCAACCAAGTCCTTATGTAGCTAGGCTAATATTTCACATATTAGGTTGTGATGGGACATCTGCTGTTGGAGACAGACTACATCAAGCACATCAATATGGCCTACGTTGAGGGGGGACGGTTCTTTACCTTCCAAGAGCATCCAACCTCAATCCTAATTTTTTCTATTGTGTAACATTAAATGTATTTAACCAATATTTCATTTATTTTATAAAATAGACATAGGATGATATAGTGTTCATACAGACAGTGACTTAATTGAAATGATTACATTTCAAATTACAACCCACTCCAGTGTGAAGTGGAGTGGCTTCCTTGATAGAAGGCTGAGTGGCCGTGGGTCGAGGCTGGATTGCAGGCTAATGAGGCCCAGGAGGAAGCGGCTTAAGACTCCTTGTGTCATACTGATTCAGCGCCCTGAATGGGAGGTGATCGCGCCCCTGCCCCACGTAAGCGCCCCAGTAGTCCGTCAGCCGGCCAGCCAGCACCCAGCGTTCATCCACCTGGCTGCAACATGTGATGGCACATCGCTTCGTTGACGTTTGCACGCGGTGCTAGGCCAACGGTCGTGTTGCTTGAGTCCCAGCACTGACGGTGCTCGCCCTGAACTCTTACAGAGGTAGCCCCTCTCTGATGAACTACCGCACCCAGGTAGCCAAGGTGAGCGGCAAGAGACGCGCCAACTTCATTCTCGGAAGTTGGCAGCTGTTGCATGTGTCTGGCCGCTACTGGAGTGGACCGGCAGATCTGCTCTGCTGCGGCACCAAGTCCGACCTGTAGACTTAGTGCAGGAAATAGGTACATCGATGGCGACTCGATACAATAGCGGTGGCGGGTGGCTCCATGTTGTCTCCTCGCCTAGCGTGGTAATGGCGCTCCTTTACTCTGAATCAGTCTATCAAATAATTCACAGCTATTTGTACTGCGCCGGAGCGCATTTCTTGCACTATTCCCGAGTTCTTGGTCATGTACACTCGACAACACAAATAGCTGGCCACCCCTGAATTCAGTGCGTAGGCCGCACCTCACTTTAGGCAACCAAAATAGCATAGCTGTGTCGCTGGTCCTCTATATCCTGTACAGTATAATCGTTTGACTATATACCATTGGTATCACCAGTGACTAATAGAGATACTGCTTTTATGCCAGTACAGAAGTAAACAAATAGCGTCATACAACAAATATAAGGAAACACGTTATTAGAGACGAGGCAGTCCTTAACGCTAGCAAAGGAAACTTCATTTTAATAAGTGACACTACAGAAGTCTTATCACACTGATTGAATGACACGACGAGTTGATGATCTTGACCTGAAATGGAACCCACTATTAACCAAACAAAGCTTTCGTGTCTGATCAATAACTCGACTAGGCATAAAGGGACGTACAATATCAAAGTGTTCAACAGTACCAGTTTACAAGGCCTAATATCCAAACCTGGAAAGAAATGACAATCCTTTTAGCACTGCACCGTACTCAGTGGAGCTTACATTGCTCCTGACAAATAATCAGGAAAAGTGCTATGAACGAGTGTGAAACGCCTTGAAGTAAAGTGATGGTGATGGCCGAAAAGTAAAACCCAGTACAAATATCAATTGTTAACTAAGCATAATCAGAGGTAAGAGATTTAATTGTTCACCAATAGCGTGATATTGAAGCCATTGGAATATGAAACGACGATAAAAATGATTTTTGTTTGGCAGGGATTCGAACACGGAATCTATCGCTATTGTCTTGTAGCTACGAATAGGCATGAAACGCAACCAATAGTACTGTGCTGCGTGGGACTCCAACTCCGCATATATCGGAGTTCTTGACCACACACGACCACGCCTCAAATATCACATTCCCTTTCACTACTAGTTAGGATCTCGCCGATCGTAGAGAGCTGGAGGAGTTTGGCAACATGAGGAAACGTCAAAATGATGGGTCGGTATCATATCAAAGGGTTCAAACCCAGAGAAAATTCTGACTCGGAGCTCTAATTCCAGTCCCGTGCCAATATTTTCAAAACCTCTGTGTCACTTAAAGTAATAAATGACGGTCCTACGACCCTACATGAAGATTGATTCATGAATTGAAATTACACTCCGAGTGTAAGAAAGCTTACTATAGATAGAGTACCTGTAAGTAGCGACTTCCGCCTCTGACCTCCAAAACTAATACAACTCTGTTCCATTCAAGAGCTAATGCAAATGTTTAATGTTGATTTGGAACCACGGCACAGTCCTCCTTCTTTACGTGGTGTTACTGGAGGTGAAGAGAGTATTTTTGAGACTGTCCACACCTTAGCCATTACAAGCTAGTCTAAGTGCAAGCAACCATAGAATTTCACATGTGTTAGCATAATGTTTCTGCCATAATGGAGTACGCAGCACACGGTATGAGAAATACCGCCTTCCACTTGAGCTGTTGAGGCGAGTAATGATTTGTGGTTTAGTAGCCGGTGTCATGTAGTGCGAACAAAAAGCTGGCAGGTGTGTGCTCAGTTGGTCGCAGTGCCTCAGGCGTAGGGCCTGTGATCCCGAGCCTAATTTTCTGCACCCGAGTTTGTAACTGTAGGGTTATGTAACGTTCCGAGCGATATAATACTATGTTTCAGCTTGCTCCGTAGCGATATTTTACGGCATGACGTTATAAGCCTACTTAACAATGGTCTTATTTTGCCCAAGTTTGTAGTGTAGCTCTTTCCATGACAACTTGAATATTTTTCATTTTTGACGTTACGAGGAGCATCGTTTATGCATTACAAAACGGAACTTAAAACGAATTAAAGTCTAACATTTGTGACATAGTTTTCTGTTTGTGTTTAATAAAAGGGTGAAAGCGGTGGAAGTAATTCGAAACACCTGTACCCTGCATGTAGTGAGAACTATAGAGAAAGGCAAGTTGTTTCATTTCAAGAATGATATGTTTGAATTAAATTAATGACCATATTCAGGAAGACAAACTGGGGTTGATGAAGGACGTTTCTGCGATTTACTGCTATGGACAATGACACTAACATACGATTACTGGCCAGTGCGATGAGCAATTAATCATCATGCAACACATGCATTCAGTATTTATATTGAGGGTAAAAGAAAGGAAGGAGAATTAAGGTACAATGTCCCGTCGAAAACGAGATTAGAAGCGAAGCAGAATCACGAATGGGGAGGGCTAGGAAGGTAGTTATCTCTGCCCTTTCAAAGCATTGATCCTGGAATTTGCCATAATAGATTTATGAAGGCCACCATAAACCTAAACCATTGAGGCCTGATGGCTATTTGGAATACTGTTTGGTATCTTCAGAGTAGAAAACAATGGGTAAACGATAATAAATATTTTCCGGAACGATGGCCTCTGTATTTCCACAAAATGTGTTGTAATTCATACACATCTGGTGACACAAAGAAGGTGTTTTGTGGTACAAACTACCTCACAGCGATGTGTTCTCCGCAGGTGACATTTTTTGTCAACAAATGTAATGCTTCGCAGTCGCAGAGCAGCAAACGTTACCTGTAAGCAGAACGGAGCATCTTGTTTGGAAAACACACGTACCGCACGTCTTCTGATCTAGTATCCGTATGTGTTTACCTTTCTCAACACTTATCGAACAACCACCAAGGAAGTTAGGTTTTGTTTTGATTTTTGATATTTGTTTTACTTTGACGACAAACCTTTTAAAGTGGCTTACCTCTGAATCATCAAGCCGTTACATGCATGGGATCGAAAACCGACCTGTGCATCATCAGACTGTTTTCGATAACGAACTGGAATGTATTGTTGACAATTTCTCTGATACTTTTGCCTATTTTGTCGAATGACCGAACGGGAAACACTATTAATATGCCGGCCGGAGTGGCCAAGCGGTTCTCGGCGCTACAGTCTGGAACCGCGCGACCGCTCCGGTCGCAGGTTGGAATCCTGCCTCGGGCATGGATGTGTGTGATGTCCTTTGGTTGGTTAGGTTTAAGTAGTTCTAAGTTCTAGGGCACTGAAGACTTCAGAAGTAAAGCCCCATAGTGCTAAGAGCCATTTGAACCATTTTTGAACTATTAATACACACTACATTAATACAACTGGTGTCTCATTATAATACCATACAACGAATGGCTATCTTAAATATGAAGTCTTTTGTCACACTCTAGTAGCTTTACCGGATTACAATATAAATACGACAATATGGCTGTGAGAGAAGTTACTGAATAAAACACAGTTAACAGAGTATTCAGTGATACGGTTTCATTAACAGATTTGTGAATTTTCTGTCGCAGTTCCACAGTATTTTATATTTCGTACCTCTAGACCAACTGGTCGCTGAACCGAGCGAGAGATCTTATGATGACACAATTTCTAAAGATGAGTTGGATATAGCTGTTTGTAGCTCCGTCGCAGTGGAGGTAAAATATTGCTCTCGCGCCAGTTTGGTACTGAGAGCCATTGCCTCTTACTCTTTACAATGGGTCGACATTCTCATGGAACAATCAGCCATCTGCAGCGTTCACCGCCGCCTCATTGCCCTATGATGGCTGACACACAAAATTCGCAATGTAAACAATAGGATTAGTTGTAGCTGCTGCGAGAAAGTAATTTTCCCTGTCTCTAGAAATATAGTTGATGACACGGCAAAGTGGAATTCATTCAGAATCTGTGACTGGTGTTCCACAAATATATCAACTTAATCTTGCAAGATAAGCCTTTGTGATTCCAGGAACTAAAAAAAAAAAAAAAAACCTATCACAGCGCTGCCAGACATGCTCCATTACGTTCTCATAACCTTATCATAGTCTTAACAGGATGGTTATGTTTCTACAGGCAGTATCTTTCTTGAGTGGGCTAACAATTTAGGAGTGCATCTTGTGCATCAACAATGCAGCGGCTTAATTTCTTTTCCTATAGTATCATGAGGAGTATTCTAGTATTTATGGTGAAGGAGAGAAATATAAAGTTGAACGGACCACAGCAATAGATACAAAAGAATATAAATGTAATCCATTGAGTTACAGATTTATTTCATTTACATCACCATATATCATGACGTGTGAACAAATACTTTGCTCCAACGTTATTAAATGCCCCGAAATATATTACGTATTGACATGAAACCATCATAGATTTAGAAAGCACCACTCTTATGAGACACACTGTGTATAGAGGCTCTCAATTTGATTCCGTATTTGTAGAGTTCCAGATAGATCTTTGAGATCAATCCTCGTAAAAGGGTTTCAACCTCATTGCTTTCCAATGGAGTATCATCTCAGTTGTACGATTGGATTCTTGATTTCCTATCTGAAAAGTCATAGTTCACAGTAAATGATAGGACGTCATCTACTGGAAAGGAAATGATGACTGTGATTACACAAGCAATTGTTTAGGATGAATTGTCACGTTTTGCGCTTGAAGATATATTTTCGACGTGATTTTGCAATTCGTATTGCTGTTCTGGGAAGTTTGCGTCAACAGCATTACCTGCCAAAAATCTAAGCGAAATGCTGTGCATATTTGCTAATTAGTTTATGTACATTAGAAACAGGGGAACGTCTACATCAATTTACATATGGATTCAGACTCATCACTTGGTGATGTCCTGTCATTTATTGTGAACTGACACAGTAGAACAGCTACTGAAAATTCACACATCTATTAGTCAAATCATGTGACTGAATACTCTGTTAACTGTGTTTCATTCAACAAGTCTTCTCACAGTCACTTTCTCTTATTCACATTGTAGTCCCGTGAAGCTACTTGAGTATGACAAATGATTTCGCGTATACTTGACGGAGCAATTCACTGGATGGTATTATGGTGACACACCTGATGTATTAGGGCAGGGCATATTCACAGAGTTTCCCATTGTGTCTTTGTACAAAATAGACACAAATATCAAAGAAACGGTCAACAATATATTCCACCTTGTTATCTAAACTCGTCTCTTGATGTGCAGATAGCTTTTCAATCCCTATTACCTCCAGTAACTCCAAGTATAGAACGCAGAACTGTGCCGTGGTTCCAGATCGACATTACACCTCCATTCGCTACTGACTGTAACAGAACTGGACTAGTTTTGGCTGCCAGAGGCGGAAATCGCTGCCTATAGGAACTTCGCCGCTAGTAAGCTGTCTTAAACTAGCAGTGTTATTTTAATTCATGAAACAGTCGTCGCCGGCCGTTGTGGCCGAGCGGTTCTAGGCGCTTCAGCCGAGAACTGCGCTGCTGCTATGGTCGCAGTTTCGAATCCTGCCTCGGGCATGGGTGTGTGTGATGTCCTTAGGTTAATTAGGTTAAGTAGTTCTAAGTCTAGGGGACTGAAGACCTCAGATGTCAAGTCCCATAGTACTCAGAGCCATTTGCACCATTTTTGAAAACAGTCGTCAAGATGGGTAGTAGGACTACCATTTCTTATTTTAAGTGAGATTTTGGAAATATTGGCACTGGACAGGAATTCGAGCTCCGATTCCAAATTTTCTCTGGGTTTGAACCATTTGATATGATACTGTTCCATCATTTTGTTGATTCCTCATGATGCCAAGCTCCTCCTGATCTCTACGATCGGTTCGATCCTAGCTACTAGTGAAAGGAAATTTGATTGTTGACACCTGTTCGTGTGTGGTCAACAACGACGATATATGCAGGGTTGGAGTCCCACGCAGCTCACAACTATTCGTTGCGTTACGTCCTCCCGAACACGTCCACATCCCGCTACTGGTGAAGAAGCAATAAATTTTTCGTGTCCATTGTAGCTATAAGACAATATGTGTTAGAATCCCTGCCAAACAAAAATAGTTTGTATCAGCGTTTCAGGTCCAACGGTTCCAATATCAGATTCTTGGATTTTGTATCCCGCCTGGATAGGCGGCGCGTGGATCTGCTCCTGTGAACTGCTTCTGCAAAATAGTCCGAGAGTGAGGGACGCGAGTAGGAGCAGGAAAAGGCGAAGTACTTCGGTACTGCCTGTAAATTTTACAAGTTTACAAAAAAAATGTGAGTACATAAATGGTTACTTAACTTTTGGTACAAATGAGCACGTAGGTGCGAAGCCGTTCATATATCGAAGTTAACAGTTACTAGAAGTTACAAAGGCAAAGTCTATAATAGCTGGCCCCCCTACAAGTAGAAGCCAAGTTGCTAGGTCGTCTGCTCTTGACGAAATGGGCTGAATGTGGAGCGGCGCTCGTTGAGCTCCACAGCGTCGCGTGGGCTAGAGGGCGCTGTGGTCGGCGTTGTTCGTCCGCTCTCGTAGTGCCAACCGACGAGAGCGCACCTACGTTGTGGCATCGTCACTATCGATACCACATTGGTGAACATATTTAATGTCTGATACCGGATTGCGCTTAGTTAACAATTCATATAGGTACTGGATTCTACTGCCCGTCCACTACCACAACTTTACTTCGTGGCGTTACACACTTTTGCGTTGCACTTTATTGCATATCTTTCATTGTTACTTCTCAGGGGCCATATGAGTTTCGTCGGGTTCCTTGTGCAGTGCTAAATGTATCGTTATTTCCGGGTTCGGACATTAGGCCTTGTGAACTCATACTGGTGAACACTTTGATATTTTACCTCTACGCCTTTGCCTAGTCTCGATCAAACATGCAAGCTTTGCTTGGTTCACAGTGGGTTCAAATTCAGATCACGAACGGAAACTCGTGATTTTAGGGTGTGATAAAGACTTCTGCAGTGTTACTTATCGTAATGGAGTTTTTTTCTAATATTTGTTGTATCGTGGTATTAGCTTTCATCTGGACTGACTGCCATAATGAGCAGTGATCTCTAGTACTCTCTTGTGGTAACCACTGCGTATAGTCAAACGACGTATCGCCTGGTGTGTCGGCGCTTACAGAACCTGCGACACAGCTACGTTATTTCCGCTGCATTCGGCAGTGACCTACTGTGTTGCTGTAATCCGTGTGTCGCCACTGTACACCTCCATCCGCCTTCTTCTCCTGCTGTAACTAACAAGTCGCTTCAAGACAGCTTTCTTACAGATTCCAATGCTATTGCCTATTCCCAGATTGCTATGGGCTCGTCTATATTGCCATGTAGACGATACATTTGTTATGTGTCCACGCAGTAAATAAGAACTTCACGCTTTCCACAATTTCTTAAACGGAATTCACGCAAAATCAAATTTACCTTGAAGGTTGAGAGTGAGGTCGGTCTCCCGTCCCTAGATGTGTTTGTATACAGAAGATGTGATAACGCTCTACGTCACACAATGCATAGAAAGCCGACAAACACGAACGGGTACTTAGATGCCACTTCGCACCACCACCCAGCCCAGAAGCAAGCAGTGCTCAACACTCTGTCTTCTCGTGCCTTCCGTATCAGTGATGACGCCAACCTGGAATCGGAATTGGAATTTTTGAAGGGGAAAATGAAGCCAAATGGCCATGATTGCTGTTCAATCGGCAGGACTTTTAGGCAGAATATTAATCACGCTAATGAGAATAACGAGGAGCCGCCTTCTCACTCCGTTAGACTACCGTTCGTTTCTGGGGTCACTGACCGTATAATTAGAATTCTAAAGAATTCCTTAGTCAAAGAAACTAGATTTTTCCCGACGGAAAACGGATGCACCTGGTTGTGTCTACAACGCAGGCGTCTATCAAGTGACATGTGGCTGCTGCAGAGTGTATGTAGGCGAAATGGGAAGAACTGTTAAGGAACGCATTAAGGAACACGAACGGCACACGCGGCTAAAACACCGTGTAAAATCGGCAGCAGCGGAACATCATGAGAACTGTGGCTCTGACATCGATTCTAATAACGTACGTGTGCTGGCTAAAGAATCCAACGTTTATTAAAGAACGGTCATAGGCTTCCGGCATCGTGACTCTCCGACATCAAGAAAGTCAATATGCTGTCGCCGTGTGCGAGCAATAGAAACAACGCGTTGCAAGTCACTTCGGCGGACAATAATACAGGGTGATTCAAAAAGAATACCACAACTTTAGGAATTTAAAACTCTGCAACGACAAAAGGCAGAGCTAAGCACTATCTGTCGGCGATTTAAGGGAGCTATAAAGTTTCATTTAGTTGTACATTTGTTCGCTTGAGGCGCTGTTGACTAGGCGTCAGCGTCAGTTGATGCTAAGATGGCGACCGCTCAACAGAAAGCTTTTTGTGTTATTGACTACGGCAGAAGTGAATCGACGACAGTTGTTCAGCGTGCATTTCGAACGAAGTATGGTGTTAAACCTCCTGATAGGTGGTGTATTAAACGTTGGTATAAACAGTTTACAGAGAATGGGTGTTTGTGCAAAGGGAAAAGTTCTGGACGGCCGAGAACGAGTGATGAAAATGTAGCACGCATCCAGCAAGCATTTGTTCGCAGCCCAGGAAAATCGACTCGCAGAGCAAGCAGAGAGCTGCAAATTCCACAATCAACTGTATGGAGAGTCCTACGAAAAAGGTTAGTTATGAAACCTGAACAGCAACTACCCGAGGCGATGGATCGGCCGCCAGGCAGCCCGTGACAGAGCACTTCATCACTGGCCTCGAAGAAGCCCTGATCTTACCCCCTGCGATTTTTTCTTATGGGGTATGTTTCGGCCACCTCTCCCAGCCACCATTGATGATCTGAAACGAGAAATAACAGCAGCTATTCAAACTGTTACGCCTGATATGCTACAGAGAGTGTGGAACGAGTTGGAGTATCGGGTTGATATTGCTCGAGTGTCTGGAGGGGGCCATATTGAACATGTCTGAACTTGTTTTTGTGTGAAAAATAAAGCCTTTTTAAATACTCTTTGTAATGATGTATAACAGAAGCTTATATTATGTTTCTTTCATTAAATACACATTTTTAAAGTTGTGGAATTCTTTTTGAATCACCCTGTATTTTGCGTTAACATGTCCCCACTCCTGCCCTGTCTGTTTCGCATCTAGCCAATAACGATGGGCAACCAATAGCAGCAGGAGGAGTTTCAGCCCATATCCCTTCTCCAGCGTAAGTGTGGAATTGTGCCTGTTTATCCAATGTCGATGGCGTACCAATGGTAGCCACAAGAATTTTAACCAATTACAACCACTTCCCCAGCACAAAAGCAGGAAAACTGTTCTTTATAAGAGAACGCAACACTGGGCTCTGACAGTCTTCTGACAATAGTGGACACCAAAACATCCTGTAAGGATTTCAGCAGAGCGGTCGAAAGGTCGAGTATTTTAGATGGGGAAATATGACGTTGCCGAAGAACCCAAAATATTTTTAACTTTAGATTCGTACAAGTCTCACTTAAGACTATGTAGCGACCCAACACTTTACTTTTGTATCAACTAAGGCATTCTTTTGTAATTAAATCAGTGGTGGCTCCTAAACGCAGAAGGCACATTCACAATGATATTGCCAGCGGCTCGTTAGGGGACACATGTTTACTGGAACACTTTTCCTTCTGTTGTTGTATATTTCCGGCTGTGCAATTAATGTTGATACACACCGTATATCTTTGTTATTCAGTACACGAGAAAAGCCGGCCGGTGTGGCCGTGCGGTTAAAGGCGCTTCAGTCTGGAACCGCGCGACCGCTACGGTCGCAGGTTCGAATCCTGCCTCCGGCATGGATGTGTGTGATATCCTTAGGTTAGTTAGGTTTAATTAGTTCTAAGTTCTAGGCGACTGATGACCTCAGTAGTTAAGTCGCATAGTGCTCAGAACCACTTGAACCATTTTTGAAGTAGACGAGAAAAGCTTGTGAGGGGATGGAAATATTGTAAAACAATCATCTAGAAAGAAATTTCTCCTTTGGCGCGTTAAACAGAAAATTATAAAAAGACATGAAAGAAAATGCCTGCCACAGCTACGCTTCCATCACATAATAGATACTCGCATTATGGAGTTCAGTTTTCTTAGTAGAGGGATTTTCCTCTTAATCGTAACAACTTTCTTACGATAATTTAGTTCTCATCGATATATGATGAATATCATCTTGCACGGTGTGTGTGTGGATACAGACATCGCAGTGAAAGCACCGTACAGCGAGAAACAACTGGAGACTCAGAAAACGAAAAAATAATGCATTTGAAGCCAGATGAGTCTTCCTGAGAGTTGATTGAGAATTCACTTCAAATTACGTGTCACTAATTACGCCACCCGTGTAATGGCGATAGCTTTGAATAGCTTCACTTTATTACTCCTTTCATAAAATAGAAAAAAGATACAGATAAAAATATAACGTTCCACCAATAATGAGCTCATTCGAGACAGAACAATACCACATATCTGACAAGGCTATAATAGGCACTCTTCTGCAGTCTTACTGAAGGAACCATATTGAATTTGCTTGAAATAATCCAGAGAGACGTCAAGCAGATTGGTCGGATAATGATTGCAGCCCCATTCTACCCGAAACGACACTGTTGAGTTGACTGCAAAACCATGTCACTCGTTCTAAATAAATGAACTTGGAAAAATGTCGGACACTGCGTCCCTTAGGACGATACACACTACAACTCACAACTAAATATATTTTGTGTGTTTTCCTCAGGCAAACTATTATCTCTGAGTCGGTTGCTTAAAATGGCAGAACTACACTCGTGACAAAAAATTTCACCGGCGTGGAAAGCAGTAATGCAGCAACAGGCTCTAGACGCTCCGATTTGTGGGAGAAAAGACGAAGGTAGGTGGAAAGGATCACAGAAACGTCATTGTGTACTCCTGGCTATCTACTTCCTCATCGTATTTCATGGAACATAGTAATCACCTGTTACGTTTCCGCCACAGAGGAGTTCCTTGTCGACCATTCATTTGTCCTTCGATGTTTCTTCCACTGTTCAGCCTGTATGATAAAACTTATCTTCCTCTTCTTCCATTCTGTAAAGGTACTTCGTTTCTTTCATTTTTACCTTTAAAAATATTTAATTCTTTCCCCAAATTGTCATTTTAAAACCTATGCCATTTCCGGTTACCTCTCATGAATATCAACAATTTCCTTTCTGACACTAGTATCTTACTAAGTTCTTTAGTACTCGTTACACGTGTCTCTATTATCAGAGGAAACCTAGCACAGCTGTTAGTATACAAAATTTCATTCTTCTTCCATTTCTCATTTTCATCTATAATTATCATCAGGTTCTTCGACATATGGCCTCATATTTATTCAGTTTGTGATCGACATTGTGATCACTGTCACAAGGTATCCCACAGACAATGTGTTGATAAAAAAATGGTTCAAATGGCTCTGAGCACTATGGGACTTAACTTCTGAGGTCATCAGTCCCCTAGAGCTTAGAACTACTTAACCCTAACTAACCTAAGGACATCACACACATCCATGCCCGAGGCAGGATTCGAACCTGCGACCGTAACGGTCGCGCCGTTCCAGACTGTAGCGCCTAGAACCGCTCGACCACTACGGCCGGCCAATGTGTTGATAGCGAGATACTTTTTCAGTAGGTACATTGTATAGCTACATCCGTTATAACTAATAATTTTATCTACACCGAACAAGCAAGGATTCGATGCAACCATTATTGAAAAGTGTTGCCTGTCTGAGCTTCATGCTGATGCTTAAATGGTAACTGAATCCAAAGCATAGCCATTCATGATCTCTATGGCCTGATATCCATGGATACATGATAAAGTGTGAAGTTAGTGCTGAGCCGTCAGCATATCAATGTGGATGTCAGAAAGAACTCTACATAGAATCCCTGAATTTAGTTACTGTTTTCACACGATAGGTAGCTTAGTGAATTTACTTTTGCAATCAGGGCTGGCCCTAGCATACGTGAAACATGGGCGCTGTTAGGATGATACAATAGAGGGATTCATCAAACTACCGAATAAAACAGTGGTCACTATAAAATCCTATTTAGTACAATTGGTGAACTTAAAATTAAGTATATATGCACAGGGACACGAGGTCGTACATTCCTTTGAGTATTAAGACAAGTTTACGTGGAATTAAAATAACAGCTTCTTGGCAAAGGTCGAGTGACGAGGTTGAGGCGAGAACGTCAAGATTGGTGCAACATTTGGGGCAACGATTAATTTCGCGGAAGAGTTACAGAAAGAATAATACGTGCACCCACTGCCTTCATTGAGCACATTCTGAGTTCGAGGATGTACTTGAATTAGAAACTTAAAAGCTGTAACATCAAGCTGAAAATTCCACGTACAAGCTATTAGTCGGTTTCCTAATGCTGCAGTTGAAAATTCCTGGCAGATTAAAACTATGTCCCAGAGCGAGACTGGAATTCGTGACCTTTGCCTTCAGTTAGCAAGTGCTCTACCAACTGAGCTACCCACGCACGACTCACGACCCCTCCTAACAGCTTCAGTTCCGCCAGTACCTCGTCTCCTACCTTGCAAACTTCACAGAAGCTCTTCTGTGAGACTTGCAGAACTAGCACTCCTGGAAGAAAGGATATTGCAGAGACATGGCTTAGCCATAGCCTGGGGTATGTTTCCAGAATGAGATTTTCACTCTGCAGTGGAGTGTGCTCTGATATGAACGGTCCTGGCAGATTAAAACTGTGTGCCGGAGCGATACTCGACCTCGGGATCTTTGCAAAGGTTCGGAGTGCGAGTCTCGGCCCGGTACCCACTTTTAATCTGCCAGGAAGTTTCATATCAGCGCACACTCCACTGTAGAGTGAAAATCTCATTCTCAGTGCTGCAGTTGCACACCATACTTGGCATTGCCGGTACATGTGAGTGACTACGGTGGTGCCTGAAAATTCTAAGACATCTGGCCTGTCACAAAAGGAAGACTCCCTCTCAGATGAAGCGTCTCCTGATGAGTCTCGGAAGAATGTAAGTTCAGAGAGTTCTCCCAGCAAGAAGTGTTGGTTTTACTTCTGCTTCTTTTTAAGTGCAAATGTCACTGTTATTTCTGAGTGCCGACTAATGAGATATGTTTTAATATTGCAAAAATGTCCCCTCTATTCTCAGTCTAAAGATAATCAGCTAGTCGTATGGGTTCTTAATGCTGGAGGTCAGAAGCAAGCAGCTCCTGACTCCCATTAATTGTGTTATTCCGCGTCTTGCCCAGCCAGGCCTTCTCCAGGTACACACAATGATTTCTCTTCTCACATTGCACAGTTGTAGCTATTCTTACTATTTCTTAACGGACTAAACAACAATGCATTTCACTTGGCATCAGCCTAACGGCTGTGTATGGTTCAAATGGCTCTGAGCACTATGGGACTCAACTTCTGAGGTCACTAGTCCCCTAGAACTTAGAACTAGTTAAACCTAACTAACCTAAGGACATCACAAACATCCATGCCCGAGGCAGGATTCGAACCTGCGACCGTAGCGGTCTTGCGGTTCCAGACTGGAGCGCCTTCAACCGCACGGCCACTTCGGCCGGCTAACGGCTGTGTATCTTATGTACTTAAACAAAGAAGCACCGAACGGCTTCCTGTCTCAAACTGCTGCAGAGATTTCATCTTCGTGTCTACATTTCTGTGAATACTGGTTCCTTCAGGGAGCCATAATACTGCTCTCGCTCACTGTATGGTTGTGGGGTGACTCTTTTTCGATGCCAGCGAACTGTCCCCATTAAAAACATGATACAATGGTCTTCCGTTATTTAGGACACAGGTAGATGGTGCTTCTAGGGCGGAGTGAGGCTTACACTCAGCGTACTGTTCTGAACATTGTGCCTTTTCTCCTCCATGCCCTGGCGGTATTTGTCCTTTGAAAAGGCCTATGGTCCCTCATAATGGCCAGACACTAGGTATTTCCCATATTTGGCTCGTCTCTGTTCAACTTGTACTCCGTAAGACTTCCAATTACAAGTATATAGACCCCTAGAATAAGAATTTAAACCCCTAGAATAAGAATTTAACAGGGAAATGTAGAACTGGGAGAAGGCAATCACTGACATTAACTTTATTTATACTTGTACTCTCGTTTCTAGCTTGGGTTAGTTTAGATTGACTTCATTTGATAATTTGATAGGATTTAATTATAGTACGTGACAGTTTGGACTAAAATGACCGCATAGCAATAAGTGTAGCGCATTTAACTAGTATTCAAAACACTCTAAATTCCAAGTTGGAGCTTAGTTATTGTTTATATTTGGAATCAGAAACCATAAGCAAACCTCATTCAACCAATAAATCTGTCAGAGGAAGATGAGGCGTTGTGATTTACTGGTATTAAGGAAAATGTGGAAGTGAGGGACCACCAGTGTAATTTTCTTTTCACACAACCTGTTTATTTTACAATATGTGATAGTAAATTTGTTTTCTCTACACAATGACAAATTTGTGACATGAATAGGCTTTTACAAGAGAAATCAAAACAAGAACAATATGACAATAATTACAATGTCCAGGACTTGCAGCCCGCCTGTTATCGGGTGAAACAGCGGTCTTTACTGGACCCAGTTTCTCTTATTAAATGCCCTTCTGCAACATACAAGTAACATTGATGACAAGAGTGTTTCAATTACTCAAACAAATGACGTATTTTTTTGTTTGGAAACTGTAAGTCGAAAGGTTCGACGTTGAGATGCCTATCAATACTTAAAGCTTAAACAAATTAGGAAACAATTATGACAATGATAAGGCTTCCTTCAAATGGAGCAACCTTTTCATTTCTTTAAGCAACAAGGTGCAACTGGATCCCAACCCGCCCCTTTTGACAACCTTATTCTGACTAAAGATCTGGTGACAGTTGGCTGTTAATATGTCAAAAGTCAAATTACTTCACGGTTATGAAGGCCGCTCTGAAGGAACGTTTTAAAACATGTAGTGTAAGCACTTATTGCAAGAGAACTCACTCGGCGGAACCACAAGAACCAGTTAAAAATATATCAATAATGACCCGGTCATTCAAAGCCAGGAACGCACATCTTAGTACACAGGTAGTTCAGATTATCTCAAACACAATTACAATCAAGGAACTGAACGGGTTAACATCTAAATCTAACCACAAGACCCCTGTTTGCTTAACGGGAACCTGTGCCTTGGTACAATTGTTCCGACTGTATTTCCGACCAGGAACTGATTCATTGGAACATTAAAGATAGCATATTTTCAAACGAGAACTAGTGTCTAGTACAATAGTGCGGTCTATATTTACGGTCTATATTACGGTTCTAGGTGCTTCAGTCCGGAACCGAGCTGCTGCTACGGTCGCAGGTTCGAATCCTGCTTCGGCGTGAATGTGTGTGATGTCCTTGGGTTAGTTAGGTTGAAGTAGTTCTAAGTCTAGGGGACTGATGAGCTCAGATGTTAAGTCCCATAGTGCTTAGAGCCGTCTACATTTTCGACCAAAGAGCCGACCGAGTAAAACTCTGAGGGTCGGGTGCAAATCAGAAAGTAATTAGGACATTGGGTAGACAGTGACACCAATCACCACGAGGATCACAGTGCGTCACTCCCCTTTATCAGCAAGCAGCTCCACGGATCCACGGTGCGGCGCGGCGGTTACTGAGTGGTGCGGATGACAGCCGGGTGGAAGGGGGCACAGGTGTTGCCAACCAGCGGAGGGGATGTCGGCCTGCTGCTTGTAGTCGACGATGGCCCCGGTGAAGTGCTCCGGTATCCTTCCTCTACGCAGGCCCTCCTTGCGTAGCTCGTGGCTTCGGCCGCTCGGACCTCGCAACCGCCTCTTGTCGCGACACACCGCCAATCTCTAAAATTGGTGCCTCCTGTCTAGGGCCAGCGAACCCGTATATATATCGGAAAGCGAAGAGCTTCTGAGTTCACAACCCACAGATACGAACTTTTTTTCATAGATATTGGCAACGGGGCCGCAAGAGGGATAGTCGATACTACCCTTGAGCTAGTGGCGCCACACAGAACAGTCTACTAACTTAATAGCGCCATTGCTCAGAAGAGGGCTTTCAAGGCAATTTGTGGGCCTTAGGATGATAAACTGCCCAAAAAGGCTGAAGAATCGACGATGATAAACGGCATGAGAATGCAAAACGTATTGAAAGTCATGACACTTGGGGCACATAAGGTATAGCAAACGGACATGTAACTGAAAGTACCATAATGATCTCTTTATTGGAGAACAATTCTGGATATCCAGAAGGGAACTGTCAAGAGTGTGATAATCATATGAAAAGTAGTGAATAACCAACGAAAGTATAACAGTCAACGTGCTGAAGAATGGATTGTCAGAAGTGATATGCAGCCATCCGGCAGAGGTTGCTTCGGAAGTGGAAGGACTGGGCAACGAAAATTGAACATATTTCTTAATAGCAAAAAAATTTGTATTATGTGCTGCTGACGTGTAAAATTCCAAGAAGATAACAGTTTTAGCTATATCATAGCAAAATACAAATGCTTGAGGTATAAACAATCAAGCCGATTTCCGGTGGAATCTCGGGTGACAAGATTCAAAGCCCGAAGTCGCCCCCTAGTTTGGACGCTCCACAGTACGCACTTATCAGGTTACGCAAAAACCTGACCCTTATAAATCACAAGTACACGCTCCCTTAAAAAAAAGATCCAAAAAATTAAAGAAAAACAATTTAAGATAAACAACTGCAAACCGCTCCAGACTATTTTAGTGTCCAAGAACCGACAACAAAGTCAGTAGCAATTGCAAATAGAGGACAATTTTTTTTCAGTCATCAGACTTCTGACCGATGTGATGAAGCCTGCCATTAATACCTCTCTTGTGGCAGTATCTTCATCTCAGAGAAGCACTTGCAACCTACGACCTCAATTATTTGCTTGATGTATTCCAACCTCTGTCTTCCTATATAGTTTGTACCCTCTAATACCATAGAAGTTATTCCCTGACGTTTGAAAGAAATCCTGACATCCTGTCCCTTATTATTTTCCCTGTTTTCGATAGACGTATTCTTTCCCTCACCGATATGCGCAGGACCTCCCCATTCCTAATCTTAATTTTCAACATTCTTCTGTGGCACCACATCTCCAAGGCTTCGATTCGCCTCTGTTTCAATTTTTCCACAGTCCATGTCTCATTAACATACAATACTTTACTCCAAACGTACGTTTTTAGAAATTTCTTACTTAAATGAAGGCCTATGTTTGACACTAGCACATTCCCTCGGCCAGGAATACCGTTTTTGCCAGTGCTAATCTGCCTAGTCTGCTTTTGATGTCCTCGCTGCTCCGTCCTTCATGGGTTAGTTTGCTGCCTAAGCAGGAGAATTTCTTAACTTCATCTACTTCGTAATCACCAAGCCTGAAGTCAAGTGTCTCGCTGTTCTGATTTTTGCTGCTTCTCATTACTTTCGTCTCTCTTCTGTTTACAGTGAACTCATTTTCTGCCCCATTAGACCAATCCATTTAGCACATCCTGTAATCCTTTTTCACTTTCGCTGACGATAGCATGTCATCAGCGAATCTTATCATCACCTTGGATTTTAATCTTACTCCCGATCCTTTCTTTCATTTCCGTAACCTCTTCTTCGAGGTATAGACCGAACAGCAGGGCGAAAGATCACATCCCTCTGTTACGATATTTTTAATCCGTGCACTTCGTTCTTGGTTTTTCATTCTTATTCTCCCCTGCTGGGTCTGGTATATATTGGTTACTATCCCTCTTTCCTAAAGCATACCACTATTTTTCTCAGAATTTCGAACATTTTGCACCATTCGACATTGTCGAATGCTCTCTTCAGGTCGGTAGATCCTATAAACGTGTCTGGATTTATCTTTAATCTTGCTTCCATTATCAATGGCGAAGTCAGAATTGCCTCTTTGGTACCTTTTCCTTTCCTAAAGTAAAACTATTCTTCATCTGACACATCCTCAATTTTCTTTTCCATTCCTCTATATATTTTTATTGTCCGCTACGTGGATGTATGAGCTGTTTAGTTGATTGCACGATCATTATTACACTTGTCGACTCTTGCAAATCTTCGGAATTGTGTGGATGGCGCTGTACCGAAAGTCTGATGGCATACGCCAGACTCATACTATTTACACACCAACGTGACTAATCATCTTGTTTCCAATTCTCCCAATGATTTTAGAAATTCTGGTGGAATGTTATCTGTCCCTACTGCCTTATTCGATCTTAAATCTTCCAAAGCTATTTTAATCTCTGGTTATAACACTGGACGCCCTTCCTCTTCTATATCGACTCAAGTTTCTTCTTCTGTCACGTCATCAGACAAGTCTTCTCCCTCGCAGAGGCCTCCAGTGTACTCTTTCCACCCACCCGCTGTCTCCTCTGCGTTTAACAGTAAAATTCCGGTTGCACTCATAATGTTACCACTCTTGCTTTTAATTTCACCTAACGCCGTTTTCACTTTTGTGTATGTTGATCCTGTCCTTCCGATTATCATTTCTTTCTCGATTTCTTCACATTTTTCATGCAGTCATTTCGGCTTAGCTTCCGCACACTTCCTGTTTATTTCGTTTCTAAGTGACTTGTATTTTTGTATTCCTGATTTCCCGGAACATGTTTGTACTTCAAATGAAGTATTTATTCTGTTACCCATCGTTTCTACACTTTTACCTTATTTTTACCTATGTTTTCATTCCCAACTTCTGACTGCCCTTTTTAGAGACGTCCATCCCTCTTCAACCGAAATACCTACTAGACTATTCCTTATCGCAGTATCTGTAGCCTCAAAAAACTTCAAGCATATCTCCCACTTCTGTGTGCATTGTTTCTTTTTAATTAGTCTTTATACTTCAGCTTATTCTTCATCACTACTAAATTGTGATCCGAGTCTCTATAAGCTCCAGGGTACGCATTACAATCCAGAATCTCGGTTTACCGTGATGTAATAGAACTTGAAATCTACCCTTATCTCCAGGCCTTTTCCAATTATACCTCCTCTTGAGATCCTTGAGTGGGGGTAGTCTCTGTTATCAGCTGAAATTTATTGCAAAACTCAGTCTTCCTCGTCTCTCACTCATACTACCAAACACATATTCCCCTTAACCATTTCCTCCACTCTCCATACAAACGGATTCAAATAATCCATGACTATTATATTTTAATCTCCGTTTACGTACTGAATTACCCGTTCAATATCCTCATATACGGTCTCTGTCTCTTCATATTCGGTTTGAGACGTCGACATGTATAACTAAAGTACGGTTGTCGGTGTTGGTTTGCTGTCGTTTCTGATGAGAACAGCCCTTTCACTGAACTGCTCACAGTAACTCACTCTCTGCCCTGCCTTCCTGATCGTAATCAAAGTCACTCCCGTGATATCATTTTCTGCTGCCTTTGATACTACCCTATACTAATCTAATCATAAGTCCTTGTCTTCTCTCCATTTCACACCACTGACCCCACTACATCTACATTCAGCCTTTCCATTTCCCCTTTTCAGATTTTCTAGTTTCACTACTACGTTCAAACATCTGACGTTCCATGCCCCGACTCTTAGAACGTACTCCTTTCGTTGGTTATTCAGTCTTTTTCTCATGGACACCTCCCTCTTACCTACCCCCCCCCCCCCCCTACAGGTCTCATGGAGTACTATTCCGGGATCTTTTATCAATGGAGAGACCATCATTACACTTTCTCAATAACAGGCCACATGTCTTGTGGGTACACATCATGTATCTTTAATTCAGTGGTTTCCATTGCCTCCTGCATACTTATTCCGTTGATCCTCGTCGATTCTTCCGCCTTTCATTGGCAGTTTCCCACCCCAATGGCAGGAGACTGTCCTGAGCCCAGGTACGCTCCTCCAACCCCTTTGACAAGACTGTTGGCAGGATGGGGGTGACTTCTGATGCCAGAAGTCTTCGGCCGGCTTTGCTGGTGGCTTTTATGCAAAATTTAAACGGTGACAGAGTTGGAAAGTATAGGGAATATTGGTGACCAGTAAGGCAGTATTACCCTAACGAATTGCTAACACTGTACAATGTAATCCTGACCAGGCAGGAAACTTACGTGTGATAACCCAAAATAAACTCCAGAAATTCATTATTAAGCGCGAAAACAGTGATGAAATATATTGATCTGTACTCAGATCGAGTGATTGATCTGAATCTTTTGAATTTATATATTTGGCTAGGTGCCACAGGAAACTACACCTTAAATGTTGCAATGACGAAGATGCATAAAAAGAACATCATTAGGCGCTAAGTAAGAGCATGCCCGCCTAACTAAGTGCTGGGTTATAATGATTTTATTGCGGTTGACACACAGCCACAGCACAGTCCCAATTTAACCAGTTCTAAACACGCTGACCACTATAGTCCTTTGAAAGAGATATGTCACTGACAATACATTCTCACAGGGGCAGTGGATGTTGTCCCGAGGCAAACAGTTCCCTCTTGCGTTGGCCTGCCCCCACACGGTATGCCGTGCACGCCTCGTTAGACGGGCAGCAACTACACTGAAGTCTTCGGATGCCGGTGGGCTGGTAGCGCAACCGTGTGGGCTCAGGCCGCGTGTCCGTTGTTCACACGAAAAACTTCCTGGATCGGCTGCTCGGTATAGATGATTGATTCCATCCGGTCGTTTACGTGCTGCTCGGCTCGGCTAAGCCTTCTCGTAGCATCCAAAAAAACAAGTGCTCGCCGAAAGTCGACAGTGAACCCCTGAGTCAGCACCGCAGAGAGGCCGCGCGCGCCGGTACACACTTCCCTCCAAGCAAGCAGGTCATGCCACCGGCTACCCCGCTAAGGAAGCTTGGCGTGGACTACGCACGCCTTCTGTCGGCGGACGTTCCCCGTTTTTTTTTTTATTTTTTTTATTTCTTTATTTTCTTCACTTCTGCTTATACTGGGTTCTATCTACAGCTTAGCTCTTTTCAGCCATAGACTTTTATTCCGTTTAATTTGTTGTAATTAGGTAGGATTAATTTATTTCATTGCAAGGGCAGATAGGTAAAGCACTTGCTAAACAGAGGAGGAGATATTTGTCCCGGCATTTGCGTTACAGCCGTAAGAGGAGGGGAAACCTCTGCAAAAACCTAGACTGGGACTGAAAAATGCGCAAAGCGCTAACTTGTTGTCTTAACTGCCGCTTGAATCACGTCTTCCACTCTCGAGCTGAGGAAAAGCTTCCTTACTGAACATCGGCCAGTGCATCTATCTTCACCAACAAATCCATCCCAGAATACGTGGCTTCTAGTCCTGGACTGCCTTCCGCCACTGTAGCGACTTTTCCATCTCGGTGCAGCTTTCACCTACTCAAGAGATGTTGTTCCGCAATTCCCTCGTCTTTGTCTCCTCTCTTCTTAGCGATCGGGTTCAGGGGCCGCTGCCGGGCCAGCTTTCACCTACTCAAGAGATGTTGTTCCGCAATTTCCTCGTCTTTGTCTCCTCTCTTCTTAGCGATTTCTTCCGACTTCGCTTGTTTCTTGTCTCCGACGCTTTTACGAACTCAGAAGGCCTTGCAGCCACACTAGCTCGCAACATGTGATCGCCCACAGCGGGCACACGTTAGATTATCTTCAATTTCATGTGTACAGTTGCGGTTCTCATTACTACCAGCACGCTTAACGCATTTCACTTTATTGTAGCAATATCCTGATAGATTCTCGTGCGCTTGACATTTATAACACTGTGGTTTAATGTCAAATCCAGTTGGGATACCGTCTAGCCTTACTTCGAAGCCAACCAAGTCCGCCACCTTCAAGATGTCTTCTGTCTTCTTTAAACTAACCGCACCAGCAGTCTGATCTACTACAAAAATGAACAACGGCGGTTTCTTCTTGTTGGTTCGACGTGAAGTTTTACCATGCACGGCTTTTCAGCACCCGTCGCACTGTTTTGATGTCGAACATCCACGTTAGCCAACGTACCCGAGCCATAGCTTGTGCAGTCTTGTTCTGAAGGGCTGTCCTAATTGGACCTTTAATAATATAGTCTTTCATCAGCATCCTCACTTTGACCTGGTCACTCGGACAGAATATGCGGACCTCAAGTGAGTTATCACTATCCATCGGTGTGATTTGCATCCGTAACGGAGATCTTCAGTCAGCTCCTCATGGGTGTCAATCCAGTCATCCTCGGTAAATCGGACAAAAACCAGATAGTCATGTGCCCAGTGTCGGTCTCGACAAGGGATTTCTTCTTCTTAGCTCTGTTCTTGTATTGCCTGCTGCCATACTTCCTCCGATTTTGCTGAGGTCGACCTTTCTGGCCGAACAGTCGTCCTCTTCTGCTTGTTGAGGTCACTTCTTCCCATGCTGTACCTTGATGTGACACAGACGATTTGCTTGAATGTAAAAACAGCAAAAACATGACAATCTGTTTCTCCTGACAGCTGGCACAACAGATTTGTTCTTCAGCAAACAGCAACGACGGCAAGAGGCTACTTCTGAAGTCTGTAAAACCCTCGCAGAGCAGCGGCGAGACGGAGTGGAGCATCATGGATGTGCGCGATCGGCAGCATCTACTACTGCCTACTAGCTTTCTTGTGCCTGCGGTGCAAAGAGCATACCACGACGTACCGACCTTGGATCAAGCCCCGTCTGGTATATAGTTTTAATTGCACCATCTTTCATTT
This sequence comes from Schistocerca serialis cubense, assembly GCF_023864345.2. Lineage (NCBI taxonomy): Eukaryota > Metazoa > Arthropoda > Insecta > Orthoptera > Acrididae > Schistocerca > Schistocerca serialis. The sequence goes on from NC_064645.1 coordinate 636,427,269, forward strand.
CACCATAGATTCATTCTCGAAATGGAAAATAAGTTAGGTTAACGTCTTCTGCCTAGTAGTGTTATTCTACCATGGAGTGTAGATATTGTATGACAATATACACGCACCGGTTGCCTCATAATTAACAGTAATAGTTTACCAAGTGAAATCAGATCGAAATAGAAGCAATAACTTGGATCAAGCCCCGTCTGGTATATAGTTTTAATTGCACCATCTTTCATTTCACCATAGATTCATTCTCGAAATGGAAAATAAGTTAGGTTAACGTCTTCTGCCTAGTAGTGTTATTCTACCATGGAGTGTAGATATTGTATGACAATATACACGCACCGGTTGCCTCATAATTAACAGTAATAGTCTACCAAGTGAAATCAGATCGAAATAGAAGCAATAACTTTCTACTCAACGTGACTCCGCAAACCCACAGACAGTGAGATTATCGCGAAATGTGGTTACGAGGCGTTACAGCCATCAATACGAAATTTGGCCTAGCTAGTACAAGTACATTCGAAATGTAAAATTTTTCATTACCCCTCCGTATAATTGGACTGTAATTTCACACACGGCCCACTTTAACATGTAATATTACTAAATGATGTTACATGTTACAACCCATTGTACATTCGTACTTGATAAGACAGATGTCCCACGTCTGATAGACACAGTTCTGTGCTGCAGTGCTGTCTGCTCAGAATTTATTCAAATAACTCCGTCATCTGACAAATCTAGACGAGACTCTACAGTTCACTACTTCACGTCATAAAACATACCAACTGTAATGATATACACTTCATTTTCGGGATGACCCCAGTCGACAATAATCATAAATATAGAGGACAGCTGATCCTAGAGGCCCTGTTTATCTTGGACCATATTGGTGAGATTCCAAGATGATACCACAAGCAAGATTTTCATGTTCTCTGGCTCGTTATGTGCAAACTATTAGTCCTAAAGGGAAATGAAGATGACCTATTTGTAGGGAATTTAATGTAGTTAGATTTTCTACTGGGATGCGTTTTCGCTAGAGCCCATATTTTCCGAATTATTCAGTAAAAGCAAACAAAATTGGCCTTGAAAACCGTGGCGTCCAGCGAAATCCCATCCCAGTACAAAATTTAAAAACATTAGAGTTCCTACAAAAAGGTCTTGTTCATTTTGCCGACGGTATTTGAAGGCGTTTCAAGCTTCCTAAAAGCCAGTGTTAGGGGGAGGGGGGGGGGGGGGGTTCTGAATCACTCTGTAAACTGTCTTTCTTTAGCAGCCACATGTGCCGATGCCCCATCATCCATGCCTCACATTCTCCAACCATGGGCCATGGGTGAAATATTAGCCGTCTTAGATTGAGACGTAACCGAAAACTTTTGATTTGAAATAAATTTGCACTAATGTAGACAATATTTCTGACTGATTCCTGCAGCCACTCAGTCACAATTGAGGACCTCAGCTGTGAACAGTGGTAAGTGGCAGTCGGACAGAAACAGCAGTATGCTTGTAAAACATGGTGCCGATACGTGATGTCCTTTATTCGCATTGGTCGCTATTTCCACGGTAAACCCAGAAACTGCAGCTCTGTCTCTTACTTCAGATTGTCACTAATGGAAGCTTTGTCAGGATATGTGCATGTAAACAGTGGTAAATCTCAGAAACTATAATCAGGTAAATTTCAATAACTTTTTATGCAAATTAATAATGTTAAATTGTGTCCCTTATCATAGTTTACGTGAATTTACTTGATATTTTGACGCCAGAAATGTTAAGGGTCGTTATTAACATTGATTGCGTGCTGTAGTCACGCGACTGTAAAATTAATTATCATTGTGAGATTAAAAATGACGCACAGCGAAGGAATTATCCGAGTGCGATGGAAATCGATAGATGTGATGTACATTGCAAATAAGCAAATGACTACAATTTCAGGGAAATGGATGATTTATTCAGGAGGATCAGCTTGACAAATTGAGTAAGTGAATAATGCATTAGTTTACCTGCGGCATTTATGCAGGCAGTTATTCGTTTCGTCGTTGCCTCACAGTCCTGAGGGATATCGTGCCAAATTCTGTCCAAATCTGTCGAAATCCCCAGCTGGTTGAAGGGCCCTGCCAGTAATACTCCAAATGTGTTTTTCTGGGTGGGGATCCGGTGACCTTGGTGGCCAAGGTAGGGTTTAGAAAGCGCGAAGACAAGCAATGGAAGTTCTCGCCCTGTGCGGGCGGGCTTTATCTCGCTGAAATGTAAGCCCAGGATGGTTTGCCATGAAGACAACAAAACGGCGTGTGGAAGATTATCTACGTAACACTGTGCTGTAGGGCGCCGCAGATGACAGCCAAAGAGGCCAGGCTACGAAAGGACGTTGCACCCAAGATCATCAAATCTAGTTGTCTGCAAAGATCAGCTGTCTCGGCGTTGCCGCTCGCCGCAGTTACCGGAGCATTCTGGCGTCTTCGACTAGAGCAAATCTCAGATGTAACGGGATTCGATGCAATATTCATCTGGTAGCAGCTGTCGACGTTGAGTAGATTTACCCCGATGGGTATTTCAACGGATTATTTTCTAATGGAGTCCGAAAAGATGTTGCTGTGGCCAAAATTAATGTTTTGTCATACTACATTAAACGCCCGTTGTAGCAGATGTGCTGGGTTGTAGAGGGCGAGTGCAACTCACATATTCTGTGCAGCGTTCTTCGACTAGGCCACACCACATTGGCTATTTTGTGGATTCTTACCTTCCGCAATAACAAATTATCCTTTACTAATCCCAGCAGGTCCGAAATCTTAGATGGTGGTCCTAAAATGATTTTCACCTGAAAATTAGTAAGGAATTTTGGTATTTTAAAGGAAATATTTCCAACGAAAGGAAGAAAAGCTTGGGACTTAGCTGGAGCGTTCTCTTCTATATACACTTCCCGGTCCCTTGTTTTAGCTGAGAATGCCCTAGTAATTTGCCAGGTAGAGTATCCATTGTCTCTCAACGCTGTCTATAAATGTGCAAGCTCTTTAGGCAAAGAATCAGCATCCAACGCTGTATGAGCACCATTTGCAAGTTTTATAAGCACATTCATGCTTTGTAAGGTGATAGCAACTTCTAGAGTGTAAGTACAAGTCAATGTTAGTGTTCTTACGGCAAACAGTATGTCCCAGAGAGTTGTCACTATTCCGTCTAACCGTAACTCACCATAATTCTCTAATTCAACATTTAATCGAATGTTCTCCTAAATGGAATTAGGATGACGTAAAATTCCAGTAAGTCTTCCGTAGGGCCACACCATGGCAGTATCATCCACGTACCTCCAAAACATGGTTACCCTCATGCTCATAAATTAAGGATAATGCTGATACGTGGTGAAACAACACTCTGATGGGCGGTTTGCGGGTTTAAATCACCCCGGGGTATGACCATGCGGTGCTTTTGACCGGCGGTCGTCGCACGGTGGCACTGGCAGCAGTCCACATACGCAGAGGTGTGTTGGTGCATGTCAGAGTACGGTCCAGAGAGTAAGTGTTCAGACGCTTTAAGGTGGTAATGGTGACTGTGTGTTGAAAAAGGCTCAAAGAACTCATGTTGATGACGTTATGAGGGGTAGAATACTAGGGCGACTGGAGGCTGGTCAAACACAGCAGGTCGTAGCATGAGCCCTCCGTGTGCCACAACGTGTGATCTCAATATCATGGCAACGATTCCAGCAGACAGGAAACGTCCACAGTGTACAACACCACAAGAAGACCGATATCTCACCATCAGTGTCTGCAGACGGCCACGGAGTACTGCAGGCAGCCTTGCTCGGGACCTTAGTGCAGCCACTGGAACAGGTCCTCGAAACACACATCTACAGACGACTGAATAGACATGGTTAATTCGCACGGAGACCTGAAAGGTGTATTCCACTGACCCCTGGTCACAGGAGAGCCCGTAAAGCCTGGTGTCGAGAACACAATACATGGTCATTGAAACAGTGGTCCCAAGTTATGTTCACAGACGAGTTCAGGTATAGTCTGAACAGTGATGGTCGGCGGGTTTTCATCTGGCGTGAGCCAGGAACCAGATACCAACCCCTCAATGTCCTTGAAAGGAACCTGTATGGAGGTCTTGGTTTGATGGAGTGGGGTGGGATTATGATTGGTGTACGTACACCCCTGCAAGTCTTTGACAGAGGAACTGTAACAGGTCAGGTATATCGGTACGTCATTTTGCAGCAGTATGTCCGCCTTTACAGTGGTGCAGTGGGTCCCACTTTCTTCCTGATGGATGATAACGCACTGCCCCATCAAGGGAGGGAGTACCTTGAAACAGAAGATATTAGGCGAATATAGTGGCCTGCCTTTTCTCCAGACCTAAACTCCATCTAGCACGTCTGGGATGCTCTAGGTCGAAGTAGGGCTGCACGTCTTCAAACCGCTAGGACGCTTCAGGAGCTCCGATAGGTACTGGTGAAAGAATGGGAGGCTCTACTCCAGCAGCTGCTCGACCACCTGATCCAGAGTATGCCGACCCGTTGTGTGGCCTTTGTACTTGTGCATGGTGATCATATCCCATATTTATGTCGGGGTGCATGTGCAGGAAACATTGGCGTTTCGTAGCACATGTGTTCCGGTCCAGTTTTCTCAATTCATCACCAGTACCGTGGACTTACAGATCTGTGTCGTGTGTGTCCCCTATGTGCCTATGCTATTGGCGCCAATTTTGTGTAGCGCCACACTGTACGGCACCACATTCTGCAGTTATCCTAAATATATGAGCATGAGTGTAGTTTAAAAGCCACTCACTCAAGTGTTCTTCCTTCAAAATTCTCCATAAACAAGTTAACCATCAAGGGAGACAAGGGGCTGCCCAAGGCACCGCCGTCAGTTTGTTCAAACCACGAGTGTTCTAGGTAAACATAAAATAAGTTGGGGAGAGAGTATGCCGAAACAAAGTAGTGTTGTCCACCTCTTGTTGACCCATTGGCACTAATTTGTCAACAGTTTCATGTAGGCATCACTGCTATGTTTCGGCACACACTCTCCTCAACCTATTTTATGTTTGACCAAGATTATTTTGAACAGAGTGTTGGCGTCGCCATGGCAGCCCCTTGTCCTCCCTGGTGGCTACCTTTTTTATGGAGGATTTTGAGGAACGAACACTTGAATAAGTGAATACTTTCATAGTGCGGCCCCACGGAGAAGATAACTTATTGGAGATTTTGCATCATCTTAATTCTACTCAGGAGAATACTCGATTTACTATTGAATTAGAGATTTACTAATGGATTACAGAAACATGGTTGTCTCACATTCTTGGGTGTTCTGCAAATTTTAGCATTAAGTCGACCCCCTGTTTCTTAAAATAGCAGTTCAGAACATTTTGTTCTTCTTTTGTAACTATGCATGTGGCCTAGTTATCGATACTGTCAAAAATAATTACTAGCAGCTTTGTAATGATACAACGAAAACAGGTGTCTTTGCAGAACATAGGCTCTCCATGTAAAAGTCAAATACGTAACAACCATGACCCCAAATATATGTATATAATTTTTTTTGGGGTCATGGTTGTTACGTATTTGTCTTTTACATGGAGAGCCTATGTTCTGCAAAGACACCTGTTGCGCTTGTGTTCAGTTCGTCTTATGCAATGGCTATTGACAGTCTTGTGGAACTCTAGCAGGCATCACGTATTATGTTATGGGATGATGTTTTGGCGAATGTGTGATGTACATAGTAATTTTAATTTTGACGTGCCAATGAAATGTTTTTTTTTTCTTATATAACCGGAAATTCAATGGAACGATTTTGTCTTTAGACGACACAAGCGGTTTCTAACAGCCTTTATGAACGTATGTTGTCATTTGGTTTTTCTATGGATTAATGTTGCATTATTTGTCTATCAGTCAGTAGCATGTCTTCAAATTTTATTACATATCTGAAGACGCTACTAGTCTTACCAAAACCAGCTATCTACAATAAAGGTTTTTTTTGGCGATCTTGGCTAAGAACTATACTATTGGCCAATAAAAATTGCTACACCAAGAAGAAATGCAGATGATAAACGGGTATTCATTGGACAAATATATTATACTATAACTGACATGTGATTACAATTTCACGTATTTGGGTGCAAAGATCCTAAGAAATCGGGACTGATGACCTTCGCTGTTTAGTCCCCCTTATACATCCCAATAACCACCACCACCTAAGAAATCAGTACCCAGAACAACCACCTCTGGCTGTAATAATGGCCTTGATAAGCCTGGGCTTTGAGTCAAACAGAGCTTGGATGACGTGTACAGGTACAGCTGCCCATGCAGCTTCAGCACGATACCACAGTTCATCAAGAGTAGTGACTGGCGTATTGTGACGAGCCACATGCTCGGCCACAATTGACCAGACATTTTCAATTGGTGAGAGATCTGGAGAATGTGCTGTCCAGGGCAGCAGTCGAACATTTTCTGTATCCAGAAAGGCCGGTGCAGGACCTGCAACATGCGGTCGTGCATTATCCAGCTGAAATGTAGGGTTTCACAGGGATAGAATGAAGTGTCGTAACACATATGAAATGTAACTTTCATTGTTCAAAGTGCCGTCAAGGCGAACAAGAGGCGACCGAGACGTGTAACCAATGGCACCCCATACCATCACGCCGAGTGATACGCCAGTATGACGATGACGAATACACACATCCAATGTGCGTTCACCGCGATGTCGCAAAACACGGATGCGATCATCATGATGCTGTAAACAGAACCTGGATCCACCTGAAAAAATGACGTTTTGCCATTGGTGCTCCCAGGTTCGTCATTGAGTACACTATCGCAGGTGCTCCTGTCTGTGATGTAGCGTCAAGGGTAACCGCAGCCATGGTCTCCGAACTGATAGTCCATGCTGCTGCAAACGTCAACGAACTGTTCGTGCAGATGGTTGTTGTCTTGCAAACGTCCCCATCTGTTGACTCAGGGATCAAGACGTGGCTGCACGATCCGTTACAGCCATGCGGATAAGATGCCTGTCATCTCGACTGCTAGTGATACGAGGTCCTTGGGATCCAGCACGGCGTTCCACCGATTCCATATTCTGCTAACAGTCATTGGATCTCGACTAACGGGAGCAGCAATGTCTCGATACGATAAACCGCAATCGCGATGGGCTACAATCCGACCTTTATCAAAGTCGGAAACGTGATGGTACGCATTTCTCCTGCTTACACGAGGCATGACAACAACGTTTCACCAGGCAACGCCGGTCAACTGCTGTTTGTGTATGAGAAATCGGTTGGAATCTTTCCTCATGTCAGTACGTTGTATGTGTCGCCAACGGCGCCAACCTTGTGTGAAAGCTCTGAAAAGCTAATCATTTGCATTACACGTCATCTTCGTGGTGTTGCAATTTTAATGGCCAGTAGTGTTCTTCTGCTATGTAATCACTACAGGTCACACCTATGAACTCAAAAAGAGTAAACTAGAAGCATTCTGTGGTTAGTTTTCAGCAAGGTAATGCTTTTCTAGGGCTTGTCTTCGTGCTTGCCAAACCGTATCTTGGCCAGCAAGATCTCTCCTCCACTGAGAACGTTCGGATCAGTGCGGGCAATGCCCTCCAACCAGCTGGGGATTCTGACGATTTAACGCGGCAGTCGGGCAGAATTTGGCACTGTATCCCTCAAGAGGACATCCAACAACTGTGAAGCCTAATTACTACTAGCATAAGGCCAGAATTGAGGTAACACGTTACTTACTTCCTCATTTCATCAGGCTATTTCTCATGAATATCTCATCCAATTTTTCTGAAACTGTCAGCCGCTGTGGCCGAGCGGTTCTAGGCGCTACAGTCTGGAACCGCGCGACCGTTACGTCCGCAGTTTCGAATCCTGCCTCGGGCATGGATGTGTGTGATGTCCTTAGGTTAGTTAGGTTTAAGTGGTTCCAAGTTCTAGGGGACTGATGACCTCAGCAGTTGTGCCATAGCGCTCAGAGCCATTTGAACCAATTTTTTCGGAAACTGTAATTACTTATTTGTCCCTAAACGCCCATCACATCTACCGATTTCCGTCCCGTTCGGATAGTTCCTTCGTGGTGTGATATTTATATTGTTTTAGAGTGTATTAATACGCTGAATCATAGATTAATTTTTCCAAAAATAATTAATGCAAATGTTAGCATCGTGAACTGAAATATTGCCCTCTTTTTTAGTTTTTACTTTGAGAGGACTCACAGTAATGATTATCTACCCTAATTTAAGTGTACACAGTTACCAAGTGAAAATATTAACTACTGACTCATGTATTTTTAAGAAATTGTGGATACAATTTACGATTTTAAAAACGCGTCGTTATTTTAGGAAAATTTTAAACTAATTATTTATCTGAGTAAAAAAGTCACAATCGTTGTTCTTCAAGGAGCTTATTCATCACATTTTATAGATCCTTTAGTGCGAAATTTCTCTTATTAAGGAATGAAATTGTTTACAGCCGAAGTCTTCAGTTATCTCGTAAGGGTTTGTTTGTAAACCCATATTTACTGCAGCATTTTTGTTTGAGTTTTCGTATAGTTTCAGCCGACTCATTTTTCTTAGCTGATTATGATACAGCCTGGCGACAGATACAAACCCTGCTTGTTGAAAAGCAGTGCAGCGTCTCTTTTCTCCAAAACTTTTATGACGTCCGTGTTAACAACGCAGTTCTCCTGAGCAGTATACAAAGGGGGAGTGCTTTAAGGTGACGGTCCTTTCGTTATATTAGAGGTGGTCAACGAACGGTTTAGTGTACGGCGGGCGAAAATAACGTTCCTGTCCCGCGTGCGTGTGTGCGTGGGCAGCTGTTAGGGCAGCCGAAACGAGCGGGTGACCTTTGAGCGCCTCGATGGCGGTGTTTACTCCCGAGCCCTGCGGCCAAATGTCAGCGCCGTTGGCTTCATCACCGCCGTACCGAGCCTACGAGGCTCGCCTGACGCACGTTCCAGCAGGTTTTAGTGCCTGCTGGAGTCTGGCCAGCGCAGAGCTAGCAGGGGAAGGCGATGTGTGGTTCCTGGGGGTCGCTACGCATACTGCACGCAACCGTTTGCACTGTACTTGCAGACGTTCGTGGGGCAAGTCAAACGAGGGTCGTATTTTATGTTGCACATTATCATTAGACGGCGCTATATAGAATTATTACCATTGTAATATTAACTTGCCAAGTTTTGTTGTTGAAAAAAAAAATCGACGGAGTAATTTGTATACAGCTCAGTTTTAAAGCAGCAGTGTCGTCAAAAAATGTAATTTCGCATTTTTTCTTTTTTTTTGTATAATTGTCGTACTGTTTCATTTTAAGACTGTCGTAATGTCTATCGGAAAAACAAAACACCGGACAGCTTCGTTCAGTTTTCGGGAATCAATAACGTTCATCATGGTTGTATTTCCATCAGAAAAGACTTTCATGACTGCGGACCCAAATCGGTTGTTATGCGAAATATGCAGACGCTTCGCATAACCAGAACGAAGATTATCGCCATGTGACTTATCGACAGATAAGAGCATTCCTAGGCATATCTGAGACTACAGTGTCTCATGACGTGTAAAAAGTACAGATTAATACGTGAGAGGGGGCTGGAGCACCTGCGAGCAGCTTGTGGCAATGTTGCCGTCGTTGCTAACACACTGGTATTGGCGGAATTGTACGTCTCTTTGATGAAAGCCACCTCGTCACACATTCCCATTTATTATGGGGTACAGCGACTGGTTTACTTTTTAGGTGTTGCCAGCTGCATTTGATGTGGTCGACTTGATTATTTATAATTTGTGTCAGTTCTAAGTGGTTGTGACGTCGACGACTTGTCATCTGTTTACTGGGAATGTCCACCTCTGCATCGGGCTGTGGGTGGAAGAGGATGGGCTGTCCTGACTAACTCCTTCGGTTTTCCGGTTACTAAATAAAATGTATCAGTGTAGCTGATATATGTATACCTAGTACAAAGACCTGTAGATGTATGAAATTTTATTACCATGGCAATCTCAGACTCTGTGGCCTGTCGAGATAGGTGGGCGTTGTTTACACCTACTATTCTTGTATAGTAGACACTGACAATCGTTTGGCTAATGGAAAAAAGTATGGCTGAACAATCGTTAACAACTCCGCTGCATCATAAATGCAAAGCCACGGACTGAATATTTGATAAACTTTGTCTCTTGATTGTTTCCTAATGTAACATGACACAATGAAATCTCTATACAAGGCAACGTCCTGATGACTGACTGACTGACTGACTTAATCATCATAGCCCTGCCCAAACTTCAGATTTGGAAAAGGTTAGGATCCTGTACCGTAGGCGCCGTTTAAGAAGGGATTTTTCGAAATTACAACCCTAAGGAGTTGAATTAGGGGATGAAAGGTTGTTTTGAAAAATGTCACTATTAAGGCAATTTTGAAGCTACACCAACGAGAATTGGTATTTGGTTTCTTGATCAGAAATATAGAAATTCGTGTTTCAGCATTTTTGCAAATTTTACCCCACGGTGGGAAATATTGGTTGAAATGTTTTATGAAAATATTTCATTGCGAAAGCATTTTTAAGCTAAATCCTGGGAAACGTGTACGGCTTCACGGATGGAGATGAAAGATTAAGTGTTTCACTGCTTTTGGAAATTCAAACCCGAAGGGAGCTCAAATCGGGTCAGACTGCTTCATTACCTCATCATCACCCAGCCCAGATCGCTAAGTTTGGGGTTTGGAGAAGGATCTTCTGCTGTAGGTATTGTTTCAAAGGGATTGCCCGAAATCCCACTCCTAAGGGGATGAAATAAGGGATGTAAGGCTTTTCGAAAGTACGTCCCTATTAAGGGAATTCTGAAGCTAAAACTACAAAACTGGTAATTGGTTTTCCAGTTACAAAATAAAAATACTTGTTTTAGAGATTCTGGAAAACCAATCAGTAACGGGATAAAATGGTGGGTGAAAGTTTTCCTTGAAAATAAATACTTACTGAAGAACTACTAAAGAATTTTTAAGGCGACCTATGAAAATTGGTTTTTGGCCTCTCGGTTAGAAATAAATAAAATGGGTGTTTCAGTGTTCCTGAAAATTCAACCCCTAACCGAGTGCAAGAGGGGATGCAAATTTTGAAGAAAATATTTCCCAACATTAAATTTAAAGCTAAATTTGTGAAAACTGGCATGTCACTTCTCGGTTACCTGAAAAGAAATATTCGTTAGAGCATGAAAGTTTGCTGTTGAAGTTATCTCCACATGAACGCAAAAGGCATGTTCAACAAAACTTTGTTCCTGTCTGTTCCTACATATTCCCATTTTCCTGTATTCATTAAGTTCTTTTGTTTTATTAAAGTTGTCTATGTGTTCCATGTAGACTGTAGTTTCAATTGTTAAGGCTTTCTTTTAACTGGTACTTATATTATTGCTATGTTTTAACACCTCTTGTAGTTGGCTCATCAAATATTGTTTACATTTTACGTGGTTCATTTATTTAATGCAAACTACTACATAGCCACAGTTTAGAATATAATGTTAGTGTTAAAATGCTAGACTGCATTTACTGTATGTTCCCTCAAACTCCTCCATTTTCCTGCATTTGTTTATTTCTATTTAGCTTATTGATATTGCTTAAGTTCCTTATGTATTCTGTAGTTACATTGATAATTGTTTCTTCTTTTACAATTGGTGTCTTGTATCACTCTCATTGTTTTATACCTCCTGATGTAGCCTCGTCCAGTACTAATTTTATTTTATTTTATTACTTTTGTTTATTAATATAAACTGTTATGTAAGCATGCTGTTCCTATTTTGTGTTGAAGCTTTTCCTGTCTACCCCATTTTTATTTATTTACTGTTCAATGTTTTACTTTTTCATTGCATTACCACCACACTGTCAAAGATATTACTTACTATATGTTACTGCTTCAGTCTAGACGTATTACTTCTCTTCCAATGCTGTTTGCAAACATTGTAACTTCTTTGATGACAATACACAGTATATGCCTGAAGATGGCCTTGTAAGCCGAAAATCGGTTAACACAATAAAAGTAATATTGTGGAACAAAAGCAAACTGGTGCTTTTCATTTATTAAAAACTTTGAACTCCAGCTACCAAAATCGCTTTTTGGTGAGAAGCACATTCGGAAAAGACCATGCTTATATAACCTTAAATAGCATGAAAGGCTTACAAGATGTTGCAATATGTGAAGAACATAAAAATTCGATTAAATAAAAACAAAAAACAAAAATCTGCTCTGGGCATACAGCCTACGCGAGAAATGCAGCAGGCGCGAAGCTAGTCCGAAGATCATTGTTTCATCCATGAGGTGTCAAGCTTGTATGTGGCAGCCGACAACTGATATCTTGGTTAGTATCAACAGCAGCTGTCGGACAAAAATTGGAACGGACATTATATCTTAATTTACTGTGGGTTCTGATTTTATGAAACGCTATTTTATTCTTCAAAATTCACATTAACCCTACAGATTAGAGGACTCAATTATAGTAACTGGAGAAATTCTGCAGAGAATGATAGTATTTTAAAAAGTTCGAGTTACAACATACCATAAGGCTTTCTTCCACAGTAATGCGATTAATAATGTGACAATATTATTTTTAACTTCGCAGTTTGTAGCGTGATCGTTTCTGGCCTCAGTTTTCCTTCTCTAACATCAGGCTTGTAAAATATGGCCATTGATTGTCTAGTCGCACATCCTTCTCACTTAAACACGCCCAAATATCCTCAATTAGCATATTATTAATTCCGAATTCCAACTACATTGGCTCCAGTCGAGCACTGCAGCGAGTTTTCAAACAGATCCCACACTTGACGAAGTATCCATTCGCTGACGAGCGAAATTCCTCGCAACTGAAGTGGATTACAAATTGTGTGGAACTCTCTTGATTGAGCCTTGAAGAGTAAAATTCGCAACATGTGTAAAAACGTTTTGTGCTTACATACAGTAACAACATTCATTAAAACAACATCCCTCTAACTCGGGTATGACGCAGTAACAGTAAATCTAAATTCCAAATAATACAGTATCCTGTAATCCTGTAATTTGTAACACTTTTGAAATGGAAAACGATGACGTAAAAATTAAAACAGGGCAGCTATGAGCCATAAATAAATAATGCATAGATAGGGCGACATATATCAGATATTCGCGGAATCTGTACTTCGACATGCTTTTAAATCATGATGAATACTCGATGTTTAATTACCAGTTACTTAAGTAATAGTTGCGAGGAAGACGTAAGAATGAAATTGTTGTCTTAACTCATGACGTACAAATTCATTGGCTTGACATGAGTTTACACACTAATCCTAGTAGTCAAAAACAATCTATGAACTGTAATAGAATGGGTGTTAGACGCATACACACACGCTAACTCTATAGTGTGGAGAAACATGCTGAAGGTAGATTTTCTAGATTTAAAGCATAATCTTTACGTGCTAGTTAACATATCTAGTTTGTTGAGCCCTACCATAATGTAGTTATACCGACGCACAACCTCGCCGTGTGACTGAGACATGTCTCTTTAGTTTCGTTTCAATGTCACACTTTATCTTGTGTACCACAACATACAGAATTTTATGTTAGAACTACATATATGTTATGAAACCATTTACAGAATATCACTGCTTGATTCAAGTTCACCACATACTCTGAGAAACCACGCCTTTTCGTTTTCATATCATCACACTACATACGCTATACCTTTAATATTCACAACAGCAACAACTCAAAAACCCACACCTGCACATGTGGGGCAGCGAAAATCCACATGCAACATTGGAGCACGTTCGTGACAGCTCCACAACGTTATCATATTTTGTGCCCTTAGCAAACTGAAAGCGTACAGACAGCCCTTCTAGTTCATGGAGAAAACTGCCACTGGTACTGTGTATCTGGATGTGCTTAAAAACTTTTTAATTCTGTAGATCGATAAAGATGACCGAAGTGAGATTGTTAACTACCGGCAAGGCAGAGCACCACCTCATTTCCGTACGGAAGCTCGAGGTTTCCTCGGTAATCGCTTCCCAGGTCTATAGGTTGGTCGTGAAGAGTCAGTCGCACGGTCACCTCGCTCCCCAGACTTGACACCACTGGATTCCTTATCTCTGGGAATCCTTTAAAGACAGTGTGAATGTTCCTCCCCTACAGAACAATGTAGCCGACGTGAAAAATCGCATCCATGCCGCAGTTGCACAAGCTACGCCAGAATTACTGCAAAGAGTGTGGAAAGAAATTAGTTACCGGTGGGATGATTGCCTCGTCACAAATGGTAGTCACATCGAACCAGATTTACGCCTGCCACTTTCGTGTGAAACTTTAGGTTATTTGCTACAAAATGATACACCTACCGATTGTGTAAGTTGCCTCAACAAATTTCTGTACCCTTCCAGATTTATAAAGTCCTTTCCGACTCACCCTGTAGTTTTGTTTGTGTTCCAATTTTAGATAATCTTTCTCTCCTCTATTTTGTCCTTGGCACCTTCGGACTTAAAAAGAGTGTAGTCCAGTCAACATTTTCAAAAACTTTCTCTGTATCTGCAAATGCTGCAAAGGTACGTTTAACTTCCTTCAATATTTCTTCTAAGATAAGTCGTAGGGTCTGCAATGTCTTGTCTGTTCCCAAACTGATCTTCCTCGAGGTCGACCTCTAGCAGTTTTTTCATTCTTCTGTAACTAATACTGGTGCATATTTTGCAGTCATGTTTTATTCAAATGGGTTCGATAGTACGCACACCTTACAGCGTCGGCCTTCTTTGGAACTGGAATCATTACATCCTTCCGGTAATATGAGACTATGTCACGGGTCTCATACATCTTGGACACCACGATGAATAATTTTTGCTTTGCTCACTCCTCCAAAATTTTCAATAATTCTGAGGGAATGTCTTCTATTCCAGGACTCCTGTTCGTAGTTAGGACGCTGACAACCACATCATTGGGCGTCCTCAGGCTGTTCTAGATAGATCCTAAGATGCTCTGTGAAACTCTTCTCGCATCATAATATCTTCATTTCCTTTTTTGCTTAGTACTGACTTGCCATTTGATCTCTTGGTAGTCATACAGTTGCCTATTTCTCCTAAGGTTTCTTTAATTTTCCTCCAGGTGGTATCGAAAGCTCTGACTTATCAATATAATGCATTATCAGTCCAAATCTTTCACTTTGTCCAATTTCTTTTCCATGTATAGAAGTCTCTTTCACTATTAGTTAGTGAAGATTACATAACTGGCAGTGCAAAATTCTACCAGTCGGCTTCCTCTTTTATTAATACCGGCAGTCCATTTCCTCTTTCTGCTGTTCCTTCTGTTTGTCTTGCTACTGTCTAATTCCAGTCTTCAGTCACAAGTAAATTTTTCTCTCCCTAAACTACGTATATAATTTCCTGTGCCCCATCGTACATTCTCCCTATCTCTTTGTCAGCTGTAGGACTGGTAGGCACATAAACCTTTACTACTGTGGTGGATGTTGGCTTCGTATAAATCTCGGTTACAGCAATGCATTCATTAAGTTATTCGTAACAGATTACCTGCATTTCTGTTTACATAAACACTACTACTCCTGTATTACCCCTACATGATTCTGTGTTGATAAATCCGTACTCACCTGACCGGAAGCCCTGTTCTTCCTGTCACCGCACATCAGAGGTTTGTACTATATCTAGCTTGAAAATATCCATTCCTCCTTTTTAATTCTCTTACCTTTCTATCCGAGTAAGTGAAATAACATTCCACGCTCTAGCCCGTAGAACGCTGGCTGGTTTTCCCTAATGACGACATCCACCTGAGCAGCCCAAAAATGGTTCAAATGGCTCTGAGAACTATGGGACTTAACTTCTGAGGTCATCAGTCCCCTAGAACGTAGAACTACTTAAACCTAAGGACATCACGCACATCCATGCCCGAGGCAGGATTCGAACCTGTGCCGGCCGCGGTGGTCTAGCGGTTCTAGGCGCGCAGTCCGGAACCGCGCGACTGCTACGGTCGCAGGTTCGAATCCTGCCTCGGGCATGGATGTGTGCGATGTCCTTAGGTTAGTTAGGTTTAAGTAGTTCTAAGTTCTAGGGGACTGATGACCACAAATGTTAAGTCCCATAGTGCTCAGAGCCATTTGAACCATTCGAACCTGCGACCGTAGCGGCCGCGCATTTCCGGACTGTAGCGCCTAGAACCGCTCGGCCACTCCGGCCGGCACCTGAGTAGCCACCAAATGGATACCCGAATGGGGACCATTTTACCGCCAGAAATTTCACGCAGGAGGATGCCATCATCATTAAGCCACACAACAGAATTTTAGGTCCTCAGGAAAAGAGAAAAGGCTTTACCCTAGCCTTCAGTCGTTCGCAGCACCGCGGCCAATGTTACAAGGCCAGATCAGTCAATCATGCAGACTGTCGACCCTGCAGCTAGCAAGGATGCAGCTGACCCTCTTCAGGAGTCACACACGTCTTTCAGGCCTCTCTACAGGTGTCACTCGTTGCAGTACGGTATGGTTAACAGTATTGCTGAGGCACTCAAGTTTTCCCACCACAGCAATATTAATGGTTCGTGGGAATTGAGATCGCAAGTAAAAAAGGAAAAACAACCTTTCAGACCAAGTGTCCATCTCAATGGACTCCCGTTTACAAATACGCGTAACACCGTCATTTTCCTGGGTTAATTTTGATATAAAAAGTATACAATTATTTTATAAATGTCCGAATACGTACAAGAACTGTTCCCTCTAATCCCCAAACATTGAACGAAATATATACTGATATTTCCCATGCTTCCTGTGTGCGGTCATCGTGTCTTGTACAGCACTCAAAGATGTCGTCTCTTCACCACGAGATATCACGATTGCCGAGCACCAAGTACCTCAAGGCTTCCGTTGAGATCTAATAGCAGCTGTAAAATTATACACGATATTATACGCCGGGAAGTATCTGTACATCGAAAAAGAGGAGCATGGCGTTGTTTGATCGAATGTAATACCTGTCTAATAAGTCACCCGTACCTGGGATTGCCTCGGCACACATGCTGTGTGATAGCATCGCGTTATAAGCACCCTCCCCTCTCGCTACCCGTTATTCCTGGAGCAGAGTAACAGCCGTAATGAGGTTGCAGGGAAGCGACCTGTCAGCTTCGTTAGGGCACTTCCGCTTCCTGTTTCCGCATCATCCCCCTTATCTTCTAGCCCTTCCTCCCTTCCCCTCCGTCCTGCCGGCTGGCGAAAACCATTCGAATGCGGCGCATCCAGCGCTGCTGCTGCTCATTTCGGATTCCAGCAGCCGATTCAGAGTCAGCCAGCTAGGAATGATCGTCTACAAGCGAATTGCGGCGTTCGACATTGAAGAAAGAAAGAAAGAAAAACGACAAGGTTGAAAAAAGGGAGAATTACGTGTCTCAAAGGGCAACGCTTTAGCGATGAAAATGTTGCAACGTCGCAACACAGTTCACTTGCAATATTGGATAAGTTTGCCGCGAAGGAAGTTTAGGTTATAACAGAACAGTAACGAATTATTTTCATATTCCCACATACCACAAAGAGATAAGCCTCTGCATAAAACATACGAATACCTATATTAGTGTTTCGTATAGAAAGCTTGCTTTACTCTGGGATGCAGTAAGTGGCTGTTTGATGTTGGTAAGGATGTTGTCGTTGTGGTCTTCAGTCTGAAGATTGGATCGGTGCAGTTCTCCACGCTACTCTACTGTATGAAAGCTTTTTCATCACCGGATAACTGCGGTACTGCCACTTACTTCCGTTTGAATCTGATTACTGAATTCATCTCATGGTCGTCCTCTACGATTATTACCTCCTCCCCTTTCCCCATCACACTCACACACTTTCGTCCAATACTAAGTTGGCACTTTCTTGATGTCTCAGAATGTGTCCTATTAACCGACCCCTTCTCCTAGTCAGGTTGTGCCACAAATTCCTCTTCTCCCCATTTCAATTCAGTACCTCTTCATTACTTACGTGATCTACCCATCTAATCTTCAGCATTCATCTGTAGCAGCACACTTCCGAATATGGTTACAGTCCATACAAATATTTTCAGAAAGGACTTTCTAACTGTTAAATCTATATTCGATGTTAACAAATTTCTCTTCTTCAGAAATTATTTTTTAGCCATTGTCAGTCTACAATTTATATCTTCTCTACTTCCGCCATCATCCGTTATTTTACTGCCCAAATAGCAAAACTCACAGACTTCTTTATATGTCTCGTTTCGTAATCTAATTCCCTCAGCCTCACCTCATTTAATTCGACTACATTGCATTATACTTTTCTATCTTTTGTAGAAGTTCATCATATGCACCTTTCAAGACACTGCCCATTCTTTTCAACAGCTCTTCCAAGCCCTTTCATGTTTCCGGTAGAATTAGTGTCATAGGCAACCCTCGAAATTTTTATTTCTTCTCCCTGAACTTTAAATACTTCTCCAAACATGGCTTTGGTTTCCTTTACTGCTTGCTCAACGTACGGATTAAATAGCATAGTGGATAGGCAACAACACTGCTGTGGGGCGCCGTGTTAGACAGAAAGCGATGGAGAATGTACTGTCCATAGTTTCCAGTCGGGAAGTCCACATTCTCCTTTTGTTCCCTGAAAGAAATGTATCTAGTCCCTGTTTACTCAGCGGGGTCAGAAAGTATGATTATAAATAAAAGTTTTAAGCTCTAACTGCCTGTTATATTTGATAAACTTTCACATGATCTTTCGCCCTGACTTCTAATAATCGAAGTTAATTGCTCACCACAAAAGTTGAATATAATCTCACCACTTGCCATGCGGTTTTATTAACATTACGAGCGGCACACAAACAGTTAACTCCGTGAAATCTAAGCGATGCGGGACGGTGTACAGTTCTCGCGAGTTCACTTCCCATTTGTGCCAAAAGCATGCGTTTAGTTGTAGCCTGGCTGTGACGTCACCCAAGGCAGCGCGTAAACCGGCATTTGTCTGACGCGGACCGCTTGATAGTTGGCTGCAGACTGAAGTCACTCACCGCCTCTCAGGCCGTTTTACGTACGAGCGCAGCGGACGGCCTAAGGAAACACCTGCCTTCATTGGCTCTATCCCCAAGTAAATGGCCGCTTTCTCGGACATATATCATTTTACAACACTGTTGTGCATTAATTTAGGATCTTCGTAATTTTTCTATGAATGAAATCAATTTGGCTATAATCACAGAAAAAGATCTAGCTCGCCTGCATTTAAACTTTGTCGTCTAGAATTTTTAGAAGGGAACTGACGGTAGAACATGACCTCTGAACAACAACTTTAAGAGACCGTGTGTTGATTGATAGTTACATCAAAGTCTTGAAACTTGCTACCGCTCTATTATTTAACGGATTTCATTAGGTACCGTAATCGAAACCTTCTATCATTAATATAAATGATACGTAATCTACTACAAGTAAGGATGTTTTTCTCCAAATTTAGTTCTCAGTAAAGTATTCGAAAGTATTAGAGGTAGCTTAATGGCGCCACATAGTTAAGCTTCTTATATGAAATTGACGCTTCATACCAATTTTCACATTTCTGCGTCTAATATTTAGCGCCATAAACTTTTTAAAAAATCCGATTTTTAACAAAATATCGTTCTGATCGAGATGAAACTTGTAACAGTTGATTTTGACACACATTTGCACGTTCTGACCAATTTCTGGATTTCTAGCTTTATTATATAGCGCCAACTGCTTCTATTTTCAAACCATGAATTTGTGGAAACATATTGATCTGATTACTCTGAGATTTGATAATTTAAACAGTATTATTATTATTATTCTTTTCATATCCAGGACAGTGCAATGAAATTATTTACAAAATCAACCATATGTGCGATATGTGCACAGGAATTTATACAAGTGAAAATGGTTTTGTTACCCAGAAATGGGCAGTCTTGATTCCTAGCACATGTGCTGCGACCAGGGCATCAAGTGCGCAGGATTCAGGCAACTTCGGGCGGACCAACAGGTGAGCATCATCTTGAGGTTCTCCGCATTCGCAGGCTGCATCTCCAGAAATGCATCCCCGTCGTTTCAAGTTTTCTTTGCACCGCGTCTGTCCAGTCCGCAGTTTGTTCACTGGTAGGGTAGCTGGAAACCAGCAGCAGGCTCTCTCTTTGGGTTTTGGCTATTATTTCCAATTACTTTGTCCCGCCACAGTTCAAGTCGGCGAGTGGAAGGCGAAGATATAATTTAAACATTAATATTCTAAAGCGTATGTGGACAAAGTTCGTAAAACCAACTATAATTTCTGATTTCATCCTTAGATTATGGCGCAGTACTTTGCATGCTACGCACAGCCGCGTTATGATGACGTGGCGCTATTACCAATGAACTAGGGTAGTTCTGGCATGCCTGCTCGACTCTGTATCTCTCAAATGATACAGACTTGTTTCGCCACAATGTCTCACTCTTTTCTCAATCATTGTTTACTTTTCTTACACCTCGTCTCTTACAGCTGTCGTCTGGTTTCTGTGCAAATTGTATATAGCCTTTCGCTCTCTGTGTTATACCTCTGCTACCTTGGAATTTCCAAGAGAGCATTCCGGTCAACATTGTCAAAGACTTTCTATAAGTCTACAAATGATATAAACGTGGGTTTGCCATGCCTTAGATATGTTGTAGCGTCAATTGCCTCGCATACGCCCACATTTCTACGAAATCCAAGCCCGCATCTCGTGGTCGTGCGGTAGCGTTCTCGCTTCCCACGCCCGGATTCCCGGGTTCGATTCCCGGCGGGGTCAGGGATTTTCTCTGCCTCGTGATGGCTGGGTGTTGTGTGCTGTAGTTAGGTTTAAGTAGTTCTAAGTTCTAGGGGACTGATGACCATAGATGTTAAGTCCCATAGTGCTCAGAGCCATTTGAACCATTTGAACGAAATCCAAACTGATTTTCCCCAAGGTCGGCTACTACCATTTTTTCCGTTCATCATCCTTTCTTGGTAAGGACGGTGGAGACCTTTTGAAAATTTCAAGTGATCTCCATAAGACATGTAACTACTTCAATAATTCTAGAGGGAACCGTAGAAGGCAAAAACTGTGAAGGAAAACAGGGATTGGAATAAATCCAGCTAATAATTGAGGACGTAAGTTGAAATTGCTAATCTGAGATGAAGAGGTTGGTATAGAAGAGGAATTCCTGGAAGGTCACATTGGTCAGAAGACTGATGACAAAAAAAAAAAAGTCTGAGAATAACTGAAGATCAGTCTGAAGAAAAAGTTGATACCCAGTACCGAAGTCAATAATTGTATATCCGAATGATACAAAGAGATCGAATGCATTATGCTGAATTACGGGTGATGTGAATGCACCTATTTTCTTATCCATATGATTCGAAACATGAACATGAGCTTCAATAAAATGTTCTTGGGTATTAGGCTGTGTCATTGTATACTGAAGCGCCAAAGAAACTGGTATATCTATGCGTATTCAGATACAGAGATATGTAAACAGGCAGAATATGGCGCTGCGTTCGGCATCGCGTACATAAGACAACGAGTTTCTGGCGTAATTGTTAGATCGGTTACTGTTGTTACAATGGCAGGTTATCAAGATTTAAGTGAGTTTGAACGTGGTGTTATAGTCGATGCGCGTATCGAGCAGATGGACGTGTACGGATATGGAGACAACCTCATTAATTCACGGACTCTGAATGTCAGCAGGGGACTGAAAGCTCTGTAAAAGCGTGCGGCGTGTGCAGTTGGTGTGATACGGGACTCCTGTTAGACCAGATACAACTCTAATACGTTGCACGTACGTTATCATCCTGTCTGATCACCTACATCCATTCATGTCCATTGTGCATTAGGACTGACTTGGGTATTTCCAGCAGGACAAGGCGACACGCCACACGTTCAGAATTGCTGCAGAGTGGTTCCAGGAATATTCTTCTGAGTTTATAAGCTTCTCGCTAGTCACCAAACTCCCCATGCTTTGCAACGAGCTTTTCAGAAATCTCCACCCCTCGTACTCTTACTGGTCTATGGCCAGCCCTGAAGGATTCATGGTGTCAGTTCCCTCCATCACTACTTCAGACATTAGCCGAGACCATGTTACGTCGTGTTGTGGCACTTCTACGTGCCCGCTTACATGAAAGATCAGTTTTAGCAGCAGTGCAGTAACTCAGAAACTGGACTAGCAACCAGTGCTTTATTGTACCATATCGTAGGGTCAGATTAGATAATACAAGACCACACGTTTCGACGGGCATTAATGGATTTTCTTCAAAGAGTCCATACTTCTAGCAACATTGCGCAACATGACTGAAGTGTCACTTTTACGTAACATTATAATAATTCCCTATTGAGACGCAGAAATGTGAAATTAGAGCCAAACATGGCCTCAATAGTTTCCCTCGTAATGATGCGAAAGAGTGCCGTCTAGTGACTTTACCACTGGAGTCGGTGATGCTTCACACTGCCACATGTCAACACACACGAAGAAAAGGCCAGAGCTCAGAAGTACATGCATGTGTGTGTGTGTGTGGGGGGGGGTGGGGGCTCAGAAGTACAGGGTGATTATATCTAACGTTAAACTTTCAAAACGCTGTAGAAATAACACCAATTGTCAGAATGACGTCAAATTAAAAAATAATGCTTCAAATGGCTCTAAGCACTATGGGAATTAACATCTGAGGTCATCGGTTCCCTAGACTTAGAACTACTTAAACCTAACTAACCTAAGGACATCATACACATCCCTACCCGAGGCAGGATTCGAACCTGAGACCGTAGAGGTCGCGCAGTTCCAGACTGAAGCCCCTAGAACCGCTCGGCCACACCGGCCGGCACAGGTTTTAAAACCACATAGCAATAATTCATTCCAATCAGACGTTCAAGTTCCCATGCAAAGGGCATACTGTTCACAATGTCAGTGTGCTAAGTAACCCTTGCCACAGGTGGAACATTGCGTGCATCCATACTTCAGCTGTCCGAGATGATCGAGCGGTGGTGTTGTAATATTGTCACATGAGTAAATAAAACGGCAAAGGGACACTCTAGTCCCTCCTCCTCCTACCCTCACAACACCTTAATTTGGCAACCACCTCGGTGAAGGCACACCATTGGTGGACACATTAAATATGTCCCTGTTCAGCGGCATCTAGCATGTCAGCTAATAGGGCTTTATACCACGAAGTGGCAAGGTGTAACATGTATCTGTCTTGTTCATAGCATGCATACTCAAAGTTGTACGTACTTTATGATGGAACACCTGGCGTGGCACTGTAATACCTCGACTGTTTTATGCATATTGAAGGCCTATAGTTCACACATGACAGAATGGTGCAACCATTGTGTGATGTCTCTACCACTGACCAGTTTTAAGGATGTGAGGATTGCAGTAGATGTTTTCAAAACTAGTAAGCCGGTAAATATGGTAACAAAACGATCTTGGCAAATGAATTGGTTTTCAAAAAACACTACGGTACAAAATCACTGATTCCTTGGCACTGGTGTGACACGCAAACATTTCGACACGACTCAGCTGAGAGTGTTAGATCGCTGAACTTGCGCCTGGTGGTTGCACACAAAATGTAAAGGCCTTCATTGACAGCCTGACAGATAGCCCGACCCCTCCGCCAGCCCGTTCGCCGACCCATTCTACTGTGTCTGTACATCGACGACTGGTGTGGTAGATCCTATCTGCCTGCACTGACTGAAAGTAGACTGGCAGGTAGCAGTCGGGTGCAGTTCGCTGCACAGACCGTCGACCTAGACCACTGACCCGACCACCGCCTTTCGCCTATACACAGGCAAACAGTGCTGGTTGGCAGACCCGTCTGCCTGTGTATGACGGCCTTAAGGGGTATCGAAAGGGGTGACTGTCAACCAGCGCCTAGAAATTAATGAATGGCTGTCTCTGTACAGGCAAATTTTTGAAGCGTCCAACAAACGTGCCGGAGTTGCACCGATGGTGTTGCTGAACGGGAGAGAGACACTTTGCCGAGTCATTCATGCTTGGTCAATATTGCAGCCTCAATGTTCAAGCCACAGGAGGGCGCAATACAGGACTGAGAAAGTGTACACATTCTTTACTGCTTTGAATCACAATTAGATTTCGTTGAATGGTTTTGAATGGTCCCAAGTAGCTCTTCGCTGTACATTACAGGAAAAATTGTGGTCGTGCTATACTCCGAAGGGGCGTGATCACGTTCATTGTGGTTGCAGGTCCTCGATCTCATTATAGAAAGATTGAATCGTCTTGATGGGGGAGTGGAAGTCAGCAGTTGACGCACTTGTGCCCCCCGTCCCTTAGTCTCTCTTGCGTCAATTATGAGGGGCGATATGTCTGAAGTGTTTCCCCAGTCCAACCATTTCAATGCCGAGCGTTAGAGTTCCGTCTTGCATCGCAGTGACCTCAAGACAGGGGTTAAAACGTTCATCATGTGACACGTGCTGGGTGGCATCGGGCGGTATTGTGGTAAAATTTGGTGCCACTGTGACATCCACCTTACAACTCACAAGAATGTATGAGCTTTGCCCTTTTTCTTGGAACGTCTCGACACCTTGCGGTTTGATGCATTACAGAGCCCAAGGGTGACGTCGCAGAGCGTCTTCGAGCCCAGTTTCAAGCTGTCACTTCGCAATGGGAGGAAGTTACGGAGTTTTGAAAATGTGATCCTTTAATTCTATACTGCAGCGTATTTAGATCCTTCAAATGACTCTAGTGAAACTCAGTAAAAACAATGTTTCATTTTACTGTAATTTATGGCTTACTTTGAGGAGAATTTATTTTGATATCAGTCCTAAAAGTCTACACATCTTATCTTGTTGAAATTATTATATAATCCAACAACAGCTCATCGGGATTGATGTAAGTCTGACCTTACGCTTTACTGGTGAGCTCCCCGCAAGTAAAGCTACACGCGATTCAAAGCGGGGCTTTTGACGATGGTGCCTTGAGCTTGTGGTCGAATCTTCGACTTGCACAATGTTGACCCCTAAAGTATTTACTATGACCTTCGCAAACTTCAAATATCCGTAAGTAGCATGGTTTAGAGAATCGATGTGACCTTTGAAAGTAAAATAAGAAGCAATATCTGTACGCGGTACACTTTAATGAAGAGTGACCGGAATCTACAGGCGCTGTCTCGTAACTTTGGAGCAATGCAATTCGTATCAGTGTTCTCACTTTGGTGCTGGCATAAAAATTGGGCAATTGTAATTTTAAACCTAATTGAGGAACATACAATCTATGACTTAATTTCTCTGACTTTCACGCGCGAGATAGACCACAATACAACGCAGAAGAAACACGAATAATCATTACAGCACTGTATTCTTGAGCGTAGGCTTGATTACCTTGAACAACTTTGATGCATTAATAATTCAATGTAGTAATTAACATTTCTTTGACCGAAACTAATTTCTGTACACCTCGTTACAGAAATTTGCTGCGCACAGTTATGGTGGAATGTGATAGGTTCGTCAACTTCTTCATCTACATGGAAACTAAATAAAGAAACGAATTACGTGAAACGACAAAATGGGGCGAATCTACTGACATACAAACACGAGTACATAAATTTCGGAAATGTCCCGGAGAATTTTGTAAAAGCGTATTTTGCAAAATGTTCAAATGTGTGTGAAATCTTATGGGACTGAACTGCTAAGGTCATCAGTCCCTACGCTTACACACTACTTAACCTAAATTATCCTAAGGACAAACACAAACACCCATGCCCGAGGAAGGACTCGAACCTCCGCCCGGACCAGCCGCACAGTCCATGACTGCAGGGGCCCAGGCCGCTCGGCTAATCCCGCGCGGCGTATTTTGCAGATTGTATGATGAAATTTCTGCAACCTTCTGGTGTCTTGGCCCATAAAAGCTCCACCGCCGCTTTATTTCTTCTTTATCGTGATATGATGGTGAAGTCAAAGTAATGACTACCTTTCAAAGTACATGAGTTGCTCCAAGAACTAGTTCGCGGGATGGTGTATCCTCAGCTGCAAGCTTCACTTGTTAATTTCCGAGTTCTTCGTACTTTGGTTTCTAATTTTCCCATCTTTTTTAAAGTCGCTGTAGAAGATGATATGTATAAAATATTCATCGTTTTTTAACGGAATGATCTGGCCCTAAAGGTGTGTCAACCGAGCTCTCACAAAGAAAATATTTTGAGTTTACATTCCGTCTGTAACTGTTACTGTGCTTTTTCTTATTCCCTCAATACATTTTGGTTTTCGATGCGTCGGTGAATAGAGTACAAGAAATCATTTAATGGTAGCAAAAATATGAAAACTGGGTATCACAGGGATGAAGAACAAAACAAGTAGTACTGAAAAGATAATTTTAATGAGATTTTCTTCACTCTTTAAAAAACATGCGACATTTACACCATTCTTTTTCCAAAACCATTAAATTCCTAGACTTGGTTCGATGTTTAATAAAAGTTAATGTAAATCAAGTTAAATATCTAGCGTCAGCAGTATTTTCCTTTTATGATTACGTGAATAACAATACACTGACACTGTAATAACATTGATCGAAAAAATTATAAACGGTTTCTCGCGTAGCGTTACGTTACGTTAAAGCTGAATGGAATGCATTGCAGCAAAATTCAGTTCTAAAATAAATTCAGTATTTCCCAAGGAACATAGAACCATTATGACGTGAAGGTGAAGTCCCGTCAACGTCGAGGTCATTAGAGACGGAGCACAAGCTCGAAATGTTTCAAGGATGTGTAAGAAAATAGGCCTGCTTCTTCAAAGGAACCACCCAGGCATTTGGCATTTTTGTACAGTGATTTCGGGAAATCATGGAAAAGCTAAATCACTATCCAGACGCGGAATAGAATCGTCATCCTCCCGAAAACGAGTCCAGTGGGCTAACCACAGCGTCATCTCTTCATTTGATCGCTACTAAAGAGAAACTTTCTGCGTAACTATTTTCCGGGAGCAAGTCAGTGGTTGAAAATCGATACGCAAATTAATTGGGACATGCTCATGTTGTACAAGACATTGAAGTTGGTTAGGTATAACCAGTTTCATCCGATCACTTGTTGTGCTCTTTACGAACTATTGTTGCCTTTACTATGAACAATAACTGTTGGTCTATTCCCGTTCATTTGAGTACTCCTATTTATGGCAATAGCGTCTCTCATTTCTGTATTCTCGAGAAGAAAACTTCGACATTGTGCTAAAATGGACATATCACCTGAGAAGCAAAGAAATAGTTGCTCTTCACGACTACAAGTGACATTGCCTCCGCTGCTGGTGTGGGAAAAGCTAGTTTTTCAAAGGTTACTCTCCATTCAGAGGCTGTTGCACGCAGGGACCGTAATTTTGATTTATAAACAATAGATTTCAGCTATCAGTCATCCTTTGGAAGTTTTATTGGCAGATCTAGATTTCAGCTAGAAACTAGCCATTCTCAATGCACTATCCTTTTTTTGGTCAATGCATGAAATGCCTATTCGTCTGGCTTTGTACACAGTTCACTGAATATTCTTTTCAAAGCTTGTTGGGGCGTATAGTGATAACCCTTCATTTCTCCAGAGAGAAGAGGCAGATGTGGACGTAAACGAAACACCACCCCTATAACTGACAATATACATAGAAAATCATCCTTCATCCACACAAGAGAAATAAAAACCTTCAGCGAAACTTTTTGGCTACTGCGGTTGATATTGACTCTTCAGTGGTACGGCGAAAGATTCTTGACTGTGGGCAGAAGGTACGAAAGCCAGCAAAGAAGCAGTTGTTAACACATGCTGTGAAGAAAATACGGTTTGCATGGGCCAAAATACACAAATCTTATCTCCAAAGACTGGAAAAGTATAATTTTCAGCAAATAGTCACATTTCATTCTTCAAGTATAGAGAACAAGTGCCGTCGGATGAAATATTCATGAAGCAATGTGAGCGAAGTACGTCGTACAGACTGTAAAGTTCCCTCCCAAAAGCATGTTTTGGTGTTTCTTCACTGCAAGTTGCCATTCGACAGTAGTTTCAGTTGGTGGCATGATGAATTCAACCACACAACACAAGGAAAACCTTAGGCCCAGGACTGTGCCATTTCTACAGACTTTTTCAGGTGGTGGAGGAACGTTTCAACACGATCGCGTGTCGCACTTCTAAAGCTGACAAGACGTTCATGGAGGAAAACGACATTAGTATGCTTCAGTGGCCTGGTAACTCACCAGACTTAAATCCCATGGGGAATTTTATGAGTATTGTGAAACAGCGTCTTGGTTAGATGGACTGTTCAACAAACGAACGCGTGTTAGTAAATGGGTAGAATTCTGATTTTATAGCGACAAACTACCAAACATTTGCTCTAATATTGCCGAACGTGTTCAGAAACTCATTAAAACAAAAGGAGGACACATTAGTTCGTAATATTCAGTAAACTGTGTTATAATATAGTAATAGATGTGTACCAGTTAGGGTTTAATCGTGATGTAGATAAAGATTTGTTAACTCACAGCCGAAATATGATGAGTTGTCTCCCGTTGACTGTCCCTTTCATTACGCATATAGTGCTACACTCGCCACGTGTACCTCACGAAAACAGCGAATGTTATACGTATGAGTGGATCCAGATTTATATCCTGTCGTTATCTGCGTCATTTAACAGATATGGGATGAAAGGTCTCACCACAAACGATGCACTGGAGATTTGAAGCGACCGCGCCGATGTCTCCCTCAGGGTGGTAAATGTCACGGCCGGCGTAATGGTACTGAGTCGAAAAATTTACTGCCCACGGCAGGCAGTGTTCAGATGTTATATTTTTCCGTTTACTATGATTAGTGACTTAAGGGCACTACTCAAGATAGCTGTGTGGACATTAAAAACTGCAATGACGACACCAGGAGCAGGACCAGACCATTCCGTTGAAATGTGGTCAATATTTTAGACAAATTACTCGATCTACTACACCACCTATAAGAATGATAAGACAAAAATACCAGAGAGTAAAGCACGAAGAAACGTAAATGACTTACCGTCATTGGAAGAGAAATTGAAAACAAACTTTAAGACTTCAATGCGCACACATAAAAAAATGCACATTTAGTCAAATAAACCTAGTATTTCTACATTCCGGACAACCAATGAAATTGCAAACAATTTGTAAGTCTGTATGACACACGGAAATTAGCAAATTAAGCTTGATTTCGGACGAGACATCATTCCGCCAATAAATTCTTCGAGCAAGTCAGCTGTTTCAACACGTGGTTTTTACGGTGGTGACTTCACTATCATTTCACGATAGAGAGGAAAGAGGGAAACAACCTTTAAAATGATTGTTAAGGGAAGGATTGGGATGTATGAACCGTCCGCCCAAATTGATATAAGGGTTTCATTATTTCCTAAAAGGAGTTTCACCGGTTTCAGTGTTGGTTACTCCACTGAGCCCTTGATCTTGATAACCCATTTCCATTAGCTAGGTGCGCTGGTCTATGAAGTTCCATGATGTCATAACCAATCAGAATGGCATGAAGTCTATCAAACGGCGGGAAAAGCAATAGAACCGAGCACGGGAAGTAAAATATTCCCGTTTTTGGATTCTATCAGTGAGGTTAGGAGGTGAACTAGCTCGTACATCAGGAGCACTACGAAACATACTGGGTGATCAAGAAGGTTAGACAGTATTATATTTGAAATCAAAATATTGTAACGTAATCAGTATTTCATGCCTATGAACCTTTCTTTTGATGTTGCCGATAATTTCGACTTGCACTTCCAGAAGCATTTGAGAAAGATGTATAAATAGATATAATCAAGCAAGCAGAGTTAATTCGGAATGCAAAGCGAAAAACTAAAATTTTGATTGAATAAGTTGGTGTTTGTAATGCATTAAAGTGACAGCGTCGCAAAAAAATTAGCGTAATACACAATGGTAAAGAAATTCATGCTAGCGATGATAATGACAAAAAACTGGCCAAATCCGCAGACGTAAGTGATGCTGACAAAGCGTAGACTGTTATGGGCCGTTGTCTACTAACGTCCATTTTTGAAATGTCATAGGTGGTTGCTTACTCCCTTGCTACTTCGTCAATATCCATGAAAAGTGGCGTAAGGACGTAAAACCACGAGCATGCGATAAGATGTTGGACGTTCACGCCCTGTCACAGAACACCGAGGTTGGAGTCTTGTTCGCTCTGTAAAGCAGAATAGGCGGCGATGATCTGTGGCAGATTCGGCAACAGAGTGGAATGCTCGTGCAGGAACAAGTGTTTTGGTGAAACCAGCTCAGCGCACATTCTTGAACATGGGGCTCCATAGCAGACGACCCCTGGGGGTTTCTCATATTGACCCAATCACACTGTTAATTGCGACGGCATTGGACACAGAATCATCGAGATAGTACCGTCGATCGATGGAAACGTGTTGTCTGGTCGTATGGACCATGTTTGACTGAAGTTCCTCATAATGAGAAATGAGAAGCAGCAGATTATTGGAACTTCAAATCAGAATAATGAAGTATGTGTAGTCCCGCCAGAGAAACGAGGAGTTGCTGACGGTACTAATTAGATTTCAAGATTATCCAGGGAGATTGAAACTGGTCATACTGTTTAGAAACGTGCAACTGGGACGAAAAATGAGTGATATTTTAAAGTTGTCTGCATCAGTCTCCTCTCCTCCTTTTCCTTTTTCAAACATCTATTCCTCACCAACCTCTTTCTTCAAGTTACTATCAACGTCCCAACAGAAAGTTAGTGATTTTTATCCCCGCAGTATTTCTTTCCGGATAGTAAGTAACATGTCTACCAATTTTGGTTGAAATCGATCTAGTGGTTTAGGACGAGGTTTTTACTCGCGGCTATGACAGATTACACACATGAGATAAATTTTTCACGTATATTTAGCACATTTCAGACGTATCTGTACACAAATTTGATCTGTATATTTTGCGAATTTCGCCATGCAGTTTCGTTTTCAAACAACTCAGCCTTTATGACATCAAAATTCTGAAAAATGTCTGATACAGAGATATAACTTCGCACTTACATTCACTTGTACGTTTTGGTACTCTTTGCGAGATATTTTGCGAACATCGTTAGTGGTAGAGGCGTAATAAATTACAATGCCATGCATGATGCGGCAGTTTTTCACGCATGTCACTGACGATGACGTCATACCTCCTGAACTAAGGTGGTTATTAGCGCAGCGAGACTGGTAACTGACAGCAAGGGACATGTGCACCAAGTTTGGTTGAAATCAGTCCCTTGGATCAGGAGGAGATATGGAACACACACACATACCAACCCACACACACAGACAAGTGCACATACCTACATACATCCCAGACTTTTGTCATATTGACACGTATAATGACTTGATACTTTTACATTAGTAATTCCTTTTTTCCTGTCCATAGAGAGACATAACACAAGTGGCAGTCATAATATTGCTGCCATATTTATGAATGCATCCAGTAAAGGAGTTCGTGTTGGGCGCCTGGACTGATGACTTAAAAAAATTATGATGTTTCAGACGGATGAAAGTTGGTATTTCAAAATCCACTCATTTTTTTTATTTAAGTAAAGTAAATAAATCGTAGCATACACTCTTCAGTCGACTAGACAGGATAATCGCTAAGGAGAAAAAGAAGCTGAAATAATTTTTGAGCCCCATTTGATTTCCATCAGTTGAACAAAATTTACTGATGGGAAAAAATGCAACATGAAGAAGCATTCGTGCGACATTATCAACAATTAGCAGACGTGTTCCCACATCTGGAGGATGATACCTGTTCCCAGTTCGCGCCAGTCGCATAAGAGGGGAGCTAGAAGTTTGTTTCGAATACACGCAATAATGTTTGTGAGCATTAGTTACCTTTGACGTTGGACGTGGTGAGTTGATATTAGTTGAGAATGTCGCTAGGACAACACAGGCGCCGGTATCAGCACTTCACAAAGTTTGAACGAGGGCTACGCGAAGACGAATGTTTCTTCTGTGATATTGCAGAAGGACTTGCTAGAAATGTAGCCACTTTTCGTGATCGATGGCAACGGTGGTCGCGAGAATGCACGGTCGCAAGAAGATCGGACTCCAGACGGTCAGGTGGCGCTGCCGAGAGAGAAGGCCATCGTGTTCAGCCTGGGGCTCTGGGGCATCCTACTGCATCTCCAGCAGCAATCTGAGCATCATCCGGCGCGACACTGACACAACTAACTGTTACAACTCGGTTACTTCAAGGTCAGCTCCGAGCCAGATGCGCTGGCTCGGAGTGATTCCACTGACCCCGAACTATTTTCAACTTCAGTGGCGTTAAGCGAGATATCGGTGCAGGGCAGGGTGTAGGTATGTTATGTTTCCTGACAAATGCAACCTCGGTGCCAGTGATAGCCGTGTGCTGAATAGAGGGAGGCCAGTTGAGGGCCTGCAGACAACCTGTCTGTATGCTAGACGCACTGAACCTACACGTGGAGTTATGGTCTAGGGGTACGATTTCGTATGACAGCCGGAGAACTCTTATGTACACACCCTGACTGCAGATTTGTCCGTGAATCTGGTGATTCGACCTGTTGTGTTGCCATTTCACGAGGTGCTTTCCAACAGAATAAACTCACCCAGACATCACTGTTGTAGCTCAAGATGCTCTACAGTGGGTCGACATGTCACCTTGGCCTGCTCGATCACCAATCTCCAATCGAGCACATACGAGACATTATCGGACAATAAGTCCAGCGTCATCGACAAACAGCATTAACCGTTAGTCTACTGACCGACCAAGTGCAACAAGCTTGGAAATCCAGCCCACAAACTATCCTCTATTAGTAACTATCCACTTATTTTAATGAAATGTTTGTTTTTCCTAATTAATCAAGTTAGTCATAATTTTGGAAAAAGTATATAAAAGTGTACCTACGGTTAGGTGTTAAAGTATTGGTGCACGT
Organism: Schistocerca serialis cubense; assembly: GCF_023864345.2. Classification (NCBI taxonomy): domain Eukaryota; kingdom Metazoa; phylum Arthropoda; class Insecta; order Orthoptera; family Acrididae; genus Schistocerca; species Schistocerca serialis. Next base: position 636,460,046 of record NC_064645.1, read on the forward strand.
TTCCTTCCGTACGGCCGTCGCAGGCCTCTGCGACTAGAAGCAATTTTTAACACCTAGATGTCTGTCTGCGCAGTGTGTGTTACGTCATTTGCCATTGTTGACTTGCGGTATTATTTTTTCAGTGTTCAACGGCCCTCCTTGTGATAGGCACATGTTTATTTTGGTGCATTCATTCATAACAGTTGGCTGTTCTACAAACTGAAAGTATTACGGAGAAGAGGAGATGAGGGAATTGTTGGAGCAGTCGTCCGATTCTGAAAACCCGCCTAGTGAATGTGAATCATCCAGTGATGATAATAATGAGGTAGGCGTCGCTGAACAAGATCTCGTTCAGGGGAAGTGTCGGACTTTCATCTTTACGAAGATGGAAATTGCAAATTGTGTCGAGGGCGACTTATTGTTTTGCCGTTATGGAAATGAAATACATGCTACAGCTCATCATGCAAGAAGGATGTATTAACAGAGGACCAAGGACCAACAGGTCTTATGATTAGGAACTGAAATAATGAGGAATCTTGTCTTATGTTGTTTTTTCATGTACTCCTCATTGACAGAGTGTGTACATGGACCAACATCGAAGGTCGAATCGTTTATGAGTACTGGGTGGATATAGATATGCATGTCCTAACTGGAAATTAATATTTTAATTTTGACTTTCGGTAATTTCCCTGTAAGCTGTCGTTAAGCTATATACGCTCCTGGAAATTGAAATAAGAACACCGTGAATTCATTGTCCCAGGAAGGGGAAACTTTATTGGCACATTCCTGGGGTCAGATACATCACATGATCACACTGACAGAACCACAGGCACATAGACACAGGCAACAGAGCATGCACAATGTCGGCACTAGTACAGTGTATATCCACCTTTCGCAGCAATGCAGGCTGCTATTCTCCCATGGAGACGATCGTAGAGATGCTGGATGTAGTCCTGTGGAACGGCTTGCCATGCCATTTCCACCTGGCGCCTCAGTTGGACCAGCGTTCGTGCTGGGCGTGCAGACCGCGTGAGACGACGCTTCATCCAGTCCCAAACATGCTCAATGGGGGACAGATCCGGAAATCTTGCTGGCCAGGGTAGTTGACTTACACCTTCTAGAGCACGTTGTGTGGCACGGGATACATGCGGACGTGCATTGTCCTGTTGGAACAGCAAGTTCACTTGCCGGTCTAGGAATGGTAGAACGATGGGTTCGATGACGGTTTGGACGTACCGTGCACTATTCAGTGTTCCCTCGACGATCATCAGTGGTGTACAGCCAGTGTAGGAGATCGCTCCCCACACCATGATGCCGAGTGTTGGCCCTGTGTGCCTCGGTCGTATGCTGTCCTGATTGTGGCGCTCACCTGCACGGCGCCAAACACGCATACGACCATCATTGGCACCAAGGCAGAAGCGACTCTCATCGCTGAAGACGACACGTCTCCATTCGTCCCTCCATTCACGCCTGTCGCGACACCACTGGAGGCGGGCTGCACGATGTTGGGGCGTGAGCGGAAGACGGCCTAACGGTGTGCGGGACCGTAGCCCAGCTTCATGGAGACGGTTGCGAATGGTCCTAGCCGATACCCCAGGAGCAACAGTGTCCCTAATTTGCTGGGCAGTGGCGGTGCGGTCCCCTACAGCACTGCGTAGGATCCTACGGTCTTGGCGTGCATCCGTGCGTCGCTGCGGTCCGGTCCCAGGTCGACGGGCACGTGCACCTTCCGCCGACCACTGGCGACAACATCGATGTACTGTGGAGACCTCACGCCCCACGTGTTGAGCAATTCGGCGGTACGTCCACCCGGCCTCCCGCATGCCCACTATACGCCCTCGCTCAAAGTCCGTCAACTGCACATACGGTTCACGTCCACGCTGTCGCGGCATGCTACCAGTGTTAAAGACTGCGATGGAGCTCCGTATGCCACGGCAAACTGGCTGACACTGACGGCGGCGGTGCGCAAATGCTGCGCAGCTAGCGCCATTCGACGGCCAACACCGCGGTTCCTGGTGTGTCCGCTGTGCCGTGCGTGTGATCATTGCTTGTACAGCCCTCTCGCAGTGTCCGGAGCAAGTATGGTGGGTCTGACACACCGGTGTCAATGTGTTCTTTTTTCCATTTCCAGGAGTGTATTTTGTAGAAAAGTGCCTCTTCTTATAATATCTCTCCATAACAACTAAACATCCATTTCCTTACATTCATATTATGGACAGTTCACATATGTAAATAAATTCCACATGTAACGACAAAAGGACAGCATGTGCATAGTCGAGAACTGAGTCACTTTGGGGTAATTTGTTGGTATCATGAGCTGTAATAGAACAACAGAAATAATTTTTCCTTTGTTGCCGCGCGTATTTTCCTGCAGTCCTTGCGGGCCTAGCCGACAAAGAAGAAAGGAAATAACAGATAAAATGACTTAGGCGCAGCCCAGGAAATTGTTACCAGAATAAATCTTTTACTACAAATGCAGCTGCTGGTTGAAGGGGTCATGTACGGTACAGTATCGTCATGAGTGGCAGTATGGAGATACAAAACGATTTGAATTGAGTTTCGCAGGGGAGAGGATGTACTTTAAGCCCACCCTAAGAAATTAGAAGAAAACAAAATTTGTCAAGTGTTGCTGACTTATGTTAACAACATATTTCTTTAAAAAGGTACCTGGAAATATCGTTTAGCTCACCCTTGGCAGTATCAAGGCACATTCGGTACCGTGCGCTACCAAGGAGGGGTGGGGGTACTTTATGAAAACCACAATTTTTTGTAATGCAAGTTGCTTTAATTATTGTTGACTTTTAATCACAACATACTTCTCAAAAAAATATTGATGTGTAAATAAGGTTGTGAACCGGAAAGTAATGAATATTGCATTAAGTTAAGGTTCAGTGTACCGGTAATTGAAAAATTTTAAATGTTTACGGTATCTGGTAGAAGAATTTATTAATAATAGAAAATATTTTTCCTTAGATTTCGAGATATAATCCAACTGATTACATTACAATATTTTCAAAAGATGAACATCAGGTATTTCCCCCTCCCCCAACATCCTCTGGTACTGCGAGGTTTCATGGAGATGAATAGGAGAAACAAGCCTATGCTGTTTGAATGTAGTGTTAGTGGGGGATTAAATATCTAGACATCACGCCTGAAAGCGACAAGAAGGGGATCGAACGCCAAAGTTCGGTTGTAGGGAAAGCAAATGGTCAACTTCGAGAGTAGCTCATGTGTGAAGGAGATCGTATACGAAACACTTCTGCAACCGATTCTTCGGTACTGTTCAAGTGTTTGGGACTCCAAAAAGGTCATATTAAGGGAAACGTCGAAGCAGCTCCGAGGCGTACTGCTATATTTTTTAATCGGTTCGTTAGGTCAAAATGCGACTACTACAGAAAGGGTACGTAAACGCAGATGGGAATTCCTAGAAAGAAGAATGTATACATTTCACGAAACACGATTCAGAAATTCTTGCCTCTTCATGGCATATCTGGTACAACAACATTGGATAGTATTTTGAGCGGTAAATAGTCTTGGTTGCACGAAAAACAAACTGAAATAATAAAACACTTACATACACGTATTGAATTAGTTCTAAAAGATCATCCGATCACTAGTAACCACACCTATAACGACAAGCTATTACATTTAAAACGTTTCGCTGAGTAGCTCCCTGTTTAACTACACGTAGCAGTATTATACATATGACTTCCACAAGATAACTTCAAAAGGCTCTGAGCACTATGGGACTCAACATCTTAGGTCATCAGTTCCCTAGAACTTAGAACTACCTAAACGTAACTAACCTAAGCACATCACACACATCCATGCCCGAGGCAGGATTTGAACCTGCGACCGTAGCGGCCACGCGGTTCCAGACTGTAGCGCCTAGAACCGCATGACCACACCAGCCGGCACAAGATAACTGTAAGTGCCACATTATATTTAGTTTTACTAGTCATAAAGTTGTGTTTCGATCATTTTACTAGTAAAACTATTGTAGATAAGCACTATTAGTTTCGTATGCTGAGAACGCATGTGATTCACATTACTGCACGCAACAACCGACTGTCGAGCAAAGAAGGGCACCACTGCATCTAAGTAAAGTGCTACTCGTTCATTACTTTTATTAATCAAACCCTGTTTTAGCTTATTTTATTTAAAACTAAAGTATTTAAGAAAATGTAATTTATTGTATCAATTTCTCACATAACGTTTGAAGTAAAGTTAAGAATGCACGAAAATTCTCCACCTAGGAGAAGGGTTACTTAGCACACTGACATTGTGAACAGTATGCCCTTTGCATGGGAACTTGAACGTCTGATTGGAATGAATTAGTGCTATGTGGTTTTAAAACCTGTAAGTGTGGTCTTACGACAGCTCTACATTTTCAACTGTTTAAGGTAAGGTTTGCAGTGAGCGTGAATTTGCTGAGGCTTTTCACACATGGTAACTATAGCAGAGTCATACCCTGTAGATACACACAATAATCCACACTGATGTGAAGGATGCAACTTAAGCAGTATATTAGAGCAAGTTCTATAGTAATTCTTTTAGATTTCCGTATAGGTCTCTTGAATAGTATGGTTCAAACGGCTCTGAGCACTATGGGACTTAACTTCTGAGGTCATCAGTCCCTTAGAACTTAGAACAGCTTAAACCTAACTAACCTAAGGACATCACACACATCAATGCCTGAGGCAGGATTCCAACCTGCGATCGTAGCGGTCGGACAGTTCCAGACTGTAGCGCCTAGAAACGCTCGTCCACCCCAACCGGCCTGTGGAATAACACCATAAACTGACATATATTATTTTCTTTCTCTTATAAATTTACTGATCATGCCCCAAAAGGGCGAAACGTGTCATTAAAGTATTATTTCCCCTGCAACCAGGACTTCTTTTTTAAGAACTAAGAAAGTTCAGGAAACTTGCAATTTTTGACAGACTGCAGAACTACGTTACTCCAGAGTACTGTTGTCAGGACGGTGGAATGTGGAAGGTGAGGGAGCAGACCAGTATGTGCAGTGGGCGATGATGAAAGGTAAGAAGAATTTATTCATTTTAGTGATGCGTCGCAGCCTCACAAGTTGCTGATCCTCTCCCACTCGGCGTGGGGCTCAAGCAGTCACTTTGTCATGCAGATAGCAGGCCTCGGGGGAAAACGGCATAGAGCCTACTATAGGCAAAGCTGACCAGGACGGAAAATAAAAGCTACCAGAGCTCTCTCGTTAGCGTCAAATGTGTAATTTTTCAACAGCTCTACGTCGTGTGGAGATGGTCCACTACATAGCCCTTGTATACAGTAATGCTGAGAATGTCGATGACTCCTTATAGGTACCAATTGGAGGCAAGATGGTTAGCACGCGTCCCGAATATTGTGACAGGTTTGCAGTGCATCACGTACCTTCAATCCGGCTCTGCAAGATGTAGGTATGAGTTGGCTAGTCTTCTCATCAGTAGCTCAGAGGTCGGCGACTCACGGTATCAGGGTCTGGTTGGCCAGATAGTCTCGGAGGCAGAAGTCACCGGCTCGGCCTCGTGGGTGGTGTGCTGCAATAAAGACTGATCACAAAAGCTCAGAGCGAGTTTTCATCAGAGACAAGGTTGTAATCAGGAGTTCCACAAGGTAATGAGACAGGACCGCTAGTTTTTTCTATATACATGGATTACCTAATGGATAGGGTGGGCAGCAGTTTGTGGTTGCTTGTTGATGATTTCTCTCGTGTACCGAAAGGTGTCGAAGATAAGTGACTATAACAGGGTACAAGACGATTTTGACAAAATTTCTAGTTCGTGTGATGTATTGCAGCTCGACCTAAATCTAGAAAAATGTAAGTCAAGTGGATGAGCAGAAAAACAAGTTCATAGTGCCCGGATGCACAGTCTTTACACATCACGTCATTGAAATATCTGGTCGTAACGCTACAAACTCACATGAAATGGAACGAGCATCTGAGGATTGTGGTAGGAAAGGCGAGCGGCCGACTACCGTTTACTGGGAGATTTTTTGGAAGAGTGTGGTTCATTTGTAACAGAGACCTAGTAGATAGTGTCGGAAGTTCCATGCGGCTTTTCGCGGATGATGCTGTAGTATACAGAGAAGTTGCAGCATTAGAAAATTGTAGCGAAATGCAGGAAGATCTACAGCGGATAGGCACTTGGTGCAGGGAGTGGCAACTGACCCTTAACATAGACAAATGTAATGTATTGCGAATACATCGAAAGAAGGATCCTTTATTGTATGATTATATGATAGCGGAACAAACACTGGTAGCAGTTACTTCTGTAAAATATCTGGGAGTATGCGTGCGGAACGATTTGAAGTGAAATGATCATATAAAATTAATTGTTGGTAAGGCGGGTACCAGGTTGAGATTCATTGGGAGAGTGCTTAGAAAATGTAGTCCATCAACAAAGGAGGTGGCTTACAAAACGCTCGTTCGACCTATACTTGAGTATTGCTCATCAGTGTGGGATCCGTACCAGATCGGTCTGACGGAGGAGATAGAGAAGATCCAAAGAAGAGCGGCGCGTTTCGTCACAGGGTTATTTGGTAACCGTGATAGCGTTACGGAGATGTTTAATAAACTCAAGTGGCAGACTCTGCAAGAGAGGCGCTCTGCATCGCGGTGTAGCTTGCTCGCCAGGTTTCGAGAGGGTGCGTTTCTGGATGAGGTATCGAATATATTGCTTCCCCCTACTTATACCTCCCGAGGAGATCACGAATGTAAAATTAGAGAGATTCGAGCGCGCACGGAGGCTTTCAGACAGTCGTTCTTCCCGCGAACCATACGCGACTGGAACAGGAAAGGGAGGTAATGACAGTGGCACATAAAGTGCCCTCCGCCATACACCGTTGGGTGGCTTGCGGAGTATAAATGTAGATGTAGACTGCATATAGGGTTACAGGGCGACCTGTTGTTGAGTACTGCTGCTCGAATGCTTGCAATCCGCACGAGGTCGGATTGATGGAAGACATCGAGGCAGTTCTGAGGCGCGCTGCTAGATTTATTATCGGTGGGTTCGAATAACGTACAAGTATCGCGGATATGCTTTGGTAACCCAAATGGGAGTCTGTAGAGGGAAGACGACGTTCTTTCCATAATACTGCGAAAATTTAGAGAACCGGCTTTTGAAGCTGACTACAGAACGATTCTATTGGCGCCAACATACATTTCGTATAAGGGCCGCGAAGATAGGATATAATTAAACAGAGCTCACGTCTAAATGCAGACATTCGTTTTTCCCTCGCTCTACTTGCGACTTGAACAGAAAGCAAATGACTAGCAGTGGCACAGAGTACCCTCCACTACGCACCGTACGGTGTCTTCCCGTGTATGTTGGTAGATATAGATGCCTGAGTATTTATTACTACTGGCTGAAGCAGTTATGATCTGTTGGGCCTACGATGAGTGAATGTAGCCTACTTTTCTGGGCTCATCAGCGGCCTTCAACATCCTCTGTTTCGTGAGAATGACTTTCAGAGCTTCAGTTTGTTGCTTTCCCTCCGTATCAGCAGGCAGACAGGTGTTCCTGTGACACTTTTACTCTGTCTTATGAAATCAGGCTGCGGTGTTACAATGACATATCATGTTTCTGAGTTAACGATTCAAGCTTCTGACTCGCACGAGGTGAGGCGATCTCTACCAAGTCCATTATAATTATCCGGGCTGTTATGCCGTGGTCGGTTGATGAATTTTGTCTCAATTCCAAACGTTTCGTCTCCGACTGCGGGAGACATCTTCTAGGGGGTCCGTAGGTCGATGGAAGGTCCAACACACCCACTGGCTCGCTACTGACTGCCGCTAAATTCCGTGTCCGCGCGCTCCCACGCCGCGGCGTGACGTCACGTGTTTTGAAAACGTCAGTGCAATTGGCCGCTGTCCGTCGCCGTCGATCGCCGTTGCCATCACCCAGTAGTGGACGGGTGGTACACATCTTCTTTAACACCGGCATCCATATACCGTTTACTTTCACACCCTCCTCCTTTGTGAACCTGAGTTGCTCGACGCTGAGATGGAACATCTACACAATGCACTAATGAAGAACGGATATTCGTCCGCCGAAATAAAACGTGCGTTGAGGCAGCCACGCAGAAATCATACTGACGTACAGGCTACTGCAAAATCTAAGGTTTTCCTGCCGTTTCTTAAATATGTAACGGAAAGAATAGGGAGGATCTTGACGAAGCGGAATATTAGCGTAATTTACAAGCCCACCAGGAAGATACAGGAATACCTTAAGCCTGCCAAGGACGCTCGCAAACCTTTGGAAAAAGCTGGAGTGTATAGGATCCCATGCAGCTGTGGTGACCTTTATGTGGGTACAAAGAAAAGAACTGTTTCTAAACGTTTGGAAGAGCACAAGGGAAATTGTAGAAGAGGAGAAACGGAACGATCAGCTGTTGCGGAGCATGCTTTCCAGCCAGGGAACCACAATATTCGTTTCGAGGAGACGCAAGTACTAGCGGCCACAAGCGGATATTACGAAAGGCTCTACAGGGAGGCAATCGAAATCGCTAAACACCCAAATAATTTCAACCGAAAGGAGGAGGGCGTGAAATTAAACGGTATATGGATGCCGGTGTAAAAGAAGATGTGTACCACCCGCCCACTACTGGGTGATGGCAACGGCGATCGACGGCGACGGACAGCGGCCAATTGCACTGACGTTTTCAAAACACGTGACGTCACGCCGCGGCGTGGGAGCGCGCGGACACGGAATTTAGCGGCAGTCAGTAGCGAGCCAGTGGGTGTGTTGGACCTTCCATCGACCTACGGACCCCCTTGAAGATGTCTCCCGCAGTCGGAGACGAAACGTTTGGAATTGAGACAAAATTCATCAACCGACCACGGCATAACAGCCCGGATAATTATAATGGACATGATATTTCCGGCCGTGAAAGTCTACATTTTGATCTCTACCAAGTCTGTTACATTTTCCGCAATGTCCGCTTTGTGTGTGTGTGTGTGTGTGTGTGTGTGTGTGTGTGTGTGTGTTTGTCGACAGCAACACGGCGATTTCGCTTGGCTTGGTGCTGGCTGCAGAGAACTTCGAGAATATTTTACATTTGTCCCGTCTTGTAGCTGTAGATTTACGGAACATGCAGCAGTCCTCAGCGGTTAAGAGGCCTAGGTCAACTGCAAAGTCTAACAGAAATTTGAAGGTTCTGCTAATAGGCAGTTCGACGGTAGAGGTGTAGGCCAGCCGTTGCGAGAAGTGTTCGGGAGTGAGTACCAGATCACCAGCATCGTGAAGCCTAATGCAGGATTGCCTCAGGTGCATAAGGGAGTTATGTAGGAATTATACGAAGGAGGAACAGGTAGTGATAGTGGGTGGAGCAGGGAACAGTCTTAATGGGAAGGGGGAATACGATGTAGGTGGTGACCTGGTAATGATAGCTACTCAAACTGGTGGCACAGATTTGCATTTCGTGCAACTGTTTCAGCGTCATGATCTGCCTCGCCTTAATGCGGCTGTTAGGCGGGTTAACATGGGGTTGGGGAGGGCGCTGATGGCAGAGGGCATAGGTCAAATTTCAGTGGTTCCAGTTGGGTCTATCAGTAGATCGGGTTTCACTAGGCAAGGCCATGCAATAGGCATGGGAAGGGGAGGCTGGCTAAGCTTATAGGTGACAGTGTAGTGGGTGGTGGTAGGATCACTCATGGAAAAACTCCTGTAGAAGTTTGTGTTAGAGCTGCAACTTTTTTAGATTGAAGTTAGACGATAGGTATACCTCATGAAAGGAAGTCCCTCAAACTAAGGGATCACCTTCAGAGATCATGTTTAAAAGTAAAGACGGAATTAGCATATTTCATCAAAATACAAGAGGTATTAGAGATAAAGTTGGTGAACTGCTTATAGATGTTGACTCTGAAATTATTCGTATGTCAGAGCACCACATAAATAATTTACCAGGATACTGATTAGCTGGCTGCTTTTCACGGAGTTCCTTGTGGGGTGAGGGTGTGGCTATGTACGTAAAAAATAGTATGCCATTTGAGTCCATAGACATATCACAGCACTGCATTGAACAGATATTTGAATACTGTGTAGGGGCAGTTAAGTTTAGTGAAACTAAACTTCTAATTGTTGTTGTTTATAAGTCCCCTAACTCTGACTTCAGAGCATTTCTGCTCAAGCTAGAGAGGGTTCTTGATTCACTTTGTAAGAAGTATCTGAAATTAGTTACATGTGGTGACTTCATTATAAATTTTATATATGATGGTGCAAGAAAACGGTTGACGGTAGATCTCCTAAATTCATATGATCTGATGCAGACTGCGTTTTTTCCAACTATGGTGCAGGGGAACAGCAGCACAGTCATAGACAATATTTTTATTCATTCTTCATTACTAGATGGCCCTTCAGACCATGATGCACTAATTTTCAGACTGAAAAGCTTTTGTACTCAAATGTCACATATAATTACAAACTATGTAGGAAAGTTAATCCAACAGCAATCGTTTTTTAAACCTTCTCAAGGAACAAGAATGGCAGGATGTTTATAGTGCCGATAAGATAAATGATAAATATAATACTTTCCTTAACACATTGCTCATGCCCTTTGAGAGTTGCTTTCCAACGGGGTACTAGCAGTATTAGGCAGCCTGGGTGACTGACTAATGGGATAAGGATCTCATGTAGAATAAAGCAGGCATTGTATCAAAATGTTAGAACTAGTCACAATCAAGCTCCAGTAGTCCTATACAAACAGTATTGTAAGGTGCTCAAAAACGTTAGGAAAAGAGTATGTTCTATGCAAACAGAATACCTAATTCACAGGATAAAATTAATACCATATGGTCAGTTTGAAGAAAGTGTCTGGTCAGTAGCAGAAGGTCGACGATATAAAGTCAATTCGCAGTAAAAATATTTCGGTTACTGATAAATCAGATATATGAACAGTATTTAACAATCATTTTCTGAGCATTTCTGGTGAATTAAATAAAAATGTATTTTCTTCAGGGATTCATATAACTCTCCTGGCAAATGCCTTTCTGAGATTGATGTCTGAAATACTAATCTGTGATACAGACAAGGGGGAGATTGAGTCAATAGTTAAATCACTGAAGACTAAGGACTCTCATGGATATGATGGAGTGCCTAGCAGAATGTTAAATTACTGTGCTGCACATGTTAGCCCTGTATTTAGACATATTGATAATTTTTCCTTTAGGAATGATCAGTTTCCTGAACGATTTAAGTACTCAGTAGTAAAGCCGCTTTATAGAAACGGAGAAAGGGATAATGTAGATAATTTTAGATCTATACCATCAGTGTTTGCTAAAGTTATTGGCATTGTTCGGTGGGAGGCCCCATTCGGGGGAGTTCGGCCGCCGCATTACAAGTCCTTTTTAGTTGACGCCACTTCGGCGACTTGCGAGTCAATGACAGTGAAAATGATGATGGGCACTCAAACCCAGTCCCCTGCCGGGTATATAGCCCCAGCCCCCTGCGTGGAAGGCGATAACGCCACCAGAACGCTTCGGGGCGGACGCTAAAGTTATTGAAAACGCTGTGTATGTGAGGATAATTGATCATTTTATATCACACGATTTGCTATCAAATGTTCAGTTTGGCTTTAGAAGTTGTTTAACAACTGAAAATGCTATATTCTTATTTCTCTCTGAGGTACTGGATGGGTTACACAAACAGTTTCGAACGCTGGGCATTTGATTTAACTAAGGCGTTTGATTGTGTTGATCACAAAATATTGCTCCAGAAGTTGGACCATTACAGACTACAGTGAGTAGCTCCCAATTGGTTCACCTCTTACATCACCAACAGACAGCAAAATGTCGTTATTCACAATGTTGTGAATGGCTGTGTTGTGAGGTCTGAGTGGGGTATGGTCAAGTGAGAGGGGGACGGTGCCCCAGGGATCAGTGTTGGGGCCACTCTCGTTCCTTATTTACATAAATGATATACCCTGTAGTATTACGAGTAACTCTAAAATATTTCTGTTTGCTGATGACACTAGCTTGGCAGTAAAGGATGTTGTGCACAACATTGGCTCGGTTCCAAGTAATGTAGTTCATGACCTAAGTTCAAGGCTTGTAGATGCTAAATCACAGTAAGACTTAGTTTGTACAGTTTCTTACACACAATTCAACAAAACCTGACTTTTTAATTTCACGGAATGGGCATATGATTAGTGAAATTGAACAGTTCAGATTTCTAGGTGTTCAGTTAGATAGTAAAGTGTCGTGGAAAGGACCTTGTTAGAACACTTAATTCTACCATATTTACTATTCGAATGGTATCTGAAGCGGGTGATCGTTCGATACGAAAATTCGTCTACTTTGCTTACTTTCATTGATTTATGTCGTATGGTATTATATTTTGGGGTAACTCTTTCCATTCTAAAAGGATATTTTTGGCTCAGAAACGTGCGGTTGGGCAATAAGAGGTGTAAGTTCACGAACCTCTTGTCGACTCCTGTTTACGGGTCTGTGTATTTTGACATTGGCCTCCCAATATACATATTCTGTACTGTTATTTCTTGTTAACGATATTAGCTTATTCCCAAGAATAAGCAGCTTTCACTCAGTTAATACCCGGCAGGAATGAAACATGCATCTGGATCGGACTTCCTTAACTCTTGTGAAGAAAGGTGTGCAATATACTGCTGCATCCATTTTCAATAAGCTACCACTCGAATTCAAAAATCTTAGCAAATATCCACGCGCTTTCAAAGCGAAACCGAAGAGTTTCCTCATGAGTCAGTCCTTCTATTCTGTCGAGGAGTTCCTCAATCCTTTCTGACCTGAATTTTCCTTTATGTGGCAATACTCTTAGATGATTTTTCTTAATGATTTAGATGCAAGATTTATACAAAAATAAATACCGTACCTGTTTCCAGAACATACGTTTTACACTTGGCTTCTCTTTATGGACTAAAATAACTAATTATAAATTATTCTCTGTTGTAACAAACAGTAACATGATGATTCAATAGCTACCATGCAAAATAACAATATTCAGTTTCACAGTGGAGTTTATTGAACCAACCACATCCGTGTATTCTGGTGGTGACCAGCTGCTGCCCACTGCTACATTGTCTTTCTGTTATTGTCATAGTAATGCTCAACAGTTGGCAGCACTTGTCCATAATGAAAAGGTCAAATATTCACAAATGTGCACTTCAGATTTCCAGTGGAAAAAAAAACTTCTGTTGCAGCTAAGACATATTAAAATTTAACGTACACAACTGTAGCCAGACGGCCTGAAAGGGTTAAAATTTAAACTTGTTGTATTTTTCATTGCGTTTACTTAAACTTGTGGACTGACATTTTCGGGTTCATAAACATTTTATTTTTATCTCATATTACTTTTATGTTGTACTTTCATGTACTGACACGTTCCATGACCTTGTAGATTTGCTCCTCAATTTGGTCCTAAGGAACTTGATGTGCCAATAAAAAAAATAATAAAAAAAAGCTTGATTTATGCTGCATAACACTATTGCCACCCTTATACGTATTATTCTTCAGATCACCTTTGGTACTGTTTGTCTGTAAAGAATATTTCACAACGAGTTCAGTCACATTGCACCTTCGTGGTAGGACATGCCAAACAAATTCCATGGAGATAAAAGAACAGGAAAGGGAATGATTATCAGCAGTATGTGGTACCTTCCCTTCCAGAGTACAGTGTGTTAACTTTAAGGTGACCTATCCTCTCCGTAGCCCTGTATCGGCAAAAAGGCGATAAAAGTCGAAATTCTTTGGCCAGTAGTAATTTATTTTTGTCTGTAGCGAACATTATCTTGCCGACAGCACTGTGTGAGGTAACCGTTGTTTTCTGATGTATTACTTTGTTTTACTTAATTGTATTTCGAATTGCTTCCTTTCCCTGTGGTAAGTGTACCTTATTGACGCAGTTACGACCTTTCTTAATGATGTCGATACGTAAGATGATTTCAGTTCCCTTTACTAGTAAAATGCAAGCGGTTCTTACTCCCGTGATCGCTATCTGCTTTCACAGAAGCACAAAGCGCTGTTTACTGCACCAGCACTGCTGTGGGCGAACGAGACTCCCGCTCCCCGGCATCTGTTATCTCACCACGTGGCAGCCAGTGTGGCTTTCCGCTCCCGTCTTACACTCAACACACTGCACGTATATAGACGTAGCTGTAGACTTACGTGTCACTTTGTTCTTGTCGATTGTGGACAGAGGCGGGAACTCGATCACCGTTTGTTTATGTGATCTAATTGCTGGATATTCTACAGTCGTGGCGGACGTTTTGTCACTATTTGTGTCACCTTGTAGCAGATTCTAGCATTGTGTCTGTCACTTGGTCTCTGGGGTTTGTGTCACGATTTGCCTGCAGATTCTAGAGTAGTCCTTTGTTTAACCATTTGTTCTCAAGGTGTAGGATTGTGTAGCTCATGTTACTCTCTTAGATAAACTTAAGTTACTTTGATGGCTTAACACAAAACTAGTTTGAACCCTGCTTAACAAAAAGAACGGAAAGATCTACGTTGAATAGTTCAAACTCTATGGGAAAGGTAGAAAATTTTAGTGATTAGGGAAAAATCACAAAGGGGGTACCACAGGGTTCACTTTTTGGGTCAACTCCTATTTGTTATGTATGTCCTTCTACTTGAAATTCATCAAGCAAAATCGGTGCTTCTTGCAAAGGATACTTTACGAAATCCCATTACAGAGAAAGTAACACAAGAGATTGTTAACGATGTTTTCCAGAGTATTATTTTCTGAAAATGGAAATTCCCTTAATTTTGAGAAAACTTTCTATGTTTAGTTCTGTACAACATTGTCATACGAACACCTGATGAAGCTAATCACGAACAGGCGTCGGTAAATAGGGTAGACTGCTCCGGATTTTTGGGTGTACAAGTTGTTGAAAACTTGAAATGGCAGGCAGCATATTACTAAGGTTGTCACTCAAACAGCTAAGTTCAGCTGCTTAGGCTTCTAGTGTAAGAGTTAGTCTTGAAATTTAACAAATCAGCCTCCTGATAAATATTATATATTTTCACCGAATAACGTCTCGTAGAATAATTTTCTGGGGTAACTACTCACTTAGAAAGAAAGTAATGACTGCACAAAAGCGAGCGGTAAGAGCAAAATATTTGATGCTCATCCGCTGGTGTCCTATGGGAAACTCTTCAAGGAATTAGGCATTTTAACTGCTCCATCACAGTATGTACATTTGATAATGAAATTCATCATCAGTAATCCATCACAATTTGAGAAGAGTAGTGATGTCCTCACCCGAAACACTAAAGGAACAAATGACATTTATTACCCGTTATTAAGGCTGTCAGTGGCTCGGAAATGAGTTCAATATGCATCAATAAAAATATTTCATCATTTTACCAATAACATAAGCTCTCTGACAGGTAAAATAGCTAGCTCAAAAAAAAAGTAATGAAAATATGACTTCAAAAGCAAAAGCCCACTGTGAGACAAGGCGGTCATGAAAAAATATTTGCTTTTACCATCGGAACTAGGATTGTCCTCAGGTATGTATTTGTTCGTCCACACTAAATCGATGGCCAGGACTGTCTTTCTTGGGGACTCAAAAAATATAAAACGGCATGACGAAGGATGGGGACTTTACGTAGAACATGTAACTGCTTGACAGCAGAACTTTTGTAGCGTAGTCGAAACAAACAGCTTGAGAGCGCCAGGAAAGCCGTGATGACCTTTATCTTTGGCTGTTAGGGCCCACTGCTCACTGACTTTCTGATACAAGGCGCCACAATTAACTCACATCTGTACGTCGGCACTTTGTAAAAATTGAAGCGCACTGCTGAATACTATGGAGCCTTGAGGGAAGACATTCTTGGTCTTCGATCTGATTCGGACAAAGGGGTATACGCTTATGTACAAGCACGGTTTCGGATGCAAACGTAAACAATTTTCCAAGAAGTCATTGACCGTCTTATGTCACGTCTGCTCAATGTTTTAATGGTTATGGTGATTATTTTTGAAATGATAAACAATTAACTAACTTCTTTTCCGTGCGTCTCGGTTTATTTTGACTTCCCTTTATACAGGTTTATGCAACCTGCAATGTTATATCCCACCTTCAGAAACCACGCGCGGGATTTTCATATTCTCTCGCTCGATACGCGTAAACTATTTATATGAAAAGGATCTTTTCGTAGGTAAATTAATGTAGTTAAATTTTTTACTTGGATATGTTTCTGCTCGAGGCTGGAGTTTTCGAGTTATTCAAGAGACCTTAAGACTCACCCCCTCTCTTACAGTCAGTCCCTGCAGGTCAGTATTTGTAGTGTGTTGTTCATGGCAGCCCCTCCTGCAACTCCCCAATAACTTATGACTGCAGGTATTATTTCTCACATTCCAGCTTTTTTGGTCCTCATTGACTGGCCTTATTACACCGCCTGCCTAATCGACCACTTACAAATTGTAAAAATGATGTTTACATAAATCTTACCTAATAGCTTTTTGAATTTTAATAACTCAAAATAAAGCGTTAACATCATTGTATTCGTCAAGACTTCTGACTAAGAAGTTACTGTGCTTTAAAAGGTAAGTTTGGATTGAAAAATCAAGGTAATTGGTTTTAGCGCAACATTTACAAAAGTCGTTTTTCATTCCCTACCCTGATGTGCATGTTTACATTAAAAAAATTAAGGAAATAGCCAACAATGAGGTGACGTAAGAGACCAGTAAATACGAACCAAAAATGGTCGAATATTGGGGATAGTTCTTGATGGTGCAGTGGTGGGAGGGAATGCCACGAACAGCGTAGCAGAAATTCTGACTGGTGAGGTGATGTGGTCTGAGGGTTACTTTTCTACGTTTCTCTTGAATATCTCGAAAATCGTGTGTTCCAGCGAAACGTATCTCACACAGAATTTAGCTACATTAAATTTCCGAAAAAGTGGTACTGTTCATTTTTTCAGTAGGACTAATAATTCAGCGAGCGAGGGAATATGCATATCTCGCTTGTGGTTTTGAAAGACAGATACAATATTGCGGGTCACATAAAACGACGTTAGTAACAGCAGGTGAACCACTTGGTTTGTACATATCCTGCAAACTGACCGGTTTCACATCATTTAGATAAGAGAATCGTTTGAATGATTTATGGACATATAACTGACAAACCAACTACTCAAATGTGTAATTTTGTAGCAGCAGATTCTAAAGTTATATGTACTACTTCACTACGTGTTTCTATCTATCATATTGCTGGTGCAGCTTTCATAGTAGTGGCTGCGCTTGGGTCACTGTTTTGTTTGTGTCATCTTGTTTCAGATTGTGGAGCTGCGAACGCCAGAGGATGAGTGTTGGCATTTTCCTTGCGCCATCTTGTGCCCGCTGATCCCGAGCTATGGCTGCCAAATTGCTGGTGCGGATGTTCTGCTTCCGCCGTCTTCTGATTGCAAGTGCCAGAGCTGTGGCTAGCATGGGTGTTTTGTTTCTGTCGTCTTGTAGTTGCAAACTCCAGAGCCGTGGTTGTCATTGACACAAGTGTTTTGGTTGTATCGTCTTTTGGTTTCAGATCCTAGAGCTGCAGTCGCCACTAACATGGCTCGATGTGCACTTGTATCATCTTAGTTTACATCGTCTTGTGGTTGCAGATCCCAGAGTTGTGGCTGCCACTAAGTTGGTGTTGATGCTTCGTTTACATCTTGTGGATGCATATCCTAGAGCTGTGGCTGCCACTTTGTTGGTCCACTTCATTACTTTGTGTCGTCTTATGGTTGCGGATCTCAGGGCTGTGGCTGCCACTCTGTTGGCACGGGCGTTTTGTCTGCATCGCCTTGTGGTTGCAGATCCAAGAGCTGTGGCTACACTTGGTTGGTGCATGTGTTTTGTTTGCGTCGTCTTTTCGTTACAGATCCCAGAGCCGTGGCTGCCACTCTGTTGGTGTGCATGTTTTGTCTGTGTCGCCTTGTGGTTGTAGATCCCACAGCCGTCGCTGCCACTCAGTTGGCGTGGATGTTGTGTCTTCTGGTTGCAGTACCCAGAGCCGCGGCTGCCACTCTGTTGGTGTGCATGTTCTGTCTGTGTCGCCTTGTGGTTGTAGATCCCAGAGCCGTGGCTGCCACTCAGTTGGGGTGGATGTTATGTCTTCTGGTTGCAGATCTCACAGCCATGGCTGCCACTCTGGTGGTGTGGATGTTCGTCTGTGTCGTCTTGTGGTTGCAGATCCCAGAGCGGTGGCTGCCACTCTGTCGGCGCGGGTGTTTTGTTTGCGTCGTCTTGTGGTTGCAGATCCCAGAGCGGTGGCTGCCACTCTGTCGGCGCGGGTGATTTGTTTGCGTCATCTTGTGGTTGCAGATCCCAGAGCCGCGGCTGCCACTCTGTCGGCGCGGCTGTTTTGTTTGCGTCGTCTTGTGGTTGCAGATCCCAGAGCCGCGGCTGCCACTCTGTCGGCGCGGCTGTCTTGTTTGCGTCGTCTTGTGGTTGCAGATCCCAGAGCGGTGGCTGCCACTCTGTTGGCATGGGCGTTTTGTCTGCATCGCCTTGTGGTTGCAGATCCCAGAGCGGTGGCTGCCACTCTGTCGGCGCGGGTGATTTGTTTGCGTCGTCTTGTGGTTGCAGATCCCAGAGCGGTGGCTGCCACTCTGTCGGCGCGGGTGTTTTGTTTGCGTCGTCTTGTGGTTGCAGATCCCAGAGCTGTGGCTGCCACTCTGTCGGCGCGGGTGTTTTGTTTGCGTCGTCTTGTGGTTGCAGATCGCAGAGCTGTGGCAGCCACTCTGTTGGCATGGGCGTTTTGTCTGCATCGCCTTGTGGTTGCAGATCCCAGAGCTGTGGCTGCCACTCTGTCGGCGTGGGTGTTTTGTTTGCGTCGTCTTGTGGTTGCAGATCCCAGAGCGGTGGCTGCCACTCTGTCGGCGCGGGTGTTTTGTTTGCGTCGTCTTGTGGTTGCAGATCGCAGAGCTGTGGCTGCCACTCTGTTGGCATGGGCGTTTTGTCTGCATCGCCTTGTGGTTGCAGATCCCAGAGCTGTGGCTGCCACTCTGTCGGCGCGGGTGTTTTGTTTGCGTCGTCTTGTGGTTGCAGATCCCAGAGCGGTGGCTGCCACTCTGTCGGCGCGGGTGTTTTGTTTGCGTCGTCTTGTGGTTGCAGATCCGAGCGCCGCCACGCGCGGCGGGTGCCAGCCGGACCACGTCCAGCGGCAGCGGCTTCGACTCGTCGGCGCACAGCCCGCATCGTCGCTGCTACCTGCGCGGGGGGGCGGCGCACGGCCCCTAGGACCGGCCTCCGTCTAGCGGCTCGCGGCGCGTCCGCTTCGCCAGCGGCGCCTCGTCGTCGGGAACCGCCAGCAGGGATCTGCTGGCCACCGTCCACCTGTACGACTAGCGCAGCCGCGGCCGCTGGGCGGACAACCCAGCCCCCGCCCCACGCCCTCGCCGGGGCTGCCCTGTCCCCGTCGGCGCGGGAACCTGTTCGGGGCCAAACGCTTGCGCAGAGCTTGCCGCTCGCTCGACTCGGGACTCAGTGAGCGCTCTGAGTCGTCCGGCGAGTCGGGTCTGTCGTCCAAGTCGGCGCCGCCGGCGTCGCACGGCCGGGCCGAGGACTTCCCGGCGACGACGCGCTCGTACCACAGGGGCCCGTGGCTACTGAAGCGCGTGGCCAAGATGTGGCGCTCCGTGAACTCTCACCACAGCCACAACTCTGTCCAGTCTTCTCCTTCTACGGCATCCGCCCCTTCGGTGATGCAGATCTCTGCTGCAGAGAGACATCCTACAAGACTGACGCAACTCAGTGACTCCGTTGCGGGTCCCCTTACTATGACTGAACTCGATGATTTACCATGTGAGCAATCAGGAAACTCGTCCACAGGTACTACTGGACAAGAGACGACTGTGCGTGAAGCTTTCGCTCCTGTGAAACAGCGATCGCACGAGTCCATCAGCTCCTCGTCAGCCACTTACTACACTGCTGGTAGTTTCTTCACAGCAGAATCTAACGTATGAATTTCAGCAAGTCAAATTCGAGTGAGATTTCCCACTATTTCAGTTTCTTATTGCCTTTCTGTATCGACATCGAGGTTTATAAACTATATTAAACTTAATCTAAGTGACTGTGGCAATACGTCCACCTGCTATTGTGGGTCCGTTGGACTGGACTGTCGATTGCAACTCACATTAGGCAAAAACTCTAGTTTAAAATTAATGGCGTGCATTGTGGAAAAGTACCCACTAGAATACTGATCGTAGAATGAAATGGAACAAAACTCGATTTTCATAATGTCTAAGATACTGTGTAACCTAGTCATAACAACGTGTGTTAATCAAGGAATCATCCTTCGTGCATTTATTAATATAGTGTATTGTTTCCATTATGGAAACAATGTGTTGTGTACAATTTCGTAGTTTATCAACTTCAATTCTAATCGGTGCACATCAAGTATAAAACGGAAATATGGCTCCAATGGCCTATGCTGGAGCCATTATGAAGAAGGTCATACTGAATTTTCATAACAACGAAAGTAATAGTCTGAAGTACTGTAATGTGACCAGCAATATCTGTTGGTTCCAGCATGGAATTAATACGTTTATTGCTGTTATCTGTCAAGTTAAAGTCGACTACGAGCTGCTGTTACACATATCTGCAAAAACACACTTTCAAACTTCATACACTTGCAGAGCGACACTCAGCTGACGATGGTACCGGACACACTGTTTCCTAATGCAATGCGAATGTGCTGCCTATTGACCCAGTATGAAGGAATTACGTTTACGACGTCTTCAAGAGTCTCAATCTCACTTTTAATTGTTACAATGAGCTTCCTTTGCTTCTGCAGAATCGAATCGTTGGTTTAACCATATCAGTGGTGCTACCAAGATTTAATGAAATGTGATGAGAAACTCATTTCGTTTGTGACTCTGAAAATTCCAGGACGTTTCCTAATGGATGGTCTGTCATCAGCTTACACAGTCGCAGCACAGTCAACAGTAAATCATTTTATGATGGTGGACGTGCACCTCGGTAACGTGATATTTACTTTTCCTATGTGTTCCTAGCTTGGTTCATTCGAGAAATTGTAAGACATATAGTGGTTGCAGCTACGACCTTATTATTGCATAAAGGTAATGACTTATGAAGGATTTGTTTTTGAAGTCATCTTCTGTTAGAAATATACAGGTTAAGAGAGTAGTGGAAGACGATAAACTGTAGATTTTGTTTCTTACATCGTTACCAACCTTATCGATGTTGAAATTGCACTGTGGAGTAAACTAACGTCATTAGTCTCTCTTGCCGGAGAGATGAGGCCCCTGATGTTGGGGAAGACACACAGGCGTAAGCTACATACCGAAACGCAATGCACCAGTGT
Organism: Schistocerca serialis cubense; assembly: GCF_023864345.2. Classification (NCBI taxonomy): domain Eukaryota; kingdom Metazoa; phylum Arthropoda; class Insecta; order Orthoptera; family Acrididae; genus Schistocerca; species Schistocerca serialis. The sequence continues at coordinate 636,481,319 of NC_064645.1, forward strand.
CAAAGAAAGTGATGATCGACCATCACGAGTGGCGATGTCCAAAGAAGCTACAAAATGATTGATAGCCTGCTTGAAGAGGCGAGATGTAGGGCTTCCTTGGCAGCTCTGAAAAACGATCGCAATTTGTCATGTCGACGACGCTTCCAAAGCAAAAACACTTCTTGTAGCAGGGCGGTGTGCATAGCCATTCACTTCCCAAAATTATTACTGCTTTTTCCTTGAAGTATTTATTAAGCTGCTTTAAAAAAAATCCGTTTAAGAGTGCATTCAGTTAGATCACTTCTCTCGATCTCCAGATCGAAAAGTTCGTTTTATCTCTTTATAAGTCTCTGTGGTGGAGAAGAATTGGACTAGTAACGCAGTTAGAAATCTCATTACTGATGACAACTTTGAAACTCAAACGACTCTTTTCTACTTTCAAGATAGAATTTATTTACCTTTTTATCCACTTTGAGTCCCAACAACATGAAAACAAAAATATTTCAAAATAACTTACAAAAGTAGCTGTTATTATCGTAGTTAGCAACGGATACAAGCCGAAACTGTCAGATAGTAAACCCTCAATTATTGTATGGAGGTGGTTTCGCTTTGGAACATAAAAATATTTTCACTACATTAACCGTTGTTATTAACGGACAGCAATTGACAAATAGTGGACACTCACTTGTTTTAAGGACCTGGTCTCATTTAGGAACCATAGATCATATAGTTTTCTAGCACCCATCTTCCCATGTGATACATCCGAAAGCATCCTTCATAGACACAATCCTAGATGTCGAAACTTCCTTGAACACATGATACGTAAAATATAGTATTAACGAAATGTGATTAGAAGCTCATCTCGATTGTGATTCTGAAAATTGGCCTGAAATTTAATAAATTTTGTATCAAAACCACGTACGAGACCAGTGGTTTAATTTCGAAGCCACCCACAAAAGCAATAGTGTAAACTCAAATTTAGCTTACGCAGCAGAAGAAGAACATCTTATCCGAGATCTCTACAAAAAAAACTTTGTTGTACATAACCGATTTCGATAAAACTAAGTTACCATTCAGCTCTTCATAAAGGTTGCTACAAACACCTTGATTGTAGTAGCAAAACAAAGCACGTCATGCCTATCAAGCGCCAAAAGAATAACTAAGACAGTTAATCTTGTGGCTCCCTGGGAGGTACGACGTGTTATGTTATGGCAATGATGTTCCGGCGAATTGTGATGCACATAGTAATTTTAATTTTGACGTGACAACGCATCGCTCGTTTCATTATTTATGTACCTCAGAATTCAATGGAAAGCTTTTGTGTGTAGGTGGCACAAGACGTTTGTAATAACCTTTATGAAGATCTCAAGATAGTAACTTACTTTTACGGAAACCGGTTATCTACAACAAAGTTTTTTTTATAGCTATCTCTACATCTACATCTACATCTACATTGATACTCCGCAAGCCACCCAACGGTGTGTGGCGGAGGGCACTTTACGTGCCACTGTCATTACCTCCCTTTCCTGTTCCAGTCGCGTATGGTTCGCGGGAAGAACGACTGTCTGAAAGCCTCCGTGCGCGCTCTAATCTCTCTAATTTTACACTCGTGATCTCCTCGGGAAGTATAAGTAGGGGGAAGCAATATATTCGATACCTCATCCAGAAACGCACCCTCTCGAAACCTGGCGAGCAAGCTACACCGCGATGCAGAGCGCCTCTCTTGCAGTCTGCCACTTGAGTTTATTAAACATCTCCGTAACGCTATCACGGTTACCAAATAACCCAGTGACGAAACGCGCCGCTCTTCTTTGGATCTTCTCTATCTCCTCCGTCAACCCGACCTGGTACGGATCCCACACTGATGAGCAATACTCAAGTATAGGTCGAACGAGTGTTTTGTAAGCCACCTCCTTTGTTGATGGACTACATTTTCTAAGCACTCTCCCAATGAATCTCAACCTGGTACCCGCCTTACCAACAATTAGTTTTATATGATCATTCCACTTCAAATCGTTCCGTACGCATACTCCCAGATATTTTACAGAAGTAACTGCTACCAGTGTTTGTTCCGCTATCATATAATCAAACAATAAAGGATCCTTCTTTCTATGTATTCGCAATACATTACATTTGTCGGTTACGAAGTTCTTCTTCTCCTAATGAATCACTACAGATCGGCCCTACGAACTCAACGAATCAAACTTGCGTTACAATAACTTTAGATATACTTACTTTCAATGTCAATCAACTCACAATGGCCGCTATAAAAGAACCGACTGTCACACTCTCCTACAACGATGTAGCTCAATCTTCTCGCTGACAGTTGGTTTGGAGGGTATGACGACTGCTACAATGCACTACATTCGTAGAAGTGCCCCTAGGTGTCTCTGTGTAGCAGCACCATAGGAAGTTTCATGTTGAAGGCACTGCGGCTTAAAAAAAATGTAACGAACTGGCTGTTTCAGGCAAACAGGACCGGTTAAACTGTCATATTGACACGTAAGTCACCAAATTCTGGTCAAATTGTAGGACGTCATTTACGTTTAGAGCAATTATTTTGAGTTAAAATTGGAATTGAGTTGTTTGTAATTCCTATGACCCCTTCGACATTTCGAGAAACAGTTGCAAGTCATTACTATTCAACTGAAAAGATACATATCATTTTCGCATGGGAACTTTAGTGATTACTGTCTGCCTCAATGATTACATTGCCTGCGCCGAATCGTTTTGCGGAAATACGCATCGCCTCCTGTTCCAGTCCGATAATGAGGAGCTTCTTACAAGTTGCGCTTGGGATATCAGGAACGTTGTAGATCTGTAAATGAATACTGTAAATATTCAAATAATATTGTACCTTAACCGCTTTTGCTATGGGATTATGGAGGTTTCTGTGTACCGAGTTCAGACACATCTTAAATGGCTTCTGGCCAGCAACTGTTTGGAAGAAGGAGCTCCCAAGTTATAACTGAAGTGCTGATTCTCAGAAAAATTCTTCATCGACATATACTATACATTTGCTATTCCAACAAACAATACAGGCCTCGAGTGTGACGAAATCCTTAACCTAAAGTCTGCTGAGTTTTTGTAACATAAATTGTACATAAATCCTGATCTATGTTGTTAAAATAGGTTGCTGAGGGTAAAATAATATTCATTAAGACGCTGAAAATAGAAATGGTGCAATGAGTTTTAGAAATATGTTACCTACATTCGGCCACTGTTATCATAGCTCGCGAACTTCTTGTAGTCGCATCCGTAACTCGTGCAAAACTCCTTGTTGGGTAAGTACGTGTTGTTTTTTCTTGTAAGTCTAAATGATGTTATCTGCACAACGGAATATTAATTACATATATCTTCAATTGCACTGCAAAACCAAATACAAAGAGTTAATTTTGTCTTCAGCGACAAGGAAAATATGAAGTGTATTATTGTGCGCATTTTGCTAGTTTTGTAGCTGTGTTGAATTATTATTCTCTGTTACGCATCTGTTGCAGATTCTCATAAGTCTTGTTGTATGGGTGTTTTACGATGTAGTAAGTACCATGTAGAATTAAAGAAAATGTTTTGTAATAAGAAATATCTGTGAATCCGTATCTGTTAGTGTAAGGAGAAGGACGTCTTGCGACTCATTGTCAGTGTGTATTACAAGTGTACCCATCCGATTTTCCTCCTTGTTCGGTACCGGAATAAAACAAAGCGAATCGATATTTGAAATTATAGTTGTTATTCTCACGAAGTTCTCCAGGAAGTACAATCTGCGTACGACGGCTCCAGTGTCATGGGCCTTGCATCAGCTACTTCAGATTTATTGTTAAGACTTTTGATTTATGCCTGCATCTCTCAAAAGGGTGCAGCTGTCTCTATAATGTATGGTTAGTGTTATTAATGTTAATTGTAATGTGTATGTAATATGTGTGTGAACGGCTTGTATTTGTTTCTTCTGTCGTTGTTGTTGCTATTGTTACTAAGCACATAGCCTCAGGGCAGCGTTCGTTTCACCAAAGTCAATAAACGTTGTGATTATACATTTGTAAAATAAATGCTTTAATGATTTAAAGCGACTAACTGATTCAGTGCCACTTTTCTAATGATCCAGGAATGGATAAAATATTACGTTCTATCCGTTGCCTTATTCCTTAGACAAGAGATGCAATTAATAAATTGATATCAATGAGTAGGAACGTTAAACTGCCGCATTTATATAAACTGTTTAAAGGGAATGTCTAACCTTACGTATCTGTTTCAGCGATTCAGTTTCCTGTGTAATAACCTTACTCTATGCTAGCCAATTGCAGAAAATGTGAGTATAATGGGAACTTTCGCTTTCATCATCTTGTTGTAGACTGCATCTGTCTATAGGAGTAACATATGCCACAGGAAAACTCATCAGAAATTCTTATTATTTTCATAGTTGTTCTGAAGTTCTTCATTTATCTGCCAGCACCGCTAACATTTTCACATTTTAATAAATCACACAAGTCTTTTTCCTTACTCAGCAACGCCAGTGTTAGTTTTACGACAGGCGTACTCGTTATTTGCGCTATAGCAGAACTATCGCCACAAATAAAGAATCCGCGTAAGAAAATAATGAAATTTTTAACGATAGTACATCTACATCTACATTTATACTCCGCAAGCCACCCAACGGTGTGTGGCGGAGGGCACTTTACGTGCCACTGTCATTACCTCCCTTTCCTGTTCCAGTCGCGTATGGTTCGCGGGAAGAACGACTGTCTGAAAGCCTCCGTGCGCGCTCTAATCTCTCTAATTTTACATTCGTAATCTCCTCGGGAGGTATAAGTAGGGGGAAGCAATATATTCGATACCTCATCCAGAAACGCACCCTCTCGAAACCTGGCGAGCAAGCTACACCGCGATGCAGAGCGCCTCTCTTGCAGAGTCTGCCACTTGAGTTTGTTAAACATCTCCGTAACGCTATCACGGTTACCAAATAACCCTGTGACGGAACGCGCCGCTCTTCTCTGGAGCTTCTCTATCTCCTCCGTCAACCCTGAAACACATATATGCAATCATACGGAAGCCATCGGAAAATTATTACCAACTTGAATTCTTCAATGAATTCTATTCATAAACAGTATCGTCTTATTTTCAGTGAAATAAGCTGTCAACTTAAGCCTCTGATGCAAGTGAGATTGTGTGACACGAGGCTCGACAGTCCTACCATGTAACAAGGTGAGTAACAGAATTAACTACTATGGCTAAAACAAAGATTTTATAATATGCCCTAGAATTGAAACGAGCACATTATTAATTGTTTCGCTCTAAGTTTTGGTTACATAGCCATCTTAAAAGCTAGTGCCATTCAACTACATAGAAAATAGAAAAGGAAATTTTAACAATAGGAAAATATATGAATCTTGGTGAAAATATGGAATATATGGGCGGCAGAACGTTTCAGTATACATGGATGGAGAGCTAGAGGACTTAAAAAGGAACAGGAACTTAGTGAATTATGTGAAAAATGGGAATTGGTATTGAAATATTAGGAAAGGGAAGATTGCATGATTTTAATCAACAGCGAAACGCTAAAAGACATTATTCTCTTTCGTTTCATGCTTTTCTCCAGAAATTCGCCTTCTTCCCTCTCTTGTCTTGTAGCTCATTAATCAACCATTGCAGATATTCACACTTGCTGACATATTTCAACAGCTCCTTCATTTTTGCTTGACAATACGCTAGGTCAAAATACACTTTGGACATCGTTTGATATACTCTATCTTTTCGTAGAAAAAGGTACAACTGTGTACATACTGAAATGAGCAGCTATCAGTTGGATCTCGTGAGAACGAAGAAAAGTGTAGACTGAGTTCGGATGAAAATATTTCGGTTGATTTAAGAGCTGTTATAGAAAGATATGAAGACATGGATTTGACAAAATCGATCGGTAATTGCCACGACGCTATACACAGTTCTTAAGAATACACAAGTAAATTTCCAATAGACATAGAAACATTTTTTTGGAAACAGGAAAATTCACAGTGTCAGTGCAATAGCGGAAAGCCGGTGCAACACCCGTTGGGGGAGGTCACCAAGTGAGAGGTAAGTGATGCAGAGTTGAAGTGGTTTCGCAGAACACTGGATAGGTCGGCGGAAATGAATGTGCGTGCTCGGCAAACAATAACCTGACACTCATGATTTAATGTGTTGTACGGCACAAGAATAATACACATGAGATTGGAAAAGAAAATTGAGGGTGTGTTAGATGACGATTAATATAGCTTTAGGAAAGATAAAGTAGCAGAGATCTAATTCTGACGTAGCGACTGATAATGGAAGAAAAACTAAAGAAAAATCAGGATACCTTCGTATGATTTGTCGACCTGTAAAAAGCGTTTGACAGAGCAAAATGATGCAAGACGTCCGAAATTTTGAGAGAAACAAGGTAAGCTATAGGGAAAGGCGGGTAATGTGCAATATGTAAAAGACACAAGAGGGAATAAAAGAATGGACGACCAAGAATGAAGTGCTAGGATTACAAAGAGTGTAAGACAGGGATGTATTCTTTCGTCCCTACTGTTCAATCTGTACATCGAAGAAGCGGTGATGCGAATAAAAGAAAGGATTACGAATGGAATTAAAATTCAAGATGAAAGGTTAACAATTATACGATTCGCTCATAACATTGAAAGTGAGGAAGAATTACATGATATGCCGAATGAAATGAACCGTCTAATGAGTGCAGAATACGAGAGCAAATCTAAGTAAATCTAAGAAATACGAAAGTAATGAGAAGTAGCAGAAATTAGAACAGCGTGAAGTTTAACATCTGGATTGATGGTAATGAAGTAGATAAAGTTAATTCTGCTACATAGGCAGCAAAACAACCAATGAGGGACAGAGCAAAGAGGATATCAAAAGCAGAACAGGACTGGCACAAAGGGCATTCCTGGCCAAGAAAAGTCTGCTAGTATCAAACATGAGCTTTAATTTCAGGACAACATTGCTGAGAATGTACGTTTGAAGCACAGCATTGTATGGCAGTGAAACATGGACTGTGGGGAAACCGGAACAGAAGAGAATCGAAGATTAGAAATGTGGTGCTACAGACGAATGTTGAAATTAGGTGAACTGATAAGGTAAGGAATGAGGGGATTCTGCGCAGAATCGGAGAGAAGAAGAGTATATGGAAGACACTGACAAGAAGAAGGGGCAGGATGACAGGACATCTGTTAAGAAATCAGGGAACGACTTCCACGGTACCAGAGGGAGCTGTAGAGGGCAACAACTCTAGAGGTAGTTACAGATTGGAATACTTCCTGCAATAATTGAGGACGTAGGTTGCATGTGCTACTCTGAGATGAAGAGGCTGCCAAAGGAAAGGCATTCGTGGCGGGCCAGATCACCCAAGTCAGAAGACTATTGACTCAAAGAAAAAAAGAAAAGTTATGCAGATTAGTCAGAGATAAAGTACCGTAAATTGATGCGATGTGATACCATAACGCACGAGACCTGGTTCCCTCGCATTACTGAGGAAAGCACATCCATAAATATAAAAAAAGACTGCACACATATATGTATGTATGTTCAATGGCTCCTATTAAACTACTGAATCAGTTTTAACCAAACCTAGTACACATATCATTTACTGTCTGGAGAAAATCGCTGTGTGTGGAAGGGGGGGGGGGAATAAGGTCGACACATCTTTCATAGGGGGGAGAGGGGGGGTGAAAAGTACAACAGCTCACGGCGCGGAAATTCGCAGAATTCGTCCAGTATTTGCGAATAGAGCGCTTATTGACTTGCAACAAACATTACACACAAATTGATACCTTTAAAACATTTTTTCTCTGATAACACACACATAATGATTAAGGGAGGAAAGTTTATCCCTTAACACATTTTCGCTGTTCATGCAGTAAAACTCCCGCATCAGATACGGCGTTTTAATTTAATACTTAGTAAATAAGTATTAACTACTATACTGACGCCACATTTTTCAGAGAGTATCTACATAAACAACTGAATGTACCAGCAAAGTTCAGGAAATACGTCATAAACACTGACATGCGTGAAAATCTGCCGCATTATGGATGACGTTTCGATCGATTGCTACTTTGGTACTCTGTGTGTTCACAACACATTTCGCAGACAACAGCCTCATATACCGCTGGATGTACCTGAAAAATTGTGTCATTGCACAGCACATAGTTCAGCAGATACGGCACAAGCCCTGAGCTGCGCGGAAATGAAACTGGAGAGCTAAATTCGCTAGAGGTAACATGTTGAATACGCTTGACATGTGCGTAACCGGGCGAAGGAATGGGCAAACAACTTATCCTAAACCCCTGGAGCGTTATCAAACAAATTCGGTGCAGATAGTTACGATCTCGAAAGAAATAGTGTGAAGAACCAACAGCCTCCTGTTGAGGGGAGCATAGTAATGTGAAGGCAGAACGAAGGTGTAGGAGATGGACAAACGGCGAGATACACACAGATACGTGTGACGAGGCGACGGACAAAGAAAGGGGAAGGGGGGATGAACAGAGAGAGTGGAGAGGAGGAGGTGGACAGAGAATGGGAGGAGAAAGAGATGGACGGGGAGAGGGATCGACACAGAGAGAGAGAGAGAGAGAGAGAGAGAGAGTGGAGAGGAAGAGATGAACAGAGAGAGGAGGAACAGAGAGAGTGGGGGAGCATATGGAGAGAAAGAAGGGAGAAGAGGAGATGGACAGCCGTAGGAATGAGAAGGAGATGAAAAGCGAGAGGGTGAGGGGGAGATGGACTAACAGTGTGGAGTAAATACATTTCCAGACAATGCTAGGTACTCAGCTAGTTGTAAATAACTGTAAATGTGGGGCTCCTGTTTATGAATGCGTCTGGTGATTGGTGACTAACTATGCGTGTGATATTAAAAATTTCAATGAAACTTCACAAGGAAGACATTTGGAAACCCTTGAGAAATTAGCAATTTATGTTGCTAAGCAAGAAAACTTCGAATAAATTAATGAAGGGTCATAATGAGTATGTAATGGATGTTTACTTAATATTTTTTATATAATTTTATCAACAAACATTATTGATTTTTCCATCTGGAGCTGCATGTGAACACAAAGTGTCGAGTTTTCCTGCTGCATAGGAAATAAATATCCAAATTATCCGTTATAGGTGGAGACTTTAATCAGGCGTCTATTGACTGGGAAAATTACACGTCTATCACAGGAGGCAGAAGCGAAGACTCGTGTGAAGTTATTCGAGAGGCGCTCTCAACATACAACTTCGAGGAATTGGTTAGAAAACCAACTCGAGATGGGAACATATGATATATCTTGGCGACAAACAGACCTAATCTTTTTGAGGAAGTTAATCTAAGGTTTTAGCGACCATAATGTCGCTGTAGCTTCTACGTCAGTGTAAGCTGGGAAAAAAGGGAGGTATTGAGCATCTTCAGTCGGAATTTAAAGGTATTGTCCACCAAGTGCTAGATATGTACCTAGCAAATGTGCAGAGATGTGCCTAGGGGAGAGAAAGGATCCACCTTGGGTCAGCAAACATATTAGAAAGTTGCTGAGAAAACTAAGAATTTTACACAGTCGATTTAGACGTAGTCACTGCCCTGCTGACAAACAGGAATTATTGGAAATGAAAACAGCTGTCAAAATGTCAATGAGAGATTCTGTTAACGAATTTGAAAGCAATATTTTATCTGCAGATTCTAAAAGTAGCACCAAAAAATTTCGGTCGTACGTAAAATCTATGAACGCTACAAATAATTCAATTCCTCTCTTGCTGCCAGTGCGGGTAAAAACAGAAGGCCGAAATTCTAAACCTAGTTTTCAAAAATTAGTTTACAGTAGAGGACTGCAACACCATTCGACCTTTCAGTTATCGAACAAACGCAAGTTTGGCTGACGTAGTGTTTAGTGTATCTGGGATTGTAAAACAGTTAAGGCCCTCAGACGCAAGGAAAGCGTCTGGCCCAGACGGAACCCTCGTAAGAATTTATGTTGACTATGTTACAAATGTAGTACCATTCTTATCCATCATCTATGAGAGATCACTGGAACAGCGGAAAGTTCCACGGGACTGAAAGAAGGCCCAGGTCATAGCAATCTATAAAAAGGGTAGAAAATCGGATGCACATAATAACCGGCCAATTTCACTGACATCGAATTGTTGTAGAATAATCGAACACATTTTGTGTTGAGCCATAATGATCTTTCTGGACTCTGAGAAGCTCAACTGAAGAAACCGGCACAGTTTTAGGACACAGCGGTCATGCGAGACACAGCTGGCCCTTTTTGTGCATGATATACAGCAGGCTCTAGATACCGGCTCCCAGGATGATATCATATTCCTCGACTTTCGAAAGACGTTGGACTCAGTTCCGCACAGTCTGTTGCTCCAAGAAGAGCGCGCTTTCGGTCTATCCGATGACATATGCGGTTGTTTTCTAAGAGACAGAGAGCAGTATGTTCTCCTGAATGGCGAGACTTCAACAGAAGCAAGCGTAACATCAGGTGTGCCCCAGGGCAGCGTAATAGGTCCGCTGCTTTTTTCGATTTACATAAACGAAGATGCTGTGGTCTACAGGAAAGAAATATCACACGAAAGTTGTGAACAAATCAATGAGGATTTACAGAAAAAAATAGTAAGTGTAACCTACTGCGCATAACAAAGCGAAAATCCCCATTAACGTACGAGTACAAAATAAATGCCCAGTCTTTGGAAGCGGTAACATCCGTCAAATATCTAGGTGTGACTATTTAAAAGGATCTCAAATGGAACGATCAGATTGCTCAACTAATGGGTAAGGCGAACTCTAGATGGTAGGTTGGTTGGTTGGTTTGTGGGATTAAAGGGACCAGACTGCTACGGTCATCGGTCCCTTTTTCCAAATCCTAAAAACACCCACAGGGAATAAAAACGAGTAACAGAATAGAGCACAGACGACCAGAAGAAGAGAAACGTAGATAAAGACCAGACAAGACGAACTAAAATCACACAGAGTGTGACGGTGGTTGGCCGACCATAGGAACAAAAAAAAGGAAAAGCCAACCACCGAGAACACATTAAAAACTGAGTTTAAAACCGTAGGCCAAAGGCCAGAATCAACTCAAAACAATAAAGTAAAACACAAACACTCAGATTAAATGATAAAAACCCCCTGCCCGAATAAAACGTAAAACTAAGCCAGCCATAGCAGGGTCATCAGATAAAAGGGCAGGGAGCGTGTCAGGTAGTGCGAACGTCTGCCTGAGCACAGCAATAAGCGGACAATCCAATAAAATGTGCACCACAGATAAAACCGAGCCGCAGCGACACAATAAGTGGCCGTGTGTCAGCCGAGTGTGCCCAATGTGCAGCCGGCAGAGGACAATTGAATCTCTGCGAGGGGCCGCATGGATGACTGCCACGCACGCGTCGTCGCCTTGAGAGAACGGAGTTTGTTTGGCGTGGGCAGATTGCACCATTCAGTGTCCCAAAGCGAGAGAACTTCACGGCGTAAGACTGCCCGCAAATCAGTCTCCGGGAGGCCAATGTCCAGGATGGGTTCACAGGTGGCCTGTTTGGCCAGGCGGTCAATATGTTCATTGCCCGGGATACCGACATGACCGGGGGTCCACACAACGACCACAGAACGGCCGCAACGGGCAAAGGTATGCAGGGACTCTTGGATAGCCATCACCAGACGAGAACGAGGGAAACACTGGTCGAGGGCTCGTAAACAGCTCAGGGAATCGCTACAGATGACGAAGGACTCACCTGAGCAGGTGCGGATATACTCTAGGGCACGAAAGATGGCGACCAGCTCAGCAGTAAAAACGCCGCAGCCGGCTGGCAATGAATGTTGTTCATAGTGGTCCCCTAGAGTCAGAGCATAACCGACACAACCAGTAGCCATCGAGCCGTCAGTGTAAACAAAGCCAGAGCCCTGATACGTGGCCAGGATGGAATAAAAGTGGCGTCGGAAGGCCTCTGGAGGGACTGAGTCCTTCGGGCCCTGTGCCAATTCGAGCCGAAGGCAAGGGCGAGGCACACACCACAGGCGTGTACGCAGAGGTGCCCGGAAAGGAGGTGGAACAGGGAAGCTCTTTGACGCGGACCGCGATCGGACAACCCGACCTGGGCCGACGTTCTGGCAGATGAACGACTGACCGCGGGAACAGGACACGATAATTTGGATGCCCAGGCAAGCTAAAATCATGGGCAGCACAAGCGGCCAGTAAATGTTGGCGCCTCAATCGCAATGGAGGGACACCAGCCTTCACAAGTACGCTGTCCACAGGGCTGGTCCGGAAGGCACCATTGGCCAGATGTATCCCGCTGTGTAGTATTGGGTCCAGCACCTGCAACGCAGATGGGGATACTGAGCCATAAGCCACGCTCCCATAATCCAGACGGGACTGGATTAACGCCTGGTAGAGCCGTAACAGCGTAGATCGGTCGGCGCCCCAGCTGGTGTGGCTCAAGCATCTCAGAGCATTTAGATGCTTCCAACACGCCTGTTTAAGGTACCGAATATGAGGCAGCCAAGTCAGCCGGGCATCAAAAACTGCACCCAAAAACCTGTGGGTCTCCGCCACACCAAGAAGTTCGTTGTCAAGAGAAAGCCGCGGCTCAGGAGGGACCGTTCGGCGCCGGCAGAAATGCATAACGCGGGTCTTGGCAGCCGAAAACTGAAAACCATGCGTTACAGCCCAAGACTGCGTCTTGCGGATTGCGCTCTGTAGCTGACGTTCAGCAGCTGCAATGCCAATAGAGCTGTAGTAAAGGCAGAAGTCGTCAACATACAGGGAAGCGGAGACAGAATTTCCCACGGCCGCAGCGAGCCCGTTAATGGCTATTAAAAACAGGCAGACACTTAATACAGTACCCTGTGGCACACTGTTCTCCTGGACGTGGGAGGAACTATATGAGGCCGCGACTTGCACGCGGAAGGTACGATACGACAGAAAATTTCGGATAAAGATCGGCAGAGGGCCCCGAAAACCCCATCCATGAAGCGTAGAATGGATGTGATGACGCCATGTCGTATCGTACGCCTTCCGCATGTCGAAAAAGACAGCGACCAGGTGCTGACGGCGGGCAAAGGCAGTACGGATGGCCGACTCCAGGCTCACCAGATTGTCGGTGGCGGAGCGGCCTTTACGGAACCCACCCTGAGATGGAGCCAGAAGGCCCTGAGACTCTAGTACCCAATTCAAGCTCCGGCTCACCATCCGTTCAAGCAACTTGCAAAGAACGTTGGTGAGGCTAATGAGACGGTAGCTGTCCACCTCCAAAGGGTTCTTGTCCGGTTTCAGAATGGGGATAACAATACTTTCCCGCCATTGCGACAAAAACTCACCCTCGACCCAAAGACGGTTGTAAAGGTCGAGGAGCCGTCGCGGGCAGTCCACTGAAAAGTGTTTCAGCATCTGACAGTGGATGCCATCTGGCCCAGGAGCGGTATCAGGGCAAGCGGCTAGGGCACTGCGAAATTCCCCCTCACTGAATGGAACATTATAAGATTCTGGATGGTGGGTGCGAAACGAAAGGCTCCGACCTTCCATCAGCTCTTTAATGGAGCGGAAGGTCAGGAGGTAATTCGCAGAAGCGGAAATCATAGCAAAATGCTCTGCTGAGCAATTTGCAATGACGCCAGAGTCAGTACAAACTGCTCCATTCAGTGAGAGCGCAAGGACGCTGACAGGGTCCGATAGCAGTAGACGCGTCGAATCTTGGCCCAGACCTGCGATGGAGTGACATGGAGGCCAATGGTGGACACATACCGCTCTCAGCACTCCTGCTTGCCTTGGCAGATAAGGAGGCGGTCTCGCGCACGCAGCCGTTTGAAGGCGATAAGGTGGTCTATGGATGGATGTCGCTTGTGTCGTTGTAGCGCCCGCCGGCGATCTTTAATCACTTCAGCGATCTCAGGCGACCACCAAGGCACAGTCCTCCGCCGAGGGGACCCAGAATAAATGGCAAATTCTGCTGCAGTAACGATCCCGGTGGAGACCGAGTGAACCACTGCATCATTGGCGTCATTAGAAAGAGGCTCAATAGCGGCAATGGAGGAGAACAAGTCCCAGTCAGCCCTATTCATAGCCCATCTGCTAGGGCGCCCAGAAGAGTAACGCTGTGGCAGTGACAGAAAGATTGGAAAGTGGTCACTACCACACAGGTCGTCATGCACACTCCATTGGACAGACGGTAAGAGGTTAGGGCTGCAGATCGAAATGTCAGTGGCGGAGTACGTGCCATGCGCCGCACTGAAATGTGTGAAGGCACCATCATTTAAAATGGAAAGGTCGAGCTGCGCCAATAAGTGCTCAATGGTGGCGCCTCGACCGGTCGCCACCGACCCACCCCACAGAGGGTTATGGGCATTGAAGTCGCCCAGTGACAAGAAAGGTGGCGGCAATTGGGCTATCGGTGCAGCCAGGACATGCTGCGCAACATCACCATCCGGTGGAAGGTAAAGACTGCAGACTGTAACAGCCTGTGGCGTCCACACCCGAACAGCGACAGCCTCTAAATGCGTTTGTAGAGGGACAGACTCGATGTGAAGAGAGTTAAGGACATATATGCAGGCGCCACCAGACACCCTTACATAAGCTGCCCAGTTCTTATAATAACCCCGACAGCCACAGAGGGCGGGGAATCGCATTGCAGGAAACCCAGTTTCCTGAAGGGCAATGCAGAAGAAAGGGTGAAGGCTGATAAGATGGTGGAAGAAACCGCTGCAGTTTCACTGGAGGATGATATTGTCCATGGATGGGAAATGCGTGAAGGGATTGGGGAGGCAGATTACGCCTCCTGGGTCCCTGCTGCTACTGAGTCACCAACTTTACAACAGCCATCCATTGCATCCGAGGGACTGGCGAGATCCAGGTCCTCAGTGGACGCCAGAATCTCCACGGCATCTTCAGACGCAGAGTTAGAATGTTGCGGGGGGCAGGTGCCACCGCAATGTCAGGATGCTTGGGAGCCTTTTTCTTGGATTGCTTTGCGCACTGTGCCTTCGGTGGTTCTGGCTGGGAGGGCCTCACTGGGTCAGTCTCAGGGACTGAAGACGACCGTGACGCCCTACAACCAGCGACCGGTGGTTGTTTGAGATACTTGCAGGTGTCCGCTTTGGCACCGGTCAAAGACTAGGATGGGAGGGCCCCAAGGGACCCCTTCCAGGCGAGAGGAGCTGAAGAAGGCTCACACTTCTCCGGCTGGGAAGGGGGAACAGATGTCCCTGATGGTTGGGGTGGTGTTGCTCCTGAAGAAGATGGAGCAGGGGCAACAGGGAGTGAAGGGCCCTCCACCAAGGGGGCCGGTGAATTCTGACACAGCTGAGATCGAACTGTAGGTGAGGACACGGTAGAGGTTCGAACCGGTGTTGCAGCAGTGGCATACGTGGATGTCATGGGCACAGGATGTAGCCGCTCATATTTCCGCCTTGCCTCGGTGTAGGTCAGGCGGCCCCGGGTCTTATATTCCATTATCTTCCTTTCCTTCTGGAAGATCCGACAGTCCGGTGAGCAGGGGGAATGGTGTTCTCCACAGTTAACACAGATGGGAGGCGGAGCACATGGATTATTGGTATGCGAAGGACGTCCACAATCTCGACATGTGATGCCGGAAGTACAGCGACATGACATGTGCCCGAACTTCCAGCATTTAAAACACCACATTGGAGGAAGGATATATGACTTCACATCACAATGGTAAACTATCACCTTGATCTTCTCGGGTAAAACATCACCTTCGAAGGCCAAGATGAAGGCATCAGTGGCTACCTGATTATCCCTCAGACCCCGATGGAGGCGCCGGACGAAGTGAACACCTCGTCGTTCTTCAACACCTCGTCGTTCTAGGTTGGCACGTAGTTCATCGTCGGACTGCAGAAGAAGATCCCTGTGGAATATAATACCCTGGACCATGTTGAGACTCTTATGCGGCGTGATGCTAACAGAAACATCCCCCAACTTGTCACAATTGAGCAACCTCCGTGACTGGAGAGAGGATGCTGTTTTGATGAGTACTGAACCAGAGCGCATTTTGGACAAGCCCTCCACCTTCCCGAACTTGTCCTCTAAATGCTCCACAAAAACCTGGGGCTTGGTCGACATAAACGATTCCCCATCAACTCGCGCACACACGAGGTACCGGGGTGAATATTCTCCACTGCCTTCTTTAGCCATACGTTCCTCCCATGGAGTGGCCAGGGAGGGAAATGATCTTGGATTGTATTGCTTGCCGTTGACGTTAGACCTCGATCGCTTGGAGACTGCTGGTGGAGGCCCACCGGCGAGAGATGATGTACCATGCTTCACTGTGGGTCATCCGCCCTGATGCCACCCACTCCGACCAGGGGCTCTCCCCACGGGCGCCACCCAGCCGCGGCAAAGACCACCTGGCAGGATGGCCTTTGCCGGGAGTCCTGATGCCCCAGAGGGATAGGCATCTACTCCTCGGCATACGTGGGGAGGTAGCAGCTCAGGCATCAGCAGTGCAATCCCTGTGTAGTCATGGGGCTACCACCAAGAGGGTACATGACGACCCCACCACAGCGGACTGGCTACCGTGCTGGATGTCGGGTGTCGAATATCCATATGTGTCAGGAGGGCAAAGATGGAAGTTCATAATGGAGGGCATGTATGCTGCCCGGAACACACAGCAGTTGACGGGGCTGGAAGCTCGGTGTAAGGCCAACTCCATGACAATATCGGTTGTGTCAGATCTTAATGTAAGATGGATTTAAGATGCACCACGTAAGGCGTCCTTCCCCAAATGGTATGCACTAACAGAAAATTTTGAAAGGTAGTGGTCAAACCCCTTAGGGGACCATCACATTAAGGCCGAAACGTTTGAGACTCCTTTTAGTCACCTCTTACGACAGGCAGGAATACCGCGGGCCTATTCTTACCCCTGAACCCGCAGGGGGGGGGGGGGGGGTGCAATACTTTAGTTCTTCCAGTCTCAGAGTATTGTTTGTCTGTATGGGAAGCATACCAGTTGAGTCTGATTCAAGAGATCGAGAAGGTCCAAAGAAGGTCGTCAAGATTCGTGAGTGGTACATTTAGCCATCGCGAGAGTGTTACAAATCTCATAAAAGTTCAAGTGGGACACACTTGCAGATAGACGACGATCTAAACGGAAGGGGCTGCTCACTAAATTCCAAAATCCGATCTTCGCCGAGGATGTTGAGCATATATTATTACCACCAACTTTCATATCGTGCAATGGTCACTATTCAAAGATAAGGGAAATTAGATCTCGTACAGAGGCGTTCAGACAGTCGTTTTTCCCTCGCGCGATCCGCGAGTGGAACAGAGGGGGGCAAATATGACTTTGCCGAGAATAGTGCCTTCCGCCACACACCGATTGGTGGCTAGAGGATTATATATGTAGATGTAGATGCGAAATCGCCTACTACGTGCTTCCTACCACGCCCGTGCCCAATGACCGAGGGCAAATAACAATCAACAAGGAAATGATCAGATGAAAAGCAAGATGGACGCCCGACTTCGGTGCCTATTTATGGTTACAAACGAAATAATCAGTATCACGGTCAATGTTAAATGTTGCCATTTAACAATACCCCCTAAGCATAGGATAATTTTCATTTAATATGAAACTCTGTTAAAAATAACATTTTACGTAATGTGCCTGTTTTATATATATATGCAGCACGTTCAAAAAGCACTAGTTACAGACCTTATAACGCAGTTTTATACATTTTACTGACTGAAGTACTTTCCTTTTAGTTTTCAAATTCGGCGTTTTGTGAACTGCAGAAAACAGATGGTTTGCTGGTAATTCTTTTTGACGCACACGCAGTTGTTACGGTTACTACAGGCCACACCACAAGTTTGGAAACGGGGCCAAATTGCTAGTAGTTTACTGTCGAGTTGGGATTTTCCCACAAAAATGTTTTATTCACATCTTACAGAAACTAGCAGTACGGCAATAAACAGCCTTTTAAACACGCCGCTAACGGCAATCAAGTAATTTGTAGCAATAGCAGAATTTAAAAAATTTCTTTCTTAAAAAAACACAGAAGTTAGCAGTAGGGCAACAAACAACCTATCAAAACACGCCGCTAATTTAACGATCATTGGTAAACAGGCTACTGAAGTAAATACAGAACTTTGTTAATAAAGTACGGTCAGGTAGTGAAGCTACCAACACCGCCATTAAAACAAAAATCAAAGGTCTCAGCAAACACACGATTAATGGCAATAAAGGAATGGAGGAATTAAAAAAGTTTTCAAACAAAAGTGTCCTGGAATATCATTAGAACATAACAGATATGACGGACCCGTGTAAGGCGGCCACAAATCACCCACTCAGGGATGCTCAGGCTTGGCAGAATACTGACCAATTCAAATACGCCCGTAAACACAATTGCCTCTCTCAGGCTGGTCACTTCACCGACTATTAGCCAGCGAAAACTTGTAATAAGATGGCTTAACTTGCTGACAGAATTAGAGCTAACCTCGTGCAAGGAAACATTACACCACACAGCCCTGAATGAGCGTTTACATGATCAACCAACAAGAAGCATGAATTTACTCATAACACACGACAGAATAGGCAAACAATTAAACTGCCAAAACTACACCTCCCATCGGGCAGTAACGAGAGGAGGAGGAAAGATCACTGTCTTCAATTACACCGGTGCCGGGGACAGGAAACCCGGTCGCCGGAGGCCACAAGGCAGAAGAGACGCTGGTTACACAAAATTATTACTTAATGATTAAACCTTCCACTAACTTAGTTTGCAATTATGCTCGAACAGGCAGTACACGACCTCCGATGGCAGGGATCCACACATCCGACCGCGCACGCGTCGCCAGTTACCCAACACGCCACGGTCACGCGACAACACGCTCTGTCACCGGAGTTCACGTCTTCTCTGCAACGTTGACGGGTAATGACCGCTCCTTCATGCCAGGTGTCTCCTTTTTAAACCCCAGTGTTGAAACGGAGGACTTAAAGAAGCTTGTTTCACCAAGGTGAAATGAACAGCAACTACTCGTGGGGCGATTCTGTATACAACCAACCCGCGGGGAGGTCTTCCGTCAACTCGACCCGGACGTTACACACAACCGACATACATCACGTGGCCACTCGGTACACGCCTGGTCCGCGCTGGAGAGCCACACTGACCTCCCGTGTCCACCAGACTCTCTGAGCGCACCCCGTACTTCCGCGCCACCACACAAAGTTACCACTGGTCAAAGATCTCACTTCCTCCATAGCAGTTTCCCGAACGCAAAAATGCAGATATCCATAGCAGAGAGAAAAGACAACCAAGCAGCCACTTAATGACAGACAACATATCAAACAAACATATCAGGGGAAGAAAACGAAAACCAATGCAATCCGAACACAAGGTGCAGCACGAGTCGATACACGGCTCACTTTTCTTCTCCTCCAACGGTCTCTTCATTCTTTCACTGAGATTCCTCCTCTTTCCTCTGTTCACGACAAAAATCTACTTTGCTTTTCACGGAAGCCCAGGAACAAGTCAACTCTCGTTCGAAATACTTCTTTATCCCAGACACGTTTCTCACTGAATCCAGCCTCCTCCATAGCCTGCTTTATTCCCACGACCCATGTTGTGGTCACCTTTAGTTTGGTAATATTCTTTGTCAATCTGCTTTCACTTATTCTGACAAGGTTCCCATTAAACAATAGGATTTTCTTTGCGTACAGTGTCTGTGGTCTTCTCCGCCTGTTTTTTTTACATATCTTCATTTATATTCTTCCTTGCACCAGAGCTATCAGTCCTAGAATCTTGCATAAAATTTTTGTTTCCTTCATTTCTAGTTTTTCCATTTCTCGATTATTGTTCAGTTTCAGGCGCTAAGAACTTTAAAACGCTTTTGGTTCAACATCCGTGGTGTAGTGCATAATCGTTTCGCAGTAGGAGATTGCTCCCTACAGCTATTCTGTGCTAACATATACGCTAGTTGCGTCTTTCTAGCTCGTTCTCCTTTGCATCCATTCACTAAGAGCTTTAAATTTATCTGTCATTTTGATTTTTCCAGACAGTGTAGTCAGATAAGTTTTCCAATCATGGTTATATTCCATATATTCTCTTTTTTCGTAGAAGATCATGAGTCCTGTTTCTCCTCCTATTTCGTGTAGTTTTCCGGCTTTTGAGTTTCTTCTTTACCATTAACTAACAATACTACACTATCAGCGAACATTAAACACTGCGCCTTCCAACTCTGCTTCTTTGGACCTATTCAGATTCGTTTTGCTCCTTCTTCTATTCGTTTCCTTCCAAATCAGGTTCCTTCTAAATTAGCTTTTCCGTGACTATGTTAACCAAACTGAACGACGGTACATCTCACTGTCTAAACACTGTCTCAATCTGAAAGGGCCCTGAAATTTAACCACGAAATTATACTTCGGAGATGATTTTCAATAGCGTTTCCTTAAAAGTTTCCTAAGCTTCCATTTAATTCGAATTCTTCCATGACACTGAAAAGCGTCTGCCATTTGATCGTGTTAAGTAATTTTTAAAGTTTACTAACAGTAGTATTTATACCTCTAATTGGTCTTAGTATGACGGAGCTTTTCAGATAGAAAATGTTTCATACCGGATCTTCCTTTTCTGAATCCTTCTGGGCATGCACCTATTTGATTATACACTTGCTCCTCTACTAAACTCAATAAATTTTCGGAAATTACTTTGTACGTGCAGTGCTGGACTAGGCCTGGATTCGAGTTTGTACCGGGGGTTGAACACGCGTGGACTTAGTTTCCAACAGCGTTTCTTTAACGACATATACAGGGTGTTTCACTAACTCTGTAAGTTATGAAGTAATAGGCGACGGAAATATTTATTGCGGTAGGTCACCATAAGAAACGTTACACTATCTGCGGAGAAATGAACATAGTTTGTTGTGTTATTATCCAAGTAGTTACAGAAAAAGATACAATTTTTTAAATGGAGCAATAGTTGTTTCTATCATGGACTGGAATCAGTAACAGCAACTGAGTATACATCAGTTAAAATTACATTCCTATCACTTTTAGTTTGGGAGCTACAAGCCTGCAAAGTTTCCAGGGGAGATACCACATGCTGTACATACTAAATGGCTGTGTGGTGGGTGATGGATGTTCCGATGGTGGGGAATTAAAGGAGATGTTCAAATGTGCGTCCATGTTCGTGAATGCACAATGCAGTGTGCCTTGTAAAGGATCTGCGGACGAGGTGTAACATCGCCGGTGTCACGGAGCAACATGCTTCCTCGATGCGCCGGTTTATATCAACTGGGGATGTGGGCTCAGTGACATAAACATGATGCTTTAGATACCCCCACAAAAAGAAATCTAATGGTGTTAAATCGGGCGACCTTGCAGGACATGAATGAAGACCATGGCGCGCCAACCACCTTCCTGCAAACCTGTTGTTTAGTTCATCCACAACAGCACGCGCAGAATGGGCTGGGTGACCATCGTGCTGCATCCACATGTGGACTCTCGTGTGTAGACACACATGTTCAAGGAGACCACCGAAACTGTCGACTATAAACGCGCGAAGTAACTCACCTGTCAGTGTACCTGGGAAGTAGTGCGGACCGATGATTTCATCCACAAGGTTTCCACACCATACATTAATAGACTACCTACGTTGACGGTCGACAGGTCGTACCCACCGAGGATTGTCTGCGGCCCAGTAGTGCATGTTTTGGCGTTTCACTGCACCATAATTTGTGAACGGAGACTCATCAGAGAACATAACACCTTGTAAAGACTCCATCGTGAAATTGCGCATCGCCCATTGGCAGAATGTAACTCTCGCACGGAAATCGTTTTCATGCAGCTCCTGGGTCAGTGTCAGGCGGTACGGGTGAAACCTGAGGCCGTGTACTTCAGGCCACACAGATGTGAGATTGACACCAGCGACTGCAGCAACGGCTCGTAAGCTGACATGAGGATCGTGGGCCGGCAGCTGTGGCGGATCGGTTGTAGGCGCTTCAGTCCGGAACCGAGCTGCTGCTAAGGCCACAGATTCGAATCCTGCCTCGGGCATGGATGTGTGTGGTGTCCTTAGGTTAGTTAGGTTTAAGTAGTTCAAAGCCTAGGGGCTGATGACCTCAGATGTTAAGTCCCATAGTGCTTAGAGCCATTTGAACCATTTTTGAGGATCGTGGTGTACTGCAGCTAAAAGAAACACCTCAGTCTCCTCACTTCTTGCAGTTCTTCGTCCGTTACTGCTGCGCATTACCAAGCTGCCTGTTTCCTGAAGTCGTTGTTCGGCAAGTAAGAACGTAATAGCTGCCGGAGCTCTTCGCCTAGGATATCTCACGGTGTATGCCATGGCTGCTTCAGTGGCATCGTGTCGGCAGTCGCCGAGCATCGGCAACATGTCAACGTACTCGTTGTTCGTGTATGCCATCTTCATCCGATGTCAGGAACTGTGGTACATTCAGCCCCGTTTATTTGTGTGGCTCTAACTGTCGGTTATACGGCCGTGTGCGGAGACAGTCGGCAGTCTAACAGTACATAGAGGAAGCTTCTCGCTCCGTGGCACCTGCGACGTTACAACTCGGCCGCACCACATTTAGAAGACGCATTGCGTTATGCGCAGCGTGTGTGGTATCTGCCCTAGATACTTTGAAGGGTTGTAGCTCCCAAACTAAAAGCGATAGAAGTGTAATTTAAATAGATGTATGCACTGCTGGTGTTAATGAATCCAGTGTATGATAGAAGCAACTATTGTTCCATTTAAGAAATTTTATCTCTTTGCTGTAACTCTTTGGATAATAACACAATAAACTATTTTCATAGCTCCGCAGACAGTGTAACGTTTCTGATGATGACCTACCGCAGTAAATATTTCCGTCGCCCATTACTTCGTAACATACAGAGCCAAACACATTTAGTAAAACACCCTGTGTGTGTGCACACAAACACAGTGACATGAGTAGAAATCATTGGCAGTTAACAAAAGATGGGAAATAGTTCTTACGTAAAAATGGGCATCAAGCAACAATAAATAACGAAATAAGAAACCTGTATGCGTGAAACTCTAATCCGATTCAGCCCCTGTGACACATAAGCGGGCTCCAAGCAAGTATAACAGAACAGGAATCATAATCTTCACAGTTTCAGCCTGCAGTAAGTAACACGTGGAGTGACACTAAATTTACGTTATGATCAGGCAATGTAATAGCGCGGTATAATTAACGAATCAAATCAGTGTGGGAGGTACATGTATTTCCAAACGTCTCCACCAGCAACTCACTACTGCTACAGACAACAACAATGCAGGACGGTACCCACACTGTGGACAACAAACATCAACATAGAATTCTGAAAACTTATAGATATGTACAACAGTTGGAAGTAGCGTCATGGTGACTTCAAAACACAGATCTTTTTGGGTGTGCACAATTTAAAACACACTCGGCATGACAATAAAACACAATACAGAATAAAAGCTCTTGCGCCCACAATGCCACGCCGTACCACATCTCAATACACAACACATATGCTAGTAAACTGGCTGCCATCATAGTGCTCCATACAGCCACACAACAGCATGAGCCTGACAATATGTCAGCTGCCTACCAGTCACTGTGGACCACCAAAGCAACTCCTAGTGCTCTGTACTTTACAGCAATAACAAACCTGCGCTGCTCACCGCCTCTGGCTGTGGCTGTCGTGTTCTGTTGTCTCTGGTAAAAGGCAGCAAACCGTCCTCCAGGTAGGTGGTATCCATAACAGCTTGGCTACGCCCCGTGTTGACCGCTATGACCATGTCGACTACACGTCTTCGGGACACACCACGCTGCTGACTGGAACTTCCGTCTCGGCAACTGGCCGCCATTCAACTCGCCGGTAAGCTCCAACTGTGTCCCGCGATGACAACTTGCGCCCCCCATGCCACACGTAAACAAGTGCGAACAGTGCCCCGTAGCAGGAGCATCGCCGCCCCAAGGCTCCTCCACCACCACCCCCTGTCACTTCCGTCAGGGGTGAAGTCGTACTCGCCGCATCTCCTCGGCACACTGACCGAAAACTCCAGGCCCAGCCCGCCGATGCGGGCAACCTCAGCTGCCCCGTCGATCCCTAGCCCAGGCGACGCGCTGCAGGTCGGCCCGCCGCTTCCACCGCGGAGGCTTCCAGAGACGTTGCCGTGACCACTCGGTGCAGCTGACTCTTCTCTTCCGTGTTCTAAGGCTCCAGCTAGGCTCAGAGCGCGGCAGCTGCGGCTCGTACGCCACCAACGGGTTTCTCTGGCCAAACTTATGAGTTACAAGGCAGCGCAGCGACGGCCGGCTGAGAGGGAAGGAATTCAACTGTGCATTGAAATCCACTCCACTTAAAAAACTGTTATTAATTAAATTGCTTGGTAGTTTTTTTGAGTCAGTAGTGTCTCCCTTCCTACGGAGAAATTGCATCACTTTCCCGTGATAGGGTCGACATGTTACTAGGGAAGTGGCATGGTTAGGTATAAGCATGGTGTGATGCACTTCCTGTCGCCACACTGTTACCCCCACCCCCTTCCAGGGGACGGAATATGTGTGCGCCAAGTGTTTGCGTGTAATGTTATTCATGTGAAAGTAGACGAAAGTTTTCTAAATGTTGGCGAATTGTATAACTGAGGCAGGACTTAAGTAGCCCGTTATTCACCTGGTGGGGTGTGGGAAACAACCTGAAAAGGAATCCAGGCTGGCATACAAACGCTCACTGTTAATAAGCCGTGTGGTTTCCATCCGTATCTGGCGCACCAACAGTCCCACAAGCGACGCTTTAATATGCATGGACCTTGCCGTTGGTGGGGAGGCTTGCGTGCCTCAACGATACAGATAGCCGCACCGTAGCTGCAGCCACAATCGAGGGGTATCTGTTGAGAGGCCAGACAAACGTGTGGTTCCTGAAGAGGGGCAGCAGACTTTTCATTAGTTGCAGGGGCAACAGTCTGGATGATTGACTGATCTGGCCCAGTAACACTAACCAAAACGGCCTTGCTGTTTTGGTATTTCGGACGGCTGAAAGCAAGGGGAAACTACAGCCGTAAATTTTCCCGAGGGCATGCAGCTTTACTGTATGGTTAAATTATGATGGTATCCTCTTGGGTAAAATATTCCGGAGGTAAAATAGTCCCCCATTCGGATCTCCTGGCGGGGACTACTCAAGAGGACATCGTTATCAGGAGAAAGAAAACTTGTGTACTACGAATCGGAGCGTGGAATGTCAGATCCCTTAATCGGGCAGGTAGGTTAGAAACTTTAAAAAGGGAAATGGATAGGTTCAAATGAGATATAGTGGGAGTTAGTGACGTTCGGTGGCAGGACGAACAAGACTTTTGGTCAGGTGAATACAAGGTTATAAATACAAAATCAAATAGGGGTAATGCAGGAGCAGGTTTGGCTCTGAGCACTATGGGACTTAACTACTGTGGTCATCAGTCCCCTAGAACTTAGAACTACTTAAACCTAACTAACCTAAGGACATCACACGCATCCAAGCCCGAGGCAGGATTCGAACCTGCGACCGTAGCAGTGGCGCGGTTCCGGACTGCGCGCCTAGAACCGCTAGACCACCGCGGCCGGCGCAGGAGCAGGTTTAATAATGAATAAAAAAATAGGAGTGCGGGTAAGCTACTACATACAGCATAGTGAAAGCATTATTGTGGCCAACATAGACATGAAGCCCACGCCTACTACAGTAGTACAAGTTTATATGCCAACCAGCTCTGCAGATGATGAAGAAATGGATGAAATTTATGATGAGATAAAAGAAATTATTCAGGTAGTGAAGGGAAATGAAAATTTAATAGTCATGGGTGACTGGAATTCCAGAGTAGGAAAAGGAAGAGAAGGAAACGAAGTAGGTGAATGTGGATTGGGGCTAAGAAATGAAAGACGAAGCCGCCTGGTAGAATCTTGCACAGAGCATAACTTAATCATAGCTAACACTTGGTTCATGAATCATGATAGAAGGTTGTATACATTGAAGAACCCTGGAGATACTAAAAGGTTTCAGATACATTATATAATGGTAAGACAGAGGTTTAGGAACCAGGTTTTAAATTGTAAGAAATTTCCAGGGGCAGATGTGGACTCTGACCACAATCTATAGGTTATGAAGTGTAGATTAAAACTGAAGACACTGCAAAAATGTGGGAATTTAAGGAGATGGGACCTGGATAAACTGAAAGAACCAGAGGTTGTAGAGAGTTTCAGGGTGAGCATAAGGGAACAATTGACAGGAATGGGGGAAAGAAATACAGTAGAGGATGAATGGGTAGCTTTGAGGAATGAAATAGTGAAGGCATCAGCGGATCAAGTAGGTAAAAAGCCCGAGGGCAAATACAAATCATTGGGTAACAGAAGAGATACTAAATTTAATTGATGAAAGGAGAAAATACAAAAATGCAGCAAGTGAAGCAGGCAAAAGGAAATACAAACGTCTCAAAAATGAGATCGACAGGATGTGCAGAATGGCTAAGCGGGGATGGCTAGAGGACAAATGTAAGGATGTAGAGGCTTATCTCACTAGGGGTAAGATAGATACTGCCTACAGGAAAATTAAAGAGACCGTTGGAGAAAAGGGAACCACTTGCTTGAATATCAAGAGCTCAGATGGAAACCCAGTTCTAAGCAAAGAAGGGAAATCAGAAAGGTGGAAGAAGTATATAGAGGGTCTATACAGGAAATGGAAGAGGATGCAGATGAAGATGAAATGGGAGATATGATACTACGTGAAGAGTTTGACAGAGCACTGAAAGACCTAAGTCGAAACAAGGCTTTGGGAGTAGACAACATTCCATTAGAACTACTTATAGCCTGGGGAGAGCCAGTCCTGACCAAACTCTACCATCTCGTGAGCAAGATGTATGAGACAGTCGAAATTCCCTCAGACTTCAAGAAGAATATAATAATTCCAATCCCAAAGAAAGCAGGTGTTGACAGATGTGAAAATTACCGAACTGTCAGTTTAAAAAGTCACAGCTGCAAAATACTAACGCGAATTCTTTACAGACGAATGGAAAAACTGGTGGAAGCCGACCTCGGGGAAGATCAGTTTGGATTCC
This sequence comes from Schistocerca serialis cubense, assembly GCF_023864345.2. Classification (NCBI taxonomy): domain Eukaryota; kingdom Metazoa; phylum Arthropoda; class Insecta; order Orthoptera; family Acrididae; genus Schistocerca; species Schistocerca serialis. Next base: position 636,508,305 of record NC_064645.1, read on the forward strand.
GTAGACATATGGGAACACGTGAGGCAATACTGACCCTACGACTTATCTTAGAAGAAAAATTAAGGAAAGGCAAACCTACGTTTCTAACAATTGTAGACTTAGAGAAACTTTTTGACAATGTTGACTGGAATACTCTCTTTCAAATTCTGAAGGTGGCAGTGGTAAATTACAGGGAGCGAAAGGCTATTTACAATTTGTACAGAAACCAGATGGCAGTTACAAGAGTCGAGGGACATGAAAGGGAAGCAGTGGTTGGGAAGGGAGTGAGACAGTGTTGTAGCCTCTCCCCGATGCTATTCAATCTGTATATTGAGCAAGCTGTAAAGGAAACGAAAGAAAAGTCTGAGTAGGTATTAAAATCCATGGAGAAGAAATAAAAACTTTGAGGTTCGCCGATGACATTGTAATTCTGTCACAGACAGCGTAGGACTTGGAAGAGCAGCTGAACGGAATGGACAGAGTCTTGAAAGGAGGGTATAAGATGAATATCTACAAAAGCAAAACGAGGATAATGGAATGTATTCGAATTGAGTCGGGTGATGCTGTGGGAATTAGAATAGGAAATGATACACTTAAAGCAGTAAAGGAGATTTGCTATTTGGGGAGCAAAATAACTGATGATGGTCGAAGTAGAGAGGATATAAAATGTAGACTGGCAATGGCAAGGAAAGCGTTTCTGAAGAAGACAAATTTGTTAACGTCGAGTATTGATTTAAGTGTCAGGAAGTCGTTTCTGAAAGTATTTGTATGGAGTGTAGCCATGTATGGAAGTGAAACATGGGCGATAAATAGTTTAGACAAGGAGAGAATAGAAGCTTTCGAAATGTGGTGCTACAGAAGAATGCTGAAGATTAGATGGGTAGATCACATAACTAATGAGGAGGTATTAAATAGAATTGGGGAGAAGAGGATTTTGTGGCACAACTTGACCATAAGAAGGGATCGGTTGGTAGGACATGTTCTGAAGCATCAAGGGATCACTAATTTAGTACTGGAGGGCAGCATGGAGGGTAAAAATCGTAGAGGGAGACTAAGAGATGAGTACACTAAGCATATTCAGAAGGATGTAGGTTGCAGTAGGTACTGGAAGATGAAGAGGCTTGCACAGGATAGAGTTGCATGGAGAGGTGCATAAAATCAGTCTCAGGACTGAAGACCACTACAACAACAATCGAGTGAGTGCTTAAGGACAAAATTTCCTGTCATTTATTATTGTTTCTTGTTTCCACATATCACAGATTCCGTGATTTAAGTCATTTAAATATATCAGCTACCATTCTATCCTCGCTAGGTGCTTCATTGCTTCTTTTTTTATTTCTTTGACGGTTTTTTTGTTTCAAATAGTTTCTGTGCTTCTGATCTATATATGCTCTTATAAATTTTTATTTAAATCTATCGATAGCACACGTGCATAATTATTCTTAAGCCTGTAGAAGCAATGACGGAAATCTAGGAAATGTTCGAGATGGGTATTAAAATTTTGGGTGAAAGGATATCAATGATAAGACGCGCTGATGGGATTGCTGTCGGTAGTAATGGTGAAGGAGAATTACAGGATGTGTTGAATAGAACGAACAGTCCAATGAGTACAAAATGTGGATTACGAGTAAACCGAAGAAAGGTGCTAGTAACGAAAGTAACAGAAATGAGAACAGCCAGATGTAGGACAAGTTAAGGACTTTTACTAACTTGGGAGCAACTTAATACAAAACGGATGAACCATGGAAGACATTAAAATCAGACTAGTCCTTTTGAAAAGGGCATACCTGGACAGGAGAAGTATACTAGTATCAGAAATAGGTTTTAATTAGAGCAACAAATTTATGAAAACCTACATTTCGAGCACAGCATTGTATGTGAATCATGGACTCGGTGAAAACCGGAGCAGAACAGAATCGAAGCATTTTAGTGGTGGTGTTACGGATGAACGATGAAAATAAGCTGAGCTGATAAGGTAAGGAATGAGGAGAGTCTCCGCAGAATCGGCGACGAAAGGAATATATGGTAAACACTGAGAAAAAGAAGGGATAGGACGGTTGGACATGTTTTAAGACGCCATCGAGGAACTTTCATGGGAATCTGAAGCGTGTTCTACAGTCATAGTTCGCAGTAGTTTTTAAACTTCCAAACACAGGGTAACATCATACGTGAAGAACCACTAGTCACGCTAGACCTTCGGGCAGTTCACTTTGATAGTGATGAATCTGTGCAAGCAACGGCTGTGGCTCTGCATCCGCCAAGAAAGTCAAAACATTCTACAGTGACTGTATCAACAAACCGGCCTCCCGTTCGGAGAAATGTGTCTGTCGCCAGGATGACTATGTTCAGAAATAAATATGTGGACACGAAGTATAAAGATGTAGTTTGTTAAGAAAAGTTATTTGAAAAGCTTTAGGAGCTTTCACATAAATTCGGAGGCCTAACTTTTCGACATACCCTCGTAGATTCCTTCGTGATGCACTTCCTTACAACGTCCAAAAAACATATACAAAAATGCAAATTTTAGCGCACTGAACGTTTCTAAATGTTGTGACACGGTACCTTGCCGTCGAAACTCGTTCTGGGTTTTCAGATAAATGCGCCCCGTCATTATTATCCTCGTTTATGGGCTACAGCCGACGGAGCACGCGGACACTGATTAGTTAAGGAATATCAGTAGATACAGGAGGATCTTGCAGAGAGATTTATCCCTTTTTAACTACAGTATATTAGCTATATGAATGGTGATAGAAACAATTTCTTTTCTTTTTACTTTTGAAAAGAACAGTTCCATTTTGCAAGTGTATCTCATTCACTTGCATTCACATACAAACTTGAGGAATATTTAATGTCAAAGTTTCATTTGCATGTCTAACAATGGTCAATGTGCCCTCTGCCGGACGCCCGAGGAACATCCAGACGTTTGTCAAATTCGCCGTATACTTTAGCGAGCCTGTCTTGAGTTACTCGGACTCACTGCAACAACTGCAGATGGATGTTGTGCGGCGTCGGAGTTAACCCAAAGTTATTCGAACAGGAGACACGTAGACGAAGTCTTTCAGAAACCTGAAGAAAAGGCATAGTTCATCGTTAACAAACGTTCTTGTATGCAGCTAACAGTGCGATGGTCCTCTGTCCTAGATAAAAAATGAAATTTTCGGCATCGTATAAATCTTTTCGCGGGAATCAGAGCTAAACACCTTGGATAGTGGGTCTGAAGATCAACTATTAAATGTGGCTCATATGTTCACGTTTCATGGTGGTTCACGTATTCATTTAAATGAAATATAGACTCTTCACAGGACAGGAAACAAGAAAGGAAATTATTATTTTCCCTGTCCAGATCCATAATGAATTCACAAACATGAAAACACTTGTAAGAGGTTATATAAGAAATAACGCACCACAAGGAAAATTTCACAGCTGCCGCAAGGAGTTCGAGTACGGAATAGAAGGATTGTCCCAAAAGAACAACTTCCAACTTGCATCTCAATATTTGGAATTTATCACTCAAGTTTTCCGTTCTGCTTTAAAAATAAAACTGCTTTATATTGCACACCTTTCAGTGTGTAAGGAAGCGTTATCCAGATACAAACCGTTTGTGTTTCTAGTGTACACTGAATTAAAGTAGCACATTCTTATGGATGAATCTAAATTGTCAACATCATATCCCTTGATACAATAAATACGCCGAAATGGCAGAGTAAGTACTCCAAGACGCCAGAGAGGCTACCTACACGAAGTTTATAAACTAACCGTGCAGATTAGAGAAGGGCAAACTCGTTCATCCTTAGGAACTAGTTCACTAGTGGTCGCTCTTTTCTGAGAAACGTTCTTTTTTACTCGTTCGCCGTTCATTCGTGCATGGTATATAGTTCTTGTGAAAAACTGAAAATTAGTGGAATAGGTGACTGAAGATGGAAGGCGCCAAGAGGGGACACTTGCCTCCCCTCTGGAATACAAACTTTTTATTCGTTATAGAATTCTCACACGATTGTAGAGGTAATTTTCGTGATTCTGTAAAACCACTCGTATAGCCAACTGTAGCGTTATGTGGCTGATCGCAGTGAAATAACCTAAGGTGGCGCACGAAAGCCGACCCGGAGTACAGACTGCTCGCGAATTATTCACGATTTGCTGACCGCTACGAGCAAAATAGATAAACATGTAATAATTAGGCAGCAAAGAGAAAACAAATAAGGTAGTGCAAACAACAACTTAGAAACAGTAGATGACGACTGATGGGCGACAATAAGCAGTCTTGGGGCCTATTTTTCGTGCGCCACTCTGTACCACTGAAATAGCATTGTAGAAGTTATCGTATTCTGTTTACAAAATGTGACACCACATACCAGATTATGGGGCGCGGGTCGGTCTGTCTTCCATAACAATGAACATACTGTTTATTCTTGGATAAAAAAACGACGGAAAATTGCCACTCCTGTGTGCCGTGCCGACTTCCTTTACATGTTTAATAACAAAAAAACTTGCCTTTTTATAAGTATGTCTCCTGCCGTTTATCAAAATAATAAAGTACGCTGATGTGCCTTTTTCTTACCCCAAAAGATACACACTCCTGGAAATTGAAATAAGAACACCGTGAATTCATTGTCCCAGGAAGGGGAAACTTTATTGACACATTCCTGGGGTCAGATACATCACATGATCACACTGACAGAACCACAGGCACATAGACACAGGCAACAGAGCATGCACAATGTCGGCACTAATACATTGTATATCCACCTTTCGCAGCAATGCAGGCTGCTATTCTCCCATGGAGACGATCGTAGAGATGCTGGATGTAGTCCTGTGGAACGGCTTGCCATGCCATTTCCACCTGGCGCCTCAGTTGGACCAGCGTTCGTGCTGGACGTGCAGACCGCGTGAGACGACGCTTCATCCAGTCCCAAACATGCTCAATGGGGGACAGATCCAGAGATCTTGCTGGCCAGGGTAGTTGACTTACACCTTCTAGAGCACGTTGGGTGGCACGGGATACATGCGGACGTGCATTGTCCTGTTGGAACAGCAAGTTCCCTTGCCGGTCTAGGAATGGTAGAACGATGGGTTCGATGACGGTTTGGATGTACCGTGCACTATTCAGTGTCCCCTCGACGATCACCAGTGATGTACGGCCAGTGTAGGAGATCGCTCCCCACACCATGATGCCGGGTGTTGGCCCTGTGTGCCTCGGTCGTATGCAGTCCTAATTGTGGCGCTCACCTGCACGGCGCCAAACACGCATACGACCATCATTGGCACCAAGGCAGAAGCGACTCTCATCGCTGAAGACGACACGTCTCCATTCGTCCCTCCATTCATGCCTGTCGCGACACCACTGGAGGCGGACTGCACGATGTTGGGGCGTGAGCGGAAGACGGCCTAACGGTGTGCGGAACCGTAGCCCAGCTTCATGGAGACGGTTGCGAATGGTCCTCGCCGATACCCCAGGAGCAACAGTGTCCCTAATTTGCTGGGAAGTGGCGGTGCGGTCCCCTACGGCACTGCGTAGGATCCTACGGTCTTGGCGTGCATCCGGGCGTCGCTGCGGTCCGGTCCCAGGTCGACGGGCACGTGCACCTTCCGCCGACGACTGGCGACAACATCGATGTACTGTGGAGACCTCACGCCCCACGTGTTGAGCAATTCGGCGGTACGTCCACCCGGCCTCCCGCATGCCCACTATACGCCCTCGCTCAAAGTCCGTCAACTGCCCATACGGTTCACGTCCACGCTGTCGCGGCATGCTACCAGTGTTAAAGACTGCGATGGAGCTCCGTATGCCACAGCAAACTGGCTGACACTGACGGCGGCGGTGCACAAATGCTGCGCAGCTAGCGCCATTCGACGGCCAACACCGCGGTTCCTGGTGTGTCCGCTGTGCCGTGCGTGTGATCATTGCTTGTACAGCCCTCTCGCAGTGTCCGGAGCAAGTATGGTGGGTCTGACACACCAGTGTCAATGTGTTCTTTTTTCCATTTCCAGGAGTGTATGTATTACATACCACGCAATTTTTATGTAATTTACGCAATTATAAAATAATTTTTAATTACTGGTCGTGGATGCTGAATAGAATATGGAAATAACCAAAGTCCAGAGATCTAAAGAGGTTTGAAACTGATCTAGAATGTGCGTGGGCAGCGAACGAAACGAACAACAACTCGGTACTGAACTAACGAGGAGCAGTCGGCAGTGGAACTGCGACGAATGGCCACCCTAAGAAGGACGAGTCCGGCCGAGAGAGACCGAGACCGAGACAGAGGGGAACGTGACCGAGGCTGGAACGAGACCGAGACAGAGGGGAACGTGACCGAGGCTGGAACGAGACCGAGACAGAGGGGAACGTGACCGAGGCTGGAACGAGACCGAGACAGAGGGGAACGTGACCGAGGCTGGAACGAGACCGAGACAGAGGGGAACGTGACCGAGGCTGGAACGAGACCGAGACAGAGGGGAACGTGACCGAGGCTGGAACGAGACCGAGACAGAGGGGAACGTGACCGAGGCTGGAACGAGACCGAGACAGAGGGGAACGTGACCGAGGCTGGAACGAGACCGAGACAGAGGGGAACGTGACCGAGGCTGGAACGAGACCGAGACAGAGGGGAACGTGACCGAGGCTGGAACGAGACCGGCCGACGTGCCGTTGAGGGAACCAGACCGACCGTTTCCCGTTCCCGCGAACTGTAAGTAGAAAGCCACGACAGAAAGGAACTACGAAAGACCGTTCCTTACATTTCGTTTCTCGTTCCTTCCGTTCATCTTTGTGAAGCGTTCCTTTTGACCCGTTTGATCGCGAACGACACATATCTAGCGCAGATCTGTTTAATACCACTTTTCTGGCCTAACAACAGTCTTGGATGAATGCACAGAGTTGACACAAAATATGGCACCGTACGATATAATTCAGTGGAAGTAAGGAAACTAAACAAGGCTTAACGTTTCAGTAATGGAGACGGTGGATATCGCAACACGATAGCAATATTCAATTTCTACAAAAGATCGTGATCGTAATATGTGGCGAAACCGACGCTGTATCATTCATTGTACGAGGTACAGAGGCGAGCGAGTGTGCCGGGACTTGCCCCAGTTCACTGCTACCACCGCCACGTCATCATAACACGCCTGTGCTTACCATACAAAGGATTAACCCATAATCTGTGAGCGAAATTAAAAATTAAAATAACTTTCCCAAACTTTCTCAGTATATTACCATTAACATAACTATCAGAATGTTTTGCCAAATACATTATTCTAACAAAAAAAAGTGGCATTAAGTAATGAAACTAGATAGCTAAAAATTGTTCTGCAGGTGCCAATGTGTCACAATTAAAAGTTACAAGTCTCAACTTGATCAGAGAAAAATTTTCGTCAAAATCGGCGTTTTTGCGAAAAACTGAAGGCGCTAAATATTACACTCAGAAAGACGAAGATTTGTATATAGCCTCCGTTCGATCTGAAAACCGTATATCTGTGACACCAATAAGCTACCTCTATGAGCTTTCAAGTTCTTTACTAAAAACAAAATTGGAACCAAAACATCTTTATTCTTTATGGCTTATCATGTGTACTTGTCATAGAAAATTTTAACTACAGCACTCTATTACATTCATTAAATAGTACGGCCGTACCAAGTTTCAGGATTGTATTTTAAGTAACAATCATTAGAAGGAATCTTAAAGAGGCAATTCAGAGGTCATGTTCTACTGTCGGTTCCATTCAAAAAGTTCTAGCCGGCAAAGTTTAAATGCAGTCGAGCTAAAACTTATTCAGTAACTTAGGTAAACTTAACTGTAATTATACAAAAATTAAGAGGATTGTAAATTGTTGAATTACTGAGTTATTAATTAAGACGTGTTGAGAAATGGGCCATTTAGATGCTGCTACATGTGCCTAAGGAGGTTGACAGCAGCACCGATGTATCAGTTTGTCCGTGACAGTCAAACGCCTGCATGCGCTGTGACTTGGATGACGTCACAGCCAGGCAGTTACCAAGAGCGTTCTTGCTAAAAGTAGCAAGTGAAATGTCGAGAACTGTGGACCGTCCTGAATTGCTTAGATTTCACGGAAGTAACTGTTCGCGTAGCGTCCGTAATGTTGATAAAACCACGTGGCAAGTGGCGAGATTATTTTCCACTTTTAAGGTGAGCAATTAACTTTCATGATTAGAAGCCAGGGTGACCATTTCACTTGGAATTTCCCTTATAGATCACCTCTGAACTGTTAACAGTGCTGTTTCCGATAGGGACATTATCATCATTACCAGGAATATTATTATGTTTTGCACATGTCAGATTTTAAAGAAAATATCAATCAGAACTCAAAAATTTTATTTACAGTCATTGTACCTGATACCGGTGAGTAAATAGCAGGTAGGAATTTTTTCTTTCAGTGAGCACAATGAGTAATGTGGACCGCAGAAGTAGTTTCTAGTATCTTGTAAACTGTGAGAATAGATGTAAAGCATGGACAGACAACGTAAGAGTGTTTCCATTAAAGACATAACAAAAAAGTAATGACCACTCAGATAATTTACTCACCACCACGCAAGTACTTCCAAAATTGCCTCCCATTTGTCCTCAGTTCAGTGAATTTAAAATGGTCGATCTCACTGCCAGATCTCACTTGGAACAATAAAATTTCCGTTATACTAGGGTTTTGTGTCAGAAAGTGTATGCATAGCATTTTGTTGCGGTTAATCACTAATATATTCTCTGAAAGCCACATAATGATATCAACGAATACGCCTTCATCTATATGATTTATATCACGTTCCATCTCTTTCGCAATAACACCTGTGTCATCTCCAAAGAGAAATACGCATCTCTGGGCCATCTGTCATTTTTAGTGCAAGTGAAGATAAAATTGCAAGAACTGAAGCCTGTGTGCTTTGAGGCAGGAACGTCACCACAAGAAAACTCGACAGACTAATCGGGCATCGCAGAATATGAAGCAGCACGCCGAGTGCACTTCTGCGGACTACGAGCAAAATTCTGTGGAATGCGCTCAACGTATTCAACGAGCGGACGGGTGTTGCGTGTGGTTTTCCCCGTGATGGCGTTATCCAATGTTTTGCACTGCAGCAGGTGCAGCAAGTACCACTGAAATAGGGAGCCCAAAACGCCTTTTGTTGCTGTACTAGTGCCTACTCGACCCTTTGCACATTGGGTAATGAGCGAGCGAACGAGCTAATTGTACGTGGCAGACCCTATTGGCAACCACAAGAAATGGGCAGCTTACGTGTGACATCAGAGTAAACTGTTATTTAGGATGCATAAGTTAAAATGTTCTCCAAGTTTCACTCTTGAATAGTGTAAAACATTTAGTCAACACAAGTGATTCTTTCTTTGTGGGAAGTTACAATGGAAATTCCTTTCTTCACATTTTCCAACTAGTTTTCTGTTATACAGTACAAACACATGTAGCATGTATCGTGCTAAATGTGGATGACGGACAGGAGATGGGTTTTCAGATTCCAATAGAACATTTTCAAATATACAAATCAGACGACCGAGCAGATCATATATGTGAAAGAAACTATGGTGTGAAGGCTTCTGCAGCTACTCAAATTTCCAGTCGATCGATGAACGAACCGTTGTTTGCTACATTAACTTTAAGTTCTTAGGTAATGGGATCTCAAAAGCATACAACAGGGTGGAGTATGTAGGCAACATACAGAGGAGGATGGGCACTGGGCTGAAGGAGTTGGAATTAAGCCTGAGAAACAAAGAGCTTTCTGTGATCTATTATTTTCTTTATTTTTTCACTCAGTCACTTTTTTATGCTGCAATCATAACCGGTTTTGGCCTTGCAAGGCCATCTTCAGATTCTATGAGCGGCATTTGATGAATAAGTGCGGTCCTCAAAGGCTATCTTCAAATGTTATGGGCAGCATATGATTAACAAGTGTTTATGCTTTTCAGCCCTCAAAGGCCATCTTCAGGTGCTGTGGGAGCCAGTTGATGAACATGCTACCCATAGCATCCGAAGATGGCCTTTGTAGACCGAAACTGGTTATTATTGTATCATAAAAACGTAACTGCGTCAGAAATAAAAGAAGACCTTACAATAAGTCAGTCACCCTCTCCGCAAAGGGAATACCTTTTTTTCCAAGAAACATTCTGGAGGTAAAACGATAATGGGCAGCCTAACAGCCGAAATTGTTGACGTACTACAACAATACCATGAGATCGCCATTAAATGTAACAGAAATAAATCCTTCAGCAATCTCATATGGACTCGCTTACCTACAGCTGTTTTTTGTTGGGTGGAAAACACTCAGAATGTGGTCTGTGATGCTGTTATTGCTTTCAATGGAAACATCTTTTATAGGGTGAAAATGGTAAAGAATAAGGGAATTAATCCTAGAGTAAACTGCATCAGACAACTTCAACGAATGGACACGGTTCACTTCGATAAAGAGCAGTATGCTGCAGAAATGGCCACTAAGGAATCCAGAAGGGAGAAAAGAATAAGATCCATGGAAAATAATCAACAGGATAATACACAATGTGGTGCAGGGTGCTTCTGATTGAGTGAAGATAAAAATAACATTTATATGAGAATTATTCATTCCAAACTTTGAAAGCCGTTACTGAAATTTTGAATTTTCTCTAAATCTCAGGAACCACTAGGGATAGAGTTGCAACAAACGTATACTTAGTCGGCTGAACAAAAATAAATGATGCTATTAATTATTGTTCAAAGTACTTTGTAGAAAGTACAAAAATTATATAAAATTTTAACCTTATAATTAAAAAGTTGTAGATTCCAAACCATTAGATGAAATGCAATTATTTTCAATCAGTGCACTAAGAACATAACGTCATGTAAAATCTTCATGTCCATTGTTACAGTGGTTTCTGAAATACATGAATGTCAAGTAAGGAAATGTAACGGAATCGATAAGAGCATTTCAGCTTCACAAACACCTTGTAAGTCGTTCTTCGAATATTGGAGCGAGATGATTGTGGTTGAGTAACGAGATGTTTGGTGTTCCATTTGTGCTGGGTGAAGAAACACCTTCTCTCTTATGCTCTGTAGCCATTAGGGGCCGCGCCTCTAAACAAAAAGCACCTGTTTCCTATGCTTTAGTTTATCAGGAAACATGACGAAACGTTACATTTCGGAGGTGCTACAGAAGGGAAAGACAGATGACGAATTTAGTAAATGATGAAACAAACATCAAACAGCTAGTTTGCAGGAATGTGAAGTTGTCGTCAAAAACAAACATTTGAGTGCCCTCACTGAGTAAAAAGCTCGTATTAGTTTATGGTCACAGTTTCACGTTCAGACGAATGGAAACATGCGAGTAATATCTAAATTCCGCGACATTATCGTCGGAGTATAGCCTCATTAATATCGTAGGACGGTATCTACTTTATATCGCAAAATGGGGGTCCCACTGGTAGTGAAAGGAAAGAGTTCTCTTTTCCTCAACTAAAGCCAGAAGTGGATTTGTTGATGAACATACTTTGCAAGTAAGTATTGAAAAACCTTTCTTGTATTAATTTTATTTGGTTTCATATTTGCCATGTTATTGACAAAGAGAGTCCGTGAGCACATTACATATATTTAATCAGACAGTCTATTTCAGTCGATACTGACACAAACAGTTCCGGTTTCCACGGACTGGTAACTACCAATAGCCCACAAACAGCATACGGCCAATTTCGGTGACGAAGCATGTTAGTGTTCGACTTTGGCTAGTAAAGCCTTGTGATTTACAGGTGATTCCGCACTAATTTCACCACAAAAGTGCATTTTTGTAAAAATGGTTTCCTTTTTGATCCTTTTACTGAATTTAGCAGACCATGTTGTGACATTTTTGTATCCACTGGTGCACACAAAAGCACGACATAAACAGCGCTACAAGGAGACTTGTTCAGGGCTATGATTAATAGATGATGGTTAAGCTCTCCGTGAAGGTAACTCACTTAATTTCTGAGGTGCTGTTAGCGTCGTCAGGCAGAAAACTTCGTCTCTACAAAGCTTCAAGACAACAACGCTAGATCTGTAAAAAATGCAGTAATATAAATCTCCAGCGCCGATATTCTTATACACAGAAGAAAAAAAAACACAACAACCAAATGTAATTAATGTAGAGTAATTATATTCTAGGAATATATGTCTAGGTAACATATTTGATTCACACTGCAAGATTACAAACAGAAATAAGCGCGACATAAGCCGTCGCTAGTGTGAAATGCTGGTACATTAAGAACGCTTGCAGCTACCGGAATACTGAACGCAGGCGTGAAAACGCTCAGGCATTGTGTTGTACAGGTGCAGGAAGTCGGTCTGTGGGATGAAGTTCCATGCCAGTTACAATTGGTCGGTCAATACACGCAGTGTTAATGTTGGTTGTGAACGACGCTTGAGTCCCATAAGGGCCCGACTAGAGACGAATCTGGTGATCGAGCAGGTCAAGGAAACATGTCGACGCTCTGTAAGGTACATATACTGGGTTACAACAGCGGAATGTGGGCAAACGTTTTACTGCTGACAAATACCCCCTGGGAAGGTGTTCATTTACGGAAGGACAACAGTACAGTTTTGTAGTCAGGGTGCATAGGAAAACCACGAGAGTGCTACTACAGATATTCAAAATCGCAACCCACGCCATAATTCCCACGTATAGGTCCAGTGTGCACATCACGCGGATAGGCTGGTGGCACGCCGTCCACTGGCTTACTTCCAGCACACACACACGGTCACCAATAGCAGGGAGACAAAACCAACTTTCATCAGCAAACACACCACATCTCCATACTGCTCTCCAATGACCTCTCGCTTGACACCACTGAAGTGGCAAAATGACGGTAATTTGGGGTCAGTGGAGTGCATGCTACTGGGTGTCTAGCGCGGATCTGTCCTTCAAGTAAGCAATTTGTTACAGTTGGTCGGGTCGCTGCTACACGTGCAGTACGATGTGCCAGAGCCGTGAGATCAACACCACGGTCTCCCCTCTCGGCAGTGCCACTTGGCCGTCTGGAGACCGGTCCTCGTGCGATCACTCTCGTGATTACCGATACCAGTTATCATGAACGATGGCTGCATTCCTACCAAGCCTTCCTTCAGTATCGCAGGAAGAACATCCAGTTCCTCGCAGTCCTATTACTCGTCTTCTTTGAAATTCTGTGAGATGTTGATATTGACGTCGTTCTTCACTCACATCAGCTTACCACTTTCAGTCACGAAGTTACCTAACGATCACGGCCTTTACAGCGTGTATGTAACGCAAAGTTGATTTGGATTCGTTTATGCGACTGGCCTGAATGTTGGATAGACTTCATTACGCTTCATATTTCAGATGTAGAAACACGCCTTCCAGCTTTCGTATACGTCTCGTAACTCTCTCTCGGTATTCTATTATATATGACACGGAAAAGTCACCAACCAGTAGTGTAAGTAGCAGTATTCTATACAGTCAAACCTAAATTAAGCAATGTCAAGGGGATGTGTAAAAAGTACCAGAATGGGTGAAGGACAGTGACTTATTTGTTCATTATAGATTTACAATAATATCCGTTTATTGCGCGTAGGGGGAATAAAGGATAATGATTATAACGGCTTATAAGCTGTCTCAAGGCCGGTATTTGATATTAGTAGACTTCTCTTGGCCAGAAATGCCTTTTTTGCCGTAGTGAGTCTGCTTTTGATGTCCTCCCCTCTCTGTCCGTCATTGGTTATTTTACTGCCTAGGTAGCAGAATTCCTTAACTTCATTGACTTCGTGATCAATCCTGATGTTAGGTTTCTCGCTGTTCTCATTTCTACTACTTCTCGTTACCTTCGTCTTTCTCCGATTTACTCTCAAACCATACTGTGTACTCATTAGACTGTTCATTCCGTTCAGCAGATCATTTAATTCTTCTTCACTTTCACTCAGGATAGCATTGTCATCAGCGAATCGTATCATTGATATCCTTTCAACTTGTATTTTAATTCCACTCCTGAACCTTTCTTTTATTTCCATCATTGCTTCCTCGATGTACAGATTGAAGAGTAGGGGCGAAAGGCTACAGTCTTGTCTTACACCCTTTTTAATACGAGCACTTCGTTCTTGATCGTCCACTCTTAATATTCCCTCTTGGTTGTTGTACATATTGTATATGACCCGTCTCTCCCTATAGCTTACCCCTACTTTTTTCATAATCTTGAACAGCTTGCTCCATTTTATATTGTCGATCGCTTTTTCCAGGTCGACAAATCCTATGAAAGTGTCTTGATTTTTCTTTAGCCTTGCTTCCATTATTAGCCGTAACGTCAGAATTGCCTCTCTCGTCCCTTTACTTTTCCTAAAGCCAAACTGATCGTCACCTAGCGCATTCTCAATTTTCTTTTCCATTCTTCTGTATATTATTCTTGTAGGCAGCTTCGATGCATGAGCTGTTAAGCTGATTGTGCGATAATTCTCGCACTTGTCAGCTCTTGCCGTCTTCGGAATTGTGTGGATGATGCTTTTCCGAAAGTCAGATGGTATATCGCCAGACTCATATATTCTACACACCAACGTGAATCTTCGTTTTGTTGCCACTTCCAACAATGATTTTAGAAATTCTGGTGAAATGTTATCTATCCCTTCTGCCTTATTTGACCGTAAGTCCTCCAAAGCTCTTTTAAATTCAGAGTCTAATACTGGATCCCCTATCTCTTCTAAATCGACTCCTGTTTCTTCTTCTATCACATCAGACAAATCTTCACCCTCATAGAGGCTTTCAATGTATTCTCTCCACCTATCTGCTCTCTCCTCTGCATTTAACAGTGGAATTCCCGTTGCACTCTTAATGTTACCACCGTTGCTTTTAATGTCACCAAAGGTTGTTTTGACTTTCCTGTATGCTGAGTCTGTCCTTCAGACAATCATATCTGTTTCGATGTCTTCACATTTTTCCCGCAGCCATCTCGTCTTAGCTTCCCTGCACTTCCTGTTAATTTTATTCCTCAGCGACTTGTATTTCTGTATTCCTGATTTTCCCGGAGCACGTTTGTACTTCCTTCTTTCATCAATCAACTGAAGTATTTCTTCTGTTACCTATGGTTTCTTCGCAGCTACCTTCTTTGTACCTATGTTTTCCTTCCCAACTTCTGTGATGGTCCTTTTTAGAGATGTCCGTTCCTCTTCAACTGTACTGCCTACAGCGCTATTCCTTATTGCTTTATCTGTAGCGTTAGAGAACTTCAAACGTATCTCGTCATTCCTTAGTACTTCCGTATCTCACTTCTTTGCGTATTGATTCTTCCTGACTAATGTCTTGAACTTCAGCCTACTCTTCATCACTACTATATTGTGATCTGAGTCTATATCTGTTCCTGGGTACGCCTTACAATCCAGTATCTGATTTCGGAATCTCTGTCTGATGTAATCTAATTGAAATCTTCCCGTATCTCCCGGCCTTTTCCAGGTATACCTCCTCCTCTTGTGATTCTTGAACAGGGTATTCGCTATTACTAGCTGAAACGTGTTACAGAACTCAATTAGTCTTTCTCCTCTTTCATTCCTTGTCGCAACCCCATATTCTCCTGTAACCTTTTCTTCTACTCCTTCCCCTACAACTGCATTCCAGCCGCCCATGACTATTAGATTTTCGTCCCCCTTTACATACTGCATTACCCTTTCAATACCCTCATACACTTTATCTATCTGTTCATCTTCAGCTTGCGACGTCGGCATGTATACCTGAAGTATCGTTGTCGGTGTTGGTCTGCTGTCGATTCTGATTAGAGCAACCCGGTCTCTGAACTGTTCACAGTAACACATCCTCTGCCCTACCTTCCTATGCATAACGAATCCTACACCTGTTATACCATTTTTTGCTGCTGTTGATATTACCCGATACGCATCTGACCAGAAATCCTTGTCTTCCTTCCACTTCACTTCACTGACGCCTACTATATCTAGATTGAGCCTTTGCATTTCCCTTTTCAGATTTTCTAGTTTCCCTACCACGTTGAAGCTTCTGACATTCCACGCCCCGACTCGTAGAACGTTATGCTTTCGTAGATTATTCAATCTTTTTCTCATGGTAACCTCCCCCTTGGCAGTCCCCTCCCGGAGATCCGAATGGGGGACTATTCCGGAATCTTTTGCCAATGGAGAGATCATCATGACACTTCTTCAATTACAGGCCACATGTCCTGTGGATACACGTTACGTGTATTTAATGCAGTGGTTTCCATTGCCTTCTGCATCCTCATGTCGTTGATCATTGCTGATTCTTCCGCCTTTAGGGGCAATTTCCCACCCCTAGGGCAAGAGAGTGCCCTGAACCTCTATCCGCTCCTCCGCCCTCTTTGACAAGGCCGTTGGCAGAATGAGGCTGACTTCTTATGCCGGAAGTCTTCGGCCGACAATGCTGATTATTTATCAAAATTTAGGCAGTGGCGGGGATCGAACCCGGGACCGAGGACGTTTTGATTACGAATCAAAGACGCTACCCCTAGGCCACGTAGTATACTAAGTTCCTAAAACGCCAAATTATGACAAAAAATGCTAGAAATGCGAAACTATGAATTAAGTTAAAACCAAATCAATAATTTGGGCGGTAGCAATGCAATACAAACAATATTTTCGTTGCAGTCATGATTCCCGCAGTTATTCAATACTTCCATAAGCAATTATAGAAAAATGCATGACACTAAAATAATGAAGATTAGAGGCAAACTAAAAGATACTCTGAAAGTGTATGCATAGATCTTTAAATTTAGTATACTGCGCTCTCGGCATTTTAATAAAAAAACGGCGTCTGCCCCTGGTGTCGGGTGGTCAGGTGTTCACGCAGCTCCATTGGCAGACCCTAGTTTTTTATTTAAATTCCGAGAGCTTACTATCCTAACTTACCAAATGAACCTCCAACAAAACACGCTTGCAATGGATGTCAGCAAGACAAAACTTGTGGCAATGAAGAAAACGCTCAGTAAGTTCGGCCTTGACAGTGTGTACCTGCCCGTCTTGTAACACTTCACAAATATCATAGAAAAATTTTGATGTGGGGACTAATTAATTTGAGGCTCTGTTGTGAGTAAACACGATCTATGATAATGAAATCACACTGTGCACGTACGCAAATGGCGCTCTTTACAATTTTTGGACAAATACATTTGAATATAGCTCAAAAATTAGGGGCTTTGTTTACTTTTGAGTACCCTGTAAATTAATTTTACACACTGTAAGATACACATTTTATGTAATTTTATTACATAGATACTTTTGATGAAGATGAAAAAAAGTGCCAAAAATATGAATTCACCCTAACACAGTTATGGAAGCTTATGCATAAATATTTTTTACTATAGCTCTAAAATCTATAGATTCTTCACGTATTTCTGAACAAGCGAGAGCTGCACCCTTTCGCAAATATTTTTGAATATAAAGCAAAATAAACTTTCAGACCGTTCGGATACCTTTAGGATTCCTTTAAAATATTCAGAAAGGCTTCATGTTACACCATTTATTTAATTTTACCGTAAATACTTCTCAATATGGCACAAAAAAGGTCAGTTCATTCAGATACTTTTGAGTACCTTAAAAGTACTTCGAAATACCCTAATTACATGCCCTTTACATTACTTTTTGGATAAATTCTTTTGATTATGGTGCTAAAAATAACGTGAAAGCGTTCGAATATTTTTAGAACAACCAAGATTGCTACTTTGTAATTAGCTGTTTCACTTTAATGCTTTCTGAGGCACTAAGCCTGATTGCAGAATAGGAGAGGATAGTGGGTGTGTTATGAAGCGCAACTGGTCTGTATAGTTCCCCCAGTGTGGATTTCTTACTGAACTTTTAACTTTTGAACTTATCACCATCCTCCAAACTTAATTTTTAAATTCACCGCCATCTTACACTTTTAATTTTTTACATTTTGCACCACAATCCATTGTGATGATGTCACTGGAAAAGTGACTTGACTTGTGACATCATAATGATGATTCAGTAGGTAAGCGGGTATGAACTGTGGCTTCACAAATGTAAACAATTTAAAACTTTTTATCTAGCTGGTCCAAAGTCGGGATAGGATTCCTAGTCACATATTTTTGCCTGTTGGTGATTTACGTCTGATCTCCTTTAGGTCCAATACTTCTGCCTGAAAAATGAGTATAATATATCGAAATTACTTTTACAGCTTAAGTCAGGGCCATTTCTAGATATACCCCTAGCAAACATAGTAGAGGTGCGTCACAAAATACTTGGTCGGAAGTTGTAACGTGAAACCAACGCATGTTCAAGAGTAAATACATTCATCTGGGAGAAAGTATTTTCCATCATTCTAGCTGCACTGTAGCAAGGATATGTTCACGTTCAAAAGTTTAGTAACTGATACTGTTCATAATATACAGTGTGACTCAGTCACTGTGAGACAGTCTGCTGGACGGTGTAACAGGCTGTTAACTTGTGCACTTAGTGACTAACACACAAATGTATAAGAGAACGAATGCGTGTGCAACATACGTTGCAACAGATAAAAATAAAAGCCAAGGAATCTTCTTAATCCCTTGTCTAATGGCATCCGTTATCGAAATCTGACGATTGGTTGAAAGTGGCTGACTATGTAATAATAAGACATAATGTAAAGTAAATTTATGCATGGCAGAAAGGTCAGATCATTCGTTTTCTGTGAAGACGGCGTTATATCTTCAGCGTTCTTTGATAAGCCGCTTACGTCGGCTGCCACTTGGTTATTTGACTGTCATTCGAAAGACTGTTTTCTACAAGACGGAGCATCAATTCGTTTTAGTGAGATGTGTCTGCCAAGACTATGTGGATTACGTGCTGCACTTGAGGTTCCGATAACTTAGCAATCGCTCAATGCTTACTTATTGCCGTTATTAGCGTGACAACGAACTCCTGTAGCAGCTCTTACAACTCAGTTTCACACAATAACGACAGACATGACATTCATCGCTCGTAAGAAAGCGACTGATATCTTTGTGAAGCTGAGTATCCGACAGACGTGAACATGCTTGTATTAGCCCTATTTGATGATTTCCTGATATTTTTTCTTAGTATGGTCTAAAAATGGCACCTTACACAATCATGTGAAGATTTTATAATCCAAGTATACGCATTCTGAATGCCGAAGATGTTCAAATGTGTGTTAAATCTTATGGGACTTAACTGCTAAGGTCATCAGTCCCTAAGCTTACCCACTACTTAACCTAAATTATCCTAAGGACAAACACACACACCCATGCCCGAGGGAGGACTCGAACCTCCGCCGGGACCAGCCGCACACTCCATGACTGCAGCGCCTAAGCCCGCTCGGCTAATCCCGCGTGGCCCTGAACGCCGACTGCTAATAGTGAAAGCATCGGAGATGCAATTATTTTCAACTGTTACTAAGCATGACTGCTGCGTCAGGACACCCGTATGATACACCCCAGCCGGGCTGAATCCATTGACAGTGAAGTTGCAGAAGAAATACTGCCAATGGAACATTAGTACACAAAAATAAGTAAAACAGATATCTCCCAAAATACTAGAGACTTGTACCTGGTATGCTGAACATATCCTCCTCACCAACAAGTACGCTCTTAGACGCCGAAATTCAAATGCTTCAAATGGCGCTGAGCACTATGCGACTTAACTTCTGAGGTCATCAGTCTCCTAGAACTTATAACTAATTAAACCTAACTAACCTAAGGACATCACACACATCGATGCCCGAGGCACGATTCGAACCTGCGACCGTAGCGGTCGCTCGGTTCCAGACTGTAGCGCCTAGAACCGCTCGGCCACACTGTTTGTTCTACACATTTCTGTTTTCGATCTTGACATTAAATGAAAGCATATTTCTGTAAAATACTAATACTTCGACTTTTTCTTTGCTTCACAACTTTTGCCTCCCTATAGTCTATCCGAGAGGGGCCGTGATAAATCAGTTTTATCACCAGCTCATACAAGGGAAAGATGCAGAATGAAACAGGTTGAGTCTTTTTGAGAATAAGCATACTGCCATTTACGCTGATTTACAGAAATAATGAAAACCCCAATATATGTGATAGGATGAAGATCTGTAACCAGTGTGTTCACGAACTCAGACAAGTGTCCTACAAGAACTAATATTTAGTTTCTTGTCAACTTACCTTAAATGGACACATTTGCTGAAATATCACGAATGTTAGTAGATCACACTGTTGAGAAATGGCATTACTATTTTTTTGAAAAATGGTCATTTATTATAGCTCATAACTGGGCCTAACAGTTTAGTAGAGCATGCTACGACATGCCAAACCGCACACGTGTGTGTGTGTGTGTGTGTCTGTGTGTACGCCACACGCAGTACGGGATTCCCGTCGGTCTCTGCTTTTTCGGTCCTTCTCGGATACAGCCGGCGCAGCGCAACATTTTTCGGGTACACTGCCACCTCCGTGCTCCCACCACTTCTATCTCCAGCCATCGCTCTTTCTGTTTTACTACCTCTGTCCCTCACTGACCACTGACCATTGCTATTTTCTTCATTCGTTTCTCTTTCTCTTTCACTGCAACTTTGTCTCCCACCGTCCCGTCAGTCTTTCTCTCCCACTGGCACTGTCCCCTCACTCTTCCACCGTCGCCTTCTCTCTCCTATTCCCTTTCAGCACAAAAGCGCGGATATGTTCGCATGCCAGAATTTTTGGTTTGGAGGGAGAAATGAGGCAGCTGATTTCCCAGTTTTCCTTCAGAGTCTTTTAAGGATGAGCATATTCTCCTTCCTATGCTCCGATGGGAGCATTTTCTTCCTCTGGTTCCCCTATTTTCCCCGCTACAGTATAGAGTGCTGCTTACACTTTCGAATTCTGTAGATCAGTAAAGTTTTCACATTTTATTTATATACTTCGACTTACACGAACGACAAATAAACACATATAATATAGGGTTAACACAAAATCGTTTGGGTAATTTTCTCATCGATCGCATTTCATCCAAAACACCCAGCTTATTATTTGTGTCAAAAAAAATATTGTTACATACATTTTACTGAATTGGCAATCTTTCCATTTCCACATAATTTTTTGCAAGTTCTATTCAGGCATCTTAAGACCCTTTTTAGCCCAAGGTTTGACACTGCAGTATCACTTTGTGCACATTTATATAAAGGTGATGTGGCAATTATACAGAGACAAGGCGTCATAAAATTTTATTGGTGAAAATGGTGACTAAAGACATAGTTTGGATACTTCGTCCACTGTGTCAGTCAAAAGTACATCTATGCATCAGATCTGATATTACGTGCATAGGAACAGTGACTTTGAATCTCTGGATCCCGGTAACGGATAATGGAACCGAAAAAGTTTTGTAGATACCTGAGAATATTGTCGTAAGCACATATGGTAAAGATTTCGACGATCTGCAATGAACAGAAATTATTGTATTGTTAGGCCCACTTTTGGTACCGAAACCTCATGGTGTGGTGCCTTTCGGCAACAGAAATCGAGATGTGACCCCGTAAAAAATCCCATTGCCACGTGCGATTTTTTGGAATATATTGGTGCCGTTTCGCAGGGTATAATGAAGCAATCAACAGTTTGTAAGTTCGAAGATGAACAAAAACTGACAAATGCTGTTCGTTAGCGAAGCACTTCCAAGAAAATGATCACTTCCTTTTTTTTGCGGCATTGGAGCTATCACTAACGCCGCTTTGGAGGATGGAAGAACAGTTAATACCGTCTTGTAACGGTCCAGTTACATGCGTTTGCTTTATTCCTGACTAAAGCATTAGGTTCAAATGTAAATCTGTGATAACCAGTCTCTAACTGTTGTTGAGTGATAGAAGAGCGGGCAGGTGAGAAAATAATCCTCGCACACGCAAGGAACGTCCGAGTCGTACAGGTAAACTAATGTTAACGCGGTGAGAGGGCGGATGACCTATGAGACACAACGGGCCTCTGCTTCTGAAAAGCAGGATTTTATAATTGCTTTACAGCTATTGCAGTTATCATCAATACTTTTTAATGACTGTTTGCAAGTTATTTCTATGGTACACAGTGCTTTGAATATTACATTATGTTTTTATTTCCGTGATCATTGGTTTATTTTACAGAGTGAATTGATACGAAACTGTTTTCACTTTTTTTCTCAATAATTCTGTGTAGCGTATACTTTTTAAAAAGCTTTGGCCAGCTAGGACTGCCGATTGCTACCCGCAAATTAACATTTATCACTCAGTTGCTGCGTTAGCGGTATTTTTAATGGCCGGCCGCGGTGGCCGTGCGGTTCTAGGCGCTGCAGTCCGGAACCGCGGGACTGCTACGGTCGCAGGTTCGAATCCTGTCTGGGGCATGGATGTGTGTGATGTCCTTAGGTTAGTTAGGTTTAAGTAGTTCTAAGTTCTAGGGGACTGATGACCTAAGATGTTAAGTCCCAGAGTGCTCAGAGCCATTTGAACCATTTTTTTATTTTTAATGCAGTCAGGTTCCGAAACAACAGCCCCAGTCATGAATTTCTATAGTGGCAGTTTTCGTTTTCCCGGGTACGTTTTTTTCACGCCTCTACTCGCGGTGGTTCACACGAGCAACATTATAAAACGAACATACGTTTAGGCGGACCAGCAGCACTCAGTGTTGGATGCAATATTAAATACTTACAAATAAATTCAGCCTTCATTTTAAGAAATGGAGCCGCCACATAAATGGTGTATTATAATTTTTCTTGACAGAAGGGATGAACCGTACAATACTTCGTCATGACAGATGTCGCACATCACCTGACGAACATTACTTATATGATTAGGAAAGCATGGAATTAGTGTGTCATTGCCTGCACTCACCTGATTTATTATCTAGACATTTAGTTTCCTGATATGAAAGAACAGCCACTGTCCTTGCCGCAGTGGTAACACCGGTTCCCGTCAGATCCCCGAAGTTAGGCGCTGTCGGGCTGGGCTAGCACT
Organism: Schistocerca serialis cubense; assembly: GCF_023864345.2. Classification (NCBI taxonomy): domain Eukaryota; kingdom Metazoa; phylum Arthropoda; class Insecta; order Orthoptera; family Acrididae; genus Schistocerca; species Schistocerca serialis. The sequence goes on from NC_064645.1 coordinate 636,531,160, forward strand.
TGGATGGGTGACCATCCGGTCTGCCGAGCGCTGTTGGCAAGCAAGGAGCACTCAGCCCTTGTGAGGCACACTGAGGAGCTACTTGAGTCGGTTCCTTTGGGCTTACATGGCCTGTGCGGGAGGAGAGAAGGAGAGTTATATGGACAAACAAATGCCTATTCACCGATTTTCATCAACTTAAGAAGTTGTCGAATCCTTATAAAGCCTCCCCCTTTTTTTCAGGATTGTTTTTAGAACACAGCGACAGAATGACGTATAGCATTTCTTTCTTTCATTATTCTCGTCAAAACTTTATGTCCTACATCGCCACATAGCATAACATTGACATTCCGCATCAGAAAATCACCACGTTTCTGACCTTTATCTTTCATCTACACAGTGGCTGCAACCGGAAATGGAAATGAAGACCTCGGGAGGAAACATGTAAGCGATAATGGAAGACTAACAGAGTCGTTACACGCAAAAAAGTGGAAAACATTGCGCTTTATTCGTATCACTTGATATCTCCACGCCAAACCGGGAGATGGCCGCTCAATCTCTTATTTCAGATTCTCGTTAAAGGTAACTTTGTCAGGATTTGGTCATGTAATCAGTGGTAAGTGCAAAAGTATAGCTGTCAGTAGTAACACGTGCAGTGTTTGTGCTAGGAAAATACTTTCGAGGGAGGTTTGTGCAAACCTGACGATGATGTGAATAACTACGACACGGATAAATACCCTGAATACGTTCCAGAACACCAACGCACTTGAAAAGTTGCCGGTAATCAGCTAAATGTGTATCGTTATTTCAGCACGTGGACAATGTTGAACTGCGTCACTTACTATTGTTTACGTGAATATATGTGATACTGACATGGCGGAAATATTAAGAGTCATTCCTAACATTGCTTACATGATCAAATAAGGGAACAACTTAATTTTGTATTGTGCAGAATCATATACCAATCCTGTAAATTGCCATAAATTGTTATTACAAAAATTCTTACTGCAAATATGACATATCTCGAGTTTTCCAATTCTTATTTTTAGAGATTTGGCAATAAAGCACCGATAATTCGTTTGGCAAGTAACCAGCCCTATTAAGCGCACTCAATTTTCAAGCAAACAGTATTAAGCTCCATTGACGGATTTTTAAGACTAATATTTCGTATAGGGTTTACCATTTTAAAAATATGTCTATTCTACAGAATACACTGGCGGAAAAAATTCACAACCCCAAAAATTAATTACTATAGAGTAATGAAATTTCGTGAATACGTCTGTCAAGGTAATATATTTAAGTAAATAGCGTTGCAAGATGAGACTAATGTAAGTGCGAAATAAGTCAGTGCAAATGTAAAATACTTCTCATTAGTACCCAGTGTAACCGCCAGAATGATGAATGGAAGCGTGTAGACGTACATGTATTGAGTTCTACAGGCCCCAGATTTCAGTTGTGGGATGAAGTTCCATACCTGTTGCAGTTGGCTAGCCAGTAGAGGGACGCTGTTTGTACATGTGCTCGACTGGTATGGGGACAGATCTCGTGAGTATTGGAACAACAGGGATACGACCCAAAAGTACCGTTATCCAAATGTCTGCGATGACGTCATCCAAAGATACCGGTATTTTGGCTGTAAGTTGAATTTTGGAGGGAAAGTTCCACGACCCCCGCCCCCAGAAAAATGGCCGGAAGTTCAAATTCCAACATGCTAATGCTTCACACCTAGGAAAATGGCGGGAAAATTGGACTTGTCTTTATTATGTAACCAACTTCAAGCATGTGTGTTCGCCACTGGGTCTGGACTCCAACAAACTTAGTTCATATAGGTACAAAAAGGGGTTCGCTACGCTTTCGACTACCTAGTTTCAACTACTTTCCCAAGTCACCCAACCACCCACTGCTTAGCAAGAACACCTTATCCTGCCAAAAATCGATAAACAGTCTCCCATTTACGACAATCCATTCACGTCTTTTGCATAATAGTAGTGTAAAACAGCAAGAACAGGTAGTTGGGTGACCAGGAAAAGTAGTTGAAACTACGTAGTCAAAGGCGTAGCGAACCCCTTTACATACAAATGTGAGCGTTTTAACGGCTGGTTTTCGGGATGGATGTTAGAGGGTCAGCTAAATCTCGCAAAACAGCCATTAGAACGGTCACATAGGTACAAAATGGGGTTTGCAACGCTTTCAACTACCTACTTTCAACTACTTTTCCTGGTCACCCAGCTACCTATTCTTGCTGTTTCACACTACAATTGGGCAAAAGATGCGAATGGAGTATCGTAAATGGGAGACAGTTTATCGATTTTTGGCAGAGTAAGGTGTTCATGCGAACCAGTGGTTGGTTGGGTTACTTGGGAAAGTAGTTGAAACTAGGTACTCGAAAGCGCAGCAAACCCTTTTCGTACCTATATGAATTGTACGAAAAGGCGGTTAATTGTCATATTTGTGGGCTGGCCTGAGACAGAAAAGCGGAAGCTCCTCGTAGAGACCACTGTCATCTTACGGGTAAGTTCCGCGGTGCAACCCACAATGTATACAACTTGAAGTATCAGTTACGTAGACACATGCCCGTCTTTTCTCATAATTTGAGCTGGTACGATGCTCATTTTCTCGTTGATCACTTGGCTAAATTCGGTTTGAAGTATGATCAGGTCAGTGTCCTCCCTGAAAGTGTTGAGAAATAAATTTCTTTTTCAAAACGAATTACGCCAAAAATTACGCTTCACTTCCTTGACTCTTTACGGTTTATGCAGACTTCACTCCAGAAACTGGTTGAGACTTTACCTCAGAATGATATGCATATCACTCGATCTGTATTTCCCAATGAGGAAAAGTTTAAACTTGCGGCTAAGAAAGGAGTTTTCCTATACGAGTATGTTGATAGTATGGCAAAACTCAATGAAAACACGCTTCCCCTACATATCAGGTTTTACCAGTAATCTTACAGGCGATGCCACAACCACCGCAGATTATGAGCATGGCGTGAATCTCTGGCGGGAGTTCGGCATCGCCAATTTGGGAGAATATGCAATGTTATACATGCACACAGACGTGTGTCTCCTTGTAGATGTTTTCGTTAAGTTCCGGAGTGTACGTATGACCACGTACTCTCTGGACCATGCCTCTTATTACACGGCACCTGGGTTGTCCTGGGACGCAACGCTAAAAAAAAAAAAAAAAAAAAAAAAAAAAAAAAAAAAAAAAAAAAAAAAAAAAAAAAAATGGGGCTTGCAGCATTGAACTTTTGGCTAATGCTGCAATGCTTCTATTTTTAGAGCGAGGGATCCGTGGGAGACTGCCAATGTGTTCACAGGCACGCCAAGGCAAATAACCCGCTGATGGGAGTTGAGTACAATACGGGCACGCCATGATGCAACCACTGCCGGTTGGTGGGTTTCAGTGGGTGCCTGAAGACGAATTGAAGGGATTAGGTGGACAAATATTGGGTCTTGCGGCTGATTCTGATGTAGGGTATGTGCTTGAGGCAGACATTGCATACCGTAATAATTTGCATGGAGAGAAAAGCAACTTGCCGTTATGTCCAGAGCAACAAATTCCGTGAGGAAGCATCATCCCTAAACTGTTGCCTATTGTTGGGGATAAGCAGAAGTATATTATTCATTATTGTAACCTCCAGAAGTGCCTCAGATTAGGGATGAAGCTTGTTAGAGTCACCTGGGCAGTCTCCTTCACGCAATCCTTCTGGTTGAAGGAGTGTATTGAACTAAATACCCTAAAAGAGAGTGGTCACGAGTAATGATTTTGAAAAAGACTTTTATAAATGAATGAGTAATTCAATTTTCGGGAAAACTATGCAGAATGTGCGAAATGAAAGCGATATTGTCATTAGAACCGCATTGGAAGGTCGTTATCGGGTGAGAAAATGTATAGCCAGGCAAGATTTTAAGCAGGCCACAATCTTCAATGAAAACTTTGTTGCTGTGGAGATGTCGAAGACTGCAGTACAGTTTACGAAGCCTATCTATTTGGGGATGTGTATACTGGATGTCTCCAAATTCTACATGTACCAATTCCACAATGAGTTTGCAAAACCTCATTTCGTACAGCCAAAGTTACTTTATATGGATAGAGACAGCTTTATCTACTGGGTCAAGAACTGCGATCCATATGAAGTAATTAGGTGCAATAATCCTTACGGTATCGATCCACAGAACAAGAACATTATCAGTCTCATGAAAGACGAGTCGAATGGTTTACCAATTGTACAGTTTGTGGGATTGAGGTCCAAAATGTATGCATATTGTACAATAGATGGGGACACTCAGAGGTGGGCAAAGGGTGTTAGACAGGTCGTATCTCGTGCTCTCATGGTCAAGGACTATTTGCAATGCCTGTATGGTCACAGTGTTGAAGGCGCTCGTTCACACACGGTTCAACAAACTAGCATTCGATCACTAGGTCACGACGTGTACACTGTGCTACAATAGAAAGTCAGATTGTCTCCTCATGATGATAAAAGAGTTATTGGTGAGAATGGGGTGGAAATCCTCCCATACTCACACTATTTACTTGAAACGAAAGTTGGTGTGGGGGACTGTGGTTGATTGATAGAGAGGAAAAGAGCGTGTGAATGTTGTGGTTCAAAATGGTTCAAATGGCCCTGAGCACTATGGGACTTAACTACTGAGGTCATCAGTCCCCTAGAACTTAGAACTACTTAAACCTAGCTAACCTAAGGACATCACACACATCCACGCCCGAGGCAGGATTCGAACCTGCGATCGTAGCGGCCACGCGGTTCCAAACCGACGCGCTTAGAACTGCACGGCCACACCGGGCGGCTGTGAATGTTGTGAATGGGGGCTATGGTTGGAAATAGTATGGCTCTTTTTTAATAGTGTAAATACTGGATGAGAGTGTTGTGTGGTGTGAATCCCTTTGCATGCTTCCGTGTATGTCTGAGCGTGTGAATGAGTGTGGGAGCCGATTTTATATTTATGTGTGTCTAAATATATATGTTAACAATTTTTTGAAAGATAATCACAAAAATGAAAAAAAATTTTAAAAACTCAAAAAGAGAGTATTTATGTACATATTTTTTGATCAGTATTACTACGTAATATATGAACAAAAGATAAATCTTCTCACTTTACTTTTACCTTCTATGTGAAGAAAAAATTAACTTTTCGCACTTTGTATGTGCTTCCATGTGAGAGATTAGATTTTCGTTTGTAAGTTTCACCTACCGCTAGCGATGCAGTCAAAACTAGTTTTAAGTATGTGAGTTCCACCAATTAAATTTTTTATATATGTTGTCTTGCTTGTTGTAGTGGAAAAATGTTTAGAGCGATCGACTTCAATGAAAAATATATGTATGTTCACCATATTCTTGTAGTGGAAAATGTCTAGAGCCACTTACTTCAGAGAAATATATTTTCTATTGCTTGTGGTAGTGGAAAATGTTTTAGAGCCACCCACATGAAGTAACTACGTTAGCCATTAGTTAAAAGTGTTTTATTTTTTTCGGGTGGAATTTCACTAGCGATTGTATTTACCTTGTAAGATAGTGTAATTGGGTTGGAGTACCTCAGCATTACTTGTAAAATTATATATATAATTTATGTGAGGAGAATGCTTATATTTCTGAATAATGTAAAATGTTAAACACGTATCTGGAAAGAGCAAAAGGTTGATATTTTTCGCTAAACACCAATCATGTATCTGTAAACTCCTATATAAATTTGAAAATTGAATCATGTTACTGTAAACTGATACTTCGCAAACACTGTTAAGAAAATTCTGTATCGAATAAAAATTCACTTATTTTATTGTAAGAATGTCGAATTTAGTTATTTCACCCTGCAATCACCATAATTCTTTTTATTAAAAAAATATTATTAATGCATTTTTGTGTGTCTGCAAGACATGGATACAGCCACATTGTATTGCACAGACCTATAAGGTTTGATGCTTTAAAAACAAATCATTTTTGAATGACATGTCCTGGACTTCATCTGACGGTCACGAACACGCAGCGTGCCTGAGCACCCTCTTCCAGCCCCTAGCGCCGCCACCCGCGTGGCTGGCGTCTGACGCATCGCCACGCGGGTGAGGTGAGAGCTGGTCTGTTATTGACTCAGGTAACGTTACTCAGTGCGTCAAGGCTGTGATATGTGTCTCAGACAGTTCCATTGGAATTCGCTTCATTTACAATACCCCCCAATAATCTTACATTGAGTGTCATAGAAAGAAAGAAAAACAGCAAATTTTATAAATCATTATTTATATGTAATCTAACATAAAAGTAATTTTACATTCTCATATGCAGATACAAAAGCACTTTTTTGGTAAATGTTCTTCATGGACATCCACACAATTTCACATCTTGAATAGAAGCAAATTTAAATATTCCACCCAGCCAGGTACCTTTAACGTAGATGATTGTCCCCTTGTGACCAAATACTCGGAGCACTCGCACCAAATCCTTATAAGAGATGACAGGGTCATCCCAGTGAATTCCATGATAGAAGTGTGTTAACCACATCGCATTTCTACATGGACATCCACACAATTTCACATCTTGAATAGAAGCAAATTTAAATATTCCACCCAGCCAGGTACCTTTAACGTAGATGATTGTCCCCTTGTGACCAAATACTCGGAGCACTCGCACCAAATCCTTATAAGAGATGACAGGGTCATCCCAGTGAATTCCATGATAGAAGTGTGTTAACCACATCGCATTTCTACATGTTTTAATGCACTTCACATCCTTGAATGGTTTTAGGATGCAACTCTTGATGCAAATGTTCCTATTATTCCATTACTTTGTGTGAATGCTATTAATGCACAGTCCTTCATTATGAATCACCTGCGTTCATCATAGTAAAATCCTTGAATGTCAGCTATGATCCTCACACCTTGGGGTAACATAGAGATCTGCCTTAGAGCTAGCAGAGCGCGTATTAATTTATACAACTCGTAGCAATACACCAGTGGGCAGGTAGTAGTTAACGAGACGATCATGAAGAACTAGAGCACACGCTGCAGTGTGATCTGGGAAGTTTGTTGAAGATTCAAATTCAATCCTGTTTTAATTATCTCATTCTGTTTTGAACAGTCAATCACGATTATTGGTGCTAGCTTCCTGAAACTCTGTCGACTCAGTAGGCATCCTTCTTTTTGAACACCTTCATAGTAAGATGCTCAGAATCTCGCATACATGTCAAATGCCAGACTGTATACATTGCTGTCCCACTGTAGATGTAGATTCTCATATGGGTAGTATTCGGAATTCTAGTATACTCTGGCGTTAGTTTACTTGCAGTGGTCAAATTCAGTTGAGTCCTTTGATACATTCCCACACCTTTGAGTTTGAAATGCGAATATGATGAATGGAGGTGCTTCCAACTGCACTGATGTTTTAATAGCCCAAGTATGAGTGGATGCTTTAGGAAGGACTGGGTATTCAATAAGCTCCCATGATCAGAAGGACAGTGGTAGATAGGTGCCGGCATTTAGAACTTTTAAGAGCTTCAAGTGTTCCTCGTCAGCAACAGTGATGTGTGTCCCCAAAATAACGCATAAGCATTTTTAGTGGCATGCACGCGATAAATTGGCTGTATCCCCCCCCCCCCCTCGCCATCTGGCACATCTATGAACCATCCCGCATTTTCTAAGCTGTCTGAATCAGAGGCTGGGGCTGAAATGTACATCTTAAAGGTTGACTTTTGCCAGCATTAAATGTGCTGTCGCTTTCGATACGCTTCGGTTCATAACGTATCTCTTGAAACAGGAATGCTAGAGCATTTCGCATCAGCTTCGAGAGCGTTACCGCAGTGCCATCAGATTTCTTAAATGTACAGTCAAGATACAGGAAGCTCTGGCAAGGCAGTGTTACGCCGTCCTGATGCTGGATAACAATCCCAGTTTCATCATTTTTGTTAAATGTGCTTGAAGCGTAGAGTTTGTGTGAGTGGTATTCATGACATATCATTGGATCATTATACTCTACTGACTGAGTTACAATGAGCAACGTCATTTTGCGGTTTGAAACCTGGTGAAATAGGGAATTCGTAATTAAGGCGTGTTATCACCTAGCGCTTCCACAATGCACTGATGGGTTGTGAGCTCGGTGTGCAAGCTTTATACCTGCTCCCATCTCGCCTTAGGTGCAAGCGTACAATGATCTCTTCTCCTCGAAAGTTAACAATATGATTATTCTGGTCAACAATACGCACTTCCAGGTAATCCAATGTCTGAACTGTCACCAGGAGATATATAGCGTTTTTGGGGGCTTGAACTATTTTATATCCAGTGCCGACTGTAGGGAAGAATCTGTAAATTAAATGAATCAATTTATCGTTGAGGTATGAGTTTGTGGCACTGAATGTGGATTGTGCTGACTGGAAGTATATCTACAGCTTGATCGGATGCGTAAAATTTACTATGGCCCTTCACCAAAACACGATTCTTTGCAAAACCTAGCAGTGGGCCTATTGAATCTCTCTGTATAAAGTCGATCGTAGCACTGTCCGTATTTCAGATTTAAGGGTATTAATGTTTGCCCGTAGTTCAATACCTTTTCCTGTTTTAAGACTTCGTTTAAATCATCAATATCGTAGGCACCAGGTTGTATTTGGAGAATCTTCTTTCGACATTCAATTTCCAGATGCAGTTTATTGTTGCTCTTTGTGATTTTGGAATGCTGTTAAACGTCTCCAGACCAATCAGTGCAATACTCCAGTCCCCTGCACTTAAATCAATCGGCGGAAAGTAATTTGCACGTAATACTGATCCTTGCTCTTTTAAAGTCAGAGTGCGCGACATTGAATCTAAACCTCAAATGATGGGCGTGCGTTCAGTGATGGCTCTTTTATATGTGCGAATGTTCGCACACCTGCTCTGATGAGGAGAGGGGGAAGCGCACATTCCAGACTTCTCACCGCTTGGTCCAAATATAGCGCGCATTCCAATGATTCGCTGATGCGAGTGAAGGCTAATTTGCCATGGCTGTGATGAGGAACATATCGCTGAGATGTCCACACAGGTATGTGTTAAAGTCCTGATATCGCCAGAAATTGTAGAAGACACGTCTTTTGCTGGTGAAGCAGCGTTGTAATTCTTCAGGTGGCTGTAAATCCCCAAATGGATCGAAATATTGTACTGTATTTGCACTTTTCTTAACATACGCCACCCAGTGGGTGCCTAGAACCCCAGCAACATGTAAATTTGCAATTCCGCACTCACTAGTCCACCACATGGTCTTCGGTAATGTATACCGCATAAAGACGCTACGGAATCCAGGAATGTTCAGTTTTTCTTTAACAATATTAACCAGAACTATATTCGTGAGCGCTCGATCAGGTATGATAACTAACGGACTTTTTTTTATTTATGAAGAGACCTAGTCCGTTCCTGTATGGTTTCAAGTAGAGACCCTTTCCGATAGCTGCTGCTTCCATAGCCCGATTATGTCTTCTGGCTTCCTCTAGTTGCGCCTGTGCATTCTGTGCGTTTTTGACTGTTTTGGCTACAGCTGCAGCCCCGCCTGTAAGTGAACCTACCGCCGACAGAGTTGCACGGGCTGAAACGAGGAACAGAATAATTCCACCTGATGTCTTTGGTAGTGGTAGGACTCTAGGTAGTTTGATTACAGTCTTCTTCTTCTTGTTCTCCTTCCCACCCTTCAAATGGTTCAAATGGCTCTGAGCACTATGGGACTTAACTGCTGTGGTCATCAGTCAACTAGAACTTAGAACTACTTAAACCTAACTAACCTAAGGGCATCACACACATCCATTACCGAGGCAGGATTCGAACCTGCGACCGTAGCGGTCGCGCGATTCCAGACTGTAGCGCCTAGAACCGCTCGGTCACCCCGGCCGGCCCCACACTTCAACACATGTTTAGCTGCACACATCTAAGTGATAATACAGTTTTCCCAACAACCGGGTTTCTTATTCTCCTCCCCCAAAGCTGTTCACGCTGCATTCATAATTCGTTTCAAATTCATCACCCTCAAGCCCAACTTAATTTCTCCACGCATGCCTTTATGAACTACGAATGCAGCAACGCGCTGACCTATTCCGAGATCTTTTCTTCGTCTTATTTGCTTGGCTTTATCGGCTAATATTCGGTCGGCAACGTGACATGTTGGGAGGTCCTTGTTTGAAGCGTATGCGGGGTCGTGTTCAAGGCAGGCACCGTCTGGTAGGTTAATACTTTTATCACCGTGTGCCAGGCGTTTCTGAAACTTTGTTCCAGGCCCACAGAAGTTATATCCCGGAATATGCAATTCAACAGGCAATTTCTCGAGAATACCACCTCCACCTATTATTATGGTTTGCCTCCTATCATGCATAGTAGGCTAGTGATGACTACGCTCCCTGTTATATGCTAACTCGTCAGCGTCAATCTGTTTCCTGACGGTGGAAATCCTAACCATTTAACTAGCTCTCTATTCCCGTGACGTCTTATCACGCGTTCGATGAGAAATACATCTGGTTCAGACCTCTTCTGCAATTCCTCCTTGTAAAAGCATCCTGCAATTTCTTCACAATCCTTTAAGATATATGTCCTAGGGTTCGTCCTCTGAACTTTGGATACTGTGTCTATCTCTGCCGACCAGTTTGGTGAGTAAGATATCTCGAACGCTGTCTTCTGTTTTGAAATATGTACTAAGTCCTCTACATTGAACCTCTGTTTGCGCAGGTCCAGCATTTTAATGTGGAAATACACTCTGTCCATGAGTGAATTATTGCAAACTTGGATCGGTCTCACTTTTATTGTACTATATTCGGTCCGATTATACCGTGCAATTATCTGTGGGAGGATATCTAACCACTTGTACGAACTGCGAAGATTAAAACGCATCCACATTTGAGCTTTGACTGATCAGTTCAAACGCTCCACGATGCTAGCTTTCAGGTGGATAAATGTGGAGTAGTGGTGTATCCCGTACTGCTCCAACACAGTCTTGAAATGTTCATTGTAAAACACACCATCCTGATCGGTTTGAAGTTTGTCCGTGCATCGATTCGTTCCTGTCTGCAGCAAACGCTCAAACACTACAGCAACATCTCTACCCGTTTTAGTTTTCCCAGGTAATGCCCATGCGAATTTAGAGTATGTATCAATAACCATTTAAATGTACGTGAATGCATTATTCTCCTGTGAATATTGACTCATACGTACAAGATCGGCTTGCCACAAGTCATCCAGCGCTTTAATCATAACATGACTGTGTGGGTATGTTTTGCGTGCTGGCTTGTGCGGTTCTCGAACTACCGTCTCCATACGTATTCGATGATACCTATCTCTCGAAGCTCAGAGATCATCGAAACAACCTCAGTCGAATGAGCTATATTGCCCGCAGCAGCCGTAGTCATCAACAGTCGAAGTCTGTCTATTAGTTCACCCGGCTCATCGAAATATATATACTGCGGGAGTTCATTGCTCACTCCTTTATGCTGAAGGTCTACAACCTCACCATTGCTTTTAGGCTGCTCGTTCAGTAAAGGTTGCATAATGATTGTATATATAGAGTTTTGTGGGTTTCTCAGTGTTCCGTCAGGATTTTTATACAGCTCAGTCAATTGTAGTATTTCACCATACACTTTGCGATCATTGGTAGAGTATTTTAAGATTTTTGAGGGCCTTAGGAAGATTAGATTAATTAAGCCAGGTGTTCTTTTAAACTCTGTATCCCCGATGCGTATTGTGTTATCGGATAAATTATAGTTTGAGAGCCTAGTATGTACGGTCTTTCCCTGCTGACACCGCCGGCCGCGGTGGCCGTGCGGTTCTGGCGCTGCAGTCCGGAGCCGCAAGGCTGCTACGGTCGCAGGTTCGAGTCCTGCCTCGGGCATGGGTGTGTGTGATGTCCTTAGGTTAGTTAGGTTTAAGTAGTTCTAAGTTCTAGGGGACTTATGACCTAAGATGTTGAGTCCCATAGTGCTCAGAGCCATTTGAAGCCTGCTGACCCAAATCTTCTATCTTACCCGCCCCATACTGATTGGTGAATTCTGCAACTGGATAATATCACGCGAAGCCATCTTACTGATAGATTCGGTAACAGGTTTAAAAGTTTCTCTTAGTGTTTGCTCGCCATCCATATGTCCCAACCTCAGCAAACCTAATTTCTCTCGTACTGCTTAGCGCGCCTGAATGACTTTATGCTTTGTCGACATCTCGGAGCATACTAATCAGCGCTCTGCATATCACATGGTTTTATATATGCTTCGTTGTTGTTCTTCTTCTTGTTTCCTACACCGCCTTCTTCAAAAGCAACAACCTCAGCTTCTGTCTTCCCCTCAATTACGAAAATTCTATTCTCTAGCCGATTTCTGAGTGTCCTTTAATTCACTTACAGCCTTACCGAGTCTTCCCTCAAGCTTCTTCGATTTCATAACAGCGTACATGCGAGCATTCTGTCTACGCACAACTAACCTCTCAGACTGAGTGTCCGCCATGCGTGCGAACTTCTCCATGGTGAAGTGTCTACTGACGCACTCAGTTATTTTGTACGTTTATATATGGAGAAACTCCTGGAAGTTCCGGCTATACCTACCGTCATTCAGTTTGCGAGTTTTATCAATAACGAGAAACCCTTATTATGAGTGGTTCCTACAATCAGCACATATCTTTACAAATTCATTGTGTGACATGTCGGTCCCTGCATGAGTCTGTTAAATGTGTTTTAAATTGTGATTATCTTGTTTGAAGGTTATAATGAGGTTGGTGGTATCCCTCAGCAACTGTTTTGGGATCCTGGAATATGTCTCACTCAGATAAAATACGTCAACACCCATATTACGACCAAATCAGAAATATCTACGGATTTGATCCTTCTTTTCAACAGCCACATCGTCAAATATGAAGACAGTGTTAGGCTTCACCTATTCAGGTGGCGGGATGTCGTCGCTTTCACTGAATGCTCTGTACATTACACCATCTACCCCATCTAATATTTTCAACAGTAACCTGTACTTGGGTTGAAAGAGTGTTTTGGAGAAAAGGTGCTCGAAGCGGACTCCGACTATGTGCGTTAAGGGAGGACCTACAGTTATCCGTCGTATGCTGTCAGGAAGGAGTGGTCCATTCTTCTTCTTCTTATTGGTCTTCTAGTCTTGGTCATAATCACAGGACCAGTCACCTACAACAAAGTCCTTGCTGCGAGGGTGCTTCACCCAGCCTGCCATGATACCTACTGTGACAAGTAATGGCGTGCAATAGGCTTTTATATGATAAACAATATGTGTGTGTAGCCACTATAGCGCAGTCACCTTACCAACTGAGCTACAAAGGCTACATGATAGAATGAACTCCAAGTGGTATATTTCAAGGGAAGAGTGTCACATACATTAATGTACATAAACGTATACTAACGTGCATTAACGAATGTTAGAAATAGAAAGACAAACAGAGATTTATGATTATAAATAAATTTATTTATTTACGATGTACAATTATGATCAGCATGGAAAAAAAACTTAATACTTTTTTAAACGGTGCAGCGGAAGTAAAGTATTTGGAAAATAGCTGCTTCTTATATCCCTCAGGTTCAGCATGCATATCTCGTAATGATATAGGCGCATTACAATAGTCTGGTATTCCATCAGTAAATTTGAGTTCAACATTTTCAACACCAATTCAAGGAATAGCGCAAGACCTCCGCACTGCAGTTATACAGGTACTAAAACAATGATCTATATCTTCCATGTGAATGCTACATGTTTGAAGCCAGTTAATGATGTCACTGTACACAGCTTGAACATATGGGCGCCATCTATTTAGTCTTTCTATTGTACTAGTTACTGCCATGTCTAGATTGAATAAGATATCAATAGTCGAGTGCTGCATGAAAATACTATGACCCTCAGCAATTTTAATTCTTAGTGTAGCATCGTCATACATTGATGGAATACCCACAGTTAGACTGCCACAGTACATGTCCTGGCAGGAGTGGGATGGAGCGTATTCGGTAGTCATATGCTTCTTGATGTATGTTTTTACACGACAGAGTTCATCCCACTCGTAGTTAGAAAACGTAACTTTAATATTTTTGGGCAAAATTTCGAGCACTAACACAGCTGACAGGCTGCTGTCTTGTGAAACTTCAAGTCCTAGATGAAGAAGTTTTGAACCAAATGGTTCAAATGGCTCTGAACACTATGGGACTTAACATCTGTGGTCATCAGTCCCCTAGAACTTAGAACTACTTAAACCTAACTAACCTAAGAACATCACACACATCCATGCCCGAAGCAGGATTCGAACCTGCGACCGTAGCGGTCACGCGGTTCCAGACTGTAGCGCCTAGAACCGGACGGCCACACCGGCCGGCAGTTTTGAACCACTAACTGGTAACACATAGCATGAGGCAAACAGTAAAGGCTGTAGTGCACTGGAGGTCGGTATCTTCTCATCCACAGCATCCACACCAGCGCGGTTAGCCTGCTGTTCTCGCACTGATGGATGTACATCTCTTGTGCGATGATCAATGAATGGCGCGTACGAAGGAGACCAGTACTGTGAAGCCGCCTCAAATGCAGTCTCCGGCACTGACATTGGCACCTCGCTATCATGCTCCAGCATGCTGAGGAGCTGTACTACGGGATCCTGCGTGGAGGAGTCCGAAGTCACCACGTGTGTGGACCCCAACAGGTTGGAACCTGCTGATGCTGACGTCATGGGTGAAGCTAGCGGACATAGAAGAATATTCATAAGCATAATATGCTGCTGCTACAGAAATAACAATAATAATAATAATAATAATAATTGTAATTTTTGAAATTGTTACTTTTCTGCTGCTTCCTGCTCCTATTCTGCTGCTGCTGCTGCTGTGGTGATTGACGCTTTATCTTGACTGACTGCTGATCTGAACAGAGATCGAGCAGCAGCTGAGTCCTCCTTATATACCATCCACCTACGTCATCATGATGCCATGTTCATATTGGCTGAATTGTGTGATCACATGACCTATCAAAGCGCCCTCTAGTGCTGAGCTTGCGAACTAGATCAGTTCTTCGGTCTGCTGGATTGGAGGCAGTGGTCACTTGTGGGCTGGGAGCTTATATAGTGCTTATAGGAAAGGCAGACAGTTCCAACAGTAGCAGATGTTCCCATGAGATGGGTAATGCATCTTTAAAGCATCTCGCTGCAACACATTTATTTGCAGGACCGTATTCTTCCTTTTCATATGTTCGAGCATTAATGCACGCTTCTATTCCGCATGTAGGAGGCAATGGGGCAGAGTTTGACTGAATGCTTACAAACAACATAGCTGTTAAACTCATCCCGCTGAAACACCGACAACTCATCCATAGAACACATTCGGCACAGCCACGAGGATGGGGGGTGAGCATCTGATCTTCAATGGTGTATATGGAGTATACGAATATGCTTAGACCGAAGCGAATTGCCATCAACTGGACGTCTCTTACGTTTTGGGAGAGTGAATGCTTCCTGATGAATATCTCGGCAGTTTGCGCATGCGCATGAGCATGTGCTGGTTACGATATGCATCCTGGCTCCATTCCTCTGCATTGCCGAAATCTGCTGAACAGAATTATTCCTCCTACACTCCCCCATTATCTTACTCTTCCACACGTGATGTAGTGAACTGTGGCTACAGTCCTCCCTCGAATGCCTACATGCAATGCAGCTATTGAAAGCTGCTCTATCCTTCACATTCATCTCGATGATCGAACACATGACGGTGGTTTGACAACGACAGCTCAGGAAAGACTGAATGTGCTCCACCAATTCCGGTCATATGAGCGGAGAAAAAAAAATGTCGCCATCTTGGATAACGGTGCTCGCGTCATCAGCTGACGTCAAGACAGCGTCCTCTGTTTACCAAGCCACGTGGTGGATATACTGGGTACAGCCATCTTGAATAACGATACTTGCGTCATGATCTGACGTCACAGTGCCACTCTCTGGTGGCGACGATATGAACTAAGTCAGTTGGAGTCCAGACCCGGTGGCGAACACACGTGCTTGCAATTGGTTACATAATGAAGACAAGTCCATTTCTCCCGCCATTATCCTAGGTGTGACGCATTATCACGTTGGAATTTGAACTTCCCGCCATTTTTCTGGGGAAGGGGCACTTGGCACTTTCCCGCAAAAAATCAAACTTCCCGCCAAAATCCACCAGCTTGCTTGACGTCATCGCCACCATCTTGGATGACGTCATCGCCGCCATCTTGGATGACGTCATCGCCGCCATCTTGGATGACGTCATCGTCGACATCTTGGATAAAGGTACTTTGGGGCAGTACCCCTGTTTTTCCAACACTCTTGTGATTTTGCAGGCGATGTCACTCATTGATACTCTGGAGAGCTTGGGCTACAACAGCTGTATGTGGGCGAGTGTTACCCTGTTGGAAAACACCCCTTGCTATGCTGCTTATGAATGGCAGCACAACAGGTCAAATCACCAGACAGATGTACAGTTTTGCAATCACGGTGCATGGGATAACCACGAGAGAGCTCCTGCTGTCATGTGAAATCGTTCCCCAGGCTATAACTCTAGTGGGTCTAGTGGGTCTATCAAGCATACAGGCTGGGTGAAGATCCTGAACTGACCTTCATCTAACCAAAACTGAGCCAACTGAGCCCCACCCGGTCCTCTAGCGAGCTCTCGCTTGACACTGATGGCGCAGTGGAATGTACGCTACAGGGCACCTTTCTCGGAGCTGTCTTTGAAGTGACCGATTTGTAACAGTTCGTAGTGCCACTGTAGTGCCGTCTGCTGCTGAAATAGCTGCTGCAGATACAGTTCGAGACGCCAGAGCCCCGTCTCGACCACGATGGTGTTTCCAGCCGGCAGTGCCACGCGGCCGTTCGGTGCCCGGTCTCCTTGCGAGCGTACATTCTCGTGGCCATCGCTGCCAGCAATAATGCACAGTGGCCATATTCCTGCCAAGTCTTTCTACAGTATCTCAGAAGGAACATGTAGCTTCTCGTAGCCTCGTAGCCCTATTACAGAACCTCGTTCAAACTCAGTGATGTGCTGATAATGGAACCTTAGTCGCTTTAAAGGCATTCTTAACTAATATCAACTCACCTCGTCTAATCAGAGATAACTAACACTCACGACAGTTACAGCGTGTATTTAAAGCAAACCTTATTTGCATCGTCATAGTGGCGTTACCTGCATCTGAATGGACATCGTCTTTCAGATGTAGAAAGAATGTGAAAACAGTGACTTATTTGAATAAAAGTTACTCTACATGTACTTAAAATATCTTATTTATGAGATGTTACCGAAACTTTATGCGCAATGCCTCTAAACGACCCGTTTGTAACTTACTATTGTTTACAGCGCAGATCTTCAAATAATTGTTGATTTACGTACTAGAAAAGTGTTTTAAACGTTGAAATTTCTTTAGC
The DNA here is from genome assembly GCF_023864345.2 of Schistocerca serialis cubense. Taxonomy (NCBI): domain Eukaryota; kingdom Metazoa; phylum Arthropoda; class Insecta; order Orthoptera; family Acrididae; genus Schistocerca; species Schistocerca serialis. The sequence goes on from NC_064645.1 coordinate 636,548,509, forward strand.
GGAAAGAAGACAAGAAAGATTACGTATCTGAGTTGAAAATAAGCCGTTCTCTGTAGCACAGATGGGAAATTTTTGATATTTCTCTGCACTGATTCTGCCCAACAGGTTCCTCAGCGAGTGGTGCTTTTCCTTCACTCGTGGGGCCCACTCAGTGGGGCTTAAACCTCCTGAAACGCGAACGCGCTACGAGAGCGGAGGAGCTTTACAGTCCTGCGGTAAAAGGCGAAAGCCAAAGAGCTGCCCAGAAAACTCGAAAAGTGCTTACGGCGCGAAGTCTGCAGCAAGCGCTTAAACTTACAGTAGTAGCACCTGAGACCACACGATAACATCTGCCGCTACCGCTTCTCAGACGTTTCATTCCTTAAACTAGGTTCACATATTAGTGAATGTTTGTGCTTAGTTTTGGTGCTCTGATACTGTTGTGCTACCGCAAGCCATCGCACTTGCTAGGTTGTATTCTTCAAATAGGCCACGGTCCGTCACTACACATCGGACCAGCGAGTCGCCATTGTAGACGCTAGCAGACCGAGCGCCGCCACTCGGCTGATCTTACTCGACAAGCTAGCGCACAGTTCTACAGTCGACTTTTATAGGAGTGGTTCACTTGTTACTGCTTCAGAGAGCTCATTTGCAGAGAAGCTAGTTAGCATAGCCTTCAGCTAAGTCAGTAGCTGCGACCTAGCCAGGCGCCACACACAGTCTATACATAGACAATTGATCTATATGTGTGAAGCAATCAGAATTGAAAAGAAGTATTCGCAGTTCAGTCTATAACTGCACTTCTAAATACACTCCTGGAAATGGAAAAAAGAACACATTGACACCGGTGTGTCAGACCCACCATACTTGCTCCGGACACTGCGAGAGGGCTGTACAAGCAATGATCACACGCACGGCACAGCAGACACACCAGGAACCGTGGTGTTGGCCGTCGAATGGCGCTAGCTGCGCAGCATTTGTGCACCGCCGCCGTCAAGTCAGCCAGTTTGCCGTGGCATACGGAGCTCCATCGCAGTCTTTAACACTGGTAGCATGCCGCGACAGCGTGGACGTGAACCGTATGTGCAGTTGACGGACTTTGAGCGAGGGCGTATAGTGGGCATGCGGGAGGCCGGGTGGACGTACCGCCGAATTGCTCAACACGTGGGGCGTGAGGTCTCCACAGTACATCGATGTTGTCGCCAGTGGTCGGCAGAAGGTGCACGTGCCCGTCGACCTGGGACCGGACCGCAGCGACGCACGGATGCACGCCAAGACCGTAGGATCCTACGCAGTGCCGTAGGGGACCGCACCGCCACTTCCCAGCAAATTAGGGACACTGTTGCTCCTGGGTTATCGGCGAGGACCATTCGCAACCGTCTCCATGAAGCTGGGCTACGGTCCCGCACACCGTTAGGCCGTCTTCCGCTCACGCCCCAACATCGTGCAGCCCGCCTCCAGTGGTGTCGCGACTGGCGTGAATGGAGGGACCAATGGAGACGTGTCGTCTTCAGCGATGAGAGTCGCTTCTGCCTTGGTGCCAATGATGGTCGTATGCGTGTTTGGCGCCGTGCAGGTGAGCGCCACAATCAGGACTGCATACGACCGAGGCACACAGCGCCAACACCCGGCATCATGGTGTGGGGAGCGATCTCCTACACTGGCCGTACACCACTGGTGATCGTCGAGGGGACACTGAATAGTGCACGGTACATCCAAACCGTCATCGAACCCATCGTTCTACCATTCCTAGACCGGCAAGGGAACTTGTTGTTCCAACAGGACAATGCACGTCCGCATGTATCCCGTGCCACCCAACGTGCTCTAGAAGGTGTAAGTCAACTACCCTCGCCAGCAAGTTCTCCGGATCTGTCCCCCATTGAGCATGTTTGGGACAGGATGAAGCGTCGTCTCACGCGGTCTGCACGTCCAGCACGAACGCTGGTCCAACTGAGGCGCCAGGTGGAAATGGCATGGCAAGCCGTTCCACAGGACTACATCCAGCATCGTCTCCATGGGAGAATAGCAGCCTGCATTGCTGCGAAAGGTGGATATACACTGTACTAGTGCCGACATTGTGCATGCACTGTTGCCTGTGTTTATGTGCCTGTGGTTCTGTCAGTGTGATCATGTGATGTATCTGACCCCAGGAATGTGTCAATAAAGTTTCCCCTTCCTGGGACAATGAATTCACGGTGTTCTTATTTCGATTTCCAGGAGTGTATTATTGTACAAAGTCAAGATCGACGTTCACCGCTGATGCTGAATTAAAGCTAACTATTTAATTGTATTCCTGTCTAATAACTTTCTAATCACCTAAGATGTTCCAGATACATCCCATCTAGTGTAGTTCATTGATCCTCACGTCAGCCTACGTGCAATTAATTGCCACACCTCGTGATCAAACTAAGAGTCAAATTGCGTGGCTCAGCCGGGTCAACCTTTTTCCATGAGGCCCATAGTTCCACCTCATACTTAAAAGATACAGACGTGAAAATGTAACTGAAACTTGCCAATAAAGGATTATACCTGTTGGAACTGGTTCAAATGGCTCTGAGCACTATGGGACTTAACATCTTAGGTCATCAGTCCCCTAGAACTTAGAACTACTTAAACCTAACTAACCTAAGGACATCACACACATCCATGCCCGAGGCAGAATTCGAACCTGCGAACGTAGCAGTCGCGCGGTTCCGGACTGAAGCGCCCAGAACCGCACGGCCACCGCGGCCGGCCCTGTTGGAACTGCTATTTTGTGTTCATTCATGATGTTTACCTACTTACTTATTTTTCCTTTTCATTATGCAATTACAGTAGCATTATCAATCCTATGATATGGTTATGAAGATTTCGTCACGTTAAGCAAATGATATACAAAGATGCGGCGTATCTAAAAATGAAATGTGGATTTATGGATGTGTAAACGACAAGTATACTGTAAACATTTGCACATGGTTATGCATGAAGACATCACGAAGCATCATGTGGCATGGAAAGTAGTACGCGGTACAAACAGTGCACAACATACTATATTCTGAAGAAAGGACGTTCTTCCGTGCCGGCCGCTGTGGCCGAGCGGTTCTAGGCGCTACAGTCCAGAACCGCGCAGCTGCTACGATCGCAGGTTCGAATCCTGCCTCGGGCATCGATGTGTGTCATGTCCTTAGGTTAGTTAGGTTTAAGTAGTTCTAAGGCTAGGGGAATGATGACTTCAGGTGTTCAGTCCCATAGTGCTCAGAGCCATTTGAATCATTTTTTGAACGTTCTTCATGGCAGATACTGTCTAGCATCTAAGTGAACACGTCAGACTCGTTAATGCATCGGTACGGTTGATGTTTCTTGCTCCGAGGCCTTGGTACATCAATTTACATTTACTGCCGACAGCACTGTTCCAGTTTCATTTACTTACTAGTAGCTGAGTTTGGCTTTTTATATATTCCTGTTTGGTCCTGTTTGGGCGTATTAGCATATTAAAGAACGTATCAGGAACCATAGTTATATAACGTTTGTCGAATAAAGAGAACTACTAGAATCTCAATTTATGTGTGTCTACCTTATATTTTAGACTACTTTTCTACTTTTCGATCGTACTGAATCCAAATGGTCGTGAAACACAAATAGCTCTTTATTCACACGAAATAATGGTTATACCGACAGGCGACATGAAATTGATTGCATATTTCCGGATTTCCTGAAAGCTTTTGATACCGTCCTTCACAAGCAAGTTGTAAACAAACTACGTGCGTACGGAGTATCGTCTCAGTTGCGCGACTGGATTCATAATCTGCATCCGAAAAGGCGCAGCCCGTAGTGCTGACGGAAAGTCATTGAGTTAAGCAGAAGTGATATCTGGCGTTGTCCAAGGAAGTGTTACAGTACCTTTCTTGTTCCTAACCTATGTAAACGATTTAGGAAACAATCTCAGCAGCCTTCTTAGATGGTTTGCAAATAATAGTGCCGTTAATCGTCATGCGATATCATCAGGTGATTAAAAGCAAATGCATAATCATTTGGACAAAATATGTGTATGAAGCAGAAAGGTGCAGTTGAATCTAAATAATGAAAAGTGCGAAGACATCCACATCCGCTAAATTCCGGTTACACGATAAATCACAAGTCTAAAGGCTATCAATTCAGCTAAATACTTAGGGATTACAATAAACTTAAATTGGAACAATCACGTTGTGTGGAAGGTTAACCAAAGATTGTGATTTATTGACAAATGCAAAAATCTACTAAAGAGACTTCTTACACTGCACTTATCCATCTACTTCTGGAGTGTTGCATCGCGGTATGGGATTCGGATCAGATAGGTTTGACGGACATCGAAAGAGCTCGAAGAAGGACCACTGGATTTTTATATCGCAAATCAGGGGACAGAACATAAAATGTATGATACGTGAGCTGCGGTGGCAATCGTTAAAACAAAGACGTTAATCTATGCGACAAGATCTTTTCGTAAAATTTCTCCTTCTAACGGAAAAGTATTTTGTTGATGCCCCCCTACGTATGGGGAAGCGATCATTGTAATAAAATTACAGAAATAAAGACTCGTCCGCTAAGATTAAAGAGCTCGTTTTGCCGAGCGCTGTCCGACAGTGGAGCGGTATGGAAATAGCTTGAAGATAGTTCGATGAACCCTCTACCAGAAACTCAGTTGTGAACTGCAGAGAAGTCATGTAGATGTAGATGTTCGTGTCCAGAGAATACTTCAATGCGTGATCACACTTCGGTAAAAAATGAGAAAGAGGGTGACTTAGTTGCATACGATGCCGATATAGTTGTACTCAGCTTTAAATGTCAGAATAAAACGCGTGGAATAAACTGAGAAAAGAATACAAAATCTAAACGTCAGTACCAGGTAACGAAGAGAAGTCCCCGGTTCAAACATAATGTTTCACTTGCTGATGTTAGAAAACATCAAAAGGCAGGATCGCACAATACATATTTTTTTTAAATTCATGGTAACCGGTTTCAACATTCTTAAATGTCATCTTCAGGTCTTAAATGTTTTTCATAATAAAACGTGTTCATTTTACGATGAACCTCATACACAAGATGTCAAGTGGATAAAACTCAGCGATATTATCAACGTTTGTCATCTAAAATATTTGAGCACACACAGCACCTTGTCGAAAGGCCATGTCCATTTCAGTATTGTTCACAGATGCTTGTTACATGACACAAATATGGTACACAACAGCACATCTGTTTAAATATACCGGACACTTACTGAAGGGTGCCAATCCACTTTTAAATTTGGAAGGCAGGAGAAAGGCCGTACCAGAAAGAGGCTGCAAGGGCGGGTGTTATGTTTGTTGCACCTAGAAAGCCAAGTTGATAGCGCACTGCGCGCGAAAGTCGACATTCTAGATTTGTGTCTCCGTCCAGCATACCGTTCTAATCTGCCACTAAGTTTCAAAACAGCACTCATCTCTCTGCAGACCAAACGTTTAATTCTGCAATCCGTAGGTTGTGCTTCAAATCCCACTCCGCATTTGCCTTACTCCCACCGGAGCTAAGCTCGCAATGTATGCAGGAGAATGTAAAGGATGAAAAGCAGGAAGTACTAACATAAGTGTGTTTGTAAGGGTGAGACATGTGTAGCGCCAGGATAGCCCATTGGTTAAGAGCATTGCCCGTGATAATAGGGTTCCTAATCAATCTCGTATGATATTTAATTTTTCCCTGCTTTTGATACGTTCCAATATCAGTCATACTAATAGTAGGTAGCATTACTGGGTCTTCTTTGAATTATTATTCTTTTTACATTTAATTTTTTGAATGATTTTTGTTTACTGTTTTAGAGATTTTATATTAAATGCGTATTAAATTGGGTATATGCTTTCCATTTTGAATATAAGCCAAATGAAATACAATACAATCGGAAGCTTTCTTTTTTTAGACTACCTTTAAGCCCAAATGAACCGGCATCTGCAGTGTAACGCAACATGTGGAAGCAAGGCATCACTAAATGTGATGAATAATACTTACCCAGAGTAAACTATAAATCCCATATACTGTGGGCTTATCAGTTATTCAACGCAGTTGGTTTCATAACGATCCTTACTAACGTGACCTAGGTGCCAGAAATGTTCACTTAAATCTGCATGTGAAATCATTTGTTGGTTTACGACGCTCGTATAATGATTTTAAGTTATCCTAAGACAGCTGTTATTTCATAATAAAATAATGCCATACTATTGTTGGGGTCTACAGAGTAAAACTAACCCCAAGAAAGGATGTCTGTATGTCGAGCCATAATTACCACTCACCGTGTGCTATGTACTTTGCACACAACTCGCTTTGACATGGCTCGTATACGACGCATGGTGATGTTGGATTTCGCTACCTGATTTTAAGCTGCAAGGGCCGCCGTGAAACCAAGTAGACCACTTGGCTCTCGCTGTTTCTGCTTCGTAGGTCCAAGATCTCTCGTATACCTTTGAAGTTATCGCGGAACGCAGCCGGGGTGTAAATTTTACGTTACAATCTGCCGGCCTTTACAACCGCCGTCAACGTAGCCTTCGCGTGCCGTAGTACGACTTTTGTTTTATGAGACTCTTGAGCTCTACCTCCCTTGCTGCCCCTGCCTTACACTTCCACAAGCTTTTACGTTGTGTTGTTACGCTACAGTATACCTCGCTTACCCTGTAGATTTAGTTTATAATAAATAACAAAAATTAAACGTGGTTGTTTTACGTATGGGGAAAGGCTATGTTTACGTCAACTTATTGTAATAAGAAGAATCGTTAAGTTTTCAGATTTTCGGCCGTAAAGTGTTGTTTAATTCTGCAGATATGTTGCGTTTACCTTGATGATCCTTTTTCCTGGAGCACAGGTTGAAAATAAGAATTACTTCTCTAAATGATATTCCTGAAGATTTATAATAGGGCAGTATGGGGCAATATTTATCAGCCGACGTGCAAGTAACATACATGTGCTCCGTGAAAACATGGACACATGCTATTTGTATAACCGCATTTTTCCTTTCACCTTACTTTGCAGCTGCATATAATAAATGCTACACAAGCACCGAAAATAATATACGTAGTAGAAGGGGCCATACACCAGAAATGGGTGGCATTTGTATTTAAAACTTTGATTAACAAGCAGGTCAGTAACAGCAATATGAAAGAATCTATAGAGTAGGTACAAAATGCAATCTAAGGATAACATCTTTTAGTAGAAAACCACCAATATAACGAATTGCGATGTGGACTGCACGGATTGCAGCAAAATGACACTTTTGGAAATACCAGTTACATGAAAACAATAAACGTATGGCACAGAATGCTTAGTTCTAAGTGAACAGTTATAATTCGCTTTTTCTCTCTCCATTCAACTAAATTCCAGATATTCATATGCTCAATTACTTTAGCAAAATTAGCTTTATCAACAATTGTAAAACGTACTGATCATCTCTGTAGGTTTGAAATGCACTTAATATGTGAGAACTTTGTATCCCTATCACTAATATCTCTGACTTTCCACGTATCTTTCTTGCAGCTGTAACATTAGGTTGTCAGCTGCTGATGGTCGAAGAAGAAAAAGGTTTTGTGAGTAGATAACTGTTTCAGAACAATGTAAATTCTTTTCTGTTTTGTATTATGAACGATGATATTAAATTGTACACATTTACAGACAAGCTTTTTTTCTTCCTTCAGACAAAAGATACAACTGAAGTGGAAAAATGAGAAGCAAAGTAAGCGAACACGACTTCCAGTACCCATGAAATAAATTTAAAAACTGATTATACGAGGTACCCACCAAAATGTAATGTCGCTTGTCCACCACTTTCAAAGCGGAATGCGAAATACTAAGTTTGATTCTGTACTGTTTTCAGAAGGAAACCAAGACCATTCTTGGAAAACATGGAAATTTACAAGAATACCATAGGTCAGAGTTCTTCCAATTGTTTTGAAAACCATAAACGTTAGGTCTTGGCTTTCAGTCAACCAGCAATCGACAAATTTCCCAACATTGACGACTAAACGCAGTCTGACATAAGTGAAAGAAAAACAGCCCTTGGTCACTATTTTTAACAAATTAACCTGGTTTCAACACTGCTAGGAGTGTCTTCCTCAGAATTTAAATCAAAGAATGGTCTATATTCTGTAACATGGTCACAGAATTATGACTAAAAACGAATGATGGGATTTAAGTACGGAATCATCGTAAAAGATTGGCAGTACTTGTATGTCATTTATAAAATAATAAATATGCCGTTTTGCCACCTGCACCACGCAAGAACGAGCAGCCCTTAGTGGCTCACCATCACAGTTTTCTTTGTCTTAAATATGTTTGTGACTAATGCCCTTTTGGCGTGTTTATTATTTTATAAATGACATATAAGTACTGCCAATAAAAGGTGAAACGGAGGCTTTGGGAGATGATGTGATGAAGATGCTAGAGAATCAAATAGAAAATGAGTCTGGGCCCAGTTTAATGTAATTTAATTCGTGCAGAAATAACAAGGTAGAAGGAGAAGTTGAAGTATGTGTAAAAGTTGCACATAAAACCAAAAATATTGAGGCAAGCATTTCTTGTACAGGTCGAAATGTAGAGGCGTGCACGTATGAGCTCTTACTCCAGAATATTTTTCTAGTAACAGTCTACATATTCCCTGTAGACGCCCTTCGGCTGTTTAACAGGCGTACAAGTATGAAACCGAAATAGATGACAACCGCACGCAGTCAAGTCTGAAGAAAAAGCAGCGTGCTCTACTATTTCCCACATGAATGCCTCGATCATTTGCCTGAGCCGTTTTCTGTGTGGGTTGGGTTGATTTGGGGGAAGAGACCAAACAGCGAGGTCACCGGTCTCATCGAATTAGGGAAGCATGGAGAAACAAGTCGGCCGTGCTCTGCCAAAGGAACCATCATGGCATTTGCCTGAAGCGATTTAGGAAAATCACGGAAGAAAGGAGTGACCCTGATTAATTGCAACTTTGTTCGGTATTTTAAGAATAACTTGAAAGAGATGGTACGGTTGAGATATATATAGAAATACACGCTAATGTTAAATTCAGTATAGTAAATTTGTGTTATGAAAGCAGATTTCCTAACCAGTTATCCAGAAAGTCCGTTAGAAGACAAGTTATCCACAGAGAACTGAAGAGCGTAAAACCTCATGTAAGAGGTTCAAAAAAATGCTTCAAATGGCTCTGAGCACTATGGGACTTAACACCTGAGGTCATCAGTCCCCTAGAACATAGAACTACTTAAACCTAACTAACCTAAGGACATCACACACATCCATGCCCGAGGCAGGATTCGAACCTGCGACCGTAGCGGATCCAGACTGTAGCGCCTAGAACCACTCGGCCTCCCCGGCCGGCCATGCAAGATTGTGGTTTGTGGGATTAGAGGGACCAGACTGCTACGATCATCGGTCCCTTGTTCCAAAAACTAAAAACACCCACACAGAATAAAAAACGAACAACAGAAAAGACGGCTGACGACACAGGACAAGAAAGACTTAGACAGAGATAAGACAAAACGAATTAAAATGACACAGAGTGTGACAGTGGTTGGCAGACCATAGAGACAAAAAAGGAAAAGACAACCATCGAGAAACACACGAAAACTCGGTTTAAAATCGTAGGCCAAAGGCCAGACTCAAAACAAATAAAACATAACAAACACTCAGATTAAGTTATAAAAACCCTCTGCCCAAATAAAACGCAAAACTAAGCCAGCCATAGCAGGGTCATCAATTAACAGGGCAGGCACAGCTAAAAGACGACGCTCCAACAAAATGTGTCAAAGCCGACCCGCAGCGACAGAGAGGCGGGTCTGCATGGCGCAGTAAATGGCTGTGTGTCAAGTGGGTGTGGCCAATGTGGAGCCGACAAAGGACTACTGAGTCCCTGCGAGTGGCTCGCATGGACGACCGCCACACATCCGTCGTCTCCTCTATAGGACGGAGTTTGTTTGGTGTGATCAGGTTCCGCCATTCAGTGTCCCAAAGTTCTAAAATTTTGCGGCGTAAGATTGCTCGCATATGAGTCGCCGGGAGGCTAATATCCAGAGATGGTTTACTGGTGGCCTCTTTTGCCAGGCGGTCTACATGATCATTGCTGGATATCCCAACATGGCCTGGGGTCCACACAAAGACCACAGGGCGGCCGCAACGGGCAAGAGCATGGAGGGACTCCTGGACAGCCATCACCAGGCGAGAGCGAGGGAGACACTGGTCGATAGCTCGTAAACTGCTCAGGGAGTCGCTACAGATAACAAAGGACTCACTGGAGCATGAGCGGATATACTCTAGGGCACAAAAGATGGCGACCAGCTCAGCAGTGAAAACGCTGCAGCCAGCCGGCAAGGAGCGTTGCTCGGAATGGTCCCCTAGAGTCAGAGCATAACCGACACGACCAGCAACCATCGAACCATCAGTGTAAAACACGCCAGGGCCCTGATACGTGGCTAGGATAGAATTAAAGCTGCGGCAGAAGGCCTCCGGAGGCACTGAGTCCTCGGGCCCTGTGCCAATCGAGCCGAAGGCAAGAGCGGGGCTCACGCGACGGGAGTGTATGCAGAGGGGCCCGGAAAGGAGGTGGAAGAGGGAAAACCCCAAGCCTGGAGAGAAGCTCTCTGATTCGGACCGCGTTCGTACAACCCGACTGGGGCCGATGTTCTGGGAGATGGACGACCGATTGTGGGAACAGAAGTTAGGATGCTTGGGCAAGCTACAAACATGCGTAGCATAAGCGGCCTGTAAACGTTGGCACTGTAACCGCAGTGGAGGGACACCTGCCCCCACAAGTATACTATCCACAGGGCTGGTCCGGAAAGAACCAGTGACAAGGCGTATACCGCTGTGAAGGAGTGGGTCCAGCACCCGCAACGCAGATGGGGAAGCTGAACCATAAGCCAGGCTCTCATAATGCTTGGTAGAGCTGTAACAGGGTAGCGTGGTCGGCGCCCCAGCTGGTGTGGCTCAAGCATCGCAAAGCATTAAGATGTCGCCAGCACATCTGCTTAAGCTGCCGAATATGCGGGAGTCAAGTCAACTGTGCATCAAAACCCACACCCAAAAAGAGATGTGTCTCCACCACAGCAAGAAGGTCGCTAGCAAGATAAACCTGCAGCTCAGGGTGAACTGTTCGTCGCCGGCAGAAATGCATAACGCAGGTCTTGGCAGCCGAAAACTGGAAGCCATGCGCGACAGCCCAAGACTGCGCCTTATGGTTAGCGCCTTGCAGCTGACGTTCTGCAGCTGCAATGCCAGTGAAGCTATAGTAGAGGCAGATGTCGTCAGCATACAAGGACGCTGAGACAGACGTTCCCACCGCCGAAGCGAGCCCGTTAATTGCAAATAAAAACAGGCAGACACTTAAAACAGATCCCTGTGGCACCCGCTTCTCCTGAATTCGGGAGGAACTATGGGAGGCAGCAACTTGCACGCCGAAGGTTCGATGCGACAGAAAATTTCGGATGAAAATCGACAGTGGACCCCGAAGACCCCAACCATGAAGCGTAGAGAGGATGTGATGGCGCCATGTCGTATCGTACGCCTTCCGCATGTCGAGAAAGACAGCGACGAGGTGCTGTCGGCGGGCTAATGCCATATGGATGGCTGACTCTAGGCTCACCAGATTGTCGGCGGCAGAGCGGCCTTTACGGAACCCACCCTGAGACAGAGCTAGAAGGCCCCGAGACTCGAGTACCCAACTCAACCACCGGCTCACCATGCGTTCGAGCAACTTGCACAGAACATTGGTGAGGCTAATGGGGCGGTAGCTGTCCACCTCCAAAGGGTTCTTGCCACGTTTCAAAACGGAGATAACAATGCTTTCCCGCCATTGCGACGGAAACTCACCCTCGACCCAGAGACGGTTGGAAAGGTCGAGGAGGCGTCGCTGGCAGTTCATTGAAAGGAGTTTCAGCATCTGACAGTGGATGCGATCTGGCCCAGGAGCTTTTAACAGGTCAAGCGGCTAGGGCACTGTGAAATTCCCACTCATTGAATGGAACGTTGTGGGATTCAGGATGGTGGCTGCGAAATGAAAGGCTCCAACGTTCCATCCGCTCTGTAATTAAGCGGGAGGCCAGTGGGTAATTCGCAGAAGCAGAACTCAGAGCAAAATGCTCTGCCAAACGGTTGGCAATTACGTCGGAGTCAGTACAATCTGCTCCATTCTGTGAGCGCGCAGGGACGCTGACAGGGGTCTGATAGCCATAGAGGCGTCTAGTCTTGGCCTGAGATGGAGTGACATGGAGGCCAATGGTAGAGACATACCGTTCCCACCATTCCTGCTTGCGTTGGCGGATAAGGCGGCGGGCCCGCGCACGCAGCCGTTTGAAGGCGATGAGGTGTTCTATGGAGGGATGTCACTTGTGACGCTGGAGCGCCCGCCGGCGATCTTTAATCCCCTCAGCAATCTCAGGCGACCACCAAGGCACTGTCCTCCGCCGAGGGGACCCAGAAGAACGGGGAATGGCAGATTCTGCGGCAGTAACGACCCCGGTGGTGACCGAGTGAACCACTGCATCAATGGCGTCATTAGAAAGAGGCTCAATAGCGGCAATGGAGGAGAACAAGTCCCAGTCAGCCTTATTCATAGCCCATTTGCTAGGGCGCCCAGAAGAGTGACACTGTGGCAGTGACAGAAAGATTGGAAAGTGGTCACTACCACACAGGTCGTCATGCACACTCCATTGGACAGACGGTAAGAGTTTAGGCCTGGAGATCGAAATGTCAGTGGCGGAGTACGTGCCATGCGCCACACTGTAATGTGTGAAGGCACCATCATTTAAAATGGAAAGGTCGAGCTGCGCCAATGCATGCTCAACGGTGGCGCCTCGATCTGTTGCCACTGACCCACCCCACAGAGGGTTATGGGTGTTGAAGTCGCCCAGTAACAGGAAAGGTGGCGGCAGTTGGGCTATCAGTGCAGCCAGGACATGCTGTGGGACATCACCATCTGGTGGAAGGTAAAGACTGCAGATAGTAACAGCTTGTGGCGTCCACACCCTAACAGCGACAGCCTCTGAAGGTGTTTGTAGAGGGACAGACTCGCTGTGAAGGGAGTGAATGACATAGATGCAGACGCCACCAGATACCCTTTCATAAGCTGCCTGGTTCCTAAAACACCAATACCCACGGAGGGCTGGGGTTTGCATTGCCAGAAACCAAGTTTATTGAAGAGCAAAGCAGAGGAAAGGGTGAAGGCTAATAAGTTGTCGGAGCTCAGCAAGATGGTGGAAGAAACCGCCTCAGTTCCACTGATATTGTCCATGACTGAGAAAGGCGTGAAGGGACTGGGGAGGCAGATTACACCGCTGTGTCACCTGCTGCCTCCGATTGAGCACCGGTGCTAGTGCTATCCATGGTGTCTGAGGGACCGGCGAGATTGAGGTCCTTAGCGGACGCCAGAATCTCCACGTCTTCCTCAGAAGGAGAGCTGGAAGATTGCGTTGGGGTAGGTGCCACCGCGAGTTCCTTGGGCTTAGAGCTCTTCTTCTTGGATTTTTCACGCTGCTCCTTGGGTTTCACTGGCTGGGAGGGTTTCACGGATTCAGTCTCCGGGACAGAGGAGTATCGTGAAGCCCTACGACCAGCTGATTGTGGGCACTTATGCCACTGTCAGTCGTCAGCCTTCCCGTTTGCGGAAACATAGGAAGGAAGGGACCCAAGGGACCCCTTAAGAGCGTGAGAAGCCGAGGAAGTTGGACACTTCTCCTGCTTAGAAGTGGGGAGGGTGTTGCTCCCGAGGTCGGTGGCGCAGGAGCAACAGGTGGGTAGTGCCCCCCATGGGCAAGAGGGAATGTGGAGTTGTATGGCTCTGTGATTTGGCTGGAAAATGCTGAAGTAATTGGGCTAACACGTTTGTCGTTGCAGCAGCATAGGAGGAAGTTATTCGCACCGTATGTAGTCGTTCATATTTTCGCTTGGCCTCTTTATAGGTCAGTCGGTCCAGGGTCTATTCTATGATTTTGCGCTCTTTCTGTAAGATCCTGCTGTCCGGTGAGCAAGCTGAATGGTGCTCTCCGCAGTTGACACAGATGTGATTGGCGTCCGCAATCTCGACATGTGAGGCTGGAAGTGCAGCGGGAAGACATGTGGCCGAACCTCCAGCACTTAAAGCACCGCATCGGGGGAGGGATATAGGGCTTGACGTCACATTAGTAGACCATGACCTTCTCCGGTAATGTATCACCCTCGAAGGCCAAGATGAAGGCATCGGTAGCAACCTGATTGTCCCTCGGATCCCGATGAACGCGCCGGACGAAATGTCGACGCTCTAACTTGACGCGCAGCTCGTCATCAGACTGCTAAAGTAGGTCCCTATGGAAAATAATACCCTGGACCGTATTTAAACTCTTATTTGGTGTGATGGTAACGTTAACATCTCCCAACTTGTCACAAGCAAGTAACCTGCGTGACTGGGCAGAGGATGCCGTTTTTATCGAAACTGACCCAGAGCGCATTTTGGACAAGCTTTCCACCTCCCCAAACTTGTCTTCTAAATGCTCTACAAAGAACTGAGGCTTCACGGATACAAAGGATTCTCCATCAGCTCTGGTACAGACGAGATACCGGGGGGAATACGTTTCACTGTCATTCATAGCCTTTCGTTCCTCCCAAGGTGTGGCCAGGGAGCGGAACGATTTGGGGTCATACACATTAACTTTAAAATAAGCTCTCGAACGCTTAGCGACTGCTGGTGGCTGGCCACCAGCAAGAGACGATGTGCCATTCTTCATTGCGTGTCATCCACCCTGATGCCACCTACTCCGACCAAGGGCCATCCCCATGGGTGCCACCCAGCCACAGCAAGGGCCACCTGGCAGGATGGCCTTTGCCGGGAGTCCTGATGCCCCAGAGGGATAGGCATCTACTCCTTGCCATACATGGGGAGGTAGCAGCTCAGGCATCAGCAGTGCAATCCCTGCGTTGTCAAGGGGCTACAACTAACAGGGTACATGGCGACCCCACTACAATGGACTGGCCACCGTGCTGGATTTTAGGTGACATGTAGTCCATGGTCGCCGTCGGTGCAGAAAGTGGCACTGCACATCGCACGGCGGAAAGTGCACGCAGGAACATAACCATGCCCAAGGGATGGAGAGCGGGCAGGACTGCAATGCAACGACGAATAAGCTGGCGAAAGGTCTGACCGCAAGATGGACACAATGCGCCACGTAAGGCTCCCTTCCCCAATCGGCTCGCTCTTCGGAAGAATTTTGAGACATGGAGGTCAGACCCGACAGGGGACCATCACATAAGGCCGAAACTTTTGAGACTCGTTAGTCGCCTCTTACGACAGGCAGTAATACCGCGTGCCTATTCTTTCCCCCGGACCCGCAGGGAGGGGCCATGTAAGAGGAAAAAAGGCCAGTATAATTCAAGATGCGACATTACTTTCATTCCACAAAAATTATTGTAATATTATGTGGAAATTCATTAAAATTAAAAGCAATAGCATGTATTACAAACGTCAATTCACAAAATTTAAGCATCTAGTAGTTGCACAACATGTTTTACCGTAATTATTAGAATTATAAAAAAATTTAAGTGCCCATGGTTTGACGCCACTTCAAAACGAATTTTGGAAAGTTAATTTAGTAAGTAGTGTCCTTAGTGATATATGTAATCTGTCACTGTCACAAGGGATTTTCCCACGTGTATTAAAATATACAAGATTACTCAATCCCTTCTAAAGAAACGTCACAAGAAACATTTAAATAATAATTTACAGTTTTCAAAGTGACGACTTTTTCCAAAATATTCGGCGAAATAATGTAGTCTCACATTTGAGTACACACAATCAACGTGAAGATGCTGTTTTCACATTCGCTCACCAAAAATTACAAACATTAAATAATAAAATAACACCAATTGATAGTTTCTGTAATCTGTGGAAGGGATTTTTGGCATATGTCATGTTGCTCTCGTGAAACACAAGATTTATGGAATTCATAGCTTTACTCACAACTTTTTTGAATCATAATTAACAAACAGAAAGGAAAAATTTTTGCTAAATAATTCAGACGATGTGGGAAGAGTAAAAACTTTAATTATTGGGGAAAAATCGTAAAAGGGCTCATGCAGGGTTTAATTTTAGGTCGACTCCTAATTCCTTATATATGTGAATGACCTCCCGCTTAACTTTCAAAAAGCGGAATTGGTAGCTTTCGCAGATGATACTAATGTTATAACAAATCACATTAAAGAGAAAGCAATAGACGAGATTGTTACTATTGGAGTCTCCCTAAAAGTCTAATTTTAAGAAAACACAATATATCGAGTGCTGTAGAACAAATAGAGTCATAACAACTAATGTAGTACATGAACAAGGGTCAATAAACCGAAGAGATTGCTCCATATATTCGGGTGTTCATACTGATGAAAGCCTGAAATGAAAGAAGTATATTAATAATTTGCCTAAACGATTAAGGTTAGTTACTTTTCCTCTTCGTATAATTGGTGACCTTACAAACAAACAATCAAATCAGTCACCTGTCATATTGTAAATATTTCAACTCATTAATGTTATCCTTGTGTTACTCATCACTTAGAAAACACTGATTGTATAAAAGCCAGGAATAAGAACAATATGCAGTGTTTACATGCAGTAATCATCTAAGTAACTCTTCAAGAAGCTAGGCATATTAACTACACTATAACGTTA
Organism: Schistocerca serialis cubense; assembly: GCF_023864345.2. NCBI lineage: Eukaryota > Metazoa > Arthropoda > Insecta > Orthoptera > Acrididae > Schistocerca > Schistocerca serialis. The sequence goes on from NC_064645.1 coordinate 636,565,130, forward strand.
AACATATTTGCTGATGAAATTCGTCATAAGTAATCCATCACAATTTGAGGATGGTGACGTCAATAGCTAGAGGAACAAAAGACCTTTATTGTCAATTACTGTAGCTGTCAGTGACTTAAAAAGTAGTACAGTATGCAGCAACAAAGTTTTATATCATTTTGGTCAATTACATAACATGTCTCACAGTAGCGAAGTAAGCTTCAAATATAATCGAAAATTACTTCTCATAGACAGCTCTTTGCGTTTCATGAACGAGTGCTTATTTACAAACTGGTAGCCTTAAAAAGGAAAACAAATAGTTTTTAAGTGTAGTTCCTCAGTGCATGAGTAGTACAAGAAATAGAGGTGGCGGTGACTCTGGTTTGTGTGTTTTGATTTACACGTCATTTCTGGGAGTACTCAATCCCTCCCATATCGGTGCCTGCGTTGTCCCCTCAAGCGACCAGGATGTCAGATACCGTATACTCGTGCTGAATGCCGAACCTGTCCTGGTGGTACAGTAGCCCTTCAGACCCGTGACACTGGAGTTTAGGGCAGCTTCTGTCCTGGACAGAAGTGATATTGGTAGAGCCTCGGACTACCCATCAGCAATGGCTGCGGTGCTGAGGTTAGTACTGAATGCTGGCCTCTGTCAGGCAGGTCTTCGGATCGCTGTAGCTCTTGTAGGGCAGCAAGTGCGAGACAAACACTAGAACACTATCATACACAAGCTGTTTCAGTACCATAACTAGAAACGAGAGTGCGAACGACATGAATGCCATTGATCTTGCTGATCAAGAAGCAAACGATAGCGGTGGTTGAGTACTAGTGTCGCTGGGTAGATGTTCTGCTCTGTAACGTAATCCACTATGACAGAACTGATTCTGTACCTCCCGACTCGTTAGCGGTCTTGTTCCACAACACCTGCTTGCGGATAATTACTGCTCAGTCACACTCCTCCTAGAGGCTGTTATGTCATACCTACCGCGTCTTGCCGGCCGGAGTGGCCGAGCGGTTCTAGGCGATACAGTCTGGAGCCACGCGACCGCTACGGTCGCAGGTTAGAATCCTGCCTCGGGCATGGGTGTGTGTGATGTCCTTAGGTTAGTTAGGTTTAAGTAGTTCTGAGTTCTAGGGGACTGATGACCTCAGAAGTTAAGTCCCACAGTGCTCAGAGCCATTTGAACCATTTTACCGCGTCTTATGAAACGTTACAGGAGTAACGTAGGTGGTTCGGTATACACTGTTCTAACCCCTTTCTGCTGAGTTACTCGCAGTCTCTCCCAAGAGTATCGAAGTGGCTGTCTTCCTAACACAGTTACTCTGTTGAGATGTGTTAACAGTTTTTTTAGGGACAAATATAAGGGACGTAATGGAACAGTATTGTTTTTCAATTGAACTTGCTTCGCTCTGTATTATTTCCATTATAATTATCCGGGCTGTTATGCCGTGGTCGGTTGATGAATTCTGTGTCGATTCCCAACGTTTCGTCTCCGACTGCGGGAGACATCTTCAAGGGGGTCCGTAGCTCGATGGAAGGTCCAACCCACCCACTGGGTCGCTACTGACTGTAGCGAGCCAGTGGGTGGGTTGAACCTTCCATCGAGCTACGGACCCCCTTGAAGATGTCTCCCACAGTCCGAGACGAAACGTTGGGAATCGACACCGACCACAGCATAACAGCCCGGATAATTATAATGGACATGATATTTCCGGCCGTGAAAGTCTACATTTTAGTATCTGTATTGTTTGTTATACTGTCGTCGTGTACACTGTAGAAAGTTAAGGAGTAATATGCCTCTAGAATTTCTTTTCTGTAATGCTATGGCAGATGTCATTTAGTGACATGGTTATCCAGCGGTCATGAAGATAAGTGAGACAACGACGAAAAACCGTACATCGTATCAGTGCTCAGTTTTTTCAGCTCTTAGCAGTGTCGTACATTGACTTTGTTAAAAAATAGACGAGAGAAATACAATTTCCCACATTGCACACTCACACTAAAATGAATAACTGCAATAAAAATTATTTCATTGGCAATATGTTTATTTCCGTGTTGCTGGTTAAATCCACACGCGGAAAAGTAAATAAAACGCGTATTCTTTGTTTTCTCATTCCACTGTCACTGATACGGTACTGTAGTGCCTGGAGCCAGGCAGCAGATGTTCTTGAGAAAGTAGACTATGGTCTTGCAGAATATCTAAATAATATTCATGTAATCAAAGACAAGATATAAGTCTTAGGATACTAAATCGGCACTGCCGTTTCTATCGGGAGCTCTCAAGAGGAGCTAAAAGGTGCGGCTATTACCAAACTTACGGAACAGCGTGTCTTGGGTAAAAAACACGACAACTAAACAATTACGGAAGGAAGAAAAAAGAAGCTAAACACTGGAAGATCAATTTGAGTCCTAGAGAAAAGTAGCAAGACTGAAGGCAGTAAAACCCTAAGAGTTACGTTAGGAGACAGATTGAATACAGACAAAACTGCGTGTATAGCAGGTCTACGTGTAGAAACAGCTATTGACGATGCTGACCTGAATACAGTCTTTCAAATTGATAGACGGACCCGAAGCCTCCGTACGGCGATTATCGAATGCAATTGTTTCCTTATTTTTCTGTACGTGGGAATGAGATTTATGATGTGCGAGACGGTTGTGGTTTTGTTCATCTGCATAAATCAGGGCACAAGTTCTTGGAGCATAACATTCGCTTTCTGTGGTACATTGGGCTATGGATTTAGCGTTGATTCATAATAATTACACACACACATACACACACACACACACACACATTAATAAAACACACTCACTACCTCACCACTCTCGGTCTCTCTCTCTCCCGACACGGTTGAAAGTACAGAGCTGTGTTCCAGAGTACCGAAGATGAACAGGTTTAAATGGCTCTCATAACTATGAGACTTAACATCTGAGGTCATCAGTCCCCTAGAACTTAGAACTACTTAAACCTAACTAACCTAAGGACGTCACACACATCCATGCCCAAGGCAGGATTCGAACCTGCGACCGTAGCGGTCGCGCGGTTCCGGACTGAAGCGCCTAGAACCGCTCGGCAACCGCAGCCGGCAGATGAACAGGTGCTCACAGCTTTTAAGGTAGGTATTTTAGAGCACATGTTTACTGGACATTTTTTCTTGTCTGGTCCATACTACCACTTCCCAAAATATGGAATGCAATGAGCTTCCAGTTGAAGAGATTTGTTTCACAATATTGAAAATCAAGAACATCTCATAGCTCTTAAGTAATGCGTTTCAGAGCCAATGTTTACTTGACATTTGTGCTTGTATTATCATGTACTTTCAGCCGTGTAAGTTGGCGCCAACCTTTTTGATACACCCTGTATATAAAAACCGTGAATGTGTGAGTGTGTGTTAGAAGAGTAATATGTGTTTCTAGTGAATGTGGTCAACGCTAAGTCCAAAGCCGTTTATATCACAAAAAGCGAATGCTACGTCTCCAACTAATTTGTACCCTAATGAACAAATCAACAAACCCGCAATCGTCTTGGTTCAAATGGCTCTGAGCACTATGGGACTCAACTGCTGTGGTCATCAGTCCCCTACAACTTAGAACTACTTAAACCTAACTAACCTAAGGACATCACACACATCCATGCCCGAAGCAGGATTCGAACCTGCGACCGTAGCAGTCGCACGGTTCCGGACTGCGCGCCTACGCAATCGTCTTGCGCAATATATATATATATATATATATATATATATATATATATATATATATATATATATATATATATATATATATATATATGTGTGTGTGTGTGTGTGTGTGTATGTGTGTGTGTGTGTGTGTGTGTGTGTGTGTGTGTATATATATATAATGTGATAAAAAGTATCTAAACATCTGGCCGAAAATGACTTACAAGTTCGTGGCGCCCTCCATCGGTAATGCATCGGTAATGCTGGAATTCAATATGGTGTTGGCCCACTCTTAGCCTCGATGACAGCTCTCACTATCGCAGGTATACGTTCAGTCAGATGCTGGAAGGTTTCTTGGCGAATGGCATCCCATTCTTCACGGAATGCTTCACCGAGGAGAGCTATTGATGAGGGTCGGTGAGGCCTGGCACGAAGCCGACGTACCAAAACATCCCAAAGTTGCTCTATAGGATTCAGGTCAGGAATCTGTGCAAGCCAGTCCATTACAGGGATGTTACTGTCGTGTAACCACTCCGCCACAGGCAGTGCATTATGAACAGGTGTTCGATCCCGTTGAAAGACGCAATCGCTATCCCTGAATTGTTCTTTAACAGTGGAAGGCAAGAAGGTGCTTAAAACATCAATGTAGGCCTGTACTGTGATAGTGTTACGTAAAACAACAAGTGGTGCAAGCACCCTCCATGAAAAACACGACCGCACCATAACACCACCGTCTCCGAATTTTACTGTTGGCGCTACACACGCTGGCAAATGACGTTCACCGGGCATTTGCCATACCCGCGTCCTGCCATCGGAATTGCCACATTGTGTCCGTGATTCGTCACTCGACCAAGAAATCAAGTTTTCTCGCCTCCCGCGTAACTGTCATAGATCTTTCAGTGGATCCTGATGCAGTTTGGAATTCGTATGTGATGATCTGGATAGATGTCTGCCCGTTACACACTACGACCCTCTTCAACTGTCAGCGGTCTCTGTCAGTCAACAGACGAGGTCGGCCTGTACGCTTTTGTGCTGTACGTGTCCCTTCACGTTTCAACTGCACTATCACATCTTAAACAGTGAACCTAGGGTTGCTTAGCAGTGTGGAAATCTCGCGTACAGACATATGAAACAAGTGACACCCAATCACCTGACCACGTTCAGAGTCCGTGAGTTCCGCGGAGCGTCCCCTTCTGCCCTCTCACGATTTCTACTGACTACTGAGGTCGCTGATATGGAGTACCTGGCAGTAGGTGGCAGCACATTGCAGCTAATATGAAAAACGTATGTTTTTGGGGGTGTCCGGATACTTTTGATCACATAGTGTATATGAGAGTCAGCTGTTGCATAAAAATTAAAATTCAGTGTAGTCCTAATGTCACTGTTCCTACCAAGAATTTTGGGAGGTTTCTCTCGATTATTAGACGAATGTCGGAACTGGAAGTTCGGTGCTAAATATTCCCCAAAGGGATCACCCTGTCCGCAGTCACAGTCTGCTAGGAAGGTGGATGAAAGAACAGCTATGGCTTATTTTTATCGTAATCTCCCTACGTACAAACATTATAGCCTTACGAAACAGTGCAATTAAACAGTTCCTACTTATGAGCAACTGTCTAATTACTATTATTCAAAATAATCTTAATTAATGGAATTATTATTTACACCACCAGAATGTTAGCTAGATTAACCAGTAATAAGGAAAAAAATATGCAAAATGCAGCGATGTTAAGGAATTAGTTCTCTCAAATAAAATTTATCTACATCAGAAGGAACGTTGTTATGTTATTTTTCATTATTCTTCCTTCCCTTTCTGGATAGTACAGATGTAAGTTTACCGCACTGCTTCAATTTTGTAAGCAGTTACGTTGTGTTTAGTTCAAAACCATTGTGTTTCAGTAAGTTGATTAACCTGTTATTTCTCTTACTTTCACGTACATCTACATCATACTCTGCAAGCCACCTAATGATGTGTGGCGGAGGGTACTTTCGATACCACTACCTGATCCCTCCAACTCTGTTGCACTCGCGAATAGTGTTTGGGAAGAGTAATTGTCGGTAAGTCTCTGTACTGGCTCAAATTTCTCGAATTTTCTCCTCGTGGCCAATACGTGAGATGTATGTGGAGGGAAGTAATATGTTGTCTGAGTCCTCCTGAAACGTCCTGTCCCGAAATTTCAATATTAAATCTCTCCGAGACGGACAACGTCTCTCTTGTAACGTCTGCCAGTGGAGTTTGTTTGGCATCTCGGTAACGCTCTCTCGCCGTCTAAACGATCCCGTGACAAAACGCGCCGCTCTTCGTTGGATCTTCTCTGTCTGCTCTATCAGTCCCACCTGATAGGGATCCCCAGATAGATGAACAGTACTCAAGAATCTGGCGCACAAGCGCCTTATAAGCCACTTCTTTCGTGGTTGAGTTACATTTCCTTAATACTCTTCCGATGAATCTGAGTCTGGTATCTGCTTTTCCCACTGCCTGTTTTATATGGTCATTCCGCTTAAGGTGGATCTGGATAGTTACGCCTAGATATTTTACGGCAGACGCTGTCTCCAGCTATTTGTCACCAATAGGGAAACTGTACAGTAGTGGATCTCTTTTTCTGTTTATGCGCGATATGTTACATTTATTTACGTTCAGGGCCAACTGCCAGAGCCTGCACCATTCATCAATTCTCTGCAGGTCGTTCTGCAAATTCTTGCTATCTTCTGGGGTTGCTACTTTGGTATAAACAACTGCATCATCTGCTAATAGCCCTGAAGAGCATCTGACGCTTTCTATTAGATCATTTATGTAAATTGCAAACAGTAACGGTCCTCTCGTACTTCGCTGTGGTACTCCGGATATCACCTTTACATCTGTCGATTTACTTCCGTTAAGAGCGACGTGTTGAATTCTGTCTGCAAGAAAGTCTTCAATTCAATCGCAGGTCTGCTCCGATACTCCTTAAGCTCGTATTTCTTTTCATTAAACATCAATGCGGGACTGTGTCAAATGCGTTACTGAAATCAAGAATAGCAAGCTGAGCGGCGTTTTCACTGCGCTGTGGATCTCACGGAGGAACAGAGCTGGATCTCTGTTTGCGGAATCCATGTTGATTTTTATAGAGGAGATGTTCATTCCAAATAACGTCATAATTCTTGAGCATAAAACATGTTACGTAGTTCTACAACTGATACCTTCCTCTACGTTAACTGAGTCGATAAATTCAGGTTAGTTTCTTGCCAGGAAATCTAAGACGTTACCCTCACGCGTTGGTTCTCTATTTGCTCAAGGTAATTTTCGTAGAAGACACTCAGAACAATGCCATACGATTACCTGTCTCTCTGGTACCAGTTTTGATGGCATAACACTCCCAATCTATACCTGGCAAGTTGAAGTTACCCCCTATTACAAAGGCATGATCAGGAAAATTACCAGTAATATTCTGCAACTTCTTGTCTGAAGCGCTGTACAACTACAGATCCTGACCCAGGTGGTCTATAAAAGCTCTCGATCACCATTTTTGATCGTTCTTTGATACTCAGTTTCACACAGATTAATTCACATTAGGAATCCGTGATAACTTCGCTAGATTTTATCGAACTTTCTATCGAAATAAACACGCCGCCACCGTTGGCGACTAACCTATCCTTACGATAAACATTCCAGTCTGAACTTACGATTCCGTTGTCACTGACGCCTGCCTTCAACCAGGTTTCTGTTCCCAAGACTATCTGTGCATTATAACCTTCAGTAAGCGATACTAATTCTGGGACCTTACCTTGGACGCTTCTGCAGTTTACTAAAATCATATTAATCTTTCCTATCCCTGATCTGCGAGGGCCAAGATTCTCTGAGGTCGCTGTGGTTGATTCAACAGGCAAATCGTCTTTGCTCCCAAGGGAGGGGTCTTCGAACCTAAAAAAGCCTATGTGAACGTCACACGTACTCCGCTACCCTAGTATTCGCTTCTTCCGTGTAGTGCACGCCTGACCTACTAAGGGGAACCCTAAAATTCTGTACCCGATAGCGGGGGTCGAGGAATTCGCATCCGATACCGTCGCAGAGCCATCTAAGCCTCTGGTTTAGATCTTCCACTGTGCCCCAAACGAAGATTGCGGTCAAGCCTGGGTACGATGCTACAAATAGACAGCTTAGCCTGCAACACCGCGTGCGTTGCTAGTTGTCTTCACCAGATCAGCCTGCCGCCGAAAGGAGCCGAAGATGGCCTCAGAACCCAAGCGGCAGGCGTCACTGGTGGCGACATATGCCACTACATGCAGCCGGTTACACCCAATGAGCTCATAGTCGCCGGCAGGGCCTTCTCCACGTCATGGATGAGACCTCCCAATAAAAATACGGAATGCACACTGCAATACTTTCCCGCCTTGCCTGCTATCTCCCAGAGACCAGCAAGGCCTGCTCCCTCTTTCGTCTTCCGCCCAGTGACACGCGAACCCACTACTGACTGCCACCCACTCTGGAGTGAGGATGGACCGGTCAGATTTTGCGTATCGGGAGCTGCAGCGACGTCCGGGTCACCAGGGGACGTCACCGCAACTTCGAACATCAGCCAGAGGCTTGTCGATAGTAGCCAACGCAGCTTCCAGCTTTTTATGGACAGCAGCCAACCCCCCTTGTGTCTGCTCACAACAAGCACAGTTCATAGCCATATCGTACTGTGTGTAAAATAGATACAAGGTCTCAAATGGCACTACTGAGTTTGAAAATACACCAGAGGAGAATAAAGTAACATGAAAAGTTGGTGTGCCGATTTCGCACTGTACTCTGAGACCGCAAGCTATTAAACAGAAATAAATTTCTCTACACGGAAAATTTACACTGGGAATCCGCCCTACACGAGGGTAATCACAAGATTTACGCAAGATTAATTTTCTAACACATAGCATGCTGCTGCTGCTCTGCTGCGTGTCCTCTCGGCTCGGCGGCTGCCGCTAACACTTAGACAACTGTCACATAGTCAACTGAATCACGCGACGGGTGACGTGGCGGTCTGGCGGCGCGAAAATTTACACTAGGAAGCCGCCCTGCACAAAGATATGCACAAGACATACGCGAAAACAAAAACTACGATTAATTTTCTAACCAGTTCACTTCTTTCCAGAAGCATGTGAACAAAAAACAAAGACTAAATTAGTTTTCAGTTTCGCACACAAGTGCTGCTGCTGCTCTGCTGCACGTCCTCTCGGCTCGGCGGCTTTCGCTACTTTAATTGCGTCACTATCTTTACCTTTTGTGTGTTGTAACCAACTTGGAAGCGGTTCGACCGAGTGCCAACAACGTCCTATCGTTATCTGTATATTAACTGATTTACGCCGTCATACATCATCAAAAATACCTACAAAAATCACAGACTTTTGAACTGTAGCTTCAGTCTTTAAAATGAAGAAAAATGTATAAATAATTCGCAAGAAAATTTAAGAAAATTAATCAAAACTGCAATTGCTGATCATATGTGGAAGACAAAGAAATTTTGTTCCACCGTTTTAAGTGGATCGTTTACATGAATACTTTCATTTTGGAAATTAAACGAGTGCCACGAACGGAACAAAGTGCAATGGCTCCCTGTTTCTATTGCGCGTTTTTATTTGGAAATAATATTGCATTTTATGTATACACAAAACTTTTCTGTCAGGTCGGTAGAAAATACTTTTTTTCTCTTTTCCATGCGATACGAGCAACAACTGAGACAAGCTGCATTGAAAAGATGAGAATTAACAAACGCACCAATAATTATTAAAATGAAGCACAGAATACAAGAACATCTGAATAATTTTGATTACAATAACTTACCAACTGAAACATTTCACATTATTGGAGGTAGGGATGTCATTTTTTGTCAATCTGTCTTTGCTTGTTGCAATTTTGTGTCAGTCAGGTAGATGGTTCATGACCCAAGACAAGTAACTGCATGATACACTCAGATAAGAGACAAGATGGCTGACATTGTGTGTCATGCGAGCAACAGGCCATAGCTCTCTAGTTTATGTATCCAGATTGTGTATTCGTCAATGTAAATTTATTCCTTAAGCTGATGCTATTTACATACTGGCGTACTAAAGGTAAATGAGTAAAAATATTAAAATAATCCTAAACATCTATGCTATGGCAAAAATAGTCAGAATCTTAAATACGAGTATATTCAGCAGAAAGTAGCGATCACCAATGGCAAACCTATGGCAGTGAATTTGCTGATGCGGCGATAGACAATTTGGAACCCTCGGCTAGGAAAATGGAACTGCAAGCCGTAGATGACGGATTAATTCCGCAAACTACGCACAGAAACTCTGATGAAAGCAAATAAAAAGCGAATTACGGTAGCTAACCATCAACAGAGGACACTTCGATCCAACGAACGCAAAGTCAACACTTGACAACATTCAGTCCAAATAAGACGAGTTTCAGTCCGAACTGAACGCCCTTTCAGGTGCTAAAAAACTTGATAAACAAAGTGCGTTGAATGGAATAAGAACCATCCAGTGTCAAAGGAACAGCTCAGCTGCCAAAGGAAAATGTAACATAGCAGCTTGTCATTCGACGTTCTGTGCAATTTTTTTTTCCTTGCAGTTGGGAACACAAATGCATGTAACGCGTGATAGACAGAGATCCAGATCATGTCGGACGGAAGCGAACTAGTGGAACAATTCCCGGATGACCAAGTTAGGAGAAAAATGAAAATTTCTGTGCTCACAGCGTCGAGTATGTCATGCAGAATTACGTAGTGTGTCTAACTATCGACCACTACTTTCTGGTAGCACTATTTCAAAGTCTGATACCACTTGAAGAAAAGTCCGCCACATATCTCACTCTTTGTAAACTATATGAACAGCACAACCGCCATTCTACAAGGGGCTCGTCACCCGCTCAATGTTCGTCCAACGTTAAGTTAGGCGCAGAAAGAATAAGTTTTATAGTACATCATTTCCTGAAGTCGACTGATGTTAGAACAGCCACTTCGTCTGTCGACAGTACAAACAAATAAAGATACAAGTAAGTCGATTAGAAATGTAGTTACGTATGGGTCACAACTTAGGCTCAAGGAAATATGTGAAGTCGCGTAAACAGAAAGTTTAGTATTATTAGTAATGGTAGTGATACTTATCGTTGTGATAAGTCGCACAGTGTATTGAAATTAGAGAAATTCCTGCACTGAATGTGAAAGGTGGCTCTTACGTTCCGAACTTCCAATTTTTAATTTACTTCTTTCAGTTTAGAATCTTTTCATGTATTTGCTAACGTAGGCCTTCTGCGAAGATAGAATTCTGTAACCTGTTAGCGACTGCAGGAATCATAGCTTATCTTTAGGTCAACCTGTCAGGTTTTCAGGAAGTATTCTTCTGTTCCGGCTGGGCTAGCCAATCAGACCTCAGAGCGGCCTGTTGCGAATTCTGCATAGCGTATGTGGAAGGGCGCTCTTGTTTCCGGTGAGTTAGCGTGAGGTTTTGTTTTGTAATCTGATGTTGACTTCTCTGCTGCCTTTCAGTGTGATAAGATGTACTTTTACAGTGTGCATTATGTGCACATTCGTGCTATCAGTTTGTAATTCGTTCACAGTAATCGTGTTGTTCACACGAAATTATTTTCTCTATCTTCATCGTGAAAACGAAGGTAGAGAATTTCACTGAAACTTACAAGTCTCTCACGTGGAGAGATGATGTAAGCATTATAGGTTTCCATAATTGGTTCAGAATCTGTTTTAAATTCATCGATGTGACAGACATTTCAGTTCGCCACACTTCCTATCAATCAGTCTTTGGTAGAGCTGTAAAACCACCATAACGTATCGTAGATTTTCACAAGTAAAGTGCTGACAACTGTAGTTTTCCTAGCAGCCTTGGTCAATTAAGGTCGTGACTGTGTAATCTGTACATTAGGTGTGTTGCGTAACTATCTGGCATTACCTCATTTCGATCGCTTTGTTTGCATATGCGTTCAGTTTCTTATCAGATTTCCCTAGAAATCGGAAGTGGTCAACCAAGATACTTAAAGAGCCGCATGACCCACGGAACATTTTTGTTCAACATAGATATCCTCCTGTCTGTTACCTAAAAATAAACAGTAGTTACAGCAAAATTGAAACTGTCGGTGTTTAATTCAAGTGATATTCGAAAATTGATTTGTAACGTCAAACAGAGGGTTGTTGTAGTAAAAATAAAAAAAAAAAAACCGGCCAGATTTACAATATAGCACTGTGAAATGTAATTTCCTAAAAAAAAGTCAAAATTAAAAACACAAAGCAAAAACATATCAAACTTCGTTTCATTTTTCGTCAGGCTTGTATAAAAGATGTTTCTGTTATTCATGGAAAGCGATAGATCAATAATAACAGGAAACCCTTTCCTTTGTTTATGATGCAAAACGTAGAGAATAACGACGGTAATTACGTATGTTATGTTATGATCGTTCACATAAACTGCTCTTGCATCAGAAGAAGTTCGCTTTGGCCACATCAAAGCTCAGAAGTTACCCGATCAATTAAATTTTATTGCTTACAAAATGTGATTCATATTTTCCAAGAATACAAAATACACAACGAAGTAACGCTGAAAGATGTTCAATTATAAGTATGTGCAAAACAAATAAATAACAAAGAGGAGTCTCGGCTTCCAGTTTCTCTTTCACATTCATTCACGTTTCTTTCCCTACCAGTACTACCGGTAATCTCTCCACTTACTACGTCATAGTTGGACACGGAGCTCAAGTGGCCAGTTGGGACGATTATAAGTTGGAGATGACTGAATGAACCACGCTTTGGGTTCTGTGGGGTAGGGGATAATAATGTAAAGTTTTTTTTTTCAGGTGGCGCCACTTCAGTTTCAACAGTGTGTAGATGTGACCCAATTACAGGGTGCTAGTGTATGACCCTGGGATTAGGCTTTCTGATAAAACAGCAAGCCAAAATTTACCTTCGGCGAAATAAGGTGGAACTTAAAGACCGACATTACACCTAGGGAAAACTGTCGCCAGTGAAATACCATCCCAAGAATCGCCTCACTTACGGGACATAAGAATTAAAAAGCGTTGAAGAACAGTAAACACTGATTCGCATGGTATTGCGCCGGTGGGCTCCAGGGTGTCTCTATGGGTGAGTCTACAACCTGAGTTTCCTGGTGATACGCTTTGCGTAATAAAGCCACTAAGTGACAATGATATATTGCATGCGTTACGTTGGTTTCTAAGACAAAGTGTTACATATCTGCAAGAGACAGGGGGCGTGAAGGTAATACCCATGAATATAGGTAATTTTGGCACCTATAAAGTAGAACTAGGAAAGGGATTGTTATTAGAGAAATTTGACTTCATAAAAGAGCACGACTGAGTGAAGGCGACTGTAAACTGTGGTCAGACGCTGACTGCCACTAGAACTGCTTTATGCAATGACGTAGAGCGTCCGGAATTACCGGAAAGAATCGAAACGGAAAGGTTACATGTGAAGTTTTTATCCTCTGAGTCCATTGCCAGCAACGCCCATAATTCAGCACCGTATCCCAGCTGGAAATGAATCACTGGTATATCGAAAACCGTATCACGTACCTCGGCAATTACAATTTACTATGAAAGATTTCATTGTTCAACAGCTAACCAATGAAATACTGTAAGAGAATGACACACGAGAGCACTAGCCTGTGGAGTGCAGATGTTTCCGTACTGTCAGAGAAGTTGACAGACAGCTTCAAGAAGTTCTACTGAGACTACCGACATATAAACAGTATGAGGGTGACAAATCCATACCTGATACGTAACATTACGATCATTAACAATTTAGGACAGTGCCAGCACTTCTCTACCATGGATTAAATGAGGGGGGCATCAGTTAGAAATCATCCTGGAAGACCTGTTAAAAACTGCATTCCTTGTTCCCTCAGGTTATTATCGATAGCAATGGATGCCATTTGGCTTAAAGAATGCTCCAAGAAAATTCCAGCTGATGGTGGAGTGAGTATTAAGAAGGTTGACACCTCAGCAATGTAGAGTACAATTCGATGACGTAATTGTATTGGCAAAGGATATCAGAGAGCACATACAATGGTTGAAGGAAGTTTTCAAATGATTACAAAAATGGTTCAAATGGCTCTGAGCACTATGGGACTCAACTTAGAAATAGTTAAACCTAACTAACCTAAGGTCATCACACACATCCATGCCCGAGGCAGGATTCGAACCTGCGACCGTAGCGGTCTCGCGGTTCCAGACTGCAGCGACTAGAACCACACAGCCACTTTGGCCGTCTCAAAAGATTACAGGTCAGGCACTTTACACTGAACGTGGAGAGATGTTATTTCGTCGTTGAGAAAGTGGAATACATGGGGCATATGATAAGTAATGAAGGGGCAAAGACAGATCTGAGAATATTTCAAGCAGTGCAAAATTTTCCAGTTCTTAAGACTATTAAGGAGCTGCAACCGTTCATGGGTCTCCCTAACGAGTACAGAAAATTTGCACATGGGTTACAGATGTGGCGAGACTAGTCATATAGCTACTGAAGACAAACACAAAATGTTAGTTAGTTATTGATTGACAAGCAATCTCCAAGGAATTGGTAAAGCTGAACAAACATAAAAACTAGCCACCGAAACCCAACAGCATCTGTCGTTGCCTGCTACATAAGCCAGGAACAACTCCTTGCCAGCCATCTACCCATGTGGGTCATCCCGTCTTCAACTGTCTGTCAATCGCAACTAGAGCTGATGCTGGCAGGGCCTGAAAGGGTCGCAACCTAGCTGAGCCCTACTGCCGGCTGAGACCACTTCACTCCTGGGCATCTCCAAGGGGCCTCTGTTCCCCATTCTACGCGTGGGTGCGTCCTGCACCTGACCTATTACCAGTCTGCCATCTGCTCTGTGTACACCCACTATGCCACTGCAGAGTCATGTCCAAGGGCCACTGCAGCTGCATTATTTGCCAAGGTCCCGGATTCGTGGCACCATGTGCATTGCCTCTATGCCTGGTGCTTCTTCGAGCCACACCAACCAACAGCTGTCAGTGGTGGCAAGCATGCTCACCGCTACGAAGCCGCGCTCCATCAGCAGCAGGTGTAGTGCCGCTGCGGCATGGTTTCAGCACAAGGCAACCGTAATGCTGTGCTTTGTTGAACAGAGCAGCTACAACAGCCGCCACACACTGCTGTGTGTTCTGCTGAGGCGGGCATTGCCACCCAGCGTCAACGGTGCTGCCGTGGGGCCACTCACAGCAGCTGTATGAGATGTGCTCCATAAAATATATTTATGACTCCACGACAGCTGAAGGACTGCGCCCCTACCGTGCAGCCAACCACTCTGAGACGACTTCTTGACATTTCACAGTCTCGATAAGGCTCAGACCATCAAGACGTCATAACAACTTGTGTCAGAAGTGAGCAGCGACGTCGAGCAGTGTTGTGGGCAGAATACAGCCTCGTTGGCGCATATTGGTGAGTTGGTACAAAGTGCTTTTCTCTGGCTGTTCTCCTTTCAAGTATTTTAGAGTGATAAAACATGGTACCTTTGGATTACAAGAGCAGTTAGTGACAATAGACTCAGACGATGAATTGCGGATGTTTAGAGTCAATTTTGAGGGTTTGCGCCCTGTTGGCATTGGCAGTGTAACTTATTGGGCATAGAGGCGTGGTTCAGTCACCGCCTGTAACTTTGTTCAGCGTTGAGTTATGGGCCTTACTCCAGAGAGTGCGACCAGTGCAGGTGTTTGGCATTCAGGAGTAAAAATCGAATAGTGTCAAGAATTGTTACAATAATGCTAAGATTAAGCGTCCCTGTGTCTGTAGCGTTATACTCTGCTGTGTTAGGTACAGCCTGTACAATAACAAAGAAAAAGGCACAAGTGCCTACCACTCGAGAAGCGGTTGAGATATTACTAGATCAAGTAGCTCAAACGAGAACGACCGACGACCTCAGCAGCTTGGTCCCATTAAAAGAGAACAGATTATATAGATCTCATCAGGAGAGAGATCCGCTCCCAGTTTGCAATGCAGCAATAATTTTTCATTCGTCACTGTTTATTACGCAAAACAACAAAGCTTGGTTTGCGTTTGCTGTGGGAATAAGTGTTAAAACAGCCACATGATCGTGTATCATCTGGTCATGGGGGCCGTATAACTACATTGCAACGAGTAGCCGAAGATTACTGATAGCATTTGCGTAGACAAGATCAGGGTCGTGGAACCCCAGTACAGTTAGAAGCGGAACATTACTGTTTGTTTTTGCGTAGGAAAGGTGCAGAAAATGGCTCTGAGCACTATGGGACTTAACATCTGAGGTCATCAGTCCCCTGGAACAGAACTATTTAAACCTAACTAACCTGAGGACATCACACACATCCTTGCCCGAGGCAGGATTCGAACCTGTGACCGTAGCAGTCGTACGGTTCCGGACTGAAGCGCCTATCTTTTGGATAGGTGCCAGCCGTGAACCTGTATATTCTGACCATAAAAGGTCAATTTTCGGGTTACATGCGGGTGGTAGTCATCCCCAACCAGTAAGACAACACAGCAGCACAGGCACTCGTGAATTACTGGTTACGAAAGTTCGATGTTCCCGAAACGCTAATACTGTTCTTTTGGACACCTTGAATCGTCTACGAAATGAGGCAAAAGAAAAAGAAAGTAGGTGGAATGTAAATCTGCGACGCTGATTTACAGCAACACAGCAAATTCCTAGTTGCAATTAGCGACACTGCCCTTCATGTGATGCCTATAATGGACAGCAGAAATCAAGTACAATCTGATTTTGGTTTAGTTAATTCAAAACGTGCGGCTACCATTTTGGAATTTATACATTCTTCGCTAGATGTTTTGTGTGCATTTATCGAAACGCGGTTCGTTGTTTTACAGTGATCTGCCCTAGTATAAACAGGGATTCACTGTTTCCAGAACGTGACAATTATGGTTCCGCTACAAACTCGTGTACGAATGCAAAACACGTGATATTACACAATGGTACATTTGTTCTCTCTAATGAACAACATTTATATTTTTCTTGACGACTACACTTAAACTTGCAACGGTCTTCATTATTAATCCATTCGTCGGGCGACAACACACGCTATCTACGTGCACCACATGTTTAACACCGCTTATGTGAACAAATACAGTGTAACTATTCATTTTGTGAGCGTCAGATAAATTGCGTTGGGGGGACACATCACACAGATATCTCTTTTCAAGACAATGAGGCTTATATTACTGCTAAATTAAAACAGACTACCGATGTATAACGCTTTTCATGAATGTTAAGAGGATGAGATCGAGGAGCCGAAATAAAAAGTGAATTACATAAACACTAGCTGATAAATAATGTGGGATATGCGAAGTAAGTTTTCTTCCCAAATTTACAAACTATGCGTATTCCATGAACATTAGTCTTTTTCTGACATCTCCAGAATTTGAAACACAATATGAAACAGGAGCAGAATACAAAAACATAAATGCTGCACTTGGACAGTGTGGACAGAGCGGGAGGAAATTTTCGAAAAATTTTTCGCAAGTGGTTGAGACGGTGTCCACTGAAAGTATGAAATAAATAAAAGAGAGAACTATAAAAAGAGAATAGACCATAGCTAAACTGCTGTGAAGCAGTCTCTCCGAAATAATAAACTGAGACTATGGAAGACGGGGCAGGGGTAGTTGTCACCGAAAGAATATTTGTTAGTACAAAACTGGGCATAAATTTGTCAGTGTTGAATCCAGTAAAATGTATGGAAAATACAGGGTCTCTCAAACATTTTGGGTCAAATTGAAACAGGTGATAGTGGGTTCAAACCGATTATACTGAGACAGGAAACCAGTGGTTTGTTAAGAACATACACAGAGTGCACTGCATAACGACAGTGTAGTTGTTCAAAAGCGACGACCGCCAGTCTCGATGCATGTCTTGCAACGGCGCATGCAGTTCTGCAGCACTTCGCAGAGATCCCGGTGTTGATTGTACACTACAACAGGCAGCGTACTCCTCTGACCAGAATTTGGTTCGCAGCACGTGTGTCATGTCACTACAGCACGCATCACAACGACGCACTAACCTGTGCCCGCGGTACATCACTATTCCTGCCCCGGCACTGGGTGTTTGCGTTGTCCTCACCATTTCATCATCATCATCATCATCATCATCATCATACGTGGCACTGGCTAGATTGGGTGTGAAAAAAATGTACTGTGTAAAAATTGGGACTTTATAAGGGACGGGCGCTGATGACCGCAAAGTTGTACACACCACAAACCAAATATCATCACGATCAACATCATCATCCTCATCAATATCCCTGCTGCCAGTTTTCTATTGCATCAGACAGCTTGTGATGTGTTCATGGTGAGATTTACTTCAGTGTACAGTGAATGATGCTTAGTCAACGATGGAAGATCACGCGTAACAAGATTTGGCAGACATTTATACGCTACGGCAGGATGTAGTACCCGTAAGGCAACACGGAACGCTTTCCCAACAAACTTCATCCTAGTTGTAAGAAGTTTATCTCCATGGGTACAAATTTACGAGAAACTGGGACTTTCACCCCACAGAGACCCGGCCAAAGTTCCCTCCAAAGACATGTCCGAACACCAGAATTGGAGGAAATAAATGGCGTTGGACTGTGTAGACTATCACCCATCAGTTAAGAACCGGTCGACTTGGCCATTAAACGCACACTTCAAAGGGTACAGTGTGGAGAGCACTGGTGGAACAGATGTTACAGCCCTGTCACAAAGAACGTGCGCGAGCAGTGGGACCAACTGATTCTGAGAACTGCGTTCGCTTCTTTCAATGGTGGTCACCAGCAATGATTCTCTGTCAATGTCTAAGATCGCCTGATCGGTCCGTATTTACTACCTCTTCGTTTGATTGCTCCTTGTTACCTGGTGTTCCTGCCACATGTGCTGCCACAGTTCGTGGAGATTGTACCCCTTATTGTAGGCAAAAGCATGTGGCTTCAACATGATGGTGCACCAGCCCAATTCTATGTTAACGTCCGAGAACACCTGAACAACACGTACTCTCTTCGTAGGACTGGAAGTGGAGATACTGTCCCATGACCAGCGCGTTTGCTGTGACTCACACCTTTGGACTTTTTCTTCAGGTATAACGTCAAGACATTGATGTATGCAACCGCCATAGACCCAGATAATAATCTGCTTGCTAGGGTCCAAGCTGCCTGTCTTCTGGTAAAACAGATACCAGGAATATTTGAGAAAGTGGGGCAAAACTTCATACGGCATTGCCATGTGTGCATTGAGACTGGCAATCGTCAATTTGAACGTTGTTGTCATGCGGTGTACGCTCTGTATGTCTACAACATAATAGATGTAGATTTCCGACATCAGTTACCAGTCTCAGTATAATCGGTTGTGGACGCAGTACCAGCTGTTTCAATTTGGACGAAAAGATCTTTAACAGGGGAACGATACCCGTGCGTGAAAATTAAGTTCTAGGTTTCCACTATCACCAATTGTTTTCATTATTACGATAATTTCTTGTTTTGAGTGAAATATTCTCATCTGAAGTGCAGGGAGAAAATGACTCAAGTCAAGTACTACGTAGTAACCAGTGGTCTTACATGAAAATGTAAAGTTTGTGGGGAAATACACCTACCGCAATTCGCAAAGCTTTAGTTGAAGTTTATGGGGATAGTGTACTGGATACAAGCAAAGTGGTATTGGGGCATCCTGTTTCGACGAAGGTATTACATGCACTGAAGACCGCTTAAGGGAGGGACGCCGTTATCTGCAACAGATTACATTTCCACTATCATTGTCGACAAATTTCGCAAGAAGATAGACGGAAACGATGAGAAGAAACGGCAAATGACGTAAATATGGAAATCTCTTCGGTGTTCAGAACCATAACCGACAAATTACAGAAAAGAAAAGTTGATACAAAATAAGCTCTTTGATATGTCTGCGTAAGCAGAAGAAACTAACGATCAAAGTCCGAAAACAATTTTTGGACTGTTCAATTAACCAAAACAAATTCTCCAAGTATAACACCAACAGGAAACAGTGATCCGTCTTAGAATCACAACTATATACAAAAATAAGATACAAAACAACTGAAATAATTTCCTCCTAGTCTCCGTAGAGACTTCTCCGATATACCAAGCCTAAACCAGAGATCAGCGAGAAGATCCAAGCCGGGCTGCCGGGGCGGCAGTTATCCAAGTCTGCTGGCAGTCGATGAACTGCCAATGTGCGGCCGAACGCCGGCCTTTATAGCGCTTCGGCGGATGAATACCTCGGAGTTATTTTCCATCACATGAAACTTCCTGGCAGATTAAAACTGTGTGCTGGACCAAGACTCGAACTCGGGACCTTTGCCTTTCGCGGGCAAGTGCTCTACCAACTGAGCTACCCAAGCACAACTCACGCCCCGTCCTCACATCTTTTACTTCTGCCAGTACCTCGTCTCCTACCTTCCGAACTTCCAAATCTCTTTCAGGAAACATCCCCGAGGCTGTGGCTAAGCCATGTCTCCGCAATATCCTTTCTTTCAGGACTACTAGTTCTGCAGGGTTCGCAGGAGAGCTTCTGTAAAGTTTGGAAGGTAGGAGACGAGGTACTGGCAGAAGCAAAAGCTGTGAGGACGGGGCGTGAATCGTGCTTGGGTAGCTCTGTTGGTAGAGCACTTGCCCGCGAAAGGCAAAAGTCACGAGTTCGAGTCTCGGTCCGGCACAAAGTTTTAATCTGCCAGAAAGTTTCATATCAGCGCACACTCCGCTACAGAGTGAAAATCTCATTCTGATTCCATAACGTGGTTTGACGTGTGAAAATAGTTCCAGGATCTGCAGCAACCTCTTGCTTATGTTTATGTAGGCCGGTAGTGGCCCCTGGTGGCCGCTGGTGTGTTTGCTGTGGTGTTGTTGTGGTTGTCGTTGTGGCCGTTCATCAATATTGCCTGTCGGTTGTGTAGTGCTTCGATGTGCCTGCGATGCGGGCAACCCGCGGCTGCAGGCTGTCAGTTTGGTTGCTGATACTCTAGGCGCCGTGATGTCTGGTGGAGAAGGCCACAGCACTTGTCATCATCAGAGTGAATAAGAAAATGGAAATCGAAGGAGAATGACACAACAAACGCCTCACCAGTCCTTTATTTGCTTCTACAACTCAAGAGACAAATCACTGAAGTGGCTTCTGATGCAGTGACCCGAGTAATCAGACAGATCAATAAAGATGGTGTCCGAATTGTGATACTTCTATTTTATGTTGTGTATATTATTCGTTATTATGTTGTATGTAAGATATCGACTAAACCTGGTGGCTCTATAATCTAGTCATCATCTCTGACAAGAAATTAACTGTCACTAACCATCACACGCTATTAATCTCAAATGCGTCTAAAAAATAGAAATAGAGGCCTTTGAATTAGTTACATAACTAAGGCTTTTGATGGTGATAAATACTGAAAATTATCGAAGGAATGCATTGTAACAGGCAAATTATATACACTCCTGGAAATTGAAATAAGAACACCGTGAATTCATTGTCCCAGGAAGGGGAAACTTCATTGACACATTCCTGGGGTCAGATACATCACATGATCACACTGACAGAACCACAGGCACATAGGCACAGGCAACAGAGCATGCACAATGTCGGCACTAGTACAGTGTACATCCACCTTTCGCAGCAATGCAGGCTGCTATTCTCCCATGGAGACGATCGTAGAGATGCTGGATGTAGTCCTGTGGAACGGCTTGCCATGCCATTTCCACCTGGCGCCTCAGTTGGACCAGCGTTCGTGCTGGACGTGCAGTCCGCGTGAGACGACGCTTCATCCAGTCCCAAACATGCTCAATGGGGGACAGATCCGTAGATCTTGCTGTCCAGGGTAGTTGACTTACACCTTCTAGAGCACGTTGGGTGGCACGGGATACATGCGGACGTGCATTGTCCTGTTGGAACAGCAAGTTCCCTTGCCGGTCTAGGAATGGTAGAACGATGGGTTCGATGACGGTTTGGATGTACCGTGCACTATTCAGTGTCCCCTCGACGATCACCAGTGGTGTACGGCCAGTGTAGGAGATCGCTCCCCACACCATGATGCCGGGTGTTGGCCCTGTGTGCCTCGGTCGTATGCAGTCCTGATTGTGGCGCTCACCTGCATGGCGCCAAACACGCATATGACCATCATTGGCACCAAGGCAGAAGCGACTCTCATCGCTGAAGACGACACGTCTCCATTCGTCCCTCCATTCACGCCTGTCGCGACACCACTGGAGGCGGGCTGCACGATGTTGGGGCGTGAGCGGAAGACGGCCTAACGGTGTGCGGGACCGTAGCCCAGCTTCATGGAGACGGTTGCGAATGGTCCTCGCCGATACCCCAGGAGCAACAGTGTCCCTAATTTGCTGGGAAGTGGCGTTGCGGTCCCCTACGGCACTGCGTAGGATCCTACAGTCTTGGCGTGCATCCGTGCGTCGCTGCGGTCCGGTCCCAGGTCGACGGGCACGTGCACCTTCCGCCGACCACTGGCGACAACATCGATGTACTGTGGAGACCTCACGCCCCACGTGTTGAGCAATTCGGTGGTACGCCCACCCGGCCTCCCGCATGCCCACTATACGCCCTCGCTCAAAGTCCGTCAACTGCACATACGGTTCACGTCCACGCTGTCGCGGCATGCTACCAGTGTTAAAGACTGCGATGGAGCTCCGTATGCCACGGCAAACTGGCTGACACTGACGGCTGCGGTGCACAAATGCTGCGCAGCTAGCGCCATTCGACGGCCAACACCGCGGTTCCTGGTGTGTCCGCTGTGCCGTGCGTGTGATCATTGCTTGTACAGCCCTCTCGCAGTGTCCGGAGCAAGTATGGTGGGTCTGGCACACCGGTGTCAATGTGTTCTTTTTTCCATTTCCAGGAGTGTAGATATTGTGGAAGTAAAGGTAACTGTAGGTTTGAATTTGCTAGGAGACAGTCGAAGAAGGAGACAGGGGGGGGGGGGGAGGGGGGGGGGGTAGTGTAGTGATTAACAGTCAGGATGTTCAGGGGCGACAGTTGGTAAATATTTAATTCTGAAACAAAATAGACAGTTTCGTAGTGTTGATGGATACTTAAATAAAAGTACCACAAATGCAATGTCTGGTTTTTTCCTAAAATAGAAGAAAGGTACATGTGGTTGAGTGGCAGTTGGCAGAGAACAGCCCAAGATTAATAGAAGCAACGGAACATGATCAGTAGTGAAAGGGACTAGACTACATAAATTATTTACTAACGCTTTAATACTATTTCAGTTGAAGCGTTCAATATAAGAGTGAAAACTTTGGAAGATACACAAGAGAAGTTAAAGTCATTTTTAGCAAAGATAAATTTGCTACAAATATGTGTTCTTATCAAATAGAGCTGGATAGAGGGAAGACAAGAAAGTATTTCAGGGCAATTATAATTGGAATTTTAAATTTACTAGTGAAATACTATTTAACTGTATCCCTCTTGATAATAAAGATTAATGATTTTATAACTTTTTGATGTTGTTAACATTAGCCCATGAATCACGGACCTTGCCGTTGGTGGGGAGGCTTGCGTGCCTCAGTAATACAGATATCCGTACCGTAGATGCAACCACAATGGAGAGATATGTGTTGAGAGGCCAGATAAACATGTGGATCCTGAAGAGGGGCAGCAGCCTGGATCATTGACTGATATGGCCTGGTAACATCAACCAAAACGGCCTTGCTGAGCAGTACTGTGAACGGCTGAAAGCAAGGGGAGAGACTACAGAATATTTTTTCCTGAGGGCGTACGGCTTTACTGTATAGTTAAATGATGATGGTGTTCTATTGGGCAAAATATTTCGGAGGTAAAATAAACCATTTTCGGATCTCCGGGCGGGGACTACTCAGGAGGACGTCGTTATCAGGAGACACTAAACTGGCGCTCTTCGGATCGGAGCGTGGAATGTCAGATCCCTTAATCGGGCTCGTAGATTAGAAAATATAAAAAAGGAAATGGATAGGTTAAAGTTAGATACAGTGGGAATTACTGAAGTTCGAAGGCAGGAGGAACAAGACATCTGGTCAGGAGAACATAAGATTATAAATACAATGCAGGAGTAGGAATAATAATGAATAAAAAATAGGAACGCGGATAAACTACTAAGAACAGCATGGTGAACGCGTTATTGTAGCCAACACAGACGCGAAGCCCACACATGCCACAGCAGTACAAGTGTCTACGCCACCTAGCACCGCAGGCGATGAAGAGCTTGAAGAAATGTATGACACGATAAAAGAGAGACGGACGAAAATTTAACAGTCATGGAGAACTGGAAATCGATAATAGGAAAAGAAAGACCAGAAAAAGTAGTAGGTGAATGTGGAGTCGGGCGAAGGAATGAAAGATGATGCCGCTTGGTAGAATTTTGCTTAGAGCATAGGTTAATCATAGCTAAAACTTGGTTTAAGAATCTTGAAAGATATATACGTGGAAGAGGCCTGGAGACACCGCAAGGATTCAGATAGATTATATAATGCTAAGACAGAGATTTAGGAACCAGTTTTTAAATTGTAAGACATATCCAGGGGCAGATGTGGCCTCTGGCCACAATTTATTGGTTATGAACTGTAGAATAAAACTGAAGAAACCGCAAAAAGGTAGAATGGTTCAAATGGCTCTGAGCACTATGGGACTTAACATCTGAGGCCATCAGTTCCCTAGAACTTAGAACTACTTAAACCTAACTAACCTAAGGACATCACACACATCCATGCCCGAGGCAGGATTCGAACCTGCGACCGTATCAGTCGCGCGGTTCCAGACTGAAGCACCTACAACCGCTCGGCCACCGCGGCCGGTGCAAATAGGTAGAAGTTTAAGGAGATGGCAATTAGATGAACAGAAAAACCAGAGGCTGTAGAGCGTTTCAGAGAAAGTTCTAGGAAACTACTGACAAGAACAGGGGAAAGAAATACAGTAGAAAAAGAATGAGTAGTTTTGAGAGATGAAATAATGAAGGCAGCATAGGAACAAGTAGATAAAAAGACTTCGTCTAGTAGAAATCCTTGAGTAACAGAAGAGATACTGAATTTAATTGATGAAAGGAGGAAATACAAAAATGTTGAAAGTAAAGCAGGCGAAAAGGAATGCAAACGTCTCAAAAATGAGATTGATAGTAAGTGTAAAATGGCTTTGTAAGGATGGCTAGAGGACAAATGTAAGGATGTAGAAGCAAATGTCACTAGGGGTAAGATAGATACTGGCCACATGATAGAGACCTTTGGAGAAAAGAGAACCACCTGTATGAATATCAAGAGCTCAGACAGAGAACCAGTCCTAAGCAAAGAAGACAAATCAGTAAGGTGGACGGGTCTATACGAGGGCAATGTACTTGAGGGTAATACTATGGAAATGGAAGAGGACGTGGATGGAAATGAAATGAGAGACGTGATACTGCGTGAAGAATGTGACAGAGCACTGAAAGACCTAAGTCGAAACAAGGGCCTGGGAGTAAACAATACTGCATTAGAAACTCTAATAGCATTGGGAGAGCCAGCCATGGCAAAACGCTTCCATCTGGTGAGCAAAATGTATGAGGCAGGTGAAATACCCTCAGACTTCAAGAGGGACATAATAATTCCAATCCCAAAGAAAGCAGATGTTGACAGGTGTGAAAATTACAGCGCAGGACTATGAGATTAGTAAGTCACCGTTGCAAAATACTAACACGAATTGTTTACAGACGAATAGAGATACTGGTAGAAGCCGACTTCGGGGAAGATCAGTTTGGATTCTGTAGAAATGTTGGAACCCCCGAGACATTACTGACCACACAACTTATCTTAAAAGATAGGTTAAGTAAAGGCAAATTTACGTATCTATCATTGCTTGACTTAGAGAAAGCTTTTGACAATGTTGACTGGAATACTCTCCTTCAAAATCTGAAGGTGCCAGGGGTAATATATAGGGAGCCAAAGGCTATTCATAATTTGTACGGAAACCGGATAGCAGTTACAAAAATTGAGGTGCACAGAAGGTAAGTGTGGTTGAGAAGGGAGTGATAGGGGGTTGCAGGCTATTCCCGATACTATTCAATCTGTATATTGATCAAGCAGCAAATGAAACAAATGAAAAATTCGGAGTGGGAATTACACTCTATGGAGAAGAAATAAAAACACTGAGGTTGGCCGACGACATTGTAATTCTATCAGAGACAGCAAAGACCTGGAAGAGAAGCTGAACAGAATGGACAGTGTCTTGAAAGGAGGATATAAGATGAACATCAACAGAAGCAAAACGAAGATAACGGAATGTAGCCGATTTAAATCAGGTGATGTGGAGGGAATCAGATTAACAAATGAGATACTTAGAGTAGTAGACGAGTTTTTCCATTTTGGGAGCAAAATAACAGACGATAGTCGAAGTAGGGAGGATATAAAATGTAGGCTCGTAATGTCGATAAAAGTGTTTCTCAAGAAGAGAAATTTGTTAACATCGAGTATCGACTTAAGTGTCAGGAAGCCCTTTCTGAGAGTATTTGTATGGAGTGTAGCCATGTATGGAAGTGAAACATGGTAAACAGTTTATACAAGAAGAGAATAGAAGCTTTGAAATGTTGTGCTACTGAAGAATGCTAAAGCTTAGATGGGCAATTTTCATGACTAGTGAGAAGATAGTGAGTGGAACGGGGTGGAACTGGAATTGGTGGCATAATCCACTAGGAAAAGGGACTGGTTGGTAGACACATTCTGTGGCATCAAGAGATCACCACTTTAGTATTGGAGGGAAGCGTGGAGAGGAAAAATTTTAGAGTGAGACCAAGAGATGAATACATTACGCAGATTCAGAAGGATGTAGGCTGCAGTAGGTACTGGGAGATGAAGAAGCTTGCACAGGATAGAGTGGGATGGAGAACTGCATCAGACCTGTCTTGGACTGAAGACCACTATAACAACAACATTACTCAGTTTTTAAAGTGAATTTTAAAGAAAAACAAATTGTTAGACATTTGTGCATGCAGGCTCGACACTAGTCGAAAGTTACAGAAACCTTGGAAACTTTTGTGATACATATACCTGTTTCTTTTCAAGAATATAGTGAATGGTTTCAGGGTCCACATGTATTCATATTGCGTTAGAGTCTCTAAAATGAGAGAAGATGCCAAAACTTATCTTGAATAAGCCGAAGGAATTACGAGCACCGTACTGAGAAAGGGTCTGCTTTATGGAACAAAAAAGTTTCTATAGATAAATCAAAAAGAACAAAAAATGTAACGTAAGATGATATTAAGTGAGAAACCATACCTTGCTTCGATTTCAAACAGAGAACCATTGCACAACGAAATAGGAGAGTACACACTGAGGTAACAGTGCAGGCTAAACATAAATGCAAGAATTGTTTAATACTCATAAGAAAATTGGTTGGCAGAAGTAGTGAGATAATTAATACTAGCAACTGCATGAAAAAACTGGATTATGTCAGTGAAAATTTCTAGGTAAGATTTCAGGTGAATCTACGGTAACAGTTTTGACATTAGCGTAAGATGGAATGGCATAAACCTTTAATAGTTCTAATTCAACAAATTTATTGAAAATATAGTTTCTGAAAGAGGAAAGGGAAATTAGGTGGAATACATTCGAAACCCCAATAAGTGCATGCTAATGGAATAACATTTTGGACCATCGTATGTAGTGTAAGTCATTGTCTTGCAATCGTTAATATTGTAGGCACACAGAATGAGAATTTTATACAATTACGGACTTTGTCGTTAAGTCTATCACTGGTAATCTAAATTAAAAATCTACATTTCTGTGTCTAACGTTTAGGCACTGCCGTTTAGACAGCTTCTACATCTGTAATGAAAATTTTGCTGATTCCATTCAAGAGAGTGTAATACTGCCAATGTATTTTGCTGCGACTTTGATGTTAAACATGCATAGTCTAAGAGCTACACTCTAAGATATCGCATATACATCGTAAATCTGTAAATGAACTGAACGAAAGTGTGAAACTTTTTCTGCCTCAGTTTTTCGTATCAACGTATCACCTCCCTTAATGTGTATCAACAGTATTCTACGATGACATGGTGCGACCACAGAATGCTTCAAAACTATTTTCTGTCTCTCATA
This sequence comes from Schistocerca serialis cubense, assembly GCF_023864345.2. Classification (NCBI taxonomy): domain Eukaryota; kingdom Metazoa; phylum Arthropoda; class Insecta; order Orthoptera; family Acrididae; genus Schistocerca; species Schistocerca serialis. The sequence goes on from NC_064645.1 coordinate 636,592,824, forward strand.
TTGTGTAATCACCACCACTGTTAAATTATGGCGTCATAAAATCAATTTTCCCGGCACATTATTTTGGGTAGCGTGGCCGTTTTGTGTAAGTGCTGCATGAAACCTAATAGCTATCATATCCATTCAGTCTACTTTTGTATTCCGAGTGTAAGAACTTTCTTTGTTATTTCGTCGACATATTTGGCGCTTTGCCGCCATTCGTCATTTATACTCTGCGGTATTCCTTTTAGACGTACGTGTCTTATTCGCCCACGTCCATTAATAATTTCTTTAAAACTGTTCAATCCTAACTTACATCTACAATGTATCATCTGTGTTATAGCTTACAGTTTTCTGTTAAATAATCGTGGAATCTGTAGTAGGCGTGCCAATAATATATTCCATCTAATATTGACTTACCATAAATGTTTTCCTTTAACTAATGTGTTCTATTTTAATTCAATATAGTGATACGCAAACAGCTATTCAGATACTTCTTCTTCAATGTGAAGCTGCTTTTATTACTGGCAGAGTTCGTTTGGTAAGAGACACTTACCTGAAAGTAAAAATATCCCACGCTTACTAGATAGCTGAATTACCTCTATTCCGTGGTTTTGGCGATTCTGGCACTCGTTTTTCTACTGATCTTCGCCACTTTCAATTTCCTTCGTTTTTCCATAGATCACAATTCTGTGTTAAGTCGACTAAAACTTCACCGTTATTCTACAACATGAAGATATCAAAGACCTGAATAACTAGCAAGGCAACGCATTGTACCACTGTTCCGTGATGTTTGTAGGAACACTTTTCTTATTAAGCAGTGTTTACAGGGTCACTTACGTCATTTGATCTCGGTCATATTGAGAAGCCACATAAGTGTCGTTAATTCAATTGTTCGCGAATGCTGCATGTGCTGGAAACTGTCTGATAGAATTTTTTCCTTAGGTATTGGCATTATTTGAGAAGCTCTTCTAGGTACAGTTTCTCCTATTGGTTTATGGATGATATCCTTCTGTCTTCGTCATGGACATCCAAAATCTGTTTCGATAGGAATGTCCTCCAGAAATTTTGATGAACAATGCTTACTGTAACATTTTGCATCTTTCGGTGTATAAATAAACAATGTTCGTTAGATGTTAAGCCTTATCACAGTATTTCAAGTTTCTTTACAATGTGTCTGTTGAGCAGTGGTCACACCCCCGTTGCATCTCTCCATTATTTTTCTGCTACTTTTTGGCAACTGAATTTCAGGTCGGACAGAGTGGCAAAAATGTATTATTATCTACACTAAATAATTTCCCAAAGTCGCACGTTCGTATATGCTGTGAGTGTAACGACAGACTGATGTTCTTTCATTTTATCAAAAATTCAATGTTCTTGCGAAAATAATTTAATGTTCTATTCAGTGATCAACAAAATAATCAGAAGTCAGTAAAACCCACAGAAAAGAGTATCACGAGATCGCAAACTGATTTAAGAATTCACTGAGTCTTCGACGGTACACTGCAGTTCAGAAACCATCAAAACATTTTGCAGAAAACGTTAAGTCCACGAGCATATGAAAAATTTTTTACAGACTGCACACATGACCTATGAGATTTGCTATTACAACTGTAATATTTCGTTCCCTGTTGTCGATACTAAAAACACAAGGACGTATAACATACCAACCAGCACCACAGTACCTGTGGCCTTTACAATGGCAATAATTCGCTTCACGTATTATTTATAAACTTTTAGACCTAAATGGATAGTACAACTGGCCCTGATGCATTGATTCCTCTGGCATATTACGACATGTCAGTTGCATTATGATTTACAGGTAAATATCGATGAAATGTCTATCACCAGCGCATTAAAAACTATATATACCTCAATCTGCTGCTAAACTTCCTTCTGTTTAAATTATGATTATTACAATTATTTTTCAATTATCAGGCCTGACATTTGAATTCATTGCTCAAATTTAAGTACTACCATTCGATGGCGTTGATCAAATGTAGCCAGTGGACCCTGAAACCTTTTGAAAGTTACGCCTTTTTTTTTTTTTTTTTTTTTTTTTTTTGAGTACGTAGGGAGATCTAATTCTTCCATCGTCTATAGCTAATGTACCACTTCATGCAGAGAGTTGGTCGTCAGACACACCTGCTCGCCTCGTTGATCTGCTTTACATGTTGCTGCTGCCCTTTACGTAGATTTATCAGTACCAGATTTAGTTAATACGGCCACCCCTTCAAATTAACATGTCAAATCCGATTTAAACACGCCAACCCCGCGCAAAATGCGGGGCAAAGGCGCAAGCGATAGCGATTAGTACCAGATTTAGTCTTTAGACTGCCGTGAAATAACTCGCTGGCCTCTGTGAATCCGCTGTATCGTTCCACCGCCATCAAACGGTCACTCACCTGAAACTTGCACATACAGCAACATAAGTTGGCCTGCTGCCACCCACCCTCTCTGCCCGTCCCATGTCCTAACCGGCGAACAGATTAGCGCTCCACCACGCCGTCTGTCATACCTAAGCGAGTTACCTGCGCCTGTCATGTCACAGGTTCTTGCACAGTTTCTTATTTCATCTACCTGCCTCCCATTAGCTCGTCGTTTCTGTTTCATTTGCATCGTAGACGTAATTCCGTCTTTCACACACAGTCCTTCTCAACCTGAATGTGGCTGGTCTCAAATTTGCTTCACGCAGTTAAACCTTAATGTGGACGTTGCGCAAGCCACCTTCCCTACAACTCTAAAACAGTGTACCAAACGCTCAGAACCCACACTCAAGTATGCTATCTTCTCAAAGAGACGATTTTCTGATGTGCCGTGAATTGTGAAACCCGTGTTCTTAAACGTGTATAAATTATGTTTCGCCCGTGTACTGCCACGTCTCCCACCACAGTTCCTTCGATAGTTAATTATGTTTTATTTTATACCGTTAATTCAACAATAATTTGCAGGTTCGCTTCATTCGAGGAAGAATATAGAGAAAATGGAAAAATTATTTATGCATGACCTGCAGCAGAAGCCGCAGCATACGGCATGTCATCTGCAAGTTTGTTGGTCGGCTTGCAGTTGCTTTAAAAATGAGAGGGCCAAAACTTTCACTCCTTCAAAACACAACGCCCGCAACTACAGCCACCTGCAAACCGACCAACAAACTTGCAGATAACATGCTGAACGCTGAACGCTGAAGAAAAGGCAACAAAACACCGAAAATATGCCGGAAAAACGGCAACGAAAGTAGAAACAGCGCTGTGACTTAAAAGTAAAGCGAGACGGCCAATGATTTCTTCAGTGCAGACGCATTGCTGAACTCTTACGGGAATCGGTGACGTGAGGATAATGGGCAAGGGACACTACATTAGTAGTGCGACGACAAGGTAGGAATTTGAGATCTGAAAGGGAGGCATGCTAGAGTTGTCAGTGCGACTGCAGTGATCACTCTGTGTCCAGATGGTTCAGTGGTCACAGCATCTTCCTAGTGGGGAGGAGACCCTGTTTCTAATCCCGCTGCGGAACAAATTTCCAACTTTTCCCACTGATTTCAATCAATTACCAACAGCAACCAACGTCTGAAATTCGTTTGTGCCTTAAGAGTGTTTTTCATCAAAGCGTATCTACAATCCCACATTGTTGTTATGCAAACACGGACCAACGGAAGTTACAAGCTACAATATATTTCTATTCGTACACAGTTCCGGAAGATGTATAAGCGATAAGAGTTGCAGTTCTCTGTAATAAGTAGAACGGTCATCGGAGTTCATCTGTATCTACATAAATACTTTGCAATTCACACTCAAGAAACTGCCAGAGGAGTTCTTCGAACCACCTTTACACTATATCTCTCCCGTTCCACTCCACTTGCATGAATATCAAGAGCTCAGATGGAAACCCAGTTCTAAGCAAAGAAGGGAAGGAGTATATAGAGGGTTTATACAAGGACGATGTTCTTGAGGACAAAATTATGGAAATGGAAGAGGATGTAGATGAAGATGAAATGGGAGATACGATACTACGTGAATAGTTTGACAGAGCACTGAAAGACCAAAGTCGAAACAAGGCCCCGGGAGTAGACAACATTCCATTAGAACTACTTATAGCCTTGGCAGACACAGTCCTGACAAAACTCTATCATCTGGTGAGCAAGATGTATGAGACAGGCGAAATAACCTCAGACTTCAAGAAGAATGTAATTATTCCAATCCCAAAGAAAGTAGGTGTTGACAGATGTGAAAAATACTGAACTATCAGTTTAATAACTCACGGTTGCAAAATATTAACACGAATTCTTTACAGACGAATGGAAAAACTGGTAGAAGCCGACCTCGGGGAAGATCAGTTTGGATTCCGTAGAAATGTTGGAACACCTGAGGCAATACTGACCCTACGACTTATCATAGATTAAGGAAAGGGAAGCCTACGTTTCTAGCATTTGTACATTTAGAGAAAGCTGTTGACAATGTTGACTCGAATACTCTCTTTCAAATTCTGAAGCTCTCAGGGGTAAAATAGAGGGACCGAAAGGCTATTTACAATTTGTACAAAAACCAGATGGCACCTATAAGAGTCGAGGGGCATGAAAGGGAAGCAGTGGTTGAGAAGGGAGTGAGACAGGGTTGTAGCCTATCCCCGATGTTATTTAATCTGTATATTGAGCAAGCAGTAAAGGAAACCAAAAAAAAAAAAAAAAACTAAGAGTAGGAATTAAAATCCATGGAGAAGAAATAAAAACTTTGAAGTTTGCCTATGACATTGCAGTTCTGTCAGAGACACCAGAGGACCTGGAACAGCGGATGAACGGAATCTGTAGTGTCTTGAAAGAAGGATATAAGATGAACATCAACAAAAGCAAAACGAGGATATTGGAATGTAGTCAAATTTAATCGGATGATGCTGAGGGAATTAGATTAGGAGACACTTAAAGTAGTAAATGAGTTTTGCTATTTGGGGAGCAAAGTAACTGGTGATGGTCGAAGCAGAGATGATATAAAATGTAGACTGGCAATGTCAAGGACAGCATTTCAGAAGAAGAGAAATTTGTTGACAACGGGTGTAGATTTAAGTATCAGGAAGTCGTTTCTGAAAGTATTTGTATGGAGTGTAGCCATGTATGGAAGTGAAACATGAACGATAAATAGTTTAGACAAGAAGAGAATAGAAGCTTTCGAAATGCGGTGCTACAGAAGAATGCTGAAGATTAGATGGGTAGATCACATAACTAATGAGGAGGTATTGAATAGAATTGGGGAGAAGAGAAATTTGTGGCACAACTTGACTAGAAGAAGGGATCGGTTGGTAGGACATATTCTGAGGCGTCAAGGGATCACAAATTTAGTATTGGAGGGCAGCGTGGAGGGTAAAAATCGTAGAGGGAGACCAAGAGATGAATACATTAAACAGATTCAGGAGGATGTAGGCTGCATTAGGTACTGGGAGACGAAGAAGCTTGCACAGGATAGAGTAGCATGGAGAAGTGCATCAAACCAGTCTCTGGACTACAGACCACAACAACAACAACAAAAACAAAATCGTGTGGGAGAAACGAACTCTGATTTCTCTTATTTTATCACGACGATCATTTATTCGTAGGTATGCTGGCGATACCAAAATATGTTCACATTCAAAGAAGAAAATTGTGACTGAAATTTCGTGAAAAATGTCGCCGCAACGGAAAACGAATTTTTTAATTTGTTGCCACCCCAATTTGCGTATCATATCCGTAACTTCCCTCCTCTATTCCGTGATAATACAAAACGACCTGCCGTTCTTCGGACGTTTTAGATGTCCTTCGTCAATTCTACCTGCTAAGGATACTATACTGGACAGCATTTAGCAGAGTGTGGACAAGCGTAATGTAGGTAGCCTCTTTAGTAGACCTACTGCATCCGCTAATCGTTTTGTCAATAAAATGCAGTCTTTTGTTTTCATTTCCTACAACATTTGAAAAATCTCCTTCAATAATTAAAAAGATAAGAGTGAAAGTTGTCTTCAAAATAATGAAAAATGTGATTCGAATATTGTTTCTGATTCTAAGCTCTGAGCTATAATAATAACTGTAGTGTGGTAATGAAACTTGTACTGTCGTAATGTGAAAGCAAAGCTGCACTGTAATAATAATTAACTGCCGTAGTAAAGGAGGGGTGTCTTCTATAGTGTAAAACCAATCTGACTGCAGGAATTTTGAACAGTATAAACTGCCTCCAATGAGTTCTCTGTTAATTGGAAATTGGTTTCATGATCCATTAAAAACTGTAAGAGAAAGGGGTGTAAAAAAATGAAACATGCACATAAATGATAACACAGAGTTTTTGTGTATTCTGTGAAAAATTGCTCAAGGCAGGTTTTAAATTTAATGAACTTCTTAACATTCAAAGAGTACGCTTTCCTCTCTCTCAAATCTAGCAACTCTCAAAACAATAACCAAGTTAGTCCGACGACGCAGCTATAGTGAAAAAAAGTAACATCATTATAAAATTTACCTCTGTCATTCCATTAGACTTCCTCCTTCACGAGTCAGTTTCCGTTACAATCTTGATATAATCATGTCGACTGAACAAATTGATAAATTGAGACTTTAAGTTTGAACTGTAATACTGTCATTCCGTCCTCAGTCTAACACAGCTTAACCTTGGCTGCTCTACTGCGCCCTCGCGCACATCAGAGATACTAACTTAACTTCTGAGATACAGCTTTACAAAATCGCTGCTCGCTCACAGTCGATTCAGATACCAAAAGTATACATGACATCTATCACATTATCAATGTGACTGTCGAAATTTTATTTTTTAAAATTGTAATTCCTAGGTACTTAGTTAATTTGACAGCCGTTAAGTTTGTGTGAATTATCATTAACGTTGTTCGTGTTTAGTGCTGATACCAGGTCCGTGAGCAGCGTCAAATGTTGACTGATCACTGAAGGACGCGAAGAAGCAGCGTACTCGTCTGAGACAGCGTTATCTGCACCTGACAGAGTTCGAAACACTACGGGGTCACCATTTGGCCGGCTTGTCGAATTGTGGGGCTCTCTGATGTCAAAGTGGCCCTGTGTCGGGCTGCAAAGAACCGTGAAAGAAGGAAAACTCGTCACCAAGGTTCCGACATCACCAGAGATGATCGTAACTTCTTAGCGTCTCATCGTGGAACACCTTTTGCCATCCCCCCATCATCTGTGTGAGATTACTAGGGACTAGTCGTCGCATACGTAGACTGCTGTTAGCAGCACTACACAAACGGCTGCATCTGGATTGCTGCAGTGACTAGCTGATGAAAGGAGTCGCTTTGTTTTCAGCGATGAATCACGGTTCTGCACCAACGCGGATGACTATCGCCTATGATAATGACGGCAACCCGGGCAGAAATCCCTTTCTCGCAGTGTTTAGGTGAGGCACATTGTTGCTACTCCTGGAGTGATGGTATGAGGATCCATCAGGTTTTCTTTCAGGTAACAGCTTGTAGTGTGGGAGGCATGATGGTATAATGCTACATAACGGATATCCTGCTTCCTCGTGTGTTTCTCCTAAAACGACATTATCTTAGCACCATTTTCAACATTCCAACGATCGTCCACACATTTCACGCCACTCTGTGAACTGTCTGCGTGATGCTGAGCTACTCCGGTGGCCGGCAGGATCCCACATCTCTTCCCGATAAAACACAGGTGAGAGCGCTGCACTTATCCCGGATATGAAGGACGAATTTCGAATGTTGCAGGCTAGTTTGTCTCAGCAGATGATAGCTCGTCACTATGACAGAGTCCCCAACAGAATCTGTGAGTGCATTCCAGCAAGATCGGGTGCAGTGGCGTAGTGTTACGTGAACACAAAGTCCCATTTCCATTGTGACTTTGACTCTACATCTACATCTACATCCCTACTCCGCAAGCCACCTGACGGTGTGCGGTGGAGGGTACCTTGAGTACCTCTATCGGTTCTCCCTTCTATTGCAGTCTCGTATTGTTCGTGGAAAGAAAGATTGTCGGTATGCCTCTGTGTGGGCTCTAATCTCTCTGATTTTATCATCATGGTCTCTTCGCGAGATATACGTAGGAGGGAGCAATGTACTGCTTGACTCACTGGTGAAGGTATGTTCTCGAAACTTCAACAAAAGCCCGTACCGAGCTACTGAGCGTCTGTCTTGCAGAATCTTACACTGTAGTCTACCTATCATTTCTGTAACGCTTTCGCGATTACTAAATGATCCTGTAACGAAGCGTGCTGCTCTCCGTTGGATCTTCTCTATCTCTTCTATCAACCCTATCTGGTACGGATCTTACACCGGTGAGCAGTATTCAAGCAGTGGGCGAACAGGTGTAACCTGCTTCGTTTGTTTTCGGATTGCATTTTCTTAGGATTCTTCCAATGAATCTCAGTCTGGCATCTGCTTCACCGACGATTAATTTTATGTGGTCATTCCATTTTAAATCACTCCTAATGCCTACTCCCAGATAATTTATGGAATTAACTACTTACAGTTGCTGACCTGCTATATTGTAGCTAAAAGACAAAGGATCTTTCTTTATATGTATTCGCAGCACATTACACTTGTCTACAGTGAGATTCAATTGACATTCCTTGCGCCATGCGTCAATTTGTTGTAGATCCTCTTTACATTTCAGTACAATTTTCCATTGTTACACCCTCTCGATATACTACAGCATCCACAAGGCCATTTATGTATACTGTCAATAGCAACGGTCCTACGACACTCCCCTCCGGCACACCTGAAATCACTCTTACTTCGGAAAACTTCTCTCCATTGAGAATGACATACCGCGTTCTGTTATCTAGGAACTCTTCAATCCAATCACACAATTGGTCTGATAGTCCACATGCTCTTACTTTGTTCATTAAACGATTGTGGGGAACTGTATCAAACGCCTTGCTGAAGACAAGAAACACAGCACATACCTGGGAACCCGTGTCTATGGCCCTCTGAATCTCGTGGACGAATAGCGCGAGCTGGGTTTCATACGATCGTCTTTTTCGAAACCCATGCTGATTCCTACAGAGTAGATTTCTAGTCTCCAGAAATTCATTGTACTCGAACATAATACGAGTTCCAAAACACTACAACTGATGGACGTTGGAGATATAGGTCTATAGTTCTGCACATCTGTTCGACGTCCCTTCTTGAAAACGTGGAAGACCTGTGCCCTTTTCCGATTTTTTGGAATGCTACGCTCTTCTCGAGACCTACGGTACACCGCTGCAAGAAGGGGGGCCAGTTCCTTCATGTACTCTCTGTAAAATCGAACTTGTATCCCATCAGATCCAGTGGACTTTCCTCTTTTGAGCGATTTTAATTCCTTTTCAATCCCACTGTCATCAATTTCGATATCTACCATTCTGCCATCTGTGCGACAATCTAGAGAAGGGACTACAGTGCAGTCTTCCGCCGTGAAACAGCTTTGGAAAAAGAAATTTAGTATTTCGGCCTTTAGTCTATCATCTTCTGTTTCAGTACCATTTTGGTCACAGAGTGTCTGGACGTTTTGTTTTGTTCCACCTACCTCTTTGATATAAGACCAAAATTTCATACGATTTTCTGTCAAGTCAGTACATAGAATTTTACTTTCGAATTCATTGAACGCCTCTCGCATAGCCCTCCTCACACTACATTTCGCTTCGTGTAGTTTTTGTTTGTCTGCAAGGCTTTGGCTATGTTTATGTTTGCTGTGAAGTTCCCTTTGCTTCCGTAGCAGTTTTGTAACTCGGTTGTTGTACCACGTTGGCTCTTTTCCATCTCTTACGATCTTGCCTGGCACATACTCATCTAATGCATATTGTACGATGATTTTGAACTTTGTCTACTGATCCTCAACACTATCTGCGCTTGAGACAAAACTTTTGTGTTGAGCCGTCAAGTATTCTGAAATCTGCTTTTGGTCACTTTTGCCAAACAGAAAAATCTTACTACCTTTTTTAATATTTCTATTTATGGCTGATATCATCGATGCAGTAACCGCTTTATGATCGCTGATTCCTTGTTCTGCGTTAACTGTTTCAAATAGTTCGGGTCTGTTTGTCACCAGAAGGTCTAATATGTTATCGCCACGAGTCGGTTCTCTGTTTAACTGCTCAAGGTAGTTTTCAGATAAAGCACTTAAAAAAATTTCAGAGGATTCTTTGTCCCTGCCACGCGTTATGAACGTTTGAGTCTCCCAGTCTATATCTGGCAAATTAAAATCTCCACCCAGAACTATAAGACGGTGGGGAAATCTAGTTGAAATATTTTCCAAATTATCCTTCAGGTACCCAGCCACAACAGCTGCTGAGCCAGGGGGCCTATAGAGACATTCAGTTACCATGTCTGAGCCTGCTTTAACCGTGATCTTCACCCAAATCTCACTGCTAATAAGGAGAGTACACCGTTAAGTTGCTACATATTTTTGCGAGCTTCTAACAGGAGCGACTGCAGTAATGGATAGGAACTGTAATTGTTGAGTACAGATGCGAGCTGAGTTGGTGACCCTTCGTTCACAGCTCCAGGCAGCGTTGACTTCCGTCACACAGCTTGAGGCTGCTGCAAAGGGGCGTCACTGTGGGGGATCGAACACGTGGACGCGAGGGACGCCGAACACGTCCCACATGTTCTCCAATCGGTCCACTGCTGTCACCACCCCAGGTACTGCCTGCACTGAGGTTGACCCCTCACCCGTGGTCGAGCGGGAGATCATTCAAGTCTGGCAGGCAGCAAAAAACTTTCCGAAGGGCTGATCGTAGGGCCAGTTAGTTTGACGAACTGGTTTCTGGAGTTATTTGTGGCTGACGATGTCTCTGAGCCGGATGCAGTCGTCCACCCTGTTCCAGAGGAAGCTTCTCAGCCCGCAAGGTCTGGGCATTCACAGAGGGTGGGTTTGCTGGTAGTTCGGAGCTCCAACGTTAGGCGCTTAATGGGGCCCCTTAGTAACATGGCTGCCAAGGAGGGGAAGGAAGCCAGTGTGCACTCCGAGTGCATTTTGGGGGGGGGGGGGAGGAGTCATTGCGGATGTGGAAAGGGTGCTTCCGAATGCTGTCATTTATTACAGGAAAATGGCTGTGGAATGCTCCAACTGTTTTTGTAATAATGTGCAGTCAATTCATGGTTTCAGTGTCACAGATTGTCACTGGAGCGATGCATAGATTTTGTTACTGTGGGACGTCTCCGATGCTTGCCCATCTCTTCCGAAACGTAGTGGCCACGTGGACAACAGAAATAGTCCCACACTCTTGAGTCTTTAGCTCTGAACTTGTATCTTTGCACTGAACCTTCAAGTTCTTTCTTGTGTCTTAAGTCGTTCTCAATGATCTTCTTTTCTACACTCTTACCGTTTTCCTTTATCTTTCGATTTTGGTTATGTCACAAACGGATTTTGTTTCGTATCATGTTGGTTCGTTGATTTGGGGAGGGACCAAACAGCAAGGTCATCGGTCCAATCGAATTAGGGGAGGATGGGGAAGGAAGTAAACCGTTCCCTTTCAGAAGAACCATCCCGTCATTTGCCTGGGGCGATTTAGGGAAATCATGGAAAATCTAAATCTCGATGTGAGGACGCGCGTTTGAACCGACGTCCTCCCGAATGCGAGTTCAAAGTGCAAGCGCTGCGCCACCTCGGTCGGTATATCACACATAATATAACGTGAATGATGTTTGTCTCTTTGTGAACATACTTAAATTAGGCTCTCCTCAGTTTATTTACATTCAATTTTTTAATTTTATATCGTCAGTTCTACGCTGTTTTGTTAGTTCTCTTTATTCGATGAAGAATACCGTGTTAAAAAGGAAATTCTTTCTGTATAATTTTAATTAGAAGCCGTCATAATACAGCTGTTGATTTTGTTCATTGCTTACACAATCTACTATACTATTCGACGTGGCGCTCAGCTAAATTCTGTGAATCACTGGTTATTTTGCTATCAAATTGGTTCAAATGGTTCAAATGGCTCTGAGCACTATGCGACTTAACTTCTGAGGTCATCAGTCGCCTAGGACTTAGAACTAGTTAAACCTAACTAACCTAAGGACATCACACACATCCATGCCCGAGGCAGGATTCGAACCTGCGACCGCAGCGGACGCTCGGCTCCAGACTGCAGCGCCTAGAACCGCACGGCCACTCCGGCCGGCGCTATCAACATTTTACGTTTTCAAAAATGTATAGAAATTAGACGCGAGAACTTACTCTCTTGTAACCTTATGTTGTTAACAGAGGATCTCTATAAGTTTCTTTAAAAGTTAGAATGACTCAATATCTGCCTCTCGGGTCACAGTGAAAACGTTGATACGCTCGCCAAGCGTTGCGCAACATGTCGATGTTGCTGCAGCTGCGATTCGTTGCCATAGCTGTGTTAGGGATTGTAAAAATGCTAGGACAAACACTTTCCTTTCACATAACCTCAAACAAAATTAGAATGTGATCATGATTGCCATTTGAACCACACATCAGCATCAGCACCTGCACAGAGAAGCCATACCTCAGGCAGATGTGTGTTTAGGTGTTCTCATATAGTGAACTGGAGATGAGAAGGTACACCACCTGGCTGGAAGAATTAGCTGATGGATTCGTGTTGCAACTGAGGGAGAAGCCACCGAAAAGCATCTCGAGGTAGCAAACGCCTCTGACAGATTTATCGATGAAAAAGAATGGGCTGTAATTTTTTCCGTCGGCTTAGAACGGAAGAGGTTGACCACTGGTGAATGTCGTCCACGGTTTCTGCTCTGTTCTGCCGATTAACTGTACCATTAGTTTTACGATGATGATGATATTTAGTTTAGGGGGAGCCAAACTGCGCGGTCATCAGCGCCCGTACAAGTCCTAATTTTTACACACTCCAATTTTTAGCTGAATCCAATCTAAAAACTGTCACGAATGATGATGGTGATGATGAAATGATGAGGACAACACAAATACCCAGTCTCCGGGCAGACAAAATCCCCAACCCGGCAGGAAATCGAACGCGGGGCCCCGCGATCCAGAGGCATCAACGCTAGCCACTGAACGACGAGCTGCGGACCCATTAGTTTGAACCGCTACTTCACCACCAATAGTTAACGTCTTTGACGTGTCATTTTGATTGCCGATTTGTGCAGTGAAATCTCCTGGAATGAGTGTGTGGCACATCAGCAAGCATTACAACTTCGTGCACGAGCCTTTAAGCACTATTTGGGAAAGTGGTACGTCAAGCTCACGACCTACTCGACGTGTTGATTTCTCACCAATTTTGTCTTTGCAAATGAAGTCCATGTTCTCAAACTGTTTTTTTAAGGTGCGTTGGGTGCCTCCTTCTGAAAATGTGTGCGAAATGCTCGTTGAACCGCAATTCTTGATACCTTTTTTGTAACTGAAGGACGCACGAGCTGTTTTTTTGTGATGTAGTTGCAATTTCCTAGACTGATACTATCTGACGGCGGCAGCCTGCAAAAAAAGAACTGAACCTGGAATCGTTCCTCCTTCTCTCTTTGGAGAGAGATGGTTCAAATGGCTCTGAGCACTACGGGACTTAACTTCTGAGGTCATCAGTCCCCTAGAACTTAGAACTACTTAAACCTAACTAACTTATGGACATGACACACATCCATGCCCGAGGCAGGATTCGAAACTGCGACCGTAGCGGCCGCGCGGTTCCAGACTGTAGCGCCTAGAACCGCTCGGCCGCACCGGCCGACTGGAGAGAGATATTTCAATACAAAATTTTCTGAAGAGGCAAAGAGGCAAAGAAATTCTGCATAACTTAAATATGGAACGAGTACGAGATAGCCCCAATGACGATGAGTAAAATTAATCTCTTTTGAGGCAAAATGCCTCAGAATATTGAGTAATCGTGGATCTAATTTGTGAAATAATTCATTGCCAAAAGTAAACCTTGAGGCGGGATGCATCACATATATGACGCGACTGAGGACGCCATTGCTCGGAGATAGACGACTGCTCGTTTTAACCAAATTCTTATATAAAAATGAGCCCGAGAGTGAGGAAACGGTGGGTAAATAAATCTCAGTTTATTTCTACTGTATAATAAAGAATAAATAAACAATCTGCACTCAGTCGTTTTAACGCGGGCGCTGAAACATTAGAAGAATATGTATAAAATTCTGTTTACTTTCGCTGGAATCAAGTAAGGTAGCCCATTTTTAAATAAATTCAATTTATGTTAAGATTAAAAAATGATGTATTTTGACACTATACAAACCAATTCTTCTTATGTGTTCACAGTTCGACATCTGACAGAGACAAGATATGCGCAAGAAAAAATTTAAGGTTTCTATTTCCATATATTAAAAAAATTGACAGTAGGGCTTCTCGATTCTCGATGATACCAATGGTGTGACTCGTTAATTAGAGTCTCTGGCCGTTGTAATATAGTTACTAGTCTGTCAATTGATGTTATTTCACAAGATAAAAAAAGAAAACTAGCAATATATCGGAATAAATGTACAGTCATTTATACAGATTCAACTGGTTGACACTTATGCAGGGTGTTACAAAAAGGTACGGCCAAACTTTCAGGAAACATTCCTCACACACAAATAAAGAAAAGGTGTTATGTGGACATGTGTCCGGAAACGCTTAGTTTCCATGTTAGAGCTCATTTTAGCTTCGTCAGTATGTACTGTACTTCCTCGATTCACCGCCATGATTTCATACGGGATGCTCTACCTGTGCTGCTAGAACATGTGCCTTTACAAGTACGACACAACATGTGGTTCAGGCACGATGGAGCTCCTGCACATTTCAGTCGAAGTGTTCGTACGCTTCCCAACAACAGATTCGGTGGCCGATGGATTGGTAGAGACGGACCAATTCCATGGCCTCCACGCTCTCCTGAACTCAACCCTCTTGACTTTCATTTATGGGGGCATTTGAAAGCTCTTGTCTACGCAACCCCGGTACCAAATGTAGAGACTCTTCGTGCTCGTATTGTGGACGGCTGTGATACAATACGCCATTCTCCAGGGCTGCATCAGCGCATCAGGGATTCCATGCGACGGAGGGTGGATGCATGTATCCTCGCTTACGGAGGACATTTAGAACATTTCCTGTGACAAAGTGTTTGAAGTCACGCTGGTACGTTCTGTTGCTGTGTGTTTCCATTCCATGATTAATGTGATTTGAAGAGAAGTAATAAAATGAGCTCTAACATGGAAAGTAAGCATTTTCGGACACATGTCCACATAACATATTTTCTTTCTTTGTGTGTGAGGATTGTTTCCGGGAAGTTTGGCCGTACTTTATTGTAACACCCTGTATATCCTACACTGACAAAAGTAATGTTTTACCGCGCCCCTGAATACGTGAAGTAATGGGATAAATAGGCCACACTTGAAGCATTCAGTCACATAACAATTCATATCAAGATTCCTCATGCAGATTCGTAATGAACAGTTTCATAAAAGTTATTAGTTGCGATCAGGATGAGTAAGAATTTTATTCAGGGTTTCTCATAAACAGGATACATTGACAATCAGTTTTCTTTTCAGTAAGGATTTTAATAGAGGCTGTATTGCTATGACTAGTTTTATTACATTTAAGTACAACACGAGAATGACATATTTTCTACTTTAAAAAGCTTACGTAAACAGTGATGCTTACGCTTCATTCCTTCACCATTCGGGTGCAGATGACGGAAAAGAAACCCGAAAATTCTGAGCAATAGACAAATTTCTCATTTGTGTATCCGTTTTTTTAAAGCTTTGTCTTACTTCAGTAGCGGAGGAAACGTTTATGTCATGAACTTTTGTTAGGAATTTTATAACTCGACGGACACTTGAGCAAGATTATAAGCGGCATTAAAGATTTTAAGCACCGTCAATTTACGTTTTAAAAAATATAAAAAGTTTATTTCGCATGTTACACCAGATTCAGTTCAACATGCCTTAAGATATTTGACTGTAGCGATCTCTCTTATTGCTACCGAGAGCATTTCTCGTTGAAAGGGTCTGACTCACGCATGACCTTACACACTACAAAGTAGACTCGAGGTCATCTGGATGATGATATGATATGATGCCGTGGGGATGCGCAGCCGACCGGCGACGGCCAAAGTCACGCAGTTGATGACCTCTAATGACATCTGAGACACCGCCACCCAGGCAGGCGATGAAATAGACAAGAACATATGACAGTCGTGCGCACCATGGTCTGGCATCCTAGCTCTCGATTCTATGCCTTCATACAGCTCCTCACTAGGTATCATGAAAGAGGTTAAATGACAGCATCAGAGTTACAAAATAAATAAGCAAATAAAAAATAAAAATAAGAAAGTGATGTTGCCCTGGCAGAAGCCCTGGTTAACACATTTGTTTCAAAAGAAGCTTCGACTGGTTTCTGTGTATTGGATGATGATTGAGAGCTGTAGACTGCGGCAATTTACACTCTTCATTGGCTTTGTGTTGGCATTTCTGTTTTACAAGGTACATAAGCAGTGTAACATGTGGTAACAATGGTGGCTGCGGCAAGCACTATTGCGCACTACGAGTACGGCAAACGACCAATTCGTTGCGGCAGAAGCACACCTAGCACGTGTATTTACAAACGTTTGTCTGTGACATCACCAGATGGATTCATTGAGGATCGAAGAAGCTCTTGAATACGTCAGAAGATTACAACCCACATCCAGTTTTGGCACATGTGAGTACCAATTCATTTTTTTGTGTGTCTTCAAATGTTGTCACATGTGTTGCTCACGACAGCCCTATCGTCTAACTTGTGTGTGTCGTGAATTTCTCACTTGAAATAATCATTACTCAGAAGCACTCAATTCACATCTCTGTTCGTTTCATATACTTTCAGCTTTGAACGTACACAGCCTATGTTTACGTACCCACTGAACGGGAAATTTTTATAATACAAAGGATGAACTGCATAGGACACGCTGTTAACGTTCAAATTACATATGGAACTCTTCATTATCGAATTACTTGGCCATGTTTCTGATGATTCATCTTAGAGGCCTGATCCTTGCATATAAATAGTATCCCCAAATAATAACATTACATGTGGATATGTGGTAATCACTTTCTGTGCATCACCAATTTTTTTTTTTGTTTACACATTATAGGTGATGGAGTTTAGATGAAGCATCTATTACTTATGAATTTACATTTCATTCTTTTCTATTATAAATATATTATTATACGCAACTGCCTCCGCCCATGAACCATGGACCTTGCCGTTGGTGGGGAAGCTTGCGTCGCTCAGCGACACAGACAGCCGTGCCGTAGGTGCAACCACAACGGAGGGGTATCTGTTGAGAGGCCAGACAAACGTGTGGTTCCTGAAGAGGGGCTGCAGCCTATTCAGTAGTTGCAGGGGCAACAGTCTGGATGATTGACTGATCTGGCCTAGTAACACTAAGCAAAACGGCCTGCTTTGCTGGTACTGCGAACGACTGAAAGCAAGGGGAAACTACAGTCTTAATTTTTACCGAGGGCATGCAGCTTTACTGTATGGTTAAATGATGATGGCATTCTCTTGGGCAAAATATTCTGGAGGTAAAAAAGTCCCCCACTCGGATCTCCGGGCGGGGACTACTCAGGAGGACGTCGTAATCAGGCGAAAGAAAACTGGCGTTCTACGGATCGTAGCGTGGGTTGTCAGATCCCTTAATCGGGCATTTAGGTTAGAAAATTTAAAAAGAGAAATTGATAGGCTAAAGTTAGATATAGTGGAATTTAGTGAAGTGCGGTGGCAGGAGGAACAAGACTTCTGGTCAGGTGAATATAGCGTTATAAATACAAAATCAAATAGGTTTAATGCAGGAGTAGGTTTAATAATGAATAAAAAATAGGAATGCGTGTAAGTTACTACAAACAGCATAGTGAATGCATTATTGTGGCCAAGACAGATACGAGGCCCAAACCTACAACAGAAGTACAAGTTTATATGCCAACTAGCTCCTCAGGTGACGAAGAGATTGATGAAATGTATGATAAGATAAAAGAAATTATTCACATAGTGAAAGGAGACGAAAATTTAATACTCATGGGTGACTGGAATTCGATAGTAGGAAAAGGAAGAGAAGGAAACGTAGTAGGTGAATATGGAATGGGAGTAAGGAATGAAAGAGAAAGCCGCCTGGTAGAATTTTGCACAGCGCATAACTTAAACATAGCTAACACTTGGATCAAGAATCATAAAAGAGGGTTGTACAGTATATATGGAAGAATCCTGGAGATACTAAAAGGTATCAGATAGATGATATAATGGTAAGACAGAGATTTAGGAACCAGGTTTTATATTGTAAGACATTTCCAGGGGCAGATGTGGCCTCTGACCACAATCTATTGGTTCTGAACTATAGATTAAAACTGAAGAAACTGCAGAAAGATAGAAATTTGATGAGATGGAACCTGGATAAACTGACTGAACCAGGGGTTGTAGAGAGTTTCAGGGAGAGCATTAGTGAACGATTGACAAGAATGGGGGAAAAATACAGTACAATAAGAATGGGTAGCTTTGAGAGATGAAATAGTGAAGGCAGCAGAGGATCGAGTAGTTAAAAAGACGAGGGTAAGTAGAAATCCTAGGGTATCAAAAGATATATTAAATTTAATTGTAAAGGAGAAAATATAAAAATGCAGTAAATGAAGCAGGCAAAAAGGAATACAAGCGTCTCAAAAATGAGATTGACAGGAAGTGCAAAATGGCTAAGCGGGGATGGCTAGAGGACAAATGTAAGGATGTAGAGAAATATATCACGGGGTTAGATAGATACTGCCTGCTGGAAAGTTAAAGAGGCTTTTGGGGAAAAGAGAACCACTTGTATGAATATCAAGAGCTCAGATGGGAACCCAGTTCTAAGCAAAGAAGGGAAAGCAGAAATGTGGAAGGAGTATATAGAGGGTCTATGTAAGGGCGATGCACCTGAGGAAAATATCATGAAAATGGAAGAGAATGAAGATGAAGATGAAATGGGAGGTATGATACTGCATGAAGAGTTTGACAGAGCACTGAAAGACCTATGTCGAAACAAGGCTCCGTTAGCCGATAACATTGCATTAGAACTACTGATAGCCTTGGGAGAGCCAGTCCTGATAAAACTCTACGATCTGGTGATCAGGATGTATGAGACAGGCGAAATACTCGCAGACTCCAAGAAGAATGTAATAATTCCAATCCCAAAGAAAGTAGGTGTTGATAGATGTGAAAATTACTGAACTATCCGTTTAATAAGTGACGGTTGCTGAATAGTAACACGAATTCTTTACAGACGAATGGAAAAACTGGTAGAAGCCGACCTCAGGGAAGATCAGTTTGGACTCCGTAGAAATGTTGGAACACGTGAGGCAATACCTACGACTTATCTTGGAAGATAGATAAGGAAAGGCAAACCTACGTTTCTAGCATTTGTAGACATAAAGAAAGCTTTTGACAACATTGACTGGAATACTCTCTTTCAAATTCTGAAGGTCGCAGGGGTAAAATACAGGGAGCGAAAGGCTATTTTCAATTTGTACAGAAACGAGATGGCAGTTATAAGAGTCGAGGGGCATGCAAGGGAAGCAGTGGTTTGGAAGGGGATGGGACAGGGTTGTAGCCTTATTCAAACTGTATGTTGAACAAGCTGTAAAGGAAACAAAAGAAAAATTCGGAGTAGGCATTAAAATCCATGTAAATGAAATAAAAATTTGAGGTTTGCCGGTGACACTGGAGTTCTGTCAGAGACAGCAAAGGACTTGGAAGAGCAGTTGAACGGAGTGGAGAGTGTCTTGAAAGGAGGATATAAGATGAACATCAACAAAAGCAAAACGATGATAATGGAATGTAGTCGAATTAAATCAGGCGATGCTGAGGAAATTAGATGATGAAATGAGACACATAAAGTAGTAGATGAGTTTTGCTATTTGGGGAGCAAAATTACTGATGATGGTCCAAGTAGAGAGGATATAAAATGTAGACTGGCAGTGGGAAGAAAAGAGTTTCTGAAGAAGAGAAATTTGTTAACATCGAGTGTAGATTTAAGTATCTGGAAGTCGTTTCTGATAGTATTTGTATGGAGTGTAGCCATCTATAGAAGTGAAACGTGGATGATAAACAGCTTAGACAAGAAGAGAATAGAAGCTTTCGAAATGCGGTGCTACAGAAGAAATCCGAAGACTAGATGGGTAGATCACATAACTTGGAGGTATTGAGCAGAATTGGGGAGAAGATAAATTTGTGCCACAACTGGACTAGAAGAAGGGACCGGTTGGTAGGAAATGTTCTGAGGCATCAAGGGATCACCAGTTTAGTACTGGAGGGCAGCGTGGAGGGAAAAAATCGTAGTGGGAGACCAAGAGATGAATACACTAAGCAGATTCAGAAGGATGTAGGTTGCATTAGGTACTGGGAGATGAAGAAGCTTGTACAGGATAGAGCTGCATGGAGAGCTACATCAAACCAGTCTCTGGACTGAAGACCACAACAACATGCATAACTGCTCACTACTTTCACCTAAAAAGTTCATGAGACAATTGCATTTTCACCAGATTCTAAAACGGTACCCCTTTTCACTAGCTGTGTAGAAGAGCATTTACACATATCTACTTCACAGAAGCTAACTGATCGTTTTTTGCTTACTAGCTTATCTCATGTAGAATACACATAGCTTGCACGCACATAAATAAAACTGGAAATTTCAGTCCATGTTCTTCTTACTTACATACAACGTAACTTAAAATTAGTAAATTATAATACATGTGCCTATACTATACAATAAACATATAATTTTCGTATCTCAGATATCGGATCACAAAAGTCACATTTGTAGCCAATGTTCATACTTCGTGTTGCAGCAGTGAAACAAATCGTTTCCTAAATATATACATAATTAAATACAAAAAGCGTATATGAAATGTAAAATATGCAAATAGCTTTAATAAAACTCTCTCTTGTATTGTGGTCACTACTAGTTGCATGCTATGATGTCTTAATTACCCTCAAATCTAACATTTTCGGAGTTATTGCTTTATCGCCTTCGTTGTGGTACACGGGACGGAATATGTCACATGACAAATGTTTCAAAATGACTCTGAGCACTATAGGACCTAATATCTGAGGCCATCAGTCCCTTAGAACTTAGAACTACTTAAACCTAACTAACCTAAGGGCAACACACACATCCATGCCTGAGGCAGGATTCGAACCTGCAACCGTAGCAGTCCGGACTGGAGCACCACGGCCGGCTGTCACATGACAGTAAGTTTGTTGAGCCACTACTTGCGTACGACCTGGTAAACTTCATAACTCCAGGCATGGTCAAAATGGCATGATGTACTTTAATGACAAATTTACTAATTCAATTTTTTGTTGTTGTGTTAAACATTCTGATTGTGTTGTCTTTAGGTGGATGTGGGCTAAAGTTCTCCAGTCATCCTTTGAATTGTGCGATATAGATGCTTCGTATGAATGAGACTGACCACTGAATGTACGGTAGCTTAGTTTTTAACATTTTCGCTTTCACCCTTCCGCAGTATCTGTCATGACGTCAGTTAGTTCATATAAAATTCAAAACTATAGCTCGTCACCTACTGTTGAATGGCATTTGTCACTCGGAAGGTCACTCCCAGCTTTCCCTCTGCTTGATATCCATCCTGGTTGAGTAGTTCACAAACAGACCTATAACTACAAGAAACGTGCATTAGATCGTTCCGCCTTAAAACTCATCCTTTATTTTCGTGTGCGTCGGCACTACTTGTCCCTTAGCACCAATAACAACAGAAACAAACAGAGTTACGTCGTTACACGCGTCACGTCGGTTATCCTCTTGAAAAAACTAGTCGCCATTACGTTTATGGCTGGTTGGTTCAAATGGCTCTGAGCACTATGGGACGCAACTGCTGAGGTCATTAGTCCCCTAGAACTCAGAACTAGTTAAACCTAACTAACCTAAGGACATCACAAACATCCATGCCCGAGGCAGGATTCGAACCTGCGACCGTAGCGGTCTTGCGGTTCCAGACTGCAGCGCCTTTAACCGCACGGCCACTTCTGCCGGCCATTTCGTTTATACTCGCATTAGTGTTGATGGGTATTCCGCCCACTAACGCATTCACTGCTGCCTGAACTATATCTTCATTTGCGTCTTTGCGTAACCCGGGGTCGTCGCAAAGTTGTTCTCTAGCGTCAACGTCCTCATATATTTACCTGTAATGTTCCTCATGCGAACAAGTGCCCCCACTGCATCCCCATCTGACTGGCATCAGGGGGTGTGTTGTGGTCGGATTTACTTTGTTAGCAGCTAAGTGCCATTCTTTTGTCACCTCAATTATGCATACCACATGATTATGTGGAGCCCGGAGGCTCTGAATTCGGTTATTATTATTTTGATACAATGACGAGTTAGCACAATTTGGTTGCCACTGGTCATTATAATGTGGCTACAACTAGCCATTACTTTACCCGTTCTGGCTGGTGCTATATCCCAGAGTGAAGTGATTATGGTTGTTTCTCTGCCGCCCTGTGAAATAGTATGCCTGTTGTTTTACTTCGTATGCGCCGTGGGATTTGTTGCCAATCGGCTCGCTGGGGAGTACGTGATTGTTGCCGCGCCTACTGTAATGCGGAAACTGAGTTACAGTACTGCATCGGCTATCTGTGCAGTCTTCCTCTATTAAATCTATGAGTCAAGTACTGTCAGAAAGTTTTTTATGTTATTGTCTGAACACTGATTAGCTTTTCACATATATTAGAGACAATTCGTCCTGCAGTATTTGCAACTGATCTTTGTTTGCTATTCGCTCGTCCCAGTAGCATGTTTTTGTAATGTACCTCTCGAAATACTTTCGGAATCTACCTTCGTTCGAGTTACAGATTTCAGGACTAAAAACCTCTTTTATAAGCCATATTGCGTACATCGAAAACAGTGTTGGGCAGATGATGCTTTCTCGAGCTCGTAATACACCTCGTAGTTTTTGGCTGACTCAGACGCCCACATACCTCCATGTTTTCGGCTGCATTCCCTTAAAAGCTTTTATGAAGACAACAGCCAGAGGGGATATCCTTTCCGTGGAGAAAACCTGGAACTGCTGATCAAGGCCGGCCCTCTGGAGCAGTATTTGCTGCGTCTCCAAGGGATGAGTTAATCAAAACTATGGAAGTCTTGCAGAAATGAAGAAGTGTAAGAATAAGTAAGAATTACAAACCAATTACAAAAACTAGTCTCATAGTATTACCTAACAGTTCCTACATAGAAACTTTAAACTTTGTAATAAATAAATAAAGAATGAGTAAAATATGCAGTGCGCATCACATGCCATACTCTTTTCAACCCACACATCATGATTAAGTAGCGTTTACACGTGGAAATATGTACTGCATCCTTAGAAGCCATAGAAAAATGAAAATAAATGAAAACACTAATTAAATCTAAAAACGGAGAGATGTTGCGTTTACACGTAAATTTTGACCAAATAGGAAACAGTAATCATTACGGTGTCACTGCGTCAGTAACGGCACTACCAAAACATAACATCTGTGCTCTGAGAAAGCTGACAACTCGACATCGCTTCTTATCCCATTACTGGCCATTGTCCCTTTTTTGGGACGCGTATATTTTACTTATTTCTACGTAAGCAATGGAGCTTTTAGCCTTTATTGTTGCACCTGTAGGTTCAACTAACTGCTATAGTACCTGTAAATGTAAAATAAATAACTTTTTTCTAAATACTTCACGTCAGGAAAATTATAAACTTGCCGAGTTTTTGTTCTGGCACTTGGCAGCACTGTATAAGTCTGCTGGTAGTTCCTGGACGACAATGAGCTGTGATTTTCTTGTCTGGGCGTGTTTGTTATAAACATATGGATGTCCGTGTAAAATTAAGTATACTTCAGATTTTTTCAAGTAAGTGCAATATCGTTATATTTTATGCGTCCCAATAATGGGACAATGGCATGTTACACTGTCATTTACTGTTGATGTGCCCTATTCTTGTATACACGTATTATACAGAGAAGAATTGCATTTTACGTTCTTTATATCTGCTTTTTTTCATATTCTATTCGAATTTACGATTCCAACAGGGTAAAAACATGCTGCGTGGACTCACACTTGAAGAAATTCTAGCAGAACTAGAGAACCATCAAGAGAGTGACGATAAAGATGATGACGTAGAATTGGTGATTATTCCACCCGATGCAGATGTAATAACAGATGAAGAAGATATTGACGAAAATGTAGTGAACAATGAGTCTGTTGTACAAGATGTAGCCGGTACTTTATAGCTCATAACCAGCCGAGATGAAGCTGATGCTACAGTTGTACCTCCAGAAGCCAAAAGAAGGAAAGCGTTAGGAGATGGAGCAGAAAGTGGTACGTTATCTACAAAGAAATATAAATGTAAGTCGTATAAATGTCAAACAACGTACACAAACACTAGTGAATCAGGGAAGAGCAACGAACATTATGTTGCGGAATGTCTAGCAAATAAGACAGTTCCCCAGGTGTCTGAGGATTTTTTTTTTCTGAGAAACTAATGGATACTATTATTGAACAAAGCGAAATCTATGCTTGCCAACATAACAAAATAAATTTTCTGCTAACCAAAGAAGAACTAAAATCATTTATTGGCATACTACTTCTGAGTGGTTATCATAAGCTGCCCCATGAGAATATGTACTGCTCCTTTAGTATTCAACTCCATGTCAAGAAATAGGTTTGGGGAAATAAAGAGGTTCATTGATGGCGAAGAGTTCTCGGGCTTCCAGCCGGGTGGCAATGTCTTCAAACTGCGACGTTTCGACGAGTGACATACTCATCATCTTCTGGCGAAGTGCCGAGACTTTGTGGATGCCGGTTCCTTTATACCTGCGGTGTGCCCCCCACCACCTGGCCGCCGGAGGCTGGGTCCAGCGGAGCCGGCGGGCAGGGTGGAGGGGGAAGTGGGTGCGCCGTTCGTGTCTCCGTCAGAGCATTCTGATCGCGTCTCGTGAGCTGGACGGTTCTTGTTGCGTTCCTGGCGTACTGCGGCTAATGCTGGATTCCAGGCCGTGCTCAGTTGATAGCCTTCGTCCCTGTTCACAAGATTCTCGTGGACCCGTATTTCTATTGATTCTATAATGACGCTATCCCAATAGCTCCCGGCTCGGCACAGCACCCTGGTGTTTTCGAAATCAAAGGTGTGGTTTTCTTTGATGCTATGTTCAGCTATAGCAGATTTCTCTATCTGTCCAAGTCGAACATGCCTGATGTGTTCCTCGCACCTTTTAAAGATGCAGCGCTGCGTTTGACCAATGTACTGCACACCACATTCGCAGGCAATGCTGTAGATACCAGGTGTGTTTAGTTTGAGTGGGTCTTTAGCTGAGCCCAGCAGCTCTTTCGTCTTCGGCGGTGGTCGGAAGACGGTATTTACGTTCGATTTTCTTAATAGCCTCCCGATTTTGGCTGATGTGGGCCCCAAATATGAAAGAAAGGCGAGTCTCTTGTTAACTTCCTCTTCCTCTTCCTGAAATTTGTCAGCCTGTCTCCTCTTGAAGGCCCTGCCAATCTGTGTTTCACTGTACCCGTTTTTCCGAAATACCTCTCTTAGGTGGTGTAATTCTTCTGAGAGGCTTTCTTTGTCACAAATGACGTGCGCCCTATGTACCAAGGTGGTCAGTACTGACTGGCGTTGCGCCGGATGGTGGCAGCTGGTTGCATGGAGGTACAGGTCTGTGTGCGTCTTTTTTCTATATACTGAATGGCCCAGCGTGCCATCCGCTTTCTTCCTGATCAGTATGTCCAGGAATGGAATACAGCCATTCTCTTCTACTTCCATCGTGAAGGTGATATTTTCATGTATGCCGTTTAGGTGGTCCATAAACTCCTCCAGTGCCTGCCTGCCATGCTGCCATATCACGAAAGTGTCGTCCACATAGCGGAAGAAGTGCCTGGGTTTACGGTGAGCAGTTTGTAGTGCCACCTCCTCAAAGTGTTCCATATAGAGATTCACGATACCTGAAGCAAGGGGAGATCCCATGGCCACTCCATCCACTTGTTCATAATGCTCTCCATTGCACTTGAAGTAGGTGGTCGTAAGTGCATATTCAAAGAGCTTCACTGTTTCATGCTCGAAGTACTGATTAAGGAGCGCCACGGCG
The DNA here is from genome assembly GCF_023864345.2 of Schistocerca serialis cubense. Classification (NCBI taxonomy): domain Eukaryota; kingdom Metazoa; phylum Arthropoda; class Insecta; order Orthoptera; family Acrididae; genus Schistocerca; species Schistocerca serialis. The sequence continues at coordinate 636,618,832 of NC_064645.1, forward strand.
TCTTGTAGCGGTACTTTCGTGAACAAGGAGGTGACGTCGAAGCTCACGAGTAGGTCATCACACTGTATTCGGATGTCCTTCAGTTTTCTAACGAAATCTGCGGAGTTTTTCACGTGATGACTGCAGTGTCCCACCAGTGGTTTCAATAGTGTCGCCAGGTATTTGGCCAGTCCATAACTGTGCGAGTTGATAGTGTCCAGAATCGACCGTAGAGGCACCCCATCTTTTTGAATCTTGGGCAATCCATACAGGCGCGGTGTCGTTGGCGCTCTGGGATACAGCCGTTTCTGCACTGCCTCTGGTAGATCTGAGTCCTTCAGTAGCGCCACGGTTTTCCTGGTCATCGTCGATGTAGGGTCCTTGTTGAGCTTCCTGTAGGCTGGGTCTTGCAGCAGAGAGCAGATTTTCTGTTGGTAGTCGACTGTGCGAATCAGCACCGTCGCTGGACCCAGCCTCCCGCGGCCAGGTGGTGGGGGGCACACCGTAGGTATAAAGGGACCGGCATCCGCAAAGTCTCGGCACTTCGCCAGAAGATGATGAGTGTGTCACTCGTCGAAACGTCGCAGTTTGAAGACATTGCCACCCGGCTGGAAGCCTGAGAACTCTTCGCCAGCTGTATACGCCGGGAAAGCATACATTCACAGGTTCATTGATCTCAATCACAACTCCAAAATAGACAGAAACGACAAGATGTACAAACTGAGGTTGTATTTTGAAATGCTGAAAAAGGAATTTGGTAAATTTGGCCTATTTCGTTCAGAACTCCCAATTGATGAAATTATAGTACGTTATTATGGCAAACATTCAGCTAAAATGTTTCTGAGAGGAAAGCCTATCAAATTTGGAAATAAAATTTGGCGTCTTACAAGTTCCAATGGCTTCCTTTATAATTTTTCGCCATACTGTGGTAAGACTGACAACAAACAGGAGCCTTTAGGTGCAAGGGTAATAAATGAATTAACCAGCATGATTCCAGAATCAGAGTATCCGAATTATAAGCTTTTCTTTGACAACTTTTTCACAAGTGTTGACACACTGATCACACTCGGAAAGAGTAAAATGAAAGCTACATGAACAATAAGAGAGATCCGAACTAATGCATTTCCTTTGATTGACCTGAATAGAATGGCAAAAGAAAAGGTACGAGGATTCTATGACTACATGTTTGACAAAGAGAACGAAGTTCTCGTTGTGAAATAGAGTGACAACAAACCAGTATGTGTAGCGACAAAGTACAGTACTATTACTCCTCTGAGTTCTACTAAAAGACACTCACGGTCAAAGAAAAAAGGAAATATCCGTTACAATGCCACATCGCATTGAAGAATACAATGCCCATATGGATGGCGTAGATCTACTGGACAAGGAGATATCACTTTATAGGACGAGGATAAGGTCAAAGAAATGGTGGTGGCCATTAGTCACACAGATGATAGATATCTGCGTAGTAAACACCTGGCGTGCATACCAAATTGCTAACTCTAATGAGAAGCTCTCACTTTTGGATGTCCGACGCGGAATAGTGATGTTTCATCTATCAAAGAAAACAGGATCAGTACCAAAACGCAGAGGACCACAGGGAATTGATGGGGGGACGGGTGAGCACAGATGTACGACTGGATCCAGGAAATCATTTTATTGTGCCACGTAAAACACAGAAGAGATGTGCTTACTGCAAGAAAAAAACAACAAAAATTTGTGTTAGGTGCAATGATGGAGTACACGACAAGCGTTTTGCTTCATTTCATACTGAATAGACATTCAATAATATTAAAACATTCTTTATTTATTGTTTGTGTTGTTTCTTACAATATAATGCATGGAGAATAAGGTTGTGAATTTGGATAACGCATTTGGCCAATGTCCCAAAAATGGGACGGTCTGTAATTTTTGTTCTAATATACTGAAAACTTTTAAAACAACTTTTTATTCAATTAATCACTCAATGTAACGTATTTATGTATAAAACTTTGCAAAAAATGATCCGATAGAGTTTTGGCCAATAATGGGTTAATCATGTGTAGGTTAGTTGTAAACTGCTGGCTAGGTATATGGAACCTCAAACCATGGAATGACCAACAGAGGCTACTGCAGGAGTGTACAGTTTCACTAGTAGCGAAAAGGACTCTAACAATCCGGTTGAGAATCAATCTGCAATTGGTATGTCATTTCTTTACACTGATCGTGTATATGCTTAATATTACCAAGTTAGGGGGCCATTTAGATTAATGTGTAAACGTAAGTACAGCTTCAAACACACAAGCTCGCTGTTTTACAGCATTCATTGTGATGAGTGGTTTCAATAAAGTACGATTCCATCATCACATCTCTAAAGCATAGATATATATATTCATACACACTGAGATCAGATGTATAGGGGCATAACACAATTTTACACAAACATGAACTGTAACACATAATGTCACATACCTTCTGCAGTGCATTTCACAGTATCTTGAGTAAATGCAATCTATATCTTACATTGCAACATGCTTGCAACCAGCATTTCCCAGTGTTTTTTTGAAATGACTAAATTTTACCATTCCTAATTTCGGATCTGAGCCCATCGTCAGATGGTAGCGATGACTCCTTGCAAGTTTCACGTTTACGTACTTTGCCAGTTGGCCAGTTTTACTGTTGTTCTTGATTTTGACTTTGCTATACTTTGCTAACACTTCTTCAGCTAGATATATCTTTCAAATTCTCTTTAGCAAGTCTTATTTTCATTAGCTGAAGCTTGTATTCTCTGAAATCTGGCACAGTTATCTTACCTGAAGGGGTAATAACAACATTATTTTATCCATTTTGGTTGGGAAACTTGTGGCTGGTTGCAGTATTTACTACAATGTTATTTACGAAAGTATCTGCAGTGTTGGAATTTTATTTTTGTGGAACATTTCTAAAATTACTTTTTGGAATAGTATCCTAAAGTAATCATTTTTCTAAGAAATAATAAGATACTGTCTTATCTAAATATAACCGAATTTACGATGAAATACAAATCAGAGGAAGTCATATTGTAGACCACATATTTTTATGATAAAATAGAGTTATGAGGGCAGTTATATTTAGCTGCAGTAAATACTGCATTTTGCAAACCTGTCCCGTCGGTTGTATAATCTCCGCTAGTTAATGGAGGAAATATAATCAATGACCGTTTAAAAAAATTGTCAGAAATGTACATCATGGTAACGTGTCACAGCTCGACTTCTGAGTTAGTCAGTGACCCAATGTGTAACCGAGTTAGCCTTCTGGGATGTCACTCGAAGTCTAACTTAGGACGGCTGGTACATCCCTCGGGGCAAAGCAAACATAACGGACTGCTTGCACTAGAAAATATTTCCGAGTGTACTCTCAGGAGACTGTACGCTCGCTGCAAGCTGCTTCACGGGCTCACAGTGCTGTAAACGGTAATGGTATAAGATTCTCTGTAAACTTATTAGGCAGTGAAAGATAGCTTCAGAATCTTGTTAAGAATAGTTAAGAGGTAAACATAGACTACCACAAGTTCCGGCCTCTGGGAGATAAGCTATAGACGGGAGGGGGTTGGAAAAGTCCCATTTTTTGGTTTTTCGCTTCTATCTCGGAAACGGTGCGCTGAAGAAAATAATGTTCCGAGTTAAAAGGAAGTCTAATTAAAATTCCTATAAAACTGTGTTAATACGTATTTATCGAATTCCCATCGGTTTTCGAGGTATACGTTGCTGATAAACGATGCTTTTCTAAAAAAGTGATTTTCACCTCATTCTTTTTGTCAAACATTTGCTACTGGTGCCCATCACGATACCTTCTCAGAAAACATCTCAGAAAAATTGTTGTCAGCAATCAAATATTTTTTCAGTTTGATACACCCTTTTGCCACTTCACCTACAACCAATCAAAAGTTACAGAATGTCTTGGATGTACGCTCAGTTTGTATGTAATGAAACTATTTACGTGGACTGACAGCAACTCAAAAATGAAAAAGAAATGTGCATTCAAGGCAATATCTTGCTTTCTTTGAGATGGAAGTGTCTACGCTCATTCATCTTCATCAGCAGTGGGGACGGCGTCGAGTTCACCGGTACCGGGAAAGGGTTAATAATGAGGAGGCTGCTAGAGGAACCGCCAAAGCCGGCCGCCTGGCCCCTTCGAAACGACCGTGTGGAGGGGAGTGGGGACGTCACTCACCCTTTTCTTCCATCTTTACTTCACTCGAACCTTCGTCAAGCGTTGTAGAGGCAGTTTTTGTGTCAGTGGTATTTGTCAGCTTTACATGATTGTTCTTTTTTTGTAATTGACGGAAACGTTGACAGTGTACTGTGCACTATGGCTGTTTGGTGTTCCGTGTGTGATAAAATAATCGATCGGCCAGATGATGATGTTTCCACAGTGTTAAAAAAAAGAAATATTGTCACTTGAGAAAGCAAGAATAGAAAGGGGGGATGGCAATTGCTCTTGTCTAGAGAGTATGGATATCCTTCTCATTTATACTGAATGTCGAAAAAATTACAGCCGACTTCACTCCATCAAGGCTCATTTAAAGAGACAGGAAAACTAACATGTGTGGGACTGGTTCTGATCTACCTTCCTCCCACAGTAGTGCAAGAACGCTCTGTGAGTGTTTTAGGAATTTGTGTTGAACCTACGGCCTACAAAGTCGGAAGACACTGACCCACCAAGCAAAGCTCTGAAAAATGCAGCATTACGTACAGTGATGTAAACAGACAATGATCTCAATGTCGACTCTACTACATTCCCTATAGAGGAAACGTTATCGCTAACAGACATTAGTGTATGGGTTCAGGCGTAGCTATATGTTAACAAAAGTTTTCATTATTAAGGTTTATTTTGTCTCTAAGTATGACATAGCACTAGTTACAATACGTTCAGGAGTGTAAAATATTGATATTGGGTCCTCGCAATTGTGAAGCGAAATTCCTAGCTATTCTAAGCTTCTGTAATAGTAAATTGGTTGATATGATGACTGATTTGTTCGGCTGACGGAGCTGCTAAGTGCTATACCACCTACTGCCCTCCCCTGACTAAAGCCCTCGAGAGTTCAACTCGATTTCTAAACTGAAGGAAACACTCCTCGGCACACACTCAGTTGTATGCGAACGCACGGTGGGGATAGGGGCACATACGTTCTAAGTACTCTCATTCCCCGTGACCTAAATAAAAATAATTGTGATTAAAGTGCATTTATTCATATAAAAAGGAAAATTATCGGACTTCCAAATTAAATGAAAAGAAAGACTGCAGGTTCTGAATGTCGCGGCAAATACATCGAAATCGACATTGGTGGCCACGAAGGGAATGAGATGAACGCATCCACGTACGAACAGAGAGGTCGTGAATATTATCGTCTCCATCTAAATCCTCCATATGACATTAAAATAATAATATTCTCCCAGATTTACAGGAGCTGGGGTCCGTTGTATCGTAAATCAGAAAATCATATTGACCATGAATTGCTTTCATTATTTGGCACCATTTCACTTTAAAATTTCACATCACGTCTTATCACCAGGACAGGAGAACAAAGAAAGGTAACTAATACTAAAACTGATAAACAAAGAGCGTAAAGCTTCTTTTGTCCATCAGTGTTAAATACGTTTCGCATTAATCTTCCGAATGGGACTCGTATAAGTTCCTTTACATTGCCCCCTTGGGCGATTTGTCCGAAGAAATGTCGAATTTCGGACAATGAGCCCAACCAATTTACACACTGGTACTCCTTGACTCCTTTACACACGTACTTGAGTAGCACTGTTCATATCTTTAAGGGATTTCTCTTCACCACTTTGCTTATATAGTTCTGGTACAGGCCCTGGCACTAAGCAATGAAAACAGAACGTATACACTAGGGCACACAAAATATATGTTTACTTAAATACTACACACAAAAATTATTACATCGTCCTTTACATCAAATACATGGATTTACGTTACATTTTGTGTCCGTAGTTCAGTTCTTTATGATGGTTTGCAGCGTCATTGTTCCTACGCACAAACTACATTTTCAATCGCACGTTGACACTAAAATTACATTTCACAGGTCTTTTCTATGATTCTACAATTCCTTCATTGCTGCAAATAAGAAAGTTTCACAATAACGTCATATATTTTGATGTATCGATATAGGGTGTAGGGTTAGCAAGGGTATCTGGATCAGCAGGTGGGATAAATTCTTCCTTATTATTGCTTATGCTGTCCTCTGCCTCCCTCTTTTATACCAGGATCTATTTGATAACATCCTTTCTGAGTTTTATATTTGTCTCGTAATGGACAAGATAAACACGTAACAAATGAAATTCTTACAGATGAGTACTTAGTCTAACTTAATACTAACATATAAATAAACATAGGTGCTGTCCAATGAACATGGGTGTAGTTTTATTTTGTAACGTGGGACGTAAATCATGAGCTATAGTGGTTCAAATGGTTCACATGGCTCTGAGCACTATCGGACTTAACATCGAAGGTCATCAGTCCTCCAGAACTTAGAACTACTTAAACCTAATTAACCTAAGGACATCACACACATCCATGTCCGAGGCAGGCTTCGAACCTGCGATCGTAGCTGTCGCGCAGTTCCAGACTGAAGCGCCTAGAACCTCTTGGCCACAACGGCCGCCTGCTGTAGTTGTGTGACTTTATTTAGTGGGTCAGTAAATCGTGTCTCTACATCTCTTTGCACTATGATGAGCGTCCATTTGCCTCCCATTCAAATTGACCGCCTGTATCACGCCGTCAGTCAATAATGTGTCAGTTACAAGTAACCGCACACGCAACAATTAGTCTGGAAGCACGCTACTCACCGTTTGGAGTCCACATAGCCGTGCACACACCGCCGGATAACGATGCCACGAGTGCCTGTCAACACATCTCTGTGAAGTATTTTGTGCAGCGTTTACAAAACTACTGCACCTGCTTCAACTCGTCGTACACCTTGGCTGTGAGAAGGGACGACAGGGCACCTCCTACGTTCACTGTACGAAGGTAAGTACACACTTTATGATTTAGCTTGCCGAGGGCACACTGTCCTATAATTTGTACAAACACCCGTGCCGTAGCAGGCTTCTTCGATTCACCAACTCTCCTTTATTTCCAAGTAGAAGGCTCGCGGTATAAAACGTATTCTCAGTTGCTTCTATGTGTATAACTCACATGTCACTGACACTGAATAACTCACTGTCATTGGGTAACTATACACTGTCCCGTGCATTTTCTTTCCGTTCCAAAAAAAAAAAAAAAACTGTAGCTCATGAGACCACTGGCTAGTTTTTAGTAGTTTCTCTCCACGTTCGTTATTTGCTCCTGTATCCTCTTTCAAAACTTTATCGAGGTACATATTGCTCAAAATATTTCATTACACAAGTTGGTAGGTAAATGTGTTCACAGAAAATACGTGCCTCTACAGTTCGCTATCGCGATACTGTCTTACATCTCACAGGGCATAAGAGAACACGTTTCCGAGAACAAAACCACTTCCCTAACTTAGGATCGTGCTACAGATGCACTTACACATTGAAACGACAATTAAAAAAAATGAATGCATGAACAATGCTTATAGAAATTGTCTCCAAACGAGGCAAAATCTGTTCATTAACTACCCGCGAGTCACTGTGGGGTGGCGGGGGGGGATTTCGTCTTTACGTCACCCAAGATTGTAACAACGCATCGTACACACATCAAAAACAAATATAAGAAAATAAAAACACATAAGTAAATAAATCACTATAATTTTATTCACACATAAATAGAAAATTAAAATGTTACGTAGTACGAACAAAAGATTCATAATGAAGCTTGGCTTCTGTACGCTGTACTGCCTTTTAACTCTATGTCTGTTTTTGTTCATGTTTTCTTGTGTGCATCATTGTATCACTGATACGTGCATAATTTTCTTTAATCGAACGTGACCTTAGTCATTCCTTACTGTACTTCTTCCACAAAACTTCTTCAACTCAGATTGGTTAAAATATTATAAACATAAGAGAAAATCAGTGTATGAATTCCTCTAAAGTCAGCAAATTATTAAAATTCTCTGGTGTTACTGAGTGTCAAGTAGTGTGCTTCTCAGTGACCTTGGTAATAATTTTTTATAACGTAGATCGTAAAACGTAGTGACATAAGAGTAACTTAGTTGCTTCTCTTCGCCGATTGAAGTCTTCTAATATCTCGATGAACGGCGCCTGTAAGGAATTACACTACTTGCCATTAAAATTGCTACACCACGAAGATGACGTGCTACAGACGCGAAATTTAACCGACAGGAAGAAGATGCTGTGATATGCAAATGATTAGCTTTTCAGAGCATTCACAGAAGGTTGGCGCCGGTGGCGATACCTACAACGTGCTGACATGAGGAAAGTTTCCAACCGATTTCTCATACACAAACAGCAGTTGACCGGTGTTGCTGATGAAACGTTGTTGTGATGCCTCGTGGAAGGAGGAGAAATGCGTACCACCTCGTTTCCTACTTTGATATAGGTCGCATTGTAGCCTATCGCGATTGCGGTTTATCGTATCGCGACATTGCTGCTCGCGTTGGTCGAGATCCAATGACTGTTAGCAGAATATGGAATCGGTGGGTTCAGGAGGGTAATACGGAACGCCGTGCTGGAGCCCAACGGCCTCGTATCACTAGCAGTCGAGATGACAGGCATCTTATCCGCATGGCTGTAACGGATCGTGCAGCCACGTCTCGATCCCTGAGTCAACAGATGGGGACGTTTACAAGACAAAAACCATCTGCACGAACAGTTCGACGACGTTGCAGCAGCATGGACTATCAGCTCGGAGACCATGGCTGCGGTTGCCCTTGACACTACATCACAGACAGGAGCGCCTGCGATGGTGTACTCAACGACGAACCTGGGTGCACGAATGGCAAAACGTCATTTTTTCGGATGAATCCAGGTTCTGTTTACAGCATCATGATGGTTGCATCCGTGTTCGGCGACATCGCGGTGAATACACATTGGAAGCGTGTATTCGTCATCGCCATACTGGCGTATCACCCGGCGTGATGGCATGGGGTGCCATTGGTTGCACGTCTCGGTCACCTCTTGTTCGCATCGACGGCAGTTTGAACAGTGGACGTTACATTTCAGATGTGTCACGACCCTTGGCTCTACCCTTCATTCGATCCCTGCGAAACCCTACATTTCAGCAGGATAATGCACTACCGCATGTTGCAGATCCTGTACGGGCCTTTCTGGATACAGAAAATGTTCAACTGCTGGCCTGGCCAGCACATTCTCCAGATCCCTCAGCAATTGAAAACGTCTGGTCAAATGGTGGCCGAGCAACTGGCTCGTCACAATGCGCCAGTCACTACTCTTGATGAACTGTGGTATCGTGTTGAAGCTGCATGGGCAGCTGTACCTGTACGCGCCATCCAAGCTTTGTTTGACTCTATGCCCAGGCGTATCAAGGCCGTTGGCCAGAGGTGGTTGTTCTGGGTACTGATTTTTCAGGATCTATGCACCCAAATTGCGTGAAAATGTAATCACATGTCAGTTTTATTTCTATGATATATTTGTCCAATGAATACCCGTTTACCATCTGCATTTCTTCTTGGTGTAGCAATTTTAATGGTCAGTAGTGTATGCTTGTTTCGGCTTTACCTAATTTCTCTGCCGGTCATTTTCCTGTAACTTACCTCGTACATATTAATTTTTTTTATTTTATTTTATAAGAGACGGTACTAAGTTTGCCTCAGATAACGTTTACAAATCGTACCTCAGCAGTGTACTTGCAATTGAACGTGTGTATATAGTTGAGAAATTGTTTGTTGTTGGCATAAAAAAAGCTTACAGCTACTTTGTTTCGAGGTCTGCGTTTATTGTTCGCTCCAGAATGCTTCGTACATAAAACTAAAATAGCACTGTGGTAATAAACTATTCAGCCAAACCTTGCAAGTTCACTCTGTGCTAACATTGCTAGTCATCAATTGACATGTATGTCCTAGCTTGCTTGGTTCTTGTGTCCACAGACACCGACAAATATAAACGGAAGTAGTGAAATGCTCTGGTTCCTGTAGCTGCATAAGATATGCTTACTTTACCCTAATCATATTCCTTCTTTTTACCATAGGTTACTTATTTCACTCGTATGCATAAGTAGATGTAAAGTGTGATATTTAAACATTGTAGAATTTTCTCAAGTCTCTGTGTCCATACAGTCCTTTGATTTTACCATTGTGCTGATACGCAAGTAAATAACATCCGTCATGATGAATATGTACAATAATGTACGGATCAGTAAACCTTATTTGCCATTTAGCGTTTTTCTTGGCTAACAGACAAGATTTCACATGGGTATTAAGTAATACTTCTTCTCTAACCAAAAATATGACAACACCAGGTAGCTGTTTGTCAAAATGTTTCTTACGGCGTTGAGCTTGTTCTGTAATAGAGGTCATTACCTGTCTTACCTTGGATCGCCCCCACGACTATCCAAGGTCAACACTGGGGAGCATAATGAGAGCCGGCCGGGGTGGCCGAGCGGTTCTAGGGGCTTCAGTCTGAAACCGCGCAACCGCTACGGTCGCAGGTTCGAATCCTGCCTCGGGCATTGATGTGTGTGATGTCCTTAGGTTAGTTAGGTTTAAGTTGTTCTAAGTTCTAGGGTACTGATGACCTCAGATGTTAAATCCCATAGTGCTCAGAGCCATTTTGAGCATAATGAAACCACGTTTAGTTCAACGCCACATTATTACTGTTTGTAGGTGTTTTGTTTGTCACTTATATAATATTCACCACGACGTGTTGTTCCTCTGTTGCGCATTCCAATCATGACTCTGTCCTGAGTTTATAGGCGTAACGTTACTTTGAGCTTGATAGAATTGATTACCAAACGGGTACTGCCACTGCACATTTCATGGGCCAGCCGAGTTGTTGTTGTGTACTGAGGCTGAAAATTACTGTAAGCGTTACCCCACTGATTCCCGTTATCGTTTCTATTCCAGTTTCGTTTCCGGTTACCGGAGAACCGAGAGTAGTTTCTGTCACCACTTTTTCTTTTCCTTTTATACCCTGGGTTAAAATTTCGGTTATATTTATTACTAAAATTGCCTCCCAAACTCGGGCCTGGCATATGCGCTACTGCGGCGGTGTCAACGAAAGCCGTACAGCGGCTGGCGCTGCGCAGGCTGGTCTCCACCACCGCTACGGAAATTATTTTGGTTGGTGTGGCTCCGTCTTGCATCTTCACTAATTAAGTCAGTAGAGGCCAAGACAGATAGAAAATACTCCAAATTGTTTTCGGGTACTTCTACTAGCTTTTCGCGAATATTTAGTAGTTTAGCTTTCAGAATGTGTAGGACGTCAGTGTGTGTCACTGGCTCATCCCAGAACCTCGTGTTATTTAAATATTTCTCAAAATACCTTCGCAGTGATCCAAATTTTGGAGTATATTGTTCAGGGTTGAATAGGGCTTTTCCTAATCTCTTTTGAAAGCCATGTGGCCAGTGCTTTGAAAGATACGCGCTTTCAAACTGTTCTAATATCTGACAAGTTTCTGACATTTTCATCGCCCATAACGCTCCATCGCCTTGGATATAACCCGTAACGTATTGAATGACTTAATAAAAATTACCAGATGGACAGACTTCTTTTCAGGGATTAACAATTGAGATTGTCGGTGTCTTATAAGACTCTCTTCTAACAAAACTGATGACAAAGTGGGTTCAACTATCTGCTGTTTCTTTATTTCGTCACGGTGTCGTGCATCTCACAATCTGGTGAATACACATGTACATTCGGGGTAGGAGAAACACTATCCGCACTGTCGCTCTTACCCGTGGGTATGTTGTCAAGCTCCTCTCCGGCGTGTTGGTCTCGTGCTTTCATTGTACTAAGTTTCCAGTTTAGTTGCCTGAGTTTGAGTCTGTCAGCCTGGTAAGTCCTGTGTCAAAGTTTTCTGTGCCTGGCCTATGTCAGTTTGCAGTTTAACTACAGATGTGTTTGGTATAGTGTATACTTGTTCCATTGTGTTACTTACTGCTTTTTGTAGCTCTGTTTCTAGAGTACGGTTTATGTGTGGGTCTTTTTCTTTTAAAAAGTCCTCAAATTGCTGTTTTTTATGTTTTGTCATGTCCTCAACTTGATTTACAGCTTCCTGCATTTTTGTATTGAGCTCGGTTTGCTGTACACTCGTAGCATTTACATTTTTAGTTAACTTACGTATCTAATCTGGCACATCCTTAACTGTGGTTTTCAAATTATCAGTATCCTGATTCATGGAATTTAAATTTTCACGGACCACTTCTATTACCTGATCCACTACCTCTCTATTTAGTTGTGTCGTCAGGTTATTGTGCGTAACAGTAAGGTTTCTTACATCACTGTCTAGCTTGTTCATTTGGGCTGTTACGTTCCCTATCTGTGTTGTGACATTGTCTACCTGCATAGTGACATTGCTTGTTTGTGCTGTGACATTTTCTATCTGTGTGTTCATTCGGGCTGTAACATTCCCTACCTGTATTGTGAGATTTTGTGTCTCTGCATTTATTTGGATTGTTACATTCCCTATCTGTGTTGTGACATTTTCTATCTGTGCATTCATTTGGGCAGTTATGGCTCTGAACACTATGGGACTTAAGGTCATCAGTCCCCTAGAACTTAGAACTACTTAAACCTAACTAACCTAAGGACATCACACACACCCATGCATGAGGCAGTATTCGAACCTGCGACCGTAGCGGTCGCGCGGTTGCAGACTGTAGCGCCTAGAACCGCACGGCCTCCCCGGGCGGCTGGGCTGTTATCTGAGTTACAAACTGTGACATCAAATCTGTCTGCATTACTCTAAAGTCTGGCTCTACTGGAACTTGTACATTTGCGGAATCCGGAACAGTTTCCAAAGTTTCCACATTATCGTCTGTCGCTTGCGAGTGAGTACCACTGGTCGCTGCGACTGCGCTATCAGTATCTGCATTGTTTCCTAGCTCTGTATTAGGTGTACATTCAGCAACTGATTCTTCATTGGATGAATTATCCATCGTTTTGGTTTGCGATCTTAATTACACCAAAGCTGTATACAACCCTAAACCACTGCGCAGCCGATCTTCACTACAATTGCGGCTCGTACTACACGTAAACAATCACAGATGACGTCGCACTCGTTCGTGAAATTCTATGTAGTAAAATACGTCTCTGGTGAAACAGTAGACTGATAAGTGATTTCTACGCACGCAATCAATGAAAACAATGCGCCATCTTTTGATATATTTATGTATAGTATATTTATACAACCTACAAAACTATCTAAAAAGAAGTTTTGAAAAAAAATCCGTGTTACGCAGTGGGTGTCAGAAAAATGCTATTCAGTCCTATATTTACGGTCGACAAAAAGCGTTGTAGTGCTGTTCCTCTTACCTTACGTATTTTCTTTTGTCGGTCGGTTTTGTTGGTAGTCGCTTTAAAGTTTAACGTTCCAAAATTTCCTTCTTTTCCAAACTTTTTAATAAATATTTGTGAATTTTATGGACTGATTTCGGTAATAATATTTTTATATGGTACGCATTTGGCGTAACATGGAACAGAAACAATTGGTTGTGGTGGCAATAATGGATAGAAAAAAACTACTTAAATATTTCAACTTAAAATTTGTACTAATTTTTTCTGAAACGAAGGTCATGGCACTCGGTCGCCTTTCTAACCGCCCTGTTAAATTGTTGGAAGCTTAGTCAGCGGGTGTCGTAATTCTGAAATGAGAGTTGTTATGGTAGTCGCGCAATAAGTATTTCGCCAGAAGGGCCGTTGCGACACAGACAAAGGTCAATTGTGGAAACTAAGTAACGTTATTATAGAATACACCCGACTGACTCCACGAAGTAAGAGGGCACGTGCATTAGCGAGTGAGTGGTTCAAAATAAGATTTAATACCATAAAGGAAATGGGTCACAAATATAGTTCCGCCGGTACACGCTCAGTTCTATGCAAACGTACGGTGGGGATAGAGGCACGTACGTTCTAAGTACTAGCATTCCCCGTGGCCTAGATAAAAAAATTGTGATTAAATTGCATTTATTCGCCTCAGAAGGAAAATTATCGGACTTCCAAATGAAATGAGAAGAAAGACTGCAGGTTCTGAATGTCGCAGCATATACGTCGAAATCGACATTGGCGGGCACGAAGGGAAAGAGATGAACACATCCACGTACGAACAGTGCCGTCGTGAATATCGTCGCCTCCATCTAAATCCTCCATATGAAATTAAAATAATAATAATAATCTCCCAGAGCTACAGGAGCTGGGGTCCGTGGTATCGTAAATCAGAGATCCATACTGACCATGAATTGCTCTCATTGTATAACACCATTTCACTTTAAAATTACACAGCACGTCTTATCACCAGGACAGGAGAACAACGAAACGTAATTAATAGTATGTTGGTTGATTTGATGACTGATTTGTTTGACTGATGGGGCTGCTAAGTGCTATACTACCCTACTGCCCTCCCCTGACTAAAGCCCTCGTGAGTTCAACTCCATTTCTAAACTGAAGGAAACACTTCACGCCATTTGCTTCAGAACTGCTACAAATTCGTCGGGCAACAGATCGCGCCGCTCGAACTGTCAACACAACTGGCACTGCAAAGAGTATTCCACAACTTCGACATCGCTGGTAACCGGTTATATACAATCCTGCTGACTACTCTGAAGGTCAGTGAAACTGTGAAACACGTATCTATTTTGTACGAGCTATAAATAAATAGTGGCCACTATTAAAGTTCCAGCGCTCGTATATTCGCAAACACTGTTCATACACACATATTACTCTTCAAAAATTTTATTCTAGTAGACAATGTGATTTTTAAGAAAAGTTGCATTGATAATGATGCATGAATAAAATTTTAAAATATTACACTCATAGACAGTAGGCATAATCTGTATCACTTCAGCCAGGGGGGTTACCTTCATAGTCTCGGATGTTAACTGAATTTAGCGTATGTCAAAATTCAGGAGTTGTGAGAAACACACGTTTTTCGTTATCTCCAAAAAGAATTCCTATCCAGAGACACAGGCCTCCAAAAATGACACTGCGAACACCATTTTGAAGATGCGAATTTCGGAAATTTTTATAAAGTCTCTGTAACAGTTCTCGATATTTTGCTAGAGGTTTTTCTATTTGAAAGATAATTGCTTTATGATTACAATGGTATCCTCCGTTTGGACATATGTGTCAAATTTCTTTTACTGTCGCCCTTTGAATTTCTTATAATTTACGGAATTTTTTTTTTTTAAATTGCCAATCGAGAAAAGTTTCATTTTTTCTGTTGATTAGTAGCTTGTAATGCTACATTCTGTGTAAGAGAGAGCTTCCACTTTTAAGTTAGACTGGTTTTATTCTTAAAAAATCGTATTTTGAACTTTTAAGGGTAATGTATGTCTTCACCGAAGTTGTTTCTCACTAATTTCTTTGTTACCATGTTTTTTTTTTCTATTGCTTTTATTGCAGTTTTTTCTTATCCTTTCTTTGTTGCAGTTATTTCTTTTCACTTTCATTGTTGCAGATATTTATTACTCTTTGTTTTAAATTCTTGGCAGTTTCTTTGTCGTGGTTGTTCATTAGAGGTTTCTGTATTGTACTTGTTCAGTGCTAATTTGTTTACTAAAGAGGCTTCTAAAAAGTCTGAAACCATCCAGTGACTTCTGTGTTTTCGTGAGGAATTTGCCAGTTGACACAGTAGCAGTATGTTTTGTGGAAAGGACTGTCTGAAATGTGTTCTGACTGGGGCCACAGGAGAGTGAAGTGTGCTAACTATTTGCATATACATAAAAGAGTGCTACATAAGACAAACAAAAAAAAAGTTTGTTCAGTTTGGGAATTTCTCATTTGAAGACTCTGTTTTAAAGTGAAGGTGTTTTCAGAGACGACTTTTTGTGTTCTAAATGTTTTGACAGAATAACAACAATGATAGTACCTGAACAAGGTGAAGCCTCCCATGGTGCAGAATTTGCATCAATGGAGGAAGAATTAAATACCCTGAATCAGTCAACTACAGAGGTAGGTGTTAGACCTAGTAAGAAACCTTGGTGAGTAAAGTCGAGTCATAAGCTCTATGCATCAAGAAACCGTAGAGAAATTACTAAAGCTATGGATAAGTACACTGCAGCAAAACTGACCACACTCTTCAGAAGAAAATGAACCAAAGTACTCTTTCACTTCTTGCCAGGAATTTTTCACAAATATCAGTTCAGCTGTTGTATAGTGTGCATCCTACAGTCAAAATCTGCAGGTTTTAACTATTATTCCAGAGACATTTTCAAAGACAACAATTTTGAACCACATTCCATCAGTATCAAAGTAATATTGTAGACAATTCAAGATATATGAGGCCTGTAAAAGGTGTCTTTGGATCACCAGACCTCTGTTATGATCATCCTTTGGAAGCAGCTCAGGTTCAAATAGTGCAGTCATATAATCTGGAAAATAAATGGGACTGATCTCGCCAAAGTGTCTACGAAAAAGACTCTTTAACTGTAACAGCTGAAGATCAAAAAGTTGTGAAAGTGAAAAGGTACATGACTCGCAATATCAACGAAACTTGTGCAAGTTATAAGAGTAACTACACAACTTCTGATATTGGATAATACAGATGTTATGCACTGTGACGTAAGTGGCTAGTTCCACACGAACCTAGAGATGTCTGTTTATATGTGTACTGCCCGAATGTTGAACTTCGTGTGGTAACTCTGAAGAATATACTGGAGCATGTGACATATGGCACCTTGGTTGGGCGTGTGAAGACATGAGTAGTCTGTGACGTAAAGCGAGAGACTTGTTTGTTTCAAGAATGTGGTGACTGACCTGGAAGGGAAGGACTGCCTTTACAGGCACTTGGTGTGGAAGACGTAGCAGATAACTCTGAAAAATTACATATGCGGCATGGGAGGAAAATAAACTAATTAAGAAAACTGTTACCTTTGACAGTTTCATTGATGAACTTGGTAAATGGTCAGTGAAAGCAGTAACACACCAGCATCTGAAGAAATTACAACATCACATTGCGGAAGTGAAAGGGTGTATACAAGCTGAAGAACTATCTTTAGTGCTTCACTGTGATTTTGCTGAAACTTGATCTGTAATTCTCCCACAAGAAGTACGAGGGCATCATTGAAGTAATGACCGGATTTCAATTTTTACAGGAGTGACATTTTAAAAACAAGACCACAAGTGTTGCAGTCATAAGTTACGACGGAGGACATGACTCAGCACATGCTTTGCTAGCAATGTGCAAAATTCTTTAACTGCAAAAAGAGCCAGAGAAGATCATAATTTTTCTGATGGTGCTCCTAGTCATTTTAAAAATCGTTACCAGCTGCTGGAATTAAGTCACTTGTGCCAACTGACTGGGTACACAGTGCTACTGGTCACAGGAAGGGGCCTTGTGTGGGTGTAGTCGGCCTGCTGAAGCACCAAGCTACCAAACATAATCCTTCCAGACAAAATACAGCTGCGATTCAGAATGCTAAAAATTTTACGACAGTTGCCAAATCTTACACATCCGCAGCCCTCATGCTTTTGTCCAATGAGGAAATCGAAGAATTCCGTGGGCAGAAAAAACAAGAATCGTCCAAACAAATTACTCTTGTGAAAGAAATTCAGGAGACACGTTTTTGGACTCACTCTAAAGAGCGAGAAAGAAGAAATTTCATACTTTCGGCCAACACCTCAGAAACAGCGGGTTAATAATCAGATTCACACCCAGAGAAGGAGGATTTTAGTGGCGTGTCTGTATGACTGTGACTGGTGGACTGCAGATGAGTTAAACGACATTGTAGTGAACTTTATGCTACTACATGGACCAGCTGCTGGATGTAGGTTTCCGGCTGAAGGACAGCAACAACGCCATCAGTGCTAACTTCCCGTTCAAAATGGTTTGAAGATTGTAATTGCTCTAGTTCCTATAGTTTCTACAGGAAGTCATCACTCTACAATTATATTAAAGGAAGATACTGATGCAGTTGAACGTATTTTTAGTTCATTTACTGGATAATTTAGTACAAAACAGAGTGCACAGAAGTTGTATAAACTGAAACCTTTAAGTCTTTGGACCTTTGACACACATTTTGGAATCATTTAATTTGCTTGAAAAACGAGTCTGTTCCTCAAAACTAAAATCATATTAAATAAGGCTAAATTTTGATTTTTATTAGAATGTTAAGAAACGAAGTGCTAATAAAACAGGTTTTATATTAGGCAAAAATTTCAATTGTTTCCAAAACCTGTTCAACCTAAAAGTGGAGCCTCTCCATTTCAGTGAATGTAGGACCAAATGGTACTAGTCAACAGAAAAAAAAATCAAAATTTTACGGATTGGCATTGTTGAAAATTTTTTTGCCATAAATTGTAAAAAAGGTTCATAATGCTACAGTAAAAGAACTTTGACGGATAAGACCAGATGGAGGTTTTCTTTGAAATCAAAAGCAATTATTTATCAAATAAAAACACCACATCAAAATACCTAGGACTATTCCAGAGATACAGCAATTTAGAACTGTTCACAAAATTCGCATCTTCAAATTGTATGCGGAGTGTCACCATTGCAAGGCCGTATCTCCGTGCAGAAATTTTTTTGCAGGAAGCAAAAAAATACGTGTTCCTTACTTACTCCTTCATTTTAACATATGCCAGCCTGAATTGATGTGAACTGTGCCAGTAAATTAACTTGGAAAAATGTTTTCTTTACTACACAATATACATGAACTTAATTTCTTTTTAACATGTTATTCTAATTAATATTATAAATACATAAAACATTTCTTTACTAAAGTGTTTGTACTGCATCACTCACGAAGCAAAGATTATTGAAAGACTGTTATACTGTTCTTATTTAGCGAAATACACATAGAGAGATGTAAATTGCATCAATAAATCCAAGACCTATGTTAATTGTGTTTCTTGCAGATTTTTCCCTGTCTGACACTGATGTTTACCTAATTTCGACCACTACTTTCACGCAGAGTCTATGAATGTTCTTGCGTGAGGTTGGCGACGAATGACTTTGCACAAAGCTGATGGACTTGCATGAGGGCTTTGGGTGGGCTGCGGCGCTCTTCACCGAATTTTGCAACGGGATGTTGCCGTAGTTTGCTATGGCCATCAAAATAATGTGGATCTCTTAGTGCGGAGTCAGGTGGAGTATTGACTTTAAAACAATGTATTTTTCTTTCTCAACACATTGTTGAATGCATTTATATTTTTGTAGCACTTCGCAGAAAAACAGTTACCAATTGGATGGGTATTTGGAAAGGTGTATCTTGAAATGTTTTCGCACATCTTCTCTCTCCACAGCAGTCTTGGGACTCTTCACCTTCTGTTCTTCCAAGCATCTTCCTTTCTTTAGACTTGAACCTTGTCTCTCCTCTGGGCAGGATATAGGAAATTGCTTTGAATTTTACACTCGTTAGTATTTAAACCGTTGATTAGAACGTGTAGTTGAGCATTGATTGACTGATTTCCCTTCAGCTCTGTAGTTGAATATAATATCGCAGTCTGGTGGTGACAGTGCGAGTCTACACGTAATTTTTCGCCAAATTATGCCTCAGCCAAGCCAGGGTTTTGTGCGAGTCGTTTTGGTTTTTTTTTTTTTTTTTGTACTCCACTTGACGACTACTCTTTCGTTGTTTTGTGGCTTCATCGTTACTTGCAGTCCTTCCGACTGAAGGAGCGGCCGAAAGTGATTTTTCGCAAGGCTAGGACCAAAACTCGACCTTCCACTGCTCGACCCTTGTACTTTCTATGTCACGGCAGAATGCTATCCCAGTTAGGTACAACGGTTGCCTTGGTTACAAATCGCCATCCTTCTCGTGCCCTTGCCAGCGCCTCTGCATCGTAGAAAATCGTTGATCTCGTCCATTCGCGTCCCTTAAACATTTTCAGTTGTCGTCTGCTGCATCGTCATGGACAGTTTACGACTGTTTCTTGCAGGAGGTTTGAGTACAAAAATCATTTTTTATAATCTGCCTTATGCCTAGTGCCTAATGACTAATTCACGGCCGGCCGCGGTGGTCTCGCGGTTCTAGGCGCGCAGTCCGGAACCGTGCGACTGCTACGGTCGCAGGTTCGAATCCTGCCTCGGGCATGGATATGTGTGATGTCCTTAGGTTAGTTAGGTTTAAGTAGTTCGGAGTTCTAGGGGTCTGATAACCACAGCTGTTAAGTCCCATAGTGCT
Organism: Schistocerca serialis cubense; assembly: GCF_023864345.2. Taxonomy (NCBI): domain Eukaryota; kingdom Metazoa; phylum Arthropoda; class Insecta; order Orthoptera; family Acrididae; genus Schistocerca; species Schistocerca serialis. The sequence goes on from NC_064645.1 coordinate 636,639,008, forward strand.
CAGAGCCATTTGAACCATTTGAACCAACTAATTCACGCCTCTTAAGAGTTCTTTACATGGTTCGGCGTCCTATCTCTACGTTACAGTTCTAGTTTCTCTATCAGGTTCCTATTGGTTCCTGATATCTTAATCTAGTGAGACTCCTCACGAGCGTTATGTGTGGGGTCGAGTTGTAGGATGTTAGTATGTCATGCTATTAGATCCAGATTTATCTGTTTCATCTTTGCAAACTCTACGTATTGTGTTAGTTGCTACATGTAAAAATTTAAGGTACTTCTCATTTCTTTGTCTCTTCTTTTCCTCGGACTCCTGGTCACATCCTGTCCGAAACATACTTGACAGCTTCCTTGACATTATTTACTGATGTCTATAAGTGATTATTCATCATACATTTAAATATGGCTTACATGATGAAGTCCTAAACCTTTACCTATCTCCTTCTATGATCAGTTCGTTCTGTATGTACCATTTTGTATGAGTGATGGAACATCGTTCCTTATGCCTGAAAGGCGCTAGCTTTTTAACCTATATTTGACACTGTACAACCCTGGCTCAAATAGAAGTGTAGTACTCTCTAAAGTGACGCTGCCTTTTCCCATGTTTATCGCAGCTTGTCTTTGATTCAGAAAATCCGCACGTATTATCATGCCTAGCTTTAATTTTGGTATAGTAACTAAATTGGTTTCGATCTTTAGATCTTGGCAAGAAATAGTTAATCTTGTTTGTTTATTGACATCCGTAGCATGATTCTTGATGAGACGATTCACTTTAATCTTCCTCGTTTCAAGATCGGTAATTCTTCATTAGCATTGAATTGGTTAAATAAGTTTAAAATCTTGGTTAGTTCACTTCCGCTGTCTGTGACTACATTAATTGGGATTTTTGCTACCATGACCTTATAAACCGGTAGAACCTTGAACGGTTTGCTCTATTCTTCCTCATCTTTCCGAATTGAAGCATCCTCTATTGAATCATGCCTGAGACTTTTCAGAATTTTTACCTGTGAATTCGAACCGTGTGTAGGATATACATAGACCACTGTATCTTTCTCTTCTACAAGTTCTTCTCCACATTTAACTTCGTCTTCCCTCAACTCAACCACATCTACCTCTTTTTTCTTCGTGGAAACACTCAAATAATCGCATGTAAATGCCCATATTATGTATCTTTAATTTCCGTCATAGTACACATTGGGATCTGTACTCAAATGAAATTTATTTTCAAATTCATTCAACTGCACATTATCCTTCTTGACTCTGTTTTCGCCGGCCAAAGTGGCCGTGCGGTTAAAGGCGATGCAGTCTGGAACCCCAAGACTGCTACGGTCGCAGGTTCGAATCCTGCCTCGGGCATGGATGTTTGTGATGTCCTTAGGTTAGTTAGGTTTAACTAGTTCTAAGTTCTAGGGGACTAATGACCTCAGCAGTTGAGTCCCTTAGTGCTCAGAGCCATTTGAACCATTTTTTTGACTCTGTTTTCCCTGGTCTTAACCTCAAGTAACTCGGAATTTCTAATTCCTTCGTCCTTATTCTCTTCTCCCGTTGTGCCTGCCTCTGGTAGTTCGTTTTCTTCGTCAGTATCCTCCCAATTAATTTATCCCCAGCATCATGTTGTTTTCCTACGTTCGTTTGATTCCTGCGATCCTGTTTCCTTATTTATTATCTGCCGTGACAGAATGTTTGTTTCTCTCGGCGGTACGTTATCCTCTTGGAAACGGCTGTCCCTAGTTTCCGTATTACATAACTCGGCAATGCTGATTACTTTACCTTTTAATTCGACTTCCGTTATGCCTGCTTCATTTTATTCTGGTAGTTCGAAATCCTCCTAACTAATTCCAGTCCAACCCGATGTTTGCTTTATCTCGACGTCTTTTGGTCGTGTCGGTTCTGTTCCTTCATCTTTCACGTCTCGTCTCAAAGCGTTTATTTCTTTCATTACATTACTGCTGCTTGTTTCGGTAGGTGCGCTGTTCTCCTTGACTTTGGCTCTCTCTCGTCAATTTGAACGTTTATCGGGGTTTGGTGGCCTTATCTCCATGTATTCTTCCGGTCCTTCCCGTCTTTGTTCGACTTGTCGATACGAGTTTCGTTGCTGGGAATTTGTCGGCCTGTTTGCCCCCATTTCCGTTATTCCCCCTGTAGCAATCACTGCCACTCCTGGGTGGATAACCATTGCCATTTCTTGTTCCATATCCATAACCATTTCGTTTTTGGAATATATTGTCATTTCTCGACGAGAAGTTGCCACGCGGTTCGTAACAGCTGGCATTCTTTCGTGTGGTCTGCGGCGCAATTTTTTCTTGCCTCATCTTACTAGAATATGAATTTTACACTACTGGACATTAAAATTGCTACACCGAGAAGAAATGCAGATGATAAACGGGAATTCATTGGACAAATATATTATACTATAACTGACATGTGATTGCATTTTGACGCAATTTGAGTGCACAGATCCTGAGAAATCAGTACCCAACACAACCATCTCTGGCCGTAATAACGGCCTTGATACGCCTGGGCATTGAGTCGAACAGAGCTTGGATGGCGTGTACAGGTACAGCTGCCCATGCAGCTTCAACACGATACCACAGTTCATCACGAGTAGTGGCTGGCGTATTGTGACGAGCCAGTTGCTCGGCCACCATTGACCAGACGATTTCAGTTGGTGGGAGATTTGGAGAACGTGCGGGCCAGGGTAGCAGTCGAACATTTTCTGTATCCAGAAAGGCCCATACAGGACCTGCAACATGCGGTCGTGCATTATCTTGCTGAAATGTAAGGCTTTGCAAGGATCGAATGAAGGGTAGAGCCACGAGTCGTAACACATCTGAAATGAAACGTCCACTGTTCAAACTGCCGTCAGTGCGAACAAGAGGTGACCGAGACGTGTAATAAATGGCACGTCGGGTGATACGCCAGTATTGTTGTTGTTGTTGTGGTCTTCAGTTCTGAGACTGGTTTGATGCAGCTCTCCATGCTACTCTATCCTGTGCAAGCTTCTTCATCTCCCAGTACCTACTGCAACCTACATCCTTCTGAATCTGCTTAGTGTACTGATCTCCTGGTCTCCCTCTACGATTTTTACCCTCCACGCTGCCCTCCAATGCTAAATTTGTGATCCCTTGATGCCTCAAAACATGTCCTACCAACCGATCCCTTCTTCTAGTCAAGTTGTGCCACAAACTTCTCTTCTCCCCAATCCTATTCAATACCTCCTCATTAGTTACATGGCGATGACGAATACACGCTTCCAATTTGCATTCACCGCGATGTCGCCAAACACGGATGTGACCATCATGATGCTGTAAACAGAACCTGGATTCATCCGAAAAAATGACGTTTTACCATTCGTGCACCCAGTTTCGTCGTTGAGTACACCATCGCAGGCGCTCCTGTCTGTGATGCAGCGTCAAGGGTAACCGCAGCCATGATAGTCCATGCTGCTGCAACGTCGTCGAACTGTTCGTGGAGATGGTTTTCGTCTTGCAAACGTCCCCATCTGTTGACTCATGGATCGAGACGTGGCTGCACGATCCGTGGATACATGCGGATAAGATGCCTGTCTTCTCGACTGCTAGAGATACGCCGTTGGGATCCATCACGGCGTTCCGTATTATCCTCCTGAACCCACCGATTCCATATTCTGCTAACAGTCATTGGATCTCAACCAACGCGAGCAGCAATGTCACGATACGATAAACCACAACCGCGGTAGGCTGCAATCCTACCTTTATCAATGTCGGAAACGTGATGGTACGCATTTCTCCTACTTACACGAGGCATCACAACGTTTCATCACGCAACGCCGGTCAACTGCTGTTTGTGTATGAGAAATCGGTTGGAAACTTTCCTCATGCCAGCACGTTGTAGGTGTCGCCACCGGCGACAACCTTCCGTGAATGCTCTGAAAAGGTAATCATTGGCATATCACAGTATTTTCTTCATGTCGGTTAAATTTCTCGTCTTTAGCACGTCATCTTCATGGTGTAGCAATTTTAATGGCCAATAGTGTAGTTCTCTCAAAACTCTTTTGAAGGCTTCCATGTTATTGCCTCCGCGCACTGCTGGTATTTTAGTGGCAGTTACATAGTACACGATTTGATCAATTCTCCATTGCTGTGTGGCACAACCAAACATAGGATTTTCTTTGTCATTGTTCGAAAAATTTTACATGGCTCTTTTCTCCGGAATTCTCGAACTATGGATGTTTTTGTAGTTCTTACTTCACCCTTTTTTGCGGTTTACTCGATCAGTAGCGTGAGAGAAACATATCTCCGAAATCTTCATATGATCGACGTGTTACTACTATGTTTTGCGTCTTTTCTGCTGCTGTTCCAGACATATGGGCACATATAAAGTCTAGTTTGTGTGCTAATGTCCAGTGCTCTGGTAGTCACACTCTGATGTGATCAATGAAGGTTGGCGAATGCAGTGATATGGAAGCTTCCTTACAGTGAGGAAATGATCGTTGTCGTACCTCGTCATGGTACCGTACGAAATTCCGGAATCCTCGCCACTTCTGTTTCCTACCATTTCACGTGTCAGTCTTCCAGGTTGTGATAAATCAATTGGATATTGTCCACAGTAGCTTTCGCCTAGTCTTGCATGATTTCGTTGTAATGAAACGCAATGACTTCCTTCAATCGGCTCTGCGGTATGCATTACGCTGTAACTTTCGCGCCCTTACATTTCCCTGTCCCGTATTGGCTCGGTGAATGCCTGGCGAATCTTGCCGCTTCATCATGTGATCGGAATTTTTTTCGAAAAGCATGGTTGTGATGCCCGATATTTTCGCGGTGGTGTCTGTTCTTCGTAAGTTTCGAAACGTGCCTGTGGCATCGCAGGTGGTCGGCTATTTTACTTCTTCTCCGCCTATGACAGGAATTGCATTTGTGTGAAATCTTTTTTCATTTCTTGCGATACTTCTTGCCTTTCTGGTGGCATTGTTGATTCTGAAATTGTTACGGATTCAGAGCTTGTGTAATGTTAATCACTCTGCTCTTGTACAGTTCGCAACAGTTCTTCTCTCAGTTTTCTCGAATTGATTCTTCATTTGCGATTCCATTCTCACGATGCGAGTATAGTACCTCTTGAGGACCTTTATCCTGATGCGTTTTTGCAACACACTACCTTCAACTATTAGTTGTGGTGTGCCCGCTGCTCGGCGTGTAATCGAATTAACCTGTTTGGATATCTTTGCAATTTCACAGTGAGTATCATCACGTAATGTTTTGATTTCGGTCTGAATGTTGTCACGCTGTGTTTGCACGTCCACTTGGATTTTGTCAGTATCTGTTCTTAATTGCGTGTGAACTATTTTTAAATTTTCGATCACATCTCGGGATTGTATTGCCTCCTCCTCTATGTGACTTAACCGTTATTTGATCTCATACAGTTGTTTCGGTGTTCCCACACCCTGCTCACGAATCTGTTGATGCAGCTGTTTTGCTCTCCCCGCACTCTGCTCACGTACCTGTGCTTTTGCCTCTGTGTTTTGCATCGTTATGGTGCGTGTTAATTGCTGGAGAATTTTCGACAAACTAACGGATCCTGCTACCTCTTCTTAGAACGTGCTTCGTTCTGCATTTACATTCTCGTGTCTGTCCGCAACTGCCTGCAGTGAACCATGCGGTGTCGCTTTACGACTTGTGTGAGGGAGTTCTTATTGCCTGTACTATGGTTTCTACCTATTCAAGACGTTCATCATCTTCCTGCACCTCTGCATTATGTTGGTTACAGCTTACGGCGCCTTGTTGTTCGCTACGTGCGACGTGCTGCACCCCCTGACCTATTCTGTTGGTATGTTCTGAGTGTGGTATCTTGCTGGCTGTCAAGCTCAATTCAGTCAAGGCCTCGATGTGCCATTGCTACTCTCTGATTCTTACCATGTTTACAATTTTAACTGACGCGGCCTACTTCGCGTAATCATGCAATCATACGGCCTTACTCACTTGATAAAATTATTACCTTCACACATCCTCTGTTGTTTCTTTGTTCCCTTGACACATTAACAAGACTGTACGACAGTCACTTACCAATTGGAACAGAACCAACCTATCACCGCTGTACTGTGAGGATACTGCGTATGTCTGTGTTTCCCTATTGACTTGTCAGTAACCACTAATATTTACCATTTAATGTCAAAAATTTTTAGCAGTGTATTTTTCTGGCCTACTAATTACATATGTTTGACCGCCTTAACATGATATTTTACCATCTTGACACAGTCGCCATTATCTAACATGTGGGAGACTGGTTCTGATCTATCTTCCCACAACAGTCGCGCAAAGATGCTCTGTGTTTTCGGAATTTGTGTTGGACCTACGGCCTGCAAAATAGGAAGACACCGACCCACCATTCAGAGTTCAGAAGAGTGCAGCAGTACGGACAGTAATCTAATGAGACATTGATGTAAATGTTGGTTCCACTACACTCCCTGTAAAGGAAACTTTATCGCTTACAGAAATTAGTGTATGTGTTCAGGTGTAGCTATACGTTTAAAAAAAATTAAAATCTTAGATTTCCATTGTTAAGGTTTAATTTTACTCCAAGTACAGCTTCATGACATAGCAATAACTGTAATGTGTACAGAGTGGTAAATTATTGATATTGGGTGTTCTCAATTGTGAAGCGAAATTCCTAACTATTCTATGGTTCGGTTCTAGGCGCTGCAGTCTGGAACCGCGCGACCGCTACGGCTCAGGTTCGAATCCTGCCTCGGGCATAGATGTGTGTGATGTCCTTAGGTTAATTAGGTTTAACTAGTTCTAAGTTCTAGGGGACTAATGACCTCAGAAGTTGAGTCCCATAGTGCTCAGAGCCATTTGAACCATTTTTCTATGGTTCTTTAACAGTGATATGGTTGATGGTCATGTCTGACAGTAGGAGCCAGAGGTATCAATTAAGCTAAAAATGAACAATTAAAACAACCAGTCAATGGACTGGTGTCGGTAAAGAGTAGTCAGAAAAAAGTAAACAATTAATAAAATTCAAAAACTTTTGGGTATAACGCACTCTACAGTGGCTGATTATTTCTTTTCATTCAATCGGATATCTCGCGTTTCTGCTTCAATTGTGCCCGACATCATGAATATGTTTAACTTCAGGTCGTGGTTAAATATACGAGAAAATAGGGCAGACGATTACGACCACAGTTTTGAGAGTATATTGACTATCACTTGCTGGTGTAGCTCGAGCCCGAGCGCACGTGTTTACCTTTCGTCGGCGGCGGCACAGGCGACTGTCGGTGCGAGCTGTGAACCTACGAATCTATTCTACATCTCTCTCAACTGTTAAACTACGGTCTAATACATTTCCTACACCTTTGGCGTAGCTGAGACTCCTAGTTCTTCAGTAGCTAAGTTAATTGTCATAGTGCATTCTATTTGGCACGAATAGCACATACGTTGTTGGTCTCAAATCACTCGCAAGCGTTAACTGCCAGTGCTTAGTGAGATTCTCCATGCTAGCAGATTTTGCTGTTTAGCTCTTTACGAGATAAGACGAGCCTGTGAACAGGTGTTCACATAATGTCTCTCTCAATCGTCTCAGTGTGGTGCTAGTCACCTTCCTCAGACGCTCGACGATTTTCTGCTAGAGAAAGGGCGATTTTTTCTCTCGGTATTTGCCTGTATCAAAGCTGGCAGACACACGTTTTCTTTCTAGCCAATCAGAGTGTTCGTACTATTTATAGCTCTACCCACTAGAATTTTGTAGCCTCTTACAGGATTCGTTTCTTTCATAGGGCAGAGTTTAATTCTGCTACGTAATACTCAAGTAAACAGCTTTTTCTTTCATTCAAGTTTTAATGCAGATCACTACAGGGAGTCACCAATGTTCTGAGTTGGGTTTCTCCAGGCATTTATCTGCCATCTCCAGCCGTTTCACTGTGAAAACACTTTCCAAGTGGTTGTCGTTAGAAGCAGGGACAATGAGAGCTTTTGCCAATGGCCTGTGCTGTGGCTCTGGTGTCTCATTGTGTCTGCTAGGTGTCTCGTGTGCGGGTTTCAGCTTAACACTAGGACGGTTGTTGCCATCATGAAATTCTCCTTCCTTCAGAACTGCGTCTTGTATCTTGGGAGTGGGAAATTACTTGCATGCAATAATTAGTGTGAGTGTTAGTGGCTTACATTTATGAAATGCTGGCTTGTTTGTTCGTTATCTCTATCAATAATTCATACATTTTTAGGTAACTATGTTGTGTGATAAGTAGATTTTACTGAAATTTTTTTGGAATTCAATGTAACATGCGTTATTTGTTTGACACCTTACAGTACCTCCAACGTCCTCTGAACCACCTAGACCAGAAACTCTTAGATCCAAACAACTCCAACTCGATTTTAAAAGTATTTTCTGGCGAAAGTGTTGAGAATGTGCAAAAAAAGCCCAAGGCCAGATGTAGGGAAATATTTTCAGTTACTAACATCACAAAAGGAAGTGACAAAACCGACAAAGTAACAAATATGGAAGCTGATCAAGCTAGACAAGACCAGCAGTGGAATAATCGTCTTTCCTCAAATGATTTAATTGCAGATTATTACGATGTGTATTGTGTATTACGATGGTCAGCTAGAGTTTGTGAGGCTGCTAGACTACAAACTCTTGACATTCACGTATGCAGACTATCTTACAAACGCAGTGGAACACGTTAGTGACCTACTAGCAGGAAACTATTACTCTCACTTTACTTTAAATGAAGATGGAGTTTGTGAGGCTGCTAGACCACAAACTCTTGACATTCACATATGACGAGCTGGCCAGAGTGGCCGAGCGGTTCTAGGCGCTACTGTCTGGAACCACGGGCCTGCTACGGTCGAAGGTTCGAATCCTGCCTCGGGCATGGATCTGTGTGATATCTTTAGGTTAGTTAGGTTTAAGTAGTTCTAAGTTCTAGGGGACTGATGACCTCAGATGTTAAGTACCATAGGGCTCAGAGCCATTAGAACCATTTACGTATGACGATTATCTTTCAGACGCCGTGGAACAGGTAAGTGACATAATAGCAGGAAACAATTACTCTCACTTTACTGTAAATGAAGCTGTGGACGGTATTACTGCGAGGACCATGGGTGGAGAAATACCAAAACAGAACTATTGAAGAGTATGAGGATCAGATAATTGTGATCGCAGGATCCACCTGATTGAGGATACCAACAATTTGTTTTAGAGACACCAGCTACGAACTGCTAACCGATTCTTGGTATGATGACAAGAAAATGATACGATAGAAGAGTGATTCAGTGGCGCCCAGAAAGCTTCTGAGATAGTGAGGCAGAATATCCAGAGTGAAGTGCACAAGTGTAACACTTACCTGGAAAGGGATAACTTCATGAAGGGTGAAGACTCTGTCCCCCAAGCCTTTCGTGAGGTTGTGTTGGAAAAAAAAAGAAAACGAAAAAAAAGGAAAGACCAGAACACTGAAGAATCAAGTAAGAATTGCGTTGCTATAGAACATGCCATCACATCTGTTGTCAAGCCTTACACCTTGTCACCAATATTGACAGTCATCTCCCTTCTTCTCCAAGTTCTTAAAGAACTTGACTGAACTTCTAGCAAGTATAGTTTTCAGCTCATCATACTATAAAGCACAAAAATTGACCGTGCTGGGTAGCTGCATGGTCTGAGGTGCCTTATGATGGTTTTCATGGCTCCCCCCATTGGAGGTTCGAGTCCTTCCTCGGGCATGGGTATATGTTTAGTCCTTAGCATAATTCAGTTTAAGTTAGATTATGTTGTGTGTAAGCCTAGGGACAAATGACTTCAGCAGTTTGGTCGCATCGGAACTTACCACCACCACCACCACTACCACAAAAATTGTAATTATCTGCAAATCCCTACACTCAGCCAACCTACAGTCAGCTGCATTCAACCTCCTTCATTCTGATAACGTGGATTTCAATCTCTGCATCATAGATGGGCTTGATATCTACCACGCTAAGAGTGGGATTAAATTTGTCACTCCATCCAAATATTGTTGGAAGAAGTTCAGATTAATACCAAGACTCAACACGATGCCTACATCTACTGGAACTCAATTATTTCGCTAGAAACATACATCGATTGATGGAGGTCTACAAAATGTAGCTGTGGTACCCACTGATATACCAGCAGATCACCACACCCTGCACAACGTGACATTCTATGATTTGTTGCCATAAAGCAGTTTACTTTAGTCCCAGTATCGAAGGAATAGATGCATTGTATAACAAGAGTAAAAAGTGTAAAGACTTCACTTTATAACTGACACATCTTAACCTCCCTCCTCAATCCCCCCCCACTCAACTCCCCCCCCGCATCAAACCCCCCATCCCCAAACGCACCATAACAGAGTTTATTCAGCACTACACTATGCATGTAACTTATCCAAGGCAATATATATATATATATATATATATATATATATATATATACTCCTGGAAATGGAAAAAAGAACACATTGACACTGGTGTGTCAGACCCACCATACTTGCTCCGGACACTGCGAGAGGGCTGTACAAGCAATGATCACACGCACGGCACAGCGGACACACCAGGAACCGCGGTGTTGGCCGTCGAATGGCGCTAGCTGCGCAGCATTTGTGCACCGCCGCCGTCAGTGTCAGCCAGTTTGCCGTGGCATACGGAGCTCCATCGCAGTCTAACACTGGTAGCATGCCGCGACAGCGTGGACGTGAACCGTATGTGCAGTTGACGGACTTTGAGCGAGGGCGTATAGTGGGCATGCGGGAGGCCGGGTGGACGTACCGCCGAATTGCTCAACACGTGGGGCGTGAGGTGTTGTCGCCAGTGGTCGGCGGAAGGTGCACGTGCCCGTCGACCTGGGACCGGACCGCAGCGACGCACGGATGCACGCCAAGACCGTAGGATCCTACGCAGTGCCGTAGGGGACCGCACCGCCACTTCCCAGCAAATTAGGGACACTGTTGCTCCTGGGGTATCGGCGAGGACCATTCGCAACCGTCTCCATGAAGCTGGGCTATGGTCCCGCACACCGTTAGGCCGTCTTCCGCTCACGCCCCAACATCGTGCAGCCCGCCTCCAGTGGTGTCGCGACAGGCGTGAATGGAGGGACGAATGGAGACGTGTCGTCTTCAGCGATGAGAGTCGCTTCTGCCTTGGTGCCAATGATGGTCGTATGCGTGTTTGGCGCCGTGCAGGTGAGCGCCACAATCAGGACTGCATACGACCGAGGCACACAGGGCCAACACCCGGCATCATGGTGTGGGGAGCGATCTCCTACACTGGCCGTACACCACTGGTGATCGTCGAGGGGACACTGAATAGTGCACGGTACATCCAAACCGTTATCGAACCCATCGTTCTACCATTCCTAGACTGGCAACGGAACTTGCTGTTCCAACAGGACAATGCACGTCCGCATGTATCCCGTGCCACCCAACGTGCTCTAGAAGGTGTAAGTCAACTACCCTGGCCAGCAAGATCTCCGGATCTGTCCCCCATTGAGCATGTTTGGGACTGGATGAAGCGTCGTCTCACGCGGTCTGCACGTCCAGCACGAACGCTGGTCCAACCGAGGCGCCAGGTGGAAATGGCATGGCAAGCCGTTCCACAGGACTACATCCAGCATCTCTACGATCGTCTCCATGGGAGAATAGCAGCCTGCATTGCTGCGAAAGGTGGATATACACTGTACTAGTGCCGACATTGTGCATGCTCTGTTGCCTGCGTCTATGTGCCTGTGGTTTTGTCAGTGTGATCATGTGATGTATGTGACCCCAGGAATGTGTCAATAAAGTTTCCCCTTCCTGGGACAATGAATTCACGGTGTTCTTATTTCAATTTCCAGGAGTGTATATATATATATATGAAAAAAGGATTCTCAGCTTCGGTCAGCCCCTATATAGGAAAGTCTGGGAATTTATTGCAACTGCCACAAATACGCCATACTTTGAAGTGTGTTAAATGTCTCGGCACATTTTACCTGATATCGTCATTTTTGTGTGTACCTTATGATGGGAGCCGGTTTGAAACCAGTTTTATCCAAAATATCTGCACACGTATCGGTGGACAATGTGCTGAATTGTAACATCTTTGTCAGAGCTGTTTGGGGTCATTTTCTGGTTGGAAATACCTTGTCAAACACGATAGTAAACGAAGACGAGATCTAAGAGTTGTAAGGTTATGGTTAGGTTGTTTCCTATTCTATGAATGAACGCAACTGTGTAAGCTGTAATGACATTGTTTAATACTGCAATGTTTTCACAAAAATACATGCTTTAACACAGATTACAATGTGACAATGTTAAGCCAGTTGTCAAAATGACACATCTCGGCCTCTGAATGTGAACTAATTCTAAACACAACAGAATTAAATTGTAACTGTCAGTTAAATAATCCTAAACACATTATTAAATGTTAACGAGAAGCTTGTTTACAAAATTATGCTTACGATTATGTTTTGATGTTGGGCAGTACTACGAATAATCATCCGATTCTGGTTCAAAGTTCGGTACTATTTTTTAGGATGACAATCAAGTCTACAGAAAATGGTGAGTTTGGTGACAAGTTGAGCAAAAGATTACCCAAGGTCGTTCGAGTTTACGGTGGATGCAGGCTATTGAACGAATGAGTTTACGCCTCTGCACGCGGTATTTACATTAGATGCGATGCGTTGTCGTCTGCGTGGCTGCTCTTGCCCACTGAAATGCCTATAAAAGCTAATAAAACCTTTGCTGAATTTTCCAGCAGAAACTCTCCCTGTGTTTCTTAATAAATGAGAAAACATGAACTCATCCCTAGTCTCAGACTACGGCGATATAAACGCGCATGGCTGGAGCAGCGTGCATCTTATAATGCCCTCTCAGTTCTCACAAGAACAATTAACTAACTGGCTGCTTCCTTTCTCCACAGTTGGAGCTCAATGATGCTACAGCTAGTTTCTAGCGGGAGGTCAACCTCTGTGAACGCAGTGTTCACACAAATTTCTCCTCTGTGTCATACAGAGCATTATGTGCTCCATTCTGCACTTGACGCCAGTTCAGAGAAGACTCCCCTAAAATTCCTCTCTCATCTTTCCGGTAGCCCAACTCTCTCTCCACCTGGGTTCTTTTGTTCTCCACGTGGCGGCTTTTTTCGTCCAATAGGAGTGTTCCTCTTATATTGTGGAAACTCTCTATACCAGTCGCAATGGTCCTACCATTGAACTGCGTCAAAATCTCGGCAGTTTACTCCCACCCGGTGCGTTTCCGCCAATGGGACGTTTTGTACATGCTGCAGATGCCTAAAAAGTTACACGTGTATCATGTGTGTACCACTTGCAGTTCACATGACCGAATGCATCACTGATTTTGTTCATATCCATTTGGAATTCCGAAATGCAGTTTTCTAGATCTTCTTTCTGTCCTACTTCTGGCAGCCTGTTATTCGCCCTGCATTATGCCTCACCTGTGCGGTCACTGACTCTCACTGTGGGACGCGCCCCATTAAGAGCTTTCTGTAGTGCCTGCCGGGCTGCAGCCTCTGCGCCTGCCGGCACTGGCTTCCACCCAAAACGTTCCTTCTCGCTGCTTGTTTTACATTCTGCTCATTGGCATGCATTATATAGGAGTGGTGTGTTAATGCCGTCAATTGAATGTCATTTCTTTTGCATTACATACCGGTACTTACAGGCAGATCTACTCATTACCGCGGAAGTAAGTTAGGTGTCATATTCGCCTTCCTGTTATGATGTATAAAACTCTAATGTAAGGTGCGAAGTTGACCTCGATTTATTTTACAACCTTACATATCCTCCTCCTTCCGTGTTCAATTTTGCACTGGGTCAATGAATGGTTGGGAAACTGAGTGAGGTCAGTGCAAAATTGTTTGCAACTGGTGACTGTAGAGATTGACCTATTTACTGACCAACTTCCTACTTTAATATTTTGTTTACCCTAGACAGTGGTCCGATCTAGTCTCCCTATCGTTTTATTTCACATTGTACTTGACTTTATGTCTACAGATTCTAGCACTTAAGTTCTTTTTTGTTTTCAAACTTTGACATTCTTTCTTATTTTCTGATTTTTATACAATTCTGTTTAACTTGACTAAATCCTTTTCTTTCAGTGTAGTTGTCTACATTTAAATTTCAATTTACATACAAATAATTGGAGCTTATCTGTAAATTTCTATTATCTTTAAAAATTTTGCTTTTGCGACTGAACTGTTTTTTTGCTTACTTAATCGATGTTAAATAATGATGGATATGTATTGAAGTTGAGGAAACCGTCATTTAACATTATCCTCTTCTTTTTTAATATGTCCAGCTTTCATATCAATCATAATCTAAGAAACTTTCATTTCTTATAATGAAGCTTTATTGCTCATTTTAAACTGAACCAAATGATTCCCATGACTTAACAGGCATAATCCTATTCAGGATCATTATTTATATTCCCCAAAATATCTATGCATTATAACTTCACAAAAATTTTCAAATTTGGCTTTAACAAACTTATAATTACTTTACAAAACTTAAACAGACGTTATGGAATACCTAAAGCTATTGATATTTATCTGTCCTCTCTTTTTGAAAAATCTATCACATACTAGAATCTTAACCTTTTCAAATATGTTAACTTTAGGTTTTCTTAGTTAAAACATGTTGAAAATATGAAATATTTTGAAATATTATCGTTGTGTTAAGGTAAAACTTATTAAAGGCATCGCCAATAAGGATGTGTTGCTTACAATAAAAGTCTTTAAATGCAATTACCATAAGAAATATCGGATATATATACTGCTAGAACAGTTAAACGCAATAATGGTGTTGTATGGGAAGGGATTTGAAAAGGTTTCTTGATATCTTCTGGTCCACGCTATTCTTTCTTCCAAATATTCTACGAAGCATCTTCTGTTCTAGGTGCATCTCGCTGTCTTCTCACTTGTGTCTTCGTTCTTCTCTGGTCCGGGAACTGGGATTGAAGACCTGCTGAACCTCGTAATCGTTTAATCAGCTCTTATGGCGTCTTCTTTGAAATTGTTGTGTATTCGTTTACTGTATACGGCTGTTCATCTAGATCGACTGGACAACCTTCCATCGTTTTCTCGCTTCGTCCCATGAGTATTCGGGGGTTGTTTCGCAGTTGTTATATCCTGTATGGTCTGATAACCGTTTCAGCGATTCTGCAAGTTGCGTTACACAAACGCGTCTTCGTCTTCCTGTGGTGAATTTAAACACCCGCTCTTCCTCACTGTACTATCTCCGCCTCCGTTCCGGTTCGGTGGACATCCCTCATCTCTCCACATACTGCTTTGAACAGATCGTGATAGAAGTGTCAAGTATGCAACACTTTCGCAAAACCATTTATATGAAGGTTGTATGTGGCTTACATACGATTAAAGCTCACTTCATGGTACATGTTGATTGTAACTAGGAGCCATTGTAGCTCTCCAAACTTTTCCGCAGAGGTGTTATCCTCTAGGAACGTTGCTTCCATCAAGGCCTCTGCTTCCGTCATCACATAGCTGACGTACCAGGCACTCACGCTCAGTCTCCCTTCCTGTCAGGCCTATCCGCTCTCCTCAGTCCTGTCGTCGATCTGGCCGCTATGATGCTGCATCTTCTCTGCGACTCCTGCGTATTTTTCTCAGCGACCTCTTCTTTTTGGGGTTAGCTGTAACAGAACTCCAAAAACACAGTTCATCTTTTTCCTCTATTCTTTCACTTTTCAAAAATTTTCTCTATTGTTGTATTGCGTTGTTTTTAAAATTTAAAAGTCTCTTGTCTTTCCTTTTTCTCGACAGTAAACTTTTATATTTCTTCTTCCCTCATCATACTCTTCCTTATTGAAATATTTTCTGAGTTAATTTTACTTCCTGCTGTTTACCTCCTTCCACGAAATGACATGTTTTTTGCTTAGCTTAATACTTCAATTCTCTTTCCTAATTATTACCTCGTAACGACTTCTTATATTTATTTTCCTCATCTCTTCATTTCAGTATCAGTTTGTAATACCGTCCACAAATGATCTATGCTTCACATATTCCCCCAAAGTATCTCCTCAATTATTTGTTCACCGTCCTCGATGGAACAAATTAGAAATGACAATCTCCTTCTTACCTAATCCTTTGTTTCCTTTTTACTTCTTTACCTCCTTTCGTCCACAAAAGTCAAACCTTCCTCGTCCTTCACATTACATTTTTAAGAGAGAATCTACTACTATTTCGTCAAACTATCCACCTGCTGATCTCTATCTTACTCCTTGTTTTCTACTCTTCCCCCAAAACACATTTCGTTTTCAGAAGTGTTACTTTAATTCTTACTTTCCTGTCATTTCTTCATCATTCTCTTTTTACCTTCCTACAAATTAATTTTTATTTAGTTAATTGAGGTAAGTACAAGTTAAAAGTTTTATCCGTGTGCATTTTGTTATCTTTCTTTAATTTGTAGACATTTAATACAACTAAATTCTCGTGTGCAGTTACTCTTTTTTCATCTGTCTAGTCTTTATATAATTTTAAATGACTCACATGGTGCAAACCTATGGTACATTATCCTCTTGGCATACTATTTCTCATTCCGTTTTGTATAACTGAGCTACATCTTTTACAATTTGCTCCTGATCAGTTTTTGTGCTAGCGTCTACATACATCGTTAATAACTCGTGTTCCTCATCATCGGTCGATTGCCATTCGATTGAATCCCAGCATGCTGTTATTTGTATCGGATTCGCTAAACCTACTTCGGAATCTTGCTGATCAAAACTAAGTCTGTTTACATGTTTAATATTAACTTCGTTTTGAGATTTATCACTTGTGATTGTTCGTCGTACCGTTTATCTCGTCAATTCTGTCTTTTGCCTGCGTTTGGTGGCCTCAACTCGATTTCCTGTACCGCTTCATTTCATTTGTTTTGTTCTGCTGACGCTCGGTTTTCCCAACGTTTCTGCGTTCTGTCTATTCCATTTCCATCTGAATAACTTGCATTTTGTTGTTGAAAACCTCTAAACCCTCCTGCCTCGTTTTCAGGGTGATTATATCTCGAATCATAGTTACTACCGTAGTTTCTAGGACTAAATCCACTATTCTAGTTCCGTGGCCCACCAAAATCACAATTATTATTAAACCTGTGCGAGTTTCCAAAACCATAGTTACTGTTGTTATCCCATGGGCGATTACCATTCTTTTCAAAATCATTACCTCTTTCTACGTTATTATTATCATTGTAACAATTGTTAAAGCCTGTTCGGTTGCTATTATTTCCTCTACCATTATTTTCTCTCACTGCACGTTGTTTCTTCGCATCATCTTAACACCCCTTTAAACCCTTGTATATCATCTCCTGCTCTACCAACCAATGACTGCTGATAACGTAACGGTGACTTCATTGTGCACATATGCATCAGTTCCCCATCACTTTTTGGATTATCTAATCACTGATCCTTTTTTGTCATTTCTTCGAAAAATCTAACCGACTTCTTTTCTCCTGAATTTTCGAATAACTCTTTCTGTAGTAACTCGTACTTTATTCTATTTTGGGTTTCCGTGGACCAATATCACTCCAAGAATGCGGATTTAAATTGCTCATATGATTGTCGGTTTAAAGCTCTTTTTTGCATGGTTTCCACTATCGCGCCATTCATATACCCGCAAATGAAGTCAAGTTTACGTCTAACTGGCCAATGCTCTGGTAAAGCGATCTGGAATTAATTTATAAACGTGCGTGGCTGCAGGCGTTCCAGCTTTCTTTCTAATGTTGGAATTTTCTGACTGTCAAAAAGTGATCATTGTCAAATTTTTCTATTCCAATATACAGCCTTTGTTTTTTCTCAACATTATCCGTTCCCTTCAACTGTGTCAAGTTTTCTTGTATTCGTTCTACCACATTTGGGTCTTGAGATGACATATTTACGTGCCACCTAGCATCGTATCTAGCAGTGGTGTGCAGTTATCTAAACCGTACCGTTACTCGTGTATCGGTTAAATTTCCCGTTACTGGATCAGTATTTAGCCTTCCGATTCGATTGACATTGATTTGCGGTCTATAACCTGTTTTACTATCACTTGTAAATTCTGGAATTGGTGCATGTGTCGCCATAACTTGCTCCGTTGTCGAGTCACGCGCCTAAATTCGGAGGGTCGGCTGCCGCTGTCACCGTACATTACCTGCTTCGCTCACCTGTGTTAACTGTTCCCTTCCCATTTGCTCCTGTTTCGCGTCGGTAATTATTGACGCTGCCTCTTGTGAATACACGACTGGAATTTCATGACGTTTTTGTGTTTCCGCTACTTCTACAGAAGACTGCACAACTGACTTGTTTACTTCTGGATTTCTGTCCATCACTATCTCGGTTGATACTACTGATTCTGTTGCCTCACTACTACTTTCTGTACGGCTCTCGATATACTGTTTCAGTTCTGTACGAAGTTTTTCATATTGTTTCTGATTTTTCGAGACTATGTTTTCAATGCATGTATCGAATCTTTTTAATGCGGCTCGCGTGACACGTTTTCTGACATGAATCTCTTCCACGATTTGTTACGCCTTACCAGACGTCTTACGTGCTAAGTTGTTAACTCTTTGGTTAACATTAGACACTGCAGCCTGCACCTGGTCAACGTCAGAACGCATCTTTTGCTGGTCAGCCATTAACGGGTGTATAGGCTCGCGCGAGTCTGTCGCCTCTCTCCGGATTTCAGTAAACTGTTCATAGACTTCTGTTCGTAGTTTTTCTTGTTCTTCGCGGACATTTTCGAATACAGCATAGGTTTCAAATTTGAAGCCAGCATTTCTCCTGTTTTAAAATCTGCTAACCCGGAATTTGTCTCTGTTTTTTTAAGTTTGCTGTTCTTAAGTCTGCTAACCCTGCATTTTTCCAGATTTTGAGTCTGCTATCCCTGCATTTGTTGTTTCACTTGTTTGCTTTACGACCATATTGAGTTGCTTCAACATTGCGAACTGACTATCTGACTCTTCGCCATCGTCACCTGTCACTATTTGATGTAAATTTTGCCGTTCACGTCTTTCGCGTGGCGTTTCACTGATTTCCGTTCATAGTGCCGACGCACTTACATACGTTCTTTCTGTTGGAAACTGCCCCACATGATTTAGAATCACAATATTTGGTTCAACGTACTGAAGTTGTTCGTCCTCTGATTATACTTCTGACCCACTAGCTCCATGATTTCTTTGTTTTTGTGAATTCTCAGACTGTGAGACCAATCGTGAAGCTCCCACCATTCCCTCTGCACCTTCACTACGTCCCGTTCTGTGAGCCGCGCTCGACACTTTTTGTTGTACATCATTCTCTATCCAGTCAAGATCTTCATTGTGCCCTGTCTGCGATAATCTCCGTTCTTCCGTCATCTCTGATACACTAACTAGCCTCTGTCTGTCTCGAATTGAGCGAGCGTGCGCTCTCGTCAACAACAAGTTATTTTATCTCACACGTTTCCAAAATATGATAGAAAGATTCTTCAACTATGTACACATCATTATCAACGCTGTTCACTGTTTACCGAATTTCAGACCAACTCAATAACGCCGTGAAAATCATCGCGCGTGACAGCACAGTCATGCACAAGCTACTTTTCCACAATCACCAACGTTATCCTACTTGTTAATACAACTTTTCTACACTTCGGCTTACACATTTATTGTATTCTGACCACTATACATTTACATTCATTGGGTAACCTCGTCACAAAAACAACAACACAATTTTTTTTCAAAATTTTAATTTCTCATTCTAATTTGACTAATTGCCATCCAGGCAAACCAATTGCCATCCTGGCAAGGTCGACATTTGTAAGGTTATGGTTAGGTGGTTTCTTATTCTATGACTGAACACAACTGTGTAAGGTGTAATGACATTGTTTAATATTGCAATTTGGTCACTGAAATACACGCTTTTACACAGTTTACAATGTGACAATATCAAGACAGTGATCAAAATGACGCATCTCAGCCTCTCAATGTGAACTAATTCTAAACACAACAGAATTAAATTGTAACTCTCAGAAAGTTAAATAAGCCTAAACTCAACAATATTAAATTTTTACGAGAAGCTTGTTCACAAAATTATGCTTACGATTACGTTACGATCTACATCTACATTTCTACATCTACATGGATACTATGCAAATCACATTTAATCACATTAATCTCGGATAGGACGCGGAAAGAATGAACACATATGTTTCCGTACGAGCTCTGATTTCCCTTATTTTATCTTGGTGATGGTTCCTCCCTATGTAGGTCGGTGTCAACAAAATATTTTCGCATTCGGAGGAGAAAGTTGTTGATTGGAATTTCGTGAGAAGATTCCGTGGCAACGAAAAACGCCTTTCCTTTAACGATATCCAGCCCAAATCCTATATAATTTTTGTGACACTCTCTACCATAATTCGCGATAATACAAAACGTGCTGCCTTTCATTGAACTTTTTTAATGTTCTCCGTCAGTCCTATCTGGTATGGATCCAACACCGCGTAGCAGTATTCTAAACGAGGACGGACAAGCGTAGTGTAGGCAGTCTCCTTAGTGTCTGTTACATTTTCCAAGTGTCCTGCCAATAAAACACAGTCTTTGATTAGCCTTTCCCACAACATTTTCTGTGTGTTCCTTCCAATTTAAGTTGTTCGTAATTGTAATACCTAGGTATTTAGTTGAATTTACGGCTTTTAGATTAGACTGATTTATCGTGTAACCGAAGTTTAACGCATTCCTTTTAGCACTCATGTGGATGACCTCACATTTTCCGTTATTTAGGGTCAACTGCGACTTTTCGTACCAATCTAAATTGTCTTGCAGTTTGTTTTGATCTTCTGATGATAAACGACAGCGCAACCTGCAAACAACTTAAGACGGCTGCTCAGATTGTCTCCCAAATCGTTTATATAGGTAAGGAACAGCAAAGGGCCTGTAACACTACCTTGGGGAACGCCAGAAATCACTTCTGTTTTACTCGATGACTTTTCTTCAATTACTACGAACTGTGACCTCTCTGACAGGAAATCACAAATCCAGTCACATATCTGAGACGATACTCCATAAGCACATAATTTCACTATGAGCCGCTTTTGTGATAGAGTGTCAAAAACCTTCCAGAAATACAGAAATACGGAAACGATCTGGAAGCCCTTGTCAATAGCCCTCATCACTTCATGTGAATAAAAAGCTAGTTGTGTTTCAGAGGAACGATGGTTTCTAAACCCATGTTGATTGTTAGTCTATGATGTTGGGCATTACTATGATAAATCATCCGATTCCGGTTTAAAGTTCGGTACTGTTTTGGGGATGACAATCAAGTCTGCTTAGTTTTGTGACAAGTTGAGCAAAAGATTACCCAAGGTCACTCGAGTTCACCGTGGACGCAAGCTAATAATACCTTTGCAGAATTTACCAGCAGAAACTCTCCCTGTGTTTCTTGATATGCTAGAAAACATAAACTCATCCCAGGTCTCAGACTATGGAGACATACAGGCGCATGGCTGGAGCAGCATGCATATTGTAATGTCCTCTCAGTTCGCGCAAGCACAGTTAACTAACTGGCTGATTCGTTTCTCCACAGCTGGAGCTCAATGATGCTACAGCTAGTTTCTACCGGGAGGTCAGCCGCTGTGAACCCAGAGTTCACACAAATTTCTCCTCTCTGTCGTACAGAGCGTTATGCGCCCCATTCTGCACTTGACGCCAGTTCAGAGAAGAGTCCCCTAAAATTTCTCTCTCGTCTTTCTCGTAGCTGAACTCTCTCCCCACCTAGGTTCTTTTGTTATCCAAGTCACGGCTTTTTTCGTCCAATAGGAGCGTTCCTCTTATTTTGTGGAAATTCTCTCTACCAATCATAAGGGTCCTACCACTGAACTGCATCGAAATCTCGGCACTTTACTCCTTCCCGGTGCGTTTCCATCAATGGGACGTTTTGTGCCTGCTCCAGACGCCTAAAAAGTTGCATGTGTCTATCACGTGTGCCCTCCATGTGAGGGCATTGCTGTGCTGAGAGAAAGGGCGTGTCTTCTTGGGCCCCTCCCACACATTGTTGGGCATTGCAGTGATATATCGGTAATATCTGTGGTATCGATGTGCATTTCCGACTTTGGTGTGACACCACAATTTCAGACGATATCACAGATGAGAACTTTGGCATAATTACCTTTGAATATCTTATTCCCAGGGGATTTCTAGTCGAACAAATTGTCTGGCAAAAAGAGGAAACTGTATCAATCGTCTGTGATGGTGACATTAGATTTCTAAAGACATATTATCATGGAAAAGGCTATATCGTGGTTTTTGGTGGGCACATTGACGTATCAGAGAGCACAAACGCGACTAAATAGAGCCCACTATATCGACTTACGAGATGTGTAGACATCAGTGTCAGTTTAGAGAGTGTAACTAACGACTAACAAGAGGATCCTTTCCAGCTTTTATAATAAGAGTCAGCTGATAAATCTGCAGATGATACTCCTGCAGAAAAATGGGACAAGTACGCTCCAAGCTTCAGGTAATGCTGAGGATATTCTGAAGACAGCTATCACCAAATCGCAAAATTTTTGAGTTGCTGTTATTGGAGGGGGGGATGTCGATTTGGCTGTTTTTTGGCAGCCAAAGCCCCAACTGAATACGATATTCGGCGGGAAAAATGTGGGAGAGCAAAGGTCAAGACGAGTATATATTCCACACAACAGTTGCAGCATGAATTAAAAATGAAGGACAATGGCCATTTGTTATTCGTACAAGTGTTCGTCTGTCGCACATCATCCGCAGTGTATCCCAAGAGCAAAGTGGATTCTGTCAATATCTACCAGAAGCCCAAAATCACAAAACGTGCAGCTGACATTTGCCCGCAGTTCCTCTTCCACTGACCACATTGAGACATCGGGGATAATGTGTACTCTCTCATAGTAAGGCACTTCAGCCACAGAAAAATACCTCAACGAGTTCTGCTACAAATCGTTTATCACGGCAGCTGGATACATGAAGTCTGACATCACAACTCCCTCCAACTGAAGGTGTCGTTAAGCAGCAGGCGTCCTGGATGTATCACTAAGTACACTTGTGGTTATGGGAGGAAACTAATGGTGGGGCACCGAGTTAGGGGTTTGGAGAGGAGGAATGACCAACTAGTTCCGGAACCCTCAGATTGAATACTGTCCCTGACGAAATCTTGAAACAAATTCTTTGCTGATACGTGAAAAGATGTGGCAGTAGTAATGGCTGGTATAGTCGTAGAGAATCATAGTTAAACTGATTTGTTACACGCCCGAATTGGAAGGTCAGTCGCAATATTGAATCAGAAAGAAGGTGGAGAAGTCGACATTGTTACTCTACCACTTTTGTTGGATGAGGTCCCTGCTGCTTGCCCTGAATACACTTCCGTCGTTTTTTAATTACTATCAGTCCATGTAAATACTTTAATTATATGACTCGTAAAAATATAATAAAAGCAACAATCGTAAGTTGTGTTTCATTTGCAATTACTTTAATTCCATTATTAAACTGTTGTTATTTATCATCATAGCAAGTTACAGTAGTTAAATCACCAAAGTCTCTCAACATTCCCGTTTTTGGTGGAACAACGAAACTGAGCATACACCCAAGAGATTCTATAACATTTGATTAGTTGACGATAAAATGGCAAAAGCATACAAAACTGAAAGAAATGTAATGCCCTACAGCTTCATCTCTCAGAATTTTTCTGAGAAACAATCGTGGGAACCAGTAGAAGCAAATGATTAATAAAAACAGTGAGATGAAAATGATATTTTCGGAGATCATTGTTTTTCAGTGACATATATCTCGAAAAACGTTGGGAATACGATAAATGTGTATCGAGACAATATATTAGAAATTTAACTAGGTTTTATTATCATTTAGAATTATTTTTTTCTAAAGAGCACCGTTTCCGAGTTATAAGCCTACTTGCCAGGGGTGAGAATTGTTAGTATGTTTACCTCCTAACGATTTCTAAAAAAGTCCTCAAGTCAAAAATTCTTTCATATTCCATGCATTCATTGACTGAACCAATAGTTTTTTACTAGAAAAATTGCAATATTTCCAAAAAGTCGGTGCTTGCTATTAATATTTCCTAAGACGCCATTACTACACAACGATATCAGATTGGGTCCCAATAGATGTGCCTATGCAACTGGAGAAAGCTGTACTTCTGTCGATGACTCTCAGTTCAAAATAGCATATGTGTGAGTGAAGGTGTAGGTACTAATGTAGGTGGGTTTTTCCCATGACTCCCAGGATTGTATTAATGCCTGACATGAAGAGATATATATCTTTTATTGCGCGGTGTCTCCCGCCGGAGGTTCGAGTCCTCCCTTGGACATGGGTATGTGTGTTGTTCTTAGCATAAGTTAGTTTAAGTAGTGTGTAAATCTAGGGACCGGTAACCTCAGCAGTTTGGTACCATAGGAATTCGTAAATATTTGAACAGTTTTTTTATATCTTTTATGGACTATCATCTGCACACAGAAAACTAAAAGCATCAAACCTCCCACCCTCCTACAAATTTCGTTTGCTATTCCATATGAAAATAATTATGTATCTATTGGTACTAAGTCACATGCTTTTTGAGAGGTAAGAACTACTGCATCAAGCTGATAGGCTTCATCCCTAGCTTTCACTTCAAGTCAAAAACTTGCGAGTTGGTTTTCGTTTGTTTCACTGCTTATGATGGCGTCGAATTTCCTGCCAGAATGGTGGCTAGCCCAAGAGTAGTTGTTCAGTATTTTCATTGCTTACATGTCTTAATCTTCATGTAAAAATATTCCAGTTTCAGATTGTGTACCTTATTCTCGCACTTTTCATCTATTAAGTATCATGAAATTACGAGGCTCCCTTGCAGTCTGTTTACTGTTCTATGTCTTCCGTGACGGCCGCCCATAGTCAATCTCCTACCTGGTGAGGCAGGGTTTTTATTGTGGGATACACACTCCATAAGTGAAACGTTTACCTTACAGCAATCGAAATTCATCTCTCATTTCATAAAAATTGGGAACGATAAATGACAGAGAGTTGAAAGGCAGAACGCTGCGAGACACACTTGCTCTAGGTCCTTGACTACGATGTCTCCGGTTTGGGTGACCCTGTCAGTAGCTACGCTGCCGTCGGTGTAGCTATTACTATCAAACGACCACGCAAACATATCCGCCTGCAGGGACACTGTTACTATAAAATGATGTCCCCAGGAGAGTAGATAGTAATTTAGTATCGCCAATACATAAAATAATTGACAGCTACTTAGATTACCCATACAAATAGAAAAATACGTAAATATATCAAAGTCATGATCGACTCCAACTTGCAGAAGATGAGATAAAATTAAAGGCACTTGACACAGGTAACAACAGATCGTCTCTTAGGAGGATAGCAAGCAAAAGGTCCTACGGGAAGGGCAAGCAGAAGCTATTGAACATAATTTGTTAACAAGTATTCTTTACAACAATTTATTAACGAACAATACAAAACTCAACTAAAAAAAACAATATAAAAATCAAATTTCCGCTTTCACATTTAAGAAAAGTCATTAAACTTGAAACAGCTGAAGTGAAACAGTTTAGTTATTGTTTCAAGATTTTTCACAAAAAATTACAGTTCATTAAAACATTAAAGTTTAATAATTTTCGTTGAAACTCGTGCCAAGGTGCACCATAACCTGAAAATTACAATAATGTCAGCCGCGCGGTTTGAGGCGCCATGTCACGGATTGCGCGGCCGCTACCGCCGGAGGTTTGAGTCCTCCCTCGGGCATTGGTGTGTGTTTTGTTCTTCACATAAGTTAGTTTAAGTAGTGTGTATGTCTAGGGACGGATGACCTCAGCAGTTTGTTCCCTTAGATATTCATACACATTTGAACAATAATGTCAGCCCCCTGTCAGGTCAGGACACAAACCCGCTGACGACACAGTAGACCCCAGGCGTAGGATCGAGGCCCAGCCCTCTGGAGACAAGCCGAGAGTAGTGCACTACGAAAGTGAACAGGTTAAATAAAACCAAAATCTTTCCCCAGGCTAAAAGAAAGTCCAGTAACTAATATTAAGATTAAATCGCCACTGAACGTCAACACGCTAGTTCAAAATGATTAGGTTCGGCTGAGATACACATTTAAAACAAAAATTTCTACCGACCAGGGATCAAAATTACTAGTATCTCAAATGTAGAACCAGTATGACCACGATTTTAATAAACGCAGAAGCAGCCTTCAAACGTTAATACAAAATCCAAAATATGCGATGGTCTGTTATTAGTTTATTGATCAACTCAGAGGTTCTTAAGAAATTAAACTGTCCTCTTGGAATTGTTTTTAACACAGACTCCATATAAGTTAATGGACGTAAGCATCATTTAAACATCAAATGAAATATTGCTCTTATTTCTCTCTCTGGCCTCAAGAAACAAGTGAGTGTTATAAAACAAAGTGGATCTCTTTTCTAAAGGCCAACATAGTGACAAAACTGAACCACCAAAGTAACAGCCTGCACGTTACTTAAAACTGGATGCCCGAAATTTTTTAAAACACTTACTCTAAACGTAAGCCATGGGGAGAGTTCAGCACGTGTAGCAAACCCTTCCAAAATCATGTAACCATAAATGATAAAAGAGAGCGCAGCACAACAAAAGATTGAAAAACTAAGCGGAAGGCCAGTGTCAGGCTGCCGCAAACGAAATCAGCAGTACGCAGTGTGGACAAGTAGCTGGAGAACACAATGACGCCCACCCCAAACATAAGGAAGCGGAACCGGGCTTTTTCTTCAACCAAGGAACCGAAGAAGGCGTTGAATCGGTGCCTGGCAGAGAAAGTCCTGTGGTGGAGGCGTTCGGGTCGTCTAATGCCGAATCGCTCCTAATTTTCTGTGGCAGGGGGACCTGGGTACTGGGTGAACAAGCAAAGCCAAGGTAGGACTAGACTGGCCCAGCACGACATGTCAGTAGACGCACCAGACAGCAAGCAGAATACCGGCTGGTATCGCTCACTCTAGAAAAATGGTTCGCCGGCAATGCTCACCAGTTACTCTCCACAAAGTCATTAAATTCTACCGGAAACACTATCGACCCTACCAGCCCAGTTCCGGCTGCCCCATTCCTTTTCGTACAACCCATTTCACTCTTCCACCAGAGAGAAAGCAATGACCCTCTAACACTCAAAGACGGTGTTCAATTTGGTGGGATCGAGCTGTCGGACAAGGCGCACGGTTCCGCACTGAAAACAGAAATAATTTCTAGTGAAGAGGAATGTAATTACACACTGTTTGGCAACAATTTAAAGAAATATATTGTAATTAAGTTAGTGCTGACATTTATGCTTTAGCATTGTTGTCTCATTCAAGTCATATTGATCTAGACCTGAGTATAAACCTCCTCAAACTGAAGGAAATCATTGTATGAAGTTCAGATAAGGACTGGGGAAACTGAAACATAAATTGAGGAATTAGGATTACGATACTACTGAATTGCGTTTTGAAATGAATGCAAAAGATGGTCACTGGACGGGAAATTTGTTGTCCTGCATAGCTTGTAACGCCGGAAATGCATATCCTCCTATTTCCATCTATTGTACTATAATTTGTTTTCCTTATTTTTGTTACCTGAATATATGACATTTCTGTGCCTTTACATATTGTAATTGTTTTACTATTTGTATATATATATTTATGCACTTATGTCGATGTATAATTGGTTTGTTTCGTAAATATTATTTGTATTTTTACGCTGGGTCTTGCCTAGGGAAAACTGCTATCGAACGATTACATCGATGGGTCGTGTGAAGAATCAAAGTGTGTAGGATCTTTGGTAGTGTTAACTCTGCCGCGTGGAGCGCGGGCAGAGAGAGTCTGGCTGGAGTAGCGAGTGGAGGAGGTGTGATGCATGACGCTCCCGCGAGTTGCCGCGCTTTCGGGGTTTGGCAGCATGTAATTGCGCTCGACTCGCGATGATAGTTTCTGACATGGTGTCGCGGACGGGAAGCATTAGCTGGCGCACATCAAGAGCCCGTTTCGCCTGGTGACCGTGTCGAGAAGAAGGCGCGCCAACATCCAGCTTCTGCAACAGCGACGGCCGACAATGAGTGACTGTCGCCACCTCCTCGATCGACGGATTCAAACCTTCAATCAACCAACAAGGAAGACTAAGAGCACGTAAAGTTCCAGAACTGTATGGCAGACCTCAGCTTTTCAAATTGTTCCATTTGCCTCGCAAAATTACAGCAACTTAGCATGAACCTTTGTTGCTCATTGTCCCAATTGCATTGCCAAGCAGGGTCCCTTCCTTTTCCGAAATGAACCCGAGTGTCGTTGAAATTCAAACGCCAGCATAATTCCATTTCACTGCTTTAATTTCAAAGTTCAATTTAAGTATTCATAACTGGCTACAATAGTTAGATTACACTAGCACAAATTAAGAGTGCGAGTTTTGCTACCGTATTTTAGCTTACCTGTGACTGCAGCTCAGCTTGGTACGTACTAAATTTTACTATTGTTAATTGTTCAGAATCGTTTAATTCAAGTTCAAAGTTAAATCTCTTCTTTCTAAACTACATCTACATCTACATCTATACTCCGCGAGCCACCTTACGGTGTGTGGCGGAGGGTACTTATTGTACCACTATCTGATCCCCCCTTCCCTGTTCCATTCACGAATTGTGCGTGGGAAGAACGACTGCTTGTAAGTCTCCGTATTTGCTCTAATTTCTCGGATCTTTTCGTTGTGATCATTACGCGAGATATATGTGGGCGGTAGTAATATGTTGCCCATCTCTTCTCGGAATGTGCTCTCTCGTAATTTCGATAATAAACCTCTCCGTATTGCGTAACGCCTTTCTTGAAGTGTCCGCCACTGGAGCTTGTTCAGCATCTCCGTAACGCTCTCGCGCTGACTAAATGTCCCCATGACGAATCGCGCTGCTTTTCGCTGGATCATGTCTATCTCTTCTATTAATCCAACCTGGTAAGGGTCCCATACTGATGAGCAATACTCAAGAATCGGACGAACAAGCGTTTTGTAAGCTACTTCTTTCGTCGATGAGTCACATTTTCTTAGAATTCTTCCTATGAATCTCAGCCTGGCGCCTGCTTTTCCCACTATTTGTTTTATGTGATCATTCCACTTTTGATCGCTCCGGATAGTAACTCCTAAGTATTTTACGGTCGTTACCGCTTCCAATGATTTACCACCTATGGCATAATCGTACTGGAATGGATTTCTGCCCCTATGTATGCGCATTATATTACATTTATCTACGTTTAGGGAAAGCTGCCAGCTGTCGCACCGTGCATTAATCCTCTGCAGGTCCTCCTGGAGTACGTACGAGTC
This sequence comes from Schistocerca serialis cubense, assembly GCF_023864345.2. Lineage (NCBI taxonomy): Eukaryota > Metazoa > Arthropoda > Insecta > Orthoptera > Acrididae > Schistocerca > Schistocerca serialis. The sequence continues at coordinate 636,668,266 of NC_064645.1, forward strand.
TTCTGATGTTGCTACTTTCTTGTAGACAACCGTGTCATCTGCAAATAGCCTCACGGAGCTACCGATGTTGTCAACTAAGTCATTTATGTATATTGTAAACAATAAAGGTCCTATCACGCTTCCCTGCGGTACTCCCGAAATTACCTCTACATCTGCAGATTTTGAACCGTTAAGAATGACATGTTGTGTTCTTTCTTCTAGGAAATCCTGAATCCAATCACAAACCTGGTCCGATATTCCGTAAGCTCGTATTTTTTTCACTAAACGTAAGTGCGGAACCGTATCAAATGCCTTCCTGAAGTCCAGGAATACGGCATCAATCTGCTCGCCAGTGTCTACGGCACTGTGAATTTCTTGGGCAAATAGGGCGAGCTGAGTTTCACATGATCTCTGTTTGCGGAATCCATGTTGGTTATGATGAAGGAGATTTGTATTATCTAAGAACGTCATAATACGAGAACACAAAACATGTTCCATTATTCTACAACAGATTGACGTAAGCGAAATAGGCCTATAATTATTCGCATCTGATTTATGACCCTTCTTGAAAATGGGAACGACCTGCGCTTTCTTCCAGTCGCTAGGTACTTTACGTTCTTCCAGCGATCTACGATAAATTGCTGATAGAAAGGGGGCAAGTTCTTTAGCATAATCACTGTAGAATCTTAAGGGTATCTCGTCTGGTCCGGATGCTTTTCCGCTACTAAGTGATAGCAGTTGTTTTTCAATTCCGATATCGTTTATTTCAATATTTTCCATTTTGGCGTCCGTACGACGGCTGAAGTCAGGGACCGTGTTACGATTTTCCGCAGTGAAACAGTTTCGGAACACTGAATTCAGTATTTCTGCCTTTCTTCGGTCGTCCTCTGTTTCGGTGCCATCGTGGTCAACGAGTGACTGAATAGGGGATTTAGATCCGCTTACCGATTTTACATATGACCAAAACTTTTTAGGGTTCTTGTTTAGATTGTTTGCCAATGTTTTATGTTCGAATTCGTTGAATGCTTCTCTCATTGCTCTCTTTACGCTCTTTTTCGCTTCGTTCAGCTTTTCCTTATCAGCTATGATTCGACTACTCTTAAACCTATGATGAAGCTTTCTTTGTTTCCGTAGTACCTTTCGTACATGATTGTTATACCACGGTGGATCTTTCCCCTCGCTTTGGACCTTAGTCGGTACGAACTTATCTAAGGCGTACTGGACGATGTTTCTGAATTTTTTCCATTTTTGTTCCACGTCCTCTTCCTCAGAAATGAACGTTTGATGGTGGTCACTCAGATATTCTGCGATTTGTGTCCTATCACTCTTGTTAAGCAAATATATTTTCCTTCCTTTCTTGGCATTTCTTATTACACTTGTAGTCATTGATGCAACCACTGACTTATGATCACTGATACCCTCTTCTACATTCACGGAGTCGAAAAGTTCCGGTCTATTTGTTGCTATGAGGTCTAAAACGTTAGCTTCACGAGTTGGTTCTCTAACTATCTGCTCGAAGTAATTCTCGGACAAGGCAGTCAGGATAATGTCACAAGAGTCTCTGTCCCTGGCTCCAGTTCTGATTGTGTGACTATCCCATTCTATACCTGGTAGATTGAAGTCTCGCCCTATTACAATAGTATGATCACGAAACTTCTTCACGACGTTCTGCAGGTTCTCTCTGAGGCGCTCAACTACTACGGTTGCTGATGCAGGTGGTCTATAGAAGCATCCGACTATCATATCTGACGCACCTTTGATACTTAACTTAACCCAGATTATTTCACATTCGCATTCGCTAATAACTTCACTGGATATTATTGAATTCTTTACTGCTATAAATACTCCTCCACCATTGGCGTTTATCCTATCCTTGCGGTATATATTCCATTCTGTGTCTACGATTTCGTTACTGTTCACTTCCGGTTTTAACCAACTTTCCGTTCCTAATACTATATGCGCACTATTTCCTTCAATAAGAGATACTAATTCAGGAACCATGCCCTGGATACTCCTGCAGTTTACCAATATTACGTTGACTTTTCCTGTTTTTGGTCTCTGTGGACGGACGTTCTTTATCAACGATGATAATGTCCTCTCTGGTAAGCCGTCAGGTATTTTATCGTTTCGCCCAAGGGGGGGTCCCTCTAACCTAAAAAACCCCCGTGTGCACGCCACACGTACTCTGCTACCCTAGTAGCTGCTTCCGGTGTGTAGTGCACGCCTGACCTGTCTAGGGGGGCCCTACAGTTCTCCACCCAATAACGGAGGTCGATGAATTTGCAACCATTATAGTCGCAGAGTCGTCTGAGCCTCTGGTTTAGACCCTCCACACGGCTCCAAACCAGAGGACCGCGATCGACTCTGGGCACTATGCTGCAGATATTAAGCTCAGCTTGCACTCCGCGTGCGATGCTGGTTGTCTTCACCAAATCAGCCAGCCGCCGGAAGGAACCAAGGATGGCCTCAGAACCCAAGCGGCAGGCGTCATTCGTTCCGACATGTGCTACTATCTGCAGCCGGTCACACCCAGTGCGTTTAATAGCTGCCGGAAGGGCCTCCTCCACATTACGGACGAGACCCCCCGGCAAGCACACCGAGTGCACACTGGCATTCTTCCCCGACCTACCCGCTATTTTCCTAAGGGGCTCCATAACCCGCCTAACGTTGGAGCTCCCTATAACTAATAGGCCCGCCCTCTGTGACTGTCGGGACCTTGCGTATATTCAAGTAGCTTTAGAAATGATTGTTGAGGTGGTCCAAGACTAACTGTATTTCGATGTGCTTCAGAAAGAAAGCTCACTATTAACTTCAGTCACTTATTTGACTTTCGATTTTCCGGTTTCATTAATTCTTTTGCTAGATTAAGTGTAGCGAAATTTATTACTTCTGACAAACTTTCAGTTTTCACACTACACGTGTCAACCTTCAGTTGCCACGCTTCTAGTGCTAATTATATGTGTAATAACCTTTCTTTTTCAGTTATTATAGTAATTGTCCATAGGACTGGCGACCGTAATTTCCCCCAAATCTCAAATATCTAATTACCGCTAGTTGATTGTTAACGTAACGGCCGCACATTTACTTTCTTTATTAACTTTATCCCTATTTCAAAATTAATTTCCACCAGTTTCACTTGCATTTTTCCTTTCATTTAGATGTAACCCTTTCCTCCCTCTTTACCGACAGGTTAACTTCGGTGACGATAGCTTTGCCAAAATTCCCATTAGGTACACGCGGTTTCATTTTTCACTGTCATTGAGGTCGATAAGTGAGGGGGAGGTTACACGTGGAGACCTGGTGACAGGACAATCTTCGCATTTGAGGTTGTTCTGGACACGAATTTTGCATTGTGCAAATCTCGTAACAAAGTACTGGTTACCAAACGGTCGATACGTCAGCGAGAATGTTAGTGTGAGGAATCCTAATTAGATTTGAGATTTGGCATTTATATTGAAAATTATTAAAATGAGGGAAGGCAACAATTACCAAAATTTGGTAGGCTTGGATAAGGAACAATCGGTCGAACAGCGGGAAACGCGCACCGCGGTACCCATTGTTCAGGGGCAGGCGGCTAGCATGAAAGACGCGACCGCCGAAACGCAACAAAGAGCAGAAATGGAATTCCGAACTTTAGAAACTGTTCCGGAATCTGATGTGAAAATCAAATCTGAATCCCTTGGTGACGAATACGGGGGGACAATTAAAGAGGAAGCCGCTACGGAAGTAAAACCGGTAGTTTCTGGGAATTTAACTGATTTATTGAATGTTTTGATTAACGAAATGAAGAGTCAATCGGCAAAGCAAGAAGCTCAGTCCGAAAAAATTGAACGAAAGCTAGACAGTCAGAACAAAGCTATTAATGTTGTTAACAACAATGTTGGAGTTGTTAACACAAAAGTTGATAAAATCAAAGAAGATATTTTTGTGATTAATACCGAAATCGGTAATCTTAAACAGGAAATGATAGGCGTTCAGGCGGAAATTGCGAGCATAAACACTCGTTTTAATTCTGAAATTAGCAGAATCGAGAAAAGTGTAGGAGAATCAGTTGCTCCAATCATCGAGAATAAGGTGACGGAACAAATTCAGTTAGTGAAAAAAGAGGATCAAAAGAAGGTGGAAACTTTAAAGGCTTTAGTATCCGAAGTAGATACCAAAGCGACGAAGCAGGCTAATACCTGCGAAGAGAAAAAAAGGAAGTATAAACGCTTGCGACAACCACTTGCAAACTAATTACGAGAGTGTCGGAATTAGAAAAGAAACTTGACGAAACACAGAGCTATGTGCCAATCTATGCACATAGTTCGGAATTGTTGACGAAAGAGGAGCGGTTCGACCCCTTGAAAAAAGGTGGTATACACGCGACGGATTTCATTAAGAATTGTGAAAGAGTTTTACCCAGATCATGGACTAATGAGAGAAAAATTAATGCGATTATTGATGTGTTGGCTGGTGATGCCAAGCGTTGGGGATTAAACCTCAACATTACGAACCTGGCTTTTGACGAATTTAAAAATTTGTTTCTGGCTGAATACTGGTCAGAGCAAAAACAGCAAAGTGTCTGGCGCGAATTTGTCGTATCGAGGCCTTTCGATGCGAATTCGCGCGGTTCGATGAAGGAGTTTTGTGAGGGCTGGATACGCAAGTTGGAATATTTGCGTGATCGCCGCACGGAATCCGAAATAGTCTGGGAACTCTACAAAAAGCTTCCAGATGATACAAAACGCTACGTAGGAAGCAATTACAGGACAATAAATGATTTCCTGGAAAGAGTGGAGGACGAGGACAATTGGCGCAATAATCGCGACAGTGGTAGAGGCCGTGGTAACAACAACGGATACCACAGCAACCACAACAACGATAACCATGGGAATAATGCATACCGCAACCATGGCAGCAATAACAATAATGGGTCGGACCGTAATAACAATCGGTACAATGCAAATAATAACAGGAATGACGGGCTTCACAGAGTAGTAATAACGCCAGAGGGTGTGATCAGCCGCCTCAGCAGCATCCGGGGAGCGTACCTGCTGGGACGAGACAGGAAAACCATTAGCCGCGCCGGTGAGGGGCCAACCGGGCGTGGAGAAATTTTGGCGGCCCAATAACAGGAGAAAACCCAGGTGTCGTCGTTATGAAAATTTCGTGTGGAATAATCAACGGCGGGAGAGTGTGCCAGTGTTGGGAGGAAGGAGTGCACCCACAAGTAGTAGATCAGCTGTATACACGGCAGTAGGAAGTACATTCACTGTCAGTGAGAACAATTTAAGTAGTGTTCCGGAAATCGATTATAAAGTGGAAGCTGTAATACCCACAGCGGAAGTGGAGATTGAGTTTAAGAATGATTCGCAAGTGTTGAGAGAAGATCAGATGTCGGATAAAACGTCCGTCATCGAGCGAGGGGATGCAGAGAGGGATGAGGTCTGGTTAAGGCAGTTCGGTCGCTTATACGACGAACTAAGAGATTATAGGGGTCTGTATGGGAGAAGTGTTTATGGGGAGCGCGTGCAGGATTTGCTGCGTCTCGTCCCGCAGGAAGATAGTGTTTGTGAAGTGATAAAAAGTTCTGGCCCTAATCGGCAGACTTTACCAGAAATAGTTGATGATAATGGGGAGCACGAGCAAGATTCGTCGTGTTTCGTCCCGCAAGAGTTGGATGTTGAAGTAGTAACGGAAAGTTCTGGCCCTGACCGGCAGACTTTACCGAAAGTTATAGTGGTAGAAGTAGCCGACCCATCCGACGCAAACCTCCAGTTTAAATATTGCGAGAGTATTAAGGAGAAACATTGCGAAAATTTTAGTGATAGCCGGACACGACTGGTAGAAAAGCACATAGATTACAGCGTGTATGAGGTTAGAGCTGACGTTATACGGTCAGACGGTAGCAGTGTGGGTTGCGCAGATTCAGAGGAAGTAATTGCAGATACTACTGGGCACATTTCTCCAGGTAGATTGGCAGATGAGATCAATCTGGCTAAAGAGGAATCAACTAAGGTGACAATTAGTGAATTGATAGCAAAGCAACACTCGCTAGTTGACGAGTTACAGGAAAAGGTTTCGGTATTGGAGGCGAAGCTACAGACAAAGCCTCAGGACAAACGTGTTGAAATTAAAACTGTATGTGAACAGAGGCTGAAAAAGCCGCCAGATAAGCAGGATTTAGGATCAAAGCCGGATGGTTTTTTCTGGAATTACCTGGATATAGACGAGGATTTACTGTGGGAAAATAAAGAAACAGTCGAGGACAAGTGTAAACGGGTAGTAGTGTCTGTTAATACGCACGACCTACAACTAAACGTGTTGATTGACACCGGTGCAGAATTGAGTGTTGTATGTGGGAAAATATTTGATTTACTGAAAGATAGACCTGGCATCGTAGTTATGCCAGTAACAGGAGTGAAAATTATCGGTGCTACTGGGAAGGCCAGTAAACCGGTCACAAAACAGACTTTTGTCCACTCCGAGATATGTGGGGCAAGATTTGAACAAGAGTTTGTCGTCGTGCCAGACTTGACTACGGAAGTAATTATCGGGTTAGATTGGCTATTAAAGTACCGTGCAGTGATTAATTGCGAAAGCAAAACTTTGACATGTACGTCACAAGATAAAACAATAGTAGTTAGTTTTGACGAGGCAGGAGACGGTGTGCATAGCCAATACCAGCCTATACACATTGTTAACTGGCCGGATGCTATTGACGTAGGTATGAATTTGAACTACTGTAATGTGAGGAATCTCGGCATTGACAATAGTGTAGAAAGTGAAATGGAAAGTATTGTAGACGGTGTGTCAAACGTAACACACGAACAAAGACGAGGCCTGTATGAAGTAATAATGAAGAATAAGAGTGTGTTTTCAGACAAACCGGGACTTGTGGAAGGATATAAATGCAAGTTCCATGTGATTCCGCACGAACCATTCTTCGTGAGACCGTATGCTATACCGCTGTCCAAAAAGGAAGCAGTGCAACGGGAGATAGATAAGATGATCGAATGGGGAGTGATTGAAAGAAGTACGAGTCCATACAATAACGGTTTGGTCATTGTAGCAAAACGGGATGGTAGTGTGCGTATTGTGATTGACGCAAGCACGTTGAATAGGGTCGTTCAACGTGAAACAGACAGACCAGAGAGTATGGAAGACATTTTGCAACGTTTTCATGACGTTAAATTCATGACTAGCCTCGATCTGACGGCTAGTTACTGGCAAATAGAACTCGAAGAAGAATCTAGGCCATACACCGCCTTCTTGTTTGCGGGCAGGTGTTATCAGTATAGAGTACTGCCGTTTGGACTTAATATACCTGTGTCCGTATTCATCAGGGCCCTAGATAAAGTGCTAGGACCGGCTTTGAGTTCAAGATTAACTGTATATGTTGACGACCTATTGTTGGCCAATGCCACTTGGCATGACCATTGTGACCTGTTAGATGAAGTTCTTAGAGCATTGCGCCGTGGCGGAATGACTCTAAAGCTAAAGAAATGCGAATTTGTGAAGCAGGAACTGAAATTTTTAGGGCATGTAATTACCACTGCTGGTATTACAAAGGACCCAGAGAAACTGGAGGCAATAAGGAATTGTCCTCCACCCAAGTCTAGGAAACAGTTAAAAAGTTTTCTAGGGCTAACAGGATTTTACCGTAAATTTGTAAAAGGACAAGTGTTTAATGATGAAAATTTGAATAACCTCCTACGCAAAAATGTTCCGTTTGTGTGGACTGACGGGTGTCAGGCCGCTTTCGTGAGATTAAAAGATGAGTTGTTAAGATCTAACATACTATTTCATCCTGATTTATCGCTACCCTTCCATCTGGGAACGGATTCGTCGAATTATGGGGTGGGGGTAGAACTGTTCCAAGAAGTTGGTAAAGGAGAGGATAAGGAACACCGGACGATAGCGTTCGCGAGTCGAACTTTATCAAAAAGTGAGCGAAACTACACGATTTCTGAGAAAGAGTGTCTCGCTATCGTGTGGGGATTCAAAAAGTTCAAGGGTTACCTATGGGACCGTAAGGTGATTATTCATACGGACCATGAGGCGCTCACTTATCTGAAGGATTGTAAACTACTTCACGAAAGACTGAGTAGGTGGTCGCTGTATTTACAGCAATTTAACTATGACATCTGTTACGTAAAAGGGACCGACAATTGCGTAGCGGATGCGCTGTCGCGTTTGCCCGAGTCTAATCAAGAGATATTGAAAGATGAGTCAGATGGAGTGGTCAAATTGTACTATTTTAAAGAAGTTGAGGGACGTAAATTAATAATGAACATCTCTAAGAATCTACGTCGTCATCAGAACGAGGACGGTTGTTTAAATATGGTGAAAACCCGATATGACGAAAGGAGTCCATAAGGAGAAAAATTAAGGAAGTATTACAAGATATACGATCATATCTTGTACATATGTAAGAGTGAAGATAGTAATATTTGGCAGGTATGCTGGCCCACCAAATACGTCACGGAAATAATTGACTACTACCATTTGGCGTATGGTCACTGTGGACCAAGGAAATGTACGGAAAAGCTGAGTGAAGTAGCTCATTTTAACAACAGGTTAAAACGCGTTACTGACAGAGTGAAAACTTGCGATTTATGTCAGAAGGTGAAGGTTACCAACTGTACGAGTCGTGGTCCTATGCAAAGTATAAGGCCTAACGACACCTTTGAATTACTGTGTGTGGACTTGTACGGACCTTTGCCCAAGTCATCAGGAAACTTCGCCTACATTTTAGTAGTGCTAGAAGCTTTTTCCAAGTTCATCAAACTATACCCGATTAGGAAAGCTACAGCCAAAGCGGTCTATAGCAAGCTTGTGAACGATTATTTTGTTCATTTTGGTAAGCCCAAGGCGATTCTATCAGACAATGGGGCACAATTTACTTCTAAGTTGTGGAATGAAGGCATGGAAAGTAATGGGGTCGAGGTGATCCATATTTCAGCTTATTGTCCGGCTGGGAATCCCGCTGAGAGGTATATGCGCGAGCTAGGCCGACTTTGCCGTACCTATTGCCATCACAACCATAGGGCATGGGGCAAATATGTAGCAGTATTTGAGAGAATTATGAACACCTTGAGACATGAATCTACGGGATTTTCTCCAGAGGAAATCCTGTTGGGTGACAGAAGTAAAAGTTTAGTGGAAGAGATAATCAAATTCCCTCCACGGATTGACATTAGTATTTGCGTGAAAAAAGATCGTTTCCGAGAAGTAATGAAGCTAAAAGCCGATGCTCGCATACGTCGTCATGACGCTAAAGTGCGTTTTGCTAAGTTTGCAATCGGAGACTTAGTACTTGTAAAAGCTCATGAGAAATCGAGCGAGATAGACAATGAAATCTCTAAATTTAAGTTTGTTTATAATGGACCATATAAAGTCATTGGTATACCTCACACAAATGCTTGTTGCTTAGAGTATCCAAGCTCTGGAAAACTATTAGGTATACGGAACATTGTAGACCTGAAATTGTACCAACCTAGGATCGATTAATACCACACAATGGGTAATTTATACAGTATGTAAAATAGAGTGTAAGATTTAACGATTTGCTAGATTGCCATGCTTTTGACTGACCAAGGTCATTAAAGAAGTTGTAATTAATGAGTAATTAATTTTGATTAATCAATTTAATTTTAATCAATTTAATCATGATCTAATCAACTGAAAAATCCAAGCTGCTAGTTTAAGTTTTCAGCTGAGTCACAGTAGATTAAGGAATGTATTTATGATTTTGTCAATAGCTGTAAGATTTCATAAATATGTGTTTTACTAGTCATTGCCGATGTACTTAGACGCTGTTTTAAGTTTCAGGCTAGTACATGCGTGTGATGACGGACAGTGTTGAGTTATCCACTGTGATAGTGTTTATGGACTCCTTGAGATTACTCGGGAGTGAGTTTTACCGAAAGAATTCAGTGAAACGGACGTTCTGGAAACGCCGTCACAAGGGCGAGTGAGATCAAGCGTGCCGCACACGCGGGCGCAACAATACTGGCGGGGCGGAACCGCTGTCGGCTCTTGTGCCGCTGTTGGCTCTTGTGCCGCTGTCGGCATTCTTTGTACTTGCGGGTACGGAAGGCGGAATTGTTTTTCTTCCTGGACAGCTGAAAGAATTGTACTGTCAATATTTATGGTTTTTTCGATCTGCTGAATATTATTTTCTTGTTTAGCATTAAGTGGACTCTCCTGGCAAGAGTATTAATTACGAAAAGGTTATATAAAATGTGTATTCTATGTAATTAATAATTAATTTGCGTATTTTGATCTACCTGTTTGTATGACCATGTACTCTGATTAATTTTGTAAATAGTATTCCATTTCTTGATAGTGTTACGGATTTTGACGATTTTGGAATAGCTAACCCATTTTCTATATTTTCTATGAATTTTAATATGTTGTCAACCTGTTTTATTTTGTGCAAGATGACAGAGTGGAATAAGATTAGGAGTGTCTCCACTCAATTATTATGGTCTAAAAATTGATTTATGGCTAATTAGGCGAATGCTAAATTTTGTTGATGTTCTGAGCATATGCATTTCCGCTGTTTCTTTTTTTTTTTGGGCATTTTCTGAGTCTGTTTACGTTACACGAACATCCTCAGACAATGTGGGGCACGTGTAACGCCGGAAATGCATATCCTCCTATTTCCATCTATTGTACTATAATTTGTTTTCCTTATTTTTGTTACCTGAATATATGACATTTCTGTGTCTTTACATATTGTAATTGTTTTACTATTTGTATATATATATTTATGCACTTATGTCGATGTATAATTGGTTTGTTTCGTAAATATTATTTGTATTTTTACGCTGGGTCTTGCCTAGGGAAAACTGCTATCGAACGATTACATCGATGGGTCGTGTGAAGAATCAAAGTGTGTAGGATCTTTGGTAGTGTTAACTCTGCCGCGTGGAGCGCGGGCAGAGAGAGTCTGGCTGGAGTAGCGAGTGGAGGAGGTGTGTTGTGTGACGCTCTTTTTGTTGTGTGACGCAGCTTTAGATGTAACCCTTTCCTCCCTCTTTACCGACAGGTTAACTTCGGTGACGATTGCTTTTCCAAAATTCCCATTAGGTACACGCGGTTTCATTTTTCACTGTCATTAAGGTCGATAAGTGAGGGGGAGGTTACAAGCTGTAGTGTGTAACACCGAAAATGCAGATAAAATACTTTCTGCACCATCCAAAATTTTCGCCGTTTAATATTCGTTGATAACTTGTACTGCACTTATGATTCCGATTCTTTAAACTTTATTACAGAAACTATACTTAGTACGTAATCGATGTAACAGTGTGTTTATTTCTGACTGTATATAATCGATTGTAATTATAATGAAAACGTGGTAAATGTTTGGTAATAGCCAAGGGAACTTTATTTAAATGTATCGATAGCAATGACGAAATAGCAGTAGCTGTGCCGTTGCTTACCTTTGCATATGGAGAGTTTCTGCAGCGTTGCGAGCAGAGAGGAAGCAGAGCAGCTTGAGTGATGAAAAAGTGCGTAAGTGCTTGTTGGGTGCTCCCGCAGATGCGGTGTCCACTTATACTCGCGCCAGTATAGACGTGCCTGATTTGTTAACCGGTAAGTATTGAGAGCACGGCAGGAGTGGACAGGCGGAGGAAGCTGCACTTCTACCTGTTGCCTGCCCCATAATTACCCGTGCTCTGGAGACGACTCGGGGTTCTCAAACAGCAGCAACAGCAACAGCGGCAGCTCAGCATTGTCGTCGTCTACATTCTTGATCGTCCGCACAGCTATATCATCGTAAGGCTGTTTACTGACAGATGTAGTATTGCAGAGGCTTTGCGCAGCTGCGTTTCTTTCACAAAGCATGACTAACTTGAATATTAATTTGGAATAGTTGTCATTCTCCTCAGACATTATTATCAGGCAGGGTTCCTTTCCTTTCGATGCAATCACCGATTATCGTAAGAATGTGAAAATAGATTAAGTATTTACTGCCGGTTTTGTTAGTTTGGTAATGATCAATTTCAGTCTAAATTTTCTGCCACAGTAACTGTTCATTTTTGTATTTCACAACAGCAACTTAACTAATTTGTAATTTTGAGTATTAACTTTATTCACTTAAGTTAATATAAAAGTTCTCTAGCAAAACTAATAACTAGAGATACAGCACAAATTAAGAGTGCGCAACTTCATTTATTCTGTGTTTAGTTTAGCGAGTGACTTCTGATATTGTTGTTGTTATTTTAAAAGTAAAATCAGTTGCTCATTTGCTTAAAGTAAATTTAATTTAATCTTTCAATGATCAAAAGTAAATTGCTTGCCTTTTTCTAAATTTTGCATTACATTACACTGAGGTTCCTGCAAGCATTTTTTTGTAGATTTATTGAAGCAGTAACTCCATTTGAATTAGCTTCCAAAATTCAGGATTTCAGAATAATTAGCTGTAAACCCAATTATTTCCGCTTCATTTATTTTCTCTTGATCAGTTGTGTTGTGGAAAAGCCTGGCAACCTTCTGTTTCCATGCTGGTGATTATTTACTTTATTACTCTCCTCAAGATCCTGGAGATTCATTGCCCCAGAGGGCTGGCGGCCGTTAAATTTTTCCGTTTTTAGCTAATCAGTGTTTTCTTTGTTTTGTCGGTGATTTTCGTAGTAAATATTAAATTGTTCACTTACCCCCCTCCCCCACTCCGAGCGGTTCGTGAACGGTTACAATATATCCCACCCATTTCAAAACTATCATCAGTACTACTATATTAGGCTTAGAATAGATTCTTCCTTCAGAAGGATCTGTTGTGCACTTTCTTACAACTAACTGGAGTTATTTTCCTTCGGTAACGGTAGCCTTGCTCACTGTAAAATTTCATTAGGCATACGCGATCACGGTCAGTTATATAGCAATCCAGTAGGCCAATATGAAAGGGGAGGTTAAGGCGCACATCGAACCTTTAGCCTGAGGTGTCATATCATAACGGTTCCCATCATATCGGCAAACTTAAGCAACGCTGGACGTGCACGGTACCTACATATATGGGTAAGCGGCCGGGTGCGTTTCCCTTCCGACTAAGGGGAGGAGGGTAGTAGTTTAATGTTCGCGATCAGCAGACTTTGCGCCATTATCTACGTCAAAGACCAAACTTCTCCGCAGAGGGGCACGTGACACTGTCCATGGTGAAAAGTTCGTCGGATGGGGGCGTTCAGCTCGCTGGCTCCCTCGATGCTGCCGAGAGCAGCAGGCTGTGCGCCAGCACCTTCTCCCATCATCACGCAATGCAGACGTGACACCACGCCACGCGCACAACCATTACCGTCAGCTACAAATATCACATCCGCTTGACACACAATTGTCACGCTTCGCGAAGGAAAGGTGGCAGTGCGCGCGACGGATAACAAAAATACTTTCCAATTACGCAGCTGAACCTGACCCTCGGTGTCTCCAAACCAATCATGGCATGCGGCTTGAATTTTTTACTATAGAGTGCAGCGCAGCAACTTCCTTATTTGAAACGCGCACCAATCAGCGGCCGTTACTCATTGTTGTGTGGGCTTGAGCACATTCGAAAGGAAGGGATCCTACGTTTATTTGAAGTTTAGTTCAACAGCGATCAAGCAGTTGACGAGAAAGGAGCTCTAGTTCGCCGTGCAGACATACTGTTCCACTGGCCGTTCGATTATCGGTTGTTGTTGTTGTTGTGGTCTTCAGTCCTGAGACTGGTTTGATGCAGCTCTCCATGCTACTTATTCTGTGCAAGCTTCTTCATCTCCCAGTACCTACTGCAACCTACCTCCTTCTGAATCTTCTTAGTGTATTCATCTCTTGGTCTCCCTGCACCCAGCGTGAATTTGGGGAATAGTTCGATACCATGCTTTCAGCTTGTGTGCCTGATCGAAATTCAATTTGTATATTCGGGGGGGTGGGGGGGGGGCTTTTATAGTTACTGGTAGTGTGAAGAAAAACACTACAAAACGTTGAGAAAGTAAGGCTGTCGATTTTGCATTCCCCCAAGCTATCTGGACGCAAACATGCAGCTACTACTCACAATTTGTGTTCGCACTGTGCGACTAATTCTTCACGCAGACTTTAAATTTCATCCCTACAAACTGGCCGTGGTGCACGCTATTCTATTTCATGAAAAACTGAATGTAAAGCCTTGGCCAAAAACCTGGCACACTACGCCGTTGTGTTCTCGAGAGACGCGGAACATACTCATTTGTCTATATGCATGCATAAACGAAACGTGTGATATTAGAGTGGAACGAATCCCGGAGAACTTTATGAGAGGGCTCTGCATGCGGAACGTGTAACCGATGTGTATTGTCCAAAACTAGCATCATTGACCAACTGATTTTTCGAAGCGAACGGGCACTTCTGAACGTTATATACAGACGTTTGAGGAGGTTTGTCTTCCCGAACTTGAATAAATGGATGTGAGGGTTGTCTTGTTCCAACAAGACGTCGCCGCGGCTAGCACAGCGCTGACATCAGTAACTCTTTTGCGCGAAAATTTTTCCGACCGTCTCATCTCTTTGGAAGGTGATCAACAGAATTACCCGTCCCACATTTTTTTATGAGGCTGTCTTTAATCTTTGGTGTATACCATTCGTGCACGGACCCTGAGCAAGCTGGGAGCAGAACAGAAACCGCATTCAAGATATATTTCCAGCACCTAATAAAATAAAACCTTGAATCTATCTTCATGTAAGGAAAAGAGAATTGCATAGATATCTCTAATACTTTCTGTTTTATGTTTTTTTTTTTTTAATAAAGGAACTTCCCACGCCTCACCTTATGATATCCTAGAGGTCCGGTCGCACAATAAAGCCCCATGGGCCTACATGACGTCTCTGAAACCTTTTTATCTGCGGACTACATAATCCTTTCGTATGAGGGTAATAGGCATACACCCTGTCATTATTACTACTATCCAGGCTACAACCGAATTTGATGTGTCTAGTTTACAGTATCTTCCTCGCTTTTGCGTCTTGATGTAGTTTTCTGTCGATTAAGAACTCGCTGCTGTCGCCTCAGTTTCATTAGTCATCTGTAGAGGAAGAATAAGCCAAAATACTCAACAACTACGGTTTGGTTAGCCACCTTACTGGCAAGCAGCTTGACGTCATCTGAAAGAGAGAAATATTCACAATTTTGAAGAAGGAACTAAAGACCTAAAAATCTTTATCGCTCGTCTATATTATTTCATGACAAAATTTAATGTCCGAACGGTAATTTTAATACATTTAGATTTACAGTGCGGCATTATTGGTTTGTTTGTGCTATATCACGCCATAATAAAAGGTAAAAAGCATGTATAATATTGAAAGTGAAAGAAAGTATTAAAGAAATGTGTGTAATGGGCGACGATTTGCTACTACATCAAAGTTGCGCGTTAAATTGCACTACCATTTTTACCTACAATTGTTGATTATCGTTAAATTGAGAAATGGGGTTTGCAATGTTCTGCAAAACATCAAGTAATCAGTATCGATTAATCGTGGAAACTCTTTGAGTTCTCTGTTTGTAGCGTGTTTCTCAATTTGGAGAGCCGCTTGGTGCGTGAGCCAATCAGGGATGTGCGTGAGTGGTCATATGGGCCATGTCACAGATATATTTAAAAGTATTCTGCCTTCTGGGAATCAAAGCGCAGCGATTTGGAGGCGACGAATACGATGCTGTGTATTTTGGTGATACCACTTCAGTTATTTATTAGGAAATCTCAGTGCATCTAGGTTGCGTTATACGATTATCCGTACAGTTATCTTCCAATCTTTCCGCGTGCAGGACTAGCAGTGAATTGAAATGTGATTTAGAACTCACGCGTGAGGCACCACAATGGATCACAGACCTTTCGTTTTCTCGTAAGCTGGAAGCTGCTAACGGGATTGAGTAGAATTCATTCAATCGTACACATTACATAATACAACTTATCACTCTCTCCCGCTCGTTAAATAGTTAACTGCTGTAGGAGAGGATCTATACAGAGAATATGGCGTTATAGACTTTTCTGTACTTCCATCATGTCACGCCTGCTCAGAAACACAGGTGGTTTATACGACTTCATTGACCAATTTGAAAGCAATGTAGCACAATACTTCTGTATTGCTGTTATTTATTTTTACTCTCGCTAATGCATTTATCAGATCTCGCATGTAAGACATACACGAGTACGTGGTTGGTGTGACGCTATCTTGTCTACAGCCGTTGCCAAGATCCTCCTTTTGTTCTTTCAGCTATCAATCACTTTAGCAATAATCAAACCGTTCACTCGTACACAGCTTTCCAGCTCAGTGGCGATAGATATCCCGCTCTGTGGACGAGTAACGTACAGAGAGGTAAGTTTGGTCATGAGGTCCGGAACGCAGATTTTACATTATGTATATTCGGATAATGAGGCTTCGTATCTATTACATGGTAGTGATGACTACCCCCATTTCCAACATCATGAACACTTTTTGTCTTCAGCTGGTTATGATTCTGATTATTTGATGAGTCGTTACAGTCATAAATACTTTAAGGAAAAAACATTCCCATTGCTTTGCGGGGGACTACAAGCTCAACGTATTCACACTACACAAGTCGGTAAACCTACTGTCTGAAGTCCAATTAATAAGGTATGTTTATTTTTCTTTCTCATTGCACAGATTTATGTATGTGCACTGTGATAAAGTCATATATTTACGGGTGGTCAGTCTGGCTTTGCAAATTAATTATAGGGTCACAAGCATTCATAAAATGGATCATAGTTTCATAGAGCAACGGTTTGTCTAACACCGATGACAGCAGATCATTCACTAACATAGAAACACAGTTTGGAAGCAGCGGATACTTTCAAGTACTACTCTCGTTTGATAAAACTAAATTTATTAGCCGTATTTTGATGTTATTTTCCCTTCACCGAATTACGGCTGAAGGAGTGGTTTAATACTACCAGTAGCATCATTAGTTAGTCCCAAAGTGCTGCCAGAGTCAAACTGGCACAATGACGGCGGGAATGAAAAATAATGGGGTAGAATGTTCGAGCAGTTAATCACAAGCCACGCATTTCTGTAGTGAGTATCGAGGAACGTATGAGGTAGTGTAATGAGGGACGCCACCGGACAGTCAATGACTTAAAAATAGCGATTGGGAGTGATGAAAAATGCTATACCCCGTGCCAGTCTGATGGAGGGGTTAGGATTTAACAAATTACTGGCGAACGTTAGCTGCTATCACGCGTAGTGCCAATAGTGACGTACGTAGGGAAATGGCGTTTCTGTATGATGCGTTTCCGTGCTTGTGGTGCACTACCCTTACTGCAGGTCAGAAAACGCTACACGCAGGGCAGGAATATTAACTTATTTTACAGTGGTAATGATGTAGACTAAAGCAATAAATTAAAATATGTACCAGTGCCGGGATACGAATCCTCGTCTCGTGCTTGCTAGGCAGATGTGCTAACTGTTGCTACTACAGCTATATGGATTACCCTAGTACGTCTCCTTCCCGGATGCAAATTCCAGTTCATGCGTCAGACCATTACTATTCCTGGCGCTGGTACAAATTTTGATTCATTGTTTCAGCCTCCATCATCGTCACAGATAAAGCTGAGGCTCAAGATGTATCAGGAACATCAACTGTATGTGATTATTAATCATTTCACAGCATTGTTTACTGACTATAACAGACGAACATTTCGAAGACAACTGTTTTATCATTATGACAATGCCCCTTCCATAGAGCAGCATGCGTGGGACAATGATTTGTGAACAATACCATTCCCGAAATTGGACGGTCTGCCCAGAGTCATGACCTGAAACCAATGAAACACCTTTGGGATGAGCTGGAGTATCGACGTCACTCCAAACGCCATCTTCCAATAGCACTACCATATCTGGGTTTTGCTTTTGAACATGAATGGACTGCCATTCCTCTACAACACGCACATAACTGAAAGTTCAAGTGTTCAAGTCCGGGTATCTTTCGCCAGTTAGTTTTTTTTCTTTATTGACACTACATTCCGTGTGGTCTGCGCCAATTTTACTATCATTATTAGCATCGTCATCGCATAATCCACTGTGGGAAAAATTTTGCTGTGTCCCTGTTTTAGCTTCCGACGCTACAAGAGAGAAATTTTTACTGTCTGTTTCCTGGGCTGTGTGTGGAACTGGTAGCCGGCATCTCTAGCCTTGCCTGCCAGTAAGTGACAGTAAACCTCTTTTAGACTCCAGATTTTCAGACCTTAGGCAAGTCGGTGACAGAATTCGCTAGACCCCTTGCTTTTTCGTTATGGTGGACTGCGGAGCCTTGCTGTCGGTTTCACAGCGTGACATGCAGGAGACGAGGTGCTACCAACTGCTGTCTACTCGCGTGTAGTCGAAGAACTAGCTGGGAGTTATCATACTGTTTTACATCGTGTAGGGTACTATATTTATGCTGATTAATATGTCTGTCATGTTTGTCTCAATAAACTAAGATTAAACCGCTATTAAGTATGCACTGTTAAAATTAATACAAATGAATTACAATTTATCATGAAAAAGTTACAACACACGTATGTTTTGATAAAACAAAGCACCACAACTTGCGACGAATTAACATTGTATTTTGCACTTTCGACTTGTGACGAATTAACATTGTATTTTGCACTTTCGACTTCGAAATGGTCTGTGTCTACATTCAGCGTCATAATAAATGACCTGAGGTAGTAAACTGCACAGACGATAAGCACACGTTTAATGTATACCTAATATCACCACAATAATATTTTGATCTTCGTACTTTTTTGCTTTCTTCTTTAGAAACGCTGTAGTATATATAAAATGGTCACACAAATCGTTCGTTGATCAAATGCCTAGAAACAAAACCGTTTTGTGTTATAGTCGTACCCAGTTTACGAAGACTTTTCATGACTTTTCACTACAAGAAATAATACTCTGTATGGAATTCAAATAATAGTAATAATCATCATCATCATTTATGGCATTGACGGGCCTTTAACGTGTACAGTAGAAAGGCCATAAAAATAATCATGCTACAAAAGGCTAAGAAAGAAACAGGACACTATAAAAACTTATAATATGGTACGTCAGCTCCAGGAACGTGGCCAAAGCACTTCTAAACAGTCCGTCCCATTCGTGCCATTAACAGTCAGATAATAAATTCATAAAGTTTAATTTTTCTACCATTTTTCTGTCAATGTAATCTGGTAATAAATTGGTGATAGCATTTGAATGGTAACGGCTTTCTAGAATGACTTTAAAAATATTGTTACATAAAGTTTCAATCGATAGAATTGCTCATCGTGACTTTTCCATGGAATCAGTGAGTTAATTCGCAGTCCAGTAATCTCCTAGGGATGATATAAAAGATTACCATGCCTGATGAGTTTCAGTGAACACACTCAGAATGTTCATAAATAAACTGTCATGGTGATTTTAATTATTATCAGATTACAGAGTAAGTGGAGTTGGTCACTCGGGGAGTAATCACTGGCTCTAAGTTAGACGTATTTGTATTCTGTAACTGTCGAATTACAAACATTAACTTTTTGATTTCCCGCGTATTCGACAGTTTTAAGTCCACAAGACAGAAATTACGCTCCATCCAGCGTGGAGGCGAGTCGTAGGCATGCCTCACCACATCTGTCCTCTTCTACCACACTCCATAGATTCCTCAGAAACTTTTACAAGACACACAGTAAACGAACATAACACGACGCGTTGGTGCAGTGAGTCAGAGGTGGATATTCACAGGAAGTTCAGGTACACATTCGCCGAAAAAATAATATTCAAGGCATAAACTAATTTTATAGCAATTATTCAATCAATAATCTTATGTGTACTTCTGTAATGCAGCTTTTGGTAGCAAAATAATGTTAAAGAAATATTGTTACGCTACAAGTAACACAATATATCTGATTAAAAATGTAAACGTACTTATTGTCTACCGTAATACACTTATTTTCCCCTCTTTACAGCAAACATAGTCATTTTTATGTCCTGATGGTCGCACAGTCCATTGACTCGATGTGTATTTGGATATCCTAATAAATTTGATACAGGATGAGATATTTTCAAAATGATCAAAGTGATGAAAATGATGAAAGTGATAAGTCGATCGATAATCATAGATTCCTGATGGTGATTACCTGTTCACAATTCTCTAGCGATGTAAAATTCTTGTTTGATGGAAATGGACTGCTCTGCTTCTGAAGACCAGACTCCACCAATGGTTACATCCGAAATAACGTACGAC
Organism: Schistocerca serialis cubense; assembly: GCF_023864345.2. Lineage (NCBI taxonomy): Eukaryota > Metazoa > Arthropoda > Insecta > Orthoptera > Acrididae > Schistocerca > Schistocerca serialis. Next base: position 636,688,450 of record NC_064645.1, read on the forward strand.
GCATTGGTAACAACGCAGTACAACATATTGCAATACGAGTTAACAATTAAAATCTAGATATAAGGTGCTATCACATTGGTAGCCACTTAAAATATCTTTGTAACTGACTGTAATTAACTTTGTGCCACGCCAAATAAAAGTTATTGAACGAGCCTAAGTGAATTATCACTGTGAAATCTCTAAAGTCGTAATATTAACAATCAACATGGAAAATAATCAAGACTTCAGTCGAGGGAAAGGTCTTTGCATGAGACGTGAGACTAATCATGGGCGCAGAGGTTTTCTTTTCTTTTTTTTTTTTAAGCAATAACACACGGTGATTTAAGTTAATAGAGTTAGTCTATTTAGCAAAACTGTTTATTTGCTGGCATCTGTCATACATCTTTCTGAAGAATCAAGAAGTCTGCTCGTCGACAGAACAGCAAATAGTCTCGGAATTTACACAAAAATCATTAATCAGTCTCCACAGATCGCCCAGAAACCTTCCGCTTTCAAGTGCGGCTTTATCGATGAAAAGTCGGTGACAGTTATCCGGCACGTTCTTATAAACAAACTCAGTCACGAGAGAATAGTATTTCCCGAAGGCAATGTGACCGTGAATGGAGGTTCTTATTGCTTTCGGCATCAATCTGCACGATCTATGAGACTCCGTAGGGTATCGTAATAGCGATTCTGTATTCCTTGATATATAATCAAAACTTATCCTTTACACATTAATCGGAATATACTCTGGCGCGTAAAGTGCACATTCCTACACAAATCGACTTAATTCTGATGCTAACTGTGTCATAATATTTCAGCTAATTTTACCTAAATTGAAAATACAGTTATGGCCGCTGTAAACAATGCTGCTATTACACAAAAGAGTCTATGCGGTATACATAGACTTATTCGTGAGACTTTTCATATATGTAACAGTAAATTGCATTAGTAATGCTAAAAATAATCCATTCACGGAGTAATGCATCAATCCAAAGAGCTCTGGGTACTCTTAGAACCATATCGATGTTTTTCGTAGTATATGTTGTGCAAATACTTCTTACACTGAACAGTTACATAGTAAGCGAAATCTGCTCGATTAATGTAAGACAATAAAACATTTATTACATTATTTGATATACCGTAAGGTTTGAAACATTTGTACTGAAGAAGGATATGTAAACCAGGAAAGATATAGACACATTTAATTATTCTTGCATGTTCGGATTTCAGCTGTAGATAGCCATCTCCAGTGCATTTGAGCGAATTATAGTCCAACCACTATAACGGTGTACAGGCAGTTGGTATAAAACACCAGTGGGATTACGACTCTTTCTCTCCCAACTACTTCACCTCTGACTGTCCACCTCTTCTTCCTCCGCCTCCGTCTGCCCCTTTCTCCATCCATATTATCCTCATACCAGTATGAGGTTTGCTGGTTCTTACCCCCACAGTGCATGTTCCAGATAGCAAGTATATTTGTACCCAGTTTGATTGCAATCGATCGAACGATTATGCTTTTCGAAGTTTGTCGCAGTTTTCTGACTTTTTTATACTCGTTCCGAAGTTTCTTTCCTAAAAACGTTTTCAGGACTATGACGTACAAAACAAAAATGGAATTACGCATACTCATCGTTCGAATCCTCAGTTACGGTGTTGAGTCCATCGAGAAATCCCATAGAAGGAAACACTTTCGGGTTTCCCAGAATTTTCCATTTTTCGGGCAACTTCTCTAATTTTTCTTTCCCTAGAAACCTTATGCGGCCTATTACGGACATTAAGAAAATAGCCAATTCTGTCCAGGTGTTCTCTAATAAAGTGCTTTGCAACGAACAGCATGTAATTTTAATTATACAGATATTGGAATACATAACTCGTACCTGCCACGTAATCGAATATGTGTAATAGGGAAGTTAAAATGCTTTGCTGGGCTCCACTGTAAGTGTTAAGTGGGAGCCAGTGGGAGACACCTTCTTCTGCGGCAGAAGATCAAAGGCTCCGCCGACCCCATCTGCGCTGTGCCATCGCATCTCTAATGAGACTGCGACAGTCCATTGTTCCGCGTCTCCAGCATTTCCGCCGACGCTGCCTCAGCAGAGCACACGCAGACGACGCGGTGCAGGGTTTGTTCCGCCTCCAGTGCCTCCAGCAATCCCTGGCTGGAACATAGGACTTGTCCCAAAAGCGCCTGACGCAGCAGTTCTGCTGGTGGCAGCGTAGGCATGGGGCACAAGACGTGGACTTCCCACAAGATGCTGCCGAACCAGAGCCACCAATGCAACGTGAATCGTGTACAACTACACAGTAGCTTGATGACCTATTTGGCGTGCATCTCTCTCGTTTTTAAGTCGTTTTTCGACATGCTGGATGTTGACTAGTACTTCTTCATTTCATATCTTATCGGTTCCTATAATTTTTATTACTCCTTTATAGTACCACAAATGTTTAAGTTTCTTCTTCTCCGGGTAACCTACAGCCCAACGTTCACTTGTATATAATCGTACATTTTCAGGTTCTTCCCCATTTGTATATGAATATCTTATACTACCGGAACAGTTTTATGGAAGGCTTCTTCACCTCCGCCATCAAACTTGAGGTATATCCCTTGGTGTGTTAAACATGTGTACTCCTGCATTCTAGACGTGAGAAGGCTTTTTTTAACTTCTTCCTCTATTACTTAGTTGACTACTTTTGAACTACTTTGTCTTTGCTTTGTTTATCATTACGCTATATTTTGTACCACATTGAGAGCTTTTCTTTTCATCGTCCTTACAGAAAGATTAGGAACGCAATATTACATGAAAAACTCATCAGTGTTTTACACTTAACAATCACATTCATGTAACCACCTGACAAAAGCCTGAATAACCACCTTTTGCAGCGAGGACCTCTTTGACACGTGAAGGAAGCGAGTCACAGAGACTGCTATACTGTGGTCAGCTGCTCTAGGTTTCTCAGCTGACGATCCATGGCACGTACAGTCCGATCAATGTGGCCTCACACATTCTGGACGGGGTTTAATTCCGGGGTATTTGGTGGCAAGGGGAGTACAGTATACTCGTCCTGGTGCACTTTGAACCACGCACGTACACAGCGGACTGTGTGACGCGTTGCATTGTCCTGCTGGTAGGTGGGTCGAGGGTAAACTCACTGCATGTAGTGATGGACATTTTGGCCAACGACAGAAACATATATGTGTTGATCCATTGCGCCTTGCAGAATGACAACATTATCCCGAATATGACAGACCATAACGCTCCCTCCTGTTTGCAGGGAGTTTACTTTCAGACATTCCACATCGTACCCACCAACAGCCATTTGTCTGGTGGAGCATACTACGCGATTTATCTGAAATGACCACCGTCACCATTCAGTGGACGTCCAGTTGCGTTATTTGCATGCAAATTCCGGCCTTCGTTGCCAATAAAAAGCAATCAGAATGCGTGCATGAACCAGGTGCCTGCTGTTCGTTCAACAGTCGTTGAGGAGATAGTGTTGGTAACCCTTTGGTTCGTCTGGCCGGTGATTTGCTCATAATTGCATGCTTGTCGACCCGTACACATCTTCGCAGTCGTCTTTTACCCCTGTCACCACCTATAGCCCGAGGTGAATCAGAGTTGTCTAGGCGCCGATTTTGGATAGCGCTGTTTTACCATGCACGATATTCATTAACCACGGTGGTACGTGAACAAATGTTCAAATGTGTGTGAAATCTTATGGGACTTAACTGCTAAGTTCATCAGTCCCTAAGCTTCCACACCACTTAACCTAAATTATCCTAAGAACAAACACACACACCCATGCCCAAGGGAGGACTCAACCCTCCGCCGGGACCAGCCGCACAGTCCATGACTGAAGCTCCTAAGACCGCTCGGCTAATCCCACGCGGCGGTACGTGAACAGTTCACAGTCTTAGACGTTTCGGAAATGCTTCCACCCTTGGCCCGAAAGCCAACCTTGGACCTTGTAATGACACATTACCACGCAGAGAGATACAATACTTTAATTTCTGCGCCAAACATTACATTGAGAGGAATGTAGAATACAATCTCTGTAATGTTCATATTTGTTTCTCTTTTGTTTCATACTCCAAGAAGGAGTTAAGATACACTCTCGATTGTTACCTTGTAGGGGATGGATGTAATTTTTGGTGTGTGCTGATCTAAGTTTTACGAGAATTATTTAAAGCGACGACGCATTGTATTCCTTTGTTTCCACCGTCTTCGTGAAGGAAAGCGATGATGCCGACTTAGGAAGATAGACACGGTCAACAAAGACAAGAGCATCGATGGCGACTAATGAATTAATATTGTGGCAGAAGGTGAGAACTCTGAATAAATCAATAATGATGTAGAATTCAAAAATATTATTAATCGGAAGTGTTAATTATATTACAGGCAAATTTCACGCAGTACTGAATTTGTCCACATTTAAGCCGGTCAGTACAGTCCGTAAAAAAGCCTTCCAAAACCTCTAAAGTTAAAGTTCCATATCCCTATTTTCTCTTTCAAAAAAAGTCAATAAATCTAATTTTTTATGTATTTCGACAGAATCCCAAGTAAATAGCTTCGTTTCCTCATTACAAAGACTGCTCTGTTCTCCGCGTCCCCGCGTCCTTCGCTGCTAGTGCTGCCAACTGCCGTCAGAATGATTATTGCACCTTGACGTCAAACACTGGCGGTGGTTACGTTAATATGACTGGACCGTGTATGTTCAGCTTGCTCTTTAATACAGGTTTTCCATCTGTATTTCGTCATTTAAAAATTTTTCAAATTAATTTGCTGAAGTTATCTTTAATCAAGCTCTACGGTGTATCGGTTATTCATTATATTCCTATCCCCAGCATCTTCACAGAATTTGTCCCATACACTCTGATTTAGCTTCGTATTTTTATCCACACGGAACAGGAAAGAAAAACAATCTGGCAGTGCGACACGACGAAACCGGTGATATCACCCTACATCTGTTAGAACAACTGGAAGTATACGTTATAATGTTTCATTTCATTTCAGTATTCGTTTTTATGATTTAATATTTAAGTCATCATCATCATCATCATTTAAGACTGATTATGCCTTTCAGCGTTCAGTCTGGAGCATAGCCCCCCTTATAAAATTCCTCCATGATCCCCTATTCAGTGCTAACATTGGTGCCTCTTCTGATGTTAAACCTATTACTTCAAAATCATTCTTAACCGAATCCAGGTACCTTCTCCTTGGTCTGCCCCGACTCCTCCTACCCTCTACTGCTGAACCCATGAGTCTCTTGGGTAACCTTGCTTCTCCCATGCGTGTAACATGACCCCACCATCTAAGCCTGTTCGCCCTGACTGCTACATCTATAGAGTTCATTCCCAGTATTTCTTTGATTTCCTCATTGCGGACACCCTCCTGCCATTTTTCCCATCTACTAGTACCTGCAATCATCCTAGCTACTTTCATATCCGTAACCTCAACCTTATTGATAAGGTAACCTGAATCCACCCAGCTTTCGCTCCCATACATCAAAGTTGGTCAAAAGATTGAACGGTGCACAGATAACTTAGTCTTGGTACTGACTTCCTTCTTGCAGAAGAGAGTAGATCGTAGCTGAGCGCTCACTGCATTAGCCTTGCTACACCTCGCTTCCAGTTCTTTCACTATGTTGCCATCCTGTGAGAATATGCATCCTAAGTACTTGAAACCGTCCACCTGTTCTAACTTTGTTCCTCCTATTTGGCACTCAATCCGTTTATATTTCTTTCCCACTGACATTACTTTCGTTTTGGAGATGCTAATCTTCATACCATAGTCCTTACATTTCTGATCTAGCTCAGAAATATTACTCTGCAAACTTTCAATCGAATCTGCCATCACAACTAAGTCATCCGCATATGCAAGACTGCTTATTTCGTGTTCACATATCTTAATCTCACCCAGCCAGTCTATTGTTTTCAACATATGATCCATAAATAATATGAACAACAGTGGAGACAGGTTGCAGCCTTGTCTTACCCCTGAAACTACTCTGAACCATGAACTCAGTTTACCATCAACTCTAACTGCTGCCTGACTATCCATGTAAATACCTTTAATTGCTTGCAAAAGTTTGCCTCCTATTCCATAATCTCGTAGAACAGACAATAACTTCCTCCTAGGAACCCGGTCATATGCCTTTTCTAGATCTATAAAGCATAGATACAATTCCCTGTTCCACTGATAACACTTTTCCATTATTTGTCGTAAGCTAAAGATCTGGTCCTGACAACCTCTAAGAGGCCTAAACCCACACTGATTTTCATCCAATCGCTCCTCAACTAATACTCGCACTTTCCTTTCAACAATACCTGAGAAGATTTTACCCACAACGCTGATTAAAGAGATACCTCTGTAGTTGTTACAATCTTTTCTGTTTCCATGTTTAAAGATTGGTGTGATTACTGCTTTTGTCCAGCCTGATGGAACTTGTCCCGACTCCCAGGCCATTTCAATTATCCTGTGTAGCCATTTAAGACCAGACATTCCACTGTACTTGATGAGTTCCGACTTAATTTCATCCACCCCAGCTGCTTTATTGCACTGCAATCTATTGACCATTTTCTCCACTTCCTCAAACGTGATCCGATTTCCATCATCATTCCTATCCCATTCTACCTCGAAATCTGAAACATTACTGATCGTATTTTCACCTACATTGAGCAACTCTTCAAAATATTCCCTCCATCTGCCCAAGGCATCCACAGGATTCACCAGCAGTTTTCCTGACCTGTCCTAAATACTGTCATTTCCTTCTTACCTCCCTTTCGAAGACTGCTAATTACACTCCAGAATGGTTTTCCAGCAGCTTGACCCAATGTCTCCAACCTGTTTCCAAAGTCTTCCCAAGATTTCATGTTGGATGCTGCAATTATCTGTTTGGCTTTGTTTCTTTCTTCAACATAACTTTCTCTGTCTACCTGAGTTCTAGTATGTAGCCATTTTTATACGCCTTCTTTTTCCTATTACAGGCTGCCTTGACTGTGTCATTCCACCAAGCTGTTTGCTTCCTCCTACTTTTACACACTACTGTTCCAAGACATTCTTTAGCCACTTCTAGTACTGTGTCCCTGTACCTTGTCCATTCCTTTTCCAATGACTGTAATTGACTACATTCAACTAACTGGTACCTTTCTGAGATCATTGTTATGTACTTGTGCCTGATTTCCTTATCCTGAAGTTTCTCCACTCTTATCCTCCTACATATGGACCCGACCCCCCGCACTTTCGGCCTCGCAATCCCAATTTCACTGCAGATTAAATAATGATCAGTGTCATCAAAGAATCCCCTGAATACACGTGTGTTCCTCACAGCCTTCCAGAATTCCTGATCTGTTATTATATAGTCAATGACAGATCTGGTTCCCCTGCTTTCCCAAGTATACCGGTGAATGTTCTTATGTTTAAAAAAGGAGTCTGTGATTACTAAGCCCATACTGGCACAGAAATCCAAGAGTTGCTGCCCGTTCCTGTTGCCCTCCATATCCTCTCCAAATTTACCCATAACCTTTTCATACCCTTCTGTTCGATTTCCAATCCTGGCGTTAAAATCACCCATGAGCAGAACACTGTCCTTGTCCTTTACTCTAACAAATACATCACTGAGTGCCTCATAAAAACTATCCATCTTATCTTGATCTGTCCCTTCACAATGCGAATATACTGACACAATCCTAATTTTCTTGCTAGACACTGTCAAATCTATCCACATCAGTCGTTCGTTTACATACCTTATTGCAACTACGCTGGGTTCCATTTCTTCCCTGATGTAAAGCCCTACACCCCATTGTGCTATTCCTGCTTTGACTCCTGACAAGTAGACCTTGTATTCTCCCACTTCTTCTTCTTTCTCACCCCTTACCCGAATGTCACTAACAGCTAAAACGTCCAGCCCCATCTTACTTGGAGCCTCTGCCAGCTCTACCTTCTTCCAAGAGTAGCCCCCATTGATATTAATAGCTCCCCATCTCATTACCATTTGTTTGCCAAGTCGTATCTTAGGAGTCCCTGGTTTGTCAGTTAGAGGTGGGACTCCGTCACCTCCAAAAGTCCGAGGCATTTTGCTCTGATTGTTGCCAGCATAATATTTAAAGTACCAGGGAAGCAGGTTGCTAGCCTTACTTGCGCCGAGTCCCATTGGGTTTTACCCCTAACGGCTGAGGGACTAACCGGTGGATTTGGTAGTCTTTGCCGTATGAGCACAAAGGTGACCACGACTCAGAATATGTCCGAGATGCCCAGCCTTATTCCAAAGTAACTGGTATCCCGACTGTCGGGACCACTTACTTGGCCACTCATACGTTGCCCGTGGTTCATGAACTAGGACATGACTACAGGAACCCACACCATGAACTTATATTTAAGTATAAGACTAAAATATTATCGAAGAAAAGACACACTACACTGCGAGCTAGAAAAGAAATAATTTATAACTCTATGTTTTCCCTTGTTGTTGGCGGGTATAGGACCCTTTACTCTTTCCTTACGGGGTAAAATTATTTTTTAACTCACGTGAGTTCGATGTCCCCGATGTAATTCTCTCTGAGTAATTGGCTGGATGTTTGTCCACCTTCCTGGATGTTTGTCTTGCTTTCTTGGCCATTTTAGATGCAGACCTGTCTCCATCGAATATCCTCATTTTATCGCATTGTTGCAGCCCAGTGATCATATTTTCACCAGAATTTATTCCCAACTTTTTCAGTACCCAATACTTTCCAAAATTACAAGTGAATGTAGTAACAGCATCATGAACTTCTAGTTTCATTGTATGTATGCCAACAAATACAGTTTTAAGAAGGCGGTTCCAAATTATGCCGTTGAAACATTCATTTGGGTTCTGTGCCTGCCCATGCAGACATTTTCTTAGAAGGTAAGGATGAACTAAGTCTCTGAAAACAGGTTTAACTGTTGTAATAACAGCAGCAGCAAGAGAATGCTGAAGAGAATAAGATTTTCCAGTTGCCTGAGCCCCATTGTATTTCCACCACGAATTTTCTCCTGATGGATACAATCCATGACATGGCTTATCATCAGTAGAGGACGTATGGAAGAATATGGCCCACACATCTCTCTTCATTGCCTCCAGATTTTCTTTATTTCTCCTAATTCCCTGCCCGTAGTATACCTGCAAGTTTTCTATTTCAGTTTTAGTTAATCAACCCTCTCTGGTCAACAATTTCACATCTTCTAATTTATGTCCTCTCATATCAACCGGTAGTTTTCTCAGCCTTGTTCCCAAACGTTTTTGAACATAGCCTACACATTTTGAACATAGCCTACACATTCTATTTTGCTTATAATGGCATCTCCATATGGCTTACTGTCACCTTCGCCCAAATATTTGGTGTACTGTGCGCCTCTTGTTTCTACAGAGCGATGAAATATTTATTGTACTCCATGAACGTCCATACCACCACTTGTTCCTCTAAAATCAGCCACACAGTTGTGTTCTTTAAGTTTATTCACTTTACAACATTTGAAATATTTAGACATTGTCTCCACATCTAACACTTCAGCGGTGTCTACACTCGTGGCAGCCACTACTCCATTCAGAGAAGTATGTCCTCTTTTCTGCCAACTTCCATCAAGTGCAACTGCAATATTCGAACATCCATCATTTTCTTCCACTGCTTCCCTAGCAGCCAGTTTCATGCTTTCCTCACTGACCTCACATACAGTTTACTCTAATAATGCCGTCAGTTTTTCAAATTTATTTGGTGGTTGATGTAAGCTCACCGCAGAACAAATTGTTCTCCCTGCAGCCATCCCTTGCCAATGGATCGTAAGGCGTAAACTAATATAGTTTTGATTTCATAAGGGGCACTTGCAATTGGTTTTGAATTAATCATAAATGAAATCACAGCTGAGCATTTAGTGCAAATTAAAACCAAAGCAATTGCTAAGCCTTTTCTCCCACTAGCACTGTCACAAATTTTCACACTCTGTGACTCACCACACTGTCTACATTGTACAAATTTAGAAATTACATCTGATAATATACTCAAATTTAAAATAATGTTACTGTACCCCGTGTCACTTACAGTAATTTTGTTGTAACTCTCTTTAAATGGTGAGAGCTTCTTCGATGATGCACATCTTAAAGAATTACAATTAGAAACATCGTCGCCAGGCGACATAACCTTTTGTAAAGAAAGCTTTCTAAACTTGTTTCCTCTAAACCGTCGTTTCTTGAAAATGTCTTTACTTTTCGCCATCTTCAATAATCACAACAAAACACACGTAAAGAAGCACTGCAAACGTAAGTATAACAAATACTCTCAATCACACTTGAACTAACCTCGTGTTTGAAAGCGTGTTGTTTACAAACATCAGAAACAAAAGAATACCGACCGTTGCATCCCATGGATAGCAAACACACTCGGGAGTAAAAGAAAAATCCCTAACGTGCAATGTAGGGGATGTAAAGATCCAAAATATAGTCAGAAAAGTGGGTGACAAAAAAGTGAGCGTGTCACACAAACACACGTGGTAGGAGAATGCTCTTTAAATGCTCGAAAAAAATTTTTTCAGGTAAATCCTTTTCAGAGTACTTAAATGAAACCTTAATCTATCGAATTATAATGAAAACCGAAAATCAATTGTTTTCGACCTAAAGCACGGCGTGGTCCCCTAAAAGGCATCTGTGAAGTGTTTGGAAAAGTATGGACAAGCGTGCGCATTTTGAGACGTGATATTTGTGTACAAAATTGATAAAGCAACGCCTGCTCATATTACGAGGTCAAACATATTCCACCTGGATTTCTCAGTAGGTTTCTTGCTTTTTCTCGTCATATTTACCGCCATTTGATTTGCGAATTACAAAACCCCATGTCGTTAAGTTCTCACAATAGGAATATACACTTCTCACCTCCTCACTGAAGAACAGAAGTAAAACATGTATTACACAGATTTTCACCTGATGATGGACTCACAGATTTCGAAAAGCATGGTTGATTAAATGAAACACGAAAAATTTACGACGGAAGGCTTTATTATTCACATTATCTGTGTAATGAAAACAGTCATGGGTTCAGTTCCAGTACAGTCTTTCTTTCCGTGATCGGTGTGTTTCTCGTTGCACACGGACTCCGGACGCCCGATCACCCGTTATAAATTCCACTACAGCGAAATGTCTTTCTCCACATGTCTTGGACAAACAGCACATACTTTTTGTTAATTTTAATTTCAGTCTCACTTTTCAGTCTTTGCATCGTCTGTACAGTTCGATTGTTTCTTCTCGAATACTGCTACACAATGCGTCCAGTTCGTATTTCAAACGTTCAGGCTTTTCAGTAATTATTTTACGAAATTTAATTTTAGCTCGGTAATGCTACCCTTTGTAGTAGCTCATTCCTACTTCAAACATCCGCATTTTTCTGCAAATGTTTTACAAAATTTAATTTCAGCTCGGTAATGCTACCTTTTTCAGCAACTACAATTTTTATACTTTTGTTGCCACTAGATAAATCACTAATATTTCAATTAATCTCGCCTTACATGCACATAAAAGCCTGAAACAATGTGTATTTCGATACATCTTGCGCCAATACATCATTCCCTTATTCCTACATTTGCCTCTGTCTCCTCTTCTCTTTCGGGAAAAATAGGCTCCCATTTTACAATTACTTAAACGAAACTCAAACACGATCAGATGAGTTTTTTTAAATTTCATCATATCCTCCATCGCCTTTTTCGTGCTCAGACAGAAGCTTTTTTCGTCTGTTACCCTTCATTTCCCTGTTATAGCACGATGTGTTGCTTATACATAAGACGAATTCTGAATGTCAACAACGTCCTCATATTTTATTTTGTATACTTCGACACATTTATATACTTTGACTCATACAAACAACAAATATACAGCCATAAAACCAGCTTAACACAAAATAGTTTTCTTTACATCTTTTGTGGATACTTTTCTCATCGATCGCCATTAATCGAAAACGGACCAGCTTATGATTTTTACCCCCGATAATTTTTGGCAGTTTCTTAAGTTCTTTTCAGGCGTGTTAAGACTGTTTTCAGCGCAATTTTTTTACACTACAGTACGACTTTTTGCATATTTGTAAAGGCACGAATTGTCCACAGAAAGCGCGTCATGGACTTCTATTAGTGAAAACATGCTGACTATAAAGATGGTTTGGTGACCTCAGAACCTCTGCAAAAAGCTTACGTCAGTTAAAACTACATATGCGCTTCAGACCGGATATTACTGGCATATTTTACTTCCAAGGGAACGGTAGATTCGAACCTCTGGAACTCGACAACGGGTAATGATATAGAAAAAAATTCCAAGGTCCCCGACAACATTATCCTAAGATCAAATTGCAAAAATTTGACGATTTGCCTTGCATAGAAATTACATAGGTGGACATCCTCGCAAGGGGTAGCTTAGGTACCCAAACATCATGGTTCCACGGGTTAGCTTGATAACATATACCACTTTCTAAAACGGGAAAGTGGTAAACCTAGACGAATGCCTAAGAATCTTAACATTTGAACCATTTGCTACGCTTAATTATTCAGATACTTGCGGTCCACTGTCTAAAAACGGATAAATACCGGTTTCTGCCGTTTTCTGCATAAGTATGCTAACTTTAACATCTGGATTTCGGTAACAGATCAAGATAGAGAAAAAAGATTCTAATATTCTCGAAATTATCATCTTAAGAATATATGGTAAAAATTTCGACGATCTTCATTGGACGAACTATAGAAGTGACCATCCCCACAACTGATACTTTTCGTACCCAAAAATCGTATAGTCTTCCGTGGTTTTTTCAGTAAGCGTCAGTGAAGAAACGGTGCGTTTATAAGCCACCTAATGTCCACCCTGGACCACACGTAATGCATAAGAAGCAGAGGATTTGCTCAGTTTGCCAGGGTTTGGAAGATGTGTGTGATGTTTAATTTCTGGCCTTCTACTGTAGTATAGCTACTGTATGACCGTTTTTTCAATAGGTGTGCAAATGGTCACTAGGCTAAGGGCTATCCGAAGCACTCGATGCGTTATCTATGTGATCAACAGAACCCGAGATACGACCCCCTGATAAATCGCCTTTTCGGGTGCAGCCTTTTGCAACATGTTTCTACCGTGCACTGTCTTACACGGACCGATGTTGACAGCTGCTGTATTTTTCAGGACCTTAATCAGCTTGAAATCCCTGTGTGTCAGAATTATGAGCACAGTCGATGAGGAAGGAGAAGTCATGAGTCTTCACTCCCAAAACGAATGCAATTGTGTAACTACCAAACGTCTTCCAAAATTAAATCAAATCAGTCTGACTTTTATCTATGAACCAGTAACGACGAAGATGATGATGTGTTGTAACTATGTGACTGATGTGACGGTACATGAAGCAATGTCCAAGGCAGCAACCGGTATCACCCTTTTAATCGTCTGTGTTGCGCGTAGTAGTGTTATGCGGACATGCGTCTTGGCAGTATAGCAGTCCCATATCTGCAAGACAGCGGTTGCTGCCCTTTTCAGAAGCGTCGGCGTTTATTCATGAAGGGTAACAGCCAAGGTAAAGTAGCAATGACGAAGAATGCACATTAATCAAGAGAATATGCATACATCTGTATTGCCAGTCCAGGCCACGCGCTAGTTTCACAGACACCTTCAGTCCTGGCTTCTGCCATCACCCTCTCTTGCCGCGAAGAGTGTGAACAGGATCGAAGCTAGGGAATAGGTACCAAAAATAGAAAACCGCCTCTGTTGAAAAGGTTGTATTTATGATCCACATCTATCTACATGGATACTCTGTAAATCACATTTAAGTGCCTGGCAGAGGGTTCATCGAAACACCTTCACAATTCTCCATTATTCCAATCTCGTATAGCACGCGTGAAGAATGAACACAGACACCTTTCCATACGATCTCTGATTTCCCTTATTTTATCGTGGTGATCGTTGCTGCCCATATAGGTCGGTGTCAACAAAAATTTTCGCATTCGGAGGAGAAAGTTGGTGATTGGAATTTCGTGAGAAGATTCCGACGAAACGAAGAACGCCTTTCTTTTACTGAAGTCCATCCCACATCCTGTATCATTTCTGTGACACTCTCACCCATATTTCGCGATAATACAAAACGTGCTACCCTTCTTTGAACTTATTCGATGTGCTCCATCAGTCCCATTTGGTAAGGATCACACACCGCGCAACAGTATTCTAAAAGCGGACGGACAAGCGTAGTGTAGGCAGTCTCCTTTGTAGGTCGGTTACATTTTCTTAAGTGTCCTGTCAATGACACTCAGCCTTTGGTTAGCCTTCCCAACAACATTTTCTATGTGTTCCTTCCAATTTAAATTGTTCGTAATCGTAATTCCTAGGTATTTTGTTGAATTTACGGCTTTTAGATTAGACTGATTTATCGTGTAACCGAAGTTTAACGCGTTCTTTTTAGCACTCATGTGGATGACGTCACACTTTTCGTTATTTAAGCTCAACTGCCAACTTACGCACCATTTTGATATTTTTTCTAAATCGTTTCGCAGTTTGTTTTGATCTTCTGATGACTTTATTAGTCGATAAACGTCAGCGTCATCGGCAAACAACCGAAGACGCTAAGATTGTCTCCAAAATAGTTTATATAGATAAGGAACAGCAAAGGGCCTATAACACTACCTTGGGGAACGCCAGAAATCACTTCTGTTTTACTCGAAGACTTTCCGTCAGTTACTACGAACTGTGACCTCTCTGACAGGAAATCACAGATCCAGTCACATAACTGAGACGATATTCCATAAGCACGCAATTTCACTACGAGCCGCTTGTGTGGTACAGTGTCAATAGCCTTCCGGAAACCCAGAAATACGGAATCGATCTGAAATCTCTTATCAACAGCACTCAGCACTTCATGTGAATAAAGAGCTAGTTGTGTTGCACAAGAACGGTGTTTTCTAAACCCATGTTGACTGTGTGTCAATAGACCGTTTTCTTCGTGGTAATTCATTACGTTCGAACACAATATACACTCCTGGAAATTGAAATAAGAACACCGTGAATTCATTGTCCCAGGAAGGGGAAACTTTATTGACACATTCCTGGGGTCAGATACATCACATGATCACACTGACAGAACCACAGGCACATAGACACAGGCAACAGAGCATGCACAATGTCGGCACTAGTACAGTGTATATCCACCTTTCGCAGCAATGCAGGCTGCTATTTTCCCATGGAGACGATCGTAGAGATGCTGGATGTAGTCCTGTGGAACGGCTTGCCATGCCATTTCCACCTGGCGCCTCAGTTGGACCAGCGTTCGTGCTGGACGTGCAGACCGCGTGAGACGACGCTTCATCCAGTCCCAAACATGCTCAATGGGGGACAGATCCGGAGATCTTGCTGGCCAGGGTAGTTGACTTACACATTCTAGAGCACGTTGGGTGGCACGGGATACATGCGGACGTGCATTGTCCTGTTGGAACAGCAAGTTCCCTTGCCGGTCTAGGAATGGTGGAACGATGGGTTCGATGACGGTTTGGATGTACCGTGCACTATTCAGTGTCCCCTCGACGATCACCAGTGGTGTACGGCCAGTGTAGGAGATCGCTCCTCACACCATGATGCCGGGTGTTGGCCCTGTGTGCCTCGGTCGTATGCAGTCCTGATTGTGGCGCTCACCTGCACGGCGCCAAACACGCATACGACCATCATTGGCACCAAGGCAGAAGCGACTCTCATCGCTGAAGACGACACGTCTCCATTCGTCCCTCCATTCACGCCTGTCGCGACACCACTGGAGGCGGGCTGCACGATGTTGGGGCGTGAGTGGAAGACGGCCTAGTGGCGTGCGGGACCGTAGCCCAGCTTCATGGAGACGGTTGCGAATGGCCCTGCCGATACCCCAGGAGCAACAGTGTCCCTGGGAAGTGGCGGTGCGGTCCCCTACGGCACTGCGTAGGATCGTACGGTCTTGGCGTGCATCCGTGCGTCGCTGCGGTCCGGTCCCAGGTCGACGGGCACGTGCACCTTCCGCCGACCACTGGCGACAACATCGATGTACTGTGGAGACTTCACGCCCCACGTGTTGTGCAATTCGGCGGTACGTCCACCCGGCCTCCCGCATGCCCACTATACGCCCTCGCTCAAAGTCCGTCAACTGCACATACGGTTCACGTCCACGCTTTCGCGGCATGCTACCAGTGTTAAAGACTGCGATGGAGCTCCGTATGCCACGGCAAACTGGCTGACACTGACGGCGGCGGTGCACAAATGCTGCGCAGCTACCGCCATTCGACGGCCAACACCGCGGTTTCTGGTGTGTCCGCTGTGCCGTGCGTGTGATCATTGCTTGTACAGCCCTCTCGCAGTGTCCGGAGCAAGTATGGTGGGTCTGACACACCGGTGTCAATGTGTTCTTTTTTCCATTTCCAGGAGTGTATGTTCTAAAGTCCTGCTGCATATCGACGTTAACGATATGGGCCTGTAATTTAGTGGATTGATCGTACTACATTTCTTGAATATTGGTGTGACCTGTGCAACTTTTCAGTCTTCGGGTACGGATCTTTCGTCGAGCGACCGGTTGTATATGATTGTTAAGTATGGAGCAAATGCATCAGCATACTCCATCAGGAACCTAATTGGTATATAGTCTGGACCAGAAGGCATGCTTTTATTAAGTGATTTAAGTTGCTTCACTACTCCGAGGATGTTTACTTCTACGTTACTCGTGTTGTATGTTGTTCTCGATTCGAATTCTGGAATATTTACTTCGTCTTCTTTTGTGAAGGCATTTCGGAAGGTTGTGTTTAGAAACTCTGCTTTGGCCTCAGTGTCTTCGATAGTATCTCCATTGCTATAGCGCAGAGAAGGCATTGATTGTTTCTTGCCGCTAACATACTTCACATACGACCAGAATCTCTTTCGATTTTCTGCAAGGTTTCGAGACAAAGTTTCGTTGTGGAAACTGTTATAAGCATCTGTCAATGAAGTCCGCGCTAAACTTCGAGCTTCTGTAAAAGATCGCCAATCTTGGGAATTTCGCGTCTGTTTACATTTGGCATGTTTGTTTCGTTGTTTCTGCAACAGTGTTCTAGCCCGTTTTATGTACCAAGGAGGATCAGCTCCGTCGTTTGTTACTTTATTTGGTATAATTCTCTCAATTGCTGCTGATACTATTTCTCTGAATTTAAACCTGATCTGGTCTACACTTATATTATTAATTTGGAATGAGTGGAGATTGTCTCTCAGGAAGGCGTCAAGTGAATTTTTATCTGCTTTTTTGAATAGATGTATTTTTCGCTTATTTTCCGAGGATTCGGGGATTAGAATATTCAGTCTTGCTACGACAGCCCTGTGTTCGCTAATCCCTGAATCGGATTTGATGCTCGTTATTAACTGAGCATTATTTATTGCTAAGAGGTCAAGTGTGATTTCACAACCGTTTACTATTCGCGTGGGTCATGAACTAATTGCTCGAGATAATTTTCAGAGAATGCGTTTAGCACAATTTCGGATGATATTTTATGCGTACCTCCGGAATTAAACATGTATTTTCGCCAACATAACGAGGGTAAATTAAACACATCACCAACTATTATCGTATGATTCGGGTACGTGTTTGAAATCAAACTCAGGTTTTGTTTGAACCTTTCAGCAACTGTATCATCTGAATTGGGAGGTCGGTATAAGGATCCAATTATTATTTATTCCAGTTGCCAACAATGACCTCTGCCCATACTAACTAACAGGAAGTATCTACTTCAATTTCGCGACAAGTTAAACCACTTCTGACAGCAACAAGCACGCCTCCCCCAACGGTGCTTAGCCTGTCCTTTCAGAACACCGTTAGATTCCTCGCAAAAATTTCGGTTGAGCTTATATCTTGCTTTAGCCAGCTTTCAGTGTCTTTAACGATTTGTGCATCAGTGCTTTCTATTAGCGCTTGGAGCTCTGGTACTTTCCCAACACAGCTACGATAATTTACAACTGTTATACCAATGGTTCCTGTATCTGCGTTCCTCCTGTGTTCAGCCTGCACCCTTTGTGACTGAAGCCCTTCTTACGTTTTCCCGAGACCCTCTAACCTAAAAAACCGCCCAGTCCACGCCACACAGCCCCTGCTACTCGTGTAGCCACCTCTTGCGTATAGTGGACACCTGACCTATTCAGCGGAACCCGAAACCCAACCACAAGTCGAGGAATCTGCAGCCTACACGGTCTCAGAACCGTCTAAGCCTCTGATTCAGACCCTCCTCTCGGCTCTGCACCAGAGGTCCGCAATCGGTCCTGTCGACTAAGCTGCAAATGGTCAGCTCTGCTTTCATCTTGCAAGCCAGGCTGGCAGTCTTTACCACTTCTGTCAGCCGCTCGAAACCAGAGAGAATCTCTTCTGATCTAAAGTGACACACATCATTGGTACTGGCGTGAGCCACCACCTGCAATTGGCTGGACCCTGTGCTCTTCATGGCATATGGGAGGACCCTTTCCACATCTGGAATGACTCCATCCGGTATGCACACAGAGTGGACATTGGATTTCTTACCCTTCTTGTCAGTCAAGTCCCTAATGGGCCCCATAACGCGCCTACGTTGGAGCTCCCAACTACCAATAATCCCACGCTCTGCGATTTCCCGGATCTTGCAGGCTGAGTGGTTTCCTCTGAAGCAGGACAGGCGACAGCATCTGGCTAAGCAACAGCGTCAGCCACAAACAGTACCTGGAACCTGTTTGTCAGACAAACCGGGGAGGTCTTATATGCGGCTGCCTGGGAAGTCTTTCGCCACCTGCTTCGCCCTGGGGCAACCACCCACTGGACCACAGGTGGGGGTCAGCCTCAGTGCGACCAGTAACTGGGTTGGCCACCGGTGAGGACCGATCGGAGGACTGGGACGTGCTGGACGTCCGTTGGATCCCCACGGACGGCCCACAACACTGGCCCCCATCCACTGCGGCCTCAAGCTGTGTAACCAAAGCCATCACAGCCTGAAGCTGAGAGCGAAGAGTCACCAACTGGGCTCGCATCCGCAGTACCTGTCCATACTAAAGACTGTGGAAAACAAAACTATGCAGATAAACCGACTATCAGCACGTGCTGCGCAACTATACCGTAGAACCTGACGAAAATGGACGATCTGTGTCTAGTAATAAGCATATATTCAAAAATCTAACTACCGAAGTACTCAGGGGAAACTAAACAATATGACCCGGATTAGGAACTTTTAATATGTCACAAAATCGGTTTACTTTCTGACGCAAACGAAAACGCGAGAACTGTGGCTATTAGGTGTTAAATTTACACGCAGAAACGGCCTGATGACCCGTTTCGTAAGGTTATCATCTCCTCAAATTGTCCCTAATGAGTAACTTGTTGCATAAAAGTTTAATCGCGAATCTATCTAGCACCAATCAATGGGATAGATAAGCTAAAGACAAGAAGTAAAGTGAAACACTTGCCTTGAAGAGTGGAAGCCGCATTAGTTATACACTGAGGTGACGAAACTCGTGGGATACGTCCTAATATCCTGCCGGGCTTCTTTTGCCAGGCATAGCGCAGCAACTCGATATGGCATAGAAGTCGTTGGAAGTCCCCTGCAGAAATGTTGAATCAAGTTGCCTCTATACCCGTCTATACGTGCGAAAGTGTTGCTGGTGCAGGATATTGTGCACGAACTGACCTTATGCGCCATAAATGTTTGATAGGATTCATGTTGGACGACCTGCGTAGCCAAATCATTCGATCGAATTGTCCAGCATGTTGTTCAAACCAGTCGTGAACAATTGTGGCCCAGTGACATCTTAGTTTAAGAACATGAAGTCCACGAATGGGTGCAAATGGTCTCCAGGTAGCGAAACATAGCCATTTCTAGTCAGTGATCGGTTCAGTCGTACCAGAGGACTTACTCCATTACATGTAAACACAGCTGTCACCAACTTGCACAGTGCACGGCAGTCGGTGCCTTGTTGACCACTTGGGTCCATGGCTTCGTCGGTCTGCATCACAGTCGATCTCTACCATCACCTCTTACCTACTGAAATCGGCATTCATCGGATCAGGCCACGGTTTTCCAGTCATTCAGTGTCAAACCGATCTGGAGGTGATAGAGCTGTTAACAAAGGTACTCGCGTCACTCCTCTACTGCCACAGCGCTTTAACGCCAAATTTCGGCGCACTGCCGTAGCAGATACGTTCGTCGTATGTCCCACATTCATTTTTGCGGTTATTTCATGCACTCTGCGCAAACGCCGTTGCTCTCGGTCGTCAAATGAAGGTCGTTGGCCACTACTCCCTGCGTTGTGGGAGGTAACGCCTGAAATTTGGTATATTCGGCACTCTGATGGCACTGTGGATTTCGGAATGTTGAATTCCCTAACGATTTCCGAAAGGGAATGTTCCGTGTGTCTGACACCAACTATCATTTCTCAATCAAAGTTTGTTGATTTCCTTCCTGTTGTCATATTCACGTCAGAAACTGTTGGGAATGCAGGAGGATGACATAGGTTATCTTCAATGAGAAAGATACCCAACAATTAGTAATCAAATAATATTTATTAAATTCTAAGAAATACTCAACTTAAATGGTGCTTCTTCTTGTGTACACTACAGTACCGCTGCCTCCATGTGTGCATATCGCTGTCCCAACACGGCAGTGTATTTAAAAGCCCTTGATCTGATGCCGTTAAAGCGAAAACCACCATCGTCAAATATGGACGCAGGGAAGCCAGAAATGTCAAGTGAAAACCTTTAAGTGAAAGGCGTAAAATTATAATTTTCTATCAGAAATTTGATGCAGGTAATCGCAGAATTAGGAAGCAATAATGAAACTGACCAAATCATGGCAATATGTAGTGCGAAGATAGGTTAACGATTACATAGATATATCACAGTGGTAGACAAATACTGCCCTAGACACTGTATGACACTGAATATGCTGGAGCGACTTGCGTGAGGACGAAAGATCACGAAAGCACCAAGTGGCGGTGCTGATAGAAAAAAGGGACTAAAGTAACGTAAATGCTAAAAAGAGCCAATTAGAAATAGTAGAAGCAAATAAGAATACTCTTAAAAATTTTGAAAGTAGGCGAATTAGTGGTAGCATAGAAAACAGCTATTTCAGTGAACAAGTGTCTGTTAAACACATTACCATGGTTGTTGAATTTCTTTCTTGTTTCCTAATGAAAAAATTGTTCAAATGGCTCTGAGCACTATGGGACTTAACAGCTGAGGTCATCAGTCCCCTAGAACTTAGAACTACTTAAACCTAACTAACCTAAGTACATCACACACATCTATGCCCGAGGCTGGATTCGAACCTGCGACCATAGCGGTCGCGCGCTTGTTTCCTAATCCTGCGCTTAAGCGGATTTAATTTGTTTTTAATGCTGTGATTTTACACTTTCAACTAAGAGGTTTTCACTTGCCATTTTAGTCCTCGTTATATCCGTGTTTGACTATGATAGTTTTCGCTTCAAAGGCTTTCCAACATGACTAATGCGGTCTCCACTGTTCAAGGCAACTAAATCACTTAAATTTTCCCCATAAGCTTAGCTACCCTGTTGATCGATGCTAGATCCACTATCCACGTATCAAGATTGTTGTTACTCAATACATCTGCAGGTAATCGCGAAACGCGTTATTATTAATATCTGCAACATCTGCTATTTTATATTTTTGGACATGGAACTGCTGTTGTTAAGTGAGGCCAAAATGGAAGAGAGTAGAGCATACTAGGGAAGGGAGTTGCGGCAGGGCTGTGAGTGATTGGAACCAGGTTGGAGGAGGGCAACTCATGTTATTTTTGAGGTGAATACCCAAATAGTTTTGAAATTTCACGACATATCCCTTTTGATATACTTGCTGTGAGTCAGTTCACAAGTTTCACAGGTAATGAATTACGACGCGCTTGTCTGTTTCGTGTGGCAGAATACGACTTTAGCTTTCTGAGATTCTTCTTCCAGCAGAGAGGGGTTGTTGCAGATGTTCTCTCCTGCTCCTATCTCGGCAGCTTGTTTGTTGTTGTCACTGAGGGGACTGAGGGGAACAGGGATGCTGCTGCAACTGAAACGATGGAAAGATGTAAGTACAAGGAAATTAATTCTGTGTTTATTTCAGTGTGGCTTTTACAATGACGAATACAGTTATACACATCACTTACTGGACACAGAGTAGCAAGAGGTGGGTCGCAAAAGTTAAAGGAAATTGGAAAGGAGCAGTAATACTTCAGGGCGAATACGGAATAACAGAGGCACCCTGAGGTAGATGGAAGACAGAAGATAGACAGCAGCCGACAGCTTAGGTCTTGGAGCAGGAGCAATACACAAGAGAGCGGCGGCAGACGTCGTATGCCATCTGGCCGAGAGTTGATGCTACGTGAAGGCAGATGGCTTAAGCCGTCTCTTCGTGACTAGGACTACAGGCAACACGGAAGAGGGCTTACTTCAAAAGCCTCTCCCTGCAGGCAGGCGCGGGGGGCAGTCACGTGGCGTCTGTCCCACGACTCTTGATTGGCTGTTAAAACCGTCGGCTGGAACAGTGACCAATGCAATCAGAAAATTTATTTGCTTCGTTCCATTGTCGCACTTTTATTTTTCCCACTGGCTACCGGTTTCAGTGCCAAGTACCTCTGTACGTTTAGTCGTCAAGCTCGTTTAACTTGCAGGCGCTTCATATACGCATTCATATACAGGGTGGTTATAATTAAACTAATGGTATTTGACAGGGCCCCTATGAAAAAACAAGTAGCCATAGTATAATGAAATCAATAAAATCTCATGAAAACATTTGTAAGGAAATGTGGAAGAGAAAAAAAACTAATAAATCTTTTAGTGAAACACTTTTTAAAATCCCGCAATAGAGGATAACTTTTACTAATTACGTACCAATTTTACGTTCCAGGTAACAAATGTTGTCAATGTGAGGACCATTTACTTTGACGACAACTTGAAACCGCACTAAAGATACCATTTCACAACTGCTCGCAGCACTTTCTGAACGGTCGGGACAACTCATGCACTGCTTGAAGATCGCACGCTGTGTCTAGCATTCGTAGCCATGGCAACAGTAGATTCTTCAACAATTTGTGCAACAATTGGCCGTCCCAGGAGCGATTCCCTAATCGAACTTCTGGATGATGATCTTCAGCGGCGGTGCGGAAAGAGGATCTCTACTCATTCCTGTGATGTATCGCTATGGGACGTGCCCGTATCGTGTCCTCAGGCTTTTCAACAAACGTTGCTCAATAAGCAACATTACAAAACATTTCAAAGAGTATGTAACTTCGAGTAGTTCAAAAATCGTGCCTGCAATGCAAGTATCAAGGATGAGGGCGTAAACTTTTCTTTTTAGAGGCACCGAGAGGTGCAAACCAGTTGGTCAAAATATAATTTAATGTGTGGCTGTATCAATCCAGTGAGTGTTCTTGCTGACGTGATTGTTCGATGATGTATGTCCCATTAATAGAGAAACTTTCTCTACTTTTAACGAAAACTTAACGAGGGAGCACAACAGCATTCGGTCGTATCATCGTCGAACAATCCATCTCCAATTCCACGCATTTAAGCTCTAAAAATTACTAGAACACAACAAAAATTATTTTCATGACGAGGAGATAAGGAAGGTGACTGATCTTTTCAACACGATTACGTACAATAAACGTCGTCATTATCTGCCAGAAAATAGACAGCAAAAGGTACATTCGATGTATGAGAGCTTACACAGGCGGAAGATTTAATTGTAATTGTATGATAACTGAAGATCGTATTCTTCATTTATTATAGGCTTAGCTACACTGTCGTTTGTGAAAATTGCAACACCGAGAAGGAATTACCCGAATTGCCCCACACTTGGTGGAAGTGGCAACGGGGGTGAAAGCAATACATGATACGTTGTGCAGCGAGACGGGCTACACGTAGGCCGAGCAGAGTCCTCTGGTGTCGGTCGGACAGGGTCGGTGTTGCGCCTAGTGTAGTCGGCGCAGAGCTGTTACACAAGGTGGAAACAATACAGTGAGTGCAGTATGCCTTATCGACGTCAAATGGAGCCGTATCGGCACGTGAGCGAGGTCGAATGGGGCAGAATGATCGGTCTCCGGGAAAAGGGGTTGTCATACCGTGGAATTTAGCCTCGCACAAGGCATGCTGCTACGTCAGTGATGCGTGTTTGGAAGCAGCGGATAGATGAAGGTGGTACGCAGCGACGAGCGGGAACTGGACCATGGAACATGACCACAGCACGGGATGACCGCCATATTGTCCGCATGGCCATTGAGGACCGTATAGCGCCATCCACAGTCTTGGCTCGTCGCTGGAGCACTGCAGCAGGTGTGAACTTGTCTGCATCGACGGTTCGTAGCCGTCTGCTGCAGGTTGGACTGGTTGCACGCATGCCATTACGTCGGCTTCCATTGTCAAGGAACCACAAGCTCCTCCGACTGCAAACGGGCACGTGAACACACTCACTGGCGTGCTGAGTGGCAACATGTAATCTTATCGGATGAGTCCCGTTTCAGTGATGGTCGCAAACGTGTCTGGCAGTACCGTGGTGAGCGCAACCTAGAGCATTGTGGAGCGGCATAGCAGACAAACACCAGGTGTGATGGTTTGGGGCGCCATTAGTTACAACAACCGATTTCGCCTCGTATATACTGTGAGCACTTGGAACAGCAACCGGTACCTAACGGGGACTGTGGAGCCTTAGGTACTCCCCCTGCTTCAGTCATCTCAACAGGCCACATTTCAACCGGACAATGTCCAGCCACATATTGCGAGGAATGTACAGGCCTTCTTCGAACAGCGACGGGTACCATTGCTTCCCTGGCCTGCACGTTTGCCAGACATGTCGTCCATCGAACATGTCTGGGATGTGGTTGGTCGACAGCTGGTGCGTCACGGTCCTCCAGTGACTGGTGTCAGGGATTTGTAGGCTCGGACCCAAAGTGCGTGGAGGGAAATCCCTCAGGAACGTATTCAGAACCTTACTGATTCAATGCCACGGCATATAGCAGCCCTAATTGCAGCGCATGCTGGTCACACGACATGCAGAATAGTAGGGCCCAAAAGACATGTACGAATTTGAAAAGGTAATCATTTGTTACCTATCATGTACCTAACCTGAGTCACTAACTTAACTGAATTCATGTGTTTCCTTCTTGGGGTATATAAAATAGGCGTTCAACAGAAGATTCGTAGTGAGTAAAATTCTTTTCTGCGTTGACAAGAAAAAGAGTTTTCTGATTTTCTGCCAAGGCCACATAAAAAAGATACACGTAACAGAACACGCTTGGAAATCCGTAGTCCTTTGTTCACCTATAGGGCAGATTTTAAATGGCACTTCTAAAAGTAAAAGAACACTACAGATACTTGCGGAAAGCAACAACACTGTTGCTGTCATTTTGACAAAAAAGCTTTGCGAATAAAGTCCTACACATCTTGTTCAGCCCCATGTTCACTGTCTGCAACTGTAATGCACATTGTTGCTTGTCTTTCAGCCCTCTGTCGCCGTACCAGTACCGCCTCCTAAGGGCAAGCCATGACACTAACTCTACTAGCAACGCAAATCCTACAGCGGACAGTCTCAATATCATTCCTGTACAGTTTTGTAACCATATGGTAAATATTTTTTCGTCTACACTACCTCAAGCAGTGAAAGTTTGATTATAGTCACCCTGTACATAAATAAATGCTAGGCTGCGCTGTATCTCAGTGCGAACTCTGTACTGCGTATGGTTTTGATCCATCTGTATTACTATGCAACTAATCCATTTCATGGTTCAATGTTCACAGACGCAGTTCTAGGTAGCATATCTCTTGGCTTCCAAGGGCAAAAAAATATAGACTTTCAATATTTCATATAAGTATTGACGGATTTAAAAAATTAAAATGCTGTCATAAGCTACTCTTTAAAATGGTGAACCGAACAGTTTAACACAGACAAGTGTTACAGTTAGTAACATTGTGTACATCTTGGGGCAGAGTGCCACACTGCAAGCAAACTACCCCGACTACAATCATCCAGTATTTGGAAATGAGGGCATTTGGCAACTTCCAATTAAGTTTAAACATAATCTGAAATCCTTATGAAACTTTTTCTCGCTAACACCCCCTCCCACATGCAAAATGATGAAAGGATAAAAGTTTATCGCTAACTACATTTTCACTGTTCTGGCACTAAACCTTGAGCATGGGGCATGACGTGCTAAATTGTAGCTTATTTACTATCTTTATTCGCTACACACTTATCACACCTTACAGACAGTATTCACATATACAACTGAATGTACCTGTAGCATTGTATCACTGTACGACATATAATACAGGAGATCTGACGTAATAAACACTGAGGCTCGTAAAACTAGCTATTCCTTAAAATGGAGCACAAATGACCCAGAATATATTCATCCAGTGTTTCACAATTTGAGAACTTATCAACTTACAGCACATTTTAAACCTAATTTCAGAACTTTTCTATGGTTTGTCTCTGTTTCATGCTTTACCTCAGATATTTCACGTACTAACAACTTTGAAATAAGGCGTTTGTAGCTGCTCTACAGACGAGAGTTCGACTCTTTAAGGACCTATGGTTTAGTGGTCAGCTCAGAATTCACGTAGTGTACATGAATATACTGAGTATCGAAAATAAGATCAGCTACACGCCCTGAACAAATGTGTATTAAAATTAGTAACGCAAGTGTAAATGGAGAAAAGTCCAAAGGTTTAAAAATTGAAAGTGTGAGTCAATACAGTTGCAAAAAAGAAAGTGGATAAGTTTCTGAAGGCTTGCAAGTTCATAGAAGAAACGGTACCGGTAGTGAATGTGAATAGGATGTAAATTCTGGTGGAGCTCAATCTGAAAACGGACCACCAGCAAAAGACCTTATTCAACAGCAACAGACTGTTCGTCTCAACTTCCAAATTGTCAGCAAAATGAACATTTAGCACTGATAGAGGATAATTCCACGGTAAGCTGAATGACGAAACTAAAATTATAAACAGCACGCCATGCAAGCTTCAGGGTTCTTCCCCTAGATACACTTGGACCAAAAAATCATTCAGCGGCAATTAGTATTATAATTGTACTAAAATAGGTCTCAAAATTGAACGGTTTTGATAATCTGTTCCCCCACTTCGGGTGCAGCACATTGTGTAACATGCTGCTCATTCGGAGATGAAGAAAATGATTCTAGAGAAGGACAAATTAAGAACTCACAAGGTCTAGGCAGGATAATGAAAGTACATGAAACTTATGCTACACATTGAAATGAGTGTATTTTTTCAGTGTGAGGAAATATGGCAGACTCATTAACTATTAACTCTATTCACACAACTTCCAAAGGCACTGTGAATCTGAAATACGGAAACAGAATGCGAACCTTTAATGTATAGTAGACCAGTCCTCCAGATCTGACTGTAGAAGTTTTAAGTAACTGTGTTCTAGAACGATTCATTGGCGAAATTAAACAGAAACCATTCTTTTCACTTATTGAAAACAAACCCCTCATGTATGAGAAAAGAACCAACTACAAGAATCGCTTGTAGGTTTCTGTTAGGCAAGAAATCATGATGCTGCGAATTTTGAAAAAATAGCAACAGTCGTTATAGAGAAGAGTAGCAGACAACAGAATAAGTGAAGAGATCAAGGATACGATGGTGCAGTATATTTCTCTCCTTTTTGGCTCGTTGGATGTGGCCCGCCGCGAATTGCTCAGCTGTGCCAACCTCTTCATCTCAAAGCAGTACATGCACCCTCCGACCTCAATTATTTGCTGGATGTGTTCCAATTTCTGCCATCCTGTACATACTTCACGCCCTACAGCTCCCTCTAGGAGCAAGGAAGTTATTCTGAGAAATCTTAACGGATGTCCTACCACCCCGTCCCTTCTTCTTGTCAGCGTTTTCCATATGCTATTTTCCTCGCTTAATCTCCGGAAAAACTCCGCTCTCCTTACATCATCAGTCCACCTAATTTTCAACATTCTTCTGTATCGCTACATCTCAAATGCTTCTATTCGCTTCTTTTCCGGTTTTCCGACAGTCTATTTTTCACTCCCATACAACACTGTGCTCTAAATGTGCATTCAGAGGAATTTGATAAAATTAAGGATTATGTTTGATACTAGTAGATCTCTGTTGGCCAGGAATACTCTTTTTTCCCTTGTTAGCCTGATTTTCATGTCTTGCTTACTCCGTTCGGCATGAGCTGTTTTGCTGCCTAGGTAGCAAAATTCCATAAGTACATCTACTTCGTGATCACCAAACCTGATGTTACGTTACTCGCTTTCCTTATACCTGCTACATCTCATTACTTTCGGCTTCCTTCGATTTACTCCCAATATACATGCCAGCGATAAAAAAATGTCTTTCACAAAACTTCGTCCGCCCGGTACATCCGGCAGAAAAACTACGTTAAAGAGTGGCAATCTGGCAACATTGTAACCACTTGTATGGTAACTATCTCCGCAGCACATATTAGTCGTGCTGTTTCGTTGGTGCATTGGATAGAATTTTGGATTAACATCCAGGACGTCGATGGTTCGATCCTGGGTTGAGGCATATATTTCACATTTGGTAAATCTAGTCCTGGTGGTACGGTATCTGCCATCTTAATCGTCAACAGCCATTGCAGCAGGTCGTCTAGAAAACATCTGCACTTACATCGTAGAAATGGAAGATTGGTCAGCTTTGAAAGAAGCCCTCTCCATGTCGTGGGTGTGAATGTATTCGCACCACTTCATCTACTACATGCGAGACCTCTTTTCGTTGTAGCCTCCTCCAATGGTCCCATATATTAGCACCAATTATTATTCTTGCCTCGTTCAGGTCCATTACATTTCGTTAGGGCCTTACGTTACCAGCAGAACTGGCAACGTGGTTTGCGAATAATGTCCAAACTCGGTTACTGTATGTATGTGTTATCACCATGGGCCCACTAATTATGCCTTTCAACGTTGATAACCGCATGCTGTTTAGTACGTATCTGAATGCGTTATTATTATTATTATTATTATTATTATTATTATTACAACGATCGGATTGAGGAAATAACACGTCTATTAGCGTTAGGGAAGCAGTGTAATTCGAAAACGAACATTTCACAATTAGCGGTGTCAGGATGAATTATGCAGAACAATGTCTGTCAGAGGGGTAATGCGCGATAGGTGGAACAGCGTGCAGGGCTGACGGTGTGTTTACACTGTAAGCGCTGTCTGCCAGACAGGGACTAGCTGCGAGCGGAGTAACGCGCCCGTGACACACTCCAGTGTACATGTATACACGTATGCAATTTTCTCATTGTAAATCTCTAAACCAGTGTGGTAGACGTTTGGCACATACAAACGAAGAATATGTCGATATGCTTCTGATCCTTGGTTTATCTGATAACCGGATTGGTGTTTCCGCCCTTGAATATGCTGCTAGACATCCTCGTCGACGCCATCCAGGTAAAAATGTGTTTCGCCATCTGGAGCTGCACCTTCGGGAGTTAGGTTCTCCCCTTCCATCATCACATGACAGAGGTCATCCACGAACTCAATGTACTCAAGCGACTGCGAAAGCTATTCTGGAGGTCACACACCAAGAACCTCAGGAAAGTACACGTGGCATTGCAAGGCAGCTGCGTGTCTCGCAACGCACGGTCGTTAACGTGCTGCACGACCACGGGCTGCAGCCTTTTTATTATGCAGATCGCCATCAGCGGATGCAGTTCTGTGAATGGTTCGAACAACAACAGGAAGCCAACGGAGACTTCGTGAACTCCGTAATATGGTCGGATGAAGCAGCACTCACTCATGAGGGTGCCTTCAACATCCACAATGCCCACCATTGGTGTGTGGTCAACCCGCACTTCACCCACGACCGTGAGTCTCAAGTTCGCTTTGTTTCCGCCGAAATATTGGGCGACAGGCGTTTGGGACCCTAGATGCTGCCTGATCGGTTGACTGCACGAAGATATCATGCATTCCTCTCAAACTATCTGCCTGAATCACTGGAGGATGTTCCACTAATTGTTCAGCAGAGAATATGGTTCCAACATGATGGCGCACCTCCGAACTCTGGAATTAATGTGCAACAGTATTAGGACAGAACATGTCCAGGGAAATGGCTCGGACGTGGAGGTCCAGTTGTGTGGCCACCGTTTTCATCTGACGTAAATCCCCTGGACCTCTTCCTGTGGGGCACCTAAAGGATCACGTGTACTCTAATCTGCCGATGAATGTGGAAGAATGGATAGCGTGTGTTCGCGCTGCTCTTGTTACTGTGGACGCAGCTTTGCTGCAAACTGTTCACAGATGTATTATCGGGCAGGTTGTGCAATGTTTGGACATGCAGGGAGGTCGCTCTGAGCAACTGTTGTTCTGAGGATAACATGTTCTGTTGTGAAGGTCATGCGGTCATTAATTTCGACATTATTGTTGTCACTGGCTGCTCATGTGCGGCATCTGAGCACTCATATTATATGTAGCATAAATGACAAATAGATGTTGTGTTATTGTACTGTGCTATCATCTTTAGCATCTCAAAATTTACATTGTTTTTCGTAATTATTCTGTGCTATGACAGCTCAATTGTTTATACCGTCTGTTTCTCATTTGTCTAACCACGTATTTGTTATGTTCAGCGTTACAAAGTGTTGTAAATTTAGGATACATGTGACCTAAGAAACGGTGTATATTGCAGTATGATATGTTTGAATGAAGTTAACAAATATAAAAACCCTCGACCTCTTGCATGCTAACCCAAAACTCTGTACACTACACCAACGAATAAACACGTCTGTTGTTCGCTGACAGAAGAAGTGTACATGCATGTGGTTATAGTGTTGCCAGATTTCCACTCTTTAACGTCCTTTTTCTGCCGGATGTACTCGCAGGACGAGATTTTGTGACAGACTATTTTTTTTTTTTTTTTTTTTTGTCGTTGGCATGTGAGGAGTCGCGCTGCTAAGCCCGAGTGCAGATTTTCGCTTCAACCTGTATGAGGCTGTTCGTTCCATTCAGCGTGTCCTGTAATTCTTCTTTACTTTCGCTGAAGATAGCAATGTCATCAGCCAGTCTCATCATTCATATTCTTCCATCTTGAATTTTTATACCACTCTTGAACACTTCATTTATTTCCGCCTTTGTTTCTTCGATGCATAGATTGAACAATATGGACGGAAAGCCACATCTCTGTCTTACACTGTTTTTAATCCGAGCACTTCGTCCTTGGTCTCCCACTCCAATTTCTCCAACTTGGCTCTTGTATGTCTTTCCCTACGGCCTGCTGTTATTTTTATTAGAACTTAGTACTGCCAGCCACATTCTGCACTGTTGAACGCTTTTAGGACGTCGACCAAACCTATGAACTTGCCTTGCTTTTTCTTTAGTTTTTCTTCGGTTATCAACCGCAACATCAGAATCGTCTGTCAAGTGCCATTTCCTTTCCTAAAGCCGAACTGATCGTTATTTATTGGAGCCTCAATCTTCTTTTCCATTCGTCTGTATTATATTCTTGTCAGCAACTTCGATGCATGAGCTTTTAACCTATTGTGTGATAAGTCTCGCATCCGTCTGGTCTTGCAAGTTGCAATCTTCGGAAATATGTGGATGATGTTTTCCCGAAAGTCAGATGGTATATCGTCTGACTCATAAATTATACACAACAACGTAAATAATTGTTTTGTTGTCATTTCCACCAATGAGATTAGAAATTCCAATGGAGTGTTTTCTATCCTTCTGCTTTACTCGATTTTACGTCTTCAAAAGCTCTTTTAAATTCTATTTCTACCAATGAATCCCCTGCCTCCTCTATATCGACTCCTTTCTCTTCTTCTGCCACGTCATCAATCAAATTGTGCCACTCACACAGGCATCCAATGTACTCTTTCCAACTCTCCGCTATTTCCACTGTGTTCAAAAGTTGAATTCCCATTGCACACTTAATGTTACCAACCTTACTTTTAATTTCACAGAAGATTGTTTTGACTTTTCTACAGGGTGTTACAGAAAGTTACGGCCAAACTTTCAGGAAACACTCTTCACACACAAAGGAAGAAAATATGTTATGTGGACATGTGTCGGGAAACGCTTACTTTCCATGTTAGAGCTCATTTTATTACTTCTCTTCAAATCACATTAATCATGGAATGGAAACACACAGCATCAGAACGTACCAGCGTGACTTCAAACACTTTGTCACAGGAAATGTTCTAAATGTCCTCCGTTAGCGAGGATACATGCATCCACGCTCCGTCGCACGGAATCCCTGATGAGCTGATGCAGCCCTGGAGAATGGCGTATTGTATCACAGCCGTCCACAATACGAGCACGAAGAGTCTCCACATTTGGTACCGGGGTTGCGTAGACAAGAGCTTTCAAATGCCCCCATAAATGAAAGTCAAGAGGGTTGAGGTCAGGAGAGCGTGGAGGCCATGGAATTGGTCCGTCTCTACCAATCCATCGGTCACCGAATCTGCTGTTGAGAAACGTACGAACACTTCGACTGAATTGTGCAGGAGCTCCATTGTGCAAGAACAACATGTTGTGTCGTACTTGTAAAGGCACATGTTCTAGCAGCACAGGTAGAGTATCCCGTATGAAATCATGATAACGTGCTCCACTGAGCGTAGGTGGACGAAACTAAAATAAACTCTAACATGGAAATTAAGTGTTTCCGGACACATGTCCACATAACATCTTTTCTTTATTTGTGTGTGAGGAATGTTTCCTGAAAGTTTGGCCGTACCTTTTTGTAACACCCTGTATATGCTAAGTCAGACGTTCCAACAATTATTTCTTTTTCGATTTCGATTTCTTCACATTTTTCGTGCAGCTGTTTCACGTTAGCCTTGTTGCATTTCCTATTTGTTTCATTCCTAAGTGATATGTATTTCTGTATTCCTGAATTTCCTGAACATTTCTGAACATTTTTCCATCGATCAACTGAAGTATTTCTTTTGTTCCCCATTGGTTCTTCACAGTCCATCGTATCTATGGTTTTTTTTTCATCTTTCGTGCTTCTTCAGCTGAACTGCCTACTGAACTACTCCTTGTTGCAACACCTACAGGCTCTGAGAACTTCAAGTGCATCCCTTCATTCGTCGGTACTTCTGTATCTTATTTCTTTGCGCATTGTTTCTTCCTGACTCGACTGATAAGCTTCAGCCTAGTATTCATCAATATCAAATCGTGATCTGAGTATATATCTGCTTCTGGGTACGCCTTACAATCCAGTATCTGATTTCGGAAACTCTACCTGACCATGATGTAATGCAAGTGAAATCTTCCAGAATCTCCCGGCCTTTTCCAAGTATACTTCCTCCTCTTGTGATTCTTGAACGTGGTATTCGCTATCTCTATCTGAAATTTATTGCAGAACTCAATTGGTCTTTCTTCTGTCTCACTCCTAGTACCAAGTCCATATTCTCCCGCAACCCTTTCATCTAACCCTTCCCCATCAACCACAATCCTGTCCGCCATTACAGTTTCCTCTCCCTGTAATTTCGACATTACCCGTTCAATACTCTCAGATACTTTCCTTACCTCTTCATATTCAGCTTGCGACGTTGGCTTGTACGAGTATACCTTAACTACGGTTGTCGGTGTTGGTTTGCTGTTGGTTCTGACAAGAACACCCCTATCACTGACCTGTTCACAGTAACACTCTCTAACATACCTTCCTTTTCATAACGAATCTTGCTCCCATTACACCATTTTCTGCTGCTGTTGAAATTACCCTATACCTATCCGACCAGAAATCCTTGTCTTCTTTCCATTTCACTTAACTTTCGTCGGTTACGTAGTCATTTTCTAGTGATCGGCTCCCCCTTCACAGTCCCTTCTCGGATATCCAAATCAGTAAGTAGTCTGCAATCATTTGCGATTGGAAAGATCATGACACTTTTTACTTGCAGGCCACATGTCCTATGGATACACATATTGTGTCTCTAATGCTGTGGTTTCCATTGCCTTCAGCATCCTCAGGCCGTTGATCATCGTTGGCTCTGATGAGCTTTGACTGCTGATCAATAGTGCTACCCCTAGATCACGGGTGCTGCATCTACGAGTGGAAAATATTTAGGTTTACGGACAGAAGGTATAGCACAGATAATAAAAGCTGAGTTTATACATTGTTCAACACACAATTTATATTTGGTACTGAATAATTCCGTCGTGAATGTAGTGGAACTTGCAATAGTTTTGTGAGAAATTACCAATCATTTTTGCTTTCCTTAGTGAAATTGTGGGGTCGATTGCAGCAAATAAATGAAGCTTACATGAAACTGTTGCAACTCGTAGAAGTGTTGCAATGACTCTGACGAAATTGTGCCCAGCTAGGTGGTCTTCCAGTTTTGATTGCTATCAATAAAACAAAGTAACATAGAAATTTTGCCTTGTCTGTCCAGTATAAAGAATAAGAAGAAAGCAGAGAAAGAAAAAACTTCTAATTTGATAAAAATCTGGACACGTTTGATTTTGTCTCTCGTATTTCAAAGCAAATTTAGGAAAATATTAATCTAGTTACCAAAATACTATAATACCTTATTGCTAATATAGAGAATGCCCCTAAAATTCTACAAACTGCAGGAAACCTGCTAGTCACCATAAGAAGCAACTTTGAAGTTGTAGCAGGAGAAATTAAAGTACTAATGAAATTCTGGAGCATTGATCCTAAGTTGACCTCAAAAGGAACCTATGAATTGAAGGTATGTTCTGGGAAGCTTTCTGCTGACCACGAAATTATGGATTCACAAAAGTGTTTGCAAGTCACCATTTTAACGATTCTGTGGATATTTTAATTCAGCGATTAAACCAACGTTTCACCAATCTATAGAATGTTGATTAATTTTATTCCTTACATCCTGCTCATTCCTTTAAATCAGAAAATGAAGATATTTATAAAAATGCAGACAACATATTTAGAAAGTAGGAGTTACATATAATCATAAGTCTTCCGCATGAACTTATTAGCCTAAAAGCACTTATGTCGAAGGAGCTCGGAAAGATAAGAAACATGATGTCAACTAAGGACATCAAAACAATTTTGTTGAAAATACTTTTCATTTAAGTAGTCTTCCAGATACGGGCACAGTTCTACAGCTGTACTTGAATCTACCATTGTCTAAATTGACGCTAATCAAAAGATGGAAAATTTTGTTGTTAAGTTTCTCACTATTCTCATTTCTGCTGCATCTCATTAGCTTTTATCTTTTTCGGTTTACTCTCTGTTCATTCCATCCAATAGATCCTGTAATTCTTCTTCACAAACACTGAGAATAGCAATGACATTATAAATTTTGTCATTTATATCCTTTCACCCTGACTTGTAATCGCACTATTGACTCTTTCTTTTACTTGCGTCATTGTTTCTTCGGTGCATAGATTGAACAGTAGGGGCAAAAGAACGCATCCCTGTCTTACACAATTCTTAATTCCAGCACCTCGTTCTTGGCTTGTAGCTCCTTCAAACTTGTGATTACAATTTTTTATTTTATTTTTTGTTAGCATAATTTGATATCTGTGTTATTTCTGTTCGTTTGTTGTTGGTTCCCAGTTTTAGGATTCATTACCAATACCTTAGATTGTTATTCATAAGTACCTCCTTGGTTTCAGGCGACGACTATGGGAAGAGTAAAAGACATTGAAAAATACACGTATCTGTAATAAAGCATCTCTTCAAATTTCGATTCGTAATATGTGCATGGTGTAGTTCCAAAGCGCACGATTACCCGAGCACTCCTTCGTCAGGGCACAAGTAGCCCTGACCGCCGTTTCATCCTCAGCTGAAGATGCGGATAGGAGGGGCATGTGGTCAGCTCACCACTCTCCCGGTAGTTATGAAGGTTTTTGGTGACAAGAGCCGCTACTATTCGGTCGAGTAGCTCCTCATGTGGCATCACAAGGCTGAGTGTACCTGGAGAAGTGGCAACAGCGCATGGCGACCCGGACGGTCACCCATCCAAATGCCGGCCACACCCAATGACGCTTAACTTCGGTGATCTGACGGGAACCGGTGTATCCACTGCGGCAAGGCCGTTGACAGGAGTACCCGACGGGCTTGTGAATACATATGGGCAAAACTTCTGCTCCGTATTATCATATCGGACTGCGTACGCCAACAGGAAAATCCACGGGCATATTTCCCAAGCAGGCTTCTGTTGTGCCCTCCCAAACAATAGTGAATTCAGTTACTTGTACGCACATGCTCTTCCTCCCGTATTGATATTTGCCTCGTCACAAATGGTGATCACAATCAGCTCCCGCATCGTGAGTTAAAGACTTCGAGGGATGTACTACCAAGTGATATTTTCTGCATATCCTTCTGTGTCTTTATAAGGGGTGGTCAAATGAAGATGGTACAGATGGAAAAAATGTGAGTAAACTTTTATTTATTGCAAAAGTAATCGCCGTAACTGTTAGTGCATTGATCTCACTGTGAGACAAGATGGTCAATGGCTTCATGGAAAAATGTTTGCGGTTGCCTACGGAATGATGATTGAACACAGACGTGCACATTTTCCTCCAAAACAAGTCGACAGCCACGGACGTCTTTCTTCAGGCCTCCAAAAATATGGTAATCGTGTGGGGAGAGAGCATATGGATGTGATGTAAGAGCCTACCAGTGAAACGACTGTACCGTAGTTGAAGCAACAATGGAAACACGTGGGCGCGCCTCATATTGCAACTGAGCAACGGGTCCTGGCAGTCAGAGAAAAGGTCATCAATTGCCCGGAGCCGACGCGGACAGGTTTGGACTTTTTTGGTGGGAGTGAGTACATGTGCGATTGCTCTCGTGTTCTAGATGAAGTTTCATACGGGACAATACGGGACAGGAACCGATATTCTTCATCGTGATTCCGTTCTACGTGCTTCAGTGATGTCGACATCATCTTCTCCTCCTTTTTCAGGTAGTGGTGAACGAACTGCTCACAGATTTTCTGGAATTTAAAACACCCTGTCTTGAAGGCGTGAGCGGTATCGTGACTAATGTGCAACTTGAACCGAACGTCTTCCATCGTCCGCCATCGGTAATTTCTGATGGTGATGACGGCGGGGGTAACGACACGATGCGCCTTTCGTGGCCTTCTGCCGTCTTTCAGGGACACCCCACCCTCTCGAAATCGTTTATTCCATGCAAACACGTGCGGTATTGACATAGGCTGCTGCACTGACTACTCGCAGTAGACATTCGGGCAAGAATTTCACTTTCCGGCGCTTCTTTTGGAGTGAAAAAGAGCAATACACTTCGCTGTTCCTATTCCCACCTCTGTAATGCAATCGGTCGCGGACAAGGGTCACTGACCTCATGTCGAGCACGCCTGACAGAGAACTGCCTCTGTCCCTTACCGATTCCCAATAGAAGCCCCTTCTATATAAACACTTAACTGCGTTACCAACGTCAGCGCTAGGCATGTTATGTCATATGTCTTGCTTTTATTTCAGTGCCCCTTATACATAAGCCGTCCCCATGTGAGGCGTTTATCCAGAGATGATTGCCTTTGAACCTGCACTGGATGTATCAGCCATTGATTGTTAGCTAGGCATCTGCACACCTTTGCCTTACCCAAGGTCGGTTCGAGAATATGTTTCCACAATGAGTGAAATATCACATGTCGCCTCCGCCAAAGAGAATGTGTTTCCACACTTAGCGAAATATCGTATGTAACCTCCCACACCCCATCCATTCTTCACATAGAAGCGACATATCATTTGACGCTCCCACCTTTCCTCCTTCCCTCTCTCCATCGTACATTAATTCCGTTCCATAAAGCTTGCTAATACCAATCATAACTTTAAGGCTAGTGAAAGCGGAAATATCGTGTTTTTGGAATTAATTATAATACACCCTGTGCACAAATTATGCACTGGGGGTGGCTGTGGCACCCCTCTCAGCTTAGTGCCCCAAGTGACAGCTTGTGTCCCTTGTCGTTAAACCGGTCCTGCCCCTGCCTTCAAATGTTCATTAGCACTTGCTTTTTTAATGTTTATTCATATTTCGCACCTCCAAGCCCATTAGTCTGTTTCGTTTATGATTATCTAATGGAATCCAGTGGGCAGGTTTCCGATATCACAACATTGAAGAAAAGCGGCATCATCATCTGTATATTTTTCTGTCATTGTGCTCTGCTACCCACTTCAAATGGCGCTGTTTATTCAAATCCTCTGCATTGGTGGAGCTCAAACTCTCTTCCAGTTACTTCTCCAGACTGGTAGGTTATGGCATGTGGTCTACTTGCCGTCAGTGGGCCATTATATCTTCTTGTAAACTCTCATTACACTTATTGATGTTGATACATGATAGGAACTGTACAATGTATGTTGTAGGTGCAATGCCACCCATCTTTACACAACACACACTTTTCATCTGATATCAGCGCAGTGCCGTCCACTTTTACCTAATAACACTCACATTTCGTGACTTATGTCAGCACTAGGCCATCCATATATACTGTTCACGATCATATAATTCATAAATACTCTGTTATATCAGCATATAAGTGTCCTTGTATAAAATTCATATGCAGATATTTTCATAGTTTTGCAATATGCATAATGTTGAATACAATTCTATAATATTTACAAAATCTTTGTCACTGCTGTGGTGACTACAGGGTTTTCATTTGAATTATCTCCTCACGTGGCTACTGTCTTGGTTTCCTAAGCTTGACTCACCGTTCAGTGCACTCTCGCTCTACTTGTTAATATTTTGCCATTGTGCATCAGGAGTGACTCATCCCAGTCAGCGCTTACTTTCATTCAAGTTAATAACGGCGCTCGATGCACTGTTACTTTACATCTATCTATTCAAAGTGAAAATGATATGAAAATAGCCCTCATTTTAAACGTCAGGTTTTATTTCCATTTCATTCGATAACTTAACTAGGCATTCAAACCAGATTCATAGGTCTTTTGAGAGAACTGAAGATACTCTAGATCGTGGTAAAAGAGAAAAATATCGGGAAATCTTCTTGCTTTAATCCGCTTGTAGCTTATTGTGGACTTTGCTGCTCAAACATATAAACACTATGAATATAACAAATATTTGTCATGTGCTTTATGTATTTGTATCTGCAGAATGGCTCATTTAAATTCGGATGGACTAACACTGCGGCTGCTCGTGTTATAATGTCCACCTACCTCAGTACCGCTTCCGCTCGACGTACCTTCACTCTGTAATCATAGTCAGCGAAAAAGCAGTGTTGAAGAAAAATGACACCTAATACCTACCCTGCTGAGCCGCGTAACTCTAGTAGTGAAAAACAGCTCCTGAAAGTTCATATTTATGAAGATTTCTGGAGGTAATATGGTGTATTTTTGACTTTAATAGGTGTCTGAAAATTTCAAGACAAAGCTTTTTATTGCTTAGGCAACAATTGGAGGCTATCAAGTCCACATTTAGTAAGATACTACTCTATCATTCTCAGTTCACCGTCAAAACAACAAATTTCACACGCAAAAGCGGCCAGAAATTGATTTCCAGTCCGACCCGATGGAATAGGCAAACTAGCAATGACTGATCCACTACCATAAGCGATCAGTGGTATCTACAGGGTGTTACAAAAAGGTACGGCCAAACTTTCAGGAAACATTCCTCACACACAAAGAAAGAAAAGACGTTATGTGGACGTGTGTCCGGAAACACTTAATTTCCATGTTAGAGCTCATTTTAGTTTCGTCCACCTACGCTCAGTGGAGCACGTTATCATGATTTCACACGGGATACTCTACCTGTGCTGCTAGAACATGTGCCTTTACAAGTACGACACAACATGTGGTTCATGCACGATGGAGGTCCTGCACATTTCAGTCGAAGTGTTCGTACGCTCCTCAACAACAGATTCGGTGACCGATGGATTGGTAGAGGCGGACCAATTCCATGTCCTCCACGCTCTCCTGACCTCAACCCTCTTGACTTTCATTTATGGGGGCATTTGAAAGCTCTTGTCTACGCAACCCCGGTAACAAATGTAGAGACTCTTCGTGCTCGTATTTTGGACGGCTGTGACACAATACGCCATTCTCCAGGGCTGCATCAGCGCATCAGGGATTCCATGCGACGGAGGGTGGATGCATGTATCCTCGCTAACGGAGGACAGTTTGAACATTTACTGTAACAAAGTATATGAAGTCACGCTGGTACGTTCTGTTGCTGTGTGTTTCCATTCCACGATTAATGTGATTTGAAGAGAAGTAATAAAATGAGCTCTAACATGGAAAGTAAGCGTTTCCGGACACATGTCCACATAACATATTTTCTTTCTTTGTGTGTGAGGAATGTTTCCTGAAAGTATGGCCGTACCTTTTTGTAACACCCTGTATAATAGAAGTGCTAAACAAGTATTCCATAATGAAAACAGAATATGCCACACTGATTTTTCACGAAAGGCGAAATCTCACACGCTCATAAATTTCCAACAAATCAATCCAGAAATGTCCCGTTTTCATTAAAATGGGCGTAACGGCAACAGCTTTAGTCATGATTTGTTCTAAGCACGAGAAACTCAGTATTCCTTCATTTTACACATAATGTGCACCATGTCATCTAACATGATCTTATACGTCCGATAGCTAGCGAGCGACTATCTCGATGCCTCCCCACCCTCTGCATATCTAAGTTTCTGCAGGCAGGAACAGCTTTATCCTGATTGGCTGATCAG
Organism: Schistocerca serialis cubense; assembly: GCF_023864345.2. Taxonomy (NCBI): domain Eukaryota; kingdom Metazoa; phylum Arthropoda; class Insecta; order Orthoptera; family Acrididae; genus Schistocerca; species Schistocerca serialis. Next base: position 636,729,017 of record NC_064645.1, read on the forward strand.
TCTGACTGACTAATCAGAATGATCCTTCGAGACCATTCTCGCGCTAAAACTTGCCTAGGCCACTCTTCAGAAAGTAATTTGCGTTATTCTGAAATGCAACTATTAATATAATGTTTAATAAAAATACCGAAAAGTAAAGTAATCTTGAAATTAATTTAGAAACCGATTACACTTCAAATGATATTCTGGTAGCCTTCTTACAAAAGCATGCACACCTCGATATATGTAATCGGTATCGTGGTTACCATACAGCTTTCCCACAGTCCAATTTCCTAATGTTTTACAGAAAATAATATAAAATTCTACGTATATCTCACATACACTCTTTCACTCATTTCCATTTATACACAAAACAAAATAATAAACGAATAATAATTTTGAATGGTTTTTACATTACGAAAAGCAGAGTAATTAAAGTTCTGCAAAGAAAAATTCCTATGAAATTATTATTTTTTATACTTTGAGAACTCTGGATGATTTTAAATGATAACAAAAGACAAACTGTTATTGTTCCTAACTGAATTTTGCAACCTAAGTGTCGTTTTTCAGATTTTTAAGGAATTATCTCAATCTCTGACACTATAACAGATAAAATTTTGAAATTTTGGCATGAGCCTTTACTGAATAAGAAAAGATGGTATACCAAGTTTGAAACCAGTTGGATAATATTTACTATGTTTTATTCAGATTCGTAAGGGGTATGAATATACGCTCATACTAGATGACACGGTAGCCTGTTCTCATTCTGGGTCGTAGCGACAGCTGTGCTATGAGTCATCGCTAAGACATTATTCTGCAGCCTCCTTTCAGCCACCGGCTCCACTTCTGCGCATCTTACTGCAATAAATGTTATCCCACAGTAGTTTGCAACGTTACAACACGATGCTGTTACATAATTCATCTTTGATCTTTTTAAACTCTGTAAGTAGGCTGTTTAGGTTTTTAAATTGGTAACGCCACGTAGCGCTCTGTATGAAAATCACTGGCTGTGCTGTGTGCAGTCTGTGGCTGGGTGACATTGTTGAAATATTCGCTATTTACATACTTAGAACATATAACAGTACTGCTAATGAGACTTTACTGCAACATTTTGGTTTACTTGAAAATACATTATGGATTTAAAGTGCTTTCTGAGAGATACCAGATGACACAGTGGTTAGTTTATTTGACAGCTACACGACTATATCGCGACGCTACTAATGTGTGACACAATTTACAGTGTTGCTTTTGCGGTTTATCTGCACAGTTTTTCTGTATTATTCTGGAAACTAAAACATTTTTTAGTATAACTTTTGTGGTATAGCTACAATGAGACAGCCTTTTCCCTAGCACAACAATACGTTAAATTACAGTACTTACTTCATCACGGCAATAAGCGTAATAACTAAGATATCTATACGCGTAGCATGTCACTTTTGTTTATCACGAGGTAAGTACATTGACTTCTACAGACTTCGCTCATGGACGACGATAATTACGGCACTTGGCACATTTTTACCCTTAAGTAATGACAGAGATTATGTTACAACAAGACACACAATTTAGCGCAGCAGCACACGTATTTGAGTGATTAATTTTTTACTTAAAACATTTATTTTTAAAGATTTTTGGATAACAAAGATGGAAAGGTTCTCCGTGATACATTTCATTCCATTGATGTAATCTGTAACACCTGAGGGTATAATTGTATTAATCCTCAGTGGGTAAACGCCTACATTGTGTACTACGTGTCTGGCAAGCACAAGGAGCCCTAGCTAATATGGTATTTGCTTATACAACTTTACACATTAGTACCATATTTCTCTTACACATAAATTACACAGCTATCTGATCATTTAACTGAGAGAGAGAAACATTTATTTTACCACATCAGTGACAGATGTTTACGTAATTACACTGTTGGATAACTTCACACTTATGAAATTCTATTTTGGCTGTACTTTGTGACGTGTTCATGTTTTTTCGGAACCATTGTGATACTATGAGAGCTTTGAAAGTCGTATTTGGTATGAGATCATGATTTTTAAAGTACGTTTGAGGTAGATGACACTATTGAAATGAGCAGAGATTTTTTTTTAGGTTTTGACATTATTGCAGAAAGCTACGACCATTTTGAGATTTGACTGAGGTGTTATGATATTATTACGACGACGATGTGTATTATGCTTTTGAGGTATGTTTATGATCAAGGATATGATGTTATATGAGGAATCTGATTATGCTATGTATTTATTATCATAAATTTTTTAAATTTTATATGGGACTGTCACTGTAGCGGAAACTAATGTAGTAAATATTTCAGTAAGGAAGGTAGGTCACCTTGACGTAATGCACTCTGAGCACCCAGCTGCGTGACAGTCGCCTGGAAAATAAGCCATTAGTGTGTGCCTTTCAGACGCACAGGTGGAGGAAAAAATTGGCCATTATCCTCGCTATTGACATTTCTTTGTAGAAAGCATCGCAAATGCGACAGGCTCATTATTTGGTAAGATACTTACATCTGCACACCTGATTATGACAAGTGTCTTTCTATGAGAATTGAGAGAATTTCTACTAACTTATGAAATGCCACATGACTATTGAATGATATTTTTATGCTTTGTACATAGTTGCTTATTTCATTTGATATCTGTTTTCCAGCTGTGTTGCAGCATTGGTTTTATAAAATAAAATGAAATGCATTTGCTAATGTGAACACTTTCTGTCAACAGATCTATTACATAATAATTTTATGATCCAAATTCTTCGAAAAAAGAGCACTTGGAAAGGAAAGAACAATAAGAAGGGACTAATAACAGTAACTGGATACATAATTTTCTTTTCAAGTACTTGGTAATGTTTTTTGTAGAATAAGTTGTGGTGCACCACTTTAATGACATAGACATTAAGATGTGAATAGACATTGTCCTTTTCTGCATTGTTGTCTTTAGTGTACTATTTTTTCTGCTTGTGGGTTTGTCATGTTTGGGTATAAGTTATTGCATATTCTGCTGCTGTGTGCCAGGCATAGTGCTACTGAATTTCACTTTGTATTACTCTCTTAAGCCAGTTTTACTACTGATTTAGTTGTTCTTGTTGCTGCTCATTGCCTCATATTGGTTGTATTTGCTTTGCTAATGTAGATATACTGCTGCTTGCTTTGCCAATTTGCATTTTTTTGTCATTGCTGTTTGTGTTAATTATTTTGTACTGCTGCATTGCCTTGTCCATTAGTATATACATCTCAGCTCAGCAGATTTAAGTTAGCTTAAGAGGGGTAGACTATATAAAAAACTGACTATGGAGAATAGGGAAAGAATGCATTGAGAAGTTATATGAAAAAGATTTGGGCCAAAATGAGTATAGTACAATGAGAAACAATTATTTTGAAAGAAATATGAATAGAATACAGAAAGGAGGTATAGACAGGACGTTTTGGAAATAATGAAGAACGAAGGCAGATCTAGAAGAAGTAAAGAAAGTTTTGTTTGCAAAATAGTCCAGTAAAACAAACCCTGTCTTTTCCTTGTGTTATCCCACTATGTGTTTGTGTACCCTTGTGTATTTGTGTTCTTCCTGTCTTTATGTGTTTATCTGATAAGAGATATGTTGTAGAACTTTTCAAATAATGTGTTATTTACCTTGTAAAGATGTTTAGACATTATTTATTCTGTTTTGTTTCAGTGCTCATGTGTGAAGTTGATGTTTCAAAAGTTATTCTGATCTTTTATCTATTTACTTATGTCATAATTCCTGTAACACTGATGTATATGTTAGTTCGATTCTTTTGTAAAGCCCGTATTACTACAAATGTTATCTGTATTGTTATGTTCTTTAATGATGTATTTTGTACCTTTGTAATTGCATTCTTATGTTATAAAGTTGTAATTGTCACTAGTTCATCAAATTAAGTAACTTGTAAGTTACATTTCACTGCACATGTTTCTGTTGGTCATAGTATATGGACAATATGTGAGAAGTAGGGACTGATAGTGTGTGCACATGTGTTAATAATTCAGCAAGGGACTAGTTAACGGCATTGCTGATTCTAAGGCCAAAAAAAAACTTTGTGAGTGCACAAATGGTGGTTCATGGACTTGCTATATTGTCCGCAAGACTCTTCGATGGTGATTGTGCACCTGCACAGTCGCAACGGATGGTTGCTAGCCATCTCTACAAGGACTACAGCGGGTCTACACCTTTGATGACTCACCAATACCATTATTTCTACAAGGACTGCAGTGGGTCTGCATCTCTGGTGGCCCACCAATACCGTAATCTCTACCAGCACTATAGTGGATCTGCTCTGTGATGACCTACCTACCAATATTCTTCAAAACTTCGACTGACTCTGCTGTGGGTTTGCTCTGTTGTGGCCTATTACCTGTCTGCATGTCAAGAGTCAGCACTGTCTTTCCGTTGGAAGGACAACACTACTTCTTCTAGACTGCATGGAAATCCACTACTTCCGTGTGCATTCTCTTTTACTGCTCAGACTTTGAGAAAAAAAAACACTGCAATTTTACTGTGATGAATGATCAGGACTGTCTTTATGGACTGTGAGAAAAATTTAGGTTTTGACCAACATTGTATCAATAAGGGTGTGCATTTGTTTTCTTTGTTATTGTAATTATGAAAAATTTTTTCAAATCTGTATTGGCCACTGCCCAGAACAATTTGTAAAATTTTTTGTGGGGAGCATGGGGGTTATGTAAGTAGGCTGTTTAGGTTTTCATATTGGTAACGCCACGTAGCGCTCTGTATGAAAATCACTGGCTGTGCAGTGTGCAGTCTGTGGCTGGGTGGCATTGTTGTAATATTCGCTATTGTAGTGTTGGGCTGTTGGCTGTTAACAGCGCGTAGTGTTGCACAGTTGGAAGTGAGCCGCCAGCAGTGGTGGATGTGGGGAAGTGAGATGACGGATTTTTGAGAGCGGATGATCTGGACGAGTGTCCATCAGAAACAGTACATTTGTGAGAATGGATGTCATGAACTGATATATATATATATATATATATATATATATATATATATATATATATATATATATTATGACTTTTGAACGCTAGTAAGGTAAATACATTGTTTGTTCTCTATCAAAATCTTTCATTTGCTAAGTACGCCTATCAGTAGTCGCTTTCAGTATTTAGAATCTTTTATTCAGCTGGCAGTATTAGCACATGCTGTATTGCAGTTGTTTGAGTAAGGAAGATTTTTGTGAGGTAAGTGATTTGTGAAACGTATAGGTTAATGTTAGTCAGGGCCATTCTTTTGTAGGGATTATTGAAAGTCAGATTGCGTTGCGCTAAAAATATTGTGTGTCAGTTTAGTGTTGATCAGTATAGGTAAAGAGCGAAATGTCTGTGTACGTTAATTTTTGCACAGCTGTTTGAAAATCAAATAATGTAAGAGGTTTATCAGCACAGTAATTAATAATTTTTCTATGGGGACGTTTCAACTCTTCCCCACACTTTTGAGTCCACACCCTAGTGGCATTCTTTTTAGTTAAGCCCAGCAATGCCTGAACATTGAGCGTCAAGTTAGCCAGTGTCAGTCTTGATGCCTTCCGCTAAAATGACATGCCCTAAAAATATAATTTCACCTTTTCCGAATTCGGACTTGTCTAGGTTGGCACTAACATTATTCTTCTGAAATTGATCAAGAACTTGTTTGAATATTTCATTATGTGACTCCCAACTTTTGGCAGTAATTAGTATGTCATCTACCTAGACAGTGATTTTGTCTAGTAGCTGTTCTCCTAGCACTTTTTCCAACATGCATATGAAGGCTAGTGTTGATATTTTCAGACCAAATGGCAACACTCTGAAATGATAACTTTTCCTCCATGTACTAACGCTGTATATTTTCTACATTCCTGAGGTAGAAGAGTTTGGTAGAGGCTGGCAGTGAAGTCTATGCTTACCAATATCGATGCCAGAAAACTTCTGCACCAATTCCTACAACAGTTCAGGTCGATCCATTTGTGGCTGTATTATTTTGTTCAATGCGTGGGCATCGAGCGTAATTCTGACTGAGATATTCTTCTTTGTTACAAGACGAGAAGGCTACTATATTTACCTTGGGAGCACTCTGTTACTTTCCATTCAAATATCTTTTTAATTTCTTTGTCCAACACTTCCCTTTTTTCCAGTGGAATGGAATAGGGCTTAAGCCTAAACGGGTTGGCTTTATTGAAAACCTGGTTTCTTTGAAACGCTCTTTTGTGCTGTAGTAATGTGTGTTCTAACTCATAGGCTTGTTGTTCAGTAAAACCCTTAATGACTGTAATCTTTTCTCTGATCCTAATCTCGATGCTTACCTGCTCCTGTGAGTCTACTCTTGTTAAGAAACTAAGGGTTTCTCTCGGTTTGAGATCCCAACACACCTTTTCGCTGAGTATTCGTATTCTGAAATTACTTTCATCACGCTGTGGCCCCGGGTTCCCTATAAATTTTATTACATTTTCCTCCTGCCCCTCTTTCATTTTCATTACACCTTCAGCAAAATCTAGCATTGCTCTGTTAGAAATTTACCAGTCTGCTCCCAAGATTAAACTGACACATAGGTCGGTCTCTATCACGCCATTGACTGTGAATGTCATTTCCTGCGGTGTAAATTAGAATAAAATCTGCTTCTACGTATATAACCTTGCTTCGGGCCTCACGGGTAGTAACTACCTTTACTCCTTGTACAGACAACTCTGGTATTTGCTCATTTTTCTTTATTCTCTCGTAGAAGTCACTTGACGTTACACTAACTTCGGTGGCCAACCTATCATCTTCTAAAGTTGTGTTCCCAGCGCAGAAGACAGCTCGTCGGTCGTGTGATCTTCTTCGGCAGAGCGTTTTCGCTGCTATCTCGAACATGAATTTGTGTATGTGCTTTTTTTTTGTGGGATGCCACTTGTACAGGCTAGTCTCTGTATATACAGAGGAAAAGATCTGTAGTTCTGACAATGACGGCAGGCGACTCCTCTCATTAATGTATCCTGTCTGTTTATATTTTAAAATATAACTTTTTACACTGTCTCCAACAACACTTGACATAGTTTTCTTAATAGTGACTTAAATTCTCTTACAACTTCCGATACAGAGTACGACATGTCTGTCCGAAACAAGGATACACGTCCGGGTCTGAAGAACACCCGAAACAGAGTGACTAGAATAGCCGAAGTACTTTGTCTCCCAGGCTCACCAAAGCAACTCGAAGACGTTCGAAGCACATCGGCTGTAGTATCATTACTCTTATGCTTCTTAAAGCTAGTGAAATTTAATAATAAAAAAACGGTAGATTCGTAATATAACCATGAGAGATTGTCATACTGAAAAGTGTGTTAAATCCAATGAAAAGAATACAAATAATTAACAAGAGAAATTATGCTGACCAACCAGAAGGGAGTTCAGTACAATTTTAGGACTCTCCCACGGGAATGGTACATACTGTACCATCTGCTGCTTGTACGTCACACCACTTTTGTGCCATATGCTACTTCACGTGTATCAAGCCGCATCGAGGCGAGCTTGTAGCAAGATAAAATACTGGCGGCCACAGCCAGGAATATCACAACTGCACCATGACAAAGCCGTTCCCCAACGGTAACTTCTAGTAGTATAGTGCTACTGGCACTGGTTGATGTGCAACCATATTGGTTTGTGTCTTTGCGCTTTGAATTTCAGATGCAGTTTGATGGTCGGTGATCGCAGGTCCTCGATGGCTTGTTGCAATCGCAGCTGAAGTTGAGCGGCGCTCATACTGCGACTATACCGTGCCGTACCGTTAACATACAGGACCAGCTGGACTCCGGCCGTCCTACGTGCGTGTGTGTACAATGTGTACAGCGACAGTCAGAGACGGACAATGTACATAGCTGACACGGATGCATCGTTCTGAAGAGTCTCCTCCGTCCACACGCCGAAAAAATGTAAGTAAACTGTCTGTTATTTCAAAAGTAATCGCGGTAGCTGTTACTGCATTGATCTCACTGCGAGACAAGACGGTCAGTGGCTTTATGGCTTCATGTGGCAAGGGGAATCTATGATCGAGAATCTGGTACAGAAGCCCGTACCTCCAGAGGGAGTGGAGTGCTCTTGACCCGTTTACGAGCGCAGAACCAAAGTACTTTTGCCGTTCTGTTTCATCCAGTGCATCTTACACACGTCAGAGTAGCAGATACGTAGTCGCTTAGTGACATCTGTAGGCAAATAGTTCACATGCAGGGAGCTGTTATATTTCAGCTTTTCGTAGAAGGTGACATGAGTAAAGGCAATCGAACACCCAACTGACCGCCACCAGTAGACATAAGGTTTCAGTTGCTTGGATGCTTTCTATTCTTCACAATCATTGCGGTGGCAATGGCATCCATATTCTTCTAGTCCTAGGTTAAGTTAAGGAGTGAAGTATTCTGTTGGACATTGCCGCAATGAGGTCTACAGCAAGTCGAAAGTGGGTCGAATGTGAGCTCCGTCCGTAACACCTTCACTTGTAAAAGCTGAAAGATGTGCGCCTGTATCACACTCATTTCATAATTTATATCATTTTTTTTTTAATTTTGCGACAGTATTTTGTTGTAACAAAATGATGCTGAATGCATGAGGCGGTTGTGAGCAAGGTATTTAGGTCCCTTAAGCCCTAAATTCGGCAGTCTGTCTCAATGCAGAGACGATGGTTTCCTTTTCTGCGTTGACCGTTTAGACAGAAAACATTGGTGAGTGCTTTGAATGCTTCGTGAAAGTCATGAGATCTATCTTTGCTTATTCTCCCAAGTAGCTGTACAACCTTTATGATTCCGCTTTTCACGTATTTTTGATGTCCCAAAGAGATCTCCTTGAAGCAGCTTTAGCGAATCGCAGGCCTTCGCTCCTCGCGTGGATCTTTCGGCAAAACAAAAAGTAGCTCTAGCGGCTTTTCTGCCCGTCCTCATCGGCTAGTGGAGCGGGCGCCACCTTCCTCTCCTAAGAAAGTCAGCTTCAGTTGTGAACAGGAGTCAGAGGTTCTCTTTGTGGCGGGGAGTCGTGGCGTCATGGTACCATGTGGGTACAAACTAATTCTTCATTCGTTTAAATTAGGCAAAGCATCAGTGCCCTCTTGCTCTTCTGTAAATTCCTTGTTTGTTTTCCTATTAATTGTGTGTGAAATTCACTAACTTTTGAGCAGTTTTGACTTTGTCCTTGTACGTTATGCGTCATTCAATTTTCACACACGTGGACCCACTGGATAAGTAACAGCTTTCGCGCTTATTTTGATCAGTTTCCTTTCTAGTGATTGTCCCTCATGGTCTTTAATTCGTGTGGCAAATGAATATTTCAGAGCGAGAAATTTTTCTGGAGATAGGATCTTGATGATTTGTGTGCGATCTTGAGTCTGGCTAGTTCGTTATTACAGTGGAGTTCACTGATAAATATTTGTGGTCGCGATAGCAGTAACAGTTTGGTTTTCCAGTGATCCTAGAACTGTATGAAGGATTTCTCTAAAGTTACGTAAATATTTGATCTTTTAACTGTCTTCTAGCGAGTTCTGCTATCGATGTAGTTTGCATGCTTATTATTCCCAGTTCTTTGAAATCACAATCGTAATATCCTGGAACGACCATTGTTCAGTATTAACTTAGTATATCTATAAAATACAGTTAACTAGATATGCTACCAGGTGAGGGAAAGAAATCGTCTTGAAAAGTTTTCTTATTTGACAACTCTGTTTATCAGGTATCAGCAATATATGAATGTCTTTTTGTGATTCCTGGTGTAATCCTTTGTATGTTTCGAAAGCCTTACGCGAGTGGTAGTTGCAAAATCTATTTTTCCTAATCTAAAGAAAGTCCCAGTAGGATATGGCGAGAGAAAGAGAGAGAGAGAGAGAGAGAGAGAGAGAGAGAGAGAGAGAGAGATACATGTAGCGAGACGGGTTTACGTGTGTACTATCAATTGCTTCCCTTGAAAATTTCTCTCCATCTTGCCTACTCTGTACTATCACAGATGACATCTCACTGATCACATTCGTACTAAGACTGCGGTAGACACCAGCTGTCTACCTGCTTCCACTGGTCTGAGTGGAATGCATAAGTTCTGAATACTGTTCACCATCCAGCAGTCTTCTATAGTTGTGGCCCCCTGCGCAGAAAACAGCACGTAGCTCGTGAGTGTTTTATCTTGAGGCTGTGATAAACTATTAAGGAGGAATGGGCGTAGTTTACATAATTAAATTTTGAATTGGTATGTTTCCATGGTATGTCACTCATTTTTTGTTAGCAGAATACGGGAAACTGCACAACTGTCGTCTACTCTATACATTTCAACGTAGCAAATTACTACTAGTTGTCATCTTACATTGTAAGCTTAGCTTACCGCGGAGTGAGGAGGAGAGTAGATTTTGATTCTCAAGCTCTCACAGCTGACGCCAGCTACTGGGATTAGCGACCCGTTGTACTTTCTTAACGGTGCTTGCAGTACGTTACACATACTCTCTATGAATCCAAACAAGTACTGTTAAATATTAATCGATCTTTTTCATACTTTGTACACCAAATTTAATGGATAATAGAATCATACTGCTAAAATTTCAAATAAAATATCTCACTAATTTTGGGGATAAAATTTGTTTTACCTAAAACACGTAATTGCGCTGGAATTTTGAAACCGAGTTAGGGACTGTAATGTATTCATATACAGTATCAATTGAAACTACAACAAGGAGTATAGGTCCCTATAATGTAATTTTCTGGCATTTTCATTACCTCCAATGCTACTGGTTTCTGGCGTAATAAAAGTACTTTGGAAAATTACTGTTTCATTGTATTTTGGTTGTGTGAGTGTTTTTTGAGAGACTGAGAGAGTGAACTCCGCACGGCGTGTTTCGTGCGAATTACGAGACATTATGACGAGAACATCGGTACAAGAGGACTGCTGAATGAGTGACTCTTAATTCGCAAATAGTCGTGTATTAGTGACTGTTTAGAAAGTTTAAAATATTGGGTGGGATTAAATATCTTCTCGCTGCTTTTTGGTGTGGACTTCTTCCAAAGAGAGTAAGTAATATTGCATAACTAGTGTCGGGATATTAAATAAGGGCTTGATAGCCATTTTCTCGTTGTAAAGACAAGAAACCACATTACAGGAAATTTTAGAAATTTTTCAAACACAAGTCACGCAAGAATCCCGAATGTCCGATAGTTTCAGTAAGTTTCAGATGTTGCTCATGGACTACAGTTATTCGGCCTTTGCGAGATAGGTATTTCACTGACTTTTCGTTAACGCTGCTTTTATGAGTTAAACCAGCATCTTCCAGGGGCAGACAGCCTGAAGCCTATCTAGGTAGGTGGACAGATTCGTTCAAGGAAAGTGATAGAACAACCCGTCCTGCCGCAGCATCACAGATAATTTCCATTCTTCACACTTTCATAGAAAGTAAAAGAATAAATGAAAAGCATTTCTGTGTAATTAATTACTATCAAACTGTACTCAATTACACGTGAAAAAGAACCAGGTGGCTTATCCTATAGTTTTTGTTGTAGATTATTCCTCAAAACAAACATCAGCTATGTTCTCTGGCTCGTTACACAAGTGACATGTAGTATTCTGCAATGGACAGATAACTCTTGCCTTACATCCAATACAGTAACACGAATTGAAGGTGGAGGTTTGAGAAAGGAAAGGGAAAGACCCAATGACATCAGCTGCATCGGGACGAGTGCTGTCGTTGGTTCCTCCCCTTTCCTCTCGCTTCCTTCCAACGTAAATTTATATAATAGACTCCTGTTCGGAGAAAGCAGAATGCCTTGAACGACTATATGTAGGTACATGTACATTAGAATGTTCTGCAGAAGTGGTTAGCATTTGAAAAATTACAGCCCGCGGGTTCAGGGTCAACATCGATATCGCGGTGCAACATCACCTACCGGTAAAACCTGCCTGGGGCGCTCGTTGTCACTACAAACCGTAGGTAATGGATCGTGCGGCTTTAGCAGACCTGCAGGATGCCTCGCAGATGTATGCGCGAAACGTACCGTCAAGTCAGTGAATTTGAAATAGAGGGCGCTTTTGTTGGTGTGAGAAAATTGATGCTCGTGTGGGACAAAGTGTTTCGGCAGCGCAACAGGTGTGTGCTGAATGGTTCACGGAAGGCCGTAGAACACAATGCTGTGGATTAGGTTGTCGAACCCCCCCCCCCCCCCCTTCCCCACCTAGAAGACTGACATATCATCCTAATGACATTGCAGGAAAGTTCTGCGTCCTCCTCTGCTCCGGCGTGTGGAAGAGTGTAACACTTAGCTCACTGTCAGGGCTGACAGACTGTCGACGTTACTTATTGGATAGGTTACGTGCGCGTCGTACACTACTTTGACGAACGTGCAGAAACATGTTAGACGGCAATGTTGTATGGAGCGACGCCACTGGGGACAAGATTGGCATCAGATAGTGTCTTCGGACTAATTCAGCTTCTGTTTCTATGAAAATTATGGACGCAGCACGAGGAGCGGCATTACAATGGCTGTATTCACATAAGACGTGCAGCACAAATTCAAGCCCTTATGGTGATGCGTGCTACTGGATACAACCACAAATCAGAGCGGAAGCGTCCAGGGCATTGTGAGCAGTGTGACTTTGACCTACATTAATATCTCGAGACAGGATCCATTCCCGTTCTGTACAACACCCCTGATGTCGTTTTTCAGCAAGGCAATGCACGAACACATGTTCCTACACAAACATGTGCTTCTTGGTTTTTCAGGATTTCAGCCTTTCGCCCTGGCCATTCAGATCATTAGACTTGTCGGGGATATGGTAAAACAACGGGTGCGTGCAGCACTGTGACTGAATGCCAACCACCTCAGGTGAACTTTTGGAACCAGGTGAATATAGCATGAATGGCTATACCACACATCTCCATTCGCACATTATACGAGTCGATGCCATCATGCATGGAACAAGTTATCAGGAGCCATGCGGACTCTGTGCATACTTGGCAACAGGACACGTGCTGAATGGAGGTGACTCAAATGCTAACTATTACTGCAGAACATACTGATGTACATGTCCTATTAATTTGAACGTCCTGTCATTCATACAGAACAGTAATGCGGACGGGGACGTCATGTTTTATGCACATCGGCACTGACCTTGCGACATTATAATACTGAATCTTGTACCTGTTATTGCAAATGTGCTGACTACATCGGCACGCTGCCATCCCTACACACACCCACATGTAGCGCCACCTACCCGCAGTTCCTGTCGATGTCCTCCATGCTCGTTAAAGTCAGATTCCCGCTGAAGGTGGAACGAAATGTATATCTCCACTCGGGGTTGTGGATTTATTGCTCATCGAAGCGAATCAGTTATATGAATACGTTGTGTATGTTCTTTCGGACATGTTCGAAGCGTGAGATCCCGGGTTCGAATCCCTATGCAGCACACGTTTTCGCTCGTCACTGCTGTTTCCGTCTCGATGCACCTGATATCATTAGTTCCTTCTGTTTCCTTTCTCCCCCTCCACCCACAGTTACATGTTTGGTGGATTCAACATCAGCTCTTGAAATACCAAAGTTACCAGATGAGTAGACATGTATTTCCAAGGCTGTAGGTTGAACATGAGGAAATTTTCTTGTCAAACGAGAACCTTAATGTATTTTTCCTTAGATATTCAGGAGACATGGTGAACATGTGGGAAGCGGGAAACCTGCTTCTTCACAGAGCACAAGGTAAGCTTAGTTAGTAAGATTAGTACTTACGAGCCTGGAGAGATTATACCAGATGCACGAAATATACCTGCTGACAGCTCCATGATGTCCCACCGCGAAGTACCTGGTGAGCCGCCCCTCACAACACAAAAGACCCGTCAGCACGGATGCCACCAGAAACATATAATCTCTCGTCATTTGTTTTACCAAGACTTTTTCACGTTGGACATCAGAGTTTAGAGCCGAACTGCTAATAAATAATCTGTATTTCTCAATTTTTTGAGAGTGATTGCAAAATAATGTTAATATCAGCGCTATCCTGGGATGAGGCTGTAACGAGTCAGCTACGTGGCCCATGGCAAGGAATCGCCTTAATTACAGAGATTAAAGTATTTTCGAAAAACTGCAAAATGGGTTTTCAGATGAATTTTTGAAAGTTGCAACGAGTTGTGTCGGATGACTGATATTTTTGTTCCCAGTTTCACATACCTTAAATATAAAAAATTATAAAATTTCCATTGCTTCGTAGTCTCCTTCTCAGAGTAAACACTAGCACTGTATGTCCTCAATAACGTTTTGTGGTGTGTAGGATGAACCAGAACACCGATAAACTTTCAGAGGTGGTAATATGGATGAAAACAAGGAAACAAGTCCAGTAACGGCTCTAAAGAGCATAACTCAAGAGCTATGAAACTTGTTCATCTTTGCTATTGTAGTGGGAAGAGGCAGAAAGCATAGTATTAAGACTTGTCTGAGCTTTCCAAGTGATTTATTGTTTCCAACTACAGTAACCCCATTTCTCTCAATGTCATCATTGGACACCACTTCACTGTATGTGAAACGGCTTGGTGCTGAATGGCTGCCTCAGCGACCCACGCTGCACCACTGTGAGTCGACCTTGAACATCAGAGGAGTTGCGGCGTCATCAGAAAGCCAGCAGTTGACTCAGCAGTCTACGACGCTGCCGACTCAGCGCCGCTCGGTGTGAGCCGCAGGTGGCCAGCTGCGTGCTTCTCGCCAGCGTGGCTAAAATCGCGGCGACAACAAGCGCCTGTGATCCAGAGTCAGAATCTGTGACCCTCGCCTCTGGATGCCTCCGGTATGTGTTGGAAGGCAGGACGACTGCTCACGGTAGCGACCCCTTCGGTGGCCCAATGCTGGCTGGCTACAAACCCTGCATCAGCCTCAGAGTGTCGAACCAGCGACCTGCCTTGGACTGGAACGCTGGCGACCCATCTGCTGCTGTATGTAGCTGGTCGTGTGACACGCCCCACTGTCCAGAAAAGCTGGCACACTTCAATGAATCTCGTTAGAAAGCCACTCCTATTTATACACGGCTGTGCGCCTCTGTTTTGCCATACGCTCCGCTTCGCGTTACGTACTCATAACACGCTAGATTGGACAGTCGGCCGCTTCTGCCTGTGATTTGCGACATGCAAAACCGCTACGTATACTGTTTCAGCAATTTTACGGCCCTGTGGCCCCTATTCTACTTCGCAACTGATGGTATGCGTAACTCACTGCAATCCGGCCCTCATCTGGCTATAACTTGTGCCCAGAATTTTGCACAGAACTAACTTCCCTTATCCTAAACGATGGTGCTGCTACACTATTGCGAAACACATCTCGTTTTATGCGAAAGAGCTAAGGCCTGTGTTTACAGGACATTTTTTTTTTGTTTTGGTTCTCATTACCTCCTCCCAAAATATGGAAAATAACTTGCAGTACAATAGATGGAAAAATTCTCATAGATCATAAGGTGAGCCTTTTAGAGCCTATGTTTACTATACACAGTTTTGTGTTTTGGTTCATACTACCACTACTTCTGAAACTTCGTCGATGGAGTTGTGGATTATCCAGAATATTCTAGTCTCTGTCTTCCTCAACAGTTTCTACTCTCTGCAGCTGTCAGTAGTACCAAACAAGTACCTCCCTGTTATGTTAACTAACGTCCTGCCATTCTATCTTTTCTTCTTGTCGGTGTTTTCCACATATTCCTTTCCTTGTCGTGTCAGTGGAAAATGTCATTTTCTGTCTTATCAGTCCACCTAATTCCCAACGTTCTTCGTTAGCACCACATATCAAACGCTTCATTCTCTTTCTTTCGTTTCCCCAAGGCCCGTAACTTATTTCCAAGAAATTCTTGGGTCCAAATGTTCATTCTCAGAAAATTCTTCCTCAAAGTGAGGCCAATGTTCGTTACTTGTTGACTACTTTCTACCCAGAATGTCGTCTTTGCCTGTGCTAGTCTGCATTTTACGTCTTCCTTTCTTCGTCCTTGAGGCGCTACTTTTACTTCCGACGTACCAGAACTCTTACGCTTTATCTACTTCGTGGGGCCCAATTTTGATGTTACCACTAATCTCATTTCTGCTATTTCTAATTACTTTCATCTGCCTTAAGTTTACTCTCAGTCCATATTCTCAGACCCGTAGACTGTTCATTCTATTCACTATTTCCTGGTATTCTTCCTGGTTTTCACTGAAAACATCAGCCAATCTTGTCATTGACACTCTTTCAGCCTGCATTTTAATCTCGCTGCTGCAACTCATTTTATTTCCATTCTTGCTTCTTCGATGTATAGCCTGAACTGCAGGCGGCAAAAACTACATCCCTACAGCCACACGGCGGCAGTCAGGGTCTATGGAAGTTTGTACCACACAGAGAAATTATCGCTGAAGTTAAGTGCCACGCCGTCCGAACGCATATTAGTAACACACTTATTGGAGGAACTCTGAGCAGGTATGGTACGCTTAGGAAACAGGGCACTTACAATACCCTCCTTCGGATGCTTATGGCGTGTTCTTGGTGAGGCTGGGAAATTTAGCAAATCTGAGTGGCGGAAGAGGTAGAGAAGATTCATGCAAGAGATGCACACTTAAAAACAAGTTTATTCAGTGAGTTGGTGTCAAAAAAAATTCTTAGTATACTCTAGTGGGGTTGCCTACAGGAAATTTGCTCCGCGTTTCGGAGAATCTTACTCTCAAAATTTCACGTGTCAAAGTAGACCTAATCACCTGTAATTTCCGTCACGCACAATGGGAAGATTTAGAAATTCGAACATGTGCAGAGCGAAGTCAACAATATTTTTTATTGCGAAGGTTCTTCAAATGATGGCAGAATTGTCAGAAACTGGTTCTTGTACACCATATAACCTCCAGCACCCACCCCAGTGGCTTATAAAGTGCTCACATATGTAAATAGAGACTGAAACTTCCTGGCGGATTAAAACTGTGTGCCCGGTTGAGACTCGAACTGGGGATCTGAGCTACCCAAACAAGAGTAACGATCCGATCTCACAGCGGTCCGACCTCATAGTAATATTAACTCTATTATTCAAACTGTTTTTAAATTATAAGCATCAAACAAAATATTCGCCAACTTACGTCAGAACAAGAGAAATGTATCAAAAGAACAATATACTGCCGAAAGCCACTATTAACGCCCGCAGAACTTTTATTTCTGCCTGTTCTAGAAACATTTGATATCAGAACCGGTCTCACCACTTTGCAAGAAAATTCTCGTGATTATAGTCAAAAACGATTTGCGCGAAAGTAGTTATCCTCATCTTCTCCACAGTACAATTACGAGAATGGTCCTAATTACAATATTCTAGGCATCAATGATTAAAATGAAAATTTCGTTTTGTGGTAGTTGATTTTATATTCTCGCGTAAAAGTAATTTCACAAGATTCCTTCTCACTGCATAACGCCGCATTTGGTGGCCCTATATTCATTTACAGGCAATGGAAGCGAAACAGGCTGGCATTTTGCTAACTCATTTACGCATAACAGAAATTTCGTTCATTGTTACTGTCAGGATTCTTTCCTCTTGCAAACAAGTCTATTGAATAAGTGGTGGCCAATAATAACCGCTGCCTCCAATGGAACAATCATGTGAAAACTGCGTCATTTGTCAGGGAAGACAGCATTACCTGTCCGTTCTTGGTAGCGATGCTGCATTCTTTATTTGTTCCCTCCATTGATTGATGGTGTGGTATGCTGGCAAAACGTTCTTTGTTTTACAGCAGTCTACGCTCCTCACCCCTTACATAGCGCTCTTTCTCGGTACTCGTTAAAATTCCAGCGAAGCAACTAATTATTGATTAACAAACCGTCAAAATGATAGATGGGTTAGGAATTCATTAAATAAAAGGGTAAATGAATTTCTGTCAGTTATTTTCTGTTTTTGGATAAAATGCTAACGGACAGTTTCCATACACGTGACGTGTTGTTACTGCTCGGTAAATAATCTTTAAAACACTTCAATTAATGTTTAAAATGATGGTGGGTGTAGCAGTTCATGATGTGTTGTGGAATTGCTACACGCATTAGAATCCGCGGTGATTAATGTGGACCCGAACCGTTCTTAAACATTGTAGGCGTAACAGAATACCTTTCCCTGAGTATTTAAGGTTTTCTGTAACAATGGCAAGGCTTCAGAAATTGCAAACTGACTCATTTTTGGCACATCGCTTTTGTAGAACCTAAAATGGAAAATTGTAAGATATTTTGGCTCTTCTACCATCCGGTATTCACGACGTGTAATTGTCTCAGAATTGATAGGATCCATGGACAATTGAAAATTAAGTAATCATCATATGTGAGGTCCACAAAGAATATTTCCCTAGAAATCGAGGAAAAAAACTTAAGACTGCCGCTTATGTGTCAGTAATGTAAATGCTTTCCAGCGACAGCGACGCTAGTGTAGCGACCAAGGCATCCAGCTGGGGAAGAGAGAACTTTTTTGCAATTCTCAAATTCATTCTGCTGTTCTTTTTATTTGCACATATTTCCGTATGGAAACTGGTATGAATTTTTCCTTTTTTGGTCATCAGTCTACTGACTGGTGTGATGCGGCCCGCCACGAATTCCTTTCCTGTGCTAACCTCTTCATCTCAGAGTAGCACTTGCAGCCTACGTCCTCAATTATTTGCTTCACGTATACCGATCTCTGGCTTCCTCTACAGTTTTTGCCCTCTACAGCTCCCTCTAGTACCATGGAAGTCATTCCCTCATGTCTTAGCAGATGTCCTATCATCCTGTCCCTTCTTCTTATCAGTGCTTTCCACATATTCCTTTCCTCTCCGATTCTGCGTAGAACCTCCTCAGTCCACCTAATTTTCAACATTCGTCTATAGCACCACATTTCAAATGCTTCGATTCTCTTCTGTTCCGGTTTTCCCACAGTCCATGTTTCACTACCATACAATGCTATACTCCAGACGTACATCCTCAGAAATTTCTTCCTCAAATTAAGGCCGGTATTTGATATTAGTAGACTTCTCTTGGCCAGAAATGCCATTTTTGCCATAGCGAGTCTGCTTTTGATGTCCTCCTTGCTCCGTCCGTCATTGGTTATTTTACTGCCTAGGTAGCAGAATTCCTTAACTTCATGGACTTCGTGACCATCAATTCTGATGTTAAGTTTCTCGCTGCTCTCATTTCTACTACTTCTCATTACCTTCGTCTTTCTCCGATTTACTTTCAAGCCATAGTGTGTACTCATTAGACTGTTCATTCCGTTCAGCAGATCATTTAATTCTTCTTCACTTGCACTCAAGATAGCAATGTCATCAGCGAATCGAATCATTGATATCCTTTCACCTATTATTTTAATTCCACTCCTGAACCTTTCTTTTATTTCCATCATTGCTTCCTCGATGTACAGATTGAAGAGTAGGGGCGAAAGGCTACAGCCTTGTCTTACACCCTTGTTAATACGAGCACTTCGTTCCTGATCGTCCACTCTTATTATTCCCTCTTGGTTGTTGTACATATTGTATATGAACCGTCTCTCCCTAAAGCTTACCCCTACATTTTTCAGAATCTCGAACAGCTTGCACCATTTTATATCGTCGAACACTTTTTCCAGATCGACAAATCCTATGAAAATGTCTTGATTTTTCCTTAGCATTGCTTCCATTATTAGCCGTAACGTCAGAATTGCCTCTCTCGTCCCTTTACTTTTCCTAAAGCCAAACTGATCGTCACCTAGCGCATTCTCAATTTTCTTTTCCATTCTTCTGTATATTATTCTTATAGGCAGCTTCGATGCATGAGCTGTTAAGCTGATTGTGCGATAATTCTCGCACTTGCCAGCTCTTGCCGTCTTCGGAATTGTGTGGATGATGCTTTTCCGAAAGTCAGATGGTATGTCGCCAGACTCATATATTCTACACACCAACGCGAATAGTCGTTTTGTTGCCACTTCCCCCAATGGTTTTTGAAATTCTGATGGAATGTTATCTATCCCTTCTGCCTTATTTGAACGTAAGTCCTCCAAAGCTCTTTCAAATTCCGATTCTAATATTGGGTCCCCTATCTCTTCTAAACCGACTCCTGTTTCTTCTTCTATCACATCCGCCAAATCTTCACCCTCAGAGGCTTTCAATGTATTCTTTCCACCTATCTGCTCTCTCCTTTGCACTTAACAGTGGAATTCCCGTTGCACTCTTAATGTTACCACCGTTGCTTTTAATGTCACCAAAGGTTGTTTTGACTTTCCTGTATGCTGAGTCTGTCCTTCCGACAATCATATCTTTTTCGATGTCTTCACATTTTTCCTGCAGCCATTTCTTCTTAGCTTCCCTGCACTTCCTATTTGATTCATTCCTCAGCGACTTGTACTTCTGTATTCCTGATTTTCCCGGAACATGTTTGTACTTCCTCCTTTCATCAATCAACTGAAGTATTTCTTCTGTTACCCATGGTTTCTTCGCGGCTACCTTCTTTGTACCTATGTTTCCTTTCCCAACTTCTGTGATGGCCCTTTTTAGAGATGTCCATTCCTCTTCAACTGTACTGCCTACTGCGCTATTCCTTATTGCTGTATCTGTAGCATTAGAGAACTTCAAACGTATCTCGTCATTCCTTAGTACTTCCGTATCCCACTTCTTTGCGTATTGATTCTTCCTGACTAATGTCTTGAACTTCAGCGTACTCTTCGTCACTACTATATTGTGATCTGAGTCTATATCTGTTCCTGGGTACGCCTTACAATCCAGTATCTGATTTCGGAATCTCTGTCTGACCATGATGTAATCTAATTGAAATCTTCCCATATCTCCCGGCCTTTTCCAAGTATACCTCCTCCTCTTGTGATTCTTGAACAGGGTACTCGCTATTACTAGCTGAAACTTGTTACAGAACTCAATTAGTCTTTCTCCGCTTTCATTCCTTGTCCCAAGCCCATATTCTCCTGTAACCTTTACTTCTACTCCTTCCCCTACAACTGCATTCCAGTCGCCCATGACTATTAGATTTTCGTCCCCCTTTACATACTGCATTACCCTTTCAATATCCTCATGCACTTTCTCTATCTGTTCATCTTCAGCTTGCGACGTCGGCATGTACACCTGAACTATCGTTGTCAGTGTTGGTATGCTGTCGATTCTAATTAGAACAACCCCATCACTGAACTGTTCACAGTAACACACCCTCTGCCCTACCTTCCTATTCATAACTAATCCTACACCTGTTATACCATTTTCTGCTGCTGTTGATATTACCCGATACTGATCTGACCAGAAATCCTTGTCTTCCTTCCACTTCACTTCACTGACCCCTACTATATCTAGATTGAGCCTTTGCATTTCCCTTTTCAGATTTTCTAGTTTCCCTACCACGTTCAACCTTCTGACATCCCACGCCCCGACTCAAAGAACGTTATCCTTCAGTCGATTATTCAATCTTTTTCTCATGGTAACCTCCCCCTTGGCAGTCCCCTCCCAGAGATCCGAATGGGGGACTATTCCGGAATCTTTTGCCAATGGAGAGATCATCGTGACACTTCTTCAGTTACAGGCCACATGTCCTGTGGATACACGTTACGTGTCTTTAATGCAGTGGTTTCAATTGCCTTCTGCATCCTCATGTCGTTGATCATTGCTGATTCTTCCGCTTTTAGGGGCAATTTCCCACCCCTAGGACAAGAGAGTGCCCTGAACATCTATCCGCTCCTCCGCCCTCTTTGACAAGGCCTTTGGCAAAATGAGGCTGACTTCTTATGCCGGAAGACTTTCGGCCACCAATGCTGATTATTTATCAAATTTTAGGCAGTTGCGGGAATCGAACCCGGGACCGAAGATGTTTTGCTTATGAATCAAAGACGCTACCCCTAGACCCCGGGCTATGAATAGTGAGATTAATAAGATAGTTAATAAGGAATAATGACAAAGTAGTCAAATCAATTTCTCAGATCACTTGGATTCATAAAGAATTTAAATTGTAGACCCTTATGTCTAAAACAGTTCCGAGTAAGACTGCTGCGAATTTCTTACGATACTTGTCTACAGCGAGGCGCGGTACAGAATTTTACATACCATCAATTAATTACAAATCCCTGAAGTGTCGAAAAGTATCAGAGTCGAATTATTTTAGTACATTCTGACATTCAGTTCCAGAGCTACAAATAGTTACTAAGACAAAATAAGTAAACTACTTTGGGCACCCCCTCAGGTTATTTGTTCCGCTTCTAATAAATGGTTAGTATGATCTTTAGATGCAAACCAGTTAATTCCCTTGGTAAAACTCTTGGAAACATTCTCCTCAACTCAAATATTTAACCAACTGTAATATTTAGATTCCAGCCTTTAATGAAATTCCTTTAATGTCTTAAGCCATAAGGCTCTAGTAATGGAAAATGATCCTTTTTGGCTTAACTTTTCGCTGTTTAATTATCTGGATTCCAGCGATCTGTGTTTCAAATCTGAACGGACAAGCGATATTCGTTTTCTAAAACAAGAAAATGTAACGCTAATTCTGTTGTTTCATGAGCGGTAGCTTGCTCACTGCCGTCCGATTTTCCATCTTCTGCGCAGCACAGTAGATCTCTCTGTTTAGTGTCTGTCGTTTACATAGTTTTCCGCTCTCTTAGACACAACTTTTCTATGACTTATGCTATGCTCGTCATTTAAAGAATAGCTCCTTTTCCTCGTATTTTGACTTGTATATGTATTTATTCCCTATTTTGCAGAATATTCCACGGCGGGAACACCGAGGTCAGCAACGAATTGTTGGAAGACGAAATGACGGAACACGTATTGTGTGCAGTCATTAATTTGCCTTTGAACAATATACAAAGCGGCCTCGAGATACATTACCAGTCATTTAATGTACCATGCAATACTTTTTGGTGCAGCCTACGCTAAGAATGATTCGGCCATTGACCGCCAATCTATGACGTTGTCGATTTTCAATGGTAGTCAGATACAGCCTCCACTATTCTATTTTAAAATGTGGTTGTGGAATACAAGCAGCGATATTCACATTCAGAGTTCTATACTGAACATAAGTACTTTATTTCCGAAGTACTAACTCCGTGCGATGACAGAATCACTTACGACAATTAATTAAAGTGTTGTGCATCCTCATATTTCCGCAGCGCAAAGATTGTTCCATCAAATATGGGGCGTGCAGCCGCATAAATTTGACTTCCTCTGCTAATATGTCGGCCGAATACCGTCCAGCCATCTACAGAGCGAGCCGAGGCGACTAACGCACCAACACTTGCCCCATCCTTTTTAAACCCGCGGACCGGACCACTGCATATGCGGCCACAGATACACAAGGCGCAAAGAGAAGTCGATCGGCGGCAAAGAGATATGAAAAATGCATGGAATTAGATCCATGGCTGTGCAGTCGTTCCACTGTGATTTAGATGTATCACTGCGAGCTGCACCGTCGCGAAGTCTTCGTGACTTTATTACAGAAATTTGTCAAGGCTGAAACCACTATCTCTATTAATTAAATTAGTCGTCAAGCGAATTTTAATTGCTTCTCTCTCTACTGAGTCCCAGAAAGGCGAAGTCGAGGCTAAAATTTCGAAGTTATCGTAGACCACAGAGTGCTCAGTGTCAACAAAGTGCTCTGCCACCGCAGAATCTTAACTTTGTAAGAGCAGGGTGTACCTGCGGTACTCTGTGCATCTCTCCTGGATAGTGCGTGTCGGCTGTCCGATGTATGAACGGCCGCACTCACAGGGGATCTTGTAAACCCCAGGCTTCCGAAGCACCAAATCGTCTTTAACGGAACTCAGGAGTGCTGCTATCGTTGGTGGAGGGCGAAAATTCACTTTCATTTTGTGTTGGTAAACTGAAATAACTCAAACTGAACAACTCTGATATGTTAGTCAGTTTCGATGTAGTGTGATAGTTCACAAGGATTCCTCTTTCGGAATCATTTTTCTCACTGAAAGAACCTTCCATAAAGATATTTCAGCTTTGTTTGAACATGTTTTGGCCTCGACATATTTTTTGTTCAGTAACGAATTTTATGAACAAACTGACGGTGTCGCCATGGGTAGTCCCTTGTCACTCTTGCAGAGCTAGTTGGCATATAAACTTGTACTACTGTAGTAGGCATCGGCTTCGAGTCTATATTGGCCACAATAATGCGTTCGCTATGCTGTTTGTAGTAGCTTACCCGCACTCCTATTTTTTAATTCATTATTGTCACTCTTCGTGGCCAAACTTTCTACAGAGAACTTCGAGGAGAAATCACTGGAATTTGCCAGCTTGAAGCCCACAGAGTTTTGGAGGTTTGTTGATGGCACGTTTGTAGTGTGGTCCCATGGTGAAGACAAAAGAATTATTAATCCATCTGAATTTCATGGACAGAAAAATTCAGTTCACGATGGAAATCGAAAAAGATGGGTGCCTTCCTTGTTTGGATGAGTTGGTACGGCGCAAAGATGATGGGGATCACCCTAGCGAAGATAGGGGCTGCAAACGGGGAAATCCACTGAGACAAGCAACTTCGTCAAACGACAGATTTTTGGGCACTGCTTGACAGAATGTACAGGTTTCCACACGCCCCTGACGACATTATTTGACTGACCAGCACAGCCCTCGTCTCCACCAGATGTATGCTCTTGGTGAGGACATGAGCTCAGCTCTCACCGTTTGTGGTCGTCATACCGAATATTCTCAATATCAACCAAAAGCTTATCTAGCAAAGAAGCGCGGTTTCTCACTAACCAGTATCCTCATCTTCTGCCCTCACTCCTTCAGGATGTTTGACACGGCCTGTTCCTCAGAGATTTCCACAAAAAATGAGAAAATACTAAGGCGCGCCTCATTAACATAGTAAGCCAAAGCTCATGCTAGCCTTACATACGTGTTCACCAAATCCCTAACAACACAAGCACCTAAACATTTACTCAGCAACACCTGGCGGAAATCCCACAATGTGCCTCCATTCTCTAGAGCTTCTGCCACGATTCTACTCCGCCGACCGATAGCGAACGGATAAATAATTTGTAAAAGTATTCCATGATCAATTGGCAACCCATTAGCCTGTTCATGCCCTCTGACCAAAAGCCACAACAATTATACTAACTGTTCAGTGCTATCTACCGAAGCTGCGACACGCCTTTAGGAATCGCCATGAGTGGATTGGGTAATTTACTAAACGGGTTGCTAGGTTTGCTTTCACGACTCTCCCCATTGGTATTAATAGCAGCACCTTTCTCCTCGTCCCGCAAGTTAAGAAACAGCATACGCTGTTGAAGGGCCACAATTCCATCCTGCTGCTTTTGTACCAAGCGAGGTGGCGCAGGGCTAACACCTCGACACTCATTCGGGAGGACGACGGTTCAATCCCGTGTCCGGCCATCCTGATTTAGGTTTTCCGTGATTTCCCTAAATCGCTCACGGCAAATTCCGGGATGGTTCCTTCGAAAGGGCACGGCCGACTTCCTTTCCTAATCCGTTGAGACCGATGACCTCGCTGTCTGGTTTCCTCCCCCAAAACAACCCAATCAAGTTTTTGTACTTCTGGCAATACTGAAGGGACTTAAGTACTACTACGCGTATTGCGAATTCTGTTTGCTAGATGATCTAACAGAACTTGAATCAGACATACTTGATTTCTACATGGCTGTACAACTTCGAAAGCTGATACCTCATCCTGAAGATCATCCAACAACCCGTTACAAAATTCAACAGCTTCATTCACCACCCCTACGGGTTCGGTGGTAATTTTTACTGGAACAGTCGAAGCAGCATGTAAGCGCTGGCAAAGTACGTCCACGTTGTCCTCTTTGTTTTGTGAGCGTATGCGGAGCTCATACTGTAGGCAGGATTTTTTGAACTTTGTCACGCCGATGAACTTCCCAAACGTAGGAGTATCCATACTGTAACACACAATAATATCAACAACACAGTATTCCATTAAGGTGTCACTAACACAAAATATCACAAAAATTTAATACATTAATTACTATGCTATTACCAGTGCCGTTTTAAACCTCCTCCCCCGTAAAGATCGTAACCACGCCCCTGCTCCTAATGGTAGGTTTGTAGCAGGTCTCAAAACTGCAAAGAAATAAGCGCAAAGTTTAAGAATATCTACACTACTCGCCATTAAAATTGCTACACCACGAAGATGACGTGCTACCGACGCGAAATTTAACCGACAGGAAGAAGATGCTGTCATATGCAAATGATTAGCTGTTCAGAGCATTCACACAAGGTTGGCGTCGGTGGCGACACATAGAACGTACTGACATGAGGAAAGTTTACAACCGATTTCTCATACACAAATAGCAGTTGAGCGCCGTTGCCTGGTGAAACCTTATTGTGATGCCTCGTGTGAGGAGGAGAAAAGCGTACCATCACGTTTCCGACTTTGATAAAGGTCGGATTGTAGCCTATCGCGATTGCGGTCTATCGTATCGCGACATTGCTGCTCGCGTTGGTCGAGATCCAATGACTGTTAGCAGAATATGGAATCGGTGGGTTCAGGGGGGGTAATACGGAACGCCGTGCTGGATACCAACGGCCTCGTATCACAAGCAGTCGAGATGACAGGCATCTCATCCGCATGGCTGTAACGGATCGTGCAGCCACGTCTCGATCCCTGAGTCAACAGATGGGGACGTTTGCAAGACAACAACCATCTACACGAACAGTTCGACGTCGTTTGCAGCAACATGGGCTATCAGCTCGGAGACCATGGCTGCGGTTTCCCTTGACGCTGCATCACAGACAGGAGCGCCTACAATGGTGTACTCAACGACGAACCTGTGTGCACTAATGGAAAAGCGTAATTTTTTCGGATGAATCCAGATTCTTACGGTATGTTAATAATTTTTACTTATGGACCGACTGACAGCAGCTGAATAAAACACAATTTTAGTGCCATACGCGTTTCGCCTTTATTTTCTGCAAGGCATCATCAGTGGCAGGTTGCGTGGACAATTTCCTACATATTACGCTCCTGTTGCATTTTTGGTATTGTTCTTCGTCTTATGAACGCCAATTTGCGGTTTTTTCCCCATTCCACAACACTGTGCACTGAACGCTTGTTTTAAAGCAATGTTTTGGTTTCTGTTGCCGACTGTCAAATATACCGTAATATTACATGCAACTGAGGAAGACAGGACCACAAAAAGTTGAGAATGTAGCCAAACATTTGGCAAAACGTAATTTTTTCCAGATGAATCCAGGTTCTGTTAACAGCATCATGATGGTCGCATCCGTGTTTGGCGAAATCGCAGTGAATGCACATTTGAAACGTGTATTCTTTATCGCCATACTGGCGTATCACCCAGCGTGATGGTATCGGGTGCCATTGGTTACACGCCTCGGTCTCCTCTTGTTCGCACTGACTGCACTTTGAACAGTGGACGTTACATTTCAGATGTGTTACGACCCGTGGCTCTACCCTTCATTCGATCCCTGCGAAACCCTACATTTCAGCAGGATAATGCACGACCACATGTTGCAGGTCCTGTACGGGCCTTTCTGGATACAGAAAATGTTCGGATGCTGCCCTGGCCAGCTCATTCTCGAGATCTCTCACCAATTAAAAACGTGTGTTCAATGGTCGTCAAGAAACTGTCTCGTCACTATACGCCACTCACTACTCTTGATGAACTGTGGTATCTTGTTGAAGCTGCATGGGCAGCTGTACCTGTACACGACATCCAAGTTCTGTTTGACTCAATGCCCATGCGTATCACGGCCGTTATTACCACAGGAGGTGGTTGTTCTGGGTACTGATTTCTCAGGATCTATGCAACCAAATTTCTTGAAAATGTAATCACATGTCAGTTCTAGTATAATATATTTGTCCAATGAATACCCGTTTATCATCTGTATTTCTTCCTGGTGTAGCAATTTTAATGGCTATTAGTGTACTTTTTAAGACAACTGGAAATGATTCCTTCCTTAATCGTACAAGAATGATCTTGGATGGGAAAACAGATTACCCATCAGAATAAACACAACTGAAGTTGGCAGCGGCAGACAGTAGGCTTGGCAAGGCGATGTGATGCAGACGGTTGTATTCAGGCCTCTGCACGGCTACACCGCCCGTAGTTCCGCTATTAGCATCAAGTCTCATGCCACGTCGTCCACCCACGAGCATTGTTTGCGTACTCGGCCAAAACAATCTCCGGGCTCGCCCGGCCCACCATTGACCACGTCACTGCAAGGACGACGACTGAGAGGGTCAGCGCCCTCTCTCGGCAGCTAGCGTGACTTCCAGCGCGTCTCGCTGCGGCGCCCCCTCCCTTTCGAATCGTTCAGCGCGCTCCTAAACAAGCGACCGCGACCAATCGTAAAGCGGCAAAGCGCCGGCGCGAGAAACAGCCGACACACCAATCGTACCAAAGATACGTTACGGCTGAGATGGCAGAGCCGCAGTGAATCACCAAAATAGCGTCTACCACAGACGCTCGTTACAAGCAACGTGCTATAATGGAAAGCTTCGTCGCGGTAAAACAAACCTTGCCTAACATCCATGAACGTTAGTCCTACGTTTGGGAATGACACTGGAGATAGAATTGGGGCGATGGATAAAGAGATTTAAAGCGTTAGGAAGAGCAGAAGCTTACCTCCATTACTGGAAACGTTCAGGACGTCGTGTCACGGCCATATGCTTTCGACATGGTAAATCACGCGGTTGGCATTATTCCTGCAGCCCGTCGCACTCCAGTTCGACACTTTTCTCTACAGCTATTGGAGAACTTTGGACTTGTATGAAACTCTAGGACATTGAAAGGTTCTGACCGTAAGATTCATACAAACGACATATCATACCAACTGTTGGAGCAGTTTGAGGCCAATGAAGAGACCTGTCTGACACGCATTGTCACACATGACACTAGCTGGATACATTATTTTGCGCTGGAAGCAAAAAACAGTCACTGGCCTACATGCTGACTGCAGTCAACAAAAAAGAAGAAATCAAAGGTCCCTCTGCTGGAAAAGTTTTCATGACTCCCTTTTGGGGTGTTTATAATATTATTCTTGTGTAAGTGATACCAAAAGACTCAAGCTTTAATTGTAGGTATATGTGCAGACTTTGAACACACTGAAGAATCGTTCCCAGCGTGTTAAGTCTGATAACAGTCTAAAAAAATCTTGTTCCGACACGACAATGCACACCCACATACGTCTGAGAACAGGGGAACACATCCCCAAATTGCCTTATCCAATCTATGCACCAGACCTCGCAGCCTCGGATTTTCGTCTTTTTGGGCCACTTACGGATCTTGCAAGTGGGACAAACTTTGAGGAGGGTGACAGCGTACACATGCAGTGAGAATATAACTGCGAACACAGGATATCCTCTTACCCAACGCTTGCGTAACGCCGATGAACCTGACATACACCATGCGGAAAAATAGTAGATGTAAATTAAATGTTGACTGATATTCTCAACAAATTCCAACTCTAAAGGACGAATATGGTCCGAGAGAATAATTGTGGACAATTGTTTATTGACTCACCATCGTAAATTAGGCAGTTAGATTAGGATTTGACAAGCACTCAGGACACGAAAGCGGTGCACACGCGTGTAACAGTGGAGCTCTCGACGGCTCTCCTTTAGTTCGCGCTGGCAGTCAGTTTCGCTACGTGACCCCACTACTCACTGGTTGACTAAATTTAGCGCATCGTTCGTGGCGATAGTTAAATGTCACTGAAGTTGGGAGGCATGTGGAGTTTTGCCCTCGGAATCTGAGTAGCCGTGTGTGCGAATTTCCATGGTTATTATCAACAGCTAGGGGGAACTCCAGAGAAGTTGGATGGTGGGCTAAGGGTGATCTGATATGTACTATCCGATACAAAACCTTCCGTCTTGAATGTGTTGGCGAAACTGGAATGATAACGGAAGCGATCTGGTGGCGTCCTCTGTGGCGGTCGTCAGATACAAGACGGAGTGCAACACAGACGGATAGTGTGAACAGGGCACTAGGGTATTTTGCTGTGTATGTGTGTGTGTGTGTGTGTGTGTGTGTGTGTGTGTGTGTGTGTATGTGTACGTGTGTGTGTATGTGTGTGTGTGTGTGTGGCCAATGGTGATTTTTTGGTGACTGGGTGACTGGTGCTTAAAGAGGATGTAGTGTAACGACGTAAGTTTTTTTATAACCGATTTTCGTTTGATATATGACCATGTGCAGACTTCGTCACCTACGTCAGTTACAACACACTTCAAAATGATTTATATGTTTTTTAAATTGTCATAGAATGGTTCTTGAACGAAACTGTAGAACATCAGTTGAGTCGTATGCAAAGAATTACATCACTTGGGCCAATTGGTTTTCGTAAACCTTTTCGATTTAAATTTCGTTTGTTTCTCCTCAGAAATTATATTGACACACGTTATCTTGATCTAATCGATATCAGAATCACACATTAAATAAACTTTTGAGATTCAAAGTTTCGATGAACGCTGTCAGAATCAATAATCTTGTCAAGTATATTGTTATTCCGTTCACATAATTCTTCATAAATAAATCCTCAGAACACGTGTTTCAACTTTAGTAGCATACACTATTTTATTAGCTTCCTACACATACAGATGTGAACTTGACCGTTGACAAACAATGACTGACTTTTCAATAAGATTAAGCTCTATATGACGTCATTGTTGTACAAAAAGAGTATAAAAAATTCATTTTTAATTTTTAGAAGCACGACGTAACAACTCGGTTCCAGGATCTTCTGTTGCTCCTTGGCTGTCGACCCGCGACGTTTAGTGGCCAGCAATTTCCTCTCTGGTCGCGGCAACGAAGATGCTGTCTCCGTTCGTTGCGCCGTCCTCTCCGTACATGAAACACATAAAAAAAAAATACAAAACCTTTTAGATAATTTACAGCTATTCCAAATATTAAGAAAAATACATAAACAAAACTAAATTAAACTTATAGTCACCTGCAAACTGGGCTGACATTGGTGGATGGGTGACGCTTAATTTCGTCCCACTACATACCCCACCCACAAGCTCAGTTTGTCAGGTTTTAACCAAAAATAAAACTTTTCAATATACAATATTTAACTGTTAATACATTTTCCTCACATTTTACGTAATCTAGAGTCCTTGCTCTAAGATAGATTTATTCCTTTTAATACGATATTGTTGTGACTATTTGTCATTTACTCTTAATTGTGCTATTATGGTAATTCATAACCAAATATATGGAGATTACTCCTCTTCATTTAATAGTTGCTAATAAATACTAATTTAGTACGTTCTTTAACGTTGTTACGTTAGGACAGAGCGTTCAAATTGTGATAAATTAGTTTCAATTTTATTCACTTACTAGAGTTATTCTTTCCAAAATTGTATATTACTAATAAGTTTCTCACAATAACTAATGGTACTATTTACTTTATGTCATTCTTTTCCCTAATGCCTTATTTATGTCTGAGGTCAAGAAGAAATCAAGCAAAACTTTCTTTAGAATCTCGGCACGGCTTTATTTACCTTGGACACCCTGTTGGGTAATGGCAATTTATTTAGGAGAAACAAGCGAGAGAGCCCCGTTTGGTGTGTTCTATATTAACACTATTACAAACCTCTATTAAAGGCACTCTACTATGTTCTCGTGAGCCATATACCTCTGGACGCCCATGGTCCCTAAAATAATTAACCATCCCCTTTGGTTCCTACTATCCGAGTAAATTTAAGATATACAAAATTCCTTTTGACCTAATAGCAAAATTTCTTCCATATAAATCCCCCTTTTGGTTATCTTTCTCTTTTTGAAGTACCAGTAGATTATTGTAGAACACTTGTTTAAGCATTCTGTTTAATTCTTTAAAATAATACGTAACTATCACGAAAACTTCACATTAATAAACTATGAACGCTCTTCCGTGTGTAACATATACTAAATATTAACTTATTTAGGAATGAAGGGTTTCATTTGATCAACACTATATAATCCCTTAATTACACCTGATGAAGGTTCCATAAGAAGTAACGCTTTGGCATGTACAATCTTATGTATAACATATGGACCTTCAAAGATAAAGAAGAATTTTCTACATTCCTTACCGATCCTAGAACTTTTAGGATGAGATCGTACTAACACAAGATCTCCTACCTGAAATGAGGGTTCTATAGCATGTTGATTATAACTTTTAATTCTCCGTTCGGCACTTTTAACAATCTGTTCGCAAACTTTTTCGTCTGGAATGCATTGTTGGATCTCATTTACTGGTGGCCAAGGTAGAGCAGCTAGTAAAGGCTCACCTATAATTCGTTTGCCTAAAATTTCTATAGGTGATAATCCCGCCGTTAGGTGAGGCAATTCATTTAATATCTTTTTGAATTCAGGCATTAGTTTGGCCCATCTAGTATGTTTATGTGCACAATAAGTTCTACATAATCGTCCTAATTCTTTCATGACTCTTTCTACTAAATTACTTTGAGGATGATATTTCGAAATTAAGATATGTTTGATTCCATATTGTTTTATCATATCTTGAAATCTTTGACTAATAAAAGCACTACCGTTGTCAGACATAAGTCGTTTAGGTATGCCCCAGTTAACAAAGTAATTTCGGGTGAGGCAGCGTATAACGCTTGCTGTATTCGCTCGTTTCAAAGTATATAGCTTCACATGTTTGGACCAACATTCCATTACAACAAACACATAAGTTAATCCTCCTGAACTACGAGGCAGAGGGCCGAAAAAATCTAATGACAGTAGATCCCACAGACCTCGAGGAATTACAGCATATAATTTATAACGCTTAGATTTGTTATTAACTTTAACCTTTTGACAGGTTTCACAAGCCCTAATAATACTTCTCACAATACGGGACATATTTTTGAAATAATAATACTTCATTAGATGTTTAATACATTTATGAATTCCAAAATGCCCGTAACCTTCATGAATATAAGTGATTAACTCGTACACAACAGTTTTCGGAATGCAGATTTTCCATCTTTGATGTTCCCTAAGTGCTTTCCAATACAACAAGTCATTAAAATATAACCACACGCCCCGGGTGTTAACTGTTTCGTCCCCATTATTAAGGTTTTGTATAAGGTCCCTATATTGATCGTCATTTCTTTGATTGCTTCTAATAGCAGTTACTATCCGTTTAACCTTACGTTCGTTCTCCTGAGTTAAAAGGAAATAAACATGGTAATTTGTTCCTGGTTCTTCTGCAATGTTAATATTCTCCATTCCTACGGGAAGCCTCGACAAAGCATCCGAAACTACATTCTGAGATCCTTTTATATACCTAATTTCGTACTGAAATTCTTGCAAGCATAATACCCAACGTAATAGCCTACGGTGAAGTAACCGACAATTGTTCAAAAAGATTAAAGCCTGATGATCAGTATATACAATTGTTTTTATTCCCATTAATAGTCCTCTAAGTCGTTGAAAACCCCATACCACTGCGAGAGCTTCCTTCTCGGATACAAAATAATTTCTTTCATGTTTATTTAAAGTTCTACTAGCGAATCCAATAGGCCGATATAATCCCTCTTCATTGGTCAGATCACCTTGGAATATTACACAAGACACACCATAATCAGAGGCATCCGTACACATACAAAAGTCCTGATTGAAATCTGGGTGGTATAACATTTTTGCTTCGGTTAACGCTCCTTTTATCTTATTAAAAACTTCCTCTTCCTCTTGTCCCCATAGCCATACTGACTTCTCTTTTAATAAATCTAGTAATCTAGGATTAACAATATCCTGCCCCCGAAGAAATCTTCTCAGAAATCCTACCATTCCTAAGAATGATTTCAGTTGTTTCCGATTTCTAGGACTCGGGCATCGAGCAATAGCTTCAATACGTGCTGGGTCTGGCCTAATACCTTTACTGTCCACTATATGCCCCAAAAATCTCACTTCCTCCTTTCCGAAGTAAGACTTAGATAATTTTAAAGTAATTCCTCTGTCAATTAAACGGTTAAACAATTCCCGTAATATCGTTACGTGTTCTTTCCACGTTTTAGTAGCTACCAAAATATCATCTACATATAAAATAATCTTTTGTAACAATTGCTGACCCAAAGCAGAATCTAATGCCCTAATGAAAGTTGACGCTGATATATTAAGTCCAAAAGGCAAAACTTGGAACTGATATGATCTGCCTTCAAAAAGGAAAGCCGTATATTGCCGAGAATCCGGGTGTAATGTTACTTGATGGTAGCCGGCGGTTAGATCCATTGTACTCATATAACGAGAACCAGCAATCTTAAGAAGTACGTCCTCCATAGGAATAGGTCTGTCTCCTTCCATCTCTATAATTTTATTTAATTCACGGGCATCCAGAACCAGTCGTACCCCACCAGTAGCTTTCTTAACTACCCACAACGGACTGTTAAAAGCGCTACATGATCGTTCGATAATGTTTTGTTCTAGCATCTTACTTATTTCTCTACTAGCCGGTTCTTTGAATTGTACTGGAATAGGATAAGGTTTCTTAAAGAATGGTTTTTGATCTTTAATCTTAAGTTTACAAACGTAATCTTTAATTCTCCCCGGTTCATCTGAGAAGATGGCTCTAAATTCTAACAACAAAGATTCCAACTCTTCCTTTTCTTGGTCGGATAGACAATTCGTAGAATAACATTTTTCTTTCACTTCGGTTTCGATACTATTACTAGCTTGACATTGGTATACTGCATACTCAAGATCACTAAAATCTGTTAATAGGTTCATGGTCGGTGCATACTTAATCTGTAAGGATTCGTAGCAATTTTCAGGTACTTGATTATTAGAAAACCTCACTTTAAAAGCACATGCCTCCTTATGGATAGTTAAGGAAGAGTCTTTAAAATCTAATATAGCTTTATATTTACACAGCCAATCTATACCTAAAATTATGGCCACATTTAAGTTGGCTACGATGAGTACAGAGTGAGCAATTAATTGTTTCGCAATTTCAAAAGTTAAATAAACTTCCTCAGTAATATTTTGACTTCTTTTACCAGTAACTCCTATAATTTTCACCCCAGTTACAGGTAAGGTTGGGAAATTCCAATATTTTCTTTTAAGCTGAAATAATTCTTTAGATAAAATACTTACTTCGCTACCCGAATCAATTATAATATTCACTTCGGTATTTTTAATATAACCTTTAATAACGGGTTTATAAGTTATATTCTCCCTTATCTGATTGTCTTCCTGAAGCAAATCTTGTTGCCAGTCACCGTCCTTTTGGCAGCTTAATGATAAATTGCAATTGGGTCTTGTATAATCTTGACTAACAGTTCCCTTTAGTTGACCCGTACTAAAGGACTTTACTAGTTTTCCGAACTTTCTATGATAACGTCACCTACCACTTGGCCTTCATTAATTACTTGAGGATGATTTATCTCATGATCATTATTGTGTAATTTCCGCACTTTAGAGTTATTACCACGATTTTGTTGGCTCTCTTTATCTTTAGATTGACGTTTTATATAACAAAACCGGCTATGATTGCTGTTGTTAGCTTTTCGTGGTTCTGAATTATTATTATTTCGAGGATTGCCATTTCTACAAAATCTAAACTTCTCGTCTTCCCTTTCTCTATTAAGTATATCTAACTGCTCTAAATATCCTAACAATTCGCACGGCTGTGACCATTCTCTTTCTATCATTCTTTCCTTTACATAATACGGTAACCTACTAATTAGGACTCGTATTAAATGACTTTCAATAATTGGTTCTTCAATTAATTTAGCACGGTTTAAATGCCATTCAAAATAATTCCTATAACCTCCGCACCGTTTAGAATATGGAGGAGGGTCTAACAACTCTAAAGTTAAGTGTTGTTGTTTTCCTCTTGACCAATAATTTTGTTTAAACTACTTAACAAAATCATCCCAGTCCCTAAATTCAGTTCTATGCAGTACTGCCCATTCCGCAGCTTCTGCTTCTAAATGTCCTATTACAAATTGAATGCGTTTTTCATTACGCCATTTAGGAGATAATGATGTTTCAAAAGCTTTTATAAAGATTATAGGGTGAAGTTCGCCTCCTGGTTTGAATACAGGAAATCGACTTGCTACATATGAATTCGTCGTTATGTCATCCAAACATTCGGCGAGAGAAATAGTCGGATTTTGTTTAGATTGCAGAGACGAAGTTGCATCGGATTGGCTTGCCGTGATTTCTTTATTCATATTGTTGTCATCCGAGCTAGCAAATTCGATGCGACTGTTGTCTCTGATTACGTTATTGCTTCTACTACTTGACATGTTTCCATTATTATCTAATTCCGATAACCGTTTAGTAATTTCCTGTATTCACATTTCTGTATTGGATACGCGATTAGCTAATATCGATTCTTCACTGTGTTCACGATGTGAACGCTCTGTACCTTCGTCAGTGTTATTACCTTTGGCAGTCTCAAGGTTACTGCATATTTCAGTAATTAAAAATTTCATGTTTTCGATTTCGGTATGATCCTTTTCTACTTGATGAGTTAATGTCTCTAATTCTACATAATCTATTGAAGAAATCTCTACAGGTTTGTTAGAGACCTCTTTAATAGATTCCAATAATTCTCTACGAACAGTTTCCGTTTGCATAGAAAATTCATCTCGTAACATATCGTTATTTTTTCTGTATTTCATTTACAACTAAGATAGTGACACTATCTAGTCTCTCGGTTAAGTCAGTAATATCGTTTCGCATGCGAGCTTTTTCCTCGCGCGATTCCTGGATATGTTCTTCTAATCTTTTACAATTATCAGCAATCTTATTACTAGGTCCTACTAGTTTTTCCTGCATTTCAATTTTAGAAGACTCTATTTTACCACTTAATTCTCGACTGGTTTCATTAAGATATTCCTGTAACCTGTCTGTAGATTTTCTTAGCTCCCCTTTTAATCTAGCAGTAGATTCCTCGTTAGACTGTTTTAATTCCTGTTTTAGTTCCTCTTTTAATCTAGCAGTAGATTCCTCGTTAGACTGTTTTAATTCCTCCTTTAATCTAGCATTAGATTCTTCGTTAGATTGTTTCAATTTAGCGATCGCCCTAAAAAGGGATCTCATGCTCCTATCGGAAATAGACTGCTCTTCGTCTGACATTTCACTTCCCGACATTATTGTAAGATATTAACTAGTTACACACGCAGACTTGTAATCAACAATCCTGTAAAAGCACACTCCCTATGTACAACACTCCACTTCCAACTTGAAACAAACTCACCGGACACTAATATTGTAATTTGTAGTTCTCGATGATCAGTGTGCTGCTATGGGCTGCAGAAGTAACAGCCGTCGATGCAGCCGCTGAGATGCTGCGACCCGGCTTCCGCAACCGGCAGGACGCTGAGTTGAACACCGGAGACGTCACTGGCTGCAACCACTGCCGGCACCGCCGTAGACAGGCGAGGCCCTCAGCAACACCTCTAATACCAGCCGGAGGAACGCCCCGCAGCTGACGTACTGGGCCTATTAGTTTAGGGAGAAAAAAGGTTGTCGGGGTTTGCAGCGTTCAGCTGCTGCCCTTCTCGAGGAACAACTGCGTGACCGTACTGCTTGGCTGCGCTCCGTCAGATGCCCACACCCTCGAAGTCGCCGCTGGCTGGTGAAGGCTCCACGAAAACTCGCGTTGACTCCCGAAGTACTCTTGAGGTTTTGTTTCGTACCTGTGTGCCTTAGTTGCACACAAGTCCTGTTTCTAAGGTCGCCACGGTGTGGTGTAACGACGTATAGGTTTTTTTATAACCGATTTTCGTTTTATATATGACCATGTGCAGACTTCATCACCTACGTCAGTTACAACCCACTTCAAAATGATTTATATGTTTTTTAAATTGTCATAGAATGGTTCTTGAACGAAACTGTAGAACATCAGTTGAGTCGTATGCAAAGAATTACATCACTTGGGCCAATTGGTTTTCGTAAACTTTTTCGATTTAAATTTCGTTTGTTTCTCCTCAGAAATTATATTGACACACGTTATCTTGATCTAATCGATATCAGAATTACACATTAAATAAACTTTTGAGATTCAAAGTTTCGATGAACGCTGTCAGAATCAATAATCTTGTCAAGTATATTATTAATCCGTTCACATAATTCTTCATAAATAAATCCTCAGAACACGCGTTTCAACTTTAGTAGCATACACTATTTTATTAGCTTCCTACACATACAGATGTGAACTTGACCGTTGACAAACAATGACTGACTTTTCAATAAGATTAAGCTCTATATGACGTCATTGTTGTACAAAAAGAGTATAAAAAATTCATTTTTAATTTTTAGAAGCACGACGTAACAACTCGGTTTCAGGATCTTCTGTTGCTCCTTGGCTGTGGCCAGCAATTTCCTCTCTGGTCGCGGCAACGAACATGCTGTCTCCGTTCGTTGCGCCGTCCTCTCCGTACATGAAACACATAAAAAAAATACAAAACCTTTTAGATAATTTACAGCTATTCCAAATATTAAGAAAAATACATAAACAAAACTAAATTAAACTTATAGTCACCTGCAAACTGGGCTGACATTGGTGGATGGGTGACGCTTAATTTCGTCAAGGACTGAGGGAGAATCATTGTCCGCTATCCACCAGTATCTCCCACTGTATCTTTAAATATAGACTATAAGAGGCTGTGGCACAGACTGTCCCAGATCCTCCAGCGTGCTTGTTTTCTTTTACTGTCTTCACCACATTCCATTTCCTGATGAGACTGTGTGTTCAATGGATCTGGTTTCAACAAGTGTGTACTGTTTTGGGTGTTAGAATATAATTACTGATGAAATTGAATTGTAATTCATAGTCTGTGACGATAGTCTATGGGATATCTGAAACTGAAGTGAATTTACAAAATTTTCTATGTTGTGAAAGGAAGTAGGTGATATGACAAGTTACAGACCTTGGCGTTGCATTGACCTGACGTTCAATCTCATGTTCATCCTAGAAGATAACCTTAAAAAAGTAAGAGACGCTGGCAGGGGACGCTAACTGAAAGATGGCGAAAACTGTATACAGTATATAAAAAGGTGATCCTGGCAAGATACGCTAAATGGTTACGAAATTTGATCCTTCTGACAGGTTACGCGAAATGGAACAGTTACGAAATTTTTTCTAACATGGTCCGCCAAATGGAATGTTTACTGTTGGCAGAAGACGCTAAATTCCATGATATCCTAGCAGAGTCGTACACAATGAAAGTTAACACTTGGGGTGGCTATAATAAAGTGATGATTTGATTGAGAAGGTAGCCAAAATTTAGTTTACTGACAACATTCATTTGTCCAAACACACAAAAAACAAAAGAAACAAAGACAGGCCTAATTAAACCTACACAGACTATTTTCGAATGTCGTAAACAACTAACAGGTGGTTTAAGACCATAATGAACAAGGATCCTGGGTGGCAAAGGTGAGTTAAATACACGGGCCCTAAAAAAATGTGGATAACGCTATCTTTAATTGTTCTGACGCTGAACAGACTTTGACTGTTCAACCTACATTAAGCTATGTGGGTGCAACTGAGAGAAAGTGGCGATTGGGGGTTTTTACGCCTAGACAAGGCCGGCGCATCAGTACTTTACCCTTTTTGCTTCGCGCAGCGATGTAACTTGCATGTTCGCTGGTCGTACCAAGGACCAATTCGACTCACGCATGCGGCAGGGCGCCCAAGGATGCTGAGCGTCGAGACTGATAAACCAAATCGAATAAGTGTGCCCTCGGCAAACGAGTGGTCCCAGATGATTGAAGTCACACTGGCGGTGCAGTGAAAACTTCACCACAGGCTCCCCAGTCTAAACTACTCGCAAGTTTAGTCAGTCTTAGGACGGGTCCCAAGTACGAACCACTCCTGCCAGTTGCTTCCAGACCAAAGTTTACAGCCAGAGTGCCTCGCACCTCTCCAGATAAAAAAAAATTCCCGTTTTTCCGCTCAGTACACGAACGACAACGCCTTCAGTTCCGTCTTTAGCCCACCACAGATCTTTAGAGGCGTTAAATTTCCCCTCCTACACGCCAGCAGAAACTCACATCAACCAGCGCAAGAGTTGAAGAGACCTTCGTCTCTGGGAAAAAAAAGAAACAGCGAATTACTGACTTTTTAAGTTTTCGCGGTGGGAGAAGATGTTTTCCTCTGAAGGCCAGTAGCTTCCCACAGCCACAGGCAAATAGATACAATCTTACAGATCTTTATCTTAATTGTCTGTGCCTTGGAGCAAGTTAGTCCTAGCTATGTGGTGTATTAAAGAGTCTATGTCTAAACGTTCCCCAGACGCCAGCCTTTCCTTTACGTCCAAGACGGCCGATAGAAGTGGGTCACAGGCCAATTTGCAGTTTTCGGCGAACACGAAAACTTGCAAACTTTAATTAGGCGTGGCGCAGTTCACAATGCCCTGTTTACAACCCCAGTGGGTAGATGCGTTCCTTCAGTGTGTCGCATCTAGCCCAGCCCTTGGCTGGCGCCAATGCAGGTAAAGCGGACAGACACTGTCCTGCTGGAAACCTATCTCGACTAGGGGTGTTCTGTCGGCCCCTATGCGACAGTGGACCTGTCCGGCAAGATTTACAGAGGTTTGGCTCGCCGCCACTTGCTTTCCACTTCAAACACTCCGTTTCTAAGAACTGATAACCTTAAAAATTCCTCATGCTTGTAACTCCATCAGCGACCGCTCAAGCAGTTAACTTTCTGGGGTCTCCCACAAGTTGCGTAACGTTGTAACAAAAATGTTTATTTCATACGAAATATTTATGAAAAATCGGTGAGAGAGTAACTTGTCCTTTCTCAATCCTCAGTCAACATGATTACTACAAGGCCAAAGCCTTACGTCTGGTCTCTTAAAGTGGCTATGGTGGAGCAGAAAACTGATTCATACATCCATGTTGAGCCTCGATATCGAGGGATAGAATACCATCAACACTAGGAGGCCACGTCACAGTGAAAACCGTTCCACAAGCCTTGGTTATAGTGGACATGTTCCATTCTTCTGTGTTTCACATATTCCACGTTGTAGACGAGTCTTTGTCTGCGGCTGCTTTATGATACAGTTTGTCCTGACCGTAAAGTTCTCAAGAAAATGAAAGTTTTTCAAACATAGTAGAATTTCAACACATCCATCAAAAAAAGTTTTGCGTCACCTCGGTTCCGAGAGTTCCGGACCCCATACAGAAAATTGGAATAGAAATCAACATTAACATCGTTTCAGCCCTTTTTATTGCTCATGAAAACCACACATTGGACGTTGTACCATCATACAGCGAGACCTTCTGAGATGGTGCTCCAGGTTGCTGTACACACCAGTGCCTCTAATACCTAGTAGCACATCCTCTTGGATTGACACATGCCTATATTCGCCGTGGAGTACTTTCCGCAAGTTCATCAAGGCACTGTTGTTCCAGATTGCCCCACTCCTCAACGGCGATTCGACGTAGATCACTAAGAGTGGTTGGTGGGTTAGTCGTCCATAAACAGCCGTTTTCAGTCTATCCCAGGCATGGCCGATAGGGTTGTAGTCTGGGCAACATACTGGCCACTCTAGTCAAGCGATGTCGTTATGCTGAAGGAAGTCATGATGGCGGCGCGAATTGTCGTCCATGAAGACTAATGCCCGCCAATATGCTGCCGATATGGTTGCACTATCGGCCAGAGGATGGGATTCACGTATCAGACAGCCGTTAAGGCGCCTTCCATGACCACCAGCGGCGTACGTGGGCCCCACACAATGTCATCCCAAAACAGCAGGGAACCCCCACCTCGCAACTCTCGCTGGGCAGTGTGTCTAAGGCGTTCAGCCTGGCCGGGTAGCCTCCAAACACATCTCCAACGATCGTCTGGTTGAAGGCATATGCGACACTCATTGGTGAAGAGAATGTGACGCCAATCCGGAGCGGTCAATTCGGCATGTTGTTGGACCCATCTGTACCTCACTGCATGGTGTCAGGGTTCCAAAGATGGACGTCGCCATGGACGTCGGGAGTGAAGTTGCGCATCATGCAGCCTATTGCGCACAGTTTGAGTCATAACATGACGTCCTGCGGCTGCACAAAAAGCCTTATTCGACTTGGTGGCGTTGCTGTCAGCGTTCCTCCGAACCATAATCCGTAGGTAGCGGTCATCCACTGCAGTAGTAGCCCTGAGTGAGGCATGTTGTCGACAGTTCCTGCCTCTCTGTATCTCCTACATATCCAAACATCATCGCTTTGGTTCACTCAGAGAAGCCTGGACATTTCCCTTGTGCCGGCCGACGTGGCCGTGCGGTTAAAGGCGCTGCAGTCTGGAACTGTAACACCGCTACGGTCGCAGGTTCGAGTCCTGCCTCGGGCATGGGTGTTTGTGTCTGTCCTTAGGATAATTTAGGTTAAGTAGTGTGTAAGCTTAGGGACTGATGGCCTTAGCAGTTAAGTCCCATAAGATTTCACACACATTCGAACATTTGAATTTTTGAATTTTTTCAAAGAGATAGTATCGAGAGCAATTTGAGAGATATATATACCACATAAATTAATAAGTGATGGGACTGATCCCCCATGGTACATAAAACTGGTCAGATCGTTGTTGCAGAAGCAACTAAAACAGCATGCCAAATTTAAAAGAACGCAAAATCGCAAAGACTGCCAAAGTTTTGCAGAAGTTCAAAATATAGCACATACTTTGAAACACGTATGTAACGTAGCAGCGATGGTGAGGCATGATAAAATCTTTGACCAGAGAGCCATTTATCGTAGTTAGTCTGCGCTTGACCGCGCGAGTGTTGCGAGCGAGAGTCTGTCAGTAGTCGTCATGCAGTACAGTTGCGAGCAGTGTCAGTAGCAGTATATCGGTAGTAGCAGTCGAGTGCAGTCGTGTGTGAGGAGTCGGCGGGCGTCGACATGGCATTCTGGTCAAGATACAGGACGAGGTATATCATTTTTAAATGCGCTCAGCTAATAATGCAAATTAACTGTAACTAATTTGTGCAATAATCGCCCCAATAATAATTTTGATTTCAAAGCAATTTTCAACAAAAAAAAAACATTTAGTTGAACCAACGATTTCCTTCCATTTCCTTTAAAGAAAAGTTTGTTAAATTTAAAAAAAAAAAAAAATATTATTTGCAATGCATTTCCTCCAGGCCGTGGGCAACAATAAGAGCAGAAATTTGACATGCAGTTATACTGAGGTAAGAAATTAATTCTGATTTTTTTGCACAGGGCCAAAGACCGATATTTCGGTTTAATTGAGTTATCATTATCACTGAAGTTTCATTAGCATTGAATTGTTTTTCATTATTTTCGTGACAGCTTACACCTTGAGTCAGATTGCGATTCTCATTTTTATTGTCTTTGTCAGTACATTTCATTGCAGGGAGGTTACGTTTGGCTCCCATTTCTATTAAATATTGTCATTTAAATTTCGGTGGAAAGGTTACACTTGGCTCCCATTTATTATTTCTGTCCTTTTAAAATTTTGTGGGGAGGTTACACTTAGCTCAATGACCATTAGTATTCATAAATAATATCCTTTTTAAATTTCTGTGGGGAGGTTACACTTGGCGACACCCAGTCCAGGATCGTATTTCGTTGAGAATCTTTTGAAAAACAGTCAGATATCTGCTCTTATTTGCTTAGATATAATGAGGATTTGGCGCAACGCTTTTACTAATCTTGTGACTTTCTTTCTACAGGTCAACGGCAATTCGTTGCTCTGTTGTATTTGTGTGTTGCTTTTTCATTGTGCTCATTTATTTTGTGAATAATTTTGACTATTGTAAAAATGCCGCGAAAGACTGTGAATAGTGTATCGCGAGGTATTATGAACGAAATTACCGACTTAAACAACGTGACCGATAGTAATTGTGACACGCAGTGCAATGATGACAATCCTGCGGTGACTGACAATCAGTGCGTTCCAACCATTAATAATGATGTAGACCTTAATGATGAACAAACGAATTCGATTGTGTCTTGTGTTGATTTGACGACAATTGATGACACGGAGCGCACTATTGTAATGAGCGCTGCCCAGCTTAACACAACCGGTTTACTAAATTCACGTGACAAACAGACAAATTTGTCTAGTGAAAATGAACAGTGTACTGAAAGTAGGACGGATTTATTTAATTCAGAAATAATGACCGACAGTGTACATTCGACTGACAAACCTTTTTGTAAATCTCAAAATAACCAAATGGTTACAGAAAGCGAAACAATTTCAGATCCACCATTAAACAGCACAGAGAATAGAAATGCTGACCTTGAGTCGAATCCAATTATGGCATTGTTGCTACAAATGACTAAACAACTTAATGAAAATAATGAAAAACAAGACAAACTTAGTGAACAGGTCAAACAAGATAACGAAAAACTCAAACAACACTTAAATGAAAAATTAGACGACAATTCCAGACAGTTAAATGAAAAATTAGACGACAATTCCAGACAGCTTAGTGAACAAATTAGAGCCGTTGCCGCGCAGTGTCATGACACTAAGGAACAGTTGCGCGTGGAAATTGAGGCTTGTTCAAAAAAAAGTAGCGAAGAAATTAGGTCTGTTGCTCAGGAATTAAAGGAAATGCAAACAGCCGCAACAGAAACACTCAGAGACGAAATTAACGGAGTCGCTAAACAATGCTCTGAAAAAGCTACACAATTACGGGACGAGTTTAAAGCAATGACAGCAGAACTTTCGCGCACAATGTATGAAAAGATAGACACGAAATTCGAACAACAGAACACTCAGATTGACGAACGCTTTAATCTCCACATACAAAACAGTGATACGCGTTTCCGCAAATTTATTGAGGATCAAAATAAAGTAAAACATCAAGTAATGGAAACAATCACTGCTCAGAGACAGGAAGACAAACGTAAAATGTTTGCGAAGGCAAAAACGTATGTAGACAATAATATTGCCACAGTGTCCGACGAAATTAATACCATCAAACAGTCCAACACAGAATTACGTGACGAAATTTCGGATCTTAAATCGAAAACAGACACATATACAACCGATTTTCAAACAGTGACCGACAGACTCGAACAATTAGAACTAACACAGGATTCCGATGTCGTCAAAGCTGACGTTAAAAAACTGAACGAAACTACACGTAAGTTGCAAAAACAGATTAATGCGTCTGATTCTAAA
The DNA here is from genome assembly GCF_023864345.2 of Schistocerca serialis cubense. NCBI lineage: Eukaryota > Metazoa > Arthropoda > Insecta > Orthoptera > Acrididae > Schistocerca > Schistocerca serialis. The sequence continues at coordinate 636,773,969 of NC_064645.1, forward strand.
ACCGATGATCAGGTTAAAATCCTGACTGAAAAATATGATGAATTGGCCAGTCGTATTGATGTTATCGAAAGTACTAATGACAATAAATCAGACGATACTGCACCGGTTTCATTTAATCAAACACCAGAATTCCAAAATTTACAGCAAGCAATTAATGAGATGGATTCATCTAATAACACGTTGCGTAGAAAATTGTCCAGCTTACAGCAAGAAGTAACAGAGATGAAAAATATTTCAGTTAATAACACATCACAGCAGATGCCACTTTTCGAACATTTCTCAGACTCGCGCAGCGCGTATAATTTGGGTAATCTACAGAGGGTATGGGACTTAGATTCCGAACAATCACAGCTCAACAGATTCTCTTACAATCCTGAACCTGTTCCATCACACAGAGACGATCATTTTGATTACAAACATTTTCTGTCAGTGAGAAAGTTTAAAGTGTTTAAAAACGACAGAGCACAGATTCACCCGCTAGATTGGATTCAACAATTTAGCTTTGCTTTTCCACCGACTTGGCCCGTAACGCACAAACTGGAATTTATTTGCAGCTTTTTGGAAGGCGAACCGGCAACTCGTATGAGGCCGATCGCGAGACAATGTTATTCAGTAGAGGAATTTCAGAATGCTTTTCTGTCTGCGTATTGGTCGAAAACGACACAGCGCGGAATTAAAGATCAGTTAATCAGTTTGCCGAATTACGAGAACTCAAATTTTCCCAGTGTGACGCAATTTTTTGAGCACATGGTGCAACAGAACCAGTACCTAAGCGAACCGTACAGTGAATCCGCACTTATACAATTATGCATCTCAAAATTACCACGATCATTAAGGGTGTCACTTCTAACGGGCCAGCAAAAAGAAAACATTTCAGCATTCAGAGATCTTTTACAGCTTTTAGAAGTGCAGCAATCAGACTATTCTTTCGTAAACAAAAACTTCACATATAACAACCAAGGCCAACAAACGTACAGCAATTATGATCAGACGCGTAATTTTAATAGAAAAGGTAACAGACGCTTTAGGAACGACAACTACCAAAACTTTGATAACAGCCAAAATTCTAATTATCAATATCGTCAAAATTTTCAGCAACAGGAACCACACTTTAGCAACAATAGAGGTGTTTCACAACAACAACATCAAAACCAGCCGGTTAGCATACCTAACCAACAATGGAATGCACATGGTCAACCAGGCTTTAATGTTCCGCCGCGTGCACGTATAGTCCCAGATCCAACAAATAGTAACGCACGGCAGCAAGGAAACAACTACGTACAGAGAAGACAGTATTTCAATTCTTATCGCAATACACCGTATAGGAATGACTATTACGACAGACGTAAAAATAATGAGAACAATTTTCAGCGTACATCTAACAACAGTCGGTCATACCAACAGCAAAATTATACACAAGAACCTATTCTCATGAATGAACCCGACAGTAGGTATCATCCAGAGCGTAATACGTCTGGAAGAAATAACAGAACAGTACAAATAGTAGAAATGCCACAGAATCCTCCTAATAATAATAACACGTCAGATAGAATCTGACTAGATACTGCACAGGACGCATCTTCCAATAACACAAGCACTACCTTTGACACGCAAAATGTTGTTCACGAAAATGTAATTACTTTTGACGATATCAGAGACACTCTTTTGCAGGAAAGACCAGTCGTTCAGAAATCTATTTCATATCCTGTCATCGAAATTAAAATTGGTTCATCGAAATTTTCAGCAGTAATTGATTCCGGATCACCTATATCAGTAATAAATGAAGAAACTTTTAACGAGTGTAACAAAGAGAATACGTATCCGACATTACCATTAGGCAAAACAAAAGTGAAAGGAGCAGTATCGAGTAAAGGTGTAGACGTTAAATTACAGACGCATTTATCATTTTGTATTGGAGGTCATACTTTCCACACAAATTTTTGGATTGTTCCTTTATTGACAACAGACGTAATTTTAGGTACTAATTTTCTGGTACAACACGACGCAGTAGTTGATTTTCAGAATTCTTATTTAATGTTGAAGGATGAAAATATACAATTTGCTATAGAATTTCAGCACTCACTATCTGCGGAAGAGCAAACAATTAACCGCACAGAGGTCATTTCCGTATCTCGTAACATAGACTGTAATCCCACATTGTTCACGGATACGTATGTACATAACTATAACACTCCAGACGAAGCTGACTACGACGTAATACAGATGATTTCTGATAAGGTTAAAGAGAGCAGTGCAAATACAGACGACGAACGCACGCAGCTACACGAAATTCTTTTACAGCAAGCTCCAGTATTTGACAACATTCCTGGTACTATGTCCGGATTTATGTATGAATTTCAAGTCAAACAGCACGACACATTTAAAGCAAAGCATTATCCCATTCCATATATTCACAGAGAACAAGTTAAAAAGGAATTGCAGGATATGCTTGACCAAGGAATAATTGAACCGGCAGTTAGTCCGTACATAAACCCGCTGCATATTGTTAAGAAAAAAGATGGCTCACTTCGCCTTGTACTTGATTCACGTCACATTAATGACATTATTATTAATGAAACAGATCGACCACAGACATTAGAGGAACTTCTACAGAAATTTCACGGTACAGCTATTTATTCTACACTAGATTTGAAATCGGGATTTAGGCAAATTCAACTTCATCCAAATTGCAGAAAATATACAGCTTTTCTCTGTTTTGGCGACTGTTATCAATTTTGCAAATTACCATTCGGCTTAACTATTTCTTCTGCAGCTTTCATTCGCGGTTTGAACTCAATACTTCCGACAGAACTTAAGGACAGAATTACGACGTATGTAGACGACATTCTTATCGCAGAAGCTAACTGGTCTGAACACAATCTGATTCTTGAACAACTATTACAAACTTTTCATGCACAAGGACTTACAGTTAATCTTAGTAAATCGCACTTTGGCAAAACTTCCGTAAAATTTCTGGGACACGTAATTTCAGCAGAAGGCATTGCACCAGATCCGGAAAAACTTCAAGCTCTACGTGATATTACTGTTCCTACAACGAAGAAACAATTACGTAGTTTTTTGGGTTTAATTAATTTTTTTCGTAAATTTATTCATCACTCCGCTTTAGACACACCCAGGTTATGCCAATTGACAGGTAAAAACAGTATTTGGTCTTGGAATAAGCAAGCACATTCTGAATTTGTGAACCTGAAACATGCTTTGTTGAATGCTCCACTTTTATCGCACCCAGATCTTACTAGAAATTTTTCCATTGCCACCGACAGTTCCAACACAGCTTAGGCGTACACGTTTTCCAGGAAATTGAAGAAGATGGCTCTACAGTAATTAAAAACATCGCATTTGCAAGTCGCATTTTGTCACCTGCTGAGCGAAATTATTCTGTTACAGAACTTGAAACATTATGCGTTGTATGGGCTTTCACGAGATTTCGGCATTTTCTTTATGGCAGACGTACCATCGTTTACACAGACCACAGAGCGATACAATTTTTAATCTCGGCTAAATTCACTCACGACAGATTAAGCAGATGGAAACTTTATTTACAAGAATTTAATTTTACAATAGTTCACATTCCCGGCACACAAAATGTTATAGCAGACGCACTATCCCGTTCTCTCAGCAACAATCAGCAAGACATCGCAACCAACTTCTGCAAAGCAAATTTCAGTGTCATGTTCATTCAACAAGTAGCATTTGAAAACTTTATTTCATCGTCATTACAGGACATAGCACAAGAACAAAATAAAGACAACGTGTGGAAAGAAATTAAACACCTCTGGCAAGATAGGAATAATGTTACGATTAGAAACCATTACACTGTACGCAATGACATTCTGTTTCGACGCTCTCATCCTTTGGAACGCTACGCTCTTCTAGAGACCTACGGTACACCGCTGCAAGAAGGGGGGCAAGTTCCTTTGCGTACTCTGTGTAAAATCGAACTGCTATCCCATCAGGTCCAGCGGCCTTTCCTCTTTCGAGCGATTTTAATTGTTTCTCTATCCCTCTGTCGTCTATTTCGATATCTACCATTTTGTCATCTGTGCGACAATCTAGAGAAGGAACTACAGTGCAGTCTTCCTCTGTGAAACAGCTTTGGAAAAATACATTTAGTATTTCGTCCTTTAGTCTGTCATCCTCTGTTTCATACCATTTTGCTCACAGAGTGTCTGGACATTGTTTTTTGATCCACCTACCGCTTTGACAAAAGACCAAAATTTCTTAGGATTTTCTGCCAAGTCAGGACATGGAACTTTACTTTCGAATTCATTGAACGCCTCTCGCATAGCCCTCCTCACACTACATTTCGCTTCGCGTAATTTTTGTTTGTCTGCAAGGTTTTGGCTATGTTTATGTTTGCTGTGAAGTTCCCTTTGGTTCGGCAGCAGTTTTCTAACTCGGTTGTTGTACCACGGTGGCTCTTTTCCATCTCTTACGAACTTGCTTGGCACATACTCATCTAACGCATATTGTACGATGGTTTTGAACTTTGTCCACTGATCCTCAACACTATCTGTACTTGAGACAAAACTTTTGTGTTGAGCCGTCAGGTGCTCTGAAATATGCTTTTTGTCACTTTTGCTAAACAGACAAATCTTCCTACCTTTTTTTAATATTTCTATTTACGGCTGAAATCATCGATGCCGTAACCGATTTATGATCGCTGATTCCCTGTTCTGTATTAACAGTTTCAAATAGTCCGGGTCTGTTTGTCACCAGAAGGTCTAATATGTTATCGCCACGAGTCGGTTCTCTGTTTAACTGCTCAAGGTAGTTTTCAGATAAAACACTTAAAAAAAATTCACTGGATTCTTTGTCCCTGCCACTCGTTATGAACGTTTGAGTCTCCCAGACTATATCCGGCAAATTAAAATCTCCACCCAGAACTATAACATGGTGAAGAAATCTACTCGAAATATTTTCCAAATTATCCTTCAGGTGCTCAGCCACAACAGCTGCTGAGCCAGGGGGCCTATAGAGACATCCAATTACCATGTCTGAGCCTGCTTTAACCGTGACCTTCACCCAAATCATTTCACATTTCGGATCTCCGTCAATTTCCTTCGATACTATTGCACTTCTTATCGCTATAAACACGCCTCCCCCTTCACTGTCCAGCCGGTCTCTGCGGTATACATTCCAATCTGAGTTTAGGATTTCATTACTGTTTACATCTGTTTTCAGCCAACTTTCTGTCCCTAGCACTATATGGGCGTTGTGACCGTTTATTAATGAGAGCAGTTCTGGGACCTTTCTTTAGACGCTCCTGCAGTTTACTATTAGCACATTAATATTGTTATTCCCTGTTGCATTTTGCCTACTCCTACCTTGTCGCGCCCCAGGAGGCGTGTTGTCGGCCTAGGGAGGGAATTCTCTAACCTAAAAAACCTACATGTGCACTCCACACGTACTCCGCTACCCTTGTAGCCGCTTCCGGCGTGTAGTGCACGCCTGACCTCACAGGAAGATCCGTACCTAAAGACTGGAAAATTGCTCAAGTCACACCAATACCCAAAAAGGGAAGTAGGAGTAATACGCTGAATTACAGTCCTATATCACTAACGTCGATTTGCAGTAGTGTTTTGGAACACATAGTGTATTGGAACATTATGAAATACCTCGAAGAAAACGATTTATTGACACATAGTCAGCACGGTTTAAGAAAACATCGTTCTTGTGAAACACAGGTAGCTCTTTATACTCATGACGTAATAAGTGCTATCGACAAGGGATGTCAAATTTATTTCATAGTTTTTGATTTCCAGAAGGCTTTCGACACCGTTCATCGCAAGCGTCTTCTAACCATACTGCGTGCCTACGGAGTATCGCCTCAGTTGTGCGACTGGATTCGTGATTTCCTGTCAGAAAGGTCACACTTCGTAGTAATAGACGGAAAGTCATCGAGTAAAACAGAAGTAATATCCGGCGTTCCCCAGGGAAGTGTTATAGGCCCTCTATTGTTCCTGATCTATATTAACGACCTAGGAGGCAATCTGAATAGAGCTCTTAGATTGTTTGCAGATGATGCTGTCATTTACCGTCTTGTAAAGCCATCGGATGATCAAAACGACATGAAAAATGATTTAGATAAGATTTATGTATGGTGCGAAAAATGACAATTGACCCTGAATAAGGAAAACTAAACACTTAGGGATCACAATTACAAATAACATCAACTGAAACGAACACATAAATAATGTTGTTGGTAGAGCAAACCAAAGACTGCGATTCATTGGCAGAACACTTAGAAGGTGCAACAGGTCTACCAAAGAGACTGCTTACATCATGCTTGTCCGCCCTATTCTGGAGTACTGCTGTGCGGTGTGGGATCCGCAACAGGTGGGACTGACGGATGACATCGAAAAAGTACAAAGAAGGGCAGCTCGTTTTGTATTATCGCGAAATTGGGAAGATAGTGACACAGACATGATACGTGAATTGGAGTGGCTATCATTAAAACAAAGGCGTTTTTCATTGCGTCGGGATCTTCTCATGAAATTCCAATCACCAGTTTTTTCCTCCGATTGCGAAAACATTCTGTTGACACCCACCTACATAGGGAGAAATGATCATCACGATAAAACAACATAAATCAGGGGTCGCACAGAAAAATTTAACTGCTCGTCTTTTCCGTGTGCCATTCGAGAGTGGAACGGTAGAGAGACAACTGGAAGGTGATTCACTGAACCCTCTGCCAGGCACTTAAATGTGAATAGCAGAGTAATCACGTATATGTAGATGTAGAACTGATCGCTTGTCGGACCCCCTCCGTCTAATAGGCACAGCTCATGCATGGTTGTTTACATCTTTGCGTGGGTTTAATGACATTTCTGAACAGTCAAAAGTTACTGATACAATATCAACGTCTATCTTCAGGAGTTCTGGGAAATGGGCTGATACAAAACCTTTTTTTGATGTGCGTCTAATCAGGTTATCGACGTCCAGGCTGGGGCAACGGGAAACATAATCTGTTTTAGAATGTTAATATGTTGAACTGAAATAGCTACAGTACAGGGTGTATCAAAAAGAACCTTCCAATTGGCACGTCTATATTTCTCAAACTAATGAACATATTCAATGAATTCGGTTTTTGATGAACGGGAAACTCGTAAAGCTATTTTTTTGGTTCCTTTTCGTAGGTGTTCGATATGACCGCAATAGATGAATGGTATATGCCAATGCGGTATACAAATCGTTCCCACATACCAGCGAGCATGCCTTGAGTTACAGCTGCTGTTATGAGATGTCTTAGTTCATTCACTGTTAGTGGTAACGGAGGCACATAAGCAGTGTCTTTTATAAATCCCTCAAGAAATAATCACATACAGTCAGGTCCAGTGACCGTGAAGGCCAGTAATGTAAAGCTGAATCATTTGGTCCAGTGCGACTGATCTATCGTTCAGTAATCCTTTGATTTAAAAATTCTTACACCTCCAGTTACCAGCGTGGCAGTGCCCGATCCTGTTGGTAAATGAAGTCGTTCGAATCAGTCTCCAACAGTGAGAAAAGGAAGTTCTCAAGCCTGTCGCGATATATGCTTCCTGTAACAGTGTTCTCGGCAAAGAAACGAGGACCATACTCCTTTTCCCGTGAAACTACACAAAACACATTAGAGTTTGGAGTGTCCCTCTCATGTTGTACTAGTTCGTGTGGCTATTCCGTAACCCATATTCTCACATTGTGACGGTAAACATTTCGATCTAAATGGAATGCTGCTTCGTCACTAAAGACTGAGCGTGGAAGAAAACTGTCGTACTCCATCTTGCCAAGAACTAAATTACAGAACCCCACACATTGTTGTTTGCCACCTTCACGAAGAGCTTGCAGTTTGTATGTTTCATGTGTAAACGTAGGCACAACAGACGCCAGACGGAGACATCGAGGGGCACGTTGGGCTGTCGAGCTGCACGGTGAACGGATTCCTGAGGACTGCCTGTGAAACTATGACGGATGCGTTCGATGTCTGTGTCAGACACTCGGGGACGGCCAGACGGTTTGCTTTTACACAAACAATATTTCGTGCCATCATCTATGGTCTATGCTGTTGGACGGCGCACACCATACCTTGCAGGAAAGTCACACTGAACAGTTATTACTGGTCCGCAGTGTGTAGATCGTAGAACACAAAACGCTTTATGTTGTCCCTACTCCATTTTTACTGGAACGGAAGTGGGCGCACATTGCTGCTACCTAGCGGTAACCATGTAAAACTCGAGAGTTTGTTCATTTTAACAGTAGGCTGTTCACGCACATATCTCAAACAACATACTAGTTATGATTTTTTTAATGAGATGATTCATTTTAATATACTCTGTACATTTCATACATTGACGCTTCTTAATAATTCTCAGCACTCCAATTGCTCTGTCATTTTTTTAAGATAGGCAGGCAATACTTTTCACGAGGCCGACTATGACTGTCATAAAATGAATTTTTATGTCATAGAAAAGATGTGCAATTGGAAGACCAAATAATCGGTGACTAATGCACCGCTTTCAGTGGTTGATGTAAGCAGCAGTTCTGGAAACGTATGCAGTAATTTATCAGTCCCTTTCAGTGACAATTTGGCGGTGATGCTATGTTGGGCAGCGTCTGTTACCTAACCAACGTTTTCTATGGCATGCTGGTGGCCAGAAGCGATGATTTCTTTAGCGACTGAGGTTCCTTGTTACGTTCTCACAATCGTAAGGTAGGTTTGTTTCTTACACAATAAGTTGTGATAACTTTGACATACGATCCTCTGTAACATACTGCTATATGGAACAAATGACCTAATCAGTCAGAATAACTGTAAGGCAATAATAGATGGAGGACTCTGTATTTCAAAGGGTTCTGTTTCAACACACGAACAGCGATGTAAATTCTACAAATATTATTGCTTTGTGCACCTCTTATGATAATATAATTTGCTCACTCCCTTACTACCTGAAGCAGATTTTTCAAAGAATGCTTAAATATGGTAGCTGATCATCTCAATCCAAGTGACAACACTGAAATCGATGGTGATCTGGGTAAATTTACAATAGATATCGCCCAGGGTATTAAAGACTCTTTATTGATAAGTGACATGCGCTTTAACAAAAAAATTAGTTCTGTTGGTACAGGATGATATATGTTCAGTTACGCTAACAATGATCGATGCGATCTAATTTCGTTTTTAATCTTCTTTAATTATGTAGAGTGAGAGATGAGTGCTCATAACTCTAGACACTGCCAATGGATGACACTGTCCGACCTACTGCAGGAGCAATTAACTCTGAAAATACGTACAGAGTGATCCTTAGATATGGAATCAGCCTTCTAAAGCAAAAACTGCTGGATAAACTGTGAGGCTATGTTACCGACATGGTAGCGATTTTGGAGCGCCATTTTGGAGGTAACTCATAATTTCCAAATACAAAGGGGTTCACATGACATATCAGGGAGATTGAGATTCGTGCCAGAAAAACGACGGTGCCTTTCACGGTGCCTTTCATTTGAGAGTAGCTGTATTCATGCTCGTGCTATGGTGGATGTTTCTTCCTGACAGGTGACGTGAAAGTTGATGTTAAGACAAGCCGAGGGCATTCAGATCGTCCTGGTGTCAGGAGTAAGAAGCGCCCGACTTATTGCAGAATGTCTGAACCAACGCCCACTAGAAAGCACACTCATTACTCACAGTGCGGTGGTGAAATGTATTACAAAATCTCGTAAGATTCTATAAAATTCAGCAAATGCTACGGATGAAGCGACATCGGCCGCCGTATTGGCATCGTTCGTGTCTAGGCCTAGACCGCAGCATTCGGTGAACATCCAAGGAAACTTGTGTCAGCCGTACATCAATAATGAGGATTTTGGCCAAAATAAATAACACTCTCACAGCATCCAAGCATTACATATCACTGAGATCGACTATATCGTTGTTTTAAAAAAGAAGGTTCACATGGCTCTGAGCTCTATGGGACTTAACATCTGTGGTCATCAGTCGCCTAAAATTCAGAACTACTTGAACCTAACTAACCTGAGGACATCACACACATCCATGCCCGAGGCAGGATTCGAACCTGCGACCGTAGCGGTCGCGCGATTCCAGACTGAAGCGCCTAGAACCGCACGGCCACACCGGACGGCTCCTTGTTTTCAGTTTCTCTTATTCTTCGACCGTTCTTCACTACGGGTCAGCTAACAAGTATCGGTTAATTGTAATTGTGCTGCTCAAAACGATGATAAACGAATAAGTTACTGTTTCAGTGATTTTACTGCCTGCTAAACTGGAGCGTCATCTCTGCATTCAAACGAATTTAGTATGTCAGTGCTGATTCTGTTTATCGAGATTGTTGTCAGCCAGAGTATTTACGACTTTGTTCCAGATGTTAATAGATAAACAATGTACTGTGATAGGCACCTTCTCTGATACTGCACTGTCTTACACTTTCTGTACTGGTATGAACACAAATAGTCACCGATCAAGCCATGCATACAAAACATAAACAAATACAGTAATTATAACATGCAGCGAACTCTTATTTACTAAGTGGCTGCATGTGTCAATGACCTTGAAATTTACTTAAAATGCGAAATACATTATTATGTATTTAAATTTACTGTTTACTCTTGAATTCATGCATTCTGTGATATATTTGAATTTATAGTCTACTATGTAGTTCACGTTTATGTGAATACGTCGTTTTCCTATCGTGATACTGCAACATAAGTCGTTGCTGTGCCAGCTTTTTCATCTTAGAGTAGAACTTGCAACCTACCTGATCAATTATTTGCTGGATGTACTCCTCTAGAGTTTATGCCCTATACAGCTCTTTCTAGTACCATGTAAGTCATTCCCTGATTTCTTATCATCCTGCCCCCTCTACTTGTCAGTGTTTTCCACACATTTCTTTCCTGTCCGATCCTGCGCAGTACCTCGTCATTCCTTACCTTATCGGTCCATCTAATTTTCAACATTGGGCTATAGCACCATATCTCAAATTCTTCGATTCTTTTCTGTTCCGGTTTACCCAGAGTCCGTGATTCTCTAACATACGATGCTGTGCTCCGGACGTATACTCTCCGAATCCTGTTCCTCTAGTGTAGGCCTATGTTAAGATTTGTGTATTGTATTCTTTCTAGGCAGTTGTATAATAAATTGTACAAATCCAGCTGCGAGCGTCGCAATGTAATGTCTTCATTGCAACAAGTGAACTTACTTGTTATTGATAATGTGCCCTGTATTTCACAATATAACTTCATTGAATCACTTTTCTTTACTCAGTTGATCCTATTGTTTAAAAATGTTTCAGTCTATTTGCTGAAACGGACTTTGTTGATGTTATAATTCTCGTAGCTTAGTATACAAGCTTTATTTGTCACGGGCAACCGAAGATGTCTCCTGTGTTCTTAGTCTCCTAACTGTGGCTGTGTAGCGTTTTCTATCGCCTGTTGCCGGGTGGCGTATCGCTGGACTGTTCTGCTGTCGCTGAGCTGAGATAGATGCGAATTAACTGAGTCAAATTACGCTGTAAATTATTTCCCCATCAAATGTGGCTCCGTAAAGTAACTTGAGGAAGAAGAAATGGTTTAAATCACTCAGGGACTAGATCGGAATAGAGTTTGAGGTGATGTTTTATGCAAAATTCAGATATTGTCTTAACAGTATAAACACGCCATCTTAACTTTTATTATAAATAGACAGGCATATCAGGAATGTCACTTCCAAACACAAAAGCATTCTACACTAAACTGGTTAATTTAGTTCCGACGCCTCACAAAAAATGCAGTTTGTCCCTACGATGCACAGTGTGCTCTCCTTTTTACGGATCATGCACCTCACTACTCTTTGCTGACCAATTAAGCTATTACCAAGCGAGGTGGTACAGTGGCTAGCACACTGGACTCGCATTCTGGACGCGCGGTCTAGGGCACCTTGTCACGGTCCGTGCGGCCTCCCCCCGTCTGAGGTTCGAGTCCCCCCTCGGACATGTGTGTGTAAGTTGTCCATAGCCTAAGTTAAAGTAGTGTGTAGGCTTAGCGACCGATGACCTCAGCGGTTTGGTCCCATAAGACCTTACCACGAATTTCCAATTTCGCATTCTGGAGGATGAATGTTCAAACCCGCGTCCGGCCATCCTAATTTAGGTTTCCAGTGATTTCCCTAAATCGTTTCAGGCAAATGCCGGATGGTTACTCCGAAAGGTCACGGCCGACTTTCTTCCCGAAATCAAGCAACAGTATCACCAATGCTGCATTTACAGCACTACTCTTCTCCCTGTCCCTCCACCTAACAGCCTTCAAAAAGAGTCCAAAAATTAATAATCTTCTCCAGACTTGATGTAGCTGACTACCACTAGACAAACTAACATCTCGATCTTCTTTAAAATCTTCTTCTACTGCAGTTTAACTCTGCTTCTTCTCTTGTCTATCAGTCCGCATCCATTCCTTCGTCTTTGAATAATTTATATGCGGCTTAATGTTCACCGATACATTACACCACGCCTCCTTTACAGAGGCCTCTACAACACTGTTCGTTACACTCATGGACGTACCCAGCGAGGCGAAGGGAAGGGTGGGAGCTTGCCCCCGTCCTCTACGAAGATATCTAACACGTTCGCTTAGACCCGGGAGTTAATTTTGTGGCGGGCATTGTGACGTCACCTTCACTGCCAGTGGACGGATGTGATTACTTGAAGTTTCTGACGGACAATGTTGTTTTTATCACCATTTTTAAATGTAGGTTACTTTTCTGCGACTAAAATATTAATTCTAAATATATTAATTTTCTATGAGAGCCATGTACCCGGCACATCAGTAGCTGATTAAATTACGTACGAATTTTGTCATTTGCCCACATTTCAATTGCAACCGCTGACTTAAAAATTCAGAAACGTGGATTTCATATCTTCTGCAAAGCGATAACACAAGGAAATAAGTGTTGGGCTCCACGACTTACAGAAATCGAACCGAATTCACCATCTTGTGAGTGAAGCTAACATGCAATACGGTAAATATGCCAGACTTCGGCATTATTAGTGTTGTAATGCTGCGAAGTAATTGTGGCCGATGATTTAATTGTAAGAACAAGAAACGTCGACCAGTTGCACTTAAAAGATTTATTTTGATCTTCTCCGATTCGGATAATTTTATTTAATCATTGTCAAAACATAACACTCACCTCGGAAGATGTTCTCCGTAGTTGAGAACGAAACGTCAGGGAGAAGAAATTCTACACATCGACCACGGCAACTTAGCCCGGAAGAGTTTACTGATAAAGACGCCGGCCGTGAAAGCCTACATGGAATGAAAACATAACTCTGTTAGGACACGTATAACACATTAAATGCATGTCACAATCAGGGACTGTGTTGTTGTATCAATGTGAGTACAGCATTTTCTTTGAACGACGTTTTGAAATACGTTTCCATACACGTCATTACAGGAGCCACAGTGTCTACATTATGTCACAATTTGAAAGTCCCTACACAGTTCTTATTTGCCATAATCATCCAGACAATTATGAAGACAGGAAGAGTCGACAACTGCGAGAACTATTGCCGAATCAACTTACCAGCTCCTGTATCCAAGTTGCTAACAACATTAATATACAGAAGAATGGTAAAGAAAGTATAAGATCTATTAGATGAAGCTTAGTTTGGCTTTGGCAATGGTAAAGGCATCGGAGAGGCGGTTCTGACTTTGCTCCTGTCAATGAAAGTAAGACTGAAGAAAAAGTCAAGCTTGTGAGCGAAGCTATAGGATTTGTAGATTTGGAAAAATCGGTCCACAATGTAATATGGTGCAAATTCTTCAAAATTATGAGAGAAATATGGGCAAACTAAAGGGAAAGATTGTTAATATACAGTATGTACAAGAACAAAGAGGGAACAATAAGACTGGAACATTGAGAACTAAGTGCTCGGATTAAAATGTTGCAAGACAGGGATCTAGTCTTTCGTCACTACTGTTCAGTCTATGCATCTAAGAAGCAATGGCGAAAATAAAAGAAAGATACAAGAGTGGGATTAAAATTCAAGGTGAAAAGATCTGCTGATGACGTTGCTATCCTCAGTGAAAGTGAAGAATAATTACAGGATGAGTTGAAGGGAATGATCTGTCTAAAGAGTACAAAACGGATTGAGAATGAATCTAAGAAAGACAAAAGTAAGAACAGAAGGAGAAATGAGAACACCGAGAAATTCAACATCAGAATTGCACATCACGAAGTAGACGAAGCTAAGGACTTTAGCTACCTAGGCAGCAAAATAATTCATGATGGAATTAGCAAGCAGGACATAGAAAGCAGACTACAATTGGTAAAATGAGCATTCTTGGCCAATAGAAGTCTTCTAGTATCAAACATATGCCTTAATTTGTGGTAGAAATTTCTGAGAATGTACTATGGAGCATAGCAATGTATTGTAGTGAAACATACTCGTAGACTCGGAAAATCGGAACAGAAGAGAATCGAAGAATTTGTGATGATGTGCTACAGAAGAATGTAGGAAATTTTGTGGTTAATAAATGAACAGGTCTTCGCTAGATCGGCGAGGGAATAATATAAGGAGAATCTTACAACAAGAAGAGAGAAATGATAAAACATATGTTAAGACATAAGGGAATAATCTCCATAGTACTACAGAGAGCTTTACGGTCTAAAAACTGTAGAGGAAGACAGAGATTGTAATACATCTAGAAAGTAATTGACGACGAGGTTTGAAAATGCTACCTTGATATGAGAAGGTTGGAACAGGAGAGCAATTTGTGGCTTTCAGCATCAAACCAATTAGAAAAGTGATGACAAAAAAATTAAAGAATACTTTAATTGCTTCGCTGAGCAGGTTCTTCAGTAGTATAGTATAGAAAAGATTGGAAAAAGTTGAGCAGGTCGTTGCACAGCTAGACCAGTCGGATTTTGCTGCTAGGAGAAGCTGTTTTGATACCATCCTTTCTGTAGGCCAAATGTTTCAGAAATTGATGGAAAAAAATCAGGATCTCTGTTTGGTGTTGTTGATTTAGAAAAGGACTCTAATGCTGTGCGAAAGAGGGTAATATAGACAGCTCTCGAAAATGAGTAAATGGTGCATTAATAGTGTCTGTGAAAAGGATGTATCACTAACGTGAGACAGTTGGGTAGGTTGGTTGCAAGTTATCGGACAGTCTCAAAACAAGTAAAGCATTAAGACAACGATGTCCTGCGTTACTAACCTTATTTAAATTTTATCGAGATTTGTTTTGGTTATTTGAACAGACAGTACAGAATTTTGGGTGGGACAGTACAGTATCAATGTTTACACTCATTACTGTCCGACTCTATATAAGGATGATGACATGTGTCAAATGAGAAATTAATAGACACTCGTAGACAATGGGAACTAACTGTCAATATGGATAAAACATAATATCTTGTTATCGGAACTGAGCAAGGTACAGATTTGAATTTTGTGCTTGGCTAAGAAATGTGGAAGTGTTCAAGTAACATTAGTTCACTAATCGATAACGCTG
This sequence comes from Schistocerca serialis cubense, assembly GCF_023864345.2. Classification (NCBI taxonomy): domain Eukaryota; kingdom Metazoa; phylum Arthropoda; class Insecta; order Orthoptera; family Acrididae; genus Schistocerca; species Schistocerca serialis. The sequence goes on from NC_064645.1 coordinate 636,789,461, forward strand.
GATGGAGTGACATGGACATATCCAAAAGAATGAGTCGAGCTGGGGAGGCTATTAAATGAGTAAATGGTATCTTTCGGAGTCTTCACATATTCAGGTGAACAAAGAAAGTAGTGCTGCGTGCTGTGGTTGAAAACATTCTGACATATGGCTCAGAGTGTTTGACACTGAACGAGAGACAAAGGCGGGGAAACTGAGGAGGTCGAAGTGTACGGGTTACGGCGCAGCGTGACAGTGAGCCGCTTGGATCGAGTGAGGAACGAATATTTAAGAATGGAGATGGATGTAGTGGAACCAGTCACAGACAGTACTGAAGCTCGAACACTGAATGGATGGAAGAACAACGATGTCCGTAGTGTTTCCGTCAACTGGCTTCCTTCCGCCAGGTAGAAGTAGCCAAGGGAGGCCGAAGACAACGTGGTTGGGAACTATAGCCAAAGCCATGGGAAAAAGAGGTCTATCGGAAGAAGATTCGCAGGCAGCTGCTGATAAGCGGAAACGCCTGCTAAAGTAAATTGTAAGTGCATTTACAAGCAATGTCTTACCCACTCTTGGCTGATGAAACAGAAGACATAGGTGGGAAGGAGCAATTATCAACAGGTGAACAGTTCTACTTCGAAAACGAAGTGATAATCTGGGAAGGATTTTTAGGTTATGTAGAACTTAAGCCACAAAATGTCTCTTCAATAGGCGAAGAAGTTGAAATTTTCTTCATCAGCAATAATCTTCCTGCAGAAGACTGCATAGCATTCAGCTCCGACGGCCGTTGTGCAACAGGAAGTCATTTTAACAGAGAAATGTTGTTGAGTATCACACGTTCATTGCTGAAGTTACGAAGTCAGCCTTGTGTTGAACGATGAGAACGGAGTGGCGAAAATTAGGAACACTATCGCAACTGTAAACGACACTATAAACTTTTTCAGAGAAGCGACTAAACTTCGAATTTATGCTTCCATCTTATCACGAATGTGTGAGACGAGATGGTCTGAAAAATATAAGTCCATTATTCCCCACAGAGTGTGGAAGCTCCAGAAGAGTTTTCTACAGAGCGAAATTATGCAACGAAAAAACGTGTTTATCAGTTAGAATGAGCCATTACAAAAGCAGTGTTCATCTTAGCCTTACAAACTATAACCACTCGTCAGTTTTGGAGCCAGTGCTAATATCCTGCCGTGTAAGTCTGTAGATACGGTCGTGGTGAGGGGACACATTCTTGACGTTCTCAGTAACGACCGAAAGGAAGCTGACTCATTAATCAGTAACTTGCTTGGAAAAGCAGAAGCTACTGCAGAGGAACTGGAAAATACATAACTTTTCCACGTTTAGCCTGTAAGCAAAAATTCGGAAGACATCCGCTATCGGAAAATGGCAGAAAATATTGGCGAAATTAACACAATATCATACATCGAATCATATACGTCATCATTAAATACTCGCTTTTCACCAGAAAATGCTCCAGTATTTGCTCTAAATAAACTAAATCTGTTTAATATGAACAAAACTCGTATAAGAGACTTTCATAAAAATGCAGAATTGTTTAAAAATTTTATGATTTGGTTCATATTGCTGGAGAACTGTACCTACGGTACAATTAATGTAAGAAAAACAATATAACCGAAGCTCTAGTAAGGGATGTAGAATTCGTTGACCTGTTTACAAGACCAGTACTGTTTACCCAAACATCATAAAATGTTAAGAATTATGAAAACTATTCCATGCACAATGGCTAGTGTAGAATTCTGAATTTCTTCAGAATGCTTCCAATAGTAAAGACCTGGCTTAGGAGCACTATGAAAGTACATTCACTGGATTGTGCTTGATTGGCGTACACCGATATTAAGTAAAACGAAACTGCGAGATATTATCAAAGAAAATATACACCAGTCCGAAAAGATTATTACTAAATTAAAAAGATACATTAATATGCTAGTGCGTTCTTTTGTTTAACTGTTTATTAAAATCAACTTTTCCGTAGTTTTGTCTCTTATTTATTAAGTAGAGACATGTTCGTTGTCACATGTTCTCCAATTAACATTACTTTAGCTCTTTCCCATTGCAGTGTTTCTTCCCGTATCTTGCCGTCAAGTCACAGCCTAAACATAACTACGAAATACTTCTTCTTTACTACATTACAACACCGTACTTGCACTAATGAAGTTCCATTGTCCTCAATCCTCCACATCTGTCTCCCGTCTCCTACCTTCTTTTCCAAACAGAGATATTAATTTTGGCATGACGTTCAATATTTTAGATTAAATTTATCTTAAAATTTGCTTTGCATAAAATTACAACACAAGAATTAGTTTACAAATACAGTTTTATACAACAAGGTACATTTATTAAGATTTTGTATTTGTGTGAACAACAAGCAGTACGGTAAATAAATACGCAGTAACAAGGAGAATCAACCGAAAGAGCCCGCAGTCAAATTAGCAGACAGAACTTCAATCTCCAGTCTTATGCATTGATCAGCCAAAACGTTATGACCGCAGCCACCGCGAAGTTGGATAACGCCTGCTTGCGTTGCGGGCACGTGTCGCGGTAACAAAAGTATGTAGGCGGAGGAGACACGGACGGAAGATCACCCTAACAAATATAACGGCTGGAAATTGGGAAATCCATTGAGACAAGTCACGTTGACGTAGGACAGATTATTATTGCGTAGAACCTGTGAACGAGTATTTCGAAAACGGTGAAGCTCGTCGAATCTTCACATGCTACTGTTGTGAGCATCTACGGAACGAGGTAGAAGGACAATGAAATCACCACTAGGCTCTAAATGGTTGGACGTCCACGACTCTTCGAAAAACGTGGAGTTCGGAGGCTTGTCTGCTTTGTAAAGTAGGATAGATGGTGACCTGTGAGATCTCTGCCGAAAGAGTACAATGTTGATGCACGCACAAGTATTTCAGGACACTCCGTTCATTGTACATTGTTGAACATGGAGCTCCAGAGCAGACCACCCCTACGTGTTGACATGTTGACCCAATGACATCGTCAGTTATGACTGTAGTGCGCGTGGGACCATCGGGATTCGCCCGTCGATCAATGGAAATGTGTCGGCTCTTCAGGCGAATCACATTTTTGCTACAACAGGTCGTTCGTTGGTTGTCCCACAGATGCCGCCGTCGAGGTGATTGGTGGCTCAAACGTGCAGCGTGCCACAGACCCAGGCTGGTGGAGGCAGTATTGCGCTGTGGGAGACATTCTTCTACGCTTGCATTGGACATGTGTTAGTAATTGAAGATACGCTGAAAGCTGCGAACAAGCTGCGTCCCTTCATGTTTGATGCCTCCCCCATCGGCTACGTCTTCTTTCAGCAGCATAAATGTCCGTGTCTCGGAGCCAGAACCGTACCACAGTGGTTTGAGGAGCATTGTAGTCAATTCACGTTGATGTCTCTGCGACAAATTCGTCAAGTCGTCTAGGTCGGTATCGGGTGCCATTACCGCGTACGCAGATTAGCAGCCCGTTATTTATGCGAATTACATGACCTGATATGTACTGCCACATACCACCACAAACCTACGAAAAAACTGTGGGATTCATGATACGCAGAATCAGTTACGTATTTCGTTTCAAAGACGGACAACAAGCTATTAACCAGGTGGACATAATGTTTTGGCTCATTGATGTAAATACGACCACCTGATCAAAGCCCGAATAACCACCTTTATCAGTGTAGAGCGCTACGAGACGTTCAGGAAGAGTCAGTGACGGTATGAAAGGAACCGACAGCAGCGTGTAGCCATGGCGTCTGAATTGCTGGCTAGGTTTGTCTGTTGAGGATCTGTGCCAAGAGCAACCCGATTGAGGTGGTCCCACAGAATTTCCATCAGGCTTAAATCCAATGAATTTGATCCCAGGGGGAGTATGGTAAACTCATCGTCATGCTTTTTGAACTATGCACGCTCTTAGTGGTGTACTGGAGCCACCACCACAGTTTGGGGCCAAATTAATATCAAATTAACTAATTGGTCAATTAATTACCGTCACCCCTGGATGATGACACGAGTTTTCCCCAGCCAGCACGTCGCTCTCCACAGCTTCCCTCTCCTCAATCACTCCCTCCCCATTCCCCACCTGCCCTACTGGTCAGAATTTCGATTTTTCATGGGTATTTAGAATTTTGGTGGGAAATTCGAAAAATGGTGGGAATTTCAAGAGTGGTGGGGATTTCCATATCCCGAGGCTGTGCTGACTCCCACCCTCAGCCCCACCTGGAAATTAGGTGAAAATTCAAAATGGCAGTTGCCCCTCTAGAACTCGAATCCTGATTCTTCTGAGTGAAAAGCCCAAGTACAACCCCCCCGCCTCCCCCCCACCCCCCAAACACAGGGTAAAGATCAGTGTCTGTACAGCAGCAGGAGAGGAAGGTAAGGTTAGTGTGCTTTATTTATTTCGTTAAAATTCATGGTGAAACCTTCAGCTAGCATTTATATTCCACAGTTCGCTACTAGTTTCAGTCAATGACCATTATGAAGCTCAATTGGCATAAATGGCTGGAAACTTATATTAAAATTTGAACTAAAGTAAAGATCGCGCCAGATTTCAGACTTAATCATAAAGGTCGGTGATAATCACACAACTACATGCATAACGCTGCCCAAGGAACGCTTAAAATCGCAATACAGCTCAAAAATTCGTGATGTCATACAAGTGGTTTTATCCTGGTGGGAAAGAAAAATTCAGAATATCACTCTAAACTAGTAGCAGACGTACTCAAATAGCAACTACTTTTGCCTACAAGTTACAACAAATCAGTCTGCTCCATTTGTGAACTTGTGGGAAAAAGGCTGGAGTCGAAGATTATTTTTGGCAAAAATGTGCTCAACTGACGAGATTTTGGTGTTGGACAGAGAGAAGTTTAATAAGTGTATTACCTGTAAGCATACAGCTGAGGACTGTGTCTATAGCCTCCTACTCGAGGAATAGAATGAGAATTCAGTGGGCGAGTGTGTGTATGTGTGTGTGTGTGTGTGTGTGTGTGTGTGTGTGTCAGTGTAAAGAAAAATCGAGAATTTAAACTCCAAAGAAAAAAATACAGTCTAATTAATCATCTATGTTAAGCGATTGCTTTCACTTTGTTGGACAAAATTACGTGATTGGAAAGCATCACTGACATTCAAATCAGTGTTCATGAATAGTAATGCATGTGTGTATCACAGACATTCCAGACACTGGTTATAACATTAAAGAATACAGTCTTGTAATAAGTTATTTGTTAGTTGACAGTCTGCCGACTGCACTTCGCATCCTGGACTGTAAGAGCTTCTCTTATCCCTACGTACAATTGCGTCTACCCAGCAGCTTAGGTTGTAGACGAACACCAAGTTATGCATTCGAACCGCACCCGTCCACGTCTGATAGCTCTGCACACATACACATAGAGTCTGCATGAGTCTTATCAATGGTGAAGTCTCAATTTCAACCAATTGTATGCTCCGCAGATAGCAAAGAGCTCGCAAAACGTTTCTGTAGGTGATGTAGGCAGGTTTAAATTCACCCTGCTAAAGAGCGTAACATTGATGCAAGTTATAGTAGCGATATTTCCTGACAAGATTGCTTCGATTCTTCAGTAATAACGACAAACCAAGGCATTCTGCTGCGCCAACAACATCATATTTTATAATCTTAATGATCCACGATGACCGCACATGATCAGCCCAGTTCCACTATTTTGTTTGCTAGGTGTCCGCTGGATGGAGGCAGACAGTCGTTCGTACTATTCTTATGTACGAGATAGAACAGCACATTCTATAAAATCACTGCATTTGCTCTATTTTCTGTATGTCTATGTCTATGATTGTTGATGCCTGCTCACTGATTCCTTTATTTGCGATGGTTTAAGTCCTCGACGAATATGTGAACTTGATAACAACATCGTTATGTTCAAATGGCTCTGAGCGCTATGGGACTTAACATCTGAGGTCATCAGTCCCCTAGAACTTAGAACTACTTAAACCTAACTAACCTAAGGACATCACACACATCCATGCCCGAGGCAGGATTCGAACCTGCGATCGTAGCAGCAGCGCGGTTCCGGACTGAAGCGCCTAGAACCGCTCGGCCACAGCGGCCGGCCCCAATGAAGAAGTGTGCCCTCCGTGGGGGCAGTACGCGTGCGTGATGCCGAGGTTATCGATACAGCAAGACGTCGTTCCCGACGTCGACCAGTAGAGTGGTACCATGCAGCATACAGACTCTCGCAGTAAGGTGGCTAAGGTCGTCGCATCGACTTGAAAAATAATGTTTCATAACCAAAAGAGCGCGTAATAATACGGTGTATTGGAATCCTTAATGAGACGAACTTGCTTCCAGGACGAGATGTTTCGTATTACATATTGAAAGTCCCTCCTAAAATACTTGATTTTTAGTAAGGAAATTACTTCTGGACTGTTGTATCTGGAAAGGAAGAACATGCGTTGCAGAAACAGAGAAGTTCCACATGTGGTACTAGATTACATACTGGACATAATGAAACAAAGTTGACATCAATGTAAAAAGAGAAAGATGTTTAAAAATTTAAAATGCTTCCAATACGACTGATATCACACTGGAAATTTTTTTCAGAATTAGGTGCACTGCACACCTTACTGTTAATAGCTTTTTTTTTCAAATCTCCTGGCAAACTAGATTGTCTTCTGTGACATGCGCTGTGCACAGCTACCGTTTACTTCTGATTTTACTTTTTATCTCGTTGCACATGTGATTAAGAGAGAGGCCACAATAAGAACAAAACTTCCTCCAGGTTTGCAAAATATGGTTTAGATTCGTATCGGTTAAACCTTCATAATAATTGTTATTTGGATTTTAGATCTGATAATGCGATCTCTGGATTTCAGTCAAGGAATTCACTACGCTAAGCACAGTGGTTGAAACGTCCCCTTTGGAAAATTATGTATTGCAGTGCTGGTAAACTTCGTACGTTATTTGTTTTACAAACAGCTGAGCAAAACTGAACGTACTCAGACATATCTATCTTTACTTACTCTGATCATCACTAAACTGACGGCCGGCCGCGGTGGTCTAGCGGCTCTAGGCGCGCAGTCCGGACCGCGCGACTGCTACGGTCGCAGGTTCGAATCCTGCCTCGGGCATGGATGTGTGTGATGTCCTTAGGTTAGTTAGGTTTAAGTAGTTCTAAGTTCTAGGGGACTGATGACCACAGTAGTTAAGTCCCATAGTGCTCAGAGCCATTTGAACCATTGTTTTGAACTAAACTGACACACACTATTTTTAGCGCAACGCAATCTGACTTTCAATAATCCCCACAAAAGAATGACCCCGACTGACAATAATCTATACCTTTCATGAATCACTTTCCTCACAAAAAACGTCGTTACTCGAACTACTGCAATACAGCGAGCGCCAATACTGCCAGCTAAATAAAAGATTCTAACTACTGAAGGCACTAACTGCTGATAGCCATAGTTAGCATATGAAATATTTTGATAGAGAACAAACAATGTATTTACCTCAATAGTCTTCAACCAGATCGTCCGTTCTCAAAACTCTGGCAACTCACTCCCCACATCCACCACTGCTGGCGGCTCACCTCCAACTGCACAACGCTACGCGCTGCTCACATCCTACTGCCCAACACTACACAAGAGAATATTCCAACAATGAGTACAACCAGCCACAGACTGCCCACAGCGCAGTCAGCGATTTTCATACAAACTCTGGCATCTCACTCCCCACATCCACCACTGTTGGCGGCTCACCTCCAACTGCACAACGCTACGCGCTGCTCACATCCTACTGCCCAACACTACACAAGAGAATATTCCAACAATGAGTCCAACCAGCCACAGACTGCCCACAGCGCAGTCAGCGATTTTCATACAGTGCACCACGTGGCGTTACCAACATAATCTAAACAGCCTACTTTCATGGTCACAAGAAAAGAAACACAAATTCTAACCCGGTTACTCAAGGTCTCGTGCTGACAAGTCATAGGAACAATCGATCCTAAATGGAGTTTTGTATCTCCATTTCATTTTTTCTGCTCTCGACAGGTACTGAACGGTCATCGGAAACGTCTGAAAGCAATAACAAACTTTAAGGCCTCCGCTATTGTCTTCTCTGATTAACTCCTCTTAATCTTATGTGTTATGAAATTCCTTGGCATGTATAACATGATATCGTATAAAAGAAAATTTCTTAAGTTAGCATTACAACCATCATCGCGCTATACGTGGGCCAACCGTTTTGCGTTGTACGTGAAATGCGTCCTCACGACTTTCAGATAGATCTAGTTAAAATAACTGAGAAGAACGTTCAGGATACCGAACCACATTGCTACCAATATACAATGATTTATGACGAATCTTAAGATACATAAATGCTTACGGCTCACTAAGGACCGCTAGAAATAAGAATAGCGACGTGCGCCCCCGTTGCTCGCTCAGTAAGTGCTCGTAACTGATACAGAGAGGTTATCGGGCTGTAAATCGGCCAAATTAAAAGTTAGAGAGAAAAACAATAATGTCAACCAGGGCTGGTCCCTATCACAACGTAGCAGCTCTCCGCTTAATTGAAAATTGCCTGCAGTACTTCAGTATTTCTCAGATTCTGCGCTAGTATTCGTGAGATGATACAGGCAGCAGTTGCTAATTGCAACAAAAATTCCGTAGCTTTTATTCAATGAATCCTTTTCATAAAGGAAACTTGAAGACAGCTGTGTTCTGTACTGTGGACTATTGTGAGTTCCGCGCTGAGTTTGAGATAATTCGTTCCAAAATATTCAGTGAGATGGCACTCATCTTGATCGCTGAGATTTTGCCAGAGCTTTACCTGGAAATAAGTGGAGTTATAGGGATGACCAAGAGAAATCATTTAATTTTTCATATCTGCTACATACTCTCCATTGTAACCATTACCGTCGATGCAGAAATATTTCTGATATCACCTTTATTACATTATGAAAGCTACATACCTTTTCAAAAATTTTCACCTTTTCTGCAACTCATGTCAACTCAAGTCCTCAGAGCTAACACTATTTACTTGCTTTTTGCAAATATCTTCCCCTTTTAATTCATCCATCTTAAACCTCTGTTTGTGTAAGATTGACATTGTTTTTATTTATACATCTTGCTTCCATTTTCCGTTCGTAAACGGAAGTATTGCTTGTTGTGTATTACTAGTTCGAAGGCACTTCAAGAGGTAGGTCACACATTACTACGGCAGGCCAAGAAATTCTTACTAGGTGCTGTGCTGCACTTCAAAACGAAAGAAGAGCACACCCAAAGCTATATTAAGGGACATACATGTCGTTGACCTGTTTAATGAGACGAATACATTTTCTTAAATCTCAGTATGAGAAAAAGGATCATGGGAACTAATCTACGCACAACGCCGTCTGTGGAGCTGTCCTTGAGACTGCATCGAAGAGGAAAGACTTGGCTTAGAGGCACTATGGGAAAACGTTCAGTGAATCGTGCTTCATGGTCGTGCAAAGAAATTAGGTAAAAGAACACTGCGAGATATCAGAAAAGAAATTATTTGACAAGCTTACGCCAAATCCGAGAATATTATTACTAATTTAAAATGTTGTGTTATGCAAGTGCGTTTCCATGTTTAAAATGTTTATTAATGGCAGTTTTTCACTAGTTTTCTCTTATCTATTACAAACTTGCTCCGCCCCTCGATGTTAACCGCGGTTAAACAGTTATTTATTTAAAAAATGCCCAAGTACGTATTTATCCCAACTTCCTTTAGTCCACGCTATTTTTCAACAAAGTCACGAAGTCTGTGTTAACCATCGTCGGGACCTTCTAGCAGTCTTCCAGTTCCCGACAAAAGAAACTCGCACCTTGTTCACGCAGTCATTCGAGAACCGTTGTGTGAATCTCCTTGTCGTTGGAAAATTCGCGATTGCTGCGAATTACGAGTAGTTCAACGATTTGGTGGACATTGCTGTCTGCGTGTTGGTGGCGATGGTGATCTTCCCGATGAGCATAAGCCACGTGTATGTGCCCTTGGTTAAACTATTGACACTTCTTCACCAGCACTGGACGCGGCACTGCAAATTGTCCTTATGCAATCAGATTTCCACGGTGGATGTCTGTGCAATTTTGGCCACGTGCTTCAACATTAGACTGCTTTTGCGAGAGGCGCTTCATCTCAATCGCACACTGTGATGCACCTGGTCAACGGTATAGCAGCGAAACTACGTCAGCAGGAAACCCAAAACGTGTACTCTCTTTGGACTATGTGCCACACCGGTCTCAGCGTGAGACTGTGGGGCGGCGGTTAGAAAATTTACTGTTGAATATATATTTGAATGTAGAAACACTGCATTTCCCAGCCGATTAACCATATGTGCGGCGGCGGGTGGAATTATTGTGTTGTTGTATAAATGTTCCTATTATTTATGCTGTTGTTTGCCATTCTCAACACTGGCTCTCTAACTACAATATTGGCAACCAGAAAGTGATTATTAGCAAAACGTGAAGCCTGTAATTAGAATTCCTAGTGCCCACTTCATCTGAGAAATACACTTATAACTACAGCTTATAGCTCTGAGGAATTAGGAGATTGTCTGGGATTTATAATCAAAAACGATCGTGAGAAAAAACTTTCTCTATATTCTGAAAGTCACAGATGAAAAAAAAAAAAAAAAAGAATCCACACAATCTAACTAACAGAGCAGTTCAGAGTCTAATGCGCTGATGCCACTATAAGTGTCCAATTTAAATATTTAAATGAATGCTCGCCATAATTTGATGAATATGCTCATCAAACGCCATGCTAAACAATGGTAGAATGTTTGTCCCGCGGCGGCACGTGAAAATACGACATACGCAAACTGAAGACATATCATTAAAGTCATCCCAGAATTAACACTTCACTCGAAAATGATTTCATGGTTACGCATATCGCAAGTAACTTAATACGGCATCCGAGGCTGTTTGTAGCAATGATATCGACGCGACGCGACTCCCGACACATATGGTGTGCTATTCAGCGTCTGGAGAGAACTGGGGCCTTGCTTCCTCGTGCAGCGTTCTTATATATAAAGCCGCGGAGCGGACGGCTAAGGGAACGCCTGATCAAATCGGCTCTCCCGACTAGCCGCTGGGCTAGTAATGCACCACATTAATTTATTGAATAAATCATAGCTTCTTTTGCTGACGGCCAATGAAGCTCTCAATTTAAATATGCATTCAGCACACAGGTAAGTAATCATAATAAAAGTTTGAGGTGGCTAAGTTAAATATTTTGGGCGAGATAATTAATTTAATTACACTGCACACAGTAGACGAGCTCTGAGCTTGCCTTTTGGAGATACGCTATCGCTATAGTTTTATAGTTATTCAGGTGAAACTTCTCACATCTTTATGGTAATAGCGGATCTCCTTTCTACATAAATCTAAACATCGTAGCCTTATTTATTAGCCTACTTAATCTATCTTGCTTCCTTAAGTTTTAAGACAAAAACCAGAAAATTATGAATTTCAACTAAAATCTTAATTTGTGAGATCCAAAGTACTGTTTCCATTAAATTATTATTGAAAAGGAATCTAAGTATAAATTTTTATTTCTCTCGCTCATGTCTGTTGCGCCAATGATTTTTACAGAAAAACGTCCAAATTTCGAAAATGGTTAAAGTTATTGAACTGATATTCAACACATGTTAATTTAGTATTACTCCTGACATGCTAGAAACATTTTAGGTTATTTACTTGATTTTTAAAGTATTGCGCAACATTTATGACATCAGAGCTAGTTACAGCGGACTGGCTGGCACACAATGGAATGACTGATGTGCATTTATTACGGTGTGAGTAGGCTGCTACCCTACATCACTTTTTGTTTTTGAATGTTAATGAACGAAAAAAAAAATTAATTACAAAAAGGGAAGCAAGAGTACAGCTTAACTCCCTATGAAAATTTAAAATTGAAATATAAATATATAGAAATATTAAAATAGAACTGGTTACCTACTTCAATTATTTAAATTACAGGCATGTTCACTGCCTCTTACGCAATATTATCCCTCAAAATTTAAGCAAAATCAATGAAACACTTTTTCATACATATTGCCTTAGACAAACAAACACATAAAAATATGTAAAATTATGAAAATCTTAAATACATTAAATACATGTTTACATACACAAACTCAAAGAAAATAAGTTATTCATGATACATAAACAGATGATTATATCTTAGCAGTCTTTTATAAACCTGAAAGAGAATTTTACAGATCATTCTTACACACGTGGTTGTAGCCGCTTTGGCTGGCGTCCTACACTTCCATTCACAAGGGTAGAGGAGGGGAAGTTGCTATGGTGTGCGTCCTTCACATTCACTCTAAATTACATGGGGAAAGGGGAGGGGTCACTGTGAGTTGTCTCCAAGTCACTCCACGTTTTCATGCAGCTACCAGGCTGCCATTATCTGGTTTGTCCTGTAGAACAAACAAAAATAGTGTGTCAGACTCTCTTCACTTAATATCTATGGGTGGATCACAATGAAATGGGGATATATACACTTAATTCTTCAATATGTTGCTGGAACAAAGTTAACAGAACTTTTTCAATTTCACTCTCGTGGTTACTTAATTGTCATAAAATCGGTAAACAAATGGCTCAAAACGCCGTTAGTCACGTACTAGAGAAAATTTATGCTCAAGGCATACAATCATGAATCCTATTTAATTTCAATTTATCATTTCTGGGCCGGAACACTGAACCAATGCTCGGTACATTCCAGATACATTTGTGTTTTATTCACTTATCTGATTCATCTACGATTACCTTATACTTAGAGATAGTATGAGTATATTTGATTAGTAGTTGTATTCTCAGCTTCTTTGTACATGTGAGTAACTTGCGGTAATAGTACAGTTCTGAGTGTTCAAAACACACTACGTTTAGTTGACTACTAAGTCCACTTATTGGTCCTCTGCTGCTGTGTCAGTTGCAATTATGTACTTACTTCATCGAAGTGTATTTATGCTGAGCTGTAAATAATGTTTTACGTCTGCCATTAGGTTACTCAAATATGTTGCTAGTGTATGTACTTATTTAACACTCACTCTATTAACATTTAAAGCATAGGATAGCACATTTATTTCATATCTAAAGTGTATTGCAGCTGATCAGTTTGCTCACGTGACAATCCATTTCCACTAGATCGGACGCTGAAACCACAGGTAGTCTCTCTCGACCTACCACTAAAGTGCATCAAGTAATTATGGACGAGCGTAATGCTAAATTCTTTAAACCTATAGGACACCATAAGCTGCTCTGTCTCATCTAACATAAGGGTACCTATGGTCGCAATCACGCCTCCAACTCATAACCTCAATACATGTAGGTGTGTCCTGTCACACACTACACCAAATAACTGCCAGCTCCAACCTTATAAATACTTCAGGGACGTGTCCTCCACGTCTCAACCACAAACACTGTTCAATTCTATTACACTGCCATTCCTTGCTACACAAGGTGAGTTTATTCTTACAACTTGTCTGCATATTTTTCATAACACTAAGCACTCTCTCTTACTATTTATTAGTTAGCTCTAATGCATACACTAGGTTTCACTACCACTTCAGATCCTGCTTGTACACGAATTTGTATATCTTTTTAAAATATTATTGTGGGATCATTTCCAATAAAACAACACTTTGTACTTACTATATTACCAAGGTTCTATACATAATTGTTACTCAAATACATTTGTATCTTAATTACATCATACTTCTCTATTGTTTATGTCACTGTTAGGTTTGTCACATTAGGTATTTTTTTTCATTAATCGGTGGATAGAATGGTTACTGAACTAATGGCTTGATAGCCCTGACGGAAAATTTTCATGTGTTGGAAAGTAGAGGTAAAAATTTTTGTGGATAGGAAAGATGAAGAATGAGTGAGACCTGAAATGGAAAGAAGATCTCACACAGCTGGGACTACACAGCTGCCACACTGTGTAGAGGTTACAGAACAACCTCTTCCCTACAGAATTCATTAGTTTCAGAAAATTTTTCGTATTGGAAAGAAGGGGGCGAAATTTTTCTTTTTGGATAGGAAAGATGAAGAATGAGTGAGACCTGAAATGGGAAAGAAGATCTCACACAGCTGGGACTGCACAGCTGCCACACTGTGTAGAAGTTGCAGAACAACCTCCTCCCTACAGCATTCATTGGTCTCAGAAAATTTTCGTATTTGGAAAGAAGAGGTCGAAATTTTAGGTGGATAGGAGAGATGAAGAGTGAGTGAGACCTGAAGAGGAAAGAAGATCTCACACAGCTGGGACTGCACAGTTGCCACACTGTGTAGAGGTTACAGAACAACCTCTTCCCTACAGAATTCATTAGTTTAATGCTGGCTTGATAACCATAACGGGTAATTTAATGTGTTTGAGAGTAAGAGTCGAAATTTTTGTGGATAGAAAAGATTAAGAATGAGTGAGATCTGAAATGGGAAAGATGATCTCACACAGCTGGGACTGCACAGCTGCCACACTGTGTAGAGGTTGCAGAACAACCTCCTCCCTACAGCATTCATGCACTAGCTATGAACTTCTTTAGGTCGATCACGTTCCTGAGACCTAATAGCTTTTTACTCTTAAGGTACTCTAGCCTATATGCATTGGCATGTGGTTTTCCTATGATCCTGAAAGGTCCTTGGTATACGAAAATGAATTTCTTTGTTTCTGCATTTATTTTCTTTGATTTTTCCTTGGTTTTGACAAGGACTAACTGACCTATTTCAAAACTGGTAGGTACAGCTTTTGCGTCATGACGCTTCTTCCTTTCCAACGCTCTTTTTCTTATATTTGCACTAGCCTTTAATTTCTTCTCGTCTGTGGATATTTGCGTTAGAATAGGGAATTCTACAATATCTGCAATCACATTGTGCGGTTCTTGGCCAAACATCAATTCGCAAGGTGCAAAACCAGTTGCATCATCTCTTAAGTTGTTAATTACATTCTCAAAATACTTAATGTGTTCTGCCCAACTTGAGTGTTTCCGAGCACAATAAGTCCTGCAAAGCCTATTCAATTATCTCATAATACGTTCACTCATATTTCCTTGGGGGAAATACGCAGATATTTTCAGATGTTTCACTCCGGCCTTAGCCAGACATTCTTTAAATCTATCAGAAGTAAACTGAGGCCCATTGTCTGACAGCAAATTCTTCGGAACGCCAACGTTCACGAAGAAATCTTTTTCCAATTTTTCTACCAATGTTTTTGCATTTGCTTTTTTAATTGGGTATAGCTTAACATATTTACTGAATCCATCCACAACAACAAAAACATGGGTGCAACCACCTCTCGAAACAGGAAGAGGGCCAAATAAATCACAAGCCAGTAATTCTAGGGTTTCAGTTGGCTCTACTGAATGCATATCCCCTTGTATTCTGGTGTTAGCAGCACGGACTTTCTGGCACACTACACAAGATGCTAGACTCTTGGAGACACGGCGGTACATGTTGTCAAACACAACCTTCTCTTTTAATTTTGCAATGCACTTCTTTGCACCGTAGTGCCCATACCTCAGGTGTACATAGTCGATTAGTAAGTCTACATGTTGTGAGGGAAAGCACAGATTCTACTCAGAAACGCCTACCTTTTTCCTCCTAAACAGAATACCTTTATGCAAACAATAGTATTGCGAAACCTTAGGATAGTTCGCATTTCCTAAATAGCTCTTCACTATTTTCAGTTGGTCATCTGCATTCTGCTCACGTCTCAAGTTCTTAATCACTCTCTTTAATGCACTTTCTGCCTTTACTTCGTGCAATGCAAACATTCGAACTTCATTTAGGTCTGTTGCTTTAATTCCCGCGTCATCAAAGAGCTCCGCACTTCTAGATAACCCATCAGCTACCAGATTGTCTTTCCCTTGAATACATCTAACCTCAAGGTCAAACTGCTGGAGATACAATGACCATCTTACCAAACGAGCATTCCTCAACTTACAGGTCTTTAAAAAGGTCAACGCTTTATGGTCACTGTAAACAATTATCTTGTGACCTAATAGATACTGCTCAAACTTCTGTACCCCAAATACAATTGCCAATGCTTCCAGTTCTGAGATGCCATAATTTCTCTCTGCTGCCTGTAAAGATCGACTTGCGAGAGCTATAGTCTTGTGCACTTCATGTTCGTTCTCTATTTCTACTTGGAATATCTCCACAGCTATACCATAGCCACTAGCATCAACACATACAGAATGGTTTTTCAAAATCAGGATGATGTAAAATAGGACTATTAATTAAAGATTGTTTAAGCACCTCAAACGCCCGTTGACATTCTGCTGTCCAAACCCACGGGGTATTCTTTTTCAGCAGGAGGTGAAGACAGGGCGCATTAAAAGCCTGACAACTAACAAAACGCCTATAGAAGCCGAAAAGACCGAACATCGATCTCAACTTCTTCTTGTTCCTGGGAGCCTCAAATTTTTCAGTGACTGCTAGCTTGCCTGGGTCAGGCAGAATACCTTTTCCACTTATCATATATCCCAAGAAACCTATTTCCTCTTTAACACACTCTGTCTTTTCAATCTTTAGTTTCATGCCACCTCTCTCAATAGCCGCTTACACTTCCTCTAATAAAGCTATGTGTTCTTCCCAGGTAGGAGTTGCTATTAACAGATCATCTACGTAGAATTATTTTATTACTTAAAGCTGGTCCTAAAATGTGGCACATCACACGTACGAAGGCACAAACAGAGATATTAAGTCCGAAAGGTACCACACGGTATTGGTAACAAACTCCTTTGTACAAGAAAGCTGTGTACTTCCTTGAACTTTCCGCCAGTGGCAAATTCCAATATCCACACGTGATGTCCATAGAACTTAAGAATTTTACTCCCCAGAACTTTTGCAACAACTCGTCCATGTTCACTATTTTATAGGGTGGCTTATTCTAATTTGTACAGGTGGTTCCTCAAACTCATTCAATAGTTCCTTTTTTATTTGTCTCCAACTAAAGTGATCGACATCTGTCTTCATTACATTTAGGTCAAAGTGTGTAGGGGTTTCCTGAATTACATTTTCAGCTGCCTTTTCCAGTCGGTCTATTAATTTCAAATCGAAACACCGCACGACTTCATTACATTTAGTTTGCTGAACATGACCCAAATTACTGTAGTCTGAGCGATTCTGCGCCTCCAGACCGGGCATAATACTAGTTACAGCTAAACCACTTTCACCATTATCGTCGGTTTCCTTCTCAAGTGACAACTGGTCACAGCTACTGGGTTCATCGACCCCCAACAGGCTACCCTCTACATTCTCACTTACCTCCTGTCCTAAATCTATTAGTACATTATCAACATCCTGCACAGGCCCTTTAGTTAAGAGCACATCATCCTCATCGTAAATATAAGCATGAGTTTCTTCTGCTTCTTCACCTGACGATTCAGTATTTTGTAGCTCCTCCCTATCGTTACACCGCTGCGCCTTCTCTTTCTCTTCCCACTTAGAAAGCGTCTCTAACACGGTATCTATCAAATACTGTGAGTGATCTAATATTTATGCTGTATTCTTAGATGCTACCGACACTTCATCCACATGTTCAGTCTGAGTATTCTGATCTGTCTTACCAATTCCCGTAACTACTGGCTTAGGAAAAGTAACCGCCTGGTGAGCGCCAGTGTCCTCATAGACGGGAACTAGTTTTCCTGCCTCGGCCTACTACTGTTTCATTTATTTTCATTACAGTTAACTGGCATAGCATTGCTTTCCGTACTGTTGTTTACATGCATAATTTTGTTTGGAACAAAATTATTATCCCTTGAATGCCATTGTTGGTTCTGATAATTATTTCTCCAATTCCTACCTCTCTTAGGACGACGAACACCTACTGTTCTGATGTTTACATTGCCGTTCTGCTCGTTCTTAAAATTACTACTAGTGTTATTAGCATTTCTGTTATTGCGTGCTTGCTCCTCATTGGCAGCAACACGTTCTACACGTTCCAAATACTCAATGAAACGATCCAGATTGTCTCTAGGGGCAGACATAATTCTAGTTTGCCAGTACCATGGCAGTTTGGCTTCAAGACCTAGTATTATCATTTCAGGTTTTAGCTTTTCGCCCAAATGTGACAAACGTGAGATCCATGACCTAGCAAACTCTTTAATAGATTCCTTGCCTGCATTTAAGCGTTTTCCACTCCAAAATTCTCTCAACACTTCATTTTGGTTATTGCTAGACCAATACTCATTAATTAAAGCTGCTTTAAACTCCGCTAATGTTTTACACTTCAACATAACATCAGCTGACCAACGCATGGCGTCACCTGCTAAATGGCTTCTAATAGATGAGATTTTCTCTCGTTCAGACCAAGTTGGTGGAATCACATCTTCAAAATCGATCCAGAAATCTAGCGGGTGGATATTTTTATCTGGATCGAACCGCAAGAACTGCCGACACCCGATAAAAGCGGCGTTTGCAGTTACAACTTGTTGCATACTACCATTACCAGATGTTACTGAAGCTACTTTACTCTCAATGTTAGCAATGTTAGTACTGATATTTTCTACTCTCATTTCAACATTATCTACTTTTTGCACAATATGAGTAGTATCAGTTTTGATTGCATTTACTTCTGCTTGACATATGTTTACTTTTATATTAACATCTTTAAATCTATCTGAGCACAGTTCATATTCCGCCTCGATCTTTTCTCTTAACTTGTGCTCCAGCTTCGCATCTTCCATTTGGAAGTCTCTGCAAACCTCAGCAACTTAGGATTTTACTGTTTTATACATTTCAGAAAATTGTTGAGCAACCTTTTTCTTAATATCCTCACGGTTGTAATCAATTTTATAATTCAAACTGTCCAGATCCTCTTTCAACTTATTGCAACTAGCCTTGAAAGAATTTTCTAATTCAGCTTTATTGGATTCTAATTTATTGTCCATTGCCTCAAACCGTTTACTAAAATTGGTTTGGCTGGCCACAATCTCATACTTTAATTCAGCATTACTGCGTTTGACCTCAGTTATTTCAGACTTTAATTCAGCTGTCATTTTTGCATTACTGGCAGCTATTGCTTGTAATATAACATTGAAATCCATAGCCCCAGTATCTTTGGGTTGCTCACTAGCTGGTTTCTTTTCACGCTCAGGTGACGAAAAAACTAGCTCCAACACCAGAATCATCAAAACTAAATGAAACTTCTGATTGATCAGTCATATCTAACTTCTCCTTCTCATCTCTGATGACTGTTTCATTTTTAATTCATCAGAGAAACTATCATCCAATAAATTAACAATTTCTGATTTCTGCTTTACTACAGGGGTCTGTATTATTGAATCATTGCCCCTTTTTACACTACTGTCAGGAGACAATACTTCATATTTCACTTTAACATTACTACTTTCATGCATATTTACACTTGAACCATTGTCTGGATTTACAGTTCCCTCAACAGACATAAGTTCTGATTTAAGTTTAACCTCAGTGTCCTTTGGCGGTTACATCTGCACGACGTATTGCGTTGCCGGCGTGGCGTACCAGGATTACTGATGCGACGCAGCTCGCTGAATTGCAGACGGCACTCCGACGGCTGTTGTGTGTTTGCGTGGCCCGCAACTGCAGGCGCGGCTCCGGCTGCTCCGGCGGATGACTGCGGTGAGGCGAAACTCGCTTCTCTCGATGCCGGCAGCGCCGCTCGACTCAGTGCCAGCTCCGTCAATCCAGAGGCGTTGTTAATCCAATTGCGTAGTCCACATATGCATGTAACACATTCACTGTTTTTTGCTCAGTTACGTGTCGCATTTCACTCGCGAATCCGAATTGTTAAAAATCACTTTCACTTTTACTCAGATATTTCCCGGCCGATGCACCATTTGTGGGGCGGCGGTTAGAGAATTTGCTGTTGTATATATATTTGAATGTAGAAACACTGCATTTCCCGGCCAATGAACCATATGTGCGGCGTCGGGTGGAATTATTTTGTTGTTGTATAAATGTTCCTATTATTTATGCTGTTGTTTGCTGTTCTCAACACTGGCTCTCTAACTACAATATTGGCAACCAGAAAGTGATTAGCAAAACGTGAAGCCTGTAATTAGAATTCCTGTTGCCCACTTCATCTGAGAAATACACTTATAACTACAGCTTATAGCTCTGAGGAATTAGGAGATTGTCTGGGATTTATAATCAAAAACGATCGTGAAAAAAAACTCTATATTCTGAAAGTCACAGATAAAAAAAAAAATGAATCCACGCAATCTAACTAACAGAGCAGTTCAGAGTCTAATGCGCTGATGCCACTGTAACTGTCCAAATTAAATGTTTAAATGAATGGTCGCCATAATTTGATGAATATGCTCATCAAACGCCACGCTAAATAATGATAGAAAGTTTGTCCCGCGGCGGCACGTGAAAATACGACATACGCAAACTGAAGACATATCATTAAAGTCATCCCAGAATTAACACTTCACTCGAAAATGATTTCATGGTTATGCATATCTCGAGTAACTTAATACGGCATCCGAGGCTGTTTGTAGCAATGATACCGACGCGACGCGACACCTGACACATATGGTGTGCTATTCAGCATCTGGAGAGAAATGGGGCCTTGCTTCCTCGCACAGCGTTCTCATATATAAAACCGCGGTGTGGACAGCTAAGGGAATGCCTGATCAAATCGGCTCTCCCGACTAGCCACTGGGCTAGTAATGCACTACATTAATTTATTGAATAAATCATATCTTCTTTTGCTGATGGTCAATGAAGCTCTCAATTTAAATGTGCATTCAACACACAGGTAAGTAATCATAATAAAAGTTTGACGTGGCTAAGTTAAATATTTTGGGCGAGAGAATTAATTTAATTACACTGCATGCAGTAGACGAGCTCTGAACTTGCCCTTTGGAGATACGCTATCGCTATAGTTTTATAGTTATTCAAATGAAACTTCTCACATCTTTATGGTTATAGCGGATCTCCATTCTACTTAAATCTAAACATCCTATCCTTATTTATTAGCCTATTTAATCTATCTTGCTTCCTTAAGTTTTAAGACACAAACCAGACAATTATGCATTTCAACTAAAATCTTAATTTGTGAGATCCAAAGTACTGTTTCTATTAAATTATTATTGAAAAGGAATCTAAGCATAAATTTTTAAACCTCTAGCTCTTTTCTGTTGCGCCAATGATTTTTACAGAAAAATGTCCAAATTTCGAAAATGGTTAAAGTTATTGAACTGATGTTCAACACACATTAATTTAGTATTGCTCCTGACAAGCTAGAAACATTTTAGGTTATTTACTTGATTTTTAAAGTATTGCGCAACATTTATGACGTCAGAGCTAGTTACAGCGGACTGGCTGGCACACAATGGAAAGACTGATGTGCATTTATTACGGCGTGAGTAGGCTGCTTCCCTACAAGACGATTTGTGTATGTTACCTTTTGAAGTCCCTCCGTTCAGCCGCTGTGTATACAGACCAGAAGGGCTTCCATGTTAAAGTGTTTCTCAGGTTCTCGGTTTTAATTTGCACAGTCCCCCAAACGATATGGAACGCTGAACGTGATGAATAGATACATACAGGTGTTTGACAAACTAATGGAAACTGAAAAGACACTAACTTCTATTATTTTTTATCGATTTACGCATCATTTGCCTGCTCATAAGTATCGGATGTATTGCTTGGAGTGAGCTTTATTTGGTTATGCAAATTGCAGTTTCAGAAGATCTGCGACACAGAAGTGCACTATGTGATCGAAAGTATATGGACACACCCACAAAACATGCGTTTTTCATATTAGCTGCATTCTGCAACCACCTGCTGCCTGATAGTCCATATCGGCGACCTCAGAAGTCATTACACTTCGTTAGAAAGCAGAATGGGCCGGTCTGTGGAACTCACGGACTTGGAACGTGGTCAGGAGATTGGGTGTCACTTGTGTCATACGTCTGTATGCGAGATTTCCACACTCCTAAACATCCCTAGGTCCACTGTTTCTGGTGTGATAGTGAAGTGGAAACGTGAAGGAACACGTACAGCACAAAACCGTACAGGCCGATCTCTGTTGACTGACAGAGACCCCCGACAGTTGAAGAGGGTCGTAATATGTGATAGGCAAACATCCATCGAGACCATCACACAGGAATTCCAAACCGCATCAGGATTCACTGCAAGTACTATGACAGTTAGGCAGGAGGTCGAGCGGCTGCAAATAACGTCGGTAAATACCAAACTTCGCCTCGCTTGGTGTAAGGGGCGTAAACAATTGAACAGTGAAAAAAGTTGTGTGGAGTGATGAATCACTCCTTTTATTTTGAGTGACACAATCACAGCGCAGGCCTGCATTGATGTTTTAAGCACCTTCTTGCTTCGCAGTGTTGAAAAACTGTTCGGGGATGGCTATTGTATCTTTCAACACTATCAAGCACCTATTCGTAATGCGTGGTCCGTGGCGGAGTGGTTACACGACAGTAACATCCCTGTAATGGACTGGCCTGCACAGAATCCTAACCTGAATCCTACAGTACACCTTTGGGATGTTTTGGAACGCCGACTTCGTGGCAGGCCTCACCAACCGACATCGATATCTCTCCTCACTGCAGCACACCGTGAAGAATGAGCTGCCATTCCCCAAGAAACCTTCCAGCAGCTGATTGAAAGTAAGCCTGCGAGAGTGGAAGCTGTCACCAAGGCTCAGGGTGGGCCAACGCCATATTGAATTCCAGCATTACCTACGAAGACCGCCACGAACTTATAAGTTGTTTTCAGCCAGGTATCGGGATACTTTTGATCACATAGTCTGTTATACTCTCCGGCTTTATTTACTGCCTAGATCGCTCTTTGCACCAGGTGAATAGAATGAAAGTTTACAGCGATACAGTTATGGGACTTGCAATCTTAACTAATGTAATATGCTAAATGAAATAGTGGAGTTCATTGTCAGCGAATGTAGCGTTGGTAATGCTCGCAAATAAGACTAAACACATTATAATTTGTGCTGCAGCTAGAGGTAAATAGATTTTAATTTGTCATGCTGTTTGCATGAAATTTACATTGTTCCACTGTGCACTCGTTTATCAGTTGTAATTAGTCTGCTGCAACTTCTCGATGTACTGCGCTGTACAGCAAATAACAGTATATTCCACTAGGAGAGTCGTACAAATAATGTTTTAGCGAATTTAACTAATGTTAACACACAATCGATCTAAATCTTGTAATCTCCCTGCAGTGTACTCTAAAACACGACATCCCATAATTTACTTAACTTATTTAACACTGTGACACTTTATCGACGCTTTGAAGAACGTGGAATGTTAGCCACACTTGACGTCTACTGAAGTGTTGGATTATTGAGTGAATCCGATTAGTTCGACTGGTAGTGCTTCAGATCTGAAGAGTTGCATATAGTATTATTTGGAATTTCAATATTAAAAGCTAATATGCTAGAATGAAAGTTACGTAGTTAGTACTGCTCTGTGAGGTTTGTAGTGGCGATTGAAACAAGTCGTAGAAGACAGCCACCGATCTTTTGAGATTAATACCACCAGAGCATGTGCCGAGAGCAGATCCGTCAGATGCCCTATGTGCAATGCACCACCACATTCAATAAGGAATAAAATTTTAAACTGGACAGAGTCGAAAAGTATGCTAAGGTGTTTATAACATGCGTTAAACTAACTTGTGGATAATGTATTAAAAGAAGTTTCACGTTGAACCCCGGCCTCTTGGAAACAACAGCCATTAACAGACAATGATATTCCAGTACTTTAATTTCTTTTTGGTTTCATGGTACTTCCAGCTCCCCCTCGCGCTCAGCCCAGAGCCTTCTCCCACCAGCTCCTCAGTAAGCATTACTTTATTGATGTGATTTTGGTGGCCAGCTGAATACGTCAAACTCGTTCTACTGCTCTTAGTACCACGGGTGTGCACTGTGAACTGTGTGAAATGTTCCATTGCCCTTTTGGTAGACGCTGTCGTGTCGAGGAAACACAAACTGCATGTAGGGATGGGCATGGTTCCCAAAGACGGATGCATTCTTGTGTTGACCCATCGCGTCCCCCAGAATAACAGCATCACCCACGGAATGCCACCAAATCATTTCCCAGATCATCAGATGATAACGCTCCGACGATTGTTTCAGGGTGTTTGCTATCAGACGTTTCACGCTGTACGCGCCAACAACCATCTGGCCGATTGCTCCTAAACTGTGATTAACCCGTATAGGGCACTTGCCATTCAGTGCAAGTCCAGTTGCGATATTGGTGTGCAAGTTCGAGACTTCGTATCCAATAAACAGTACTCAGGATGGGCTCGTGGACAGTGCGCCTGCTGCGAAGGCGCTTACGCAGCGCCATTCCCTGGACAGTCGTTGAGAAGACGGTGTTGGTATCCCTTGGTTCATCTGAGCGGCTAGTTCCTCAATAGCTGCACGTCTATCCGAACGTACACATCTCCACAGCTGTCGTTCACCCCTGTAGTCAATGGCCCTTTGTGCGCCACAATTGCCTCGGCGCCGGTTTTGGATAGCTCTGTTTGGCCAGGCACAGCATTCTTTAACTACGGTGGCACGTGAACAGTTTAGCCCTTTTGGTCGTCAGATAAATCGCTCCCTTTCCATACTACGAAAACGTATGCACTGTTTCTTGGTCCCCCTAACAAGCTTCACATACCCTCCATTGCAAATACTGAAACCTGACATATTTGAATGGTTACTGTAAAATAAATGGTGGCCACATTAATGTGGCTGGACCACGTATATAATACTAAAGAAATGCGTATACGTCAGGAGAGTGTTTCTTTTGTCTGCTTCTGTTCGATCATAGAAACGACATCAATTTAAGAAAATGATTTCATAGAGGTTATTAGTGACAAGTGAAGACTCCCTTAGTTGAGCAAAGCGAACTTAAAACATTTTCATCAAAAGTATAAAGCGTCAAACTTTAAGGACACAGTCATTACAGGGGTAACAACATACATAAACATGTTTTGATTGGCAGGAGAGCCAACACCGTGTTACTAGAGGAGGCCGAAAGGCACGCGTTTTAGCTCACGCAGGCTGGCGTGAGGTCTGGAATAGGACAAGGAAAATAGAATTTAGAAAAAACGGACGTAGCTGGTGGAATACTTAACTTTAATCCATAAATGGTGAACGTCGGTCTTTACGGTACATTATTCATAACATCAATAGTAACTGGTAATGGCGCCTTGCTAGGTCGTAGCAAGTGACGTAGCTGAAGTCTATGTCAATTATCGTCTCGGCAAATGAGAGCGTATTTGGTCAGTCAACCATCGCTAGCAAAGTCGGTTGTACAACTGGGGCGAGTGCTAGGAAGTCTCTCTAGACCTGCCGTGTGGCGGCGCTCGGTCTGCAATCACTGATAGTGGTGACACGCGGGTCCGACGTATACTAACGGACCGCTGCCGATTTAAAGGCTACCACCTAGCAAGCGTGGTGTCTGGTGGTGACACCACAAAATGAATACGCCAGGCTTTTTTTATAGTTAGGATTGTAGATGGTCTGCAGTGGATAAAACTTCTCTGCAGGCTACAGTGAATATGCCTGCAATTCCGAAGCGTGAGAAATGAAAAAGTTCACTTACTTACAAGGGAAACGTAACTGTTGTGTCTTGTTGATCAGTCAGGAGATGAGGCTGGACTATTTACATACGGATGATATGTGATAACCTTTGTTTACCACCATGTATTCAATAACTATTCAGATTCACAGACTTATTTGCTAATCACAGATGAACTTGTGGGTTGGGAAAGCATCTAAATTATATCCGTCGTTATAGTGTAGTGGTCACGCCACAGATAAGGATGTTTAGTGGACGTGGAAGCCGTGCAAGTGACGTGCTGACGCTGCTGTTGTAGGAGGTCCAGCTCAGGAACGGGTGTGGATGGCAATCGTAGATGTTGGGGAAACATCAGTATCCAGAATAACATTCGTTTACTACGTACAGTGTACAAAGTTGTGTCTACAGACGTGCAGTCATCGGCTGGCCACTGCGAAGTAGTGCTGATTAGGAGTTCAAGCGTGTGTGCAATCTTATGGGACTTAACTGCTAAGGTCATCAGTCCCTTACACACTACTTAACCTAAATGATCCTAACACACACACCCATGCCAGAGGGAGGACTCGAACTTCCGCCAGGACCAGCCGCACAGTCCAGTACTGCACTGATTAGAAATGTTGATGTTTCTGAGGCAATAGATTTTTCCGATGTATCGATATTTAAAGAGTTGCCTCTATGCGCCCTCGATATATTGGAAAGAGTATCGATATATCTGCATATCGAAGGGAAAAGGCCCGATGTACTGGCCTATAAAGATATCGGCTGCACACTGTAAACAAAATGCCAGTTTTAGAACTGAATATTTCAGTATTGATTTATTATTAGATATTCTGTACATCAACCTGCATAACCCCCTTAGGGCAAGACTGAAAGGAAAACGTTGCACGTTGACGCTTCGCGTTATCCACTTTGCTGACAATGGTGACTGCATGTAAGTGGCGCAATAAAAGGTATCCGTCGTTCGATTTGGTCACATATCGGATTTGTCCGGGATACGTTATGAGCACTTCCTTGTTTTTTTCATTTCTGCCGACCCCAGCGACCTAGTAGTTTTAGTGTCACAATCGCGTGGTGAAGTTAAACGTTGCAGTTTCTGTTGATAACTCCAAGCGCCAATTACATTAACAATTCCCGTCACACGTTTCCGTCCACCGCAAAGACCAGTTTTGTCATTCAGATTTTTGTTCATAATTTTCAGCCGCTATTTTTGAATCACATTATGAGCCTCCCCCCGCCCCCCACCCGGATTTGTGGGGCGTTTGGATATGACAGTGACCCAGTCTGGGAACGAAAGGGCAGCTGTGTTCATCTTCAAGGTTTTCTTAGACCGTGTCTCACCACCACAGTGGAGAATCTCTGTATTGTACACAAAACGTATTGTACACATTATCATCTGCACCCGCCCTACAGGAACAATCTATGAACTCCTGGCAGAATCTTCTGTCATCTAACGCCACTGGTCGGAGATTAGGAGCAACTGCACCAGGGAATTACTGGCTCAAATGGTTAAAATGGCTCTGAGCACTATGCGACTTAACTTCAGAGGTCATCAGTCGCCTAGAACTTAGAACTAATTAAACCTAACTAACCTAAGGACATCACACACATCCATGCCCGAGGCAGGATTCGAACCTGCGACCGTAGCGGTCGCTCGGCTCCAGACGTAGCGCCTAGAACCGCACGGCCACTCCGGCCGGCAGGGAATTACTGTCTGATACGTAACCTGTCGTTAATACGACGCCACAGACTGTTGCATTCGTGGTGATGCCATGACTGGGGAGCATGGATTGCTGACAAATGGCATTGCACTGTTTTCTGGGATTAATTGCAGTTCTGCACTACCCGTGATGACAATCATTGCTGAGCATATAACTGCGTCCTGGGAGAGGTCGCATTCTTCCAGTGTTTTACAGAGGGGCAGGATATTCCTGGCGTATTGGTGTGAGGAGCCATCGGAAACGGCTTTAGATCATAGCTGGCAGTGACTGCAGGCGCTCTGATGCCACAACAGTACATCACGGATTCCTGAACTATCGTGGTGCCATTTTCCAATAGGGCAATGCTCGTCTTTTCATAGCACGTGTCTCTACAAAGTGTAAGTAGGCTGTTTATGTTTTCTTATTGGCAACGTTACGTAGCGCTTTGTATGAAAATCACTGGCTTTGCTGTGTGCAGTCTGTGGTTAGTTTGCATTGTTGTCTGCCATTGTAGTGTTGGGTAGCTGGATGTGAACAGCGCGTAGCGTTGCGCAGTTGGAGGTGAGCCGCCAGCAGTGGCGGATGTGGGGAGAGAAACGGCGGAGTTTTGAAATTTGTAAGACTGGATGTCATGAACTGCTATGTATATTAGGATTTTTCAACACTATTAAGGTAAATACATTGTTTGTTCTCTATTAAAACCTTTCATTTGCTAACTATGCCTATCAGTAGTTAGTGCCTTCAGTAGTTTGAATCTTTTATTTAGCTGGCAGTAGTGTATTGCAGTAGTTCGAGTAACGAAGATATTTGTGAGGTAAGCGATTTGTGAAAGGTATAGGTTAATGTTAGTCTGGGCCATTCTTTTTTAGGGATTATTGAAAGCCAGATTGCGTTGCGCTAAGAATATTGTGCGTCAGTTTAAGGACAGTGTTGTACAATTGTTCTAAGGGGACGTTTCAAAAGTTTCAACGTGATGTTGAGGTACTCCTGCAGCCAGCAATAACTTCACATCAGTCGCAGTTAGAACGTGTGTGGGGCCACCTCGGTGATCAAATCCTTTCCACTGCCAGTATCCACGATATCGAAAGCTAGGTACAACTTATAATCACCTTGTGGAGCAGTTCTCTTGTGTCCATGCTGGCTACGAAAATAGGATGAGAAGTACCGCCTTATCTCTCTCTCTCTCTCTCTCTATCTATCTATCTATTTATCTCTCTGTGTCACTCTCTGCCCCAATAATCAATACACACACCCAAACCCACACAAACCATACACCACTGATGCCAAATACAATTCATACTCACGTGCCTCACCTAGCAAGACACGCTGCGAAACAAATGTACTGTGCAGTGCCAAGCGACCATAGGTTCGCCAACAACATAGGAGGACGCACCACAACTTAAAACTGTAAGTTTCACACAAAAATCGTGATACAGACTCATTTCCGTTCGTAAATGCATAGCAAAGAGAAAAATAAATTACGTTTTGATCTTTGCAGATGCCAAGTTGTATATTGTGAAGCAGAATAGCTACCGCAATAAATGGACAATAACATCATGTGAGGTATGTATCAGTAATGCTTACATCGACTTTTCGCCAATTAAGCTATAAATGGAACTCTTACATAATGTTGTAAACAACACAGATGTTAATATGTAGCAACAATTTTACAGTTAAAAATAAAAAATTTGACCCACTGACGATAGCACAAAAGTGCTGAAACATGTACGGGTGAAACAAAAAGAAAAGAAGGTGTCCTGCATTAGGCGGAACTTATCCCGCTAGATACGACGCTTGTGGGACTGAGGGCTCTGTGGAAGCATTCCCAACGTACTCAGCGTCATACTGCAAAATTCTTTGCAAATTTAATTCGACTCTGTAATCACTTAAATAACTTCACGTATTCTCTCATCCTGTGAAGATGGTTCGGTTCCTCCTCTACTTCCGGCTGGTTCACTATTATGTCAGGCTCTATCATTAAGATAATGTATTTTTACGTCTGTACTATTTCTTCAACTCTGTATTTCCATTAACATGCAAATATGAAGAGGTCACAATATTTTTTCTGGTATCTGTGAGAATTATAATTTTGCACTCTAATTCTGTTTATAGTTTCCTGTGCTACAATATTGTAGAACAAAAGCAAACTGGTGCTTTTCATTTATTATTATAATGTTGTTCTACCAAGAACCAACGGAAGATTCTGTTAATATGAGTTTCCTGTTCACTAGTATCTGCATATACACCGCAATATTTACCATATATAACTGAAATGGTAATTTTAATACAAATAACGATACGTCAATAATGTAACTAAATTACTACTGTCTTCAGATAACACTGATCAACTACGATTTTGTCCCTGCCGTGTGTTACATCAGTTCCCATTTTCATCGCAGAAACCAACTTTACTCCTAGAAACGTAGTATCGCATAAGGTTTTCGAGACGTATGGAAGTTTCTTTTTTTTCAGTTTCCGACGATTTCGTTATTTGATTTATTTATGTGCTGTATTAAACATATATAGCGTATCATTATTTCACAACTAAATGAAGTATTGGTCATGAGACATATATATTGCATGTGACTTGTTATCTGCTGTAAATAGATGTTGCGAATTGTCATTATTCTTTAGACCATTTGATAGTTGTTGGAATTTTTATTAATTGATTCTTGTTACTTACTGATCTCTTGCCCACTAAGGGCTGTTATTAAACTAATTCAAAGAAATTTTGAATTTCCTTTAAATTAAATGTTTTTCTATCTGAAAGCTTTATATTGTCGATTATTGTTTTAAAATCGTAAACGTTGTTTGACTTTTACAACATTTACATTTTCATGAATGCTGTAGTTCTTTTTTAATCGCTAGGCGTTTTGAAGAAGGGTGGCAAATGTTACTTTTTGTATTATATTTTGATTGTTCCCTTGTATCATGTAAATTTTTGAATAATTTTCGGACTGTGTTTGACACATTTGATATTTGTCACCACATACTACAAGTAAAATGTGTGTCCCAGTAATAAGGTATGGTAGAGAAAATCTGTTTGCACGCCTTAATTCAATATCTCAGAATTGACTAAAGTCGCCCAATTAGAAATCCGATATAGGAGAAAACCGATTTCTGAGAAGTGTTGTTGAAAACACCTGAGAAATAGCTACTGTTCATATAGCAGTATTTATGAAGAAGTCTTAGTAACTGATTACTTGCAATACCAGTTACAAAGAATCGCTTCCCTTCTTGCCTTGATCGTGTAGTCACACGCACAGTTCTTTCAGTGTGTCTCCGTATCATCAGAGCAATCGCCGCCAGCGTCGCCAGGAATCTCCTCAGTGTGCGGTGAATGAGCCGCTCCTTCGATCGCCTCGCCCCGTTCAGGCAATTTCCGCGCAATTTCGCCGGGGCTGCTCTCCGGGAAGCGTTGTGCTCCCTCCAGTTCGCGTAGTGGGCCCGATGTAATCGTGCGGGCACGATCACATTTGGTGTTGCCTTCGATTTCTGTGCGTGAACCATCGCCACATTACCGCAAGCACATACCGTGCAGATGACTCATTACCGGGTAGAGTGCACTGAGGATTGACAAAGCCCCTCTCTAGGCGTCTGCGATGTGCTGACCTAGAATGGAGGTAATGGTTTCTGTCCTCCATATGCCTCAAAAGCTGGAAGCCGGAACTACCAGCCAGTCTTTATTAGATCTAGCGCCTGATGTGCTGAAAGAATGACGATATGGTAGGTTGCCTGACCAGTTAGACTTTAATTATCACGTTTATGAGTCTCTTCTTTGGTATCAACGGTCAAACCTATCTTTCAGTGAATCCAAGACCACTATCGTTGATTTCCAGTCGACATAAATGTGGTAGCAAAAGGTATTCTGCAGAGAATGGGGGCGAGATCTGGCTGGGTCAAGCGCTACGTCTCGAAATAAACTACACAACATTAGTAACTACCAGTAAACTTCCGATTCTTTGAGGAGTCTAGCTCCTAGTGGTTGTTTACAATATTTTCAGCATATGTAAGCAGTTGTGATCTTGTGTAACCGTGTTTGTACGACGGAACAAGCAAGTATGAACAACATGTATATGGACATAGCCTATTGCACAGGTGCTTTATGTTTTTAAATATTTTAGCGATGATAAACATTTTATAATGTGCTGCTTTTCCATTTGACATCTCGTCTGTGATATCAGCGTAAAATAACATGTTTTACTACAAAAAGATTTTAAGGTACGCAAATGTAAAGACCCACTTCCGAATTCTACAAACCAAGCAAAAACTGTTGAATTGTCTGTAGTTCAACCATGTCTAGACGGTCAATACCGCGGTTTGATCGTGTCCACATTGTTACTTTGTCCCAGGAAGGGCTCTCAACAAGGGAAGTGTCCAGGCGTCCCGGAGTGAAACAAACCGATGTTGTTCGGACATGGAGGAGATACAGAGAGACAGGAACTGTCGATGACATGCCTCGCTCAAGCCTTCCAGGCACTACTACTGCAGCGGATGACCGCTACCTACGGATTATGGCTCGGAGGAACCCTGACAGCATCGCCACCATGTACAGTAATGCCTTTCGTGCAGCCACAGGACGTCGTGTTATGACCCAAACTGTTCACACCAGGCTGCACGACGCGAAGCTTCACTCCCGACGTCCATAGCAAGATCCATCTTTGCAACGACGACACCCTGCCGCGCGGTACAGATGGGCCCAACAACATGCCGAATGGACCGTTCAGGACTGGCATCACATTCCCTTCACCGATGAGTGTCGCATATGCCTTCAACCAGACAATTGTCAGAGACGTGTTTGGAGGCAACTCGGTCAGGCTGAACGTCTTAGACACACTGTCCAGCGAGTGCAACAAGGTGGAGGTTCCGTGCTACTTTGGGGTAGCATTATGTGGGGCCGACGTCCGCCGCTGGTGGTCATGTAAGGCGCCGTAACGGCAGTACGATACGTGAATGCCATCCTCCGACCGAGAGTGCAACCATATAGGCAGGATACCAGCGAGGCATTGGTCTTCAAGGATGACAATTCGCACCCCCATAGTGCACATCTTGTGAATGGCTTCATTCAGGATAACGATATCGCTCGACTTGAGTGGCTAGCATGTTCTCCACACATGAACCCTATCGAACATGCCTGGGGTGGATTGAAAAGAGCTGTTTATGGACGACGTGACCCATCAACCACTCTGAGGGGTCTACGCCGAGTCGCCTTTGAGAAATGCGACAATCTGTACCAACAGTGCCTTGATGAACTTGTGGATAGTATGCCACGAATACAGGCATGCATCAACACCAGAGGACGTGCTACTGGGTGTACAGCAATCTGGAGAACCACCTCTGAAGGTATCGCTGTATGTGTGGTTTTCATCCGCAATAAAAAGAGCGGAAATGAGAGGACGTGCTACTGGGTATTAGAGATACCGGTGTGTACAGCAATCTGGACAACCACCTCTGAAGGTATCGCTGTATGTGTAGCTTTCATCCGCAATAAAAAGAACGGAAATGATGTTTATGTTGATCTCTATTCCAATTTTCTGTACAGGTTCCGGAACTCTCAGACCTGAGGAGAAGCAAAACTTTTTTTGATGTGTGTAATTAATAGTCCTGTCTGATGGTGAAGTTTTACTGCCTGAACAGTGAAAAAGTAGCTTGTGATAAACCTTCTCCTTTCAGAATTTTGTAGGGTGTGTGATCGAGAAAAAGTTTCATGAAGGTTTGAAATTAGGATAATTTTTTTGGAACTCGGTAAGTGCTGTCACCCTCAAACACTGGCTGATTACAATCCGGGTATTTGCGCAGCGCCAGCTACGCTGCCTTACGACAAACACATAGTTCCCAGAATGAGATTTTCACTCTGCAGCGGAGTGTGCGCTGATATGAAACTTCCTGGAAGATTAAAACTGTGTGCCCGACCGAGACTCGAACTCGGTCGGGCACACAGTTTTAATCTGCCAGGAAGTTTCATATCAGCGCACACTCCGCTGCAGAGTGAAAATCTCATTCTGGAAACATCCCCCAGGCTGTGGCTAAGCCATGTCTCCGCAATATCCTTTCTTTCAGGAGTGCTAGTTCTGCAAGGTTCGCAGGAGAGCTTCTGTAAAGTTTGGAAGGTAGGAGACGAGGTACTGGCAGAAGTAAAGCTGTGAGTACCGGGCGTTAGTCGTGCTTCGGTAGCTCAGTTGGTAGAGCACTTGCCCGCGGAAGGCAAAGGTCCCGAGTTCGAGTCTCGATCGGGCACACAGTTTTAATCTGCCAGGAAGTTTCATATCAGCGCACACTCCGCTTCAGAGTGAAAATCTCATTCTGGAAACATCCCCCAGGCTGTGGCTAAGCCATGTCTCCGCAATATCCTTTCTTTCAGGAGTGCTAGTTCTGCAAGGTTCGCAGGAGAGCTTCTGTAAAGTTTGGAAGGTAGGAGACGAGGTACTGGCAGAAGTAAAGCTGTGAGTACCGGGCGTGAGTCGTGCTTCGGTAGCTCAGTTGGTAGAGCACTTGCCCGCGGAAGGCAAAGGTCCCGAGTTCGAGTCTCGGTCGGGCACACAGTTTTAATCTGCCTGGAAGTTTCAAACACATAGTTGATAACAGAAATACTCCTGTTATAGTATTAAACTTTCAACGTAACATTGTACCTATTAATGAGCAAAGTATGTCATCAATTTAAACGTTCAATGTCGGTCAGCTGTTACGCGAAATATTTAAAATTTTCATTGCCACTGGAAGCCGTTAGAAAGACAGCCTACAAGTGTACAGGTTGCGGGTGCCGGATTCTGGGTCCGGGCGTCTGACATTTTTGGTTAGAAATATAGACAGCCTTTGTATTAGTCGCAAGGGATTTTACTGACTGTATTGGTACAGTGTGACAATTATTGAACTATACGAAAAAAACGTAAATTAATTACAAACTACGGCGTGCACACACTTTATTCAACACGTAAACGCCACTACAGACATTCGGGTTTAGGTTACATGTTCGATGTGGCGCAGACGAATAGTGAAATTTTTCACGTCCCAGTAAAGTGTCGGAACATCGATGCTGTCGATGACCTCCAGAATGGCCG
Source organism: Schistocerca serialis cubense (assembly GCF_023864345.2). Classification (NCBI taxonomy): domain Eukaryota; kingdom Metazoa; phylum Arthropoda; class Insecta; order Orthoptera; family Acrididae; genus Schistocerca; species Schistocerca serialis. The sequence goes on from NC_064645.1 coordinate 636,823,744, forward strand.
TTTACAGCCAGCAATCTTGAGTTGGTGCTGTACACCTTGACTGTAATATAGGTCCACCAAAGAGAGTCGCATGTGTTCAGGTCTGGAGGATACGGCGGCCAGTCGAGGCCTATGCCAGTGGCCTCCGAGTGCCCGAAGTCCCAAAGTGCTCCTCCAGGACATCAAACACTCTCCGGTTTCGATGATGTCGAGCTGAATCTTGCATGAATCATATCTTGGCGAAATTAGGGTCACTTTGTATAATGGGGACGAAATCTTGTTCCATCGGTAGTCACCGTGCCATCAAGGAATATCGCACGGTTTATTCCGTGATTGGATGATGCAGACCACACAGTCACCCGCAGTGAGTGGAGAGAGTTTTCGGTGGGTAAATGTGGGTTCTCAGTCCCTCAAATGCGCCAGTTTTGCTAATTGACGAACCGATCCAAATGAAAGTGCGCTTCGTCGCTAGACCAAACCAAACCAAACAATACAATACTAATTTCCATCATGCACCGCCACTAGCCGTGCAGTTTGAACGTCCTAACGTAAAACGTTCAAAAGTTATGACGATTTTATTGCATAAATTTCAATACTTGTCACCCTGTAGGAAAAAAATTGTATATTGATTTTTTTCTGTCTCAACTGCATATTTTTAAAACTATGGCCAATTTCGTTCTTTCTAGATACCTTTAGATCTAAAAACTAAAGTGAAACAAAATGTATACTTTGTATTGAATAATAAAAAACAGAAAACGCGTCTGTTGAATTTTGCCTAAGTAATTTCGTCAGCAACCAGCCGTGTCTGTATAGAAGTTACACGTCAGAGTACTTTAACATGCAGCTGTGGTCTGTTTCTCATAGGTAGGTGGTGATGGAGGAGTGGGGGGAGGGGGGAGGGTAAAGTGTCGGAGGGGAGAAAAATTGAACCGAAGACGGAATGGAAGGCAGGGAGATGTCATGAATATAACGGGTTCACATCCGGTAAAACACAAAAATAATTCATGTGTGCATGACGACGTCGAAAGCAGAAAGTAAATAATTAGAGAAAGTCCATGACTGTACTGAATGGTTATTTCACTGGGTAGATGGAGATGAAAATCTAATTATCTTAACAGATGAAGGATTGGAATGCGTCTGAAGAAGAAGAAGTATAAGAAAGAGTCATGGAAGAAAATGCGCTTGGTGGTAGGAATGAGAGAGGAGAAAGATTAATTGAGTACTGAAACAAATTTCAGCGAGTAATAACGAATACTCTATTAACGAAACACAAGAGGAGGTATACTTGTAAAAGGCCGGAAGATACGGGAATTTTATCATAGCTAGGCAGAGATTCTGAAATCAGGTATTTGACTGTAAATGTTGTGCGCAACTTTGTGTACAACGGAGATGCAGGCTACAGAGTGGTGGAGCAACTGTCATCGTAGGAAAGTTGGAGCAGAAATGGTTAGTGAACAAGTCGACACAACAAACAAAAGATTTACTTAAATTGTATTTCTCCAAGTGCACGAAGTCTCATGACAAATTATGCGGCGGGAGCAAGAGTCCAGTCGTCCGTGTGAACAAGGAAGATGCTGTCTGTATCAAAACACGAACGGTGAAATCAACGTCGTGACTAGGCAGCGTCTGAAAAGCGTCACGTAGTGTAGTGGTAGTCGTCGATTGGGCTGTGTGGTTGCCACCGACCATTTACAGAGGGCGCTTGCAGTCCAGAGTTACTACTTTGTACACGAATGGCTCAGTGGGTGTGCCTCATTGGGTTTGAAAGATCCTGCACAACTGCCATCACCTACTGGTGGAAATTCTCTTGCCAACATTTTGACGCCCCATGGGCTGGCACTGATATATGATACCATATTTATGAGCTTTATTATTGATTTATTGTTATTCCTCCCCATTGTCGTCATGTGGTGTAGATGAGCGAATGACACTGGGGGGAGGGCTGGATGCAGGTGGCAGTGAGCAGACAGGAGCTGGAACTGAGGCCAGTGACAAACTTCCACCCGCAGCCTGGCATACGTCGTAAGCCAATCTGGGAACACCAGCCAGAAGCCAGGCAGAGGGCAGCCACCAAAATCAGAGGTTGAACATCAAACGGAGCCGGAGGCATCTCGACAACTGCAGAGGGAGTCAAGTTGGTTCGTGTGATAGTCCCTGTGAAGAGGGTCACACCTCCAGACTTCGGTGACTGCCAAGACGGCTATGAATGTGAAAGGGAGTCGACTACCACCAGCTCTGGAACTGGGGTGAAGGCGCAGTGCCTGAGGAGCTGGCTGCAGTGAGGGCTGCTGCTTCCGGGCAGTCACGGAATCTGAACGCACGAAACCGACGTCAGGATGACGCCGTTTACATGGAGGAATTTCATTGTGATGGTGTCTCAGCAGTCCTGTCAGTCCCTAAGGTATAATCATAGAACGTCCAATAAAACGCAAAATGTTGCTTCCGTCCACTACACAGTCTGTAAAAGACCAAATAGCTAGCTTGATACTTTGCGTGTACAGTCGGAGTGAGCGTCGCCCACCGGGGCGGGTGCAGCAACTGAGCATGGTGCAGTGGTGCCGTCCAAGAAACACTGTCACTGGCAGTGGCCCGTCATGTGCCTGGGAGCAGTAGGGAACCAAGAACAACAACAGAGTTTCATCTCGTGTGAAGGAGGTGGGAAATTTGTCCATCTGTTACTGAAATGTCCGTACAAAGCGTTCAGCGTCGCCGTGGGATTGCTGATGGAACGGTGCACTCGTGATGTGGTTGATCCCAGATTTGTGGTGAAAACCTGTTCAAACTTGGCGGCAACAAACTGGGGTCCACTGACCGTCACAATCTCCTCATGCAGTCCCTCGAGGCAAAATATTGACGACAATGCCTTGATTGTGGAACGAGCGGTAGTGTAGTGCACAGAACCAGGAAGGGAAATTTACAGGAAGCGTCAACGACGATGAGCTAACGTGTATTCCAGTAAGTACCCAGAAAATCCAAATGCTAACGTAGCCAAGGTACTTGGCGTTTGGGCCATTCAAAGAACCACTGAGGTGGGGCTGAATGTTGTTCAACACCGACTTGGCGCTGAGAGGTCAACTGTTCAGCTTACGCATCAGACTGTGGCAAGTGCAATGACGTCGAGGCAACTGCTTAGCGCGAACGACACCCTAGTGCCTTTGGTGTAGCAAAATAAGCACGTCAGCCGTAAGAGCCAGTGGACTACAACACAAGGCTGGTCATTATTGATGCAAAGCAAAATAACGCGTTGGAGGAATTAAAAGGGCGGGCAAAATATCAGAGAAACACGGAGCTAGAAATCTGTGTCGCGAATGCAGCCAATCATTGCGAACCTACTGCAACAGAATCTACAAATCAGGATCCGTTGCTGTGACCTAGGCTGTTTACCGGTGATTAAAGGGAAGGTTATGTAAAGCATCTGTGTCTTGTGTGTCAGTATAGTAACAAGCACTAGAGGACTCGTAGAATGTCGAATGTGCGCGAACAGCAGGTGAGGAAGAACATCTGCGTCTGCGTGCTTAGAAGTGGACCGACATATGATCTCATATTGGTAGTCTGACAAAAGCCTCCTTTTCCGTTTGCATATAATGATACTCATTCGTTCATTAACTTCGAAGCAAAGGATATGAGCCTGTCACCAGGACCAAATTTATGCGATGAAACTGCACCAATGCTGTGAGAGGAATCATCGAAAGCCAAGACCACAGTTTCGCCTGCATGTAAATGAATAAGTCATCGATCACTTAGCAAAGCATCTTTCAACTTCCGGATACCAGACTGCCACTCTTGCGACCAAACGGAAGGAACATTCTTGCGCAAGCGATGCAAGAGAGCTGCGATTTGAGTGACGTCAGTAATAAGCGGGATACAAAATGTGAGCTTCCCTAACAGAGACTGCTGTCGCCACGGACTGCGCGCGGCTGGAAGGTCACGGACAGCAAGCAAATGTGATTGCAGCGGATGAACAGCGTGGTTATTAATGACTTAGCGCAAGTACTCAAGTTCAGTTTGCAAAAACAAACATTATTCTCTATTTCATTTGTGACCAGCTGCCGACAACACTTGAAAATGGCTCTGAGCACTATGCGACTTAACTTCTGGGGTCATCAGTCGCCTAGAACTTAGAACTAATTAAACCTAACCAACCTAAGGACATCACACACATCCATGCCCGAGGCAGGATCGAACCTGCGACCGTAGCGGTCACGCGGTTCCAGACTGAAGCGCCTTTAACCGCACGGCCACACTGGCCGGCGACAACACTTGAAACAGAATGTGAAGACAGCTAATGTATTCTTCAGAAGTGTGACCTGAGACAACAATGTCATCTAAATAATTTCAGCAAAAAGGAATTTTTGAAGTCAGCTGCTCCAGAAATTGCTGAAATATGGCGGGTGCAGAATTACTGCGAAATGGCAATTTCAAAAGTTGGAACATACCTAGATGAGTGTTAATGGCAAAGACCTCTTGCGACTGCTCATTCAGAGGGGTTCTCAAGTAAGTGGGGCGCAAATCAGTTTTGGAAAAGTAACGACCGATGCCCAATTTACCCATCAAGTCTACCGCGCACAGCAAGGGGTAGCTGACAATGACTATTTGAGGATTTTCAGTTTTCTTAAAATTGGTGCGTAGCAGGAGTGTGCCGGATGACGTGTGCAGAATAACAAGAGTGGCCACCCACTGAGTGGCAGTATTGGGTTCTCCTACACAACTTTCTTGCAAAGCAGTAAGTACCCGGGCCACAAGATTTCAAAGAGCCTGAGGGACAAGACAAGCTCTAACAAAATGTGAATGTGCATTGTCCTTGAAATGAACAACAAAATTATCGGCTTTGCGAAAACCCTCAAAAAACAAATCTTTAAGTTCTGCACATAAAATAGCAATACCGTCCCAAGGACCAAAGGAAGAAGCAGAAATTACATTGTCCAGAATGGTCAACCTAAACAAATCGAAAGAGTATAGACCAAAAATATTAGTACTGTCTCGGGCGGGAAGCATTGTAAATATCACTGACTTTGTCAAATTTCGGAGAGTTGCCCGAAGGCTAAACGTGCCTAAAACAAGATTGTGTCGGCAGTAATACGCCCTCAGATTATCGGGCGATGTGCAGAGCTTAGTTTCCCAAGCAATTTGTAAGTACTGCGGTTGGGTAAAGCCACTGAATTTCCAGTGTGCCACTTGTACACAGTCCTCATAATACTATATAAGCGCTGCTAATAGGTGCTCGTATTGTACCAGTTCAGGGTGGGACGTGGGAATAAGTTACACGTACAAGCGATTTACAGTCACTCCCGCTGTGGCCGTTTGTCATTACATTGTATGTGATGCTCTGTGGTACGTGCGTTGTACTATGCGACGTACTCTGTCCAGTCTTCCTCCGCCGCGTCAGACTCATGGAATGGCGGCACATGTGCAGGCAGTACAGACGGTGACATTGCTGTTGGGTCCAGCGTGTTGTGTGACATCATCTGCGTCAACGTGGAGGGATTCTTCACTTCAGACTGTTGCGCCATTTGTTTCAAATCAACTGCAGGATGCCGGCCGAAGTGGCCGAGCCGTTCTAGGCGGTGCAGTCTGGAACCACGGGACCGCTACGGTCGCAGGTCCGAATCCTGCCTCGGGCACTGATGTGTCTCATGTCCTTAGGTTAGTTATGTTTATTTAGTTCTACGTTCTAGGCGACTGATGACTTCAGAAGTTAAGTCCCATAGTGCTCAGATCCATTTTTTTAACTGCAGGATGTGCAGCAGCCGACTGCGGCTCAGTGGCCATATTAGCCAAGCCCAGCGCAAAATAAAAAGACAAATAAGAACAGAGAAGGGAAAATGGGGTGCAAAAGCAGCAATGGTGGAAACCAGAACATAAAGAGCACAAGCTAGGCAAACGCCAGGGACACAGAAGACAAGCAACCGAAAAAGAACAACCAAACAGATGACATAACAGGAAGAAGTAAACTGGACTTGATGATTCCACACGTAGGTGTGAATACTCGTCGTCAGATACGTTGTATACGAGTTTGTACACAGTGGTAAGGAAAGGTGGGTACAGAGTGGTGCGGCAACTGTCGTCGTAAGAAAGTTGGACAAGAACAGAAATGAATAGCGAACAAGTTAACGCAGTAAACAGAAGATTTACTTAGCTTTTATTTCTCCAAGCGAACGAAAACTCCTTACAAATAATGCGGGAAGAAATAGAGTCCAGCTCTCAATGTCAACATCGAAGATGCTGTCTATACTAAAGCGCGAATGATGAAGTCGGAGCCGCAAATACACAGCGTCTGCGTGGCTTCACATATGAAAGTGACTCCGAGTGGGCTGTGTGGCAGCCGCCAGCCACCCCATATTGAGGCGGCAGAGAGCGCTCGCAGTCGGGGGCTGCTGGAGGCGCGGGCACAGTGACCGCACACCAGCGCTTCTGTCAGGCCCCGCAAGACCTCTACCGGCGTCTCATGGAAACCTGCTACTCTGCTGCCAACTCTGTGAAGCCCGTGGGATGGTATCTGTATGTGATAGCGCATTAAGGTGTACCAAGGAGCAGTAGTAGACTCAGCTCACACTTTAATAACGATGCAGTGTAGGGTGGAAGCTACTCAGAAAGAATCAACGCGCAAAGAAGTGGGATACGGAAATTCTAAGCAATCAAGAGATACGCTTTACTTCCTCTCAGGCTAAAAATGCTGCGAACGGATAGTTCAGTAGGCAGTTCACTTGAAGAGGAATGGATATCTCTTAAGAGGACAATCACGGAAATTGCGGCCGTTGTGGCCGAGCGGTTCTAGGCGTTTTAGTCCGGAAACGCGCTGCTGCTACGGTCGTAGTTTCGAATCCTCGAGCATGGATGTGTGTGCTGTCCTTAGGTTAGTTAGGCTTAAGTAGTTCTAAGTTGTAGGGGACTTATGACCTCAGATGTTAAATCCCATAGTGCTCAGAGCCATTGGAACCATTTCGAAATAAAACTGGCACAAGGAAAGTAACTGCGAGGAAACCATGGATAATGGGAAAAATACTTCAGTGGATCAACGCAAGAAGGAATTACAAAGATGTTCAAGAAAATTCAGGAATATAGAAATGTAAGTCATTTAGGAATGAAATACCGTAAGTAGGAAGTGAAGGGACGCTAGGGTGAAACGGCTGCATGTGAAATGTAAAGGAATCGAAAGGTAAATGATTGTCGGAAAGACTGGCTCAGCATATACAAAGGCAAAACATTTGTCAGTGAAAATAACAGCAAGGGCGTTAACATTAACTGTGCAATGGGAATTCAACTGTTAAATTCAGAACAGAGAGTGAATGAATGGGAGGAGTACATTGGAGGCCACTGCAGTGGGACGGACTTGTCTGATGACATGACAGAAGACGAAATCTTCCGGTTTCAGCAAAATCTGACTGTGAGCCAACACCGAGAAAATTTCATACAAGGACGCCACCTTGAAAAACAGTGATATCGCACGTAGAGAGGTTTTAAATGCACCAAAGAAATCTAATGTGTTACGTGTTACACAGACAATGCCTCACCGACTCAATGACGTGTGTATCACTTAATAGGCAGCTAAAAGTTTGGTTTTGGTTTTCTTTTGCTTTAGGGTGCTAAAACCAACTGGGCTCATACGCACCCAAGTCAAAACTGCAGAACAAGAAGACAGAGAGGAGGTAGAATAGACTATACGTCAGTCCCAATTGACATAAGAGACGAGAGCTAAAAACAGTGACGTGGAGAAAGGTCCAAGCGTTTAGACTGTAGCAAACACATTTCTTGAGATCAAACGGCTATTTCAGCGAGATGACAGTTTTCCCACTGTGAAATCAAATTGCTTTACTCTATAGCCTGTTTGTCGCTGCATATGAGTTTCTACTATACACTGGATCTACATATTCATTATTATCTTACCTGCATATACTTCACCATCTGAAATACATGACAAAATATGTTTTCCGGGCATGATAATTCTGTTTCACCATTTGTTGTCGATGAGCATTAGCCGTTGTTTTCGAGTTCCAATTTCGTTCAAAGAAGGTTTGGGTAGCACATCAATGGATCAGTAAACCCCAGTCAGCAGCACTTTTGGAGCTGGGACGGAAGATTACGAACCGACACAGTGACGAAACATGAGATCAACAATTGTGGCAGAGGAACAGCCAACGGAGCAATCACAGCGACCACAACAATGCCACTGTGGAAGCGCCGCCTTTGGCCCTGACATGCGATACAAGTGTCTATAAAGAACAGAGATGAGGTGGGTGACAGCCGCGCGCGTTTAGCCGAGTTGTCTCAGGCGCTGCAGTCATGGACTGTGCGGCTGATCCCGGCGGAGGTTCGAATCCTCCCTCGGGCATGAGTGTGTGTGTTTGTCCTTAGGATAATTTAGGTTAAGTAATGTGTAAGCTTAGTCCCAGCTAAGTCCCATAAGATTTCACACACATTTGAACGTGGGTGACATGCGGCTGCACATAGAGCCGTTCTCTGCAAACAGGGAGTCGACAAACATCGGAATAGGCAGATGAAACCTCAACGCGCTCCTCAGCGCCCAAGGAACAGACAGGATGCACCCTTGGGCCGAAGCTGATGGAGCACGTTGTCCAACGTGGCTGACAAAAACTCTTTATGATCTGTTTCAGTTAGTTATGACAGGACGGAAACAAACTAGAGGGGAAAAATACTGATATATACAATTAGGTATGGTTCCAGGTGCAGTCATCATTAATAGTAGAAATAGATTAGCGCTACATTAGATATTATAATGCGTATTGTATCGTTAGCCACCAATGCATAGGAAGAAATTTCTCAAAAGATTTAAGAAAACGACAAACAATGAAGGAATTTCCCGAATTAGACGGAAATCGGCAGATGTGATCTACATGTATAGACAAACGAACCGTTATAATTTCATGGAAACTGAATTATTTAATTAAGTGTAGGAGCTTCTCTGAGGCTATAGATAAAGTGATAAGGAAAAACTCAGTAGGCTGTCTAGTTGAAGAGGAATGGACATCTCTCAAGCGGCTCTGTCCGAAGATGACGAAGAGGTCGTGGAAATTTATGGTGAGACAAAAGAAATTAATCAGATAGTGAAGGGAGACGAAAATTTAATAGTCATGGGTGACTGGAATTCGAGACTAGGAAAAGGAAGAGAAGGAAATGTAGTAGGTGATTATGGAATGGGGGTAAGGAATGAAAGAGTAAGCCGCCTGGTAGAATTTTGAACAGAACATAATCATAGCTAATACTTGGTTCAAGACTCATAAAAGAAGGTTGTATACATTGAAGAAGTCTGGAGATACTGATAGGTTTCCGATAGATTAGATAATGGTAAGACAGAGATTTAGGAACCAGGTTTTAAATTGTAAGACATTTCCAAGGACAGATGTGGACTCTGACCACAATCTATTGGTTATGAACTGTAGATTAAAACTGAAGAAATTGCAAAAAGGTGGGAAGTTAAGGAGATGGGACCTGGATAAACTGACAGAACCAGAGGTTGTAGAGAGTTTCAGGGAGAGCATTAGGGAACGATTGACAAGAATGGGGGAAAGAAATACAGTAGAGGAGGAATGTGTAGAGTTGAGAGATGAAATAGTGAAGGCAGCAGAAGATCAAGTAGGTTAAAGGACGAGGGCTAATAGAAATCCTTGGGTAACAGAAGAGGTACTGAGTGTAATTGATGAAAGAAGAAAATACAAAAATGTGGTAAATGAAGCAGGCAAAAGGAATACAAACGTCTCAAAAATGAGGTCGACAGGAAGTGCAAAATGGCTAAGCAGGGATGGCTAGATGACAAATGTAAGGATGTAGAGGCGTATATCACTAGGGGTAAGATAGATACTGCCTACAGGAAAATTGAAGAGACCTGTGGAGAAAAGAGAACCACTTTCATGAATATCAAGTGCTCAGATGGAAACCCAGTTCTAAGCAAAGAAGGGAAGGCAGGAAGGTGGAAGGAGTATGTAGAGGGTCTATACAAGGGCGATGTTCTTGAGGACAAAATTATGCAAATGGAAGAGGATGTAGATGAAGATGAAATGGGAGATATGATACTACGTGAAGAGTTTGATAGAGCACTGAAAGACCGAAGTCGAAACAAGGCTCCGGGAGTAGACAACATTCCATTGGAACTACTGATAGCCTTAGGAGAGCCAGCCCTGACAAAACTCTATCATCTGGTGAGCAAGATGTATGAGACAGGCGAAATACCCTCAGACTTTAAGAAGAATATAATAATTCCAAGCTCAAAGAAAGCAGGTGTTGAGAGATGTGAAAATTACCGGACTATCAATTTAATAAGCTACAGCTGCAAAATACTGACGCGAATTCTTTACAGACGAAAGGAAAAACTGGTAGAAGTCGCTCTCGGCGAAGATCAGTTTGGATTCCGTAGAAATGTTGGAACACGTGAGGCAATACTGACCCTACGACTCATCTTAGAAAATAGATTAAGGGAAGGCAAACCTACGTTTCTAGCATTAGTAGACTTAGAGAAAGCCTTTGACAATGTTGACTGGAATACTCTCTTTCAAATTCTGAAGGTGGAAGGGGTAAAACACAGGAAGCGAAAGACTATTTACGATTTGTACAGAAACCAGATAGCAATTATAATAGTCGAGGGGCATGAAAGGGAAGCAGTGGTTGGGAATGGAGTGAGACAGGGTTGTAGCCTATCCCCGATGTTATTCAATCTGTATATTGAACAAGCTATAAAGGAAACAAAAGAATAATTCGGAGTAGGAATTAAAATACATGGAGAACAAATAAAAACTTTGACATTTGCCGATGACACTGCAGTTCTGTCAGAGACAGCAAAGGACCAGGAAGTGCAAATGAATGGAATGGACAATGTCTTGAAAGGAGGATATATGATGAACATCAACAAAAGCAAAACGAGGATGTAGTCGAATTAAATCATGTGATGCAGAGGGTATTAGGTTAGGAAATGAGACGCTTAAAGTAGTAAATGAGTTTTGCTATTTGAGAAGCAAAATAATTGATGATGGTCGAAGTAGAGAGGATATAAAATGCAGACTGGCAATGGCAAGGAAAGCATTTCTGAAGAAGACAAATTTGTTAACATCCAGCATAAATTTAAGTTTCAGGAAGTCTTTTCTGAAAGTATTTGTATGGAGTGTAGCCATGTATGGAAGTGAAACGTGGACGATAAATAGTTTGGACAAGAAGAGAATAGAAGCGTTCGAAATGAGGTGCTACAGAAGAATGTTGATGGGTCGATCACATAAATAATTGCGTAGAATTGGGGAGAAGAGAAATTTGTGGCACAGCTTGACTAGAAGAGTTGATCGGTTGGTAGAACATATTCTGAGGCATCAAAGGATCACCAATTGAGTATTGGAGGGCAGCGTGGAGGGTAAAAATCGTGGAGGGAGACCAAGAGCTCAATACACTAAACATATTCAGAAGGATGTAGGTTGCAGTAGGTACGGGGAGTTGAAGAAGCTTGCACAGGATAGAGTAGCATGGAGAGTTGCATCAAACCAGTCTCTGGACTGAGGACCACAACAATAACAATTCATAGGATTGTCGACCTGCAAAAAAGCGTTCGAAAATATAAATGGTGCAATATGTTTGAAATTCTTAGAATAGGATTAAGTTCTGGCAAAGACAGGTAATGTATAATACGTACAAGAAGCGAGAGGGAACATTGAGATGGGAGATCAAGAACGAAGTGTACGGATTAAAAAGCGTATAAAGCAGGGTTGTCGTCTTTCGCTCCTACTATTCAATCCGTACATCGAAGAAGCAATGACGGAAATAAAAGGAACATTCAAGTGCGTTAACATTCCTGATGACATTCTATTCTCAGTCAAGGTAAAGCAGAATTACAGTATGTGTTGAATGGAGAGAACAGTGTAGTGGGTACAGAATTTGGAGTATGAGTAAATCGAAGAAACAGGAAAATAATGAGAAGTAGCCGAAATGAAAACAGCGACGAATTAACATCAGAATTGTGGATAACATAGTAAATTAATTCTGCTGTCTAGGCAGCAAAATAACCCATGACGGACGGAGCGAGGAGGACATAAAAAGCAGAGTATCACTGGCAAAAAGGGCAATACTGTCCAAGAGAAGACAACTAGTGTAAAACAAAGGCCTCAATTTGAAGAAGAAATATCTGGTACGATCGTTTGGAGCACAGAACTATATGGTAGCTAAAAGTGGACTATGAGGAAACCGGAACAGAAGGTAATCAAAGCACCTGAGATGTGGTGCTGCACAAGAATGTTCAATATGAGGTGGACTGGGAATGTAAGGAATGAAGAGGTTCTCCGCTGAACCGGAGTGGAGAGGAATATGTGAAAAACTCTGACAAGAAGAGGGGACAGATGATGGGACATCTGTTAAGACATCAGGGAATAACTTCCGTAGTACTAGAGGTGGCTGTAGACAAATTAAAACTCTATTGAAAAACACAGATTGGAATACATCCGGCAAATAATTGAAGGTGTAGGTTGCTAGTGCTACTCTGTAATGAAGAGATTGGCTCAGAAGACTTCGCTGGTCAATGTAGGGTTTGGCAGGCACGTAGACGAGCAGTAGGATCTCTAGTCCGAGTGCAGGTGGTCTCATTATCTTGCTGAAATGTGTGCCCAGAGTTGCTTACCACGAAGGGTAACAAAACGGGGGATAGAATATCGAAGACGTATCGCTGTGCTGTAAGAGTGCAGCGGATCACAACCAAAGGGGTCCTGTTATGAGAAGGAATGGCACCCCAAAACACCACACCTGGTTGTCAGGCCGTGCTGGCTGACAGTCAGCCTGGGACCCCACCACTGGCCTGGGCGTCTGCAGGCAGATCTCCGTCCTTGAATCTCATTGACTGAAGTAGGATTGTCTTCGAACTTAGCCCCGATGAACAGAAAAGCCTTCTCTGAGGACGTCCCTGATAGCTATGGCATGCCAATCTGGCCGTCGCCCATTGTGTGGCCCGAAAACCAGGAGTGATGGTGTAGGGTGCCATTTCATTTCATATAGCAGCTACCATCCACCCTACACTTACAGCACAGCGGCGGTACATCAAGGATACTCTATGTCCTGTTTCGTTGCCCTTCATAGGAAGCCATCCTGGGCTGAGATTTCAGCAAGATAATCCCAGCGTGCACACAGCGAGAGAAAAGGGTGATAGTTTTCACGTGTTGTCTTCATGCTCGTCAAACCCTTTCTTGGCCTGCAAGGCTACCGAATCTCTCCACAGTTGAGAAATTTTAGAGCACTACGGGCAGGAGGATATCCAACAACTCTATTCATAACGCCAAAGACGAATAATTGCATGCGTAGGGGCCAGAGGCGGACCAACCCGTTACTGATTTACTCAATTTGTAAAACACCTCCTCTAGAATAAATCACCCAATTCTTCGGAAGTTGTTTGTCTGTACATGAATATCACATCTACCGATTTCCGTCGAAATGGGGTACTTCCTCCTTGCTGTGTCGCTTCTTTTTTCTCTTAGCCACGTCACAATAAACCAAGTGTCTGTTTAAATTATAGGTAATTGGGTGCAACGTAATAAATAAAACTGGATCCCTCCATGAAAATAAGCGATTCGGCTTAATCCTGGGTTGCAGTTATTCCAGGTGGTTCTTGGGGAGTTCCTGTAAACACTACGATAGCGACTATTCCGTTAGCATAATACATTACTGCGTAGATAACGGGTAATTACGTCGATTAAGTTAGTACGTAAAAATATTGGTAATTATCCGTTTAATATTCGTGCGAAGTCGGACATGCCCTGACAAGTACAAAACATTCATTGCAGAGGCAATAAGTTGACTGAAACATCGGTAATGCAGGACACGATCGTCTGTTCTGGAAAATTACAGGCTTTGAGGCAAATTAAATAAAAACTGACGAAAAAGACACCACGCCTTTCAGCATTTCCATTTCGCTTAATTGACAACAGGAGTATGCAATTACGGGAGAGGCAGAAATATTACCGGCTCGAGAAACATAATTAGAACGGCTCATGACATTGACTATGCTTCTGTATCGACCTTTCCGTTTATGGAATCAATAATCCTGGCAAGACTTCAATTCACTTATTCAGTTGCCTCGGTAAAGGGATTATGTCAGCCGGCCGCATAAATCTTCCAACGTGTTTTAAAAAACTAACTCTTGTTAGTGCTTCATAAACAGCGAAAGACACCTGTGAAATTTTGATATAATGTTATCGGGGAACATAACTGCAGAATCGGCTCGAACTGAGACAGAGATTTCAGTAACTCATATAGATTTTGATTATGTTTTTAGACTAATGTGTGTAAATATCGACACTGTTTCAGAGTATAATCACCGCTGGCAGAAAATGCTACAGCCTCAAGCACTGGGTTCAGTACAACCAGGCCATAATATTCTCATACTGAAGGGTTGCAGTGTTAGTGATGACTGGTCACGGTCATCAGTGATGAGCTGGAGTCCAGGAGGTCGGTCTGTGCACCCCCTGTATTTTGACCTTGTGCTTATTTTAGCGTAGAACGGTTTCTGCATGCTAAGGTAGAACGATGCACCACAATACGTCGAATCGCGGATTGGCTGGAAGCAGGGTGGACGTGTGGACAGATCGCTTCACATCTCTGGAAATGAATCGGTGGTGTGTCGATGCTTCCTACAGAGGTCTGTGGAACATTCCCACATCTGTAGAGCAACTTCTGGACGTCCACCTAGGACAGATGCCTTATGGGAGCAACGGTGGCCGACAGAACATCGCCACGAGACGAAATCCACGTACGTGCTACGCTTGCTGTATCATTACGGCCGAGGCAAACAGTCTGCTTGCAGCAGGATTAAGCTCACGTGTGCCTCTGATCAGCCTGTCAGTAACACCATAGCTATTCTGATGTCGTAAAAGAGTTGACTAGAGTTTGGAAACAGATCTCTCTAGTTTTCAATTACGTGTAGGTTATGTCTCTATGCGATTGGTGGACGTACCTGGTACGCTGCCCATTTAGAGTGCATTCGATGTCGACACACAGATTCCACTCCAGGCTACAAGCTGTGGAGGCCCTTAGTAACGACCCTCGGTCACGTTTGGGGTTTCTTCAGGGCAAAATAACCAGTGCCCGCTACATTGCACAGACTAATCTCTGCTTGCTACTGCCATTTTAATAGACAGGAAGATGATGTGCTTTTCCAACAAGACAAGTTACGTCCTCATTCACTGTCGCAAAATACTCATCGCGGTGTACAACTCTTGCCTTGGCCAGAAAGAAAACCAGAGAGCCGAATTGCAACTACAGGAGCAAGATGCTTCTGACAGGCTATCTCAGGATGCCGTTCGGCACCTTTATGATCGTTTGAGTACGAGGATACACACCAGCGCTTCCGCCAGACGTGGGCCCAGGATGTATTGATGCGACTGTTTTTGCTCCCCCTACCGTGACATGTGTCTTTCATTTGGTGTGAATTACACGTTACAAACTCCTGTAACTTGAGGCAGCTTTTAACAGGATAGTTTCTATCTCGCTTGTCTTGCAATTTCAAGTTGCCATAAGTAGTTCTCTTAAGACTAATTTTGTATAGTTACACGAAAGCGTGACGCCTTCGACGTCACTCTCGGGCTCGGCGTCGATTCAGACAGCAAGTTGTTGACATGCGAAGAAACAAGGCCGAAGTTCAGAACTTCATGTGAGGTGTAATAGGTTAATGATGTTTCAGTGGTACTACACTTTACCACAATTTTGTGCAGTGTGTCTGTGTACATGTGACGCCGTGGGAAGCCCGTCAAGCCTTCCCTTACCCACGTATACACCCGTTGTGTTAACGCCTCTGCGACGAAGGTCAGAACCGTGACGCTGAGTGGTGTTGTCACGTGAATCTCTTATGGGTGACCCGGGTGCCCGGGTTCTCGGGTTCGATTCCCGGCGGGGTCAGAGATTTTCTCTGCCTCGTGATGACTGGGTGTTGTGTGATGTCCTTAGGTTAGTTAGGTTTAAGTAGTTCTGAGTTCTAGGGGACTGATGACCATAGATGTTGAGTCCCATAGTGCTCAGAGCCATTTGAACCATTTTTCTTATGGGTGACAGAGAAAAACATCCCTGACATAGTGCTGCTGAGTAGACACGAAAAGGTCTCAGGAGTGTCGTAAATGGCGGCCATATTTACACTTTTACAATCTATAACGCCGTCCCCTGTACCCCAGTAGAGTTCAATCCGTCTTCAGGGACACTGTAGGGCTGTAACCGGACAGAATACGATCTCGTCTCTTAGTACTTAAGCGCTACTGGAATCCTTGCCCCGGTACAAGGGTGGAACCACTATGAACCGTTGAAAATCATTCAACAACATCTAAAAGTCTGACGTAAAGAAGGGCGCGTTTGCCTGTTCACCATTCCTTCTTTGTGCTCTCCTACGGCTTGTGCGGGGTAGGAGAGGGGGTGGGGGACATATTCATGTGAATGAAAGACAGCCTCTGTGACAGTCGCACACCTTTGTTGGGCACTTTCAACATGACCATGTACAGAGAGAGCCGTTCTCCAATTCCTAGACGCTGGCTTGATAAGCAACCCTTCCTACGCCCCATGAATTTCTGGCGCTACATTGCTGAAGTAGCGGCCGCTGCTCACATATGAAATCTGAAGTATGTCGAAAGGGTTGCCTATCGGAACAGTACCTTGAAAACGACGATTGGGAGTCATTTTTAAACTGCACAACAATGGTGCACTGATGGCACCTGCGGTGTAGCCGAATCTGGGGTCTCAAACCCTTCGCTGTTTTATTCGCGTGCACATAATCACCCCTTCGCCTCCACCCAGTTCTTGCGCCACAGGAGGGATGCGAAAACGGAGTGATGAAAAATTTCTCTACCACTAAAAAGGAAGATTGTAGATATTTTCA
Source organism: Schistocerca serialis cubense (assembly GCF_023864345.2). Lineage (NCBI taxonomy): Eukaryota > Metazoa > Arthropoda > Insecta > Orthoptera > Acrididae > Schistocerca > Schistocerca serialis. Next base: position 636,840,554 of record NC_064645.1, read on the forward strand.
AGTCTAAATTCGAACGTGCATCACAATAGAAAAAATATTGAATTTTGAAGAAGTTGTTGCGCAGTTTACTATTTGTACGTAGCGTCTGTGCAGATGTACAGGACCTTCTGCATCAGAGTCGTGCATTTTATAGACGTCAAAACTTATTTATGCACGTTTTGGATGAACTGATCGTAAGTGTTTCAGTTATTCGAACAACTTGTATTCCGATTCATATAAATTTCATAGAAGGATCTTCTCGACAAAAAATGTTGTGATTGAGATAGTCATATACAGTGAAGAAGCTGACATTTTATACTACAACCAAATATAAAAGACGTGATAAGCGAAGCTTCGGTTCTTTGTCACGTCTGCTGTATGAAATGGATTGCTACCATATAGGCCTCGGATATTCAGGTCTACGCAGGTTATTAAGTTATGTAGTCGAAGTCTTACAAGGGATGCAAGTTATTTTTTCCATGACGTAGTTTTTGGAGAAAATAACAAAACTATTTCTACGCAGATATGTGCTCAAAACGGTCAGATATCTCCATTTCACACGCAAAATTATCCACATGTGTTAAAATAATGCTTTCAATAGACAATGGTCAATTAAATTACGTCCGTAAGAAGTAATTACTCTATATTGCTGGGAGACTCCTCCGTCAGCTAAATTTAAATATTGTATCAATGCTGCTCTGGACGCTACAAAAATACATGGAAGTCACAGGTTGTTTAGCGACAAATATCTTTTAATTACGCATTTCGATCTATATGTTATCATCAGACTAATGAAGGTTTGGGTGAGCGTCATACGGAGGCACGGAGCCATGTATTTTACCTGTAACATTGCAGTTTTACACTGTCTTACGGATAATATTATGACTCCAAGCCTGTCTGCAGCGTTTCACCCAAACATTGATTAATATGATGTTGTTGTACAAATCGAAACGCTTAATTAAATAACGTAATTACTACACAACCTGCGACTTCTATGTACTTTTATAGCGTTTGTGATAGCTGTGACAACCTTCCAATTACGTGAAAATTAGCCCACCCCTCTTACGAGCGTTCTTGTCACACATGTTATGTCAGCTAAGGGCAATGGTCAACGAAACGTAGTGCAATGTGTAGACTTACACCTGACAAATTTTCTTGCTCGTGAAAAGTGATCAGTGCTGTCGTATGACGTCATCTGCCTGCTCTAACTTCTGAAGTGCGTGAATGAGGATGAAAAAATCATTGCTGCAAGAGCCAGAAACTCTAATAAAGTAATTAGTTACATAGCTTTGCAACATTTGCTGTCTCTCTATATAGACATTATGTGTTCCATTAAATTGATTAGTTGACGGATTATCGTCACATACAATGTTCTGATTGTGTGCGAGCACCACTGATTAGGTCATACACGCTTGAAATCAGGCAAGTAAGACATCTGTGGAAACACTAGTTCTGAATGGTTTTCTCTAAAACCAAATGTTCCATCCTTCTGCGCCTCGATTTGGGGGTCCTTTATTGTATGTGTATATAGTGTCTCATAACAAATTACGGAATACTCAAAAAGCGAGACATCCTTGCTGAATCCCTTTTTTGTGGATATAATGTCTCTGTAGTTAAGGAAGGAATAGGTTATACATTACAGTTGCGTGTACTCCTTGTTAAGCGATCCATTATCTGAACCAGTTAAGTTAAAACTGTCGAGTATGGGAAGGATTCAACAAACAGGACTACCATCAAGAAACTGCTGGGCAAGCTCCAGTAGACAGTCACACTAACTCCACATTGCAGAAAAAGATTAAGTATATTCGTCAAACATTACAACAAAAAGATATTTAAGAACATGCAACGTCATATTTAGGTATGCGAATAGCATGATGCAGGTCACTTTCAACAACTTCTGTAGCTCTGTATTTTTTTAATAAGGATATGTTCCAGTATATAGCAATTGTTAGGCATCCAGCCAAAACCGGGCGATCGAAAGTGATAACATGAAAAAATTGGTCGACGTAGAAACTGATGAATGTTTAAGGCTCAAGGAGATTGTACGACTCCTATTTAGACAGTCTGGCCTCTCTGTCCATAGAGTCGTACACAAGTATTTCAAAAAGCATCCGTACGGGATTCATGCAGTTCTTGAGTTATTACTTCAATGCAGTGAACTACATGTAGCCTTCTGTCTGTAGTTCATGACACTTGTAACGCCGGATGTGGAAGATATCGATTGCAGGTTTTAGTCTCATGAGGCATGGTTCCAAGTGGATAGATATGTGAAAGTACACTATTGTGAAAACCATATAATTTAGCATGACTTTCTATAACATCAGAAAACAACTGTGAATGGTAACTCTTGTAACCTTTTTCTATAACTGCTTCAAACATGTAAAACTATAATATCATTACTCCGTAACATTAAGTTTGTCCCACGAAACCAGTTTACATGGTATGGTTTACAACGATCTCTTTGCTGTTTGTAGTAAAAAGTAAGATATACAATGGGCTATTAGCTACAGAAAACACCACCTCAGCAATTTAGAACTTAAAACAATTTTGATCAGGGTGTCTAATTCTTTAGCTTATCTGGGATACATTAGAATGCAACAACTATTTTTGGGCTGCGTGTAATAACACAGCTACTGAGGAAACAAAAATATTTGGGGGGGACAGACTGAGGTATACAGTTAAAAGATGTATGTAATTTAGAAATCAATAATTTATGACCTCTGTTCTAAAAAAACAAGACGGAATTAATTTTACACTTCATTAATGAAAGTTCATTAATCATTTTACATAAAGTAATTCTGAATCATAGAATTATGTGACATTTGAATTTGTATTTAGGAAAGTAAAACTTAAGTATCAGGTTCAATAGAAGAGCCTGCAGTTCTCAGCATATTCTCAAGGTGTTCATTTGAGATTTCGATTCTACTTTTACTCTTCATGTACTTTACTTTAGAACACAGCTGTTCACAACAGTACATGCTCCCAATGTTAGAACAGCATTCGAGATGAATAACATAGTGAGGATTAACCTGAAGTTCAATGTCAGTAGTTCGAAAAGTAGATAAAATACGAAGGTTCTAGCTCAGTTTTTATTTTCTAGGCGACTCACTTGCGTCATTTGTACCTTCACTATAAAGTGAAAACTTACCTAGATTCTACACTTTTTATCTACTGTAATCTACTTTTCAGTTGTAACTCACTTAATTGCATTTAAATTACTTAAAAAATTAAAACCTCAATGTTTCTGGATCGCTTTCACACTTTCGCCAGTTTTGAAAATAATAATTTTATTCATACAAAGGGTGAACGTAAGAAAATAAAATTTAATATTGTTTTATAAAGGATGAATGTAAGAAAATAAATAAAGTGAATAATGGTGATTGTTAAAATGTAAATAATAAATAGATTCACTATCAAAAAGTCCTAAATGTTTATAGAATGAATTCAATATCAGGAAATTCATTGTTTCTGCTTTCAAGTTTCTTCATTCCATTATACTTCAATTTTATCTGTTCATTTTCGATTAATTGAAAATCCCAGTCAGTAATTAATTTAGACTATCTGGTCAAATAATCTTGAACTCATTATTAAGCTCCATACATATTTTCTCCATATCTAGTATATAAATATTCACATACACTAACATTATATAAAACACTTATCTCAAACTCACTTAATTTCTTAATCTCTTTAGAGACACTTGCATTGTTAAGCTTCTTGATCAGCATCTCCATTTATACAGAAGAACTTCTATTAAATTTTTCATAATTTGTGATGTCTGTATGGTAATGTATATTTCTTATTTTCCAAAACATCTTTTGTCATAACAGGGGCTCAATGATTTCCAGTTTATTTCAACTGTGTATGTTTGGTGTTTTTCACTTTGAATCACATTAATTCTTCTGTACTGTTCTCCATTCTTGTACAACAGCCTTTACAATTTTCTAAGCTTATCCTATGTTTGGCCATACATTTGTTAACTCCTTTAGAATTTTTCTCTATTTAAGCATCAACTTTATCACCATACATTTTCGCTCTTAAAACACAAAATTCTCCCATAATTTTTCCATTGCATTTTTCTTTCATTTTTCCTACAACTTTCTTGTTAATGTCCAGAATACCATAATTATATTTTCGGGATAATTTACTAATATCAAATTTTTCAATCATCGATTTCATATCTTCATAAAAATCTTCTGTTGGTATTTTATAGATATAATGGCCCATATCTTGATAACAGAATTCAATACTTTCTCCGGAATTTGGGTTCATTATTTTATAGTGAAAATCATACATCAGTTCTTCAGATAAATCGAGTATTCTCATACCAACACAGATGGGATTATTAAATGTGATTTTTGTCATACTCATATGAATAGCAGTAAGATTTTCATCAAATACAGTTCTTGCTTTAAAGTTTGGCTTTACTAGAAATTTATCACATTTTTATCCATTTGCCACTAATTTCATACCCACTTAACTTCTCGTATTTTCTATTGTGCTGCCAAAGACCTAATTATTCATACATTATTGAGAAGTTTTTCAAAATAATTTTTAAATTTACTTCTCATTTCTGTATCTAAATCTATATACTTTCTCAAACAAATCAGTTGCTTTAATTTTGAAACTCTATGTATTTTTGTTAATTTCATTTCTAGAGACAAATACTGCTTAAGATTTGTATATTGAAATATATATTTATTTTTATGATTCATAGTAGTCAACAAATCATTTTCTTTAGTCCCTGGTACTACTTCATTTTCAGTAGCTAAGGGTCAATCTTTATGTAAATCATTTAATTCTTTTGGATACTCAATTCTACTTCAAAAGTATATAAAATTTTAACAGTTTCTTAAATTTTCAAATACTTTTTGTAGTATCAAAGGAATCACGATTATGCTATTCAAAATCTCCATAAGGTAAATACTGACTCATGGTATAACCATATAAGTTATTCACATCTAAATCATTTTACTATCAAAAGCCTTCATAATTTACTGTTTGCTTTAACATATCTTTTACAACACTGAGATGTTCCTTCTCTTATTTCATTTTCAACCATTAAAATCTTATCATAATCATCTAATAAAATAAGTGGTAGTTAATTCATTTTCAACTTTACCATCCCAAGATAATCCTGGAGCAGTAAGATACGAAGATGGATCAAAATCATATACTTCATTACAAGTTTTTCTAAAATTTTCATATACAATATAGGTCAACAATACATCAGCCTTTAGATGTAGATCTGATATTCATCTAAGTCTTTAATTTTTTGCCAAACTATTTTTGTGTATTTATAATCTTCATCATTTGTTTGGTAGATGTTCAGTTTACTATGAAATTCTTCCATTGCTGAAAATTGTCTCTCTTCCAATCTTTTCAAGAATCCATATCATCATATGAATATACACCTCTTCTGATCTCTAAGCCAAATAACACTTCAGCAAATAAATATCTAATGTTTTTCATTTTATCTCTTTTAAAATTCGACGAATGTTTACGAACTGAAGAAGCCAAAAATTTTAATATGTCAATAAATCGCTTTTTTAAACAATATGTTCTCTTAATAAAACTAATCTTCCTGTCATCATTGTTTGGTATTAAATCTATTACTTTTGTATCATAACCAAATTCTTTCACAAACATGTGCAAATCATATCCTGAAAAATTGTGGGAATTAAACGCGGTGGTTTACAAATTTTCCAGTCAAATTATGATGATGATGAACCTTTTAATTTCTTGGTAAATAATGACACTTACACAATGTACTTTTTTAGATCTTCTATGGTTTTGTTTCTTCTGTTACAGAATAAATTCTTACAATTTCTTAAGCCTCTTTCTTTATACATTCAATACATATTTAATGAAAATTTGGTCCTCTATAAACAACAGTATCTTTATGGTGACAATTTACATATTTAACATAATAACAGAATCCACATGGCTCATATTTCTCATATTTCATTCTATTTGAGTTTTTGGGATTCAATTCACAGTTATCCATCTTCAATAGTAATCTTTCAATATTAGCATAAATAGCAAATAGAACTTCCTGCATAAGTTGATAATTTTTAAAACTTACCTAAGAATATTTTTCTAGTGTTTCAACTTTTAACGGTTTGTTAGCTAAAAAGATTGATGTGTGAATATCAAAGTTTTCTTTACTGGTGAAATGGAGTATGCACATATCACAAATAAATTTTACTTCTTCATGTTTATTAATTTGAGCCAAACTAAGTCTAGATAAATGTTTTATACAACAATAGTGTCAATTATTTAGTTCCTTGAGTTAAATATTTACATATTTCTCATCTTACTTTCCGTAATTTTTAATGGATACACTTGATAGTTTTCATCGAATCAATAATTGTTGACAGATAAGCTAATTTTATTTTCAATTCTTGAAAATTGATCAACCACTACAGTAAATTCAAACTTTTCAAATTTTTTTGATGAATATCAAGATGGACATTTTGATATTTTTAACTCTTCCTGAATTTTACCTACAAGACATAAATCAGATTGTATAGCCCACAGAAAACAATTTTGACCTTTATTTTTTCATTAACACACTTTTTTTTAAAATTTCATGTGGTAGTTCAATTTATGATGATGCTCTTAATGGGACATATCTGTTAATTCCTAGTTTTCAGCAATGATTCTATTAAATGCCCATCCTGATCCACATGATTGAAATTCATCCATTCTCGAAAAAAAACATTTGTTTACCTACTTAAATTTTTTAAATTGTCTCTCTGTTTCATTTATGTATGTATAATTTTGTGTGGGGAACTGAAATATGTTGATATTTCTGCTGATTTGCATTAGGTACTCACAAAGTGTTCCTGAAGTTGGCTCCATCACGTTGTTTCTAAGATTATCTTTCACAATTTTCAAGATTTTTAGTTTTTCTGCAATCAAGAAATAATTAGGTTCAACACCATTTTCATTATTTGCAAACTTTATAGTGTGTAATCTGTTCTCAACTGCAGTATCAACTAGATAATTTCTAACTCATCATCTGTCTCTTGTTTTCTCAAACAGATTAGTATAAAAAGGAAATAATATTTCTTTATTAGTTTTAGTTTTTTGTATTGTAAACACGTCAGGAGAAAATATAATAATTTTTTCAATAGCCTATCTTCGGTATTTGTTCTAGTTTTTTTGTTTCTCAAGGATATTGTTAATACATATTAATAGTTTATCTTATTTAGTTTTGACTAGCATCATCATCATGCTTAATTTTATGATAATTTAATTGTTTCCAAAGTCTTTCTCTCAGCAGATTTATGTTTGTGACTTGATGTCTTTTAATATATCTAATTAGATTGGCGTTATTTAATTTATTATATCCTCTTACAATATTTTTTTTAAACAATCATGAGGTTGAACAACTGCAAAATGCTCCTTTTGAACTTTATTTTTATAGAAAGAGAAATTCATTAGAGTTGTAAAAATTTACTGTTCTATATTCGATTAGCGAGAATTCTTATTTAATTGATATTTAAAATGAAGTAAAAGATTGTTGTCCTCTCTTATTTTTTGTATATAATAAAGCACAATTTTTCATTATTTAGTATGGTTTCCTTTATGAGACTGATTTTGGTGAAAGTAATATAAATATTTCATCTCTTAACAAACTTGCGTTTCTTTCCACTGTATCAGTTTCTTGTTGTTCTTTATATTCGAATGACAATAGTATTTTCTAATGCCCTTCACCTGAAATTTGTTAGCAATGGTTTTATAACAATATTTAGAAATACTTAGTGCACACAAATGTGGTTATTGTAGTAATTTTTCACCTGCATTCATTTACCCAGTGTCTACACGTCGTTGTATATCAATGTTTTCTATATTTCTGTGAAGTAAGACTATCATTTGACTTCTCAGTATTACAACATTTTGAAAGTATGGATTTGTCACCAAAAGACTGGTGTGCTCTTCTCCCAGTTTATCTTTAAATTCTCTAATAAGTCTTCAGACAATAGTTGTCAATATCATTTATCATCCCAACTATTTCAGATTTAAAATAAAATGGTAACAATAATCTAACTATTCTGTGTGTAATTAAAGAGCCTAAATTTTAGAGCTGTTATAGTCTGACCAACAACAACCTTATATATAATAATAATGCAAATCAACTTGCTGTTTTCTAGGATATGCTTGTCTTTGAGATGGTATCAAACATGATGTTACAGAAAAGTATATACAAATCTTTCAGTACTGATGAAGACACGCAACCTCAATGTATACAAAATTGAACAAAATTTATCAGTGAACTATATCTGTAATCTTTAGTTTTAAATTCCTAATGGCTTTTATAGAAATTGTCTAAAAATGGGTTTATGAGAAGTCCATTGGCAACATAAAAAAAGCACTCTGTCTTCAGGCCACAGGCAGCTTACCAGGACCATCTGACCGCCATGACGTTCTCAATGGAGGATGCAGATAGGAGGGACGTGGGGCCAGCACACCACTCTCCCGGGCGTTGTTATGATATTCTTGACCGAAGCCACTACTATTCGGTCGACTGGCTTTTGAATTGACATCACGACGCTGAGTGCACCATAAAAAATGGTAGCAGCGCATGGTGGCCTGGATGGTCACCCATCCAAGTGCTGATAACACTCGACAGTACTTAACTTCAAAGATCTCACAGGAACTGGTGCATCCACTGTGGCAAGGACGCTGCCCCATTAAAACATGGAGAATGTAAAGTGAAGGAGAAAAGAACGAACTTGTCAAATTTATACAAAGACAGAGATGATAGTATAGTGGGTTGCAGAGATGTTATTCAAGATGTGTTTATAATAATAAACGGAGGAAACGAAGAAATAAATACATTATTATCTCATGTTGCACTTGAAGCAGTTAATCAAAATTTAAGAACAACTTAAGTTATTTTCAAATTATTTGATGATGATTGTGAATACACTTACCATGTTATTAGAACTCAGAGAAAAGAATTACGAAAACCGTTTGATAAAATCGAAATTATCCATTCAAATTGTGGAGATATGTTAAGAATTAATTAGAATGCTACTTTACAAAATCTATATCAACAAATGAAAAAAATCTAAAGAACTTGTTGGCACAAATATTTTAATATTGTAAATGATTACACTGAAGAACAATTGATTTAAGATATAACAAATTAAGACCCAGCAAATCGAGTATATAGTTTCTATATGGAATTTCAGTCAGTGTAGATCCACTCTCTAGGTATCTAAAAGATATTAAAACTAATTTAAATCTTTACATAATTATTAATTAGAATAGATTCTATTTTGTACATAAACACTTCAAATTCAAATAATCAAAACTGAAAATTAAATAAAAATCTAAAAAGGCTATGTCATGCTACCAATTAACTTATACTGATTATATTATTCACTTTTTAGGTTACAATTATAATATGAAAGATGTTTATTAAAGATTTAAAATTAAATATCCATCTATAACAATAAAATTTTATTCTAAGGGAAAATAATTGGTTTGATAGGTAAAGTAAATAAAAATGGAAAATTTTAATTTAAAAGAAATTGTAATTGAAGAAGATAAAAGTAGAATGTTAAATAGATTAGACTGTACTGATGAATTAATTATCAAATTAATATAAGAAGCTCATTTAATGACACTTGGTTTCCCATATTTGGAGAGAAAAGTGTATTAATAACTGTGGATATTTTACACTTTATTTATAAAGATTTCCTGGTGGTGTAAGGTTTGGCCACCTGTAAAAACACTAATTTTGATGCAAATATCAAGGGGTAGGCCTTTACAGCGTCCCATGTATAAACACAGATTTTCAGTTGTTTAACGATTTACAGATCTGCAGTAATATGTATTTTCAGGGGATCAATTATTTGACCCCCTAAAAAAAACATATAATCTTCACAAATAAGTCAGCAGTCCAATGGCCACTGAAATAAGAAATAGAAAAACAACTATTTTTTGAATAAAATTGGAAAGCTACTTATTTTTAATAAATGGCAGGTATTTCATCTAATGCAATTGTTGCTAGTTCACAAACACCTATGATAAATAAATTTGAATTTAATCAGAAAAACTACTATCAGTTAAATTGGGCTTATTTGAAGAGAAAGATGTATCGATTACTGATGTTATATTTTTTCTATATGATATTCCTGTGGTCAATTTTTTAACTGAAGAAAATTTTGTACAACATAAAAGAACAGTTTGTTAAATTTCTTAAAGGTAATCAGATTCCACTTACAGCAATAAAATATGATGATCCACTAGTGGTAAAAAATGAGTACATTCAAAATGAAAAAAATTATTAAGACCTCTGCAAAAGAAAGGGGTTTTTACTAATAGTTGAGAAATTCAAACAGACATCTATGGCATGTAACACAGTACAATGTCAACAAGTAAGAAAACATATTTAAATGTACAATAATATTTACATTTTACTTGAAATATTGAAAAAACATATGATACTACTCATGCTAAACAACTAGCCGTAGAAATTGAAAGTAAATTACAAATAAACTAAAAAGAAGATGAAGAAAATAAGAATGAGTTTTAGTTTTAAAATATGTAGTAAACAACATTGTCTAAATTAAACAGAAGAAACAATCTTTATACCAATTACTAAACATTATTCCTGAAAAAATATTTTAAATATTGTGAATTCCAGTTGAAATTATTTTTAATAGATCGGTTTGCAACCTATAATAATGGTATCTTACATAATATGAATTTTTTTATATACACACAAGAATATTGTAATTACATACAAGATGAAAACATGGTTGTAATATTTCTAGGTGTACATTCAGATAATAATTAGAAAGAAATCTAAGAAATTTATTTTGATGATTTAAAAGGTCACATTGGTTTATTTTGTGAAGGTACTAACAAATATGTTGAAGTAATTAATCTGAATAGAGAAATAATTTATTCAACTATTTATAATAAAGGACTGATATAATTCGGTCCATTTGTTATTCAACAAGAAACTCTTTTACAAATGCAGATTGGAAATGCAATACATAAAATGAAACATATTGTGCTAGAAGATTTTCCTGAGGGAAAACTGGCTTCTGTTGTTTCTGAAATCTTTGAAGAATGTCTGAATAGAAATAATATACTTATGGAAACATTCAAGAACTTCTAGAATCAAAGTGGTATAAAATTAATGGTAGTATAAAGATATGTAAAAAGACAGCAGATATTTTAAGACTAACTTTACACAGTAAATTGCTTTTTGAAGTATTCATTGACAATACAAATTTTTTCTCTATTGAGGTTATATAACGTTTCTTTAATTGATTTTTGAACTTACACACCATTACCTCATTTTCAACAGGATAACACACAGACATAAAAATGATAGTGCCAGTGTCTCACTTGTAGAGTTCAGTATGTTAATACAGAAAAATTTTCATTCATGAAAACTACATTCCCTGTTAGATATGGGTCCAACTTGTAAGATGATTCTCACCCAATTGTGTGAGATGTCAAACTGTAACCATTTAACTTATTCTTTATTTCTTTTCTTTCTCAAAGCTTTTTCAGCCAGACATACATCAGCATATTTTGTATCTTGTAGTTCTCGCTCATGAAAGTTGCCTTTTATTTACTCATCATTTGAATCTTTCATTTATATGTAATAGAATAACTGCTTTGGCTGTTGGCAGAACGATTATCATATCCAAATTCAAAAATTTCCGTTGCCCATTGGCTGTAAAACCTTATTATATTCAGCTACAACAACAGTTGGTTTATAATTCTTTTCATTAACTTCTCTTGGTTTCATTTTTATTGTTGATCGTTTTACGTTATTATATTCATCAACTAATTTCAAATATAAATCAACCTATTTGTTATTTCCTGGAAGAGAAAGTTTTTTCGACATCTTTCTTTCAATGTTCTACTAAGTCATTCAATAGCAGATGCTTTCAATTTTGTAAAAGTTGAATAATGATAAAATTCCTTACCATTAGCTGTTTGTAATTTTTTGGATTGTGTCTTTCTCTAAATAGTTTTTCAAAAGCATTAACAACATTCTTATCTGCTTAATCTTTAACTGGATTAACCTAAGCAAATTCTGAAAAAGCATCTATACCAGTCAATAAATATTTATATCCTTTATTTATTTTTAAAATTTCTTTCAGAGTAACTGAAACCTTTCAACTAAATCAAGTTACCATAAATCTCTGTTCCAATAGAAATTGTATTTCTTCGTTTAAAATTTTTCATTCGTTTATGTAATTCATTAATAATTTGTTCACGAATATTATATCCATTACCCATAATTTGTTTTTTCTAATTCGCTCTTTTTAGTTTATGTACTATACAAAGTCCTTCTTTGTCTTCCATTTTCAGTTGTTACTTCGTGAGGAATATGAGTATCAGTAAACTTTTTACATTTCAAACAGTAGATATGGTTCTCCATTTTGTTGTTGTTGTGGTCTTCAGTCCTGAGACTGGTTTGATGCAGCTCTCCATGCTACTCTATCCTGTGCAAGCTTTTTCATCTCCCAGTACCTACTGCAACCTACATCCTTCTGAATCTGCTTAGTGTATTGATCTCTTGGTCTCCCTCTACGATTTTTACCCTCCACGCTCCCCTCCAATACTAAATTGGTGATCCCTTGATGCCTCAGAACATGTCCTACCACCGATCCCTTCTTCTGGTCAAGTTGTGCCACAAACTTCTCTTCTCCCCAATCCTATTCAATACCTCCTCATTAGTTATGTGATCTACCCATCTAATCTTCAGCATTCTTCTGTAGCACCACATTTCGAAAGCTTCTATTCTCTTCTTGTCCAAACTATTTATCGTCCATGTTTCACTTCCATACATGGCTACACTCCATACGAATACTTTCAGAAATGACTTCCTGACACTTAAATCAATACTGGATGTTAACAAATTTCTCTTCTTCAGAAACGCTTTCCTTGCCATTGCCAGCCTACATTTTATATCCTCTCTACTTCGACCATCATCAGTTATTTTGCTCCCCAAATAGCAGAACTCCTTTACTACTTTAAGTGCCTCATTTCCTAATCTAATTCCCTCAGCATCACCTGACTTAATTAGACTACATTCCATTATTCTTGTTTTGCTTTTGTTGATGTTCATCTTATATCCTCCTTTCAAGACATTGTCCATTCCATTCAACTGCTCTTCCAAGTCCTTTGATGTCTCTGACAGAATTACAATGTCATCGGCGAACCTCAAAGTTTTTATTTCTACTCCATGAATTTTAATACCTACTCCGAATTTTTCTTTTGTTTCCTTTACTGCTTGTTCAATATACAGATTGAACAACATCGGGGAGAGGCTACAACCCTGTCTTACTCCCTTCCCAACCACTGCTTCCCTTTCATGTCCCTCGACTCTTATAACTGCCATCTGGTATCTGTACAAATTGTAAATAGCCTTTCGCTACCTGTATTTTACCCCTGCCACCTTTAGAATTTGAAAGAGAGTATTCCAGTCAACATTGTCAAAAGCTTTCTCTAAGTCTACAAATGCTAGAAACGTAGGTTTGCCTTTCCTTAATCTTTCTTCTAAGATAAGTCGTAAGGTCAGTATTGCCTCACGTGTTCCCGTGTTTCTACGGAATCCAAACTGATCTTCCCTGAGGTTGGCTTCTACTAGTTTTTCCATTCGTCTGTAAAGAATTCGTGTTAGTATTTTGCAGCTGTGACTTATTAAGCTGATAGTTCGGTAATTTTCACATCTGTCAACACCTGCTTTCTTTGGGATTGGAATTATTATATTCTTCCTGAAGTCTGTGGGTATTTCGCCTGTTTCATACATCTTGCTCACCAGATGGTAGAGTTTTGTCAGGACTGGCTCTCCCACGGCCGTCAGTAGTTCCAATGGAATATTGTCTACTCCGGGGGCCTTGTTTCGACTCAGGTCTTTCAGTGCTCTGTCAAACTCTTCACGCAGTATCATATCTCCCATTTCATCTTCATCTACATCCTCTTCCATTTCCATAATATTGTCCTCAAGTACATCGCCCTTGTATAGACCCTCTATATACTCCTTCCACCTTTCTGCTTTCCCTTCTTTGCTTAGAACTGGATTTCCATCTGAGCTCTTGATATTCCTACAAGTCGTTCTCTTATCTCCAAAGGTCTCTTTAATTTTCCTGTAGGCGGTATCTATCTCACCACTAGTGAGATAGGCCTCTACATCCTTACATTTGTCCTCTAGCCATCCCTGCTTAGCCATTTTGCACTTCCTGTCGATCTCATTTTTGAGACATTTGTATTCCTTTTTGCCTGTTTCACTTACTGCATTTTTATATTTTCTCCTTTCATCAATTAAATTCAATATTTCTTCTGTTACCCAAGGATTTCTACTAGCCCTCGTCTTTTTACCTACTTGATCCACTGCTGCCTTCACTACTTCATCCCTCAAAGTTACCCATTCTTCTTCTACTGTATTTATTTCCCCCATTCCTGTCAATTGCTCCCTTATGCTCTCCCTGAATTTCTGTACAACCTCTGGTTCTTTTAGTTTATCCAGGTCCCATCTCCTTAAATTCCCACCTTTTTGCAGTTTCTTCAGTTTTAATCTACAGGTCATAACCAATAGATTGTGGTCAGAGTCCACATCTGCCCCTGGAAATGTCTTACAATTTAAAACCTGGTTCCTAAATCTCTGTCTTACCATTATATAATCTATCTGATACCTTTTAGTATCTCCAGGGTTCTTCCATGTATACAACCTTCTTTCATGATTCTTAAACCAAGTGTTAGTTATGATTATGTTGTGCTCTGTGCAAAATTCTACCAGGCGGCTTCCTCTTTCATTTCTGTCCCCCAATCCATATTCACCTACTATGTTTCCTTCTCTCCCTTTTCCTACACTCGAATTCCAGTCACCCATGACTATTAAATTTTCGTCTCCCTTCACAATCTGAATAATTTCTTTTATTTCATCATACATTTCTTCAATTTCTTCGTCATCTGCAGAGCTAGTTGGCATATAAACTTGTACTACTGTAGTAGGTGTGGGCTTCGTATCTATCTTGGCCACAATAATGCGTTCACTATGCTGTTTCTAGTAGCTTACCCGCATTCCTATTTCCCTATTCATTATTAAACCTACTCCTACATTAGCCCTATTTGATTTGGTGTTTATAACCCTGTAGTCACCTGACCAGAAGTCTTGTTCCTCCTGCCACCGAACTTCACTAATTCCCACTATATCTAACTTCAACCTATCCATTTCCCTTTTTAAATTTTCTAACCTACCTGCCCGATTAAGGGATCTGACATTCCACGCTCCGATCCGTAGAACGCCAGTTTTCTTTCTCCTGATAACGACATCCTCTTGAGTTGTCCCCGCCCGGAGATCCGAATGGGGGACTATTTTACCTCCGGAATATTTTACCCAAGAGGACGCCATCATCATGTAATCATACAGTAAAGCTGCATGCCCTCGGGAAAAATTACGGCTGTAGTTTCCCCTTGCTTTCAGCCGTTCGCAGTACCATTTTCCATTTATGTAGAATAAAAATTTAATGTGATCTATATTATTTCATCAGATTTAATTAACTTTGCATCAAATGGAGTATATTTTAATTTTTCCTTTCATCTTACAATTAGAAAATTTTATTTGAGTACAATTATTGATGGATTATTATTATTTATTTCAAACAGTTTATCATATACACTTACTGCAATATCAAAGTGACCAAATTACAGATCTGATTCTAATCTTGCCAAGATCAATAATTCTCTTAAGCCTCAATCATATTCAAAATTGTGTCCTTTCTCTTCATCTTCAGGTATAAAAGTAAATTAAAGTATTTGTCTGTCATATACAACATTTTCAAGTCCATTATACCTATCTAAAGCAAATGCAAGATCCGTAAGATGTATGCTTCTCATTTCTTCATCAACATCTGTTATACTGTTAAAATTATCTTGATGAATGTAAGAAACTTTTTCATTACAATCTGTTTTACTGACATTATTATTCAACTGCACGGTTAAAGTTGAATATTGAGCTTTTCTAAGATATTTTACTAATAGCATCATAATCATTTTCTGGTTCCTTTATACATACTATTGTTCTACCTTTAAAATCAATGTATCCCTTCGCTGTTTTCAAAACAACACACAATTTTTCTGGAATTGTATAATTAAACTTTCTATTTTTGGATCAGCTCTTGCTTTAATTCATGTTTAAGTTTTCTAAATTTGTTGCACCATCAATTGCGTCACCTTTAGGCCGCACCTTTTTTTGCAAAAATGTCCCTTTATTAAAGTCAAAATATCATTGAACTTATAATCCATGCATAGTAGTTTTGAAACAAATAGACACAAATGTACAAATATTACTTCATCAGAATTCTGAAGTAGTTGTCCATTAATGTACAATTGTCCTGAACTGAGATATTTAACCGATTGTTTCAGAATATTTCCACAGAATGAATCCAACACAAATTTTTTTATTACTATTCTTGTAATAATAAATCCTATGAGTACCAAGATGATCAGATGAATCTAAATTTACGATTTTTTTCGAAATTTTTTGGTTAATTAGATAATTCATTAGTTATAAAAACGCTATGAAGATATTTGATTTTTAATTGTTTAACTAATTCTTCTGTATCAAAATTAGATAAAAGATTATATTATTTTAGGATTATTATTTCAAAAGTTTTTACTCCTCATCCTTTTTTCTCCTTTGCTTGATTATTTGTTTTCTTTCCTTCCAATTCTGCATCAACTTGTTTTCTATTTATTTGCGTCTGCTGCAGTATCACCAGCAAGTGAACCAATAGTTGCTAGATATGATAATGCACCTAATACCAATGGAAGAAATACACCTTTGTGTTGTGTTAGACCTTTACCTTTTTTCCTTTGCTGCATTTGCGACTGCTGTAGTATCACCAGCAAGTGAATCAATAGTTGCTATATAAGATAATGCACCTAATACCAATGGAAGAAATACACCTTCATGTTGTGTTAGACCTTTACCTTTTTTCCTTTTGTTAGATATTTCACAACAGGAATACCTAAAATAATAAGTAAATTTCCATCAGTTGTTTGACCTTTCTTTCTTTTTTGCACATTTAAAATGGTTCAATTGACATGTAATCTTTCATTATTTAATTTCATTGTAGTTGATTTTGGTTTAGTTCTGCCACTATGTAGTAAAATATCCTCAATTGAAAAGTAATCACTTATATAGATAAAAAATTTATAATGATTAACATTTTTACAATCCACAAACGTTTTCTTCAACATCAATGCCCATAACTAATTATCGTTTTCCGTACACTACTCCTCTAACTGCAGTTGAAGCTGTTTCTTTTCCTAATGAAGCATCACTTGCATACATTCTTCCTTTCAACAGCTAAATGAAGTTTTTTTATCTGCTTTACATTTTTTCTAATTTTTGTTATCTCTACAAGAAATATTATTACCCTTGCATGCCTTATCTAATGGATTGATTCCTTGGTCTCCTCTAGCTAATCTTTCTTCTGCTTTAATTTATGGGCCACAAAACCGATAGCCTGGAAAATGCTTCTCAAATACTAATATATTCAGCAAAGTGCTAACTAATCCTTTATCATATTTTTCACTTTCCGAAAACGTATGTGGTAAATTATTCAAAAGTCTAATCAATTATGAAATCCTTTTGTGGTTGAGTCACATTTTTTGTCAACATCTGTATTATTCCAATACCTTAATTGTGATAATTTTTATTTCGAGCTAATTCTTCAACATGAATTAGTGCTAATCTATGGATTAAACCTCATCATCATTCATCCAGACATATTCAGCTGGTTTTTCTGTATGCTTTTTAAACCATCAACTGTTTTTGCCTATGAATAATCTGAAGAACATGAATCTGATGACAGTTGATATACTTTTGGAAAATAGATATTAACAATTTCCTTTGTCAGTTTGTTGTATTTGTAGCTCTACTTTATTTCATTTTATCTGGGTTATTCTCAGAATATAATGATCCTGAATGGTGCAAAATATCTGCATAATTTCATAAATCAACAGAATCAAAATTTTTACCTAAATCATCCATTGTCATTTGTTTTTTCGTTAAAAGATTTATTAGACCATCGGTGGCTTCATATTCCTTCCCATCAATTTTTAATTTATCACCTTTGAAAGCAACTGTAAACGCCTAACAAATTTAAATCTATCAACAGGTTTCAATCCAAAAGGTGGTTCTTTCCTATGATTAATAGATTTTAAGATTCTTTCACTACCATTTATTTATTAACATCATCCTGGCAACTACCAAAGCTGTCTTTGTACTGCATCTCCTTTATTTCTTTATTGGAGTATAACTTCGTTATTTTTGTAAAACAACATTTCTTCTCTTCTTCATATTTATGCAATGCAACCCAGATTTCTGATTCACTTAATGTAGTTTTCTAATTCCTGATAAATCTACATATTCTTCTAGACAAGGATGTTGTTGATAAGGACCCATTTTAATACCTTTGAAATGGATAAAGATATTGCAACATCTTCCATCAGTGCAAGCAAGGTCGCGAGATGAGTTATACAATCATTTTCTCATGTTGTTCCTGGAAGAACATTTTTTCACACCAAACTAAACAGTTCACAACTTCATTCATAGATGGCACTGACGTATGATCCACTGAAGATAATAAGGGAATATGTTTCACTGTAAGCCCAAACTATTTTTTTAGAAGTTGTTTTTAGGATTCTTACTAACTTTTACATGTTATTTACATTTTATCACTTCAAATAAAGTACTAAAATAAGAAGAAAGTAATTTGTTTACTTCCAAAATAAACTGTTGAAAGTAGAATACCAACTATACTATACAATCTTATAGGTTCTTTACTCTGTCAGAACTCTGAGCTCAGTGCATTGACTGAATAATTTTTTCCATTATCCCACAAAACTACCAATACATCAGTGGTTGCAGGAGAGCTAGTCATTTGATGAAACAATCATCGCCCTTGCCTGTGTACTTAATAACAGCATGAATAAATGTTAATTCAGAACTTAGTCTTGGGCAGTGCTGCATACATATGGTCAGAGGAGTCCCAAGAGGGACAATGTGGTGGTTGGTTTTGAAGTTTATGAGAATTAAATTTTATAATCTTTAAAGTGACAATACCAAGCAGCTAAAGCAATGTGGTGACTGTCCAGAGAAAAAGAATTTTATAAGGACAAATATCAGAAAGATGGATATTGTTGGATTTGCAAAGAATGTAGAAAACATTACATGATAACTAAAGTTACTTGTTAATGTGGTAGAACTGTAAATAAGACTTCTCTCAAAAAAACATTTACAATCACATGTTCATAAAAATCTTATAACTGCTCAAGAAGAAAGAATTAGAAATTTTTTTTGGCGAGGAATAGATTTCTTACGTTAACCATAATTCGTCTTATCTATTTTCTTACCTTCACCTTTTATGAAACAATAATAAATTTTATTTTCTTATGTTCAGCTTCCATAAAAAAATATTAAATTTTGTTTCCTTACTTTCACATATTTTATGAAAAAGTAATTATTAAGAAATTTGGTGGATATGACACAAAAAATATTCATTTTTATTAATTTTTCCGAATAATTTAAATGAAATTAAAGTGAGTTAGACATGAAATGGGGATTATAAGAGATAAAAAGTGTAGTTTCTAGGTAAGTTTTGATTTTCTAGTGAAGGAACGAGTTAAACGAGCGAGTCAGCTAGAAAATGAAATGTGAGCGAGAACCTACACATTTAATGTACTTCGAAGATCTTTAGTTTATAAAAATTAAAATTCAGTGATGCATAATATATTAGACAGACAGGAAGGATATTTTCCATGAGATAATAGGAAAATAAACATGTCTTTAGGTTAAGTAACTACAACAAATCAGCTGTTGCTAAGCTACGAAAAATGCCGTCTACTTAGGAGTATATGGTAAGACTATTGGAAAAGTAGGGTCCAATCGTTAGTGAAATGAGAACCACAGCAAAAATCCGACCGAGCTTTGCACAGACATGTTGGAAAGTGTCGCCAGAATACCCATCAATCGTGTCACATCGCTATTTCTAGTTGTGAGCGCACAGTAAGTACGTAAAGACACGTAGAAAATATTGTGTCCCGCCAAGCCTGAGTGCCTGCTGAGAGATTTGGCCTGATTTCGTACATCCCAACATAACGTAACTGTCACGCACTTCCTTCTTCATTACAGTTCTCGACCGCACTCTACAGGAGTAAAGGTTTCGATACAAAGTGTTTGATCACTCACAACGCAGCCCGTAATTGGCTCGTCGTTAATTTCATCTCTGGTCACATGAATCGCTGCCACAGACGAGCTGCAGACTAGCGTAAAGAATTGGCGAAAAACCCAGACGGCTGCCTTCTACGACGAGGTAAAAATGATAAGATAGTTGTGTCAGCCAGAGCGGCAACTGTTTAGAGAAGAAGCTGGAAGTTGTACCTAACAGTTATAAATAAAACATTTTTGATTTTCACAGTGGTTTCTATTTCGCGAGCGACTGGACCTCACTCTGTGGATAACCCTCATGAGAAAACATGGGAGTATTGCTCTTACAATAGAAAAGGAGGAAACTCGACTTTCTACAAGAATTGGAGATCACCATTCATAAAGAAAAGGCATGGTAATATTAAGAAAACACAAGTGAAACACTACGAAAAGCGGTTTCTTAACGACTTTCTACAATTATCTTAGGGTGGATACATGATGATAAATTAGCGATATCTGGTGGACGGAATACGTAGAATCTGACGATTGTAGGCTCAAGACATCAGGAAAATTAGGCGATCAACAGAAAAGCATTATGATTGAGTTAGTGGTTGCAGTGACACAATAATACCACGCTCACGTCTGTTCACAGCAACCTATAGATATCTGCAGAAGCGTCAAGTTGTCGCTCTTGGAGCCGACAGCAGAGCGTTTGGACGCTGCCTGGTGCAGTATGGGGCGTGATCGGAGACGGCCACTGACTGATATCGACGATTTTAATATAAAACGAGGACCCACAGTCCAAAGGGTTTTTGTTCCATTTGGTCTTGCGAATGCCGCAATTATTATTGTTCTTAGATTTTTTTAGCGTTTTAACTTCCTGACGAAAGTTTCACACTCTGATCCTCGAAACGCATTGTTGAGCTGTGAGCAGAACAGAAATATGTTTAAACGCTGCGAATTATTGCTGTAAGCAGTTAACAAACAATACCTTGCATCTGGAACGGATAAAATAAAAAAAATATCACTCTTGTATACAGAATTTAAAACTTTTAAATCAATTAATAGTAAATGTTGCCAGATTGCTTTGAACAGCACTTAATTCCCTTTCCTTTTCCTTTACATGAACTGTGATACATTTGTTTGTCTTTCCTTTATCTCTTGTCTGTATAACGTCTTCCTCTTACAGTGTGTGTATGTTTTTCATGAATGTATTTTTACTGTGACTTTTCCTATGTTTTACGTGTTAATTGTTAGTTCTCAGTAACTAAACGTTTTTGTACCATAAGATCTATTGTTGTACCTGTATTACATTTTCTTATACATTTTAAGGCCATTTGTCAGCATTAGAAGACGATCTTTCGTCAGTTGCTCCTCTTGTTAACTTTATCTTGTCTCTAGCTGAGAATAATGCATAATTCATTCTGTATGTAAATGTCTTCTGATCATAGTGATTATTGTAATCTACAAAGATTCAGGTTTAGTTCATTTACTTCATCTTACATGTATATGAAATGCTCTTGCACTATTTCAAGTATTTGTTAAGAATAAAGTAAATTCTTAGAGGGACATACTGTCTATACAATTCACGTAGCCTATTTGTGATGTAAATCATGCATTCAGTGAGGTTTACAAGTATTTAACTATGTTTTGGACACACTTAAAGGAAATAGTGGATAAGACTTCAACTGGACAAATGAGTTGCCAGTGTAAAACTGCTTCCCTGAGTGAGTCTGCTCATATTTATGAGACTTCAATTGGACATATGAGTTGTCAGTATAATTGAGTCTGCTTATATTGGATTTTACATTTACTGCCAGTTTTCTGAGTACAGTCACTGATGGACATTCAGTTGTCCTATTGGCTGAAGTGATGGACATCCAACTGTCATACTGGCTGCACCTAATCCTGAAACATTCTTTCTTTTCATCAGATTTGCTCACCTGTGGATTCAGTACTACAAGTTCAGCGACATCATCGGTGGCTGTACTTTAACAATTGTGTCAATGTTGTGGTAGTTGCATTCATTTCTTAGCCATAATATTAATGACAAGAGACATCAGCAGTATTTTCATTGGTGCTAAATGATGCAACATTTTACCTTCAGTTGTAATCATATACTGGGTCAAGATTAATGATATGAGACATTAAAGCAAATCTTCAATGGTTATGTGTGATACCTACAATCTAAAGGAACCAGCGAACAGTGTGGGTCCTATCGACCTGTGCAAAGACTATCAGAACATTCTTTTGCGCATTTTGTAACCTGAATCATAACACCCTTACCGTTATTTATAATTGTACATGATTGTACTTACTTCTTTTAATTTTTTAAAAAATCATCTCCTCGCCATACCATAGATAAGGCAATCCATATGAATTTTTTTTCTGGGGGGCAAGAAATAATATAAGGTTCTCATATGTTTCCGCTATTGTAAATAATTCACCTCTACTGCAGTGGGACAAATATGTGTGCGCACACTTTAGGACCAGGAAACAAGATTGATGACTCTGTGTTTAGTTTTATCTGTGGTTGACATGTTAGTCAGTCAGCTGCGTAGTGCTAAGACATTCTTATTTGAGACATAGTAGTGAGCAGTCGAGCTTTTCAAAGAATGAGATTTGCTTTCTGCGTATTTGGGAGAAGCTGTCTAGAAATGTTTATGATGGAGATAAAAGAACTGATCTATAATACTTCCTTGTCCTTAAATTGACGAAGAATGTTTCAGACTTGCTTGTAATTTTTGTAATGAGAGAATTTAGCAACTTTTAGAGTCTTCATTTGATGTGATCTCTTCTTTCTTAATAATTAGAGTTTCATCGCTCAGAAACGATTTTCTTTTAAGTGAAACCAACCTATATAGTTCGTACTAATGTTTTGGTTGGTTGGTTGGTTTGGGGGATTAAAGGGACCAGACTGCTACAGTCATCGGTCACTTTTTCCAAAACTTAGAAACATTCACAAAGAATAAACACGGACAATGGAAAAGAGACAGATGACACAGGACAAGAGAAACTTAGACAATGGCCAGACAAGACAAACTAAAATCACACAGAGTGTGACGGTGGTTGGCCGACCATAGAGACAAAAAAGGAAAAGCCAACCACCGAGAAACACACTAAAAAATCAAACTAAAATCGTAGGCCGTAGGCCGGAATCAACACATTAAGCGATAAAAGCCCCCTGCCCGAATAAAACGCAAAACTAAGCCCGCCATAGCAGTGTCATCAGTTAAAAGGGCAGGGAGTGTATCAGGCAGCGCAAACGTCTGCCTGAGCACACTTAAAAGTGGACAGTCCAACAAAATGTGGACCACCGTCAAAGCCGACCCGCATCGACACAGAGGCGGGTTCTTGTGCCGCAGTATAAAGCAGTGTGTCAAGCAGGTGTGGCCAATACAGAGCCAGCAAAGGACTACTGAGTCCCTGCCAGTGGTTCGCAGAGTTGGCCGCCACACAGTCGTCGTCTCCTTGACAGCACAAAGTTTGTTACGGGTGGTCAGATCGCGCCATTCAGCGTCCCACAGCGCGAAAACTTTGAAGCGTAAGAATGCTCGCAAATCAGTCTCCGGGAGGCCAACGTCCAGAGATGGTTTTCTGGTGGCCTCTTTCGCCAGGCGGTCAACATTTACAGAGCGGCCGCAACGGGCAAGAGTATGGAGAGACTCCTGGACAGCCATCAACAGACGAGAGCGAGGGAAACACTGGTCGATAGCTCGTAAACTGCTCAGGGAGTCGCTACTGATAACGAAGGACTCACCTGAGCAGGAGCGGATATACTCTAGAGCACGAAATATGGCGACCAGCTCAGCAGTGAAAATGCTGCAGCCAGCCGGCAAGGAATGTTGTTCGTAGTGGTACCCTAGAGTTAGAGCATAATCGACACGACCAGCAACCACCGAACCGTCACTGTAAAACACACCAGAGGCCTGATACGTGGCTAGGATGGAGAGAAAGCGGCGGCGGAAGGCCTCCAGAGGGACTGAGTCCTTCGGGCCCTGTGCCAATTCGAGCCGAAGGCAAAGGCGAGGCAGACAACACGGGGGTGTATGCAGAGGGCCCGGAAAGGAGGTGGAACAGGGAAACCCCAAGGCTGGAGAGAAGCTATCGGACGCGAACGGCGATCGTACAGCCTGACCGGTGCCGATGTTCTGCGAGATGGACGACTGACTGCGGGAACAGGAGACGATAATTTGGATGCCCAGGCAAGCTACAAACATGGGCAGCATAAGCAGCCAGTAAATGTTGGCACCGTAACTGCAGTGGAGGGACGCCTGCCTCCACAAGTATGTTGTCCACAGAGCTGGTCCGGAAGGCAACAGTGGAGAGTCATATCCTGCTCTGTAGGATTTGGTCCAGCACCCACAACAATAATGGGGATGCTGAGCCATAAGCCAGGCTCCCATAATCCAGACGGGACTGAATTAATGCCTGTTGAATCGTATGAGGGTAGATCGGTCGGCGCCACAGCTGGTGTGCCTCAAGCATCGCAGAACATTTACGTGCCGCCAACACATCTGTTTAAGCTGCCAAATATGAGGCAGCCAAATCAACCGGGCATCAAAAACCACACCCAAAAACATATGTGACTCCACCACAGCAAGAAGTTCGTCGTGAAGGTAGAGCCGTGGCTCTGGATGAACAGTGCGTCGCCGGCAGAAATGCATATCGCTGGTCTTGGCAGCCGAAAACTGGAAGCCATGCGCTACAGCCCAAGTCTGCGCCTTGCGGATAGCGCCCCGCAACTGACATTCAGCAGCGGCTATGCCAATGGAGCTATAGTAGAGGCAGAAGTCGTCAGCATACAACGAAGCGGAGACAGACGTTCCCACCGCCACAGCGAGCCCGTTAGTTGCAATTACAAACAGGGAGACACTTATGACTGATCCCTGTGGTACCCCGTTCTCCTGAACTTGGGAGGAACTATGGGAGGCCGCGACTTGCACGCGGAAGGTACGATGCGCCAGAAAATTCCGTATGAAAATCGGCAGCGGACCCTGAAGACCCCAATCATGAAGCGTAGAAAGGATGTGATGGTGCCATGTCGTATCGTACACCTTCCGCATGTCAAAAAAGACAGCGAAGAGGTGCTGACGGTGGGCGAAGGACTTACGGATGGCTGACTCCAGGCTCACCAGGTTGTCGGCGGCAGAGCGGCCTTTACGAAACCCACACTGAGACAGAGCCAGGAGGCCCTGAGACTCGAGTACCCAACTCAATTGCCGACTCACCATACATTCGAGCAACTTGCAAAGAACGATGGTGAGGCTAATGGGGGGGTACCTGTCCACCTTCAAAGGGTTCTTGCCAGGTTTCAAAACAGGGTGACAATGCTTTCCCGCGATTGCGACAGAAACTCACCCTCGACCCAGAGACGATTGTAAAGGTCGAGGAGGCGTCGCTGGCAGTCCACTGAAAGGTATTTCAGCATCTGACAGTGGATGCCATCTGGCCCGAGAGTGGTATCAGGGCAAGCAGCTAGGGCACTGTGAAATTCCGACTCACTGAATGGAACATTGTAGGAATCAGAATGGTGGATGCGAAGTGAAAGGCTCCAACTTTCCATCCGCTTTTTAATGGAGCGAAAGGCCAGTGGGTAATTCGCAGAAGCGGAACTCAGAGCAAAATGCTCTTCCAAGCGGTTGGCAATTACGTCGGAGTCAGTACAAACTGCTCCATTGAGTGAGAGAGCAGGGACACTGACAGGGGTCCAATAGCCATAGAGGCCGCGAATCTTGGCCCAGACCTGCGATGGAGAGACATGGAGGCCAATGGTGGACACATACCGCTCCCAGCACTCCTGCTTGTGTTGGCGAATGAGGCGGCGGGCCCGAGCATGGAGCCGTTTAAAGGCGACGAGGTTTTCTAAAGATGGGTGCCGTTTGTGACGTTGGAGCGCCCGCTGGCGATCTTTAATCGCCTCGGCGATCGCAGGCGACGACCAAGGCACAGTACTTCGCCGAGGGGACCCAAATGGTTGGGGAATGGCAGATTCTGCGGCAGTAACGATGCCGGTGGTGACCGAGTGAACCACTGCATAAGTGGCGTCATTAGCGAGAGGCTCAATAGCGGCAGTGGAGGAGAACAAGTCCCAGTCAGCCTTATTCATAGCCCATCTGCTAGGATGCCCAGAAGATTGACGCTGTGGTAGTGACAGAAAGGTCGGAAAGTGGTCACTACCACACAGGTCGTCATGCACACTCCATTGGACAGATGGTAAGAGGCTAGGGCAGCGAATCGAAAGGTCTATGGCGGAGTACGTGCCATGCGCCACTCTGAAATGTGTGAAGGCACCATCATTAAAAATGGATAGATCGAGCTGTCTCAATACATGCTCAACGGTGGGGCCTCAACCTGTTGCCACTGACCCACCCCACAGAGGGTTATGGGCGTTGAAGTCGCCCAGTAACAAGAAAGGTGGCGGCAATTGGGCGATCAGCGCACCCAGGACATGCTGCGCGACATCACCATCCAGTGGAAGATAAAGACTACAGACGGTAACAGCCTGTTGCGTCCACAGTCGAACAGCGACAGCTGCTAAAGGTGTTTGTAGAGGTACAGACTCTCTGTGAAGAGAGTGAAGGGCATAGATGCAGACGGCACCAGGTACCCTTTCATAAGCTGCCCAGTTCTTACAATAACCCCGATAGCCACGGACGGTGGGGGTTCACATCACTGGAAACCAAGTTTCCTGAAGAGCTGTGGAGAAGAAAGGGTGAAGGCTGATAAGTTGTCGAAGCTCAGCTAAATGGTGGAAGAAACCGCTGCAGTTCCTCTGGAGGATGATATTGTCCATGGCTGAGAAAGGCGTGAAGGGACTGAGGAGGCAAATTACGCCGTTCGGTCACCTGCTGCCTCCGACTGAGCACCTGTAGAAATGCTATCCATTGCGTCTGAGGGACCGGCGAGATCCGGGTCCTCAGCGGACGCTAGAATCTCCACCTCATCTTCAGATGCAGAGCTTGCAGGAGGCAGTGGGACGGGTGCCACCGCAATGTCGTGGTTCTTGGGGGACTTTATTATTTTTCTGCTTCTCTCGCTGTGCCTTCTGTGGTTCAGGCTGGGAGGGCTTCACTGGGTCAGTCTCAGGGACGGACGACGACTGTGAGGCCCTAAGACCAGCGACTGGTGGTGGTTTCAGCCACTTGTAAGTGTCCGCTTTTCCGCTGGTCGGAACTTGCAATGGGAGGTCCCTAAGGGACCCCTTCCTGGCGAGAGTAGCCAAAGAAGTCTTACTCTTCTCTGGCTGGGAAGGGGGACCTGATGTCCCCGATGGCTGGGTGGGGGAGGGTGTGTTGTTCCTGAAGTAGATGGTGCAGGAGCTACAGGGAGTGTAGTGCCCCCCCCCCCACAATCAAGGGGGCTGGTGGATTCTGACCGATCACAGAGCCAACCATATAGGACCACACAGGAGATGGAAGAACGGTCGTTGCAGCAGCGGCATAGGTCGACGTCATTGGCACAGGATGGAGCCTGTCATATTTCCGCCTAGCCTATGAGTAAGTAAGTCGGTCCAGGGTCTTATATTCCATTATCTTCTGTTCTGTTTAGAATATCCTACAGTCCGGCGAGCACAGGGAATGGTGATCCCCACAATTAACACAGATGGGAAGTGGAGCACATGGAGTATTGGGATGTAAAGGACATCCACAGTCTCGACACGTGATCCCGGAAGTACATCAGGAAGACATATGCCCAAACTTCCAGCATTTATAACACTGCAACGGAGAAGGGATATATGGTTTCACATCACAGCGGTAAACCATCACTTTGACCTTCTCAGGTAAGACGTCACCCTCAAAGGCCAAGATGAATGCACCGGTGGCTACCTGATTGTCCCTCGGACCCCGATGGACGTGCCGGACAATGTGAACACCTCGTCGTTCTAGGTTGGCGCGTGGTTCATCGTCCGACTTCAGCAGAAGATCCCTGTGGAATATAATACTCAGGACCATGATTAAACTCTTATGGGGTGTGATGCTAACTGAAACATCCCCTAACTTATCGCAAGCGAGCAACCTCCGTGAATGGGCAGAGGATGCTGTCTTGATAAGAACTGACCCAGAGCGCATTTTGGACAAACCCTCCACCTCCCCGAACTTGTCCTCTGTATGTTCCACAAAAAACTGGGGCTTGGTCGACATGAATGAGTCACCATCAACTCGCTTACAGGCTAGGTACTGGGGAGAATAATCTGCACTGCCTTCTTTAGCCATACAATCCTCCCATGGAGTGGCCAGGGAAGGAAATGATTTTGGATCACATTTCTTCCTGTTGAGGTTAGACCTTGATCGCTTAGAGACTGCTGTTGGAGGCCCACCAGCGAGAGATGATGTATCACTCTTCATTGCGAGTCATCCACCATGATGCCACCCACTCCGACCAGGGACTCTCCCCACAGGTGCCGCCCCACCACAGCAAAAACCACCTGCCAGGATGGCCTTTGGTGGGAGTCCTGATTCCCCAGAGGGATAGGCATCTACTCCTCGGCATACGTGGGGCGGTAGCAGCTCAGGCATCAGCAGTGCGATCCCTGTGTAGTCACGGGGCTACCACCAAGAGGGTACGTGACGACCCCACCACAACGGACTGGCTACCGTGGTGGATGTCGGGTATCGAATATCCATGTACATCATGAGAGCAAAGATGGAAGTGCACAATGGAGGGAATGTATGCTACCCAGAACACACCGCAGCTGATGTGACTGGAAGCTCAGTGTAAGTCCAACTCCACGACAATATCGGGTGTGCCAGATCTTAGGGCAAGATGCATACATGATGCACCACGTAAGGCGTCCTTCCCCAAATGGTATGCATTAACGGAAAACTTTGGAATGGAGTGGTCAAACCCATTAGCGGACCATCACATTAAAGGCCGAAGTTGTTGAGACTCCTTTTAGTAGCCTCTTACGACAGGCAGGAATACCGCGGGCCTATTCTTACACCCAAACCCGCAAGGGGGATTAATGTTTTGGATTATCGTCAGGAGCGCATTGCACCTTACACTGCGCGAAGCAACAGACTGTTTCTGACAAAAAGAATTTAGAGTGGATTATCTTTAGCTGCTACATCTGCTGACTTGTTTTTGTTTTCGAGAACATCGGTACTCTATACACTAAAACAGCATGCTGAACAACAGGTCAGACAGTTTTATTTTAGGGCACACACACCTTGCATTCTTGAGCAAACTGTGTGTAGTCATGTGAGTGTTGTGCTAGCAAGTACATTAATTTTCAGTGGACAGTGTTAGTAATTTCAAATAGTTACTTTGTTCCGAGTAGAGCAATAATTTACTTTTACGGATATTCTAACATGGCACTTTATATCACACGTTGTTCATAATGTGCTTCGGCACTGAGTTTTAGTTACATAGTTGTCACTGAGCACACAGTGACTTGCCCCTGGCATTTAATTGAATTCATTTTCTATATTTCTAATATTTGCATATAATGAAGCTTAAACATTCATTTATCGACACTATCCACATGCGCAACACAGAGCCAACCAATATCAGCTTTGCTCAGGACTTGAATATGTTAACTGAGGAGAAAGTTATCGAAATCAAGGTATTCAGTTTTCTCTTAGATAGAATATATTTTAAAGAATGCTCACAAAAACACAAGTACTATACTCGAATGTACTTGCGATTTTTTTCTTTGATGCAGAATGTTGGACAGTACATTTAGCAGAACTGTGCATTTCATTCTAATGTCTTTCAAAAATTGAGTGATTTGGGAGAGTAATTTCAAGGATGGAATGTGCAAATCGCTTACTCATTGAAAGAAGAAAAAGAAGGAGCCTTTTCTGATGAATTATGGTTATTTTCTGATGAGGAATATTGTTACACCACGCTGATAATTCATTTAAGATTATCTTACAAGAAGAGATCGGTGCCAGCGATTCTCCTATTTCGACGAACATTAGCATGCTATATGAGACATGAAGAACCACATTCACATACAATACATTGGTAGCTACAAGTTAGTAGTCTAAGTCATAATATTCGTAAAGAGTAGGCAGTTAGCCGATAAACACAACAACAATATGAACAGTATACTCATGAATAGTTGGCTGGAGCTGAAATGCCATTGCCAGATCTGCCTCCTTCGCGTGCGCTATGTACAGTCGTGCTCAAAAGTATCCGAACGACCTAAGTTGCATTTCGCCTGATTCGCATGCAACCCATATAACGCAGCTGTCTAGCAGGCCCTCTAATCGCTCCTTGGTACAGTAGTTTGACTATTGAAAATGGCTCCAACAAGTCACCACTAGAAAACTCGGCTCTGTATCGCAATATCTCAAGATTTAAAGTACGTAAGTAGGCTGTTTCTGTTTTCTTATTGGTAACGCCACGTAGCGCTCTGTATGAAAATCACTGGCTGTGCTGTGTGCAGTCTGTGGCTAGTTTGCATTGTTGTCTGCCATTGTAGTGTTGGGCAGCTGGATGTTGACAGCGCGTAGCGTTGCGCAGTTGGAGATGAGCTGCCAGCAGTGGTGGATGTGGGGAGAGAAATGGCGGAGTTTTGAAATTTGTAAGACTGGATGTCATGAACTGCTATGTATATTATGATTTTTCAACACTATTAAGGTAAATACATTGTTTGTTCTCTTTTAAAATCTTTCATTTGCTAACTATGCCTATCAGTAGTTAGTGCCTTCAGTAGTTTGAATCTTTTATTTAGCTGGCAGTAGTGGCGCTCGCTGTATTGCAGTAGTTCGAGTAACGAAGATTTTTGTGAGGTAAGTGATTTGTGAGAGGTATAGGTTAATGTTAATCAGGACCATTCTTTTGTAGGGATTTTTGAAAGTCAGATTGCGTTGCTGTAAAAATATTGTGTGTCAGTTTCAGCACAGTCATGTATAATTTTCCTAAGAGGACGTTTCATATGTCGACCTTTAGCTGAGGATACGTCACTGGAATCTTCAGATTTTTTTCTTATAGTTTGTGTAATTAGTGTAGCTATTGTTTATTGCTAGCGCATAATTGTAGAGCGTCTCTTTTTTGTAGTTGCAGTCTTCCATTGTTGTTGTGGCATGCATGTAGATTTGCACCAAGTATTTCGCACCTGCGCTTGCAATTAACTAGATATTATTTTCAGTGCTATGTTAATGTGTTTTCTTATTTTACTCTTCCAATTGTGTTTTTCTGTGTTATTGTGACAATAATGGCGTGTGAGAAATGACAGTTAAGACGAAAGCAGTGTGTTAGCGCCACTGAGTAATGAATTAACTAATGTTCAAAGTAGTAATTTGGTCATTGTGCATAGGGAAATGGAGCAGGTGGCAAATAATGGTGTAAACAGTGAAACAATTAGTGAACAGGGAAGCATTATAGATCGATCGGTCAGCAACAGTCCGCCTCAGGAATCCGAAGTGACAAGACACAATCTTGGAAATACTGTAAATTCAGGTTTTGGGTCCTCACAGTTTACTCTAATAAGTCAAGACACATTTTCTGCTTGGCGAAATGTGAATGTTGCCGGTGCAACTTCACTGCCGAAAAGCACTGAGGAACATGTTTCAGACACCAGCGCATTGTTATTACAGTTAATGCAACAAATGGGACAAAGGCTACAAAAGTTAGATACAACGCTTGAACAAAATCAGAAACAAATGGGACAAAATCTTCAAAAGTTAGACACAATGGAACAATACCAGAGACAAATGCAGCAACAGTTAGACGCAATGGAACAAAATCTTCACACCACACTTGAACAAACACGTGAAGATTTAACTACTGAGTTACATAAAATCGAATCGAAATGTCAGAAAGTCTGTAATGACGTAAAAACACAAATTTGTAAGCATTTCCAACCTATTTTTTCGCGTCATGAAAATGCAATACAGAATCACGAAGCTGCCATAAAGGAACTGCAAACTATTGTTCATGAAAATCACGAGACCTTGCAAGCTAAAATTGACTCAGTTGCATCTACCGATTCGGTTACGCAACTTGCAAAAACTCAGGAAAACTTAAAGGACACAGTAGATACTCTGAAAATTGGTTCAGAAAGACACATGGAGGAAATTAGTTCATTATCAGAGAAAGTAGTTGAACTTTCGGATCAGCTAAATAATTTATCTACGAAGGTAGATGATAATCTGAATGGCACAAAACCCATAGTCTTTAATGACACAGAAGAGTGGGAACAAATTAGGAAATTCAAACAAAATCAGAAACAAATTAATACGCAACACCAAAGAGAAATCCGGGAAGTACAAGATCAGCTGACACAGGTAATACAAGAACTACGTATTTCAGAGGACACTCGCGCCCCAATACGGGAAGAGGGACATAGAAATACGGAACAGCCACAAAATAATAACACAGCGCATTTCGGAAATTATGCAAGAAATTGGCAAGGTGCACCGAAATTTGAAATGGAACCGCCGAAACGACGTAACAATGACCGATATGCGACTCGCCGACATGATGATTTTGACTATAAGCTGTTCATTAATACACGTAAATTTAAAACATTTAAGAATTCTGGCAACGACATTCATCCACAAGCGTGGCTCCATCAATTCTCTCATTGTTTTCCTCCCAACTGGTCATTAGAGCACAGATTAGAATTTATGTGTGGCTATTTAGAGAATGAACCAGCTGTAAGAATGCGAATGGTCATTCACGATTGTCTCAGTGAAGGAGAATTTTACCATGCCTTCCTCTCAGCATATTGGTCTCAAGCTACACAAGACCGAGTAAAACATAGCATCATAATGATGAAACATTTCGAACAATCTGAATTCTCCAGTCTTGTGAAATATTTTGAAGACATGTTGCACAAGAATCAGTACCTGTCAAACCCATACAGCCCCTCAGAACTCATCCGCATTTGCTTAATCAAATTACCTGAACATTTACGACATATTATTTTGGCAGGACGTTGCAAAGACGACATTGAAGCTTTTTAGGGGCTCTTGCAAGAATTAGCAATTGACACTGACAATCGGGGAACGCGAAAACAGGAACACAACAATTACAAGTCACATCCGTCGCAATTCCGCGATGAAAGAAATAATAACTGGACACGACAAGGCTATTCTCACAACACAAATCGTGACCAAAACAGACACCACCCGTATGACAACGGTTGGCAGAGCAGTAATAATTACAGAGAAAGATCACCTCTCCGCGGTAGTGACTATCACAGAGACAATCAGGGAAACAGACAATTTGGGAACCAAAATAATTCTATTCATGGGCGACACAATAATTTTAGACGCAACGGTCCAGTGCGCAATTACGATTCAGGGAGAAATTCTCAACCACGTGACCGACAAGAAAGAAACTATGGTATCTACCGACATGACGACAGACTATATGATCGTAACGACAGACCTGAAGTGCATCAGAACTGGCGGGATTCAAACAGAGCAGGGCGCCCTCGATAAGGTGAATTTGTAGAAGCTAGGTCTCCAAATCCCAATAATGACGCGCGCCAACAAAGACACAATAGGGAATGACACATACCAATGGCAGCCACAAAACGTACTTATCAAACTGACGACGCAGCTAGTAATTATGTAAAAATGGAAGACATTAGGGACATATTACTCCAGGAGCACGACGTAAAACATAACAACATTGCATATCCTGTGATTCACATTACACTAAATGACGTAAAATTTACGGCAGTACTTGACTCTGGCAGTCCCATTTCAGTAATTAGTGAAACAGCCTTTAGCAAATGCAACAAATCGAACGATTGTCCCACACTTCCGTTACGTAAGATTAAATTACAAGGTGCAATCTTTGGAAAAAGTGTAGATGTACGCCAACAAACCAACTTAGAATTCTTTTGTCAAAGCCTCAGCTTCTCTATGAACTTCCTCATTGTTCCATTATTGTCGACGGAAATTATATTGGGAGTAGACTTTTTGAATGAATACAAAGCAATCTTAAACCTTCACGATGCTGAAATAAGTTTAGAGAAAGAAGGCAAGTCAATTGGTTTGAAATTTGAAGATTGGCTCTCAAATCATGACGAGGAAATTAATCGGCTTTACCTTCTGCTAGACAACAGTTTCGAATTTTCGACGAAACTTGACACTAACAATCACTCTGCAAGTACTGACAGGGATGATATCGACGGAGTATTTGATACTGATGAGTTAATTCAGAATAAAATTCAAACAATTGAGAACTGTAATGACATTGATAGGCAGGATCTTTTTGAGATTTTACAATCACATTTCACAGTTTTTACTCACAAAACAGGAACAATCAAGGGATTTCAATACCAATTTCGTGTTCGTGAGCATACTAAATTTTGTGTTAGACCATACGTAATTCCAGCACATTATAGGGACCGTGTTAGAACAGAAATACAATCTATGCTTGACGAGGGCATTATTGAGCCTGCAGTAAGCTCATACAACAACCCATTACATGTTGTTGAGAAGCAAAGTGGATCGATCAGGCTTGTCTTCGATTCGAGACAAATCAATACTATCATCATTTCTGAAACAGACAGGCCGCAAACGATGGAAGAACTTCTTCAAAATTTTAATGGCGTAAAAGTGTTGTCTTCTATTGATCTCAGATCCAGCTTTTATCAGATCGAACTTCATCCAGAATGTAGAAAATACACAGCATTCCTTTGTTTCGGCGTTTGTTATCAGTTTCGGAAACTTCGTTTTGGTTTGAACATTTCTTCGGCAGCATTCATTCGCGGGCTAAATTCCATATTACCTCAGTTCTTAAAACGTCACATCACCTTATATGTGGACGATATTCTGATAGCAGAAGCCTCATGGGAACAACATAATCGCATCCTCAACAGCGTGTTACATATTTTTGCAGAATCTGGAATTACAGTTAACTTGGAAAAATCTGAGTTCGGTAGGACAAAGGTGAAATTTTTGGGACATATTATTTCTTCTGAAGGCATTCAGCCGGATCCTGAAAAGTTAGAAGCAATCAGAGCCATTCCAGTTCCATCCACAAAAAAACAAGTACGCAGTTTTCTAGGTCTCGTAAATTTTTACCGTCGTTTTCTGAATATGCAAATTCTTGTTACACCAAAACTTTGTTCTCTCACTGGAAAAAATACTATTTGGAACTGGGACGAACAAGCACAGTTGGAATTCAATTCTTTGGAAGAATCGCTTCTTAACACACCAATACTAGCTCATCCAGGTCTGTCACAAGATTTCTGCCTTGGTACGGATTCTTCTAAAGTCGGTCTTGGTGCCCATTTATTTCAAGAAGCCATAGAAAATGATACTACCATTCAGAAAACCATTGCTTTTGCTAGCCGAGTGCTAACAAATCTGAAAAAAATTATTCCGTTACTGAATTACAAGCTTTAGCTATCGTTTGGGCATTTAACAAATTCCGTCTCTTTCTTACTGGTAAGCACGTAAAAGTATACAGTGATCATCGTGCATTACAATTTCTTATGTCTTCAAAATTAAATCATGACAGGTTAAAACGTTGGATATTATTTCTGCAAGAATTCCACTTCACAATAGTCCACATTCCCGGCGGACGCACTGTCACGCGCACCGGCTGGGCTTGAGAAAAGTAAAACAAAAGGCAACCTCGATATAAATTTCAGTATTCTTTGCATTCAGAAAGTCGCCTTTGAAAACTTCATCTCCACATCTTTCAAGGACATTGCTCATGAACAAGATAAAGATCCGATTTGGAAAGACATCAAAAGTGAATGGCAGAAAGTTCTCATTAAAGCTCATTCGTTGTCACATAAGAAGAAACACTTGAGTCACAAATTCTTTCTAGTTTACAATGGACCTTACAGAATCCGACGTATACCACATGATAATTGCGTTGAAGTTGAAACTCTGCGTACTAGGAAGACTAAAGGATTGCATCACATTTCACATGTAAAACTGTTTATTGAAATATAATCTACTTTTTAACTTTGTCTTTGCCATAAAACTTTTCACTTCACATTTCTAGTATGCATTGTCAGGCTTAGAAACTGTTACCATGCAACAATGTTTGAAGTTAAATATCCAATCAAGAACCAAGAGAACTTATTTAAACAGAAATTACGAACGCATTGTTATAGTGAACAGACGTCACAGTGTTATTGTGTGTTTACATTCTTGCTTGTTAGTTGCACGATTACATAACGACTATAAGGCTTACACACTTAGAACATATACTGGTTCTGCTAATGAGATTTTAATGCAACATTTTGGTTTACTTGAAAATACATTCTGGATTTAAAGTACTTTCTGTGAGATGCCAGATGACACAGTGGTTAGTTTATGTGACAGCTACACGATTTTATCACGATGCTACTAATGAGTGACAGTTTACAATGTTGCTTCTGCAGTGTATCTGTTTTATATCTGCACAGTTTTTGTGAATTATTCTGGAAAGTAAAATATGTTTTAGTAGTAACTTTTGTGGTATAGCTCCAACGAGACTGCCTTTTCCGTAGCACAACAATACGTTACAGCACAGTACTTTCTTCAACATGGCAATAAGCGTAATAACTAAGATATCTATACGCAAATCATTTCACTTTTGTTTATCATGAGGTAAGTACATTGGCTTCTGCAGAACTTAGCTTTCGGAGGACAATAATACGACACTTCCACAGAGATTATCTTACAGCAAGACGCACATTTAGCGCTACAGGACATGTATTTGAGTGATTAATTTTGTACGTAAATCACTTATTTTTAAAGATATTTGAAGTACAATGATACAAAGGTTTTCCGTCATACATTTCATTCCATTGCTGTAATCTGTAACACCTGAGGGTGTAATTACATTAATCCTCAGGGGGTACACGCCTACTTTGTGTACCATGTGTTTGGCAAGCACAAGGTGCCCTAGCTAATATGGTATTTGCTTATACAACTTTACACATCGGTACCATATTTCTCTAACACATAAATAACACAGCTATCTGATTATTTAACAGAGAAACAAACATTTTTTACTACATCAGTGACACATGTTTGCGCAATTACACAGATGGATAACTTCACCCTTATGAAATTGTATTTCGTCTGTATGTTGTGAACTGTTCGTATTTTTTTGGAACCATTGTGATACAATGAGAGCTCTGAATAATGTATTTGGTATGGGATCATGATTTTTAAAGTACGTTGGAGGTAGATGACACTGTTGAAATGAGCAGAGGTTTTTTATTTAGGTTTTGACATTATTGCAAAAAGCTACGACGTTTTCGAGGTTTGACTGAGGTGTTATGATGTTATTATTACGATGACTATGTGTATTATGCTGTTGCAGTATGTTTATGATCAATAAGCTGACACTATATGAGTTATTTGATTATGCTACATAACTGTTATGATGAAATATTGAAGAAGTGTTGACGAATAAGGTAAGGAATAATGAATAGTGGTTAGGGACTCTGGTTTGTGAAAAAGGTTGTTGGAAATGAAGAATCGTACTTTAACAGTTATGAAATGTATGTGAATGCGTGAATGTATTACAATGCCGACGAAAATTTTTTGGACACTGTTATATCAATAGGATTTTGTTTCTACAGATTTGTAACGCAAATTCATGACCTGTGAAATATTTTTATTTGAGACTGTCACTGTAGCGGAAACTGCTGCCGTAAATATTTTGCTAAGAAAGTTAAGTGACCACCTTCACGTAATGCGTCATGGGCACCCAGCTGTGCGACAGACGCCTGGAAAAAAGCCATTAGTGTGTGCCTTTCAGAGGCACAGGTGGAGAAGAAAAAGAAAAAAGAGGCCATTATCCTCGCTATTGACATTCCTTTGTAGAAGCATCGTAAATACGACACCCTCAAATTTGAAAACATGATTACACTATAGAGTTTTTAATTTATGATATTTACTGAAATGAAATGATGAGAAACATTTCATGTCTATTGTCTTGCTAGTTGAAATATTGTTTACTGTATTATGAAATGCCATATGGCTAGTGAATGACGTTTCACACCTTGCTTTGCCTATTTTGTTTAATATCAAGTTTCTAGCTGCACTGCAGCATTGGTTAAAATAAAATTTTATAGATGTACTAATATAGATATTTTATGTCTACAGATCCAGTAAATAATAATTTTGTGATAC
The DNA here is from genome assembly GCF_023864345.2 of Schistocerca serialis cubense. Classification (NCBI taxonomy): domain Eukaryota; kingdom Metazoa; phylum Arthropoda; class Insecta; order Orthoptera; family Acrididae; genus Schistocerca; species Schistocerca serialis. The sequence goes on from NC_064645.1 coordinate 636,878,789, forward strand.
TTCCAAAAAAATTGAAGGAGCACAAAAAGATATTTCCCTTCACAGGAACTGCATACATAATTTTCTTTTCAAGTATTAGGTAATTTATTTCATAGAATAAGTTTTTGTGGTGCACCACTTTAATGGCATAGACATTAAGATGTGAATAGACATTTCCCTAATCTGTATTGCCGTCTTTACAGTAATATTTTTTCTGCTTGAGCTTTGTCATGTTCAGATATAAGTTATTGAATTTGCTGCTGCTGTTTGCCAGGCCTACTGCTACTAAATTTCACTTTGTATTACTCTGTTAAGCCAGTTTTACTACTGATTTATTTTCCTTGTTGCTGCACATTGGCTCATATTAGTTGTAATGTTGCAATTGCTTGGTAATTTAGATTTACTGTAGCTTGCTTTGACAGTTTCCATTTTTTATTGCTGTTTGTATTAATTGTTTTGCGCTGCTGCATTGCCTCTTCCTTTAGTTTAGCATCTCAGCTCAGTAGAATTAAGTTAGCTTAAGAGGGGGTAGACTATATAAGAGAATGAGTTGCGATGCATTGGAAGAAATGCATTGAGAAGTTATACGAAAAAAGAATAGAAAGCAGTTATAGATGGGACGTTTTGGAAATAATGAAGAACGAAGGGAGATCTCTGAGAAGTAAAGAAAGTTTGTTTGCAAAATAGTGCAGTAAAGTAAACCCTGTCCTTTCCTTGTGTTATCCCACTATGTGTTTGTGTACCCTTGGGTGTTTGTGTTTTTCCTGTCTTTATGTGATTATCTGATGAGAGTTAAGTTGTATAATTTTTCTGATAATATGTTATTTACTTTGTAAAGATATTTAGACATTATTTATTCTGTTTTGTTTTGATGCTCATGTGTGAAGTTGATGTTTCAAAAGTTATTCTGATCTTTTATGTATTTACTTATGTCATAATTCCTGTAACACTGATGTATATGTTTATTTCTATTCTTTTGTAAAGCCCCTATTACTACAAAAGTTATCTGTATTGTTATGTTCTTTAATGATGTATTCTGTATCTTTGTAATTGTATTCTTATGTTATAAAATTGTAATGGACACCAGTTCATCAGATTAAGTAACTTGTAAGTTACATTTCACTGCACATGTTTCTGTTGGTCATAGTATATGGACAATATGTGAGAAGTAGGGACTGATAGTGTTTGCTCGTGTGTTAATAATTCAGCAAGGGACTGGATAACAGCATTGCTGGTTCTAAGGACAATTCCACAAACTTTGTGAGTTCACAAGTGGTTGTTATGAACTTGCTATATTATCCTCAAGACTCTTCAATGGTCATTGTGCACCTGTACAGTCACAACAGATGGCTGCTGGCCATCTCTACAAGGACTACAGTGGGTCTGCATCTTTGATGACCCACCAATACCATTATTTCTACAAGGACTACAGTGCGTCTGCATCTTTGATGACCCACAAATACCATTATTTCTACAAGGACTGCAGTGGGTCTGCACCTCTGGTGGCCCACCAATACCGTAATCTCTACCTGGACTATAGTGGGTCTGCTCTGTGATGACCTACCTACCAATATTCTCCAAAACGTCGAATGACTCTGCTGTGGGTTTGCTCAGTTGTGGCCCACTACCTGTCAGCATGTCAAGAGACAGCACTGTCTTTCCGTTGGAAGGACAACACTACTTCTTCAAGACTGCATGGAAATCCACTACTTCCGTGTGCATTGTCTTTTACTGCTCAGACTTTGAGAAAGAAACGGCTGTTTAAACTGTAATGAATGATCAGGACTGTCTTTATGGACTGTGAGAAAATTTTAGCATTTGACCAACATTGCATCAATAAGTGTGTGCATTTGATTTCTTTGTTACTGTAATTGTGAAAAATTTTTAACAAATATGTATTGGCCACTGCCCAAAACAATTTTTAAAACTTTTTGTGGGGAGCATCGGGGCTATGTAAGTAAGCTGTTTCTGTTTTCTTATTGGTAACGCCACGTAACGCTCTGTATGAAAATCACTGGATGTGCTGTGTACAGTCTGTGGCTACTTTGCATTGTTGTCTGCCATTGTAGTGTTGGGCAGCTGGATGTTAACAGCGCGTAGCGTTGCGCAGTTGGAGGTGAGCCGCCAGCAGTGGTGGATGTGGGGAGAGAAATGGCGGAGTTTTGAAATTTGTAAGACTGGATGTCATGAACTGCTATGTATATTATGAGTTTTCAACACTATTAAGGTAAATACATTGTTTATTCTCTATTAAAATCTTTCATTTGCTAACTATGCCTATCAGTAGTTAGTGCCTTCAGTAGTTTGAATCTTTTATTTAGCTGGCAGTAGTGGCGCTCCCTGTATTGCAGTAGTTCGAGTAACGAAGATTTTTGTGAGGTAGGTGATTTGTGAAAGGTATAGGTTAATGTTAGTCAGGGTCATTCTTTTGTAGGGAATTTTGAAAGTCAGATTGCGTTGCGCTAAAAATATTGTGTGTCAGTTTAAGCATAGTCATGTATAGTTTTTCTAAGTGGACGTTTCAAGTAATACCACGATACTATAAATATCAGGGAACACCTTAACACAGATAAGACTGTCCTTAAGGCTTGTAAGCTCACATTTATTGCAATAAATGACGTACCTGAAATGTTACCACTCTCATTATTACGACAGATAGGTAATGCACGTAGTAAGTTCGTCGTATTCATGATTTCCTCTTCAAAGTATCATACCGTACTTATATATAACACAAAATGTCATTCTAAATTTAAGTTATTCACGAGCAGCTACTTGAGAATATGTATGAACTTTAAATGACACGACGAACCGTCTCGTTTTGCATTTGGATTCAAACTCAGGTCATGCAGACTAAGATTTCGTGACTGACGGAAACTAACAGTCATTCCTGACTAGGCATACAGAGAGTGATATACCTCGATTTTAGACTGTATCAGTTAGCAAATATCAACTTTAAATTACATAACGTAAACATTTTTAACGGACGCGAATTCCTACCCAGCATCTATTGTCCCTGTTACCGAACTACGAGAGATGTTAAATATTGCTCCTTCACAAGTAACTTACTTGAAATGCCGTAATGTAAAGCTTTGTGTTGGACAGGGATTCCAACGCAGAACCGAATCAACTGTGACATATCGGATTTTCTCGGCAGTAGGTAGATGTTTTAACTGAAATGACGAGACGAAACATTAATTTTTTTCTTCCCAAGACTCCAACCCGGAACCTACCGCTGTTATTTATTAGAGAAAACGAACGTTAAATATGGGTTTTATACATCAGCAGTGATATGTGATCATGTTTGAACTAGAAATAATATGACAATGTGTTCAATGCTGACTGGGAATCGAACCCCACACATACCGTTGTTGACTACACACAAAGAGACGTCAGCTACAGAATTTTTCTCCACCAGCAACTCGGAATAACATCCTTGAACTTAGAGTGATCTCTCAAATAGTTCAGTGTCTCACTGAGAATCAAAAATGTCAGATATCGTTAATGTTGACAACGAATGAAAATGCATTAAAAATCAAAATTATTATCCACCAGAAGATAGGTGTTCTCATGCTAGAGCTTGATAATACATAATGAAAACTTTAGTGCCGGCCAAGGCCTCGAACCCATTCCCGCGTAATATGTGGAGATGTTGAGGAATCTGCAGTTTTGAACAAACAACAAGTTTTAGTCGAGCTGTATTGTCACGAAGGGATCAAATTCCGCGTTAAGGGTGGACTGAGTTGCATTCCAAGTTCAGAACCAGTTTTATCGACATACAGAGGCTCAAATAAAAGAAGGAATAAGGGTCCTGTGAACTTACATAGTGTTTGTTACGTCACTATAAATAAATAACTAGTATAAGAATGGTTACTGGTGACGGAGTTCCCACATTTCGCCACTCCTGACTTTATTGTGGTTCAACCTAATGTCTACTTGGTAGGAAAGGAATATCATGTTTAACGTGATTTTCAGACCACAATGCCATTATAACTTCTTCACTTGGCGTAGCCAAAAGAGAATAGAATCTGTCTCTCCCAATTAAAAATCATGGGCAGAAGTTGGAATCGAACCCACACCCTCATCATAGGAACCTATCATCAATCCAACAGACTCATTATTCTTTAATAACACCGTTGCGGCACACTCGATGAGAATTCTGACACACAGGCTCCCTGTAGTGGTTTGCAGCATGTTCAGTACATTCATTTACTTGGTTGACCGAATCGCTATGAACTAGCTGCCTCGGCTACCCAGTGCATACATTCGACTCTATTTTGTAATCACCGAAATAAAATCATCTAACTGCCACCTACACGGAACTTCCAACAGTGCAGAAATTTAAAGAGGAAGTGTTCCTTTCCATTCGAGCTACTCAATGGCGCGATCTGTTTGTAGAAAACGTCGTGACGTGCAAAAGAAAAGCTGTACCTGTCTACCTCTCAGAAGTCTAAATCCGGCCATGTACATTATCTCATAGCACTGTGGAATGCAGAATTTCTGGAGGAACTGTAGTTGACTTCTGGAGATTCTGTAGGTAGTTGACAGCTAGTAGCGTCAGGGTTAAGTGAAACGCACCGAAGATGAGATGTTGCGATTTCCATTTCATTCGCTGCTACATTTTTTACAACGCAATTCTGCTGTCTGCTGAAGTTACCAATTTAATAAATCTTTGAACATAATTACCTTCACTTCTCAACACAAATAGTCCCACGTGGAAAAAGGGCTAGCTTCTGCGACATTTTGTTCTTTTCAGGTTTAATAAACGGCCAGGCAGCAGATGCATCTCGAAGCTTTTCTATTATGTATGGGGATAGCGCATCGTGCGAAAATAGAAAAGTATTTTGTACATTAGCTGTCGTCTGGTAAGGGCATTTTATTCTTCTTCAAATCTTGTTTGACAGCTTTAACTCAGAACAAGTTTTCTACATGCATGTAATCAATAAACTGCATGTGCAATGTCAGACTGTTATAAATCACATCACAGAATTCGCATATATCGTTGACGATTTATTTTTCTCTCATGTTTAGTATTGTTTTAACAACACTAAAAGGAACCTTATGAAAATTGTGCACTGTATTAGAGGAAATGAAATAAAACTACCCGTCGAAAGTGTGTTTTGATAAAACAGAGTATCTGCACACGAGCGTGCCTCTATCGGCACGAATTAGTAAAATACTACTCACTTAGATTTCTATCGGTCCTGTGTTTAATTGGTATGCTGAGTCATACTCAACGGGTATGCAAATGTGGCACTTCGTAAATAAAGTTATGTATTCCTAGAGACCCAAAATTTGCTTGTCGGCAGTGGAACGAGGCGTTACCTGTTGTGCAGCATTGTTAGTTTTTCATCATTGCATTATGAGCTGAAAGTATTTTCTTGCGATTTCCTTATCGCTGTTTGATCTGACTGCTTGTAGCTCGTTCACAGAAGGGATAAAAACGTTACATTCGTGTGAGACTGGAACCGCGAACTGTAATAGACGATTTTTCAGAGGTCAGCACGTCACCACAGAGCTAGCGAAGAGATAAGTGTTACGCATTTCTATTACGAGGCCAATAGAATCTAGATCTCGTAAACCGCTATTTAAAGTACTAGTTTAGTTGCGATTTACACATGCAACAGCTTTTCTGGGCTGAAAACCGTAAATTCACAATCTTTTTTACACCTGAAGCGATAATACCTCACATTATTCAATGGAAATGACATGAAAACTCAAATGAACTTTGAGGCTTAATTTGGTGCACACCAGGAAGTAATTCGTCAATCACTGGGTTGCCAAATATACCTTGCCTTGTTGCCAAATCTCAGTTACAGTACTAGCAGGAAGAAGACGAACCGATGTGGTCCTACAGCGGGCTGGGAAGTGACCACAGCTGGCCTTTCAAAGACGTAGCTGCGACGGCCTGGAATACATAATGCGTCTGATTCGCATTTCTGTAACCAGGTTTAGGGACTGGAGTGTAGTTACTAATAATACTCTGAACTGACTGCATACTAAGCATCATAAATCAGTAACTATCATAGTTTTTTCTATATTTCTGTCGTAACTGTACTCAAATCTAATAAACTCATTCACGGACGTTTTCGTGCCTCGCCGATAGTCGAGCACACCAAACAAATAAAATAAGAAAAGGATGTGTGTGTGTGTGTGAGAGAGAGAGAGAGAGAGAGAGAGAGAAAGAAAGAGAAAAGAGAGAGAGAGAGACAGGGGGGGGAGAGAAAGGGAGAGAGAGTGAGAGAGAGAAATAAAGATAAAGAAGAATGAAAGGGTAATAAACTATTGTATACAAATTGAATACCGTTATCTAAAGAAATCTTTCTTTAAAATAACACGTTTCACATCATCACGAATTGTCATATGCATGATCTATGGAACAAGTATTAATCCAATCTAATCTAATCAATGATATTGCTGACTAGCAGTGAAGAGTCATGAATTACCGAAATTTTCGCCAATATCAGTGACCAAATCAAAACCTGAAAATAAAAGACAACTATTTTTGTAATATACGGGGACTTCTTTCATCCCTGTTAACTAACCACGAAAGATGTCTGATATACCTCCATTCAGAAGTACCAAAATGTGTATGCATTTAAAGATGAAGTGCATGATGTGAAGTTCTGTGACGGAGGTACGAACCCAACACGTAATCGGATTGTTAACTGAGTAAAATCAAATGTTACGTATCGGTTTTTCTTACCAGTTGCTAGGTGTTTGAATCTAAAATAAGGATACAAATTTTTGTGCTCGAGTGACAATAGAACCGCAGTCCTATCATTCTTCTTTATCGTCCACGAATATAGCTTAAGTATCAATTGCTTACTCACCAACAGTAAGATGTGTGCGTGTTTGACCAGATATTGTTGGCAACACATGAACAGACATTAAAAATACACGTTAATTTTCACTAGCAGGTCGGTGTGCACGCGATAGGGCTTGAAATGAAATTTTGAATACTTTTTGTTCTGGATCAGGAATCGGACCCTCATACTTACCTTTGGGGTGACCTAGAGAAGATTCCAGTCTTGGTAAAAGGAACGAAATGATTGAACTATCCTGTTCCGAGAGATTCAGATCCTCGAAAGAGGAGATACGAATTCGAATCATAGTCCAGCTCTAAATTCTTAAACGTCTCTAGTTCAATCAAGTACAAGTAAAATAAGAGCCCTGTTCCTTTAAATGGCTATCGGTTCATCAAACAAAATAAAATTTTGTAATGTAAGTAAGTTTACTGGCGTCAGTATTTCTGTTTACAGTGACCTCCGCCTACGTCATTTCCCGAAGCAAACCGGCTCTGTCCAGTTGGGAATGAAGGAACGTGATGTTTAATGCGGATTCTGGATTATAACGCCTTTCTCTTAAGGTTACCAGAGTTAAAGTAAATCTGTTTGTGCCTCTTAAAAGTAAATGCTTGTACCCACGCATTGCACTTGTGATGGTTCATTCCACCAGACCACATTTCTCAGCCCCAGCAGTGTGCTGTAACGGATGATGTACTTAGCTTACAAAATTAGTAACGTTGGAAAAAATGCGAGTCTATTAAATGGTTAAGTAGAAGGAAGCTCCTGACGCGGAGATTATGCTATTCTCACGTCAGCACTATGTAAAGACTCTTCTAGGCATCATAGCCTTGATGTGAAGCCATTTTGAAATTTTCACTAATTCAGGAAATATCTTAGTTCGAGAAAATCCACTGTGACGTGTGAAGTTACCGCATAATTCAATTATTACTGTACGTATTACTATCATTTTCTTCATACTGCTGCTGGAACACATGTGCTTGAAGACCATTTAATGCCTTTGGGTCATTATGGAAGTAGTTGCCCAAGAACAGGCTTTTTCCCTGTCTACGGAATCCTTTTCATGTTAATATCAAACATCAGAAAATACTCGTAGATTACATTAAAACTAAAGTAATTGATGAAGATGCCACTTGATAACGAAAACGCACTGCCTTTCTTCATTTACTTGCGGCTAGAAATAGCTGTCGAATGCTGCCAAACCAAAAGCCAAGGGATCTTGCTGCATTCCGAAATACGTCGCTGTCAGTTCTTCCGGATGATTTGGTCGACGTGATCTGTTTCGAGTTGAGTATGACAGAGAATGTTTTAGAAAATCAATTGTACTCCTTAGCAATTAACAGAAAGATTTTCATTCCAAGCTATCCAAGTTCAAAATTTTCGGAATATTAGTTCAAATTTAATATTCGCTTCTATAATGTAGGAAAGTATTTCTCAGTTGCGAACCCGCATTCGTTGACCATAAATTCTAGCTCAGAGTGACAACAGTTTAAGTAACCTAATGTAGCGAAGACTGTTTGCCAGTGCTCTTTCTCATCGGAAAATATGCAGTTCACTCATTGGGCTCTATTAGTACACTGTAAAGTAATTTCTGTGTGTATACAATTCATACGGATTGTAGAATTCAGTGGTGCTCTCTCTTCCACTTCTGTATACAATATGACTGACCTAAACGGGCCCTTTATCATTACGGGCCCTGGGCGGTGCAACATCATACTGACAACAGTAATGTGCTTATACTGACCCCCTCACTGTTCGTTTTACCTGATTTTGTAATCATTTAAATAAAACAACATGTCCTTCCAGTGGGAGACATTGCGTCCCCCTTTTCCTCGTGTGAAATTTGTCAGTAAGCTTTTTGCCTTCCAACCAGCGAAATGCGGCAGAGTACGGCCGGTAAACGATTCGCATACCACGATTTAGGGCCGTCAAGACGATTTCTTTAAACAGTGGCGTAGCTGAAGGAATTTAGTTTCTTCCTAAATCGTCTTATGCAGCAACGTTCACAGATATCTGAAAAAGGAAAAGCTCTTTATCCAGGTACGAAGGTTGTAAAACAAACTTCCCACAGTTTGTTTCAGGTTGATCTTTTCGTCTGTTAGCACTGCGTAAGTATTTTGTCTAAGAGGTATCACAAGTAGTGTTCCTGTAGCTGTGGGGATCATTGGTTGAAAACGAGTTTAACACCAGTGGGTACAGCACGGCTAAATATTCAAAATGATTATCAACCTAAGTCTGAGTTCATCCACAAACTGAGGTGTATTTATAATATTGAAGCTAGACTGTGTATCGTTGCCTTCCTTGAGTGGGCATCGGAAGGCGTTTACACACACGTATACGAGGGTAATCCCAAAAGTAAGGACTCCTAAGGGACACACATGTGCCAACGCAGGCACAAACGAGAGATCCTTAATTTTAATGCTAAGCAAAAACGACAGTAGTGCCTGCATAGTGGCATAGTGATAAAGAGCAAGAGAACGGATACGAAGGTCTCAGGTTCAATCCGTCGTTAGGCCCATGATTTTTATGTGCCATTTTACACTTATTTCCCGACAGGCAGTGTTTGTTGATGTAAAAAATGCCATGTTGCACTGTGTCCGAAAGCCACGTTAGGCTGTAGGTTCCCCTATTAAATGGCTAGGTAGGTCAACTCAAAGGTCGGATGAAAGCAACAGCATACCACGACCAACAAGACCGTGCCTATTAAAGCGCTGTGGTGTTCAAACCACTCTTCCGATTGATGCCTGCTTCACTTTCTATGGGTTCTAGAGTTAATGATCTTCGGGTTATGAACGTTTTTGTGTTTTCATGCTGTAGCTTTGATAACAGTAAACGTAAGTAACCGGCCGAGCACTGTCACCGTTCGAGTTGTCAAGGTGGTAGACGACGATGCTGTCGACCCCAGTTACAGTCTTGGTCATCGCTATGCTTCCGTCGAATACCTCTATGTGCCTTTCTGTGCATTTCAAGATATACTTTTCTACATTTGGTACGCATCCAAATTGATATCTGATAGAGCTGTATTTATCAACATGAACCAGATATGTTTTCCGTGCAATATATCGGACAACACGTCAGTGCAGCGAGATTTCGTTTGTGTGATGCGCATGGTGCAAGAAATATTTGTGTTTTGCTTGCTTCTGTGATAGGTTTCACCCAAATGAATGCGAGAAGTTCACGAATAGACTGTCATAACTGCAATTAAGCAGTAATACACTTAAAAGTTGTATTATTGCATTACATATCCCAGTGAAAATAACAGTAAACCGGCTATATGCCTACTTGCTTATTATTCGCGATTCTCGATGCTTTCCTCAAAAAATAAAAACAAAAATATAAAAAGACAAACAGAGAGAGAAAACAGAAATGTATTTCAAATATCAGCTCGGTGACGCCATGTTCGTCCCGTGATGTAAAGTAAGGGTAGTTGATAGGTAATATCTCGTTGTACTAGCGATATGTATGGCTACAGGGTTCTTCCTTTTCTTTCTGCAAACAATCAGAACAGAATTCAGTAACAAAGTGATAAGGAACACCTATGCAGTAGGCCAATTAAACACTGAGATTTTCTTGCTTATTTTGTTAATCGTCTGCAATGCAGTAACATCCTTGATCACTGATTCGTTATTACTACCATTTTTATTGTTATTCGTCAGCTCACAACAGCTTCCCTATCACTCATTGCTGCCGATGCATGCAACGAATGGATCAGGATGAATGGAATATGGGATGTCTCGTCTTGGAGAATGTACACATTTATCACGGGGTCTTGCGTTCAGGGTAACATGAAGATCTCAGTAAGACAAGACGACAACGGGATGCCGATGATGCAGGCAATAACACTCAACTATTCTGTCGACGTAACACCATGACGACAGACAAATTGGCGTCTCACTGTATTTTGATTATAATTCGTTAGCCTTCTTGGGACCTCGTTTTAATACCTCGTGGGAGAAGGCACAATATTTTGCTTTTTGAACACCGAACAATAACACACGAAGATAGTAGATGGATGGATACAAATAAACAATCAGATTCATGGGTGTGGATCCTGTAGATCACCAGAAGACTAAACAAGGGGGAAACATTACGAAAGCAATGAATACCCTGGTAAGTATACATTATTTGTAAAGATCTGAAGATGAAAAAGTGCAGAGCTGCACAGTGCCAGAATCTGTACCTTATTTTCTGTCTCAATGGGCATAATTTTTAGTTTATTCTCTTCTGAATTTTCAAATGAATTGATTATTACGTGGTACAAAATAATTAGTTAACTGTGTTTCTTACAGCTTCCGTTTGCACCAACATTTTTCTACATTCTCGTGAAATTCATGAAATTCTACTTGTATGATCACAAGACTGCATATAGATGCAATCGATTTCGAGGTGCAAAGTGTTTGTTATCTTACTTTTCGTGAAAGGTGGGCAGAGTAAGGGTTTTATTCGTATATATTTTGTGTGAAACTGTAATAGTGAAGGAAGATTGCACATCTGAATGTCTGACGCAACTGGTAGGAGAAAACGCTGCATATTAACCAAACCCCGCGCCTCCTCTCTGTATCCTCCTCTATTATGAGAAGGGGATTCTACTCCCATAACGCTACAGATCTGTTCCTAGCACAGCTCAGAACTGGCAACATCGTCACAAACATTTGGCAACACTGTGACAGTGCAATCACTTCCGCGTATGGTACTGAATTGACTCACCTATCCATTTGAATGACTCGTGGTATATAATCCTCACGTAATCTAAGACACTGAGTCAGAAAATTCAATTTTTTGGCTAAAGAAATGATGTTCTTCACATAAGTGACAACTTTTATTATCTTTCACGATGCATTATGAGGCTGAGCGACCAAGACCATGATTAGCGTGGCGTGTTGTATACAGCGTGTCCGTAGCCCCTTGGTACCACCCGTGTTTCGTGTCGCAACGGCTAAATAAGTCGTCACTTGTAACTGTGGTAGGGGCCAGCGTGTGCAAGATTTTTTTCTGATATATTTTATGGGGCTGCGAATTTCCAGGAAAATTCTGTAACGAAATCAGGAGAAAACAGTTACATATCAAATTCTCTTGGTAACTCAACACAGTAAGTTGTGTTACGGTATACTGATAATTTTTACTTATACACAGTCTGACAGCAACTGAATGAAACACAATTTTAGTGTCACACGCGTTTCACCTTTATTTTCTGCAAGCCATCATTGTATTGTATACGTGTGTGTAAACGCATTCCGATGCTCACTCAAAGAAGACAACGGTACACAGTCTAGCTTCAATATTATAAATACACTTCAGTTTGTGGATGAACTCAGACTTAGGTTGATAATCATTCTGAATATTTAGCAGTTCTGTACCCACTGGTGTTAAACTCGTTTTCAACCAATGTTTCCCACAGCTACAGGATCACTACTTGTGATACCTCTTAGACAAAATACTTACGCAGTGCTAACAGACGAAAGGATCAACCTGAGACAAACTGTGAGAAGTTTGTTTTACATCCTTCGTACCTGAATTAAGAAGTTTTCCTATTTCAGATAGCTGTGAACGTTGCTGCATAAGACGATTTAAGAAGAAGCTAAATTCCTTCGGCTACGCCACTGTTTAAAGATATAATCGTAACGGCACTAAATCGTGGTTTGCGAATCGTTTACCGGCCGTACTCTGCCGCATTTCGCTGGTTGGAAGGCAAAAAGCTTACTGACAAATGTCACACGAGGAAAAGGGGACCGCAATGTCTCCCAATGGAAGGTCATGTTTTATTTAAATGATAACAAAATCAGGTAAAACGAACAGTGAGGTGGTCCGTATAAGCACATTACTGCTGTCAGTATGATGTTGCACCGTCCAGGGCCTGTAATGATAAAGGGCCCGTTTAGGTCAGTCATATTGTTGTAACATCTCTGCAACAATATTGTGAAATACGAATGCAAATTGGAGCGAAATATTGTTAAATTGAAATGAACCCAAGCGTAAACTCCCCACAAAATTAAAGAATAATAATTGATAGTAAATCCACAATAATATTAATTAAATAATGAACCATGAACTGAATGTACCATCTGAACAGAAATAATTAAACCTGATAAATTTTATAAGGACAGCAGCGCTGACCTTCGGCCCTGTATTCTGAATAAAAAAAGCAAAAATTTTTACCTCAATAAAGAATGCATCTATATCTGCTCTTATCTATCGAGACAGCGTCGTGCAATGCTGGCGTATATTTAATTTTGATTCTTAGAGGAAATGCATAGGAAATATTCTTTAAATTGAAATGAATGTTTTTCTTTAAAAGAGTTACTTTATAAAAAATTATTATTGGGGCATTTTTTGAACAAATTAATTACAATTAACATACATTACTAGATGTGCGCAATGCTGCTTCATTACCTTCTACAACAATACTCGTCGTCCACCACAATCCTGAACAGAGTCGCAAGAAGAGCACGCCGCCGACGCATGCCGACTCCCTACTACCGTATCCGACTGACTACTACTGCAGACAGAGTACAACTGAACACTCGCGCGGTCAAGCGCAGACTAGCAACGATAAATAACTCTCTGGTCAGAGATTCTGTCATGCCTCGCCATCGATGGTAATGAATACATACGTGTTTCATAACCCTCCACTGAGGGTTGGGGGGGGGGGGGGGGGGCAAGAATTTGGCAGCGATGGTGAGTCATTTAGACTTGCCATGAGCAACAATTTTTTTTTAAACTAACTAACTTTACAATCACAGAATATACAGATATATAGGTGTAGAACATGAAGTAAATATGGTGCACATGCACCGAGTACAGAACATATCAGGTAGTGACAAAATATATATACAATGAGTACTAAACAAATTAACAAATGACATAAGTGCACATACACTGTAGTTCAGAACATATCAGCAAATCAAAATTGTATATGCAATTAGTAGAAATCATGTTAACAAATGACAAAAATGCACACGCACTGCAGTTCAGAACATATCAGCAAATCAAAAAATGTATAGATCACGAATACAAATCATGTTAGCAAAAATGATTTTCACTATTATACAAGATTTAGGATAGGAAAGGGAAGGATTGCATCATGGTTGTAGCACTTTAGGTTGCACGCAGCTGCACTGAAAGTCCATATCTTTCTACAGAAGCACAACACCAAGTGAGACAATCTGAAGTTCATTTCCCAGAAGTATTAATCAGCGTAGCCAAGACACTGAAATGACGTAGTAATATTCCATGTTATCTTTTTGGTGGTACATTAGGTACACCAAACAGTGGGACCATAATAGCATCTCCATCACTCACGGTGGTGGACAGCATGTCGTGTCGACACCACGTTCTTATAAGGTACACCAACGTAGAATTAGTGCAAAAACCAAATATAGTGCTCCATGATCATGAGGATATACAGGACAAACGATATGGCAGTAATTCCAGGTAATTAGGTCAGAAGGTGAAGGACGTTAAGTCACATACTAGTCTTCATTGAGAATTACACTAATAGCTGGTGGCACTCATTGCCCAGTTATTGAACATTTCTGTACCATGTATGTAGTATTACAGAATAATGTTCATAAGTTGTTTTACAGAGAACATTTGCTCTCATTGCCTAATTATAAACCATCAGAAGTCATCATTGAAAACAGGAGCTAATAAATGGCATAGTATTACAGAATAATGTTCATGAGTCGTTTGACAGAGAACATTGGCATTCATTGTCTAATTATAAACCATCAGAAGTCATCGTTGAAAACAAGAGCTAATAAATGACATAGTATTACAGAACAATGTTCATGAGTCGTTTTACAGAGAACATTGGCACTCATTGCCTAATTATAGACCATCAGAAGTCATCATGGAAAAGAGGAGGTAATAAGTGTCATAGTATTACAGAATAATGTACATAAATCGTTTTGCAGAGAACATTGGCGCTCATTGCCTAATTATAAACCATCAGAAGTCATCATTGAACACAGGAGCTAATAAGTGGCATAGTATTACAGAATAATGTTCATGAGTCGTTTTACAGAGAACATTGGCACTCATTGCCTAATTATAAACCATCAGAGGTCATCATTGAAAACAGGAGCTAATAAATGATATAGTATTACAGAATAATGTTCATCAGTCGTTTTACAGAGAACATTGGCACTCATTGCCTAATTACAAAGCATCAGAGGTCATCATTGGAAACTGGAGCTAATAAATGATATAGTATTACAGAATAATGTACATAAATCGTTTTACAGAGAACATTGGCACTCATTGCCTAATTATAATCCATCAGAGGTCATCATTGAAAACAAGAGCTAATAAATGATATAGTATTACAGAATAATGTACATAAATCGTTTTACAGAGAACATTGGCACTCATTGCCTAATTACAAAGCATTACATATATATATATACATTTTTTTAAAGCAATGCCTTGCGTTGGGTAATTACTGAAGAATGAAAATATTTGCTTTTGAGTTGTTGCTGCAAATGAAGATGTGTAACATCATTCGTCATGAGTCAGCTGTAGCAAGATTATGAAACAAGTAGAGTATATATAATCACATTCATAAATGACATAGGTTTAATGAACAACTGCTTATAGCACATTAATTTCATAAATAATTTCTAATGCAAAATACAAAAATGGATTATTAAACTGAAAGAAGAAACGCATTTTATGCTGAAAAGTAGTGAACTTCGAATTAACAGGTAGTGAAATGTGTATAAAAAAAATATGTTCCCTAGCTGTCCTTTCCAAAACCTTCAGTCATCATACTATGCAATATAACACATACTGTCAAAACTAACTGCAACAAATACTTAAATAGCTACATAGCATCTCTTAACTAACAACAAATATATAAACTTCATCATTATTTTCATCTGCAAAGAAAAACTTCATTATCCATCTCACCATAACTCCATTAGTATTATCACCTGTAAAGAAAAACTTCATTATCCATAGTAGCATACTCTTCATCATTATTCATCACCATTCATTGTCATCTGCAAAAAAGTCACTTCATTATTCATTATACAACTATTCCTTATTTCTATCATATTTCATCACTAAAACTAGGATGTGTATTTCTGTCTGACAGCCTGCATCAATCGCCTTGTATTCTGAAAGCAAAAATTAGTTAAGACTGCTATTCTACGATGTGTATAGTATATTCTTGTCAATGCTTGTTAATCCTGATCCATTTACTCTTCATCACGAAGTATTGCATCCTCTTTCGTTCATTCCGAAGGTGAAATTCCCATTACTGTTTAATCTATTTCGTTTATACGTTATTTCTTTCTGAAAATGATGAACAAAGATTAATGTCTTGCATTTAATTCATATACCCATTAGATAAAACTGGTTTATAGTAGCATAATTGAGCATACAGCATAGCATGACAGAAAACGTAATATGTCAAAAACATAGATAGTGTTCAGAGGCAAAAATGTACCCAGCGTATCACAATGTAGCAGCAAAAAAAAAAGTAAAGTAGTCACGGTGTTGAGATATCATAAGGCAAAATGTCAAAGTCAACTGGTGTTTGCTATATCTTAACTATTTCATGGTGCATACAAACAAAACAGGAAAACAATCGTACATACATAAAAAATGATGACAAGAAATGTGAATTTCTTTGTGTTCAGCTTGTATGTTGTGTAGTTAATAGAGGTGAGAATTAAAGACTTTAATGCAGGGAGAATTTAATAAAATTAATATGTCACTAGATAAAATTGCATAATTATTCATAAGATACGTAAGTTTATCTGGAAAAATGTGCACGGTCTGATGTGTAACGACAAGAAGAGCGACCTGCTAACCTTACCTCGCCGGGCACTTGCCAAGAAAAATACGACAATCATCAGTAAGTAGTCACATAAATATAATTGCATAAATGGTCATAAAATGTGTAAGTTCATCTGTAAAATATGCACGGTCTGATGTGTAACGACAAGAAGAGCGACCTGCTAACTTTACCTTGCTGGGCACTTGCCAAGAAAAATACGACAATCATCAGTAAGTATTCATGTGAATATAATTGCATAAGTGGTCATAAAATTAGCAACTGGCATTACAGCATGTTAAATCATAAAGTATCTTCATTCAATAAAAGGTTTGATATTCGATATGTGGTGGTTTCCTTTGGTTTTTCTGGTTCTCAAAGTTTCGACGTGTACAACATTGGGATGCAGAATGCTGCGAATCCGATATGGACCTGCGTATAGAAGTTCAAATTTACTGCACCTACCTTTTACTCTATTGGATAAATAGTGTGTACGTACTAATATCTTCTGTCCAATGTGAAAATCACGACGTGTACAAACCTGTTTTTGCTGTCTTCTCCGGCGCTCTGCGGCACGTTTGATGTTGTTCAGCGCAATGTCAATTATTTCATGGTGTCGTAGTCGACGAGATGTAGGAAAGTTTACTAATTCTTTAATTTTGTTCGGTGGTTCAACATTTTTCAGTATAACAGACGGAGATAGCATAGTGGATTCATTTGGTATGGACTTAATTACATCAGCATGTTTCAAATAACGTTTTCGTGAACAAGATTCTGTGTGTCAAAAGTATTGTTTGCGTTACTGGAATATACAACCTGTACTGTATTTAATCAAATTCTATCTGGCGTGTTATTATTTTCAGGAGGATGCTGTGGCATTTCGACTATTTGTACTGTTCTATTATTTCTTCCAGACGTATTACGCTCTGGATGATACCTACTGTCTGGTTCATTCATGATTATATGTTGAGGTGGATGTTCTTGCTGCTGATAAGACCGACTGTTATTAAATGTACGTTGAAAATTGTGCTCATTATTTTTACGTCTGTCATGATAGTCATTTCTATACAGTGCATTCCGATAGGAATTGAAATACTGTGTTTTCTGTAAGTACTGATGCCCTTGTTGCTGTGCGTTACTATTTGTTGGAGCTGAGACTATACGTGCACGCGGCGAAACTTTAAAGGTCACTTTCGGTAGAACTTGTCATATCGGGTTTTCTTGACACTTTTCTTAATACTAGTTAGAGCAATAGTTAAAGAGCTGTTTTGATAGATATAAAGGATAGTAGAAGAGAAGGCAGCAGTGCAGAAAACTAAAGATGAAACAGCACTACTACGGCTCGGTGCCCTGTGCACGCTACGGCACATACTCATTAAAGCGTAATGAATCCCCTGAGGTCAATTACTCGTTGCAAATAAATTTTAGCTTTTGTGTTACAGGCAATGTCAGTGAAAATTCAAAAATAAATTGCTGCATCCATGCTAATTGTAGTTTCTGCATTACCCCGAAATGTTGGTGAAAGTACAAAAATAAATCGACGTATCCAGTTCAAAGCGTGTACTTGTGCTCTGTCATTTTCAAATACCTTAGATTTTTTTACACAAACAAATTGCTTATAATCAACGTTATCGTCTCTGAATTTGAGAACAGGTTCAGGTTTGTGTGAGAATTTGTTTGTCTGTATCATTTCGGATTTTAAGTCGCGTAGGTTTTCGGATTTTAAGTCGCGTAGTCTCTGTAAATTGCGTAAGTTACACTGGCTATACGAGTGTGAGAAATTTTCGGAATGGCGCGTATGCTGTGCTGTGTTATTGAGTGAAACATTTTTCATTTCTGTTACTTTAATACGTTCGTCATTCTGCTTGTTCTGTTGTTCACATTTCTTATCGACTTCCGTATTCAGAGTGCGTGAAAGTTCCGGTGACTTTAAATTAAACTCGTCGCGTAACTGTGTTGCGTTTTTAGGACATTGTTCAGCGACTGCACTAATTTCATGTCTATGTGATTCTGTTGTGGCTGCATGCCTATTACTTAATTCTTGTGCAACAGTTCTAATTTCTTCACTACTGTTCGTAGCACAAGTCTTAGTATCCTCACGTAATTGTTCTTTAGTATCTTGACGTTGCACGGTAACGGCTATAATCTCTTCGCTAAGTTGTTTGTTCTGTTGATTAAGGTTGTCTTGTTTTTTGTTCGACTGTTTCAAACTTTCATTAATTATTTCGATCGACCTGTCATATTTTTCATTGAGTTGTTTGCCCGATTCAATAAGTTGGTCGTAACTTTCATTAAGTTGTTTGAAATGGTTGTCGAAACTTTCATTCGACAGTTTGAAATAGCCGTCGGAACTTTCATTAAGTTGTTTGAAATGGTTGTCGAAACTTTCATTAAGTTGTTTATTCATTTGTAGCAATAATGGCATAATTTGATCCAAAGTAACATTACCTACTCTATTTTCTGTGCTGTTTGATGGCATACCTGCAATTGTCACGTTTTCTGTAACCATTTGGTCATTCTGTAATTTTTGAAAAGGTTTGCCAATCGGATGTACACTGTTGGTCACTAAATCGGAATTAAATAAATCTGTCGTACTCTGATTACACTGTTCATTTTCGTTAGAAAAAGTTGTCTGTTCGTCACGTAAATCCTGCAAACCGGGTGTGCCAAGCTGGACAGCGCTCATTGCAACAGAACGCCCCGCGTCATCAATTGTCATTGAATTAACAGAGGACACAATTGAATTCATCTGTTCATCACTAGGATCAAAATCAATATTAGTGGTCGGTACGCACTGATTGTCTACAAATGGAGGACTGTCATCATTACACTGAGTGTCGCAAGTACTATCGGTCATATTATTTGACTCGGCTATTTCACTCATTATACATCGCGATGTACTGTTAACAGTTTTTCGCGGCATTTTTACACAAATCAAGATTATTCACTAATGAAATAAGCACAATGCAAAAAGCAACAAACACAAATACAACAAAGATCAACGAATTGCCGATGATCTGTGAAAGAAAGTGACAAAATTAGTAAATGCGTTGCACCGAATGCTAATTATATTTAAGTAAATAAGAGCAGATATGTGACTACTTCTCAGAATATTCACAAAGAAATACGATCCTTGTCTGGATGTCGCCAAGTATAATCTCTCCGCAACAATATTGTCAAATACGAATGCAAATTGGAGCCAAATATCGTTAAATTGAAATGAAGCCAAGCGTAAATTCCCAACAAAATTAAAGAATAATAATTAATTATAAATCCACAATAATATTAATTAAATAATGAACCATGAACTGAATGTACCATCTGAACAGAAATAATTAAACCTGATAAATTATATAAGGACAGCAGCGCTGACCTTCGGCCCTGTATTCTGAATAAAAAAAGCAAAAATTCTTACCTCAATAAAAGCTGCATCTATATCTGCTCTTATCTATCGAGACAGCTTCGTGCAATGCTGGCGTATATTTAATTTTGATTCTTGGAGGAAATGCATAGGAAATATTCTTTAAATTGAAATGAATGTTTTTCTTTAAAAGAGTTACTTTATAAAAAATTATTATTTGGGCATTTTTTGAACAAATTAATTACAATTAACATACATTACTAGATGTGCGCAATGCTGCTTCATTACCTTCTACAACAATACTCATCATCCACCACAATCCTGAACAGAGTCGCAAGAAGAGCACGCCGCCGACGCATGCCGACTCCCTACTACCGTATCCGATTGACTACTACTGCAGACAGAGTACAACAGAACACTCGCGCGGTCAAGCGCAGACTAGCAACGATAAATAACTCTCTGGTCAGAGATTCTCTCATGCCTCGCCATCGATGGTAATGAATACATACGTGTTTCATTGCATACAGAAGTGGAAGAGAGAGCACCGCTGTATTCTACAATCCGTATGCATTCCATACACACAGAAATTACTTTACAGTGTACTAATGGAGCCCAATGAGTAAACTGCATATTTTCCGATGAGAAAGAGCACTGGGAAACAGTCTTCGCTACATTAGATTACTTAAACTGTTGTCACTCTGAGCTAGAATTTATGGTCAACGACTAAGTGTAAGTACAATGAGTCGGATGCGGATTTTGCCACTGTGAAATACTTCCCTACATTATAGAAGCCAATATTAAATTTGAACTAATATTCCGAAAGTTTTGAACTTGGGTAGCTTAGAATGAAAATCTTTCTGTTTATTGAAAATGGAGTACAATTGATTTTCTAAAACATTCTCTGTCATACTCAACTCGAAACAAGTCACGTGGACTAAATCATACTGAAGAACTGACAGCGACGTATTTCGGAATGCAGCAAGATCCCTTGGCTTTTGGTTTGGCAGCATTCGACAGCTATTTCTAGCCGCAAGTAAATGAAGAAAGGCAGTGCGTTTTTGTTATCAAGTGACGTCTTCGTCAATTACTTTAATTTTAATGTAATCTACGAGTATTTGCTGATGTTTGATATTAACATGAAAAGGATTCAGTGGACAGGGAAAAAGCCTGTTCTTGGGCAACTACTTCCATAATGACCAAAAGGCATTAAATGATCTTCAAGTACATGTGTTCCAGCAGCAGTATGAAGAAAATGATAGTAATACGTACAGTAATAATTGAATTATGCGGTAACTTCACACTTCACAGTGGATTTTCTCGGACTAAGATTTTCCTGAACTAGTGATAATTTCAAAATGGCTTCACATCAAGGCTATGATGCCTAGAAGCGTCTTTACATAGTGCTGACGTCAGAATAGCATTATCTCCGCGTCAGGAGCTTCCTTCTACTTAACCATTTACTAAACTCGCATTTTTCCACCGTTACTAATTTTGTAAGCTAACCGCACCATCCGTTACAGCACACTCCTGGGGCTGGGAAATGTGGTCTGGTGGAATGAACCATCACAAGTGCAATGCGTGGGTACAAGCATTTACTTTTAAGAGGCACAAACAGATTTACTTTCCCTTTGGTAACCTTAAGAGAGAGACGTTATAATCCAGAATCCACTTTAAACATCACGTTCCTTCATTCCCAACTGGACAGAGCCGGTTTGCTTTGGGAAATGACGTAGGGGGACGTCACTATAAACAGAAATACTGTCGCCAGTAAATTTACTTACATTACAAAACTTTATTTTGTTTGATGAACCGATAGCCATTTAAAGGAACAGGGCTCTTATTTTACTTGTACTTGACTGAACTAGAGACTATGATTCGAATTCGTATCTCCTCTTTCGAGGATCTGAATCTCTCGGAACAGGATAGTTAAATCATTTCGCTCCTTTTATCAAGACTGCAATCTTCTCTAGGTCACCCCAAAGGTAAGTATGAGGGTCCGATTCCTGATCCAGTACAAAAATATTCAAAATTTCATTTCAAGCCCTATCACGTGCACACCGACCTGCTAGTGAAAATTAACGTGTATTTTTAATGTCTGTTCATGTGTTGCCAACAATTTCTGGTCAAACACGCACACATCTCACTTTTGGTAAGTAAGCAATTGATACTTATGCTATATTCGTGGACGATAAAGAAGAATGATAGGAGTGCGGTTCGATTGTGGCTCAGGCACAAAAGTTTGTATCCTTATTTTAGATTCTAACATCTAGCAACTGGTAAGAAAAACCGACACGTAACATTTGATTTTACTTAGTTAACAATCCGATTACGTGTTGGGTTCGTACCTCCGTCACAGAACTTCACATCATGCACTTCATCTTTAAATGCATACACACTTTGTTACTTCTGAATGGAGGTATATCAGACATCTTTCGTGGTCAGTTAACAGGGATGAAAGGGGTCCCCGTTTAATACAAAAACAGTCGTCTTTTATTTTCAGGTTTAGATTTGGTTACTGATATTGGCGAAAATTTCGGTAATTCATGACTCTTCACGGCTAGTCAGCAATATGATTTATTAGATTAGATTGGATTAATACTTGTTCCATAGATCATGAATACGACACTTCGTGATGATGTGAAACGTGTTATTTTAATGAAAGATTTCTTTACATACCGGTATTCAATTTCTTTACAACAGTTTATTACCCTCTCTCTCATTCTTCTTTATCTCTATTTCTCTCTCTCACTCTCTCTCCCTTTCTCTCCCCCCCTCTCTCTCTCTTTTCTCTCTCTTTCTCTCTCTCTCTCTCTCTCTCTCTCTCTCTCACACACACACACACACACACACATCCTCTTTTTATTTTATTTGTTTGGTGTGCTAGACTATGGGCGAGGCACGAAAACGTCCGTGAATGAGTTTCTTGGGTTTGAGTACAGTTACGATAGAAATATAAAAACAACTATGAAAGTAACTGATTTATGACGCTTAGTGTGCAGTCAGTTCTGAGTATTATTAGTAACTACACTCCAGTCCCTAAACCTGGTTACAGAAATGCGATTCAAACTCATTATGTATTCCAGGCCGTCGCAGCTACGTCTTTGAAAGACCAGCTGTGGTCACTTCACAGCCCGCTGTAGGATCACATCGGTTCGTCTTCTTCCTGCTAGTACTGTAACTGAGATATGGCAACTAGGCAAGGTATATTTGGCAACCGTGTGATCGACGAGCTACTTCCTGGTGGGCTCGGAATTAAGCCTCAAAGTTCATTTGATTTTTCATGTCATTTCCATTGAATAATCTGAGTTATTATCGCGTCAGATGTAACAAAAGATTTTGAATTTACGGTTTTCAGCTCAGGAAAGCCGTTGCATGTGTAAATCGCACTAAACTAGTCCTTTAAGTAGCGGTTTACGAGATCTAGATTCTATTGGCCTCGTAATAGAAATGCGTAACACTTACCTCTTCGCTAGCTCTGTGGTGACGTGCTGACACCTTAAAAATCGTCTATTACAGTTCGCGGTATCAGCCTCGCTGAATGTAACGTTTTTATCCCTTCTGTGAACGAGCTACAAGCAGTCAGATCAAACATAGATACGGAAATCGCAAGAAAATGCTTTCAGCTCGTAGTGCAATGATGAAAAACTTACAATGCTGCACAACAGGTAACGCCAAGCTGCGATGTAGACAAGCAGTATACCAATTAAACACAGACCCAATAGAAATCTAAGTGAGTAGTATTTTACTAATTCGTGCCGATAGAGGCACGCTTGTGTACAGATACTCTGTTTTATCAAAACAGACTTTCGTCGTAAGGTTATCGTGGGTAGTTTTATGTTATTTCTTTTAATACAGTTCACAATTTTCGTAAGGTTCCTTTTAGTGTTGTTAAAACAATACTAAACATGAGAGAGAAATTAATCGTCAACGATATATGCGAATACAGTGATGTGATTTATAACAGTCTGACATTGCACATGCAGTTTGTTGGTTACATGCATGTAGAAAACTTGTTCTGAGTTAAAGCTGTCAAAAAAGGTTAGAAGAAGAATAAAATGCCACTAATGTAGCTAATGTAGAAAATACTTTTCTATTTTGGCACGATGCGCTCTCCCTATACATAATAGAAAAGTTTCGAGATGCATCTGCTGCCTGGCCGTGTATTAAACCTGAAAAGAACAAAATGTCGCAGAAGTTAGGCCATTTTGCACATGCGGCTATTTTGTGTTGAGAAGTGAAGGTAATTATGGTTCAAATTCAAAATGGCTCTGAGCACTATGGGACTCAACTGCTGAGGTCATTAGTCCCCTAGAACTTAGAACTAGTTAAACCGAACTAACCTAAGGACATCACAAACATCCATGTCCGAGGCAGGATTCGAACCTGTGACCGTAGCGGTCTTGCGGTTCCAGGCTGCAGCGCCTTTAACCGCACGGCCACTTCGGCCAGCGAAGGTAATTATGTTCAAGGATCCATTAAATTGGTAACTTCAGCAGACAGCAAAATGCGTTGTAAAAATTGTAGCAGCGAATGAAATGGAAATCGCAACATCTCATCTACGGTGCGTTTCACTTAACCCTGACGCTACTAGCTGTCATCTACCTACAGCATCTCCAGACGTCAACTACAGTTCCTCCAGAAATTCCTCATTCCACAGTGCTGTGAGATAATGCATATGGCCGGGTCTAGACTTCTGAGAGACAGACAGTTACAGCTTTTCTTTTGCACGTCACGACGTTTTCTACAAACGGATAGCGCAATTGAGTAGCTCGAATGGAAAGGAACACTTCCTCTTTCAATTTCTGCATCCTACACTGTTGGCAGTCCTGTGTAGGTGGCAGTTAGATGATTTTATTTCGGTGATTACAAAATAGAGTCGAATGGATGCACTGGGTAGCCGAGGCAGCTAGTTCATAGCGATTCGGTCAACCAAGTAAATGAATGTACTGAACATCCTGCAAACCACTACAGGGAGCCTGTGTGTCAGAATTCTCATCAAGTGTGCCGCAACGGTGTTATTAAAGAATAATGAGTCTGTTGGATTGATGATAGGTTCCTATGATGAGGGTGTGGATTCGATTCCAACTTCTGCCCATGATTTTTAATTGGGAGAGACAGATTCTATTCTCTTCTGGGTACGCCAAGTGAAGAAGTTATAATGGCATTGTGGTCTGAAATTCACATTAAACATGATATTCCTTCCCTACCAAGTAGACATTAGATTGCACCACAACAAAGTCAGGAGTGGCGAAATGTGGGAATTCCGTCACCAGTAACCTTTCTTATACTAGTTATTTATTTCTAGAGACGAAACAAACGCTATGGAAGTTCACAGGACCCTTATTCCTTCTTTTATTTGAACTTCTGTATGTCGATAAAATTGGTTCTGAACTTGGAATGCAACTCAGACCGCCCTTAACGCGGAATTTGATCCCTTCGTGACAATACAGCTCGACTACAATTTGTTGTTTGTTCAAAACTGCAGATTCCCCAACATCTCCACATGTTGCTCGTGAATGGGTTCGAGGCCTTGGCCGGCACTAAAGTTTTCATTATGTATTATCAAGCTCTAGCATCAGAACACCTATCTGCTGCTGGATAGTAATTTTGATTTTTAATGCATTTTCATTCGTTGTCAACATTAACGATATCTGACGTTTTTGACTCCCATTGTGACACAGAACTATTTGAGAGATCACTCTAAGTGCAAGGATGTTATTCCGAGCTGCTGGTGGAGAAAAATTCTGTAGCTGACGTCTCTTTGTGTATAGTCAACAACGGTATGTGTGGGGTTCGATTCCCAGTCAGCATTGAACACTTCGTCATATTATTTCTGGTTCAAACATGCTCACATGTCACTGCTGATGTAACAATCCCATAATTAACGTTCGTTTTCTCTAATAAATAACAGCGATAGTTTCCGGGTTGGAGTCCTGGGAAGAAAAAAATTAATGATTCGTCTCGTCATTTCAGTTAAAACATCTACCTACTGCCGAGAAAATCCGATATGTCACAGTTGATTGTGCTTCGATAACAATCCGATTCGGTTCTGCGTTGGAATCCATGTCCAACACAAAGCTTTACATAACGGCATTTCAAGTAAGTTACTTGTGAAGGAGCAATATTTAACATCTCTCGTAGTTCGTTAACAGGGACAATAGATGCTGGGTAGGAATTCGCGTCCGTTAAAAATGTTTACCTTATGTAATTTAAAGTTGATATTTGCTAACTGATACAGTCTAAAATCGAGGTATATCGCTCTCTGTATGCCTATTCAGGAATGACTGTTAGTTTCCGTCAGTCACGAAATCTTAGTCTGCATGACCTGAGTTTGAATCCAAATGCAAAACGAGACGGTTCGTCGTGTCATTTGAAGTTCATACATACTCTCAAGTAGCTGCTCGTGAATAACTTAAATTTTTAATGTCATTTTGTGTTACATAACAAGTACGGTATGTTACTTTGAAGAGGAAATCATGAATATGACGAACTTACTACGTGCATTACCTATCTGACGTAATAATGAGAGTGGTAACATTTCAGATACGGCATTTATTGCAATAAATGTGAGCTTACAAGCCTTAAGGACAGTCTTATCTGTGTTAAGGTGTTCCCTGATATCTGTAGTATCGTGGTATTACTTTACATCTTGAGTTATTGCGATACAGAGCCGAGTTTTCTAGTGGTGATTTGTTGGAGCCATTTTCAATAGTCAAACGGCTGTACCAAGGAGCGATTAGAGGATTTGCTAGACAGATGCGATATATGGGTTGCATGTGAATCAGGATACTTTTGAGCACGACTGTACATCTAGTATGTATTACACACAAGGTCTATGTAATTAGCTTTATCAAACTATATTCTAATTTACACATGTGTGCTTTCCTTCCAACATTTTTCCACTTGGCAGTACCCAGTCAGACTGCGATTTGCAAACTAGTCGGAAGGATTCGAAAGCAAATTTTGTGACCGGGATTTGGTCAATAAGTTTCCGTTTTCGAGAAAACAAGGGTCACAGATCAGTGTATAGAGTCTGTTTCGGACCGGGTACAATAAGTGAAACAGTCGAAAACAGGGAAGTTTAGGTTTAAAATAGTAGACTCACAGCCTAATAATTTCCAAAAACATCGAACATACAATAGTATCGTTGCACTGTATGTGTAGGGAGAAAGCCGTTGCAATCTTACGGGGTGGCCAAGTGGCGCATTTTCGGCAATCGTTTTCATGTGTATTGTTTCCTATCAAACGTCTTGCAATACTTTTTCATATTCTCGGGTTAGATACTAGAAGTTGTGTGGAATTCAATAATAGCATTTTAAGTAAGGCGAATGTCATCATGGACGAAATTAATAAGTGGTCTTATATTTGTCTGTCACTCAAATGGTGTTTATTTCTTTTGTCTTGTTATAAACTTCATTTCACGTGTCTGGAAACAAAATACGAACCTGCATCATCGAGATGACGTCACTTAAACACAGGGTGTTGAAAACCTTATTCCACATACCGAGAGGTGGTAGAAAGAGCAAAACAACAAAAACAACTCCCGTAAACATTGGCTATAAAATGCATATCTTAAAAGCTATTATCATCTTCGTTACTGTGAAACACACCTCGTCAGCTGCAAACTTGCTATTACGAACAACCTAAAGAATGATGTAATCAAATTAGAATACATTATTCTGTTGCTTTGAAACAGTAGAGCTTTTAATGTAATTTGCTTGCTACAACATACGACATGGATAAACGACGTGCATTATATGGTGTCCATTGATAGTATGTTATGCTCCTGTCCAACATTTGACAAGAACTGATGATACCTTGCACAGGCCACCTTATTTGGTATTACGTGAAGTCCTACTAGTCTATCGTCCTGTAACCGAAAACTGGCGCTGGTGTGGTGCTTCTTTAATCGCGTGTGGATTTGCAGTAATCTAAACAAATTGGTGATGAAAGTCGAAACTGCTATCTCGCCTGATGGGAGCCTTGTCTGCCAACAGTATCTTTGTAGTGAAAAGTGGAAAGTGGATCTTAGCCATACCTTTGCAGCAGCCATTGGCGAACTGTATTCTGATAGGCTGATCTTGAGACCAATAGCCTTCGTATGAATATAAGAACTGACAAGTATATACAAGATCTCCATGCAGGATCGCCAAGACTACAGGATGATTGACAACGATGAATGTTGAAATTATACTTACGCTGGCTCCAGGATCTTCTACCTCTCTTTGTAATACTCGCTTCTAACAACAGAACTAAGAATGGCGTGAGGTGTGCCGCTATCCGCCGTTGTTGTAGTTACGGAGCCAGAGTTAGCTGTTCATTGGGAAAGACGACTGATCATTTATGCAGATAGTACATTCTGTTCTGGGAATTTTTCGTCACATACCAGACAGGTTTAAGCTTGCTTCTATTTGATAGACCATAACGTAAGATCACGTCTGCCATTTCTTTTATGGTATAATAGAATTCCGTGATAGTCTCCTCGAATTTGCTGCCGGACCCAAAAATCAAGATGACTCGATATTCATGCCAGCCATCTTCAGAAAAACACTGCTGCCGCTGAGTTACGCTGGAAAAGATCTTAGTCCTGTGTAATACCTTTCGTCAAGGGGCAGCTATTTGACTGGTAATCAAAACGTCCTTGACATCTGATACGAACCTCATCAATGCTCAAATTTGGAATAAAGCTCATCAGCAATGGCGGCCGAAGACATCCCATATAATAAGTCACCCCCGTTCTACCAACGTTCTTGTTAATGAGGGAGGACGAGCGGACAGAGAGCCAGGGTACTCCCACGTGCTTGGAGTGGGGAACTGACCCTAAAAGGATTAACATCAGCAGTGGTGAACGATAAGAGGATGAAGAAGGCAACGGAAACAAGACGCATAATGTGTATTCATGGGACATGGAGCCCGTAATTGAATAAGTATCCATTGGCACAAGATTCCGGATTACTCTCTCATTCGGATCTCCTGGAAGGAACTGCCAAAGGCTAGGGGACCAAAAGAAAAGATGGAGTAAACAATGAATGGATAACGTTCTGCGAGTCTGAGCATGGAATATCAGAAGTTGGAACGTAGTAGAATAGCTAGAAAATCTGAAAAGGGAAATGCAAAAGCTCGATCTGGCTATAATGACGGTCAGTGAAGTGACATAGATAGAAAGGAGGTAATGATTTTTGGTCAGATGAATGTAAGGTAATATCAACGTCAGCAGAAAATGGCAGAACGAGAGTCGGATTCGTTATGAGTGGGAATGTAGGGCAGGGTGTGAGTTACTGTGAACAGTTCAGTGATAACGTTGTTCTCATCAGAATCGACAGCACACCAACACAGACAAAAATAGCGCAAGCAGATGATGAAGAGATAGTAAACGAGAAAGTGTGTGAGGATATTAAATCTGTAATTCAGTACATGATGAGAGATGAAAATCTAGTAGTCATGGGAGACTGGAATGCGGTTCTACGTGAAGGAGTAGAAAAAAGAGTTACGGTAGAACAAGGACTAGTTAGTAGGATTGAAAGAGGAGAAACATGAATTGAGTTCTGCAATAAAGTTCAGCTAATATTAGCGAATACCCTACTCTAAAAATGGTTCAAATGAGTCTAAGCACTGTGGGACTTAACATCTGACGTCGTCAGTCCCCTAGACTTAGAACTACTTAAAACTAACTAACCTAAGGACATCACACACGTCTATGCCCGAGGCTGGATTCGACCCTGCGACCGTAGCAGCAGCGCAGTTCTGGACTATAGCGCCTACAACCGCTCGGCCACAGCGGCCAGCTACTCTATTCTAGAATCAAAGGAGTATGAGATATACTTGGGAAAGGCCAGGAGATAAGGGAAGGTTCCAGTGAGATTATATCATTGTCAGACAGAGATTCCGAATCAGATACTAGATTGTAATACAAACGCAGGAGCCGATACAGGCTCAGATCAGATCACAATTTGGTATTGACGAAGAGTAGACTTAAATTCAAGAGATTTGTCAGATGGAATCAGTAGGCAAAGAGGTGAGATACGGAACTATTAAGGAATGAAGAGATGTACTTGAAATTCTCTAAGGATACATATACTGCGATAGTGAGCAGCTCAGTAGGCAATTCAGTCGAAGAGAAATGAGTGTATCTAAAAATGGCAATCACAGAACTTGGAAGGGAAAACATAGGTGCATGAAAAGTAACTGCGAAGGAACCATCAATAATAGAAATATTACAGTTGATCGACGAAAGAAGAAAGCACAAAATGACCAGGGAAATTCAAGAATATAGAAATACGAGTCAGTTAGAAATAAAGAAATAGGAACTACAAGGAAGCTATGGTAAAATGGCAGCATGAAAAACGAGGATAAATCGAAAAAGATTTGATTGTTGGAAGGACTGACCCAACAAATAGGAAATTTAAAACAACCTTTGGTGAAATTAAAAGCAAGGGCGGTAGCATTAAGAATGAAATGGGAATTCCACTATTGAATGCAGAGGAGACAGTGAATAGGCGAAAAGACTATATTGAAGGCCTCTATTTGCGTGATGACGTGGGAGTCGATGTGGAAGGGACAGGGGTTCCAGGATTAAAATCATAATTTAAAACAGCTTCAGTCAACTTCAAATAACACATAAGGGATGGATAACATAAAATCAGAATTTCCAAACTCGTTGAGAGAATTGGCAACAAGACGACTTTTCAGGTTGGTTCGTGGAATGTTTGACAGTGGAAAAATACCATCACACACAGATTCCGAAGATACCAAAGGCCGACAATTGCGCAGAATCAGCTTAACAGCTCATCCATCCAATCTGCCTACAAAAACAATACACGGAAAAATATCAAAGAAAACTGAGTATCAGTTAGATGACGATCTTTTTGGCCTTAGGAAAGGTAAAGGCACCACAAAGGCAGTTTTCGCTTTGCGCTAGATAGTGGAAGCGAATGACTGTAGGAAATCCATGTCACGCTCATACCACTCGTCGACCGAGAAAAAGCGTTCGGCAGACTCCAATGGTACAAGATGTTCGAAATTCTGAGAAAAACAGGAGTTAAATTGGATAATATGTCCATACTAGCTCCAAGAGGCACAATAAGAAGGGAAGACCCAACTTGCTGCTGCGAGATGAAGAGGTTCACACAGGAGAACAATTCGTGGCGGGCCGCTACAAACTTGTCAGAAGACTGATGACCTAGAAAAAAATTTATGGTTCTCCGTATTGTACACAGCGCATGCGCCGTCTACTACAGTTGCTGCTCAGAAAGACTGGGCTGGTGATGCTGCCCTTAAAAGAACACAAGTGGCGACGATATATAGCATTCAGTGGTTATTTTCAAACCCTCGAGCTTGCGTCACCGAAAAACGTTGTAAAATAAATTTCTTTATTTCCATCTACGATCAAAGAATGTTAAATCCTCGGACTATAGATTTCGTTCAGGACGATCATCTTCAGATGTATTTTAAAAAGTCTTCTAATATAATGGAATCATAGTGGTCTGGTCGAAGGATAAACACAAAATTAGCCCACCATCTATTGAAGATACCACTATGGCTCCATTACAGTAGGATATAGCTTTTAAAACAGATCTAAAGATGACCATTGCTGACGAAAACCGGTACTCTGAGGACCTAACATTTTGTGATCATAGACGGGTATCAAGAAATTTATTCTACGCTCTCTGGATCACCGTTCGATTCGCGACCATGTCACGGCTTGTGAAGAACTTCATGTTTCAGTGCGAGATAGTACAGGGTTCTTCGTCCTGCTAAGAGGAAACCCATAGTCTCTATTAATCAAATTATCCGCCAACCTAATTTCAGCTGCCTCTTCATAATCACTGTTACAGTAACCGGACGTAATGGCAACTGTTTACATAATCGTCAGATTTCGTTCCGTTTCCCTAATTTAAGCAACGTTGTGCTACTGCTGATTTTTCAGGCTGTTGTAGCCTAGTGTCCTGAACGGTGCGAATCTAACGGCCAGTTATAAGACTATCTACACTGACACAGATTTTGATACATGCCAGGCTACCTAAGTCCCACATCGTCTTTGATATAGCCGAGTGGTGCCCTAATCTTGAAAGGCGGACGGAACACACTCTTAACGATAACACTTCTTAAAATTATTCCAATTCTAAACAGTATGCCCAAAGCATAAAGAACAAAGGCAAGAGATCTGTACTCCCCATGATGCAACTCGGTGGATGGTCCAAACTCCGTAGCCAGACGAATCTGCTTCTCAGCGTATCAATTTTCCTTAATAGAGTCATCAAATCGACTAGTTGTTAGGTTAAATTGATGTCGAAATGGCATACGGTCTGCGTACTAGAGTGTCAAGTAAGACATTGCGTTGGTACGGTGGAGGGCAACTCTTAGCATGCAGATAGCTATGGGAGTGGTCGACATTCGGTGAATACTGTGTCCTAGAGTATCACCTTGTTTTTGTAAAGCATAAATTTTAAGTTCATTTTTTTAAGTAGTGCAAATCACAGAAAGCAAACGAAAAGATACTAAGAAGATTTTATGTAATCGACAGCAAATCAACAAAATTATTTTTAATGCTAGCACCAGTTATGTAGGACAAATACTGCTCGTGAACCAGCTGCTTACTGGAAAAGTATTGATTAAGTAACTAGTGCGAACAAACGTGTTATGAAGTATCAGTTAGCTAACGTAACCGTCAGAAAACGTAACAAAATAGTAAAAGGAAAATGTCTGAATTTAGTAAAGAAAGAAGGTGCAATAATTTTGGAAAGATGTGCCATTAATCACTACTGAAATTGTTAAACAGCGAAACTTCTTAATCGTAATCAAACGTTAGTTATAGAAAATCACTTTCTCAGTAATTTGAAAATATGTTTATAAAATAAAACAGTCAAGATGGACTACAGTGGCAGTGCGGAAATACGAAACACCAAGCTAAACAAAATACTTTCTTAATGTAACTGCAAAATGTGGAATCTACTTAATCTTTGCTTTGCCAATGTTACTTTATTTCATTAACGTCAATCACATGCACTTCCTCATATTTTTGAATGGAACAAATTATTGATTCAATAAGGCGTCGTCATTATCAACAGAAACTGGCGTAGATTTGGGTTCAAAAACCTTCTTTGACATGTTTATTTATAATTCGGAAGGGTACAGAATCCTATTTAACACCACAACGATTGAGGTTAATGACAAGTTCACGGAGTTAGAATACCCCACAAGTAACAAAAATTCTCTGCAAATATTGCGTTCTTGTGAGTCATCGGTCTTCTCACCCGGTTTGATGCAGCGCTCGACGTTTTCCTCTCCGGCTTTAAACTGTTCATCTCAGAGTACCACCAAATGTCCTCTGCTATTTGATGTGTATTCAATTCTCTATCTTCCCTACAGGTTTTACGGAGTACAGTTTCGTCTAGTGTCACGGTGGTTATTCGCTGTTGACTTAACACAAGTCCTACCACCCTGTCCCTTCCTCTTGCCGGCCGGAGTGGCCGAGCGGTTCTAAGCGCTAAAGTCTGGAACCGCGCGACCGCTACGGTCGCAGGTTCGAATCCTGCCTCGGGCATGGATGTGTGTGATGTCCTTAGGTTAGTTAGGTTTAAGTAGTTCTAAGTTCTAGGGGACTAATGACCTCAGTCCCGTAGTGCTCAGAGCCATTTGAACCATTTTTGAACCTTCCTCTTGTCAGTATTTTCCGTATGTTAGTTAATAAAGACAGCGTTATTCTGAACAAAGACCTGGCAGAATGTCAATTGATCTGAAGCCGGATATATTACATGAGCAGCAGCGAGAGTGGATGTGACTCTGATCTATTTTGAATTGAAATACGTTTTCAATAAAATCCCTAATGTACCTGACTCTGCGCGTGTTGCCGTTTTTGGTTCTTTTCTGATGAAGTGAGGCGCAGGGATGGCAGTTAAATAGTGATAAGTTAGGTGATGCGTAACCGTGTGAATATGGTATGGTGCGACGAGTTATGTGGCACTACACAGCAGAGAATTCGGATGTAGTATTTACAACAAATCAGACTGCACGTTCTAAAATAAATGATATAATTAAGCCTGTAGCAGCGCGCGGATGGCGCGCAATCATTGCATCACCAAACTATGCTTGAAAGAGGAAATGAACAGCTGAAACATAGAAAGCACTTGTACAGGTAATTAGTGATACATGACGAGAATATTTAATGATAATTTACTGACGGCGTCTCAAAAAAAATAAAAAATAAAAAAAAGATTATTTTTTAAGTTTCCCAGCTTGGGGAAGTTTCGCGGTAAGACAGTTGATTACACTCAAAATTCAATTTATTGACACAGTCAGTTTATGTTGATAAATACAGATTCTTCAACAAGTTAGCAGTTCAAAAAGAAATGAAGGAATGGCTTGTTTGACAACTTCTTGGAAATCAAAAATAAATCGCTGCGTGAGACTATCTTCTGAAAAGTTCCCATTCAAACGACACAGACTACGTTCTTAGGTATCCACAGTGGGTAGAAAATTAAAGTCGTATCTCAAGAGCAGTACGAGGAGTTCCAGCATCAGAGCCCACGACCGGAGCAGCGGGTCGCGAAGCGAGGTCTTCCCGGGTGGCAAGGGCGAAGTCGAGTCTGTGCGGCGGCGGCGTGCGGCTGGCGGCGATATTCTAATTTATTCTGCTGGCGGAGACGGAACCGCCCTCTGCTCGCCGGGCGAAGGCAGTTATAACCGCGTGGCGGACTGCTACCAGATAGATATTGGCCTGTGATGTTGGCTCGGATTGCCTGAGGAAAATGGAGCAAAGGATCCGTAGATGTGGCGGCCTCTAGTGCTCTTGTACGCGTCCTCTGAAGTAGCCCGCTTCCTGCAGGTCAGGGTTAGTTCGGCTGACTTCGACCTGTGCGCCTGCGGAGCTGCAGCGATAACCCGCATCGCAGTGGTACGTTGCGGGT
This sequence comes from Schistocerca serialis cubense, assembly GCF_023864345.2. Lineage (NCBI taxonomy): Eukaryota > Metazoa > Arthropoda > Insecta > Orthoptera > Acrididae > Schistocerca > Schistocerca serialis. Next base: position 636,913,616 of record NC_064645.1, read on the forward strand.
TGGTAGTGTTGCATTCACCAGTTATTCTCGAGTACCTTAACAATACAAATATGAGCCTATTGCTTTTAAGGGGACAAAAGAAGAAGAAAACGAGAGAGAGTGAGAGAGAGGGAGATACAAAATCCGAGGAAGATGAGTCCGACGAATGAGAAGGAATATCGTTTGCTTTTTATGTAAAAGTCGAGCGAAATTATAACGTTGATATTACTACACCGAGATCAAAGATGTTTCTTTATGATACCCAACAGTTTCCTCCTTCGGCGATTCTGCGTAGAACCTCCGCATTCCTTATCAGTCCACCTGATTTTCAACATTCTTCTGCAGCACCACATCATAAATGTTTCAATTTTCTTATGATTTTCTCACTGTCCATGTTTCACTACCATACAATGCTCTGAAAACCTGTATGCTCAGAAGTTTCTTCCTAAAGTTAAGGACAATTTTAGATCCCAACAAACTTCTTTCGGCCAAAGAAACTCTCTTTGCATGTGCCAGTATGCTTTCTATGTCTACCTTCTTCGTCCGCTATTAGTAATTTTGCATCCAAAGTCTACTTCATGATCTCCATGTTTATTGATTATTTGCCCGCTATTATCATTTCTGGCACATGTCATTACCTTTGTCTTTTTACGGTTTAATCGCAATCCATATTCTGTGTTCATTACACTGTTCATTCCGTTCAGCATGTTTTGTAATTTTTCTTCACATTCATTAAAGACAGCAATGTCATCAGCTAATCTTATCGTTGATATCATTGGTGAAAGGTTTTAATACACCTTTTGAGCGTTTCCTTTGTTTCCGTCATTGCTTCTTACATTCTTTGAATCCGAGCACTTCCGTTATTGGTCTTCCAATCGTATTGTTCCTTCTTGGTTCTGGTACATGCTACACATTACCCGTCTTTCCCTAAAGCTTACTCCTATTTTTTCTCAGAATTTCCAAAATATTCCATCATTTTACATTGCCGAACGCTTTTTCTAGATAGGCGAATGTTACGAATTTGTCTTGATTTTTCTTCAGTCTTGCACCCATTATCAAGCGCTATGTGGGAACTACCGTCTCTTGCCTCTACCTTTCCTTAAACCAAACCGATCTTTATCGAACCGATCCTCAAATTTCTTTTCCATTCTAATGCATACTACTCTTCTCGGTACTTTAGGTGCATGGCCTGTTAAGCTGATTGTTTGATAGCTTTCGCACTTAACTGCTCTTGGTATCTTCGGAAATCTCTGCGTGATATTTTTCCGGAAGTCTGAATGTCCGTCACCAGTCTCATAGATTATACACATCAACGAGAATAGTTGTTTTGTTGCCACTTCCCCCAATGATTTTAAATTTCCGGTGAAATATTATCTACCGCTTATGCCTTATTTGATCTCAAGTCCTATTGAGCACTGTATAACTGCCTCTAATACTGCCCCTCCCCCCACCCTTTGTTTCATAGATGCATTCCATGACTCCATCTATCTGCCCAGTCCTCATCGTTTAACAGTGAATTTCTCATTGAACACTTAATGTTACCATCCTTGCTGTGAATTTCACCGAAGGATGTTATTTTAAACGTTGAATCTGTCCTCTTAAAGACAATATTTTCTTCAGATATTTCCTGCAGCCATTTCGCCTTTGCTGCGCCTCATTTGCTATGTATTTCATTCCTAAGGGAATTTTGTACTTCCTTTTCTCGTCAATCAAGTGAAGTATTTCTTCTGTTATCCAAGATTTCTTCGCAGTTACCTTCCTTTTATTTATGTTTCTGGAAATCTGGAAATTTGTGGTAAGGTCGTATGGAACCAAACTGCTAAGGTCATCGGTCTCTAAGCTTACACGCTACTTAATCTGACTTAAACTAGCTTACACTAATGAGAACACACAGACCCATGCCCCATGGAGGACTCGAACCTCCGACGGGGGAGCCGCGCGAACCGTGGCAAACCGCTTAAGACCGCACGGCTACCCCGCGCGGCCTTTATGTTTCTCTGTCCAACATCTGTCACTGCTATACTTATGGATGTCCACTCCTCTTCAACTGAGCGACATACTCTGGTATACCTTATCGCAGTATCCACATCCTAAGCGAACTTCAAACAAGTCTCTTCATTCCTCAGTACTTCAGTATTCCACTGCCTTCCACACTGATTCTATCGGACGGTTTTCTTAAACTTCGATGTCCTCTTCATCATTCCTAAATTGTGATCTGTGTATATTTCTGCACCTGAGTACAATTACAGTTCAATATGTGAGTTCGGCATCTCTGCACGACCATAGTGTATTCTAACCGGAATGTTCGCGCGCCTCCCCTTCTTTTACAAGGACACCTCTTCCTCTCGTGACTCTTGAACAGAGTGTTCGCTATTACCATGTGAAATGAATTGCGGAACTCCAGTAGCCGCTCTCGTCTCTCACTTCTTCTTCTTCTACGTGATCAGGCCCAGTGGACAGCACGCTGCTACAAGTTTGCTCCTCTATTGTATTCTGTCCATTGCTGCTATCCGCCAACCGTGCACATCTATTCATGCTTGGTTTAAATCTTCATGGAGGCCATCCCTCCAATGCTTCTTGGGTCTCCCTGGGGGTCTCTTTCATGTAGATGAGAACTCAGGACCTTCCGAGGCCATCTGTGATCTTCCAACCGGGCCACATGGCTGGCCCTCGGCATTCGTTTCGCTTTGACAGTTCCTGCTATGTTGGGCTGCTGGTATAGTTCCTTAAGCTCTTGGTTGTGTCTGATCCTCCGTTCCCCTGTGTCTGCATGTAGAACCGCACCGAAGATCTTCCGAAGCACTTTCTTCTCAAAAACGAAGAGCTTATGGAAGTCCTGTTTCCGGGTACCCCATGCCTCACAGCCATATAGAACAACAGTCTGGATCAGGGATTTGTACAGTCGAATCTTTAACTGTCTAGAGAGATGTCTGGACTGAAGCAGTTGTGGTAGGCTGTGGTAAGATCGGTTTCCTGCTTGTATTCTGGCATTGATCTCTGCTTTACACAACGAGTTCTCAGTGAAAAGAACCCCTAGGTACTTAAATTCATGCATTGTCTTATAGGACTGGACTCACACCTGCAGTGATTTTAGATGACCAGCAGTCTGACTTTGACCACGTGTCATAACGAGGTACTGTGTCTTGGATCCGTTTATGTTTAGCCTCCATTAGTGCTCTGGTCATTTGCTCCAAATCCAGACCTAGAGAATAAACAGATGTCGTCTGCATAGGCTAAGTATGCCAGTCACTTGCCTTCAATTTCAATCCCTTCGTTCTCTTGGAAGGTCTCACTTACGATCCTCTCGAGGGCAAAGTTGAACAGGATAGGGGACACCCCATCTCCTTGCCTGAGTCCTGACACAATTTCAAATTCCTCGGTTACGTGATTTCCCATCTTCACCTTTGCACGTGTTTCGCTCAGACAGATCTTTATCAGACTGATTAATTCAAAATCCATATTCTCTTATAACCCTTTCTTCTACACCCTCGCTATAACCGTTTGGCAATTGCCCATGACTATTAGATTTTCATCTCTCTTGAAGTACTGAATTAGCCGCCCCAGATACTTGCACCGTCTCTTCATCTGCTGCTTGCGATGTTGACATGTGCACTTGACGTACCGTTGCTCGTGTTCGTTTGCCGTCGATTCTAATGAAAACAACACTATCACTGAACTGTTCCTCGTAATTCACTCTCTGCCCTACCTTCCTATTCAAACAATTCCTACTCTCTCTATACCATTTTATGCTGCTGTTGATAATACCCTACACCCGTCTGACGAGAAATCTATATCTTCCATCCATTTCACTTCACTGACAATCACTACATCCAGATTGAGCATTTACATTTCCCTCTGCAGATTTTCTAGCTTTCCTACTGAATTAAAAGGTCTGGTATTTCATGCTATGACTCGTCGAATGTTATGCATTTATTGGGTATTCCACAATATCATGAAATCTGTGTTCGAGATTCAAAGTCATTGGACTCGTCTATAATAATGTGCACTGGTTCATAGTTTATAATCTAGTTTAAGACGGCAGGAAAGTACTTTTAAGTCCCTTAAATTTTTCTTCAATGTGCCTGTAGAGCCCACTTGCTTTGCAAACTCGCACTGCAGTTCGCGAGATTCAGCTGTTTGCTGTCTATTGTGCTGGCACGTACCACTCTTGTACGTGCCATGGCAAGGTTTATATAACTAAAAGCGAAACTGCGTGATTTATTTCAGTTTGTAGGAGTCAAATGTAGTTATATGGCATAGCTCAGCTATTCGTTGTCTCACAGGTAAGCCTTATTGCACAGGTAAGCCAAAGTGATTGTTAAGGCAAGAAATAAACGTTATTTTAATTCAATAGCTGTAGGTTCTTGGTCAAACATTGTAAACTAACTAAACGAACCCTGTTTCTTGCCTTGTTTCACAAATTGTATTATTGATACTGCACAACCTAGATTTCTGCTTGTAAGCCCATTTTCAAGTACATTACAGTTTCCCAAAGATGATTATAATGCACAGATAAAAGTGATAATAAGACAAAGATAGTCGTCTCATCTTCTTAATGTATCGATCCATGGCTTAATGTAAAATTGCTAAACTCAACCAGTAAGATATTCTAGAAATTAGGAAACAGATGTGTACGTCCGCACACCTATTACCAAAAGAGCGAACCCAACTCTTTTAGATGAAATTAAAACTCCAAGATAGAAGTAAAACTTTGGGCCTCAGTCCATCCTTATCACCATGTTTATCTGTTCATTTTCATCTTTAGGAATCAGTAATGTATTTGAAAATTGGATTACAACTGAAACGTAGGTTGTGGAGTAACAGTAATAAAATTAGTGAAATACGGCCAAAAACAGTGTTTGTTTTAGTTAATTAAACGTTATCTTGATCACTAAGGAAAATGCTCAAAATATATTCGGAAACAATACCTGCTTAGATATACTCTGTGATGTTTTAGTTCAACCTTCAGCTGATTCAGGGAGGACAATGTAAATCTATGCATCTATGTTATCCAGTAACACGTATTTCTTCTCTTCAGATACTTCAGAGTTAACCTTTAAGTACCTCAGCTGAGTTCCATCACAAGTTCATTGTAAAATTCCGTTATTCAAATAAAATCCCACCTGCATATCCAAAGACGTGGTTAAAAAATGAAAATCAACTATCTATTTCAGTCTGCTGTCATTTTCAATTGTTTCTGCTATACTACGACAACCGACATACAGAGTACAAGTATTTGACATTGTCGTTGGATAAATACAATGTTCCTACGGTAGCGCTAACCTAAAGTGCACATATCGCAAAAGTCGGTTTGTCATGCAAACACACTGCGTGACTGCTGGCAGTAGAAACCCTCTTGGATACGGAAACGGAAGCTGAAGCAATCGTTTGCACACGAGACTGGTGGGAGATAATAACCAGTTGCCCTTCTCGTTATGCAGTCACCGATGGCGTGCACCAAATGTGCACTTTGCGCAGTCCGTGTAAGAGCCACACTGCTTTTCAATGCACATTTGTTCGTATGTAATAAGCTTCATGAAGTGACTACAAAATTTCGATATCATTAAGAATAGCAGGTCCCTAATCTCTGAAATATAATTTAAGATAAAAATATCTACAGTCATCCGGAAACGAGCTGTGCCCAGGTTATTACCTTGGGTAAATATCTAAGCGCTGACATTCTAAAATACGTATTTTCTGTTCTAAGACGAGTGTCAGTTAGGGGATGTTCCTTGTGTTTGGCCAAGTATATGGATAGCCCAAAAACTAATATTGGTATTTTGGTACTGACTTGGAGATTATGTACAATATTAAATGGTAAATCCTAAGTGCACATGAATCGTAGGCATCTTCTGAAGCAAGAGAGGAACATCTTTCAAATGACAAATTAATTCCGATGACTTATTCCGTGTGAGTCAGCTGCTCCTATCTACAGATTTTATGTATCTGCAATGCCTTCAATAGATTTTCATGTTCTCTCACTCGCTAGGAGAAAATTTAACTAGTTAAGTTTAGTACTGGTATACGTTTTCTCTAAAAGCCACAGTTTCCGAGTTACTCAGGAAAAACACGTTTGAAAGTCACTTTTGTAGGTTTATCTTAAATAACTCGAAAACTGCGACCCTTAGCGAAACCGTATCCCAGTACAAAATTTAAGTAAATCAAATTTCCTACAAAAAAAATCCGGTTAATTTTTTTCCTTAAGACTGATAGTTCGTGTATAACGAGCGAGAGAACATGAGAATCTAGTGCTTGCTTTTAGAAAGTGTTGTGGGTTGCGTGCTCTTAAAAAGTGATCCTTTAGATATATACAGGCTGTCCCAGAAAACGTCGACAAGCTTCAGGGAGAAGTTCTTTACAACAAAACAAGAAAAAAGATGTCTAGTAAACATGAGCTTCAAAATCCGTGCGTTTGGGAGGTATGAGCACTCGTTCATCTTCGATTCTATGAAATACGTCTCTTCTACTTTAAACTCCTTGCTTTCTTTATTTTGGGAGGAGGCAGTGTGGACCAAAAAAAGAAAAAGGCTCTAGTAAAATGGTATATGTAAGCAGCTCCCAGCTAGTTACTTATTGAAGTAAAGTAAAATTAATTTGAATGTAAGTGTATTAAGTCACTGGAATAATGAATAAGTATTAATAACTGGTCAAATAGATTCAAATGTAAACAAAAGCCTAAGTACAATATTCTTCTGAAAGTCAGTAAACAAAATTTTCAAAATCACTAAATGGAGGAAATGATTAACTATTAGCTGCCCAATTCATTCCTTCTTTTATTTTCGTTTTACTTATACTTTGGTACTACTCTCGTTAGAACGTGGATAAATCTGACTTTTTGTCCAGACGTTTACCAAATTCATGACGGGATTTGGGGTCAGCCATATAGTGTTCAAAACACTTCCTGCTCATGCAGTATGGCATTCTGAAAACACAAGTTTTTCCACAACCACATATTTCTCTGTCTCTGCAGCTTGTACTCGTTATAAAGCGCAGCAGTGCTTGTAAACCCAATCTGCACGAAAAACAATGAATACCCTGAGATTTTCACATGCCCTTAAACGCCACTTGTATTTCCCATACGAAATACGTTTGAGTAGTTGTTCAAAGTTCTCAAGTTTCTACTTACGGTCATCTGCATGATCAATGGTAACAGAAGTTTTCTTCCTATCCTGCTTTTAGACCAATTCGAATATAACCTACGAACAGGACTTACTCATACTGAAATCATGGTTAAGAGACGTCCTAACGAACTTAATATCAATACAAAATCATTCCACTTTCTTTTAGAGTTCAGGGAAAATAGAATAGTGCTCATGGTATACACTTCCGTAGTGCGAAAATAGAATTTTAGAAATAGCTATTCGCAGACTTCATAACAAAAATCCTTGCTATTTGTCTAATTGCAAGACACTTCTTCACAATTAACACTAAACCTAACCCGCCGCGGCACTACAACAACGAGTGTTTAGTCGTAGTTTATGTTGCAACCTTCAGACGCAGATGGAAAGTGAAGCAACAGAACGCGAATGTACGCACTCACGAATGCCCTCTAATCTCCTTCATTTCTCGGAGACGGTTTTTCAATCAAATTGTCACATGTTTGAACTCCTTGTAAATGCTTCGATCTCGCTAAAGAATTCCATTTGCAAAGCAATTAAATAAGCAAAAAAAAATAATAATTGCTATTTCTTCCTGAATTTCCGAGAAATTGGTGTATCATGTTTTGTGAATACCGCATGAAACATTTAAGACAGATTTCATTTTAGATCTCAGCATTCAGGCGTAACTAAGAACTTCATTCACATTATTTGTGAAAAAATACTATTCACAAGTGGTTCCGAACATATATACTTACCTTGGTCTTTCTTCTGTTACAACTATGGATAATTCTGTTAGCAGTTCTGAATATAATTCTTTTCTTCGCCTTGTAAGGCTATTGCCTCTTATTTCCTCCTTCTGTGGTTAGCATAATTAATTTCTCTATGTAATCTGTTTGTTGATCCGCTTTGGGATCGGACAATGGGTACATTACTTGGTAAAGTACAGTTTTAAATTATTATTTAATTTATTAATGGAAAATGCAACTTCCCTTTAGACGTGAAGTATATAGTAACACACCTTGACCGACACAGTTCTGCGCAATTACACTATGAAATTACTGAAGTAGGGGGAAGCTATGTTTTCGTGCCGAACAGGCCGCGGCTCAGACACAAGAGGCGCTTTAGGCTACTTTCGTTGCTGTCCTTTCTAAGACATTCCTGACGTTTGCCACAGGATTACCTTATTTCCTTAACCTATCGATGCCGCTTGCGTACTGGATATGTTGCGTTCACATCCTGTACAATAACCTTTCGTCTCAGAGACTAGAAACCTGGAACACTATATAATAATTATTCTATGTTAGTGGACAGTATCTTTACAATCTGTTCACTATTTTATTCATCAGGTGTAATGCTAACCTACGTTATGATGCGCTTCATCAGAATGATATTTTCCAATTGCTTAATTCCTTGCCTTTCATTTTCTAAGGGTTCATTTTTCTTTTACGTGAAATATTCTGATCTCAGATTACATTCATACACTTCTATCATTCAGTGCTAATGTTCGAGATAAACTGCGTCAGAAATATTACGTCGCTGATCCGTTCTACTTTCTGAATTCGTTCTTCCTTTTATCAAAATTTTTATTCACGAGACCCTCGCCAGGTAACATGCCGACCTCTGTCATTTACTGTTTTGTGCTAATCATTTCATCATTGCGCGCCTTCAGCATTCAACATTCTTTATAATCTGTTTTGAATCGAGTAGTGTTTTCTACGTCTTACGGTTGTATGTTACAGTGGCTACGACCTTCAATTAATTGCTGCTTTGTCTATTAGTGGCTACATGATGCTCTGTTTCTTCTTGTTGTAAAGGTATTTATGCAGAAAGTTTTTCTCACTCATTGATTTTACTACATTTTCTTACACAGCTTACATTTTTCACTCTCTTCTGTTGTTTCATCACCAGTTTTCGCTTTTGTTGATTTTATGAAAGCGTATTTGGATATTCCAAGGCTACAGCATAGAGTCGCAGTGACATACTTTCTGGTCGTACAAATACACGTGTGTATAACTTTTTGTGATATGGAATATTGATGATAGCATTCATAACCTTGGATGCAGGCAAAGCTGCTGGAACATTCATAGGTTGCATATTGGGAAAACCCAACCAGTCAACGAAGGAGACTGGTTATAAAATTTCTGTGAGACCTACTCTACAACATAGCTGATTAATATGGGACCAATGTCAAACAGGACTAATATCTTACACAAGCAAGAGGAGTGCGAATATTCACAGGTTTGTTCGATTATCCAAAGAGCAACACGAAAATGTTGGAAAACCTTATCTACAAGATGGTAGAAAATAAACGATCACCTATCCCACGGAAGCCTACGTGTGAGTATGGAGACCGGACGCTTACAAAAATACCTGGCCAAGGAAACAGGTCTTTCAAGCCGTTATTTAAACGGCACATACATAAACTATGTATCTTCAAGATAAATACACGCTAATTCTTCGTGTTTACTTAAGTTCTTTGCTAGATTATAAATTTTAAACTGATCATTGCAAGTGGGTTATTGAGCAATTTGTTCTCAAGGGCTTCCAAAATTTCTTGTCCGGCAACAGAAGGCAGAACCACTCAAGGGACAGGTAGTGTGACGTCCGTGCATTTTTCTCGTAGGCAGTAAGTCCAGGTTTTTAGCGATAGTAGGCACGTCTGCGAGAAAATCGCGACCCGAGCTTTACCCGAGCGTGGTCTTTTTAGCTAAAAGTTGTTTGCCGAGCTATGTTCAGGTTTTGCCTGCAAAATGTTATAAAGTCTCAAGAAGCCGTGCTAACAGACGAACCCAGTAATGTACTACAGACGTCTATGTGCCGCTGCCATAGGAACCGCGAGAACAATGTTAAGTAAATTACCAAGGGCAGCTTCAAGAACTCATTCTTTAAACGCTCATTACGAGTATGCCACCGGTTCAATATGAAATAACCCTCTTACATTTCACAATGGTTTGTATGAGGGTTGCCCAGAAAGTAATGCATCGCATTTTTTTTTTCTTCAACAATTCTTAATTGAGCGTAATGAGAATGATGTTTTATCTACACACCCTATCCCGTTCTATGGCCTTCCTCCAGCGCATAACAAGGGCGTGTATGCCCGGTCGATACCAATCCTTGTCCTGGTGCCTTCCACGAATGGCATCCTTTAATGACCCAAACAAGTGGAAGTCCAAAGGGGCTAGGTCATGTGTGACATCTGTGGGTGGACTTCCCGACCGCTGCAAATCGTGGAGCTCCACCGAACTGCCTTCTGATGATCTCACCCTCCGTGCCCAACGGCTAACTGTATTTCTGAAACTTCCTGGCAGATTAAAACTGTGTGCCAGACCGAGACTCGAACACGGGAACTTTTCCTTTCGCGGGCAAGTGCTCCACCATCTGAGCTACCCAAGCACGACTCACGCCCCCTCCTCGTAGCATTACTTCTGCCAGTATCTCGTCTCCTACCTTCCAAACTTAACAGAAGCTCTCCTGCGAACCTTGCAGAACTAGCACTCCTGAAAGAAAGGATATTGCGGAGACATGGCTCAGCCACAGCCTGAGGGATGTTTCCAGAATGAGATTTTTACTCTTCAGCGGAGTGTGCGCAGTTATGAAACTTACTGGTACATTAAAACTCATATTTCACTCAATTTTCATATCAGCACTAACTCCTCTGCAGATTAAAACTCATATTTCGCTCAAGTTTCATATCAGCACACACTCCGCTGCAGAGTAAAAATCTCATTCTGGAAACTTCCCCCAGACTGTGGCTAAGCCATGTCTCCGCAATATCCTTTCATTCAAGAGTGCTACTTCTGCAACGTTCGCAGGAAAGCTTCGGTTAAGTTTGGAAGGTAGGAGACGAGATACTGGCAGAAGTAAAGCTGATAGTACGGGGTGTGAGTCGTGCTTGGGTAGCTCAGATGGTAGAGCACTTGCCCGCGAAAGGCAAATGTCCCGAGTTCGAATCTCGGTCGGGCACACAGTTTTAATCTGCCAGGAAGTTTCATATCAGCGCACACTCCGCTGCAGAGTGAAAATCTCATTCTGTAAACATCCCCCAGTTTGCGGCTAAGCCATATCTCCGTAATATCATTTCTTTCAGGAGTGCTAGTTCTGCAAGGTTCGCAGGAGAGCGGCACACAGTTTTAATCTGCCAGGAAGTTTCATATCAGCGCACACTCCGCTGCAGAGTGAAAATCTCATTCTGGGAACTGTACTTCTGTCAACAGCAGACGCTCCATAGACTTTGCACAAGAGTTTGTGAATATTCCCCACAGTTTCGTTCTCTGCAGTGAGAAATTCAATGACTCCACGTTTGCTTGTAACGCACATCACCTACAGACACCATTTTCAAACTGCCTCGCAGCTACGCTATCTGTCGGAAGTGACGGAAACTTGGCGCGCTCACTTAGGATGCTTCAAATAATACATACTTAACGTTTCGCATTCGTAGCACTGTTTTCTGCTGAGAAAAAAAAATGAGGTGAATTACTTTCACCGCAACCCTCGTAGATGTAGGTGGTCGGAGGTTCTTTCGCAATGTTCAGTCCATCATTTTTGCCAGCTACATTCAGAGCTTTATACGACCGGCGTCCAACGCGCATCAATCTTCACGGCAGCGAGCAATTACTGGCACAGGGCCCAACGCGCGCTGTCCGTGAATAGAGCCAACTTTTGTCCGAAAGCTGTGAATCATTTATATACCAGAGTTCGTGCATAACCCCACATCTGCACGAGCCGAAATCTCACTGTAGCACAGAATGTGTGATGCCTAAGTTATTCAGAATTTTTTGTTGAAACGTGACCTCCTGTCGACAACAGTATGGGGAGCTTAGGGACAGTTAGACTACTCGTAGTACCGAGAAAAATATATGACACAAAAAAAATGGCTCTGAGCACTATGCGACTTAACTTCTGAGGTCATCAGTCGCCTAGAACTTAGAACTAATTAAACCTAACTAACCTAAGGACATCACACACATCCATGCCCGAGGCAGGATTCAAACCTGCGACCTTAGCGGTCACCGGTTAAAGACTGAAGCGCCTAGAACCGCACGGCCACACCGGCCGGCTATATGACACAGTCCAGTGTCTTTTCTTTAAGTTGGAGTAAACGGAAACTGCATCAGTAAAATGAAGATATTAAGAATCGTGAAGTATTCTTTCATTTTGTATGTTAGTTCCGTACACAGTTCCTTTTGATTGAGGCTATTAGATTATTTTTTAATCTGAGGCAAGATGAAAGCAGCCCAGTAAAATGAATGTATTACGTAAATTGTGATTTTCTCCTGTTCTTATATTAGTTCCCAAAAAGTTGCTTTGATTTTCGCTGTTATATAACGGATATCTCTGTTACGGATAAATTACAGTGGTGTTTCTGTGGTGAATGTATGTCAACTGCTAACAGCAATCCATTTGTCGCTACAGTTTCAGAGTGATGGTTGGCCAACTGCTACATTGTTACAGTGCTGAGAGCGAACAGAAAACCAAGATTGCCAAAAGCTATTATGGACGACAGACTTATTTGTAAAAAGAGACACCAATCTACGATCTAGCATTAACCAGGAGGGCAGTCCTGTTTCCTCCAGAAGCCTTTATGCTAGGATAGAAAATATTTTTATGCATAGTTTCCTAAACAATGCCTGATATAAGTTGCGAGACACATTTATAACGTATGACACTGCGAAACCACTGGATGCACGGAACTGTGAACGTCAATTCGACGCTTTCAAGGTTTAGTCTACAATTAGTAATGTGCAGCATGAAGAATTTCAAACCCAGTATCCAGGTTCAATTGTTTACTACATCTTTTAGATCTGATTCGCGGAGATGATTCACTTCTCTAATGTAAGGCAAATTATCTTATATCAGTTGTGCACATACACATAAACTCTCTGCTCAGTTAGTCAACATCTTTTGTTACAGGGATGATAACAGATGTAACGACTTGTGAATAGGAAAGTTCCTTCTACGTTTAGAAGTTCGAGAATAACTGAATTGGAGTTAGAGTGGAAAGTTGAGTCCCCATAATGTTCAATTGTGTTCCACCAAGTGGTAAATGTTGTGGTTGGCAGGAGGGCCAACACCAGGTTACTAGAGGAGGCCGAAAGGCACGCGTTTTAGCTCACGCAGGCTGGCGTGAGGTCTGGAACAGGACAAGGAAACTAGAATTTAGAAAAAATGGACGTAGCTGGTGGAATACTTAACTTTAATCCATAAATGGTGAACGTCGCTCTTGACGGTACATTATTCATAATATCAATAGTAACTGGTAATGGCGCCTTGCTAGGACGTTGCAAATGACGTAGCTGAAGGCTATGCTAACTTTCGTCTCGGCAAACAAGAGCGTATTTTGTCAGTGAACCATCGCTAGCAAAGTCGGCTGTACAACTGGGGCGAGTGGTAGGAAGTCTCTCTAGACCTGCCGTGTGGCGGCGTTCGGTCTGCAATCACTGATAGTGGCGACACGCGGGTCCGACGTATACTAACGTACCGCGGCCGATTTAAAGGCTACCACCTAGCAAGTGTGGTGTCTGGCGGTGAAACCACATTCCTCCCCCGCAAATCGGCGCATGGTTGTGGCATAAGGCTTCCGCCCGCCGTGGGGAGGACCCCATGTTGACGTATGCGACGAGGTGCGGAGCCTAACAACAGGCGAGGCTGTGCCACCCGCAACCTGCCATTCGGACCGCGGGGAGCTAGGAAAGAGCCTGAAAACCTGCTCCAGGGTGCACGCCATCATGCGGTGTATGCGACCGCAGAGAGACAGGAGGGACCTCCATCGGGCCGGGGCACCCGACGGGCGAAGACGACATATTGTCCGGAGCGAGCAAGAGTTCCATGTCGGAGGACATCCGGTCACGGGAACCGATCGGCAGCGCGTGACCCAGGGAGGCGCCCGGCGGCTGCAGCGAAGCGTCCACTGCGGGCGTCGCCGGCGGGGGAACAGGCGGCGGCGGCGGCACGTCGCCATGGGGCAAAATGGAAGGCAGCGTCGGTAACACCTGGGGCTGAGGCGAGCCAGTAGATGGGTCCCCAGGGCGCTGACCGGACGGCACTGTCGCTGAAAGCAGACGGGGAGCGGCAGATCCCGTGCGACGACAGAGGCGCAGCTGATTGAGATGCCGACACACCTCACCAGAGGCCCCCAAAACCAGATACATAGCGCGGCCGAGGCAGCGAAGAATGCGTCCTTCGAGCCAACGCCGCGAACCTCGGTAGTCACAATAGTAGACAACGTCGCCTGGAGGAAAAGCAGGTGTCTGCCGCTGCCCAGGAACCAGATCCGGCGGATGTAGCAAAGACATCAAGGTTCGATGATGACGACCGTGGAGCAACTCAGCCGGCGAGCGACCATCTCGCGGCTGAGAGCGATACGAGGACAAAAACAGCAATAACGCGTCCTCCCGAGAATGCAACTCTTTCAACTTCAACATCTGTGACTTGAAAGTCCCGACCAATCGTTCTGCAGCACCTTTTGACTGTGGCGAAAACGGCGCGGACGTCAGATGTTGAATACCATTGGCCTTGCAGAATGACTGAAAATCTGTGGACATGAATTGTGGGCCATTGTCGGAAACAATAGTTTGTGGAAGACCTTCAATGCAAAATATGGCAGATAACGCTTGGATGGTGGCAGATGACGTCGTGGAAGACATCCAGACAACAAAAGGAAAATTACTGAATCAATCTACCACAACCAACCATCGAGCATTCCAGAATGGACCAGCAAAATCGATGTGTAAGCGTTGCCAAGGGGAAGTGGCTTTCGGCCATGCAAAGAATTTCCGCGGTGGTGCCGATTGTTGTTCGGCACACACCATGCAAGAAGAGCACATATTCGTAATCGCGGCATCGATTCCGAGCCAAGTACAGTGCTGACGAGCAAGTTGTTTCGTTCCCACTATACCCCAATGTCCTTGGTGGAGAAGCTATAAGACAGAGGACTGTAACGAACGTGGTACCACGACCCTGGACTGATCATTATCAGAACGCAACAGCAAAACACCACGTCGTACAAATAGTCTCTCCTTGAGAGCAAAAAATCGGCGAACCAACGGGTCCCCGATCCGTGACTTTGGCAAGGGCCATTGCGTAGCAACAAAACGCAGAACGGTAGCAAGGACAGGGTCGGCAGCTGTGGCTGTAGCTACACGACGAAAATCATTCGGAAACGATTCGACCACGTCATCGGTTTCCGAATCAATGAACATGCAAGCAAGTTCGTAGGAATCGAATGCTCTATCCTCAGCAATAGGCAACGGGACAGCGCATTGGTGTTTCCATGCTTAGCAGTGGACCGATACAAGATATCGTGGCGGCACTACGAGAGGGAAATAGACCAGCGAACGAATTTCTGCGCTGTACGTGGAGGTACAGGCTTGTTCGGATGAAAAAGTGATGTCAAAGGTTTGTGGTCTGTGATGATGGTAAAGTGACGACCATACAAGAAATCATGAAACTTTTTAACACCAAATATGAGAGCCAATGCTTCTTTCTCGATCTGTGAATAATTTCTTTGCGCAGACGAGAGCAGTTTGGACGCAATGGCAATAGGGCGATCGTGCGATCCATCTTTCTGCGCAAACACAGCACCCATCCCGAAATCCGATGCATCCACCATCAACAAAAGGGGCTTCTGGGGATTGAATGGCGTAAGGCAAGTATTGGAAAGCAACGCCGATTTCAACTGGCGAAAGGCGCGTTCGCATTCCGTCGTCCAGATGAACGGAACACCTTTACAGCGTAAGCGATGAAGCGGAGCTGAAATGGAGGAGGTGTGTGGGATATAACGGTGATAATTAATTTTTCCCAGCATACTCTGTAGCTGCTTCAAATTCTGTGGCGAAGGCAAGTCTTGTATGGCACGGAGGTGCTCGGGACTAGGATGTATGCCTATGGCATTGAGGACATGTCCCAGGTAGGGCAAGTCACGAGCAAAAAATACACATTTGTCCTTCCGCAAGCGAAGACCATTTTGTCGCAAGACCTGAAATAATGTTCTGAGATTGGCTAAATGTTCTTCTTCCATCTTTCCGGAGATCACAATATCGTCCAGATAGTTTGCTGCAGTAGGGACCGACGCACAAACACTTTGTAGATATTGCTGAAACAATGCAGGGGCGGATGCACATCCGAATGGCAGTCGTTTGAATCGATACAAACCAAGATGCGTGTTAACCACCAAAATGTTCTGGGATTCTTCGTCCACCAGTATTTGCAAGTACGCATCTGCTAGGTCCAACTTCGAAAAATATTTACCCGGGCACAATTTGTCGAAGAGATCTTCCAGGCGGGGTAAAGGAAAAGTGGTAATCACTAGTTGTGGATTCACTGTTGCCTTGAAGTCCACACAAAGTCTCAATTTTCCGGGAGGTTTTGGCAAAATTACTAAGGGTGATGCCCAGAGAGAAGCCTGCACACGTTCAATTACACCTTGCGATGCCACGCAATGTGTGGGAAACATTGCACGCTCTGAAAAATTTCGGTTGCGCGTTTACTTTCAGTTCCAAATGTGCTTTATAGTTCTTAGTGCATCCAAGGCCCGGTGCATAAATGTCTGCTAATTCTTCACATAGACGAGAAACACTGTCTGAAGGCACAGTCTGGTTCACTGATAGGACCTGATTCACTATAGACAAGTTAAACAACTGAAATAAATCGAATCCAAACAAGTTCACTGCAGAAGAAGAACAAAGGACATAAAATGACACAAGTTTTGTTTGTCCTTTGTATGTTGCAAGAAGGCTGCACTGTCCTTACTCAGGGATATCTTGACTGGAATAACTAGTTAACTTAACATTTGCGGCATGCAACGGAGATGTGCCCAGCTGTTTGTACGTGTCTTGATTGATCAGTGAAACTGCAGCACCGGTATCGAGATGGAATGGTATCGCTTTGCCGTTAATGTCCAAGTCTACAAAAAGTTTATTGTCCTGCTGACGCCAAGAGAGACTGTCTCGTGCAACATGAACTGACACTGGTACATAATCACTTGCGACTTGACGAGATTTCTGGCGATGTCGACGCACACTATTTGTGGGATGAACACAGTCACTGTTAGAGAGAGTAGCACTGAGCGGCATGGAATGAACTACATGAATGTCCATGGGCAAGAGTGCACGAGCCTGAGTATCCTTGGTTCGAATTCGACGCGAAGCAATGGGCCTGGAATGGTTGTGAGTTTCCGATCTGAGCTTTTTCTGGCAAACACTCTGAACATGTCCTTTTTATTACAGAAAAAGCAAATAGCCTGGCGTGACGGGCAATTCTCACACGAATGTCTAGTAGCACACCGCGGGCATGATTTTAGCACTGCATTTGCTTGCCTGCACGGCACACGTGGCTGAGAGCCTGGCGGCAGCGGCGCGGCCTGGTGCGAGGGCTGTTTACTGCTCCGTGCAGCTCACCCGGCGGGCCAGTTAACCTGACACACGGCTGGTGAAGTTTCAAATTATTCCTGAGCAAAGTCAAGTGGGTCCTGCCGATCCAATATGTCCATCACTTGTTGAAGGGAGGGATTTACTAGTTTCAAAATCTGTTCCCTTATACTAACATCAGAAAGGTTCTGTGCAATTGCATCATGGACCATAGTATCTGAATAAGGGAGTCCACATTGACACTCAAAAGCACAATCCCTAGTAAGGCCTTGCTAGGTTGCAACCCACTCCCGATTAGTCTGACCTGCCGTACGTTTTGTACGAAAGAAGGTATACCTTTTCGCAACTACATTGACTGATTCTTTGAAATATGCATCCAATGCAGACAAAATAATTTGACTATCACACGGTACGTTTGGACGCTGACCGATGCTAACAAAAAAGGCTGCCGCTCGTTACCTTGTATTCTGTAGGTGGCGAGATGGAACCAAATTGGCGTAACCACTCCGTCCAGCTTTCCAGTGAAGCATCAAAAGGACGAAAAGTTGGTGCAACTGCATGTTGTGGCTGCGTGAGCGGTGGAGCGGCGGATGCTGCATCGGTTTGCATTGACCATTGACCCTGGACGAGCTGTCCAAGGGCATCCAATAAGGCCTGCGTCTGCTGATTTTGTAAACGATTAAATTCGGACAGTACATCTAGAGATGGTGGCGAAGTCATTACACAAGTAAATCAGGGCAGTATAATTAAGAAAGCGGTATTGCCTCGTCGCCAATGTTGTGGTTGGCAGGAAGCCAACACCGTGTTACTAGAGGAGGCCGAAAGGCACGCGTTTTAGCTCACGCAGGCTGGCGTGAGGTCTGGAACAGGACAAGGAAATTAGAATTTAGAAAAAATGGACATAGCTGGTGGAATACTTAACTTTAATCCATAAATGGTGAACGTCGCTCTTGATGGTACATTATTCATAATATCAATAGTAACTGGTAATGGCGCCTTGCTAGGTCGAAGCAAATGACGTAGCTGAAGGCTATGCTAACTATCGTCTCGGCAAACGAGAGCGTATTTTGTCAGTGAACCATCGCTAGCAAAGTCGGTTGTACAACTGGGGCGAGTGCTAGGAAGTCTCTCTAGACCTGCCGCGTGGCGGCGCTCGGTCTGCAATCACTGATAGTGGCGACACGCGGGTCCGACGTATTCTTACGGACCGCGGCCGATTTAAAGGCTACCACCTAGCAAGTGTGGTGACTGGCGGTGGCACCACAGTAATAACATTCATGGATGGTATCATCTGCTGTAAAACACTAGCTGTTTAGGTAAAGGAAGTGTCTGAAAGTGTCTGAAAGTGCAAGAAACAGCTTCACGCTTTGTGCTAAGAAGTCTGCTATTAAGCCTACCCGTTGCTCAACTGCTCCTGTGACATTATTCTTGAACTTTTCTGTAGGACAGAATATTCCATAATTTGTAGAATCTGAGATATCGTTACTTCCTCTTCAGAAATTTGTACTGAAAAGCGTCTAGTCACTTTCTTCCCGTATCGCCGGCCATGGTGGCCAAGCGGTTCTAGGCGCTTCAGTCCGGAACCGCGCGACTGCTACGGTCGCAGGGTCGAATCCTGCCTCGAGCATGGATGTGTGTGATGTCCTTAGGTTAGTTAGGTTTAAGTAGTTCTAAGGTACTGATGACCACAGATGTTAAGTCCCATAGTGCTCAGAGCCATTTTTTTTCTTTCCGTATCGGATTGGTGACTGACTTCATGGTGTCACAACGTGCCCACAATGGCTAGTCTTTTATACGCCAAAACAAAGTGAATGAAATCTACATTGGAAAGTACAATATATTGGCGTCACTAATCATTGATGTAACACGTATCAAAACTATAACTCACTTTAAAGATGCCTCCATTTGATTAAAAGAAACTCATTCTTCACGGTAATCAGATGAGCTCCTGTATTGGCTGATGCATGTAAGACTTTGCGTTTCTTCACGATTCAGTGAAGATTTGAAGGAACATTTACCACGTACAAAATCCCTACACTCTACATCTATTTCTTCTAAATGGAGTTGGTTTCATGTTTTCATTTGCAGAAATTTCTTACTGCGAAATTGTTAGTGTCCACTTCCTTGGTTACAGACTACTACGTCTACGCGCTGGTCCTGAGGACTCTCCACGTTAGACACTTTCTGGACACTATGGAGCGACATTCTAAGGACGCTCATAGTCAAATGTAAATATAAGAATAAATAAATTAATACGAAAACAACTCACCTGCGAAACACCAATGAGATGCTTCAGAAAGAGAACGCTAAATAGCGACGGCAACGACAAAGCAAAATAACGACTTAAGGACTTTGGGACGTACAAAGTATTATGAAATCAGAAAGACTATAGAAAAATATCGATATTGTGATTTTGGGTGAAAAACCGCAGTGAAAGTAGATTATATACTTTTCTCAATGGAGTTACTAGCGAAGGAGGGGTAAAAATTCATGTGTCCATTGACTGTGTACAGAAAGATAATTTACAGCTGGTATACCGTCCATCGATGGGTGCTAATTGACGATCCTGGACTAGAGGATAAAATCTGGATGACTGGTGTATATCCACTAACAGACGTTGAGGCACATGCACGAAAGTGTCAGCTTATTGATACCCTGATAAACCTACTTTGTAACTAAGATCAACAGAAGGACGTGGTATACTTCAGTCCAAAACCATCTCAAAATGAAACCTATCGAAAGATCCCATTTTTAGTCAGGTTGTGCCACAAACGGATTTTCCCTTACTTTGATTTATTAGTTATTCGATCTACCTCTCTTATGTTCCGCTTTTTTCTGAAGCCTCTACTCTCTTCTTGGGTGACCCATACATCGTCTACGGGCACTTCATTTTATATTCGGTGTTAGCAAACTTCTCCGTTGCAGAAGTGCTTTTCTTGGCGTTGCTAGTATGCATTTTATATACTCTCTTGCAACTTCGTGTGGAAAACCGATTATTCATCTTCTGAAGATAGCTAACAGATAGCAAAATACCACCTGGTTTATATCAACAATATTAAGCGAAATTAATTACCAGCTGAATTATTTTTCCCCTATCTAATCTGTGAACAACCAGTTCAAAAATTCAATAGTTTGTCCTCAGAGATAGTGGTCTCGTTGTGCAATATTGCATTGTGTCTTTAAGATATTCTCTAAATAGCAGGAAACCAGCCTAAGGAACAGCCAATGAATGTAAATATGGAGTATTAAATAATCGAAATGGATACAGTCCTTAGGACACGGATGTTCAGTGTTTAATTTATTCAAACGAGTTACCTGAAATGATGTTGCTGATAATACAAACGATAATCGCACAAGATTAGAAACAGTATTGCAGTTAGTGAGCAGAGCGAACACGCAAACGTTTACTATATGTCAATGGTATTGTCCATTGCACTCACTCATTAAGACCAGTAAATTCCACCATCTAACTGGTTCACTGGAGTTTGATAAATAATTCTCAACACAAAGGTCAATAAAAGTGCCCATACTAACACACTACGAAACACATATCCAAAATAGCACACTATTGCAGGAAAATAACAGAGCCCCACTTGCAGCACGTGTGGCGGAGCAGTTTCCAATGCAGGAACGTCGCACTCAACTTTCGGCGATCTCTACTGTGGCAATCGCACCTCCCCTACAGCGACGTTCAGTGTTCTCTTGGCTAGAGAAGCTGTAGCAGTATATAAGAGTACAAAACATGTGTATGGCGTGGGGACTCTTGGTTTCAGGTCTGGCCAACTACCAATGACAGCAACTCTTCAAATGAAACTTAAGATCCATTGTCACTCCTTGCATACGGTTTCAACTGTCATATCCGATTTAGTCTGGAGACAAAATTATATTCACACCTAAGGACAACTACTATCAGTCGCCAGCTTATGGTATACACAACAACATAGCAACGGCAAAATACAGATAGATTGTCTGTGGATTGAATGTTCATCCAGTATTCTGCAAACTTTTCAACTTGAACGTCAGTTCTGGGTTAAGATTTATACAGTACACCACGTACATTCAGTTTTAGAATAGCGCACTAAATATTTTGTCACCTGTACGACAGTGCCACTCCTCGGACACCTACTAGCAAATAGCTGGACCATATGGACAAACATCTCTCTGGGAGGAGCACTTATCCAACATCTGTAAGGTCATTAGTTATTGTAAGATTTCTGTGCGAGCGATATATGGTGCTATACCACACACTACTTCTGATATTAACGAGCAGTATTCAGTTTGACAGTTGGTTTACTTTCCATTAATGCACAGATTTAAATTGCATAGATACTTCGAACATGTTTCTTAAATAACATTTTCATGCCATAAGTTGGAACTACAGGGATATAGTCAAATCTATCACTCTTTTTTCCACCATCCTGCTGTATAGTATAGCCAGCTAGTGCTCTTACAACCTCATAGTATAATACTAAATTTTCTTACTAATGCACATAACAGGATCACTGTGGTGTCAGTCTGCCTGCCTGTGTGTCGGTCGGACTGTTCATAAATAGACGACAGCTTCTAAGTCAATGAAGTAAAATATCATGGCCATTTATGTCACTCATTTTGATACTCGAAAACCCCTTCAAACCTTATAGGGGATTTCCTGTTGGTCCTGAATAACGAAATTCTTTCAAGAAGAATAGGTTTCACAGTACAAGTACAGAGAAAAATCCGAAAATGTTAATTAGTAAACATATCACACGAAAAAAATTGACATTCGTTAACTGACTGTCTGTCTGTCCCTCTGTTTGTTAATACCCTTTTCTTTCAGAAACATTAGACATAAAAAGTTGAAATTTATGCCACATTCTGAGTTGTGCAGTCCTTTGGTGGTGTAAAACTGTTAAGCTTCTAAGTCAAGGTAATAAAAAAATATGGACTTGTATTCACTTATTTTAACACTCTCAAACTCACTTCTTAATGTAGAATCATTAAATTTGACGAAAGAAAGATTTCACTGTACAAATCAAGGGAAATATCATAAAAGTTTTAGTTTATAGTTATATGACACGAAAAAATTATTTCTTTGATCATTTGTCATCCCACTTCAAACTTGAAATTAAAACATTCTCGATAGTCATGGAATCTCTGAGACCTATACCTTGTCAATATCAATGTCGATAACAGGAAAAGAATCATCGAAATTCTTGATTCCCAGAATGAATTAACAGTCTATATACACAATTAAGCTTGTACTATAAGTGTGTGATCCCTACACCCATTTTAAAAAAAATTTTAATAGCAAGCCACATAGGCTCATTCCAACCTGTCTTCTTTCCCAGAGGCTAGGCTAGGATACAGTAACCCTCCCTGTACTATCACATGCCTGACATGCATCAGTATCATTTGAGGATATCTGAGGCAACAAGAACAAATAAATACATAAATGCAAATATCTGCATACTTTCAAAGTCTCTCCTACACTTTGTAGTAGCCCATAACTTCATGTGCTAATTCCAGTTCATTACTTAATGACCCAATCCAAATGATAAGTAATAATCCTATCCCCAGGTGACAGACAACTCCACCTCCATCAAACATTCATATCAGTCAGTCAAACCCTTCAAGATAATTTCATCTGACAATATAGTCCTTTAAACAAGCTGAATCTGTATACTTTGGGCTTTCAAATAAATAAAATGAAATATGGTGGTGGTTGAGGTGGCCCTCAACTACGTACCCTCAGAGTTGAAATATTAAAAGTTGTGGCTGGTTTCGTTGTCTAGGGCCTGGGATATGTAGTTGCTGCATTACAAGCCAAATACTGCTGAGTCTACAGTATACTATATGAATATACACATGAATCGAATGGTCGAAGGTTCCTATCACTCGGCAATTGCGAATTTTGAATGTGACATAGAAATTTATAAATGAAAGATTGCAATTAAATAAAAGCTGCAGGTACTATTTTTAACGATTTTAAATGATGAGTACGGTAGCAGACGAACCTTAATGAATGTCGTTTCTTACTGCAAAACACTTATTGGTGTCGATGGTCCAGCAGTTAAATGAAACATAAGTTGAATAACACGGAAACAATAGATTCCTACTACACATAATTAGTTATGAATAACAACATAGCTCGCAAGATACTCGCTTGTAAACGCATACTACGTCTTCACTGCAGAAGCCACAGAGATCTCACAAGTGCACAAGTCGGCACTACAAAATATTTCTGTCTCCCACGCCCGCTGCAAATTACTCCACTCTTCAAGTCTTTCCCATGACTGCCCGTTCAGCACTTCTCCCCCACTTCCATCCAGTCTCCCCATTAACGAGCGCTGTGATTGGCTAGAGCGCTCCCGCCATTTCTTCAAGCCATGACACACTCACAAAGGTATTGAAACACATAACGAAATACAGGACTTTCATTTAAATAAATCGAAATTAAATGAATATTCCTACAGCTGGACCATAAACATGCTCTAACGCACATTATTAAAAACGTAAACAAATTAAATAAACATATATCAAAGGAATAGAACAGAAAAACACCAGTAGCTTAATGTCTCAGTGCTTTCTAAAACACAGTAAATATTTGACCAATTTCTTCGTGAATAGTATATATCGGATATAAACAAAGACATAGACGAATAAATATTTATAAGCATGCTGCTACCGTTTTTTTTTTTTTTTTCGTATTACTGTGGAGTACTTATGGCCTGACACGATCAATAGTAATCGGCGACTTTGACCTCCCATAGCCATCTACTATCCAAGTTACATGACTGTAATTCATACCAAGTTAGGTTTACACTAATAGCTTTCTAAAGACATGTCGATCGACAAAATCAGATGAACTATTTATATTTTGGAAATTCGGTCCCAGGTGTTACTTGTACAATTTACAGTCTAATACTAAACTTTAAATTAATAAAGATATAGAAAATCTGATTACACCATCAGAATCGTCGTGCAAATAATGGTAATGTGCATGTTTCTTTTTAAGGTATTATGATTCATCTGGCTGTTATGAATTTCTACGTGAACTGTGAAATGTCTGTCATTATGGTTTGACAAACTCCGCCATCTTTGGCACTCCTGGCATACAAGTCTCCTTCATCGACACAAAGCACAGTTCGCGTCACAGCGCCAACATGTAATTCCCAGGCACGCGGTCGCGCTGGACCATGTGCTGGGGCTGCCACTCTCGCCCTGGCTAACCTTCGGCACCACGCGGCCCTCTCCTTCACTGTGATATCTTGCTTCCACATGTGGCATTAGTGGCAGAACAGCTGAGAGAAAATTTGGAATACGTTTCATATCAATTTTCTCAGCACGTTATAGTCTTAGGTGGAGATTTCAATTTACCAGATATGGACTGGGACACTCAGATGTTTAGGACGGGTGGTAGGGACAGAGCATCGAGTGACATTATACTGAGTGCACTATCCGAAAATTACCTCGAGCAATTAAACAGAGAACCGACTCGCGGAGATAACATTCTGGACCTACTGATAACAAACAGACCCGAACTTTTCGACTCTGTAAGTGCAGAACAGGGGATCAGTGATCACAAGGCCGTTGCAGCATCCCTGAATATGGAAGTTAATAGGAATATAAAAAAAGGGACGAAGGTTTATCTGTTTAGCAAGAGTAATAGAAGGCAGATTTCAGACTACCTAACAGATCAAAACGAAAATTTCTGTTCCGACACTGACAATGTTGAGTGTTCATGGAAAAAGTTCAAGGCAATCACAAAATGCGTTTTAGACAGGTACGTGCCGAGTAAAACTGTGAGGGACGGAAAAAACCCACCGTGGTTCAACAACAAAGGTAGGAAACTACTGCGAAAGCAAAGAGCGCTTCACTCCAAGTTTAAACGCAGCCAAAAGCTCTGAGACAAACAGAAGCTAAACGATGTCAAAGTTAGCGTAAGGAGGGCTATGCGTGAAGCGTTCAGTGAATTTGAAAGTAAAATTCTATGTGCCGACTTGACAGAAAATCCTAGAAAGTTCTGGTCTTACGTTATATCAGTAAGTGGCTCGAAACAGCATATCCAGACACTCCTGGATGATGATGGCATTGAAACACGGGATGACACGCGTAAAGCTGAAATACTAAACACCTTTTTCCAAAGCTGTTTCACAGAGGAAGACCGGACAGCAGTTCCTTCTCTAAATCCTCGCACAAACGAAAAAATGGCTGACATCGAAATAAGTGTCCAAGGAATAGAAAAGCAACTGGAATCACTCAACAGAGGAAAGTCCACTGGACCTGACGGGATACCAATTCGATTCTACACAGAGTACGCGAAAGAACTTGCCCCCCCCTTCTAACAGCCGTGTACCGCAAGTCTCTAGAGGAACGGAAGGTTCCAAATGATTGGAAAAGAGCACAGGTAGTACCAGTCTTCAAGAAGGGTCGTCGAGCAGATGCGCAAAACTATAGACCTATATCTCTGACGTCGATCTGTTGTAGAATTTTAGAACATGATTTTTGCTTGCGTATCATGTCGTTTTTGGAAACCCAGAATCTACTATGTAGGAATCAACATGGATTCCGGAAACAGCGATCGTGTGAGACCCAACTCGCTTTATTTGTTCATAAGACCCAGAAAATATTAGATACAGACTCCTAGGTAGATGCTATTTTCCTTGACTTCCGGAAGGCGTTCGATACAGTTCCGTACTGTCGCCTGATAAACAAAGAGCCTACGGAATATCAGACCAGCTGTGTGGCTGGATTGAAGAGTTTTTAGCACACAGAACACATCATGTTGTTATCAATGGAGAGACGTCCACAGACGTTAAAGTAACCTCTGGCGTGCCACAGGGGAGTATTATGGGACCATTGCTTTTCACAATATGTATAAATGACCTAGTAGATAGTGTCGGAAGTTCCATGCGGCTTTTCGCTGTAGTATACAGAGAAGTTTCAGCATTAGAAAATTGTAGCGAAATGCAGGAAGATCTGCAGCGGATAGGCATTTGGTGCAGGGTGTGGCAACTGACCGTTAACACAGATAAATGTAATGTATTGCGAATACATAGAAAGAAGGATCCTTTATTGTATGATTATATGATAGCGGAACAAACACTGGTAGCAGTTTGTTCTGTAAAATATCTGGGAGTATGCGTGCGGAACGATTTGAAGTGGAATGATCACAAAAAATTTATTATTGGTAAGGCGGGTACCAGGTTGAGATTCATTGGGAGAGTCCTTAGAAAATTTAGTCCATCAACAAAGGAGGTGGCTTACAAAACACTTGTTCGACCTGTACTTGAGTATTGCTCATCAGTGTGGGATCCGTACCAGATCGGGTTGATGGAGGAGATAGAGAAGATCCAAAGAAGAGCGGCGCGTTTCGTTACTGGGTTATTTGGTAACCATGATAACGTTACGGAGATGTTTAGCACGCTCAAGTGTCAGACTCTGAAAGAGAGGCGCTCTGCATCGCGGTGTAGCTTGCTCGCCAGGTTTCGAGAGGGTGCGTTTCTGGATGAGGTATCGAATATATTGCTTCCCCCTACTTATACCTCCCGAGGAGATCACGAATGTAAAATTAGAGAGATTAGAGCGCGCACGGTGGCTTTCCGACAGTCGTTGTTCCCGCGAACCATACGCGACTGGAACAGAAATGGGAGGTAATGACAGTGGCACGTAAAGTGCCCTCCGCCACACACCGTTGGGTGGCTTGCGGAGTATAAATATAGATATAGATGTAGATGTATACTCAAATAAATTTCTCAAAGCTACTTTCAATTGACAAATAAACAATTTAACAAATAAAACTAATTGTCATATCGACAAATAAAAGTGAAAAAGGTAAATAATTAAATCACACAAAACATTACATTTAATTATGCACGCTGTTGTTGTTGTGGTCTTCAGTCATGAGACTGGTTTGATGCAGCTCTCCATGCTACTCTATCCTGTGCAAGCTTCTTCATCTCCCAGTACCTACTGCAATCTACGTCCTTCTGAATCTGCTTAGTGTATTCATCTCTTGGTCTCCCTCTACGATTTTTACCCTCCACGCTGCCCTCCAATACTAAATTGGTGATCCCTTGATGCCTCAGAACATGTCCTACCAACCGATCCCGTCTTCTGGTCAAGTTGTGCCACAAACTTCTCTTCTCCCCAATCCTGTTCAATACTTCCTCATTAGTTATGTGATCTACCCATCTGATCTTCAGCATTCTTCTGTAGCACCACATTTCGAATGCTTCTATTGTCTTCTTGTCCAAACTATTTATCGTCCATGTTTCACTTCCATACATGGCTACACTCCATACAAATACTTTCAGAAACGATTTCCTGACACTTAAATCTATACTCGATGTTAACAAATTTCTCTTCTTCAGAAAAGCTTTCCTTGCCATTGCCAGTCTACATTTTATATCCTCTCTACTTCGACCATTATCAGTTATTTTGCTCCCCAAATAGCAAAACTCCTTTACTACTTTAAGTGTCTCATTTCCTAATCTAATTCCCTCAGCATCACCCGACTTAATTCGACTACATTCCATTATCCCCGTTTTGCTTTTGTTGATGTTCATCTTATATCCTCCTTTCAAGACACTGTCCATTCCATTCAACTGCTCTTCCAAGTCCTTTGCTGTCTCTGACAGAATTACAATGTCATCGGCGAACCTCAAAGTTTTTATTTCTTCTCCATGAATTTTAATACCTACTCCGAATTTTTCTTTTGTTTCCTTTACTGCTTGCTCAATATACAGATTGAACAACATCGGGGAGAGGCTACAACCCTGTCTTACTCCCTTCCGAACCACTGCTTCCCTTTCATGTCCCTCAACTCTTATAACTGCCATCTGGTTTCTGTACAAATTGTAAATAGCCTTTCGCTCCCTGTGTTTTACCCCTGCCACCTTTAGAATTTGAAAGAGAGTATTCCAGTCAATATTGTCAAAAGCTTTCTCTAAGTCTACAAATGCTAGAAACGTAGGTTTGCCTTTCCTTAATCTTTCTTCTAAGATAAGTCGTAAGGTCAGTATTGCCTCACGTGTTCCAGTGTTTCTACGGAATCCAAACTGATCTTCCCCGAGGTTGGCTTCTACTAGTTTTTCCATTCGTGTGTAAAGAATTCGTGTTAGTATTTTGCAGCTGTGACTTATTAAACTGATAGTTAGGTAATTTTCACATCTGTCAACACCTGCTTTCTTTGGGATTGGAATTATTATATTCTTCTTGAAGTCTGAGGGTATTTCGCCTGTTTCATACATTTTGCTCACCAGATGGTAGAGTTTTGTCAGGACTGGCTCTCCCAAGGCCGTCAGTAGTTCCAATGGAATGTTGTCTACTCCGGGGGCCTTGTTTCGACTCAGGTCTTTCAGTGCTCTGTCAAACTCTTCACGCAGTATCGTATCTCCCATTTCATCTTCATCTACATCCTCTTCCATTTCCATAATATTGTCCTCAAGCACATCGCCCTTGAATAGACCCTCTATATACTCCTTCCACCTTTCTGCTTTCCCTTCTTTGCTTAGAACTGGGTTTCCATCTGAGCTCTTGATATTCATACAAGTCGTTCTCTTATCTCCAAAGGTCCCTTTAATTTTCCTGTAGGCAGTATCTATCTTACCCCTAGTGAGATAAGCCTCTACATCCTTACATTTGTCCTCTAGCCATCCCTGCTTAGCCATTTTGCACTTCATGTCGATCTCATTTTTGAGACGTTTGTATTCCTTTTTGCCTGCTTCATTTACTGCATTTTTATATTTTCTCCTTTCATCAATTAAATTCAATATTTCTTCTGTTACCCAAAGATTTCTACCAGCCCTCGTCTTTTTACCTGCTTGATCCTCTGCTGCCCTCACTACTTCATCCCTCAAAGCTACCCATTCTTTCTCTACCGTATTTCTTTCCCCCATTCCTGTCAATTGTTCCCTTAGGCTCTCCCTGAAACTCTGTACAACCTCTGGTTCTTTCAGTTTATCCAGGTCCCATCTCCTTAAATTCCCACCTTCTTGCAGTTTATTCAGTTTTAATCTACAGGTCATAACCAATAGATTGTGGTCAGAGTCCACATCTGCCCCTGTAAATGTCTTACAATTTAAAACCTGGTTCCTAAATCTCTGTCTTACCATTATATAATCTATCTGATACCTTTTAGTATCTCCAGGGTTCTTCCATGTATACAACCTTCTTTCATGATTCTTAAACCAGGTGTTAGCTATGATTATGTTGTGCTCTGTGCAAAATTCTATCAGGCGGCTTCCTCTTTCATTTCTTAGCCCCAATCCATATTCACCGACTATGTTTCCTTCTCTCCCTTTTCCTACACTCGAATTCCAGTCACCCATGACTATTAAATTTTCATCTCCCTTCACAATCTGAATAATTTCTTTTATTTCATCGTACAGTTCTTCAATTTCTTCGTCATCTGCATAGTTGGCATATAAACTTGTACTACTGTAGTAGGTGTGGGCTTCGTATCAATCTTGGCCAAAATAATGCGTTCACTATGCTGTTTGTAGTAGCTTACCCGCATTTCTATTTTCGTATTCATAATTAAACCTACTCCTGCATTACCCCTATTTGATTTTGTGTTTATAACCCTGTATGCACGTAACATAACCAATATCTTCCTTCGTTCCTCATTCTTTTCAGTCTATGTTGATTCTTCTATCCAACTAACGCAGTAATGCGTATCTAAATACATGTATATTGTAGACCTTCCAATTATTCCTCATGGCAAATTTCGTTAACGACACTTTCATACAACATTTACTTCACTCACTCATTATAAATTTACACAACAATACTCGAAAATTACCCACATCATTCACTGTCTCATCACTGATTAAGCTGTCAGGCACACTCTACCTTCGAAGAGGCCCATATAACCATAATGAAGTATTCAAGTAGCATCCGCTGTTTCATCAAAAATAATTCCTCAATATCAGGCACATGCTCCACATGTTCATTTAATATACATTAATAGAAGAATACCATCAATACACACTCCCTTTGAGTAGGACCACATATAGTAATTCATAATTAATAACTTCTATGCTACTACCTAAGTTTTACTTTAACCTCATATCTGCACCTGTTCGCACTTCTTGACACATTACTGCACGCGTTTCAGACACAAGAATAAGTGCAGTAGATGCCGACTCATGTTCACTTTCAATCAAGCCTTATTGCATCTACCACACAATGGGGAAGGAAATCGGCTGTGCCCTTTCAAAGGAACCATCCCTGCAGCTGCCTAAAGCGATTTAGGGAAATCACGGAAAACCGACATCAGGATGTTCGGACGCGTGTTTGAACTGTCGTCCTCCCGAATGTGAGTCCGTCTGCTAACCACTGCGCCAGCTCGCTCGGTACCGTTCCCGAAGTAGGTAGTGTGAAGATTTCGACGAACATCTGTATCTCCTCTCTGTATTGAGAGCTCGCTTACAGGCACCGCTAAGACTGTATCCGCTGTCACGGTTGAAGTTCTTCTCCCACATTCTTATTTCTACAAGCTTTTTAATTACAGATTCCCTTTACGTAGGAGCCTGTGACAAAACTTTTGTTTTGTCGATACTTTGTGTTTATGTGTGAGGCTGTACTTAGAAATTGCAGATATTTCCGGTTCAAGATATTTAATATGCTACTCTGCAGCGTGGTTGGAGACGATACGGATAGACTGACCGATGTAATCCCTGGTATCGTGAGGCCGAGACTGTCCTTTATATGGCATAGCATCTCCCTCATTTTGTCAGGAAGTTGGAGACTAGATCTGATGCTTCGTCTTCCCAGAACTCTGCCTACTTTTCTGAAAGTAGCGCCTCAGAAAGCAACGAATACAATCGGTGGCACATCACGCGAATGGTCAATATTTTCACTTTTCCTTTTATTGGCGTTGGCCGACACGTGAACCATAGTCGTTCTTTCGCAACATGTGCTTTAAAGAGTTTTTTCTCTGTGTACCAACGTATTTAAAACTCCTCTCTTCTTCAACGGATATTAATAATTCCGGGGGCTAAAATATAAGTCATCGTGCTACAGCTTGTGGTACACTGAGCGGCCGAAACGTCCATACGACTTTCGTCGTGACAAAAAAAAAAAAAAGCAGTCATCTTCCTTTATCTCTCTCAACGGTAAAATGGTCGTTTGGTCACGTACTGTTCATCTGTTCAAGGAAGAGCTCCAGACTTCTACGCCGTGTGGCCAAACCATAAACGTGTCGTCAACATAACAACACGATTAAGATGGACGAAGAGGAACCAAATTGAGTGCACGTTCCTCAAAACGTTCCATGAAAACGGAGAAGCCTTAGGCATTCCGTCCTTCATTTCACCGCCATACGAGAAGCAGGTGGTCGTCATAACATATCGGAACACCCTTACTGTTTCAGAAGGAAAATGCTCTGCCCACAGTTGTAGTGTGTTCTTCACAGGAACGTTTATACGTAGTGAGACCACATCAAAGTTGATTAAAATATCGTTTGGGACAATTATAATCTGTTAAACATTCTCAATAAACGTCTGAGACTTTCTGATGTGATTTTTGCAGACGCCAACTATTGGAATCATTAACTTATTAAATAATTGGCCAGTCTGTAAGGTAGCACAACCAGTAGCACTAACAACTCGGCTCAATCGAATTCATTCCTTGTGGACCTTAGGTAATCCATGAAGCCCAGGGTGGTTGATGACATCCTCTAATAGAACAGAATTCTTCCGGCGGTCCACCGTTTTGCTGCTGAGTTGTTCCGTTTCAGGCATTTGTGCGTGCTATCCTCCATCTTTCCGTGATGCACGGAGCTCCTCTGTCTCTGCTCTGCGCATGGTACATTTGGGCGGCCTGGCTGAGGTTAAAATGCGACTGGTGGTAAGTCTCGCCTCACTGCCGTTGTCTTTGGAGAGATGTCGCACCGCTTCTTCCACTCTACTAATCAAATCCACGATGAGTACAGTGCATGGAGTAGGAGCAAAATTCAACCCTTTATTAAGGGCCGTGATGGCTCATTCGTCCATGTTCTTGTCTGACAGGCTGGTAACAGCGCTTGCGTTTCCATGAGGTAACATCGATCTTTGCGGGGTTCCAAGTCGCTCAAATTTCTTCGTTTGTTTAGCAGTTGTATTCTTGCTGTGAGCTCTTTCATGAGCTGCCGTCGACGTATCGACAAAGCTGTCATAGATAAAAAAAATATCACACGCTGCTGCAACTGAAAAGCTGGCACATATAGGCCACAACCGAGAGATGTTTACTTAACGACTTCGTCGTTTGCTAATGGAGAAGAAGGGTGAAGTGCCTGGGGATCGGAAACGACTACCAGGCAAAGGCACGCTTTAAGAAATTGAGTATCTTCAGTTATTTTATTGGAGAGCTTTTAGGAAAAATACGGGCAATTTAGAAACACTGAGGCCAAACACCAATAGCTAATCCGTGCCGAAAAGGCAACTGCTGTATATGCAACACAGTAAATGAAACGTATTCAACGGGCACTCACTACCAGAAACATTTATGAAGTCAGTGGAGCCTGATTTACTGGGGAAACGTCTTCGTGGAAAAACACAGAACGTGAATGACGGCCTAAGTAATTAAATTGGATTAGCTGCTCCAAAAGAACATTTTGTACACTTAATGTTTTAAAAATAGACGTCCATAATCCAGTTATTTATTTCACCGAGGGAAATATTGTCAGATTAAAATGGTGGAGATGTTAGAGTAAATCCAGGTGTGTTTAGTTACAAGCATTTTACGCCAACCATCAGAGAGGGATCTACAAATGGAGGCTGAACGGATTGGAAGGAGGACGAGCAGAAACCTGGAAGATAAGATGTATCAGTATACGGGATTGTAAAATAAAGGTACCACTGTTACATATGAAATGTAATGTGAACTCGATATCTAAATTACATTTTATGCATTATTAGAACTCTTGTATCAAGAAATATGCTATCTAAAACTATGAAATATTCGCGAGCTGTTCAAAACATTACCTTTCCCATTGGCACTAAAAAATATAATACCCTATAATTAGAGTGTGATTTACGGGAGTTCACGTTGCCAAAAAATACTTAATTTTAATTACGAAAAATTCAAAACTTTGCAAATAATAAAATTTTAACCACAAATTCATTACTGTCGTTCAGCTACCGTATAACCCTCTCTACGATAAGAGTTTCAAGTTTATTTCATGATTAGAATTTCAGTTATGGCTTTTTACACAAAGAGATATTTGTGGCAAAATACTATTCCTGTGATCATAATGAAGCGGAAATACACTAAAGCGTCAAAGAAACTAATACATGCATGCGTATACAATTACTAAGATATCTTAACAGGCGGAATACGGCGCTGCGGTCGGCAACGCCTATAGAAGAAAATAAGTGTCTTCTGCAGGTCATCAAGATTTAAGTAAGTTAGAATCGGGTGTTACAGTCGCCGCACGAGTGATGGGGTACAGCATCTCCGAAGAAGCGATGAAGTTGTGATTTTCCCTTACCGTGAATATAAGGAGTCCGATAAAACGTCAAATCTCCGACATTACTGCGGCCAGAAAAAAGATTCTGCAAGAACAGAACCAATGACGACCGAAGAGAATCGTTCAACGTGACAGAAGTGCAACCATTCCGGAAATTGCTGTAAATTTCAATGTTGGGCCATCAACAAGTGTCAGCGTGCAAACCATTCAGCCTTACATCATCCATATGGGCTTTGGGAGCCGAAGCCTCACTCGTGTACCCTTGCACGACACAAAGCTTTATGCCAGATGTGGGCCCTGGGCCCGTCATCACCGACATTGGACTGTTGGTGACGAGAAACATCTTCCCTGGTAGAACGAGTCCCGTTTCAAATTGTATCGAGCGGATGGACGTGTACGGGTATGGAGCCAAACTCATGAATTCATGGAACCTGCATTTTAGCAGGAGACTTTTCAAGCTAGGGGAAGCTCTGTAACTGTGTGGCGGGAGTGCAGTTGGAGTGACATGGGACTGCAGACATCAGTCGAGACCATGTCACGACGTGTTGTGGTACTTTAGCGAGCTAGCGGGGGCCCTACACGATGTCAGGCAGGTGTGCCAGTTTCTTTGGTTCTTCAGTGTATGTGTGAGTCCACAGAATACTAGATTACGAAACCAGGTTGTAGAGGTGTTTCCTTATAAAACTTCCGTTAAGTCGTAGTTAATTGACATGCATGAAAGGCAACCTCACTAAAGATATGACCCAGAAATGTTATATAATACAGCTTGTAATTCAGTGCGAAAGCTGTATATGACATTAATTTAGTACTTTTTACATAAAAGGATCCCTCTTCCCCCGCTTTCGTGCCGCACCCCTTGCGTAAACTGCTAGAGGGCGGGTGACCGATCAGCGTACCATACTTCTTACGAAAAACATTGAAGGTTGAGGCGTACGAAGTATGTCAGGAAAGCATTAGTTTCATTTACAGAAATAAGTAGCGAGAGAATGTAAGTAGCATTCGGTCGTCCGCCATCCAACAATTTGTCACGAAACTCACTGATCCCAAACCTTAAATAAAAATTTAAAAGCACAATGAATGTTATTTAAACAGAAGTGAGGAGAATTGGGATAGGTGTTGGGATTGAAATGAGAAACACGGAAATATATCAGATATTATAATAATCGTTCAAGTAATTTGGCATACAAAGCGAAATACACATTGCGTACAAAACATCAAGCGAGAGACAGGCGGTGATCAGGCAAGCTCCAGACAGTAAAAACGCTGTTCTTCTTCCTTTTCGACGCGGTATTATACTTCATTTTTTGCTAGGTTCACACAGACTGAAAACAAACTTAACTCCTCAAACCGTTACAACTACATGTTTTCTCCATCAACGTGGAAATTTCAAAGATATGCCATTAAAAAGTGCTATAAATTTCATTTACTCTAAAAGTAATACATCACTGTGATTTATATGAAACATGGGCAGGTATGGACTCCTTTCCTCCGTCCAATATTAGGGATGCACAAAACACAAGGTTCTTAGTCACGAACACAATGTAATGTAACCAACTTCTGTTTACTATGAAGCGAAAACTTTTACCGTCGAATGTAAACCACCCAATAAGAACACTAGTTGAAGGAGTGATGATTGTCAGCCTCCACATGCTCTGGAAGTGAACCCATGTCACGTTACTGGAAGTCAATATGTGAGTTTTACCCCTGTGAGTAGTAGAGCAAAGTATGTGCTACCCGACTCTCCATTATTGCCACATGTATCCAAGATGGCGACGATTACGTGATTCAATATGGCGGATTTTGGTGGGAAGTTTGAATTTTGGTAGGAACATAGGTCAATTCGGCTACCTCCACTAACCTAACCTCCCCTTCACTTCCCTCCCTCGGAAAATGGCAGGAAGCTCAAATTCCATCAGGGCAATGCAACACACCTCTACTAACCTAATAAAATGGTGGGAAGATAGGTCAATTGAACTACCTTCACTAATCTAACCCCCGCTCCCCGCCCCTCCCCACTAAAAATGGAGGGAAGTTACAATGCCAAGAGGATAATGTATCACACCACGATTATCTGTACTAACCTAAGAAAAACGTAGGAAAATAGGTCACTTGGGCTACCTCCACTAACCTAAGTCATCCGACCGCCACCTCTTCCTAGGAATTGCCAGGAAAAGGACTCATCCTTTCGGCAGAACGAGAAGCTTATCGGTCTTATGAAGGACGAGTCGAATGGATTGCCGATTGTGGTGTTTGTAGGGCTACGCTCAAAAATGTATGCATATTGCTTATTGGAAGGTGCCACCTAGAGGCGGGCTAAGGGTGTGCGTCGCATGGCATCGAGAGCCCTCTCTATCGAAGACTATTTGCAGTGTCTGTGCAGTAGTGTTCAGGGTGCTGCACCACAGCCAGTATTCGATCGAGAAGATACGACGTGTACACTGTACTACAGCCTAAAATCGGTCTGTCCCCTCATGATAAAAGGGTCATTTGTGATGAAGGGACTGAAACTCGCCTGTACTCACACTACTCACTTGTAGTGAGAGAAGGGGTGGGGGACTCTGAGTGATAGAGAGAGAAGGAGAGAGAGAGTGTGTGTCTGCAGAGTAGTAGTATGACCAGAAGGAGATTTTCCCTCTGCAGCGGAGTGTACACTGATATGAAACTTCCTGGCAGATTAAAACTGTGTGCCGGACCGAGACTCGAACTTCGGACCTTTGCCTTTCGTGGGCAAGTGCTCTACCACTAACCTACCCAAGCACGACTCACACCCCGTCCTCACAGCTTTACTTCTGCCAGTACCTCGTCTCCTACCTTCCAAACTTTACAGAAGCTCTCCTGCGAACCTTGCAGAACTAGCACTCCTGAAAGAAAGGATATGACCCTTTTGTCATAGTGTAAGTAATTTTGTGTGTGTGTGTGTGTGTGTATGTGTGTGTGTGTGTGTGTGTGTGTTTGTGCGTGTGTGTCGTGTAAGTATTTTTTGTGTACAATGTAGTCGTGTATCTTAGAGACAGGTAGAAATAAATTATATATTCATTTATTTGTTGATTACAACATATTTCTATACTGTAAAAAAATATATCTACACACCATATGCATATTTTTTTTTTAAATAGAATAAATTTTTTCCACCTGCTGCTAGCCATCCAAGTCAGAATAGTTTTTAAGTCTACACATACAGCTCACAGTCCATCAGAATTCTAATTGTAAAAACACCCTTTCCTATTGCCCCCCTTCTAACAGCCGTGTACCGCAAGTCTCTCGAGGAACGGAGGGTTCCAAATGATTGGAAAAGAGCACAGATAGTCCCAGTCTTCAAGAAGGGTCGTCGAGCAGATGCGCAAAACTATAGATCTATATCTCTTACGTCGATCTCTTGTAGAATTTTAGAACATGTTTTTTGCTCGCGTATAATGTCATTTCTGGAAACCCAGAATCTACTATGTAGGAATCAACATGGATTCCGGAAACAGCGATCGTGTGAGACCCAACTCGCCTTATTTGTTCATGAGACCCAGAAAATATTAGATACAGGCTCCCAGGTAGATGCTATTTTTCTTGACTTCCGGAAGGCGTTCGATACAGTTCCGCACTGTCGCCTGATAAACAAAGTAAGAGCCTACGGAATATCAGACCAGCTGTGTGGCTGGATTGAAGAGTTTTTAGCAAACAGAACACAGCATGTTGTTATCAATGGAGAGACGTCTACAGACGTTAAAGTAACCTCTGGCGTGCCACAGGGGAGTGTTATGGGACCATTGCTTTTCACAATATATATTAATGACTTGGTAGATAGTGTCGGAAGTTCCATGCGGCTTTTCGCGGATGATGCTGTAGTATACAGAGAAGTTGCTGCATTAAAAAATTGTAGCGAAATACAGGAAGATCTGCAGCGAATAGACACTTGGTGCAGGGAGTGGCAACTGACCCTTAACATAGATAAATGTAATGTATTGCGAATACATAGAAAGAAGGATCCTTTATTGTATGATTATATGATAGCGGAACAAACACTGGTAGCAGTTACTTCTGTAAAATATCTGGGAGTGTGCGTACGGAACGATTTGAAGTGGAATGATCATATAAAATTAATTGTTGGTAAGGCGGGTACCAGGTTGAGATTCATTGGGAGAGTGCTTAGAAAATGTAGTCCATCAACAAAGGAGGTGGCTTACAAAACACTCGTTCGACCTATACTTGAGTATTGCTCATCAGTGTGGGATCCGTACCAGGTCGGGTTGACGGAGGAGATAGAGAAGATCCAAAGAAGAGCGGCGCGTTTCGTCACCGGGTT
This sequence comes from Schistocerca serialis cubense, assembly GCF_023864345.2. Classification (NCBI taxonomy): domain Eukaryota; kingdom Metazoa; phylum Arthropoda; class Insecta; order Orthoptera; family Acrididae; genus Schistocerca; species Schistocerca serialis. The sequence continues at coordinate 636,951,785 of NC_064645.1, forward strand.
ATTTGGTAACCGTGATAGCGTTACGGAGATGTTTAATAAACTCAAGTGGCAGACTCTGCAAGAGAGGCGCTCTGCATCGCGGTGTAGCTTGCTCGCCAGGTTTCGAGAGGGTGCGTTTCTGGATGAGTTATCGAATATATTGCTTCCCCCTACTTATACCCCCCGAGGAGATCACGAATGTAAAATTAGAGAGATTAGAGCGCGCACGGAGGCTTTCAGACAGTCGTTCTTCCCGCGAACCATACGCGACTGGAACAGGAAAGGGAGGTAATGACAGTGGCACGTAAAGTGCCCTCCGCCACACACCGTTGGGTGGCTTGCGGAGTATCAATGTAGATGTAGATGTAGATGTATTGTGGACTGATGAAATTAGATTGTAAGCATGCCCAGTCAATCAGGATTATTGTAAATGCTATGCTACTGGGGCTGTCGAATTTAGTTGTAGTAGTAGTAGTAGTAGTAGTAAAGAAAGTTTCTCCACTTTAGTTTTTAGCATTGATTTATAAAAAAAATTCATACAAATGTTAATGTTGTTGTGTTCAAGTTAAAAGTATTTCTCCATTGGAATAGCAGAGTCAATTTGTATCTCAAGGGTACTACATTTTACCTCAAGAATATTAAATTGTATTTGTGTGAACTGAATAAAGAAAGAAAAAAATTAGTTACCATACATCTTTCTTCAGAACGAAATTTTCACTCTGCAGCGGAGTGTGCGCTGATATGAAACTTCCTGGCAGATTTAAACTGTGTGCCCGACCGAGACTCGAACTCGGGACCTTTGCCTTTCGCGGGCAAGTGCTCTACCATCTTAGCTACCGAAGCACGACTCACGCTCGGTACTCACAGCTTTACTTCTGCCAGTATCTCGTCTCCTACCTTCCAAACTTTACAGAAGCTCTCCTGCGAACCTTCTGTAAAGTTTGGAAGGTAGGAGACGAGATACTGGCAGAAGTAAAGCTGTGAGTACCGAGCGTGAGTCGTGCTTCGGTAGCTTAGATAGTAGAGCACTTGCCCGCGAAAGGCAAAGGTCCCGAGTTAGAGTCTCGGTCGGGCACACAGTTTTAATCTTCCAGGAAGTTTCGTACATGTTTCTTGTAGTTATTTACAAATATATATATATATATATATAAAGGCCGTGTATGTCTCAGATGCTATTAGTTTTGCTGAAGATGAGTGCTATTACAGAGGTAAAGTTTAACATGGATGGTTAAAAAATATGTAGAATGGTTACATGGAATTACGCCTATCATGCAGCATGGATTGGGTTATGGCAGCAGCAGGCATGTGACCATGTCTGCTTCCGAAGATATATAGCGGACATGTCTAAAATATATTTCTTGTGCTTGTAGAAAAGCACAGACATAGCATGTGGTTGAAAAACTGTACATTGTCACAACAGGAACAGTGTTGATAAAGAAGAACACAGAGGATGTGAGGAAAAAATTCATTTATTTCTCATGCAACTTATAAGAAATTCTACATTTTCATAAGCAGATACAGCAACACTTTTTTCATACGTGTTCTTGAGTCGATGGAGAGAAATACACCTGCAGAACTCCAGGTCTTGAATAGAAGCAAATTTAAAGATTTGCTGCGTCCATGAGTCTTCTCCTTCCCCTTCATGTAGATGATGGTATCCCTGTGATGGAATAATTTAAGCGCAGTCACCATATCTTTGTAGGGTATGCAGGATCCTCCCAGTGAATTCCATGGTAGAAATGTGTTAACCACATTGCACTCCTCCTTGTCTTAGCACACCTCACATGCTTGAAAGACCTTGGTGATACAATGTTTTCTGAGAATGTCTCTATTATTTCAGCATTTTCTGTGTACGCTACAAACGCAACATCTTTAAAAATGAACTGTGTACGCTCATCATCATAGAAACCCTGAGGGTCCACAATGATGTTCACACCTTGAGACGTCATTGTGAAATGTCCTAGGTACACTGCAGCATCTGTTCATTTATACAGTTTGTTGCACAACACTGGTGAGTGGACTGTAGTTGATCACATGGTCTTGTTGAACTAGGGCATACACGGCAGTGTGTTCTGGGAAATTTGTTGATGATTAAAATTCTATTGGCACATCTACAGGTCCAGACTTAATTATCTCATTCTGTTTTGAGAAGTCTATTACAATGATTGGTGAAAGCTCCTTGAACTTATGCGGACTGAGTAGACATCCCCCTCCCTCTCCCACTACTTTGGCAATTTCATAGTAAGAAGCATGAAACCTTGCATACATGTCATACACTAGACTGTATACATTTTGATTCCACTGCAGATGTAAATTGTCATATGTGTAGTATTCTGAATTGAAGTAGACTTTGGTATTAGTTAACTTGCAGTTGTCGAACATAGTGGAATCATTTGCTATATTACCTCTTCTATCAGTCTGATACGCAAATATGATGAATCTAGGTGTCTCTAGCTGCAAAGTGGTTTTATAGCCCATGTTTGTCTGCTCGCTGTCGGTAACACTGGGTTCTCGAAAACCTCCCACGAGCAAAATGTCAGTAACAAAAATGTACCTGAATTCAGGAATTTTAAAAGTTTCAAACGTGTCTCGTCAGATACACTGATGTGAAGCATTTTCCGTATTATCTTGCTGATTGTGATCATATTCTCCTCTTGAGCTCCTTGAATGTATGAGTTATTGTCTGTCACACTCCGTACCAGAATGAGTTCCTGTTTAGCGTTCATAATAATCTGTCTAATGTCCTAAAAGTACCCCATAAGCATTTTTAGACGTATGCAGGCAGTAAATCGCTTGTACTCTGCAACTGTTCTATCCTCTGTATCGTCTATGAACCAGCCTACATTTTCTAAACCAAGAAAATCTGCGGGTGATGCCGAGACGTATATTTTAAGGGTTGATGTTATGCTGACATTGCATGTATGGTCGATCTCAGACCCTTTGAGTTCATAGCGTATCTCTTGGAACAGGAACGCTAAAGCGTTACGTGTCAGCTTGGATGCTACTGTATCGCTGCCGTCGGTTATCTTGAATGACCCCGCTAGATATATGAAACACTTGCCTGGAATCTTGAGTGCGTCTTGGTGCTAGATGACAATCCCAATTTCATCGTTCCTGTTAAATGTGGTTGAAGCGTAAGGTTTATGAGAAAAATATTAAAATATTCCTGATGTATAATTCTCTCATCATACTCTACTGGACTGGTTATATTGAGTGAGGACGTCATTGTGCGGTTTCACGCCAACTGATTTAAGAAACTCATAGCTCGCACGTGTTATCACATTGATGTTCGGTAGCGAAGTGGTATGCTGTGGATTGGGTGCACTTGTTTTATACCTTACGCGCATCCTGCCTTAGATGTAGTCGTACAATGGTTTCCTCACCACGAAAGTCAACAAGTTGATTATTCTGGTCCACAACACGCAGTTCCAAAAAGTCCAATGTCTGAGTTGTCACTGGAAGGTATATTGCATTGGCAGGGGTTTCAACAATCTTACACCCCATTGCAACTGAGGGGTATAATCCGTAAATAGTGTGAATCAGACTATCGTTGAGATAGGAGTTCGTTGCAATGTTACACTCGACACGTATTGTGCTGACGGAAAGTATGTTCACTGACTGATCTGACTTGTAAAATTTACTTGGATCATTCTTCAAAACCTGCCCTTTAGTGAAACCCAGCAGGCGCCCTATTCAACCTTTCTGGTTAAAGCCAGTCGTAGCATTAACAGTCCTTATTTCAGATTTAAGTGTATTAATGTTTGCACGTAATTCAATACCTTTCTCAGACTGTTTTAAGACTTCGTTTAAATCGTCGATATCGTATGCACCTGGTTCTATTTCTACAATATCTTTTTCACCATTAATATCCAGATGCAGTTTGTTGTTAGTCTCAGTGATATTTGGGACGCTGTTGTACGTCTCCAGTCCAGTCACTCCATTCACAAACGCTCAAATCAATTGGCAGGAAGTAATTTGCACGCAATACAGACGATCGTTCTTTTAACGTCAAAGTATACGGCATTGCATCTAAACCTCTACTGATGAATGAATGTTTAAACCTCCTCCTTATATAGCATGCTTCTTCTTTTTATTTGTGAAACTCAAGAGAAACATGATGCATAGAAGTCCACAGAGGTGTGTATTAAAGTCCTCATAGCGTTGATAATTGCAGAGCAACCTTCTTCTGTGACTGAACTATCGTTGTAATTCTTCTGGTGGTTGCAGGTCACCAAATGAGTCGTAATAATAGACGGTATTCGCATTTTCGTAACATATGATACCCAGTGGGTTCCTGGGCCTCCAGCAACATCTAAATTCACAATGCCGCATTCACCAGTTTTCGGCATAGTCTTCGATAATGTATCCGGCATAAACACACCACGGAATCTTAGTATCTTAAATTTGTCTCTAACAAACTTAAGATCTGTATTTTTGAGAGGTCGATCTGGATGGACCGCTAATGGGCTTTTTTTGTTTATGAATAGACAAAGTCCTTTCCTGTACGGTTTCAAGTATAGTCCTTTTCCGATGGCTGCGGCTTTCATCATGCGGTTATCTCTTCTTCCTTCTTCTAACTGTGCTTGGGAGTTTAGCGCGTTCTTGACCGTTCGAGCGATAGTTGCAGCACCACAAGCAAGGGAACCTACCGCCGAGAGCGAGGAGAGGGCCAGGATGAGAAATGGAATAAAACCGCCAGATGTCTTTGGTATTGGTAGAACTCGAGGTGCATTAACCAATCCTCCTCTTCTTCTTACTCTTCCCACATCACTCTGCTTCAGTGCATTTTTAGCTGCATACATCGCTGTCAGGATACAGTTCTACAAACAGCCCTGTTTCCCGCCCTTGTCCTTCTTGTTTAGTGCACAACGTGCAGCATTCATAACTCGCTTAAAATTCGTCACTCCTATGCTACTGTGGTGGTTGTGGACTATGCATGCTCATTATATGGCCATTCGTTGGCATCAATCCAGCTGTTTTGTGTAGCAGGAAAACCAAGCCATTTGATTAGTGCTCTATTTCCCCGACGTCTTATGACCCTCCTCAAGAGAAAAACATCCGCTTCTGAGCTTTTCTGCAACACCTCGGTGTGGAAGCAGCATGCAATTTCTTCACCTTTACTATCCTTCAATATACAAATTCTAGGATTCGTTCGTTACACCTTTAAAACTGTAAATATCTCTGTTGTCCTCTTCGGTACGTATGATTTCTCAAATTGATTTATCGTTCAACCGAAGTTAAACGGATTCCTTTTAGCACTCATATGGATGACAGCACACTTTTCATTATTTAGGTCCAATTGCCAGTTTTCGCGCCATACAGATCTCTCTTCTAACTCGTTTTGCAAGTGGTTCTGATCTTCTGATGGGTTTACTAGACTATAAACGACGGCATCTTTTGCAAATAACCTAAGACGGCTGCTCAACTTATCTCCTAAATCGTTTACATAGATAAGAAACGGCAGAGAGCCTGTATCACCACCTTGGGAAACGCCACGAATCACTTGTTTTACTCGATGACTTACCGTCGGTTACTACGTACTGTGATCTCTTTTATAGAAAATCACGAATCCAGTCGCATATCACACGATGTTCCATGTTGTTGTTGTTGTTGTTGTTGTTGTGGTCTTCAGTCCAGAGACTGGTTTGATGCAGTTCTCAATGCTACTCTATCCTGTGCAAGATTCTTCATCTTCCAGTACCTACTGCAATTTACATCCTTCTGAATCTGTTTCGTGTACTCATCCCTTGGTCTCCCTCTACGATTTTTACCCTCCACGCTGCCCTTCAATACTAAATTAGTGATCCCTTGATGCCTCAGAATATGCCCTACCAACCGATCCCTTCTTCTAGTCAAGTTGTACCACAAATTTCTCTTCTCTCCAATTCTATTCAATACCTCCTCATTAGTTATGTGATCTACCCATCTAATCTTCAGCATTCTTCTGTAGCACCACATTTCGAAAGCTTCTATTCTCTTCTTGTCTAAACTATTTATCGTCCACGTTTCACTTCCATACATGGCTACACTCCATACAAATATTTTTAGAAACGACTTCCTGACATTTTAATCTAAACTCGATGTTAACAAATTTCTCTTCTTCAGAAACGATTTCCTTCCCATTGACAGTCTACATTTTATATCCTCTCGACTTCGACCATCATCAGTTATTTTACTCCCCAAATAGCAAAACTCCTTTGCTACTGTGTCTCATTTCCAAATCTAATTCCGGCAGCATCACCCTATTTAATTCAACTACATTCCATTATCCTCGTTTGGCTTTTGTTGTTGTTGTTATTCATCTTACATCCTCCTTTCAAGACACTGTCCATTCCGTTCTGATGCTCTTCCGGGTCCTATGCTGTATCTCGCAAAATTACAATGTCATCGGCGAACCTCAAAATTTTTATTTCTTCCCCATGGATTTTAATTCCTACTCCGAATTATTCTTTTGTTTCCTTTACTGCTTGCTCAATATACAGATTGACTAACATCAGGGATAGGCTACAACACTGTCTCAGTCCCTTCTCAACCACTGCTTCCCTTTCATGCCCCTCGACTCTTATAACTGACAACTGGTTTCTGTACAAATTGTAAATAGCCTTTCGCTTCCTGTATTTTACCCCTGCCACCTTCAGAACTTGAAAGAGAGTATTCCAGTCAAAACTGTCAAAAGCTTCCTCTAAGTCCACAAATGCTAGAAACGTAGGTTTGCCTTTCCTTAATCTATTTTCTAAGATAAGTCATAGGGTCAGTATTGCCTCACGTGTTCCAACATTTCTACGGAATCCAAACTGATCCTCCGCGAGGTCGGCTTCTACCAGTTTTTCCATTCGTCTGTAAAGAATTCGTGTTAGTATTTTGCAGCCGTGGCTTATTAAACTGATAGTTCGCTAATTTTCACATCTGTCAACACCTGCTTTCTTTGGGATTGGAATTATTATATTCTTCTTGAAGTCTGAGGGTATTTCGCCTGTCTCATACATCTTGCCCACTAAATAGTAGAGTTTTGTTAGGCCTTACTCTCCCAAGGTTGTCATTAGTTTTAATGGGATGTTGTCTACTCCCGGGGCCTTGTTTGGACTTAGATCATTCAGTGGTCTGTCAGACTCTTCAAGCCGTATCATATCTCCCACTTCATCTTCATCTACAATCTCTTCCATTTCTATAACATTGTCCTCAAGAACATCGACCTTGTATAGACCCCTTATAGACTCCTTCCACCTCTCTGCTTTCCCTTCATTGCTTAGTACTGGGTTTCCATCTGTGCTCTTGATATTCATGCAAGTCATCCTCTTTTCTCCAAAGGTCTCTTTTATTTTCCTGTAGGCAGTATCTATCTTAGTGATATCTGCCTCCGCATCCTTACATTTGTCCTTTAGCCATCCCTTTTGACTTCCTTTCGATCTCATTTTTGAGACTTTTGTATTCCTTTTCGCCTGTTTCATTTACCGCATTTTTATATTTACTCCTTTCATCAGTTAAATTCAATATCTCTTCTGTTACCCACGGATTTCTATTAGCCCTCGTCTTTTTACCTACTTGATCCTCTGCTACCTTCACTATTTCATTTCTCAAATCTACCCATTCTTCTTCTACTGTATTTCTTTCCCCCATTCCTGTCAATCGTTCCCTAATGCTCTCCCTGAAGCTCTCTACAACCTCTGGTTCTCTCAGTTTATCCAGGTCCCATCTCCTCAATTTCCCACCTTTTTGCAATTTCTTCAGTTTTAATCTACAGTTCATAACCAATTGATTGTGGTCAGAGTCCACATCTGCCCCTAGAAATGTCTTATAATTTAAAACCTGGTTAGTAAATCTCTGTCTTACAATAATATAATCAATCTGATACCTTTCAGTATCTCCAGGCTTCTTGCATGTATACAACCTTCTTTTACCATTTTTGAAGCAAGTGTTAGCTATGATTAAATTATGCTCTGTGCAAAGTTCTACCAGGCGGCTTCCTCTTTCATTCCTTACTCCCATTCCATATTCACCTACTACGTTTCCTTCTCTTCCTTTTCCTTCTGACGAGTTCCAGTCACCTATGACTATTAAATTTTCCTCCGATTAGTCAGTCCTCATTTGTCTGCACCAGTCTGTACGAGTCTGCATTAGTCTGTACCAGTCTATAGACAAGTTTCAGTCTGCGCCTAATAAGATTATCATATTCCTGTACATAGCCCTGAAGATAAATGTATAGACACTTTGTAAAGGATCAGAGTTATGTGAGAATGAGATTAACATACCAAGACCAAAGGAACTTCAGAATATCGATTGTAAATAGCATCCAGAATCAAGTTAAGTAATTTTATGTTTGTTATTATTTTAATAAATGTTTGTGAAAATTAAGTTCTGTTTAAAGTTGGTCACCCTTAATCTGCTACTCTAAGTGTGCTAGTGGCATTTCTATCGTCTATCCCGCAGCTCGTGGTCGTGCCGTAGCGTTCTCGCTTCCCATGCCCGGGTTCCCGGGTTCGATTCCTGGCGGGGTCAGATATTTTCTCTGCCTCGTGATGACTGGGTGTTGTGTGACGTCCTTAGGTTAGTTAGGTTTAAGTAGTTCTGAGTTCTAGGGGACTGATGACCTCAGATGTTGAGTCCCATCGTGCTCAGAGCCATTTGAACCATTTCTATCGTCTGACCTAACGGCAGAAAATAAACACGCCACAATAAGACCACGAGACATATTGCTGACACTCGCCTACTTCGTCGTTAGAGCGACAAGTCAAATAATCTGATGGTGTGTGTACGGAAGGTCTTACAGTATGCACACCACACTCCGATTGCCCTATGACTCAAAATACGCGACAGTGGAGCTTACCACAGCATTTTAAACCTGTCAACTGCTGCAGTCGTGATGACAAAGCATGGATTTGAAATATCCTATCGCAAAGGAGACAGAATTGGTTAATAAGTTTCTCTTGGATATTTTTTCATGAATATGGTCTCAAAAATAAGATCTTGTAGCTAACTGAGAGTGCCATGTTTTAAGAAAGAGTTCTGTTGATTTGTTGACAAGCATCTCTCTATGAGAGAAAACGAAAAGCTAGATATCTGATTGCCATATGTGACATGAACGTTGATGGGTCGACAAGTATACACATTGGCAAGGTATGCAAGGTATGCTCTGCATGGTGTTTGCTATACCTATGAGAGAATACAAAAAACCAGATATCTGGTTGGATACCTTTTCCTTTTATGTGAAATGGACGTTCTGAATGCAAAACTCTAATGAACACTTAGTACAAAATTGCTATCGCGCTCCCGGTTAGTTATTGATGCGATCTCTTGCAGCAGCTGCTGGTGTTCACTTTTCATGTCTATTGCGCCGACGTTTAATCTGTAAGTCTTCTGTAGATAGACATTATGCCCGATGCCACTCACTTCACTGTCCATCAACCGTAAATATTTTTCAATGGGGCGGCCAAGTAGGTGTCTGATAACGTTCCCATTTAATATCAAAAAACGAAAGGAAGTGATCGTGTGCGTTGATAGCAGGGAGGCCCAATGCGGGGAAGATCGGCCACCGATTTGCAAAACTTATTTCAGGTGACGCCGAGTTGCAAATCTTATTTCATGTGACGCTACATTGGACGCCATGGGTGTCAGTCATGATGAAATGAGTATGAGGACAGAACAACACTTAGTCCACAAGCGGAGGAAATCTCCATCCCGGCCGTGAATCGAACCCGGGTCAGCTGCATGGTAGGCAAACACGTTACCACTCAGCTAAGCAGGTGGACAGTTAATCACAAGGAAGTAAACATTCAGAATCAAAGGAAAGTGAATTTGACATGTGAAACAGAAGGCAATGATCTTAGGAGTTTAAAAAGTTTCGAAAGATACAAATATTGTAAAATAGGCGATTCTGATCCTCTGAGAGAGAAAGTTGTATCTTAATAACTGATTTGAGTGCAAATAGAACCTATAATACTGCGTTAGGAACAACCTAGAAGATTAACATTATGTGCCCGATGTGCAAGCTTTGTTTTTCAGTAGAACTGTGTCGCCAGGTACCTTTGCTGGTGGCATTAATTCTGCCAGTACCACTGTCTTACTGTCCAGTCATTATTCAAAGTGTCGCGCATAATGTATCGGGCAGGAACGAAAAAAATCACGAAGAATTGGATTATTTATAGTCAAGGCTTAATTTCGACCGAAACGTGCCGGAAATTTTTGTAACTTACTGGAACGAACCGGCACTGGAAATTTGAAATAGTACATGTCTATGAAATCTGAACGTAACTATAATTTGCCGCTGCGCTGGGACTTGTGAATGTGACAATGTGTGACCAATGTGATGCGATGGACAGTGGCGTGGAATGAAGTACTGTGTGTGTGTGTGTGTGTGTGTGCGTGTGTGTGTGTGTGTGCGTGTGTGTGTGTGTGTGTGTGTGTGTGTGTGTGTGTGTGTGTGTGTGTGGTGGGTGGGTGGGTGGGTAGGTGTGTTGGTGAGTGGGTGGGTGTGTGTATGGGTGGGTGGGTGTTTCCAGCATACCCAAGACAACTTGAGCTTCGATCCGTGCCTCACAACACATTCATGGTTTGTTTTTCCTAACTCTTCGGAAAGGCAGAATTTCACGTGACCCCAGTGAACCAGGAATAGCTTCATAGTTATTCAGCTCCAAATGTTACCGAGCAGCTAAAAACCAACTGTTTGAACGTTGCGGCCGGCAGCAGATGAAAATATCACAGCATAATCACGAAGACAACCGTCTTGCGTCACCTGAATTTCAGAAAAATACTTTGGAGAATATGATTTCTTATTGCAAGTTTTTAGCTTTATGACAGGTTTAAAAAAAAAAAAAAAAAAAAAGGTTGTAACATTTCTTTGCTGGAGGAGTGAGCAGCGGAGGGGGAGAGGGGGCTTGGGGGGGGGGGGGGCGTATAACGTTGAGTAGGTAAGTTGGCACCTAAAATTTTTTTTGAAATTAATAACTGGTTAAAGTATAGTAACTGTTGCCAGATAAAATGTTTCCCTATACAGATCTGAGCGCACAGTTTTAATAACTCGTGGTCAATTAGATTTACCAGATCGTGAATGGAACACTGCAGGGAAAGAAGGAGTGATACAGAAGTTTTGAGGTAAGGTAACTGGGCTTTACTGGATGGCTGTGTCGGTAACAAAATTGGCCAGGAGAATGGCTACGTGTTCAAGTCACAGTCCTGCAAATAGTTTTAATCGGCAACAAAACTATTAGTGTTTTATATTTGCTTGTTCATGGACTGGAGAGGGTACTGGGAACCTAACATAACACTAAAAAATACAGGAAGTACCGTTAGCACATACCATGGAACGTAAAATTTGTAATGTATCTAGTTTATTTTTTGTATTCAAGGAAAGTGTGTGAACTCTATATTTTCATTGACTGTATCATATTTCTACGTTACACATTTTTCAGACACACGTTTTCGATAGTCGATATGTTACGCCATACAAGTTCTGAGTACAAGCACTATTAACTTTGGTTGGTGTTATTATTGTCCTTGCGACGGCACTCAAAGAGAAGCTAACGAGTGAATCAGGTATCGACTGTGTCAATGACGAGTGAAGATATAACGTCGTTGGTACACTGCCTGGTCGTGCCTAATTGTATTGTGTGTAGACAACGGAAGGTTTTAGTGAAATTTCTCTATATTGGTTTGAGTTGTTTAGTTCATTGTTTAGATGAGAATGACTAAAGATAACAGTTCACGTGGCTTCCATTCTGAAATTAATTTCACTACTCCTCTACCATTTTCAGCAGTTAATTTTATGGCAGAGGAATTTTTGTCATGAAGCATAATTATTGTGTAGATCATCGTGGTTGTTGAGAAATGACTATCAGTTTTCATAATACGATTGTTTAAGGGATAAATTACTTTCAGTCTTTTAGCAAATTCAGATTTCATCTCCGTCTCCTCACGAAAGAACTTCCATTTTTATGACTGTATGTATCGCCGCACCGCACAGAGTGGAACACAGTTTCTTAAATGGTGTAGCATCATCTGTTCAGAATAGTTACACGTCCTTGCATTGGGCCACGTGAGGCTTCTCCTTTCCTATCTACCTTGCTTGCTGTTGCACTGCATATTTAATGTTTGACTTCGGGCAGTATCAGCTGCAGGGAAGTAGAAATAGTAGGATAATACACAGTTAGGTGTTGCTTTTCAAAACTCATTACCGGGTCAGTTTGGATAGAGTTCAATCCATGTATTTTTGTTTTTCAAGGTGCAGTGCTACATTTGCGTATGTACTACTTAGAGTTTGGAAATTTACCCAGTCGGATTGCATACGTAAGTTCATATGGGATTTTAGTAGAAACATTTTGATCATTTGTTCTTTCAGAATTCATTTGGTAAATTTGTGTAGCCTTTTTATCGTGTTAGCTTGTGTGCTGGAATGTAAAGTCACGTATTGTGGCCTCATGCATTGTAGCACTGCATTACACAACACAAAATTACACAGGACCGCTTATTTAATTTACAGGCTACGCTTTGTAATTAATTTGTTGAAGTTAATTTAAATACCGTTATACACTTTCAGGTTTGGCGACTCTCTTTATCAGACATCATTATCATAACTACATCACCTGCACTGTCGAGCACTTCAACACAGGCACACAAAACTATGAAGAAAGGCAGTTACTCCAGCCCAGGTTCACTTCGCAAGATTAAATACCGGAAAGTTATATTTGGCGAACCTTTCGCCTACGATGCAGCGTTTTGGGAACTTATAATGATTGCCTATTTCAATAGAGATACCGTCTCGATAGTGAAGCTACGATAGATCCCTTGTATAACAATCTGTCCATGCACTAATTTGCTCACTAAAATTAGGATAAGAATTTTGTATGGTTTTCTTTGTGTACTGTTATTTATATTGAATGATTTCTGATATTTTTTGGAAGTTGTGGCTTATTAGTATGCTACTATTGGGTTCCTGTGAAAGTAGTTTTAGAGTTTGAAGTAATTTCAGTGTTTTTTTTACGTGTTTGTATGTGACATATACAGTAATTCGTTAGTCATTCATCATTAGGACAATTTATCTTTTCTTTGAGCAGTGTGTGATAGTAAGTTTTAGTTTTGTCTAATTTTAGTTACAAATCACCAGTCTGGCTACTAAAACTGAACTTGTCACATTATTTATTGGGACTAGTGTTGTATCTAATAGTGCCATTAACGTAAAAGTACTGCTAAATATTGATAAAAACTGGAAAAAATAATACGAAAAAAGATAGAATTTATTTAGTCATTGAATGAGTAAAATAAATCACAGGAGGAGATAAAATCACAATAACAGACTCTGCCAACTCAAATTTTAAAACGAGTTGATGATGATTTTCAGCCAATAACGAATCGTTCTGAGAACAGATCTCGTAATAGTTAAGTGGAACAGTGTCAACGGAATGAAAGAAATAGATGAGCTCAAACACTGAAACAAATCAATGTCAGAACAAAGAATGAATTTGGCTAAAAAAAGTGTAATGCCAAATAACGTGATCACACGACTAAATGAACAGAATGAGAAACATGATATTACATTTTGCGAAACAGCTGAGCAGGATGAATCATTGAAATTTTGATCATAAAAAGAGAGAGAACAATTGTTCAAGATTTCAGAGAAAGATGAAAAATGTACTTCGAATGTGACAATTTGCCGACTAGTACAGAGCGCACTGAGATGACACATTACCGGTTCAGTTTTCGGAAACATAAAAGTGCAAAATTTTGAAACAATTTACACACAGTCAAATTAAAAGCAGCGAGAAGTAAATAAGTAAAGAATTCGCAGAAATCGAAAAAATGTATCGCTTGCAAGTGGACTGTCTCAGAAAAAAATTTCACTCGCAGGCATAGTAGTGCACACCCGAGATGGAGCAATAAAATGGCTACGAGTACACCAAAGAAAGATAATTTCAATTACAAGTGTTTCCTGACGGTTGGAAAGTTGAAAGTGTTTCGAAATTTTCGCAAAGAAAAAGAAAAAGAAGTCTATTGGTTCACTGTTCTTTAGTGAACATGCACAGTGGTGCGGATAGGGTCCCAAGCTGTTGCAGTGCTGTATCTATCTTTAGTTTTCTGTTTGACTTCTTACTTTTCTACTATCCTTTGCATCTGTCAGAAACCACTCTTTAGCAATCGAACTACCTAGAGAAAAAAGGAGCAGATATAACCTGATATGAATATGTCACCCAAAAGTGACATAATTCCTGATGATGACCAAATTCTAAGTTAATGGTAAGTGAATGGTTTCGAAATTAATAGCAATAAGATAATTATTTGTGGACATCTTTATGTGAGAAATTTGAGAGAACTGATAAAAGACAAAACTGGCGTGGAAGTGTGGCAACACACAACCAACTAAATTTAGTTTTGGCTGTGCAGCTTGAACAGAAATAGGAAAGAATTTCCATTATTTTGTTGCTATTTGGAGATAATTATAGAAAGTGGGGAAAGATTAATCTGGCACAATAGGTATGTGGAGAAAAGTAACTGAGAACTGAAATCGTTTTGCTGATATGTGTCTTTGAGAATGACAAATGATAGCTGGACGAGTCGATGAACTGGACAGTAACTGGTGAGGAAAAGTATTAGGTAATTAGTGAAATGAAGAAGGAACTGGTGAAAGCAATAGTTAATGAGAAATGCATACAGTATGGCGAGAAATGATGAAGAGAGGATTATTAGGTAGTGAGAAATAGACAAAAGAAAGATGTGGGGAAAAGCAGAGAATAATTGGCAAAATTTGTTAGGGATCCTGACATTATGTAGTCAGGAGCAATAGACGGAATTCAGTAAAGAGAAATGTAGAAGTAAAGTGACGTTATGGTTTGTGGAATCAGTAAAAACTGGAAAGTAATGATTACTGTAACGATTTGCTTCAAAAATACTGGAGAAGTATTAGTTAAAAGGAAACATTGAAAGATACGCAACAATAACATAGTTCAATAGGGTAACGAGCGATGAATGCAGATGAAACATAATTTTGTTAATATGCCCATAAAGAGATTATTTGCCCACCAAAAATCTTTATCTACACACAAGAGTAGAGGACTGCACCATGTCGCACATGTGAAACTATGTACTGAGTAAATCTTAGTATGAACTGTGTGAATAGTTGATGAACATTTCTCGTTTTCGTATATTTGAACATTCTTGTATCTAACTGTTCATATTTTTATTATGGAATGCGCAGTGCTATGATTTTTAATTTTGTATTTTGTTACATGTCTTGTGTTGTAAGGTAGAGAACAGAAAATTCGTTATAATAAATGCTATAAAGAAGGAAATGATTACACTCACATAATGAAATGAAAATAACTAATGATTAATTTTAAGGAACATGAAGGGATGAAGAAAACTGAAATGAAAATGTGGAAGCTACCTTTTTTGTCGTAGCGTAGGAAACAAACTTTTTCTTTTCTCCTTTAATTTTCTCGCAGTTTCTAGATACAACGGTATTTAACAAAAACAAAATTTACGGACATAATGGATGTAGTTAAGTTACAATATGCTACGACATGAGATTTTCGGGGTGGAGAAAGACCAGAAGGGTCTACCTTACTTTTCTTTGTCATAGGACAATATTGCAATGATTTTTTGTGTGTGACTGTCTGGTAACTAATGAAATTCTAACATACGTTTTCTTACAGTTAATTCTTCGAATGCATTAAATGATCTTTTCATGTATTAGCCCAACCATCGTTGTTTCCTGCCATTATGATACATAGTTAATTATTTCCCTTGCCTTATATGTGTAGTAGTTGATTTATTGACTGTCCTTGTTTGGGTTAGTAGTGGTTTGTATTCTGTACTTACTTGGATTAACCGTTACAGGTGCAATATTTTATATTTGTTCCATGAACATTTTTCAAACAAAAGTTTTCGATAGTCGATATGTTACGCCACAGAAGTTCTAAGTACAGGCACTACGATCAATCGTAGGTATTATTATTGTCGTTGCGACGGCATCCAAAAAAAGTATCTAGCGGGTGAGTCAGATGTCGGCTACGCTACTGACAAGCGAAGATATGACATAACGTCGTTGCTGCGATGCCTGCTCGTGCCTAATTGTGTTATGCTTAGATAATAGAAGGTTTTAGTGAAATTTCTGTTTATTGGTTTTGGTTAGTTAATTCATTGTTCAAACGAGAATGAGTAAAGTTAATAGTTCACATGGTTTCCACTTCTAATTCTCTACCATTTTCAGTAGTTATATTTATGGCAGAGTAATTTTTGTCATGAAGCACATTTTTCGTATAAGTCATTGTGACTCTTGAGTTATGGTTATCAGTTTTCCTAACACAGTTTCTTAAATGATAAATTACTTTCTGACTTACTGTCAGAGACAGCAAAGGACTTGGAAGAGCAGTTGAACGGAATGGACAGTGTCTTGAAAAGAGGGTATAAGATGAACATCAACCAAAGCAAAACGAGGATAATGGAATGTAGTCGAATTAAGTCGGGTGATGATGAGGGAATTAGATTAGGAGATAAGACACATAAAGCAGTAAAGGAGTTCTGCTATTTGGGGAGCAAAATAACTGATGATGGTAGAAGTAGAAAGGATATAAAATGTAGACTGGCAATGGCAAGGAAAGCGTTTCTGAAGAAGAGAAATTTGTTAACATCGAGTATTGATTTAAGTGTCAGGAAGTCGTTTCTGAAAGTATTTGTATGGAGTGTAGGCATGTATGGAAGTAAAACATGGACGATAAATAGTTTAGACAAGAAGAGAATAGAAGCTTTCGAAATGTGATGCTACAGAAGAATGCTGAAGATTAGATGGGTAGATCACATCACTAATGAGGAGGTATTGAATAGAATTGGGGAGAAGAGGAGTTTGTGGCACAACTTGACTACAAGAAGGGATCAGTTGGTAGGACATGTTCTGAGGAATCACCAATTTAGTACTGTAGGACAGGGTGGAGGGTAAAAATCGTAGAGGGAGACAAAGAGATGAATACAGTAAGTAGATTCAGAAGGATGTGGGCTGCAGTAGGCACTGGGAGATGAAGAAGCTTGCACACGATAGAGTAGCGTGGAGAGCTGCATCAAACCAGTCTCAGGACTGAAGACCACAACAACAACTTTCAATCTCTTTGGAAATTCAGATTTCATCACCGTCTCCACACGAAAAAGATCCATATTTTCTTATTATATGTGTCGCCGTACTGCACAGAGCAGAACACGGTTCCTTACATGGTGAAGCATGATCTGTTTAGAACAGTTGGACGTCCTTGCATTGCACTACACAAGGCTTCTTCTTACCCATTTACCTTACTTAATGCTGTGCTGCATATTTTATGTTCATCATTCCGAGCAGTGCCAAGTTTCCGTTGCCATTGGTAGGCCACATAAATTTGTTAGGGATATTTACAGTAGAGTCGAAATAGTAACATCGCTGATAGTTAGATGATAATTTTCAAAATTCATTACCAGGTCAGTTTGGATAAAATGGAGTTTAAATGTCTTTTCAAATGCGAGTACCTATATTTTTCAGAGTACGGTACAGTGTTACATTCACATGTGCGGCATTCAGTGTTTGGAAATTCATTCAGTCTGGGTAATTTAGAAGAAACCTTGCGGATATGTATTGTTGGTAAATTATATAACATTTTTATCCTGTTAACTTGTGTGTTATAAATGCGGGTCACGTATTGTGCAATCACGCGTTGTTGCAAAGCTAACTGGCTTTCTGAAGTATTTTTTTTTCACTTAATTCTAAATATTTTTGGGTTGCGCAGACTTTCAGTGAAGTGGCCGTATGAACGTCCAAAACTACTTGTCACAGTTGATGGACAGTGATATTTAAGTTCTTGTTTGTCACGATAGCGTGGCGAGATCGTAATTCGATAAATTCGTAATCTTCATTTCTGTGCTTATTTCTGCCATTGGAGGTTATGTGAGGTGGCTTATGGATACGATAACATTTTATTTGTAGGCCACGTCTCTCAGTAAGGTACACGTGTTGGACAAAAATGCTGGAACAGCAACAATTGCGTGCTTTAACGTATGTGCACAATCTTGCCAAGCCTGTAGATTGCGTTCTTGTATCCATTCCCGCAGTGTCCTCAGAACTTTGCAAGCGTCGGACGTGATTAGAGCGGTGCTCTGTGTAGCTGTGGGTGCGTTACGTCGGAGCGAAGTGAATCTGAACTTAAGAAAACTGTTGGTGCTCGTGCAGCGAGCGCTTCCGTAACCAAGGGAGCAGAAGTGTTTGGTGTTTCAGGAGGCAAGGTATCGATGTTTTATACCGCATACAGGGAAAGGAGAAAAGCAGACAAAAGTATGTTGAGTGGTCGTAGCAGACTTCCATTAAAGAGGATTGCGACGAAAACTAACGGGACGATAGCTGCGAAAGCCAATTTCGCTCTCAGGAAACGCATCAGCACAAAACAAACGAAGGGATCTCCACACCTCTTATACATGTACGCACTGAGGGCCTTTACGCAGAAAATGCCGCATCGAAAGTTGATGCGATGATAGTAAGGAATTGCGTCAATTTGAATCTCGTGCGCCGACACAAAAATGAACTTGCTTCAGGCAGTAACGATCCTACTGAAAAAGCGGTAGACCTATTGAAATTAAATTCTACGCCAGAATCGTTACACATCAACAGATTTGAGCAGCTATAGCGATAAAAGATTGTGTCCACTTCCGCATGTAATGGTACCAATAGAATTTTATCAGCTGCCAAATGGAAAATTAAATCACCTTCATAAAAAGAAACGACGAACGGGACAGTAGGTCAATCGCTAATAAAGGCATGGGTGTATGTATTCTCGAGAAACCGAATCGTCGTATTGTTCGTTGCTGGACAGTACACGTGGCTGAAGACATAAACCTGTGCTACGACTGAGCTCTGCAGACATGCAGACTGCGTCGCTCATTTAGAACCAATCTCTATTCGCTACGATGCAAGAGATTCTGTAGCGAAAGAAGACAAGTTCTCAAATGAACTAATAAAATTTAGAGCTAGTATAGTGGAGCAAATAAGACTAGGATATTACATTGATTCATTAGACATTTAGAAGGTAGCTGAGGGCGAAATGTCTCTCCAACAGCACAACGGCGAAGCTTCGCACTATAAAATTGCACAATAAATCTCTCTATTGATAGTAAGAATTATATCCTTTATTCTAAAATTGACATAAACCAAAGATTTTAAATTGTTTGTCTCTGCTTAAATGGAGGAGCACATACACAATTTTTTGATATTTGGGAACGTAGTTTTCCTTTTATTTAAAACGTATAATTTTGAAGGTGTGCGTGTGTATGTTTGCAAAAGCTGCAACCACTCATAGAAACTGATGAGCAATTCCTGATATTCTATCAATACACAATATAACGTAAGGAATGAAACATACGGCGTATTTAGCAAACCAGGCTTCTATCGTCAGATGTGTAATCCGATACTATCCACAAAACAAACCTTGCACTTCTCGTAAATTCTAATGTGGAAGAACTGAAAACAAAAGTAGAATATAATGAGCTTAGAAATGATGCAGTGAGCAGTCTCAAAATACTTAATAATTCGAAACCTCTTCAAGCCTACACCATTGCATGCGAATACACAGACTCACACTGACGCACGGAATGTTAAAACACACACCATCTAACTCACATCAAATCGTAGAGGACAATTCAACAAAGCAAGCAAACAGGAATGGCTTTACCGTTACTCTTGCACATCGTACAGTCTATTAAAAAAAACAATCAAACAAAAGCAATTTTATCCGTCAAATAAATCTCCGGTATCAAACATGTCTTATTGCGAACAGAAATGGAATAGGAATGGCCGACTTCCTTTCGGGCAAGCTACCATATGGCATACTCTACCGTCAGGGCACAAGCTAAGCGGATGGCCAGCCGCTCACCAACGAATGTGTTTGCGATGCAGTGGCTGATCGAACACTTGGCGAAAGTATTAGAGTCGATACCCATTGAAGCTGGGTGATATCTCAGAGGTAGTTGTAAAACAACACTTTAATAAAAGAAATAAAAATAAAAAAAGGGACACAACATGAAGAAGTTACGCAAATTGGTCACAAATTGATACTCATCCAAGTATCGACGGGAAATGCAAAATTATATGTATTGGCGGCTGATAGATAAATGTGTTACCCTGCAACGCAATTGGTCCATGGAATTGACAAGGATAGTAAACAGGGGAAAGGTCGATACCGGAGAATAATGTCTTTGAGAATTTCATTCCGTATATCCAGTTGGACAGTAATACGCCTCGCAGTCAGGCGCGTGAACAATATACGCAGATGTCAGCATTACAGAAAACACTGGTAGTCGGGCTCAGAGAAGGCGGTTTCAGTGATCGACTTTTGAGTGGGAGAGATGCCACTATTCGACGATGGTGGCAGGAATGGATGACCCGTGTCCGAACACGACGTCAAGAAGGACGCGCTCGACCTAGAGGGGCGGCAGAATGTGAGGAGCGAGCAATCGTCAGAGCCGCGAGTTCCTCATTGTCATTGATGGTACGTGCGACTGGTACTTCAGTGACGACAAGGACCACCAGTAGGAAGCTTGCAGAAAGGGGTCTGAGCTCGCAGTGCCCCTGTGCCGGCCTCTGTACACCGACGTGGCCGTTTGTAGTGGAGTCGGGCACATTTGACCTGCAACTCATTGGCTGGAGTAGACTTTATACGTAAATTGAAGATGCAGGGAGGATAAGTAAAGGAAGTGGAAGGGATTACTGATGTCAGCTGCATCGGGAGATAATGCGGAGTCAGCGGCGAAGATTGATAATGTGCACCGGACTATGATTCGAACCAAGCATATCCTGCTTACTAGGCAGGTGTGTTGACGACTGCGTCACGCAGGACACAGTGTTGTTGCAATTGCGCGGACTATCTCAGCATGCCTCACTGCCGTCCGAAATTTCCTTAATGATCCCCACTCTGAGACACCTGCAGGAGGTCGGGTGTACTTGTGCATCCGCGCTTAAGAAGGTGAATCGACTGCCTATCTAGGCGAATCATATGAATGCGCGGTGTCTGTTCTTTCGGACATGTCCGAAAGAACAGATACCATGCTCTCATATAATGGAGTAGACATGTCCCGATTGATCAATCCCGCTTGCATCTGAGCCCCTATTTCAAAAGTGGAGAGCGGCGGGATATCAACCTGACTGCCGTCCCCCTTAGGCCCCAACTACCAAAACTGATTGTTTGTTGTAACATTCCATTTCATTGCAGGACCCCTTTGGTTGCCATGCGCAGCACCCTTACAGCGCAGCGATACGCCGACGATATTCTACCCCCTGTTCTGTTACACTTCATGAGAAGACATCGTGGGGCTAGATTTCAGCAATATAATGCTGATCCACCCATGGCGAGAGTTTCTACTGCTTATCTCCGCGAATGTCAGATGCTAGCTTGGCCACCAAGGTCGCCGGATTTCTCCCAATTGAGAAATTTTGAAGCATTAAGGACAGGGCCCACCAACCATCTATCGTTTTTGACGATCCGGCGCACCTGTTGCACATAATTTGGGACGCCATCCCTCAGGAGAACATCCAACATTTCTCTCAGTCACTGTTGAGCCGAGTAGCCGGTTGCATAAGGGCCAGAGGTGTACCAACGCGTTACTGGCTTGCTCAATTTGTGAAGCTCTTTCTTGCAATCATTTGTTTGACTGTACATGTACAATCACATCTACCGATATCAGCCACGTTCGAATAATTCCTTCGTGGTGCGCCGCTTTTTGTTTTTCTTTTTGTCTCAAAGTGTATTATGGATCTGCGAAACAGATGGCTGGAATGGAAGAGCCAAGAGACAGGAAACTTTCAATTTTCCGCCACTGTTTTCACCATCTATGACAGTTATCAGGGTAGAAATATTTATAGATACCGGAAGAGTGTAAAACCCATATTACAGCAGAATTTTACATAATCTTTGCATATTGGTAACTTGCTAATTGAAGCGGTAGACGCATATCTGTTGTTGATAAAAACAACTTAATTGAAGAAAATAGCTGTATAAATGGTTCAATACAGACAGTGGATAACAGCTATGAAATTTATCACTGTATACGTCTATGGTATCATAATGAGTATTTACAAAGACCCGGCCGCAGTAATGTTGGCATAAAGCCTTTGTCTAAAAGCTTCTATCGGCGGTGGAAACAAGATAACCCCACTGCCGACTGATAAAACTAGCTACTGCGTCAGAGCGCTCTAAATGCGCAACTACGAACTACTAATTGGTACGTCCACCAGGAGAAAGCGCGGCTTGGTTCACTTGTTATTGCGGCAGCCTTAATTATTAGCATGGACCCACGACAGCGCCGTTTAAAAAGAGACGAAAGGGAAACTAAGAATGGAAAATTGTGAACCAAGTCCTCGGATTAGTAAAATCGTATGCGAGGGGTTCTGTTTAACCTGTACACTGAAGAAGCAATGACGGAAACAAAAGATAGCTATAGCAACGGGATTAAAAGTCTGATTGAAAGGATATCAATTACTAGATTCACTGATGACATTCCTATCCTCAGTAAAAGGAGGAAAAAACTACAGGATCTGGCTCAAATGGCTCTGAGCGCTATGGGACTTAACATCTATGGTCATCAGTCCCCTAGAGCTTACAAGGGAACCTCCTCATCGCACCCCCCTCAGATTTAGTTATAAGTTGGCACAGTGGATAGGCCTTGATAAACTGAACACAGATCAATTGAGAAAACAGGAAGAAATTATGTGGAACTGTGAAAATATAAGCAAAATATACAAACTGAGTAGTCCATGGGCCACATAAGCAACATCATGGACGAAGTGTGGTTAGAAGCGCCGTGGTCCCGTGGTAGCGTGAGCAGCTGCTGAACGAGAGATCCTTGATTCAAGCCTTCCCTCGACTGAAAATTTTACTTTCTTTATTTTTGCATAGTTATTATCTGTCCGTTCGTTCATTGACATCTCTGTTCACTGTAATAAGTTTAGTGTCTGTGTTTTGCGACCGCACTGCAAAACCGTGCGATTAGTAGACGAAAGGACGTGCCTCTCCAATGGGGACAGAAAACATTTGATCGTAAGGTCATAGATCAACCGATTCCTCCACAGGAAAACACATCTGATATATTCTGTACGACACTGGTGACGGCATGTGCGTCACATGACAGGAATATGTTGTCGACCCACCTAACTTATACACTTGGCGAATGGGTAAAAAGATTCTTCTACCTTGCCCGATTTAGGTTTTCTTGTGGATGTGATAATCACTCCCAAAAAAGTGATGAAAACAATAAGAGTTTGTCACATAAACTGAAAATAAAAAATTAAAATTTACACTTGTTGGAAGATTTGAATCTAGGACCTTTCGTTCCGCAGCTGCTCACGTTACCACGAGACCACGGCGCTCCTCCGTTTTATCGTCTTTATTGTTGCTTATATTCCCTTGAACTACTCAGTTTGTATATTTTGTTTATTTTTTCACAGTTCTACACAACTTCTTCCTGTTTTCTCAATTGATCTGTGTTCAGTTTTTCAAGGCCTATCCACTGTGCCAACTTATAACTAAATCTGAGGGGGGTGCGATGGGGAGGTTCCCTTGTTAGAACTACTTAAACCTAACTAACCTAAGGACATCACACAACACCTAGTCATCACGAGGCAGAGAAATACAGGATCTGTTAAATGAAATGAAAGGGCTAATCAGCACATATTAAACAGTGAGAGTAAACCACACAAAGACCAGAGAAATGGCGGGTGGCAGAAACACTACTGACCGGAAGTTTATCATCAAGGTTGGAGACTGCGTATTGTAGTAAATGAAGAAATTCATTGTGCGGCTGGTCCCGGCGGAGGTTCGAGTCCTCGCTCGGGCATGGGTGTGTGTGTTTGTCCTTAGCATAATTTAGGTTAAGTAGTGTGTAAGCTTAGGGACTGATGACCTTAGCAGTTAAGTCCCGTAAGATTTCACACACATTTGAACATTTTTGAATAAATTCTGCTACGTTGGAAGCAAAGTAATATGATAGGTGAATGAAGGACAGAATAAGGAGCAAATTAGCAGAGACGAGGTCGTTTCTCGCCATAGGAATTCTACCTGAGCCAAATCTGAATTCTAAACTGAGCAGGTTCTGGAAGTGCCTGGAACATATCAGCGATTGGAAGTGATTCATAGGCTGTCGGAGACCTGAGAAAACGGAAATGGAAATGATGTTACAGAAGGGTGAGGAAAACTGAGTGATAAGATACGAGCAAATCCTCCGCAGAATCGGGGAACGAGTGGAACATGTGGAAAACACTGTCTAGGAAACGGGGCAGATGATAAGGTCCGTGCTGAGACGTCAGCCAATAACTTCCATTGTATGACGATGAAAAAGCTTCCGTTTGAGGGTGTTGCTGCAGCGTATATGAAACGTAGTGCGACTCCGATGCGGGTATGTAAGCACTGACATTTAGGTAAGGTAGACTGTGTGATCGAAAGTATCCGGACACGTGGCTGAAAACGACTTACAAGTTCGGGGCACCCTCCATCCGTAATGCTGGAATTCAGTATGGTTTTTGCTCACCCTTAGCGTTGATGAGAGCTTCCACTTTCGCAGGCATACGTTCAATCAGGTGCTGGAAGGTGCCTTGGGGAATGGCAGCCCATTATTCACGGAATGCTGCACTGAGGAGAGGTATCGATGTCCGTCGGTGAGGCCAAATGCTCGATCGTCCTGAAAGACGCAATCAGCATCCCTGAATTGGTCTTCAACAGTGGGAAGTAAGAAGGCACTTAAAACATCAACATAGGCCTGTGCTGTGATAGTGCCACGCAAAACATCAAGGGGTGCAAGCCCCCTCCACGAAAAACTCGACCACACCATAAGACCACCGCCTCCGAATTTTACTGGTAGCACTGCACACCCTGGCAGATGACGTTCACCGAGCATTCGCAATACCCACACCCTCCAATCGAATCGCCACATTGTATACCGTGATTCGTCACTCCACACAACGTTTTTCCACTGTTCACTCGTCCAATGTTTACGCTCCCTACACCAAGCGACGTGTTGTTTTGAATTTACCGGCGTGATGCGTGGATTATTAGCAGCCGCTCGACCATGAAATCCAAGTTCTCATTTCTCGCCTATCTGTCATAATACTTGCAGTGGATCCTTGTGCAGTTTGGAACTCCTGTGTGATGGTCTGGATAGATGTCTACCTATTACACATTACGACCCTCTTCAACCGTCGGTGGTCTCTGTCAGTTAACAGACGAGGTCGGCCTGTACGCTTTTTTTGCTGTACATGTCCCTTGACGTTTTCCCTTCATTATCCACATCGGAAACGGGACCTAGGGATGTTTAGGAGTGTGGAAACCTCGCGTACAGACTTACACCACAAGTGACACCCCATCACGTGTCGACGCTCGAAGTCCGTGAGTTCCGTGGAGCGCCCCATTCTGCTCTCTCACGATGTCTAATGACTACTGAGGTCGCTGATGTGGAGTACCTGGCGGTGGGCGGCAGCACAATGCACATAATATGAAAAACGTATGTTTTTGGGGGTGTTCGTATAGTTTTGATCCGATAGTGTATATTGCGTGTAAGGACCACAAAGATAAGGTAGGGGAAACTAGATCTCATACGGAGGCATATAGACAGTCGTTTATCCCTCGCCCTGTTTGCGAGTGGAACAGGAAAGGAAACGTCTCGTACTGGTACGGGGCACCCTCTGCCACTGCCGGACCGTGGATTTCCGAACATTTATCGAGGAATAGATGTAGCAGAACGCCTCAACTTCGGCTACTTCGTGATCCGCAATTCTGATGTTGAATTTCATACCGTTCTTATATCTGCTACTTCTCATTAGACATACTGCAGTCTTTCATCGATTTATTCTCAATTATACTCTTCCCGTGTTTCATCACATAAACTTCTTATCACGTTTTCATCTCCTTAAAAATCTTCCTTTTAGACATTTCAACATTAATTTCTAACAGTCTGTCACCTAATTTCACTGTTCCTGCGGTTTTGTATAAAACGTCTGTAGCTATCTTACCGGTTCGGTCAGACACGGAGCAACTAAAATGGACTGGATCATAGTTTCTCCGACCACGTTTACATCTATCAGTATATAATGCTTCACAGGTTTTCTCAGATCACTTTTAGGATATCCAATCCTTATGTCTATACCACTCACAGGAAACTCAACGGTACTTTCAACCTTAGTTAAATTATAAAGACTTTCCAGTGCAACGGAAAGACGTGGTTCCAAAAGGCACTACACCACCATATTTCATAGTTATGAATCTACTACTGCTTCGGATTTCGCAGTGATTCTCTTCCGATAAGAAATCTTCCTCCACCTCGTGAATGCAGAATTTTTTTATTGTTCTTCTTTGACTGTAATCGTTAAACACCATTCAATAATAAATATTTCTAAACCCCTGCCCATTTAAATTTTTCATCTTCTCATATACCTGGCATAAATCGGCGTTAAAACGTAAGTCCCTCCAACCAGCCAAAATCCGCATACAATGACACATACTTAATCAGCCAGTAATTGTTCTTATCTTGGACATTCGTCGTTACTTCCTGTCCATTCCGAAACAAAGTACCTTCAGCTTAGCATTACTATTAGCAAACCCTTTTCCATTAACGACCACATTCACTGGCTCATCACTACAAAACTACAATTACTGTCTGCCTCATATGCTGCATTAACTTCAAATAAAACCACATTGGCACTTGCCACCAGTGTGAATGCCTGTCACCACTACCACCAAACGCTTTGCATCCATTTCTACCACATCTCCTTCTTCATTCAATTCAACTGAACTAGACGCTTTTGCAAGCTCCAAATTATTTTCACTTTTATTGCCAACAATTTAACGCACTTATTCAAACTAGTTAAATCAACTGTTTCTAGACTGTCACCTGACGCAGTCTCAGGAATACAGCGTAACTGACTACCGTAGCCGTCAGACCCATATTACGATCCCCCACATTAATTTCATTAACTAGCCTCCTCACACCACAAATCACTTTATTATATCAAACATGTTGCCATATCCTAAGGACTCTGAATCAACGTCTACACTTTCACTAATCTTTACCTCCGTTAAAGTGTCCTTATTTTGATAAGAATACCCATGCTTAAGCCCCCTTCCCTATCATAACTATTCCATTTCAATCTGTTCCACCCATTCCACATATCGCTAATTAACACTTCATCCATGTGACATACGGTAATACTGCTTCTGCTTACACAGCCGTTCCGTAATTTCTAATCTTAGTCATATTAATTGCTTGGTTTATTTTCCCACCCCAGGCAACAGTTCAGACAAACTTCAGTTTCGGCTGCCTCTTTCTTTCAGGATTATCATAGAGTTCATATTTCAAACTCTACTTCTATCATTCGTTTCATAGTTATTTGGTCATCATTATTGGGAACTGTTAATTTGGAAATTGTCTTTGTTGTGTGAAACTCTGTCACCGTCGGTAGGAATCTGTCGAAAACATTTACTTTTCTGAGTTCCTCATCACAAAACTCCGTCATACTTTGCTTGTTTGTCCTGTGTACTGAACCAATGAAAAACTCTTTCTATAGGCAAACTTGCTTCGTCTGGCTCCAATACTCCTACAAAAACTGCTGTTCAAATTGCTCGCTAATTTCGATATCAGATGAGTGCTGATTCACCCACGTTTTATCAGAACCCTCTAGCAGCCTCTTTACAGACTTATTGTAGAGTCACTACATATTCCAAGCATCATGACAAGATACCAAGAAATCCGCACCATGATTTTTGTTATTGTTGTGACTTGGCGAGACAGCCAAGCCACTACGAGGTAGCCGAAAGGCACGCGTTTAAGCTCACGCAGGCTGGCGTGAGGTCTGGAACAGTTAAAGGAGTTGAGTCTATTACAAAAAGTACGTAGCTTCTGAAATACTTAACATTAATCCATAATTGGTGAACATCGGTCTGACGGTACATGCATCACAAGATAAATAGCAAATGATAATGGCGCCTTGCTAGGTTGTAGCAAATGACGTAGCTGAAGGCTAGGCTAACTATCGTCTCGGCAAATGAGTGCGTAATTTGTCAGTGAACCATCGCTAGCAAAGTCGGCTGTACAACTGGGGCAAGTGCTAGGAAGTCTCTCTAGACCTGCCGTGTGGCGCCGCTGGGTCTGCAATCACTGACAGTGGCGACACGCGGGTCCGACGTATACTAACGGACCGCGGCCGATTTAAAGGCTACCACCTAGCAAGTGTGGTGTCTGGCGGTGACACCACAGATATTACCAGAATTTATTTGACATTTACATCAAGAAGGAACATAAACGTTAGCATATGCGCAACTATTCGCTGTTTGACACGTAAGAGCTGTCATTTCCTGTCCCTTCCACTGCTTCCTGTTGCGAATCATCCGTATCTGGAGCTGTAGCAACGCTGACCCCACACAGTGTGACGTTCAGCCACCTGTGCACCACTGGCAACGTGGTCCTGCACTTTCACTCACTTCCACCGAGTAATTCATTTTATTTTAACTTACCTATGTCGTCCTTAAGTGGATGTGCAACTCCGGATATCTCAAATTGTGTATGGTAGAGCAGCACTGCTCCGAAAATGTTTATGACGAAGCAGAAGCACTCCGAAAAACAAAGTGTTCAAATAAAGTGAGAAAACGTATCATAAAATTCAGGCAAAGACAGGAACAGGAGAAATCGGTGGTCAGTGGCGACTGGTGGAAGGCGGAATAGGAATTGAAAGATGCGACAATGGGAAGATGGGAATGCGGGAGAGGTCAGACTCTCGTGACATAGACGATACAAATCTTTAATAGAACCTTCTTAAACGCAACATTTTTGTATTGCATAATTAGATGAATAACGTGCATGATGATACTGGTGAATAACTTAAGTGTACCAACGATTATACCAAGCGTCGTACTAAAGGCCGCTCCCTTGAAAATTTTTGTTCCTAAATAAACAAATTCTGAGGTATCTGTTCAGTAATCCACAAAAACGACGTACAGCTCTATTTCAAAAGAAAGGGTAGTATTGGATGAGTAAACTGTATTTTCTCAAATAGTAACGTGCTTTAGTTATGTAACATGAAACATTTTGTTTGGGTATGTCAATGACATTGTTACATGGAGCAAACTGTGATTACTCGAAGTAACTTTAACAAAATTCGTATCTAAGCCTTGCATGTCGGTAATCTTCACGTAGGTACATATGTGACGATATTCGTGAACTCGGCATGAGGAGCTACGCACAAAGTACGAGGAGACGACTAATGACGCGAAGTCTGTAGGAAGAGTGATGAATGGAAAGTTTAAGTCCTTCCCCAGGAACTGAGCAGTTAGCTATCGTCACTGCGTTTCACTATGTAATGTATTTTTCGTACAATCTGTTCTTCATAAACTGCGTCTTGACTAGGGCATTTTTGCAATTCTTAAAATCTTTAACAGGGAAATGCTGTTGCCGGTTGCTCCAGTTGTGTTTCTCCTATAGGTAACTTGTGTGTGTGTGTGTGTGTGTGTGTGTGTGTGTGTGTGTGTGTATGTGTGTGTGTGCGTGTGTGTGTTTAGGCGGTAAACAACGACCTACTTGCTCCTTTGTAAGAACGGACTAAAACTAAAGTAACTGATATGTATAAATAAAAAGTTTTGTAGAATCAAAAGTATTTATAATGTCCCACTTCCTGTCTGTCATTATATATCACTTTACTTTACTCTCTTCCTAAGAGAATTAAAAGTAACTCTAACTAAATAAAAGGCTGGTTCGTGCAGACAAAGAGAGAAAAAATGTTCCTCGCTCTACTGCCCAAACAAACCCAGTAGCATCCTCTATGGAAGAAATTAGCCACATGAAATATATCGAAAGGTATGGATTCGGAGCGCATCACTCGCTGCATATTTAAAAGCGGAGTACATGCATCTGTGCGGCACTTCGTGTGCGATGATAGCTGCTATCGTAAAGTGTCAGAAATTTTTGCAACTATTCTGCAGACAGCAACCGCAGATCTATACAAGTTGTGCCTTTTTTTTCATAAAATGCGTTTTCAATACTGCCGTGTCCTCATAGTCCGTTACAAAAATGGTTCTAATGGCTCTGAGCACTATGGGACTTAACATCTCAGGTCAGCCGGCCGGGGTGGCCGAGCGGTTCTAGGCGCTACAGTCTGGAACCGCGCGACCTATACGGTCGCAGGTTCGAATCCTACCACGAGCATGGAAGTGTGTGATGTCCTTAGGTTAATTAGGTTTAAGTAGTTCTAAGTTCTAGGGGACTGATGACCTCAGAACTACTTAAACCAAACCAACCTAAGGACATCACACACTTCCATGCCCGAGGCAGGATTCAAACCTGCTACCGTAGCGGTCGCGCGGTTCCAGACTGAAGCGCCTAGAACCGCTCGGCCACACCGGCCGGCTAGAGCCCCTGTACTAAAGGCACTTGAAACAAACATTTTCATGTTGACAGTTATAACCAGTCAGTTTCCTAGGAGGGCCCTCAGAAAATTCTTAATGAACTATTTATTTTCTCATTTGTGTCAGTTTTTGCTGCAACGGGGTGTCGGCTTAGTTCTTTATTATCGGAACACTGTCTCAGTGTTTTGGAAAAAATAAGTGATGCACGAAAAGAGATACACTGTCTTGATTTTCCTGGAAAATGTGAGATTTAGCACTTACAAAATTTTCCATTTCCGTGCACATTCGCTACCGAACAGAAATTTGTTGTGTATCTTCTTTTCCTCTACCAGTCTTACATTATTACTAACATTTCTGGAAAGACTGCACGTTACTTCTGGCAGTAACTGCAAGCTCTGCATAGGCAACCCTACCCTTGATTGCAGAACTGACTTTAGCCAAGGGCCCCCACACTGTACTTATCCGTGCTTCAGCTATAGTTTTCAATGGAAACTACAAAGGATGAGTGGTACATTTTGCTGTCGAAATAGTGCCCTTCATATTTCGTCGCTGACATGGCTATTACACATGATTTTCATCGGTTCAACGTGTCTCATATTTTATAAGAAACATGTTCTTACCATGCGAAAGAGGTGTGCCAGGGAATATGAAATTTATGGATACAGTAGCGTCCAGGGCGCACGGAAGGCGACTTTCATGTTAACGCTCCTGTCGTCCTGCTACTGATATTGCTTTCGGGAATATCGCTTCACAAAGCCACGAGAATTTTCAGTATTTGTGTAGCACATCGGTAGGCCCCCCTATCAGCTTACTGACTGCCCCTTTCGAATTGTTTTTCGTTTACACATAGACTGATTTATTTTAATTCTTTGAATTTTCTCAGTTCGTATAAATCTATATTGGTTGCGTCAAATCTTTTCTTCAGATGCAAAAGTTGCTATTCAGCTATAAACAGTTTCTGGAGGTGAAGAGGCGAAAACACTCAAAGGAAATAGTTCTGGCACTGTGTCCTCTGGTAAGTAATGACAGAATCTCGCAGGTCTTTTAGTTAGTATTTTTATTTCATAAATGCCCGAATTATATTCTCATTTAGACTACCATAGTGGTAGCATTCCTAACAGTCGAAATAAAACACACAAAATTAAGGAAGACATATTATCAAAGAAAAGAAGACAAACTATAATTTTTGAATTAAGTAAACTTTTTCCATTCCAGAGTCCAAAGCTCTACTGTCAAAGATGATTTCTGCATTTTAAAGAAAAAGTAGTTTTTCAGGGCCTGACTAAACCACCTGGAAATTTCAGTCCCATTCTTACTCATCAAAAGTTCAAAACCCATATGTATAAAAATGTGTACATATATCCGTATGTATACATACAGGGTGTCCCAGAAATGTTGCAATGAACTTCGAGGTGTTAGACGGGTCTTGAGGAACAGATCGAGAACTGGGGACCGTCGTCCGAGTCATACGACGATGTCACAGAGGCCGAAGTTATAGGCGCCGGGGCCTGCTACTACACCACCCCATCGACAGCAAGCATTTCTTAGTACGCTGACTATTCATAAGCGGAACGTCTTGTAGTTTTGTTTGTTATTTGGTGTTGCGACTGCCATGATCGACATTGGAGAGGATGGAGGCAGTTGCCGCATAGAAAGGCCTTGTCTCTTACGAACGTGATACTTTGTTGTCTCGGTGGATGACGGTTATGGACATAGGTTTCCATTTTCAGTGCATTATTCTCCTAGAACCCTCTAAAATCTCAATGCTATCAGTATATGGTAGAAAAATAAACTGCTGATGGGAACTCGTGTCCGATACCGTCGTCAACCAAAGCAACGCAGAGAGCATCGCATTCACAGGAGACATGGCCTGACTGCGCAGCAGCTAGCCCCATCTTCTCCGCTGGCGATCGTGGCAGTCAGTCGCTATCACTGAACAACAAATAACTGGTATAGACATTCCTCCTCGGTCCGTCAGAGTGCAGCGTCAAGTTTTCTGCGAAAGAGGTGGCGTAGTGGCAGGCGCTGGCGCCCGTAACTTAGATACTATGTAGTGTCGTTGAATGATGTTTCCGGATACAGGTTCTTATCCTCGATTTTTTCTTCAAGACACCCTCTACAACACCTCGAAGTTTGTCGCAACATTTCTAGGACACCCTGTATACGTTTGTATGTATGTTTCGCATCTCCTTCTAAACCACTGGATCATTTTCAGTAACACTTGGTAAACATTTCACATACAGTCTGCGAAGAATCGCTGTTGGAGTAAGAATCAGTTAAAAATCAGATGATTTGAGACAGGAATGGAAAGTTGTAGCCAACGACGCACGAATACTCATACTATTCATCCAATATTTGAGAATGAGAGCACTTAGTGATATGCAACGAACTTTATACATAATTTCCAAGCCTTAGGAAACGTTTTCCTGGTGACAGCTTTCTTAAAAATGAAAGATAAGGAAACTACTGCTTATTACAATTTCTCTGTTAATGTAGTAAAACTGCTGCTTCATCCATGACGGTATAAAGTATTATTAATTCACTGCTAAGTGTATTCGCGACTTCAGTTGTACAGAAACTATAAAGTATCTTACCACACCTGCCCATCTCAAGCCGCACCACCTAACTAGATTCTTCACAACGCTATCTTGTCCATTCAATACGCCATGTATGTGAATACTTCGTAAATGTGAAAAGTGCGTACATATGTAAAGCCACAGATAAAAAACTCCCCCTAAACCAAACCACAATTCACACACAATCAACGTACTATTGGGATAGAACTAGTGTGCGGGTAAGGACCAGCAAACTCATATTAGGGTAGGGGTAAAATGTGGAGAGAGAAAGGGAGAGGAGCAGACGGACAGGTGGGGAGGAGGAGATGGACACAGAGAGGGGAGCAGGAAATGGACAGAGAAAGGGAAGAGGAGGAGGTGGACAGAGAAAAGCGCAAGAGATGAACAGAGAAACGAAAGAAGAAGAGAAGGGGAGATAATGGAGCCAGAGGTCGCCGGAGACGGACAGAGAGAAAAGGGAGGAGATGATGAACAGAGAGAGGGACAAGGAGGAGGTAGAGAGCGTGTGAAGGACATAGTGGGGTAGAAGGTCTTCTACTGAGGAACCAGAGATGGAAAGGAAAGAGGAGTAAATTGACGGAGTGTGGAGGAAAAGATGGACAAAGAAAGGAAACTCGAGGATGTGTACAGAGAGGTAGGAGAGAAGGAGATAGACAGAGACAGGAAAGAACAGAATTAAAAAGAGAGATGAGAGAAAGACATGGATAGAAAAAGGAATAAGATCGACAATGAGAGGAGAAGATGGAGGAGGAGAAGGGGTGAGGGAGAAATGATGGACTGACAGAGGGATGTGGAGGAGATGAACAGGGTGAGGGGAACAGAGGAGAGGCGGTGCAGACTGGCTTTGAGGGGGTTGAGGAGATGTACTGAGGAGGAAGGAGCAGATGGACAAAGGGAGGAGGGCTCTGTGGAAAGGGGAGAGGAGGAGATCTACAGAGGTAAACGAACGGCGGTACTGGACTACAGACGACTGGAGTAAATATGTACTCGGGCAGTGCCTGGTTCTCAGCTAGATCACTTACAAAATGCAAAAATCTCACTACCATAAATTAGTTCTCTCATCAGCCAACACACATTTCGAGTGATTTGTTAAAAGTCCTGAATGTGGTTTATATATTGCGGTTCCGCTAAATACAAGCAATGAGAAAGGTTTTCTGAATTATCATTTCTTGTTCGTTTCTTTCCTTCATTCCTCGTTTGTTAATAACATGTCCACTCTCGTTTCCCTCTGCAAATCATAACTGTACGCTGAAAACTTTCGTTTATAATTATGTGTGAGATGAATTAGTCCGCATACCGCCAAATCAAGTGTCAGTTTATAAACTCGTACATAAAAATAAAACAAATGAAGTTATATGTATATTTATAACTATCAGTTCTGAGATTTCCGCAGTAGTATTTGCATGGAAATAATGTTTTTCTTTCAGGCAACTTCTGTTGACTAAGTTGCAGCATGGAAGAAAGCGTCACAACTTTCAGTTCTAAGTTTCTTTCCGTTATTCTTAAATTGTAGATACTGTGCCAGGAGATACTCTGCACCGAGTTATCGACATCTAAAAGGGTGACAGCCTTTCATCCGTTCAGTAGTACAGCAGAGGAAAATGTTGAAAGTTCTGGTTACCTGCGAGCCAGAAAGAAACGAGCTTAGCATGTGGCCGAATAGAGGATGGCGTGTTTGAATGGACAAAGTGATCGTTCTGTGGAGTCTAGTTGGGCGGTGCGGACTGAGATGTGCGGGTGTGGTGGTATGCTTTATACCTCTGTACAAATGAAGTCAGAATCTGCTGTTTCCCTTTTCAGACAGTGTCTGACTAATTTCAAATTCTACTGCAAGGTTTCTTCACATTGTTTTCGGGAAAGTAGTGAAAGCTTTCCATGCTGCGATGTTACATATGTGGCTTTGTAGAGTGGGTGACTTACGAAGCACGATACAAAGTCGGTTTTCCAGTAATCTATCAGAACGTTAATGTACCTAAACTTGTCACCTTCCCATTAATCAGCTTTTCAGTATTTCCTGAGGTAGACAGAGTACCTTTTATTCCAATATTTGAAGAGTTTTTTCGTTGAGTACTACGTGCTATATGCGCGTATTATATGTATGCGATGGTGGGTTAAATGTAGTAATTACTTTTTTCTAATCAGATACTTAATCATTTGAGATTTACTATCACTATTCTCATGTCTTTACGGTAGAGTGGCAAATGTATGAAGCTGTTTGACGTAGTATGCATTTGGATACCGCATTGACTTTTTTTATGAAACCGAAAGAACGTCAGTCGCTGCCTGTATTTTAGGAGCTGGGAGGTGACCACTTATAATACCTGACTGCTTTATATCTTCCATTACATCACTCCGGATGATAAGGTTAAGTTAAAAACAATGGTTCGAGTGAGCCACATGAGCACAGATTTGCTACAGCAACAGTTGCTAACACACTACTCATGTGAATTCAGATGCTTGTGACGACTTCATTGGTTCACAATTCATTTACCTATTACTTGTCCCACTTATAAATATGTTGTGCAATGTAAGCTAAACCTGTTATTGGTCTTATTTCGTTAATGGTGCAGTCAGATCACGTTGCTTTATCAACTTATTAGTTCCAACGTGGTATATAACAGATCATTTCAATACAGACCATACATAGGATAAACATTTGCATACAATCTGAATTTGATAGAACACAGGGGGCTTACAAAGTGCCAAGCTCCATCAGGTTACCTTCCATTAGGAAAGTGTGTGCACTCAGCGTCCGGTATGTTATTTATAAATTGCAAAGCGCAGCAATCAGTCACCTTTTTTTTCAGGTTTTATTACGCAAATCCAGATTTCGGCTAGTACCTAGTCATTAACAATGCACTGTTTTCTAATCTCGATGCATTTCAGTTCCCTGTTGTTCGGGCGTCAGTCACAGATCTTTGAATACTGCTATGTAGCATATCAAATTCTGTATCCAGGCTGCACGGCAGCCAGGACATAGCGTCTGTACTGACGTACGGTGTGGTGGTCTGATAATGAATCTCGCAGGTGTAATTGCTTAGGAACAATATCCACCGCTGCACCGGCTGCTCCATTTTACCAGGAAATTTCGAAAGTGGGACGAACGGCATAACATGGGGCTTGTGATTCGTGATCAGGTGAAACCTAGTACCACAGCGATAATGTGGAACTTCTGCACTCCATACATGATAGCCTGTTTTTCATTTTTCGAATAATTCCTTTGTGCCGCATTTGATGTTTTAGATGGAAATACAATGGCATGACATGAGCTGCCAGCGAGTTTGCAGAACAATTCCAAAATCGGCTGTATCAGCTGGGGAGTTCCAGGAAGGTCTTCCGTCACGCCTCTGACCACACAAATTTAACAACAGTATTACGCAAGTAACTGAGCGGATGGGAAATATGAGCTGCATTCGGAGTAAACTCGGCGTAATAATTTATGAATCAACATGATCATGTGTGCTTGTGAGCCGATTTCCACCAAATATATGTCTCACATACTTAACGCTGACACAGCAGGTGTATGTTGCACAAGCGTTGCTCCTGTATTGACAACTCATCTAAATAATTAACACAGTACCATGAGAGAGTTGCTCAAAATATAGTTGAAACAAGGGGGGCACTTGCAACCCCAAATGGCAAACAGTCATTGCGACACATCTTGAATGAGGTTCGTTCATTCTTTTTACTCTGTTTTCTTTCTTTTTTTTTCCCTGTGCCAAAACTTTTCATCTTGGAGTAGCTCTTGCAACATAAATCATCAATTATTTGTGAACCCAGGTACTACTCAATTCTTTAGAAAATCAATATTACAATCTCACCACAGTTATTTAAAGGAGATAAGAAGCCCGGGATCACTGATGATGAACAAGCTTGTGATTATTGTACAATTTTAATTTGACTCAAAGCAAATTATATTATAAACTTCAATTCGGACATTCTCCTTCTTACTGATGCAATTTACAAATTTTCACTTGAACTGAATTACATAAACACAGGTAAGAATGATATTTTGCGACCGGCACCACAATGAGCGGTCCTGACAATCCATAACCGCGCCGACGCCAGGGAACAAGCAGTCTTTACAAATGGCCTGCAGCACAAATAGATTGCAATGAAAACAAGGTCAAATCACAGCCACACTTGAATAAATAATAAGCACACCCTCAAATTCTCACGGTGCAACATTACCCGTCTCCAGGAAATTAGCGGGAAACTTTAGAGGTCACTTCCAGTTGCCTTAAGGCACCTTCAACATTAAATAAACATACCAAAAGCTGACGTGACGAATGATTAAACCATCAACTCTACGTCTGCCAGGCACGTACACAACCGCAGCCAGTCTCAAAGCTAGCAATATGCGATAAAACAAGTTAAAATTTGAATGAAAACCACTTAAAACACACACACTTCGCGGATAAACAGAAACGGAATGTGAAACGTAAATCTCCTTAAAAATAGCCACTTGGAACAAAATTCAGAACCATCTCCGGCAGCTACCCATGCCACAATAAGATTCAACAATCTTTTTAGGTAAACGCAGAATAAAAGTGATACGTAACTTGGAGCTTGCAGATTACGAGCTGGGAAGCTGTTCAGCGTGAGACGACGAACCCACCACAATTTTGCACCTCAAGGCGTCCAATGATCGGCACCGTACATCCGGCGCGACAGAACACAACGGCGGCGAGCACGGCGAGGCGCATGCACCACGGTTAGGGACGCGGGCCTGTTTTCAGGACAAGTTGAAACGCCGACCGGAGACTCACTCGTCACATGCTCACCCGGAAATCCTGCCAACAGAGCAGTCAAAGTCACCCGGACAGCCGAATACCGATCTGAGCGATACAAATGGAGCACCTAGGGACAGCTGCCGCGGCTCAACCACGCCCTCCTATTCGAGAACCACCAGCCAAAGGAGCAACCTTAAAAACACCTTTCACGCCAACTTAACCCGGCTCAAGTATACTCTGTAAACCTTACTCGAGATAAGCTTCTTTACCTGGAAATTAAATGCCCGATTAAGCCAGGGAAGACTCAGATTCCATCTACTCGGTGACTTCGAATGGTATATCGTCAAGGCCGCCTTTAAGTTGCGGTTAATCCTCTCCGCAAAGGACACCTTTGGGTAATAAGGAGTGGTGGTGATAAGCTTGATTCCGTGGCTGAAACAAATGGCTTTAAAATTCCTCGACGAAAAGGCCGGAGCATTATCACTCACCAATGGCTTAGGTGGTCCAAACAATGACATTAAGTAACTGGCGAGTGGTAATGTCAGCTGTAGCGCCACGAGCCGGCAGCAACCACACAAAGCGACAGAAGGCATCAACTACCACCAGGATATACCTGTTCCCCTTCTAGTGCGCGGCAATGGTCCGATACAGTCAATAAAGTCTTTGGATTGTAACAGCCTGTGTGAAACACCCGAGCTGGACTTCGCCCCTTTACATGCCTGACAGCTAGCAACTAACCGACGCACATCGCGATATAGTGAGGGCCAAACAAATCTTTCACGTACCCTGGCTAAGGTCTTGTATAGGCCTAAATGATCAACTACGGACTCGTGAAAATACCCGAACGCCACTGGTACCAAACCCATCGGCAAAAAAATCTTTAACTGCTGGTCTTTACCCACGTGCTTACAAAGGCCGCCACGACTGAGGCAATAACCCGGATAAGGCTCCCTTACGTCTAACTTCTCCTTCACCGAACCCCAGACCGGATCTTCTCTTTTTCTTGCAGATCACAAATTAACTCGGGAATATCCGACAATATAGCTCCCGCCATACACTGTGGCTCAACTCTTTGGACTTCTGAAGGCTTCTCAGTGAACATATGACTTAAAGCGTCAGCTACCGCGTTATCGGATCCTTAATATGTTTGACATCAAAGCGAAAAGCTGAAATACGCACAGCCCAACGAGCAATTCGCTCAATTTTCCTTGGCCTAGTCAGGACCCAGCTCAAAGCCAGGTTATCAGTCTCCAGGAGAAAGTGCTTATGCTCAAAATAAAAACTAAACTTCTCTAAGGCAAATATAACTGCCAGAGTCCCCAGTTCGTAAACAGAGATAAACGGCGCAACGTGTAAGCTAAAGGGCTCCTTTCTCCTTCCTCCTCCTGGAACAAGACAGCAGCAACACCCGCATGGGAGGCGTCCCTTTGTACAACCCAATTCTTATCAGAATTCGGTACAGTCAATAAAGGTGGATTAGGAATGGCAGCTTTAAGTTTTTGAAAGGCAATTTGCTGGGCCTCACCCTAAACAATTTCCTTATCCTTCTTCGAAGATTGTTAAGGAGCGCCGCTAATTAGGCAAAATTGGGAACGAAATTGCAAATAAATAAATAAATAAATAAATCCGCCATTCCCACCAAACGGGAAATGTCCTTCTTACTCCATTCCGGATCAATACTGACCGCTTTAACCGAGACCAAGTGCTCCAAAAATAAAATCTGGGAACTACAAAGGGTAATCTTCGAAGGTTTGACGGTCAGTCCTGCTGAACGTAAGCGGCCAAGAACTAACTAAATGGTCTATATGATCCTCTAGGGTTCGACTGTAGACTACTACATCGTCAAGGTAATTATACACGCAAACTTCAAATCGTCGAGAAGGGCATCTAGTAAACGAGACAATACTGCCGCGCCTGTAGCCAGACCGAAAGGGACCCGGTTGAATTCAAAAAGGTTCCAGGCTGTGCAAAACGAGGTGACCAGCCTACACACTTCCGACAAAGCAATCTGGTAATACGCCTCGTTTAACTCTATGACTGTAAAGACGGCGCACCAGAAAACCAGGTAACACAATTGTGTAAGTCGGGCAGGGGCACCGACTCCAGGACCATCTCCTTATTAAGACGACAGTAGTCTATCACAACCCGAAAATCTTTACGCTGTTCTTTCGGAACCAAAAAAAGCCGGGGCTCCCTTCATGGAGCATTTTATTAATTTTTTTCTTTAGTATCCCCGTCTTCAGGGGTGATAATATATACGGCGCCTGGCGCACGGGAACGCTATCAGTCAAAATATCTCGTACTCCAGCAGTTTAGTCTCGGCTAACCGCTCGGACAACACTGTAGGATAGCGCTCTAGTACATCCCTCAACCCGCGCACTTGCTCCGTGGAAAGATGACCCATCTCCACCTGTACATTACCGAAATAATCGATACTGGTGCCCCTTGACTGATTGCACGAACAGAGTGACACGGCAGAACCAGTAGCAAATTTAAAATGAAAAACCCCTGCCGCATAATCAACAAACAACCCAGTGCGTTGCGCAAAATCACATTCCATTGTCAGGGAAGCCTGCAAATTATAAGCAATGATAAAGCTCTGTGACCATGAAAACCCATTAATGTGCAAATAACCCCGCACCTCCCCCTTCAAAGGCAACTCACGGCCGTCAGCGACCTGACATATCTGCACAGGAGGGAGAGGTAATGAAAATCTACACAACTGCGGGAATTCTAGATACCACGTCCGGTCAATTAGAGATACCGAACTACCGGAATCAACGAAAGCGCAAACCGGCTCATCTGCAATCCGAGCACAAACATAGGGCAAGGCAGAACGACTGGCACCCTTAATTGCCTTACAATTCAAAGGCCAGTTATGATCTTTGTTGCATCTAGCCCTCCTCTGGCGTCAGCTGTTCGGCCTAGGGCTCCTGGACACGCGACACTGCCGCACTAAGTGATCGGTAGCTTGACAACGATAACACCGCAATGCACGAGGACTATAGGCCCCATTTTCTCGATCCCCCCGGGAATTCCCACACAAGGTTGGGTAACTGGGAGTTGCGGCCGTTTATCGTCAACTAAGGAGAGCTTTTCTACATAATGAATTAGCTGCTGAAACTGAGCTAATGAAACCGGCCGCTGCACAAAAGTTACGCGCTAACGATATTGACGGCGCATCCCTTCCAGAAGATGTTCAATATCATCCATCTCTGATACCGACATGTCAAGAGCAACAACTGCAGTACGTAATCGATCAAAATATTGGGCTAGCGTCTCATCTGCTTGTACCCTGCAATAAAAATCATGCTCCAAATGCACTCGTGTCCGATGAGTGAGATTCGTCCTCAAACTCTTTCGGCGGAGTTCAACCGATGTTCCTTGATTCTGCAATTCGTCCGCTAAGATCTTACCAAAACACCCCCGAGTCATCGGATACAATAGACAAAATTACGCCATGCTCCACACCCAACGCATCAGCAGAAACTTGCAACCGAACCAACAACCACAAAAATCCTTGAATCTGACCTAAGGTTTAAATACGTAATTCTGAAATGCCGTCAAAAAATTTTACAATACGATTCGGCAATTTCAAAAACACTCAGAATATCCAGTTTTACAATGTACCCCCCCCCCCCTCCCCGCATTTATCCTTAATCTGTACAATGGATTTGCCTTCCAAACCGCCCTCACCTAAAACAAGCGCGACGGTAGAAGCTTGCAAATCCCGAACTTCAGAACCAATCTGGTTCCTAAGTTCCTGCACTGCGTCACTGAAATTGACATACAGTAAATCTATTAAACAATTATTGTAATGAGTCAGGTGAGCTTCCACGCGGAAAATTTGCCTCTGCGTAACTGGAGAAGATCGTAATAATTCGAGTGAACGAGCTATGTCGTCCACCGATGTCTTAATGAGTGGAAGCCACCCACCTACGACCCCGACGTATTCAACAGGGAGGGAGACTGGGGTATCGGCCGCCGCCGCCGCCGCCGCCGCCGCGCGGAGCCCCGCCGCTAACACGTCAACATTGCCCTCCACGGACAAACCGCGTACGCGCAGCTCCTAAATTAAGTGCTCAGGGTGAAAATATTAAATTCCAGGGCAGGTTCGTCCATTCACGCTGGACAATTTTCTGAAAGAGCAAAACGTATTAGTGAACATGGACAAACACTCTTATCACAAGGTAGAAGGGTAGAAAGGATACCCCCGTTATTGCTCTGCTATCACTTGAACCCTGGTACTATTCAATTTTTTAGAAAATCAAAATTACAATCTTACCACAGTTATTTAAGGGAGATACGAAGCCCGGCTTGTGATTATTGTAAAACTCTAATTTGACTCAAAGCAATTTATATTATAAACTTCAATTCGGACATTCTCCTTCTTACTGATGCAATATACAAATCTTCACGTTAACTGAATTACATAAACACGAGTAAGAATGACATTTTGCTTCCGCAACCAAAATCATAGTAGGTACGGTGAATCACAAAAATTCTTTTGTGTTTAACCGTATCTCAAAAGACTAGTAACATTATCAAGTTCCAACCAAGATTACACAGCCACGCAATACCACAACTTCGTAAATAAGAAGACCTTAAAGCTTAAACTGAATTGCCCACATGAAGGTCCACAGTGAAACATGCTGATACTAAAAATACAAGGTGGACCAACCACAGTCGCAAAACTTGCACATAGAAATAATAACAAGTTGCATGATCATTAAAGATACACATATGATTAAAATAGGTGTTAAATAAGAATAGCTGCTAATAACTCAACCAGTAAAATAACTCACAGAAACGCTAATGTTACAACAGAGTGGTCTCGCTTAACTAACGGACATAATGACTCATAATGATTGCCCCAATTGCACTTAAATTTAGAGAACAGCGTCAAGGCCCTTAGCAGAGTTTGGAAGCAATAAAGCTACGACCGCCAGACAATACAAGCGTTCATTGCCCAAGGCTGGTGCACAGGGTCACATACCAGGCGGTATACATCTATATATAATCCGACCAGCACCACAATGAGCGGTCCTGACAATCCATAACCGCACCGACGCCAGGGAACGAGCAGTCTTTACAAATGGTCTGCAGTACAAATAGATTGCAATGAAAACATGGTCAAATCACAGCCACACTGGAATAAATAGTAAACACCCTCAAATTCATAAGAAGCAATACTCTAACACAGGCTCATCCAAGAATTTCTGCCGGCGGGCGCGCCCGCGTTCCGCGGGCGCAAGGCAGTGTAGTTGAGCGCCCCGTCCGCGACCGTGTGTGTCGCTAGTGTAGGCATAGGGGAGACAGAGAGAGAGAGAGAGAGAGAGAGAGAGAGCTGCAAAGCGAGTGAGACCGCACAGCACTGCTCTGCGCTAGACTGTCCCGCGTTCTGATCCAACGTAAACAAAATATTCTATTTTAGAAATAGTTTTATGTAAGGGATATAGAGTCTCATTCTTACTGTTAGTAGTTACAAGTAAATATTTTTTGTTATACTTCATGCTACAGCTTTTGGTATCCCTTTTCAGAGTTTAGAAATCGGATCCTTCGTTTGCTGTTTTGTACGTAATAATTTTAACTGACCAAGTTTGAAAACTTATTAAAAATAGAATTAAGGTTATAAAGCTCTTAAATTCTTACAATCAACATTGTCAAAGAAGAAAATTAACATTTTACACGTTTTTCTTTTTCGAGGAAAAGATTTTGTCTAGTATTGGTACAATATTCCGTAAGACTGCTAACCTCAAAGAATTAGTCAAATTTTTATCGCCAAGTAATGAACGGTTCTTAGTTTTACCAAGCTATAAAATAGAGAAAAAGCGCTCACAGATATACGTAGAACCAAACATTGAGAGAATTTGGACGCGTGCTTGTACAAAAGAGGATATTTCTCTCGTGGAACACATCTGTAAGAGTGATCCAAAGTTTTACACATAAGAAAGCGGTTCTTCAGGCGGATATCGCCCTGCGGGTCAGTCAGCTCTAGTTGAAGCACTTGTGAGACGTCCTCTGCCCGAAGGGAAAACGGGCGAACAAATATATATAAGGCCGGTTGAAGCTCACTTATCTCCAAAAATCTGTTTTCAAACTGTTCTTGTAATTTGCAAATGATTTGAACATAATATGAAAAATCCACATATTCCTTAACACTGTCTAGTGCAGGAAAGTGTCCACAATTCTTCTCGCTGATCTGTTTTCCCCACAAAACAATTTTTTTTTAAATGCTTGAATCATCTGCACTAAATCAGCAACAGAGTGATTTTCGGCTTCGAGTGAAATGTTCAAAGCTTTTAAATGACCAGTAAGGTCACTCAAAAAAACCAAATTCGCCACCCACTTAGGATCACAAAGCAATTCTTTTGGACGTCCTTTCATTTCAAAAAGGTATTTATTTCACCCCTCAAAGAGAAAAACCGATGAAGCACCTTTCCTCTGCTCAGCCATCTTACTTCAGTGTGGTAGGGGATGCCCGGGTATTCCGCTTCGATATCAGCCAGAAATTCTTTAAATTGGAGATCTGTGAGTCCATGCGATCGAAGATAATTAACCGTTCGAAGAACTGTGTCCATAATATTTTTTTGTGTTGACAATCTTCGCACAAAGTCCCTCCTGGTGTATCAGACAATGGACTGCC
The DNA here is from genome assembly GCF_023864345.2 of Schistocerca serialis cubense. Classification (NCBI taxonomy): domain Eukaryota; kingdom Metazoa; phylum Arthropoda; class Insecta; order Orthoptera; family Acrididae; genus Schistocerca; species Schistocerca serialis. The sequence continues at coordinate 636,996,087 of NC_064645.1, forward strand.
GCGAATAAGGAACAGCCGACTTCAACCATTTTTGACCTGACGTAACCCAGGAATCCAGTGCGTATCCCTCGTAGAGCAGGGGCTCCATCCGTTGTTACACTGGTCAGGCGTTCCCATTTTAAACCCATTGACTCTAACACGTTTAAGACGGCTAGAAAAATATCCAAACCCGTGGTTGTGTCTTATAATGGTATAAGGTGGAGAGGCGCGGCAGGCGGTCGGGCCAGCTGAGCGACGCGGCTCGGCCACTGTGATAACATACGAATTCGCCCGGGCCGCTTTCCGCGGGCGATCGCGGGCGCTAGCGCCCCAGGGGCACAGTCTGGACGAGCCTTCTCTAACATTACACGCCTCCCAGTAAATTAGCGGGACTGGGGAGATTCTCCACAGATCTGGCGAGGAAAGGAATATATGGAAAACACTGACAAGAAGAAGTGGTAGGATGACGAGATATTCTTTAAGGCGTCAAGGAATAACGTCGCTTTCAGTAGAGGGAGCCATAGAGCGTAAAAACTGTAGAGGAAGACAAGGATTAGGATACGCGTAGGAAATTGAGCGATAGCGGCTGGCGCTAGGGTGCGCGCGCCGAAAGACAAGGGCGGCGATCACGGCGAGGGCCATGCACCACGGTTAGGGACGCGGGCTTCTTTTCAACACAAGTTGGCTCCTTGAACGCCGACCGTTCCTTACTGGCTCGCGGGTAACCGGAACTTTAAAAATTTTCCTCTGGTATACTACTAAACGGATGAAAGGCTGTCACCCTTTTAGATGTCGATAAATCGGTGCAGAGTATCTCCTTGCACAGTATCTGCAATTTAAGAATAACGGAAAGAAACTTAGAACTGAAAGTTGTGACGCTTTCTTCCATGCTGCAACTTAGTCAACAGAAGTTGCCTGAAAGGAAAACATTATTTCGATGCAAATACTACTGCGGAATATCTCGGAACTGATAGTTATAAATATACGTATAACTTGATTTGTTTTATTTTTATGTAAGAGTTTATAAATTGACACTTGATTTGGCGGTATGCGGGCTAATTCATCTTACACATAATTATAAACGAAAGTTTTCAGCGTACAGTTATGATTTGCAGAGGGAAACGAGAGTGGACATGTTATTAACAAACGAGCAATGAAGGAAAGAAACGAACAAGAAATGATCCTTAACTTCAGAAAATCTTTCTCATTGCTTGTATTTAGCGGAACCGCAATACATAAACATCACATTCAGGACTCTAACAAATCACTCGAAATGTGCGTCGGCTGATGAGGGAACTAATTTATGGTAGAGAGATTTTTGCATTTTGTAAGTCATCTAGCTGAGAACCAGGCACTGCCCGAGTACATATTTACTCCAGTCGTCTGTAGTCCAGCACCGCCGTTCATTTACCTCTGTAGATCTCCTCCTCTCCCCTTTCCACAGAGCCCTCCTCCATTTCTCCATCTGCTCCTTCCTCCTCAATACATCTCCTCATCCCCCTCAAAGCCAGTCTGCACCGCCTCTCTGTGTCCTCTGTTCCCCTCACCCTGTTCACCTCCTCCACATCCCTCTGTCAGTCCATCATTTCTCCCTCACCCCATCTCCTCTTCCATCTTCTCCTCTCATTGTCCATCTTATTCCTTTTTCTATCCATATCATTCTCTCATCTCTCTTTTCAGTTCTATTCTTTCCTGTCTCTGTATATCTCCTTGTCTCCTACCTCTCTGTAGATATCCTCGAGTTTCCTTTCTTTGTCCATCTTTTCCTCCACACTCCGCCAATCTACTCCTCTTTCCTTTCCATCTATTGTTCCTCAGTAGAAGACCTTCTACCCCACTATGTCCTTCACACACCCACTACCTCCTCCTTGCCCCTCTCTCTGTTCATCATCTCCTCCCTCTTCTCTCTGTGCGTTTCCTGCGACCTCTGGCTCCATTATCTCCCCCCTCTTCTTCTTTCGTTTCTCTGTTCATCTCTTAAGCTTTTCTCTGTCCACCTCCTCCTCTTCCCTTTCTCTGTCCATTTCCTGCTCTCCTCTCTGTGTTTAGTCACGCTAAAGTGTCAGAAAATGTGAAATAGGTTGATATATTTGCTACCACAGGTATGTCTAAGATCAAAGTAATAAAACTTGTTCATCAAATTGGATTGTCCTGGAACTGTTGTGTACAGTGACTGTCATGTAATTAAAACAGGAAGGAAGCCAGAAATCAGTCATGATTCGATCTGTACGTTACTGCTGCTGTTATCAGTGCATGTAAAGTGAGACACAACAGATTTGAAAATCCACAGCTTTACTTGAAAATTAAGCTATGTGCATGCTAAAGACATGTAACAACATGTGCGTTTACAGTCTGTATGGCTCACCTTATAGGCATTGATGGTACCTAAAGTGTAGCTGAAATCTAAGTCTGCAATAAAATACAGGCCGAATAGTGAGTGATAGCGGACTTCCTTCCTGTTTGAATAAAATGACAAAGGATATAATTTACTACGGTAGAAACGGATGAATTACCTTCATTCCTCCTAAAATGGGGCTTGCTGGGTGAAATATCACTAACGAGTTCTAAAAAGGTCGGTTAGTGAAGGTTCGATCTTTGTATCACCAGCAACATAGCCTCAAGTAGCTCTAAGATCGAAATGTCAGTATCTTTACTTATTTTAATAAATATTACAGCGCATTTAAAAACAAAAATTACATTTTGGTCCACAGTCAAGTGTGATAAGACAATAGCACTTCGACGCTTTACAAATACATACACTTAGATAATTTAGCAAAACTGAAAATGACCTTAGCTTAGCTATCATTCGAATATTAAACAGTAAGTAATGATTCATTGAGCGTGTGATCCAAAACTGAACAGAAATTATTCTTCTTTTTAAGCTGTGTGGGTGACACTGTTCCTCACTTTTGTACTCATCGGCCTTCAATGCAAAGGAACAACTAAACCATCAGAATCAATACATAATTTGTGTATGTCTTTTCCACCTATCACTGGAAGGTAGGGAGTGGTATGTCTTTTCCGCCTGTCACTGGAAGATAGAGAGTGAGTAACCGGGAGCGGACGCTGCAGAAATTCGTCAGATTAATCAAATACGAAGAATTAAAAGCTGCCAAAAGGCTTTCGATAAAAAAGCACATTCTGACAAAGAGATACCAATCAATAATAGGATGATTAACGCAAACAAGTAGCAGCCGGCATTAATCACCATACCTGGACGTGTATTCAGCCCATCTCTGTAGCTTAGTTCCTGCTGTAGCTGGCCCTACTGCAACATGGAAAAACCACCGTTAAGACATAAGCACTAAAATTTTACACACAATATGGCGAACACCGTCAAGAACTCGTGAGTCCCAGAAGTATCTAAAAATTAATAAAACATTCATAAAAGCCATTCCGTTCCGAGGCTAATTTGGGAGGTTTTGTATGTGATTCCTTTTGCTAGGGTGGCGTGCAGATCCAAGGCCTAAACCACTGACTTGGAGGACCAGGCGATTTTTAATCGTGGTTTTCTTCCACTAGACGACTGCCTTTCTTGGCTCGGGGACTCTGTGTATCCCTCCCTTGCTTTCGTCTGACAATGAGGTGCCACTTATGCCAAGTCCGCCGAACCGAAGTCCACCTTCTTCGCCTTCCTTGCCGATGTGGTCTTCACCCGTAGCTCTGGGCATGGGTAACGCGCTATATCTCGCGATACTTGGTCCCTAACAGAACTTTGCTACCAACTCGGAAGCCGGGCCCACCTCCGCGACGTGGACGCGCCTCCTAAAAATTATCCAAGTGCGCGAAGAGAATGGGGCTCTAAGCACCCTGGGCCGGGTTAATGTGCGTGTATGGTTTCACGCACAAAAGCAGAGAAACAAGATGGCCAAAACGTGTATGGCAATGGACTCCACATCAATGAAGAAAGCGCGGTAGACCTGTGAGATGTCAACGAAGCAACGGCGGCGAGAGGTCTTAATGAATCAGACTGGAATGACCGTGACAATGGAGACTGGGATGTGAGAAGCTGCGGCAGCCGTAGAAACCTCGCTCGTATTACTATTCATAAAAACGTTTAAAACTGCCTCATTTTAAATAGTACAATCAGTTAAATTTAATCATATTGTTAAACCTCAAAACACTTAGCAGTTCTCAACTAAGCCAAGCCCACAGGCACGCGAAGTACCAGGCCCCGAATACAACATCAGATACAGTCGTACAGCAACTGCTGAAGCTTGACAGCCGAAATAAAACTAACCAGGACGAGCGTGAATAGAAATGGTTTGCAAAATGCAGATACCTCGGAGGCAAATGTTTAGCAACGCGCTCCACTGGTCAAGGAAGCTGACACATGAGATGGATTCCACAGAAGCAATTTCCACAATCCATCCACACTGCCTGCCACTAAACGGTGCTCCTGGATCAGTACCTATTTCCGCAGAACTTAGTCCTGCCAGCAAGTCTGCTTTCTGTCACTTGTCTGCACAGTCCGATTAGCTCCCTTGCCCATCGGCTGAAATTCAAACAGAAAAACAAAAAATTACAGCCTGCGCGGCGAGCCATGTAGAAGCCTTGCAGGCGTACTGATCGCACCCTCTCATAGGATGCGGCAGAACCCCCTGCTGGGTAACTACCATCGCTAATAGTGGACTGCCACTACCTGCTTCAGTAGTCACCGCTCGAAACATTGCAGTGTTTTACGAAATCACTCCACGCTACATTTAGCAAGCAGAAATAGTCGAAACAGTACCTTCAGAGATACATTGTCTGCGCTTGAAACCTTATGCCATGCAAAGATTAGCTACTTGCCACTAATGATTTGAGACCGTAACGTAATATGTAGTTTCTGATATACCAGAATATTCATGGACCATGAGGCGATTCCACGAGATACGACGAGTTGACAGCTATGAAACGTGGCGCTAGATTATGCGTAAGTAAGAATGACCCACATAGGTCTTCAAAGCTGCAGATATAAATTTCTATTTGACTATGAGAAATCAGAATATTATGTTCGCAGTAAATGACTTTAGACAAAGAAATAACTCTTTTACAATTTGAAAGATGATCATAACTTTGAATCTACAGGACAATATAATAAGAAGTAATATAAGGTGATATAATCAGATTTCATTGAATTAAGTTTGAGCAACCTATGATTTTACAACTTTTCATGTAGATGACTAGTCTCTCATCCCTAATCGTAGAGCAACGTGAATAAGCAACGTCGAAAAACATAAATACATTACCTAACCTTAACCACAACATGTTAGTGAAATTATCTCATGCGATTCCTTCGCCACTGTAGAATGTTCACGCCAACATGGATTTACCGCAGATAAAGACAGCCTTCGAAGTCCGAACACAAACAGGACTCCTCAGAATCAACATAGATCTCGTGGTATCCCTGAGTAATGATTTAGTTCTAATTAATGAACTAAACAAGGAATGAACATGTTGCTCGTAACTTCTTACAAGACTCCAGTTTCTTTCGACGAGGAATCTCAAATGACTTACAGACAATGCTATTGCTTTGACCTGGAAAATGTGTTCGTCGAATAATTCTCACATTTACGGGTAGCGAGATGTCCATACGTCTGCTACTGTAGCGTTTTAAGGGGAGAGTGAATGGTAACTGTGAATTTTAAAATGAATGGTAACTGTTCTACTGAACGAAAAATCGAAATCAATGAAATATTAATTTCCTCAAAAAAACTGTAACCGTGATTGCCTCTAAAAGTGCTTGGTGATTTCAACGGGAAAAATACTGAAATGTCCGAAACGTACCGTAAGATTATAATTATATTCTTCAGTAATATTTGTGAACTTCCGCTGCAGTTGGACGTCAGCTGAAATGCAAATATCGTCCACAAACCAACTTACCTTTTCCATTCTGATAAATGCTTTTAATGGCGGTTAAAATAATGCTAGCTGTTACACAAAGAATACATCCAACCGTCCATCAACAAGTCTACTTGCTGTCATTCATTTCTTCTTTATGAAATTGTAAGGTGACGAAATAATGCCGCTGCGATCCAGGGAGCACCACGCTCCCTCGCTGTCAATGTTAGTGCACATAAAAATTATAATTCTCCTTCAATTTGTGCTTGGTGTAATATTATGAAACTTACTTACAATATTCACAGTCGGATGGTGCAAAAAAGGATAGTAAACCATCAAAGCTGATTACAACGAATAACATCATAACAGATAAGCGAAAAGTATTCGTCCGCAGCTCGTGGTCGTGCGGTAGCGTTCTCGCTTCCCACGCCCGGGTTCCCGGATTCGATTCCCGGTGGGGTCAGGGATTTTCTCTGCCTCGTGATGACTGGGTGTTGTGTGATGTCCTTAGGTTAGTTAGGTTTAAGTAGTTCTAAGTTGTAGGGGACTGATGACCATAGATGTTAAGTCCCATAGTGCTCAGAGCCATTTGAACCATTTTTGAAAAGTATTCCAAAAATGAATGCTGCAGTCTATTAAAATAAAAATGTAAATGTAGGAAATGAAAGTGCCGAAAGCACAGACAACTTTCAGCAACTTCTGAACCGCAAAGTAAAGTGAACAGACTCGGAATGTGCTCTGGAAGACATTAGCACATCTACTAGAGATTGGTACATCACATCTTAACATACTTTAAAAACTCAGGTAGGTATGTAATAACAAGGTTAATCGAATGAAAAATAAACTTGGGAAACACCATTACAGATTAATGCTATACAGTGCTATGCCATGATGGTTGGTTGGTTTATGAGGTTGAAGGAACCAGACTGCAAAGGCCATCAGTCCCTTATTCCGCGACCATGAAACACCCACAAGGAAGAAAAAACAACAAGCAACGGAGACGACAATGGACGACACAGAACAAGAAAGACAAGGACAAAGACCAGGAAAGAGGAATTTAAAGCACACGTAGTGTGACTGTGGTTGGTCGACCATGGAAACAAAAACAAGGGAAAAGCCAACCATCAAAAGACACACTAAAAACCCCAATCTAAAACCGTAGTCTTAAGGCCAGACTCAACACACAAAAGAGACAAACCTTCAGATTGATCGATAAAAGCCCCCCGCAGGAATAAAACTCAAAACTAAGCCTGCCATTGCAGCGTCATCCGTTAAAAGTGCAGGGAGCGTATCAGGCAGCGCAAACGTCTGCCTGAGCGCAGTTAAAAGCGGACAGTCCAACAAGTTGTGGACCACTGTCAGTGCTGATGCGGAGCAACATAGAGACGGGTATTCGCGACGCAATAAATGACCGTTCGACAGCCAGGTATGGCCAGTGCGAGTCCTTGCGAGAGGCTCGCATGGAGGAGCGCCACACACCTGTAGTTTGTTGGGTGAAGGCAGGGTTGTCCATTCATCACCCCAGGTACCAAGGACTTTCTGCGGCAATACTGACTTGAGATCACATTCCGAAAGGCTCAGTTCACTGATAGCCTGTTTTGCCAGCCTATCAACACGTTCACTACCCAGGATGCCGACATGACCCGGGGTCACACAAAAACCATGGAGCGGCCGTAACGGACAAGAGTATGGAGGGACTCCTGGATAGCCTTCACCAGGCGAGAGTGAGCAAAACACTGGTCGAGAGCTCGTAAACCACTCAGGGAGTCACTACAGATGACGAAGGACTCACCTGAGCAGTAGCTGATATACTCTAGGGCACGAGAGATGGCTACCAGCTCTGCAGTGAAAACACTGCAGTCAGCCGGCAATGAGAGTTGTTCAGAATGATCCCCAAGAGTAAAAGCATACTCAACTCGACCAGTAACCACCCAACCATCGGTATAGACCATGTCAGAGCCGCGAAACATGGCAAGTCCTATGGGCCCTGTGCCAAATCCAGCTGAAGACATGGATGGGGCACTCACCATAGGGGTATACGTATATTGGCCTGGAAAAGAGGTGGGAGAGGGAAAAACGCAACCCCAGAGAGAAGAGCCTGGACGCGAACCGCAATCGTACACCCTGACCGGGGCCGCCGTTCTGGATGATGGACGTCTGACTTGGGGAAAAGGAGACGGTAATTTGGATGCCCGGGCAAGTTACAAACATGTGCAGCATAAGCGGCCAGTAGTCGTTGGCATCGGTTCCGCAATGGACGGGCACCAGGCTCCACAAGTAGGCTCTTTACAGGGCTTGCGTGGAAAGTACCAGTCACGAGACAGATCCCGTCGTGAAGTGAGGGGTAAGTAACAGCAACGCGGAAGGCGATGCCGAACCGTATACCAGGCTCCCATAGTCGAGACCGGACTGAATCAATGCCTGATGCAGTCGTAGAAGGGTAGACGAATCGGCATCGCAGCTGGTGTGGCTCAAGCAACGAAGAGCGTTAAGATGGCGCCAGCACGTTTGTGTAAGCCGTCGAATTTGAAGGAGCCAAGTCAACTGGGTATAAAAAATCAAGGCCAAAACCTGATGTGTCGTCACCACGGCAAGAGGTTCGCCGTCAAGATAAAGCCGCCGCTCAGGGTGAACAGTGCGGCGCCGGCGGAAATGCAAGAGACAAGTCTTGGCGGCTGAGGACTGGAAGGCATGCGTGGCGGTCCAAGAATGTGCCCTGCGTATAGCGCCCTGTAATTGCCGTTCAGCAACCGCAATGGCAGGGGAGCTAGATTACAGGCAAAAGTCATCAGCATACAAAGAAGCTGATACGGACGTTCCCACATCTGCAGCTAGCTCATTGGTAACAACTAAAAACAGGTTGACACTCAAGACAGTAGGCCTTGCGGGACGCCATTGTCCTGCATGCGGGAGGAAGTATAGGAGGAACCAACCTGCACGCGGAAGGAACGAAGCGACAGAAAAATTTGAATAAAAGTCGGGAGTGGGCCCCTAATACCCCACCCATGAAGCGACGTGATGTCGCCATGTTGTATCGTATTTAATAACAAAATACACTAGGTACGCTGTTCATAGCCTTCACTACAAATGTAAGTACGCAATATCACACTAAAATCCTCACAACAGAAATAAGTAAACAAGATTGGTGATTGGTTCAAAGTACCCTGTTACACAAAACAATAAATAAGGTTCGTAAAACTGCGACTGCAATGAGCAAAAGTTTTTTGAAATAACAGGTTAGTTTTGTAATAAATCAATTTTATTTTGCAAAGACCTGTTTCGAATCATCTAGTGACTCATCTACAGATGGTACACACTTTCAGTGGTTATTTAGAGTGGGGCGTCGTGTAGCTGTGTAAAGACAGAAAAGACAAACAAGTACTGACTGTGGTGAAGTATAAGGAATTATTTACAGCATGAGATCCACCTGAAGCCATTACTTATGGCTGCTAGCACCCATGAATATGATCCAGGTGGAGACATTACTCTGGGGAACATACGTTTTCTATTTATGCCAGACCCCTACAAAACTCTTCCACAAGCAACAACAAACATCTGCTTTACAGCCGGATCATAGGTTTCTTCTGCGAGTTTTCGTGGGTGTAGGTTCTGTGCATTATCGTTTCCATTGTTGTGCGTGTGTGGTAAGTTTTGAATATTTGGTTGTTCCTTTGTTTCTTTACTGTTTATCAAGAAAGTTAGTTTGAGTCTTACAGTAGTAGTAGTATAAGGGCGTTCTTAGCGCAATTTTGATATAAAATTGATATTCAAATTAATTAAATTCATCAATTAATCACCCTGCCCCCGCCCACCCCCACCCACCCCCCAACCACACCGCTCCCACTCCCGCCCCCACATGACGTCCCGTGTTTTTTCAGGTGCACGTGTGCCCCAGCCCCTTCTACCTCCTCACCCACCTCTCATCACACCAACCTACCTTATTGGTGGGAATTTCGAATTTTGGCGGGAAATTACAATTGGCGGATCCATTTCTGGGACTCGAACACTGATGCTCCTGGACGGAAAGCCCAAGTGTAACCCCCCACCACCACCGCCACAATTAAACCGCCAGAGGGTCTTAGAATTGGTAGTAGCCAATAGGATTGCGGCATCCGATCACAGCGTGGATCTAAGGCAGGCCCAGCAGCTCTGCAGCCCCAGTTGCGGTCAGTCATCCTGAATGAACCGCCAGTCGAGATTGTTCAGCGCCGTCCGGCCACAGCAGCAATGAAATACGAAGAATCCGCGGAAGAGTAAGTACCCCTTGCTTAATGTCTGTATTTACTGCCGTGTGAGGGTCTTTGTGCTTCTGCATCGCTTGTAACGGTTTGTCTTCTTGCTCATCAGCGGATGTGAAGTCCTCCAGCCTGTCCGGGTCTGCAACGGCGACGTGTCCCAGCCCGTCGGGATCCGTAGCAGCGGCAGCATCCTGAAATCCTGTCGCGCACCTGGTCAGCTTGATGGAGCAGGACAATCAGCTGTTACTGCTAGTCGAAGACACCCAGCCAGCCCTGGCCTCCACCATACGGACCATCGCACAATATTCCAGTGATACTGCATGGGCAGAGTGAGGATGTAGTGGATGAGAAGATACCAGTTAAGCCGTGTGCACCACTACTCTTCTCTTCAGTGCATAATTTAATAATTCGAAACGTTTACATATTGGTGTAGAAGCAACCACAGACAGAGAGTGGCGTATTCTGATAGAGATCGAGAATGCAGCTAAAAGTATTAAGGTGCGGTTTACGGAGGTGGAATGGCATGAACTCTGTAGTGCACAATCTTATATCATGCAGCAGCTGACTGCCAAATATCACCCGAGCCGTCCTCCTCTGGATATTTACTGTGCTGCTCTAACTCTGTCCATTGCAACAGTGTACAATGACTCTGTACTCCAGGTGAAATCAGGTAACAAATCCATTTATCTACAGCACTCCACGGATCAAAACTTTTTCGATTTACAGATGGTACTATCTATTGTGTTTGAAAAGACTGAACAGATGGATGCCTTGTGTTAAAGGTGTGTGTAGAGACATTGCACAATATCTAAGTATGAACAATGTGCATGTGGACGACTTCGAACAGTGGGTCAGTACGGTGCCGGGGAAAACTAATGTACTGGTAATAAGTTTAAGAGAAACACATGCTGAATTCTTTGCTTACAAGAAAGCTATATTTTCTATATTCTGTACTGGCGTTAACATAGAAAAAGAACCAGTTGATGTAATGCATCTTGTGTATGATTACTGAATAAAAAAATGTGTGTAACCATGTATGTGTTTTTTATTTCCTACCTCTTATTATATTGCAAGTACTGAAGCTATTGCCCCAGTATTTCCACTGGAAACCCGCAACAGCAGAAAATTTTGTCATTTAACTAAATTCTCCTTAAAAGCCCATTGCACGCCAGTACCTGAAATGATCGGCACCATGGAAAGGGCACAGTGTTCATTATTTTCTATAAAACCCATAGCACGCCAGTGCCTGACATAGTAGTTATCATGACAGGGTGGGTGAAGAATCAAGACTTTATTGTAAGCGACTGGAGCTGTGACGGTGCGCAAGAAAACCGGAAGATGAAGAATGGCGCACTCCTTCCCGACAATATACGTGCAATAATTGTAGGTCCATCCAACTGCGGAAAGACAAATGTTCTCGTGTCGTTGCTAACACATCCGGATAGATTTCGCTTTGATCTTGTATGTGTGTTTTCAGAAACACTGTTTCAGCCCAAATACCAACTATTACAGGAGATTCTGAAGGGTGTACATGGTGTGACATACACGACTTTCAGTGAGAGCAGCGATATCCGCCCCCAACGGAAAAATTAAAGCCAAACACAGTGTTCATATTTGACGATGTTGCCGTGGAAAACCAAGATCAAATAAGGCGATATTTCTCTTTCGGTCGCCATATGGCTGTTGATGTATTTTATCTGAGTCAGGCATATTCCAGAATCCAGAAGCAGGTAGTGAGGGATAATGTAAACCTAATCATAGCGTTCAAACAGGACAATCTAAATTTAAAACAAATTTACCAGGCTCATGTAGAACCGACATGTCGTTCAATGATTTTGTAAAGATATGTGCAGATTCTCGTTATTCGTAAAATAAGAAAACTGATGATATATATATATATATATCCTTGCAAAGAGGTGGTACTTCAGTATACGCATCACCATGGATACATTCGCACGCATGCCGGCAACTCAGTCTGATAAGATGGGTGTACATAGACAAAACATTCGCTTGTACGTGGACGCGAAAATTTAAACTCTCAAACTTAAAGTTGGACGTGAACGCAAGGAACTAGAGATGTATTGTCAAACCCTCCTGAGACTGAACAATACACTGAATGATAGGGTTAATTCAATCGAGAAGAAAGTAATCGGTTTGACTGAAGGGGTGTAGCTACCATTGAGAACGGGACATTGTAGGAACGGGTTAACGCAATTGAAAAGAAAATAGGCAACTTAAATGAAGAGAAAATAGGTAATACCGGGAAGGTGGAACAGCATAAGAAAAAGAAGAGCGGATATATAGAATCTCACGATGCACAGAAGTCCGATTAGTATACACCGAGTTGTCGACTTAGCGTAAAGTCATAGAGGCACAGAAGGCCGTTCGCGAGAAGTTACGGTTGCTGCGGTTATGGCATTTGAAGCGGGAGCAGACACTGCGACAAACCTTCAAACCAGTTACTGAATCTCTCGATGAACTCTCAGCGAAATTCGGCAACGACCGCGATGACGCTATTGCCGCTTTCATTAACCATCACAGCGACGCTAGGATAGACAAAACATTCGGTGTTAGTGGTGAGAAACCATACATGTTGGGCACACAGCCTATAACTTTAAATGAAGAAAAGGATACATATCGGTGATAAACAAGTTCAAAGAACACCCGGTCTACGGAACCTTACTTTTTCTAAAACCCACAAAAACTGTAAATATTCGCCTAAAGATCTGGAAATGTACCGTGAAATATCGCTTTTAACTTATCTGCGTAAGAATGCAAAAAGTCGAAGCAAAGTGAAATACAAGACGTATTTAGGGTGGTGAAAAAGATGAAAGTGGTGATGGTATTGACATTCAGCATAAAAGCGTGCGCAATCGACTCCCGCAGTATGTGTATTACGACGACCCCAGTGAGATAATAGACAGGCTACAACTGCTCACGGCATCAGCTGCCGCTGGTAATACAGCTCGTTCGAATGAAGTTGTTTCACCAATTTCTGAGCTTAGGGAGAGAGGCATCATTGAATAAGTATGGAGACCGTAGTTCGAGAATTGCAGAAAACGGCACTCAAGATATGTTATGATTAAAGGTTTGTAAGACTTGTGGCAGGCGGATCTTGTCAACATGATAGACTATTCACGTGTGAATAAGGGATTCAAATATATTTTATTAGTCATTGATCTTTGTTCTAAATACACCTGGGCATTACCTGTGAAAGCGAAAACCGGGAAGGAAGTTGCGTATGTATTTGATGAATTGATGCAGACGAGGACGAATTGAGGCCCAGAAAACCTTCAGACAGATCACCGCGGTGAGTTTTACTGTAAATATTTCAAGGCTGTGATGGAGCGGTAAGGAATACATCACCACTCGACGTTCACCAGCCTGGAGGCGAGTATCGTGGAACGTGTGAACAAAACAGTGAAAATCCAGATGTGGATGCAGTTAAATATTCGTGGCTCACACAGATGGATAGATATCCCCCCGCAAATAATTGTACAGTATAATCGAACCAAACATCGCACAATAAAAATGAGACCAATAGATCATTGTGAGAATAAACTTCTAGATACAGTATACAATCGTATTATAATGGTAGATACGAGGAAACAGCAATTTAATGTCGGTGATTTAGTACGCATTTCAAAACGCAAGACAACGTTTGAGAAATCATACATGCCAAAGTGCAGAGAGCGAATCCTAGAACCTAGCTCTTAAAGGACTGCAGTGGTACTGAAATTCCAGGATGCTTTTACACACAAGCGTTACATAAGAGCTCGGAACCAAATGTGTATCTCGTGTAGAAATTGAATCTGGTGCAAACGATATTGACGATTTAAACGTTTCAAAAGAGTCTGCGAAGGGATAGAGCTCCGTGCAAACATGTGCCGTTAATCTGAAATAAAGACGGTGAATGCTTCGATTGACTTTAAACAGAAAGGTTGAATAGGCTCAGTACTGGGTTTCACAAAGGGACAGGTTTTGAAGATGAATCCCAATAAATTTTACAAATGTGATCAGGCAGTGGGTATTCTCCCTGTCAGTACAATCCGTGTTGAGTGTAACATTGCAACGAACTCATATCTCAACGATAGATTGGTCCATTCAATTTACGGATTCTTCCCATCAGTAGGAACAGTGTATAAGATTGTTGAGACTCCTACCACCGCTATATACCTTGCAGTGACAGTTCAGACATTGGACTATCTGGAGCTGTGTATTGTGGATCAGAGTAACCAAATGGTTGACTTTCGGGATGAGGAAATCATTTTACGACTACATTTACGGCAAGACGGGCGTAAGGTGTAAAACCAGAGCACGCAGCGCACAGCATATCACTTCGCAGCAGAACCACAAGGTGATAACACGTGCAACTACAAGTTTCTTAAATCAGTAGGCTTGTAACCTCGCAATGACGTCGACACTTAATTTATCTCACCCAGTGGAATATGATAAGCGATCATACGCCAACAATACTTCTCGCATAAACCTTATTCTTCAACGACATTTAACAAGAACAATGAAATTGGGATTCTCATCCAGCAACAGACGCTTCAGTTCTTCCATGCGAGAATAATATATTTGGATGGATCCTTTAAGAAAAAGGATGGTAGTCATACAGTGGGATCAAGGGTTACACGTAATGCTTTGGCATTCCTGTTCAAGGATATACGATATGAACTTAATGGGGTATACATTGATAGTACACGTAATGTTGGCATAGCATCAACCCTTAAGACTTATGCCTCGTCATCACCCTCAGATCTGAATGGCTTAGAAAATGCAGGATGGTTCATGGCCAAGCCTGTAGGCAGAACAGCAGAAGAGTACCGCCGATTTACTGCATGCATACCACTAAAAATGGTTATAGGGTACTTTGAGGGCATGCAGCGAATTATTATGAATGCTACACAGGAGTTTATTCTGGTACGGAGCACAACAGATAGCCACTCATACATTCAAGGAACTCAAGAGGGGAATCAGATCATCAGCAATAAAATTATATTGAAAATGCCTCCCATCACTGTGGCAGACGAGGAGCTCTTGAAGCTTTTAAAAGTTCTGAATACCGGTACATATCTGCCATTAACTTTCCGCTCATGGGAGGTTTCCCAGTACCCGACGCTACCGACAGCGAGCAGGTAAACATGCGCTATTAAAACCTCAATGCAGCTGGAAACACCAAGATTCATCATACTTTCCCTCCAGGCCAATGGAAGGGGGCAAATGATTCAACCGTATTTGACAACTGTAATCTAACTAATGCCAGAGTCTACTTGAATTCCGAATTCCATCCGTATGACAATTTACTGCTACAGTGGGATCGGAATGTACGCAGTCCAGCATTTGACATGTAAGCAACGTTCCTTGCTTCTTACAATGAAGGTGTTGAAAAGGAAGGATGCCTCCTCAGTCCCCGAAAATTCAAGGAGCTGGCACCAATCAACGTGATAGGCTGTTCGAAGCAGAATGAGGTAATTAAATCAGAACCTATAGATGTGCGAATCGAATTTGAATATTCATCGAATTTCCCAGAACACACTGCAGCGTATGCTCTAGTTCTACATGATCGTGTCATTAATTATTAGCCGGCCGGTATGGCCGTGCGGTTAAAGGCGCTTCAGTCTGGAACCGCGTGACCGCTACGGTCGCAGGTTCGAATCCTGCTTCGGGCATGGATGTGTGTGATGTCCTTAGGTTAGTTAGGCATAAGTAGTTTTAAGTTCTAGGGGACTGATGACCACAGAAGTTAAGTCCCATAGTGCTCAGAGCCATTTGAACCATTAATTATTGCCCACTTACTGGTGTTGTGCAACGTGCTGTATAAATGACCACGTGCTGTGACATATCCAGAGCATTTCACAATGCCAACTTCCAGTGTGAACGTCGTTGTCGACACTCAAGGTTTCTATGATAATGAGAGTAGACAATTCGTATTTAGAGATGTAGCACTCATAGCATACACAGAAGATGCTAGTACAATAGAGATATTCTCAGCTAGAATTGGATTACTGGGGCCTTTCAAGGATGTGAACTGTGCTAAAATACGAACGAGCGTAAAGTGGCTAACACGTTTCTTTCATGGACTCCAGTGGGACGATCGTGGTATACCTTATAAAGAAATGATGACGTCACTTCGACTAATCGATCATCCTGAGACCATCATACAGTATATGTCAGAGGCGAGGAGAAGATCGCATGGATGCAGCATCCGTTGAAGACCTGGAATTGTACAGGTGTCGTGCTATCCATAAGCTCAAAAAGAAGATGTGTGAAAATAGTGTTGTGTCTGCTTATGAAAATGTAAAATTACTTTTAAGTTGGATTAATGAAAATAAATGAATTTTTTACCGCACATTCTGTGTTTTTCTTTCTTTCTACCTAGTTCTCACTTAGATAACACATAGCTATGCCCAGATCCTATGTCTGTGGCTTTGCTCAAGCACAGGAAATATAATTGCAGCCAGGTTTGCTATATGTCTTTGGAAGAGGACACGATAATGCGCTGCCTGTTCCAAAAATATATATGTGCATCATGATAGGCGAAGACCCATGCAAATATTAGATATACACTCCTGGAAATGGAAAAAAGAACACATTGACACCGGTGTGTCAGACCCACCATACTTGCTCCGGACACTGCTAGAGGGCTGTACAAGCAATGATCACACGCACGGCACAGCGGACACACCAGGAACCGCGGTGTTGGCCGTCGAATGGCGCTAGCTGCGCAGCATTTGTGCACCGCCGCCGTCAGTGTCAGCCAGTTTGCCGTGGCATACGGAGCTCCATCGCAGTCTATAACACTGATAGCATGCCGCGACAGCGTGGACGTGAACCGTATGTGCAGTTGACGGACTTTGAGCGAGGGCGTATAGTGGGCATGCGGGAGGCCGGGTCGACGTACCGCCGAATTGCTCAACACGTGGGGCGTGAGGTCTCCACAGTACATCGATGTTGTCGCCAGTGGTCGGCGGAAGGTGCACGTGCCCGTCGACCTGGGACCGGACAGCAGCGACGCACGGATGCACGCCAAGACCGTAGGATCCTACGCAGTGCCGTAGGGGACCACACCGCCACTTCCCAGCAAATTAGGGACACTGTTGCTCCTGGGGTATCGGCGAGGACCATTCGCAACCGCCTCCATGAAGCTGGGCTACGGTCCCGCACACCGTTAGGCCGTCTTCCGCTCACGCCCCAACATCGTGCAGCCCACCGCCAGTGGTGTCGCGACAGGCGTGAATGGAGGGACGAATGGAGACGTGTCGTCTTCAGCGATGAGAGTCGCTTCTGCCTTGGTGCCAATGATGGTCGTATGCGTGTTTGGCGCCGTGCAGGTGAGCGCCACAATCAGGACTGCATACGACCGAGGCACACAGGGCCAACACCCGGCATCATGGTGTGGGGAGCGATCTCCTACACTGGCCGTACACCACTGGTGATCGTCCAGGGGACACTGAATAGTGCACGGTACATCCAAGCCGTCATCGAACCCATCGTTCTACCATTCCTAGACCGGCAAGGGAACTTGCTGTTCCAACAGGACAATGCACATCCGCATGTATCCCGTGCCACCCAACGTGCTCTAGAAGGTGTAAGTCAACTACCCTGGCCAGCAAGATCTCCGGATCTGTCCCCCATTGAGCATGTTTGGGACTGGATGAAGCGTCGTCTCACGCGGTCTGCACGTCCAGCACGAACGCTGGTCCAACTGAGGCGCCAGGTGGAAATGGCATGGCAAGCCGTTCCACAGGAGTACATCCAGCATCTCTACGATCGTCTCCATGGGAGAATAGCAGCCTGCATTGCTGCGAAAGGTGGATATACACTGTACTAGTGCCGACATTGTGCATGCTCTGTTGCCTGTGTCTATGTGATTGTGGTTCTGTCAGTGTGATCATGTGATGTATCTGACCCCAGGAATGTGTCAATAAAGTTTCCCCTTCCTGGGACAATGAATTCACGGTGTTCTTATTTCAATTTCCAGGAGTGTATTTTGTTTTCCTCCATCTTAAACGTCACTTCCCTCATGCTTTAAACTAATGTCTTGTGTATCTTGCACAGCCTTTCTATTCATTTGAAAAATAACAACCAAGACGTATGGTAACGAATAACAATATTTATTCATACATAAATACAGTAGTAATACAGCTTTACATACACAAATCTTATTGTTTTTACAGTTCACGAAATAATACTGCTTTTAAACTCACAGTTCTTGTAACTGTTTTAAAATATTTTGTTTAAAATTCGTAATTTGAATAGTACTGATTGAATTTTTTTTTTTACTTTACATTGCAATACTGGTTACAGCTATTGCAGAGGTATAGTTCCTCTTACACTAATACTATTACTAGTGAAATTCCACCCAAACAGAAGCCTTAATTTATATTCTGCAGTGGATGGCTCGAAACACTTTCCATCTCAAGAAACTGAAATAATTTAATGATACAATGAAGCAGATGGCCCTAAAACGTTCATTCCAAGCAGCTGCAGTAAAATGAACTTGATGGAAGTCATAATTAAATCTAGTATGACTTGGATAGCTAGCGATGGATAAAACTTAAAAACTAATGTATTTACACATGCACTCATTCTCACACACGCACATGAAGTTCAAAAGCGAGAAATAATACGGTAAAAATGTTTCCCTTAATCTACATTTTTCATTTTTTAATGATTTTGGTTCAATTTCTTAAATCTTTTATGTACGTTGCACATTTATATTTTTTTTTCTCAGCACATACTGCTTATATAGTCCTGCATAGATAATATATATAAATAAATTCACACACAGGGATACACATTTACATAGACATCCACACTCAAACGCACTCACGAGCTTACAAACAGATGCACATACGCACTCACACATTCAGGCACACCATACATCACACATACAATATTTAAAATATGATAAAAGAGCCATACTATTATTTACAAGTTCTCACTCAGGCAGTCACTCACTTACTCACTCTCTCTCGTTCGAACCGTCAAGAGCCCCCACCCCCTCTCGCATTTCAAGTAAATAGTGTGAGTACGGGAAGGTTTCGATCCCGTCATCACAAATGGCTCGTTCATTGTCATGAGGTGACAATCCGACTTTAGACTGCAGCACTGTATACACTTCGTGGCCCTCGTGATTGAATACTAGTTTGCTGTACAAAATGCAGAGGCTGTGTCAGGTCACCACGAACTCCACTGTACATGAGCACATGTCATGCTGCACGTCGCTCACCCTTAGCTCGCCTCCGGGTAGCTCCATCTATTGTATGATACGCATAAATTTTGGACCAAACTCCACAAGCGGCAATCCATCCGCCTCATCGTTCAAGAAGCCTTCTTGTTCTGAGGAAAAAATACCATAAGGATTATCAGCTGCGTATCCCGATGTGTCGAATTCATTACCATGCCACCTAATTACTTCATATGGATCGCAGCTCTTGACGCAGTAGATGAAGTTGTCTGTATCCATATAAAGTAACTTTGTCTCCACGAAATGAGTTTTAGCGAACTCATAGTGTAATTCGTACATGTGAAGTTTGGAGACGTCCAGTACACATATATCAAAATAGATTAGTTTTGTAAACTCTACGGAAACCTTCGACATCTCAACACCAACAAAGTTCTCATTGAAAATTCTGACCCACTTAAAATTTGGTCTGGCAATGCAGTTCCTTACCCCCCAAAGCCCATCCTGTTTTGCCCTAATTAAAATTTCGTGTTCATTTCTCACATTCTGCATGGTTTTACTGAAAATGGAATTGTTCATTAGTTTGTAAAAGTATTTTTCGAAATCACTATCTGCGACCTCTCTCTTTCCGGTATTTAATTAAATATACTCCTTGAAACAAGAGGACTGATTGAAGGAAATAGTCTGAGTGATTCTACCCAGCTCCATCCCTAAGCTGAGACACTACTTTTTAGGGATAATGCTTCCTCACGAACTTGTTGCTGTGGACATAAAGCCAAGTTGCTTGTCATTTCATGCAAACTAACAGGGTATATGAGGTGTGCCACCACCACATAACCTACATCAGAATCAGCTTCCACACCCAATACTTTTCCACCTAATCCCCTTAATTCGTTTTTGGGCTCCCATTGAAACCCACCAAACAGCAGTAGCTGCATAATGGGTGTCCGTATAAGTTATTCACATCCAAATACAGAATATAACTTGAATCATGAGATTGCGTTAAGCCCTGCACCCATATGTGGATTATTTGCCTTGGCATGTCTATGGACACACTGGCAAAGTCCTCTACAGGCCTCATGCTCAAAGGAAAGAAGCATATCGGCGCCAGTCAGAAGTTCGATGCTGCACCTCATTTTCTTGAGCATTGCCTCCCAGGACAATCCAGGTGCCGTGTAATAAAAGGCGGAGTCCAGACGCCATGTGGCCATAGATACACTCCGGAACTTTTCAAAAACATGTACAAGCAAGCGCACTTCGGTGTCCATGTATAGTCCTGCATATTCACCCAAGTTTGGAATGTTGAATCCCCGCCAGACATTCATGGCATCATCGTAATCTGCACCTGTTATGCCATCGAATGTGAGAGTACTGGTAAACTCTGAGATGTCAGGCAGCCTGGTTTCATCCAGTTTCGCCTTACTTTCCAGATAGGGGATAACTCCTTTCCTATTCGAAAGCTGAAACTTTTCCTAGTCAGGGTAGGCAGATCAGGTGATATGCAATCCCCTCAAAGTAGAGTTTCAACGAGTTTCTGGTGTAGCGCCTACATAAAACGTAGCGTGTCAAGGAAGCGGAGCATAAATTTTGGCGAGATTCGTTTGCAGAATGAAATATACTTCTCTACACTGTCAGCCAGGACACTGACCTGATTTTTCTTCCAACCGAAACTAACGAATTGCTCAACTAGAAAGTGAGAGTCGTTAACTCTTAAGTTATGGAAGAAAACGGGTATGTGTCGTTCTAACTGATATTTCAAATTTCATGTGTTGTGAGCTGCACCGCAGAACTTCCCCATAAAATGACAATGATCTCTACATGGAGTTTCACCTTCTCTATCTATAGGCATCTCACCAATATGACAGTTAACCGCATCATTGTATAATTTTTTATCCTCCTCCGATTGGGTCATGGTGATGTTGGTGCTGTAAAGCCTATCAACATCCCATAATAGTTTTTCAAGCTCAGTGAGCAACCAAACAGTAGGATTATCCCCGACTTAATATTCATGGCGTTTAGAACTTGAATCATATGTACATGCAATTTGGTACGCCATCAGATACAGTACATGTTTTTGCGTGAAGGTGTTATATGAGGTTAAGGGGTTCCCTTCACAGTGGGCAATAGGGGCAAGGAGACATTTGAAGTCTGCATATACAGCAAATGGACATAGTTCCTGGTGGTGAGCATTCTTGAATTTAATGAACTTGTTTTCCTTGGATTCACAGTCCTCCAGATACCTTTTTAAATACTTTTCTTCTGAGAAGTTGCTTAGACACCTAAAACAAATGTGTTTTTTATGTTCATGTTTCAACTATTGGCTGTGAAGGAGACGGGACATATTCTTGATTCATACGTAATGCTGATCATCTTCAGAGAAGAGCAGCATGATTACATGAAGATCACACTCACGTGCGTATTTCGAAAAATGGAGTGGTCCAACTACAGTATGCTTGTCCTGCTCATCTGGCTTGCTTTTCTGCATCTTCTTCAGGCAAAAAACGTGAACCGATATTCGGGGATTTTGCGCCTCAAATTTTTGAGTGTCCTGAAACTTTACCGTCAAAGTTGTAACATCGACGAATGTTAAGACCTATTCCGTGTCGAGATGTGTGCTGCGGATCTTTTAAGCAATTCCTCTCACAAGCCAAAATTGACCAAGCAAAACAAGCCTTATCGTCTTTATTTTGAACGTTAATGCAAGCGTGCTTCTTCTTAATATCCCCAGGGAGTTTTATATAAGTGGACTGTCAATTTAACGGATCATGGACATGAATATGGATGTTGAGGTGTGGTATTTGGCTGAGTGCTTTAGCTGATCCTCTTACTTCCATCTCGGAAAACTGGGCCAGTATAACACCCAAGGTGGATTCATGATAGCTCTCGGCAATAGATGTACTACAAGATATAACGCCATTATCACTCATATGTTGTTGTTGTTGTTGTTGTTCAAAAATGGTTCAAATGGCTCTGAGCACTATGGGACTCAACTGCTGTGGTCATCAGTCCCCTAGAACTTAGAACTACTTAAACCTAACTAACCTAAGGACATCACACACATCCATGCCGTAGCGTGTTGTTGTTGTGGAGCCATCGACCCATCTCACGGAATTCGCCTACTACAAGATATTGATTATTAGAAACAACAACAAAAAATTTTTACTGAATTTGACTACACCAATATATTGATTATAACTATGAAACAATAAATAAATTAGTAAAAAGTTCATACCAGATGGAAGTTATTACTCCAGGTCATCATTCTCAACGTATACCCCTACAGGCATCCCATTTTCCTCTTGAGTAGCATAAACATCTACAACAACGAATTTATGTAGAGCCCACACAACTGAATATGATAATAAGAGTCTAATGGCAATATATTGCAACTGTACTTACTTTCTTCCTGCATTTCAGACTCCAGGAGCTATTGTGCAGACATAGACCCTTGTGAAACTTCTTGGCAGATTAAAACTGTGTGCCCGACCGAGACTCGAACTCGGGACCTTTGCCTTTCGCGGGCAAGTGCTCTACCATCTGAGCTACCGAAGCACGACTCACGCCCGGTCCTCACAGCTTCACTTCTGCCAGTATCTCGTCTCCTACCTTCCGCTGCAGAGTGAGAATCTCATTCTGGATAGACCCTTGTGTTGGGACTTCACCATTGTAGCTTCCACGGTCTCCAGTCCGCTCCTAGCAGGCAGCAGCTTGCCTACCCTACGCCTCCTGACACTGTAACTTATAATCCATTTGCCGGCCAGAGTGACCGTATGGTTCCAGGCACTACAGTCTGGAGCCGGGCGACCACTACATTCGCAGGTTCAAATCCTTCCTCGGGCATGCATGTGTGTGATGTCCTTAGGTTAGTTAGCTTTAATTAGTTGTAAGTTCTAGGCGACTGATGACCTCAGAAGTTAAGTCGCATAGTGCTCAGAGCCATTTGAGCCATAATTCATTTAAATTAAAATTAGGGCGTGAACTACACTCCTGGAAATGGAAAAAAGAACACATTGACACCGGTGTGTCCGACCCACCATACTTGCTCCGGACACTGCGAGAGCGCTGTACAAGCAATGATCACACGCACGGCACAGCGGACACACCAGGAACCGCGGTGTTGGCCGTCGAATGGCGCTAGCTGCGCAGCATTTGTGCACCGCCGCCGTCAGTGTCAGCCAGTTTGCCGTGGCATACGGAGCTCCATCGCAGTCTTTAACACTGGTAGCATGCCGCGACAGGGTGGACGTGAACCGTATGTGCAGTTGACGGACTTTGAGCGAGGGCGTATAGTGGGCATGCGGGAGGCCGGGTGGACGTACCGCCGAATTGCTCAACACGTGGGGCGTGAGGTCTCCACAGTACATCGATGTTGTCGCCAGTGGTCGGCGGAAGGTGCACGTGCCCGTCGACCTGGGACCGGACCGCAGCGACGCACGGATGCACGCCAAGACCGTAGGATCCTACGCAGTGCCGTAGGGGACCGCACCGCCACTTCCCAGCAAATTAGGGACACTGTTGCTCCTGGGGTATCGGCGAGGACCATTCGCAACCGTCTCCATGAAGCTGGGCTACGGTCCCGCACACCGTTAGGCCGTCTTCCGCTCACGCCCCAACATCGTGCAGCCCGCCTCCAGTGGTGTCGCGACAGGCGTGAATGGAGGGACGAATGGAGACGTGTCGTCTTCAGCGATGAGAGTCGCTTCTGCCTTGGTTCCAATGATGGTCGTATGCGTGTTTGGCGCCGTGCAGGTGAGCGCCACAATACGGACTGCATACGACCGAGGCACACAGGGCCAACACCCAGCATCATGGTGTGGGGAGCGATCTCCAACACTGGCCGTACACCACTGGTGATCGTCGAGGGAACACTGAATAGTGCACGGTACATCCAAACCGTCATCGAACCCATCGTTCTATCATTTCTAGACCGGCAAGGGAACTTGCTGTTCCAACAGGACAATGCACGTCCGCATGTATCCCGTGCCACCCAACGTGCTCTAGAAGGTGTAAGTCAACTACCCTGGCCAGCAAGATCTCCGGATCTGTCCCCCATTGAGCATGTTTGGGACTGGATGAAGCGTCGTCTCACGCGGTCTGCACGTCCAGCACGAACGCTGGTCCAATTGAGGCACCAGGTGGAAATGGCATGGCAAGCCGTTCCACAGGAGTACATCCAGCATGTCTACGATCGTCTCCATGGGAGAATAGCAGCCTGCATTGCTGCGAAAGGTGGATATACACTGTACTCGTGCCGACATTGTGCATGCTCTGTTGCCTGTGTCTATGTGCCTGTGGTTCTGTCAGTGTGATCATGTGATGTATCTGACCCCAGGAATGTGTCAATAAAGTTTCCCCTTCTTGGGACAATGAATTCACGGTGTTCTTATTTCAATTTCCAGGAGTGTATTTAGTAATCTACAACTATCCCAAATAAAACAAAACTCTATTTTTCTAGATTAAAACCAATGAAGATGACATTGAAAGTTGAAACGCATCTGGAACAAATGAAAGGCACTGCTGTAAGAAAAAGGCATTTAAATGTATCACAAGAATATTTGTATACTTTCTGCGGTTGAAGGCCATACGGAACAACTTTGTAGTCAAAATTCAAATTCCTTTTCTAAATAATTGATTTCTGTTGTTAAAAATTACCATACTTTTCGCCTTAAAAAACAATATATGAAAATTTCGCCTGTAGGCAGTGGTAATGGGCAGTTGATGAGAAACAGAGTTATTGCTTACAAAACATAGCAAGTGATGTACTTTATTCATATTAGTTGACAGTTTTACGATAAACCTGGAAATGACATCTCTGTGTCTAATTTCAGATTCTCACTGATGGAATCTTTGTTGAGAAGTGTGGATGTAAGCAATGGTGAGTGCCAGAAACATACCTATCAGTATTAGTAACGCGTGTAATGTTCGTGCCAGGAAAAAGTTTCGAAGGTGGGATTTTTACCTATCCGAGGATGACGTAGATCAGATAAAAATCCTGAATTTGTTTCCGAACGCAAATCACGATTCTGTAGTTAGTTCTGACCACGTACATGTGAATATATATAACGAAGTAAACTGTTAAATCATGTCTTTTAAGATAGGGTGACGATAGAAATATTTGGGGTTATGCTTAACGTTGCATACGTGCCATAGTAAGGTGCTTGCTGAAATTAATTTCATATTGTGCTGAACCATAGATAAATTTTGTGGTCGCTATACTCCTCTATTTCAAAAACTGGTAATGCTAATCGTAATGTTAAAAATCTGAGACTTTTCGGACTCTTTAAATTTTTATTTTTGAGATGCTTTGAAGTAAGGTTTCGCTAATGTGCGTAGAAAGTAGACAGTGGTAGGCCAATGTCAACTCATGCTTAGTACACTCAGTTTACAAGTGAACAATGTTAAATACCCATTGACGATACTTTACAAATAAAACATTGCGTAGAATTTACTATTTTATAAATATGCAGTTAGCATAAATATGTTTGAAAACAATGATTTATCGTAATAAAGAAATCACATTGCACCCGCGTGTCATGTTATTTATGACTTTCGAAACTGTACTGTAGAATTTCTCAAAACCACCAATTTATCCCTAAACGTTGTTTACAGTCAAGCATTCTGTGTGATGTATAAAGTAAATAATTTCTTTGATTTTTTCATTATTCGTTATCCGAGATAACATGTCATACACATTTCAATATGAATCGATATACTATTAAACGTAACTCCTCTTGCAATCAGATGATTTAGTCTGGTGTCTGTTCGGTGCCTCTCACGTCGCATACTAAATCGATATCATAGAAAGACGTGTGTTTCGATATTAATATACACCACTATATGGAGAAACGGAGGCAACAAAGTATAAATATTACTAATCAGCTAAAACAGATGACATAATGTATTACTGATGGAATTAGGAAATAAAGTCACTGATAGGTATTCGCTTAAATATATTCACCAACAATCAAGCATCGATAAAGTAAGAGTGCAATCAGCCATGGGAAATGAATACACGCCCATATCAAGGAAATGGTACAGTCAAACCACAAAAATGTTCATACTAACGTTTAAAAATGTGTACATCCTGTGGACATCACAACAGCTCGTTGCATGATCCATCAATTGTAAATGTAGTAGATATGAAAATGAAAGGATAATGAACAAAAAACTGCGTTATAAATCACTAAGATGGCTCTGGGTCAATATTTGTCAGTGGAATGAACAGAAATGGCAAAATGGGTCATTGAAATATTAGTCCATTATATCAACTACTGGCTACTGCAATTTACCAGAAATAATTGTCTTAGTGATAATGATTTTAGATTTTTCATTTTCAGGACCTATGCCATCTATGCAAACCTTGCAGACTGCTATACACACGTGATAAATATTTTATTGTACTTGACATTAGCGGAGAATCAATTGCATACCACGAGGATTGCTTCGAATGAAAACGTGCAGAAGTAAAACGTATTACGTGCAATATTGAAAAATAGTATAGTGAATGTCACAAACTGGTTACAAAAACATGTAACATTATAGCCGGTCAGAGCCAGCGCAAGTCTGTTTTATATTCCTGCATTACGCCACGTGGAACTTTCTGGATAGATATGCCACCTGCAGGTTTTGATTCATTTCCCTTTAATAAATCTCTGACTCTTCCTAATGAACGGTAATTACACGTTTCCACACACATTCCACCCCTTTGCTGAAACCCGATATAAAAGCTCTATGGAGAGGTAAATGTTTCGGACAAAATGAGGGAAAAAACAATGAACTATCTGGTTAATTGTAACGTCAAAGCACCGACAAGAGAGAAATCGGGTGAATTCAGGAGCGTAACAGTATACTGCCACAGTCGACGGACCTCTTCAGCAGTTTTAATGGATCTGACAGGAACAGGTGAAGCAACGTACAGAAAATGCTGGAAACGACAGAGAAGCCAAAAAAAAAAAAACAATTCTATATTTTTCATCAAGTATTCCAGTGTTGAGAAAAATGTATTTTCTAACTTATTTGATTCCTTCATATCGAAGATAAAAGTTGTTTGTCAGCCACCTTCACTGTATTAAAGAAATACATATTGTTACATGCGAGAGAGAGAAGGGAAACTCTAAAAAGAACAGAGGTGTTGATGAAATAATGAAAAATAAAAGAAAATTTCAGATTTTTAGAAAATCTTTGACTAATCTCGTTCATGTTTGGCTGTTCACCATCTCAGACAAATTATCGAACTCTCCTAGATATACATCCGTTACCAGTTATTCAGAAACGCTTCTTAAGCAGACACTGCTGCTTCTATGAACTGAATACTACATGCAAGAAGTGTTGACCTGAATTTGGAGTATCTCGAGATATGCCAGTTCTTGGAGTGTGTTGTGGGGAAGGAACTTGAGTTAATAATTTTAGTATAACTTTGATTTAAAACTCGTGTCTTCCATAAAGACAGAGGAAAGTCTGCTGTATGGGGGACAGGGCTGGAATTTTCACACGAGGTATAAATTGCAGGGTAAAATCTATAAGTTTACTGGACATCGTTCTAAAGCCATTTATCAGCGAGGATCAGTTTTTAACCCTATAAAAAGGAACTGATAATTTTAAAAAGAAAAACGAAATTATATCGGATTATGAGTCTTGTGACTAACTTTAAATTTATAATTGGTTTTGGGACCCAGTTCGTGAATCTATAAAATAAACAAATAAAATCTCGGTATTCTTATTCACTCCTCAGAGTGGGTTTCGTAGAAACAACAATGTTAATCTTCTTACTGTTTCTACCTGTTGGTAGTTTCGGTGAATGGGGACAAAGTTCTGTTTGTTCTAGGGGAAGAAGAAACAAAATTTATCTTGTTCAAAAAACCTCTATTCTGTAGAAAACTCAGAATATTGCATTAATTGTGATTTTTTAACTTGATTTCCAAATAAACAGTACTACGTCTCCATTTACGTTATCGTAACATTAAATGGTTGAACTTTCTTGGTTTTTGATATATTGAGTAGAAGATATCAAGTCTTTGAATCCTTAAACACTATGTACCGCCGGCCGGAGTGGCCGTGCGGTTCTAGGCGTTACAGTCTGGAGCCGAGCGACCGCTACAATCGCAGGTTCGAATCCTGCCTCAGGCATGGATGTGTGTGATGTCCTTAGGTTAGTTAGGTTTAATTAGTTCTAAGTTCTCGGCGACTGATGACCTCAGAAGTTAAGTCGCATAATGCTCAGAGCCATTTGAACCATTTTGAACCATGTACCTGTAAAAGCTACCGCGAGCTTTCGAACATCTCCTTGACTAACAAGTGTCTCCAGATCTCTTAAAGTAAACGTGTTTAATTGGAATTAATGACTGCTTACTTTTTTGCAAGTACTGTTATCACAACATAATCTCCTGGCTTGAGAACAGTACCATGTGGCTTCTCATTTTCGTCAAATTCTTGGTCTTCTTCTGAGGAAACGGTGAGGTTTGCTGTTTCTATTCACCGCAAAAACTCAGAAAACGTAACTCTTTGTTTGAAATTAGCCGAAACACAACTCATATTAAAGTGTTCGTTACCATGAACTTTTTGTTAATGAAATGGAACTGAAAATTTGTGTTCAAGGTGCATACACTGAAACAATACAATTTAGTTTAGAACTTACATATAAAGTTCGAAATAAGAAAATTCAGCTCCACATGCGATGTTTCTCATACAGTAAATAAAATCACTAAATGACAGTTTCGGCAACTCTAAAACTCATGATTTCCCTTTTAGATTCACTACCAATCTAGAAAAACCAATTCTCGAATAATATTCCCATTTGCCTTCCAACACAAAAGCATTGAATAGTTTTTCAAGTTTCTTTCCATCCCATTGTTTCTATTCATCCCATTTTACGGCACCATATCCAGCTGAAGCCGTTTACTGATGATTAGCTTCCCACGCCTAGGTACTTTTTTTCCTGTGGCACAGACGGATATCATCCACTGACATCATACATAGTTACCCTGCCCCTTGGAGATTAACAATAAAATGGTTCAAATGGCTCTGAGCACTATGCGACCTAACTTCGGAGTTCATCAGTCGCCTAGAACTTAGAACTAATTAAACCTAAGGACATCACACACATCCATGCCCGAGGCAGGATTCGAACCTGCGACCGTAGCGGTCGCTCGGCTCCACACTGTAGCGCCTAGAACCGCACGGCCACTCCGGCCGGCGATTAACAATACTTTCCCCGTTTTGCCCATGATTTCCTACTTTATTGGTTGGGAGTGGACAGTGAAACGCTGATAACGTCCATCCACAGTTTCCACGAGGAACCAAACCAATAAACGAAGCTTGACACAATCGGGATTAGTACTTCTGCCGTATGACAACACACTGACAGAATCCGATCCGTTGGTTTTACTGCAACCTGCAATTCTGTCGCTAATTCTTGCTGCACCGCTGGCCAGCTAGGAACTGCCGTTGAGGTAGCAGCGCTGGACTCATTTGTCGGTGGACCACATGATGTTTCGCCTGCCGCACTGCTGTCGCCTTTACCCTTGCATCGCCTACAATACCTCCCATGGATCGTTGCAGCATTTCTATAGCCGCTCTCGCATCTACTAAATACTCTCGAGTCTGTACTACACTCCTGGAAATTGAAACAAGAACACCGTGAATTCATTGTCCCAGGAAGGGGAAACTTTATTGACACATTCCTGGGGTCAGATACATCACATCATCACACTGACAGAACCACAGGCACATAGACACAGGCAACAGAGCATGCACAATGTCGACACTAGTACAGTGTATATCCACCTTTCGCAGCAATGCAGGCTGCTATTCTCCCATGGAGACGATCGTAGAGATGCTGGATGTAGTCCTGTGGAACGGCTTGCCATGCCATTTCCACCTGGCGCCTCAGTTGGACCAGCGTTCGTGCTGGACGTGCAGACCGCGTGAGACGACGCTTCATCCAGTCCCAAACATGCTCAATGGGGGACAGATCCGGAGATCTTGCTGGCCAGGGTAGGTTTGACTTACACCTTCTAGAGCACGTTGGGTGGCACGGGATACATGCGGACGTGCATTGTCCTGTTGGAACAGCAAGTTCCCTTGCCGGTCTAGGAATGGTAGAACGATGGGTTCGATGACGGTTTGGATGTACCGTGCACTATTCAGTGTCCCCTCGACGATCACCAGTGGTGTACGGCCAGTGTAGGAGATCGCTCCCCACACCATGACGCCGGGTGTTGGCCCTGTGTGCCTCGGTCGTATGCAGTCCTGATTGTGGCGCTCACCTGCACGGCGCCAAACACGCATACGACCATCATTGGCACCAAGGCAGAAGCGACTCTCATCGCTGAAGGCGACACGTCTCCATTCGTCCCTCCATTCACGCCTGTCACGCACGATGTTGGGGCGTGAGCGGAAGACGGCCTAACGGTGTGCGGGACCGTAGCCCAGCTTCATGGAGACGGTTGCGAATGGTCCTCGCCGACACCCCAGGAGCAACAGTGTCCCTAATTTGCTGGGAAGTGGCGGTGCGGTCCCCTACGGCACTGCGTAGGATCCTACGGTCTTGGCGTGCATCCGTGCGTCGCTGCGGTCTGGTCCCAGGTCGACGGGCACGTGCACCTTCCGCCGACCACTGGCGACAACATCGATGTACTGTGGAGACCTCACGCCCCACGTGTTGAGCAATTCGGCGGTACGTCCACCCGGCCTCCCGCATGCCCACTATACGCCCTCGCTCAGAGTCCGTCAACTGCACATACGGTTCACGTCCACGCTGTCGCGGCATGCTACCAGTGTTAAAGACTACGATGGAGCTCCGTATGCCACGGCAAACTGGCTGACACTGACGGCGGCGGTGCACAAATGCTGCGCAGCTAGCGCCATTCGACGGCCAACACCGCGGTTCCTGGTGTGTCCGCTGTGCCGTGCGTGTGATCATTGCTTGTACAGCCCTCTCGCAGTGTCCGGAGCAAGTATGGTGGGTCTGACACACCGGTGTCAATGTGTTCTTTTTTCCATTTCCAGGAGTGTATATCCAAAACCCGATTAATATCCCAATAGTGTTCATCCATCCCTTTAACTCTGTAGTTAATTCTCGTACGATCCCAGTGCTTTTTAGTACACCTCGCTCCTGATTTGCCAGTTGCGTGGTATGCCATTCCACAGTTGCTATCCACTACTCCCTACGCCTGTGCAACCGTATTATTTAATTCCCAGAAGTCATCACTGTCGCCGGCTGGAGTGGCCAAGCTGTTGTAGGCGCTACATTCTGGAACCGCGCGACCGCTACGGTTGCAGGTTCGAATCCTACCTCGGACATGGATGTGTGTGATGTCCTTAGGTTGGTTAGGTTTAATTAGTTCTAAGTTCTAGGGGACTAATGACCACAGCAGTTAAGTCCCATAGTGCTCAGAGCCATTTCTTTCCATCACTATCCCCTGTACCACAAACTATTCCCTGTACGAGAAACCATCTTCATATGGTTAAGGCTAACCAGCCATTGACCTTCTTCTTCTATGCTGGATGCACACGCATTGCCAGAACTCTTACGGGGCTCGGTAAGATTGTCTGCCGAGAGTAATGAGTGTAGTAGGCAGAGGCAATACGAATGTCGTGTGTGGTCATTAAGTTGGTAACATGCGTCTCACGGGCAGCGTGCTAGGGATAAATCCCTGCAGTCACACTGTCCTTTGTGCCCTCGGTGCCTCAGATACATAGAGCGTCTGCCATGTAAGCAGGAGGTCCCAGGTTCGAGTCCCGGACGGGGCACGTTTTCAACTGTCCCGTTGATGTATATCAACGCCTGCCGACAACTTAGGGTCTTGATTTAAACATCATTTTGTCTTCAATAACTTCCCACCTGCAATCATCCATCCCCTTTCTCTCGTAACAATATACGTGGCGCTAAGTCCATCACTTGGAGCAGTTGACCTCTTAACCGCTCATGTGAGACTCACAATCCCTGGTACCCTTACCGTATTTCCCCTAATACCCGGCGAACGCCTCTTCTAATCTTCATACCCCAATTCTTACTTCTCGCGTGTTATAGGTTAGCCTTAACGTCCATCGGTGGCTCGTTAACACGACGTCGCCCTATTCTGAATACTGAATGTCACAGATTCAACTGGTTACAAAAACCTGTAACGTAGCCGGTCAGAGCCAGCGCAAATCGGGTTTTCAAGTCTTTTACATTCGTGTATCACGCCACGTGGTACTTTCTGGATAGATATGCCACCTGCAGGTTTGGATTCTCTTATAAACTACTACTGACCACCACAAAACTTGACAACAACGCGACGTAACCCCCTAAATCAAAACAACCCTACCACGATAAGACAATGACATGACAATCGCATATTTCACCAAGAAACAGTTCATCACGCACAACTGGATGTCTAGTGGCGTGATTTTAGTGCGTAAGGCATGCCAAGTAAATTCTGCCTTCATTTTCCATTTCCTTCCTTTCATTTTTAATTTAAACTTTCCTTACAGTTAGCGACACTGGCCCCTGCGGTCAAATTCCAAAACGCCCCTTAAAAAGTTTAACACGTCCTACGTGAACAATAGAAGTTATTGTCGGTGACTGTATCTTGAGGTTCATAGATGAGGACTTTTTATGATTTCACATGGGCCTTATAAAGGGCTTAAGAATTTTTTTCATTTTGCCTTTAGGTGTGTGTGGGTTCGACAGCATAGCTCACTGACTGATTTGAGACCCAGGTAGTTTTACAACATATCTTTCCGTGTGTTCTTGTCACTCGAGTGTTTTCGTATTCGCTTTCTTCACTCGTCTCCTCACATACCGCAACATCTTCGCAAACTTCATCATTAACTCCTCGTTTTTCCTCAACTTTAGATTTATCACTTCAAAAGGTGATAGCATCTTCCGACCGCATATCATCTCGTATGGCGAAAGTTCAACGCTGTCACGCATTTCAGAATTTTACGGAGCTACGCCGCTCTGTGTCTCTCAGACTCCAGTCTTTCTTGTGCCGTTCATTATTATAATTGAGTAACGAAAACCGGTCTCTCGTTATTAAACACCTAAAACTCAATTAGACTGTCTGCCCGGGGCTGGGTGTTTGTGTTGTCCTCATCATTATTAGTGAATGAGGCTACAGTGGACTGTGTAAAGATTGGGACTTTGTACGGGCGCTGGTGACCGTGCAGTTGAGCACTCCACAAACCAAACATCATCATCAATTAGACTCTCGTTACTGTGGGAAGAATCTAAGAAGCTGTACGTGTATTACTACCAGTTACATAGGTGACAGATAACAGTCAATGTTACCCACAGAGTTTCTGATTCCACAGGAACTTAAGCGTTCTAATGGATACAAGGTATAACTTGTAAACAATATCGCCATGAACATACAATAAACAAGGAGCGATTGATAGGATTTTGTATTCCGTAATACCTTCCTGCGCGTTAAGTTTTGTACCATATTAAGTCACCCAGTTTATTAGTGTTTCTTTGCAAGTTATAATGCTCCTCCCCCTCCCCCTCCCCCCCCCCCCCACCCAACCTCAGAAAGTGACAAAAGCAGAGGTTTACAGTCCCACGAAGGAGAGACGATCTACGCTCTTGTCTATATCATGGGTGACGATTCGTAACAACTAACTGTGTAAGTTCCCGTAAACATTCTCGAGCTGCTGAGTCCGTTACGTTTATCATAGTATCGTTAGTTAAAATCCAACAGGACGTATCACCGCCAGGGTGTATCTACTGTGGAAGCTCCCGTTGGCGGTGCTGCGAAGGAACAACATGTTTATTCAATATTATAATACTGCAAGTGTTATCTCATTTATCTCCTGAGACAGTTTCGTCCATATCATTACGGCTCTTTAAACATATTTTCACAGATTAAAGCCGCATACAAGTGAAATCTTATGGAACACGATCTCTGTCGTTAATCAGTGTTAGTCAATATGGAACACGAAAGAGAGTAATGAGTTTAGATTCGCTGATAGATATTAAAGATTTCAATGTTGCACGTGGGTTCACCTAATAAACATCCACATATCTCTAATTAGGACTTAATTTTGAAATACTTTTTGTAGGCGGTCTTGGCAAGTTTCCAAGAATGTTACGAACTGCGTTACACGAGAAGCGTTCTAAAGGTAATGTAACACATTTTGTCGGGCACTTTCGGCTGAAAAGAACGCGGAATTTGTTGTGGCACATCGTGGATTATTACCACTTCGACTCCTCTCGTTTCATGGGGTTCCGGTAGGTGGTGGCGGCATACGTAGTCTTCAAAGTGCCGCCTCTAGCGGAGGTGCAGTCCAAGCAGAGAGCTGGCGGAAAACCACAGCATGGCAGATACTTACGGATGCTTGCAAAATGTCTACGAATTCCTGGCAGTGAACAAAAGCACGGTGAGACTCTAGGCAAAGCGCCTGTCCGATTCCCTGCGTGCCGGCCTGCTTCACACAGCTCTGACTCCCGCGCACACTCTCAGTCGAGAAGATAGACGGTTAACAACCAGTCACCTCACTGCCAAAATGGACGCCACCGTTGGTAGTGGTGACACACTCTTCCACCAGAAAGGGTACTCAAAGGTGTGTGGAGGCTGCATTCCTGGCCGCCTAACAGAAGACCATAAACAGCAACCAAGGACCAAAGGAATACCTGCGTGGAATTGCTTTCGCGCTACGAAGCTGATCGTCACAGTTTGTTGTCGAACATAGCAAAAGGCGATGGAACATGGGCTCTGGCTCTGAGCACTATGGGACTTAACATCTTAGGTCATCAGTCCCCTGGAACTTAGAACTACTTAAACCTAACGAACCTAAGGACATCACACACATCCATGCCCGAGGCAGGATTCGAACCTGCGACCGTAGCAGTCCCGCGGTTCCGGACTGCAGCGCCTAGAACCGAACGGCCGGCATGGAACATGGGTTCATCATTATGAACCGGAAACATAACGGGTATCCAACGAGTGGCACCACAACAGTTCAAAGCTGTACCCTAAGCTTTTAAAGTCATGGCGACAACCTTTTGGCACTCTGAAAGCGTTATTCTGTTTGATGCCCTCCCTCGTGGCGCAACGATCTACTGAAGTGTATTGCACAATCTTCAGCAGATCGAAGGAACAACTTCAGCGTGTTCGTCGTCACAAAAATGCAACCGAACTTCTCCTTCTCCACGACAACGCAAGACCTCATACATCTGAAGAGGAGCTCACAAACCCTCATTGAACTGCTCTTTTTCATCCACCCTATAGCCCGGATCTCGAACATTCCATCCGTTGGGACCACTGAGGCATGCACTACGCGGGAAGCAGCATGTGGATCACGGTAAAGTTACTGATGCATCAAGACGTTGACTGCGATCAGCAGAGACGTATAATGCGGGCGTACAGGCCCTTACAGTACGAAGACGTAAGGCCATCCCATTGACCGGGGCTTATGTTGAAAATTGGGGCTTTGTAGTTAAAAGAGTGGGGAATAACATGCTGCATTGGAATCCTGAAGAAAGCGAACCTTCTTTTAGAAAAAAAAGTGTTACATTTCTTACTGAAAGCCCCTCGCATTGTAAACAGCTGTACTAGATTTTCTATTTTTTGCGATCTGTTTCAGTCAGTTTCACACCATCCATGGGCCCAAACCCCTAGTCAACTGTATATACCACAACTGCAATGACGTTGACATGTGTCAGACTATCATAGAAGATTTCAGAGTGAAAGACCACTGCAACTTTGGAACAAACAGGTGAACAGATGTCATGACCGGGGGATGGTCTGAAATTGATCAGGATCGCAGGTTTCCCACAGCACTGACAGATACTGCACGTTGTAGCAATATATCTAAAGTAAGTTGGTGAGACATGGCAGAATATGTTTTCTTCTAGAGGAAGTTTAGAAATTTAATTACGTAAAACTTCTCAGGTTGCGAAGTGGAATGTTCTCGATTGATGTTTGGTATAGAAACAAGTAAAGCGCAATTAACAGGATCTGTCGCAGTTCAGCCTTCTGCAAATAACTTGTGTGGTTGATTTTTAAAAAACTACATTCATTTAATTTTCTTCTGAGACGTCCTGTTATGAATACACACATCCAAGAAGTTTTTCATCTCCCCAGTTCCCAGAACTCCTAAGAATGCACGTTGACTGTGGATATTGTATCACAGACACAGGCTCTTTGACTGTTCAGAGATGTCACTGAACCCGCCCAACGATGTAAACAACCATGCATGAGCAGCGCCTATTAGACGGAGGAGGTCTGACAGCCAATCAGTTCCAGCCATTCCACCAGGAAGCAGGTACACATCTCGTGTTGTCTGTTGTTCAACCATGTGTAGACGGTCAATGCCGTGATTCCATAGCGTACGCATTGTTACTTTGTGCCAGGAAGGGCTCTCAGCAAAGGAAGTGTCCAGGCGTCTCGGAGTGAACCAAAGCGATGTTGTTCGAACATGGAGGAGACACAGAGAGATAGGAACTGGCGATTACATGCCTCGCTCAGAACGCCCGAGGGCTACTACTGCAGTGGATGACCGTTACCTATGGATTATGGCTCGGACGAACCCTGACAGCAAAGCCATCATGTTGTATAAAGTTTTACGTGCAGCCACAGGACGTCGTGTTACGACTCAAACTGTGCGCAATATGCTGCATGATGCGCAACTTCTCTCCCGACGTCCATGGCGAGGTCTATCTCTGCAACCAAGCCCCGTGCAGCACGGTCCAGATGCGCCCAACAACATGCCGAATGGACCGCTCAGGATTGGCATCACGTTCTCTTCACCGATGAGTGTCACATATGCATTCAACCAGAAAATCGTAGGAAGCGTGTTTGGAGGGAGCCCACTCAAGGCAAGCTAAACGACCTAGACACACTGTCCAGCGTGTGCAGATAGGGGGAGGTTCCCTGTTGTTTTGGGGTGGCATTATGTGGGGACGACGTACGCTGCTTGTGGTCATGGAAGGTGGCGTACCGGCTGTACTGTACGTGCATTCCATCCTCCGACCGATAGTGTAGTCAGCATATTGGAGAGGCACTCGTCTTCATGGACGAAAATTCACGCTCCCATCTTGCTCATCTTTTGAATGACTCCCTTCAGGCTAACAACATTGCTCGACTACAGTGGGTAGCATGTTCTCCAGACATGAACCCTATCGAACATGCCTGGGGTTTATGGACGACGTCACCCGCTAACCACTCTGAGAGATCTACGCCGAATCGCCGCTGAGGAGTGGGAAAATCTGGTCCAAAAGTGCCTTGATGAACTTGTGGACAGTATGCCACGACGAACACACGCATGCATCAAAGCAAGAGGCCGTGCTACTGGGTATCAGAGGTGCCAGTGTGTACAGCAGTCTGGACCACCACCTCTGAAGGTCTCCCTGTATGCTGGTACAATATGCAATGTGTGGTTTTCATGAATAATAAAAAGGGTGGAAATGATGTTTATGTTGATTTCCGCGATTCTCGGAACCGAGGTAAAAAATTGGAAATTTGAGGTAAGGTCTTATGGGACCAAACTGCTGAGGTCATCGGTCCCTAATCCTACACATTACTTAATTAAAATTAAACTAATTTGTGCTATGGACAACACACACACCCATGCCCGAAGGAGGACTCAAACCTTCGACGAGAGGAGCCGCACGGAACCGAGGTGATGCAAAACATTCTTGTTGTGAGTGCTGACGTCCGACTTCGATCAAATTTTTGACATGAAAATAGAATGAAGATTTCAGATACATTGTAATGGAAAAATAGAAAATCTGTTTCGACTGTTAGGCATTGAAAGTTGTTGCGAAAAACTTTTTCAAAATCATATTGCCTTTGTCCCCCCCATGAACCATGGACCTTACGTCAGCGATACAGATAGCCGTACCGTAAGTGCAACCACAACGGATGGGTATGTGTTGAGAGGCCAAATAAACGTGTGGTTCCTGAAGAGGGGTAGCAGCCTTTTCAGTAGTTGTAGAGGCAACAGTCTGGGTAGTTGGCTGATCTTTCCTTGTAACATAACCAAAACGGCCTTGCTGTGCTGGTACTGCGAACGCCTGAAAGCAAGGGGAAACTACAGCCGTAATTTTTCCCAAGGGCATGCAGGTTTACTGTATGGCTAAATGATGATGGCGTCCACTTGGTTAAAATATTCCGTAGATGAAATAGTCCCCTATTCGGATCTACGGGCGGGGACTACTCAGGAGGACGTCGTAATCAGGACAAAGAAAACTGGCGTTCTACGCGTCGGACAGGTGGGTTAGAAAATTAAAAAAGGGAAATGGATAGATTAAAGTTAGATGTAGTGGGAATTGATGAAGTTCGGTGGCAGAAGGATCGAAACTTACGGTCAGGTGAGTACAGGGTTATAAATGCAAAATCAAATTGCGGTACTGCAGGAGTATGTTTAATAATCAATAAAAAATAGGAGCGCGGGTCATCTATTACGAACGGTATAGTGAACCCATTATTGTAGCCATGATAGACACGAAGCCCACGCCTAACACAGTAGTACAAGTTTAAATGCCAACTAGCTCCATAGATGACAAAGATACTGAAGAAACGTATGATAAGATAAAGGAAATTATTCAGCTCGTGCAGGGAGAGGAAAATTTGATAGGCATTAGGGACTGGAATTCGATAGTAGAAAAAGGGAGAGAAGGAAAAGTAATAGGTGAGTATCGAATGGGGGTAAGGAATGAAAGAGAAAGCCGCCTGTGTAGAATTTTCCACAGAGCATAACTTATAGCTAACACTTGGTCCAAGAATCATGAAAGAAGGTTATATACGTGGAAGAGGCCTGGAGACACTGGAAGGTTTCAGACAGATTATATAATCGTAACGCAGAGATTTTGGAAACTTGTTTTAAATTGTAAGATATTTCCAGGTGCAGATGTGGATTCCGACCACAATCTATTAGTTAGAACTGTAAGCTAAAAGTGAAGAAACTGCATAAAGCAGGGAATTTATGGAGATGGGACCTGGATAAACTGAAAGAACCAGCGGTTTTAGAGTGTTTCAGAGAAAGCATTGGGGAACGATTGACATCAATAGGGCAAAGAAATACAGTAGAATAAGAATGGGTAGCTTTGGGAGATGAAATAGTGAAGGCAGCAGAGGATCAAGAAGGTAGAAAGACGAGGCCTAGTAGACATCCTTGGGTAACAGAAGAGATATTGATTTAATTGATGAAAGGAGACAATATAAAAATGCAGTAAAGGAAACAGGCAAAAAGGAATACAAACGTCTCGAAAATGAAATCGACAGGAAGTGCAAAATGGCTAAGCAGTGATGGCTAGAGGACAAATGTAAGTCTGTAGAGCATGTATCATTAGGGGTAAGACGGATATTGCCTACAGGAAAATTAAAGAGACCTTTGGAGGAAAAAGAACCACTTGTATGAATATCAAGAGCTCAGATGGAAAACCAGTTCTAAGCAAAGAGGGGAAAGCAGAAATGTGGAAGGAGTAAATAGAGGGTCTATACAAGGGCGATGTACTGCAGGGAAATATTATGGAAATGGAAGAGAACGTAGGTGAAGATGAAATGGGAGATACGGTACTGCGTGAAGAACTCGACAGAGCACTGGACTCAAAGACCTAAGTCTAAACAAGGCTCCGGGAATAGACAACTGCTGATAGCCTTGGGAGAGCCAGCCCTGACAAAACTCTACCATCTAGTGAGCAAGACATATGAAAAAGCCGGCCGTGGTGGCCGAGCGGTTCTAGGCGCTACAGTCTGGAACCGCGCGACCGCTACGGTCGCTGGTTCGAATCCTGCCTCGGGCATGGGTGTGTGTGATGTCCTTAGGTTAGTTAGGTTTAAGTAGTTCTAAGTTCTAGGGGACTGATGACCTCAGAAGTTAAGTCCCATAGTGCTCAGAGCCATTTGAACCATTTTTGAACATATGAGACAGGCGAAATATCCGCAGACTTGAAGAAGAAAATAATAAATCGGATCCAAAAGGAAGCAGGCGCTGACAAGTGTGAGAATTACCGAACTATCGGCTTAATAAGTCACGGCTGCAAAATACTGACACGAATTCTTTACAGATGAATGGAAAAACTGGTAGAAGCCTTCCTTGGGGAAGATGAGTTCGGATTCCGTAGAAATGTTGGAACACCTGAGGCAGCACTGACCCTACGATTTATCTTAGAAAGTAGATTAAGGAAAGACAAACCTACGTTTCTATCATTTGTAGACTTAGAGAAAGCTTTTGACAATGTTGACTGGAATGCTCTCTTTCAAATTCTGAAGGTGGCAAGGGTAAAATACAGGGAGTGAAAGGCTGTTTACAATTTGTACAAAAACCAGATGGCAGTTATGAGACTCGAAGTGCATGAAAGGGAAGCAGTGGTTTGGAAGGGAGTGAGACAGGGTTGTAGTCTATCCCTGATGTTATTCAGTCTGTATCTTGAGCAAGCAGTAAAGGAAACGAAAGAAAGATTTGTAGTAGGTATTAAAATCTATGGAGAAGAAATAAAAACTTTGTGGTTTGCCAGTGACATCGTTATTCTGTCAGAGACAGCAAAGGACCTGGAAGAGCAGTTGGACGGAATGGACAGTGTCTTGAAAGGAGGATATACGACGAATATCAACAAAAGCAAAACGACGATAGTGGAATGTTGTCGAATTAAATCGGGTGATGCTGAGCGAATTAGATTAGGAAATGAGACACTTAAAGTAGTACATGAGGTTTGCTATTTAGGGAGCAAAATAACTGATGATGGTCGAAGTAGACAGGATATGAAATGTAGACAGGATATATAATGTAGACGCAATGGCAAGAAAAGCGTTTCTGAAGAAGAGAAATTTGTTAACATCAAGTATAGATTTAGGTGTCAGGAAGTCGTTTTTGAAAGTATTTGTATGGAGTGTAGCCATGTATGGAAGTGAAACATGGACAATAAATAGTTTGGACAAGAAGAGAATAGAAGCTTTCTAAATGTGGTGCAGCAGAAGAATGCTGAAGATTAGATAGATAGATCACTTAACTAATGAGGAGATACTGAATATAACTGGGAAGAAGAGGATTTTGTAGCACAACTTGGCCACAAGAAGGGATTAGTTGGTAGGACATGTTCAGGGCATCATGCGGTCACCAGTTTAGTATTCGAGGGCAGCGTGGAGGGTAAAAATCGTAGAGGGAGACCAAGAGGCGAGTACATCAAACGGATTCAGAAGGAGGTAGGGTGCAATAGTTTCTTGGAGACAAAGAAGCTTGCACAGGATAGGGTAACATGGAGAGCTGCATCAAATTAGTCTCAGGACTGAAGACCACAACAACAAAACATTGCCTTTGTTTCAGCTGAAATTTTCCCGAGACTTGTGCTCTCTTATCCGATAACCTTAAACATCAAATTGACATCTCATGAATTTCGCCGTATGATGAGAAGTGTGTACAATACGTGCTTTATTGCCACCACCCACATAATTACGATGATTGGTAATACAAAGTTAGGTATTTTACACTTTGTTTCCTCTTAGGTACAAGTCTGCATTGTCGGTACACATTGCAATCTACATTAACATCTACACTCCACAATCCACCTTTTGATGTTTGGCACAGGCTGTTTTGTATAGCAGTGACGCGTACTCCTTCTCCAGTTCCAGTTCCAGCCGCATGGCGGTACCCTAACACGTCGCTAGTGGCGCAGAAACAAAACGACGCAGCCCAGTGATAAAATCATATGAATACTTGGTTTCTTTTCTTTCGGATACGTCCGAAAGAACAGACACAACGCATTCATGTAATTGCTTCGCCACTACAGACAATGAATCCATAAGCTTCAATACGGATGCACATTTACGATTGAGCTCCAGCAGTAATGTAAATCTAGCGAGTATGGAAGATATGGACCGTGCATTCTAACAACGAACGTTGAGCGTGCCGAGTTTTTGACGTCACAGAGAGGGAAAAGCAAATGGGTGAGCCTTTCCGAACACGCAGAGCAACATCTAACACGACAGATATTCTGTACATTGACCAGTGTGGTGGAAAACGCCGTCAACGTCACATGCACGGCATCTCTCTTCAGTATGGAGTCGCCAGACGCCACATCGCTCTCAGTTGAAGACAATATGTATATATTATGCCTTTTCAAACGCCAGGAAAATGGTAACCTCCAAAAAACCCGTCATTAATTGTATGGTTTGTTGTAATAAAATGGGGGAACGTCATATTGTTGGCTAAAGAATTATTATAACTTGTGTATTATGAAATGATACTGTTTCAAGGCAACGTCATATTGAGGATCCATAAGAAAGACAACGTTCTTAATACAATGTGTTGTAACTAAATGCCAGTAAATAATGTATCTAAGGTTAAAGCTTTCAGTAGCCGGTAAGACTTGAAGTTTGTTTAGCAGTCGTGGTCGGTGTGACGTGGCTGTCGGCGACGGTGCGACGATGACGTTCATTGAAGTAACACGGCGAACTTCAACAGGAACAACTCTACCAAAGTTACATTGCAAGTCGAATATCCACGATCGCAATAGTATGTAATAAAAAAAACTTCTTGCGTGATAAACTACAGTAGACTCTCGCCAATTCGACCACTCCTGGCACATATTATTGAGTGCCTGAAATTTATTTTATTAATCTATTTTGTTTTTTATTTATTTTTAAAACATACTGGATATAGTGTACTGTATTTCATTAAACCGAAGGATACAATTTTAAAACATAAAGGATGTACTTTATTAAATCCAAAAATGCATTAATTTTCAAAGAAAGCTTAGTCCTTGAGTGTATATTGTACATAATTATACAGTCGTATAATGTCCCTAATTTTTATCTGTCGCTATGATGAAACGTGACGGTGGCATGCTTTATCACTCATGGTACATGCAGTACATCGGTACTGCATGTATGTGATTGTTGCACAATGTACTACAGGAGTACCTCGACAGCTTCAGCACCAGCAGTTTGAGAAATCTTCATGCTCTCTGTTCCTTTGACCTCTTCTTCATCGCTCTCATCATTTGTTTCTTGCACGCTTTTGATTATTTCTTCATCTGTTAAGGTTTGGTCCGTATCAAAGTTTTCCTCATTCAGCTACTTAGTAACATCTTTCATTATCAATTTCTTCTGCTCCTGGAAGGTTGTGGGACATGTCACTGTACAAAGTAATTGGCAATTCCGAATTGACTGGCACATGCTATCGCTCACCACTGGATCCAACTCGGCGTCAGTGGATGGCGACAATTTTCTCCAGCTCTTCATTATGGTAGCGCTCTCCACTTTACCCCATGCTTCGGCTGCATGGAAAACATCACCACGTATGTTTCTAGAACGAAATTTTAACTCTACAGCGGAGTGTGCGCTGATATGAAACTTCCTGGCGGATTAAAACTGTGTGCCGGACCGAGACTCGAACTCCGGACCTTTGCCTTTCGCGGGCAAGTGCTCTACCAACTGAGCTACCCAAGCACGACTCACGCCCCGTCCTCACAGCTTTACTTCTGCCAGTACCTCGTCTCCTACCTTCCAAACTTTACAGAAGCTCTCCTTCTTGTAAGGGGCATTCTACCGAAACCCCATGTGGAGGTTGTGGGTGGATGTCGAGAAGGAGCATTATGAGAAGGTGTGCAGTGGAGTGTTTTTCAACACGACATCGCCCGGGCTCCGTCTACACAGGACACAGCGTCCACCTGAGGCGTGGCGCCTTACAGCGTGCCTATTTCAATCGTAAAAGCAGCGAGCAGACGTGCATTGTAAGTCACGCCCAGGACAAGTGGCACCAGGTGTCGGAGTGTGTCTAGTTTCTGTGCGACATGGTACAGGTCACTAGCTGACGGACACTGTTGGAACTGCAGTAAAAATATTGCCATTTTTATTTGCAATTCTGAGTGTTTAATTTTCAAATTCTTTATTAATTACTGTTATAATTGTTCTTAGTTATGCGAGTGTATGATGATGTGAATGTGAAATAATGTTATGTGTAAAGTTTTTATACTCTACATTGAAGTACCTGGTCTCTTGAGGAATGTTCGAGAATGACGTGTGTTAGTCACTGATACGGGGGAATTTGTTATAAACTATTTCGTCAGTTTATGGCACTGGGGAAATGAGCTTATGATTTCGGTAAGGTAG
This sequence comes from Schistocerca serialis cubense, assembly GCF_023864345.2. NCBI lineage: Eukaryota > Metazoa > Arthropoda > Insecta > Orthoptera > Acrididae > Schistocerca > Schistocerca serialis. Next base: position 637,040,354 of record NC_064645.1, read on the forward strand.
TTTTGTTAAGAGAGAGTTAAATTTATTGGCATGTTGACGAGTGTATCCGGAACTACAAACTCCTTTTATGATGAGAGATTAGTAGAGTTGGGGCTTATATTTCATAGTGATCATATCTACTGATAGTTTCTCCAGTCATTATCATTAATATTGTTATGTTTCTGTACCAAAATGATTGAGAAGTGTCGTAAAGAGTCCGATTTAATGCACGGTGCGAAATTTGGAACATTTGGTGACATTTCAAATAATTAAATTCCCTGTGGCGTGATGCCTTTTATGTGAGACCGATTTTAGAAATTTTTGAGTGAGCTGTTCTAAAAAAAATTCTTTTGTAACTTTTCAGGAAAGGATCACTAATAATTACCATAAACTGTCTGCAGCAATGAATGACGTGTGCGTGTGGAGCTTACAGACTTTGCACAGCTTAGAGTAAGGCTTGGTATCAACTGGTGTACGTAGCCTTACCAAAATAGGGTAAAATTTGTTGACATAAATACTTTAATTTAACCGTTATTAACCTTCCATCGACAAAACAAATTTTTTTGCGACTTGTGGATACGAGTTGTACAGCTACTTTTTCTGTCACTTCTTCCAGCTGAGAACTGTATTTCAGTAACTTCCAGGAGGTGCACTTTTGAGAAGCGATTCACCACAATGTGAGTGTAATTTTTACATGCAGCAGCAAAGCATTGCGGAGCCGCAAATGGTGCGTCATGGCTCGGGAAGTTTATGAAGCTGCAGAAAACAGAATCGCGGTCGAGAATAAATGTGAAAACGAGCAGTGTCGAACAATGATCAAAAGGCGGTACATAACGGTGCGTGGCGAAGTGGAAAAGCAGGACACTGCAACAAGAACAGGAGAACTGTAATCCTACGGTGGGAAGAAGAAGTAGGACATCACAGATAAGACAGAAGAAGCAGCGTCGAATTAGCAGACGGAACGACGGATGCAGCGTCAGCCACTATCTCAGCAACTCCACTGATGGTGTAGGCAGTTGGCAGAAGTCCATGAACTAGTATAGCTGGAGGCGGAGCACAGACATGCAGTTTCAGTGCGCCAAGACTAAAGTCTCCAAATAGAAATAAGTAAAGTTTAGTTCATCTGTTGTTTGCTGGTATCAAAAGATTTCTCAAAGGGGAAGAAAATGATAATTCTGTGGTTGTGAAGAAGATTTACAATTGTGGAAGAGAAACTGGGAGAAAATGTTTTAACAGATGTAACAAGGGGAGAGGGCACCGGCTCTTTTAACAATAGACGAAGTGATTTTAGTAATTATGATTTATTTGCATGAGCCAGTGTGATCTAAATGAACAGGACTCAAAAGAGGCAAATGCCAAACTTGATACGTTGCAGGTAAAGCAAACTGAACAGCAAAGTGTAAAGGAGACTTTGGCAACATTAATACATAGGATCAATGAAACAAATAAAAATGTTAGTAGGGTAATTGATCAGCAATCTAGTACTATAAAAGAATTAGCAAGTGACCTTCATCAGCAGCATGGTACTATTAGTGAACTTAAAATAGAAGTCTACTTCTATCAATGATTTAATTATTGAGCTTAAACAGTTCAGAGTTGAAACTGATATTAAGTTAAAAAAAAAAAAAAAAAAAAAAAAGCAGCCTTCTGATCAAAAGGAAATGTGGCGGAAAGAACTGAAGGCTTCTGATGAAACGGTCGAGGTTACAAGTTCTCAAGTCGAGGAAAGTTGAAAGAAATCATCAGATAGTACAAGAAAGGAATTAACAGAGACTATACAAAGGGTATCTAATGAAAACAAGTAAAAATTGGGTCAGGTCCAAGAAAATGTTCAGTAAATAGAGCATAAAATAGCTACAGTTCTAGGTGTATGCGAAAGTGAACATGCAATTTTGGAAAGTAAAATCAATGAAGAAAGTAAAAAATGTTTAAACGCTCTAATGATTGTGTCTGACTGCCTGAAAGAAACAGAAACTAACATGAATCATTTGAATAATCAGGTGGTGGAGGTAGGAAATGAATTTCATTATCATAACAACAGTGTAACTGAAGTAGAACGTGAAATACAAGTTGGTACTAGCACCGTAGGTGGTAACCAGATAACAGAGTTAGCTGAAGTAGTTTAACTTCTAACACACAATTATTACGTTTTGATCCTGCTGGACATGTACATTCATAGGAAATCTGGAATGGTTTCGAAAATATATTACCAAGATTGTGGACTGATAGGCAGAAGATCGGTTTTATTTTATCAAAATATGTGGCGGAAACTTGGACCTGGAGTTTGAATGCTGCTGAAGTTAGGCTGTTTGGGAAATGTTTAAAGATGCATTTTTCAAGGAATATTGAGGCAAACAAAAGCAGTGCTGTTAAAATATTTAATCCCATAAAGGAGAGTGTAAAAAGATTTGCTTTAAAGTGGGTTGCTAATTTATCATATCTCAATAACAAATTAGAATTAGAGACGATTATAATGGGCTTAGAAGGGGAAGCTGTCTTTGAACTAGCTTAGTAAAATAATTGCTGCTCCCAGGACAATGTTAGTAAATTCATTAATTATCTGAAAACAGAAGGGAGACTAACGCAGGAGGAGGAGCTGGCTAATAGAAACTTTAGGCCTCTGAATAGTGTAGAACCTTGACTGAATATGTGATAAAAGTATCCAGACATCCCAAACACATACGTTTTTCATATTAGGTGCATTGTGCTGCCACCTACTGCCATGTACTCCGCATCGGCGACCTCTGAGGTCATTAGACATCGTGAGAGAGCAGAACGGGGCGCCCCGCGGAACTAGAGGACTTCGAACATGGTCGAGTGACTGTGTGTCACTTGTGTCGTATGTCTGTACCCGAGACTTCCACACTCCTAAACATCCCTAGATCCACTGTTTCCGATGTGACAGTGAAGTGTAAACGTGAAGGGACACCTACAGCATAAAAGCGTACAGGCCGACCTCGTCTGTTGACTGACGGAGACGCCTGCAATTTAAGAGGATTGTAATGTGTAATAGGCAGACATCTATCCAGACCATCACACAGGAATTCCAAATCGCATCAGGATCCACTGCAAGTCCTATGACAGTTAGGCAGCAGCTGAGAAAACTTGGGTTCCATGGTCGAGTGGCTTCTAATAAGCCACACATCACGCTGGTAAATTCCAAACAACGCCTCACTTGATGTAAGAAGCAGAAACGCTCGACGACTGAACAGTGGAAAAACATAGTCCGGAGTGACGAATCACCGTACACAATGTAGCGATCCGGTGGCAGGGTGTGGGTATGGCGAATGCCCTGTGAACATCTGCCAGCCTGTGTAGTGCCAACAGTAAAATTCGAAGGCAGTGGTGTTATGGTGTGTTCTTGTTTTCCATGGAGCGGGCTTGCGCCCCTTGTTGTTTTGCGTGGCACAATCACAGCACAGTCCTACATCGTTGTTTTAAACGCCTTCTTGATTTCCACTGTTAAAGAACAATTCGCGGATTCCGATTGCATCTTTCAGCACAATCGAGCATCTGTTCACAGCACACGGCCTATGGCGGAGTCCATGTAATGGACTGGCCTGCACAGAGTCCTGACCTGAATGTTATAGAACACCTTTGAGATGTTTTGGAAGGCCGAATTCGTGCCAGGCCTCACTGACCGACATCTATACCTCTCCTCAGTGCAGCACTCCGTGAAGAATGGTCTACCATTCCCCAAGAAACCTTCCAGCACCTGACTGAACATATGCCTGCGAGAGTGGAAGGTGTCATCTACGATAAGGGTGGGCCAACACCATATTTAATTCCAGCATTACCAACGGAGGGCGCCACGAATTTGTAAGTCATTTTCATCCAGGTGTCTGGATACTTTTGATCACATAGTGTAAGTGTAAACAGCGTGGGTGTGTCGCGAGGTAATGGTAGAGGAAGAGTCGCAAGAGGCTGGCGCCATGTTGCTGCAGACAGGCAAACTAACTCGGATCAAGAATGTGCTAACAGACCGCGATCTCCATGATATAATGATGGTGGTCTCCAAAACAGACAACAGAGAGGAGTGCGAGAAGAAGAGAGAGCGGAATTATGGGGTATGTAAAAATTAATCCCGTTCGTGAAGATGCATTACAGGAAATGAGAGATTAAATTCGGTAGCAGCTACTTTTGTGGTGTTTAATGAAGTTTGAATTAGAAAAAGTAATGATTTGGGCTGTACGAATGAGGCAAACGAGGCAAATAACGTCAAAATATGTGTGTTTAATGATGCCTTAGGTGAATTTTTGAATAGGAACAGGCGAAGGGAATGCAGCAGTAATGAGGATTTGATATGTGTGTGTACTGATGATGACAGAGGTTCAGATCAACACGGAAATGTGTGCAACATAACACACAAGGAATCTTTTAACGAAGGAGGGGAGAGCAGAGATAGTAAAGAGTTGTAAGATATAGATAAGAGAAGTATTGTGGGGATGATTAATAAGAATTTGTTTGCAGTAGGGGCAGAGGAACATGCTAAGGATGGCAGTAGTGGGGGTCAGTTAAGTAATGGTCCGGGGGAGGCTCAGGAAGAAGAAAGCGATGTGTCAAGGTATATTGCCATTAGTGGGCAGACTGACTGCTACTAAAGGACAGATATTGAACATAATCCTACAAACATCTGTATAAACCGTAGGCATGGGGGAGGGTTTCGGAGAAGGAAAGTAGTACATGATTTGTTAATTGAATCCAAGTAAGTAATATTGGGGGGAACACAGGATAACCTATAGATTAGTTGCACTAGGGGAGAAAGTGGAGTGTTTAGCTGACAGAGGCAGTGATCTTTGTGCTGTTAATCAAAAGTGGTTAGATGCTTTACACAAATAAGGAGGAATGAATAATAATGCTGGCTGTGGGGCTTGAAATAATTGTAGCCACAGGGAAGGTAAAGAAACATGTTAAATATGGAGTGTTTCTACCTCTTATTAAAATTAATGGTATGCCCTTAAAACTTTGTGATAGTTCAAAGATTAAGTGTGGACATGTTAATAAGGGCGGACTTCATCAATAAATACAAAGGGAAACTAGTTTCCAATGAGGATTCTGTGGTGTTGAAAATACATGGAATAAATATACGAGTAGTTATTCCATTTTCTAGGAAAAAGAATCTAACTGCTGAGGAGAGTCACAGTTTTCCCATTACATATTGCAGAAAAAGGGGATATATGGAAGGTTATAATTAATGTGGCACTGAGGAAATGGGGGTTGATCCAGAAGAGTTGCTGTCTGTACAGGGCAAGATAGAAGGCAAAGTGGAAAAAATACCTGAATGAAATAAAAATCAGAAAGGGGAGTGAAATGAGGTAGGAGGTCTGCTGACTTTGGTAGGCACACCACTCGGGGGGTGGTGTCTTCCCTAGCTGGGTGCGTCCATTCTTATTTTCTGGTGCTTCCTGATTCTTTCCTGTCTGTGATCTATTTCCGCTGTGCTCTTCAGTTCTTGTTTTCCTCTTTTCTATCGAGGGTCTATCCTATTTCATGCGATAACAACTTCTTCGGAGTAGGAGATTTGGAAAAGGAGTCTGTGGCACAGTTAGATACTTGTAGCAACTGCCATCTCTTGCATAAAAATTCGTGCAATGAAGAACAAGAAATAAAATTTGCTGCAGCATAATTTTATATGGTGCGGGTTCATGCCAAATTTGGAAGTAATAAAGTTCTCGTACCCATTCCGGCTGATAAGTTACAGTCAACTGTGGAGCTGGACAAAATGAATGTGTTCTGTCGTTACATGAGACTAATGATGTACAATAGTAACAATATTGAAGGAAGTCAAGTGATGTCTGCTTCAGTGAAAGTCAATGGTTATTGCGTGCAGGTAGTAGGCCTCGAAGCTGGTGTTTTTGTATGTTGTAATGCACAGAAAGAGGTGCTTTCTCCATTGAAGAGGTGTAAGTTTAGAATAAACAGGCATTGGTTCCTATGTCATGTGTTGTGGTTGAAATGGTAGTGCACAAAAAAGTGCTTACTTTCAGGAAGTAAGAGAGGTTTATGTGGAAGAAAAAGGTGTAGATATTGTTGTGATAGCTGAAGCTGTAAGTGATAAAATGTAGCTTATTGAAGTAAGTTCTCTTGAATGCAAGGGTTGGGCAGACACATTTATTTTATTAAACCATGTGAAAATAAGATGTAAAGTGGATAGTCAGAGGAGTACCTCAGATAGCACTGCACTCTTTGCAATGCTAGGTACTCTAGTAATTGACAGTACTACTTCAATTTCTTTTCATGTTGTCATTGTCCCTCTTCCGTCATTCTGAACTTTGGTCTGTCATCTTTAACTTTATCACTTCTGTAATATAGTAGAAGCAGCAGGAGGTATTGTCATGCTGAAGATTATGAACAGAGAGAAATGTTTAGTTGTGGAAGCAAGGTTAATGTAATCTCAAGTGATTACAGGATGTAGTTGTAAAAATAAAGTGATTAATGATGATTTGAGGTAATTTATCGCAGTGTGAGGTGTTGGGTAGCAGACTTGGAACTGATTATGTAAAGTTTACTGAAGGCGACATGTGAAGAAACATGTAAGTAAAAGGAGGTTTATCAGAAACAAGGAGTTTTCTTGCAACCAGACGTCTGTAGTCATGATGGAAAACATAATGATAGAGTAAGATGACCTGTTGCAAAGAGATGGCGTGTTGTTCTGATGGAAAGTGGTTAACAAATTTTTATAACACGAGAAAATACTAATCACTGTAGTGAGGTAAAGAATATAATGAAGTTTGGAAATGAGAATACTAATAATGACTTTAACTAAACTCATATGTGATAGAGTTGGAAAGAAAGAAGATGAAACGAAAATTTTATAAATAAGCTTTTTTAATTTGTAAATACTCTGTTTCTATACTGAGTCAAAACATTATGGCGGAAACAGTGAGAAGCATTGTGGCTGAGTGATATTATTTATACCAGATGAATGATTGTACACAAGGTATAACAAAGGAAGTGGTATAAGCAATGGTAACGATATTATGTTACGTTGCAAGTATTGTCAAAGAATGACTTTTACTAGATGTAAGTCAGTTTCGAAAGAACTTGAACATACTGAAGATAAATATTTCAGTTAGCTACGTACATAATCGAGGTGCTTGCATTAGGAACCGCAGGCTGTACTGTTTCTCCTGGGTAGACTTGTGTTTAAAAAAATTTAAACTAAATATTACGATAAATTTTATAAATAATCGTAAAGTACACCAAAGAAGAAGAGATAGAACTACAATGGATATGTTATTCCATGGACTCTTACGCTTCTGTGCATGAACTATCTTTCCTTTGTCTTTCGCTTAGCTTATCTGCTTGGATTCGGACCTAAGAGGACGTTCTTGTGTAAAGCTCGTCTTGCTGTAGCAGCTGATAATGTAAGTTGTACTTAAAACCGAATAATATAATGGTTATTTGTCAAAAGAATTTGTGTATATGGTCAATCTGTTGTGAGTCTGATGCCTATATTGCCTTTAGTAGATATTGGCATTAACAAGGAATTTTCATTGTTAGGCGCCATGTTAGAAAAATCTTTTAACATTTTTCTTTTCGCTCAACTACGAGACGTGCCGACGGTTAGGACAATTAACTTTATTTCAGATCCCGCGAGACCGAAGGCAGCTACTAATAATTTAACAATTTTACTTACAGATTTTCTTTATATAACGAGATAAGATCCCAGGCAGAAAAGTCACAGGATTCCAGTTCCCTTATAGGATTTCATTTATAGATGCTACTCTTGTTATCTTATATTGGGGAATCGAGACGAGACCACGACATTAAGTTACGTATTACAGTAGTGTACAGCGAACAGACTTCGGAAATAGTATCTGGTGCAATAAGCACAGGACTTCTGACGAGCCTGGAATAATATCCGTAGTGTTGGTAAATAAGAAAAGGAGAATTAATCATCGACGATTACGTAACTACTCTGAGAACTGAGCTAGTATACTGAGTGCTTATACACGTCGGGCTAAACTAAACATCATATTACACTGTTAATAGTATTACTACATTAATTATTTCTCTTTTATGCATAGCCATTGCATTATCGTGTGTTTCTTTTTTATATAATCACGGCTCATATTCATTCTATTACGTTACACTGATAGCAAACACAAGGAATCACAAAAAGTTTTATTTCATTACATTGCAAGGTTACTCAAGTTTTGAAATAAATCCGATTTAATTACTTATGGTTTCAAGTAAATTTACGTGGGTGTCACTTTAACACACTAGTTAGCGTAAAAAAATCTCTGTTTCAGAAGTTAGTTGGAAAATGGAGTTTAAGGAACATACGTAATAATGATTCATTCCAGGAAGACGTAGCTGTTATTTGTGAGCTTAGACAAAAATCTATTTTCAGGAGCTGTGGACCTAACTGAAGCCTGGACTGCAGTTGAAGTTCAGATGTTATAGACACCACTTACCTGAATGTCCTACATATGTGAGAAACGAATGTAAGAAGATTTGACGCTAAAGAATTTCCAACATTAAGGTAGAAGAGAATGTAATTGGTTCATAATGAAAAAGGAAACTTTTGGAATTATTTTAGAGTTTACAGGACACAGAAGTATCAGTGTTGTGTGAAAAACTAATCTTGCATGAAAAATTATTTTTATGTGTTTGGAAGCAATATAATTGTGTCAAATCATAAGCTAGGTTAGTTTTAGAGCTGCGAAGTGTGAAATAAGGGAAGCGTAATTTACTGTATTTTGGTTCTGGAACTGACTTATTCAAAATTTTTATTTTTAACAAAAACTTTTTCATTATTAAAGCAGATGTGAGTCGCAGTGCCTCACACCGTCCCATTGAAATTGCAACATCAGAAAACAAAAACGTGTATTATGAGTCAGGCCCAGTAGAGGTAGTGCCAGATGTCTGAGTGTATTTAGTTTATTTGCGGTCTGATAGAGGTCACTAATTGACGGAGACTGTTGGAGCTTCAGTCAGAATTCTGTAATTTTTATTTTCAGTTCTGTTATTTAACTTCCAAATAGTTTATTAATGCCTATTATAATTTTGCTTAGCTAGGAGAGTCAACGAAGGCGTGAATAAGAAATAATGTTTTATGTAAAGTTTTTATACTATACAATGAAGTACCTGGTCTGTTACGAAATGTTCGAGAATGACGTGTGTGTTAGTCATTCATCCAGAAAGTTTGTCGTAAACTATTTCGTCAGTTTACGGTACTGTGGAAATGAGAATATCATTTCGTTAAAGTGATTTTGTTAACAGAGAGTTAATTTCATACTTGTGAATTTTCAGAATTTATTTATGTTAATTTCCTGTTCTGATTCAGTGCCAAATTTTTATTTGTTCTGTGTATATGCGCGGGACTGAGCGGGTTCGATGCTGCTTTCCGATTGGCTGTGATGTTTCTCTGCCAATCAGAAATTAGCATGTTCGGTCGAATTTTGGAAACTGCAAACTTCTTTGAGATAGAGAGAGCGGTAGAGTTGGGGCTTGGATCTCATAGTTATCAGACCTGTAGCTAGGTGCTCCTATGAAAATCATTAATATTGTGGTGTTTCGGTGCTACAATGTTTGAAAAGTTCCGTGAAGTGTGCAAAAGAGTTCCATTTAAGGCACGGTGTGAGATTTAGAACTTTTAGTGACATTTAAAAAAATTAAAATCCGGATGGAGTGCTGGTTATTCGCAGACGTGAATATTTTGTTATGTGAGACTGATTATAGCAATATTTGTGTGAGCTGTTCTAAAAGAAACCATTCTTTGTACGATTTCTGGTAAGGCTCACTAATAATTACCATGAATTGGCTGCAGCTACGAATGACGTGTGATTGTGGACTTTACAGACTTCGTAGCGATTACAGTAAGGCTTGGTAGTAACTGATATATGCAAGCTTACCGTAATGGAGTGAAATTTTACGCAAATAAATACGTTAGTTTAACTGTTATTAACCTTACATCGTGGAAACGAATTTTTGTGCGACTTGTGGTAACGGGGTGTACAGCTGTTTTTTCTGTAGTCTGCTCCGGCTGAGAACTACATTTCGGTAGCTTGAAGGCTGCGTGCTCGTGAGAAGAAATTCACCACGAGGTGGGTGGCGAGAAACAGCAACGCAGCGCCGCACTTTGTTTCGCGATCAAACTTCATGTCACTCTCATATTCCCTTGGCATGACTCTAGGTGGTAAAGATACTCAGGCATCATTCTTAGTTAGGATGTATAATTATGAAAAGCCATGTACCCTTCCTTAAATGTGAAAAAACATATACGTATTGAGTGTAATGGGTACAAGTGCAGATAATTTTATACAGGATACCCTAAAATTTACATATATCGGTGTGGTGCTTATTTTTTCTCAGTGTTCAACAGTCTTCCCACAAACTTTACGACCTGGTATTTTCTGCACGGTCGTAGCTGCACTGCTAAAGTAACTGGAAAACGCCTGTCACCAAAGAGAACCTGTTTTGTGTCCATGCAGTGATACTACAACACCTGACCTGCTGCCGAGGGGAAAATAAGAATTAATGGCTTGCTCTTGCCACGTTTACTTGCAGGTACTTTGCAGACTAAGAGCACTCGGTGGGTTACAGTCGCCTCCAATCAGGATTGCAGGATCTCGGTATTTATTTTCTACTTCGGCTTTCAGCCAGCTCGGCCCCAAGAATAATTTAAGCGTGAGAAATTTTCTGAAGAGCAGTAAATTCGATAAGTTTGTTACGAAAACTCGGCAATTTACTGATAATATGTTGACACTCGAAGTTTGATAATACCACGAAACACGAGCAATGTACAAATATTCGAGTAAACGTTTACACATTGCGACAGATAATTTAAAGTTGCAATGACTATTAAAACCATAAAATAAAGGAACACTTAGTTTTCGTCCATTGCACGTTATCACAAAGACAAGTCACTGTCGACCAGGCATCCCAATGCTACAATGGTAAGATCGTGGATGTTTTGTAACGCGCCTATGAAGAATTTATCGGGGGAAACCAGGGTCAGATGGTCAATTACTTTCTGGTCGTCCACATATCGGTAGCATCGGGTACATTCTGAAGCCTCCCAATGAGTCAATCCCTTGTTTAAGGTACTATTGTCTGCTCGAATGCTGTTGATATTGCACCACTGTCTTCTAGGAAGGGAAAAGTCTGATACATTTACGGTTTTATCTGTCATGTGGTGGGAGGTCGTGACGTTCTGATATTTGCAAAGCGAGGTCCCGTGAGCAGTAACGTTGAAGCCTATGAACTGATTGGCGGCTGTTGGAGATGGATATGTCTTCCTCCAGTCTCGTTTGACTCGGTTTAAGGAAATCTGTATACACATGAATGGGAAGGAAAGTGTTGGTGTTACATGTTTCCAACAATGATTTGAGGGCTGGACGTCGTCTAGTTCTGGGAGTGTAGATATCAGTTATGGTAACCACTGAATCGGGACTGTTCTAATTCAGTGACGGAAATAACCGCAACACCAAAACAATAATTAATGTAAAATAATAAAATTTCGGGAATTCATTTGTCTAGGTACGACACATAAGTGATTAACAATGCAATATCACAGGTAATGTAAGAGCGAGATGGGCTGTTGGAAATGTGAAATGATAGTACATTTGTAACACCATAACTCTAATACTCTGCTGATTTATTTCGCCTTTTGCTTCGGTTTTATGTTATAACATTTAGTATCTGTAAATGTGTTTGAATCGATAACATAAAATTGTATACTCCTTTCTTTGTTAAAACTTTTATGTCGTGGTTTGATTCTGTGCAATGTACACTTCTGGAAATGGAAAAAAGAACACATTGACACCGGTGTGTCAGACCCACCATACTTGCTCCGGACACTGCGAGAGGGCTGTACAAGCAATGATCACACGCACGGCACAGCGGACACACCAGGAACCGCGGTGTTGGCCGTCGAATGGCGCTAGTTGCGCAGCATTTGTGCACCGCCGCCGTCAGTGTCAGCCAGTTTGCCGTGGCATACGGAGCTCCATCGCAGTCTTTAACACTGGTAGCATGCCGCGACAGCGTGGACGTGAACCGTATGTGCAGTTGACGGACTTTGAGCGAGGGCGTATAGTGGGCATGCGGGAGGCCGGGTGGACGTACCGCCGAATTGCTCAACACGTGGGGCGTGAGGTCTCCACAGTACATCGATGTTGTCGCCAGTGGTCGGCGGAAGGTGCACGTGCCCGTCGACCTGGGACCGGACCGCAGCAACGCACGGATGCACGCCAAGTCCGTAGGATCCTACGCAGTGCCGTAGGGGACCGCACCACCACTTCCCAGCAAATTAGGGACACTGTTGCTCCTGGGGTATCGGCGAGGACCATTCGCAACCGATTCCATGAAGCTGGGCTACGGTCCCGCACACCGTTAGGCCGTCTTCCGCTCACGCCCCAACATCGTGCAGCCCGCCTCCAGTGGTGTCGCGACAGGCGTGAATGGAGGGACGAATGGAGACGTGTCGTCTTCAGCGATGAGAGTCGTTTCTGCCTTGGTGCCAATGATGGTCGTACGCGTGTTTGGCGCCGTGCAGGTGAGCGCCACAATCAGGACTGCATACGACCGAGGCACACAGGGCCAACACCCGGCATCATGGTGTGGGGAGCGATCTCCTACACTGGCCGTACACCACTGGTGATCGTCGAGGGGACACTGAATAGTGCACGGTACATCCAAACCGTCATCGAACCCATCGTTCTACCATTCCTAGACCGGCAAGGGAACTTGCTGTTCCAACAGGACAATGCACGTCCGCATGTATCCCGTGCCACCCAACGTGCTCTAGAAGGTGTAAGTCAACTAACCTGGCCAGCAAGATCTCCGGATCTGTCCCCTATTGAGCATGTTTGGGACTGGATGAAGCATCGTCTCACGCGGTCTGCACGTCCAGCACGAACGCTGGTCCAACTGAGGCGCCAGGTGGAAATGGCATGGCAAGCCGTTCCAGAGGACTACATCCAGCATCTCTACGATCGTCTCCATGGGAGAATAGCAGCCTGCATTGCTGCGAAAGATGGATATACACTGTACTAGTGCCGACATTGTGCATGCTCTGTTGCCTGTGTCTATGTGCCTGTGGTTCTGTCAGTGTGATCATGTGATGTATCTGACCCCAGGAATGTGTCAATAAAGTTTCCCCTTCCTGGGACAATGAATTCACGGTGTTCTTATTTCAATTTCCAGGAGTGTAGTATATCTGTCATTTAAATTCTTTGTCCCATTTGGAGGGAACAAAACTTACTATATATAATTGTAATTTCTGTGTGAATAATTTTTTGTAGAAATGTCAATATGTGCTAATGTTCTGTTTTATTTAATGTATTTGGTTGCTGTTATGAAAACTGCTGATCCTCACTTAGGGCTCTTAGTTAGTTTGTATGTAAATGGTGTAGTGGTTCCCCTCAGGAACGGAACTGTGTAGCGCGCACAAATTGTGGTTGGCCTAGGTAGATAAGGTGGAACAAGAGTCAGTCGGAGACGAGCTACGAGTCGGGGACGAGCTACCAAACTGTGCACTGCCATGTAAATGTTGCATATTGTGCTGGTTCCGAGAGAGGCTTTTCCTGCCGCTTTCTAATGCCTCGGATGGATGGATAAATAACTGAAAATATTGTGGGATTGGTATCGATTATCGCCACCAAGAAATGACAAGAGTCCAGCAATTCTACCTGTAATTCTACCTGCCAACATGTCAATCTTCACCATATTGCGCAATCACTGTTACGGAATACTATAATAATGTACAGTGAAGGATCAGCGTATTGGATGTGTTAGTGTGCTCAAATATAAGGTAATTTATAACTGAATTTATGTACCTACCTTGATTTTTCTCCTTATCATAACACCTCTCAGGTTCCTCTCCGTCTGAACTAAAGTGATTTCCGAGTGTCCTTACTGCAAGAACAGTGTTTTGATAATTAATGCCTCTTGAACATAGTAAAAAGAAAGTTAAAGTTAATGTGGCAAGAGAGTGAGTTAAAGTTAATGATGCTTGCTGAAAATAATTTTCCTAGTAAAACTGGTTATTAATGTGTTGTTGCCAACTTCAAATTAAAAGTTCTTAAGACTGAGGCTTATAAAGGTTTGCTTAGTAAATGATCACATTACTGCCTGTTGTAAATCGCAGAAGGTGAGTCAGTATCTTACATATATGTTAATTTTGTCTCTCATTGTAGTAAAAGCGGAAAACTGCAGTTGTGAAACATTATATACTCATGTTTGCTAAGTGTTTGTTTCTCTTGTGTATTAGAAGTTCATATTGATAGTATAATAGGGTCCACAGTTTGTCTATTGTGTTAATGCTGGGTAACAAGTAATGGGAAGACCACTAATTATGAAAACCATAATTTTTTTATTCAAATGATAGTGAGAAGCAACCTGTTAGTGGATTCCAATTAACTTTCATTTTAAATAGTAAAGTAGTTAACTGAGAGAGACTTAACCTATATCCAATTAATGATTCTGCAATGAATAGTAATAATAACGTTTTAAAGACCATTCAGTCTGTATAAGCCCTGAAAGTAATGGTGTTTTTCGGTACCTGTTATAATTTTGCAAATAGTTTGTGCTGCTCTAACTCTTAGTTTCAATGTTACATCATATGTATGTGTCAGAGTTTACTGCACTCGCGTGTGACAAAGTATAGGTTGTGTTCATCCATTAAAGTTACTAATAACTATTTTCTTGAACGAGAATGTTAATCATTCTCTTGCCTAGTTAGGCTGGCGACCGTTTTCTTTATCAGTTAAACAGTGCAGATAGGCAAAATTTTGTTTGTTACTGTTCAAATATTTACGTAATTGCGACTTTCATTTCCGATAAGCCACCTCCGTTAGGTACAACACGGTCAACATAACAAAATTCCTCTCAGAGGGTAACACTGCTCGGTTGCTTTATACCATAATTGCTTTAACAAGACAGTTTTATTTCGCGAGCTGCCTATAACTTTAAGGTTATGGTACAGCAGTAGCAGACATGAGTGCTATACATTAATAAGCAGTGTAGCCTCCAGAATGTTGAATGTGAGCGGGAAAATGGCATGGATTGTGTTTTACACTGCCGGATATTCGTTTGCCGGATGGAGGTCCATGCCTATTGCGTTTCGTCAACACGAGACGGTTAACGATGTTTGTGATCGACGCTGGAGTTGTCGTCCGTCGACGTTCCTTATACGCTCGTCTACACGCGGATCTGGTGATCGAACAGGCCAACGAAACATACCGACACTCCTTAGAGCATGATGGTTTACAACAGCGAGCGTTGTCATATTGGCAAACACTTCCTGGAATGCTGTTAATGAACGCCGAAACAACAGGTCACATCGCCAGATTGACGTACGTATTTTCAGCCAGGACTCGTGGGATTATCACGAGAGTGTTCCTGTTGTCGTACGGAATCGCACCTCAGACCATAGCTGCAGGTCTACATCTACATCTACATGATTACTCTGCAATTCACATTTAAGTGCTTGGCAGAGGGTTCATCGAACCACAATCTCTCTACCATTCCACTCCAGAACAGCGCGCGGGAAAAACGAACACCTAAACCTTTCTGTTCGAGCTCTGATTTCTCTTATTTTATTCTGATGATCATTCCTACCTATGTAGGTTGGGCTCAACAATATATTTTCGCATTCGGAAGAGAAAGTTGGTGACCGAAATTTCGTAAATACACTCCTGGAAATGGAAAAAAGAACACATTGACACCGGTGTGTCAGACCCACCATACTTGCTCCGGACACTGCGAGAGGGCTGTACAAGCAATGATCACACGCACGGCACAGCGGACACACCAGGAACCGCGGTGTTGGCCGTCGAATGGCGCTAGCTGCGCAGCATTTGTGCACCGCCGCCGTCAGTGTCAGCCAGTTTGCCGTGGCATACGGAGCTCCATCGCAGTCTTTAACACTGGTAGCATGCCGCGACAGCGTGGACGTGAACCGTATGTGCAGTTGACGGACTCTGAGCGAGGGCGTATAGTGGGCATGCGGGAGGCCGGGTGGACGTACCGCCGAATTGCTCAACACGTGGGGCGTGAGGTCTCCACAGTACATCGATGTTGTCGCCAGTGGTCGGCGGAAGGTGCACGTGCCCGTCGACCTGGGACCGGACCGCAGCGACGCACGGATGCACGCCAAGACCGTAGGATCCTACGCAGTGCCGTAGGGGACCGCACCGCCACTTCCCAGCAAATTAGGGACACTGTTGCTCCTGGGGTATCGGCGAGGACCATTCGCAACCGTCTCCATGAAGCTGGGCTACGGTCCCGCACACCGTTAGGCCGTCTTCCGCTCACGCCCCAACATCGTGCAGCCCGCCTCCAGTGGTGTCGCGACAGGCGTGAATGGAGGGACGAATGGAGACGTGTCGTCTTCAGCGATGAGAGTCGCTTCTGCCTTGGTGCCAATGATGGTCGTATGCGTGTTTGGCGCCGTGCAGGTGAGCGCCACAATCAGGACTGCATACGACCGAGGCACACAGGGCCAACACCCGGCATCATGGTGTGGGGAGCGATCTCCTACACTGGCCGTACACCACTGGTGATCGTCGAGGGGACACTGAATAGTGCACGGTACATCCAAACCGTCATCGAACCCATCGTTCTACCATTCCTAGACCGGCAAGGGAACTTGCTGTTCCAACAGGACAATGCACGTCCGCATGTATCCCGTGCCACCCAACGTGCTCTGGAAGGTGTAAGTCAACTACCCTGGCCAGCAAGATCTCCGGATCTGTCCCCCATTGAGCATGTTTGGGACTGGATGAAGCGTCGTCTCACGCGGTCTATACGTCCAGCACGAACGCTGGTCCAACTGAGGCGCCAGGTGGAAATGGCATGGCAAGCCGTTCCACAGGACTACATCCAGCATCTCTACGATCGTCTCCATGGGAGAATAGCAGCCTGCATTGCTGCGAAAGGTGGATATACACTGTACTAGTGCCGACATTGTGAATGCTCTGTTGCCTGTGTCTATGTACCTGTGGTTCTGTCAGTGTGATCATGTGATGTATCTGACCCCAGGAATGTGTCAATAAAGTTTCCCCTTCCTGGGACAATGAATTCACGGTGTTCTTATTTCAATTTCCAGGAGTGTAGATCTCGCCGCGACGAAAAACGTCTTTGCTTTAATGACTTTTATCCCAACTCGCGTATCATATCTGCCACACTCTCTCCCCTATTACGC
Organism: Schistocerca serialis cubense; assembly: GCF_023864345.2. Taxonomy (NCBI): domain Eukaryota; kingdom Metazoa; phylum Arthropoda; class Insecta; order Orthoptera; family Acrididae; genus Schistocerca; species Schistocerca serialis. Next base: position 637,057,488 of record NC_064645.1, read on the forward strand.
GACAATACAAAATGAGCTGCCCTTTTTTGCACTCTTTCGATGTCCTCCGTCAGTCCCACCTGGTAAGGATTCCACACCGCGCAGGAATATTCTACCAGAGGACGAACGAGTGTAGTGTAAGCTGTCTCTTTAGTGGACTTGTTGCATCTTCTAAGTGTCCTGCCAATGAAACGCAACCTTTGGCTCGCCTTCCCCACAATATTATCTGTGTGGTATTTCCAGCTGTGGTTGTTCGTAATTTTTACACCCAGGTACTTAGTTGAATTGACAGCCTTGAGAATTGTACTATTTATCGAGCAACCGAATTCCAACGGAATTCTTTTGGAGCAACAATGGGTCCAGTGTGCCTCGCACGCAGACAGGTTGGTTGCAGGCTCTCAGCTGGCCATCATTTAGGCAGCACACGACCATCACTGGAACAGAGGCAGAACCAGGTTTCACGAGAAAGCACAACAGACCTCCAGTGAGCTCTCCTTGACACCTCTGAAGTCACAAACAGCGGTGGTTTGGGGTCAGTGGAACGCACGGTACGAAACATCTGGCTCGGAGCTGTCCGATTCGTAACAGTTCACTGTGGTTCCAACTGCTGCTTAAATCGTTGCTGCAGATGCAGTGCGACGCGCCAGACCCATACACCGAACACGAAGGTTTCCCTTCTCGGCAATGCCACGTGGCCGTCCGCAGCCTGGTCTTCTTGCGGCCGAGAATTCTGGCTACCACCGCTGCCAGCAATCACGTACAATGGCTACATTCCTGCCAAGGCTTTCCGCAGTATCGCAGAAGGAACATTCAACTTCTCAAAACCCTGTTACACGAGCTCTCTCAAATTCAGTGAGGTGTTGATGATGGCGTCTTTGTCGCCTTAAAGAAATCCTCAACTAACGTCAGCTCAGCAAGTCCAATCTCACAGATAACTAACGTTTACGAGTTGAAACCTGTGACGCGCAGGATAGCCGTGCGGTCTTAGCCGCCTTGCCACGGTCCGCGCGGTTCCCCCCGTCGCAGGTTCGAGTCCTGCCTCGAGCATGTGTGTGTGTGTGTGTGTGTGTTGTCCTTAGCGTAAGTTGATTAAGTAGTGTGTAAGGCTAGGGACCGATGACCCCAGGAGTTTTGTCCCACAGAATTTACCACAAATTTCATTTAAAACTTGTATTTAAGGTAAACCTGATTTGCTTCCTCATATTACTACTACTAGCGCCAATCTCATGCGATTGGCTCGATATTTTAGTAGACGTCATCTTTCAGATGAACTTACATGCCTACCTACATTCTTTTATTTCTTTAAATGTAGTTCCAGTAATGGTTGACACGGCAACGTGCAGCTGTGTGTCAGAAAAGTATTGCAGCTATTGATCCTGCCAGAAGCATGGTTTTGTGCGAATTACTGAACTAGGATTATTTTGCAAATTCTTAACACTTCGGCAGTAGCACCCGGTGACACCCGGCCAAGCTTCTGAAGCAGGTTAGCGACCCGCGCTCGTGCTCACATATCGATCTATGTGCTAGCGGAATCCCTTTGGATAGCTTTGCTTAGCACCATGTCTCTGGCGTCTGATCAGGTGACGAGTGAGCACCGCCACGAGTGGTATTTAAGAGCGCGCGCTGCTCACATTGAGGTCGGTCCCTCGGAGGTCGAATAACTCGAAATGAGCCCTGCTGGATCGCGGCCTGTTGTTACTAGCCGTGGACGTCTGCTCACTTTACTTGTTAGCTGCGGGGAGCATACCTGCGTCCACCGGAGAGCCACCAATTAACTGGGCCTGTGTCGCTGTGAGCCTTACTCCAGAGTTGGACAACTCGAGCCGCCTGCTGCCTTGCTTGATGGACTTGCCTCACATACCACCCAAAGGTCTCCTGAGCCTGACGCGGGAATATCAGTGTGCCTCATGCTGTTAAATGTCCGTTACTATTCGTGGAAATCCCCGAGTTTCGTTTGGTGTTCTTGCCGTAAGCTGTCCAGATTTATTCTGTTGCCCGTTATTTGGCCAATGCCCTTTGCTTGGCTCCGGATGCCAGTCACAACATCGTGCATAATTAAACATAATTAAACATTGACTCTAGTATAAAAACTATTTCTCAGGGATTTGCTTTACGTGCGGTGTTAGTGCGGGTGTTTTACAAGGTTGACTATTTGTAAAATACACTCCTGGAAATTGAAATAAGAACACCGTGAATTCATTGTCCCAGGAAGGGGAAACTTTATTGACACATTCCTGGGGTCAGATACATCACATGATCACACTGACAGAACCACAGGCACATAGACACAGGCAACAGAGCATGCACAATGTCGGCACTAGTACAGTGTATATCCACCTTTCGCAGCAATGCAGGCTGCTATTCTCCCATGGAGACGATCGTAGAGATGCTGGATGTAGTCCTGTGGAACGGCTTGCCATGCCATTTCCACCTGGCGCCTCAGTTGGACCACCGTTCGTGCTGGACGTGCAGACCGCGTGAGACGACGCTTCATCTAGTCCCAAACATGCTCAATGGGGGACAGATCCGGAGATCTTGCTGGCCAGGGTAGTTGACTTACACCTTCTAGAGCACGTTGGGTGGCACGGGATACATGCGGACGTGCATTGTCCTGTTGGAACAGCAAGTTCCCTTGCCGGTCTAGGAATGGTAGAACGATGGGTTCGATGACAGTTTGGATGTACCGTGCACTATTCAGTGTCCCCTCGACGATCACCAGTGGTGTACGGCCAGTGTAGGAGATCGCTCCCCACACCATGATGCCGGGTGTTGGCCCTGTGTGCCTCGGTCGTATGCAGTCCTGATTGTGGCGCTCACCTGCACGGCGCCAAACACGCATACGACCATCATTGGCACCAAGGCAGAAGCGACTCTCATCGCTGAAGACGACACGTCTTCATTCGTCCCTCCATTCACGCCTGTCGCGACACCACTGGAGGCGGGCTGCACGATGTTGGGGCGTGAGCGGAAGACGGCCTAACGGTGTGCGGGACCGTAGCCCAGCTTCATGGAGACGGTTGCGAATGGTCCTCGCAGATACCCCAGGAGCAACAGTGTCCCTAATTTGCTGGGAAGTGGCGGTGCGGTCCCCTACGGCACTGCGTAGGATCCTACGGTCTTGGCGTGCATCCGTGCGTCGCTGCGGTCCGGTCCCAGGTCGACGGGCACGTGCACCTTCCGCCGACCACTGGCGACAACATCGATGTACTGTGGAGACCTCACGCCCCACGTGTTGAGCAATTCGGCGGTACGTCCACCCGGCCTCCCGCATGCCCACTATACGCCCTCGCTCAAAGTCCGTCAACTGCACATACGGTTCACGTCCACGCTGTCGCGGCATGCTATCAGTGTTAAAGACTGCGATGGAGCTCCGTATGCCACGGCAAACTGGCTGACACTGACGGCGGCGGTGCACAAATGCTGCGCAGCTAGCGCCATTCGACGGCCAACACCGCGGTTCCTGGTGTGTCCGCTGTGCCGTGCGTGTGATCATTGCTTGTACAGCCCTCTCGCAGTGTCCGGAGCAAGTATGGTGGGTCTGACACACCGGTGTCAATGTGTTCTTTTTTCCACTTCCAGGAGTGTATTTTAGTGTCATATTCCTTCAAACTACATAAAATTACTTGCAACACGCTGGTGAGAATTTTTTACAATTCAGGTACCTTTGACCTTCATTATGAGGTAAGTTTAAAAGGTCCGATTGTGTGTAGTAGATTATTCTGCTAAACTACTTGTGGATCAAAAGGACTCAGCTCTCTGCCCACATATCCTCTGACACGTTCGGGCCAAAGCGCTATTTTCCACTTGATTTACGTAAATTTAATGTCTTTTATGAGTCTATATTTTAGAACTTCTACTGAACTGAGCAATTATTAGGGGCGTGGTCCCAGTTCACGCCAGTTACCGTGTGTTGGTTATTGAATTCGTTTCATCTCCATTATTTAGCGTTTGTCCTTCCTTAATTATGCGTGTCGCTTTACTAATGCTAACCTTTGATTTTAACACTAGTACAGCAGTACCCGTTATTTCGTATATACTGTTACTTCAAATGTTTCTTTTACGATCACACTGTACGCGTAACCAAGGTTTGTAACACTGACTGCTGAGAAATGAAAAGCTATTGAGTTTCTATTAGCGTCCCCGCGAAGATTTTCTTATGTTGCATAACTGGCAGTTTTGTTTGTTTTTGAAATGCCCTTTACTGTTCTAGAAACTGTTATTTTCATTTTTCTTTGTGTATTTTTTTTTGAGTCATTATCTACTGACTCGTTAGATGCAACCCGCGGCTAATTCCTCTCCCGTAACAATATTTTTATATCAGAGCAGCAGTTGCAACCTATTTCCTCAATTATTTGCTGGATATATAGCAATCTCCGCCTTCCTCTACAGTTTCTACCCTCTACAGCACCCTCTAGTACCAAGTTATTGCACGATGTCTTAACAGGTGTCCTGTCAGCCTGCCCCTTCTTCTCGTCACTGTTTTGCATATTTTCCTTGCCTCGCCGATTCTGCGGAGAACCTTTTCATTGCTTACGTAGTCAGTACCTCTAATTTTCAGGACGCCTTATACTGAGCGGACGCTATTCACTTCTGACTGGCTACCAATTTTATGAAGCATTGACGGACATCTAGCTTTAGGTCGCGGACATTCACACAACACAACTTTCCTTACCAGCACATCCAAAATGAAGTCATTCTTTTCGAAACACCCTGCATATTAAGACGAACAGCAGTCTACCTCAGCACTGCAAGTCAAAACTGGAGTCTGAGAAATTCTGGCTAGGGTGTGACGTGAAACAACAGTATAAAAAGAAACAACACCTCAATCATTTAGCTTTCTGTTGCTACCTGGAATTAACGTTAGCAGCACATTCAATGCTCATCCCAATACTCAATGATAACCTCATAAAAACAATAAGAAACACTTGGAATAAAATATACCACTCATAGAAGAAATATCGATAATATGAAAAAACAAAAAAAGTTACCTATAAATAAATACACAAATAAGAACAGTGACAATCACAAATAATTCCCTAGAGTTGTCAATGCAATTGACATCCAATTGGGCCGGAGAGAAATGGCATTGCTAAATAAAGGGAGAAGGACGTAAGCTAACTCCAAAAAAAAAAATCATAACAACATGTAAGGGTCCATATGTTTACTAGAGTTAATAGCAGACTTTGGAAAATTTAAACGCTGAACAAACAGTACCAGACCGAGCCACAAGGCTAATGAAATTATGCAAAACCACTTAGTCACTAAAGCAACAAAAGCAACTGCTTTTAAACGATATGCACTTAAATCGATCAACAACAAAATCCGAAACCAAGATACCCTCACAATAAAAGCTGACAAAGGCTTCACAAAAGATATTACACTTAAACATGATTATTTTCTACAAACCCTTGAATTATTTGCAAACAGCCACACACAAAAAGTCCACGTTGACCCCACATCAAAATTCCAATCTTAAGTAAGAAAATGACTGAACGACAAATAATTCCTCTTCACTAAGATTGAAGTACAGGGCCTTATTGTAGTAAATCCCGCAGCCCCAAAACTTAAAACAGAGCCAAAAATTCATAAGTCCAACTAAACAGTCAGGCCTGTAGTGAACCAAATTAACAGCTCAACCTACATATTAATGATCAGTCTATATGACTTACTAGTTGAAAAATACACTTTCGAAAAATCTTATGCTGTAAAGAACAGTTATGAATTTATTAACAATATGAGATACCTGCCTGTACCATGTCAAGCTAAAGCTTTCTCTATAGGCGTGGTAAACTTATGCAACAGTATACCTGTGCATGAAATAATTGATATAATACGAAGGAACCTTACGAAAAACAGGGTAATAAGCAAATCAGAAATAATGGAGTTGTAGATGTACATAATTTAGTAGTCTCACACAACTACTTTTTTTCTCCAACAAAATTTAGAAGCAAGACCTAAGGCTTGCATTTGGAAGCCAACTTAGTGGCCTAATAGTGGAAATAATCATCAAGCATATAGAGAATAAAATACTGGAAGACAGTATTACAAGAAAAACTAAATTCTATAAGCGGTATGTGGATGATATGGAAGAGATGGTAAACTAAAAACCTTATTTAATAAATGTAATATTCTGCTTAAAAATATCTAGTTCATTTTTCAGTATGAAGAGAACAACATCATACCTTTTCATGACATAAAAGTATCAGAAAAGAGTCAGCAGGTGTCTTTCAATGTACACAGAGACATTAACACACTCCTCTAGGTAGACTGGCACAGACGAAAAGCTGCATGTAGACCAAAGCTGTACAGACCCCACTAATTTCCACTTCAACAAACAGAATTTCAGTAAAACCGGGCATCCTTAAAATTTATTGCAGTAAACAACAGATATGATCCTTCACTCAATAATACCATGTGTCAATAAATAAAAAGTAAACTGAACAAACAGCAGCAAACTGCTCTCACAGCCGACAACGTCCCAGCAGTGAAATATGTATGACTGCCATATTTTGGTGCAATGCCTGATAAATTACTTAAGTTGTTCAAAAAAGAAGTAAATATCAACTTGAGCATGAAAAACAACCTAACTTATTGACAATATAAACCGGCCAAATACGGCTCTTGACACATCTGACATTTAAAAAATTATCTGCAGCCAGTGCAATATACGTTACATGGACCAGATACGCAGAAATTTCAAAAGTCTATTTAAAGACTATATAGACTGATAGAGACTAGAGAAGTGTAACAAATCAGCAGAAAACAGACCCATTAATACCACAGACCACCATTTGAAAATCGAAGACAGCTTCAGAAAATACTGAAGAACGTGAGTAGACATAATGGTAGAAACGGAAATTTTCGTCCATAATGAAAAAATGATTACGATATTCTTAATAACAATTCAATAACTGAAACTTCGCCAGTATGCTTAAACCGGTAATGATGCAATAGGTTTAAGATGTGCCAGTGTCAAACAAGCGATTATCAGACTACCAGTATCGTTAACATCGCTGAATGAAAAGTTTACTCATAGCCATCCACACACTGCAAGGCTGCCGTATGATACTGAAGGTAAGTCCAACAACGATGCAGATGAAAGTTTGGTACGTCACAATAGTAAGTGAAGAACCGAAATATAGACTGATCAGCCGGGAGATTACGCCGTCCTACCTGATAGATGGCACGTCCACCTTCGGCACGGATAACAGCGGAGACGAGTCGCGGCATGGAAGCAGTGAGGCCTTGCTAGATCACTGGAAGGAGTTGGCACCACATCTGCACACACAAGTGACGCAATTCCCATGAATTACGGGGAGGGGAGCACTGACGGCACGTTTAATCAAATCCCAGATGTGAAACTTCCTGGCAGATTAAAACTGTGTGCCCGACCGAGACTCAAACTCGGGACCTTTGCCTATCGCGGGCAAGTGCTCTACCATCTGAGCTACCGAAGCACGACTCACGCCCGGTCCTCACAGCTTTACTTCTGCCAGTATCTCGTCGCCTACCTTCCAAACATTACAGAAGCTCTCCTGCGAACCTTGCAGAAGTAGCACTCCTGAAAGAATGGATATTGCGGAGACATGGCTTAGCCACAGCCTGGGGGATGTTTCCAGAATGAGATTTTCACTCTGCAGCGGAGTGTGCGCTGATATGAAACTTCATGGCAGATTAAAACTCTGTGCCCGACCGAGACTCGAACTCGGGACCTGAACCAGATCGAACACATCTGGGATTTCCAGAATGAGATTATCACTCTGCAGCGGAGTGTGCGCTGATATGAGCTTCTGTAGGTACGACACGAGATACTGGGAGAAGTGAAACTGTGAGGACCGGGCGTGAATCGTGCTTCGGTAGCTCAGATGGTAGAGCACTTGCCCGTGAAAGGCAAAGGTCCCGAGTTTGAGTCTCGGTCGGGCACACAGTTTTAATCTGCCAGGAAGTTTCATATCAGCGCACACTCCGCTGCAGAGTGAAAATCTCATTCTGGAAATCCCAGATGTGTTCGATCTGGTTCAGATCTGTCGGGTTCGGAGGGCATCACATCAACTTGAACTCAGAACTGCGTTCCGCCAACCACTCCATCACGCTCCTATCCTTGCGACGTGGAGCAGTATTTTTCTGAAAAATGCCACTGCTGTCGGCAGTCATGATAGTCATTAACGGGTTACATGGTCTGCAAACCGTGTACGATACTGTTTGGCCTTCTTGGTGCCTTAAATGAGCTCCACTTGACTCATGAATGCCCACGTGCATGACCCCAAACCACAATGGGGCCGCCGCCAGCTTGGCTCTGTCCCGCAGCACAGGTGTCATGTAGCTGTTCCCCTGCAAGACAACGGGTCCGCGCCCTCCCATCAGCATGAGGAAGAAGGTATCGGGATACTCCGCCACTGCGCCAACGTCCAGAGCCGATGGTCACGTGCCCCTTTAGTCGTAGTTGCCAATGGCGTGTTGTTAACATTGGCACATACATGGATCGTTGGCTGCGGTTGCCCATCTTTAGGAGCATTCAGTAAACTGTGTGTACAGACACACATGTACTCTGTCCATCAGTAAGGTCTGACATTAGTTCTGCCACAGTTCGTCGTCTGCCCTGTTTTACCACTCTGCCCAGCCTACGACTTCCGACATGTGTATTGAGGGGTGGCCACCCAACCCCACGACGTCTGGACATAGTTTCCCTTGGTTTCGCTAAGCGTTGAGGACACTCTGAACGGCACTCCACCAATAACCGACAGTCGTGCAGTTTCCGAAATTCTCGTGACGAGCCTCCGGTTATGACAATGTGACCTCGGTCAAACTCAGACAGATCGTGTGCCTTCCCTATTCTACAACGAGCCCAGTGACACTACGTGCACGGGAAGTGTGTCTGCCGGCCGCGGTCGTCTCGCGGTACTAGGCGCTCAGTCGGGAGCCGCGCTACTGCTACGGTCGCAGGTTCGAATCCTGCCTCGGGCACGGATGTGTGTGCTGGTTCAAATGGCTCTGAGCACTATGGGACTCAACTGCTGAGGTCATTAGTCCCCTAGAACTTAGAACTAGTTAAACCTAACTAACATAAGGACATCACAAATATCCAAGCCCGAGGCAGGATTCGAACCTGCGACCGTAGCGGTCTTGCGGTTCCAGACTGCAGCGCCTTTAACCGCACGGCCACTTCGGCCGGCTGTGTGTGATGTCCTTAGGTTAGTTAGGTTTAAGTAGTTCTAAGTTCTAGGGGACTGATGACCACAGATGTTAAGTCCCATAGTGCTCAGAGCCATTTTGAAGTGTGTCTGACTAGCAGTTATTCCTCGCCAGGCCATGTTGCTATCGTCTAGACGGATTTATATCGATACAAGTTCGTTGGTCATAGTGTTCTAGCTGATCAGTGTATAAAATGTGCACCGTACAGTTACCACGCCATAACAACTGATGCAGAACTATTTTCATGCTGCACAGGCTGTGATGCCAGTGACAATATTCAGACACAGCTCCACACCACAGCAACTGACATCGATTTCTGGCGATTTCTGAGCACTCACTGCCCTCTCCCTGGTCCCCCCCCCCCTTCCCCATCATCCAATACCTCAAGAGCCACTCCATTGGCTGAACAAGTGGCAAAATATTTCTAGATTAATTTATCCAAAGGCATTTTATTTTTAGTAACACCTGTATGCATGACGCAGAACATGCTAGGAACAAGTAATTAAATAAATGTGGCTGGCAGCAGAATTACACAGAAATTTATGACTCCACTTCCTTTGATCAACCGTCACTAGTATCCTCTTGGTATTTACAAGAGCATTCCAAGAGTAAAACAGTGTGTACTCACGTAGTCAGACTTTAAATACGGAAAAGTAAGCGGCCCGGCTCCAGCAACTGAACGGGTCTAGTTTACACAACTACAGCCTGCATTTCGTTAACCAGATACACGTTTAATGAAACATCTAAATGAAATGGAAATCCTAAACATTAACCTTAAACCTTACTGTTCAAGGACACATACAAATTGAAAGGCTTGTCTGCTAATTTCTAGGAGAATTAAGGTGAAACACAGCTCTATGTAAAAATATTTTTCGAATGTCACAACAGGTAATGGCGAACTGATAAGTACGAATGAACTTGGCTACTCATGTACTCTGCTACGGAGTGGTAATACCCTAAACTGCTATTTACTATTGGTCCCACTAGAGTTCATCGGTATGCAGAGCCAGGAGACCAGTTGATCCGCTTCAGGGAGGAGGGGTCGTTTTATTCTAATTGCGCTACGTCGATTGAAGAAAACGTTATTCCCGCTTACGAAATGCATATACATGATACTAATTAAGACGATTTACCAAAAATGATATCTCTGCAACGGGTCAGGTCTTTTCAGTGTGCTCATAGTGGCTCTGAGGAAGTTACGGAAACCACTAAGCCAAATTCACAAAACTAGTAATAAATTAACTCTGGCCCCCACACGCCAATCGGCCCATCGTGAGATAACCCCCTGTTACTGTATTGTAACTACGTAACTTTTGCAATGAAAGGATATGCATTTAATTAATTCAGCCCCGAAGTAGTGCTAATGCAACAGACTAAAGTTATCAGCCCATTGAGCAGTCAAAGTTTAATACATCACTTCTTCGAGAAAGACTCACAACTTGTTCCCACGAAGATATCAAAGTAAACCTTTTTAAATAAGTACACACTACCTTTGGGGCAAAGCCACAAAGATGAACCGGACAATACAATTTTTTGGCAACAGTGGAAGATGAAGTTGGCTCCAAGTGCACCCGCTGTGTGGACTACTAGAAGAAAATACAGCACATGTATTTTCATGTTAGTAATTTCACATTCCTTTTATGGTTGCATTCAAACGCAAAACTTATCATTCATTTAATTAAACAGCCATATGTAAATGAAATATCAGCGAAGTAGATGCAAAGTAGTTATTGATCATGTAGTTACGCTCCAATTCAGCATTCGAACCTGAATCTACACTACGTACTCATATTTTCATTAGAAACCTGAGTCTGCAATATGTACTCATGTTGATCATTGAAACATAACTTTAGCAACATAATAAACGTTGGACAGGATGCTAAAACCAAGCGTTGCACTTGACTTTCATTAGCTCCACTTACATGGCAAGGAAAAACTATTTAATGCAAGTAAATGAGAAAGTGTCTTCCCAATAACAATATGGTGAACCTTCTGAAGTGGCGCCGTGATAACGTGTCGAGATCACCACATTAATGGAGATGCCACTGTTTCTATTCGATCTGAGGCCCTTCCGAGTCGATTTCGCTGCTCATCCTCAGTGTTGTGCCCAGGCAATTACTCGAAGCTAGACAGGAACTTCTGTGCTAAATAAGAGTAACATATGTAAAAACAGTTCTCAATTAAAGTATTATAATGCAGATTTGAACAATCGTACATCCACCACTAGACTTAAACAAGTCACACACAGGACTTATTTACCAGTAACAAAGGTTCGGTAATATAAAATATTACGGATCTCAGTAGTTTGCGTCATATGATGCAGCACTCTCACAAGGAATTTTCCCCTTCTTAAACATCGTATTTGCCGCCAGTCTCCCACATCCTTTGCTTGAGATCAACGTAAAAAATTTAGAATCCATAAGCTGAACAAACTCCCATGTCATTATATTGACAATAGATCTTCTTCTTTTGCTAGTGCCTTTCTCCCACATTTTTGCGCATTGTCAGTTTAGTCCCTTAGGAAGTCACACACACACCAATTTGTGATACAAAGAGGGTAAACAGGAAAACAGTTATAAATAAGAGAGAACGTTCTTTTACTCACACGAGGCTTGTTGACTGTCGACAGAGAAGACGGATGGGAAGCTGGCACGCTGATGTTAGTAAACGAGGTATCTAATGTATTATTACTGTTGTTTTGAACAAAATCATCTACCACAGTTACTCTATTTCTGTATATCTGGTGCACTACACAGAGATTTCTCAAAGGGTGTCCCTGTAACGAACACGAAGTACGGAACGCTTTGCCTAAAAAGTAACTGCAATCTCTAATGCATGAAATGTTTTATTTTGTTACTGAATCTGTTGCTGAAAATAGGTCGTGGTTTTTTGGCACCATTGGCACCATTGATTGAACTCATGAAAGAACTCCACATCATTTTAGAGCACGTGGCCTTAATTTGTCTGCATCTCCCGATCCCCACGTAAAATCCTATTCCAAACTAGTTTGCTGTTGTTAATGAAGAAATCAGAATATTAACGATGAATATGCGTTTAGTGATTAGAATCTGACCTTCAAAAAGTTTGTCCGCAGCTCGTGGTCGTGCGGTAGCGCCCTCGCTTCCCACGCCCGGGTTTCCGGGTTCGATTCCCGGCGGGGTCAGGGATTTTCTCTGACCCGTGATGACTGGGTGTTGTGTGCTGCCCTTAGGTTACTTAGGTTTAAGTAGTTCTATGTTCTAGGGGACTGATGACCATAGATGTTAAGTCCCATAGTGCTCAGAGCCATTTGAACCTTTTTTTTTTAAAGTTTCACGTGACATGAGATTCGGATTTTGATCTTCAACCCAGTATTAACTGTTACAAATTAGCCTACCTGAGTTCGCTTACCTGATTGACACTAATTCCTTAAGTTACATTTGCTTGAATGTAACATCTCTAATAAAATACTCAGAGTTTCTCCAATGACTTACGGACTAGCACAGAAGAGGGAACCCTTAGCCTCTCATAAGATTTAAATGAACATTTTGACCACTACTTATTTAGGCCATGTACACACTGAAACCAACAACGCGAATAGATTATTGTTACTTTTGTTTTCACTAGGGTGTATGGGCAAGTCAGTGACTGTTCATAAAGTTTACCATTACTTGAATGAAGCCAGACTAAGAACTACCTCGGTCTCAAGGTCTGACTTGTACCAACTTTTACAGCAGTCATTAATGTGTCACATTGTAAATGCACTGGCTAACCCAGCAGTGCCTCGCAATTCCTAAACGTGTGTGAGGCTTAGACATAGGTCGTAATTCTTGTATCCTGCCTACTCGCCAAAATATGGGGTGCCTAGGAAAGCTGCTTTCTCGGATCGCTAGTCACGTTGTCATCCTGGAGAGGGGTCGATCAGCGTGCAATTGGCTGACGCCGTATCACAGCCCTCTCTGCCGTGACATCGCAGCCTGGCGTGCCGGCGCTTGACTGCGCCGGAAAAGTAATCTCCTCCTCATTCATGTCTCTGTTCACCACCTCCTGCCGCCTCTCCTCCTTTCCACCCTCTCTCTTTCCATCTCCTTCTCGTCTCTTTATTTGTCCTTCGCTTCCTTCCCCCTCTCAATGTCCGTTTACTCTCTCCTCCGCACCTCTCGAACGTTAAGTCTTATTTATTGTTACTGCAAACGAAATCTCGACAGGGAATTGAATTCGCTTAAAATGAAACTGTATATCGGTAGGGACCCTTGTTATACGGGGAGTGGGAGAGACCACTCCAGATGCTGGGTCTGTCTGGTTAGTGATTTCAGTTACAGTTTTGGAAAAAACGACATTTTCTCTCTAGAGTGCGTCATTGATTCTCACGTAAATTTTTTTTCTTTGTGTATTTATAGACAGAATCACATGTTTATGACACAGTCATAACCGGTTTCGGCCACGCAATGACCATCTTCAGACGTTAAAGGTGGCATACACTGAACACAGGTTCATGTGTTGTCAAACTTGACAATGTTTCCCTGCTATATAATATTATACAATTATATATACTGTACATATTAAAAAAGTATATAGCCTATGGCCGTCCGACCGTTTATTAGAGTATTGTAAAAAATTTGAAGTAAACGGACCTAGAACTTTAAGAGATTTTCGCTATTAAAAACATGTAGCTGACGTCCATCTGACCGGACTACCGAGTAAAAATTTCAAATAAATAGGTTAGGATTCTTTTGGCACTTTGCCGACAATGTTTTCACTTTATACATATATACAGCCTATGTCTGTCCGAACATTTATTAGAGTATCGCGTGAAACCGGGAGTGTGTCAAACTCTTTTCAAGATTTTTACCAAATAACTTTTCCCTACCCATCCGAATTTTTCTTGGAAATAGCATAAAAATTTGAAGCAGATCGGCCAGGGACGTTTTTGGTTACAAATTCAAATAACGACTTTTCTGCATTGGAAAAAATATTGAATTAAAACAGTCAAGAACATTTCGAGATTTCGTTGCGTCCATTTCTTAGAGCATCGTGTAAAAATTTCAAGTAAAGCGGTCAAGAGCTTTTCGAGACATTCGGTAACAGCATCAAATAACGTCAGTTGAGTGACGTCGTCGACATCTGCCGTATTTCCACACGAGAACACTCATTCATTTTGAAGGCAAAACTGCAACAAGTAGGCGCTTCACAACGAATTTCATACTGCAGTTTTTACAGAAACTCCGTAAAAATAACACTCACACGCACACACACACACACACACACACACACACACACACACACACACACACACACAGACACCGTAAACTCTAGTGCCATCACAAACCAAAGATGAACAACCTCAGAAGTTATCGAAAATGAAATTAATAATCAACGGGTGAGGTAGCATTAACTCTGTCCCTAGGTTTTTTTGACAAGGGAGAGAGTAGGATTCCATGCAGAAGTTAAGCAAACACAACCTTCGAAATGGAGAGGGTAGTTCCTGTTTTGTTTTCGTTAAGATGTTGAGATCAACTCCCAAATTGTTTATATAGATTAAGAGCAGTAGAAGCCTTACAGCACATCCCATGGAAACGGCAGATATTACTTCTGCTTCACTTGATGAATTTCCAGTTATTGCTAACTGTGGCATTTCTGATAGAAAATCACTAATTCCGCAGCACAACTACGATACTCCACAAGACCTCATTATTATTAGAAGCTATTTGTGAGGACTGGTGTCAAAATTGTCTGCAAACCTAGAAATACGTACTCAGTTTGAGATCCACTGTCGATACCACTCATTACTTACTATGAATAAAGAGACACTTGTGTCTTACAAGAACGATAAACGAAGCTCTTTGAATCCGTGCTATGTGTGAATGAATCGTTTCCATCCAGGTATTTCATAATATTCTAACACGTATATGTTCCAAAATACTGCTGTAAACTGATATCATAATATGGCTCTATAATTCGGTGGTGTACTTCTACTTTCTCTCTTCAGTGTAGGTGAAACCTATGCAACTTTCCAACGCCTGCAGCGGATAATCCTTCAAAAAATGTTCAAATGTGTGTGAAATCTTATTGGACTTAACTGCTAAGGTCATCAGTCCCTAAGCTTACACACTACTTAACCTAAATTATCCTAAGGACAAACACACACACCCATGCCCGAGGGAGAACTCGAACATCCGCCGGGATCAGCCGCACAGTCCATGACTGCAGCGCCTTAGACCGCTCGGCTAATCCCGCGCGGCGATAATCCTTCGAGCCATTAGTTATATATTACTGATAAATATGGAACCTCTGCATCCGCATACTGCGAAGGGAACTTAACTGTTATATAATCTAGACCGAAACATTTGCCTTTACTGGTTTAAGCTGCTTCGCTACGCCGAATATTTGCTGCATCATCTTTGGTAAAGGAATTTCGGTAAACTGCGTTTAGTAACTTCATTAATATTATCTTAGCTGTCACACGTTTAAGATATTAATTGTGAAATTGCAATGTAATGTATACCCCTAGCTGCATACAGGCGTTGATATAAGTCACCGGGGACAGCTGGAAATGTGTGCCCCGACCGGGAATAGAACCCGAGATCTCCCGCTTACATGGTAGACGCTCCATCCATCTGAGCCACCGAGGACACAAAGGATGGTGCGACTGCAGGGACTTACCCCCGGCACGCCTCCCGTGAGACCCGCATTCCCGACTTATTGTCCCGCTCTATATTCGAAGTGCCCCTGCCCATTATACTTATTACTCGCAGATTTGTGCCGGCCGATTCCCGTAAGAGTTCGGGCATTCTTTGTGCATTCGCACAGAAGAAGATGGTGAATGGCCGGTGAGCCGTATGAGGATGGTATCTGTTCTTTCGGACATGTCCGAAAGAACAAATATCATCTTCGTATACAGGTATTAATTGCGCCTTGCCACTAGTTTTCTTTACGTGGGACGCCGGTCGGAGTGGCGGTGCGGTTCTAGGCGCTACAGTCTGGAACCGCGCGACCGCTACGGTCGCAGGTTCGAATCCTGCCTCGGGCATGGATGTGTGTGATGTCCTTAGGTTAGTTAGGTTTAATTAGTTCTAAGTTCTAGGCGACTGATAACCTCAGAAGTTAAGTCGCATAGTGCTCAGAGCCATTTTTACGTGGGACCACAATCTCGTTGGACTTTTTTTTTGCCGGATTTCATGACAGAGTTTCATAGTGGAAACTATTAAAAGCGTCTATCGCTGACGTCTGCGTTAAATTTCGAGCTTCTGTGAAACAGAATCTGACAAGCTTCTCTCGTTGCTTCTCCAACATTGTCTTGACCTGTTTCGTGTACTTGGAGGACTCTGTTTCGTCTCTCATTCGTCTGTTTGGAATGAATGGAGACTCATTCTTAGGATAGCATAAAGGGAATTTTTATCTGCATTTTGAAATAGATATATTTATAGTTTACTTTGGATGTTATGGTACACAGTCTCGCTACAGTGACATTTTGGTCTCTAACCCCTGTAGTTTCATGATGCTCGCTGTTTGCCCGGGATTATTACAATAGTTAGGAAAGCCCGATTGACAATATACTACACCCTAAAAGCTGCAGAATGAACATTCTGCCATATATCAATGGATTAAGACATTAAATCAACCATGAAAACTTTACATAAGAGCACCGAACTCAGTGAGGCAAACGTATTCTATAGGCTGACAAAAGAAGAACTAAAAACTAGTTATAAAAAAAGAAAAAACAAAAATGGGGCTAAGTAACAAATTTTTCCTCACCATACTTCAAACGAATGGCTGACGGACTCCAAAAGAGTTCAAGTTATCCGTTATTATCACTTAGCAACCACAGTTATGCGCCCATAACGCAAAATAGTCTTGGTGTTTTCAAATGCAAAGTGCCAAGAGTACAACTTCACCAACAAAAACTGGGCAATATGGCTGCAGTGCCCATAAGAAGTAGTAAAAGGATAAACCCTCTACGATTAGGGGAACGCGCGTTAATCGAAGAATCAAGATTACCAAAAAGCAAGAGCGTTAAATTCTTCATCTTTTGAGCAACAAATCTTCGCTGTTTGATTAAAATGCCCTACAGGAAAGCTATGCCATGAAACGGCTATTTTTCAGACTTTTATAGAAGTGCAGCATCTGAGGATTGGCCAATTTGAAGCAACATTTCATAAGAGAAAAGGTATAGAGAATCAAATTGCGTCTCAGAAAGTTAAAGAAAGTGAAAAGAACCTAGCTGGCAAGTAAATATCGTCATTATTCAGTTATAAGCAAATCAGATCGTTAAGGATCAACATTAACTTTCTGCTTTCCGTTCAATCAACTTTTTCTTCTGGTTGCTGTTATATAATTCCCAACATACACATTAGCGAAATAATAGTTTTGAACATCATGGAATTATCAGAATAATATTAAAATATTATATTATGCGTGGGACAAATTATTTGTTTGCAAAGAGTGAAAACAAATACGTTGGATTTATTATAGTTTTATTAGTAAAAAATTAGTATTTTCAGTGAAAAGTAAATCGAGTTACATGTGATTTTGTTGATATACAACAAAACAAAGCATGTAACAGTAGAAGATTAATGTTTAGCTATGTACAATCTTTTTCCTCAATTTTACAGTATTACTTCTTCCCACGCCTGGAGGACGAGGCTCCAAATAACATTAACACTAAGAAATTTACTGTGCCGGACCGAGACTCGAACTGGGGACCTTTGCCTTTCGCGGGAAAGTACTCTACCATCTGAGCTATCCAAGTAGGCCATGGTACAGGACCACCTCTGCCAATCCATGGCCTGCTCGATCCCCAGATATGTCCCCTCTGGACTTTTTTTGTGTGGGGAGAGATGCGCAACCTTGTTTACGCAACTCCTGTTGTATCAGAAGAGGATCTGGTTGCCCAGATAGTAGCAGCAGCAGGAACAATTCAGGATACTCCTGGGGTTTTTACCCGTGTCAGACAGAACATGATCCGACGGTGTAAACTTTGTGTAGGTGTCAATGGAGGAATTTTTGATAATGTACTGTAATTGAAATTGAGTTGTGTTAATGTGTTGTCTCTTAGTCATAAAAATGGGAAAGTATTTGCTGGTTTAGTTAATTTGCCGTCAGAGAAATCTTCCTCTACCGGTATAAATACTGCTCATAGGAAAAAATGACATTAGGGAAAAATATTTGTTTTGATGTCCCCTACAACCTCCTTAGTTTGTCGGTTTAAATACTTTTCACCCTGTATATATATGAAACGAGAAGTGTCCTTATTGGCTGAGGGAGAAAGGGGGGTATCCCTTGTCCTTCGGCAAGACAGGGCGAGCTAGTCGCGAGGAGCCACTCAAAACGCACGTTCGAATAACTGGGATGGCTCTTAATGGACCGTTATGAGTACAGATCGCGAGGTTGAAACGGGCGCGACGGACGCGGGATGAAAACATTATCATATATGGCGAGGAAGAGAGCACCAGTGACGTCACAGCCAGCAGTGCGGCTATATAACGACGCGGCCACGGCGACACAGCAGTCATTCTTACCACTTGACAATAACTGAGGAGAGCTTGGTCGAAAGCTCGTGGGATTCTAACCACCTGACGCGGCTGGAAGCCCGAGAAAATTTTATTAATTTATATCGCAGCGAAACCATGCATTCATACTAACTTACCCTAAGACAACACACACACACACACACACACCCATGCCCGAGGGAGGACCCGAACCTCCGACGGGGGGAGCCTCGCGATGGGAGAGTGGAATGTATGGTGTCGTATAAGCTCGACTGTGCGAACTATGTACATAAGGAGTACAACGATGACGATACGTGATTAACAAATGATAATTATATTGAAACAGATGTCAGGCCATGTAGTTGGACAGGGAGCCAGAAATACCGTGTCCAGTGAAATGCAGTAAAGGATAAACTTTGTCTAAGGAGCGTCTACTAAACGTAATTATGTACATGGAAGGTCATCCACAGCATAGAAAGGAAATTATGAACAGGTTTCGACTAATTCCACATCAATATGACGTTGTATTGTGTATAAAACTATGTAAATTCAAGGGAGAGCAAGGTGGACTGGTGTTTGCCCATTTCAAGAATGCTCGATACTGTTTACAGAATGTGTATGATAGCGACATACTACGTTAGGCGTTGTGTCGTCTGCTGTGGGAATCAGCACAGTACGAACAAGGAAGGAAAGAAGTTGCGACGGCTAGCGGTAGTAATCCAAAGTGATCTGTACGCAACACTTGAATAGTAACTGAACTTTATATCTAAAAAGAAAAAAAACTTAACTTCTTCCTGTGCCTCCTACATGGAGGTGCTTCACTATTATTACTCGCAGAACACAGACTAAGTAACGACTTCGCACTACTCATTGCTGGTGCTCTCGAGGTGTGCGATCGAAATGGACGGACCAGCGATGGGCGCCTCGTTAAGTCAGCGATTACAGGGGACGCTGAAGTCTGTCTTCCCACAGGTGTGGCGCTGTCCGCTCTTTCCGTTGGCATGCGGGTCAGCGACTTCTTGATGCCGTTTTGCGGCGCTGCGCTAATCGGTGTGCAGTCGATGCTTTAGGACTGCAAGTCATGTACATCAAATAGCAATCGAAATAGGTTACAGTGACTTCAATGCAAGCACCGGGTGGCAGTGGTACACAGTAGAAAGACGTAAGATAACGAAATTTCAAACAAAGCATCAACTTGAAGATACGCAGCAACTGTGGAATGGGACCGCAAATTTGTAGATAAGATAAACACACTTATTCCACCGTTCAGTGAGGAATATGTTTTCAACTCCGATGACTCGAGGTTTGAAGAGGAAATGCGTATGAAAGAAACCCCTGAAATTAGAGGTATCGATTAACTAGCATCATTACCTTAACGTATTCATATACAATTATACCGATTGTGAATCTGGATGGTAAATTAGTTGGAAAGTTATTTATTGTGCTGCGAGAAGTTGGAGGTACTCTGCCCCTACGATTCTTTCCCTTCTGAGTGGTCTGCCAAGGGCAATAGAGAACACTTACTTCAGAGCAAACTAGAGTGAGAAAACGGACGTAAGAGACTTACAACTACTGTACGAGCATTGCCAATAACTGGTCAAAATAACTTGCTTGGTTCCTAGTCTGCGTATAAAAATCGTACTCCTTTAGAGCGAATTATCCCTCCTGGAAAGTTTATGACATTGCAGTTCATACCACCATCAACCACAGGCCAAATTCTGCCCCTGGACGTTTGTTTCTCTGTACCTGTAAAACAAATTTTCACACTGTCTACAGCTACGCCTTAAACGCACCACGACGGACTGTTATCATTCGGTTGCACGCCATCGCATTCTATCAGTTCTCATCCCCTCGTTACAATTATTATTATTACGATTACGTCCATATTCTGTAAGAGTGGATTCCTAGCTGAAAGTCCTGCATGGGTTGCAACTCCCAAGGAGTTCCCCTTCGATATGGCGGTGCGAACCTTTGTGATCACTGTGGCGCGTCGTCCTTCATTCGGTGTTCATGGTACATCCTAACGGTTTCTTTTGAACGTTTCTTGAATGCCTACGACGTCCATTTTGTGAAGTGTAATACACGCATCACACAGAAGCACCTCCCGGACACTAATTTTCTGTTGGGCTCCTGATGGCCATGGTATATCATTAGCAGCTAGTATATTTCCTATCATAATTGTTTGCAAAACACTTTGAAGTGAGCCTTACTACAGACTGACGTTACGGCCTCACTCTCAAGGGGTTCCTTGTTAAAAATTTCAGCCATTTGCTGTGCATAGCAGTCTTGTCATTCGTGTCTGGGATTTGGTAGAAAAGGGTTTTCTTTTTCTTGAAGTTTTTCCGGGAATTGCCGTTGAATTTGCGTAAATGCATCATTCCTTCATTCATTCACTGGTGTGCCCGTCAGTTTAATTAAATCACGGATTTATCATGGGTATATCCGTCATCAATCAACTGTTCAATTCTACGTCTATGTTTTACGTGTATGAGTAGCGTAACACTGAAGCTCTGTATCTGGGTGAGGGAGAAAGATACAAAGAAAATTTTCAACGTTTCTCAAGATTGGGATTTTAGGGCTCTATCGTAAAAATGTGCGCCATTTGATGACACCTCGACGTTATGGAGTCCTCGGCTGGATTTCGGTCCAGTGATGACGGCGAAATTATAGTAAAAAAAGTCCTTGTTTTGGGGCTCTCTGTGGTACCGCCCATGATCTAATCGTACCTCCATAAGTTCCATCAAGCCCTGCATAGCCCACATCGAATGCAGAAAGAACCAGCCGATTTCCTCCATTTGCCTAAGCAGGAGGGAGTTTGTAACAATCATACTTTAGCCCTGTACTATAAGACACTGACATTAAAACTATGCTTCGGTATAGAAATGATTCCTAGCCCAAGGCTTACCCAAAATACTTGGCCTCAACTTTTTGTCTCGAATGGAACCCGAGGTATAAGCACCGGAAAATACCGTTTTTATGAGCGGCGTTTTGGAATATATTGATAAACTTGCTATTGCAAGCATACCGATAAGGGGGATATTTTCACACCAGAAAGGTTTTTATTGTCAGTTTCTTTGCTGTTTAAAAACACGATCTGATGGTCTAAAATTTTTTTCCCGTATAATTTTGCGTCAAATTGGCCAAATCACACACGCTACACGTTTAGTAGCGACGAAATGAGTGTATTTCAGAACGTGTGAAAAACTGCCTTTTTATGACGTGAATTTTCTATAGGAAATTTTAATTAGCAAAGTTTTGGTACTTAATCGATGCAGAATTTAATGTTCTGCATTTTTTGTGACCTTGACTTCTTCCATTAAACTCTTAGTTTCTGAGGAATTCTAAAATAATTGAAACAGAAAAAGTCAGATATTTTGGTGGTTTGCTTTTCATCACGGCTGAAGCTCCACTCAGAAACCGGTACAAATTCAGATTATTCATGTCAGAGGCTTGCTTGAATGACTAACATAGTTTCCTAAATTCCACTAATTTTAGGATGGCTACCTGCTTTTGGAAGCTAATTTTACTGGGCTAATTAGGTGGATATTAAAATTTAGCCCAAGCGCTATAAATACAATAGATAATACCATGAAAAAGAAAACATGGGCAACACTAAAGCAAGCAGCCGAAAAACTGAAGAAGTGCGGAATTTTAAAAGAAAAAGAACACGTTAGATTAAAAGTTTCAGCGGAGCGACGTTACACAAAAATGGTTACATAGAGTGTGCCGCGAGGTACCAGTGGAATCTCAATAGACGTACCCACGTATACCGTCGGAGAACTTCGCCTTCTCTTTCGAAGACATTTCCTTTACGGTATCCAGTAGTCTGTTTGCTAGGACCATCGAGAAGGAGGTGTTAACTTCCGGAAGGAGTTGCAGATCCATCACATGCCAGCACCCTTGTTTGTCAAACTTCTTAAGTACTCTCTCAAGTTACACAGACCCGCTGACGCGAAGTTAGCGGACCGGTGACTAGTGTGTTTGTTCTCTCCTGTGAGAACAGCTATATCAACTTTGCCGATATGACGTCCCCAAAATTATATGTTGAGACCGTTTTAGCTCCGTGCGGGAGTGGGTGACACACGGACAGCACATTTCCAATAACGTACTTACACTTCCCCATTACTGTCAATTCTACACAGAAATTAGTGAAAGAACCGAGGTTTTCTTCGTACAACTGTCTTTCCTCAATCTATAATTACAAATATGGAGAGTAACTACTTCAGATGTTTAAAATGTCTTTAATTTACTACTTACTTGTAGGTGGAAAGATTCTCTGAACACACTAGCTAACTAAAACACTTGGAATATCTTCACTATTTTTTAACCGGTTTGTGGAAATGGTTTTCAGTGGGTCTCTTAGAAATGCTGTTTTAAGTAACTTATCTAACTAGCTGTGGGAGTCTTTACAACCAACGTCGTAAAATGCACAAGTCGCTCCTATTGTTTAAACTTATTTCCCGTTATGAAGTTTTAGCAGTGAATGGTGGCTTGAATACTCCATACTCATTACACTTCAGGCAAGACTATACGACAAATCATTCAACACAACAAACGGTACACACTTTCAGGGGTTTATAAAGAGGATAATTCCGGAACTTTAATATAAGAGAATCATATAGAAACTTTTTGATTAGATTTAGAGAGCACATTAATTCCAACGACAGTTGGAACAAATGGGCCTCAAAAATAGGACATTCTTAGACTATTTTCGGGATACCTTATAAGATGACAATGTAGGTCGAATATGTGCACTGACGGTCTTAGGAAGCATTCTAGGCGTGCTACACGTATTAACAGTTACTACATATGAATCCTGAGTTTCTGCTGGGGCGCAGTGTGTCAACTCGTTTCAAAACCTGGACGTAATAGAAAAATAGATAAAAATGCTACTAAGTTTTGTTCTTTTACATTCTATGTGTCCCTGATATTACGAATCCCAGGTCGGGAGTACAAAATTAAAAACAGAGTATTCAATTAGGCGGATCAAAAATTATGAATTTAACAGTCTCTAGTAAAATTTCGAGTATAAAGTATTGTGAAGCCATCGATAACGAATCTAAAGAGAAATTTCACTATGTGCGTACTTTATTCGCTATTGTACATTTTTCAGTCGAAATCATAGTCACATTTGTCGCTTTTTGCTTTCAGAAGGGTTGCTGTCGGGTTGTCCATTGGGAGATGGTTCGAATAAGAGATCTTTTACGTCAGGTAGCTTATGAATATCTCCTTGAACTGTCATTACCTGGCTAGATGTGCCTGAATGTGCCAGAAGCCGATGAATTACAACATGCATCGTTGCGTTGTGTACAAACTCTTCTCGGCAACGATGCGTATCGTTATTCCGAGCTTCCTGACCATCTTTAGATGGCCGACCAGTCGGCAACGGAGCAGCTTCGACTATCGCATATCGGTGCATCGAAACTATGTGGACTGGCTGACGTCGGGATTAGGCATTACAGCGGAATACTGAGAGTCCGGTGGAGGTGCCACCCGACTTTCGAAAAATAAACTTTTTTTCCTAGTTCTTGATAGATATGTTTTAGTTTCATAGTTCTTTTTATAAAAATTAAATAATTCTCCACAATCAATATTGCTCGGAAAAATTTTAATCTAGTAAAAAAAAATTTTCCCAAGTTGTGAAAATTCCGAATAGCTCGCCAAGACTTCTAGAGAGAATGCTAACGGCATTTTTGTGCAGATTATAGTTTATGAGATAACTGCAATAGTGAGAAACGTATTTTTGCCGTGTGATTCTGCCGCACGATAGACATATGACCGACCACTTAAAATGTACAGATACATTCACGCAAATACCTTTGAACTAGTTTACTGTACTACTGGGTTACTACGAAAGCCTTTTACGTAAATGGAGCCGCGCAGAGGAAATTTTTGGACAATGATTTCGGGTAATCAAGGTAGTAGTTTAGTCTTAAGTCGATATATGTCATTATAAAGTTTAAAAATGTAATAAACATACCTTCTGGAGTGCCACCTTATTTTATCCTGACAACTAAGCACGACCATTGTAATTTTTTAAAAAGGCAACATAAACAACATCCGAAACATGTGTCGTTGTTCGATCCATTGTTCTTACCGCCAACTGTCACGGCACGTACATCGTCGACCTGAGACTAGAATGACAACACAGCACTGGACGAGTATGCGCCAGTGGAACTTACACAAGATTTCGCGTAACTAAGGTCAGAACGCGCACCTTCTTCTTCTGTCCAAGTTTTGCAGTCAGTTGGCCCACGGTGCAGCGTATGAAGTGTTCCAATAACCCACGGGAATCCAAATGATAACGTCTACAACTACCACCGATATATCTACAGGTACACACTTTGTCGTGAAAAATGCAGCAAGAAAGCACGGTGCCAGAGAATTTAAAACCGCGGTTAGCAGAGCTCCGTAGGATGTTCGATGCCAAGGCAATATTCTGCAATAGCAGAATTGCTCTGCTTGATTTACTGATCGCTCTAACAATTTTGGTTTATTCTTGGGTTTGACGGGACGGTGCTACGTGGCCGCAGTCTGGGAATTTCATTCTGTAATTGCCCAGTGTTCGACCAAGTTTCAACGGTTCCGTGGCTCGGAGTCTAATACTGAACTTGACTTTTTGTGATCAGTCTCATGGAGATAATGTTCGACGATGCAGCTTTATCCGTGTTAGGGAAACGTTTAAATTCTGCACCGACGCTCATACGTTTATCAGTCGTTGATTTTGTTAGTTGTGTTGTACAGGCTGTGTTTAACTTATGCCCTGATCATGCAGGAGAAGTTAGGAGGGAAGCACATTGTGCTGACTAGGGCACATTCATCCATGTGTAATTTAATAGCAACTGAGAGAGATTCTTCACGTTCACTGAAAATCTTAATTCTTCTTGTGGCGTTCCCCATTCCTTCCCTTTCCTCCTGTATTAAATGCCCTTCCAAAAATCTACAAGGAAGTTATTCCTCTTAGGTCTGTTGTGAGTAAGGTTGGTGGTACGACATATCGCGTAGCAAAAAACTTGTCTATTCTGATGAGCCCACTAGTTCATTTACGTCTACCTACACAATCTGTAAGCCACTACACGGTGTGTGACGGAGGGTACGCTGTACCAGCGCTAGTCACTTCCTTTCCTGTTCCACTTGCAAACAGAGAGAGGAAAAAATTGCGTTCTATGTACCTCCGTACGAACCCTTATTTTTCTTATCGTATGTTCGCGGTCCTTACGTGATATTTATGCTGACGGCGACAGGACCGTTCAGCAGTCAGCTTCAAATGCAATTTTATCAATAGTGTTCCTCGAAAAGAATTTCGCCTTCCCTTCAGGGATTCTTCGTTGACTAAGGGTTTCTGAAATGCTTGCACTCTTATAGAATCCACCGGTAACAACGAATTCCTTCTACGTCTTCATTAACCCAACCTGATGGAGATCCCAAACACTCGAGCAGTATTCCGAAATAGCTCACACTAATGTTCTATATGCGATTTCTTTTACAATTGAACTACACTTTCCTTAAACTCTCCCAATGAACCGAAGTCAACCATGAGCCTTCACTACAAGCCTTACGTGGTCGTTCCATTACATATTGTTTTGCAACGTTACGCCTAGATATTTAATCGACCTTACTGTGCTAAGTAGTGAACCGTGAATTTATTTTTTTCAAAAAATCTTCTTAAGAATTTGTTTTATTTACTAGCGATTCATCAAGAACATTAACACTTTTAATCACACTGTGTGAGCCTGGAAGTAGTTGCCAGGGAGTAACTAATGATATTATAATCAAATTTCTTTTAACAAATGGGAATTTATTCCTAAAAGCTTTTTTTTTAAGAAACAGATTTAAAATTATAGGCAGAAAGCACCCTCTAGATATCAACTTACAATTTATTCAGAGGCAGAAAGAAACAAATTTTTGAGTGTATGAGCTTTCGGGCTGACAAGGGAACCTCCCCATCGCACCCCCCTCAGATTTAGTTGTAAGTTGGCATAGTGGATAGGCCTTGAAAAACTGAACACAGATCAATCGAGAAAACAGGAAGAAGTTGTGTGGAACTATGAAAAAAATAAGCAAAATATACAAACTGAGTAGTCCATGCGCAAGATAGGCAACATCAAGGACAATGTGAGCTCAGGAGCACCGTGGTCCCGCGGTTAGCGTGAGCAGCTGCGAAACGAGAGGTCCTTGCTTCAAATCTTCTCTCGAGTGAAAAGTTTAATTTTTTATTTTCAGCCAATTATCAAAGTTCAGGCACTAACACATAATCAACTTCGCTCTCCAAAATTCCAGGACATGTTCAGATTTGCTTGGACATACGCAGAATTTGACGGTCTACACATGGAAAAATTTTAAAACGTTAAAAGGGAAAACTGTGCGACTGTGAAACTGTTCCATTCATTTGTTGCCGTTTATGTGACAAACTCTTATGTTTTCATCCCATTTTTTGGGAGTGATTATCACACCCACAAGAAAACCTAAATCGGGCAAGGTAGAAGAATCTTTTTACCCATTCGCCAAGTGTATAAGTTAGGTGGTCGACAACATATTCCTGTCATGTGACGGACATGCCGTCACCAGTGTCGTATAGAATATATCGGAACGTGTTTTCCTGTGGAATAATCGGTTGACCTATGAGCTTGCGATCAAATGTTTTCGGTTCCCATTGGAGAGGCACGTCTTTTCGTCTACTAATCGCACGGTTTTGCGGTGCGGTCGCAAAACACAGACACTAAACCTACTTAAACCAAGGACCTCTCGCTCCGCAGCTGCTCACGCTGACCACGGGACCACGGCGCTCCTGAGATCACAGTATCCTCGATGTTGCCTATCTTGCGCATGGACTACTCAGTTTGTATATTTTGCTTATTTTTTTCATAGTTCCACACAACTTCTTCCTGTTTTCTCGATTGATCTGTGTTCAGTTTTTCAAGGCGTATCCACTGTGCCAACTTATAACTAAATCTGAGGGGGGTGCGATGGGAAGGTTCCCTTGTGAGAACCTTGCCGCTCCATTTTGACACGGCCGTAGTCACGACCGCCCACAACAACCTCTGTAAGACTACACTGGTGCAAATCTGCAACACACCAGATTACCTTAAAGTAAAAGTTTTAACAATTCACACAAGCACACAAACTATGCACCCCATAGGAGGGATGGAAATGGTACAAAAAACAAAAATTAAAAGATTAACTTGCCACCGAAGGTGCAATTTGCTTTTAACTTCTAAGAAAAGTCTTAGGGTGGAAGGGTGGCAACTTTATATACTAAAATGACCATTTAAATAAAAGCCCATGCTCTACAGTACACAGATACCGCCTCTCAAGATGATAGGCAAGATCAAAACATATTTCAGGAATTAGGCCGTTACACTCCAAGCAATAAGTTCGTTAACACCGAAATCCGACAAACATGACATAAGCAGCTCCGAGCGACAGACAGACACTAACTGCCTAACAAATGTGGACGAGAGACAGACTAGCAAGCTGGGGACGCGAGACTGACCCCAGACTGACCCCGACTGACTCCAGACAGACCCCAGACTGACCGACTGACGGACTGGCGAGTTTTTTTTTTCCTTTATTGAGTTTCGATTCCCCCTAAAGGGTGACTGGCGAGCTCATAGCGCCCCTTAAATGCACATGAACAGGCAACCTTTCCCCTTTCCCACCAGAGGGAGACACCAAAGCTGCGATCGCCACAGCGGCGCCACCGCCAGAAACGGAGGGCGACTGCTTCACACTACGCGCTGCGGCGCGCTCTTCAAAGCAGCAATTTTTACCACGGCTCATGTAGCGTACTAGTAACGCTGTATTAGAACTTTATTAGACTGTTTTTCCTACTCATCTGCATTAACGTATAATTTTCTATGTTGAAAACTAGCGGCCATTCATCATACAAACTAGAAATTCCTCCTGTCATATTATATCCTACTTAAGTCACTCGACGGCGACGCTTTCCCGTGCGTCACAGCATCATTTAAAAACAGCCGCATATAGCTGCTCACCCTGTCCGTCAGATCATTTATAGCCGTCTTATTACAATTCCCTGCAGTTCATGACCTACGTTCATGGCTTGTAGAAAATTAACTAACGCTAAATCACAGTAAGACTCAGTTTTTACAGTTTATAATACACAATTCAACAAAACCTGACGTTTTAAATTCACAGAATGGGCATATGATTAGTGAAACTGAACAGTTCAAATTTGTAGGTGTTCATATAGATAGTAAGCTGTTGCGGAAAGCCCACATTCAGGATCTTGTTCAAAGACTTAAAGATGCCATTTTTAATGTTCGAACGGAATCTGAAGTGAGTGATCGCTCGACACGAATATTAGTCTACTTTGCTTATTTTCATTCGCTTATGCCGTATGGTATTATTTTTGGGGTAACTCTTCCCATTCTAAAAGGATATTTCTGCTCAGAAACGGGTGGTTTGGGCAATAAGCGGTGTATGTTCACGAACCTCTTGTCGACCCCTGTTCACGAATCTGGGTATTTTGAGATTGGCCACTCAATATATATATACCTTACTGTCATTTCTTGTTAACAATATTAGCTTATTCCCAAGAATCAGCAGCTTTCACTCAGTTAATACTCGTCAGAAATCAAACCTGCATTTGGATCGGACTTCCTTAACTCTTGTGCAGAAAGGTGTGTTGTATACTGCTGCATCGATTTTCAATAAGCTACCACTCGAATTCAAAAATCTTAGCAGTAAACCACGTGCTTTCAAATCGAAACTGAAGAGTTTCTTCATGGGTCACTCCTTCTGTTCTGTCGAGGTCTTTCTTGAAAAATTAAGTTGATTCTTGTTATATTGTTGATTGCGTTTACTTAAATTTATGGACTATTTTTTCGGGTTCATAAACATTTATTTTTATCTGTTATTACTTTTATATTGTAATTTCATGTACTGACACTTTCCATGAACTTGGAGATTTGCACCTCAATTTGGTCCTACGGAACTTGACGTGTAAATAAAAAATAAAAAAATAAATACCCTTGTCTTTGATCAACATTCGCCGTCGGGGACAAGTTAATTGATCCTATTACTTAAGAAGTCTGCAAGCCATTCGAATATCTGCGAGCCTATTCCGCATGCACTTGCCTTGGTTAACAGTTTTCCATAGGACACAAGCGTCAAACGCTTTTCCGAAGACTAGGAATATGACATCTGCTAGTTGCCCTTCATCCATATTTCGTAGAATATCATGTGATAAACGGGCGAGTGGAGTTTCGCTCGAGCGATGCTTTCTAAAACCACACCGATTTGTAAACAAAAGCTTTAGCGTCTAAAGGAAATTTACTACATAAGAACTGAGAATATGTTCAAGAATTCTGCAATAAACCGATGTTAAGATAATTTTGTGCTCAGTTCTTTTCCCTTCTCACTTACAGGAGTCACCTGCGCTTTCTTCCAGTCGCTCTGCACTTTGCACCGAGCAAGAGATACGCGATAAATGCAAGCTAAGTAATGGGTCAATGCCTTAGCGTACTCTCTGTAGAACCGAACTAGGATTCCTTCCAGATTTGGCCACTGTAGTGGGACGCGAAATTGAAGCGTCATCCATCCACCAGCGTCAGCCCAGTTTTCAGATTAATGTAAGTTTAATTTGGTGTTTTGATTATGTATTTTGTAATATTTCTAATGTTTGTGAATTATCTAAACTTTTGCATTTATTTTTATGTTTCATGTTCGGAGAGGGCGGCGCAACGCACGGAGACAGCATCTTCACTGCCGGGACCAGAGAGATAATTGCTGGCCACTATACGTCGCGGGCCGACAGCCAAAGAGCAACAGGAGATCCTGAAACTGAGTTGCAGCGTCGTGCTTCTAAAAACTGAAAAAATAAGAATTTCTAATGTTTCCACAACAATGACGTCATAGAAAGTTTAATCATGTTGTAAATGTTCAATCCTATCTTGTCAAGGCTCAGGTTCACGTCTATATGTAGTATATATGAAGATAATAAACTAGTGTATACTACAAAAGTTTAAATACGTGTTCCGAGAATTTATTTATGAAGAATTATATTAAGGAAGAAGGATTACTGATTTATTTGACAAGATTATTAATTTTTGACAACATTCATCGCGAGTTTGAGTCTTAAAAGTTTATTCCATGTGGCTTTAATATTTATTAAAGCAGATTACTTGCATCAATACAATTTCTGAGAAGAAAAGAACGACATCTAAATTGAAAAAAGTTTGTGCAGACCAATTGGACTGAGTGACGTAATTTGCACGTACGACTCAAATGATGATGTTTTAATTACAGTTTCGTTCAAGAACCATTCAGAGACAACTTTAAAAATAATTTAAGTAATTTTGAAGTGTTTTGTAACTGACGTAGGTGACGAAGTGTGCACATGGTCATATGTCAAAAGAAAATCAGATATACAAAACTTACCTCGTTACACTACACCACTTACTTGTTGGCAACTCTTTTAGTACGATAATTCCAGTCTCTAACAGGTGGGCGATACAAAATACCCTGCGGAACATTACTAAGTGGTTTTTCTGAAAACTACCGTAGACTGTGAGTTAAGAGCTGCTTCTCTACTCCGGGGATACCTGTTACTATGCCGTCCATAGGGGAGTCAGTGCGATGGCCAAACGATGGCATGTTTGTGCAATCCTCCTGTGACAACGATTTCTTAAGCGCAAAATCGAAAACTTCAGTAATCCTTTCGCTACTTAAATTGCCACACCAGCCTGATCAACGAAAGACTGAATAGATGCCTTCCACATGCTTAGAGAATTTACGCAGGATCAGATTTTTTCGGGTTCTAGGCTAGACGCTTCGCTAAGGTATGACGGTGGTAGTTGTTGTATACTTCGTACATCGATCTTTTCTGCAGACGTAAAAATCTTTACTAACTTTCGCCTTTCGTCATTTGAGCGTTCTCGTTTGGGACGAGAGCACAACAGTCTTTGTTTCCTCAGCATTTTACGAATTTTTCTATTAAACGACGATGAGTCTTTTTCGTCCTTAATCGACTTACTTGGCACATACTTGTCCAGAGGGCGACTTTGAACGCCCTTAACCTTGGCCATAATTCCTCTCCTTCCATTACACTAGAACTACATGATGTCCATTCATTGTCTGTATGGTATGTAAGCAACTGCTTATCTGCTCTTTCTAGCAGAAATACTCTCCGAGCTCTCCAGATTGATTTTTTAACTTAAGTAACCATTGTCGCTACGATGACATCATGTTTCTATAGTGACACAATAAATAAGATCAGGCCTGTTTGTAGCCTATTTGTAGGCCTAATATACATCCTTTCCGTATGGGCTGTCTAACTAGCTGTTCAAACAGTTTTCAAAGGTCAAAGGTACTTCTCATGACTACTTGTACGTACCCCCTCCAATGAATTAATACAAGCCTCCGTTTACACTAGGGAGGTTAGAGTCGTGTCCATCTAATATTGCAAGATCTTGGTATTTGCGTCACTGAACATACACTTTCTTTGAATGACTGTAAAACTATGCTAGTACTGTTAGATGTGAAGTGCGTACTGTCATTCGATTTCTTCATGCTGAGAGTTTCTGCCTCATTTCATGCAGCCCACATAACGTAACTTCATGCGTGACAGAAAAGTGAAGCAAGACATACAGACGTTCATGATACAGGCGTTCACGGGCGAAGCGACTGTCAGCTTACGATAACTGTTCAGTGAGAGGCTCGAGCTGTTCGAGGAAATAGTCTACGGAGGCCAGGTCAGAACTAGCGAAGGAGAATGTTGCCGTCATCAGGCATTGTCCTCCTCGGCCGCACATGGCACCTGCAAGATAGTCCCTTCTTTTTGATCACAACCTAAACTTGCTCCTTTTGATTCTCGCTTTTCATTTCTTTTTTCTTTTTTTTTATATAAGACAGCAATTTTGACACAAACAACGAGGTTCAGACCAGCATAGAGACAGAGCGAGGTGGTACATTGGTTAGGACACTGGGTGTGCATTCGTGTGGATGACGGTTCAAACCCGCATCCGACCACCCTGATTTAGGTTTTCCGTGATTTACCTTAATCGCTTCAGGAAAATGCCGGGATGGTTCCTTTGAAAGGGCACGGCCGACTCCCTTCCCCATCCTTCCATAATCGAACAGGACTGATGGCCTCGCTGTTTGGTCGCCTCTCCCAAATCCACCAACCAACCAGCATAGAGCATAGAGAACTGGCGTGACGCATAAGCAGGCTGTCAGTAATCATTCCATCCATCGATCTCTAACTTCTTCTTCTGAGTCGTCGGTCTTGTCTGATACGGCCTGCCACGAATTCCTCTTCTGCGCCAACCTCTTCATTACAGAGTAGAACTTACACTAATGGATGTATTCCATTGTCTGTCTCCCGTGCAGTTTTTATACTTTACTGCTCCCTCTGGTACCATGGAGGTTCTATGTTTTAACACTTGTTCTAATAGAATGAGATTTTCACTCTGCAGCGGAGTGTGCGCTGATATGTAACTTCCTGGCAGATTCGGTAGCTCAGATGGTTGAGTACTTGCCCGCGAAAGGCGGAGGTCCCGAATTCGAATCTCGGTCTGGAACACAGTTTTAATCTGCCAGGAAGTTTCACTTGTTCTAATACCTTGACATCCCCTCTTGTTAGTGTTTTCCATATGTTCCTTCTTCCGTCGATTCTGCGGAGAACTTTCTCATTCGTTATGAGGCCACCTAATTCTCAGAATTCGTCTGTGACACCACATTTCAAACTCCTCTGTTCCGGTTTTCTCAATATCAGTGGTTTACGGCCATAGAAATTTGTGCTCTAAACAAACATTCACAGATATTTCTTCTTCAAATTAAGGCCCATGTCTGACACCATCAGATTTCTCTTGACCATGAATGCCCTGTTTGCCTGTGCTAGTCCGCTTTTTATGTCCACCTATTTTCCTCCGTCGTGGGTTACTTTGTTCCCAAGGCAGCAGAATTCCTTAACTTCGTGTACGTCGTTACCACTAATTTTGATGTTAAGTATCTCACTATTCTTATTTCTGCTACTTTTCGTTACTGTTGTCTTTTTCCGATTACTCTCAATTCTTATTCTTCACTGAGTAGACTGTTCATTCCATTCAAGAGATCCCGTAATCCTTCGCTTTCACTGAGGACAGGCATGTCATCACCGAATATTTTCAATGATATCCTTTCACTTTCTATTTTAATCTCACTAGTGAACGTCTTCTTTTATTTCTCTCATTGTCGCTTCGATGTATAGACCAAAGAGTAGGGACGAAAGATTGCATCCCTGCCTTACAGGTTTTCTTTAATCCGTGCACTTCGTTCTTGGTGTTCCACTCCTATTGCTCCCCCTTGGTTCTTGCACACATTTTATATTAAACGTATTTCCCTCTTCTATTAATTTTCTATTACCTTGCACCATTCCACACTGTCGACCACTTTTTCTAGATCGACAAATCCGATGAGCGTGTCTTGATTTTTCTTCAGTCTTGCTTCCGTTCTCAGCCGCAAAGCCACAACTGCCTTTATCTTTCCTAAGACCAATCTGATAGTCACCTAGCGGATTTTCCATTCTTCTGTATTTTATTCTTATCAGCAGCTTGGGCTCAAAAGATTTTAAGCTGATTGCAATATAGTTTTCCCACCCGTCCGTCCTTGTTATCTTCGGAATTGTATCAATGACATTTTTTCGAAAGTCTGATGTTCCGTCGCCAGTCAGAGAGTATACACACCAACTTTAATACTCGTTTGTTTGTCATTTTACCTATCCCTTCTGCTTTATTTGATATCACGTCTACCAGAGATCTTCTAAATCATAAGTGTAATACTGGATCTCGAATGTGGTCCTTGTCGGCTCCTGTTTCTTCTCTCATCGAGTCATCAGGCAAGCCCTGCCCTCATAGAAGCCTCCATTGTACTCTTCCCAACTATCTGCTGTCTCCTCTGCCTCTAACAGTGGAATCCCCACTGCACTCTTAATGTTACCATCCTTGTTTTTAATTTCACGGAAGGTTGTTTGCGCTTTCCTACATGATGAATCAGTCGTTCCGACGATCATTTCTTTTTCGGTTTCTTCATATTTTTTCTGCAGCCATTTCGCTTTGACTGTCCTGTACACCCTTCTATTTCATTCCTAAGTCATTTGTCTTTCTATCAACATTTTTGGACCACCTCCTTTTGTCGATCAACTGAAGTATTTCTTCTGTTACACATGGTTTCTTCGCAGTTACCTTCCTTGCACTCGTGTCCGCCTGTTGAACATATGCGATCGCCTTTTTCAGAAATGTCCATTCCTCTTCAATCGAACTATCTACTCCCATCATTCCCCAGTACTTCAGTATCCCACTTCCTTCCACATTGATTTTTCCTGACGATTCTCTTATATTTCTATCAGTTCTTCACTTCTTAATTAAGATTTGAATATACATCTGCTCCTTGGCACACCTTACAAAACAATATCTGATTTGGGAATCTCTGTCTGGCCATGATGCAATACAGCTGGAATTTTCCCATGTCCGTGTGGTTCTTGAACAGAGTATATCATCTAAATTTTATTGCGGAACTCTGTCTTCCAACTCCCTCATTTCTGCTGCCTAGACCATATTCTCCCGTAACCCTTTCTTCTAATCCTTCCCCTACAACAGTGATCCATTATTATTAGATTTCCTCTCCTTTTACGTACTGAATTTCTTTTTCAATATCCTCATATTGTTTCTCTACCGCTTCTTTTTCTGCTTGCGTCTCCGGCATGTATACCTGAACTACAATTGTCGGCGTCACACAGTGGTCCAGAATCCTGTGAAAATGCCAAAAATTTGAATGCTGCTCCAGTATGGCCATAAAATGGGTATAACGCGAAAAAATCTGGAAGAAATTAATGAAGTGGAAAAAAATGTTTTTGGTGAACATGCATCATTTTAATAGTAAACTTTATTAATTTGAGAGTTTCGAAGTCTTCTAAATCTTCTATCTCGTGTTCTTCTCGTTCTTCCTCTTTACTATCTTACTCATCTTCTTCCTCACCTTCATTTGTATCCTCTTCACGGTCCCAGCACGTGATACCTCGTAATCCTCTGCAGCAGGCATCAAGAAGGCCACAACTTCCGATGACATAATTTCCGTTTTCCGCGGAAATGGTTTTCAAGAGGAAAAAATATTGGGACTGGTTGTTGTCGGAAGTCATTGGAACACATTCTGCATATTTTTCACGCGAGAAGACCTTTGGACAAAGCTTAGGTGATACTCCATTAGTCCTCGTTTGTTCATTACTGCGCATTTTCCAACAGCTGACCAGTTGGTAAAATTGTAGTAATTTTATTTTTATCTTGTAATTGCTTTTAGCAATGTTGTAGAAATAATAATTGTATTGTTATGTGTGCAAATGTGTTTTTCTTATTTTAGTAAAATCTTCAGTTATACTTCTTCTGTGTACATAACGTCATTTTTTGAAACGTCACTGTAAGAATGGCTCAAAGTCAGAGTTACGGCTAATTAGCTGGACTCTAAAGTTGATTGGTGAAGACAATAAACGGAATGAAGCAGAAAGTGAAATGTCATGGAATCTAAAACTTCTCTCCTCTTTTTCGCTCACGTTTTACAATTTCTTTGCTTAAACTCGGTAACAAGTTATTTAACAGAAACCAGTTGTTAATTAATTGTGAAATAATGGAATAAATGTCCATAGTTAAGTATGTAGTTCCTGGAATAGCTTCCATTAAAATAATTTCTGTCTGATTTCTAAACTAACCTCTGGACGAACAGGCCATGAAGGCCCAAAGGTACCAAGCGGTCGCCGTGTCGTCCTCAGCCCACAGGCGTCACTGGATGCGGATGTGGAGGGTCATGTGGTCAGCACACCGCTCTCCCCGCCGTATGTCAGTTTGCGAGACCGGAACTGCTACTTCTCAATTAAGTAGCTCTTTAGTTTGCCTTACAAGGGTTGAGTTGAGTGCACCCTGTTTGCCAATAGCAATCGGCAGACCGAATGGTCACCCATCCAAGTGTTACCTGAGGCCGACAGCGCTTAACTTGGGTGATCTGACGCGAACCGGTGTTACCACTGCGGCAAGGCCGTCGGTCTGAGTTCCATGAACATAAATACATCGTACGAACGACGCAGAATTCTTACGGTGTAGCTAGCTCTGCGTCGGGCTCGGAAATAAATGCCGCGTCGGACGAGAAATTCAACCTTCGGAAGACAATAGCTGAGCGCTTCTGAGACCGGAAACCAATAGTAGGAATATTGCTCTAGCCAACCTATTAAACGAAACTTCTTAATTCCGAACTCTTTTCTAGTTCTGTTAACTTTTTAAATATTCGGGTCCACTGTGGGTTGGTTTGCTGTCGAATCTCATGAGAGAAACTCAATCGCTGAGCTGTTTACAGATGCTTATTCTGCGTCTTAGCTTTCTACGATGGCTTCATCACAGCTCTTCGGGCTAATCTGATTACGAGCCAAACGGAATTAAGATTGAATGGATCCAAATAACACACATAAAATCAAAATTTTAGCTTCGTTGTTGATCTCGTTGATGCTCATAACTAAATAGGAAACTACTTTTATTAACATCGGAAAATATTGACTTCACATTACTTAAAAAGTAGTATGCAAGACGATTTCTCTAAAATGAGAACGTTATTCAAAAGTGGTTCAAATGGCTCTGAGCACTATGGGACTTAACATCTATGGTCATCAGTCTCCTACAACTCAGAACTACTTAAACCTAACTAACCTAAGGACATCACACAACACCCAGTCATCACGAGGCAGAGAAGGACATTATTCACTTTAAATTTTTTCTCGCTGTGTGAAGACATCGAAGACTCTAAGATCAGCAAAGTGGTATAGTGGTAATGGCTTATGTAGCACCCTAACTACACTTAAAACCTAAGCCAAATGAAAACAGACTTTCAGACAGCGTTAGAGACGCGTCGACACAGAGCTGACGGCAGACTATGCCTGCTTCAGCATGCGAAGAGCATTACCGGCGAGAATAGTTTCACCCTTTGCTAGTTGCAAGTCAAAGACGCAAAGCTAGCGATTTACATCTTGCTGGCCCAGTTTCTGAATTACGGGTGAGCGCAGCGGAGTTGTCGGTGCAAGTCAAAGACACACGTCTGTTCTATGTTGCAAAATGCAACACAGTTGACTAACAGTTGAGCTGAAAGTGCTGTGTAATGTAACATCTCCAAGTGGTCAATCTTCTGAGTTATATATTGATAATAAAGCTGGGCGGAGAAGCTTTCAGTTGCGATATTAATAAATTTCTCGATTAGCACTAGCCGACACATTATGTTATTGCGGAGAAGTACTCATCGTCCTTGAGATAAACAACACGATTATGTAAATGTTTTATTTATTAATCTCAAAGCGACGGATCTCTTCTTAAATGAAGTTCCGTAGTTTTAGCTCAAGCCAACAGCCGAGACTGCTAAGGAGAAAGTGAAGGAAACGAGACTAGAGGTGAAACAACTGTTAAATTCCTCCGAATTCCTGCTGCCTTCATGCGGAATAGGGTTCGAACGACGAACGGGTGGCAATAGGGAAAACCAACGCTCCCCATTAAGTACTGAGTGCTATAAATGTCGGACAAGACATTACGGGCAGTCAAACTGTACACTGTGGAGCTCATCACTGGAGCTACTTCTACACAATTCAACGAAATTCCAAACCGGAGACGTGTCTGGGGCCGCTTCTGCTAGCACCGACCCGACCCCAGCGCCTGATGGGTCAGCCACATCCAATCTGCTTGCAATACTGTTAATGAAGGAAGGGACTAACCACCAATTTTCTCCCTTCTCTTTGTTGCATAACGCTTCACCAGTTTCAAGGTCCACATTCCGCTGTACAGTCTTTCCATTAATTGCCTTGTCTTTTATTTTATGCAGCTTTCACACCTTGGCTTCAAGAAATCTACACCGCAGACACATGCCAAACATTCGGGGTAGACTAAGTTTTCATCATTAACGACACCTTCTTGTTGCCTAGAATCTCATATCAAGGTGTCACACACCGAATATCGCAATCCATCTGTACCTAAAACATTTTAAGGCATCATGTCTGTAGACCTTCACCATAACAAGATTAATTAAATACAGACTTTTTCCAGAGTCCTTTGCGATCAATTCTTTATGGTCAGCTATACGCGTCACCTTGCGTAATCAGTTGCGCAAATACTGCTACATTATGTGATCAAAAGTATCCGGGCACCCCCAAATACAAACGTTCATCATATTAGGTGCATTGCGCTGCCAGGTACTCCATATCAGCGACCTCAGTATTCATTAGGCATCGCCAGAGAGCAGAATGGGGCGCTCCGCGGAATTCACGGACTTTGAACGTGCTCAGTTCACTTGGTGTCACTTGTGTCATACATCTGTACGCGAGATTTCCAAACTCATAAACAT
Source organism: Schistocerca serialis cubense (assembly GCF_023864345.2). Classification (NCBI taxonomy): domain Eukaryota; kingdom Metazoa; phylum Arthropoda; class Insecta; order Orthoptera; family Acrididae; genus Schistocerca; species Schistocerca serialis. Next base: position 637,096,487 of record NC_064645.1, read on the forward strand.
CTCTAGGTCCACTGTTCCCGATGTGATAGTGAAGTGGAAACGTGAAGGGACACATACAGAACAAAAGTGTACAGGCCGACCTCGTCTGTTGACTGACAGAGACCGCCGAAACTTGAAGAGGGTCGTAATGTGTAATAGGCAGTAACCTATCCAGACCATTACACTGGAATTCCAAACTGCATCAGGATCCACTGCAAGTACTGTGATAGTTAGGCGGGAGGTGAGAAAACTTCGATTTCATGGTCGAGCGGTTGGTCGCAATCCACACATGACGCCGGTAATGTCAAACGACGCCTCGCTTGGCTTAAGGGGCGTGAACATATGACGATTGAACCGTGGAAAAACATTGCGTGGAGTGACGAATCACGGTACACAACGTGACGATCCGATGGCAGGGTGTGGAGGTGGCGAATGTCCGGTGAACGTCATGTGCCAGCATGTGTAGTGGCAACAGTAAAATTCGGTGGTGCTATAATGTGGTCGTGCTTTCATGGAGGGAGCTTCACCCCTTGTTGTTTTGGGTGGCACTATCACAGTACAGGCCCAAATTGATGTTTTAAGCACCTTATTGCTTCCCACTGTTAAAGAGCAATTCGGAGATGGCGATTGCAGCTTTCAACACGATCGAGCACCTGTTCATAATGCACGGCCAATGGCGGAGTGGTTACTCGACAATAACGTCCCTGTAATGGACTGGCCTGCACAGATTCCTGACCTGAATCCTACAGAACACCTTTGGGATGTTTTGGAACGCCGACTTCGTGCCAGACTTCACCGACGTACAGCCGTACCTCTCCTGAGTGCAGTACCCCGTGAAGAATGGGCTGCCATTCCCCAAGAAACCTTCCAGCACCTGACTGAACGTATACCTGCGAGAGTGGAAGCTGTCATCAGGGCAAAGAGTGGGTCAATACCATACTGAAATCCAGCATTACGAATGGAGGGCGCCACGAAGTCGTAAGTCATTTTCAACCAGGTGTCCGGATTCTTTTTATCACATAGAGTATTTATTTTCTAATTAATTCGTCATTAAACATTTCACGAACGTTATTGGTGTCGACAATACAGGCCCACGTTGTTGGCTTGTGATAACTCAGGGGTAGGTAGGGCACTGTTGCTTTAAATCTTACCGGTTCAATACATAATTAATTATTGTTTTATGTTAAGAGATAAGTCGAAAGTACTATAAATAATAATCGCTGTTTCAAATCATCAGTTTTTAATGTACATTATCTTATCAAAAGTATCCGACACTTGGTAGTGGACATGAATGAGGGGTTTGTCCAGTGCTTACCTTTACGACTGCTTGAGCTCTACTGGAGACACTGAAGGTATCTGAATGTCTTCGGAGTAACAGCAGCCAATCCTAAATCAGGAGCCCAAACCAGTGAAGGTACTGATGTTGGATGATATGGGGTGGAGAGAAGGCTACTTTCTAATTCTTCTCAAACGTATTCCATTCGCTATAGGTCGGTTCTTTGGGCAGGCCAGTCCATTTTAGTGATTTTACTGTTCACCAACCACCGACTCAGAGATGCTGCTTTATGACAGGGTGCATTGTAATAGCCGGCCGGAGTAGCCGAGCGCTTCTAGACGCTACAGACTGGAAGCGCGCGACGCTACGGTCGCAGGTTAGAATCCTGCCTCGGGCATGTTTGTGCTTTTAGGTTAGTTCGGTTTAAGTAGTTCTACGTTCTAGGGGACTGATGACCTCACCAGTTAAGTCCCATAGTGCTCAGAGCCATTTGAACCATTTTTGCATTGTAATGCTGATATAGTCACCGTCCTCGATGTGTCGCTGTACCCTATGCATTAAACATTGCTGTAAAACCTGTTTATATCTTTCCATATATAATATTTCCTTAAGCTCGATAAGGCGACCACACCCTTACAAAGAGACATACCTCCATACCGCAACACCATCTCCTCTGTACTTCACTGTTGGCACTGTACTTCATGGCAGTTAACATTCTCTAGCCATTCCCCAAACTCACAACCTTCCAACAGGTTGCCATAGGCTATGGCATGATGTATCACTACTGCGTGTCCAGATACTTTTCATCACATAGTTTACGTAACTAGTGTCAGTATATCGTCGAATATGGAAACATGCGCGCACGAAATTCATTTACTGCACATTAATTCACGAAAATCAAAAGCAGACTTTCAGAACCTCCCACTATCAACTGTAGCGGTACCAGAAATTCGTTATCATGAATAAGCGGTTTACAATCTTCTGAAATCCCACAAAACAAATCTATATAGTCCCCTACGATCAGTCGCCGAAATCACAATCCATAATCCTAGTACAGTGAGAAGAATGTATTTCCTACGCATTAAATTATTTCAAGTACACTGAATTTTTTAAAGTCTTTAACTCACACAGTTACTCTGCTGCTAAAGCACTCAAGAAAAGCCCACGCATCAACATCATTCAAAGACAAATGACTGAAGATCTGCGAGTCCTATCTCTCACCCTCAAGTCTTTCTTATAACATCTTTGATTTATGGTGGCTTTTTCTGTCTGGTTAGAGAATATCAGAGAACATACAAATAATAATAGGTAATGATAATAGTATGTGATCAGATTATACTAACATTGCGCGCTTTATAATGTCTTTTTGCGTAAGGTCCGTTCATTGTTAGTTTGACCGTGGGTGAATTTTCTGAAAATATATCTTTATCGGACTTCGTAGACAGAATAATTACAAAGTTTTTTGGCTCGTACTGGGCCTTTGTAAAGTTTGTAACAGGGAACCTTTAGCCTTGCCAAGACGCCGTTTAATCAGGACAATGGCTTGCAACATAAATGAAACGCAAGATTAAATAATATCACTGTACTCACAAAACATTGTACTAAATTAAATTACGTAGACACTTACATTAATCATGGTGCTGTTAAGTGAGATCGCGTCTTAATAAAATAAAATAATGACAATGTGCCAAATAATTATCTGCAGCGATGCAGATATGCGTCCTATCGGGAGAGCACCTGGAACAAAAAAAGTTGACGTCTTCTCGGGAAGACAACTGAACTGCGCAATTATTCTAATGTTTCAGCGGTTGCACGCCACAATCGATACAACCGCTTATACTAATTAATATCTTAAGTAATTCTTTATTTATATTCTTAACATATATCTACTTTTTAGCAATTTATCTACGACCAACCTGCAAATGTGCTTTTAAACATAATGAACTATTGAATCCCTGTTAGATAGTTAAACAATGACCAACATTCAAATTTAAAGCTAATCATACATACACATAATGTACTAGATTACAGAAAAATTATTGCAGTCATTTTAGGACCTCTCATTAAAATAACAAAATTCTGTTAAACAAGCTAGATACAAAAATGCATGTCGCAGGCAGTTTTTGCCAGAAATGTCAACGTCTAGCCATATTGTGTGCACTATAAATTCACATTTGCAACACTCAAGTAACATTTGAACATCAATACCATACGATAGAACGCTAATGTTTACTTTTACATCCCAATGCAGAACAAACTGCCTCGCTCCTTAATTGCTAAAACTAACACTTCTGATATTTGTGGATTACATCGCCATCTGCCACATATTTAAAACATGGATCTGAGTAATGAAAATGGGAACATCCCTTTTGTAAACACAAAGCTGACCCCGCCAACGCGGAAAAGGTGCTTACGAGGTGGCCAGTTGTAGTAGAGAGCTATGCCTCACTGGCTGGTACCAGCTTCTCACCTAGAACATTTTTTTTTCATTCTATGTGTTGTTTTCAAAATATTTAATTGTCTCAATTTACAACAAGCACAATGTACAGCACTGACACATTCGCATATAATCTTTAAATAAAATCGTCTGTAATTCGTTACACACATGTCAGACCCGAAAACCAGAACGTTGCCATGTTAACCGATGCCATCACCTTTCATATGTCTACACGTATGATCACATAGTTCCCGTGGGTTAGCTGTTATTAACTTTATAATTTATTGTAATTAAAAACAGTAGTAACTTTCGTAATATGTATCCTAGAAGAGTGCTTGAAGTTCCAATGATTCCATCTCATCGCCACGAGTTTCTTAGCGTACTTGAGTTTCCTATGTCATATTTTTAAGGTCTTTTACGTAATTTAGTTGAATACCGCAATCTCTTAGAGATATTATGTAGTAAAATGCAGATGGCTGCTACAGTATTTTAATGTATTTATCGTGGTGGATACATTTCGTCTAGATCACCATCTTCAGGCCATATGCGAAAGTTACATAATATTTCTTATTTTATTTTAATGTTGGTGAATCGTATTTTAGGATTTACAGATTTGGTACTTACGTTCATATATCGTCAATGCTCGTGGTCAGTCTGTATTGTATTACAACCTCGGTGTAGATTTAGGACGCTGATTGCTATAAGCTGTTTTACGTTTCGCTACTGTTGTTAACCGTCCTTTTCCGTAACTTTTCTAATTTGACGTATTACCTTCAGATTTGACAGACGGACGGTTTTGACCGTTGGGCGAAGATGCTATATGGTTACATTTGATGTGATGTGTTTATGTTATCTTCTGGGCTGTACGTATGTTCTAATCAATGAGTCTGTGGGTAGTCGTTTGTGTCTATCCCTTACCTTTCGTTAGGAATTCAATAAGATTTTGAATGAAACGTTTATGTTCATCAACGCGTTGCAGTGTGAGCTCTAACTCTTCGATAAGTTCACTGTTAAACCTTTGGGTGTTAGGTGTAAGATTTCCACTAATAACGACAACGCACGAGGAATGGAGATAGCGATGAAAATTTTACACGTATTACCTAAATGTTTAACAACAAACGCACTTGAAGACAGAAATTTACAGACATGCACTAGAACGTCCTGATGACATTTTAAATGAGAAAACAGATTTAAAACATAGACATTTCATTGAAAATTTTATTGAATTCCTAACGAAGCCTAAGGGATAGAAACAAACAACTACCCACAGACGCATCGATTACAAAGTTCATACATACTGCCCAAAATGATAGCATCAACACATCACTGCAACTGTAACCATATAGCGTATTTGTCCAACTGTCACTACTGTCAGTCTAACAGATTTGACGATAAAAAGTTAAATTATAAAAAGTACGAGAAAGGATGATTAACAACAGCAGCAAACCACAAACTAGCTTCTAGCATCAGACTTCTAAATGTTCATCATGTTGTAATATAATACAGAGTGACGGCGACCACTAATGATATATGAATGTAAGTACCAAATTCGAATATCCGAAAATACAATTAACCAACTTTATACTAAAATAAAAATATTACCTAATTTTCGCATATGCTCTGAAGATGGCAATTTAGGCGAAATGGATTCATCACAAGAAAAATTTTAAAATGTTGTATCAACAATATTGATTTTTTCTGAAGATATCTTCTACTTTACTGGCCCATTGGATCGTCAATAATGAAATTTCGTTGAAAATATATAATATTCGTCTTTGTCTACCGCAGCTGCCAATGTGTCGTCTCCACTCTCCCGCCAGCGTGGAGGCTGCGTACATCAGGAAACACATCTGGTGCTCGGGAACCTGTATACCTTGCATACACCACCCAGCAGGTGCCTGCTGGCCGCCACAAGCTGTCAGATACTCACCTCTGCCTCTCGCTCTGCGAACCGGCTTCTCATAATGTCAAAACGTCTTTAATACCAGGTCATCTAGACTGTACTACATTTCTTTGCCATTGATATTCTCTCTCTTTTTGTAGTTTCTGGCAACGTTTATCAGTTGTTTTAGAGCAAATTTCACGTCAATTGCCACTCTAACAGATGCCTTTAGTCTTGTAAGTCCAAAGCTCATCACATGACCTGGGCATGCGTAAAATTTCTTCTTACAAGAACTTAGAAGCTACCTGTCCATGCAACTTAACTGCTTCCTGACCTAAACGGAAATACTAAAAGCTCACATTCTACCCATTCCTTATAGATTTAGGATAGTGTAACTTTTCTTATTTCTTGTAGCAGAAGCAGAATTTCAGCAGATTGTGCCTCTGCTCTGTTCCTCAATCCACTTCAGATCTCTACATGTAGGTGGATCAATCTGTGGGCAATACGGCAGTGTGCAGTCGAATGGGACAGAAAGTAGACACTGCAGTTTTCTACTTGATCTATGTATTCGCTGACGTTGGTCGCTCCAGTTTCTCGCCACTCTACTTCTCAAAGTGCTAAGAGATTACTTGAATACAAGGCCTTAGTCTTACAGTGGTGTATATAAGTTTTTCAGCGCCTTGAGTGTTTAACGCTCGCAGCACATCAGATAGCTTTTACTTTGTTAGGTAAAGTAACTTCAATCCCCCCCCCCCCCCCCCCATGCCGCACAGCGACTTCTTGTGGTTGAGAGTCAGTCGCCTGTTCTCAGTACTGTCACAGCTCCAATCGAGGAGGTCGCTTTTCTAGGTTAATCTCAACGAACACCTGCTGTATTCCTCTGAAATTTTCGGGAACTTATTCCTCACTTCTGTATCAATCTCTGATACTTCCTTTTTATTCAAGAAAGCTTTTTCGCCTTCGTCAAACCACTTCAGATAAATCCCTTTACTGGACCTATCCGCAAAGCCTTACTTCCCTAGTTCCACTTCTATGTAAATTATAATTTGGTTCCTAAGAAAATGGTTATTATGCCTTTTACAACTGTTCTTCATGTTTTGTTTTTTTTTTGTTTTCTCTCGAGCCATCTTCTGCACTAATTATGCATTTTGATTGTTCTTCTAAGTCCTAGTCACAGGAGCTATGTCGTATTTGACACCTAATATTTAAATTTCTTCCTTTTACACTTATGGTTGCCCTACGAAAATTTTATTTATTTTCCTACATTGTTCGGCGTACAGGTTCAACAAAACGGTAAAAAACTGCAGTCCTCCCAGACTCTCTTCTCAAGGTGACTTTCTTTTTCTTGATCTTCGACATTCGTTAGTCCCACCTAGCATACAGGAAGGTCAAAACAACCTTCGGTGACAATAAAAGCAAGGGTGATAACATTAAGAGTGCAACAGGAATTCCCCTGTTAAATGCAGAGGAGAGAGCAGATAGGTGGAAAGAATACATTGAAAGTCTCTATGAGGGGGAAGATCCGTCTGATATGATTGAAGATGATACATGAGCCGATTTAGAAGAGACAGGGGATCCAGTATTACAATCAGAATTTAAAAGAGTTTAGGAGGACTTAAGATAAAATAAGGCAGAAGGGATCGATAACATTCAATTAGAATTTCTACAATCATTGGGGAAAGGGGTAACAAAACTACTATTCACGTTGGTGTGTAGAATGTATAAGTCTGGCGACATATCATCTGACTTTCGAAAAGCATCATCGACACAATTCCGAAGACGTCAAGGGCTGACAAGTGGGAGAATTATCGAACAATCAGCTTTTCAGCTCATGCGTCCAAGTTGCTTACAAGAATAATATACAGAAACATGGAAAAGAAAATTCATCATGCACTAGATGGCGATCAGTTTGGCATTAGGGAAGGTAAAGGCATGAGAAGACAGTTCTGGCATTGTGGTTAATAGTGGAAGGAAGGCTAAAGAAAAATCAAGGCACATTAAGAGCATTTGTCGACCTGGAAAAAGCATTCGACAGTGTAAAATGGTGCAAGATGTTCGAAACTCTGATAAAAGTAGGGGTAAGCTATAGGGAGAGAATGGTCATATGCAATATGTACAAGAGCAAAGAGGGAATAATAAGAGTGGACGATCAACAACGAAGTGCTCGTATTAAAAAGGGAGTAAGACATGGATGCAGCCTTTCGCCCCTACTGTTCAATCTTTAAATCGAGGGAGCTATGATTGAAATAAAAGAAAGGTTCAGGAGTGGAATAAAAATACAAGGTGAAAGGATATCAATGATACGATTCGCTGATGACATTGCTATCCTGAGTGAAAGTGAAGAAGAATTACACGATCTGCTGAATTGAATGAACAGTCTAATGGGTAAAGAGTATGGATTGTGAGTAAATCGAAGAAAGATGAAGGTAATGAGAAGTTGTACAAATGAGAATAGTGAGAAACTTAACATCAGGATTGATTGTCACGAAGTAGATGAAGTTAAGGAATTCTGCTATCTAGGCAGCAAAATAACCAATGACGGACGGAGCAACGAGGGCATCAAAAGCAGGCTAGCAAAGGCAAAAAGGGCATTCCTGGCCGAGAGAAGTCTACTAATATTAAATATTGGCCTTAATTTGAGGAAGAAATTACTGAGAATGCACGTCAGGAATACAGCATTGTATGGCAGTAAAACATGGAGTGTGGGAAAACTGTAACAGAATGAAATCGAAGCATTTGAGATGTGGTGCTACAGACGAACGTTGAAAATTTGGTGGACTGATAAGGTAAGGAATGAGGAGGTTCTACGCAGAATCTGAGAGGAAAGGAATATGTGGAAAACACTGATAAGAAGAAGGGACAGGATGATAGGACATCTGCTAAGACATGAGGGAATGACTTCTATGGTACCAGACGGAGCTGTAGAGGTCAAAAAAAGTAGAGGAAGACAGAGATTGGAATACATCCAGCAAATAATTGAGGGCGTAGGTTGCAAGTGCTGCTCTGAGATGAAGACGTTAGCACAGGAGAGGAATTCGTGGCGGGCCACATCAAACCAGTCAGAAGACTGGCGACAAAAAAAAGTCACCTTTAATAGACTGGGACAAAGATGCGTGAGTGCGCTGCACGAGATGTGGAAAAGGACCTTCATGCTGTGTTTAACGTACTCTGTGGTGCACTTGATTGCCAGTCAGTTATGTAGCGTTAGGGTATTCTTACTAGGGGCATAGTAGCGAGCAGCTCAGTTTTAGAGAACGAGATCTGGTATTTGTGGATCTGGTAGAAATTGTCTGATCTACTTTATTACAGAGATGAAAACTTGTTTGTAAAGATATTTTGTAATGATAATTTCTTGACTGCATGGATGGAGAAGATGTTTGGAGGAATATTTCAACACAACAAATGCACACAAAAGATTGAAATGGTTGTTTGTCAGAACTATTAACTGAAAGAAATCTTTGTCCCTTAGGTAACTAATAATGTTCATGATTTATGTTAATTTGATGTCTTCGTTTACATTATACCAAAAATAATGCATTGTGTAAACTGTATTTCTTTATAATGTGAGAACTTCGTAACTGGTACAGTCATCTTATATTTAACAGTCTTTTATGGCAACCAGAGTTTCATTTTCCATGAACGCTTTTCTTTAAAGTAAAACCCTCATTTATCATTTTTAATAAAGGTTTAAATATTTTGTTGTTTGTGCATTGCACCTTACGCTACACACACCCATAGATTGTTTCTGACGAGCAAAGAAAAATTTGGTATTGAGTAGATTGTTTTACTTTCGCTGCTGCATCTCCTAATTTCAATTTGCTTTCAAGAACGTCAGCACACCAGACAGTATACTGGGCATGAGGTAAGTCACTTTTCTTCCAGGGCAGATATCACACTGCATGTTCGTGAGCAAGCAGTACGTAGAATTCTCACGTGTTTTGCTGAGTAAACAGATTAATCGACACTGAGCAGTGAAGGTAATCTTAATCGCAGTTGAGCAATATTTTATTTTGTGGGTGTTTCAAGTCAGACATTACCCTTCATGTACGTAAATTTCATCACTGAGTTTCATTTAAATAGTTTCCACTGGCTACAGAATTAGTTTCTTTTGAGATTTAATAACAATTATTTTCATTATTTCAAAATCAGCACTCTGTTCACAAGCGCAATACAATGCCAACTATCAGTCTGTGTTGCTTAGCAGTTGAATATGGTATCTAACGGATATGTAAGAAGAGGAGAGAGGTTTCAAATTCATTAATTCAAATAAAGGTAAACTACATATAAACCGACCCCCAAATCTTTGAGAACGGTACACTTAAGGCTCAACGTTATTGTCACACTGTACTCCTTCGCCTTGTGCGTCTTTTTAGAGGGGACTTGCTTGGGCCATGACTTCATTTTTGCGGATGACAATTCGTGATCGCAACAAACTGCCCGGGTAGAGGACATCTTGCATAAACGTTCACTGCCGTCCGTGGCGAGAGCCATGTCCCGCTTGTTTCAGAGTCGAGAGGTTATAAAATGACTCTTATCTTAATAATATGAATATTTATATATGTTTTTGGAGGGTGTTTTGATTGAAATTTTTTACTTGCAGTTCGTAACTGGTACCTGAATTTTGGTTGCTGCCTCCTTGATGATCAGCTTCTGAACCAGTTGGTGACGTATTACAATTTGGAGGAAGTTACTGTTCTTTAAAGTTTAAAATACGACTCTGTTAGTTACTTGGCCGTATTGCGGATAGCTTTGAGCCCAAGTTTTCGTAGCTTTTCATACCTAAGGGACCACTGTTGTAAGTAATTGAGATCAAACAGCAATCTGCTTTTCGTGAGAAAAATGAAATTGCTCGGCACACAAACGTCCTTCAGACTACACGTCCTGCCACATCAAAATTGGTCAGTGGAGTTCAGCACCATACTATTGCACAAGAACTTAATCCAATTACTGTAATTAAGAAATTATGAGAGGTTGTTACTTATTGAATGAAAACTATAGAGAATGCATTTCTTTTCCTGTATTTTAGTGAACTTTGTACACTTACAATTCCGTCGATTGATAGACGGCAACGACAATGAAGTTTATCTCCTTTTCCAAAAACAAGATATTTCTATTTTTCACTTCCAGAAAATTTGTATACATAAATGTTTGGCAACTCTTACAAATACTTTACTCGGTCTTATCACTAAATTTCAATTTTCATTAAATGTAACAATATGTTCTGAGCGATGGCCTAGCAACACGTCCTCTTTCCACAAGATACAGATTAACTGTTTTCTTTAATAATCAATTCTCTTTTTTTTAGAGTCCATACTCAAAGATTCACACTACTATCGTTGCAGGGACTGCGCGCTAAAGAGTTTGTTGCTGTCCAGCTGCGCTTCACTTCACTTCAAGTACGTTTTGAATCACATTTACATTAACGGTATTTACATACATTACTGAGCTCCTCAGAATAAAATCAGGCATAAATTAGTTAAAAAAAGGGGCATCAAGTATTACGATGACTTCTATGAAATCGTTGTCATTGAATAAAAGAGTCATTTCTCTTTGACTGATCGCGTATTTTTTCAGTTACCTTATGTACGATACTGAATCAGTTCTTCCTATGTATGGTCCAAGCTTCATCGAGCTATATCACTTGGCGGTAATACACCATGCAAAAGTTACTTTCGACCTTAAATTTTGTACACCAGTGTAGTTTAAGCACGCACCATATTCAGAGTTCCTTTAATTTTCCATCGCCTAGGTCCGACCAACGTATGACAAGAGATTCTGTGAGTGTGACGGTCCATCCTATCCAAAATTCAGTATATCTATAATGTATTGCTTCAACGTAACAAAGGAGGATTATATTTTATCCACTCCAATCTGATGTTAAGGGTTTTCGTCATATATTTTGCAAAGTGTGTGGGAGTTCACGTACACGGCCAGGTTACTTTAATTTGACCACCACCTATGTTTGATGTCGAAGTGCAGTAATCACACACACACGGTATGTGGTAGCATTCGCAATTGTGGGGGTCTTAGCACATTGCAGTCGCTGCCGTAACGCAGAAACGGAGCGATTAAGCAGACAGCCAGAAGGGCTTGTCTTTGGCTTTCAGTTCAAGGGTGAAGGCATTTCCGAAACGGATAAGTTTGTAAACTGTTGAAGTACCATCGTGGTTAAAATTTACCATGCACGGCCAAACGGTGTCGCAACGGTCGGCGCTGCAAAAGGTGATTATTCACGATTTGACGTTTTGTCAGGTTACTCTGACTGGGAAGTGTAATAACCGCTTCGTATTTTGTAATATCTGCGAATAAGGTTTGAAATCTTTTTGTGCACACAGTGAACCAAAAATGTGGGTACTACGTTTCGGAAGTTGATAACGAACATATCCTGAGTACTTGGTAAAATGGACCCGTGACATATATTGGCCCGTTACACAGTGGTTTCGGTTAGTCTCATGTCTCGCTCCTTTCATTCCTTTCTGTGTTGCACTGAAAATATCAGCACAGCTCTGAAAGTGTTTGCTGTATGTGCTATTTCTCGCATTTGGAAGCAGTCCTATCCCCTTCATTCACCGCACTTGCTTTTGAAAGTAATACGCAGTACACACTTCGCCGTCAAGCTTGCATTTAGTGCTGCTCTGTTTGCAGCAGGTCAGTTACTTCTGCATTATGTTTTCTACATTTAAAGTGACACACATCAATATGAATAGGTTGACTGATATGCACCACATATATAGGTCCATTGAAAGCGAAAGAATAACGGCACGAAGACGCTATGCTGACCTGTTCCTGCAGCAAAGGCAATCAGATTACAGTACTTGACAGCGTATGACAGTACATGTTGGATTGCTGTACTCTCGGTCATGATAATGGTGCTCCATATTTTTAACAGTAGCTGTAATGAAACAGTTCTGTGATGTAAATAAATTATACACAACTGCAACCAGTCACTTTTTTCATTAATAATGCTTTATTACATTAACCGGTTTTCTAACCCTTTCAGGTTCATCTTCAGATGCTGGATGCTGGATGCTGGTAAAGTGTCACTGTTAAAGTGTGAACTAATATAGTTCGTCTGAAAGTGTTCTGGACATCAAAATGGAGGCAGACAGATACGAAAAAAGCCGCCTATACTGTCGCAAACCAGCACCCAGCATTATGCTACTACCAGTAATGATGTAACTTCCCGGATTCTCCCGAAATCATCTGAAGTTGAACCTGAAAGGGTTCGAAAACCGGTTAATGTAATAAAGCATTATTAATGAAAAAAGTGACTGGTTGCAGTTGTGTATAATTTATTTACATTAATATACAGTCACGGTTCTAAAATATCCGTAATGGATAAGCATAAAATAAAGTTCTGTGTTGGTCACGTACTGTTCTGTGCATTGCCAGAACAGACTGGAGACCCAATCCTAATTATGTACGGTACATCTTTTGTGTCTGGGTTGTTGCATTTGTTCGTGTTTTGTGTTGTTTGTGTTGGTGATTGACCATTATAGGATTTTTCAGTATTATGGGAGTATTTTAACGCAAACGAAAGTAATTGTGTTATTAAATAGGAAAAGAAGAAGGTTTAAGGTCCCGCCGATATCGAGGTCACTAGAAATGGTAAGAACGGTGTAAATTATCATTATATTTTTCATCTGTAACTAGTTGCTGGATCTGTGTCCATGATACCATGAGGTCACTAGAAATGGTAAGAACGGTGTAAATTATCATTATACTTTTCATCTGTAACTAGTTGCTGGATCTGTGTCCACGAGACTATAATACTTAGAGGTAATCCTAATCAGTCTCTGACACTTTGGTGATGATGCCGAATTCACCGTGAATGCAATGCTGGCCATACATTTTAATGGATGCTCCTCCTTGATTGACATCATAATGAACCCTAACCGGCAACTTTCATCACACAGCACTTAGTTTCATGTCGGACGATATTTTCCTGATAGCGATGATTTGATTGTACTGGTAGCTGCTACATTAAGAAACCTCTTTGCACTTACCTGCAAGAAGATGAGGACGTATGGAAGTGCTAACGGACGCTATGTGTAAACTTTTGAGTTATGTCAAGTGGACCTGTTAATCTGACATTAAAAAATCGTGAACTATAAGAAAATCAATAATGAATTCGCTAGCTACGAAATTACCAAAGCAGTACTAACATATTTTCCATAATACGTGCTATCAGTTGGGGAGGGGTGTGGGAGATCTTTAGGCCCACCACGAGAAAAGATTTTAAAAAATTAAATTTCTTTGGTTGTTGTTAACTTTTATCAACAAAATCCTTTTTAGGTAGGTGCTTATGTGTAAGAAGGACCTACAACCTAAAAATATCTTCAACACAAGTTTAGCAATACCACCGCATTATGCATAATGTGTATAGAGAAAGGAAACCTACTTAATCACCAGCGTAAACCAATCTTGAAAAAAATATATAGATTTGATTAATTGTCTTTGGCTTCTGAGTTCGAGACTCGGTCCGTGGCACAGTTTAAATCTGCCAGGAAGTTTCATACAAGGGGACACTCTGCTTCAAAGTGAAAATTTCATTCTGGAAGCATCTCGCAGGCTGTTGCGAAGCCATTCCTGTGCAATATCCTTTCTTCCTGCAGTGTTAGTCTTGCAAGGTTAGCTGGAGAAGTTCTGTAAAGTCAGGGAGGTAGGAGACGAGCAACTACCGGAAGGGAAGCTGTGAAGAACAGTCCTGCGTCGTGATTGGGCAGCTCAGTCGGTGAGCACTTGCATGTAAAAGGCAAAGATTTCGAGTTCGAATCTCAAGCTGGCACGTTGTTTCAATCTGCTAGGAAACTTCATATCAGCGCACACTCCGATGTAGAATGAAAGTTTCAATTTGGAATAATACCTTTTTTCAAAGAAATCTAAAATATAAACTGCGTGACAAAATAACAATACAGTATTTTCAAAAGGTGGGCATGAACTAACCCCCCCCCCCCCCCCTCACACACATCCCTTAGTGTTTTGAGAATTAAACAAGAATTTCGATTAATTCAGTTTATTGCATTAAAGGGCATTTTAAATCATTTGACATCATTGGCCGCCTTAAGCTATTACCTCGGCAGATCTGGGCAACAGATTTGGGATTCTTATTCTAATAATTGCATCACAGTATGAAACAATAATATCAATGAAGTCGTAGCGTGTTTCTGAAAAGTTAGTATTCAAACGGAGGTAGACTATAGCAGAGTATGTGGCCGAAACTGAAAGGATGTTGACCATAAAATTTGCAAGCAAATTTCAGGACGAAGTCCGAAAACTACTGAAACGCAGTAAAAATGATTTGACTGTCCCTATGGTTCGTATCTCTGTCACTGATAGATCTCTGCTGGTGGAAGCTGAAGTGGCTGTTTCAGTCTTCAGTCTTTGGTTTCTCACAAACAACTTGCGGTGGTAACTAAGTTAAATCCACCACCACGCTCACACTTACGTCATTTGCTCGAAGAGGCTCTTGGATGCTCAGCTGATGAGGTATAGGAAATAAATTTGGCACGAAGAGCTCTGCTGGAGAAGGAGTGGTTTGTTCCATCTACTTCCGAGAAGGAAGTCTCGGGTTTTCGTATCCCGAGCGCCGACGTCCAAAAAGATACCAAAAGAAACTGATCCCCTAACTGACCCTGATTCCATCAGTTAACGAGTTATACGTTCCCTAACATTGGGTGCTGAACACCTGAACAACTGCACCATCCTCTCACTTTGTCTTTTCCTATGGCCACTGAGATGGGTACTCGACAGTACGGCCGTGTTTCCTGTTTCTAACACCTAACTTATTGGCGTCGGACAATACTAGCCGATCTATTATTTTTCTTTCTTTTTATTCAGTGCCTACACCTGGCGGCGTTCTGCGTCCTCGATGGCAGGCTGACTACAGTTTCTCAATCCACGTTTCGATCTCATCTCCTGCAGGGGGCGTATATCAAAGAGCGGCTTGTGTTCTGTGTGCTACGTTTCGTTCACAAAAGCATCCTTCCAGTCCCCAACATAGATGGCATTTTCCTCTTTCCACCTACACCTTATAAAACGGACGCTGCTAGAGGTGTTACACTGCGGCAGTTCATATGTGTATTGTGACTTCGGAGAGTGGCACCCAGCGGCAGCTCCACAAACAAAGGCCAGATGACGACGTGGCGTTGACTTGTGCGGCTGTCAAATACCGCTTTCCGGGAATCCTTCCCTCCTCTCGGCCTAGGTGACCTAATGCTCGCTTGCTTGCTATTCTAGTTAGTTTGCTGCCAGAGTCGCCTCTTCTTTGTTTTTTTTTATCATTTCAAGTATGTGTATTTTGTTAGTTGAAAATAATAAGTAACTCATTACTATGACACAACATTATTATAGTACACAAAATCATTATAGTAATAATGATCTGTAGAGAAATCTTAAAAATGATTTTTTAAGACCTTACACATAAAGTGAACGAAATTTCTGCACATAATGTACACGACGGAGAACAAAACATTAAAAGAAAAACATCAGCAGACTCTCAAACTGTCGCGAGCGATCCTCTAAATATCTTGCTTTCCCACAAGCATTTCAGTTCACTGATAAGGCGTGTAAAAGAGAACTGAGTATGCAGTTGTGGCTGTTGCTTGATTACATTCTTTCCCAACTGGAGGTGGACATCAAAATCATTGAACAGAACTAGATCTCCGCAAAGAGTTCTCCCAGCAAGAAAGCACTGTACGTCCAAATATTGTACCTGTGTCATCAACCCCCTGGAATCACCATATTCAAAAGTTATTTGCCCTCAGGTACTAAGCTTCGCTTCTTTCAAACTGACAACTTGAAGAATGCACAAATTTTTCTCCCTCCATGAGAAAGAAAGTATTTGTCAAATATTTTTAGACCTTTGGTTACCAGAGTACGATGCTGTCACAAGGACACTTGGGGCTTTAGAACGAGATTCTCGAGTTCTCGTTCCAAATTAAGCACTAGTGTCTTTTAAATTATGAAAAGGTGCGCAGTCAGTCTTTTGAGCGTCGTGCCCGAGGACAAGAAACACGGACGTCTGGTGATCCCAAACGGCTCGACGGCATAGGTACAGCAGCGGGACGTATACGGCTTTTGACACTGAAAGAACATTGCCTGAAGACTCTCAGATCTACTTCCGTTGAACGATTATGATGTTAAACTCCACTTGAGAAAGAATATAATCAAGCTACAGTCACTAGTTCATAATCAGTTTTCATCGTAAAGGCTTACGAATGTTATGAAATAAGCCTGATACAAATCAGGATATTCAGAAGGTCACCTGCAACAATTTAAACTCCTGCTAATTTTGTTTTATGTTGTGTTCTCCATCGTGTATAGTATGTGAAGGAATTTCGTTCGTTTTATGTGCATAATGTAAAAAACCATGTATTTTAAGAATTTCACTACATATTATTAATACTGTAATGATGGTATATCGTAATAGTGACTTACTTATTTTTCAATTAAAAAAACACGTATGTGAAAGGGAAAACTAAAAAAATGTGACTCTAAAACGTTAAACAACAATTTAAAATGTAAAACAAACGTAAGTAAAAATATTCCAACAGCACCTTGTGTACAGCTTACTTTCCCAATGTGGTATTTCAGAAAGCAGCTTTGTTACGCGTAGGTGTAAGTAATTGAAAGCTTCTTCAATGTAAATTGCAACAAAAGTTTCATTCTTTAAATTAATTGAAGGTATAGAGGTATTTTGCAAAATTTCTAATTAATACAAAAATTGATTACGCAGTTTTCAAGAGCATTAATTACATATCAACTTATATATGAGATATATTTTTTATATAATATTTTCGAAGGTATTCTCTCTAAAACTATATGACAAATTACCTTTCAGGATGATTTTTACGTCTTAAAAGGGAAACTGGGCAGAAACAAAACAATACATATTGCATTATTTTGTCCCCTCTACGCACCCGTAAAGTTTCATCAAGGTCGTTTATTGATGCATGGGAATGTCCCCTTGTAAGTGGACATTAATTTTTCCATTATGATGAATCATTTTCAGTCTGGTTTCATATAAGTTATGCGACAGTTTTGGAAAAAGCCGTCATGTAACAGAACATAATAAATTTATCAAATTTTATAATAATGTGCTTTCACTCAATCGGACTCACACCGACTGAAATAAATGAAGGCACTATAACACTCCTGAAATGTTTGAATGATTCCTTGTATTGTTTCACTGTGAATGTATCATTGTTGAATTGTCACTGTTCTTGACTCCCTTACCAAAGTTTCCAGATTAGGAAAAACTGAAGGAACTGAAAAAAATTAAGTCACCAGGTCCGGATTGAATCATTATTTGATTTCTCAAAGAGTACTCTACGACATTGGCTGCTTACTTAGCTCGCATTTATAGCGATTCTCTCGCACAGCGCGAAGTCTCAAGCCACTGTAAAAGAGCGCACTTGACCCCACCGTATAATAAGCGCAAAAGAATGGATACACAAAATTACGCACCAATATCCATAACACTGGTTTGCTACTGAATCCTTGAACATATTCTGAGTTGGAATATAATCAATCTTCTTGAGACCGAGAAGCTTACGTCCACGAATCAGCATTGTCTTAGAATGCATCACTCGTGCTAAATTCAGCTTGCCTTTTCTCATATGACATACTTCCAACTATGGATGAAGGAAACAGCCAGATTCCATATTTCTGGATTTCTGGAAAGCCTTTGACACGGTACCCCACTGCAGGCTGTTAAAGAAGGTACGAGCATATGGAATAGGTTTATAATTTTAATTAATATTGTGTTTATACTGATTTCAGGTGAGAAGGAAATTTAGTTATTAGTATTTTATTAATGATGTCATTCATAAGCAGCCATATCACAGTCATCACAGTCGCTCAAGAAAGTTACAATTAAGTTTTACTTGCTTAATCAGAATCGGACAATGACTCTCCTTGTCCGCAGTCTCGATGATTCGAAGCGATCTGCAATCCTGTGTAAATAAAATGTCTTGGTTTTCATCAGTCGGAAAACCTCAGATCAAGCGGAAAATTTGCTTTGATAGAGTTTAATTATCCGATGAAATGATGGAGCTCTTGTATCTAATAATGGCAGGTTCGTTTCCAATTCAACGAAACGACACATCCGTGCAAATTTCCAATTAGAGAATACATATATAATAAATTCCTTTACAGACTTTTGATATAAATGCTCAGTATATATTTTCTTGAGTAGCATACAATATATTTTCAATCTCTTTCTTCCAGTAATCTCGATAGCAAAATTGCAATTATTCAATGCGGCTATTCGGCACGGAGAAAATCCTAGAAGTCCTCTCAACACACACCAGAGAGAATATTACAAAGAGTAATTATGCGGTCATGGAATAGTAACAGTACTGTACTCCTTTGCGCATCGATTGTGCTGGTATATAGATGGTCAAGTAGGAAACGTAGTTCACTCATAGAATTGTGCAGGGATAATTAGTAGAATATAAAGAGATATTACAGGTTCACAGATTTGTGGGTGGATTGAAGGGCCCAGTATGTTGTCCTAGACGGCGAACGTACATCAGAGATAAGGGCATCGTCAAGAGTGCCCCACGGAAGTGTGACAGGACCGCTGTTACTCTCTAGGCAAGCTATTTGCGGTTGTTTGCTGATGATGCTGTGGTGTACAGTTAGGTCTCGAAGTTGAGTGACTGTTGTGGGATAAAAGACGACTTAGACTAAATTTGTTGTTGGTTTGATGAATGGCAGCTAGTTCTAAATGTAGAAAAGTGTAAGTTAAAACGGATGCGTAGGAAAAACAAACCCGTAATGTTCGGATACAGAGTTAGTAATGTCCTGCTTGACACAGTAACGTCGTTTAAATATCTGGGCGTAACTCTGCAAAGTAATATCAAATCGGAAGAATGTGTAAGTATTGTGGTAAGAAAGATGAATGGTCGACTTAGGTTTATTTGGAGTATTCTAACAAAGTGTGGATCGTCTGTAAAGGAGACGGCATATAGGACGCTAGTGAGACCTATTCTTCAATATTCAAGAAAGGTAGTAGGATTCATCCACTTAATTACAGGCCCATCTCATTAACGTCGATATGCAGCAGGATTTTGGAACATACATTGTGTTCTGACGTTATGAATTACCTCGAACGAAAAGGTTTATTGACACACGGTTGACATGCGTGTAGAAAACATCGTTCCTGTGAAACACAAGTAGCTCTTTATCTGCAAGAAGTGTTCAGTGCTATTGACAAGGGATTTCAGATCGATTCCGTATTTCTGGATTTCCGAAGGGTTTTTGACACTGGGTCACATAAGCGGCGTGTCGTGAAATTGCGTCCTTACGAAATATCGTCTCAGTTATGTAACCGGATTTGTGATTTCCTGTCAGAGAGGTCACAGTTCGTAGTAACTGACGATAAGTCATCGAGTAAAACAGAAATGATTTCCGGCGTTCGCCTAGGTAGTGTTATAGGCCCTTTGCTGTTCCTTATGTATATAAACGATTTGGGAGACAGTCTGAGCAGCCGTCTTCGGTTTTTTGCTGATAACGCTATCGTCTATCGACTAATAAACTCATCACAAGATAAAAAAAATTGTAAAATGATTTAGAAAGGATATGTGAATGGTGCGAAAGAAATAACGAAATGTGTGAGGTCATCCACATGAGCGCTAAAAGGATTTCGTTAAACTTCGGTTACACGATAAATAAGTCAATTCTAAAGGCCGTATATTCAACTAAATACCTAGGAATTACAATTACGAACAACTTAAATTGGAAGAAACACAGTAGAAATGTTGTGGGGAAGGCTAACCAAAGACTGCGTTTTATTGGCTGGACACTTTGAAAATTTAACAGATCTACTAAGGAGATTACCTCCACTACCCTTCTCCGGCCTCTTTTAAAATACTGCTGCGCGGTGTGGGATCCTTACGAGATAGAACTGACGGAGTACATCGAAAAAGTTCAAAGAAGGGCAGGACGTTTTGTATTATCGCTAAATATGGGAAAGAGTGTCACTGAAATAAGACAGTATTTGGCCTGGACATCATTAAAAGAAAGGCGTGTTTGATTGCGACGGAATCTTCTCACCAAATTCCAATTATCAACTTTCTCCTCCGAATGCAAAAATAATTTGTTGACACCTACCTACATAGGGGGAAATGATCACCACGATGAAAAAGTTAAATCAGAACTCTTACGGAAAGGTACAGGTGTTCGTTCTTCCCGCGCGCTATACGAGATTGGAATAATAAAGAATTGCGAAAGTGGTTCGATGAACCCTCTGCCAGGCACTTAAATATGGTTTGCAGAGTATCCATGTAGATGTAGATTGACTTCATTAGCTCAGATCTAAAATTCTGGGTTAACATAATCATACTGACGGCTGGTAACCCTTCCACGGGATCCTCTCGCCAGTACAGTACAGGCTGTGAAATCCTTCGCTGGGTTATCCCAGTATCTGCGGCCGGGAGCCGAAAAATAGGTACCTCTATTTCACACGACTTCCCAATTATTAATAATCCTGTCTAACTCTGACCATTTGATGTCGAGATTTTCCTCTGCTCGAAATAGCTGGCTATTAGTATCACTTTTTTGAGTACTACGGATGTGCCTCAGTATGCGGAAAGTAAAACTTAGGCCTTATCTCATTCTTGCCATCCTTCTCCACTTTTCTCCCAGCAGTAACTTCACTGCGCAATAATTTTGACCGTCTCTCACAACGCTGTCTGGACGATCAGTTGTATCATCCATGTAATACTTTTCTCTCTTGTCTTCTGCAACCAATAACAATCGTTATTGTTACTCTGACAAACTTTTTCAACTTCCCCTACTTAACAGGATATGCTTGGACTACGTAACATTCGTACCGCGCCTGCTTCGCTACTACTGGAAAGGAAAGTAACACGTACGTCTTTGCTCCACAGGTCCTTCAGTCAACTGCGTTTAGGTTAACATGACACGATGGATTTTTATGATTAGGTCGCACAACCAGCCCTATCAGTGGTGGTAGTTCTTTTTTTTTTTTTTTTCACTTTCCGTATGTGCACCAGGTAGTTTTCGTGACAAAAAGTTCACTTCTAGCTGACCTTGGAGAGATTGTTGCATAGTTACCGTAACTCTCTCCTACCTCCCTTCATCCTATATTCTGTCTTCCAAGGACTCTAGCCACTTCGTTAGCACTATTTCATCGTCCAATAATCCTACCTTAGTTTTCAAACTCTTAATGTTATGGTTCACTGGTTCTTCGGCAGTTTTCACGTAGCTCACTACTTCCCCAGTGTGCTGGCGTAGCAACCTAGTGTTGTTCAACACATCTTTCTCCAGACTCACGGTCTCAGTGGTGTGTTGTTCAATTGCTACCTTGTTTCCTTTCACCAATTGTTTCATTAATTCCACAGTCCCATTCACCCTGCTAATGTCCTTCTCGTCCACTGTCATAAACACAATTCTCCCTCATCGATCAAACATCTACTCCTCGTATGCGTTATAATAACCAGAACCTGCGTCATCCCATCCCTCAACTTCTCGTAAGCCTCATGTATTTAACGTACCCCAGTAACTCCTTTAAGTACTCCATGATTCTTTGCCGCCTTCCTCTAGTCGTCTCACCTCATTCCTCATCTCTCATTCGTTAAGTACTGTGTGTTTCACCAAACCTATAATATATCTAAATACTACGTGTCTCACCCAGCGATAACCGATGATCTTGTTTCGCGAACAGAACTCCCCTTTCTAAATGCTGGTTCCCCAATGTTTCCACTCCAATGACGACCAGTAGCCTGGTAATGACCCATATCATCTTGTCTCCTAGCATATCTTAGCTGAGGGCGGCAGTACCTGTTACCCTTTCCTCCCCCTAAAGTCCCATGCTCATTTCACCTATACTAAATACGCTACTGGTCATTAAAATTGCTACACCTAGAAGAAATGCAGATGATAAACGGGTATTCATTTGGACAGATATATTATGCTAGAACTGACATGTAATTACATTTTCACGCAATTTGGGTGCATATATCCTGAGAAATCAGTACCCAGAACAACCACCTGTGGCCATAATAATGGCCTTGATACGCCTGGGCATTGAGTCAAACAGAGCTTGGATGGCGTGTACAGGTACAGCTGCCCATGCATCTTGAACACGATACCACAGTTCATCAAGAGTAGTGACAGGCGTATTGTGACGAGCCAGTGGCTCGGTCGCCATTGACCAGACGTTTTCAATTGGTGAGAGATCTGCAGAATGTGCTGGCCAGGGCAGCAGTCGAACATTTTCTGTATCCAGAAAGGCCTATACAGGACCTGCAACATGCGGTCGTGCATTATCCTGCTGAAATGTAGGGTTTCGCAGGGATCGAATGAAGGGTAGAGCTACGGGTCGTAACACATCTGGAATGTAACATCCACTGTTCAAAGAGCCGTCAATGCGAACAAGAGGTGACCGAGATGTGTAACCAATGGCACCCCGTACCATCACCCCGGATGATACGCCAGTATGACGATGACGAATACACGCTTCCAGTGTGCGTTCACCGCTGATGTCGCCAAACACGGATGCGACCATCATGATGCCGTAAACAGAACCTGGATTCATCCGAAAAAAATGACGTTTTGCCATTCGTGCACCCAGGGTCGTCGCTGAGCACACCATCGCAGGCGCTCCTGTCTGTGATGCAACGTCAAGGGTAACCGCAGACATGGTCTCCGAGCTGATAGTCCATGCTGCTTTAATCGTCGTCGAACTGTTCGTGCAGATGGTTGTTGTCTTGCAAACGTCCCCATCTGTTGACTCAGGGATCGAGACGTGGCTGCACGATCCGTGGATCCATGCGGATAAGATGCCTGTCATCTCGACTGCTAGTGATACGAGGCCGTTGGGATCCAGAACGGCGTTCCCGTATTACCCTCCTGAACCCACCGATTCCATATTCTGCTAACCGTCATTGGATATCGACCAACGCGAGCAGCAATGTCGCGATACGATAAACCGCAATCGCGATATGCTACAATCTGACTTTATCAAAGTCGGAAACGTGATGGTACGCTTTTCTCCTCCTTACACGAAACATCACAACAACGTTTCACCAGGCAACGAAGGTCAACTGCAGTTTGTGTATGAGAAATCGGTTGGAAACTTTCCTCATGTCAGCACATTGTAGGTGTCACCACCGGCGCCAACCTTGTGTGAATGCTCTGTAAAGATAATCATTTGTATATCACAGCATCTTCTTCCTGTCGGTTAAATTTCACGTCTGTGGCACGTCATCTTCGTGGTGTAGCAATTTTAATGGCCAGTACTGTACTATGCACAATAAATCTAAATACAGAATACATAAATCTTTTCACATCTCCTTGATCTTAACCCACAGCGATTTCCTATACGTGCTTATTGTAACGTTCACACAACGACAATTACATGGGTAAATGTCAGAGGATTTTTAAAGTGTGAGACGTGCTATAAGGTAGTCGACTGCAGTACACCGTTTGACATTGGCGTTAAAATCGAGAGTTCAGTTGTAAAAATAATAGCGAATATGACGCCTTTCGGGGAAATGCTACATGACTGTGAACCCCAGTCATGAGAAACTTCTTCAGATTTTTTTAAAATTTACTTTCGGAATAACTACCACAATTCTGGTGTAATTTGCTATTAACTACACTGAAATCCACACACCCGCATGTTTGTTATAAAAACAGTTTCTCTAGACATCAACAGTTTTTCTCCTCGCGTAAGACTGCAGCAGTGGTGGCAACTGTCGAAGATGGCCGACCTCCTACTGAGGAGATGTTTCACTGGATCGGGAAGCTGACACTCTGGTGATGAGTTGCCTCGAAAATAAACAACATTAGTTGAAATTTTTAATAATTCATATATAGGCTCCGTCAGACGTTCAGACTTCTACAGTTCCTTAAAAACAGTTTCGATGTTTATGAAGACGGGGTTTCACTGGGTTCTTTCATAAGTACACACGTTGTTTTAAGAATGACAGTGGACAATTCCCAGTAGTTAATTTATGTGACGGTTCAAATGGCTCTGAGCACTATGGGACTTAACATCTGAGGTCATCTGTACCCTATAACTTAGAACTACTTAAACCTAACTAACCCAAGGACATCACACACATCCTTCACCGAGGCAGGATTAGAACCTGCGATCGTAGCGGTGGCACGGTTCCAGACTGAAGCGCCTCGAACCGCTCGGCCACCTCGGCCGGCCCGCGACTGTCAGTGTCTGTTCCCAATTATCGCAACAGTCCCTGAAAAGCTTCGATGTCGTTTTTGCAACGTCCTGCCAAAATAATACATCGTAAATGTTCCGGCGTCAGTATATTTAATATTTTTACTGTCAGAATTAATTAATACTTAGCTGTCACTGTAAATGACTGACTACATGTACACCATTTCAAGGTTGCTTTTTTTTTCGTAGCACAAGACATTGTCCAACAGTGACTTTCTGTTATATTACCTATTGTCACTGTATTTCACTGCCCCTTTCCTTCTCCCGATCAAACAAAGTAGCTGTTATGTTATTCCCACGGTGTCTCTGCAATTTTTTCCAACACCCACATTTCTCCGACAAAAAAACCACTCAATTCTTTCTCCTCCATTGTTTCGGACTCTTCGTTCTTGGTGATGTTCTGCGTTGTCTCTCTTGACAAATATGCATCTTTTGTAGGTTTCCCGGTGTTCTGTTCTTGGTCCGCTTCTTCCATTTTTTAATACTTTGTATGTGTAAAGTCGGTAAATTGCTATTACGCCTTCAGTAATGAAGTCATGATTATTCCTCAAAAATTCTCTACTGCTACCACACTGATTTAGTAAGACCTGCTTTAACTGAAAAACTTACCCATATTGTCTCTTCTTTGTGCTTTCATTCCGGTTGTTGCTGTTCAAAACTCGTGTGGAATACACTTATTCCTCACGCGCTACTCATCTTCGAGTTCCAACTTTCAACTCTATATTTCGACTCTTGTCTCCATACTTGATCATCCGACCATTACCACATAAGACACAATCTCCCTCCCGCACCCATTTCTCTGCTAACAACTGTCAAGTCCTCTCTGTCCCCATTTATAACGGCCACTCTTGTCGTCAGCTATCACCTTCTTCTCTAAAACTACAGCGATAATATAAGGGGCGATCAGAAAGTTTCCGTTCGAAGGCAGCGCTAACCACTTACCTACATGGCGGCCCTTACATAGTAGCATCGGAATCGCGCTTGGTTGCGTATACGCTGAAGCAGGGCTTTTAATCGTAAAATTTTTTATCGCCTCTTATATGTGTCCTATCGGGGCACAGCACTTCCTGTTACATTGATGTTATGTAGAGTTTACGTTTGAATTTGCATGAAACACGACAAATATATCTTTTCATATGATACTAGCATTGGTATTATTTTAACATTCCATGTAGGCTTTCACGGCCGGCGTCTTCATCAGTAAACACTTCCGGGCTAAGTTGCCGTGGTCGATCTGTAGAACTTCTTCTCCCTGACGCTTCGTTCTCAACTACGGAGAACATCTTCCGAGGTGAGTCAACGACTGGCTGCTAGGAGCTGGGGCAGTCTCAAAGGTAGGTAACGCTCACGACCGTTGCTCGCGACAGTTATTAGCGCGAAATGCGAACTGACATCGACTTTCATATATAGAAACACGCTTACCAACTTTCGCTTGGTGTGTAGCTATTTTTTTTCTATTTAGTTTCATTACGTTTTCAAATGCGAGTAATCATTCCCTGCGCCTGTTTCATTCTGCGGTGTCGTATCATGTAATATTTCGAGGGTGCTGCTCCTGTCAGCGGGCGGAGTTTCGTCACACCGCTAGAGGTATGGCAGGGTCACACTGTAAAATGACTTTTTATTTTTAATAATATGAATATTTATATATGTGTTTGGAAAGAGAGAGAGAGAGAGAGAGAGAGAGAGATTTTTGATTGAGTTTTTTACTTTAAGTCGTAACTGTTACCTGAATTTTGGTTGCTGCCTCCTTGAATGATCAGCTTCTGCATCAGTTGGTGACTTATTACAATTTGAAGGAATTTATCGTTCATTAAGGTTTCAAATACATCTCTGTTAGTTACTTGGCCGTATTGCGGATAGCTTTGAGCCCAAGTTTTCGTAGCTTTTCGTACCTAAGGGACCACTGTTTTAAGTAATTATGATCAAACAGCAATCTGCTTTTCGTGAGAAAAGGAGATTGCTTGGCACACAGACGTCCTTCAGACTACACGTCCTGCCACATCAAAATTGGTCAGTGGAGTTCAGCACCATACTATTTCACAAGAACATAATCCAATTACTGTAATTAAGAAATTATGAGATCTTGTTACTTATTGAATGAAAACTATAGTGAATGCATTTCTTTTCCTGTATTTTAGTGAACTTTGTACACTTACAATTCTGTCGATTGATAGACGGCAACAACAATGAAGTTTACCTCCTTTCCCAAAAGCAAGATATTTCTATTTTTCATTTCCAGAAAATTTGTATACATAAATGTTTGGCAACTCTTACACATACTTTACTCGGTTTTATCACTAAAATATCAGTTTTCATTAAATGTAACAATATTCTCTGAGCGATAGCCTAGCAACACGTCCTCTTTCCACAAGATACAGATTAACAGTTTTTTTTAATAGTCAGTTCTCTTTTTTTTTAGAGTCCATACTGAAAGAGTCACACTACTATCGTGGCAGGGATTGCGCGCTAAAGAGTATGTTGCTGTCCAGCTGCGCTTCACTTCACTTCAAGTACTTTTTTAATCAAATTTACATTTACTGTATGTACATACATTACTGAGCTTCTCAGAATAAAATCAGACACAAATTAGTTAAAATAAAACAGTGAGGCACACATAACATTACATTGCCTCCAACTGAAGCATGACAACACTTCTGTACAGGACTCCATCGATGTGGCGATAGGCCTCAGAGGAACGCTAATTGCCAGGCAATTAGTCACGCATTAGTCAGCTCATCTCCCGCTAATGAGGCCCGAGGTCGCTGCTGTGTAGTGGGGCGTACTCGAAGGCGGAAACTAATGGAAACATTAAAGCTTTGAAGCATTTCTTATATTGGACATTTGCGATGTTATCCATTATTGCTGGATTACTGCTACCAATTTTTTCTGACGGCGAACCAAGGATCCCTTACACTACAATAATTACAAAAAAGCCACTGAAATTTTGTTTGTTAGGTACTGGTTCAGTCTCTATACTCTTACGTTACCTCAACAACAGAAACAGAGCAAATAGTGCATAATAAACACTGCATACGTACGTTGCAAAATGGTTCAAATGGCTCTGAGCACTATGGGACTTAACTTCTGAGGTCATCAGTCCCCTAGAACTTAGAACTACTTAAACCTAACTAACCTACGGACATCACACACATCCATGCCCGAGGCAGGATTCGAACGTGCGACCGTAGCGGTTCCAGACTGTAGCGCATAACCTGCTGGTCCTCCTTATTGACCCACGCGTCGGAATAAGGAAGGAATAACCTCAGTAATGTTGCGCAAATTGATTAAGTTAATCTAAACACAGCACAATATAATTAATACATCATACTCTGCTAACTAACAAGCTAGAGCCAACGGAATGATTAAGACAACCATTAACAAGACAACAAGAAAAACGTCAAGGTTTAGCTTAAACCAATGCTTACAAGAGCGCAATCCAAACTGAGCGAACCTTAAAGGGTGGATAAAAACGCTTTCCAAATTTTATACACATGTTGACATCAGGGGAAAAGTTACTCCAAACGATCTCTAAACGATTGACTAAAATAGAGAAAATTTAAATAAACGGTTGTAGCGTCGTCATAAGTTGCATCGAAAAATACCTTTCTTCTTTTTTTACCCCTGATGGTGACTAGTTTCGGACACCTGTGTGCATTTTAAAACCATCCACGTCATTAAGTGTGATGAGACGGGCAGTAGTATACGTACTGCCCTCGCAGTGATGACGCTGGTCATCGTGGTTATTAGAGTGGCAGTATGGCCGACGCAGACTACGTAGGACGGACATTACAGAACTCTAATGTGCGTCCTACGCGGTGTATTTACAGTTGTTGAGTCCGCCATACTGCCGATTTCATGATCACTGTAGGGGCAGTTTTTGTACACTGGCTACTGCATGTCTTGCCACACTTAAGATACAGATGATTTGAAAATAGACACACCTGTCCGATACTAGTCACCAGCAATAAATTAAAGACAAGATACTTCCCGATGCAGCTTACGACGGAGCTACAACCATATGTTTCAATTATAAAATAAGATTCAGACCTATTTATAACCGGAAGCATGCTGCAAGTTCGTACAAAAAAAAAAATTTCTGAGGCGATTTTAAAGATCAATTAGAAAAAGAATTTTTTAAAGGCTTAACCAAATATTGAAGGGGGAATTAAATGTTCAAAGTTTGAAAATAGTAAGGTTGGACTAAGCTGTCTTTAAAGAGAGGTAGAAATGTTTCAAACTTTGAAAATAGTAAGGTTGGACTAAGCTGTCTTTAAAGAGAGGTAGAAATGTTTCAAACTTTTAAGAAACTTCATAATAGTAAGGTTACATTGAGCCACCCTGAAGCTATGAGCTCATTATCTTCTAGATACCCCTCATGTCAGAGGCAGAAATTCCAGAATTACAATTACCAACAGTTAATTAGGAAACTGGAAGTTACGTAGAACGCGACACGCTGGAGGGGACTAAAAACGCAGCCATAACCAAGTCAAATCGAATAGCCACTACGCCAGCGTGGTGTAGGGAAACTTAGTATACTGCACCCAGGACAGCTTCATCAGTAACCATTAATGGGGAGAACGAAACGAAGAACAACAATAAAGGCAGCAGCGAGCGTAGCAGCTCACACGGACTCAGTGCTGCAAGCAATTCCGTGAGCCGGCAGACACCGTCCAGGCGAAACCCACTTCCGACATTCGACGCTCTGCTTCTGCGAAGCGTTCCTGCAGCCCCTGGCTGCTGCAATGTCATTACTCTCGCCCGGGCGCGCACTCCTTTACCCTCTGGGAGGGTCCGACAAACCCCTCCGTCTGCTCCTTCACACACACACACACAGCCGCTCGGCCGTTCCGCCGGCGACCCGCGCTGCCCTGTGTGTAGCTCGCCAACACCGGCTGTCTGCCGGCTCCCCCTCCTGGCTCTTACACTACACATCCGCTGAGGGTCCGTCTTAAGACCACGCTAAGCCAAAGAGCTCACTGACAGATGTGCACCTGCGAGGTAAACTCTCTGGCCAACGACACGGGCGTTACGTACCGGGAACTGACATATCAAATACGACTCGTCGGGTAGGCTTACAAATGAATCATCCATCACATTAAGATATGCTTCAAGCCACTTCACAACAGTGACTTTTGGCTGTCAGAAAGCCCTAATATTAAAATTCTGAATGAACTCATACATATTTCCAGTGAATATGAAGAAAACCTGAGACATCATTCACTACATTCTTCTGTGTTTGCAGGAGTTTCAGATCTAATACAGAAAGATTTTACTAAAAGATGGTTATAATTAAACTTTCCCCACTTGGGCCAATGTAGACGGAAAACTACGTGCATATGGATGTCCAGCGTTGCAAGAATTATGCTCGGACTATGCGCTGCAGAATTTGTGTTGTTAGTAGTGTTATTCTTATGTTTTGCCGTTAAGTTCGGGTAATGTAGGATTGAAACACAAGCGTCAGTGAGCATTAGAGTTGAAGACATTCAACGTGCGTCTGGACAATGTGACCAAGACGTTACCAGCACTGGTCCCGCTACTCTTCGAGCGTATAGATGCATTAAAGGAATACGGAGAGGTTTACACACCGCGTTTTAATAACGTAATTTGGAAGTTCAAATCAAATGATGATTTGGGAATTGCTCCTGAGAGAGGCCGATGGCCAGTTGCACCACAAATTGTTAAACAAGCTACTGTTGCCATGGCTGAGAATGCTGGACGCAATTGTGTTCGATTTTCCAGCAGTGAAAATGACCATAGCGAGAGAGGTAGTGTGACGTACCCCTCAAAAAATATATAAATGATGTAAAGAAAATTGACGGTGTGAATTAGTTTCAACTGTGGGACGCACCATACTGACGACAGCAGAGGGTACAATATGGACGTGGGGCTAGAGATCTGTTTTTGTATTAAGGATAAAACTGAAACTCCTGCCGCGTCGATTAATACTGTCGTGGTGGTGGTAAGTTACAATGGTACCAAACTGCTGAGGTCATCGTTCCCTTATACTGTGGTACCTGGCACCTAAAGATCTTGAAATACTCAGGGGCAGTTGCAGGACCCTCTCAATGTTAATTAATACGTCAAATGATTCGCGTAACAGCAACGATAGTTGGACTTCGCAAAGCACATTAGATCGCTGGATCGACTTGTGACGGCGTGGAAACGTCGCGTCACCATACCGACCACTTACAACAGGCTTAATTATCTGAAATTATACAAAAACAGTTGCAATTAGCAGAACAGGATTATAATGATTGTGGTGATGAATAAAACAGAGGGAATTCTAAATATCAGATACTTTAACAGAATAAATACACAGCCTGATCCTCTGAACGTCCGTTCGAGAGAGCCAATCAGCTGTAAAAGACAAGAGTTGAAACCACAGTAAGACATACACAAATTTTTTTTAATAGGTGATCTACGAAATTTTAACAGAAACAGTGTAATTTGTGCTAGAGGTGTATTCTCTGGAAGGTAATTAAGACTTTCGCTTCAAATTATAACGATTCGTTACAACACTCCCTTGGATGGCGGAGGCAAAGTTTACAAACATGATAGAACGTTGACATATATAAGTATAAAACAAAACACTAACACAATATCAATTAGTTATCGTTTTTGCAGAGTAGTTTCTACATATTACGTAACTGAAAAAACTGCTCTCTATATTTCTCAGAGCACCTATGGGTGGTGCACTTTGCACACTTTTTAAATGCCGTCTTTTGCATAACATTTAAGTAAAGCATTGATTACAACAAATTACGTAACGCTTTAATAACAAAATGTTAAATGTCATGACTTAGTATTGACGTCTGGAATTTTAACTGTGCTCATGGCTATAGTTAAAAATTTAAACCCCTCCCATTATCATCTGGGCGTAATCGACTGAAAACCTAAGAAAATTGTGACGGGCATTCAGACAGTAATACTAAAAGTGAGAGATTTTATTGTCTATTGAAAACTGCAAAAGCATTCTGTACTTTACCATTAAGCACAGTTCCTTTAAAGACGATTTCTCTTTCTGTGCGATTTACTAACAATGGCATATTTCTTAATAATTTATGCTTTGACAGTTTAAGTTCTTGCAATAAATTGTTCGTTTATGATAACAGCTTTATACCCTTTCCACCAAGCGAGTATTTTCCAGTTAAATAGTTTTAGAACTTAACGCATTTAATCAAGCGATAATTTTTCAGTAAAATTTTTTTGTAAATCATACAGAACCAGTATTGTATGATACACAAGGTGGTAACAGTGGTAGGACGACCACAGTTTCTTTCTTTTTAAAACAGTAAGCTTTAAAATCAAGAGACGTTGGGTTGCAGGAATGGTCGGATACTTCTGTAGATGATAACTACGTGCGATGGACCCATGGAAAAGGTGCAGTTGACACTGTCAGCTATGGTGCGACACATGTTAGTGACTAGGTTCGTAACTGAAGGGTCGTTGACCAGAATAGTAGGCGGTAACTGTCCGCTTAATTCTGGTTGTATCTCAGGGTAGCCTCAGACAGTTCGTCATTACTGTGTTGCATAAAACAGTTGTACTGTAAAGCTGCAACTATGCAATGTATGATGCACACAAATTATATTGAAAGAAAAATCTTCGTTAGCAAACCACTAAAATTTTTACACAAATAGAAACAGCAAGGATAGAATAAAATAAACAGATTAGATATGTCGGTGTTTAGCACGGGGGATCCTTTTCATATTTCATCTACAAAGCATTGTTCTTTGACCAGTAGACAGTGATTTAAATTATTAAACTTTGTTATTAGCTATCTCATAGAGTGTAAATCAGTTTTGCCATTAATCTCCAGAACATGCACTATGTTCTGCTGGGCCGTTTCATATTACCTTAGATGTAGAGTTCATACCAAGAATGTCGGGGTGTCCAGTATTTAAAGCGACACTCAAGTCTCGCACACAACCCATGGAAGGGATAGCCACACGACTGCTTCGTTGTGCCTCTACCGCATCGAGCATACGTGTGCTTAACGTATGTGGAAGTGTGCGGAAAGGCGTCCCACCTCACACAAGGAAAACTTCATCAACTGTACAACATTGCCGAGTTCACCTAATTGCGTCGGGAATTTAGTTTTTGTTGTTCATAGCAACAGTGTTGTAACTGTTCTCATTGCCTGTTCATCAGTGTCCAATATCTTTGTCGCATATTCAGTTACAAAGTAACTTTTCGGAAACTGAGTTCACTGTATCATAGTTCATCTGTAAACGTAATTGATTCATGCTTTCTACATCTACATCTACATCCATACTCCGCAAGCCATCTGACGGTGTCTACATCTACATCTACATCTATACTCCGCGAGCCACCTTACGGTGTGTGGCGGAGGGTACTTATTGTACCACTATCTGATCCCCCCTTCCCTGTTCCATTCACGATTTGTGCGTGGGAAGAACGACTGCTTGTAAGTCTCCGTATTTGCTCTAATTTCTCGTACTGGAATGGATTTCTGCCCCTATGTTTGCGCATTATATTACATTTATCTACGTTTAGGGAAAGCTGGCGAGGTCAGCCTCATCGATCCCAAGTGGTAATATGTTTATAATACACATGTGAACATCCTTTTATAGGAGTCATGTCCATCTTCAGTACAGAAGTTTGTAATCATGAAACCACTTTTCTGCTTTACGACTCTGGTCTGACTTCATAAAATCCCACATTTTGACCGAAGCGCATTGGTGTAGGCCAGAATAATATTGTCTTCTCACAAGACAATATCAACCCTTCCGTAGAATGTTCAACTAAACCCATATGTAGAATACGGTAAAACAAAGAGGAGCACATAAACATATTCAAAGTCCTGCAAAACAAACAGAACTCGCAAGGAGCTAGGACATCTGCACTCATTCAAAGCCTGTTAAAGTGGCTAACGCTAATATCTACATGACTGTGAATACTACTAACAATTAAATTGTCATGCTGTCATGTATCAGTGTGAGAGATATTTGCAAATAATTGGTGATGGCATTTGTTTCAGAAGTATTGGGAAAATACATAAAGAATAGTACTTCAAACATCATATCAGACTGCTGACAGAGAGTCTAGCTATACAGATATGTAAATGTCTTTCTTTTCTTCAACAAACATAAACATACTATTCCTCCACGGAGTAGTGTTATTTTATTTGCGTAAAATAAGCGGAAGTAGTGAAACTTCTCATTCAGTTCATTAGGCAACGTGTCTACTTCATTCATCATCACGACATGTAGATTATGTCTGTGTTAGTGCACTATCCATGCTGTATTCGTACTAAAGCTGAAGTGTCTTTTTGGCTAAAATTTTTAATAAAAGTGTTGGTAATTTCTTGAAGTCCTTTGTCAAATGGGCTCCAAAATGAATGCTGCGAAATTGTAAAACTCTTTGAACTTCTTCTGAATATTCCTGCAAACAGTGGCTTACTTTACTTTGAAAGGGTACAGTACCGCCCGGCATTGAAAATAGGTACAACATTCTTCGTTATTCTTGTCAGAACAACACATTTTTTCTAATAGTAACTCAATTTCAATTAATACAGTGAAGCGGGATACCAGTGTGGGAAAGAATGACAATTTATTTGTTTAATTGGTCACATGTGCACTCCCACAAAATAAATCCCTACATCCAGTTTGGTGAGATCTGTGAAATGAATGAATGTATGGTCATCTGCTAACCGCAGATAGTGAATGTGAATATATGATCATCTTTGAGACGGTACATGGGTCACCTTTGGTGGGACCAAAGAGATGAAATTTACCTGAGCTTTGAGCGCCTGAAATGTGGCTGACCAATACGGTAACAAGGTGCTCCCCCACTTCGGCAGAGGTGCGAGAGAACCTGAAGAACGGCCATGTTTCAGCACTCTGCCGCTGGATCTAGTGTTGGTAAGACCTGTCTTAGGCGTGCTCCATAAGGACAAAAGAGTGGAGAAATGGTATGCATGTGAAATACTTAAGAGTAGTTTAGAATAATAATTTCTCTATTTCAGGAACTTTTGTGGGGAGAATTAAATGTCAGGCAGGTAATATTAATGGGATCGTAGATATCTTCGGAAGTGACCAACGGTCACAATGAAACCACGTGTAGCAATAAGTTGAAATACTTCCGAGTGCTTAAGTTAAGCTGAATTACTAGCGTGTGTACTATAAGTTGGAAATATTTAAGAAATGGCGTGTGCAGGAGTTGAAATTAGAGACGAGTACTTCCACGTGGTGACTACTGTGTGAGTCGAAATCTGTGTATGAGACAAAGGATAAAGAGAAGTACTCGTCCATGGTATCAGTTGAGGACTCGCGTGCGTGATGAATATGTTCTTAATATTACTTTGCGTGTTATGTTTCCGTGTGACGCTTGATTGAAACTATAATACTCTGAGAGAGAAGCAAGGTGAGTCAGCCGTCTATCCAGTAAAGCCACTTGGCTTGCATTGCACAGGAAGACGTGCATATATCGTCCAGAGTTCGTAGTAGGAAAGAAAAGTTACGAAGTGGGGCAGTGTCGTGTGGAACTGGGATGAATACTAATTGAAGTGGGAAAGCTGAAAGTAATGGGATTATAATGTTGTGACTATTCCTATGTTGTATTCCATGTTGCAGTGTGGTGTATGTCATGTAATTTAAGTATGTGTGGTTTGCATGGGAGACTAGCAAGGTAGTTTCAGAGGTAGTGGGTTATGCATGTTCCTTTTGTACCGCTCGGTCTGGAGGAAAGTTTCGTGATGATGGTTTTGAGAGTCGAGGTGTGAGTTATAGCAAAAGATCCACCATCCTACCGAGAAAGTGCATTGTAGCATTAAATAATTACGAGACCATAAGGTAGAGAATCACCAATGTAAAGCCATGCCCACTGGGCGGAATTTCTCATGTGTTGTTGTTGTAGGTTATAGAATTTGTGTGTTTAGGTTATAGAATTTATCGGAATAAATAAGATAGTGAAAAGAAAAAGATTGGTGGCCTTTTCCTTCGAATAGTGTGTTGCCATGATACCCAGAATTCATAATGTGTGCGCCATTCATATGCAGTGCGATGGCCACGTGTTGGCCAAAGCCGTTGAATAAGAACGAAAATGTGGTATTGGAAGTGCATAGTGAACAGTCAGAGTTGTGTAAATTACTAATAGTCAGATGTGTGTTTCCGTTGCGCAATATCCAAGCAGGAGAATAACTTTTAACTTAATTGTGAGTACTAGAGTTCATGTTACTTGATAACAAAAAAATGAATTCACTCGCTTGGCAGACCACTCATCTTGCAGGCCTGACTGCTTGATGCCACAGTATGAGCAAGGCATTGGGGTGCCTCTCAACTTGCCCAGGTAACCTAGAGTGTTAAATAGCCGCTTCCCCGACGGTTAGGGGCGCCTGCACCGGATGAAATTCACCCAGCGTTTAAATGACGAGGCGTGATGTACCAGAAAGCCTCAGTTTGGTTTTTACGCAGTTTTGCACATCCAATTAGGTGAATAATGGTCTGGTACCCAAGTCCCGACTCAGTCAAAAGATTCACAAACGTCTAGAAAACTTTCGCTCACTTTCAATGGATAACACTACACGGGAGTGGGGGGAAGGGGGGGGGGAGAGGGTTTTTGGGGTGATAAACGTGTCTATAGAAGGATACCCAGCCACCCAATACATTAAGCATGCCACATCTGTTAATAACCATGCCGACAGTGTGCTGATACGGGACAAAGGCAGGAATAAACGATGATAATATGACTGCTCACTTTACGGAAAAATTCAGTATACGCCACGGTAGCTGTAATTTTCCCGGAAAGGCGCAACGTCAGCCCGCTCTGGAAATATGTTCACTGTGTTGCCTATCTGCAGGCGCGAACTAATTCGATGCGACATAACGTAGCGGATATTTTCTGCTATGTTACCTCCAATTGCAACTACATCATAGCGCACATGACGAATAGAAAATTGGAAAGCTTCTCGATCCATAGATGAGTGCCATTTATCTGTATGCCGAAGTTTTCGCGAAGTTACCATCTGAAAGCCTGAAGGCAATCGCGAATAATCCAGTATTTACAATTAAAGAGTAAACGTAGCATAATAGTGGTGTAAAACGATTTTGATTTTCACGTAATATATTTCTAATTTCACAAGTACCGATGGAAATCTAATACCTACAATATTTTCCTATATTTTTTTCTATTCGTTTCACGCTTATCAGTACTATAAATATAAATTCGTGATAAGTCCTTGAAGGAGATCCAGATCAATACCACCTGCCATCCGTATTCAAGAGAGATAGATCGCAGCCTTTAATGATGTTAACGTATATGACGTTCTTTCTATCTATCTGACTCTACCTCCTCCAAAGCATACGTATCACTATACCATATTTGACAAAATTTTCGTGGCTGGTGTTTACAGAGATAAAATACTAGAATGAGATTTTCACTCTGCAGCGGAGTGTGCGCTGATATGAAACTTCCTGGCAGATTAAAACTGTGTGACCGACCGAGACTCGAACTCGGGACCTTTGCCTTTCGCGGGCAAGTGCTCTACCATCTGAGCTACCGAAGCACGACTCACGCCCGGTACTCACAGCTTTACTTCTGCCAGTACCTCGTCTCCTACCTTCCAAACTTTACAGAAGCTCTCCTGCGAACCTTGCAGAACTAGCACTCCTGAAAGAAAGGAGTTCGAGTCTCAGTCGGGCACACAGTTTTAATCTGCCAGGAAGTTTCATATCAGCGCACACTCCGTTGCAGAGTGAAAATCTCATTCTGGAAACATCCCCCAGGCTGTGGCTAAGCCATGTCTCCGCAATATCCTTTCTTTCAGGAGTGCTAGTTCTGCAAGGTTCGCAGAAGAGCTTCTGTAATGTTTGGAAGGTAGGAGACGAGGTACTGGCAGAAGTAAAGCTGTGAGTACCGGGCGTGAGTCGTGCTTCGGTAGCTCAGATGGTAGAGCACTTTCCCGCGAAAGGCAAAGGTCCCGAGTTCGAGTCTCGGTCGGTCACACAGTTTTAATCTGCCAGGAAGTTTCATATCAGCGCACACTCCGCTGCAGAGTGAA
This sequence comes from Schistocerca serialis cubense, assembly GCF_023864345.2. Lineage (NCBI taxonomy): Eukaryota > Metazoa > Arthropoda > Insecta > Orthoptera > Acrididae > Schistocerca > Schistocerca serialis. The sequence goes on from NC_064645.1 coordinate 637,134,292, forward strand.
AATCTCATTCTGGAAACATCCCCCAGGCTGTGGCTAAGCCATGTCTCCGCAATATCCTTTCTTTCAGGAGTGCTAGTTCTGCAAGGTTCACAGGAGAGCTTCTGTAAAGTTTGGAAGGTAGGAGACGAGGTAATGGCAGAAGTAAAGCTGTGAGTACCGGGCGTGAGTCGTGCTTCGGTAGCTCAGATGGTAGAGCACTTGCCTGCGAAAGGCAAAGGTCCCGAGTTCGAGTCTCGGTCGGGCACACAGTTTTAATCTGCCAGGAAGTTTCATATCAGCGCACACTCCGCTGCAGAGTGAAAATCTCATTCTGGAAACATCCCCCAGGCTGTGGCTAAGCCATGTCTCCGCAATATCCTTTCTTTCAGGAGTGCTAGTTCTGCAAGGTTCGCAGAAGAGCTTCTGTAATGTTTGGAAGGTAGGAGACGAGGTACTGGCAGAAGTAAAGCTGTGAGTACCGGGCGTGAGTCGTGCTTCGGTAGCTCAGATGGTAGAGCACTTGCCCGCGAAAGGCAAAGGTCCCGAGTTCGAGTCTCGGTCGGTCACACAGTTTTAATCTGCCAGGAAGTTTCATATCAGCGCACACTCCGCTGCAGAGTGAAAATCTCATTCTGGAAACATCCCCCAGGCTGTGGCTAAGCCATGTCTCCGCAATATCCTTTCTTTCAGGAGTGCTAGTTCTGCAAGGTTCGCAGGAGAGCTTCTGTAATGTTTGGAAGGTAGGAGACGAGGTAATGGCAGAAGTAAAGCTGTGAGTACCGGGCGTGAGTCGTGCTTCGGTAGCTCAGATGGTAGAGCACTTGCCTGCGAAAGGCAAAGGTCCCGAGTTCGAGTCTCGGTCGGGCACACAGTTTTAATCTGCCAGGAAGTTTCATATCAGCGCACACTCCGCTGCAGAGTGAAAATCTCATTCTGGAAACATCCCCCAGGCTGTGGCTAAGCCATGTCTCCGCAATATCCTTTCTTTCAGGAGTGCTAGTTCTGCAAGGTTCGCAGAAGAGCTTCTGTAATGTTTGGAAGGTAGGAGACGAGGTACTGGCAGAAGTAAAGCTGTGAGTACCGGGCGTGAGTCGTGCTTCGGTAGCTCAGATGGTAGAGCACTTTCCCGCGAAAGGCAAAGGTCCCGAGTTCGAGTCTCGGTCGGTCACACAGTTTTAATCTGCCAGGAAGTTTCATATCAGCGCACACTCCGCTGCAGAGTGAAAATATCATTCTGGAAACATCCCCCAGGCTGTGGCTAAGCCATGCCTCCGCAATATCCTTTCTTTCAGGAGTGCTAGTTCTGCAAGGTTCGCAGGAGAGCTTCTGTAAAGTTTGGAAGGTAGGAGACGAGGTACTGGCAGAAGTAAAGCTGTGAGTACCGGGCGTGAGTCGTGCTTCGGTAGCTCAGATGGTAGAGCACTTGCCCGCGGAAGGCAAAGGTCCCGAGTTCGAGTCTCGGTCGGGCACACAGTTTTAATCTGCCAGGAAGTTTCAGATAAAATACTGCTTTAAAGTTATCTTGGTCGTCTTGGACTGTGAATTTATTTAATCGTAAAAACCATTAAATCAGTCTCTACCAGTTGGACACTTTCAGGTGAAGCAGTGACAAATTTCACAGACGTAGTGTCACGTTACGAAGTAAGTTCTTCCTCACGACAGTTATATTATAAGGTATTGCTCACATTAACATATTTACGATGACATTTCTGAAGATAACTTAGATGCTTATTGAAAGCAGTACATGTTTCAAAGTAGTAACTATAGACGTTATTACTGAAGTCTTTTATTTACTGTTAACGAAGCTAGCGAATGGCTCTAGAATCATCACACGTTATCATTAATTCAGATGACAAGAAACATTTTAGAAGAATAAAAAAGCCACAGTCTTTCTGACATTAAGTCCAAAACCAAAACCCATTTATGTACCTCTAACAGCATTCAGTATCCTATTATAAACTGTAAAGCCCCATCAGGCCTCACATATTGAACTAGTTGTTGTGACTACCAGACTCTCGAGAATCCAAGGCGAAATGGCTGCCGGAAAACTGTGAATAAAAAGGAAATGGTCATGGGAAGGACTGTAACAGCGTAGAGAACACGAAACAACTTTCGGTGAAGTTAATATCAAGGGTCGGAACATTGACGGTGCAGCAGAAATTCCACTGTTAAACGCAGAGGGAGAGAGCGGATAAGAAAGGGAACACTGAAGGGGTACAGGAGGCGGGGGACTTGGCTGATGGCGTGATGTGTCGGTTCGTTGACTCGGGGGAGGGACCACGCAGCCTAGTCATCGGTCCCGTAAGATTAGGGGAGGATGGGGAAGGAAGTCGACCGTGCCCTTTCAAAGGAACAATCTCAACATTTCCCTGAAGCGACTTAGGGAAATCACGGGAAACCTAAGTCAGAATGGTCGGTTTGAGTCGTCGTCCTCCCGAATGCGAATCCAGTGTGCTAACCACTGCGCCACCTGCCTCGGTGACGTGATAGAAGAAGAAATTGGAGTCCATATAGAAGATATATTGATTCCAGTATTACTGCGAATTTAAAAGAGCTCTGGAAAACTTGCATATATGGCAGAAGGAATGGATATGTTGCATCGGAATTTCTAAACGTATTGGGGGAAGTGGCAACAAACTAGAATAGATTAAACTGGCTACGTCCCATCAGACTTTCGGTAAAATATCATCCACGCAATTCGGCGAAAACGATCACACAAACAACTTAACAGCTCATGCATCCAAACTGATGACAAGAATAATATGTAACAGAACTGATAAGAAAACTGAGGATCCGATAGATGTCGATCAGTTTCGCTTTAGGAACGGTAAAAGGGCCAATTCAGCAGTTCTGACGCTGCGGGTGATAACGGAAACAAGAACGAAGAAAAATAGAAACAGTCTCCTAGGATTTGTCAACCTAGAACAAGCGTTCGACAATGTAAAATGGGACAAGTAGTTTGAAATTCTGAGACAAATAGCAGTAAGCTGTAGGGAAAGACGGGTAATGCACAATATGTACAAGAACCGAGATGGAACAATAAGACTGGATGACAAAAAAAATGGTTCAAATGGCTCTGAGCACTATGGGACTTAACTTCTAAGGTCATCAGTCCCCTAGAACTTAGAACTACTTAAACCTAACTAACCTAAGGACATCACACACATCCATGCCCGAGGCAGGATTCGAACCTGCGTCCGTAGCGGTCACGCGGTTCCAGACTGTAGCGCCTTTAACCGCTTGGCCACAACGGCCGGCTGGATGACAAAGAACGAAGTGCTCGGATTATAAAGGGTGTCTGAAAGATATGAAGTGTTTCGCCGCTATAGTTCTATCTGTAAGTCGAAGAAGCAATAACGAACATAAAAGAGAGATTCAAGAGTGGGATTGAAATTCAAGGTGAAAGGATACCAATGATAAGACTCACTGTTGACATTGCTACTCTCAATGAAAGAAACAAAGGAAAATAACTTTCCGTTTGAATAGACCTCGGAACGCTACCGATCGATCGCCGTGTTACCCTCTGCCTAGAGGCGTCACTGGATGCGGAGGGGTGTGGGACCAGCACCCCACTCTCTCTCAGCTGTTTTCTGCTTTCGTGGCCGGAATCATCAGTGAAAGTGAAGAATAATTGCAGGATCTGTTGCATGGACTGAACAGACCAATTAGTACAGATTATGGATACAGAATAAGCCGGGAAAGCACCATAGTAGTGAGGACCAGCAGAAATGAGAGCAGCGAGAAACTAAACATCAAATTTGGTGATGGTGAAGTTAACGAATTCTACTATGTTCTCAGTAAAATAACCCTTGACGGACGGAGGAAGGAGGTGTAAAGAAGGCTAGCTCTGGTATTAAACATAAGTACTGATTGGAGGAATAAATCTCTGAGAATGTACGTATGAAGCACAGTGTTGTACGGTAGTGAAATATGGACTGTGGGAAAACCAGAACAGAACAGAATCAAGGGCTTCAAGATGTGGTGCTACAAAAGAAGTAGATGGAATGGTAGGGTAAGGAATGAGGGTCTCCGCAGAACCGGTGAAGAAAGTAACATATGGAACATTCTTATTGAATGTTATGTGTCTTCTCGACATGAAAATTCACATTATCGACAAATACTTTCAACGTGACACCGATTTTTTGAGCCGCACGGGGTAGCGTGTTGACACGGTTCGTGCGGCTCCCCCGTGGGGGGTTCGAGTCCTCCCTCGGACATGGGTGTGTGTGTTGTCCTTAGCGTAAGTTAGTTTAAGTAGTGTGTAAGCTTAGGGACCGATGACATCAGCAGTTTGGTCCCATAAGACCTTACCACAAATACCCAAATTTAGAATTTTTTGGTAATTCTTCAGTACTAACAAATACCTTTGAACACAGTATCATATTTATGAAGTACAAGTGAACCTTAGTATCTTTGAGCATGACGCCATTTGACAAAATTCAGCTGAAGATCACCTATTTTTAGACGTGGAAACACTGTATTTCTTTGTACATGACGCCATTTTTACGCCAGTGAAGCAAATCTTAATCAGTTTGAAAGCTACTTTGTGATCCAGTGCCTTATTTTAATACTACATTGTGATGGCTAGAGAGGGGATTGGGTGGAGTAGGTGTGTGAGGGGCGGTGATGTGTGACCTGCCACATGACGATGGGGATAAGGGGGATGACATTGATAAGGATGGCATGGCTGGTGGCTTCATGCATGAGGGACATGTGACGGGCGCATGGATGTCGTTACAGACATTCAGCAGACAGTTGCCCACAGACGTGCTATTGTAATCACTGCGTATCCTAGCGTGTAGTAACTTTGAGACAACCTGACGTTTTTTTTGCATGACATCTTCGTGGTTTGCAACTCTAATGTCCTACAGCGTTACTGGATCAGCCCACTGTTCGGTGTCGCTCTGTCTCACCGGCGTGTGACACACTGACGCCTCGAGAGACGCTGGATCCCGAAGGCCGGAATCACGGCCACAATCCTACCCCAGAGCGACCGTTACATCGGCCTGAACTGCGACCCGCTCCGACATCCACGCTAATGGCGCATTAATAACTCGGCATCTGACCCGGAACGACGACACGCGTTTTAGCGACTCTGCGGAAAGCGGAAAACCGTGTAGAGTGTGAACCATGTACCGCGCGCCCACACAAGAGGCCGAAAATGTGTGAAACAGGAATGTGACTACTTGCACAGAAAGTAAGAAGGCGCTAAGAATTCTAAAAATGCTTTGAAGAACATAATGAAAACATCTTTATCTGATATTCTCATTTAAAGTATCATTAGAAGAAACAGGTACAACGTTTTTGAGTATTTATCATTTATCACGTGTATACACAGTGGTATATAAATTTACAACTGGAATAGGTTAGCTCATACAAATACCTGAGTCTGTGAAAGACTGCGGGGGCGTGGGAAAAAATGATCACAAAGGACTCAGTTCACAAAGGCCTCAGCCGTGAGGAAGAAACCTGACAGAATTTGGTGCCTTATTAGGACACTGGAATAATGCAATCAGCCAATAAAACAGATCAGATTTTTGTCGGGCCTTCAGCCGGATCCAACTGTCATCAGTAGACAATATTTCCGCGGTCCACCTGGCCGCATCATCAGGTCAGAAGTGGGGGAGATGGTTCAACTCAGCAGTAAATTCGATGAACTTAGTAAGAAGAAAGGGAACCGGCAGAGTGCCCTCGCCTTTCTACTGAGATGCCACAACGAATGTACTACACCAAAATTTGCAAGATCTGTCCTGACATTAATACGAGAACGATCAATAGTATTAACAGATGGGCTAGTTTTGTCTTAGAGAACGCATCCGTTTTACTCGCAGACGATTGTATATTATACCCAAGATTTATTTTATGTTAACGTAGAGTTTTTATTACTGCTGTCTACAATGTCTTTGAAGTGGATCGAATTTTCTTCCGAGGCATTATCACACCGGGTGCGTAGTAGTGCCGCTAATAGGCAGTTCTCTAACTTTTAACGTCTTGGTCGTCAACCATTGATAGCCGGAAATGATATTTGCCCACGGATTGTGACAAATCTCACAAGGAAAGATCTGGATGATGTCACGGTTTCGGTGCTGGAGGAAGGTTTGAAATTTTCACCCACGCCTAAAAGTGTTCCACCATAGAATTCATTTCTTCTGTTGAACAAGCAGTGTCTTGTCATCCGGGAAATTGGAGGGAACCATCCCACAAGAGTTTCATCACCTTTTGCGTCGCGCTACGCCTCCACAGAGTAACATTTCCTCGGATGAACGGGCAGCTTTTCGGTCTATTGTAGAGGACCCGGAATTATTAAGTTCATAGCAGACAAATTCAACTCTACGCTTTTAACCTCCAAGGCCGATTGTGTGAATAAAATGTATGTTTTACTTAAGGACCCGTCGTACCGTATATTACAGAAGGATCACATGGATTGCATAAAACGGACAACGACTTCACTTGCGAAGAAGAGTTCATTACCTGAGGACACCATTAAAAACTTCGTATTGGTGCCACCATTCCGCGTAGATTATACAGATTTCCGAAGGTCCATGAAGATGGGGTGCCGTTGAGCCCTATTATTAGTAATTTAGGTGCGCCGATTTACACATTGGTAAAATAGCAACGGTAGTCACCCCTCATGTGGGTAATGTTAACATCATATTTTCATTTCCATGGATTTTATTCATAGTATAAAATTGCTTTGTCTTGGTCCCTCTGATTTACTTGCCAGTTTCTAAGTGGTGTCTCTTTCTACTACTCGGGTGTCTCTTGAAGAGTCACTGATTTTCATCAGTGAAAAACTAGATACGGAAATGACGAAGCTCTGCCATCATGTAATGACGTCCAATTATTTACTATCCAATAACAAATATTTTGAACAGGCTGACGGTTTGGGTATGAGAATTCCTTTATCCTCCATGGTAGCTAATGTTTTTATGGAGGACGTTGAGGATATGGCCCTGAAAATATATTTTTTGAAGCCTAATTGTTTTTTAAGGTATGATGACGATATGTTCCTGTTTGTCCACATGGCCTTTGGACCGGTTACTAGTCCATTTCTATTGTCTTCATCGTAACATCAAATTAGTGACGGAAACGATGACGTAACTCTTGGACACAGAGCTTATATGAAATCGATACATGCTGGCAGGTATTTACATGCTACCAATTGTCATCCACCGTTTCAAAGTACAGGAGTGCTACGGACCTTTGTCAAAAGAGCACATGCTATCTCCGATGCTGAGAATTTACGACAACTTCTTAAGGACGTGTTTAGTAATGGACAGACAGATTCGATATGCTTTTCAGTTTTGACCGCTACCTGAACAAGCTGAAGACACTTTTAGTTCTGCGGCTTTTCTTTCATATGCTGCGGTCATGTCTGCCAAGATACGTAGGGTTTTGAAGGAACATGAAAACAGAAGTGTATTCCGCCCGCCAGCTAAGATTAGAGCACTTCTGGGCTCTAGCACGACTTAGGTTTGAGGAAGTCTGATGTTTACAAAATACCATATGAATGCGGTAAAATATATATTGGTCACACTATTCTTACCGTGAATGACGGGTGTATTTAGCATCATCGCCATAAGCGATTATTACAACCTGACAAATCTGCTATCCAATGGGACACAAGTGGTTGCAAACCACTCGCACTAATGGAATTTTTTGAAACGCACCTGTCGAAATCAGACTAACAGGCAATATCATAAACTGTGGCAATTAGTACCCGCCAATTAAAACTTGGAATCCTGTTTTATCGAACATGAAGAAACAACGGCATCTGAATAGGCCGGCTGTGGGTAATAACCTTTAAAGATAGCCGGCCAGAGTGGCCGAGTGGTTCTAGGCGCTTCAGTCTGGAACCGCGCGACCGCTACGCTCGCAGGTTCGAATCCTGCCTCGGGCATGGATGTGTGTGATGTCCTTAGGTTAGTTAGGTTTAAGTAGTTCTAAGTTCTAGGGGACTGATGACCTCAGATATTAAGTCCCATAGTGCTCAGAGCCAAGGCTTTAAAGATATACCTTTTATCGACAGTATACCACTAAAACACGCAGCAAAGAGAATTGATCTATTTGTGCAAAATCATCTTTGGAACATACATTTCATAAATGAAATACAAGTAATTGTTTTTCTTTTTAAAAAATCCATAATCATCAACTTAATTACATGAAAGGTTTATATATGTTGACGCTTATACATTTTCGCATAGGAATGCGGTAGTGGATTTCTGCGTTTTGCTTCAATTTTGAATCGGTCATTACATTCGATCCAAGATCAGTTAGTACATTTATCTCACCATAACCAGTTTTATTACAAAACGCGCCGAGATCTGTGACTGGTAATGAATGTATTAGTAGCTCCGGGACAGTAGACAGACGAATTATCCTGACGCCTTCACATTGTGGCCACACCATCCCGTACTTGCATGTGAACTCCATTTAATTGCTTTGGTATTCAAGCTTTGTTCTGCAACAGTGAAACTTAATTCAGTTAGGAACTATCATCTTTCTCACAATGGATGAGAAGAAACCATAGCCACTTCTTAGGGTCCCATTAAGTGATCATTCTTAGATACTAACTGTATTTTTTTGTGTACTTATATGCCTGTGATTTCTATATCATTTGATTTGCATGTGTTTAGTTAATAATTCTCATGGCTGTACTGAAATCAACTATCATTTCAGGAACAAAGGAACCGCATTTACTACTCTGCCCTCAATCATATTTTTGGGGGAGCCTAATCAATGAATTCATTAATTATGTAAAGGTGTCAGCTCAGGAAGTGTTTAGTAACTACCAAATAGATTCTTTTTTGCGTTACAGATTTCCACTGCGTAACAGATATAGTAGTGAAAGCTGTTTGATTTGGTGTGCACCAAGGTTACATTCTGGTACAGCTCTTTATAGCATCAGCTAGCATATTTTCAATTCACCATCGTGGCCTCCTTCATTTTTCAAAGGTTTCATCTGTGAATGGAACCGAAACTTGCGAAAAGTTGTGGCTCCGCCTGATCCTTTTCTAAGATTCCCTCACAAAAAGCTCAGATCATCAGATGAAATGTTAGAGACCCCTTAAAAGAGCCTTGGAGAGCTCTAGGTGGAGCTGTACTGGTACAAGCGGTCATACGACCTTCCAGCACTAAACTAATGTGTATGTGACAGGCGAGTGTATCGAAGGAGTGCAACGCCACGGCGCCACGTGCAGACGTGACAGAATGGCAGAAAAGGGCTACACTGTTTGGACGCTCCCATGACCACACCATGAGCGAATTTCCATGATTTGTACGTGTATCTACGCGCACTGCCCAATGTTTCTACAATGAATGATGTTCCACATACAGCTACCTAACACAGCATAAGAACAGTTGTTGTCTTAAGACAGATAGGGACAGTGACCAAACAGGAGTATCGCGACTTGTCAATAACAGTTGGTTTGGAACTCAAGTGAAACAGCTGCTGTCAGTGAATGTAGGTCCATTTCTTAGAGTTTCAGATCTAACACTGCATACGGAACACTCCATGCAGTTTTCATATGGAGTAGGATATCACGTGTAAGGTTATTCCTCTCAGCTGCACTTAAAGGTGCACGTTTTCAACTTGCAAAATACCGTCAAACTCGACACTATCTGGCTGGAGACGAGCTGTGTGGTCTGACGACTAGCGACTTCACCACTTTTCAACAAATGAAAGCCGTCACTTGTACCGCACTCCCAGTGCAGTGTTTAGCCTGGAATATTTTGGGGTGTAGTTGAGGCTACAGGTGGTTCTGGGATGTTTTGGTGATACTGACAACACAAATACTTCGGCCCATTTATTTAGGACTTTGACCGGGATGTACACTGCCCATTCACATTAATGTGACAATCGGTCACATGCCTGAATAACCACATTCCGCAGCACGGACGGGTGAGAGGCGTACAGAAAGAGTATCACTGAGGTTCTGGAGAGTATCTACAGGTATGTGAACTCATTCCGACTCCAGTGCTGTGGCCGGCTGCGCTAGGCTACTCGGTTGATGGTCCATGGTGCGTACAGCCCAATCGAGGTGGCACCACAGATTCTCGATTGGGTTTTAATCTTGGACGTTTGGTGACGAGAGGAGTACGGTAAATTCATCCTGGTACACTTCGAGCCACACACGTACACTGCGAGCTGTGTGACGCATTGCATTGTCCTGCTGGTAGATGCCATTGTGCTGACGAAAAACAAATTGCATTTAGGGGTGGACATGGTCGCCAACGATAGATTCATATGTACGTTTATCCATTGTGCCTTCCAAAATGAGATCACCCATGAAATGCCACGAAAACATTCCCCAGACCATAACACATGCAGGATATTTTCTGTTAGATGTCTCACGCTAATTGCCATCACTCCGGTGGTACATAAAAAGTGATTCATCGGAAAAGACAAACTGTAGCCAATCAGTGGCGTCCAGTTGCGGATTGGTGTTCAAATTCCAGCCTCCATCACCTATGAGCAGCAGTCAGTATGGGTGCACCAAACAGGCGCCACCTGTGGACGCCCAGACACAGCAACGTTCGCACGGTCGTTGAGGATACCTTGTTGGTAGTCTCTTGGTACACCTGGGCGGTCAGTTGCTCATCTCCGCCCCCGATTTTCACCCCTGTCTTCTACGATCCGAAGTTCACCACAGTTCCATCGGCTCCAGTTTTAGATGGCACCACTTTGCCATGCACTGTAAAATTTAACCTCTTCGGTAAGCGAATAGCTTAGAAAGTTAGCCGTTCAAGAAATGCTTCCACCCTTGTCCCAAAAGCACTTTGGGTGCCACATAAATCGCTTCCTTTTCGCATTACGACAACGACTGCACTGTTTCTGTGTCCCCCCTGCCTCCACGACACGCTTTATATGCACTCCACTACTTGTCCTGCAACCTGCTGTCTACGTAGTCGTTGCATGTTGACGTCAACTGTAGGTGGTGGCCCCATTACAGTGACTGGACCATGTATGCGTAAGTTGCTTGGTGACCAGGTATCGCCCATTCATCTACATCTTCACATGACGAGTACACCATGGAGACTCCTGTCTTACAAGATGATAACAAACGGTTTTACAGGGCCGCATTTAACTGTTCCTGGTTTGAAGAACACTCACTATCAAACAACAACGGCTAGTCGAACAACTTGATCTGAATCTCAGTGTAGATGCCTGGGATTTGTTTCGAGCAGCGGATGAAACGTAGCAATAACACTACGTAAAATCTGGTAGCGCTGAGGGATCTAATCATCAACGAACGGCTTCAGCTATGTATAGCAAACCTGACGGAACTTGTGGACTTCGTCGTAGTCGAACTGTGGTCCTTATCAAGACTAGAGGTGACAATATACGGTATTAGTGTGTTCTGTCCTTTTGTTCTGCTTGCTCCCCATGTCCTTTGCAACTTTCGCCAATCAGCAACATTATTGCTATCATCGACACTACTATTAGGCAACTCCTTTAACCATTATTTCTTTAAACAGCAACCGTTGTTTGAAATTTTGCAGTGGTTTTGCGTAACAATGAACAAATAATACATCTTTTTTCTTACATAATGAGTTTTCCAATATTTTGCGGTAAATGTACATTGTAAAACACGCTGTTCCATCGCCAGCGGCAGCATTGGTACTGAAGACACCGCAGTACCACGTGAGCCCGTCTTGTCATAGACCATGTTGCGGAGGTGATCTGCTCATCCTTTGCGACCTACTGCATCCTGTGTCACAATTTTTGAAATGCGTGCGGTAAAGGCTATCTAATATCCATCACACAGCCCTCTGCTGGCTGCAAGTTAATTAACTTTGTACCGGGGATGACCGCTCACGAAATTATCGTTAAATTGCCTGTGGTGGCGATCCGATGTCATTCTGACCTCCATAAACATAGATCAATTTCCGTTCTCACGTACACGAAAGTAACCGGTAACTGGCTCTTAATGTCAACATGGCGTATTCAGGTTTCAACCATTTCTCCTCCTAATAAATCCTTGTCAATCGACAATCAAACTTGTCTAAACATTCCGAATACGCTTACTCTGTGTACTATGTGGCATAATTCTGTACTACCGCCGAGTAAATGTCTGTATGTCTAGTACTGACCGGAGTTCTCATAATTTGCAGATTATTGCTAAGATCATCTCGACTACATCTACTGCCCAAAATACTTCAACTTACGGTAGATTAATTAATGATCTGTCGACGTCATTGTTGATCCTTGTCATTTTTGACCACAGTAATGAGATTAAATGTATTTCAACTGTCCCTAGTTACCTACCAACTGCAAACGTACTAACAAGGGGTACGTATAACGTTAAAATGCTTAAAATAAATAAGCAGAGCAGACTGTAGTTATAATTTTCTGCCTGTTACGCTATTCAAAATTACTTTCACTTAATGTTACAAGTGATTGTTCCTGGTGGTACAACACATTTTGGAAATTTATTAGCTTTGTCACTTTTAATGTTTTGAAATGTCGACAATTTCAGACACTTCTTCGCAAGCTGTCCAGCAACTTGAGTCCAATTTAGCCTGATAAAATACATACATTATCAGAATACGGAAATTTATTCTTATTTTCTAGTACTGCGAAATTAATAAAAGACATTTCTGCAATGTGGTGCATCAGAACTAAATCACATTAGGACACGTTGTAGAAAAGACCTGAAGATGGTCATTACTGACTGAAGCTGGTCATCGTCGAAGGACTTAATATTGTTATCAAAGACTGGAATAAAAAACATTTGTCAGAAACAATAAAATGGCAATTTCAATCAAATAAAGTGTTAACAAATGTAATTAAATATACCGCGATGTGTACTTCTGCAAGCGAACGTAGTGAAAGTACTTGAAAGCTGCCTGGTTTTATTTAAATAACAAATACTCGCTGCAAATCAATATTGTTAGTTTATAGCTCGTAAGTACTGAGAAAAAGAAATTGTAATTTCCTGACCGCTATTCTTAAACAAGAACACTTTTAAGAAAATCGGTTTTGTCTGCAATTCACTTCAATACGAGAAAAATATACCTTCACATAAATCAGTATTAGATATGACTCAGTTTATTCATAAAACAAAACTAAATACAACAGCCTGCTGCCGGCCGCGGTGGTCTCGCGGTTCTAGGCGCGCAGTCCGGAACCGTGTGACTGCTACGGTCGCAGGTTCGAATCCTGCCTCGGGCATGGATGTGTGTGATGTCCTTAGGTTAGTTAGGTTTAAGTAGTTCTAAGTTCTAGGGGACTGATGACCACAGCTGTTAAGTCCCATAGTGCTCAGAGCCATTTGAACCATTTTTTGAAAAGCCTGCAGGATATTGTTCAGTGCCAAGCATATCCTTGAAGATCCTTCATATTTCCAAACAAAATTTTCAAACTACATTTCCAGTAATACTGGAAGTTTGTCTCATTTACGTTACTGTCTAACGTTTCCTCTACAAAAAAAAAAAAGGCTGTCGATATATGCGCCTACTAAAAACGAACCATAATGAGGTTTGAAATTGTGAATGTCCAACATCACGCAGGGAGTCATATTCCAAGCTGGAGAAATGTTCAGAGACGAACATGTTGAAATTCCACTGGTAAAAGTGATCGCATATTTTCAGACCGGCAGGGCTTTTCTAACATCAAAAATTACGTCTTAAAATGCATAATTTTTAATCTTTATTTGGTTCTTTATATCAGCCTTTCTTCTACTCGTAGCAATTCACTCGATTTATAATCCAGTTAAAGATGTCGTCCCTGTAGCACATCAGACACACCACTCCGCTTGTTAGCTGACACAACCTCTTATACGAACCGACTTATTTCGATTTTCCGGTGTGCTTTTTACTCTAAACTAGCTGATTGCCCGCAGTCACCCGGATATATTCTGCTAACACTCATTGGATCTCGACCTACGCGAGCAGCAATGACGTGATACGATAAACCGCAATCGCGATAGGCTACAATCCGACCTTTATCAAAGTCGGAAACGTGATGGTACGCATTTCTCCTCCTTACTCGTGGCATCACAACAACGTTTCACCAGGCATCGCCGGTCAGCTGCTGTTTGTGTATGAGAAAGCGGTTGGAAACTTTCTTCATGTCAGCACGTTGTAGGTGTCGCCACCGGCGTCAACCTTGTGTGGATGCTCTGAAAAGCTAATCATTTGCATATCCCAGCATCTTCTTCCTGTCGGTTAAATTACGCGTCTGTAGCACGTCAGTTTCATGGTGTAGCAATTTTAAAACCCGTAGTGCAAATTATGACCTCACACACCAACACTAGTAATGTAAGTATAATGGAGCAGAAATTTGCTTTGATTATCTGTTCTGATATTTGTTAACTCTCTGCAATAGCGTCATCGTAGTTAAATATTGGATAACTTGTTTGTAAATCACTCTGCAATATTTTCTTGTCATTTGAAGTGTACGCAACAGCGTATTTGCTGTTAAATAACTCGTTACAATATAAGCTTGTACTCGGTGGTGCATGTAAAAGTGCCCTGTACGAGTGGGTACTATTGGACGCGAGTGTATGCATATAATTACACCCTGTGATGTGCACACCACATGACCCTCACCTGTCCAGGTCGTGGTGCGGGCTGTGTCTGGGTGAGTGGAGCAGTGCAAACGGGACGATGGTACTCACAGTGGATCGGCGGGTGTTCGTTGTGGTAAGATGCGTGACAACAGAGTCGTGGAAACGCTGTGGTCAGTTGTTTGATGAGAAGTTTAATGTTGTCAAAGTTCCAGCAAAGAGGTGCCACGCAACGCTTGGTCTGAAAATGGCGTCGCACAGATCTGCTTAGAACAAGTCAAAAACACTGCCAAACGTGATCGTACTCTAGAAAATGTGGCTTCAGTTCACCAGAAAGCGCTGCAAAGAACTGCCAAATCAACCTGACGCCTGTCTCAAGCGACTGGCATATTACGTCAATCATACGGACGAATACTTCCCATGGGCCTGCAAATGCACCCCTATCGAGTGTCTGTTGTTCACTTGTTTGTCCGTTAAAATCAGGAGCTGCTCTTCAGCGCCTCCAATTTTGTGAGTACCTGTTCACTGAGATAACAATGAATGGTTTGGACATGGATTTGTTCTTTATGTCTGCTGAAATATGATTTTACCTTAGTGGCTATGTCATCTCACAAGATCACAGGTTCTGGCCACTGGAAAATCCTCAAAACTCTCATGAAACGCCAGAAGATTGGGATTAGGTGTGTAGTGTCTGCACACCGCATTATTGGTCCCATCTTCTTTCATCAAATGCTGACTTCCGCGATTGTCAACATTTTGAAACCATTTGTGGAACCGTTAACCGTTGGGGAAAAGACCTACAGTAACTTCCAACAGGGCGTATCAACTGTCCATGCAGCTGACCAAACCTTGGAGCATATATACACAATCTTGACGCCTAACAGAGTTGTTAGGAGAAGTCTGTCTGGTCGCGGTCCTATCTGCATCTCGTCGACAACTGCCGATACTTCAATAGGAGCACATCCTGACATTTTCAAGGCTTTGAAAATGGCTGGGTGTGTTCCTGTCGAAATACCGGCAATTGTCGATGATGCCATCCGACTGCATTCCCGAAGTTATTTGAATATCGTATATGCCAGGAGAAACTCAGACTACACACCTTATTTCTACTTAAATGGATATGGCAGTCATCCGTATATTGTGACAACACTCCATGCAAGGCTGCAGTTACCACGATGATCCATACAAGTTGTCGGGGTTGAGAAGTACTGTTCTCTTGGCAGTGTTACCTTGCATTTTTATAGACATCGGGGCCGTGGGGGTACACACATCACAGCATACTCAAAATATTGTAATTGGGTTAGCATTCTCATAGTTGTATATTTTCTATAAGCAAGAAACGTTTCTAAATCAGTATGGGATTTCCATGTATTAGAAGAACGCAGTAATAAGAGAGCATTTGTTAGTGTTCGAAGGTAGTGGCAGGCTTCTCAGCTATCCACTTCATAGCTGTCATTTTGGACGGATACTAGCTATAGAGCCAAAATTGGGAAACTTGTTTTTATTATTTATAATTACTATGTCTGGCAAAAGCACCATCTTCCCAGATGTTTTCACTTATATGCTGCTGTTTGTCGAGGCTCTGTCCATATTCTTCTGTGATTATACCGAAATGACTACAAGTTCGATAGCGATAATCTACATCTTCCTCACGCCTTCGTCACTGCTGCTGGCATTTGGTTCTTGGCAGCTAAGCTGCAGAGATGTGTTGTAGCTGTGCATTATTTAATCACCCAAATGTACTTTTCTTGATGCAATGTGAAACTGTCTGTCATTCAAATTGGACTACCTAGAACAATATGTAGCAGCAATGTGATTATACAGTCGCAAAATACCAACATTTACTTCTCGTATTCGATGTAATCTGTAGTTATTTATCACTTACGCAACAGGTTTCTGATTTTGGTGTTGTGTAACGTAAACGAAACGGTATTTTCTCGATGGTTTCAAACGCTCACAATGTTGGATTAATAGATGTGGGTTATAATTATCATAGGACCTGTGTCATCGTTCTTTGATGGAAACCCATTTTGTTGTTGGGATGGGAAGCCAGTCCAGTATTTACTAATGTATATTTCTGAACTAGTATCAAATGAATGCTAGCGCAACCTTATTGCCGATTCTTTTGTTATTTCATGTTGGTCCTTAAGTCTTGGTCGCTGTGGTCCCTTGATCATGATTCCTACATTTTTACAACACACATGCTCCGCAAATCACTGCATGGTGTCAGGTGGAAGTTACGTTCTGCCACTTGCTAACCTGGATCGAGATTTTGGAGACGGGTAGCAAGGCCATGTTTCACATTTGTGTATGTCCTCCAGCTATAAGACTGAACGGTGAAAGAGACTGGTGGTCACTAAATCTGCATGCGTCTTACAGATTCCTTACGTTATTAGAACACATATACTCTGTATCCACCGTATCTTACCTTCCGCCACTCCCAAAACAGATCGAAAGATTAGTGTCTTTTACTTTGTACAATGTGTCTAGTCAGCTGTGAATGTCAATTCTATAAATTTCTGAGAAAAGAACAGCACTTTCTTTACTGCGATCACGAAGCATCGCCATAATACTTGCGTGTTGATGAGGCTTATTGGTAACAAGTCTAGTATTAGGAGACTGATTTACAGAAAGCCGTCAACAATGTTAGCCATTAGTGTCTAAGGAATGTATTACAATATTTTCAGCCGGCCGCAGTGGCAGAGCGGTTCTAAGCGTTTCAGTCTGGAACCGCACGACCGCTACGGTCACAGGTTCGAATCCTGCCTCGGGCATGGATGTGTGTGATTTCGTTCTGTTTAAGTAGTTATAAGTTCTAGGGGACTGATGACCTCAGATGTTAAGTCCCATAGTGCTCAGAGCCATTTGAACCAGTATTTTCAAATTTCCACAGCCAACAGATGTTTTTTCCTGCTATGAAATTGCAACCAAGAACCAGCGGCCTTACAAACTGCAACATAACCTAAAGTTTACATCCAGCGACATAACCACCGAGGAAATAAACGTTTTCAGACCTCTTCGCATGGTTTTCCGAGAACTGGAGAGAGATGATACAAATAATATTAGAGTGTGTTTGATACAGTTTTACCGCAGTAATATTTCGTCAGTTTCGCCTTATAGCGTCCTCACCTTCCCCCTATGAGTGAAGTATGACAGTAGGTAAGTGCGAGCGTTACTAGCAAGTCTAACCGTTTGGCGTGCACAGAGAGCGTATAGAATGTGGATTGGAGATTCTTCTGTGAGTTACCGTTCCATCGTGGCCAGCACTAACAGGCAGTCGATGAGAGCACGGTGGCTGCGATCTGAATACCATCGATTGCTTAGGAAGGTGTACTGGTAGCGACAGAGCATTAACATATACATGTGACATAGATCTTGGTCATTCCATATATATATATATATATATATATATATATATATATATATATATATATATATATATGTGACCGTGACGGTGAACGCACCTTGTGGCCACAGGAATATTCATTGTCCTTGAGGCGGCAGGAATTGAGAAGAGATGGCGATTACTTTGTATTTACCAGGTATGTATAGTATCTTTTTTCCCACAGTCAATGTGCATGTGTTGTCTATACGGAAATATTTCGCCAGCTAAACGGTTCGTAATGAGCCATTCGTCTTCTGAGATAGGTAGCTGGAAGCTCGCTGTACAGGAGATTTTGTGAGCACTGTGTGCCGTGATGGCTTATCGACAGACGGCACACCGGCGCTGCATATCTCTACGGCAGCATTTATCACGGAGCGGAGAAGGTGCTCGGTCCTCAGAGAGTACACGATTGTCATGTACAAATAGTTTATTTTTGTTGTGATATGGGTCTTATCTCTCTTGTGGGTGCTTCGGACAAGTTTATACCTGAGATTTTTCTGTAATTATTTACGAGTTTTATAACGATGTCACACACAAATAACGACTGGTTTATTTATTTAAAATACTGTGTTACAGTAGGTTAATTGTCTTCCTTTTTAATCTGTTTAGGAGCACTACCTGACCTAGGTTGATGTCGCTCACACAGTTTAGTTAGTATTAAAAACAGAATGGCCGGCGAAGCTTTTTTCTTGTTGGTACAAAGAGTAAGGAAGCAGGGGTGGCAAAGCCGCCGACATATTTTCGAAGGTGTGTCGGGACCAAAATATATCGGTGGGCAGGATGGCTTTACATCAATGCCTCCTTCTGTATTAGTGTCTTTTCTGGTAGCAACGAGGTCAATCGTAACGGGCACGATTACACACATATAGTTGAAATATTGTAAATATCTGGGGTAGCAAGCCTGGAGCAATGTGTTCGATGACAGGCGTTGGCCCTTGAAGTATTGCTTAGCAAACAGGCAACTCGTCGGTGACGTCATTATTTCTAGCAGCCTCACTCGTTTTAACACATACATTATGACATCACACACGTAGACTAGTAATGTAGGGATGGTGTAACAAGAGTTTGTTTATCTATCGCATTTTGGTATTTGTTTATCCTTAAGGTCTCTGCAACAGCGTATTTGTTCATAAATATTACGTAATCTCCCTATACATAAAGAAATGTTCAGACTGACTGACGGATTCACCATCACCCAGTGCCAACCACTAGGGATAAAGACATGAAATATGAAGAGCATGTTGATCTTACACTTTAAGCGCCGTTTAAGAAGTGGTTTTTCGAAATTCCACCTTAAGGGAATGAAATAGATGGTGAAATGTTTTTGGCAATATGTTTCTATTAAGGCAATTTCGAAGGTAGATCAACGAAAATTGGTATTTGGTTTCTTCGCCAGAAATAAAGAAACTTCTCTTCAACATTTCTGGAAATTTACCCCTATGAGGGCGATTTTCTTTTTTCACTTATAAAATGTATCTTACTGAATAACTACTAACCAATTTTTAAAGCTTCATCTATAAAAAATGTATGTTCTATTATGTTTGGAAATTCAACTCATAAGTGGGCGAAACAAGGGATGAAAACTATTATAAAAATATTCTATTACATCAAAATATTTTTAAGTCTAAATCTATGAAAATTGGATTACAGAAAAGTAAAATAAAAAGTTGTGAAGACCACACAGTCTACACGTGCAAAGAAGTGGGTGCTAAGCTAGTTAGTTTATAAAATACTCCGTCATATTTATTATGATCTAATGTCTGAGTAAAAGCTTTCTTTTTAATAATTCGTTGCAATAATTTGCAATTAGAGCGCATAGATCATAGAAAGTCATAAAAATGTGGAAAAATACGGAAAAGATCATAAAATTGCGGAAAATATGGACAATACATAATATGCGGAAAAAAATGGAAAATGCAAGTACTTGACATGTCTGCGTGTGGGTGATGGTGTGTCCCCACCAACACCTCGAATGACTAAATTCATGTAATTGTACTGATATTAAATTTAATTTAATGTTAACAAATATCTACACGCTGACTGTCTCCTTAAATATCGAATGATGTATTTTACATAGTTATAATAGGGCAGGGGAGGGTGTGTGGGTATGATTTGTAACCTGACACTTAAGGTCAATGGCTCTCAGAACTGGCAGTGTCTCCGTTGCTCAGCCAGGCATGGCAGTGCAGGAGACGGGATGGTGTGGAGGATAAGGGACATGTTACTCATCATGAGGGCTATGCAATATGCCCAATTGCCTCAGTTGTAAACTGTCCCGGGAAGTCCTACGTTGGCTGGCCTCGAAGGGAGATGACCATGAATATACCATATACAAGTGAATTGGTAGGATGGGAAATCTGGGTGACTGTTGAATATAGCTCCCCTAATTTCTAACTTGACACCGGAAGTGGCATCATCAGACTAGTTATAATCTGTTCTTTGCACATACCAACAGTTCTCCATGTGGATGGTCAGGTCTGGTGGAGGTAGGAGGGAGGGACTGCACTTGAACTCGCCCAGCTGCCGTGGGATATACTCTCGCAAAGTCATTTGTATCTAGAATCAGAAGGCCAAGTGTATAATGAAACCTAAGTCGTCAACAAATGCATGAATAGGACAGGTATTCCCCTGGGGGAACTTAAATACAACTCACACAGTTGCCTCACAATACGCCCTCTCAAGATAATTTGTATCTAGAATCTTAAGGGCAAGCGTAACCTGACACCAGCAGTCCATATGCAGAACTTGCGTTGGAGGGGTGTTCCCCTGGCTTACCTTGAATATAAGCAGCCGTATTGCGTAACACCAGAAGTGACATCATCAAGGTCATTTGTATATAGAACCTTTGCCGCAGTCCTACTGTCATCGTAGCAAGACTGAATACCGTAACATCCAAAATCACAGAAAATAAATGCATGATACATTTAATTGAAAAAAAACAGATAAAATTAGCATAGTGCCTTCCTAAGAGGCATCTTCCACTTTTTCCGGACTGACTGTGTAATTGTAGACCAGATTTAGCTTCAATTCAAAGAAATAGTAATGATAGCAGATTAGAGATGCATAACAAACAAGTTAGTAACAGATGGTCTGGTTTCCCATGATACAAAAACAGGTCAGAACACTTGCGGAAGCAACGAAATCCCATCTCCTGGGCTAGCAGTTTTACGAAAGTTTGAAATTTATCATGACTTCATTGCGAGATACCTTTAATAGTCACCACAATATGTCTCTAAATCTGGCAGAAAATGCAAAGAGTTCCTTGTCATGCGTAAAGTACACAGAGGCAATTCCTTCGTTGTGCGATAGTAATGGTAGCGTTACTTATGACAGTGGGACTAAAGCGATTTTCCGAAATTCCTTCATCAAAAAGCACGAAGTAAATGTTCCAGAACCTGAGTCGACAACAGCTGCCAACATGAGTAGCTCGAAGCAGATATCCTCAGCGTAGAGAAGCAACATAGATCACTTCATGAAGGGAAGTCCTCTGCACTAGAGTGTACACCAATTAGGTTCCTTGCAGAGTATATTCATGCAACAACTCAGTACCTACCAATCACATAAAACTGCTCGCTCGACGGAAGGTCCGTGCCTAAAGACTCGAAAATCACACAGTTCACACTAATACTCAAGAAAGGAAATAGGGATCTTCTACTGATTAAAGACCCATAACAATAACGGTGGTTTACAGTCGCTGTTTGGAACACACACTATGTTCGAACATACTAATTACCTCAAGGAAAGATTTATTGAAAAGTAGGCATCATGGATTCAGCAAATAACTTTGTTGTGAAACACAACTAGGTCTTTGTTCACATGAATAATGAATTACTTCGACAGGGAATCTCAAATTAATTTCATATCTTTAAGTTTTTGGCGGGGTTTTTGCCACCATTCCTCACAATCGATCTCTAAACAGACAGTATGCCTGTAGACGCTCTTCCCTTCAAGATCAGCATAAATTGTTTGACAGTCAGTCTGAACAGATCTCCTAGATTGTTTGCAAATGATGCTGTCACTTATCGTCTTATAAAGACATCACATGATCAAAACAAAATACCAACTCATTTAGGCGAGATATCTGTATGGCGCTAAAAGTGGCGATTGACTTTAAATAATGAAAATTGTGTGTTTATTCACATGAATACTAAGTGTAAACCATAGAATTACGGCTGATTTGCAAATCACACATGTATAAAGACAGTCAATTCAACTAAATAACAATTACAAAAAACTTAAATTTAAGCGATCACATTGAAAATGTTGTGGGAAAGGGAACGGAAAACTGCCTATTATTCTTAAAACACTTAGAAGACCCAATGGATCTACGCAAGGAATCTGCCTATGAAAACACTACGCTCCTCTATCCACTTATGGAATATTGCTGGGCGGTGTGGGATCCGCATCAGATAGGATTGCGGAGAGGACATCGAAAATGGTCAAACAAGGGCAGCTCTATCGCGGGATAGGGGAGAGATCGTCACGGAAAAGATACTATAGTAGTGTATGACATAAATTTCAACTGAATACGTCGAACCTTTGGTAAGAAAGAGTGGTCTTCGCAGCAAGACACACAGACATTCGGGTAACAAATGATAAAAAATTTCCTTCGTGTGATACAGTTCTAAATTCACAGTTTTAGGATATTTTCTTTTAATTTTAGTGTGTAATCATCGTTTTTAGTAAATTTCATTATTCAAAATCAACGGGAAGTACCCTGTAAGTTAAAAAAAGGCGTCATTTGTGGTGGTAGTATCTTTTCACGAAATTTCAGTCACGAACTTTCTCCCCAGGATGCGAAAAAGTATTTTGTTCACGCCTACCTACATGGGGAGAAGCGATCACTGTAACACACACATAAAAAAAAGTTTTTCATCACCCCGGTCCCAGAACTCCTAAAGATAGACGTTGACCGTGGATATTGTATCACAGACACAGTCCCTTCAGCTGTTCAGAGATGTCACTAAACCCGGCCAAAGATGTAACCAGCCGTGCACGAGCTGCGCTATTAGACAGAGGGCTACGACAGCCGATCAGTTCCAGTCATTCCCCCAGGAAGGAGGTACAGGGTTCGAGTTGTCTGTAGTACAACCATGCCTAGGCGGCCAATGCAGCGGTTGACTCGCGTCGACATTGTTACTTTGTGCCAGAAAGGTTAGTGACCAGGCGTCTCGGAGTGAACCAAAGCAATGTTTCTTGGACATGGAGGAGATACAGAGAAACAGGAACTGTCGATGACATGCCTCGCTCAGACCGCCCAAAGGCTACTACCGCAGTGGATGACCGCTACCTACGGATTATGGCTCGGAGGAACCCTGACAGCTACGCCACCATGGTCAATAATGCCTTTCGTGCAGCCACAGGACGTAGTGTTACGACTCAAACTGTGCGCAATAGGCCGCATGCTGCGCAACTTCACTCCCGACGTCCTTGGCGAAGTCCATTTGTGCAACCACAGCACCATGCAGCCCCCCAAAAATGGGCCCAACAACATGCCGAATCAACCGCTCAGGATTGGCAACACGTTCTCTTCACCGATGAGTGTCGTATATGCCTTCAACCAGACAATAGTCGGTGCCGTGTTTCGAGGCAACCCGGTCAGGCTGAACGCTTTAGACACAGCGAGTGCAGCAAGGTGGAGGTTCCCTGCTGTTTTGGGGTAGTATTAATGGAAGGCGCCATAACGGCTATACGATACTGAATACCATCCTCCGACCGATAGTGTAACCATACCAGCACCATATTGGCAACGTATTCGTCTTCATGGACGACAATTCATGCACCCATCGTGAACATTTTGTGAATGACTTCCTTCAGGTTAAAGACATCGCTCGACTAGAGTGGCCAGCATGTTCTCCAGATACGAACCCTATCGAACTTGCCTGGGATTGATTGAAAAGGGCTGTTTACAGACGACGTGACCCACCATCCACTCTGAGGGATCTACGCCGAATCGCCTTGACGAGTGGGACAATCTGGACCAACAGCGCCTTGATGAACTTGTAGATAGTATGCCACGACGAACTCAGGCAACAGGATGTGATACTGGGCATTAGAGGTACCGGTGTGTACAGCAATCTGGACCACCACCTCTGAATGCCTCGCTGTATGGGGGAACATGTATTTTGTGGTTTTCATGAGCAATAAACAGGACGGACATGTTGTTTATGTTGATCTCTATTAGAATTTTCTGCACAGGTTCCGGAAATCTCGGATCCGAGGTGATGCAAAACTTATTTGACGTTTTTAGAATAAGAAGCTTAGTCGCTCTCTCACTCGCTCACTCTCTCTCCCTCTCTGTCTCTCTCTCTCTCTCTCTCTCTCTCTCTCTTTCAAACACACACATACACACACACTAAACTAAAGGCGTGGATGAAGACTAGGTCTTCATAACATCTTGTTAAATTGTAAGCCAAAGCTAATCTTCCCTCTTTCAAATCATACCATATCACATTATTGTTCATTCATTCTTTTAAAATGTTTCCTTACACCCTCTAATACAGTTTCGAACTATATATGTACTTAGATTACATATCTTTTACATATCTTGGAGAAATACATACCTGTTTCATGCAAGAGATTGACAAAACCATTGGAAAATTCTGTCAACAGTAACACGTACGTTCAACTCACGTGTACAACACGTGTGTGGTAAATAGAACACTATGAAACAAGCAGAAATTTCATATTCAACAGTCCGTTTACAATCATATACGTTTTGAGAGGGCCAACGAGCTTACGAGCAGCGAATAATGCTGCAGAACGTCTTTTAAGTGATTATAAAATAAAATAGAATAATGGTTACCGAAGAATGAAAACGTATGCACCAAATTCCCTAATAGTTTATAACGTTATTTTGACTGTGAAGGTAGCAGACGCTACATACTATCTTAACATCATTGCGGTATTGAACCTTGAGATACCATTGACGTCATCAACGCTTACCAACGATGTCATGAACACGACGTTACAATCCTCACCACTTACAGTAACGTTCCTTAATCGGTAAAGACACAAATCTTATAGGATCACTTCGTTGTCCTTCTGTCTGTCTGTCTGTCAGTTTGCCTGTACAACTGTTCAAAACCGTGTCTCTGAAGAACGGGTAGAAGTCTGAAGCTTTGAGTATGTCACTCACTTAGATCTACGGTGCGGTACCTTGGCGGTGTAAAAAATTGAAGCTTCTAAGTCAGTGCAATCAGAAGGTACGGATATTTATGTCACACATTTTGATACTCGCAAACTCGCTTAGCAAAACCTGTACGGTACTTCCCGTTGTCCTAGAATCATGAAATTTAGCGAAAATCACGGTTTAACAGTACACCTAAAGGAAAAAAATCCGAAAAATGTGAATTTATAATTGTATCACTCAAAAAGTTTACCATTTGTTATCCGAATGTCTGGCTGTTCGTCCGTCTGTGACGACCACTTTTTCACAAGGCAAAAGAACATACACGCGCCTAAGCACGCGCTTGTGAGAAACATGGTATGCTCCCGTCCCTTCCAGATCTGAGTGCAGAATCACCTTGCATCTTACGTCACATGTTAAGGGCTATGATCCTTTGATGGTGTCGCTTCTAAATCATTGCAGTCAAAAGCTATGGCCATTTATGACACATACTGACTTTTAATTTTCATTTTTTTTCATCTGACTGGTTTGATGCGGCCCGCCACAAATTCCTCTCCTGCGCTAAACTCTTCATCTCAGAGTAGCACTTGCAACCGACGACCTCAATTATTTTCTGGATGTATTCCAATCTCTGTCTTCCTCAACAGTTTTTCCCCTCTGCAGCTCCCTCCCATGGAAGTCATTCCCTCGTGTCTTAACAAAAGTCCTATCATCCTGTCCCTTCTCCTTATCAGTGTATTCCACATGTTCCTTTGTTCCCGATTCTGCGCAGACCCTCCTAATTCCATATCAGTCCACTTAAGTTTCAACATTCGTCTGTAGCACCACATATCAAATGCTTCGATTCTCTTCTGTTCCGGTTTTCCTGCAGTCCATCTTTCACTACCATACAATGCTGTACTCCAGACGTACATTCTCAGAAATTTCTTCCTCAAATGAAGTCCGATATTTGATGTTAGTGGACTTCTCTTGGCCAGGAATGTCCTCTTTGCGATTGATAATCTGATTTTGACGTCCTCCTTGTTCCGTCAGTCATTGGCTATTTTACTGCCTAGGCGGTGACTTAGAATCATGAAGTCTGGTAAGTAGCCAGGTTCTACAGTGAATGTAAAAGAAAACTCAGAACATTGTGAATTGTAATTATATCATACGGAAAAGTGTTTCCTTTGTCATTTGTTATCCGACTTCAATTAATATATTCTTGAATGATTTGGAATTCCGAAAGCCGATATTCGCATCAATGTCGTTAAGGGGAAAAAATCGTCGAGATCCTCGATTCCCAGGGTGGATGGACTGTCTAGATACAGCATCACATTTCTGAGGAACCCTCCGAGTGCAAATCCTAATCGCTCCTGGCCAATTTTTTCGATGATGCCACATTAGCGGCAAATAGAAAGAAATACTAAAGAGACAGGCGGTTGGCATGTATCCAACATGTTGTTGTGTCAGATTGAAAGTAGTGTCCTAACCTTCATCTAAACTTACAATAACGTATTGATGGTACTATAATATTCCCAAAAATTACGCAGGATTCACGGCAGCTGCATGAGTTGGCGTATTTTCTTTCTTTTTTTCACATAGCCATGTGTAGTAGACTCAGGCACGATTGGCCAAACTAGCGGATTCTTTACCATCCAGGTGTTCTGCAGTAATACATTCATACCGCTACGAAACCAAATGTTTAGACAAGAACATGTGTCAAGACTTCATTATTGCTTTTATTCTATTTAATTCTAACAAAATACTTTTGAGCCTATGTAATTAGATCATTTGTGTTTTATTATTGAGGTACAGGCTAGAATTATATAATTAATAATAATATAAGCTTGCAAAGTAATATTTCAGAGCTAGATCAGAAATGTAAGGACTATGGTATGAAGATTAGCATCTTCAAAACGAAATGAATGTCAGTGCGAAAGAGATATAAACGGATTGAGTGCCAAATAGGAGGAACGAAGTTAGAACAGGTGTACGGTTACGAGTACTTAGGATGCATATTCTCACAGGATGGCAACATAGTGAAAGAACTGGAAGCGAGGTGTAGCAAAGCTAATGCAGTGAGCGCTGAGCTACGATCTACTCTCTTCTGTGAGAAGGAAGTCAGTACCAAGAATAAGTTACCTGTGCACCGTTCAACCTTTCGACCAACTTTGTTGTATTGGAGCGAAAGCTGGGTGGATTCAGGTTACCTTATCAGTAAGGTTGAGGTTACGGATATGAAAGTAGCTAGGATGATTGCAGGTACTAGTAGATGGGAACGATGGCAGGAGGGTGTCCACAATGAGGAAATCAAAGAAATACTGTGAATGAACTCTATAGATGTAGCAGTCAGGGCGAACAGGCTTAGATGGTGGGGTCATGTTACACGCATGGGAGAAGCAAGGTTACCCAAGAGACTCATGGGTTCAGCAGTAGAGGGTAGGAAGAGTCGGGGCAGACCAAGGAGAAGGTACCTGGATTCGGTTAAGAATGATTTTGAAGTAATAGAGGAGGCATCAATGTTAGCACTGAATAGGGGATAATGAAGGAATTTTATAAGGGGGACTATGCTCTAGACTGAACGCTGAAAGGCATAATCAGTCTTAAATGATAGTGATGATGATGATGATGGTAGCCATGTGTGGTGAAGCGCCCTTCCGGGATGTGGAGACGCACCAGACCCATATTGAATCCACCTACTAGATTAACGACGAGGGTCGGTTTGCTGGTCATCCTGGATTCAGTTAGGTGAATACCAGGCTGGTAACCCAGTTACTTGACTGTCAAGCCTTTAGAAAAATTTTGCCCTCTGTCACATGAATAAAAAATGAACAACAGTACATGCAGACAGCTAAGGTGCACATATTCGCCGCCCGTTGTGGCCGAGCGGTTCTAGGCGCTTCAGTGTGGAACCGCGCGACCGCTACGATCGCAGGTTCGAATCCTGCCTCGGGCATGGATGTGTGTGATGCACTTAGGTTAGTTAGGTTTAAGTAGTTCTACGTTCTAGGGGACTGATGAGCTCAGATGATAAGTCCCTTAGTGCTCAGAGCAATTTTTGCACATATTCCAACCCAGGGGTAACGGGGTGGTGACAGGCAGGACACTAGGAAACCCCTGAAACTAGTCATGCTAAGGTCATCAGTCCCTAAGCTTACACACTACCTAACCTAAATTATCCTAAGGACAAACACACACACACCCATGCCCGAGGGAGGACTCGAACCTCCGCCGGGACCAGCCGCACAGTCCATGACTGCAGGGCCCCTGACCGCTCGGCTAATCCCGCGCAGCCCTCTGCTTTGAATGAACCCATACATAAGATGCATATCAATTAAGTCTTCAGTAGTAAACCTATCTACGTTACTATTTAAGTAGAACTAACACTGCTGGAAAAACAAAACCGAGCAGTTCAGAATGAAATCTTGAAAGTGAAGATTAAATTACTCGTCACTATTATCAACAACAAGAACTATGAGTAAATGGAACAGGTTTCAAGAAGTACAGCGTGTACCCTCGTCACTTGGAAATATTTCCACTGGGTAGAATAAAAATTGGAGGCTTTGAATCGGGTTTTCGCATGAGGGAGAACCGACTTAAAATAATGAATTAAATGTTTTACTGTAGTTACTACTTTATCCATTATTAAAAATTTCCGTGAACTGTTTTTAAGTCTCAAAACGAAAAATAGTGCGGTAATCCAGGTCACCCACTCTTAAGGCACTGTTAAATACCGGGTGACCAAAAAGTCAGTATAAATTTGAAAACTTTATAAACCACGGAATAATGTAGATAGAGTTGTAAAAATTGACACACATGCTTGGAATGACATGGGGTTTTATTAGAACCGAAAAAAAGCAAAGTTCACAAAATGTCCGACAGATGGCGCTGGATAGCAAAACGCCAGTGACCACGCATGACAATCGTGTATAAAAGGAGCTGTAATGAGAGAGAGAGAGAATCAGATGCGCTAGCAGTCGCAGCATGTTGACGTTACCTGAAAAGGCGCTTTTAGTGGAGCTGTATTATCAGAATGGGGGGTAAAGGCCCGTTGACAAATGCAGCTGTGGTGAGAAGGATTTCGAAGTTCGAAGCCACGAGTTTTTTAGACGATAGACCCCGTAGTGGCCGACCGAGCACAGGGCGTAATGCTGCTGAGATAGTTCGGGACGAAATGGAGACTGTAGCGGGTTCGTCTATGAACGGGGAAGTCAGCGCTCGTGCAGTCGCACTGCGCACCGGCATTCCATACACTACTGTTTGGTTGGCAACTGAGGCGTATCCTGCGATGCTATCCGTACAAAATCCATCGGCATCATGAACTGTTACCTGGAGGTTTAGTAAAAGATGGCGGAAGATGACGATTGGTTGAGTAACGTGTTGTGGACCGACGAAGCTCATTTCACGCTCCGAGGATCTGTCAGCGCCCACAACTGCAGAATTTGGGCTGCCGAATATCGTAGAACTGTCGTGGAAACTCCATTGCACGACGAGAAAGTCACGGTATGGGTTGGGTTTACCACACCTACCGTTATCGGGCCTTTTTTCTTCGAGGAAATGCGTGATTCTGGTTTTGTAACTGCTACCGTGACGGGTGAGAGGTACGCCGATATGTTACAGAATCGCATCATCCCCAGCCTGGCTGATAAATACCTGCTGGAACCTACGATGTTTATGCAGGATGGCGCTCCACCCCATATTGCTTGACGCGTGAAAGATCTCTTCCGCGCGTCGTTTGATGATGATCGTGTGCTCAGCCGCCACTTTCGTCATGCTTGGCCTCCCAGGTCCCCAGACCTCAGTCTGTACCATTATTGGCTTTGGGGTTACCTGAAGTCGCAAGTGTATGGTGATCGACCGACAGCTCTAGGGATGCTGAAAGACAACATCCGACGCCAATGCCTCACCATAACTCCGCACATGCTTTACAGTGCTGTTTATAACATTATTCCTCGACAACAGCTATTGTTGAGGAATAATGGTGGACATATTGAGAATTTCCTGTAAAGAACATCATCTTTGCTTTGTCTTACTTTGTTTTGCTAATTATTGCTATTCTGATCAGATGAAGCGCCATCTGTCGGACATTTTTTGAACTTTTGTATTTTTTTGGTTCTAATAAAACCCCATGTCATTCTAAGCATCCGTGTCAATTTGAACCTCTCTATCTACATTATTCCGTGATTTATTCAGTTTTCAAATTTATACTGACTTTTTGATCACCCAGTGTGTAGTGGGTCTGACTACACAGAAAAAATTAGAAATTCATATGCAGCATGTAAAAAGGCGTTTTCTTCTACACTACTCCAATTTGCATAATATTGTGGTTTGTGGACATTTGACTACAAACCAGTTCCTCTGAAGGCATCGAGTTACTGTGATGTGACACGAAGTGGTCACGCTGTAAAGTGATCATTGCCACAACCACTAGTGCCATTGGGTTATTGGCAGTCACTCTATAAACAGGCCAATGTTTCCCCTCCAAACAGTATCCGGGATAATTGTGGTCACCCTGTAATGGAACCGCTCGGAAAGAAAAACAAAATAAATTTCATCAATGCATTTTAAATGGCGGTATTGACTCGGACCACACAACTGGATGGATCGGAACTTAAAAAGAATTGCACGGTATTTTTCAGATGGCGATAGTTTTTTACCCTGACGCTTGAGGGGGGGAGGGGGGGGGGGGGCAGGTGGCGGAGGCTTTGTCTGAGAATACCGAATGTGGACATACATGAATCTGTCAAGCTCTCTCGTGTTATAATAAAAGATATTGTGTGTTTCTGTTTCCGTGACCCTTTGCGAAAGATCCGCGAGGACTAACATATCTTTATAATAGTGTAGGCTTCCGAGGCCAGTGTTAAGATGAGAGTTTTCTGATTTACGTCATAATGTAAAAAACTATACAGGAGAAACAACGTTTCAGTCACTGTTACAAACGCTTGCTTCTGGATCTACCTAGGAAAAGGCCGATGCAACCGTGGCTGAAACTTTCGTTTCGTCAGTATTGTTTTCTACTTTATGACGTGGTATAGTACCCAGAAAACTTTCGTGACCAGAAGCATATCCTTTTCCTGCGAGTGGTCTTCCAGAAAAGACGTAAAGTCGCAGGGGAAATTTATGAAGATCACGCAATAGCTGGACAAAGAAATGCCTACTCTGGGCACATATAAAAACTCATGAAAAATTTAGCTCCTTTGGGCACTAAAAGTTCAGTTGCTTCCGACGTTATTTGTCGCTTAGAATGGAGAAACACAATGGATAAGATGGAAAGACTCCAGGTATTCCGTTCTAAATACTGTTTGTCTTGTTGCTATACACCGAACTTTATTTTCTGTAGGCAACCGTTTTTAAGTCTCCTAACTGTTTTGATCCAGTTCTTTATGATTTCCTCTGTTGTGACAATCGGCATCGACAAGTCAGTGGATCACATCCATTAATGCACGGGGTGTCAGTTTTGTAACACAATTTTAACGATACGACGATGTACAGTGTGACATGACTTACTCCTATTCAGAGCAAACACGGACGTTCCTGTAGATTCTTCTCAGGTCTCGCATCTGCTCCTTCCTCCCTCCATTTCCCTGATACTCGCAATGGGAAGAGCAGATCATCAGCCTGCTAAAATGCACATCGCGGCCGTAATGATTTGTACGTGGTTACGCTTAAGGTATTTTTGGCAATCAAGAGCACTCCAACGTAGGAAGTCAGAGAGCAGGTAAAAGTGGTACCGTTTACGTTACCGGTGATGAATAGTAGTACTAGAGTCATACATATTGCAGACTCTCTGTACAGGTGTCCAGACAAGCCTTTTCAGAGAATGAACTGGTAACTCCATCCACCGCGTAGACGCTGTCGTAAGGCGTCGCTGTTGACAATGGCCACGAAAAGGCACGTCTAAGCAGAGGCAACAAGCTTGATACTTGCTTCTGAGAACCGCGACGTCAGTGGGTTTCCACAAGTTGAAGTGCTATTGCAGCCGTTCCCACCCACAGAAGGGGGGAGGGTGGAGCCAAGTGACGGCAAACGTTGTAGTTGCTGGCCATATAGAATCGGCAGTGACGTTTAGTTTTCAGCTGTTGATACCAAACTTTGAGTAGGTTAATGTAAAATCCAGAAGCATCCCTACCTACCGCGTAGGAGTACAGGTGCCTACAGGCGGACGTGCAGAAAGGCTCTCCAGATTGGCCAAAGCTTGTTAAGGCAGCCGGCCAGAGTGGCCGAGCGGTTCTAGGCGCTACAGTCTGGAACCGCGCGACCGCTACGGTCGCAGGTTCGAATCCTGCCTCGGGCATGGATGTGTGTGATGTCTTTAGGTTAGTTAGGTTTAAGTGGGTCTAAGTTCTAGGGGACTGATGACCTCAGCAGTTAAGTCCCAGAGCCACTCTGTTAAGTGCCGGTGGATTGGTGGGTCGACAATAGGAAGTGAGAAATGATGCTCCCACCGATTCTTTTAAAACCCATGTTGTTGTATTCAGAGAGAGTTCTCAGTCAGATCGCTGGTGCGCTGAATCCGCGTCGCTCGTGGCCAGCCTCGGTAAGCTCCGACATGTCTGTTTTCCTCACTTGCAGTGCTGCGCTGAGGTTTGTACATAATGAGCTCCTAGTGTTCGCTACTTCTGTTGGCACCTGTCCCCATGGCTTCAGGCACCGATTTCTCTTGTGCAACCAACTGATTTTTCTAATCGAACCGTGGTAAAATTTGCTGTTTTGAAGAGCGCGCCGAAGTGCGTAGTGTGAAGCAGTCGCCCTCCGTATCTGGCGGTGGCGCCGCTGTGGCAATCGCAGCTTTGGTGTCTCCCTCTGGTGGGAAAGCGGAAAGGTTGCCTGTCCACGTGCATTTAAGGGCCGCTATGAGCTCGCCAGTGGCAGCTGGTCTTTCGGGGTGAGGCTGGGTCAGTCTCGGGTCACCAGTTGCTGGTCTGTCTCTCGTTCGCATTTGTGCGGCACTTAGTGTCCGTCTGTCGTCGGAGTGCTAGTATGTCTGTCGTATGGATCAAACGCTATTGCCACAAAACGAGAGTCTTGCCACTCTGCCAGTAACAGAACTCAGCTAGTGGTCGCCCGGTCGGGGCTGAGTTCCTGCATCTGAGTCTGCGCGTTAGGCCGCCAGTCTGCTCGAGTTGCACGGGCAACGGTCATTGGCGGTTGGATCGATCGGTTGGTCGGTCGCACACTGACACACGAGATGACTTGTCCGCCTTGAGCGTCGGCGCATGTGAGGTCCCCAGATCCCCACGTGAGTACAGTGGGCCGCGCCGTATAGAAAGGGGGGGGGGGGGGGGGAGTGGCTTCGCGGTCGACTCGATAGCAACAGGAGTCAAACCACGGCATCGGGCTGGCCTGGGCGAGCTGCGACGCCGTGAGACGGGAGATCGGCGCGCCTTCCTGCGTCCGTTGAAGCGGCTGGCAGCGGACGGTTCGGGAGAGCGTTGGGGGTGCTGCGCCAGGTCTTCGCCAGATATCGCTGTTTATTAGAAGTTAAGTGATTGGAGATATGTTGTTTCATTTACTTGTTAAATTCTACTTGTTTTCTTGTTGAGGTCACCAGCCGTTTTGTTTGGGTTCGTTCCATCATTCTTCCCCGTTTGCCCACCCGCGGGAAGGTGGTTATTTATCAATTGGGTGGTCCGTTTTTCCCTTGTAGAGTAGGAGCGGGTTAGAGGAACCTGTGGTTCGGGTTCTTCAGTAATCCCCCTGTCAATCTGCCATATGTTAATAGCTGCCTGTGTCATGTTTGTCGGATTCGGTGTTAACGAATTTATTGCTTAAGGTGTAAAAAGGCCGAATTTCTTAAATATGTTTTTATCTTGCCTATCATCTTGAGAGGCGGTATATGTGTAATGTAGAGTATGTTTGTGCATTTTATGTTAAATTGCATTTCATGGGTTTTTATTTAAATGGTCATTTTAGTACGTAAAGTGGCCACCCTTCCACCGTAAGAGTTTTCTTTTAAAAACAAGTTGTTCTTTCGGTGCCAAGTAAAATTTTTAATGTGAGTGTTTTGTACCAATTCCATCCCTCCTACGGGGTGCATACTTTATGTGTTTGTGTGAGTTGTTAAAATTTTTAGTTTAAAGTAATCTGGTGTGTTGCAGATTGGCACCAGAGTAGTCTTTCAGAGGTTATTGTGAGCGGTCGTGACTACGGCCGTGTTAAAGGGGAGCGGCAAGGTTCTCAGCCAGAAAGCTCATACTGCAAAAAAAAGAAAAATATGTTATTTCTGTCTCTGAATAAGTTGTAACTTGATATTTAGAGGGTGTTTTCTGATTATAATTTTTAAATCTGTTTCTTTTTTTTTTAAAAAAAAAGAAATGGTTTTTAGGAATAATATTTCCAATTGTTGAAAGAAATTCGTTTTCATCAGTTACCCACTAGCAACTACTTCCACGCTCACAGAGTGTGATTAAATGTGTTAATGTTCTTCATGAATCGCTAGTAAATAAAGTAAATTCTGTAAGAAAAGATTTTGAAAGTAAGTCCATCGTTCACTAATGTTTAGAAAAAATTGTTCAAATGGCTCTGAGAACTATGGGACTTAACGTCTGTGGTCATCAGTCGCCTAGAACTTAGAACTACTTAAACCTAACTAACCTAAGGACATCACACACATCCATGCCCGAGGCAGGATTCGAACCTGCGACCGTAGCAGTCCCTAATGTTTAGAACCAGCCTTCATTGTAATAGCCTGGGCACAAATAAATGGTTTTAACCAGACCCCTGAATCGCATGATTCTCCTGCTGCAAGCATCCTGTGGAGTCCCAGAAACATGCATCCCTTGTAGACGCCATGTGCCAGTGTTTGGCACTGATCCAAGTCATCATCCTACCTTCACTGGGAATTTGTCTTTCTGCATTTGCTTCTCACTGCTCGGGAATTGCAGACTGACCTTAAAACCCCTGTCCTCTCTCTATCCTGTTCCAAGGCATGAAACTTGACAGCTTTTCTTTGGATGTTGAGCGAAATAGAGTATTTGTGGTAGGCAAAGCAATAGTACGGATCACAAGCAGCGGCCTGTTTCTGCTGATGTACTGGTGATTATGCAGCATCAAGGTAAGTCATACTTTTGTATTACAGAGTTGTTTATTAAGGATTTTAAGCTCATTACTTTTAATTGCTGAGTAAAAAAATGCATTCGCCGTAATGAAACTCACCCTACAAACTGATCACAACTGCTCCAGTAACATCCATCATATGTTTAATTTTATGTATGAAATGTATGAAATAATTTCTACTGATTCGCTCACTTTTTGCTAATATTTTTATGTTTCAGATAGTTAAAAATATATATGGAGAAAAGACGGACCTAAATAGACTGTGAAAGGTGTATAATAAGAAAACAAGCTGTAGCTGAAGGTTTTTACGATTGTGAAGACTACAGAAAATTTTTAAATATCTGTCAACACACTGAAGATCAGACTAGAGAGTTGAACTGAATCAGACCCGAGTTCAGGAAGGAAAAATGACTTTCTTCTGGCACACCATGTTAACAGCCCTGAAGCTACAGTATGTTTGAAGATATGATGCAAGAAGCATGTATTTCAATTTCCCATCAGACTACAGCAGAGACTGACTCGAAACAGCAAGGTATTCTGAAGGGAGATGAAGACAGACAAAGAATCCCAAGAAAACAATATTTTTATTAAACCAGAATGTGATGAAGAAGAGGAACCTGATGAAGATGGTGGTGAAGAAGAAAAATTCCGAAAGGAAATTTTAGCGGAAGCGGGAGGTAGACTGACAGCATCATTTCAAGAAATCTAATACACCACAAAATGCGTAATACTGTATATAGCATCGTATTTGAACCATTACCAAGAGTGTGGAAGCTCACAGGTATATCTCAATGGAGGTAATTTAATAATTCACAATGGATTGCCAGTCTCTTTATTCCGTAAACCAGGAGCTGAAATCTTGACACTGTATGTGACACTATTATCAACAATGTTGACTACTGGTGACTCACGGAATACATCGATGGAGATGATTTAATAATTCACAATGTAAGATGCTCTGGAATGAGAGGATTATATAATCTTTAGCTTATACACTATAGTTTACACAACATGAAGTTTTCAATATTATGGTAACATTCTAAGGTCCACCAGTGCTCATAAGGAAGACTACTCCTCCTATACATGTGTAAATTCAAATATACGCTCTAAATGCACCCGTATCATTGAGCCTGCTTCGGAAAAAGACATGAACCGTTATTGTGAGACGACAGGCTACTCACCAATCAACAGTCCATAAACGCATTTAGGTTCGCAATCAGAAGACAGTTTCTGACTAATCGTTAATTTATATCCACTTTATTCAGTGGAATACCCAAAATAAATTGGTTGACCAGTCAGTCTTAATGCTCGCGTCCAAAGTGGCAATACGTGCAATAACTGACATGACAGTGAAGTAACGTCTATTGAAGAGGAGATCCGTGCAGCAATGATTACTGTTTGAAATTTATGATAAGTGTTGAAACTTGTGGTGTCACCGCCAGACACCACACTTGCTAGGTGGTAGCCTTCAAATCGGCCGCGGACCGTTAGTATACGTCGGACCCGCGTGTCGCCACTGTCAGTGATTGCAGACCGAGCGCCGCCACACGGCAGGTCTAGAGAGACTCCCTAGCACTCGGCCCAGTTGTACAGCCGACTTTGCTGATTACACACGCTCTCATTTGCCGAGACGTAAGTTTAGCATAGACTTCAGCTACGTCATTTGCTACGGCCCTGTAAGGCGCCAAATTCAGTTACTATTCTGAACAGATAATGTTGTGAATCATGTACCGTCAAGGGCGACGTTCATCATTAATGGATTAAAGTTAAGTATGAAACTAATTCCATACGCTTTCTGAATTCTAATTCCTTGTCATGTTCCAGACCTCATGTCAGTATAGTTCTTCCCTCCTCACTCCAGCCTGCGTGAGCTAAAACGCGTGCATTTCGGCCTCCTCTAGTAACACGGTGTTGGCTCTTCTGCCAATACTACAAAACTAATAAAATGGAAGCCGTAACTGCAGAGTAGGGAGTTGAATGTGACAACATCTCGTCATTTTAGAGACACCTATGAAATCCGCGTTTCGAAGATTTGGAAAAATTTCACGTAACTGTTGTAGGAGATTTTGCACATCGAAAAGCAGGCGTTCGATCTTGGGAACCGATGGCAATAGATTATGTTTGATTTCAAAGGATAAATTAAAATGAGCAGAATTATAACGCCAGCTACAAGCCTCCCATCACGAACGACTGTAGCTTAAGAGAATGGACACATTTTGTGGGGTCTACAGAGCAATTGTAAGCACATACTTAATCCACCTCCTGAAGACGGTGGACACTCACAGCTACCTCTAGTTCCCATACCCACGGTGGCTCAGCTTACCAATGCTCGTACACCAGGACAATGGTACTTAATTTCACTGCAAAAATAGTCAACCATTTTCGTTTATTTTACAGAATAGAGGCGAAAAGGCGACACGTGGATTTCAGAATACATTATTCATCTCCTGAATTTGTATGTCTTGAGGTCAAACCTGCATTTCAGTTTATGTTTCCTGTTCTTGGAATATGTAAGATCTGCAAATACAAGGGCTTTCATGTTGGTTCAGTGACATACAATACTTCCTTTAATGCAGATGTCGATAAGAGAGGAATGGCTCTCTAGCAAATCACAAATTGCTGATAAAACACTTTTGGAACAAGTTTGGACATGTCACAATAAGACAGAGCTACTATGAACACTCATGCTCATAAATGAAGGATAATGCTAATACATGGTGAAAAAACTCTCTGGTGGGCAGTTTGCGGATTTTAATCACCTCGGGGTATGACCATGCGGTGCATCTGACGGCGGCGCTGGCAGCAGTTTACTTGCGCAGAGGTGTGTTGGTGCATGTCAGAATACGGTGCAGCGAGTAAGTGCGCAGACGTTTCCAGACGTGCTAATGCTGACTGTGTGTCGAAAATGGCTCACACAGCACGTATTAATGACGTTAGGAGCGGTAGAATACTAGGGCGACTGGAGGTTGGTCGAACACAGCAGGTCGTAGCACGGGCCCTCTGTGTGCCATAAAGTGTAATCTCAAGATTATGGCAACGATTCCAGCAGACAGGAAACGTGTCCAGGCGCTACAATACAGAACGCCCACAGTGTACAACACCACAAGAACACCGATATCTCACCATCAGTGCCCGCAGACGGTCACGAAGTACTGCAGGTAGCCTTCCTCGAGACTTTACCGCAGCCACTGGAACAGTTGTCTCCAGACACACTGTCTACAGACGACTGAATAGACATGGGTTATTCGCTTGGAGACCAGTAAGGTGCATTCCACTGACCCCTGGTCACAGGAGAGCCCGTATAGACTGGTGTCAAGAACACAGCACATGGTCATTGGAACAGTGGTCCCAGGTTATGTACATGGACGAGTCCAGGTATAGTCTGAACAGTGATTCTCGCCGGATTTTCATCTAGCGTGAACCAGGAACCAGATACCAACCCCTTAATGTCCTTTAAAGGGACCTGTATGGAGGTCGTGGTTAGATAGTGTGGGGTGGGATTATGATTGGTGCACGTACATCCCTGCATGCCTTTGACAGAGGAATTGTAACAGGCCAGGTGTATCGGCACGTCATTTTGCACCAGTATGTCCGCCTTGTCAGGGGTGCAGTGGGTCCCACCTTCCTCCCGATGGATGATAACGTACGGCCCCACCAAGCTGCCATCGTGGAGGAGTACCTTGAAACAGAATATGTCAGGCGGATGGAGTGGCCTGCCTGTCCTCCAGACCTAAACCCCATCGTGGACGTCTGGGATGCTCTCGGTCGGCGTATCGCTGCACGTCTTCAAACCCCTACGATACTTAAGGAGCTCCGACAGGCACTGGTGCAAGAATGGGAGGCTATACCCGAGCAGCTCGACCACCTGATCCAGAGTATGCCAGCCCGGTGTGCGGCCTTTGTACTTGTGCACGGTGATCATATCCCATATTGATGTCGGGGTACGTGCGCAGGAAACAGTGGCGTTTTGTAGCACATGTGTTTCAGAACGGTTTTCTCAACTTATAACCAATACCGTGGACTTACAGGTCTGTGTCATGTGTATTCCGTATGCGCCTATGCTATTAGCGCCAGTTTTGTGCAGTGCCTCGTCGTGTGGCACCACATTCTGCAATTATCCTTAATTTATGAGCATGAGTGTAATTTGAAAGTCTTGTCTCAGCAGGAAGGAAAGTTATAAAAGCAAAGCACGCACTATAAGTAGGACATTATTAATACTGGTCTATCATAGATATAGGTGCATTTGTCATTCAGTGTTTACTCCTTTAGACATTAAATGTTAAGTCTGTGGTGCTCTATATGACACTGCTAATAACGTCTTAAAATTTGCTTGTCAATTACTTGTTCATTGATATGGAGTGACAGTTCTACCTGAAGGACTGCAAGATATATTTATTGGCAAGGCTCTCAGCTATCAGTGATGAGAAACTTGACAGTTTCCCAACAGTGGCACCTTGTGCATGAAATATCGCTTTATAGTGAACAACATGGACACAGCTGATTTCAAAAATATAGAAAAACATTTTTCCTTTTATATGTGGCTAGCGGAAAATTGTGTATATTTTAACGAAATAAAAGTCTATTCCTATCCATAAGGAGAAATTAATATTTTCTCACTAAAAGAAGATTTCTGTGGTTCTGCGTTTAATTCACAAGAGTGTTTGGTTCTCCGACACAAAAATAATTGGTTCTCGTTAGGATCCAAACAGTTTTTCAGAAGTGACTGTGAAAATAATGAAATCTCACAGGAATACTGCTTTACAGAGTAATGTTGCTTTTGATGCTTTTGAAGTGTATGATAAATATGAATCTATTTATTACATTGAGCTGTTTCTGTTTCAGGATAACAAACTTGTTGATTGTTACATTAAGAACACCTGTTTCGAGTGGGGCTTATAATGTGAAGACAGATGGGAGGAGGAAGAGTTGGACAAATGGTGAGGGGGAAGAAGGACACAGATATGGGGAGCAGGAGGTGATTAGAGGAAGGAGAAGGGGGAAATGGACACAGATGGATGAAGGGAGGGGCAGGAGGAGATGGCCAAAGAGAGGGAGAGGAGGAGACAAACAGAGAGAGTGGGAAGTGATAGAGGGTGCAGGAGGTAGAGGAAGGAGCAGGAAGATATGTAGGGGCAGCAAGAGAGTGCAGGAGTAGGTGGATGAGTCAGGAGGAGATGGAAGGGACAGAAACAGATAGATGGAGCAGGAGGTGCTGGATAGAGGTTGACTTAGATGTAGCAGGAGGAGATGGACACAGAGAAGAACAGAAGGAGGAAAGAGGAGGGCATGGACAGAGAGAGAGGATGGAGGAGATGGGCTGAGAGATGAGGATGTGTCAGAAGGGGTAAAGAGGAGATAAGGGTCCCGGTAGGTGAGGGCTCAGAAGAAGGAAGAAATGATGCACAGTGGGAGACGGAGCAGGTGGACAGGGAACGGAGAGTGTCAGATGGACAAACAAAGGGTGTAGAAGGAAACAGAGAGGGAGACAGAGTAATCGGACGGAGAGAGGAGAAAGAGACGATTGACTAATAAATTTGGAGTAAATTCATAACCAGGCACACATTAGTAATTTTGTACAGGAACAGAAATGTCAGGAGTGTAACCATTTCCCATGTAGCGGCAGACGCCAATACCTTGGTGTGTCTTCGTTCATTTTCTGTAGAACGATGTACATCACGGCCGCGAACACATTACAACGCGAATGTGTCGCAGCCATTCGCTCAAGAAAAAAAAAAAAAAATAGCTTAATGCAACGCTTTGACGGTGGAAGTATGGCTTGTCTGAAACCCGCAGACGTCTTCTTGTCACAGACATCTCACTCCTATGTCTCGTGGTGAAATTCCCGAATATTGCAATGTACACACATCAAAAAACGTTTTGCGGAACCTGAACAGAAAATCGGAATACAGATCAACATAAACATCATTTCACCACTCATGAAAATCAGAAATTGCATGTTGTAACACTATACAGCAAGACCTTCAGAGGTTGTGGTCCAGATTGCTGTACACACCGGTACCTCTAATACCCCGCAGCACGTCCTATTGCGTTGATGTATTCGTCGTGGTATACTATCCACAAGTTCATTAAGGTACTGTTGGTCCAGATTATCCCACTCCTGAACGGCGATTTGGTGTAGATGCCTCAGAGTGGTTGGAGGGTCACGTCGTCCATAAACAGCCTTTTCCACCCTCTCCCAGGCATGTTCTATAGGGTTCACGTCTGGAAGTCACTCACAAGATGTGCACTATGGGGGCGCTAATTGTCGTCCATGAAGACAAATACCTCACCAAGATGCTGCCGATAAGGTTGGGCTAACGGTCGGAGGATGGCATTCACGTATCGTACAGTCGTTACGGCGTCTTCCATGACCACCAGCGGCGTACATCGGCCCCACATAATGACACCCCCAAAACAGCAGGGAACCTCCACCTTGCTCCTCTCGCTGGACAGTGAGTAGAAGGCGTTCAGCCTGACCGGGTTGCCTCCAAACACGGCACCGTCGATTGTCTGGTTGAAGGCATATACGACAATCATCGGTGACGAGAGCGTGATGCCAATCCTGAGCGGTCCATTCGGCATGTTGTTGGGCCCATCTCTACCACGCTGCATGCTGTCGTGGCTGTAAAGACGGACCTTTCCATGGACATCGGGAGTGAAGTTGGGCATCATGCTGCCTATTGCGCACAGCTTGAGGCGTAACACGACGTCCTGTGGCTGAGCAATATTCAACATGGTGGCGTTGCTGTCAGCCATAATCCTTAGGTAGCGGTCATTCACTGCAGCAGTAGCCCTTGGGCAGCCTGAGCGAGGCATGTCATCGACAGTTCCTGTCTCTCTGTATCTCCTCCATGTCCCAACAACATCACTTTGGTTAATTCCGAGACGCCTGGGCTCGTCCTTTGTTGAGAACCCTTCCTGGCAATAAGTAACAGTACGGACGCGATCGAACCGCGGTATTGACCGTCTAGGCATGGTTGAACTACAGACAACACCAGCCGTGTACCTCCTTCCTGGTGGAATGCCTAGAACTGATCGGCTGTCGGTCCCCCTCCGTGTAATAGGCGCTGCTCATGCATGGTTGTTTACATCTTTGAGAGGGTTTAGTGACATCTCTGAACAGTCAAAGGGACTGTCTCTGTGATACAATATCCACAGTCAACGTCTGTCTTTAGGAGTTCTGGGAACCAGGATGATCCAAAACTTTTTTTGATGTGTGTATACGAATGCATTTCATGCTAATATTAACTTCCCATTGTACATACAAAGAGAGTCAGAAAATACCAAGCTCAGATATTATGCTTCATTGAATGCGAAACGGTCGATAAACTATTTACACGCATACAGTAACCATAATACAACTTGTTCCTAACAGTGGCTTACTTCTATTAC
Organism: Schistocerca serialis cubense; assembly: GCF_023864345.2. Taxonomy (NCBI): domain Eukaryota; kingdom Metazoa; phylum Arthropoda; class Insecta; order Orthoptera; family Acrididae; genus Schistocerca; species Schistocerca serialis. The sequence goes on from NC_064645.1 coordinate 637,176,722, forward strand.
CCGTTACTGAAAGCTAATGTCGTGAACAAGCCCGCGTATTGAAACGCGGTACTCTCCAATACGTGTAATCTAGCTGCAGTACTTCAAACGGCGCAATTACAGTTGAAGAGACGGGCAGACTAATTACAGCAGTATACAGACTTTGGCCAAATAGACCAACTGCTTCCCTAGCTCTGTCGCCACGTTTAGCAATGCAGTACTCCTCTTGCAGTGGCGGAGACTCACCACAAAATCAGAAACGCGCAGTGCTACTGGCAATCATAGCATTATCCCCAAAGTCCATCATATTAGCTTGAATCGCTCTCTTTCGGACGAGATAGTCGGATCGTCGTAGTTGATGTACGCTACAAAACTGGAATTTGTATTCTACACACCGTGTTGCTGCTAAATTGAGAACTGTATAAACAGGAAAGGTAACTGTACCGACCTTATGATTATCATTAAGAGGTTCTGACATAATTCTTTTATTTAACATCTAGTATAGGTCCACAGCCCATCATCAGGTTCATAAAGGCATTTAAAACACCATATTAGGCGATATAAAATCACCAACGATAATCAATAAATTCTAGGAATTCGTTAAGTTGTCACATGGTAATATAATTTCATCGTGAAACATAAACAGCGTCAGGCAGTGCACTTGTGTCTGCTACATCAGCTGTCATTATTAAGGGCAGGAACGGAAGCACACAATTGAAAATTCTAATCTGAAAGCATAAAATACTGATAGTGCCATGGTGTCGGGAACTGTGAGTTATACACTGGTAGAAATATTGTAGTTGACAGTTTGTGAAGACGAACAAAGAAAATATTATGTAAAATATATTTGTAGGATGTTGGATGTGGTGCGTTTATGTGCAAATGCTGATCACAAGGAAGGAATAAGATTGCATTCACTGCTAAAAATGCCTCAAGCGGAGTATAATGATAAGGCAAATATACAACTTTGTACAAGCATATAATCATTGTTCTGAATCCGAAGACAGACAGTTTTAAAATAAAAGTAGCACAATTGAAAATTTTTCCGCTACACAAGTCAGTTAAAGCGTGGTACATTCCAAGAACCACACAGGACTGGCTGTCGCATAGCAGTCTCTCTCAATGCAGTCCTTTTGTTAGTCAATCGCAGTCTGAGATAAACCTGGACATAGGTTTGATTAAGTGACATTTCGTTACTACTGTTATGTATTCAATGTTATAACGCTGTAGATAGCAATATTTATAAATCTCTTTGTTTGTACTCTGTATCAGATGCCACTGACGGTGGGTTCTATGAAAAAAATAACGGTCTTAAATTTAAACATGTTACATGCACTTGAGGAGGTATTGAATAGGATTGGGGAGAAGAGAAGTTTGTGGCACAACTTGACTAGAAGAAGGGATCGGTTGGTAGGACATGTTTTGAGGCATCAAGGGATCACAAATTTAGCATTGGAGGGCAGCGTGGAGGGTAAAAATCGTAGAGGGAGACCAAGAGATCAATACACTAAGCAGATTCAGAAGGATGTAGGTTGCAGTAGGTACTGGGAGATGAAGAAGCTTGCACAGGATAGAGTAGCATGGAGAGCTTCATCAAACCAGTCTCAGGACTGAAGACCACAACAACAACAACAACAACAACAACAAACATGCACTTCAACGTCTTTTAAAATAAGGTTCAGTGTCAGTATCAGTAAAACCTAGCTAGGTTCACAGGCTCCTTTAGGAAGTATAGTTCTTTTATTAACAATTGAATATGACTACACACTCACTATGTGAACTAAGTGATTGTATAATAGATAAACGTCCCAAACTATGATTACAGACCCCATTTTTCTTCTAGTAATTTTTGGTATAGAGACACAGAAACCCAACATGTAATATTCCCTGTATGGACAGTCTCATACAGTAGGACTAATTGAAATGTGGAGGATCGTGCATTTGTATAACAAAAATAACACAGATCAAACGAAGAAATGGCCTTGTGACGTAAGAGCTTAAATTTACCTTAAAATTCATTAAAAATTTTAAAATTAATCTTTGGACCCCAAACTGGGAATAGAAATATTGACTTTACACACTTCATTCAAATCTACAATACCACTTTAATCAAGGGTCGCTACGAATTATCTGTTACTTATTACAATATGATTTACATCTACATGGATATTCTGCAAATCATACTTAAGTGCCTGTCAGATGATTCATCGAACCACCCTCACTATAATTCTCTATTATTCCAATCTCGAAAATTGCGCGAAAAAGTCGAAAGCCTACCTTATTTTATCATGATGATCGTAGTCCCTCTATATGTCGGTGTAAAGAAAATATTTTGGCATTCGGAGGAGAAAGTTCGAAAATTGAGATTTCGCCGTTGCTTTAATGATGTCCATCCTCCTAACCCCGTATCATGTCAGTGACACTCTCTCCCCTATTTCGCAATAATACAAAACGTGCAGCTCTTCTTTGAACTTTCTCGATGTATTCCGTTAAGCGTCTCTGTTTTAAGGAGCCCACACCGCGCGGTAGTTCTCCAAAGGAGGACGGACAAGCGTAGTGTAGGCAGTCTCTTTAGTAGACCTGATACGTCTTGTAAATGTTCTGACAATAAAACGAAGTCTTTGGTTTGCCTTCCCCACAACATTTGCTATGTGTTCTTTCCAATTTCAGTTGTTCATAACTGTAATTCCTAGGTATTTAGCTGAATTTACGACTTTTAGATTTGACTGATTTATCGTGTATCCGAAGTTTAACTGTTTACTTTCAGCACTTCTGTGGATGACTTTACACGTCTCATTATTTAGGGGAAATTGCCAACTTTCGCACCATACAGGTATCTTTTTCTAAATCGTTTTGCAATTTTTTCCAACTACTGATGACTTTACCGAATGGTAAACGGTAGCATCACCTGTGAACAAACTAAGACTGCTGCTCAGATTGTTTCCTAAGCAGCGGGCATGTAATACTACCTAGGGGATCGCCAGAAATCACCTCCGTTGTACTCGAGGACTTTCCATCAATTACTAAGAACTGTGACCTCTATGGCAGGAAATCACGAATCCAGTCACATAACTGAGACGCAGTTTCACTACAAGCTGCTTGTGCGGTACAGTGTCAAAAGCCTTCCGGAAATCTACAAATACGTGATCGATCTGAAATCCCTTGTCAGTAGCACTTCGTGTGAGTAAATAGCTAGTGGTGTTTTACAAGAACGCTGTTTTGTAAATCCGTGTTGACTGTGTGTCAACAGACCGTTCTCACGAATGTTCAGTGTATTACATACGTCTGTAATATTGGTATTGTCAATAAAGACGTATTATCTTTTACGATTGAAACGTACTCAAGGCGCCAATTAACCGCCGGTTTTATTTTTTTGGATGACCTTGCAAAGCGCGCCGTTGGGCGAGCAGACGTTGAAAGATGGAAGTGGAAGACATGTGTCCATTGTGTGAACAAATATTTGGTGTTGTGGTATTTACACTGCAAAGTCGTCTCTTAAAATTACGCGGCGTGGAATGCAAGATTTTCCATATTCTGAGACAGACTTTTGAGCCATGGCTACTTCAAGAACAATGACTCCTACAGGCAAAGTGGTTCGTTAATTATTATTCTACAAGGTTTGAAACATGAAGAGTTTAACACATTACCTGACACTAACGTTTAAGTAAATTTATTTGTGCTTAGCACTGTGCAAGAATATAACAGCCATATATTATTGTGTTATTTTTCAGTAATAGCAGCTTTTCAAATCCAACCTAAGATCTTTCCCCAGTGGTCACTTGCTGAATTCTGCTTCCTGCTCACATATTACTTGAAAAATATAAGCAAGTACATTTACACTATTTGAAACATCGTATGAGAATCACAAATGTAGCGACAGAGCTTGTGTGCCGTACGTTGTAAGTAAATGTTTTCCCTCTTAAGTGGGGTACATAAGGTGGTGTGGGTTATAAAAAGTAGATCTGAATTTTATATGAAAATTATTGCTTGAAGTTTTCTCTTTAATCTGATGTACGTGTCGTTGATTTTTGATAAATGTAAGTATTTTTAATTTATTCTGAAGCAATATACTGCACAAGTAATTTCTACATGTTGCACAATAACTTGGTCAGCTACGACAAGGTATCTAGGGAACTTTTACTCAGAAGGCGGTGATTTGTGTTGATTTATAGTAAACATTCTGCTGCACATGTTTGCTACATGGAAAATCGAACTAGGGCTACAATTGAGCTAGCAATTAGTTGATTCTTGATGCCATGGAACCAGGAGCCGTTAATGAGAGCTCTCAGAGGCCACGCGGAGTGCCCGCCGCTCCAGTTGTCCCACAGTCAAGCGTCAGGTAGCTGGCAGCGTTCGAGTGGTGGACAGCGGCAGTCGCAATCGGAACGAGAGCCACTTGACCAGCACAAAGCGAAGCGCTGCAGGCCGGACGGCCTGTCTGACAGCCACTGACCGCAGGCAACAGCGTGTCACGTCCGCTGTGGCAGTGACCGGCCAGTTTGATGGGGCTTTTAAGCGAGTGGCAGCAGCTTTCACCTGTTGTGTGGCTGCCGGAGTGGCGCGTGGCGTCACGAGTAAGTAATTGTAAGCAAACTGCGGGCAGCGGTTTCACTGCTCAAATTCAGGAATTTTCTGTAGGCCTCATTCTAGGTGAAATACGGTGATTGTGCGTCAGTCCTTAAGCAACACTACGATTTAAACTTAACCCTTAACTACTATCGACCGTCTCTCAGACCGCTACTAATTTTTGTGTCGAGATATTTCTCACATCCCTGCAAAGTCAGATGGACTCTTCCATGTACCTTCATATTGGCTGTCAAGCTACACGTGCCAGCATTCTTGCATTGTTGCTGCTCTTTGTTTCGTAATTATTAGCCTTGAGAGGTCTCACAGACGTACCATAGTGTTTGCGTGCCGCGTTTTATTGCATGTTACTGATTCTCCATGGCGGGGAAAGCTGAGCCTTCTGTGCAACACGTATTATGTGAGACAGATGTATTCACTTGCAAGATGAGCCTCAGACACCGAAAGAAGAATTCGAAAATCGAAAAACGTGAACCTTTTGCCCTCCTCGTCTGGAGAGGAAAACAAGGTATCCATGTCAACAGCGTGGTGTTCCGATTTGTCTGGAGTGTTCCAGGAAGGTCTACGTGAAGAGTTTGCAGGTGGAAATTGACTGAAGTATGATTCAGTGGCACATGAGAACAAGTATTTACTTTTTACTTGTAATTTTAGAAGTAAAATGGTGGCAAAGTTTCTCCATTCATAGACTTATGGACTGAAATACTACATTGCAAACTTAGTCGTAAACTGAAAGCTGACTTCGCACACAATTTATGGTAAGTCATGTCCGATTTTTCTACCTAGTCATATTGCCCATTTGCAATATAATCCCTCTGAGAAAAATCTATGTGTGAGCAGAGAGCTAACTATTTGCTGTTTTTTTCGTAACTCATAAAATAAAAATATACTCCACATTTTGGTTTGTTTTAGTTGTCGAAGTGTTTAAAATACTGCAGTGTTTAAAAAAAATCAAATTTCTACAAAAGCCACCTCTAAGAAGTGTAATGAATGACTGGAAGTCAAGAAACTATATATATTCAGCAAAATTCTGGTTTGATATATAAAATAGAAAAATGCGGTCTGTGAGACCCCTCCACAGTAATTGTGTTCCTGTGAATGACCACAGTAGTTAAGGGTTAATCTGAGTGCTTAACTGGTTTGACTTCACTATCAACGCTCTTGAATAATATTAACGTCACCTCATTACTTATAATGCGATATTCGAACTTCCATATTGCAACGATACAGACGTATCCTGAGGAAATGTTTAACACCTGGAGGATGTAGACACGACATTGTACTGGATAGTTATAATGAAAGTACAGTGTCCATAAACGTCCAGTGTTAGCTGCTGTCGGCCGCTGTGGCCGAGCGGTTTTAGGCACTTCAGTCCGGAATCGCGCTGCTGCTACGATCGCAGGTTCGAATCCTGCCTCGGGCATGGATGTGTGTGATGTCCTTAGGTTAGTTAGGTTTAACTAGTTCTAAGTCCAGGGAACTGATGACCTCAGATGTTAAGTTCCATAGCGCTTAGAGCCTTTTGAACCATTTGTTAGCTGCAATTATCATATGGCAACTGAACATGGTAGATATGCCAATATGTTAATGCAGAACTGATTTACATTGGAAAAAAAATACTTACACATTTGGCCACCAGGCGGAAATCAGGCCCTTTGAATGTAAGAAAAACAAATAAGAAAGTTTCCATACGTAAAAGATTAGGAACGGTACTTGGGCAGAAAAGTTCAAACAAGTGAGAAAGGCGTAATAGGGTTTTCATTATTAACAATCTCGCATAAAAATAGTGGTTTCCACACAGCTTCGCTCTGCCAAACCAGGAATTACGTGCTGTACATGGAGGTGTCGATAGCGTGCAGACGTCAGAGTACACGTGACACGCTCACTGGGTGTGTTGTCTTCAACGAAGACCGGATCGACAGTAAATGTGCTTGTCAATACCACCACATAGTCACTTACTGCGAGCGTATTGTCCCTTCGTGCACAGCATGCTGTTTAATAGTACCCCAAATTAGAGAGCTGTGCTTATTCACTACACCCTGCAGTGTAAAACGTGCCCCGTCGCTCCACAGAGTATTACAGAATATTATCCAGCCACATCTTATTAACCTTGATCCATGCCAGAAACGGCAGAGCAAATTCAGAATATAGCTACAGATCACGATGTTATAGCTGCTGCACTGTCCGGATCTTGTACTGGTACCAGAGTAATATACACTGCAAAACGTTCCGTACTGTTGAAAATTCCGTACTGTGGAAAATTCTCGTGATACTAGACGAGCACAAGTACTACCCAATGGACGTGCTGACTAGTCACTTACAGCAGCAGCAACTTCCACCGGTTTAGGACGCCTTCTTCCACTTGCAGGTGTCACATTGAACTCACACGTTTTTTCGAATTTTATTACCATCTTCTTCACCCATTCGATGACATCAGGCCTCTTCTCAGATATTTCAGTGCAGCACTGTAATCGCTGTCATTCACACAAAACAGTTTTGCTACCAGCGCACGGTCTGTTTCTCGACAGCCATACTTGGGGCTTGTCAAACGATAGCGTGGATGTCATTCCGTCACACAAACAGTGTACAACGCCAGATTTGCACCCGGTGGTCAAAATTGGAACTAATTCTTTTTCCAGCTTTTTTAGTTCTTGTGGATTAACAGACTGAGCGAGGTGGCGCATTGGTTAGCACACTGCACTCGCATTCATGACGACGACGGTAGAAACCCACGTCCAGCCATCCAGATTTAGGATTTATGTGATTTGCCTAGATTGTTCCAGGCGAATACCGGTATAGTTCCTTTGAAAATGCACGACCGATTTTCTTCCCAGTCCTTGACACAACCCGAGCCTGTGCTCCGCCTGTAATGGCCTCGCTGACGGAATACTAAACCCAGTCTTCTTTCCTTTCTTCTTCCAAATTGACGCTTTACCATATCTACCAAGTTTCGCTGCCATACGATGATTACAGTCCACACTCGACCTCCGTGAGAAGTCGCATGTTAATCGGAAACACGCTGTACAACATTAAACCCTTCTGTAAAAGCTGAAGGTCACAATAGTCACTCTCAACGTACTCGGGATCAGCAAGTGTTTCGTAGTACTGAGCAGCTCTGACCTACCTTATACATGCTACAATATGCGTTCAAGAAAATGACTACAGTTTCTACTGATGGAACTTCACCTGCATACGAATTCCACTAAAGGCACAAAGTATTCAGCTAAGTGAGCTCGTATCAGTTATGCCTATAGACAAAGAGTAAATTAGGTCTTGGGGCTGACCAGGAAAAAATTATTTACATCTACGTGATTACCCTGCTATTCACAATACAGTGCCTGGCAAAGGGCTCAGTGAACCACCCTTTCAGGCTGCCTCTCTACCGTTCCACTCTCGAACGGCGCGCGGGAAAACCGAGCACCTAAATGTTTCTGTGCGAGCCCTGATTTCTCTTGTTTTATCGTGACGATCATTTCTCCCTATGTAGGGGGAAGCCAACAGAATGTTTTCGCAGCCGGAGGAGAAAACTGGTGACAGAAATTTCATGAGAAGATCCCGTCGCAAAGAAAAACGCCTTTGTTTTAATGATTGCCACTCCAGTTCACGTATCATGTTTGTGGCACTATCTCCCCTATTTCGCGATAATACAAAACGAGCCGCCCTTCTTTGAACTTTTTCGATATTGACACGTAGAAGAAGGTGTAATTAGATGAATGACGATCACTAGCTTCACTTAACGAAGGTTTATTCAGCACTTACACATACAAGAGCGCGGAGCGAACTGCCTCCGGCCAGAATACAATCCAGTACATTGATTCTTGGCATCTGTGGATACTTCTAGAGAGTACTCAAACCGAATATAGATATTTAAATTGTACAGTCCAGGTGAGATTTGAACTCACGACCCTCCACGCAACAGTGTAGTATCATAACTACTACCCTACAGTGCTGCTCAGCTTCTTCTGCGACAATATCATCCATCAGTCCCACCTGATACTGATCCCACACCGCACAGCAGTACTCCAGAATGGGGCATACAAGTGTAGTGTAAGCAGTCTCTTTAGTAGGTCTGTTACACCTTCTAATTGTTCTGCCAATGAATCGCAGTCTTTGGTTTGCTCTACCCACAACGTGATCGTTCCAATTTAGGTTATTTGTAACTGTAATCCCTAGTATTTAGTTGAATTTACAGCCTTCGGATTTGTGTGACTTATCGTGTAATCGAAATGTACACTGACTGGCAAGTGTTGCATGTGAGTTCATATATTCCTGACCTGGATAAATTTAACAATCAGTGTATATAGGACAAACATGCAGAAACTTCAAAACAAGATATTCAGAACATCTCATACCTTCAAAAAGGAACAGCTCCCATAGCACATTTGCTGACCAACTTGTAGCCAACAATCACCACCCAACCACAATAGAAACAGGGTTAAGAATACTAAAATCCAGCCGCAGCCTATACAGCAAACTGCCCATTGAGGAAAACTTCCATTACAGAAGGCAATAGCGGAAGGAAAACAGGTCTTCAACGAATACACTACACTCTGCAAGGGCACACTATTTAACACATTAAAGGAACTTTACAAATAAAAACAGCACATACGAATAAAGTCTAAACACACACACACAAAATAGATAAACTAAAATCTGCAAAGACGCACCATTTTCACACAAAAGTATTACCATATAAAAGTCAACACACACAGCTAAGAAGCCCACAGAAAACACACACACACACACACACACACACACACACACACACACACATACACACACACACACACACAAAGATAAACTGCAAAGCCGGCCGAGGTGGCCGAGCGGTTCTAGTCGCTACAGTCTGGAACCGCGCGACCGCTACGGTCGCAGGTTCGAATCCTGCCTCGGGCATGGATGTGTGTGCTGTCCTTAGGTTAGTTAGGTTTAAGTAGTTCTAAGTTCTAGGGGACTGATGACCTCAGCAGTTAACACCCATAGTGCTCAGAGCCATTTGAACCATTTTTTAAACTGCAGACAAAATTCAGATTTGGCGCCGAACTCTCTGGTGAACAAATGAACTCTGACTGGGCTGGGACTCATAACAAACCACAATTACACTACGTTCTGGTGAAGCGAAAAGTGGTTTACTACGTTATTTGTGAAAAATACTTGTTATAGTTACGTGTGCACCACAACACCTCTGCATTATGCGCAGAATGGAAGTACTTGCCACACGAAAAAGTAAGTAAAAGCGAATATAGGAGCGAAAACATCGTGAAAAACTGAATTACATTCTATAAGATAGGTTAACTCCCAGCAAAAAATAAAATAAATAAATAAATAAATATAAATAAAAATTCTCTTCAACATCGTATGGTTGCAGATGATAAGCTGCCTGTAGTAATTAACACACAAGTGATCCAGAAAATTCAGGCACACTAAATGTAAAGGTATTTACAAAAAGAAACGATCTGTTGTTTCAACTAAAAATACACATAATTTTATAATCATTTAACAAAAATGTTCACATTGCAGAACAAATAAAAACGAAAACCCACTGATGATGGCACAGTGGTGCCGAAACATGTTTGGGTACTGAGAAAAACAGTGATTTTCATAACTGGCGGACCTCACATCCAACAATGCTTGGACCATTTCCATTATCGATCACTATTTCCAGGCCGACCAATCCTCTGAACGTTTGTCGATTTTTTTCTTCAGCCTTGCTTCCATTATCTACCGCAACGTCAGAACTACCCCTCTGGTGCCTATAGCTTTCCTAAACCCAAACTGCTAATCACCTAACACATCCTCAATCTTTACTTCCATTCTGTTGGGTTTCACAATAACGATGTTTTCTAAATCTGTGTTGACTATGTGTCAATAGACCGTTCTCTTCGAGGGAATTCATAATGTTCGAACGCAGTATATATCCCAAAATGCTGCTGCGTATCGACGTTAGTGATGTGGGCCTACAATTTAATGGATTACTCCTACTGCCTTTCTTGAATGTTGGTGTGACCTGTACAAATTTCCAGTCTTTGGGTACGGATCTTCCACCGAGCTAGTAGGTTGTGTGTGATTGTATCAGAATACTCTGAAACGAACCTAATTGGTATACTGTCTGGACCGGAAACTTACTTCACTACTCCGACGGTATCTGCTTCTAACTTACTCATTTTGGCAGCTCTTATTGATTCGAATTCTTCAATATTTACTTCGTCTTGTTTGGTGAAAGAATTTCGGAAGGTTGCGTTCAGTAATTCTGCTTTAGCAGCACTGTCATCGATAGTATGCGCATTGCTGTCGCGCAGAGAAAGCATTGATTGTGTCTTGCCGCTAGCACACTTTACATATGACCAGACTCTCTTGGAATTTTTTGCCAGGTTTCAAGACAAAGTTCCGTTGTGGAGACTATTACAAGCATCTCGCATTGAAGTCCGCCCTAAATTTCGAGCTTCTGTAAAATACTTCCAATCTCGAGCTTCTGTAAAATACTTCCAATCTTGGAGATTCAGCGTTCTTTTAAATTTGGCATAATTTTGTTGTTGTTTATGCAACAGTGTTTTTAAATTTGGGATAATTTTTTTGTTGTTTCTGCAACAGTGTTCTGACCCGTTTTGTGTAGCAAGGAGGATCAGCTCCGTCGTTTGTTAATTTATTTGGTATAAATCTCTTATTTTCTGTCTGTACTATTTCTCTGAATTCAAATTACATTTGGTCTTCACATACTTTTACGTTGTTAATTTTGAAGGAATGGAGATTGTCTCTCTCGAAGGCGTCAAATGAATTTTCATCTGCTTTTTGAATATGTAAATTACCCTTTAATTTTGGAGGATTTGGGGTTACAATCTTCAGTTTCGCTACAAATCTCTGATTTCATCCGTTTTGACACTCGCTATTACCTCGGGATTGTTTTTTGCTAGGTCAAGCGTATTTCCACAACAACTGCTCAAAATAAATTTCAGAGTATGCGTTTAGCAAAATTTTTGACCACGATATATGGGTATCTCCGGATTTAATCATGTATTTTCGACAACATGTCCAGGGTTACTTGAAGTCACCACCGAATATTCAAATGGTTCAAATGGCTCTGAGCACTAAGGGACTGAACATCTGAGATCATCAGTCCCCTAGAACTTAGAACTACTTAAACCCATCTAACCTAAGGACATCACACACGTCTATGCCCGAGGCAGGATTCGAATTTGCGACCGTAGCGGTCGCGCGGTTCCAGACTGAAGCGCCTAGAACGGCTCGGCCACACCGGCCGGCTACCACCGACTAGGTCCGCCCTGGTAGCTGAGTGGTCAGCGTGACAGACTGTCAATCCTAAGGGCCCGGGTTCGATTCCCGGCTGGGTCGGAAATTTTCTCCGCTCAGGGACTGGGTGTTGTGTTGTCCTAATCATCATCATTTCATCCCCATCGACGCGCAGGTCGCCGAAGTGGCGTCAAATCGAAAGACCTGCACCAGGCGAACGGTCTACCCGACGGGAGGCCCTAGCCACACGACATTTCCATTTACCACCGACTATAATTATATGAGTTGGTACCTGTTCGAAAATAGATCCCAAAGTTTCTTTGAATGTTTCAGAAAACGTATCATTTAAGTTCGGATATCGGTAAACGGATCCAATCATTGTTTTAGTGAGGTTGCCAAGAATGACCTGTGCCCATATTAACTCATAGGAACTATCCACTTCAATTTCGCTGCAAGAGAAATTACTTCTTTCAGCAACAAAGTCGACACCGCTAATTGTGTTTAGCCTATCCTTCCTGAACACCGTTAGGTCCTTCGCAAAAATTTCGACTGATCTTATCTCCGGCTTTAGCCAGCTTGCAGTTGATATAACGATTTGAGTGGAGTTGGAATGCCCTATCCCGGCAATGTTAAATGCAGTGACTTCGCTTCACTGTATTTCAGGAACCACTGTAGCCATTGACATAAAACTTTTACAGGACATTAAACTGTATATTATTAGTCTAGTGAACTATAATTATTTCAGCCACTGCTTTCGGAAATACTAGTTCTTAATTACACGGTTAAAATTTTGTGTACTTTTTCTGTACGTTATCCTAAATAATTTTAATTATACGTAACATTATGTTCTTCGTTTAGTTCAGTAGACTCAGGATATGTTTGTTATTACTCCCTGAAAATTTGAATACTTTACTCGAAGTGGTTTCTAAGATTTAGGGAACAATGCAATATAAAATGTAGATTTTCAGGAACGGCTTCTACAGTTTCAGAAGCCTTTAATTCACTTAATATATGTTTAATTTTTTATTTCTAGTCACTCAGAAGCACCCTGCACCATACGTTATATCATCCTCTCGATCTTTTTCCAAGTTATTTCTTCTTTCCTTCTTTCTGGACTCCTTATTAGCCAACTGTGGTGCATACTCTGCTTTATCAATGTGAACTTTGTCCATCCGTTCAAGTTCTCTGATGCAATTTGCTCCAGGATTAATTTCCACGTGCCTTAGAATTTTCACCCTACCAATGTTGCCATCATTAAAAGCAATAACAGCACCACTGACCCCTCAATTTAGTGTCTTCATTCCAACAAAAACATTTTTTGGTAAGCGAGTCCATATAAGATTACTGAACGACTGATTGGGATTTTAAGTCTGACCATACAGACACTTCTTCAGTAATTCAGAATTTTCCAGGTCTCTGTAAAAAAGTTTTATGATATCCATGACTGCTGCTTGTATGGAATGTTCATAGCTGTATAAATTGTTTGGGTACTGGGCATTGCGGTAATTGCACCACGAATCAGGTCCAGGAGGGCAAAGGTGGTGTATTGGTTTTACATCAGTTAAAAGAATGTGGAAGAAGGTAGCCCATACTGCCTGCTTCATTTTCAACAAATCCTCAGTATTATTTCTAATGGCCATCCCATAATACTGCTGTAGTTCATCAACCATTTTGTCTGTCAGCCTGCCTCTTACGGTTTTTAACATCAGAAAGTTTCTTGTGTCTCAAATTATCTTCCAACTTCCTCAACCTGGTGCCCATGCTCTTCTGGACATGACATTTATAACACGGCGATCCACAGCCTTCTATATAAAAAACTGCTGATTGTATTAGGTCTTGAAGTAATGCACATAAAAATTTTAACATTTTCGAACGGTGTAGATTACATTTTTAAAAAATAAAATAAAATACATTCCATGTGAGTTTATAAGTGATATATATCTCGCTTTATTCGGAAAAATGCACAGTTTATAATGAGATAAAAATCTGAAAACGTGAAAAACTAATTTTTTCCGTTCCAACTCCCCTTCAGCATCAGTGCTTTCTATTAGCGCTTGGAAGTCTGGTTGTTGTTGTGGTCTTCAGTGCAGAGACTGATTTGATGCAGCTTTCCATGCTACTCTATCCTGTCCAAGCTTCGTCATCTCCCAGTACCTACTGCAACCTACATCCTTCTGAATCTGTTTAGTGTATTCATCTCTTGGTCTCCCTATACAATTTTTACCCTCCACACTGCCCTCCAATATTAAATTGGTGATCCCTTGATGGCTCAGAACATATCCTACCAACCGATCCCTTCTTCTAGTCAAGTTGTGCCACAAACTTCTCTTCTCTCCATTTCTATTCAATACCTCCTCATTAGTTACGTGATCTACCCATCCAATGTTCAGCATTCTTTTATAGCACCACATTTCGAAAGCTTCTATTCTCTTTCTATGTAAACTATTTATCGTCCACGTTTCACTTCCATACATGGCTACATTCCATACAAATATTTTCAGAAACGACTTCCTGACACTTAAATCTGTACTCGATGTTAACAAATTTCTCTTCTTCAGAAATTCTTTCCTTGCCATTGCCAGTCTACATTTTATATCTTCTCTACTGCGACCATCATCAGTTAGTTTGCTCCCCAAATAGCAAAACTCCTTTGCTACTTCAAGCGTCTCATTGTCTTATCTAATTCCCGCAGCATCACCCGATTTAATTCGACTACATTCCATCATCTGGTACATGTCTTATTTCTTAAAATAGTTGTCCGGCATGTGGCGTGTCGCTCCCATTAAGGCCGGTTCCCACTAGAGCGCGGCAGCGCGGCGTGCGGCAGCGGCAGCGGCAAGCGTTTTCCGTTTGACGCGGCGGCTCGCGCAATTAGCGTTCCCACCTGGAAGCGGCAGACGCTAGCGGCAGCCAATGACGGACAGCCACTGAGGTACGGGGCGGGACCCACTGAAACGCCCGGTGCGTTTGATTAACTATATCTAACACCTACACGAAGGAAAGACGAAGTTCAGTGAAGACATACCAATCTTTTATTTTCTGTACAATGTACTCTTTCATGTATTTTATTTTTCATTTTTTCTCATTTCACCATAAACAGATTTCATGACTACCATTCATGATTATTCACTATCTCCTAACACATTGAAAAATGTACGACGAAAGAGATTATTCAGATAGTTAAGCGAGACAAAAATTTAAAATGAGATACGGTAGCAGGCACGGGAAGACAGTAAGAACACAAAGGCTTGGGGGAAGGGGTGAAAGTGGAAGCCAGCTGATAGAATTTCACACAGAGCATAATACAATCATCGCCAGCACCTTGCTTAAGAATCATGCAAGAATAATACATATTTGGAACAAACTTTCGAAACCAGATTTTAAATTATAATAAATTTCCCGGTGCAGACGCAAACCTACATTAATTTTTTGGTTACGAGCTGCAGTTTACGACGAAAAACACAGTAAACGGTAGCAAATTAAGGAAATTGAACTTGAATAAGTCAAGACCCTCAGCTTTTCGATAGTCTTAAAGTTACCGTAATGCAACGACTGACTGAAACAGAGGAAGGAATCTGGTAGAATACAAATGGATATCTTTGAGAGAAGAAGTGGTGAATGCAGCAGAGTATGTGAACGGGAAGAAGGTACAGTAAAAATCGTTAGATAAAACGTGATATATTAAATTTGACAAGAGGGAAAACTATAAAAAAAGCAGCAAATAAAGTAGGACATGGGAAATAGAAATGATTCAAATGGCTCTGAGCACTATGGGACTTAACTTCTGAGGTCATCAGTGCCCTAGAACTCAGAACTACTTAAACCTAACTAGCCTAAGGACATCCTACGCATCCATGCCCGAGGATTGGATTCGAACCTGCGACCGTAGCGGTTCTGCGGTTCCAGACTGTAGCGCCTAGAACCGCTCGGCCACTCAGGCCAGTGAAATAGAAATGTCCAAACATGACGTTGACAGGAAGTCTAAAATTGCAACGTGATTTTGCCACTTGGAAAACATGGTGGAATGGAAATGAGAAAGAACAAAGAAAACTTCGCTCAAAGGAGCAGCAACTGTCAAGAACTCATTTGGGAAGCCAGAACTAAGCAAATAAGAGAAGGCTAGAAAGTGGAAGGAATACGTAGAGAGTAGAGGGGGAGGGTTTGTACAAACTAACATAAGCACAATGTTAGATTCCTGTGAGATGTATGAACACGCAAGGCAATACAGATCCTACCACTTAGCTAAGTAGACACACTGAAGAACTGCGAAACTGTGTTTATAGCATTTGCATGTTTAGAGAAAGGTTTTTACAATCTTAATTAAAACATTCTTTGAAGCTCTGGAGATGTCATCGATAAAACACAGGGCCACAAGATTATCTACGACTTGTACAGAAACCAAGAGAAAGGTTTTGACAATCTTAATTAAAACATTCTTTGAAGCTCTGGAGATGTCATCGATAAAACACAGGGCCACAAGATTATCTACGACTTGTACAGAAACCAAACTGCATTTCTAAGACTTCAGTGACTGGAAAGGGAAGCAGTAATTGAGAAGGCAGAAGTAGAGAGGATATAAAATGAAGACTGTGAATAGCAAGAAAAGCGTTCTGAAAAAAGAAATTTATTCACATCGAATATAAATTCTAATGATTGGGTACAATTTGACAAACGTATTTGTGTGGAGTGCGGCCTTGTATGTAAGTGAAACGTGGGCCATGAACAGTTCTGTCAAGAGCCGGCCGGAGTGGCCGAGCGGTTCTAGGCGCTACAGTGTGGAACCGCGCGACCGCTACGGTCGCAGGTTCGAATCCTGCCTCGGGCATGGATGTGTGTGATGTCCTTAGGTTAGTTAGGTTTAAGTAGTTCTAAGTTCTAGGCGACTGATGACCTCAGAAGTTAAGTCGCGTAGTGCTCAGAGCCAGATCTGTCAAGAAGACAATGGACGCTTTCAAAACGTGGTGATCAATAACAATTCTGAAGATTAGATACGAGGATCGTGTAACTAAAGAAGAGGCGCGGAATTAAATAGAGGAGGAAGAGAAAATTACGGCACAAATTTGACTACAGAGGGGTAAGTTGACAGGACATATTATGAGGCGTCAAAGATTGAGGACAAAGGGGTTGGGTGATAGTATTCTGATAATAATCATCTGTTGAAATGCTATTCTACTATTTTGTCTATTAACGTAAACAGTGAATTTAATCTTCCATGCATTCCTCCACGTAACATTTAAGCCAAAACTGAAATCAGCTGAACACCAAAGGTTTCAACCACTGTCTGACAACTATTGCATTCACTTTCAACTTTCTATAACTATCACTGGCTAGCCATACACACGTACAAATATAAGGAGAACAGAAATAAACAAACATTAGTTTTCAGCATATAACTCTTTAGGTTGGCAACATGTTCACAAACAAACCAACCAGGAAGGGACATGAGGTGAACACACTGTAGTGACGACTTCAAATCAGTGTTTTCGGTATAATATCTACAGCTAGTGACAGAAGAAAAAAGAGCGAACATGAAAATGTGCTCATGTTCCATAATCTAAGTTTTAGTTCAACCTCCAGCATGTGACCAGGTGAGGGGAAACGGAGATGTCCGCCAAAAACTCGATTCACTGTAAGTAATCAGTTATTCACGTAAAAAAAAGATGTGAACTGTTTTATAATCTGCAAGTATCACATATCAAAACAAAACTGAATCATTCTAGATTCCACCGAAGATGCCTTAAACTAAAAGGCGAAACGCGTCTTGAACCAAAAAAGTACAATGGGTCAGGAAAAAAGCGTTTGTTACTTACCAAAGGAAATAATAAATAGCTGTAGATACTTAACAAATTACATCTTATTACATACCAGCAAATTAGTTTCGGTTTAACTTCTCATTCCACATGCTACTAAATGCTGTTTAAAAAAATTCATCTATTCCTTCTGAAAGACTGTAGTTACTTTCATATCTCGGTAGATAAACAGATATTGGATATTTACCATGCGACGAAATATATGACTTTTCACAAGTTATCGTTTGCAAAAAAACACGTTTCGATTTCTTGAACTGTTTACGAAATTTGCGGTTGATACAACCACATGGTTTACGACGAGCAGCACGAAGTATCAGTCGCGTTGCGAGCTACCTGCGCGCGGTCACCGCGCAGCCCGTCCGCCGACATGTCATTCAATATCTCGAGAACGGTGATAGCTATCGTTCTGCTCTCAGCTTGAAAAACAATTTCGATATGTTGACTAAATTTCTTACGCAATGATGTACTACCTAAAGTGAACTGTACGCAAAGTCCACGCAATGCGTTTTTACCTCTGCACACTCATTACAATTTCGTGTAAAGGTTTACGTAAATACGATGGAGCAAGTAAGCACGACGAATAACGAAAACATGCTGTAACATGCCCAAGATCAAATCTTTCTACCGAATAGTTTTCTTGGAATCGGATGATAAGTATTTCATAGCTGCCGCCGCGTCCGCGCCAGCGGTTCGGCGGAAGTTCGTGTGGCGCGTGGTTCCGTACCTGACGTCCCGCTCAACGCGTTCTGTGATTGGCGGCGCGGACCTGGAGCGCAGCACGCGGCAGCGGAAGCGGTTCGACATGGTCAAACCGGTTCGACATGGTCAAACTGCGACGCAGAGCCCGCCGCGCCGTGCCGCTGACGGCGTTTCCATGGCAACCACGCCGTTGCCGCGCGGTTTTGACGCGCGGCAGCCCTAGTGGGAACCAGCCTTTAGGGACACTTGGTGCAGCAGAAGACGTAGCTGCGCTATTTCGGTCTGGAAGTAGGTTTTGAGTAGAACTTGCATATCTTGAAAAGTAATGCGCTTTGTCTTTGTTGTGAAGATCATGCAAGTGGAGTAGAGCTTGTGAGGAAACTGAGGGGGGTCTAGTGAAGCAGGGGCTACAACCCGTTGGCTGTGACCAATGACGCCATACATTAGTCATAGATAGTAATGTCTTCACTTCGAGGCATAGATACTAAAACAGTTCTGTGTTCTGGAAAAGCGCTATGATTGTACATTAAAATAATTATTTGTAATGATATTGAGGTAATTTGGAGTATTAGTTTGTTATTGTAGAACAATTTTTAGTGTCTTATTTTTGTTTATAGGAATGAATTTGTCTGTTTGTGGGTATGTAATTCTCGTTACTGTCTGTCTAGGCGAGCTTCGGTTATCCTTGATATTTCTGTGTGGTAAGTTCACTTTTCCATTTGCTTCTTTCACGGTATTTCCTATTTTGATATTTCACTGTTTTATTCCACCAATATGTGTATTTTCGTGTTGTGAAGTACGTAATAGAAATTTATCAGTTGTCGATCTTCTTTCGTTTCCCAGCACTAGTATCAGTACGACATTTTCGAATGTGTACTTACTATATTGCAGACGAAACCCCCGACACAATTAAAATTTGATCCCGTTGTTCGCTTCGCCTTTACACTGACGACACAACTAACATCTTTCATTTCGCCCTTACACTGACACTATATATGTCAATTGGCGAGCAAGCTACAAATGTTGCGTACAGCTATATAGCTGAAGTAACGAATGGGGTACTACTAGCGTCCAAGGCAACAAGAAAACTGTACCCCATAGTGAAGTACGCGATACAAATTGTACATGTGTCGTCTTCTCATCTCCATGTAATTCAATTGAGGTACAAGTTGTAAATGTAACGTATGTCTATTTCCACCTTTTCGTTACCAGTGTACATATATATAGGTCAACGGAAGTCTGGTATACATATATTACATATGTAGCTCCTTCTGTCATCAGTAGTACTGATATGTACGTAAGGAAAGACTGCTACTAATAGCAGAGATGAGATAAACAACACATCTACAATTTGTATCCCGTGTTCCATATAGGGTTTACTGAAGCAGAGGATACACAGTTCGAGTGAGGAACAGGACAGTAATGCTAGTGAAAACGAAGAAATCGACTTACGACAAACTCGTATTCCGTACTGTACTGAAGCAACACACTTCCGATGAGCTTTTAATTTGTGTCCAGTGTTTCATTTACGGTTTAGTGAAGCAGGGGATACACAGTTCGAGTGAACAACAGGACAGCAATGCTAGTTGAAACTAAGAAATCGACGTACGCTGAACTTGTATTCCTTACTGCACTTAAGCAATACAGTTCGAAATAGTTTCGAGATACAACTGACATACATATAACGTGACGTATTCTTTGCTAGTAATATATTTCATTCATTTCTTTCCATTGTATTTTGCGGAGAAATGCTAAGATACAAACACGCGATATCGTTAACGTGAAAAGTCTACTGGCCCTTATATATGTGAAGTACAGTTTTTCTTTCGTGCATTCCTTTGTTTCTGAACATTCTTCTCAGCTCTTTCATCTTTGTCATACATGCTCTCTGGCCAGTTCTGACGTCATTGTTCAAAGCTGACAGGTTATATCCCCTGCTAAACTAGACCCAACTGAGGGACAATAATTTCTACGCTCGCCATCGAACTATTGTTCTGAATGTGCATTGTCACAGGCAGTTTGAATGTAGCATGTTTCATTATAATGTGGAGGACAGAATTTCTGCAAAATTGGCATATATGTGACACGGATAATTCGAATTGTAGTGGTCATTTCTTTTTCTTTGGGAATACTTTGAAATGTGTTCAGTGGAAGCAGTAATAACATTTTGCCATAGTCCTCTTTTGCTAATCGCTACTGTAATTGCCTTTGCTGTACGCTTACATTAAGCACCTTAATTAATGGATAGTGTCATCTTCTCTCTGCTTTTTATATCTTTTTCTTAATGCAGCCATACGAGGTGGGAATGTCTTTCTATGTTTGTGTGCATCTTCAATTTGTTCTTGTTATTCTGTGCTGGCAACGGTATGGAGAAATGACACCTAATTGAGACATACACATTCGGACTGGCTTATGCATGCACTTGATTCCGACTTTACGGATTTTCTGCGGTGCAGTTCCCGACCAAACGAGCCTCTGAAATTCTTCCTCCTCTCCTGCACTAAACAATGAGGGCATCAGATATTAAGACAAAGGAGGACAATCTATGCTGCCAGTGAGAGACAGATTGCAGAGTGGTTTGTTAAACATGATATTATGTGGCAAAACGCTAATGTTCCCTAAACTTAAGTAAAATGGTTGTGAGGCGTCTAGATCATTTTTATTTTACAAAGTCGACTGTTTTCTTCAAAAAATTTGCAGATGTTGTTCCGAACACTCTATTTTTTCATTTTGATGTTTCACATAGGGCCAAGTGGAGTCAAGATAGCTGTTGGGAACTTGTGAAGCGTCAAAATTCTTAGAATTCAGTTATTTATTCACAATGTTTACAAGTCGTTGTTCTTTTGGAGCAGGCTCGGCTATCGCTAATTCAGCTGCGTGTTGTATTCGAATCGGCTCAGCGCTCGCACGCCCAGGTGGTGACGTCAGCGGCAACAGAGGCGCGGCGGCTGCACGGCGCGGAGGGGTTCTCGTGCCAGCTGCAGTCTGCGCTCCGCCTCATTCCGAGTTTTACGATTATCTTTGATGACGTATGCGTGATGAAACCTGGTGGCGGCAGTCGTGTGGGCGCTTGATCTCCTCTGTACCCTTGGTAGGTTTCAGCACGCGAGGGCGCCTGAGTGTTGAACAGGAAAGCGGACTCCAGTAGGTCCTGTTACTAGCTTCTGCGTTGAAGTCTGGTACAGGCGCCACTCTGCTATGTGGTGTTGTCGGAAGTCCATCCGTTCTCCAATGGTAGATGGTAGGCGGCGAGCAGCACGAAGTTCATTCGGTGAATGGCATCATCATGAGTACAAATTCGACTAGCTGATAGACTAGACTGGAGCATCTAGGAGATGGATTCACTGCAATATCGTAATCAAGGAATTCAGTGAAATTACTGTAAATGCCATCGATTCCAATGATCAGCTCATGCCAAGAGCTCGAGAGCCGATGGGAGCTAGCGTGAGGCTATGACGCAAAGCTCCGTTCGCAGTGACTGAATGTGTCCTCCTTATCCTGCAACATTTATTTAACAGATTTTAACTGCCGGGTCGGTCCCTCGCGATGTGCTCTTCTGAAATAGAGGCGGTTTCTTGCAACGTTTCTTACAAGCTGGCCTTCTCTTTTCTGCTGAATGCTTATCACGTACTTGGCAGTCGTCGACCTGACCCACTTGCGATGTAATGGCTCACCTGCTTCCGTCTCAGCCTCTAGCATGCCTTGAATTTACCTGAGGCAAAGTTTGTGAGTTTGAATCGTATTTTTCTAATTTCAAGCCATTACTACTCTGTTATGTAAAAGTTTATACACACATCAAATAAAGTTTTGCATCATCTCAGTTGCGAGAGCTCCGGAACATGTACAGAAAGTTGGAATAGCTACCAATAAAAACATTATTTCCGCCCTTTTTATTTCTCATGAAAACCACACACTGCATCATGTACCATCATATAGCGGGACATCCAGATTGCTGTACATGCCGGTACCTTCTAATACCCAGTAACACGTCCTCTTGCATTGATGCATGCCTGTACTCGTCGTGGCATACTATCCGCAAGTTCATCAAATTACTGTTGGCCCAGATTGTCCCACTCCTCAACGGCGATTCGATGTAGATCCCTCAGAGTGGTTAGTGGGTCACGTCGTCCATAAACAGCCCTTTTCAATCTATCCCAAGCATGTTCTATAGGGTTCATGTCTGGAGAACGTGCTGGCCACGCTAGTCGAGCGATGTCGTTATCCTGAAGGAAGTCATTCACAAGATGTTGCTGCACTAACTGAACAGTATGTCTAAGGCGTTAAGCCTGACCAAGTTGCCTCTAAACAAGTCTCTGACGATTGTCTCGTTGAAGGCATATGCAACACTCATCGGTGAAGAGTACCTGATAGCAATCCACTCGGCATGTTGCTGGGCCCATCTGTACCGCGCTGCAGGGTGTCGTGGTTGTAAAGATGGACCTCGCCATGGACGTCGGGAGTGAAGTTGGGCATTATGCAGCCTATTGCGCACATTACGTTCTTTGGCTGCACGAAAAGCATTATTCAGTATGGTGGCGTTGCTGTCAGGGTTCCTCCAAGCCAGAACTCGTAGGTAGCGGTCACCCACTGTAGAATTAGTCCTTAAACGGCCTGAGCGAGGCATGCCATCGACTTCCTGTCTCTGTGTATCTTCTCCATGCCCGAACAATATCAGTTCGGTGCAACTACAGGCAACACGAGCCGTGTACCTCCTTCCCGGTGGAAACACTGTAACTGACCGGCTGTCGGACCTCCTCTGCCTAATAGGCGCTGCATTATGCATGGTTGTTTACATCTTTGGGCGGCTTTAGTGACATCTCTGAATAGTTAAAGGGACTGTGCCTGTGATACAGTATGCACAGTCAACGTCTGTCTTCAGGAGTTCTGGGAACCGGAGGAATCCCAAACTTTTTTCATGTGTGTATATTACTGAGATGATGTGCCACCTAAAGATCGCAGATAAAAGATTCATCTTCAGAACTCCTCGCAACGCGCACGTGGAATTCGAAGGAAACCATTTATGGGTGAGCGGAAGTAGGGGGCGGCGGCTCTCCATGTGTCGTGGTTAGGGAGTAGCCGTAAGCCGCCATGAGTCTGACTGGTTGCTCTGTCTGGCTTACAGATGTGCTGGCAGAGCCTCGCGGTGGAGCTGTCGCACTCAAGTAGATGCCAGGTGCGGTGCGCTGCACTGACTACCATGCGTTTGTACGGTAGAGTTGCCGTGGCTTCCCATGCGGTAAGCCTCTAAGCGTACAGTTTAGATTGCTCTGAGAGAAACGAGCAGTAACAGTATTTGTATCCCTCGCTTTTCACAAATATTTCGCTGTTTATTTCCCAATATGTCCTCATTTCCGTAGATGTTTTTTACGCAGGAACCCGAGAGAACAGGTTCAATGCCTGCCAGTGAGACTGAGCCTTAGCGCTCAAAGCGAGCGGACGCTTTCCTTCGGCAAGAAGAAGTCTGTGAGAACTGCGAGAGGTCATTAGAGAAACCAGTCGCTAGAGGTTGGGGTTGCGGCGCGAACGTGAAGACGCTTGCGGACGGCGATCGCCAGAGGCGGGACTTGAGTGCTGTGGGCCTGCACGAGGTGTGAAGGAAGACCAGCCCGGACTGAGCCCGCTGATGTGGTCCGTGGAGACGTGAAGTTGTGGCCTCGTGGCTATTGATACCGCTGTGTACGCTACCCGGTGGGACCAATTCCGGGACTGAAATCGGTGAGCCTGAAAGTGTTGTTAATAAATATTCTCCATTTAAACTAGACTGAACTGCATGTGACTGCTTTAGTCTTTAATAAAACTTGCATCTGACTGCGTATTTAACTGAACTGAACTTTATCTGACTGCATGAAAATATTGTTGGAAAATTAATACTTAAAATACACATCTGACTGCATGAAAGTTTAGTGGTAAAAATAAATGAAAGTCACCAACCTGCATCTGACTGCGTCTGTGGACTTAGCTCTTGCACTCCTTCCCGTTTAGCCGATAATAAAACATATATTCAACTCAGCCGTAGTGCAATCGCATAGAACTGTCATTCTAGATAACTTTACTCATTTTGGCCCTGTTTGTTACTTAATAAAAATTCTGTCATGATCAGAATAATTTGCCAACTGTGCAATGGCATATAGATTATTTTACTCTGATAAATGAAATTATTAGCTTTATTCATGGGAACTTTACTTTAATGTACCTTTTGGATCAATGCAAGCACAGGATGCGGAGAACGACATAAGTTGTGAGATGAAACTCTAATTTTATCTAAAAAATATTTATTGTTAAACTTTTAAGGCACATGTAAAAAACTAAAAAAAAACTTCTATAGCACGGATTTACGAGAGTTTCACAAAACGCTTATTGCATCAACAATGGGGTTCCTATCTAGCTTTTAGACACTATTTAACCAAAGAAAACCTATTTTATTAATTATTCTTTCCAGTTTCCTCAGCTATGTGCCGAGTTTCGCTCAATATATAGCTTATTATGTGCGTAGCGCCAATTCTTACTTTGATGCTGTCACGACCCGGCTGCCTCCTGCAGGCATCTAGCTCCGACTCGAAACACGTCTGCTGTCTCTGCGCATCTCCTCACCACTGCTCAAACTTTTACCGCGTGCACCTAGCTCTGTTAGCTGTCAAAGATCTTACTACTCGAAGATGTACTACTCGTACAACCGTGGGGTTGGGAACTATCGACATTTTTAACTGGCTCTATCCTGATCGAATCTCAGCACACACCTTTCAAGCCTTGCTGCGCTTCGGACAAACCTGAGTGTAACAACTGTTTATAAAGTGGCTACTTGGATCGCAAACCGGTTGTGAATGTTTCTTATGAATTGAACTTAATGCTTGGGACTGTGTATGCTGGTTAAAGGTCTCAAAAGTGGAGTATCCTGAAGCATGCATTCGCGTGTGACTTTGTGACACAGCTTTGTCAGCTGAATTACATCATCCAGTCTGTTAACATTCACAGTTGTAAACGCTCCATTTCTGTGTCGTGCTTGTCGTAACTACATACGTTGAAGATTATTATTGCAGTCTGGCAGTATGTTGGTA
Source organism: Schistocerca serialis cubense (assembly GCF_023864345.2). Taxonomy (NCBI): domain Eukaryota; kingdom Metazoa; phylum Arthropoda; class Insecta; order Orthoptera; family Acrididae; genus Schistocerca; species Schistocerca serialis. Next base: position 637,202,094 of record NC_064645.1, read on the forward strand.
GATTCAGAATTCATTATTGTCTGATAACGGAGCTTAATCCTGTTTCAATGGTCATATGTCAAGCACCCGTTTATGCAATGTAAGCTTTCGCTACGGCCAACTATTGCTCCTTAGTAATGTTATAAACTTCGCAATTCAAGTGGTTCATGGCGGTCCAAATAGTCTGGGCCGATCAGTTGTTGTAGGAAGGGAACTTCACAATTCAGTAACCATATTTCTAATACTGCTGTGACAAAGGCGAACGGGTCGGCGTTTTGGCCTTGGGTTGTTATGGACTGAGTTATGTACATAACAGTTTTGTTAAATTGTTACGTTTAAGGGCTCGTGAAAATGCCTCGCTTAATTGGCTTGCCATTTGGTAATCTAACTGTGTTTAAGTGCACGCCTAACAGTATTTTCTTACGTTCTGTGCGAGTGCAAGAAATTCATTTAATCAAGTTCTAATCTCCGTAAATCACTACTAGTCAGTTACTGATGTGGGTTTTACGAGTTTAGCCACATTTGTGTCTTGAGAAATGATTGTTGCCGAAATGAATTTATTAACGGTCTCATTTCTGTTCGTATTTTTGATGTTCTAAATTTAATCAGTCATTTTCTTAACGTCGCCATTTGTTAGCCTCGAGTTTTGGCATGAATTCAGGGAGTTACTAGCGGTTCAAGATGATGATTACCCTTCATAACTTCTAAATATGTAAAGCAAATATTTTACTTGAAATAACATTTTTCTTGGGATTTCTTAAAAGCTAAGTTTTAAGTGCTCATTATTTTAAATATATCTGAGATTGATCAAGCTGAGAGAGATCTGAAAAAAAAAATCCTTCAGATTTCATCATTATAGTGCACGCTATATCAAATTAAACTTGCTAATTGCTAAAAAAAATTACTGTTAAAATTTTTTAACTTTGAATGTTGTTGCTGTTGTGTTTACCCTTGGCTTCCCTTTCACACGACAGCCCTTGTGATGGCATTTACTTCCCCCCTGGTAAAACCATTTCCAGAAACTAGCAACAATAATATTCATATCACAAACATTTAGCAATTTATTTTCGAATATAGAGCGGTAGCCGAGGGTGTGGTTAGGCACGAACCTAAGAGGTGAGCTTGAATTGTTTGCAAGTCACACGATATTTTATATTCTCTCTTGTGGAAAACATTTCACTGTTTATTTCCGACGGTATCGCAGTCTCTGTGCGAGTGGCCAGGCAGGAACCTAAGAGCATAGCTTAAAGTACTGTAGTGACATGTAACTTTTCCCGTTTAATTCCGAATACGTCGCGATTTCCGTGGGCATGATTAGGCAGCCTAAACTGCTGCTTGTGAAACTGGCAAAGCTAGTGCCAATCGCGGGGTACTGAATCGACTGCTATTGACTTTCGTTGTGTGATCAAGTGACAATTCATTTTGTAACACCGGCCGCAGTGGCCGAGCGGTTCTAGACGCTACAGTCTGGAACCGCGTGACTCCTACGGTCGCAGGTTCGAATCCTGCCTTGGGCATTGATGTATGTGATGTCCCTAGGTTAGGTTTAAGTAGTTCTAAGTTCTAGGGGACTAATCACCTCAGAAGTTAAGTCCCATAGTACTCACAGCCATTTGAACCATTTTGTAACGATAAGAGTCTGTAGACGAGATATTTGTCCACCTAGTACTAGCACTGAGGGCGCCGAATTTGCCTGCTGAGGTGGTTGCGTGTTGGCTAGACGAGGACGTCATGCGGCCGTCCAGATACAGAGACGAGCAGAGCCATTGAAACCGGTAAATCCGACCAGCAACAGCGGAGGTCTCTGACTGCGGCTAGAGGAGTGGCGGTCGCAGCAACGCGGGCCGCCGGTGGCGAGTTGGAGTTAGTTAGCAGCAACACTTCGAGCAGCAACAGTACAGCTGGGACAGCAAACATGAGCGACCGTTACGTTCTTTCGCCGACAGTGTGAAAGTGTGTGAATCTGCACTGTCAACATCACTGATGGAGCTTCCAACAATTAAACAGTCACGCAGTCTATATGGTCCATACAGTGTGAGTGGGCCAGTTTGTCCAAAATCGGAACGTGGTAATGTTTATAGAGACGATATTAGTGGGGTACAGCGTCCAAAATCAAAGAAGGGGGATATAATTGAAACTTAATTCACTGGCGTGAATAACGGAAACTCTGAGAAATTCGAACTCTAATATGGGGCTATTAGTTACAGAGAAAGATTCAATAAAGGGAACGATAGTTTCAGTAGATACGAGTGTAGCGGAAAGTGTAAAAGATGAGGTGAAGAAAATTAAATCTGATGTATATGGGATGATTGACTCGAAATTACAAAGTGTAAGGGCAGACGCAGGCAAAATTTCGGAAGAGGTTGGTCTGATAAATACGAGTCGATACAGCGGAGAAAGATTTCTGGAGCAATTAGGAAAAGATACAGGGCGAATGGGGTGACGAAGTGAAAATATGTGGCAGAAGCAAAATGCGCTAGAGGATGTCACCAAAAGGTCTGTTAACAATGTGTCAGGCAGATTAGCAGAATGTGAAAAGGCGTTGTTTAAAAAAAAATTGAATCAAGATTAGATAAAGAAGCCGCACATCATGAACGGCAGTTTAAAGACACGAGGACGGAATTAAATTCTTTAGCATCGAATCAGGCCAGCACCGTGATAGGTATTCGTTCCATGGGTTAACTGTTTTGCAAATGATGCAAAGTACCACCCAGCTGATTTTCTCGCTGCGTATAAAGATGGTCTTGTGGGAAGAATGTCGGAAGTGTAAAGATTAAGTTCGCCAAAAGACATTTTGAGCGCAACGCACAGTCAAGAGCAAATTGTGAGTCCTTCAGTTACTAAATTTGAAGTGTTTAGGAGATTTTTCCAGAACAAATTTTGAAGTGAGGCGAAACAAACGCGACTTCAGAATGAGTTGCCAAGCGAATTTAGAACACAGAAGTTTGTCGTTGCAGGATTTTTGTGTGCATGAAGTAGCTAAGTCTGTAAGTAGGCTGTTCAGGTTTTTATGTTGGTGACGCCACGTAGCGCTCCGTATAAAAATCGCTGACTGCACTGTGTGCAGTCTGTGGCTGGTTGGACTCGTCGTTGGGAGTTATTCACCAGTGTAATGTTGGGCAGTTGGATGTGAACAACCCATATGGTTGGGCAGTTGGAGGTGAGCCGCCAGCAGCGGTGGATGTACGGAGAGAGATGCCAGAGTTCTGAGATGTTAATATGAGCGGATGATCTGGACGTGTGTCCGACAGAAAAAGGAAATTTGTTAAACTGGATGTCACGAATTTTTAAAATTGCTACACAAGAAGAAATGCATATGATAAACGGGTATTCATTGGACAAATATATCATCCCACAACTGCCATGTGATTACATTTTCACGCAATTTGGGTGAGAAAGCAGTACCCAGAAGAAAAACATCTCGCCGTAATAACGGCCTTGACACGCCTGGGCATTGACTCAAACAGAGCGCGGATGGCGTGTACAGGTACAGCTGCCCATGCAGCTTCAACACGGAACCACAGTTCATCAACAGTAGTGACTGGTGTATTGGGACGAGCCAATTGCTCGGCTACCATTGACCAGACGTTTACAATTGGTGAGAGATCTGGAGAATTTGCTGGCCAGGGCAGCAGTCGAACATTTTCTGTATCCAGAAAGGCCCGTACAGGAGCTGCAATATGCGGTCGTGCATTATCCTGCTGAAATGTAGTGTTTCGCAGGGATCGAATGAAGGGCAGAGCCACGGGTCGTAACACATCTGAAATGTAACGTCCACTGTTCAAAGTGCCGTCAATGCGGACAAGAGGTGACCAAGACGTGTAACCAATGGCACCAAATACCATCACGCCGGGTGATACGCCAGTATGGGGATGGTGAATACACGCTTCCAATGTGCGTTCATCGCGATGTCGCCAAACACGGATGCGACCATCATGATGCTGTAAACAGAACCTGGATTCATCCGAAAAAATGACGTTTTGCCATTCGTGCACCCAGGTTTGTCGTTGAGTATACCATCGCAGGCGCTCCTGTCTGTGGTGCAGCGTCAAGGGTAACCGCAGCCATTGTCTCCGAGCTGATAGTCCATGCTGCTGCCAACGTCGTCGAACTGTTCGTGCAGATGGTTGTTGTCTTGCAAACGTCCCCGTCTGTTCACTCAGGGATCGAGACGTGGCTGCACGATCCGTTACAGCCATGCGGATAAGATGCCTGTCATCTCGACTGCTAGTGCTACGGGGCCGTTGGGATCCAGCACGGCGTTCCCGTATTACCCTCCTGAACCCACCGATTCCATATTTTGCTAACACTCATTGGATCTCGACCAACGCGAGCAGCAATGTCGCGATACGATAAACCGCAATCGCGATAGTCTACAATCCGACCTTTGTCAAAGTCTGAAACGTGATGGTACGCATTTCTCCTCCTTACACGAGGCACGCAACAACATTTCACCAGGCAACGCCGGTCAACTGCTGTTTGTGTATGAGAAATCGGTTGGAAACTTTCCTCATGTCAGCATGTTGTAGGTGTTGCTACCGGCGCCAACCTTGTGTTAATGCTCTGAAAAGCTAATAATTTGCATATCACAGCATCTTCTTCCTGTCGGTTAAATTTCGCGTCTGTAGCACGTCATTTATGCGGTGTAGCAATTTTAATGGCCAGTAGTGTGTATATATATTATGACCATGGAACACTATTAAGGTCAATACATTGTTTGCTCTCTATCAAAATCTTTCATTTGCTAACTATATTCCTATTAGTAGTTAGTGGCGTCAGTAGTTAGAATCTTTTATTTAGCTGACAGTATTGGCGCTCGCTGTATTGCAGTAGTTCGAGTAACGAAGATTTTTGTGAGGTAAGTGATTCATGAAGGGCATAGTTTGTTGTTAGTCAGGGCTATTCTTTTGGAGGGATTATTAAAAGTCAAATTGTGTGTCAGTTTAGAAATGATCAGAATAAGTAAACAGGAAACCGTATCAGTACGTTCAGTTTCACTCTGGAGTCTGAAATCAAGTAACATAGAAGTTTTACCAGCACAGTCAATCTTTATATTCAGTTTCATATGTCGACCCTTACCCGAGGTTACCTCACCGGAATCTTCTGATTTTTTCTTGTAGTTTGAGTAATTAGTGTAGGTATGGTTTATTGGTAGCGCGTAATTTTAGAGAGAATTTATTTTGTAGTTGTAGTTTTTCATTGCTGTAGTGTAAAACAGTTGTGGCGTGCATGTAGATTTGCACCAAGTATTTCGCAACCGCGCTTACAATTAATTAGATACTATTTTCAGTGTTATTTTAGTGTGTTTTCATATTTTTGCTCTTCAAATTGTGCTTTTCTGTGTTATCGTGTGAAATACGTGATAATTGTGGCGTGTGAAAAACGTATCACTAGGCTCCAAAGTAAATTGAGAAATGATAGTGACGACGAGCGTAGCTTATCAGCACCATCGTGTATTGAATTAACAAATATTCAAAGTAGAAATTTGTTAATTGTGCATAGGGAATTGGACCAGGCAATAAATAATGGTGTAGACAGTGAAACAGCTAGTGAACAGGGTGTATTGTCAATCGACCGGTCAGCAATAGCTCGCCTCAAGAATTCGAAATGACAGGACAAAATCTTGGCAAATACCATAGATTCAGGTTTTGCGTCCTTACCCTTTTCTCAGTTAAGTCAAGACTCGCTCTCTGCTTTTCAAAATGCGAATGTTGCCATTGCAAATTCACTGCCGAAAAGCGCAGAGGAACATGTTTCAGACACCAGTGCATCGTTATTAAAATTAATGCAACAAATTGGACAAAGGCTTCAAAAGTTAGACGCAACACTTCAACAAAGTCATCAACAATCGCAAAAACAGCTTGAAAAGTTAGACGCAATGGAACAAAATCAGAGACAAACACAGCAAAAGCTTCAAAAGTCAGACTCAAACGCTTGAACAAACACGTGAAGATTTAAAGGCTGGATCATTTTCAGTGTATTTTTTCGCGACTTGAAAACGCATTACAGTATCACGAAGCAGCCATAAAATAACTGCAAACTATTGTTCATGAAAATCACGACACCTTGCAGGCTAAAATTGACTCAGTTGGGTCTAACGACACGGTTACGCAAATTGTACAAAATAAAGGAAACGCAAAGGACACAGTCAGGACGATTTCGACACTCTGAATCTTGGTTCAGAAAAACACACGGAGTAAATCAGTTCATTATCTGAGAAAGTTCAAATGGCTCTGAGCATTATGGGACTTAACATCTGAGGTCTTCAGTCGCCTAAGGACATCACACACATCCACGCCTAAGACAGGAGGATTCGAACGTGCGACCGTAGCGGTCGCGCGGTTCCAGATGAAGCGCCTAGTACCGGTCGGTCACACCGGCCGGTTCGGAGAAAGCAGCCGAGCTTCCGGATCAGTTCACTAACTTATCTACAACGGTAGATGATGATCTGAATGACACAGGACTGGTAGCCTTCATTGAGACAGAAGAGTACGAACTAATTCAGAAATTTAACCACAATCGGGAATCAATTTGACTTTTAATAATCCCTACAAAAGAATAGCCCTGACTAACAACAAACTAATACATAGTACAAAAGAGAAATGCTGAAGGTACAAGATCAGTTGACACACGCAATGCAAGAATTACATATTTCAGAGGAGACCCGCCCTCCGACACAGGAAGAGGGACTTAGAAATATGGAAAAGCGACAAACTCAAAACACAGGGCATTTCGGAAATTTTAAAAGAAATTAGCAAGGTGCACCGAATTTTGAGATGGAACCGCCGACAAGACGTAACAATGACCGATATGCGACTCGCCGTCATGACGATTTTGACTATAAGCTGTTCATTACTACACGTAAATTCAAAACATTTAAGAATTCTGGTAACGACATTCATCCACAAGCGTAGCTTCATCAATTCTCTCATTGTTTTCCTCCGGACTGGTCATTAGAGCACAGTTTAGAATTTATGTGTGGCTACGTAGAGAATGAACCCGCTATAAGAATGCGATCGATCATTCGCGATTGTCACAGTGAAGGAGAATTTTATCATGCCTTCCTCTCAGCGTATTGGTCTCAAACTACTCAAGTTCGAGTAAAACATAGCATCACAATGATGAAACATTTTGAACAATCTGAATTTTCCAGTCTTGTCAAATATTTTGAAGACATGTTGCATAAGACTCAGTACCTGTCAAACCCATACAGCCCCTCAGAACTTATTCGCATTTGTTTAAATAAGTTGCCGTAACATTTAAGAAATATTATTTTGGCAGAACGTTTCAAAAACGACATCGAAGATTTTCAGGGATTATTGCGAGAATTGGGATTACACACTGACAGTCGCGGAATGCGGAAACAGGAAAACAACCATTACAGGTCACATCCGTCACAATTTCATGACGACAGAAATAATAACTGAACACGACAAGACTACGTTCATAATGCAAATCGTGATCGAAACAGACACCACTCGTATGACAACCATTGGCACAATAATAATAGTTACAGAGAAAGATCGCATTTCCCTAGCAAAGAATATGACAGAGATGACTGTAGAAACAGACAATATGGGAACCAGAACAATTATTATCAACAGAGACATAATGATTTCAGACGTAACAGCCTACCTCGTACTTACGATTCCAGGAGAAATTCTCCACCACGTGATCGACAAGAAAGAAGAAAAAAGTTATAGAAATTACCGACATGACGCCAGACGCTACAATCATGACGACAGACATGAATTTAATCAGAACTGGCGTGATTCAAACAGAGCAGGGCCCTCTCGACAAGTCGAAATTGTAGAAGTTAGATCTCGGACTCCCAATAACGACGTTCGACAGAAAAGGGACAACAGACAATGACTTGCACCGCAGGTAGCCACGTGCACCGGCTGGCCCTGAGAAAAATAACATAGAAGCTAACCTTGAGAAAAACTTCAGTATTCTTTACCGAAGTATACCGCATTATAATTGCTTTGAAGTTGACACTCTACATACTAGGAAAATTAAAGGACTACACCACATTTCATATGTAAAACCATTGAATGAGAGGTAATTTGCTTCCTGACTTAGTAGTTGCTATAAGAGTTCTACTTCACGTTACTATTACGCTTTTGTCATACTTAGAAACTGTTGACATGCAACGCTGTTTTGAAGTCAGCTATACAGTCAAGAACCTAGGGAACTTATTTAGACAGTAATTACGAATGCATTGTTATAGTGAACAGACGACACAGTGTTATTGTTGGGTTGGGTTGTTTGGGGAAGAGACCAAATAGTGGGGTCATCGGTCTCACAGTGTTATTGTGTGTACATGTTTGATTGATGGTTGCAGGATTACGTAACGACTATAGTGCTTACATATTTGAAACATATACTGCTGATGAGATTTTAGTGCAACATTTTGGTTTACTTAAAAAGACATTTGGTATTTAAATACTTTCTGAGAGATTACAAATAACTTAGTGTTTGGCTTGTTTGACGGCTACACGATTATATCACGACGCTGCTAACGAGTGACACAGTTTACATTATTACTCGTGCACTGTATTTGTTTTATGTCTGTACAATTTTTCTACATTCTTCTGAAAAGTAAAACATGTTTTAGCAGTAACTTTTGTGGTATAGATACCATGAGTCAGCCTTCTCTGTAACACAACATCACGTTACAGTACAGTACTTTCTTGATCACAGCAATGAGTGTAATAACTACGATATCTATACACACAAAATTTCACTTTTGTTTATGATGAGGTAAGTACATTGACTTTTTCAGAACTTTGCCTATGGATGACGATAACTACGACACTTGGCACATTTTTACCGTTAAGTAATGACAGAAATTAATTTATAGCAAGACACACAGTTTAGCGCTACGGGACACGCATTTGTGTGACTAAATTATGTACTTGGAAGATTTTTAGAAAGATTCTTGAATTATAATGAGACAGTAAAGATTTTTAGTGATATATTTCATCATCTGAGGGCATAATTGCATTAACCGTCAGGGGAGTATGCTTAATTTGCTTACTATGCGTGTGGCAAGCGCTAGAAGCCCTAGCTAATATGGTATTTGCTTATTACTTTTACTCATCAATACTATATTTTTCTAAGACAGAATTACACAGCTATCTAATTATTTAACAGAGAGACTACTACATCAGTGACACATGTTTACGTAATTACACAGTTAGATTACTTCACACTTATGAAATTGTATGTAGTCTACATTTTGGGGACTTTTCACATTAACTTATGGAAGCATTGTGATATTGTGAGAGTTGTGAATGATGTATCTGGTAAGGGGTCACGATTTTTTAAGTAATTTCAAGGTAGATGACGGTATTTAAAAGAGCCAGAGAGCAATTTTTTAAGGTTTTGAGATTATTGGAGGAAGCTACAACGATTTTCAGATTTGATTGATGTGCTATGATCATATTATTACGACGACGCTGTATATTATGATGTTGAGATACGTTTATGAACAGTAAGATGATGCTATATGAGGAATGTGATTAGGTGTTTATATGTATATGAATAATGAGTAGGGGTTAGGGACTCTGGTCTGTGGAAAAGGATGCTGGAAACCAAGAATCGTACTTTAAGAGTTATGAAACGTGTGTACACGCATGAATGTGAGTACCACAATGCCGATGGAAATTTTTTGGACAATGTTATCTATGAGATTTGGTTTCTACACACTTCTAACATGAATTTTCAAACTGTGAATTTTTTTTTATTTATGTGAGACTGTTACTGTAGCAGAAAATGCTGTCGTAAATGTTTCGGGAAGGAAGGTAGGTGACTTGGCATAGTGCACTGTGGGCGCCTGGCTCCATGACAGTCGCCTGATAAAAAATAAATAGTGTGTGCCTTTCAGAGGCACAGGTGTAGAAAAATGGGGCCATTAACCTTGCTATTGACATTTCTTTGTGGAAAGCATCGCAAACATGACATACTCATACTTGAAAACATATGATTACACTCTGGAGCTCATACATTCTGATATTTTCTGAAGTGCCAATGAAATGATGAGAAATATTTTATGTCTAACACCTGGTTATGACTACTGTCTTTCTAGTTGATAGATTTTTTACTGCCTTATGAAATGCCATATGGCTAGTGAATGTTGTTTCATGCCTTGCTTTGTATATATATATTTGCCTATTTTGTTTGATATCTAGTTTCTAGCTGCACTGTAGCATTGTTTAAAATAAAATGTAAATATTTTCTGCCTACAGATTCATTAAATAATAATTTTATGATCTACTTTCTTAAGAAAGGGAGCACTAGGAGACGAAAGAAGTGCAGGAAGGGAAACTGATATATACGTTAGGATGTAAATAGATACTTCCCTTCACAGAAAAGCATACATAATTTATTCAACGACCTGGTAACTTGTTTGGTAGAGTAAGTTATTGTGATGCATCGCTCTAATGTTAAGATGTGACATAGATATTAAGGTGTAAATAGACATTTCCTTTATCTGCATTGCTATCTATACTGTAATATTTTTTCTGCTTGAGCTTTGTCATGTTTAGGTATAGTTTACTGCATTTGCTGCTGCTGTTTGTCAGGCATTGTCCTACTGAATTTTCAGTTTGTATTACTCTGCTAAGCCAGATTTACTACTGATTTATTTTTCTTTTTGCTGCATACTGGCTCATATTAGTTGTAATGTTGCATTTGCTTTGCTAATTTATATTTATTGCTGCTTGCTTTGCCATTTTGCATTTTTTTCTCATTCTTTCTTGTGTTAATGTTCGTGCTGCTGCATTGCCTCGTCCCTTAGTTTATGTACCTGAGCTCAGCAGATTTAAGAGGCTATATAAGAAACTAACTATGAAGAATAGGGAAAGAATGCATTGAGAGATTATATGAAAAAGATTTGGGCCAAAATGAGCATTGTACAATGAGAAATAATTATTTTGAAAGAGGATATGAATAGATAGACAAGTGGGGCTAGGGACAACAGCTTTAGGTCTCATTTTCTTGAAAACAAATAAGGAGGTAAAGAATATGTGAAAATACTAATACAGAAAGCATGCATAGATAGGACCTTTTGGGAATAATGGTGAATAAAGGGAGATCTCCGAGAAGTAAAGGAAGTTTTGTTCAAAAATGAAATACGATAAATACTGCAGTACCAAATGTTACACTGAAGACAAAACCTGTCCTTTCGTTTTGTGTTATTCCGCTATATGTTTATATGTTCCCTTGTTCTTCCTGTCTTTATGTGTTTATCTGATAAGAGTTATGTTGTAGAATTTTTCTAATACTAAGCTACATTTACTAAGATGAGGAGTACTGTTTTCCTCAAATACAACCAGTTCTTTACTTTGGAAAAAATGTTTAGATATTATCTATTATGTTATGTCTTCTTTTAATGATCATATGTCGAATTTATGTTTGAATATTCTCATTTCTCATTTATTTACTTATGTCACAATTCCTATAATACTCATGTATATGTTTATTTCTATTCTTTTGTAACACCTGGTTTACTACTAATGTTATCAAAAAACTGGTTCAAATGGCTCTGTACACTATGGGACTTAACATCTGAGGTCATCAGTCCCCCAGAACTTAGAACTACTTAACATAATGATAACATTAGTAGCCGGCCGCGGTGACCGAGCGGTTCTAGGCACTTCAATCCGAAACCGCGCGACTGCTACGGTCGTAGGTTCGAATCACGCCTCGGGCATGGATGTGTGTGATGCCCTTAGGCATGCCCTTAGGCGTCACACACATCCATGCCCGAGGCGTGATTCGAACCTACGACCATAGCAGTCGCGCGGTTCCGGATTGAAGCGCCTAGAACCGCACGATCACTGCGGCCGGCTACTAATGTTATCATTATGTTTCTTAATCATGTTTTATTAGTACCTTTGTAATTGTATTCTCATGTCATAAAATTGTATTTGACACCAGTTCTTCAACTTAAGTAAATAGTATGGTTTCATATCACTGCACACATTTCTGTTGATCATAGTATATGCACCCCAAAACCAACCGATCAACCATAGTACATGCGCAATATGTGAGAAGTTAAAAAAAAGGACTGTTAGTGCTCGCACATGTGTTGATAATTCAGCTAGGTACTGGTTAGCAGCATTGCTGGTTCAAAGGATATTTCAAAAAAAAAAAATTGTGAGTGCACAAGTGATGGTTATGGACTTGGTATATTATCTGAAAGACACTTCGATGGTGATTGTGCACCTGCACAGTCGCAACAAATGGCTCCTGGCCATCTCTACAAGGACTACTGTGGGTCTGCTCTGTGATGACCTATCTACCAATATTCTTGAAAACTTTGACTCTGCTGTGGGTTTGCTCTGTTGTGGCCTATTACCTGTCTGCATGCTGCATGTCAAGAGTCAGCACTGTCTTTCTATTGGAAGGACAACACTACTTCTTCAAAACTGCATGGAAATCCTCTGTTTTCGTGCTCAGACTTTGGGCATAAAACTGTAATTCCTACTGTGATGAATGATCAGGAGAGTCTCTATGGACTTTGAGGACAATTTTTGCTTTTAACCAACAGTGTGTGCATTTGATCTATTTGTCATTGGTAATATGAAAATATTAAGAAATCAGTATTGGCCACTGCCCAAAACAATTTGTAAAATTTGTTGTGGAGAGGAGCAGGGAGGCTATGGGATTAGGCTGTTCAGGTTTTTATGTTGGTGACGCCACGTAGCGCTCTGTATTAAAATCGCTGACTGCGCTGTGTGCAGTCTGTGGCTGGTTGGACTCGTCGTTGGGAGTTATTCGCCAGTGTAGTGTTGGGCAGTCGGATATCAACAGCCCATATGGTTGAGCAGTTGGAGGTGAGCCGCCAGCAGGGGTGGATGTGGGGAGAGAGATGCCTGAGTTCTGAGATGTTAATATGAGCGAACGATGTGGACGTGTGTCCGTCAGAAAAAGGAAATTTGTTAAATTGGATGTCACGAATATACATATATATATAATGATTTTTGAAAATTAAGGTAAGAACATTGTTTGTTCGCTATCAAAGTCTTTCATTTGCTAACTATATGCGTATCAGTAGTTAGAGGCTTCAGTAAATAGAATCTTTTATATAGCTGGCAGTACTGGCGCTAGCTGTATTGCAGTAGCTCGAGAAACGAAGATTTTTGTGAGGTAAATGATTAATGAAGGGCATAGGTTATTGTTAATCAGGGCTATTCCTTTGTAGGGACTATTAAAAGTCAGATTGCGTTGAGCTAAAATATTGTGTGTCAGTTTAGAAAAGATCGGAATAAGTAAAGAGAAAACCTTATCAGTACGTTCAGTTTAACTCTGGAGTTTGAAAATCAAGTAACGTAGAAGTTTTACCAGCACAGTCATTCTTTATATTCGAAGGGGAAGGTTCAAGTTGACGCATGTAATTCGTCCGCTGGGAGTGTTAACGGAGATAACGACGCTCAAGAGACTGCTATTGGAATTTTCCTAATAGCATCTTGTACACAGTTCAGTAATTTTCATTAACGAGATTTTAAATTTTATTGAGAAGCTCAAGTCTCGTAATGGGAGCAATAGACAGGGAAATAGTTAGGACAGGGAAATTGTTACCAGAACGGGAGAAATGTTAATATCCATAATAGCTATGATGTTCGTAATAAAAATAGTTATCACGGCAATAATAATTTTCAAAGGGGAAATGAAAATGGAAATTTCATAATGGAAATCAAAACCAGGAACGAGGATGTGAGAGGCAGAAGTCTCATGAAATGCTACACCAGAATAAGAGGTCGGGATGCTAGAGTTCGCAGATCTCAGGTCCGACAGTGGTGACATAAACCTTCGGTTCAAAGGGACACGTTATTTCAAAAATTCTGTGGGTGTCTAAACTACGGCAAAGAAGCTTCAGATATTGTAGGTGGATGTTATAACACGTAAGAATAAAATGTAGAATAATTTTAAGCAGCGCAACCGTAAAGAGGGCGCAAAAAAGGTTGTCAAACATGTAGAGAAATTCGATAATGAGGATATGGGGCTGAAAAGAATTATTTTGTGAAAGGGAAATGAATGATGGAATGAATTTGTGTTTGTTGATTGATTCTGTGATCACAAAACTGGCTGAGGTGAATTTTAATTTGGTAGACGTAGAATATATGACGAATTCTAACGAGGCACTAGACAGTAGCAACAATTACATTAATTTAGGAGAAAGGAATGTAGATGATTTAGTATCGGAGGAAGCAGATGAAGCTATCGGTGAAGGAGGCGAAGCTGAAGTTTCTTCAGCTGGAGATGGATGTTGTGGTGTATCGACGGAAGCATTGAAGGTATCTGTGAAGGTGGCACAGCAATAGTGGAGTCAGATGGTGAAGAATTTTATTATGTATCGGCGGATGTGGGTGATTCATTGTTAATGGGAGGTAAAGGAGATGTCTTAGGTGCTGAAGTTACGGAGATTGAAGCTACTGGTTAAGATATCTCGGAAGAAGGAGTGTGTGCATTGACGGAAGTGAACCGATGACCTTTGATGAAGTGGATGTTCAAGGTGAATGTGAAAACGTGTTAGACGGTATATTAAAGCATAAAGTAGTGGAGTCATCTGGGAGTAGAGAAAGTGTTACGGAGACAGAGGCAGATCCGTGTTTGACGAAATTCGAGTGGACTGTGAATCTAATGTGGAATGATGCGATGGCGGTAAATCGTCTGGTGTATCGGTGGAGGTTGGCAGAATTATTGATGGCGATTTCTGTAATATGTCGGTGGGTGTAATGAATGTTTTAAGTCACGACTCTTATGAGTTGTCGGTTAATAGAGTGAGCTGTGTCAAAGTTTGTAGTGAGGAATAAATTAGTATTTGTTTGTGTGGTTAATTGTGAGAGTGTTGCAGCTGCCGAGGAGGAAGAGAACAGTGTGTTTGAGACTTAGGAGGACGATGAAATGACGGGTTTTGAGGGTGATTTAAATCCTACAGATGAGTTGGAGGTAGATCAGAAGAACCTTGAACTGGATAATGAAAATGAGGTTTGTTCTGATATTATAATGTGTACCATAAATATGGAAGAAAACAGAAGGGACTTGAAAGCTAAGTTTTGAGGGCACAGTGCTTAGAGAGGGATGAAACTAAAAATATGCAACCTATAAGTGAACTGATCAATGCTAGTGATGAAAGAAAGTGTGCATATATCTAAACTAAAAACGATGTCCTAGCCTTCAATTTGAGCAATTGAAAAACGTAAAAATAATGGCGGGATAAATGTAGGCGGCAACGGTGGCAGACTTGCACCTTGCAAATCAAGAATGTATGAAAAAAGTTTTGAATGGATTCTTATGTAAAACGTTGGGGACAATTCGTAATATACACTCCTGGAAATTGCATTAAGAACACCGTGAATTCATTGTCCCAGGAAGGGGAAAGTTTATTGACACATTCCTGGGATCAGATACATCACATGATCACACTGACAGAACCACAGAAACATAGACACAGGCAACAGAGCATGCACAATGTCGGCACTAGTACAGTGTATATCCACCTTTCGCAGCAATGCAGGCTGCTATTCTCCCATGGAGACGATCGTAGAGATGCTGGATGTAGTCCTGTGGAACGGCTTGCCATGCCATTTCCACCTGGCGCCTCTGTTGGACCAGCATTCGTGCTGGAGGTGCAGACCGCGTGAGACGACGCTTCATCCAGTCCCAAACATGCTCAATGGGGGACAGATCCGGAGATCTTGCTGGCCAGGGTAGTTGACTTACACCTTCTAGAGCACGTTGGGTGGCACGGGATGCATGCGGACGTGCATTGTCCTGTTGGAACAGCAAGTTCCCTTGCCGGTCTAGGAATGGTAGAACGATGGGTTCGATGACGGTTTGGATGTACCGTGCACTATTCAGTGTCCCCTCGACGATCACCAGTGGTGTACGGCCAGTGTAGGAGATCGCTCCCCACACCATGATGCCGGGTGTTGGCCCTGTGTGCCTCGGTCGTATGCTGTCCTGATTGTGGCGCTCACCTGCACGGCGCCAAACACGCATACGACCATCATTGGCACCAAGGCAGAAGCGACTCTCATCGTTGAAGACGACACGTCTCCATTCGTCCCTCCATTCACGCCTGTCGCGACACCACTGGAGGCGGGCTGCACGATGATGGGGCGTGAGCGGAAGACGGCCTAACGGTGTGCGGGACCGTAGCCCAGCTTCATGGAGACGGTTGCGAATGGTCCTCGCCGATACCCCAGGAGCAACAGTGTCCCTAATTTGCTGGGAAGTGGCGGTGCGGTCCCCTACGGCACTGAGTAGAATCCTACGGTCTTGGCGTGCATCCGTGCGTCGCTGCGGTCCGGTCCCAGGTCGACGGGCACGTGCACCTTCCGCCGACCACTGGCGAAAACATCGATGTACTGTGGAGACCTCACGCCCCGCGTGTTGAGCAATTCGGCGGCACGTCCACCCGGCCTCCCGCATGCCCACTATACGCCCTCGCTCAAAGTCCGTCAACTGCACATACGGTTCACGTCCACGCTGTCGCGGCATGCTACCAGTGTTAAAGACTGCGATGGAGCTCCGTATGCCACGGCAAACTGGCTGACACTGACGGCGGCGGTGCACAAATGCTGCGCAGCTAGCGCCATTCGACGGCCAACACCGCGGTTCCTGGTGTGTCCGCTGTGCCGTGCGTGTGATCATTGCTTGTACAGCCCTCTCGCAGTGTCCGGAGCAAGTATGGTGGGTCTGACACACCGGTGTCAATGTGTTCTTTTTTCCATTTCCAGGAGTGTATTTAAGAGGATAACTGTAGAGGTTGATTTATCATGGCGAACAGATTTCATAGCGCGAAAGACCTGTTTTCCAGTTGGAACACGGGACAGATGTTTGAAATGGTGAGCTGAATCAAGTGTTTTGCCTGTGCTACAAAATTTTTTTTCTTGCTATTCTGTTTATGAAAGTATCGATTCCACTGGGGAGGGCGTTTCAGTGCCTGATCCATGTGGATTGGAGAAGTCATACGAATATTTTTAGCTAAACCACAGCCGTATTTCGACAGCTATCGTCCTTCATCGCTGACGGTGACTCGAATTGACGACTATTTCGGGGCAGCACTTGGCCAAAGACGTCATGAATTTCGGCAAAGGCTGCTTTCGACATCAGGTCACCGATTGTGTGCTGTTTCGGTGACGATGAACTTCTTTGATGCGGTGAAGGCAGAAATGACTGTATAAGCGCTATAAACGTTTAGAAAGAACAAACTGACTCGAGAGCTTATTTAAATTTGTGTATTTATTTAGGCTTTTAATTAATATGCCATAATTTTATAGTTTGTGCTAGTTTTACTAAATGTATGCACATAAAGTATTATGACATATACTGGGAGGTACATGCTGTTTCGTTCATCACCACAACAGTACTTACACTATTGTGCTGACAAGCAAGTAGGGTATTCTGTTTATTACGTAACGTGCGTTTTTATTATGTTATGTAACTATGTCAAATGTGATGCGACGTAATGTGCCAAATTAGCTAGCTTATGTGCCACATTAAGTGGACGAGTGTAACGTTGTATGCAGGCGAGTAATTCGTCCACCTAATACCACTATTGAGGAGAGTTGAATTTGCTTGCAGGGGTGGGTGCAAGTCGACTGGACGAGGAAGTCACGTGGCCGCTGTGGGCGTGTCCAGATGCAGAGACGAGAAGCGTCACTGGAAACCCTCCGGTGGGAATTTGGACGGCTGTCGCTCGCATTGCCTTTGTGCAGGAGACGATTCTCCAAGAAACGGTGGCGTGCCAGATAAATTTCATGATGGCTGAGTTACAGTTTTTGAAACAATAGCTTCCATCAAGCATTGAAGCAGATCTGAATACATTTAGGAGCAGAGAAAGATGAGGCACATCCAGTGACACATCAGTATCTCAGTATCTTCAGAACTACAGAAGGTAATACTTCACACTGAATAAACATTTACACAATGAAGCTCTGACTTAAAAACTTTTAATCGCTCCATGCGATTTCAACAAATGATGACTCAGACTATAGCACTGTGTTACAGGTATCATCCCTGAAAGCTATATATTTGCATCTAATTTACGTTCGATGTAGGACGTCTTTTATACTTTTTCATTATGCAAGTGTTTGGCAGAACATCGTATTCTCCACATTTGTACAGGAAATGAACACAGCATCAGTACACCACATTCTGCCATACTTGTGCTTTTATTGAACGAATAGTTTATTATTTTGGCAGCAACTTTATATGTTGATTGCAAGTAATATTAAAAAACCCTTGCTAACTTAAAAGTGACAATCGCATGTGTCAGCAGACACTACAGTGAAAAGAGACCTAACAGATGCTTCTGTCAAGAAGGCATGCATAATTATTTAAATGATATTTAATAACACTTCGTTGTTATTTAACTCGAGAGCATTTGGAAAGAATACTGGCATATTTAACTATGGATAAACTTATATTTATAATTGTCGTAAATTATCTGAGTGCCACAAAATGGTTATAACATTGTAAGATTATATCTTTAGCGTTGAAGAACGATGTATTTTTGGTGGGGATAGCTTCAGCTAGTGGAGAAGCAGACAGTTGTGGAACACTACGAGAGTGAAGTGCTGACGGATACCTTTCGAGTAAAATGCTCAGGGGAGCGATTCTGACCACTTTGTGTGGTGTACTGGAAGAAGACAGACCTGCCTATGGTAACGTGTGTGATTCAGTTTCGTAGGTGATTGATTCTGGATGGTGAATGGTGGCTACAATACTTCTGAAGGGGCTTTGTATTTTGAGAGTTCAGAATACACTCCAAAGTAGGACTCCAATTTTTTACGCTTCTATTACGGAACTGAGAATAGACAAAGTATGAGTTACTTTTCTTTGTATCACATGTTTTAATTTGTGAACTGCCATGTTTTGAGTTGGTGAATATTTCGTGGTCTGGAGCCGAGCGACCGTCACGGTCGCAGGTTCGAATCCTGCCTCGGGCATAGATGTGTGTGATGTCCTTAGGTTGGTTAGGCTTAATTAATTCTAAGTTCTAGGCGACTGATGACCTCAGATGTTAAGTCGCATAGTACTCAGAGCCATTTGAACCATTTGAGCCACTATTTCGTGTGTTGTGCTTGGGAAATGTGCTTAGTTTACGCGTATCTTTGATGACCATTTAGTCTGGGATATTTGACATCATTCTCTTAACGCTCTCAACGTAACTTTGCTGTATTCGACAAGGGTATTTTTTGTCTGTGTGTAATTTTAATATCTTAGGACGATTTCCTATTTAAGGTGTCATTCCTTGAAGAAACTTTATTCAGTATAACTCTCTGCCATCTACACCAATTACAGACGTTAGAATAGAACCCTTTTTATTAAACAATTCATTTAACTTTATTTTGCATTTCTGTGTATTTTATTAACTTGTATTTCTAGCCACTGCATAAATTACTTGATTGCAGGATCACAGCTACAGGTTATTATTTGCAATGAATTCCCTGCAGGGCATCAAAGCAGACGTGTTCGGCTCAACCCTAGTACATAGAGCTATTCCTTTAAACAGAGCGGTGCATAGCCCAAGTACATGAAATATGAGCAACTGCAGGTAAAGGCGCAGTTGGTTTGCTCATATGGACTGCCATTTGGGAAGAGCAACCATTCAGCAGCAACCATTAGATACCGTCTCAATTTTGCCGTCACTTCCCCATTACGTCCGCCCTAAATAATTAGGAATCATTGAAGATGGACTAATAAACAGTGTTCTTAGTGCTCTTAATAACAAGTACACTGAGGTAGCAAAAATAATGTGCATATACAGGTGGCGGTAGTATCACGTACGCAAGGTTAAAAGGGAAGTGCATTGGCGCAGCTTATCATTTGCAATGAGGTAATAAAAGTGAAAATGGTCGCAATGAGAATTTACAGACCTCGAATGTTAGTTGGAGCTAAACACATGGGATGTTTCATTCCTCAAATCATTAGGGAATTCAGTATTCCGAGATCGATAGGGTGAAGAGTGTGCGAGAATACCAAATTTCAGGCGTTACCACTCATCACAGACCACGCACTGACCGACGGCCTTCCTTTAACGACCGAAAACAACAAGGTTTGGTAGAATTGTCAGTGGTAACAGACAGACAGCTCTGTTGAAACAACCGCAGAAATCAATGCCGGACGTACGACAAACATATCCGTTAGGATAGTGCAAAGTAATTTGGCGTTAATGGGCTGTGTCAGAAGACAGCCGACGCGAGTGTCTTTGCTAACACCACGACGTCGTCTACAGCGACTCTCCTGGGTTCGTGACCATATCGGTTGGACCCTAGACTACTGGAAAACCATGGCCTGCTCAGACGAGTCCCGATTTCAGTTGATGGGAGGTGATGGTAGGGATCGAGTGTGACAGAGACCCAACGAAACCATGGACCCAAAGTCAACAAAGCGCTGTGCAAGCTGGAGATGGCTTCGTAATGGTATAGCCTGTGTTTACGTGGAATGGACTGGGTCCTCTGTTCCAACTGAACCGATCATTGACCGGAAGTGTTTACGTTCAGCTACTTGGAAACCATTAGGAACCATTCACGTACTTCACATTCCCAAAATACTTTGTAATTATTATTAATGACAGTGCGCCATGTTCTGGCCTTAAGAACATCTTGGACAATTTGAGTGAATGATTTGGCTACCGAGATCGCCCGACATGAATGCTGTCGTAACATTTGTGGGACATAATCGAGGGGACAGTTTGCGCACACAAGCCTGCATCGGCAACACTTTGCAATTATGGACGACTATAGAGGCAGCACGGCAAACTTTTCTGCGGGGGACTTCCAACGACTTGTTGAGTCCGTGCCATATCGAGATGGTGCACTACGCCGGGCAAAAGGAGGCTCGACACGATATTCGTAGGTATCCCACGACTTCTGTCACCCCAGCGTATATTGTAGTGGGCCGCCGTTGGACTATCGTATGGTGACCTGCTTATTTACTACAGTAACCCCTTCAGAGCGACGGAGTTTCTACACTGCTGGCTACCATCAGTATCGGCATTTTACGGCTTTTTCCCCCTCTCTTATGCATCACTTTGGGACATCATATAGCCCCTTCTAGCAGAACCTTACTACCGATCAACTTCCATTTACCACTTATAATTCTATCAATATGAACATACAGTGTGGCTAACATGATGATATTTGTACGTATGTATATGTATTTCTTAGCTATTACTGCCAAAACTGTAAGTATTTATAATCATATTCAAAAGAAACACATGGAACTGGACAACATGAGAGCATTTTTGCTACATGCTTTACTTTAGATCCTTAGCGCCCTGTTACTTAAGAGACTCCTTATACAACGTAATAGATCTACTGATCCTTGAACCAGCATTTTAAATCTTCATCGTTTTGCATAAAGAAATCTCAACAAAAGTTAAAAACCACTTCGTCATCGACATCATACGCCTGCAACCATTTGAAATGCAGTGTGAACAGATCTGTGGCTGTGTCTAATCTACAGTGCAATAACACTCCCAGTGGGAGTGCCGCTTTGCCCGTGCCTTCCAGAGTGAATGTGAGGAGACAGCTGTGAACCTTCATCTTAGCCAAGCTTCTTTACAACTGACCTTAGCTGAGAAGTCGAAACAAGCAAACGCCTCTGTGGCTGACTAGAACCTACTTCAGTATAATCAGGTTCCCTTCGGCGTGGCAACAGGAGTGGCTGTGTTATCTCATATTCTGAATAACGTTTCTTTCCGATTTAAAGTTCGGTCGTACTATCACTACATGAATGACTTGATTGTTTTTGTTCGAGATTTGCAGGAGCACCTAGTCCTTGCAGCCAGAGACCTTAAGCATTTGCGAGATGCTGGATTTATCATCAAACCATCTAAAGTAGAATTTGATCCGCCAGAGATCTCGTTTCTAGGACGTGAAGTGTCTAGAGTGGGAGATAGTATCGACCAGATTTGTAAAGAACAGTTTACACTTGCCTATGGCCTAAAAATGTGAAGGCTGTCGCCCGCGTCATAAAGATGGCGAATTTCTCTCGGAAATTCGTCCCGAATTTCGTTGAGTTGGCAGCCCCATCCAATGAGCTGAGGACATAAGGGAATAAATTCGAGTGGGATCCATATTAGCAGGCGTAGTTTGCTCTGAAGGTGACTCTAACAAGGGCTGCCGTGCTGGCGTTGCCACTTTTGGAAAGGAGTTACTCTAGACGGACTCTTCGACGTATGGGCTGGCCGCTGCCCTACTTCAGGAACATACTAATGGGAGCCAACTTGCAGCTTATGCGTCTTGTCGGCCTTCTTATATGAAAATAAATGCTCTGTATACGAGCTTGAGCCCCTGAGAGTGTTGTTTGCGTTAGAGAAATTTAAGATGTATTTAGAACGCCGTACGTTTCCGTTAGAACCTGATAACCGATCCCTCAATTGGATCCTTGGGAGGCCAAGGCGGACAGAGTGTAGGTCATTAGGATCCCTTTCTTTCATTTTAAACACATTCAGGGGACAGAGAATCGGCTCACTGAGCTGTATATTCAGCAAGGACAACGAGAGAAATATTCAGGAATAGAGACAGGCACAAGTCACTAACATCGAACCAAGCGAATAGTGTCTGAATCTTACGGGGTTTCCGCCTCTTTTGTAGGAAACTGTGCAATAGCAAGATATGAATCTGTAGTTGGCTTCCATACAGGGATATGATGAAGCCTAATTATATGAGATGAAATGTTTTTAGTTGCCCACGTTTGGGACGCTGTGGAGGCGAAATTGGGTTACGATCAGAACTAGTACCACGCTTGTACAAGTCTCATCATGGAACACCTAAAGGGTGCCATTCCAGCAGTTTTAAACTGGGAAGAAGATCCGTCACAATTTCATTTGGAAGGGTGTGGACGGGTAATCGAGAAGTTGGTACATTCCTGTAAAACCTTATGCCCAAGTAAACCCGCACTGAACACCTGACGAGAGTTACTGTCCTCTGACTTTAGATATGTCCCAGTGCATAAAATGTACGTTGACTGCGTCGGTGCGTTTCCATAGTCAAACGAGGGAAACTGCTTCGTGCTGATTTGCGTGGACCTCTGTACTCGTTTTTGCTGGTTAACACCTACTAAGTACGTTATTGCAGCGTCGTCTGTCATGTGCCTGTAAGCAATTTTTGGTACTTTTGGGCCGTGTAGAGCCCTGCTACGGTTAATGCCACAACGTTTAGGAACTCTGTTTTACGGAGGAAACAGCGTATAACACCACAACACTTTACAACCCGAATCTCTGACTTGTGGTGCGTCTCAAGAGCCAAGTGTGGTGCTCATTCCCTTCCATCGTGGCGATCTCCCTAAGAAGAGATGCCCCCCAGATTTAGTGCTAACATGTTCCAGTGGATATCCCGTCAAAAAGTGAACGCTGAAAGAAAGAAGATGTACTGTACAGTGAAAAAAGAAACGAAATAGCAACAGTGAACGGTCCAAGCTCAAGATGTGCAGCATCGAGCGAATATGAATAGCCACGGCGTCGTGGTTATGTGGTCACGGTGTTTGACTTCTCTCTCGTGCCCCATTAATTTTCTTCCCAAAATTATAAACTGCCCGTCCGGTCACTGACACTTCCATTCGATGTATTCAAATCTGTGTCTGTGTTCTCCGAGCTGTAACGACCGTTTTCAGCAGCGACGTGTAACGAAGGGACCTCCAGACGTACGTACCTCTTATTTGTTGTACACAAGTAGCACATGTTATTACCCTGGCGTTCCATTTAGCAAGTTGTGACTCTTGAATTCCTTTGTTGCAACACAGTTCACACCCGTTTATTTGCTGTTTCAATTTATGCGAGAGGTATATGCGGCACCCCGTCTATTCTCACTATTCATCTCATTTACTTGGGCGACGGTGGTATATTCTTACCACTTGACTCGTATTCTGTAACCAGTGTATAGTATGACAGTTGCCCAGACTACAAAAGGAGAACAGACATATCAATAACCGGACCGAAGGGTCAAAAAACTGTGAAAAAAAGGGATACGAGGGAAATTTGAACACGGATCTTCCGCTGTGCAGTTCAGCACCGTGACCACACAACAATGACCCCTTGTTTCTTGTAATTTGCTCGATGTTGCATATCTTAAGCTTCGAACGTTCACTGTTTCTATTTTGCTTCCATTTTCACAGTTCACTACACCCCCTTCCTGTTTTCATGCTTGATCAGTGTTCAGTTTTTGACGGGCCATCCACTGGGCCACTTTACCACTAAATCTGAGCGGGGGTGGGAGTTTCTCTTCTGAGTGGGATACGTCCTTGTGTTGGTTGAGCCTCGGGTTAACACTGCTGTTTGTGAAGTACATAAGGATATCACGGCAGATCTGATGTCGTCATTAAAGCGTAATTCGCTCTTGTCAAACTTGTGGTCCCTGAATGAGTTGCTACCGGAGATGACTAATGATGCACAAATCGCAGACATGTGGAAGTGGGTTAGAAAATGTCTGAAAATGAACCATGAAAGGACTGATCAGCATTTTAATGTGGAGAGGCAGCCCACGTCATCGAAGCAGGTATCAGTCAAACATTTTGGTGCTGTGGCCAAAGGACCTTCTGGTCATGGGCAAGCTTTTGGCACCTTTTAGAGGTCCTGTCCAAAGCCTATGTCTAACTACTCTAGTTGCCTTACTGGTAGTGGACCCAAAGAACAAACGTATTATAGGATACATATTTTCCAGACATAGCTGTATCTGGGGGAGGCTTTCTCTGGACATAGTTAAGTTACAATTATTTTGTTCTTCATTGGACAATATAACTTAGTGGACCAATAACGCAATGTTCTTTGGTTTTTAATTGTACAGTTTAGTTAAAATTAAGATCATTTATGCAGAAATTTGTTTGTTTTATATAATCTGAAATTTTTATATATTACGTGCCTCATGGCAGCCTTTCATGTTTTTCTCCAGCCTCATTCCTCCACCTGCACTCTTACGTTTTGTGGCGGGTATGATGTGCCATCACCAGACGTCACACGTCCGTGGCAAGTTGAGAAGCCACGCCATTAGATTTGCGGTTGCAGTAGCGCTACAGCGCGAGAGTGTCGTCCGAAGCCAACGTCTGAAGCTGTCAGCTATGACAAGGGAAGAGAACGCTCGGTGTCACCGCCAACAACGTTGACCGCCAGAAGGCAGAGTGCTCTGGAGCGTTTAAACAGCAGCACCTGGAAGATACGCTTCAGTACCCGTTAGCTGGCGGTTGGCTGGCAGTAAAAGCATGCTGCTCCACGGGTGCAAGAACGGCACTTCTGGGGCGGCTTCAGTAAAACAGTCTGTTCTGTGTGCTTGCTGGACCGAGTCAACAGGGAATTAGTCTTGGAGCGGTGTGTGTGTTTTGTCTGTTCTGCATGCAGCTCTCTCCAGGTTCCAGCGTACGTTATAAGTCTGCCTGTCGCACGGATGGTATCACATTTGCAGGAACCAGATGGCAGTACTGTGTGGCGTGTCTATGCAATCGCTCTGTGTGAGCCTGAATATGTTAATTTATATTGCTGTCAAATGATCGTGTTACTGACAGATCACTGAAGGTTTTGAATTCAAGGTATAAGTTGAACTGTCTCGCAGATGTGTATGCATTGGATAATATAATATTCGACATACGTTAGCCATCTAGGTATTCATAATTACCTGGAAGTGTATAATTCAGCAGGGACGCGGACTCTATTAATTAAAACTCTTATGTATTTGCTAAGTTATGTAGGGAACTTTTATTTGGCTCCCTGCTTTTATTTATTTGAGTGTAGGAGTGCACATTTATTCTCTGCTTTTAATGTTTTTCATTACTATTGCTCTCATTTCTTGGGCTTTGATCAGTCGCAGTGAGTACTAATTATTTGCCGTTATCGTCGCATGCAGCTTCTACTGAACAAGTGTTATCCTGTCAAAAATTTCTTCGGTGTTATTTTGGCTATCCAGTTGATTGATTTAAAATTAAAGCCACTTTTAGTGAAGTTTTGTAAATTGTTATTTTATGTGGTTGTTAAATAAAATGCTGCAAGCAATTGTTTACTCACAGCTTAACCCGGTCTCACAGTCCAGTAACTAATATATATATATATATATATATATATATATATATATATATATATATATATATATATATATATATATATTATTGGTGTTTTGCCCTTAAAGAGCGCATTTGGACTAAACTACATGGCCAGTTCTTTTTGCTGCCCAAACTTCCCTCATTCGCTCGCTGTGTTTCTGTTTCCGGTCCTCTGTCCATGCTTCTTGTCGGCTTCGTGTCTTCGGCTTCATCTTGATTGCCTTTTTGGTTGCCCATATTTCTTTCATCTTCTGGCTGTGATCTTGCTTGCATTCTTCGGTCCATTTTATGCCTGTTCGTTTGTCGCATTGTATCTCATGTAGTTTACTTTTCTTAATGATGTTTCTGAACTTTATTCTGTCGTTTATTGTGTCTGCTGTTATGTTGAGCTGATTCAGGTCGTTTTCTACCTCTGCCACCCATTTGTTGTTTCTAGTGGTTACCCAGTCAAAGATCTGTTTGGTCAGCCTGTGTGATGGCATTCTGTATAGGTGTCCATAGAATTGTAGTCTGCGTTTTCTAATCTTTTCTGTGATTGTCTCCGTATGTTTGTACAGTTCCTCTGTAGGTTTCTTGATCCATATTCCATTGTTGTTAGTTGCGCCAAATATTTTCCTAAGTATTTTCCGTTCTACTTTTTCTAATGCCCTCGGATTAGTGTGGTCTCTGCTGCATATAGTGCCTCGGGGAGCACCACCGTGCCGTAATGGCGTAATTTGGCTTTTTGTGAGATAGACTTCTTGTTGTAATGACTCCACACTGCTTTGTATGCCTTGTCCAGTTTAGTCTTTCTTTCTTCATTTGAGTCTCTGTTATGTCCACTCATTTGTAGTGTTTCACCGAGGTATTTGAAGTTTGCTGTTTTGTAAATCGTGCCATACTTTGTGTTCAGAGTTGAGAGTTTCTTTGTACTCATAAACTGTGTCTTTTCGTAAGAGATCTGTAGTCCAGTTTTGGAAGCGATTACGTGCAGTTTTTCAATAGCGTCTTTTGTTTCCTTTATACCTTTCGTGACAATCGCCAAATCGTCTGCAAAAGCCAGGCATTTAATCTGTAGGTTTCCTAAGGTTATCCCCTGTTGTGATGTTTCCCATTCTTTTATGACCTTATCTAACACCAGATTGAAAAGGAGAGGTGAGAGGCCATCGCCTTGTCGGACACCTGTGCGAATTTCAAAGGGCTCTGATAGTTCCCCACAGAGCTTTACTTTGGAGGTCGTGTTGGTTAAAGTTTGCTCTATGATAGCCCGTGTTTTGTTGTCTACTTTGTATTCTGCTAGAATTTTGAAGAGAGTTTTCCGGTCGATAGAGTCGTACGCCTTTTTGAAGTCAACAAAGGTAATGATCAGGTTCTGTTTGTGTTGTAAAATCATTTTCAGGTTCCAAATTTGTTCCGCACAAGACCGCCCTTTACGGAAGCCTGCTTGGTATTCCCCAATCAAGTGGTGGGTTTGGCATTCTAGTCTGTTCAGTAAAGCTTTAGAGAGGATCTTGTATGTGACCGGCAGTAGGCATATTCCTCTGTAGTTGTTCGGGTTAGTCTTGTCACCTTTTTTGTGTAGTGGGTGTATCAGGGCAGTTTTCCAGTCGTCAGGAATTTTCATGGTCTTCCAGATGTCTTCCAAGATCCTGTGGATGTCTTTGGTGAGTTCTGGGTCTTGTAACTTCCAGATTTCCGCGATGATGCCATCTTCTCCTGGTGCTCTACGATTCTTGAGTGACTTTATTATTTCTTTAACTTCTTCTAGAGTTGGAGGTTCACTATCTGGATTGTATGTGCGCGTTTCTGTCATCATTTCTTCCATGGGGGGGTCCGTGTTGAGCAGTTTTTCAAAGTACTTTGCCAGAATGTCACAATTGTTTTTGGTATTGGTTTCTAGGGTTCCATCCGGTCTTCTGAAGCACAAGTTGGGTGGTTGATATCCAGTCATATTTTCTCTGAACGTTCTGTAGAAGTTTCTTGTATTGTTCTTCATGAAGTCTGATTCGATCTCTGTCAGTCGCCGTTTGTCATACTGTCGTTTTTCACTGCGAATGATTTTGCTTGATTGCTTCTGTGTTTTCAAGAAGTTCATCCAATTCTCTTGGGATTTATGGCAACTAAATTTTTTCCATGCACTGATTCGTTGGTCAATAGCTTGGCCACATGCGTGGTTCCACCAACGGTGTTTCCGTGTTCGTGGTGCTTGTGCTAGTTTTATGGCCTCTCGGATTCTTCGTGAACGTTGTGTCCAGTCTGTCGTTTTCTCCATTTTAATTATATATATATATATAGTATAGTACTAGTATAAAATTATATATATATATATATATATATATATATATATAATTTTATACTAGTACTGGTACAGAGGACACACACAGCTTCTGTCCTTGAAAAGGCGAAATTCTGAGTAGCATTTACTTCGATTTACCACCGCATGTGGAAGCTAATCCCATAAACTCTGCGCATTACTTTCCCAAACACTAAATAACGTACAGAAATCACGGCAGCCAAAGACTGTAGCAGTTCTAACAGATGGAACGCATGAACAGAGACTGTTTGCATCTCACCAACGACTTGTTACTATCGTAACGGGAACAAATGAAAGACAGTTTCTGACAAATGGCTTTCGATATCACAATTATAGATTTATAAAACCGGCAGGCTGCACAATTTTTGTTTGTAATTCACATTATTTTGCCCAAGCTACTTAATATAAACTTAAATTATCAAGAAGAACATAATGTTTGGCCAACATACATTCATCCGGAAGAATTTTTTTTTTTTTTAAGTGAGTTTGGTAAGGACAAACTCGAACTAACGAAAATTGGTCAGATGGAAGTAGAACTCGTGCACTGAGGTTTCCATTCAAACATAGTTATGTCTATAGACAGTTCACCCGCTCAGGGGATTCAGAATCTCGAGCATTTATGACTGTCATGGACATTGATACTGGCAGGATATCGGTGCCACGCATTCCAAGGTTTGTGAGAACGTTTTAATTTCAATCACAGAAAACTGACATAAAGTCATGCAGAAGGCAAGCGACCATTATTATAATAATGAGCAGTCCTCCATTCAGGCTGACTGGGTGGCGGTGGTAAGAGTCGAAGTTCAGGCACGTAATGACTTCATTGTTCATATGACGCCGTTTGGAATTAATTGATCATCAGATATCCAGGAGGGACCGCATCACGTAGATATGGCATTTCAAGTTGTATGTGAAACGAACATTCACAAACTAGTCTGCGAATGTTTGTTTCACATACCACTTGAAACGCCATTCTAATTACCGTAATTGGTCCTGCATATATTATGAGAGATCAATTCCGTAAAGAGCCGTGCGAGCAGTAGTTATTCCCTGTCTGAAGTTTGACTTTACTACTGCAACGCTGAAAGCGGAAGACCTGTTTGTTTTAATTTCAAGTTTGACGTCAAATAACAAGTGACTAAGGAAATATTTTTTCGTGTGATATAACTAAAATTTAAGAGTTTTTCGTATTTTTGCTTAACTTGTGCCATGAAGCCTTACTGCTTGCCAGATTTCATCATTGCACATCAATGAGATATATCCTGTAAGGTTTTGATGAGCGACTTTGAGAATATAGAAATATGTGACAGAAATGGCCGTACCCTTTAACTGAGTTAGCTGAGAAGCTTCACTGTTTTACATCACCAAGAAACCATAACCATCAACTTCATTGCCTACCCGTTACCGACAAAAAATTGTCTTAAACAGTCGGAAAGACAGACAGAAAGACAGACAGACAGAAAGACGGACAACAAAGTGATCCTACAAGGGCTCCGTTTTTGTGACTGAGGGACGGAACGCTAAGAGTGAAGTGTATTCGGTCTCATCAAACAGTAAAAGTGTTTTGCATAATTTGAATTACCTTAAAACGCAGAGAGTCAGAGTAAAGTCTCAAATGACCCAATGTCTCTCGACATCTAGAGGTTCCTGGTTCCTGTACCTCATTAACCACCTTTCTGTTTCGTGATCAGTTGGTATAGTTATAGTGAGCATCTGATCATTGCAAGCAAGAAGTTAATACGTTTAGCAATTTTTGTTGCTCTCTTCTCCTTCCTTAGCAAGGTAAAGCAATTCTGTAAGTTACCTCGTTAAATGAAATTGCTTATCTCTGCCGATATTCTGTACATAATGCAAAGAATGCTTCAAATATGAAGTTTTTATTGCCTCAATCGCGTGAAGATACACCATATTATTAAATTAGACAGGAATAAATTGCTATCTTCAGATCAACGGTGTACAGGTTACGAAATCATGTTGTACACCGTGGGCCTGAAGATGGCAGCTTAGTCCAGTAGAAGACAGTAATCCGATGTACCTAATAATTTATTTCGAAGCTTTCTTTACGTTGAATTCATTGATCGCGCTCCAACCAACAATGCCAAGTACTAATTCTGCATACATCTTTGCAAATCCTTTTTGAATCACTCTACCGTGGGTTTTAATCATTTTTATTGACACAACATCGTCTCCTGGTGCTTTTGCTTTCTCCACCTCTCACACAAACAGTACACCAACTCTGAAATTATTTCCAGACCTCATTAATCTCATTGTCAGTCATCTCAGTTTCTGAACTATGTAATGATCTACATAAGCTTATAACATATCTGCGAATACTTCTATTATTTTTTCCAAGTTGTTATTTATTCCTCCATCTGCCATTTTAACTCATGGAATATTTTGTCAACCTAACATAAATTGCTATTTTGTCTGTTTCACACCGTATAATATTGATTTATTTTTGAAATCAAATTTTTGACATATATTCCATCGTTTTCTCAAGGAATTTGCGACGAGTTTGTTCAATTCAAAATATTTCTGAGACGTCTCAAAGAACCAAAGAACCGACCTTGCTATGTCGGGGTCGACCCGTAGTCTTCCACTGGTTATCACAGACAATCTATTGTTCTAGCAAGCACTTCGCTGTTTAAACCGTAACACGAAAATGACTCTGACTCTTGTGTACTAGCAAATAGCACTTGCATCCAGACTAAGGAAATTTCTCCACTTACTAGAACTGACAGTACAAAAAGCGGAAATACGAGGAAAAATGGACACCAGTCGTAAGTCAACCGTCTTCAATTATTTGTGGGTGTACATTAAAAACTGGCGAAGAGAAGTTAAAAATTCTACTCATCTGCAGAAAATGTATCTTAGTAGAACAGTAACTGCAATAATATTATTTTCCACATAGTACAGGTATACGTATTTCAGCACTGTAGTGTCTCCTGACCAGTCTGTCGTTGTGCTCTCATGTGCATTCATTGCAACAGATCCGTAACTTTAGCGGTCTTGTTTCTGCGAGTTCTACGAACACTTGCATTATCTTCGGCTGAAACGTCCCATTTCCTGAAGGTTGCAATACAAAATCCGTCGGGGAGATAAGTTTCTGTCAATATGTCGCTTCCAAGTACCATTAAGCCTACGGTCAACCACAACAAAAGTAAACTGAAGTGACAAAGCCATGGATAGATACAAGCGGCAGCAGTATCGCGTCCATAATGTATAAAAACGCAGTGCATTGGTGGAGCTACCACTTGTAATCGACTCACTCATGTGAAAATGTTTCCGACGCTATTACTCCCGCACGATGGAAATTTACAAACTTCAAACGCGAAACGGTAGCCGGAGCTAGACTTCGGGACTCCGCAAATCGTTAGGAAATTCAATATTCCGAGATCCACAAGGTCAAGAGTTTGCGAGAGTACCAAATTTCGGGCATTACCACTTATGATGGCCAACGCAGTGGCTGACGGTCTTCACTTGACAACTGAGAGCAGTTGCGGTTGTGTGGAGTTATCAGCGACAACAGACGAGCTACGCTGAGTGAAATAAGCGCAGAAATCAATGCTGGATGTCCGACCAACGTATACGTTACGATAGTGTGGCGGAATCTACTTTAATGGGCATGGCAGCAGACGACCGACGCGAGTGCCTTTGTTAACAGCACGATATCGTCTACACCACTTCTGCTGGTCTCGTGACTATATCGTTTGGACCCTATAAGGCTGAAAGACTGCGGCCTGAAGTGGTAATTCCCGATTTCACTTGGTAAGAGCTGATGATAGTGTCCGAGTATGGCGCAGACCACAAAAAGCATGGACTCAAGTTATCAGCGATGCCCCCTGCAAGCTGGTGGTAGCTCCGTAGTTTTGGGCTGTGTTTATGTGGAATGGACTGGGTCTCCATAGTTTTGGACTGTGTTTATATGGAATGGACTGGGTCTCCATAGTTTTGGACTGTGTTTATATGGAATGGACTGGGTCCTCTGGTCCAACTGAGACGATCATTGACTTCAAATGGTTATGGTCGGCTACCTGGAGACCATCATAGACTTTATGTTCCCAAACAACGACCTTACCGTGCTACAATTGCTCGCTACAGGTTTATAGAACATTCTGGATAATTCGAGCGAATGATTTGGCCACACAGATCACCCGAAGAGTCCCATCGAACATTTATAGGACGTTACCGAGAGGTCAGCTCGTGCGCAACATCCTGCACCGATATCGCTTTTACGTGTATGGATGGCTTTAGAGACAATATGGCTCAGGGTTCCTCCAGGGGCCTTCCTACGAGTTGTTGAGTCCATGCCACGACCAGTTGCTGCACTACTGCGGGAAAAAGGAGGTCCGACAGGAGTTAGGAGGAGTCCCATGCGTTTTCTCGCTTCAGTGTACGTAAGTTACCT
The DNA here is from genome assembly GCF_023864345.2 of Schistocerca serialis cubense. Taxonomy (NCBI): domain Eukaryota; kingdom Metazoa; phylum Arthropoda; class Insecta; order Orthoptera; family Acrididae; genus Schistocerca; species Schistocerca serialis. The sequence goes on from NC_064645.1 coordinate 637,234,823, forward strand.
CAAATATCTGCACCGCGTGCTTGTAGAGCAGGGTGGCGGTTACGGTTTTCATGAAATCGTTTGTACATGAATGATGCACTGTGAAACACTGTGGTACGATTTTTAACAGCTCTTGAGTGTGGGAAGTGGGTTACCGAATGAAAATGTTGGTTGCTATCTGAACCCTATCCATGTCTTTGTGACTACTAAATCTACGAGGAAGGCAATCATCATAACGTCGGCCTCGTAGCTACAAATTTGTTTCAAACATTTTTTTTTTCTTAAAAAAATGTTGTTTTGCGTGGTCACGATCAATGGGCCACCATGTACAAACAATTCTTTATAGTTGGCGTACACTTCCTGAAAGAGGTGCACCCGTGGTCTAGGGGTAATGTCTTCGATTAGTAATAACAATAAAATACAAAATTATAGAAAAAAGTTCTCGGACCCGGGTTCGAAATCACCACCTCAAAATTTTTTATTAATAATCAACATTGGCGGACGGGGACATCCGGCATGAGAAGCCACACTAATTACGCCAACAACTTTGTCAAAGAGAACGGAGGAGTGGACAGAGGTTCAGAGCACTCTATTCGGGGAGGGAAACTGCCCCTGAAGAAGGAAAAATCAGCAATGATCAATGGCATGAGGATGCTGAAGGCAATGGAAACCATTGTGTTAAAGACGTATATTGTGTATTCATAGGACATGTGGCCTGTAACCGAAAAATTGTCATGATTAACTCTCTACTGGCATAGGTTTCCGGTATAGTTTACCATTCAGATCTCCGGGATGGGATTGCCAAGGGGGAAATGAGCATGAGAAAAAGTTTGAGTAAACAACGAAAAGATAATGTTGTACGTGACTGGGCGTGGAATGCCAGAAGCTTGAACGTGGTAGGGAGCTAGAAAATCTGAAATTGAAGGAAGACTATGATATCTTGTCAGATCAGTATAGGGTAATACTGACAGCACCAGAAAATGGTCTAATGGGAGTAGGATTCGTTACTAATAGGAAGGTAGGGCAGAGAGTGTGTTCCTCTGAACAGTTCAGTGAAAGTTTGTTCTTATCAGAATCGACAGCAAACCAACACGGAGAACGATAGTTCAGGTATACATGCCGACGTCACAAGCTGAAGATGAGGACATTGACAAAGCGCATGACGATATGGAAAGGTTAATACAGTACATAAAGAGAGATGAAAATCTGTGGGACTGGAGTGCAGTTGTAGGGGAAGGAACACAAAAAAAGGTTACAGAAAAATGCGGGCTTGGGACAAAGAATGAGAGAGGGGAAACACTAATTGAATTCTATTATAAATTTTGGCTGGTAATATCGAATATTCTGTTCAAGAGTCACAAGAGGAGAAGGCGTACTTGGTAAAGGTCGGGTGAAACGGGTATGTTTCAGTTAGATTACATAACGGTCAGACAGAGATTCCGAAACCAGATATAAGATCGTAAGATGTACCCAGGAGTAGATACAGACTCAGCTCACTGTTTAGTAATGATGAAGAACAAGCGAAAGTTTAATAGAATAGTCAGGAACTATCAATGGGCAAAGAAGTGGTATACAGAGGTTCTAAGGAATGACGAGATACGCTTGAAGTTCTCTAAGGCTATAGATACACCAATAAGGAATAGCTCAGTAGGCAGTACAGTTGAAGAGGAATGGATAACTCTGGAAACAAAAGCTTAGGTACAAAGAAGGTAAATGCGAAGAAATCATGGGTAAAAGAAGAAATACTTGAATTGATCGATAAAAGAAGGAAGTACCAACATGTTCAGGGAAATTCAGAGAAACAGAAATACAAGTCGCTGAGGAATGAGACAAAAAGGAAGTGCAGGGAACGTAAGACGAAATGGCTGCATGAAAAATTTCAAGAAATCGATAGAGAAATGATTGTCAGAAGGACTGACTCAGCATGCAGGAAAGTCAAAGCACCCTTGGGTGAAATCAAAGGCAAAGTTACTAGCCTTAAGAGAGCAATGAGAATACCACTATGAAGTTCAGAGGAGAGAGCGGATAGTGGGAAGAATATACTGAAGGTCTCTATGAGGGGAAAGACATTTCTTATGAGACAGAAGGAGAAACAGGATTCAATTTAGCAGGGATAGGGTATCCAGTATTAGAATCAGAATTAAAAGGGCTTTGGAGGACTTAAGATCAAGTAAGGCAGAATGGATAGATAACATTACACCAGAATTTATAAAATCGTTGGGGGAAGAGGCAACAAAACGACTGTTCTCGTTGGCGTATAGAATGTGTGAGTCTGGGAACATACCATCTGACTTTCGGAAAAATTCCGAAGACTGCAACAGCTGACAAGTGAGAGAATTATCGCACAATCAGCTTAACAGATCATATATCCAAGTTGCTGACAGGAATAATATACAGAAGAACGGAAAAAAATATTTTGATGCTTTAGATGACGGTTATATTTGGCTGTAGAAAAGATAAAGGACGAGAGAGGCAATTCTGATGCTGCGATTGCTAATGGAAAGCAGACTGAAGAACAATCAAAACTTGTTCATAAGATTTATCGACCTGGAAAAGGCGTTTCACGATTAAAATGGTGCAAAATGTTCGAAATTCTGAAAAAAAGAAGGGAAAAGCTATAGAAAGAGATGGGTAATATACAATTTGTAGAGGAGCCGAGATGGAATAATAAGCGTGGACGACCAAGTTCAAAAAATGGTTCAAATGGCTCTGAGCACTATGGTACTTAACATTTGAGGTCATCAGTCCTCTAGAACTTAGAAGTACTTAAACCTAACTAACCTAAGGACATCACACACATCCATGCCCAGGGAAGGACTCGAACCTGTGACCATAGAAGTCGCGCGGTTCCAGACTGAGGCACCTAGAACCACTCGGCCACGGCGGCCGGCGACGACCAAATGCTTGTATTGAAAACGTTGTAGAGAGGGATGGAATCTTTCGTCCCTAATGTTCAATATGTACATTGAATATGCAGTAGTGGAAATAAAAGAAAGTTTCAGACGTGGAATTAAATGTCACTGTGAAAGGTTATCAATGATATCATTCATTGATGACATTGCTGTCCTGAAAGAAATTGGAGAAGAATTACATGATCTGCTGAATGGAATGAACAGTCTGACGAGTACAGAATAGGAATTGAGAGAAAATTGAAGAAAGGCGGAGGTAGTGAGAAGTAATAGAAATACGAACAATGAGAAACACATGGTCACGAAGTACATGAAGTTAAGGAATTCTGCTACCTAGGCAGCAAAATAACCAATGACGGACGGAACAAGGAGGACCTCAAAACAGACTAGCGGCTGCCTCAGGACTATGTTGTTGTTACAATTTCTCTGTAGAATCAGGTTCTACTCGTTCGGTTTGCTCGCAGTGGTGTGGTTTTCATGAAAGAATTTTACATGTATTAATACATGACACTATTACAAAATACGTATGTACATTTAGCAATAAACACACATATACAACATATTCTGAAAGAAAAAACCCAGAATTGTTACTACATTTTCGTGGCTACTGCTCATACGTGTCCCACGCATTTGGGCGCCAAGTTGTAAACGTATCCCCGCGCACTTTGATTTTATATACAGTGTGACTGAATGTAAAAGAATGTTATTCATTCGATTGATAGTAATAAAATCGTGGACTGAACTTTTATGACCTTCGGCTATAATACAGTTTATATTGCATAGAACTTTAAGTAAACCAAATGTTCATTATCGTTGCAAACACAAAAGATAAATTGAAGTTCTCACTACTGGTTTCTGTAGTTGAAAATTTAACTCTGTGCACTCTGACCTATTAGGGGGGATACGCGCAACACTAAAAGATTTCCTGCTGTGAATGTATGATAGTTAATTTGCAAAACTATGTTCTCATAACCCTGATCTGGCTTTTAGAAATGAAACACTGTATCATTACTGTAACTGATCACGAAATTAAACATGTCTTTCTCTACTTTAGTCTCTGAAATGCACTGAAAATTAGTCTTATTACTCTTGCAGAAGTTACAGTATGCAATGCTTGCCAGACATAAAAGCTGCAGTGGATTTTTTAATATTTGAACACTATTGATCGCCACGGCTAACACGAAATTAAAAATGAAAATGACTTTAATATTATTAGCCAGACCAGATTTCAACACAGCAGTCTTTCATCTCACACAAGTAACATTTTAAATCTCTGAATTGCGTGAATAATTTACTTCACTAATATTGGACAAGCAGTTGCCCATATCCATCTGCAAAGGACATAATAAAATATGCAGTTCTTCTCTGTGGTCTCTGGGAAGCTGAAATAAATAATTTTAATGTCCAATTACCTGTCCGCTTAGTTGCGGGAAAACTGCTTTCATTCACTTATAGTTTGAATTTGGCGCGGCAGCGGCTCCCGCGATCGTGGCGCAGCACTGCGTCACAAAAAATTCTAAATTCGCTGAAAAGCGCTAAAAATATGGGTTGAAATACTGGTCAAGCGAGCAACAAATTATTACAACTATTTTTAACAACTTCTGTATTCAGAGTTAACACAATATTCAGAGAACACGCCTTTTTGTACATCAGTGCCCAATGGCGTCTTTCTCGATCAAAAAACAAATGAAAGCTAACTAAGCGTTGGAGAGAGCGTCACAGCCTCTTACAACATTCACGGCTGCGAGAAGACAGAGACAGTGACGTCCAAGACCCCGCTATATATAAGCAATTTAATATGATAATATACATCTTTCTTATATTTTTAAGTATCATTGTCTGCGTCAGTTTCCACACGCGCCTTCCACAGACTTTATTTGCAAAATTGACATACATAATATTATACAAACATAAAAATGCTAAATGATTATTTCTTTTATAAAAAAAACCACATAATCGATAACTGTTATACAGAAATGAAATATAAGAACACAGACAAAAGTTCTTTGCATTCGGGGGGACGACGGTTCAATCCTGTCTCCGGCCATCCTGATTTAGGTTTTCCGTGATTTCCCTAAATCGCTTCAGCCAAATGCCGGGATGGTTCCATTGAAAGGGCACGGCCGATTTCCTTCCCCATCCTTCCCGCACCCGAGCTTGCGCTCCGTCTCTAATGACCTCGTTGTCGACGGGACGTTAAACACTAATCTGCTCCTCCTCCTCTCTGCATATATTACACAGATTTTACAAATGTCTTGCCCGGAGACGTCACAAAGACTAAAGAACAATCAATGCTCGTTCATAAGATTTATCGACCTCTAAAAGGCGTTCGGCAAATAAAATGGTGCAAAATGTTCAAATTCTGAGAAAATCAGGGTAAAGCTCTAGGGAGAGACGGGTAATATACAATTTGTAGAAGACCGAGATGGAATAATAAGGCTGGACGACCAAGTGCTCGGATTGAAAACGGTGTAAGATAGGGTTGGAGTCTTTCGTCCCTAATGTTCAATATGTACATTGAATATGCAATGATGGAAATAAAAGAAAGTTTCAGGCGTGGAATTAAAATTCACTGTGAAAAGATATCAGTGATATGATTCGCTGATGACATTGCTATCCTGAGTGAAATTGGAGAAGATTTACATGATCTGCTGAATGGAATGAACAGTAACGAGAATATGAATTGAGAGTAAATCGAAGAAAGACGTCAGTAGTGAGAAGTAGTAGAAGTAAGAACTGTGAGAAACACATGCTCACGAAGTACATGAAGTTAAGCAAAATAACCAATGACGGACGGAACACGGAGGACTTCAGAAGCAGACTAGCGCTGGAAAGAAGGGCATTCCTGGCCAAGAGAAGTCTACTAGCATGAAATGTAGGCCTTGCTTTGGGGAGAAATTACTGAGAATGTACGTTTGGAGCACAGCACTGTATGGTAATGAAACATGGACTGTGGGAAAACCGGAACAGAAGAGAATCGAAGTATTTGAAAATTAGGTGGACTGATAAGATAAAAAACGAGGAGGTTCTGCGCGGAATCGGAGAGGAAAGGAATATGTGGAAAACATAGGGCAAGGAGAAGGGACCGGATGATAGGATATCTGTTAAGACAACAGTGAATGTATTCTATCGTACTAGAGGGAGCTGTAGAGGGCAAAAACTGAAAAGGAATACAGACATTGGAGTACATCTAGCAAATAATTGAAGACGTAGGTTCCAAGTGCTACTTTGAAATGAAGAGGTTGGCACAGGAGAAATATTCGTGGTCAAACGAGTCAGGAAAAAAGACAGAAAAAGCGCTTGCTGTACATGAAGCCGCCGGTACATGGACCGTGCATTCGAGTGTCAGCGTTGAGCGTGGCGAGTTTCTGAAGTCATAGATTGGAAGAAGTGCGCTAGGGAGTCTTTGCGAAAGTCTAGAGCAATATCAAGCGTGATAGATATTATGAACGTGCATTTGAAGGAGATGGAACAACGACGCCTACGTCACATGCACACCATCTCTTTTCAGTACAGAGACTGGAACTGCATTATTGGCATTCAATTGAAGTCCACATTTGGTCGGCTTTATGTTACAAATTACGTCATATGTATGTATGCCGTTTAAAGCACCAGCAAACTGACCTCATGAAAAGCCGTCGTTTACAGGCGCAAGTTGCTGTGATAAAATGACTGGAAACGACATACTGGTGATTAGATAATTTTCACATTGTATCTAGGTTGTTATAGAAGTATGACCTTTCGAGGCAAACGCACAGTGAAGATCAATCAGAAACACATTTATCTCGGTTAGCCTTGTCATAATTAAATGTCAGTTCGTAACGTATCTGAGATAAACGCGTTTGGAAGACAGTAAACAAACGACAAATGTCGCATGTTACGGAAGGGGAGCGTAACGTAAAGAATAGAAACACAGAGTTTTAAATTACTGTATAGTATGTTGCAAGGTCATGTCTGAATAATTCCTTTTTCTTTTTTTGTACACCTTCGCATTATCTAATAGGTTCTGAGACTTTGTCATTAATTTAATAAAAATATGTTCTGGAATCTTCGATGTTATGTAAATATAAGATCGCTGTATCTCAGGAGTGTGTGTGTTCGATTGGCTTTACTTAAAAGAGGGCTTGCATTAGTTGCGGTAAGGTATTTCGCGCTTTCTTCTATAGTCTTATACGTCAAACATTCTAAACAGTCAGGTACTGAATAGTAACAACGATCAAATGGGAATGACCTTAGGGTTTTCCTAAAGTGTGGGAATTATGAAATAATTTTATCATATGTGGAAGATTGAAGTAAATCTATATCACACTACTTCTAACGGAGTTTCTGTAAGCTGCTATCCGTAAATATGTTCACGGGTACTGAAGTTTTTATTCACGTTTGCTACAGAACTATCAGTTTAGTAAGTCATAGTTGCAATACACAAACACAAATGCCTTACAGAAGAATTGAAAAACTGTTAAGAAGCTGACCTCGAGGAATAACAGTTTGGACTCCGGAGAAATGTGGACACGCGAGAAGCTGCACTGGCGCTAAGGCTTATCTTAGGAGACAGGTTATGTAAAGGAAAACCTACGTTTATAGCACCTGCACACTTAGAGAACGCATATGACAATGTTGAGTGGAATACTCTCTTTAAAATTCTGAAGGTAGCAGGTTTAAAATACAGGGAGCGAAAGGCTATTTTTCAGAAACCAGGCGGGTGTTATAAGACTCGAGGGGCATCAAAAGGAAGCAGTGATTGAGAAGGGAGCGATACAGGCTTGTAGCTTATCTCCGATATTATTCAATCTCTACACTGAGCAAGCAGTAAAGGGAACCAAACAAAAATTTGTGGAAGGAATTAAAGTTCAAGGAGAAGAAATAAAAATTTGAGCTTTTCCGATGGTTCTGTGAATCTGTCAGGGACTGCGAACGATTTGGAAGATCAGTTGAACGGAATGGACAATGTCTTGGTATAAAATGAACACCAACAAAAGCAAAGCAAGTATAATGGAATGCAGTGGAATTAAATCGAATGATGCTGAGAAAATCAGATTAATAGTTTTGCTATTTAGGCAGAAAAATAATTAATGATGGTCAGAGTAGAGAGGCTATAAAGTGTAGGCTTGCAGTGGGATGAAAAGCTTTACTGAAGAAGAGAAATTTGTGAACATCGAATGTATTTAAGTATTAGGAAGTCTATCCTGAAAGTATTTGTATGGAGTGTAGACATGAATGGAAGTGAAAAGTGGACAATAAACAGTTTAGGTAAGAAGAAAATAGAAGCTTTTGAAATGTGGTGCTACAGGAGAATGCTTAAGATTAGATGGGCACATCACATAACTAATGAGGCAGTACTGAAGAGAACTGGGGAGAAAAGAAATTTGTAGCACAATCTGACTAGATCAAGGGACAGTTTGATAGGGCACCTTCTGAGATATCAAAGGATCACCAGTTAAGTACTGGGGGAAGTGTGTGGCGCGGGGGGGGGGGGGGGGGGGCATCGTAGAGAGGGGGGGATCGTAGAGGGAGACCAAGTTATTCGGAGATGAAAAGGGTTGCACAGGATAGTGTAGCTTGGAGAACTGCATCAAACCAGTCTTCTGACTAGAGACCAGAACAACAATAACAACATACTACAGGAAAACAATGTGACCACCACACGGACAAGAGAAGAAATGTGAGTTTTAATAGAAGTCAAATCCTTTTCGCAATCAAACTGTGTGGTTTGTGCGCCAGATACGGGCAACAAGTGTCGCTGGAGCGCGCTGCGGTCACGTATACCAGGTTGAGACACGTGCACCGTATGCACGAGCCGCACCGCTTCTGAGCGTCCAGCAGCACGTTGACGTCCGAGTGCACGGTCAGTGCGCCGGCGGCTTGGGGACAGCTGACGTCGGCACACTCTGCCCCTGTGAGGCACGCATCCCGCAGATGACGGTTCGGCGGTTTGCCTGCGGCTGGAACGCACGCGCGCTGCCTTGCGACGGGCACCGCCGCCGCAGTACAGGCGGCTGTGCGGCCAGCGAACGTGACGCGGGCTGACCGCTGTCAGCGGTTGCTCGTCACCATTCCCAAGTGCAGCGCGATGAGCTCATAAATTAGTTATTCGCCAGTTTTCAGTTTATGATAGGCTGTCTTGCTACCCTTCTAGCTATTGATACAGTCACAGCAAAACGTACAGAGGGTGTTAAAAAGCTACATACCGAATACTTTTAAGTGTTTTGTGAAGATGAAAAAAAAAAAATATTTTATGTGGCAAAAATGTCACAGGCGCACAGTTTCCCCGCTGGAGTTCATGAAAGCTATGACGGTAGTGATCTTCAGAGACATTATTCAGACTCCCGTGTGCGAATATTGTTCTGTTGTTATTGTTCACCTCCTATGATATCTTTATGTGCGTGTGCAGCAGGGGGGGGGGGGGGGGGAGGGGGTTGAGACAAAGCATTTGGTCAGCGAGTCATCAATACGGACTCCAGATGAGACGATTGCCAGTTTGGAAGAAGTTGTAGACTTCATAGGTGAAACACAGGGTTGTTTTGAGCGTGTTAGACAATCTTTACCACGCCGATATCAGTGATGCATTTATGTACACGGCCGTCATTTTCAGCAACATCTCTGAAACTGTATTCATCACAGAGTAGTTTGAACATCATCTCTGAACATCACTGGCACTGAAACCTCCGTGGTCCACTGTCGTGGAGACGCTGCATCTGTGACATTTTCATCACATAAAAATTGGTTCCTTTTTATCTCCTATAAATACTCTAAAACTCTGTGCAGATAGTGTTTTTATACACTGTGTATAACACGTAAACATACGCCAATTATTATATTTTAAAATCGTGGTTCTTCAGTACAAGGCAAGTGACTATATTTTCTGACCTTGTGTGTAAACTATAATTACATAATCATTTACGATCGTTTCCTGTTAAAGAGATTTCTGTCTGACTTTTCCTCTCTCCTTCAGGTGTTCCCTGTGTTGTTTCTCCCACTCTTCTCTCCACGTACATCCTGCCTTTTTCTTTCAAATTCCTGTTTGTTACTGATATTCGTGAATTTTTTCTCGACCTTTCTTGTCAGCTTTAACTTCCTTTATCCACTTAGATCTTTCCCTGCCTGAAGGGGTTGCTTCAAACTTTTTCTTACTACTGTCTTTCCACTTATCGTTCGAATGTATTCGAAAACTTTGATTACACTTTTCCTGCACATGGCAATTATTTGTGTGTTTTTATAGTTCTGATATTGCTCCTTTCATCCACAAGTCATGGTTAGACTCTCCGTCTTCTTGCTCTGTTTCTTTAATTTTTGTTTTCCGACAGATTGTTGTTGTTTTACTAGCTGTAGTACTTCCGGATTTGTGATTGTACTGCTCCGCACGAATTTTGCGCTCATAGATACGGTTTTATTGTTTGGGTTCAATAGAAGTTTATTGATTCCTTTCCGGTAGCCTTTTCCTGCAAGCTGAATAATGGCTAAGTATTTTAACTGAAAGACGTCTCCAATTTTCCTATGGAGTGTTACTATGTTAATATGTTCTATACAGTCTATAAACGGACGGCGCTATTTAGTATAAAATTTGGAAGCCAGTATTTCGTGCAAACTTGTGTGGGTTCTTTGAAGTCTTTGATTCATTCTCTGGTTCGTAACGATTGCGAGATCACTCTCAAATGCCAGACATTTCACGTTGCAGCTCTTTAATGAGTTATGCCTATTCGATATGGTTTGCTTTATTTTACAATGTCACTATATTTTTTTAAGAATAAGGTTGTAGCGTTTCTCCTCAATCTATCAATGAGAGCCAGATGAGGTGTTACTCAAACGGACGACAATAATTTAACAGTTTACAAATGAGGAAGTTTAGAGCAATGGAAAAACGGCGACGTGGAGGTAGGTTTCATTGAGGATGGATAATTTTGTTAAAATGTCCACAATGTTATGAGTCACAGGTGAGGTGTGGGAGTGAGGAAAATCAGGGAAGTTGTGGACGGGGCCTAATCAGTTACAGTTGGTTGCACAGAAAACACATACATTTTATTTTTAAAAAAACAAAACTCTCAACAATCATTTTTAAAGATTTTACTGCACTGGCGGCTGAGAGCCTTATTAGGAGAATTGCAAGCTATTGTCGGCTGAAGGCCACAAGCAGTGTTACACACAATCAACGGCCGAAGGCCTGATTAAGAAGATTCAAAATTATTCGTCGATTGAAGGCCAGAATCAATTTCAATAATACACAACGGCTGAATGCCAGAATTACCAATAAGGTGAACAATTACAAGTTAAAAATACCACAACCCTTTTAAAAATCTTAATAACTGTAAGAAGCTATAGTGACGGCTGACGGCCTCATTAAAACAGGATTGAAAATTATTTGTCGGCTGAAGGCCACAAGCAGTGTTAGAAACAGTTAACGGCTGAAGACCGGAATTAGAAGTGGAGAAAGCAATAACATGTTAAAGCATCAGGGTAAATTTTAAAGAGTTATGACAACTTGTCCAAATACGACGGAGTGATGCACAGATAGTGCTCCCTGGATAGACATGACGAAGGTAACTACAGATTTGTAAGCTGTGAGACAGGCAGCCAAGAGCTGTACTCACATAACAGGATGGCAACTCACACTACAGGTAGCTTAAGTGGCGACCGACTGACTAACCAATCCACCTAACGTCCGATCACTGGCACAACGATGCAATATTTTTAGGCAAGGGCGAAGAGACAGACAGCACCACGTCTTCAGAAAAGGGCCCAAGGTAGAAGGAAACACTAGAACCAAAGTACACCTCTCAAAAACATATGCATAGTATAATTCAAGAGGCTGTCGAACTACACGTCATGTCAGACAGCATCAACACGACGAGGAAAGGTACACTGCAGGAAAAGTACACTAACCTCCAGGGCAGGTAACCGGGCCACAAGGCAGAAAATACCGCTGGTTGCACTTCACTTATAAGAATGAAACTAAATCCAAACTAACATCAAGGAGTAGAAGGCGGCTAATAGTTTCCGCCAACCTGACAGACTCCAGTTGTTGTGGTTTGTCTCACCGATCCTGGGAGTAGCAACACGCGAAACAACAGCAACAACAGCGAGATCTCAAACAGTGGAGGTTTCAGTACTGGATAAGGTTAACTCAACTTCAAACGTCCTGGGTTCGGTCGCCGGCTGCAGCCCCTCGGTCCGACAGTGGCTGCGCGCCGCCAGCGGTCCCGGCCTGCCCTCGCGCTGCGGACCTCCTCGCTGCTCCGTCCGAAGTCGAACTACCGACACCAGGACGCAAGCAGCATTTAAATAACTGGACATTAAAAACCACACAGGTTACACACGGATCCGCGAAGACAATTCCACAATGTCTCAAACAAAACTAAAACCAGTCACTGTGAAGCAACATGGACGAATTATAAGTCGGCACAAAAACAGAGAAGCCAGAAGCGTCGGAAAACCAAATGCACGTCGTCCATTGCGTCGACCGACCGAACGACCAAGCACCGGTCGTCCCCATTCAAGTCAGGCACGGAAAGGTCCCAGCATCAATCGTGGACTGACAACTTATTGCGATGAGGGCACTTCGACAGGCGGACACACACACACAGGTCAAAGTTGCACTACTCGAACATCACAGTCCATTCAACTAAAACTGGCTGAATCCGGTCCTTGACGTGGTCGTGCACTCTTGCGACCACATTCTTCCGTCGGACAGAGCACGTGTGTGTCGCCAGCTGTCGAGTGAGTACTGGCTGTCCGGTCCTCACCGCTGCTCCGCCCCAACTCCACTCCCTGGACACACGACGACCCGGAAATACTAGAAGCCGCTTCAAAGGTGGTACCACAGTAAGCACTATCAATAAGCGCTGCTGCTGCCACTCACGGACAAACAAGGCGAGCAAACGTAGTGGCGCCAGTGAACACACTAATAGACGAGACGCTACTATCGCTATTTCAAGATGCCAAGCTATGAATGGCATCAACGTGAGGCGCACACGGCTCAAGAGGGAAGTTCCCTGCTTTCATACAACAATTTATCTTATTGAACTTCACAATTTTTATTTTTGTTCCCAGGTATGTGTGATATTATGCCATTCAGTATGTTGGCAGAAGTCATTATTAAGAATTGGAAACCTATCAGACCGGTGCAATTTTACTTGCAAAACATTGCATACAGCACAGAAATGATCGGAATAAAGATCTCAGGTGTGTTTGGGAACTTAATCGAAAAGTCCGAACAATCGGCCGCCACACTTGCCTACTTTTTCCTACAACATGAAGAGAGAACACCATAAATGATAAATTACATGGTAGTAGCTTGAATTAATAATGGAACTGACGCAACAGACTGATTTAAACAGTCATTACTGAACAAATAGTTACAATTGCGACACTTAAATCCCTTCAGCCCAAGCTCCACAAAACAAAAGGTGTTAGTACAAGTAGAAGATAAAACAGCAACGCTTTTTCATTTATTATCAGTGGCTTTGCATTTGCTACGTTTACAACTCCTGGAAGTTTCGACATGCTGAATTCAGTCTTTGAACATATACAGGGTGAGTTAAAAAGGACTTCACAACTTTGGAATGATGTCGAAATTTATTGAGATGACTTACAGAATCGGTAGATGTTGCTTTTTGTAGCAAACAAACTCCAAGATAAATGTGTGACGCGGCAAAGGTTCTACCGATAATCAGTTTCTTCGCACACTCTTTGCAGCAAATGGGGCATAACGTCTGCAACGGCAGCGTAGATTTGTCTTTTATGTCGAGTAAATTTTTGAGTAGGGGAGGGACATGCGCGTGGTTTCTTGTGAGACCTCAGCGAAAATATTCCAGTGGTATCTAGTTTGAGGAGCGAGGTTGCCATGTGGTATGACCTTCACGGCAAATCCACGACCAGAAAATCGTCTAACTTCTGTAAGGAAATGAGATGAGGCGCCGTCTTGCTAATAGTAAACCATCCGATTCGCTTGTGTTCATCGATTTGTGGGATTAAAAAGTTTTCAAGTCCGTTTCATGAAACCAAAACACACAGCAAGAATGCTCTGCACCAGTGAAAGTAGCCATTTGAACTGTGCATTACGCATGCGCCCCTTGCTGCAAAATGAGGCATGGATGCGCTATGTGAATCGAACTTGAGGTGGTTTGCTACGAAATGACACATCTATTCATTCTCTTAGTTGTCTCAATAAAGTTCTATATCAGTCCAAAGTTGTGAAGTCCTTTTTGACTCACCCTGTGTTAAAAATCACGGCTTCCTGATCATTAAAGCACAATTTTGTGCTTTTACACATCGTTACACATTCGATTATAAGAATAAAAATTAGGGCAAAAATATAACGAAATGTTTTATCGCCTATTTGAATGCGTGTAGTTATCGTGTCAACAGAATACTCTAGAAGCACAACAGCAGTAGGGGTTGGAAGTTATCCCTCAGCACATTATTTGCATGTTACCTTTCAGTAAACGAGCAAAGAGTGTAAGATAACAAATAGGAAACAAAGTATTTGATGACTTAATTCTTAAGGACGCTTTACAAATATAGTAATTTCTTGAAAAGAAACACTCAGGATAATTGCTTTGTTGGTAAGTACACAAATGAAAACAGGATTAATTTTATATTTCAGTATTTGATGAGAACTCAATACTTATTCTAATGTTCTTGGCTGATTTACAGTTTTCAGTTCTCTGTCCCTCCCTGTCTGGTATCAGCGCACGGAAGAAAAGGGACAAGTAGAAGAAAAACACAACGGAGCAGGCGACGTCACCATACGTTCCATGCGTTTAGTGCCCTGACTCAAAATTTTACACTTAGAGACGTGTTCATGGGTCACTGTCATGCTTATTGTATATATGGAGTCTCAGTTTTTATTAACTTTTCACTATTTACACACATAAAAAGATTTTTACATAGAGTGTTCAAAATTATGTCCTTCCTACATACAAATGGTCTAATAGAGCGATAGTATTTCTCTGTTTGCTTAACGTCGATTTTTCCTGCGAAAATTCATTTCTCGAGAAACATTTTGTACATAGCAATAAAATGACGTCATCTAGGAGTGGAGTTGCTGCAGCGTTGTGCAGCTGCGAGTGACTGGTGCGGCCTCGAGTGTTGCCAGGCGACGAGAGGTCGCGGGCGCCGCGCTGAGGTGCGGGGCGTGAACAGGCGCAGCCGCCGAGTACTCCGAGATCCATCACTCACTTCCACGGCCCTTCTAGTTCATCAGTGGTGAGTACACCGGCCCGGCACTGTGCACTTTCAAATATCTTTTCAATGTTTGGTTACGTGCAGCGCGTAGTATCTTCGCATGCGTGAACGCCAAACGTGGAACTTTGTCCATTGAAATTTGTGTGAAACAAGACTCCAAAAACTTCATGTAGGAACATATACAAAGAGTTTTTTTGTTAGTCCCACAGAACGTAAAACTTTCTTTATGTTTCTTGGGGTCAAGGAATATTTACGATCGTTCTTTATGTCCACAGAGTGAAGTGTCGGTCGTAATTCTCGTGTAGAACTCAGTGACCCGATACTTACAAGTAATTCCACTTTTTTATTTTCTTTTATAGATGGAGCAATACAGGTGTAAATTCCAATACTTGGCATACCACTGTTTTATGCTCACACTCAATAAATCGTTTCTTACGTGAGCACGAATCTGATACTGCAAGCAAGCCAAAACAAAGAACAAAACATTTTGGGATCGCGAAAGAGATCAACAACTAGAAATCAGGGTGAAACACTGAATGTACAATTCATAGCACGCATTACATCGAGTACTGCAGCATCATGTTACTAATATACTATGAAACCGAAATGTTGGCTATACAAGAGCAAATAAAATCATTTGCTATATTGGAACAAATAAGCTCTCGGTCACAAATATTAAGTCAAAATTGCCCTGGTTTCGACGCTACTATACAATGTCAGGCCTAACCTGTCAGACAGAAACGTAAGGTAAAATATGCTTGTTGATTTAAAAATCGGTCTCGATTATAATAAGATAGATGATGCTTCTCAAGCCAGAATTGCGTATGATGTAACCCGCATGCTAGAGAAAAATACAGCTACTTTGTCTAATGCCACACATCACGACAGAATTTTAGTAACTTCCATTAATAATAAACTTAAAACAGCAAATGCTTTAATAACTGAATCCGATAAAGGCTGTTGTCTAGTCATTGCTTATATTTCTGAGTATGTTTCTAAAATTGAAAATCTCTTCAGTGAAAACAACATATCGGGGCTGCATGATGATCCGACTCCTAAATTACAGAAAGAAGTAAGGTCAGCCATTAACAATGCAAAGTTTCTTATAAAACCTTTCCAAAAGAAACTACTCATCAATATGAACCCTCAGCCCCCTAAAATTCGTTCCCAGTTCAAAATTCATAAACCTTATCATCCAATACGTCCAATCTCCAATAGCATGAATAGCGCATATCACGATTTGGCCCGATTTCTACACGAAACTTTAAAAAATCCTTCGTTTTCGAAAATAATTATTCCGTTCCTAACAGCCTCGTTTTGGTCCAAAATATTAAAAACTTAGTATGCAGTTCAGACACCAAGCTTTTTTCCTTAGATATTAAAAATTTTTATACCAATGTCCCGGTAAATGAGACGCTCATCATTGTGGAAGAAAACTTACGTTAATTTAAAAAATAAAAAAATCTATCAGATGAACAGATTATCGACCTTATGAATCTCATTAATGTCGTTGTCAAGTACAACTACTCTGAATTCAACGGACAACTGTAGCAGCAGTCTGATGGGCTCGCTATGGGCAACCCTTTAGCCGACATCCTTACCGACATCTTTATCAATTCCTTGGAAAAAAAGCTGTTTAACCGTGTCTCAGCCGCTTCACTGCATATCCTTTCTTACACAAGATACGTTGATGATATTCTAGTTATCTATAACGGACCTGCCGATAGAATTGATTATATATTTAAACTTTTTAACGATCTCAGTGAAAAAATTTCTTTCACTATTGAACTCGAAAACGAAAACCGCCAATTACATTATTTAGACTTGACGCTTACAATAGAAGACAATAACATCACTTTCAATATTTTTCGAAAAGAAACGTATACTGACCAAATCGTGCCTGCTTCCTCTTTTCATCCACAGTCTCAAAAAAATGGCCTTTTTTCACTCTGCCGTCCACTGAGCCACCTCCATACCACTTTCAACAGAAAAGTTTAATGAGGAGATTAATTTCCTTAAAAACATAGCAGTGAGTAACGAATATACGCCTAACATAGTGGACGATATCCTAAAAAAGAAAACTGCAAGAACTACCACACTCAACACCTCATGCACTGAAATTAATAAAAAAAAAACATTTTCTATTCCTTTCATAGGACCCATATCCTATCAGATCCAGCGCATGCTTCGCAACAAATACAACTGCAATGTTGCCTTTTCTACTACTAATAATCTAAAGAGAAGCTTCATTCATAATTTGAAATCCATTCGCTCCCCTACAGAAAGTTCTGGCGTCAAACTGGACGTGCTTTCACCATCAGATATAAAGAACGTCTTTTGAGAAAGAACGGCCACAGTCCCCTAAATTCATCCTTTGCCGATCATCTCTTAATTACTGGACACGTGCCTAAAGCCATAGGCGATAACAATATTCTGCATACCGAAAAGAAGGGGCGTAGGTTAGATGTCTTAGAGGAATTGGAGATTTTCAAACATCTCACTCGTCGTGATGGCCTCATTCTCAACGAACAGCTGCAGCTGCGAAGTAAAAACTTTTTTTGCTGTATAAAGCCGTTGCTTGATCATTGATTCAGATTTCCTCATGCAGTTTACCGAAACGTTGTTGTCCTGTCACATCTTTGCTGTTTTCTTGTATGTCATAACTAACGTTTTTTACGTTACAAAATGTTGTTGGTGTGGTCTTCAGTCCTGAGACTGGTTTGATGCAGCTCTCCATTCTACTCTATCCTGTGCAAGCTTCTTCATCTCACAGTACCTACTGCAACCTACGTCCTTCTGAATCTGTTTAGTGTATTCATCTCTTGGTCTCCCTCTACGATTTTTACCGTCCTCGCTGCCCTGCAATACTAAATTGGTGATCCCTTGATGCCTCAGAATATGCCCTACCAACCTGTCCCTTTCTCTCTCCAACTCTATTTAATACCTCCTCATTAGTTATGTGATCTACCCATCTAATCTTCAGCATTCTTCTGTAGTACCACATTTCGAAAGCTTCTATTCTCTTCTTGTCCAAACTAGCTATCGTCCATGTTTCACTTCCATACATAGCTACGCTCCATACTAATACTTTCAGAAATTACTTCCTGACACTTAAATCTATATTCGATGTTAACAAATTTCTCTTCTTCAGAAACGCTTTCCTTGCCATTGCCAGTCTAGATTTCATATCCTCTCTACTTCGACCATGATCAGTTACTTTGCTCCCCAAATAGCAAAACTCCTTCACTACTTTAAGTGTCTCATTTCCTAATCTAATTCCCTCAGCGTCACCCGAGTTAATTCGACTACATTCCATTATCCTCGTTTTACTTTTGTTGATGTTCATCTTATATCCTCCTTTCAAGACACTATCCATTCCGTTCAACTGCTCTTCCAAATCCTTTGCTGTCTCTGACAGAATTACAATGTCATCGGTGAGCCTTAAAGCTTTTATATCTTCTCCATGGATTTTAATACCTACTCCAAATCTTTCTTTTGTTTCCTTCACTGCTTGCTCAATATACGGATTGAATAACATCGGACTCTTATAACTGCCATCTGGTTTCTGTGCAAATTGGAAATAGCCTTCCGCTAGCTGTATTTTCCCCTGCCACCTTCAGCATTTGAAAGAGAGTATCCCAGTCAACACCGTCAAAAGCTTTCTCTAAGTCTACAAGTGCTAGAAATGTAGGTTTGCCTTTCCTTAATCTAGCTTCTAAGATAAGTCGTAGAGTCAGTATTGCCTCACGTGTTCCAACATTTCTACGGAATCCAAACTGATCTTCCCCGAGATCGGATTCTACCAGTTTTTCCATTCGCCTGTAAAGAATTCGCGTTAGTATTTTGTATCCGTGACTTATTAAACTGATAGTTCGGTAATTTCTACGTCTGTCAGCACCTGCTTTCTTTGGGATTGGAATTATTATATTCTTCTTGAAGTCTGAGGGTATTTCACCTGTCTCATACATCTTACTCACCAGATGGCAGGGTTTTGACAGGACTGGCTCTCCCAAGGCTGTCAGTAGTTCTAGTGGAATGTTGTCTACTCCCGGGGCCTTGTTTCGACTCAGGTCTTTCAGTGCTCTGTCAAAGTCTTCACGCAGTATCGTATCTCCCATTTCATCTTAATCTACATACTCTTAAATTTGCGTAATATTGTCTTGAAGTACATCGCCCTTGTATAGACCCTCTATACACTCCTTCCACCTTTCTGCTTTCCCTTCTTTGCTTAGAACTAGGTTTCCACCTGAGCTCTTGATACTCATACAAGTGGTTCTCTTCTCTCCAAAGGTCTCTTTAATTTTCCTGCAGGCGGTATCTATCTTACCCCTAGTGAGATAAGCCTCTACATCCTTACATTTGTCCTCTAGCCATGCCTGCTTAGCCATTTTGCACTTCCTGTCGATCTCATTTTTAGACGTTCGTATTCCTTTTTGCCTGCTTCATTTACTGATTTTTATATTTTCTCCTTTCATCGATTAAATTCAATACTTCTTCTGTTACCCAAGGATTTCTACTAGCCCTCGTCTTTTTACCTACTAGATCCTCTGCTGCCTTCACTACTTCATCTCTCAAAGTTACCCATTCTTCTTCTACTGTATTTCTTTCGCTCATTCCTGTCAATTGTTCCCTTATGCTCTCCCTGAAACTCTCTACAACCTCTGGTTTAGTCAGTTTATCCATGTCCTATCTCCTTAAATCCCCAACTTTTTGCAGTTTCTTCAGTTTTCATCATACGTTTCTTCAATATCTTCATCATATGCAGAGCTAGTTGGCTAGGTGTGGGCTTCGTGTCTATCTTGGCCACAATAATGCGTTCACTATGCTGTTTGTAGTAGCTTACCCGCACTCCTATTTTTCTATTCATTATTAAACCGACTCCTGCATTACCCCTATTTGACTTTGTATTTATAACCCTGTAGTCATCTGACCAGAAGTCTTGTTCCTCCTGCTACCGAACTTCACTAATTCCCACTATATCTAACTTTATCCTATCGATTTCCCTTTTTAGATTTTCTAACCTACCTGCCCGATTAAGGGAGCTGACACTCCACGCTCCGATCCGTAGAACGCCAGTTTTCTTTATCCTGATAACGGCGTCCTCTTGAGTAGTTCCCGCCCGGAGATCCGACTGGGGGACTATTTTACCTCCGGAATATTTTAACCAAGAGGACGCCATCATCATTTAACCATACAGCAAAGCTGCATGCCCTCGGGAAAAATTACGGCTGTAGTTTCCCCTTGCTTTCAGACGTTCGCAGTACCAGCACAGCACGGCCATTTTGGTTAGTGTTACAAGGCCAGATCAGTGAATTATCCAGACTGTTGCCCCTGGAACTACCGAAAAGGCTGCTGCCCCTCTTCAGGAACCACACGTTTGTATGGCCTCTCAACAGATACCCCTCCGTTGTGGTTGCACCTACGATACGGCCATCTGTATCGCTGAGGCACGCAAGCCTCCCCACCAACGGCAAGGTTCATGGTTCTATTTAAAGCAGATAAATATGTAACTTCATCCTGTTATTATTAATGCTTACGTTATGCCTGAATCAGCTGCATCACAATTTCATGTGTCTAATTTTGAATGTACAGTAGCCTAGTTGTTTCTGCGGCTACTAGATGGCGCTCGTAGCAACACTATGTTTACTTGCCCACACTTTCTAAAGGGGGCACCTCAATCTCGTTGCAACCCTTGTCCACAGTACGAGCAGCCCTTAGCGGCTCGCCATCTCGCAACTGTTCATGACGTCGCCTTTCCGACTCAGATCTATTTTAATATGTGACTTGTAAGTACTGCGTTTTTTCCAGTCAGTACAAACTTTAATTTTATTAATGTACTATATACCTAATATGTCTTAGAACAGTTAGTCTAATTCTGAAGACGACGCTCATAGTGGCGTCGAAACCAGGTCAATTTTGACTTAATATTTGTGACCGAGGGCTTATTTGTTCCAATATAATTCTGACACGGTCACTGAACCTTAGCAGCTATGTTCAAAGTTTTAAAAATCATTTGCTTTTCTTATCCTCCACGTAAAAGGTTGTATGGCGTCACCAGCTGCATCATAGTCGCGAATATAAACAGTGATCAAATACTGTCAAATGTTTTCTTTCTTTCAGCCTTTGGTCACAATATAAATTCCTTTGACGATGACCGGTTTCAGTCAGTAATAACCATCTTCAGATCTACAATATAACAAAAAATATATACACCTAATGGGCAGTCTATCTTTCAAAACAATACAGCATTTCATATCACGGTATATTCTTGTATTCGCAATGCAGTTTTGTTACGTGGCTGCAAATGCTCCCTGTCACTTAACAACACTGCATTGGGAATGTTTTTAGCAGAAACAGGCCACACTGTAGGAGACATTGAGAGATGTTTGCGTATTCTACACAGGGCACAGAAGGGTCGCGCTCTCGACTTGCTGCAGGAGTTGGAAATTTACAAGGCCAAAAGGCATGAGCCCAAAGGGCACCCAATGGAAAAAGCGATTCTCTACCCAACACCTACTTTGCTTTGTTTCATAACTTACTACAAGAAGAACTTTTTTTTTCTTTATTGTCATGTCATTCCCCGGCCCCATATGGGCAGGGGAGGGCTGTCAGCAGCACAATCCGCCGCTCTTCAGCCGAGTGACATGACAACTAAAACAAGAATAAAATAATACATACATAAGGAGGTAATAAAAGGGGAACATAAAACAGAGTAAGGGGAGAAAATGGAGGCAAAAATGAAGACACTGGATGTGCATGCACAGGTTAAAAGTTGGCCACAGTATTAAAAACACTCCGAAACAACACACTTAAAACCCACTTGGAGCACACACGACGAAGAATAAAACTACCGGGTGGGACCTGCCGAGGGAAAGGTCAGAGAGGATGGAAAAGGAGGGGAGAGCACGGGGCAGCTGGGGAAGCGGTGGGATGAAGAGAGGAGGGGCAACCGTGGGTGCACGAAGAGGCAAGAGACACATGGGGCGGGAGAGGAAAAGGGAAGACAGGGCAGGAGGGAGCGCAGAGGCACTGAAAGAAGGCACAAGAGATGGAGGGGGAGTAGGAGGGGAAATCCGCTCAGAAGGAGGGAGGGGGAGGAGAGGGAGCCCGGAGGAGGAGGCAGGAAGAGGGGGTTAGAGTTGGTAGGAAGGGTAGATGTCAGGGCGAAGCTCATCATCCGGGAGTGGTAGACGGTGGAAGTTGTGTTGGGAAAGGAGATGGAGGGTGTGGAGATGGAGAGAGGGAGGGACACAACGGTAAAGGAGTGGCAAATGGTTGGGAGTGGAGAGGAAGGGAGACACCAGGGGGTGAGGGGGATCAAGTCGGCGGACAATATATAGTGTGCGGATGTGTTCAAAGAAAAGGAGAAGGTGGGGAAGGGGATGAGGTCATAGAGGATGCGCGTGGGGGACGGAAGGCAGACGCGGAAGGCGAGGCGGAGTGCATGGCGTTCGAGGATTTGGAGGGCGTTATGGAACCGGGAAGGGGTGGAAATCCAAGCGATGCTGGCATAACAAAGGATGGGGTGGATCATGGATTTGTAGGTGTGGAGGATGGTGGAAGGATGCAGACCCCATGTCCGGCCGGACAGGAGTTTCAGGGGGCGGAGGCGCTTGTGAGCTTTGTTTTGGATGGTAAGGAGATGGGGAGTCCAGGTGAGGTGGCGGTCGAGGGTGAAGCCAAGGCATTTGAGGGTAGGAGTGAGGTGGATAGGACGGCCGTAAATGGTGAGGTAGAAATCATGGAGGCGGAAGAAGCGGGTGGTGCGGCCTATGATGATCGCCTGGGTCTTGGAGGGATTAACACGGAGGAACCACTGGTTGTACCAAGTGGTGAATTGGTCAAGGTGGGTTTGGAGGGTACGTTGGGACCGTTGAAGGGTAGGATAAAGGGCTAGGAAGGCGGTGTCATCAGCGAACTGGAGAAGATGAACAGGAGGGGGAGGTTTGGGCATATCAACAGTGTACAGGAGATAGAGGAGAGGGGAACAGACAGAACCTTGGGGCACGCCGGCCGAGGGGTAGAAAGTACGGGAGTTGGAATTGTGGATAGTCACATAGGAGGGACGATGGGAGAGGAAGGAAGCAACGAGACGGACGAAGTTGATGGGGAGAGCATAGGTCTGGAGATTGAAAAGGAGCCTGGGATGCCAGACACGGTCATAGGCGTTCTGGAGATCAAGGGAAACAAAGATAGCAGAGTGACGGGAGTTTAGTTGGAGGGAAAGAAGATGGGTAAGGTTAAGGAGCTGGTCGTCAGCAGAGAAGTAAGGCCGGAAGCCACATTGGGTAAGAGGAAGGAGGCGGTGCTGGTTAAGGTGGCGGTGGATACGGCGAGAGAGGATGGCCTCAAAGACCTTACTGAACACGGAGGTGAGGCAGATGGGACGATAGGAAGAGCTGGCAGTGGGGGGTTTGTTCGGCTTAGGGAACAGCAGGACACGGGAAGTCTTCCACAGGTCAGGGTAAAATCCAGTGTAGAGGAGGACATTGTACAGGGCAGCAAGGACAGACAGGAAGGATGGAGGGGATTCCTTGAGGTGACGGTAGGTGACGCCATCATGACCAGGGGCGGTGTTGCGTTTGGAGCGGAGGACGAGTGTGATGTCTTGCATGGTGATGGGAGTGTTGATGTCGGAGGGGGGTAGTCGATCCAAGTACTGGAAGCTAGGGGCAAGCGGGGGGAAGAGGGAGTAATCAAAATGGGGATCGTCAGGAATGGAGAAGACCTCAGATAGGTGGGAAGCAAAATGGTTAGCATTACTGAGGTTGTCAGGAAAGGGTCGATCGTCATGGAGGATGGGGTAATGCGGGGTGGGATGGCTACCAGTAAGGCGGTGGAAGGCTGACCAGTACTTGGAGGAGTTGACAGGGAGGGTTGAGTTGCGGCGTGTGCATGTCTGACGCCAGTCCCGGCGTTTCTTTGCTGTAAGGAGGTTCCGGATATGTCACTGTAATTGCCGGTGGCGGGTGAGAGTATCCCGGCCACGAGTGTGGAGGAAGGAGCGGTAGAGCCTGCGGGATTCACGCAGAAGAAGGACGGCCTGTGGAGGAAGTGTAGGGCGGTGAGCGTGGATGAGTTTGGTAGGGACATGAGCCTCCACAGCATCAGTGATGGTCTTCTGAAGGAGGGAAGAGCCATGGGTGATGTCATCAGGGTGGTGGAAAGTGAGGGGTTGGCTTTCGACCTGTAAAGCAATGGATTCCCAGTAGGCATCCCAATTGGCACGGTGGTAGTCATGGACAGACTTTGGAGGGGCAGTTGGGCGGGTGGCTGCAGTGGCAGGACGGGGAGAGGAGATGGTGAGAAGGACAGGGAGATGGTCACTACCGACGGGATCGAGGACATCAACGGCAATGTGACCAAGGAGGTTGGGGGACGCGAGGATAACATCGGGGGTGGAGTTACTTACAGGAGGAGTGTGCTGTGGGAGAGGAGCAAGGTCACCATGGAGGGTGGCAAGGAACTGATGCCACCGCCGAAGGGTGGCAGGGTCATGGCTGTGGATGTTGAGGTCAGCGGCGATCACATAGGTGGAGAAGGTATGGTCAACATGGGAAATGAAGTCAAAGGGGAGAGGAGCTGTGGGGCGAATATAGATAGTGGCACAGGTGACGGTGAGGGAGGGAAAAAAGAGGCTGAGGAGAAGGTGTTCGGTTGGGTTATTGAGGAGGGGTTGTGGCCAGACAGGGAGATGCCGGAGGTGGCCGATAGCGACCCTGCCTCGAGCTAGGGGAAGGGGATTGTCAGTGCGGTGAAGGAGATAAGGGAAGATGCGGACCACATGGTGGGGTTGGAGGAAGGTTTCATTAAGGATGAAGGAGTCAACCTGGTGCTGGGAGAGGGTATGCATGAAGAGGTATTTGTTTGCAGGGAGGGAGCGAATGGTGAGGTAGAGGAGACGATACTGTTGACGAGCCATGGGGTTGGGTGTGGGAAGGATGCGGGAAGGGGAGAGAGGGGCTTAAACGAGGGTGTCTAGGTGGGTGAAGTTAAAGTTGGCCTGGTTGTGGGAGTATGTGGCGTAGGTGTTTAAGTGGAAAACAGAGCGGGTAGCGAGGGAAATCTGCTGGAGTGTGTGGGGGCGCTGGAAGGGGTGGATGTTCTGCAGGACGACGGTGAGGAATCGGATGATGTCTTCTGCTGTAGGGGGAGGGCGGAGGTAATTGTTAGGGTGGATAGGTGGGTCAATGGGGCGAATGGGATCAGTGAGTTCAGGGTTGGTGGGAGGGGGCTTGGCTTTGCATTTGGAGGAATGGGTGGGGTGAGGTTCATTGCAGGTATTGCAGGATGGGGGGGAGGCAAGGTTGGGAAACTGTTTGAGGAAGTGGGAGGCTTTACAATGGGGGCAGGTGGGTGGGTTCTTGCAGTTTTGGGTGAGGTGGTCATTGTACAGAAGACAATGCTGGCAGCGGTAGGATTGAGGAGGGGAACGGGACGGGTCAACAGGGTGGCGGCGGTTGAAAATCAGGGCTCCCTGCGTGAGGAGGTGGTCGATGGAGGAGGCGGACTTTGTAAAGATATGCATGAGGAAAGTAGGGCCAGAGGAGTTGTAAATACGGCGGGCAGAGCGGACTTCCAGGGAGGGGTGGGCATTCAGTTCCGCCATCACCTCAGCCTCTGTGACCACAGGGCTGAGTTTTGTGATGATGGCAGTGTGGGTCGGCGGACGACGAGGCGGTTGGGGCTGATGAGGAGAGGAGGATGTAAGGTATGGGGTGAGGGATGCGTGGGGCCCAAAGGTGATGAGGGGAAGGCGCCAGAGGAGATCAGTACGGAAGGACAGGGAAAGAGACTTGATGAGAACAGAGTCTCTGCGAGGGATAAGTTGGGTGATGGGGGCACTGGGGATGTATTTCCAGATTTCAAGGGTGAGGGTGCGGGCATCCAGGAATTGTGGATCAGGGTTGGCTAGGACAAAGGTATACAGGGAGGGGGCTGGAGAGGAGGGAGGTGGGGTGGTATCCATAGCGGGGTCAGTGGGTGGTGGGGCAGGCAGTGGCTTTTTGGAGGAAGGAGTAGAGGAGAGGTCGCCACTGGGCCATTTGGAAGATTTTTTGGCGGGTGTTGCCTGGGAGGAGGGATGAGGGACTGGATGGATGGGGAGGTGGTGGGAGGCAGGGCCCTCCTGTGAGGCAGTAGCACCGGATGAGAGGGTAGGGCGCTCTGTGGCGGCGACTGTGGCGCGGCGGGCAGAGACTCTGGCAGGGGAAGCAGCGGTAGTCGCAGGGGGGAGAGGGGGAAAGTCGTCTCGGCAGGTGACAGGAGGGGGAGGGGGGTTGGGAGCAGGGATAGAGGCAGGAGCGGGAGAAGCAGCAGGGGCAGTAGCAGGGGTAGGAGCAGGAGTGACGTACAGGTGGGGATACATCGATGGAGAGGAGATAGATGGGGAGGAGACTGTGAGTAGGGGAGGTGCATGAGACGGGTGAATCCCAGAGGAAGCACTCCATGACGTTACAGTGGGGGCAGGTGAAGGAGAGGTGTAGACGATGGTGGTAGTTGGGGCGTCCATGATCGCAGGCGGCAGCGAACACCGAGAGACGGCGGCAGCGGCGAGCACCGAGAGACGGCGGCAGAAGAAGCGGCGAGCACCAAGAGACGGCGACAGCGACAGCGGCAGCGGCGGCGGCGGCGGCTGAAGAAGCGGCGACCAGGTGGCGGCGGCAGAAGAGGAAGCGGCGAGCACCGACAGACGGCGACCAAGCGGCGGCGGTGGCGGCGGCGGCGGCAGCGGCAAGCACCGGGCGGCGGCGGACAGACGACGACGGCGGCGGCGGCGGCGTCGGCGGCGGCGGTCAGCAGTGACGACGTAGAGACGGGCAACAACGCGACAAGCACGGTTGGGGCTCTTCCACGTCGAAGATACACCCTGAGAGTAGCCCAGGCAGTGCGAGTCCTCGATGAGGAAATGAGGGAATCCAACCCACAAGAAGCACTTAATCAATCGCTTATTTATATCTAGCCTTCTTGCTGATTTATTTCGAGAACAGTGTGCATTTACCTTATTTGCATACATTCGTCGCTCTAATCCTATAACCGATTATATCCTACCTATTCATGGAGTGTAGGCCAGACTGCAGATTTTGTTTATAGACTCTTAATATGTTGTATAAGAGTTTGCTGTGGGAGACATATCACGATGTATGAAAATCCGAGACCACAGAGGGCGCTGATCATTGATCTGTCTTTCTTAAGTTATTTCGTCACATGAACATTTTACCTTTCACAGCGTGAGACAACGGGCGAGTTGTGGCGCCCTGAAAGTACTCCGAGTTCAGAGGTGGCGTGGCCGGGCGGGGTCCGCTCGGCAGGCCGCAGGCCGTCGCTCGCTAGCGGCTGCGCGGTGCCCGGCATCGGCGGGAGCACTAGGGGGGGGGGGGGGGGGAGGGGGCCAGCCGCAGGGCGTGGTCCAGGCCGACCGCGTGGCTGGGAACTCCATGCTGACGCGGCGTCGAGGACTGTGCTTTGTGTCGACG
This sequence comes from Schistocerca serialis cubense, assembly GCF_023864345.2. NCBI lineage: Eukaryota > Metazoa > Arthropoda > Insecta > Orthoptera > Acrididae > Schistocerca > Schistocerca serialis. The sequence goes on from NC_064645.1 coordinate 637,262,367, forward strand.
AAGGAGATGTGTATGCCGGGTGTGCCAAAGATGGCGGACTTTGTGAAACCATAATGACAAACATTTCAGCTCATGTAGAAATTAATAACAGGCAGAGAAATCATGATACCTTAAAAAGAAACACGCACATTACCATTATTTGCAAGACGATTCTGATGGTGTAATCAGATTTTCAGTACCTTTATTAGCTTAAAGTTTAGTCAAAAATGGTTCAAATGGCTCTGAGCACTATGGGACTCAACTGCTGAGGTCATTAGTCCCCTAGAACTTAGAACTAGTTAAACCTAACTAACCTAAGGACATCACAAACATCCATGCCCGAGGCAGGATTCGAACCTGCGACCGTAGCGGTCTTGTGGTTCCAGACTGCAGCGCCTTTAACCGCACGGCCACTTCGGCCGGCAAAGTTTAGTACCTGACAGTAAAATATACAAGTAACACCCAGCAACGAATTTCCAAAATGTAAATGGTTCATCCGAATTTATTGATCGACATTTTTTTAGAGAGCTATTAGTGTAAACATAAATTGGTATGAGTTACAGGCATAGAACTTGAATAGTCCATGACTCATTGGAGGTCAAAGTGGCCGATTACTATTGATTGCATCAGGGCATAATTACTCCACAATTACACGAAAAAACGGTAGCAGCATGCTTATTAATATATTTATTTGTCTATGTCTTTGTTTATATCCGATATATACTATTCATGAATAAATTGGTTAAATATTAATGCGTTTTAGAAAGCACATCGACATTAGGCTACTGGCCTACCTTTTGTTTCTATTCCTTTGATATATGTTTATTTGATTTGTTTATGTATTTAATAATGTCTGTTAGAGCGTATTTATGGTCCAGCCATAGGAATATTTATTTAATTTCAAGTTATTTAAATGTAAATTCAGTATTTAGTATGTGTTTAAATATGTTTGTGAGCGTGCGTTGGCTTGAAGAGATGGCGGGATCGCGCTAGCCAGTCTCAGCGCTCGTTAGTGGGGGAGACTGGATGGACGGGCTGGACGGGAAGCAGCGAGGGGCAGTCGCGGGAAAGACCTGGAGAGTGGAGCAGTTCGCGTGTGGCCGCGGGAGATTGAAATACACTCCTGGAAATGGAAAAATGAACACATTGACACCGGTGTGTCAGACCCACCATACTTGCTCCGGACACTGCGAGAGGGCTGTACAAGCAATGATCACACGCACGGCACAGCGGACACACCAGGAACCGCGGTGTTGGCCGTCGAATGGCGCTAGCTGCGCAGCATTTGTGCACCGCCGCCGTCAGTGTCAGCCAGTTTGCCGTGGCATACGGAGCTCCAACGCAGTCTTTAACACTGGTAGCATGCCGCGACAGCGTGGACGTGAACCGTATGTGCAGTTGACGGACTTTGAGCGAGGGCGTATAGTGGGCATGCGGGAGGCCGGTTGGACGTACCGCCGAATTGCTCAACACGTGGGGCGTGAGGTCTCCACAGTACATCGATGTTGTCGCCAGTGGTCGGCGGAAGGTGCACGTGCCCGTCGACCTGGGACCGAACCGCAGCGACGCACGGATGCACGCCAAGACCGTAGGATCCTACGCAGTGCCGTAGGGGACGGCACCGCCACTACCCAGCACATTAGGGACACTGTTGCTCCTGGGGTATCGGCGAGGACCATTCGCAACCGTCTCCATGAAGCTGGGCTACGGTCCCGCACACCGTTAGGCCGTCTTCCGCTCACGCCCCAACATCGTGCAGCCCGCCTCCAGTGGTGTCGCGACAGGCGTGAATGGAGGGACGAATGGAGACGTGTCGTCTTCAGCGATGAGAGTCGCTTCTGCCTTGGTGCCAATGATGGTCGTATGCGTGTTTGGCGCCGTGCAGGTGAGCGCCACAATCAGGACTGCATACGACCGAGGCACACAGGGCCAACACCCGGCATCATGGTGTGGGGAGCGATCTCCTACACTGGCCGTACACCACTGGTGATCGTCGAGGGGACACTGAATAGTGCACGGTACATCCAAACCGTCATCGAACCCATCGTTCTACCATTCCTAGACCGGCAAGGGAACTTGCTGTTCCAAGAGGACAATGCACGTCCGCATGTATCCCGTGCCACCCAACGTGCTCTAGAAGGTGTAAGTCAACTACCCTGGCCAGCAAGATCTCCGGATCTGTCCCCCATTGAGCATGTTTGGGACTGGATGAAGCGTCGTCTCACGCGGTCTGCACGTCCAGCACGAACGCTGGTCAAACTGAGGCGCCAGGTGGAAATGGCATGGCAAGCCGTTCCACAGGACTACATCCAGCATCTCTACGATCGTCTCCATGGGAGAATAGCAGCCTGCATTGCTGCGAAAGGTGGATATACACTGTACTAGTGCCGACATTGTGCATGCTCTGTTGCCTGTGTCTATGTGCCTGTGGTTCTGTCAGTGTGATCATGTGATGTATCTGACCCCAGGAATGTGTCAATGAAGTTTCCCCTTCCTGGGACAATGAATTCACGGTGTTCTTATTTCAATTTCCAGGAGTGTATTTCGTAGTGCCGGCTTGTGCACTTGTGAGACTTCCGTGGCTTCTGCAGTGATGGCGTTGTATGTATTTAGAACAGAATATCTTGCGGGCTATGTTGTTGTTGATAACTAATTATTCGAAGTAGGAATCTATTGTTTCCCTGTTATTCAACTTATATTTTATTTAATTGCTGTACCATCGACACCAATGAGTGTTTTGCAGTAATAAACGGCATTATTAAAGGTTGTTCTGCTGCTGTACTCGTCATTTAAAGTCGTTAAAAATTGTACCTGCAGGTTTTGTGTAATCACAATCTTTTATTTATAAATTTCTATATCACATTCAAAATTCGCAATTTCCGAGTGATAGGAACCTTCGAGCATTCGATTCATGTGTATATTCATATTGTATACTGTAGACTCAGCAGTATTTGGCTTGTAATGCGGCAACTACGTATACCAGCCCATAGACAACGAAACCAGTCAGAACTTTCAGTATTTCAACTCTGAGTCAGAGGGTACGTAACTGAGGGCCACTCTTCTTTTTTTTTTTTTTTTTGAAAGCCCGCAATAGGTAATTTATAGGTTGCTATAGGCAGTGTATTGCATATATCTTATTTTTGGCCGTAAATTCGCCATAAAAGTGTCTGTCCTTTTCTCTTTATATATTTCATTTTATTTCATTTAAATAATTCTGTATGGTTAACTGAATTCGTCTTTTATTTTATCGCAATTGGTTTCTGTAATAATTATGAAAATTTAAAAGTCTGCTACATGTATTTTACCTAGAGCGTTTTTATCAGATTATGGTTCATACGTAAATGAAGAATACATCTAAGCCTACAGTAGCGACATCTATGAAGCACGTAGGCAAACAGACTTCTCACAGCTACTGCACTTGAGTATTTTTTGTACAGTAACGCCAGTTGGCAAATGACTGTGGACGATGTGGCCTATTTTACACCATATTTTAGTTATACATGGTGATTGTTTGTTGAGTGTATTTATATGTGTTGACGATGTCATTACAGCTTTATCACTTTAGGAGATGGTGTAGAACAGGTACACGTTACATCATTTTATCTGTACATTTCCTAGTTTGTGTCCAAGACCCAGGCAATCATCGTAGGTCGTACCACTCGCTCCTTCCAGCTCCTTGATTTTTCCCTTACCATCTGCATCAGTCCTGTCTGTCTCTCCCCCACCCTCACCAACCTTGGACTCACCATTGACCATCACTTCACCTGGATCCCTCATCTCCGCTCTATCCAATCCAAAGCCCACAACCACCTCCATCTCATTAAACTCCTCTTTGGCCCAACATTGGTGTGAAGCCCTCTACCATCATCCACACCTACAAATCCTCAATCTGTCCCACCCTCTGTTATGCCAGTCCCGCCTGGATATCTGCCCCTCCCCCCCCCCCCCCCAATTCTGTAAGTCTCTCCAAATCATCGAGCGCCATTCACCCCACCTCACCTTCTGTTATATGCCTCCCATTCCCCACACAGATCCTCTATGACCTGATTCCTTTCCCCCATCTGCTCCTTTTTATCAAACATATCCGAGTCCTCTACAGCTCCCGGTGCCTTGATCTTCCCTCTTGCCTGGTTGCTCTTCACCTCTCTCACCCCCCCCCCCCTCCTACCGCACCTTCACCATTGTGTCCCCCCAATCCTCCACCTCTACACCCTTCACCTCCTTTCGCAAGGTGGCTTCTGTCAACACCCCCTCCCAGATGATGTCCTCTCTCCCTTCATTTATCCCTCCTATCAACTCTAATCCTCAGCTTCCCCTGCCTCCCTGGGTCCTTTTCCCAGGCTCCCTCTCCCCCCTTCCAGCCTGTTTCTTTTTTCCCTGCCTACCTTCTCTTGGACTCCTTTCTCTTCAATGAGTCCTTTTGATTCCCTCTCCACTGCCTTCCCCACTCCTTCTCATGTCCGTCCTGCCGCCCCCTTTTTCTGTGTTCCCAATTGCTTTTCCTCTACTGCCCCCTTTCCCCCCTCTCCTGCCTGGATCCTCCCCACTCCACATCTGCCGTTCTGTCTACATTATAGTGCAGTGTTTAAGTGATGCGTCAGTGTTGCGTGGCCTGTTTCTTACATGTTGTAAACAGACACCATCCTGTCACTAGGTGTGTTCTTAACTCTTGCTGGCAGAAACCAGACTATCGCCAGGTTTTTCCAATTGTCCCTATTGACTTACTATGTGTTTTTAATCAGCTTAAACAAACCCTTTGTTTTTATATTTTAACTCCCGCAATTTTTCGCCCTGTTACAGTTTTAATCAGTCAGGATGTTATCGCCCATTATCACTGTTTATTCTCTACCCATGATGTTTTTAAGCTCTTCTGTAGGCTGCAGAGAGGCATATTACGCTGCTCCCAGCCCGCCCGCCCTCGGGGAGGGGTGGGGGTGGGGGAGGGTGGAAATAGGAACTCAATAAAGAAAAATAAAAACAGTTTGTATGAGGATATATCGTGATATGAAATGCTGTATTGTTTTGAAAGATAGATTGCCCATTAGGCGTATATATTTTTTATTATATTGTAGATCTGAAGATGGTCATTACTGGCTGAAACTGGTCACCGTCAAATGAATTTATATTGTGATCAAAAACTGGAATAAAAAAAAAATTTTAATTGTGTGGCATATTTTTGCTTAGCAATATATTGAAATAATGTTTACAAACAGCAGTTTGACTTAAAACTAGTGTGACTGGCTTCTCGTTTATCCTATATTACACTTCGTAAGGACGAGTTTATTTTTCATGTGTTGTTTTAGTGCCACTGTTAAATAAGAATAGAAAACACATAAACTATATATAGTTTATGTGTTTCCTATACATATATATATATATATATATATATATATATATATGATTGTGTGTGTGTGTGTGTGTGTGTGTGTGTGTGTGTGTGTGTGTGTGTGTGTGTGTGTTTGTGTGCATGCAACCCCATTGAATGCCACATATATATATATATATATATATATATATATATATGTGGGGTACGTTAAAGGAGGATGTGTTCCTTGATGTGCCTACAACCCCAGAGGATATGAAACAACGTATTGTGGCAGCCTGCGGCGACATTACACCACATGTGCTGCGGCGTGTACGACATTCATTACACCAGAGATTGCAATTGTGTGCAGCAAATGATGGCCACCACATTGAACATTTATTGGCCTGACATGTCGGGACACACTCTATTCCACTCCGTAATTGAAAACGGAAACCACGCGTGTACATGTACCTCATCCCTCATGGTAATGTACATGTGCGTCAGTGAAAAAGACCAATAAAAAGGTGTTAGCATGGGGACGTAATGTGCTGTTCCAGTCTCTTCTGTACCTAAGGACCATCACCGTTCCCTTTGGATCCCTACGTAATTCGGTGCTCTCCGATACACACGATTGAACAGCAGAGGAGTGGTACTCAAGCGTCAACTTTAGTTTACAATATCTCCGGATGTAATTAACATTTTACAATGCAACAAACGACACTGATTACGCATTTGTTTATATGTTCAGATGTACTAACAAAACTAACGGGGTTCCATTTAAAAAACGTAGGTTTGTGTTAAAAAACATACTTCAGTGCATTTTTTTATAGTTTGTAGTAACCAATTACACTAGCCCCTCTCCTCACGTTCGGTATGTGGAATCGATTCGTCAGTATTTGATGTGGTTTACGAAATATATCCAGCGGTAATGTTAGGTGACTCACCCTGTGTATTTTTTTTTTTCTTTCGAATAACCCATTTGGAGGGTACGATGAATCAACTTTGGCTACTCTTCATTGTATTAGATTTCTTCTGTTTCCAAATTTCCTTCATCTTTTTAGAGTGTTGTTCCCTTTCTTCTTGAGTCCACTTTCGTCTAGTTATTTTCTTTCTCTCCTGAAATTCTGCCCTTTGAACTGCCTTTCTGAAACGTGTTCTGTTTTCAATTGTGTCTGTTGTAACTCCAGCATTTTCAATGTCCTTTTCAGTCTCTATGAACCATGCTGGCTTGGATTTGTAGCTATTGAGTAATGTGAATATCTGCTTGGTTAGTCTGTTGTTATCCATTCTGAATATATGTCCAAAAAACTGTAGTCTCCTCTTCCTCATTACATCAGTTAGTTTCTCCGTTTTCAGATATAGCTCTCTGTTTGGTCTTAACCTGTATTCAGCATTATCGTTTCTTTTAGCTCCCAGTATTTTCCTTAAAATTCTTCTTTCGACCTTCTCCAGTTTCTCAAGATCTCCATTTCTTGTTAGTTTACGTGCTTCTGCCGCATAGAGAGCTTCAGCTCTGGCCACTGTTTGGTAGTGTCTTAATTTCGTGTTCCAGGACAAGGATTTTTTATTATAAACGTTTTTGGTCATATGAAACACTCTTTCCATTTTGTGCACTCTAGTTTCTATAGCTATCTTTTCTTTGGCATTGTATGTAATCCACTCTCCTAGGTATTTAAAGGAATCTGTTTTGTGTATTGTGTTGTTGTCAACAGCAATATTTTGAGGAGCATCACAGATGTTTGTCATAAACTTTGTTTTTTCATAGGATATTTGTAGTCCTACTTTGGCTGCTTGTTTTTGCAATTCTCTTATTTGTTCTTGGGCATTGTCTAGTGAATCTGTAATCAATGCCATGTCATCTGCGAAGGCTAAACAGTCGACAGTGATCTTGTTTGGATTTCTCCCTAGTTGAATCCCTTTAGTATTGATGGCCTTCCTCCATTCTCGAACTACCTTCTCCAAGACACAACTGAAAAGCAGAGGTGACAGACCATCTCCCTGTGGAACACCTGACTTTATTTCAAACGATTTTGAGAGCTCTCCCCTAAATTTTACTTTCGATTTTATATTTTTCAAAGTACCTTTAATTATTGCAGTTGTTTTAGCATCGAGTCCCAATTCTTTTAAGATATCAAGCAGTGTATTTCTGTTAATTGAATCATAGGCTTTTTTAAAATCCACAAAAGTAATTACATATTTTAAGTTCCTGATTTTCCCAATTTCCATTATGGTCTTTAAATTTAGTATTTGTTCTGCACATGTCCTTCCCTTCCTAAATCCAGCCTGATACTCTCCTAGCTGTTTGTCAAGTATCTCTTCAGCTCTTTTTAAAAGCGCCTTAGACAAGATCTTATAGGTCACTGGTAAGAGGGAGATTCCCCTATAATTGCTAGGATCTGTTTTCTTCCCTTTTTTATATAGTGGATGTATTAATGCAAATGTCCAGTCTGGTGGTAATCTGTGTGTTGTCCAGATTTCTTTTAGTATTTCTGATAGACACTGTATCATGTTGTCACTAGAGTACTTCCATAGTTCAGCAACTATATTACCCTCTCCAGGGGCTTTATTATTTTTAAGCTCTTTTATGATTTCTTTTATTTCTTCTGTGGTTGGCGGCTTGGAGTCTGGTGGTGTTGGGTTTACAATATTGAAATTAAATTTTTCTTTCGGTGGATAACAGTTCTGTAGTTCTTCAAAATATTCAGCAAGTATTCTACAGTTCTCTATGCTATTGTATGCAGTTTTCTGCGTTTTTGGGTCCGTGAAAAATAGACTAGGAGGAGAGTATTTCTTTAAGTTACTTTTGAAAGTTTTGTAAAAGTCCCTAGCATTGTTCTCTTTGAAGTTGGAGTCTATTGATGCTAGTTGGTCTTTTATGTATTGAACTTGGATCTTTTTAAGGCCTTTTGAAGCTTGCTTCCGGGCTTCTTTTAGGGAGTTCCTATTTTTATCATTTTTGTTGGCATTCCAAATGTTCCAAGCTCGTTGTCTTGTTAGGATTAGTTTGTCACACTCATCATTCCACCAGGCATGTTTCCATTTTTTGGTAAGGAGAATGGTTTCTTCTGCTGTCTGTACTATACCTTTTTGAAGTTGTTCCCATGTTTTAGGTGTTTTCTTTTCCGAAAGTGTCCTGAAATTGTGTTCCTTGGTTAATTTCTGAGTGTCAAACTTTTTAGGTTGATATTCGCTCTTTCTTTTATATATTGGTCTAATTTTGAATTTAACGACAGATAGATAGTGATCTGAATCTAAACTTGCACTCTTAGCAACTTTTACATTGAGTATCTCTGATGCAGACAGTCTGCTTATAGCAACATAGTCCCCACAGACTGGATTCGGGGATAGTTTGTTTTCTAGGGAGTTTTTTGAAATATGTAGACTTTAAAACTATGTCATGTTCTCTGCATAAACTAATAAGTCTTTCTCCATTTGCATTGGTTCTTTTATGTGCAGGGAATTTGCCTACTATGGATTGGTGATGACGTTCTTTGCCGATTTGAGCATTAAAGTCTCCCAACAATATTATTGTGTTTTTGGATGAAATCTGGTCTAAGGCGTTTGACAGTTCCTGCCAAAAAATTTATGTTTGTTCTTTTTGTGTTCTGTTTTTCTCATTTGTTGGTGCATGTGAGTTTACAATGGTATACAGTTTGTTTACTGATTTGAAGGTTAATGTTGAAAGCCTTTCATTGACAGATTTAAATTCTACTATCGAGTTTAATATATTTTGGTTTTCAACGAATCCTGTTTCAAATTGGGGTTCATTCTTCATAACTCTTTTTCCTGGCTTCCCTTTGAAGATTCTGAATCCCTCTGAATCAAATGAATGTTCATCAGTATACATTGTTTCTTGGAGTGCAGTTATTATATTTTTCTGTTTTATAAAATTTATTAACGTTTTAGGTTTTCCTGTTTTTAGAAGTGAATTTACGTTGAACGTTGCCAAGTAGTTTATATTTTTGTGTTTAATTTTATTTGCTGCTTGCTTAAGGCAGGTTTCAGGATGCTCCAACTCATCCTTCGCACATTGCTGTAGGCCCCCAGAATCCGAATGCCTACTTTTAATTTCCTTAGAAATTGGAGATTGGTTACTCCCTGGGGTAAAATCTCTTACAAGGTGCGTATCCATTGTTGATTGTTTGTTGGGTTAGGGGAACAAGTCCCCTAAGGACTCTACTCGAGGTTATTAGCTCCGAGGAATGGTTTTCAGCCGCACCACTGGTGGACAGACGCTGACCACTCAGCCGCTTGTTTCAAGACAGACGCCAAGTGGATTTTTTTTCTTTGGTTGCCTCTTCCGCTAGTTCCGCCGTACCGAGAACTATTACCTCCGCCTTCACTACCGTTGAGGTCTTCACTGTAGTCCTAGCAAGGAGCCCTTACAAGGTGCTATCACCCGGGCCAGGTGAATCTTGGTTTTCTAACGAGGTTGTCACTCCTCCCCCTCCTCCTTCCTCACCTCTTGTATGGTGAGGCCCTGGGCTTGGGACCGGCGTAGCGGAGTTTCACCCTGTGTATATGTATATATATGGCAAATGTCTTAGCTTTAATGTTGTCATCGCTAACCACAACACTGCAGGATGCCAGAGTAGCTTTTCCACTTCTCACTAATATAATTCATGCAAGAAAACTGTTTTCTGCGAGAGTTCACAAACAAATATCTATTACCAAAAAATGGCTCTGAGTACTATGGGACTTAACATATGAGGTCATAAGTCCCCTAGAACGTTGAACTGCTTAAACGTAACTAACCTAAGAACATCACGCACATCCATGCCCAGGGCAGGAATCGAACCTGTGACCGTAGCGGTCGCGTGGTTCCAGACTGAAGCGCCTAGAACCGCTCGGGCACTCCGGCCGGCTATCTCTTACCATCGTGTATTTATACAACTATTTTCAAATAATCTTATCGCACTGAATACACTGTCCTTCCTTTAGGCAAACGTCTATAGCTTTAACGGTACAAGACCCATTAGGATTTTTGAAAGTGAGTCGTGAACTACTTACAGTCTGCTTATTTCGTTCTCAGTCTCCTAGTAATACTCAATAGGGTGTATGAAATAGAGGAATATAGTGAGCACTTGGTGTTTGTGTGTTTGCAGTTAGCCAATTTTATCTCATTCAAACAGTAGACATGCTTTATGGTATTCAATACACATCGATTATGAGGCATATGAACGAAACAAATAACCGCAGTGAACCGTGCCGTTCGCCACGGTTCCTGTTTTACTCTTGGTTTACTTCTGTTTGGAGTTTCCGCGGTTTCCTAGAGGGCGTTGCAGAGACTCCCGGTGGGAGTGGGCGCTGTGTGCCGTGAAGAGGGCGCGGACGAGGCAGTAGAGACAAGTGTTTGGCCCTGGACGACGGTTCTGCAGCGGGACGCTCCGTCCCTCTATGCTGCGTTTAGATGGACTCAAAAACCCGGCGCGTGAAGTCACAAGAGTCACATTATCTGTGGATAATGTTTGGTTTCCGTTCTTGGGCTGGGGAAGCTATGAAGTCCGTTTGCGGCTGCCAATAACCTCCAGAAGGTGATGACGTCACTGAAAGTAAGATTTTTTTCATCTAGTAAGTGCAACAGTCGTCGTCTGGCGGGGCCAATCTCCCGGTGTCGTGGGAGCTATTTATAGCAGTGTGGGAACGTTTGTCTGCTTTGAGTTTGTGATCGGAAATTGCCTTGCGCGTGTGTTCCTGCCCCCTTGCATAATCGTCTATTTGAACGCCATGTTGACTTAGTTAAGGCAAGCGTCATAAAGAAAAGGGGGGGGGGGGAAAAAAAAGGAATTTTTCGGCTGTGGACCTCTTGCAAGCCGTCGTTTTCCCATGGACGGCGTAGGTCACTGTTTATAAGCACATTGTAAAATGTTTAAATAACATTGTACTATCTGGTGGAGAGAGTGAACTGTAGCCAATCAATTTTGTGGATGTCTGAAATGCGAGATTATGATAATGTTCGCTAATATCTATTGTGTTTTAATACGTAGGCATATGTAACTTTGGTCACTGTTATTGTGTACATATTCTTGTGCTAAGGAGTTTGGTTCCTGTGGTATTTAAGTGCTGTATTTAGTTATATTTAAGGTAGTGCTAGAGTTTCTATTTGGTAATCCTCCTAGCCACGACTGATGTCGGTTGCTCGGTCTGTCTGAAATGTTGGGTCTATTAAGTAGAGACCGTTGTTGACTTTCTTTCCTCAGTCCCGAATTCCTTTATTGATACTACGGTGGTAGTTACGCCAGAATCTCATTTGCAGAAGTTATTAATTCTTGTGAGCCCAAATAAAGCTGCCTTTGCCTCTGAAATTTTCGTCCGCTGGCCAGCAAGCTTTGGGTAGAAATTAAAAATCGCCAACTGGTCTTCGTACTGTATCCTTAGTGGATAAGCAGAGCAAAAGTGTGGGTTCAATTCGAGGAAGTTTTCCAGGATGTGAGGATAAGCAACACAAAGCAAACAATTAGTAATAACTTGTATTAAGAGAAATAAACATTACATAACTTCTGATATGTTGAGCGAAGCAAAGTACAGGATACAATGTTCATAGATGCTTTGTTCTTCTCCGCTGGCTAGCTGGTGTACGTCTGCTGTATGGCTTGTCTTCTCAGCAGGAAGACTCGGTGCTCTTCTATTGGCAGCCTCGTGGCGGCCCGCAGCAACTTTGCTGCCAACCTGCGTTTCGTCTCGTGGCAGACGCAGTATCACAGCTATCGATACTGCACTTCGTCCAACTTAGTGGCTCGTGTTAGACGAGGTCCCTTTCCAGTTCGGGTAAATAGTTCTAGTCTTAGAACATTATCCAGGACCATTATGAAAACCTCAGCGATCACATTCAGTCCAAGAGGCAATACTTTCAATTGATATGAACTTCCCCTGAAAATAAAGGCGGTTTGCTAGCTTGATTACTCCGTTAAGCGTACTATCCAATAGGAGTGGAGATCTTCCAAAGATAAATAGCATAATCTGTAGAATTTTTTGATTAGTTCCTCTAGTATGTCTGGTCGGACGCTTAACGGAACTATGATTTTATTAATCGATCTTACATTCAAAACGAGGCACACGCCTTGCCCTGACTTGGTTATGGCTAACAATGGACTACTGTATGGGGGCAAAGATGTCTCCATTATGTTCCACAGCAACATCATTTGAATTTTATGTTTTACGGCCTCCCTTCTAGTCCACGGAACGGAAACGGAGATGTACCAATATATTTTGTGGGGGAACATTTCCATATGGTACTGGTACCCCATAAACACTCAATGTTTACTGGTGAAAACTGTATCATAAGATATAAATCCTCAGAGAAACATTCTGATTCCTCCACTTTCTTGTGTTCGTGCGAAGGGTCAGAGATAGCCTCCCCACAGTTTGGCAGAGCAGGTGCGTTAATTAGCATGAACAGGGTGATGGTTCGTGTACAACACCTTAAACTATCATGTGAGTCTTACTTTAACTCCCTAACACATGCCTTTGTTATAATTGAATTTAATACAGCCTTTATACTACTGACAGTTAAATGGCAATGGCTTCTAAGGTTAATCCTCGCATTCCTCCGAAAACTTCATGCGCAATAGGAAATTGACTCTTAACCCCTTTGCCACGAGAAATGTGAAATTAATGACTGTCTTCAAATTTAACTTCAGTCTGTACCTGCGTACCTACGGTTTCACACTTGGCTCAAATAACGCCCTATCCCAAACAATTCTGCACTAGTAGAATAGGTACTTTAATTGTATTGGCATAATTCTCAGACCGCGACCAATTCAGAGAATGTTCCTTATTGTTGACGTGCCTGTTGTCATAATTAGTGTTTTGAAGCGGTGACCAATTTGGTCCAGGGCTCATACTATTCTTCTATCTGTTACGATGATAAGAATTTCGTGGCGATGGCCGATTTTCGTGATTTTGGTGCCACTGGTTGACAAACATTTGAATGCCTCTCGTTCTGTCGGGGCCCATTGCGGTTTATATGGTATCCCGGTCGGAACTGGTGATTGTTACTCCTCGAACGCCGGTAATAAGGTGCCGAGTTCTCAGTGTTTACATTATTGTTTTGATTTGCCGGTTCGGTTAAAGCGTTGCGCCTTTGCTACATCGTCCGTTACCGCACCTATGAGCGTTGGCTTACGAGCCGGTGTTGACAGGCTGCGTGGCGCCGTTGCCGTTAGAAGGCATAAAACCTTCGTGTATTAAATCGGTCGAAACTAGGGCCAGAGAAAGTATTCCAAATCTTCGCCTGGAATCGTGATTAGCTTTTCACGGATATTAATCGAAATTTTTAATTTAAATTTCGCCGCAGATTTTTGTGTGCAGGAGTCTTGGGAACCATGTGGATTATACTTTTGCAAAAGTGTGATGGTACGTCGCCAGTCTCGTACAGCCTGCACATTAAAGTGAATAATCGTTAACAATCGTTTTGTTTCCACTTCCTCCAATGATTTTATTATTTCCGATGGAATATCATCTGTCGCTTTTGCCTTATTTCAGCTTAAATTGTCCAAAGTACTTTTAAATTCTGAATCTAGTAGTGGATCCCGTATCTCTTCTAAATCGACTCCTGTTACTTCTATCAAATCAGACAAATCTTTCCCCTGATAAGGGCCTTCAATGTACTCTTGTCATCCATCCCCTCTCTTTTCTGCATATAACAACGTAACCATTGCACTCTTAATGTTTCCAGCCTTGCTATTAATTTCTCCAAAGTTTGTTATGATTTTTTTGTATGCTCACTCAGTCACTCTGAAAATCATTTCTTTCTCGATTTCTTCACATTTTTCATTCAGCCATTTCGCCTTATCTTCCCGGCACTTCCTATTTATTTAATTCCTAAGTTCCTTGTTTCTCTGTAAGAGTATTCCTGAATTTTCGTGAAAATTTTTATACTTCCTTATTTAGTGGATTAGCTGAAGTATTTATTCCGTTACCCATAGTTTCTTCGCATTTACCTTCCTTGTCCCTACTGTTTTCTTTACAAATTCTGTGGTTGTGCTTTTTAGAGATGTCCATTCGTCTTCAACCAAACAGCCTATTGAGCTATTCATTATCACCGTATCTACATCCTCAGAGAACTTCAAGCTGTCTCTTCAATTCTTAGTACTTCTGTATCCCACTTCTTTGCGCATTGATTGTTCCCGCTAGTCTCTTAAACTTTTTTCTGCTCTTCGTCATTACTAAATTGTGACCTGATTTATTGTCTGCTCCTGGGCACCCCTTGCAATCCTATATCTGGTTTCGGAATCTCTGTCTGGCCATGACATAATTTAACTGGAATCTTCTCATATCTCCTGGACTTTTCCGAGTATCCCTCCACTTGCGATTCTTTGAACAGAGTCTTCGTTATCACTAATTGAAATTTATTGCAGAGCTCAATTAGTCTTTCTCCTCTCTCATTTTTACGACAAAGCTCGTATTCTCCCGTAATCTCTTCTTCTACTCCTTTCCCTACAGCCGCATTCTAGTCCCCCATCTACCGTATTTCGCATTCAGTATCCTCACATCCTGTATCTCTTCCACTTCTGTTTGCGATGTCGTCAGTATAGGTGAACTATTGTTGTCAGTGTTGGATGCTGGCGATTCTGAGAAGAACAAATCTAGCACTGAGCTGTTCACAATAGCTCACTCTCTGTCCTAACTTCCTATTCATAACAAATCCCGCTCCCATTACACCTGTTTCTGCAGTTGTTGACATTACCTTATACTTGTCTGACCAGAAATCTTTGCCTTCTATCCATTTCACTTCACTGACCTACTATATCTAGATTCAGCCTTAACATCCCTGTTTCAGATTTTTTAGCTTCCATATCTCGTTCAAACTTCTAACATTCCACGTCCAGATTAATATAACGTTAGTTAATCTTTCGTTGTTTATTCAGTCTTTTTCTAATGTTCGCCTCCACCTCAGCAATAACAATAGTGAAAGAAGAGACGACTGAAAACTGAAATAATGGTTTTTGTATTAAGTTCACCAGATTTGCAGCTAACATTGCAATAGCGACCGACTCAGACAAAGAACTAAATAAAAGACTAATGGTCTTAAATCAAGAGATAATGAAACAAAACTTCAAATAAATATCAAGAAGAGAAAATTCATTGTTATAGGAGGTCGAGCTAAGACTGACATAAAAATAGGTAGTGTGAAACTCGAAGTGACTGACTGCCACTATCTCGATAGCACTGTGGAGAAAAACAATACGTAGATGTCTCACGAAAATCAAAAGAAAGATAAGTGGCCAAGAGTGCCTTCCATTATAAGATGAACCTTCCATTGAAGAAAACATATGTTTCCATAATAAGAAAAGATATGTAAAGGCCTTCGTTAGGAGTCCCCCAAAATATGTATGTGAAACCTGGACGTTTGCGAAGCAGAAGAAAGCTCACCTCGAACGTGAGCAAATGTGGTGTTGGAGGAGAATTACACGAACTACATGGATTGACAGAAAAAGGTATGAGAAGTTTTACAGGAAATAGCAGAGAATAAATGACGACTGAATGTAATAGGAAAACTCGTTGGACGTTTACTTAAAGATTAAGTTCCCCTAAAGAACGTTTTCGAAGGCAAGTCGTAGGGAAGAAAGCGGAGAAAACACCGAGAAAATCCTATTTAAAAATATTTTCAATGAGATAGGACGTTCATGCATGGAGAGGAAGAGCACTGCTAAATAGTGGGATCTGTGGGTGCAGAGACTAGCCGTAGCCTTTTGAGAGCAGAGGAACTAACATTACCTTAGTTCAACAGATATGCCGTAGTCCCTTAAAGTTCGTCACTGATTATTTCTCTTGTGGAGGGACATATGCACTCATTTAGTGGGACTCTCTAATGTGGACTAAAGCATTCTCTACGCGTGTTTTCACAAAAATTTCAGAAAAAGGTATTAACACTTTACCATCGCAAGCGACCACAGTGCTGTTAGTGAATCGAGTACTTGGTCCGAGCTATGTACTCCTTAAACATCATTTACATTTGCGTGCTTTCGCAAAGTTTCGGCCGCATTTAAACTCTCTGGGGAAACACATTATCACTTTATTTACGGTTTTGATATGATTTATTTTGCAAAATTAATTACTATGGTGCTATATATATTTCCCCTTCCTATCACACGGCCATTGCTATTATCTAACTCCCATCGTTGCTTCTATGCAAGATGGATAAAAACGCGACTGATAACATTTAGCATATTGTTTAGGAATACTTCCTTATCACTGATATCTATGATTTGGCGTCTCCGGTGCCTTGGTAAGTGTAAGAATGTAATTGTGTTATTTTCAGTTTTTTATCCCAGTTACCTTTGTCTCGGTGAAAATAACTTTAAAAAAGTGAAAGTATTATATGCCATCATCAACAGGTGTAATGAGGAAGTATCCGACGTCCCTTCAGATTCTAAAGTACTGTGATTTGGTTACCGTCACTTCGTGAATACCTCAGCACAGTGCCCTTGTGTTGGTCTTTCATTAATTTAGAGAGCTTGTGAAAGATCTGCGGTTTCACCAGTGTCTTTAATACTGATGTATATCAGTGTTAACGCACGGCTTCAACTGTCAGAAAAGAAAACCCGAGACACGGCCGAGATGTGCTGAATCCATACTTGAGGAAGAAGAGTGCAGTGGGCATTACTTTAATCAGCAGCAAGCACCGTGAGTAAATGGAACACGTTTGTTTCCAAACAAGACACACAGCTCTTATCGTTGATATTTGCACTTTTTGGAAGATATTTCAGTGTTACACTGATACAAATACACTCTAAGAAGGAATTTTCGAATGGGGCGTGTAATATTCACACCTATATTTTATTCACTATAATATTCACGACCGCATTGTATGTGGAATGTGACTCAACTTCTATCGTATTCTCGTGATACTGATAAAAGGGACTTCATCCGTAATGAAATAATGATTATTGTCAATGACATAATTTAATATTCTTTAAAAAATTATATCCCTACAATATCCATGCAAAAATATAATGAAAATGTCACTCTTATGTTGTTTATGATTTTTGTAGAAAGATCCTTCTTCTTGTTCGAACTGTTGTACTCATAGGACGTAACTGATGTCTTGTAACACAAAGGTCTGTAAAAATTGTATTGTGTTGCCAACCGATATTTGAAACTAGTGTTTCAGTGTTACTGAAATGAATCTTCGCGTTTGGAGTTTTATTTCATTGTAATTCTCGTCCTGTATAAATGTTCATTTTCACTCGGATACAAACGAGCGCAGCCACTAGCACTATTGGTCTACAGCGCAGTTTATTAGTAAATGGTGAACATTAAGTCTTGTAACATTGAGAAATATTTTCAAATCTTAATACATTAATGAAGGTGGGAAAACATTTAACATTTAATACACATATTATTTATTAGGAGAAAAATACAGCCTGAACCAGAATCGATAATAGATTGTCTTATGTTAGCCGCCATCTTAGTGAAATATTGCAGCGGCAGTTTTAAATTGATTTTCTATACATACTTAAATGTTGTTCATTATAATTGCGATAATAATTGTGTAATGGTGGCCGAGGACCAACTCTCAGGTAATAAATTCCAGCTAGACTCTGAATACATTGAACTTATATGAATGCAAACAGCATCTTACATATAAATTCTTATCTGCTGATGTATGAAGCCTGGTTATTTCGTAACAACTTTTATGAAATATTTTGACAGAAAAATACATTAGTGTTGTGTACGTGTACTATTGTGTGACAAAACTGTTCATTTTGCTGAAAGAAAAATGTTGACACCTCGAATAACAGTAGCGTTGAATTCGATAAACGATCTGCAAGTAGCAAAGTGTCTTTTAAACAACAATACTGAAATTACTAAAAAACATTAATGTTTAGTTCAGATTACTTATTATACATTTAGCTTGTTTGCTGGTTATATATGATTACTTTTGTGAATGAACTTCGTGACATTTGCACTGCTTGACAAACAACATTGCTACACGTTCTGAGGTGGAGATTTCTTCAACAAAATAACGATCACTAGCCGGAAAAAAGCAGTGATTAAATAAAACCTCATGTTCCATTACTAATAAGTAAAATACTAATATCCTCCCGAACAGGCCATGAAGGCTCAATGGTATCGACCGGCAGCCGTGTCATCCTCAGCCCATAGCCGTCACTGGATGCGGAGATAGAAAGGCATGTAGTCAGCACACCGCTCTCCCGGCCGTATGTCAGTTTCCCAGACCGGAGCCGCTACTTCCCAGTCAAGTAGCTCCTCAGTTTTGCCTCACAAGGGCTGAGTGCACCCCAGTTGCCAACAGGGCTCGGCAGACCGGAAGGACACCTATCCAGGTGCTAGACCATCCCGACAGCGCTTGACTTCGGTGATATGACGGGAACCGGCGTTATTACTGTGGCAAGGCCGTTGACTAATAAATTACATCATTTGTTCGAGAGAAAGAACATCACAAATTAATCAAGTCAATAGCTGTTTGGTCCACCTCTGTCCTTAATGCAATAATTCAGCTTGCCATTGATTGACAGAGTTGTTGGATGTCCTCCTGAGGGATATCGTGCCAAATTCTGTCCAACTGCCGGGTTAGATCGTCAAAACCCGGAGCCGGTTGAAGGGCCCTAACCATAACACTCCAAACGTTTTCAGTTGGAGAGATACCTATCCCCATTGCTGTCCAATGTATGATCTTGTAATTATTCCTCCTTTCTATATAATTATGTAGTTCTCAATTCGTTCGAGCAATCAATCATTCATGATAGGAAACACAGTCATAGCTCAGTCACTCAAAATGATTCTGAAATTTTACTTGTTAGAATGAAATCAGGCGATGATTCTTCTTCTCTGCAGGCTCGTGCTTTGCGGCAGTCTGCTAATCTGTACAAATAAAATGCTTCGTAATTTTGGGAGCGTTGTATAATCAGTCGGGAAACCTCATATCAAGCGGATATTTGGCTTTGATGAAATTTAACCTTCCGAAGAAGTAATGGAGCTCTTGGATTATTAAATGCCGGTTCGTATCCAGTCTTTCGGAAGTTCCCTTCTGATTAACAACTACGCAATATATCGATAAATATCATTAATTCTCAAATTTCCAATACACACCTTTTATTTGAAGGAGCAATCTATATATATTTCCTCTTAATCGTACAGTTCGTATCAGTTATCTTCTGTGATAAATCTCAATAATCAGATTACAGTTCTTCCAAACCAAGCTCAGGCTAATCGGCACGAAGACAATCTCGGAAGCTCCCTTTCTTTTTTCTAACAACCACCAGAGAGAGTACTACAAAGAATACTTATGCGCTCATGGCATAGCTATTGTATGAGCTACTTTTCGCATGGATTCTGCGAGTGTGAAAATAGAAAATTATTAAACGTCATTCAAGGGTAGAATTGTATCTGAATAATTCATCGAATGTAAAGAGACATTACAATCTCGCAAACACGAAGTGGTAGAAACTCTCGCCGTGTGCAGGCGGGCATTATCTTGCTGAAATGTAAGCCCAGGATTGCTTGCCATGAAGGTCAGCAAAGCGGAGCCTAAAATATTGTTAACGTACCGCTGTGCTGTAAGGGCGCCGCGGATGACAACCAAAGAACTCCAGCTTTGAAAAGGAATGGCACCCCAGGTCATCAGTCCAGGTCATCACTCCAAATTCGCATCCCACCACTGTCTGGGGCGTCTCCAGACACGTCTTCGCTGGTCATCGGGGCTCAGTTACAAGCGACATCATTGCTGAAGATAATTCTACGTTAGCCATGAGATTCCAGGCCGAAGAGTGTATAAGGATGTTAAGAGATTAAACGAATTTCAAACAATCTGTAACGAGCCACCAGAGATCACGTTCCCTGATGCCAAAATACTCCAAAATAATTCCTTGAATAACCATTGACATTTTTTCCCCATAATCCACTCTCGCCTCGTGTGCATGTACTGAGATGGCAGGTGTATATGTGTAAATTCCTGAGCTGAAGGCATTAATAAGACCCGATACAGTAAATAAATTCAAAGTGGACATCAATTAATATTAAGAACAACGCACGATTCTTTATTTTAACGTCCTTTCCCGGCCTAATTCCTGTCTTCAGGTCTATAATATTGAAAGTTTGGTAGCCATCACTCCTCTTAGTCGATCCGCTTCTTCACTTACTACAATAATATCTGATCTAGACAGTTATTTGTTCATAAATTTGCGAAACAAGCTTGCTCTTTCTTGTTGTGATAAACTCCTGCCTTTCTTTGAATCAATAAATAGTGTGAATATTTATCTGTTAAAAGGCTTTTCCGTCGTGTTTGGTTAGTTTTCTAATAATTTCACCATAAGTGATTCTAGTTCATGGAACATGAAACTGTCTATCTAACTTATCCATATTCTTGACCTTAGTCATTTCACTACCAACTGTCGGGTTAGAACGTCAAAACCCGGAGCTGGTTAAAAGGTCCTAAGCACAACACTTCAAACGTTCTCAGTTGGGGAGATATCCATCCCCCTTGCTGGCCATTTCCTCTCGCATCAACAGTGCTGTCGCTTCCATTCCTCCGATAAATATGCGTCACGGTGACCGTTCGCAGTTACATGGTGATTATAATTAAACTTCCGTTACTTGAACCAGTTTGGATGTAAAAATTGCTTACCGTATGCCTGCAGGATTTGTGTAGTTAGTAGCGTTAGTGTCGTGATTTTCCATTAAAGTGGCTACGGACCACATAAATAAAAGGACCTGAAGAAAGTATTTCCGTCGTACAGTTGCCGATCCATAATGCATTGCACCAGCTGCTGGTCTTACTTCTTTTGGGGGAGCCAGCGCACGTTTAACATCGTAGGAACTTCAAATCCCTACTTGAACGACGACTCCAGGAAAGTGACTTACGTTGTCAGTTGAAGAAGAGCGGTTTCTTCATCCCTGGGAGGAGGCGTTGAGTGCGGTGGGGTGGGGGGGGGGGGGGGTCAGATAGTTCAAATGGCTCTGAGCACTATGGGGCTTAACATCTGAGGTCATCAGTCCCCTAGAACTTAGAACTACTTAAACCTAACTAACCTAAGGACATCACACACATCCATGCCCGAGGCAGGATTCGAACCTGCGACCGTAGCGGTCGTGCGGGAGGGGGGGGGGGGGGGAGGGAGGGAACACCTGGGGCACGTTCTTAGTAACTCAGGTATCACCTACACGACCATATGGACGCAGTCACTAATATGCTGACCCATACTGAGATTAAAAAGTTGCAGCCGTTCCTGGATAAAATCACATACACCGTACAAGAACAACTAGGTTTCTCAAGTGACGCAAAGCGCACTCCCCGTTAATCAGCCACACGGGAAGGGCAAGGAATTTCCGTGGTATGCCACTTGTCAGCAAGCTCTTCTTCAGTGCCTTAAGGACAGTCTCAACGCGGTGGCTCGTCTGCTGTCGTATACTCTGGGACTGCCACTGAAACTCGCGACAGACGCTTCCTAGTACGGAATTGTGACAGTTTTGTTCCGTACGTTGTCGGATGGTACTGACTGGCCAATCGCCTTCAGCTGAAAGACGCTGACTACGGCGCACCTCAACTTTTCACAATCTGAGATGGTAGCTTTAGTGATCATTAACGGAATCAAAAAATTTGGTATTTATTTGCATGGATCTACTTGCGGACTGACCAAAACACATTGGTTTCATTGTTCGGACATCTTTCTAAGCTCCTGGGAAAGAGGACGCAGCGTCTGCATCGTCGGCCGTTGGCTTTAAACGGGCACAACTACAAATCTACTTTCGTCCCACTTTTCAAGGGGCCAACGCTGACACCCTTTCAAGTCTTCCTCTTGGCCTGACGTTGGATTTCGGTCGTCAGGAAGCCTGTTTTTTGGTGTGGACCAACATCTATTTCGAACCCTTGGGGAATTCCCATTCCGCACATTCAATGCAGCCATGGGCTCCTCCAGTTACCCAGCCCTGCGGAATCTTTACGCTGTGGTACAGACGAAGAGGCCAGAGCATCTTCACAGTCAGGCCATTTCACCCTATCGTAGTTATTTCGCATTAAATTATCGGCTCAACACAACAAACTGCATCTTAAAGTTTGCCACAGAGAACTCTCACTGCCAGAACGCTATTCCGTCCCCCCTCCAACCCATATCAGCTCCTGCATGCATTGCTTAGAGTCCAAGCTGATTCTTCTGGGCGTTTGAGGGAGCTATGTCGCTGGTGGTAGCGAATGCCCTCTTGTACTTCTGTTACGTCATGCAGATGATGTCCACTACTCTGTTATCAGCTGTGCCCCCTCGATGTTATTGCCCACCGAGAGAGTCACATGACGCAGGTGTCGGGCTGCAGTTCTCGACTGATGTTTCATAGTTCCGTCATTATGGCATCAGACACCTGACTAAGCCCCACGTACACCCCGCCTCCAACATGTAGGCCAAAAGAAAGGTCCGCATTTTAAAGCACAGATGCGGAGATCGTCTACCAAGGGAGCGCCCCAGGTCTTCCTCAAAGTGTATCGGTCCACCTCTACCGTATCTTCCTTCGCCGTCGGCGTTGTCGTTGTTACCGTGAGACACTGTTATACCAAGAGGAAAGGCGCGTCGATCTTAGAGCATGAGATATGATGACCTTAAGCCATTGACCACACACAACGGTCACGGTAGCACCTGATTCCAGAATAGCTGCAGTAGTTAAGATCTACTAACTATCCCCTCTTGACCAGGTCCCCAAGACTTAACTCATAACGAGATCCTTTCAAAGCAAATTGTCATAACGATCGTCTATAAAGGCTTCGGACAACGAGAAGAAATGTTACGGTTTATGGAATAATAACAGATACGACCAAACTGTCTTGTCTCTTCTGCTTTATTTAACACATTTCGCATTCACCACTCATTCACTGAAACCCTTTGATGAACAGTTTTGGTTGCTTAACACCAACAGTCAATGATAATGATACAGCTTTTCTCCTTTTTATAAATTGAAGCCCGCTCTCCACGATATAATTAAAAAAAACCGGTCTCAATACCGCGTCCCTCGTGAGATGCGAATAGACTTATCCCGGAATTGACCGCCCTGTAGGTGTACTCAATTTAATGAACACACTTCGCTGTCCGCTATTTCGCGTAACTGAATGTCCATTTGTTAGTCTGATTATACACTGCAGCTATTTAAAATTCGCCCCTATATTTTTCACAACGCACAATTAGCACATCGATACTTGTTTGTTTTTTATCTAAGAGTAAACGGAAAAAAAGACGCCGTATCATCGGCTTAGTCGACATACAGCAAAACACCTTAATATGCCCAATTTCACCTCTTCTTATAGGATCGGCTACCTTACTCATTAATTTACTACATATTATTTCCAATAGCACTAAACAGGTATCGCCGTTATATTTTAATTGTATTCAAAAGCATGTTACTACTATTATGACCAGCCAAATCGTCACAAATCGCGCGGCGTGCGTTTTTAATGATAACTTTATGCTATTCAATTTCCTTTACAGCTATCTTGACTCGTAATGTTACACGGCCCCCCAGACTGTGATGTCTTGAAGAGTGTTCCAGACAGAACAGGCTTATTTATTTATTTTTTATTTTTTTATTTTTATTTTATTTTTTTTTTGTTTTTTGTACAATGACACGAGAGGGTATTTGTTTCGGTGAATACACTCACTCTCAGATTCACTCAACAAGTCAGTACATACATTCTACAATATTTAAGTTGAGTTAATGGGCCTAGACAAAATGCCCTTAACTAATTTCCACATTTGTTTATAAGTTGTCTTAGAAACACTTCGCACTAATCACTTCATACTCACACCACATTTTTTTTCTTGTATGAAACCCTCAGTTCTTCAACCGACTGTGCAAGGCAGGGATCACAGCCGGGTTCGACGATTGGCATCCTAGGCCAAAACCCTTATTAGGCCACTTGTTTAACAAGAGAGGTTTTGGTCCTTTTCTTTTCCTCTTAATTCCACTTTTAAATCATCCATCCTCGCTGTTCGGTGAGAGGATAAATCGTATTTCAGCGTCGACATCGTTGCTGATACCAAGAAGGTATCTCATGGAAATCGTCGTTACATTCTTTAATTTTCTTTGTAAGTTAGTATAAGTACGTATTTATCCACTGGTGCTTTTATTTAGTCCACTGAGTGTAGTCTTGGTATCATTCAGTGTTTCTTGAATCTATATTTTGCTCATTATTGATAATACTTCTTCACGTCTATGTGAGGGAACAAGCCTTTAATTACATCAGTATCACAATCTGCCAAGAGGTAGCTCCCTTCATGAGGTATTTTCATTATTTTGTATGGACCTGTGTATAAATATTGCCATTTCTTATTCAGTCTTTTCCTGGTTGATGCTTTTGGGTGATTTCTCAATAAAATTTCTTCCCCTACATCATATGTGACTACTTTCTTCATACTTTTATCAAAACGGGTTTTTCTCATTTGTGCTTGGTGCTTCAGGTTTTCGTAGACCTTCTTCACCATATCTTCTTTCTTGGTAATCTTTTGTTCTATCGCAGGTAATTTCTTCATCCATTCTGGCACAATACTTTCACCAAATACTATTTGGTTAGGTGAATAACCTGTCGATAAGTGTGGTAAGTCATTATACACTTTCTCAAATTCATAAATCCAATCGATCCATTTATAATGTTTTTTGGGTATGTACGTCCGTAAAAATCGGTTCAACTCTCGGAAGATTCTCTCAACCGGATTTCCACAAGGGTAAAATCTTGAGATGTAAATGTGCTGGATTCCTTGTTCTTTCATAGTGTCCCTCCATACTTTGCTTGTATAATAAGCAGCGTTGTCTGTCAAGATCATTATAGGTCTGCCAAGCTCAGTTATATAGTTGTTGATAAATTTGCGTAACATGGGTTGAACGTGGAGATTTTTCAAAGGATATAATTTCACATATTTTGAAAAGAGATCATAGAAAGCCAATACATATTTGAACCGTCCACGTGTCATGGGACATGGCCCACAGACATCACATGACACCAACATTAACGGTTGTTGTGGGATGATAGGATGTAATTCTATCTTCCGACAATAGTTTATGGGTTTCACCTTCTGAAATATTTTGCACTTCTTAAGAATATTTGTAGCTATACGTCCCAAAATTGGATGATAGCAGTATTGTGCTATTTTGGCTGTACATTTAGAGGCACCAAAATGACCCCAATTCAAGTGAGTGTACCATACTAGTGATTCTAAATATTTATTTGGAACACAAACTTTCCAAACATCTTCTTCATCCTTCTTTCGATACAGTATTCCGGATTTTAATTGATACTGTTCTTGAGAGTGACTTAGCGTTTTGCTTTCAACAGCATGCCTAATGGCTTTCCACAACTTATCTTCTTGCAGTTGTGGAAGACTTCGACATAGCTGTGAAATCTGCCTCTCACAATATTGCCTTGATAAATTCATGACTTTAAAGTCAATAGTCAGTTCTTCACACTCGTCGTCATTCTTTCTTATCGGTAGTCTTGAAAGAGCATCGGCTATGATGTTGTCTTTCCCTCTGATGCATTTGAGCGTAATATCATATTTTTGCAGTAGCAAGGCCCACCGGGTTAAACGTGAATGGAACATCCTTCCTGTTAAAATAAAAGATAAAGCTTTGTGGTCGCAGAATACAATGATCTTCTTTCCATATACAAAATAGCGAAACTTTCTAAGGTACCAGACCACGGGCAGTACTTCCAATTCAGTAGTACAATATGCACGTTCACAGCTAGAGAGTGTTCTGCTGGCAAACCCAATTATTTTGATGGTAGTGATATCTTCTGGATTGTCCATCTGGAAAAGAGTGGCACCCAATCCTGTTTCAGAAGCATCCGCAGCAATATAAAAATCTTGATCAAGTCTCGGATGATGTAACAGTGGAGCATTAGTCAAAGCATTGCGGATGTTATCAAAAGCTTGCGTGCATTCGGAATTCCACTCCCACATGACATTTTTTCTTAACAGCCGTAACAAACAGTCTTGGCTTCCTAACTGATTGGGTAAAAATCGTCGGAAAAATGAAACTAAGCCGATAAATGACTTTAATTCCGTCCTATTTCTCGGATAAGCACATCTGTTAATCGCATCCATCTTTTTAGGATTTGGTTTTATCCCTTCAGGAGTGATTATATGTCCAAGAAAATTCAATTGGTTATGAGCAAACTTGGATTTGCTCAAATTTACAGTAACTCCGTATTCCAAAAATTTCACAAAAACTCTTCTTAATAAGTCCAAATGTTCCTCCCAAGTTTCAGAAGCAATTAGCAAATCATCCACATATAAAGTAACTTCATTCTAAAGGTCTCTGCCCAGTACAGTATCTAACGCCGATACGAAAACACCACCGCTTATTTTCAACCCAAATGGCATGACGGTAAACTGGTAACTTCGGCCCAGAAAAACGAATGCAGTATATTTTCTAGATTCTTTCGATATTCTAGTTTGCCAATATGAACTACGCTTATCCAAAGAAGTTAAGAAGCGGGCACCATAAAACTTTTGTACTAACTCTTCTAGGTTCTCCGGTCGCGTTTGTACAGGTATAATGATATTGATCTCTCTGGCATCCAACACCAATCTGATGTCACCATTGGGTTTAATTACCGCCACAAGAGGGTTACAATATTCGGAATCTGAGGGCTCAATAATACCCCATTCTAACATTTTATTGATTTCCTTTCTGACTACTTCTTTCTTTGTCCATGGGATAGAATAGGAAGTACGACAAAAGGGTTCATGTGCATACGTCTTTATACGGAATTCAAAGTCTTTTATTATACCCGGACGTTTACTAAAAATCGACTGATATGCTTCCAACAAGTAGTACAGTTCGTCCCTTTGGATAACAGGTAAATATTCTGATTCTAACACCTTTTCCTGCAATGACATTTTATCAATCATTTCTTCAGAACATTCAATAAGGCATATATCATACACATTTTCATAATCAATACTGACATATTTTACCATTAGATTCATACACAACTGATTTGGAATTACTCGGCCGTTTCTCAGGGTGGCTGTCAAAACATTATCATTGGAATTAAATATACATTCACTTTTCTCTAAATTATAATGATTGCACCGGTCTCACATAAAAAATCCAAACCCCAGATACATGGTACTGTAATTTTAGGAACAACCAGGAATGTACTTTATATTTGAGCCCCTCGTATTGTAACGTCGACACGTACCTGTTTCACAACTTTTTGCATTTTTGCGCTGAACGCGCCAGACACGGTACATCCTGTGATAGAAAAAGTGGGCATTTTTACCCCTCGGCTTATCTGTTTTAA
Organism: Schistocerca serialis cubense; assembly: GCF_023864345.2. Taxonomy (NCBI): domain Eukaryota; kingdom Metazoa; phylum Arthropoda; class Insecta; order Orthoptera; family Acrididae; genus Schistocerca; species Schistocerca serialis. The sequence goes on from NC_064645.1 coordinate 637,289,900, forward strand.
ACAGTCCAGCGTCATGACACTAATAGTTGCTCCAGTATCAATTAATATTTCAACATCAGCATTATTTATACTTGTTGGAATTATTGCCTGTAAAATTTGTCCACATTTATTAGAAACTTTATGTTTTTCTTCAATTAATTCATTCCTTATATCCTGATCATTATTGTACCTTAATACTCTCAGTTCAAATTTATGCCTGCCTTACTTCTCCTTTCCAGTAATCCTAGGAAGGCATTTGGTGACTGGTATTAGTTTAATCTATCTCGTTGAGTCATTGGTGGGGGTTCATGAACTTCCACAATCCGTACAGTATGATCAGAGTTATGGTATTCACCCCGTCGCACATTGGAGGCTCCTTCGTCCATTGGTATAACTCCTTGTGCTGGATGAGGACTCGAGGCATGTGTTCCATCCAGCCGATGAACATCATGCTTCGAATTATCTTCCCAAGGTCGAATACAATTGGGTTCATCACTTGGGTATCTGTTACTCTTATTAATATCACTACTATGCACATCCGCGTCACCATATCAAGGTTTACCTCTAGCACAGTAAGTATCTCTTCTATATTTATAATAATCATTGTTTTTATTGCAACCATAGGATGAAGATTGTCCACGCTCCTGTGATGCGGGTTTGACCTGGTTTTTGGTATTATTATTATCATACGTTAAATTATTATTATGATTATTCGTATTACTATGAGTGTGAGTCGACGTTTGATTACTACTCATTTGTCTTGCGTCTTCCATAATCATATCTATAGAGTCAATCACCGACAAGAACTGTTCTACATCGTGGTCAGGAACATTTATTAACTTTCCACGTATATTTATGGGCAACCTTCCCTTCAAAATTCTGACCACTTCCTTGTGAGAAATTGGATCACTCCAATAACGTGTCTTATTTATGTACTTCTCAAAATATTGCCTTAAAGTACTCCTTTTACTGTTAAAATACTCAGGTCGGTAAACCTCTTTTCTTAATTTCTCTTGTTTACTCGACGACCAGTATTTAGCCAAAAAAAGTTGTTCAAACTCAGCGCAAGTATGGCAACTTTCACTTACTTCGGCGACCCATAATGTGGCTTCTCTGGTAATTTTGGATACTATAAATTAAAGTAGGTTGTGTTCTGACCAGCTACATGGAAATATTCTTTTGACATTATTGATAAAGATTTTCGGATGCAGGTTGTTCTTTTCAGTGGAGAATGTTGGGAATTGTCTACTTTTAAAAATGCTGTTCTCCACCTTTAAAGAAGAAAATATCCTCGCTGACCAAAAGAATCATCATCTTTACCAACCGAATCATCAACTTCCCAATGCAAATTTTCACCACAATTCTACTTCGTATTATCACATGTTCGGTTGTTTTTCGACCTATTCTCCGAACGTTCGTCCTCTGTCAACAAATTTTGTGATGACTTTCGTTCTAACTCCGCCAATTTATGATTGGTTTCCTTTTGCCATTTAGGTAACTCATCAACTATTTTCTCTTTTATTTTCTGAATTTCGCTAGTGAAGAGCTTAATTAATTCATCATTTCTACTTAGGTGCTCATTGATATTTTCATTTGGCTGGGATCCAATAGCAGTCTTAACCCTGTCTACAATTTCATTTCCTTTTATTTCTATCTATTCAGATAGATCTTCGTCAAGTCTTTTAGTTTGATCTACTAAATACTTGTCAATCCCCTTACGAGCATCGGACTCAAACTCGACTATTTGTTTCGAAAGCTCTTCTATCTGTGCGCTAGCATTGAAACAGCTGCTTTCACACTTAACCATCCTATTGGACAGGCCATCATAACTCTTCGAAACTACCTCATATTTCTTTTCTACGTCATGAAGTTTTCCCATTAAATTATTATACTGCCTTTCTAAGGTGTTAGAAAACTCTGCATCTAGTTCTCGAAATTTCCCATTTAATTGAGTCTCCCAGTGCGCCTTTAATTCTTTCTTAGTATTTTCCAGTTTATAATCAAAGGTGTTCAGTTTGCTTTCCAAAGAATCCATTTTAACTTCTAATTTGGCCTCAAATTTTTCGTTTAACTTTTGATTGTCCTCTTTTAATTGCTTATTACCTTTTTCTAGTGAACAAAGTCTTCCATTCATAGCACCTATTTGAGTATTTATTGATACCAGCACATCAAACATTTTTTGATTAATATTTCAATTTTGAGGATCAACTTGCTGATCTACTTCCGAAACCTCAAGATCTTTATGTTCTCCCACGCTGCTTACCTTACTTATCATTGTATGTGAATCTCCTAACGGCTCTAAATCAATAATTGTATTATTATCTGTACATGTCTCCCGTCCCAGATTGAGCTCATGGGATGCATCATCCCTATCCTCTTCACTTTCCTCTCTCTCTCTCTACTCATTACTCTACTCAACTGCACATTATCATGTATTCTTTTCGTTCGTTCTGACATGATTATTCACTAATAAGACATACACTTATTTTCACTATGTATTTATATATATTTATCTACCGAAATCACAAGTCTCAACTTCTTTTTTTTATAATTATACAGTTATTTTAATCATACCTGGCAGTATCGCTCACTTTTAGCGATTATTGAAGAACACCTCTTTCATTGGACAGACTCACTGACTGCTACAATATTTTCCAACTCTAGGGTTCGTGAATCCGAATGACACTCGACTCGCTGCAGCAATCCACCTCGATCGAGCCGCACGTTGTGGCGCCACTTCTGCCGTATCTTCCTTCGCCGTCGGCGTTGTCGTTGTTACCGTGAGACACCGTTATACCAAGAGGAAAGGCGCGTCGATCTTAGAGCATGAGATATGATGTCCTTAAGCCATTGACCACACACAACGGTCACGGTAGCACCTGATTCCAGAATAGCTGCAGTAGTTAAGATCTACTAACTATCCCCTCTTGACCAAGTCCCCAAAACTTATCTCGTAACGAGATCCCTTCAAAGCAAATTGTCATAACGATCGTCTATAAAGGCTTCGTACAACGGGAAGAAATGTTACGGTTTATGGAATAATAACAGATACGACCAAACTGTCTTGTCTCTTCTGCTTTATTTAACACATTTCGCATTCACCACTCATTCACTGAAACCCTTTGATGAACAGTTTTGGTTGCTTAACACGAACAGTCAATGATAATGATACAGCTTTTCTCCTTTTTATAAATTGAAGCCCGCTCTCCACGATAGAATTAAAAAAAGAAACCGGTCTCAATACCGCGTCCCTCGTGAGATGCGAATAGACTTATCCCAGAATTGACCGCCCTGTAGGTGTACTCAATTTAATGAACACACTTCGCTGTCCGCTATTTCGCGTAACTGAATGTCCATTTGTTAGTCTGATTATACACTGTAGCTATTTATAATTCGCCCCTACATTTTTCACAACGCACAATTAGCACATCGATACTTGTTTGTTTTTTTTCTAAGAGTAAACGGAAAAAAAGACGCCGTATCATCGGCTTAGTCGACATACAGCAAAACACCTTAATATGCCCAATTTCAACTCTTCTTATAGGATCGGCTACCTTACTCATTAATTTACTACATATTATTTCCAATAACACTAAACAGGTATCGCCGTTATATTTTAATTGTATTGAAAAGCATGTTACTACTATTATGACCAACCAAATCGTCACAAATCGCGCGGCGCGCGTTTTTAATGATAACTTTACGCTATTCAGTTTCCGCTACAGCTATCTTGACTCGTAATGCTACACACCCTCACCAACAGAATCATTCCAGCCGAAAAGCTACACGAGCGCTGGCGTCGCTCCCTGTTAGACCTCTCGCATCTCGTGTTGGATGTACAGGCTCTCCTAAGTGGAGGGCGTCGGGGCTGTGGTGGGCCCAGTGGGATCTTCGTAGTCCACAGCGGGCGCAGCTGAGTTCATGGCCGCACGCGACCTTCTGGCGCACCACTGCTCCCGGCTCTGACGTCGCCGCCACCTCAGCAAGTTGATGAGAGGACCACAGTGTATGAATCCGTGGACAAATAGCCGCTCCCTATGCCCTGATCTTTCCTCGGCCCCTTGTTACCAGCATGCCTACTATACCTGGCTCGATGCTGCCTACCCTCCCCCTCCCCCCTCCCCCCTCCCCCCTTCCCCTCTATCCTTAGCCTGGTCGTCTACCGCGGATGACTGAAACAATGAATTTTGCAGCGATCGGTTATGGCGACCCTTCCGCTCCACATCACCAGTACCAGCATTAGGCTGAACATTATAGGCCACACATATGGATCTCACGAGGGAAAGATTTAGTGTTCCGCCAATGGAGGATAGCGATTGCTGCTCAGAGGAGATGCATCTTGCTATACCGATCAGAGAGTCTACATAGACTTCGAATCACTTTCTGTGAAAGACTATACAGTAGTAAACAAGTGTTTTAAGTGTTGCGATCTAGGACATACGACTAAAACCTGCAGAAAAACCGACGTCACGTGTGCCAAGTGCGGCAACGAAGGACACAAGCGCAGTGAGTGCAGGTCCGTGGTTTGCGTCTGTATCCCCTGCAAATACAGAGGCCGCGTCTGCAATAAAACAAAAGGAGGTGATTGTCAGACATATAAACAGCTGCATGACCGGCTCCTGGACAGTATAGACTATGGCAGCTAAAATTAGCACACACGCAAGAAACGCGAACGCCCAAAGCCAATCACCCAAAACACATAAATACAAATCACCGTCAACATTACAGAGCAGCTACCAAAGAGCAATTTCCTGGAGAAGACAAATGAAGCTTCTGCCGGAGAATTACGTCGATAATGAACCTATCCCGCCCCTAACATACTCAACAACGTTACAGGATAGCTGCATTAATACGGTAGAATATATAGACGACATGACAATCTGTGCTTCCATCCACTACAAGGTGGCAAAGCAAATTAAAAGACAGTTACACCACTGGATAAACTTCCAAATAACATTAATGCAGAGGATAGATGAGTTGAAAGATGAGCTTACACATATTGTGCACAAGAAAATGTACAAACAAAACAGACGTACTCCCTCACAATTTCTCCCAGCCGAAGTACATCACACCACACATACACAGGATGAACACAAACCAGAATCATCATCACATGGAAAACCCTACGACACACGTAATACGCGAACAGTACATCAAACCAGTCAAATTTGTCTCGGGAGGCACTCTTCACCCCGGGAAAAAGGAACAAGGAACAGACAGGCATGCAGTCCCTGAATCAAAACACATCCAAACACTCAGGCTACAGACCAATACAAAACTCAAAACTACCGGACCCAGACTTATAAAAGTAGACGAATTAGATGAGGACAAATCTGAGGGAGAGACATGTGACATTTGCAACGACGTCAACGTGCGTCTAGCAACAACCTCCACTCCAAACACATACAAAGACAACATAACACGTACAGTCAGTCCCATACAAATCACCACCACCGCCGCCGACACCACGCCAGCAAGCACCACCAACATCAGTGAAAAACGTGTGATGGCAAGCAGCATTGAAGAGGCGTGTGACAAAACGAAAAGTAACCGTGTGACATCCCAAAGAGGTCTTAAAATGTCCCCCAATCAGCGGCCAACACCAAACCACAATCCGTCCACTACCACCTCAGAGACCGCAACAGAAACCAGCACCAACAGCAAGCCAGCTGCACCTAATTATGATAATTTAGAACTTAACTTACTTTTAAGTAGGCTAGTGAAAAAAGAGATATTGCAGACAGCGCAGCGGATGCTACTTAGATTGTGCCATCCAAAGGGAGATTCTCTCTGTTTTCCAGTAACTGAGCAAACAGACAGAATCATCCTAAAGACAGAAAATATTCCTACATCAGCAGAGCCGCTGCTCGATCTCATGTTCCAGGTCTGCCTGCGCAGGTCAGAATCTTTCGACTTGGACAAAATATATACAGATCATGTAAGAGCACACGGACGAACATATTTTGATTATTCACAGACTGGCAGTAAATGTTTTGTACACGCAAAACACCCAGAACACATAGACAAAAAATGAATATCTTACAACATAATACAAAAAACAGTACGACAGTCAGCGCGGAAATCCCTAAAATAGCACAAGACCTGTAGGCAGACATCATGTGCTTACAAGAACCCTATAACAGAAACGGGCAACACATATGTCTACCAAAACATGCTACCACAATAACAGGCAGCAATGACCGTAAGGCTGCAATAGTAATCATAAATAGAACTTATAACATAGTTAAGGTAACACGGTTATGCAATCAACACTTGGTTACCATAGAGATAACTAAAGAGAACGTCACATGGGTTATTGCATCCATGTATGCCCAATACAGCCATCAAATACAGCCGTATGCAGACTACATCAGAGACCTAGTAATGTATGCCAGAGGCAAAAAATTTGTGATAAGTGTGTAAGTAGGCTGTTTAGGTTTTTTTATTGGCAACGCCACCTCTGTATGAAAATCACTGGCTGTGCTGTGTGCAGTCTGTGGCTGCTTTGCATTGTTGTAATACTCGCCATTGTAGTGTTGGGCAGCGGCAGCTGGATGTGAACAGCGCGTAGCGTTGCGCAGTTGGAGGTGAGCCGCCAGCAGTGGTGGATGTGGGGAGAAAGATGGCCGAGTTTTGAAATTTGTCATGAACTGCTATATTTATATATGATGATATCAAGGTAAATACATTGTTTGTTCTCTAGTAATATCTTTCATTTGCTAACTATCCCTATCAGTAGTTAGTGCCTTCAGTAGTTTGAATCTTTTATTTAGCTGGCAGTAGTGGCGCTCGCTGTATTGCAGTAGCTTGAGCAGCGAAGATTTTTGTGAGGTAAGTGATTTGTGAAAGGTATAGCTTAATGTTAGTCAGGGACATTCTTTTGTAGGGATTTTTGAAAGTCAGATTGCGTTGCGCTAAAAATATTGTGTGTATAATTGTTCAAAAAGGGGACGTTTCATATGTCGACCCTTAGCCGAGGATACCTCACTGTAATCTTCTGATTTTTTGTTGTAGTTTGTGTAATTAGTGTAGATTTTGTTTATTGCTAGCTCGTAATTGTAGGGAAAATCTCCTTTGTAGTTGCAGTCTTTCATTGTTGTACAGTAAAACAGTTGTGGCATGCATGTAGATTTGCACCAAGTATTTCGCAGCTGCAATTAACTAGGTATTATTTTCAGTGTTATGTTAATGTGTTCTCTTATTTTTGCTCTTCAAATTGTGCTTTTCTGTGTTGTCGTGTGAAATATTGTGACAATAATGGCGTGTGAAAAACGTAATACTAGGCTCCAATGTAAACTGAGAAATGACAGTGAAAACGAAAGCAGTGTGTTAGCGCCACCGAGTAATGAATTAACTGATGTTCAAAGTAGTAATTTGGTAATTGTGCATAGGGAAATGGAGCGGGCTGCAAACAATGGTGTAGACAGTGAAACAGGTAGTGAACAGGGAAGCATTATCGATCGATCGGTCGGCAACAGCTCGTCTCAGGAATCCGAAATGACAGGACACAATTTCGCAAATACTGTAGATTCAGGTTTTGGGTTATCACCGTTTTCTCAAATAAGTCAAGACGCATTTTCTGTTTGTCAAAATGTGAATGTTGCCAGTGCAAATGCACTGCCGAAAAGCGTAGAGAAACAGATTCCAGACACTAATACATTATTATTGCAATTAATGCAACAAATGGAACAAAATCAGAGACAAATGGGACAAATTCTTAAAAAGTTAGACACAGTGGAACAAAATCTTCAAAAGTTAGACACTACACTTGAACAAACACGTGAAGATTTAACCACTGAGTTACATAACATCGAATCGAAATGTCAAAAGGTCTGTAATGACGTAAAAACACAAATTTGTGAGCATTTCCAACCTATTTTTTCGCGTCATGAAAATGTATTACAGAATCACGAAGCAGCCATAAAAAAACTGGAAACTATTGTTCATGAAAATCATGAGACCTTGCAAGCTAAAATTGACTCAGTTGCATCTACCGATTCGGTTACGCAACTTGCAAGAACTCAGGAAAACTTAAAGGACACAGTAGATACCCTGAAAATTGGTTCAGATAAACACATGGAGGAAATAAGTACACTATCAGAGAAAGTAGCCGAATTTTCGGGTCAGGTCACTAACTTATCTACAAAGGTAGATGATAATCTGAATGACACAAGACCCGTAGCCTTCACAGACACAGAAGAGTATGAACAAATAAGAAAATTCAAACAAAATCAAAATCAAATCAATACACAGTACAAAAGAGAAATCCGAGAAGTACAAGATCAGCTGACACAGGTAATACAAGAATTACGTATTTCAGAGGATACTCGCGCCCCAATACGGGAAGAGGGACACAGAAATACGGAACAGCCACAAAATAATAACACAGGGCATTTCGGAAGTTATGAAAGAAATTGGCAATGTGCACCGAATTTTGAGATGGAACGGCCAACACGACCTAACAATTACCGATATGCGACTCGCCGACATGATGATTTTGACTATAAGCTGTTCATTACTACACGTAAATTCAAAACATTTAAGAATTCTGGCAACGACATTCATCCACAAGAATGGCTACATCAATTCTCTCATTGTTTTCCTCCCAACTGGTCGTTAGAACACAGATTAGAATTTATGTGTGGCTATTTAGAGAATGAACCAGCTGTAAGAATGCGATCGGTCATTCACGATTGCCACAGTGAAGGAGAGTTTTACCAGGCCTTCCTCTCAGCATATTGGTCTCAAGCCACACAAGACCGAGTAAAACATAGCATCATAATGATGAAACGTTTCGAACAATCTGAATTTTCCAGTCTTATGAAATATATTGAAGACATGTTGCATAAGAATCAGTATCTTTCAAACCCATACAGCCCCTCAGAACTCATCCGCATTTGCTTACTCAAATTGCCTGAACATTTACGACATATTATTTTGGCAGGACGTTGCAAGGACGACATTGAAGCATTTCAGGGACTCCTACAAGAATTAGAAATTGACACAGACAGTCGCCGGATGCGAAAACAGGAAAACAATCACTGCAGGTCACATACGTCACAATTCCGTGATGACAGAAACAATAACTGGACACGAAAAGGCTATTCTTACAAACGCAAATCGTGACCAAAACAGACACCACCCATATGACAACCGTTGGCAGAGTAGTAATAACTACAGGGAAAGATCACCTCTCCGTGGTAATGACTATCACAGAGACAATAAGAGAAACAGACAATATGGGAACCAAAATAAATACTATCAAGGGAGGCAGAATAACTTCAGACGCAACAGTTCGGCACAGAGTTACGATTCAGGGAGAAATTCTCCACCACATGACCGACAAACAAGAAACTATGTAAAGTACCGACAAAACGACAGACGTGAATTTCATCAGAACTGGCGGGATTCTAACAGAGCTGGGCCCTCTCGGCAAGGTGAATTTGTAGAAGTTAGGTCTCCTAATCCCAATAACAACGCGCGCCAACAAAGGAACAGACAATGACTCGCACCGCAGGCATACACGTGCGTCGGCTGGCTCCGAGAAAAATAACATTATATCTGGTACTGCTAATGAGATTTTAATGCAACATTTTGGTTTACTTGAAAATATATTCTGGATTTAAAGTACTTTCTGTGAGATACCAGATGACACAGTGGTTAGTTTATGTGACAACTACATGGTTTTATCACGACGCTACTAATGAGTGAAAATTTACAATGTTGCTTTTGCAGTGTTTCTGTTTTATATCTGCACAGTTTTCTGTTTTATTCTGGAAAGTAAAACAGGTTTTAGTAGTAACTTTTGTGGTATAGCTACATGAGACTGCCTTTTCCATAGCACAACAATACGTTACAGCACAGTACTTTCTTCATCATGGCAATAAGCGTAATAACTAAGATATCTATATGCAAAGCATTTAACTTTTGCTTATCATGAGGTAAGTACATTGACTTCTGCAGAACTTAGCTTTCGGAGGACAATAACTACGGCACTTCCACAGAGATTATCTTACAGCAAAAGGCACATTTAGCGCTACAGTACACGTATTTGAGTCATTAATTTTGTACTTAAAACATTTATTTTTAAAGATTTTTTGAATTACAAAGAAAGTTTTCCGTGATACATTTCATTCCATTGCTGTAATCTGTAACACCTGAGGGTATAATTACATTAATCCTCAGGGGAGTACACGCTTACTTTGCGTACCATGTGTGTGGCAACCACAAGGAACCCTAGCTAATATGGTATTTGCTTATACAACTTTACACATCGGCACCATATTTCTCTAACACACAAATTACACAGCTATCTGATCATTTAACTGCGAGATAAACATTTTTTACTACATCAGTGACACATGTTTTCGCAATACACAGTTGGGTAAATTCACACTTATGAAACTGTATTTTGTCTGTACTTTGTAAACTGTTCATATTTTTTCGGAATCATTGTGATACTATGAGAGCTTTGAATGATGTATTTGGTAAGGGAGCATGATTTTAAAGTACGTTTGAGGTAGATGACACTATTGAAATGAGCAGAGAATTTTTTTTAGGTTTTGAAATTATTGGAGGAAGCTACGACGATTTTGAGATTTGACTGAGGTGTTATGATGTTATTTTTACGACGACGATGTGCATTATGCTGTTGAGGTATGTTTATGGTCAATAAGCTGATGTTATATGAGGAATCTGATTATGCTATGTAGTTATTATGTGTTGATGAATACGAATATGTGTATGTGTAATAAGGTAAGGAATAATGAGTAGTGATTAGGGACTCTGATTTGTGGAAAAGGTTGTTGGAAACCAAGAATCGTACTTTAAGAGTTATGAAATGAGTGAATATGTGTGAATGTATCACAATGCTGTCGAAAATTTTTTGGACACTTTTATATCAACAGCATTTTGTTTCTACACATTTGCAACGCTAATTCTTGACCTGTGAAATATTTTTATGTGAGACTGTCACTGTAGCGGAAACCGCTGTCGTAAATATTTCCGTAAGAAAGTCAAGTGACCACCTGCACGTAGTGTGTCGCGGGCACCCACCTGGGCGACAGCCGCCCAAAAAAAAAAAAAAAAAAAAGCCATTAGCCTTTCAGCGGCACAGGTAGAAAAAAAAGGGAGGCCATTATCCTGGCTATTGACGTTCCTTTGTAGGAAGCATCGCAAATATTACACGCTCATTACCTGAAAACATATGGTTACTCGTACTTTGTGCTAATTACTGAAATGCTTATGAATTGATGGGAAATATTCGTACATCTGCACACCTGATTATGACAAGTGTCTTTCTATGAGAGTTGAGAGCTACTGACTTACGAAATGCCACATGACTATTGAATGATATTTTTATGCTTTGGTTTGCGTAATTGCTTATTTCATTTGACATCTGTTTTCCAGCTGTGTTGCAGCATTGGTTTTATAAAATAAAATTAAATGCATTTGCTAATGTGAACACTTTCTGTCAACAGATCTATTAAATAATAATTTTGTGATCCACATTCTTCAAAAAAGGAGCACTTGGAAAGGAAAGAACAATAAGAAGGGACTAGTAACAGTAACTGCATACATAATATTCTTTTCAAGTACATGGTAACATTTCTTTTACAATAAGTTGTTGTGGTGCACCACTTTAATTACTTAGACATTAAGATGTGATTATACACTTCCCTTATCTGCATTGTTGTGTTTACTGTAATATCTTTTCTGCTTGAGCCTTGTCATGTATAGATATAAGTTTTATATTTTTTATATTTTTTATATTTGCTGCTGCTGTTTGCCAGGCATAGTGCTACTGAATTTTAAATTGTGTTACTCTGTTAAGCTAGTTTTACTACTGACTTATTTTTCTTGTTACTGCACATTGGCTCATATTAGTTGTAATGTTGCATTGCTTGGTAATTTATATTTACTGTAGCTTGCTTTGCAATTTTCCATTTTTTTTTGCAATGCTGTTTGTGTTAATTTGTTATGTGCTGCTGCATTGCCTCGTCCCTTAGTTTAGCATCTGAGCTCAGTAGATTTAAGTTAGCTTAAGAGGAGTAGACTATATAAGAAACTAACTATTATAAATTTATAAGAAATGCATTGAGAAGCTATCAGAAAATGGTCTGACAAAATAAAAAGGATACTGTACAGTGGAGAAAAACTATTATTGACAGAGGATGTGAACAGAACACAGAAAGCAGGGAGAAAAACTATTTCTGACAGAGGATGTGAACAAAATACAGAAGGCAGGCTTAGATAGGACTTTTGGGAATAATGATGAATGAAGGGAGATCTCCAAGATGCAAAGAAAGTTTTGTTTGCAAAATACTGCAGTAAAACAAACCCTGTCCTTTCCTTGTATTATTCCGCTATATGTTTGTGTACCCTTGGGTATTTATGTTTTTCCTGTATTTATATGTTTATCTGATAAGACTTATATTGTAGAATTTTTCTAATACTAAGCTACATTCACTATGATGAGGAATACTGTTATCCTCGAATATAATTGGCGTTAATAATATGTTATTTACTTTGTAAAGATGTTAGACATTATTTATTCTGTTTTGTGTTAATGCTCATGTGTGAAGTTGATGTTTCGAAAGTTATTCCGATCTTTTATGTATGTACTCATGTCATAGTTCCTGTAACATTGATGTATATGTTTATTTCTATTCTTTTGTAAAGCCCCTATTATCTACAAATGTTACCTGTATTATTATGTTTCAATGATGTTTTCTGTATCTTTCTAATTGTATTCTCATGTTATAAAATTGTACTTGACACCAGTTCATCAAATTAAGTAACTTGTGAGTTACATTTCACTGCACATGTTTCTGTTGGTCATAGTATATGGACAATATGTGAGAAGTTGGGACTGTTAGTGTTTGCACGTGTGTTACTAATTCAGCAAGGGACTCGATAACAGCATTGCTGGTTCTAAGGACAATTCCAAAAACTTTGTGAGTGCACAAGTGGTAGTTTATGGACTTGCTATGTTCTCCGCAAGATTCTTCGATGGTGAATGTGCACCTGCACAATCGCAACAGATGGCTGCTGGACATTTCTACTAGGACTACAGTGGGTCTACACCTTTGCTGACTCACCAGTACCATTATTTCTGCAAGGACTGCAGTGGGTCTGCGCCTCTGATGGCCCACTAATACCGTAATCTCTACCAGGACTGCAGTGGGTCTACTCTGTGATGACCTACCTACCAATGTTCTTCAAAACGTCGAATGACTCTGCTGTGGGTTTGCTATGTTGTGGCCCATTACCTGTCAGCATGTCAAGAGTCAGCACTGTCTTTCTGATGGAAGGACACTACTTCTTCAAGACTGCATGGAAATCCACTACTTCTGTGTGCATTCTCTTTTACTGTTCGGACTTTGAAAAAAAAAGGAAAAACACTGTAATTTTACTGTGATGAATCAGGACTGTCTATAGACTGTGAGAAAATTTTAGCTTTTGACCAACATTGTATCAATAAGTGTGTGCATTTGATTTCTTTGTTATTGTAATTATGAAAAAATTTTTTTCAAATCTGTATTGGCCACTGCCTAATCCAATTTGTAAAATTTTTTGTGGGGAGCATGGGGGCTATGTAAGTAGGCTGTTTAGGTTTTTTTTATTGGTAATGCCACCTCTGTATGAAAATTACTGGCTGTGCTGTGTGCAGTCTGTGGCTGCTTTGCATTGTTGTAATACTCGCCATTGTAGTGTTGGGCAGCGGCAGCTGGATGTGAACAGCGCGTAGCGTTGCGCAGTTGGCGGTGAGCCGCCAGCAGTGGTGGATGTGGGGAGAGAGATGGCCGAGTTTTGAAATTTGTCATGAACTGCTATATTTATATATGATGATATCAAGGTAAATACATTGTTTGTTCTCTAGTAATATCTTTCATTTGCTAACTATCCCTATCAGTAGTTAGTGCCTTCAGTAGTTTGAATCTTTTATTTAGCTGGCAGTAGTGGCGCTCGCTGTATTGCAGTAGCTTGAGCAGCGAAGATTTTTGTGAGGTAAGTGATTTGTGAAAGGTATAGCTTAATGTTAGTCAGGGCCATTCTTTTGTAGGGATTTTTGAAAGTCAGATTGCGTTGCGCTAAAAATATTGTGTGTCAGGTTAAGCACAGTCGTGTATAATTGTTCAAAAAGGGGACGTTTCAAGTGCTGACATTAATTCCAGATCGACCCTCTGGAACTCAGACAGAACAGATGACAGAGGACGCATAATCACCGATCTAATACAAGAAACAATTACATGTAATGAATACGGAAGGACCTATACCAACATATGCAGGGTTCGATGGTTTGCGGAGTAATATCGACTTCACGCTAGCAAATAATGCAGCAATGGCATACGTAATAAACTGGTCTGTACACGACCACATAACCAGTAGTGATCATAATGTCATAACATACACACTAACTCACACTCAGAACACAATGACCAAATCACACACCAGACACTTGCTGTTGCACAAAGCAGACTGGAACAAATTAACGGAAATTATCCAAAGACACGATCTAGAAAACATCAATGGAAGTATCGATTATAGAGCACACAAGTTAACACAGGTGATACAATATGCACAAAACACATCAATACCGACAGCAAAGAACACAAATTGCTCCACCAGTACCATGGACCAACGAACTTACGAGACTCAAACAAGACGCAAGACGCAAACGAAAATTATATCAAAGGGCGATAGCAGATAGGGACCGACGAATAAGACTTGAAGCATATAGGCATGCACAAGACTTAGACAGACCCTATACAACACGCGTAGACAACAATGGGAGCTATTTGTAACAACACAAACAGAGCAAAGTATATGGGGGGAACCATACAAAATACTGACAGAGAAGATAAAAACCCCACTAGTTCTGGGAACGCTAAGGCAGGATGACGGCGCGATGACGAGGGGATGGAGGAATACAGCGGAGTTTCTGCTGTATAAACTGCTCCCTGACGACGTTATCAATACAGACACACAATATTATGCAACACTATGAGGAAACCTACACATACCATACAACACTGCAACTGTCACCTGTCCTTTTGCGCAAGAAGAGGTTGCGCTAGCAATCTCAGAGCTCAAAAACAAAAAAGCACCTGGACCAGATGGTATCCACTCGGAAATACTGAAAAAACTAGCACCGCAGATCACCCCGTTCCTAACAACGTTACTGAACGAAGCCTTACGGCTGGGCAGGGTACCTACAGTATGGAAAACCTCCAAAGCAGTCATTATTAAGAAATCAGCGGACAGGGATCTTTCAGATCCCAAGACTTTCAGGCCAATATGCCTAATAAACACCCTAGCAAAGATTCAGGAGAAGCTACTGTGTAAGAGCCTGCAAACACACAGAGCTCTCAGGGGTATGAGCCAACACCAGTTCGGCTTCAGATCTCGCAGATCAATAGATGCCATCAACCAGGCCCTGCACATAGTTAACACCATAAAACAGAAATACGCCATGGCAATAATGATTGACATTGCTGGAGCATTTGATAATCTTTGGTGGCCAGCACTGTTTCAGAGGCTAAGACATCTGGAGGTACCGCAATCACTGTACAACAGTTTTCTGGACTACTGTAAAGACCGAGTAGTCGAATGGCAGATGGACAGCGGGAAAGGAATTAAAAGAATTACCAAAGGCTGTCCTCAAGGGTCGATCTGCGGCCCCATCTTCTGGGACATAACAATCGAACCCCTCCTACAACTTCTGGATGGGGATGACAGGTCAGACGGAATTGTCGCCTACGCAGATGATCTATTAGTTGTAGTCACTGCAAACAACAGAGCCCAGTTAGAAGAGAAAGCCAGTGGATTACTACAAACAATTACTCAGTGGTGTCACAACAACAAACTCAGGGTAGCCGAATACAAAACAACATACACTTTACTGAAAGAATCACTCCAAAGGAATCCTTCGGTTAAAATTGGGGACACAAACATCAAACGAACACTCATTACACGCTATCTTGGGGCACACATAGATGAAAAATTGAATTTCCACGAACACATAAGGCTAACAACAGACAAAGCAGAAAAAATAATCCACAAACTGGTGAGGCTAAATTCAAAACAGTACAGACTACCTCTACCAGTCATACGTACATACCACTGTGCGCTCTTAGAATCAGTACTCAGCTTTGCAGCTAGCACGTGGGCGCATAGACTGAACGTGGTCACCAACAAAGCATCCGTCAGACGAGGGCAGAGAAGTGTCCTACTTAGGCTATCTGGAGCCTTCGGTACCACCTCAGCGGATGCAGTGTGTGTGGTGCTCGGAATATGCCCCATAGATATCACCATCAAATACACAGCTGCAAGGTACTGGTTAAAGGTGGGGAGACTAGATAAGGTACACACAATAACCGGTGTCCCCATAGAGACGATACGTCACCTTAAAAGTTGGCGTTTGGATACATGGCAAGGTGAGTGGGATGTAAGTGATAAGGGACGTAGACTGCACGACTTCCTCCCTGACATAAGGGAGCGGTTGAGAATGAGTCATATCGATCCCAGCCGCGGTATGGTACATTTCTTAACCGGACACGGACCTTATCCCACGCACTTAAACCGCGTGAGTCTGAGGCAGACACCTACATGTCCATGCGGGGAAGGAGGTTCCCCAGAACACACTGTCTTTTTCTGCGGGCAATACGCGAACAATAGACATACACTACACTTAGATTACACAGATACAGACATAGATATATACACAGCAATAAGAGACGAAGAACAATGGGCACAATTAAACGCACTGACAAACAGTATTTCAAAAACAACACATGAAGAGTATATGCGGACACGACATCACAGACATGCCTATGTGCAGCGTAACAGAAATCTCCAGAGGATGGACAGCGATACCCACAGTGACAGCGAAAATAGTAACAATGAGGAGGAACAGGAGGAGGAAGCTGAGATGTGACAGTAAATAAGCAAATTGCTGCCAATCTAGCCAAGAAAACACCAAATGCTGTACATGGATGCGCACCTAATGTAGTTAATACATAGGATTAGTAACAAATAGGATAAGAAACATTATTTCTCTACTAATAACCATTTGTGTGTGTGTGTGTGTGTGTGTGTGTGTGTGTGTGTGTGTGTGTGTGACTGGCGGTCAACGGCTCGATGAAACCATTCCGAGGCATTCACCGTCAGTGCGTAACACAACACACATGTTATTAGGAATAGCAACGTCTTACTGTTATTGAGCTAATGTCCTTTGGACATTGACTTTTTTGTTCCCACTGTCAGTTTCTATTCAGTGGCCAGCTCACTATGGAGTTGGCTTAGTTATTAAATTGTGTATTAATGTCCAGAGTGGACTGAAAACCAGTTCGGTTTCCTGATTCAGATATTAGTTTAGAATTTACAGGAACCACTAAATCAAGATAGGCTACACAAATGTTCTACTAAATTACTTTTGCATGTGAGAAAAACTGCTGTTAGGCTATTGCAAATTAGGTAGCCTCACCACTGCTAGGAAACTCATTTAATTAATTACAGCCAAATCATGTAGTATATGAGGTAACTTAAGTCTAGAGAAAGGCAAAGATTAATAATTACTTACCTCAACAATCTTAAAATAAACCTTCGAGATACTTCAGTAGCAGTTTTAACTACAACACTGGAAAGAACAGCTCAGTTTGCTGCTACTGAAGGTAAGCAACCAATATCCAACACTTGATATACCGTAAATTAAGCGCCATTCATTTGCATATCCGTTTCAGTAGGTTTACATTCCATTTATACACACACTCATCCACAAAAATTACCATACTTATTATGATGTGGAATGATGCAAACAATATATCAACTATGAAAGTCCAAGCTAGTGGCATGTTTGCATGATGTACAATTTAACATTCAGCTACGTGAAATACTCTATGCATTAGTCGTGAGTAAATTGAACAATGATGTTTGCCGTTCAGTTAATTTACACTGACATAAAATAAAAATGTGATTCAAGGTCAACGTAACAATCCTGACACATTTATGTGTTGTAAAAGGGCAACCAAAAAATTTTCGCTCTATTTAAATAAATAGTTGAAGTTTAGCACAGTCAGTTGAGGTCGAAACTGGCTTCATTGTATGTACCTGAAATAACAGTTACCTCTCTTCATATTTCTTCCGGCGTAACGCCAAGCGACGGCACGCCAGGCGGGACCGCTACAGCAGAGGGGTGTGTGAGGAGGACGTCAGCCAATTGGAAGCGGAACGACCCCACTCTAGCGCGAGAACCCGACGGCGGCGCCCTCGACATGAAGAGGACATGAGAGCGCCGCGCCGCCTGTCTGCGGCCCAGTTGAAGACCAACAGTTCCACGAGCTCTACACGGCGACTTAGGACTGTATTATTTCACTTTTATGAGAACGCTGTATATATTAAAGAGATTTTCTGAATCTGTCTGTCACCCACTGCTGGCGACACTTCATTGTAAATCCTCAAAAGCTAAGTAGTGTCATTTATCTAACTGTAATGAAACTTCATTAATACAATCTGCTTGAATTGTTGTCGAGCGATCCTATAAAGCAGGTTTGCTAGGCACCCCATATTTGACGAATAGGCGGGACACAACAATATTGGATCCTCTCGGAAGCTGTACATGCCCTGAAAACAGTCCATCGCTTGATAAACAACATTCCATCCCACTGCAGACAATGTTTCGCAAGCCCATACCATGAAGCTGCTGGTGAGTGACTTCTTTTTCGGCAAGCAATGCACTCCGCACTCGTCGCACACCGAAAATCAATATTTTAATACTTAACACCACTATTCCACAGTTATAAGATTTTAATTTGCTGAGTTTCAGTACATTTTACACCCAGCACTGTGCAAAACACTCTCAATGAAATAGGAAATATGACTACATTACAATCACTTTATAGTTCCCTAATCTAATCTAATCTAATATGCACTAGATCGCCGTAAATTGTGGAATACACTACGAGAATTAGCCAGATAGCTCAGGGTAAAATAATTGCGTCCAAAATTCGTAGTGTAGCAATCCAAAACGAAGTCCAGTTGACATCTACTAAACAGTCAGGTCACGAAATTACAGTACAGGGGCAGCACGAGTCGATGTATGTTGTCTCTTGTTTGTGGCTTGAAGCCAGCGTCCGGGATCATGTCACGGTCCACCAGCCATAGGAGCAGCCCTTGGTAGCAGACATCGCAAGACATCGACCTCGGTCGGACTATGGGGATACAGCAGCCCATTTTGCCCTTTAATTGGGGCTCAACACGAGATGTGTTCCGGTCGTGTTAGTGATCACTGTACTGGTCCTTAGCGCACGCTGGCTATACGTTTTCAGCTAATTTCGAAATCTGGCTTCGCTGCCTCCTTTGTGGTGGGAGTGTGGTCCAGTTGTAGAAACCAGCTGAAGCTGTTGTTACAGTCTCACGCCTGTGCTGGAAGTCAGTGGTGCTGTACGTGGAAGGGAGTCTCCTTCCATTTGGGACCAGCTCTGACGTCACTGAACTTGCAAATGTGCGTCTACTAAGTGTCTCAAGTTGTCTAGTCGATTCTTGCGATGTGTAAACCATGGGTGCTGGTGGTTGGTGCATCCTTCCAACGTTGTGCCATCGGCATCCACTGAAACATTTGTCATTTCCAGGGGGATCTGCTGACTCCGAGTACTCTTAATGGAACGCTTTCGAAAGTGAGTCCAAATGTCTGTGCCCAGTGAATGTTGGGGGCGACGACTGGGATGACGTTGTCTTAATGTATGCCTCAGGAAATCACAGATGGTTCAGAATCGACAGTTGTGCTGCAGTTTCAGATGCAGGGTGCACCTGTGTCGGTGGGTTCCTGTGGACAGACAGATATTAGGTCACGAACTCAGTCTTGGATACAGCTGAAAGTGTCTTCTGCATCTGCATACTGTAAGTGTGGACTGCACATGGTGGCATCCAGCGAAGTAATATTCTAGGGAATTGGTTTAAGAAATTTATTTCGTATGCCCAGCCAGTTCTTTACAAGTTTACTCCTAGAGCAACTTACGCTGTGCCTACGTGACACAAGTTGCCTGTCTTTCAAAACCGAGGCAGTTGTGTCCAGTCGAAGCTGCTGACAAGAGACGCCCTGAGACCTCTGCTGAAACTGCTAGCGAATTCACGCCATTGGTTTCAGCCAATAGCGTGTGTGGGATACGGGTCACACGTGTGGACACATTAGTGTTCTGCGGTGCGGAACACAGTTGCCTCTGCCGCGCGGGATTAGCCGAGCGGTCTCGGGCGCTACAGTCATGGACTGTGCGGCTGCTCCCGGCGGAGGTTCGATTCCTCCCTCGGGCATGGGTGTGTGTGTGTGTGTGTGTGTGTGTGTGTGTGTCCTTAGGATAATTTAGGTTAAGTAGTGTGTAAGCTTAGGGTCATCGACCTTAACAGTTGAGTCCCATAGGATTTCACACACACACACACACACACACACACACACACACACACACACACAATTGCCTCTCTCTCTTGTAATCCAGACCTCGAGCAGAACACGCGTCTTTTCGGAAGGCAGAGCCTGTGGCTCTGCTATTCATGACCGGCCAGCTTCCCCTTCCGTTGCTCATGTCGGCTAATTGTTCGACCTCCTAGCCTGGCCTAAACCTGGCAACTTCCGACCCTAGGCGCTCCCTTGTATGCCATACACTTAAATATATTCTATTTATTGTACCCAATATCCTATTCTGCCATTGAACGGCAGTCCTGGGTGCCGACTGCTCGACCTCCTGCACACTGTCATCACGTAACAAACTTCTCTCCCCTTCCCTGACAGTGAACAGTCTGACCACAAATGTATTGTGAAAGCGGGGTAAACATTGCCACAGCACGGTTCTAAGTATCTCGCGGCTGTACAGGGGTGCGGTTTCATCTCTGGCTTGTCGTCAGTGTCCAGGTTCATCTGGCGGCCCACTGGTCCCTCTTACCAGCTCTCAGAGGAATCGTCGACAGCGGACATCGTAGGGTACCGACACCCCGTCCGATGACAGGAGGTATAGCACTACAGTTTCCCTTTTCACTAATGTTGACATCAAAAACTTTTATCGTTAAATGTGCAGTAGCATTGGTCTCCAATACACAGGTATAGTGATTACATCCCTTTGAAACTGCTTACTATATTCAATTGCAGACAGAGCAGTTTCAAAGTGATGTAACTGCTACAGCGGCAGGATGTCACACAATGGGCTTCGCACCGTTTGAACGCTGATAACTGAGGAAATATAAATGATAACTTGAACCAAGAATGATTAAATGGTGCTCTCGTGACTACGGCATGCAGCAGTTACTTTGTATTTTCTTTTATTTATTATCAGTTACCAGTAACTACGTGCAAATAAGACTGCAGGCTTGTCCTTGGATCAAGGAAAGTCGATTTTAAAGTGTTATCGGAAATGTGGAAACATGAAAGGAGTGGAGAGACGACATCAGGCTGAGTCCGATATTGCTCCACCGTCATCTGTAGGAATAACAAAATTACGCGACAAATTTGACAGCAATGAAAGTGTGCGTGATCTGAAGAAGGAACGGAGTGGCAGTAAGTTACTAGTGGTGGACGCCTTAGTGCAGACTTTCACAAGTTGCCCAAAGCAGTCCATACGGCAAGCTGCTCGTAAACCAAGTGTAATAAAATCAAGTGTTCACCGCATTTTAAAGCAAACAATATGGAAACCCTACATTCCGAGGTTGTTTCAACGCGATGAATGAGGACTATTCGGACAGAAGCCTCGAATTTTGTGACTGGTTTTGTTATAATGAACAGTTGATACCTGTCATTGATTGGTCTGACGAGGCGACGTTTAAACTGAATGAAACCATTAACCACCATGAACTAGGAAGGAGATAATCCTCTTGTTAATGAAGAACGATCCCTTAAACTTCATCTTATCAGTGAGATAAGTCTGTCAAAAGACTCGGAGGGCCACTCTTTTTCGAAATAAGTGACATGTGTAAAGTTCCTTACTATGTTACGGGAATGAATCGTATCAGCTGCTCACCGAATGTACCGAGATGAAGATAGTGACTTTTTTTTCCCCAACAAGACAGTTTATCATCACATTACCATCGTGGCTTGCGGCAGTTTCTAGATGAAACATTTGTTGAGAGGTAGATAGGCTGACGATAAAGTGTTCAGTTTCCACCCGAATCTGCAGATATGACGCTGCTACGCTTTTCTCTGCGGGGAAATCTGACGGACACCGCCACAAAGTCACGTACGCTGGATGACATAAGAGAGGCCATTGTTCCGACAGCAACCATAACACTTGTGTGTTGATCTGTTCCACAGATTTGCAGACGCTGTATTGCTGCCGATGGAGAACATTCTGAACACCTTCAACAGTAAAACGTCATCAGTAATGTTGTGACCATATGTCTGACTACAGTGCATGTCCACTTTCTGCCGCTCGCGTAGCTCCTATACTAAGCGATCGGAGATTGGGAAAAAAAAGGCCCTCGTATATAGTGGCAAGCTCTGGCAGCAGTGGACTCTGCCCGGTCAGTCAGTTCCTCTTGTCCCAACGACTGGTGTGGAAGGAATAGTCGGGTCATATTACCAGCCACGCTGTAGCGTAGTATACTTTTCAATTTACCATTGACAAATGCATGTGGAGCTTACTGGTTTACCTGCTGTCATGCAGGAGAGTGCAGTTGAGGATTTTGTACCGTGAAGTCAAGGGTCCTTGCGCGTCTAGAGGCCCTTGGGTGATTATAGACTGCTGTGAGTTGTACGTATCAGGCAAAGTTCGCCAGCTTGTTTCGAACTTGCATCTGTGTTAGGAATGGACTACCTGTCTCCATGTGAAAGGGGTTAATGTGAGCATTATATATATATATATATATATATATATATATATATATATATATATATATTCCCAAATCATGGTATCAGCACATCTTGGGAAATAGGGTTGTTTTGATAGTGTGGTATCCACTGTCACATGAGTTAAGCGTTTCTGGTATGTACTTTATCATCGCCAGAAAGTCTATATGCATGTAACTGTGTTTTGCCAGAGCACAGGACGATTGTATTTTGTGAAGTAGAGTTTGTTTTATGATGTTGTTTCCTCAGTTACGTGGGTTTGCATTCGGATATGTACTTCACGGCTGCATGCAGGTCATTGCATGTGTGAGTGCACATTCCAGAACACAGTGGTGACATCACATCTTCAGCAATCTAGTTGTTTGATGGTGTTACTTCCACATCTACGTGAGTTGCGTTCCAGTGATTTACTTCTCGTGTCACATACAATTCACTTGAAAGATTAGTTGTTAAATGCATGTGTCAATTAGTTGCATTTTTCAGTTAGTATGCACTCTGTGCTGTTGATTGAGGGTGTTGTATTATGGACACAGGCATAAGAGCTCGACTGTTTTCCTCTATTGCGTCGTTGTGATACCTGTGCAGGTTATTAATCAGTGAAGTGGTATCCCTTATGCAAGGGATGTGTCATCACCGTGTTGGCTGTTTGTTACTGGCAAAGTAGCAATGTAACGAGTAGTTAAGGCATCGTTGGCCAAACAGGTGTGCAGAGATAGTGTACCCCGTCATTTGTCTGGGTGAGGCCCACTGCAGATGCTGTGTCTGAGGCAAGTGGAGCTGATTACATTTTGTGTTAAATAGATTGGTTTGTTTGCTCGATTTGTCTTATTTGATTTCATTTGCTGTTAAAAGTTTCTAAGTGGTTGCCCACCTGTGGCTGCAAATTTTTTGTCGTTGTCATTGTCTGGATGGAGTGCTTCGTTTATTGCAGTCATTCAGTTCTTTAGGAAAATTTTGTTCATCTGCATGGGTTGGTTGTTATGCATGGCATATATTCGTTAGTGCGATATACTTGCCTTGTTTAGCAAAGATGGGGCATGAATGGATCCAAGATTTTTACAAGTAGTGCAAGATTTTGCTGTGCCAAATACTAGCGCAGGACAGCAGTCCTCCTTGGAACTTTCGAACTACTATAGGAAGTACCATATGCCAGTCAACTCTAGGAGGAGAGGAATGTGAGGGGGCATTGGAAGAGCTGAGGAGATTTTTGACTTTGGATTTGTTCCCAGATTCCCAAGGGAATTTATTTTGCCCTGTGATGCATCTAACCATGCTTTTTGGTGTGTCTGAGTCGAAATATCGACAGTGAGAAACACCTTATTGCTTTTGTGTCAAGGCAGCTTAATAGAACCAAAAGAAGCTAATTGACCAAGGAGAGAGACGTGCTTAGCCTCATATATAGAACGACATATTTTTGATGTCATTTGTAGAAGATGAAGTTTGAAGTGGTGGCCAGTCATGCTCCTCTGAAATTATTATTAGGATTCGAAGATCCACTAACAAGATGTATGTTAAGACCCAGGGAGTTTGCCTATGATGTAGCTCACAAGTCATTTAAGAAACATGAAAATGCGAACGCATGAAACAGGAAGGTAGTGGTAGTACAATACTAAGTCAGAGCCTTGCTGAATGACAAACGTTGCAAAATGCTGACTTTAACTGTAAACAATACAGGATGCCCCTGCTGTTGCAGTATGTATGACAGTCTTGTTATGGTAAAAGGTTAGGGCTGTGAGTGGGGGTTCCGGCTGAATCGAAAGAAGCAGTTGATCATGTGCTGTCTAGTCATGCAGGAGGCAGAGCAATGAACTGAAGGATTGCTGAACAACACTGCTGGAAAGGAAGAAAAGTACATGTGAATCAGTATATGAAGTACTGCTTCATACACTGACAGAAGCTTCAAAACCGTTTGAGGCAATTAGGGTGGATGTGTTAAGACCATTTAATGTAGACTCCCGTGGGAAATCGTTTTTCATGACGACGACTGATCACTTCTAGCAGTGAGCTGAACCTGCAGATGGTTACAGTCGTACGTTTACTGTTCCATAGGTGGATACTGAACTTGGGAGTACTGTAAAAGATGATTATGGATCAGGTGGAGAATATCATATCTGACTTGATGAAGGAACTGCGCCATTTATTACATGTAATAAATTACTAGTCCAGTTCACACTGTCGAACTGAAGAATGGAACAGGTCCATTAAATGATGGGGATGTTTTTAGTGTGTCCATACAATTAAAAAAACCACAGCATTACAGGGTTTTCACTATATGAGGTGGTGTCTGCTGTGTGGAGGAAAAATGATATCACCATTTGGTACAGTTAAGGCAGAAAGAAGCATGGGCGGGAAGTCAGTTCATGAGTTTGTGAGAACAGTGTGAGAGGTATCAAAGAGAGTACAGAGGGCGAACACTAAAGCATTGAAGAGACAGGAGAAATCTGTCAAATTTACAGGAAGCTTACTTCAGTATAGAATGCTGCAGTGGCTGATGCTGTCTAGTCCATATACACCAAATGGCAAAACAAAGAATTCTGCGACGACTTACCAACGTACGTATCAGGTAATAGGAACCACACCACCCACCAACATTAGTGTACAGTTGCCAATGAAGTCGACAATAATGCATGTTGAATGTCTACAATCATTCACAGGTATTCAGGGGCCGATTACAGGGATAACAATGATGGAACCGGAGGAGAAATCAGAATGGAGGAAGTGGGGAAGTACACAGGAAAATGTAAATTAACTTGTGCAAGGAATGTCATTTTGTCATTTGCATTGAGAGCAAGACAGTAGCAGATGTATTTTTAATGTGTTTGCAGGGTACCAGGAGTAGTACGCTGAGGGGCAACTTATGAACAACGGTTCTATAGTTTCACTTTTATGCAAGATGATGACCAGTGACAGCAGACATCTTTGGGGTGAGGAATGATGATGGTAGTCCCTTTCTCAGGTTTCTGTACACTGAGACCGATTGTGGGAAGGATGCTAGTTGTGCTGTTACAGTACCTCTTTGCCTGGGGTGGACTGGAGGTGCTGAGCAACTAAAATCTGGAGGGAGTAGCTCTGTTTGCCAGACATTGTGATTACAGTCAGCAATGGGGCTGAATGTAGCTTTTAATGCACGGGAATTCCACTCAGCTACCGGGGGCGGACAGTGAAGGAGTTCAAAAATGGTTCAAATGGCTCTGAGCACTATGGGACTCAACTGCTGAGGTCATTAGTCCCCTAGAACTTAGAACTAGTTAAACCTAACTAACCTATGGACATCGCAAAAATCCATGCCCGAGGCAGGATTCGAACCTGCGGCCGTAGCGGTCTTGCAGTTCCAGACTGCAGCGCCTTTAACCACACGGCCACTTAGGCCGGCTAGTGAAGGAGTTCATTGAGGACAATACGTCAGGTGTAAAATGGCTTAGCATGCAGATAGAACGTCTGGAGATTGGAGTGTTAAACTACATACTGAATTTATGTTTCAGAAGCAGACAAGAAAAGTGATAGAGTATGTGAAGGCATCAGAAAAGGTTTTAAATCAGGACCTGGAAACATGCAAGAACAAGAAAAAGTACAGAATGCAAGAGTATCAATGGCAAAACTACTTTAATCGTTAACAGACAGCATGTGGGGTGAGATGGTGGAAATGATAAGCTTGCAAGAGGATATTCATCCTGCTTTACATAGTCAGTTGAGTCGCAGCTTTCCACTAGAACACCACCTGCTGGGTTGAGAAAAGTTCTGAGAGAACTCCCGTCAGAGCTAGGACAGATTGCAGAAACTAGTAGGTTAAGTAGGCCTTTCTCTTATCATGTTGGGTCGGTGGAAGTGAGGACAGATAAATGCTCAGCCTGTTGAGAATGGTCTTTCTGATCATGGTGCACAGCTAGTTACAATATATGACATAGCTCCATTCAGCAATACTAAACAGTCCTCCAAAGTAGTACGTTCAGTCAACAATTTAACAATTGCAAATTTCAGGGAAAGCTTACAGCAGTTAGACTGGGATGAGGTGTACCGTGAACCTGATGCCAATTTAAAATATAATTTATTTCATGACATTTTTGTAAATGCATTTGAAAACTGCTTCCCCAAGAAAATAGTTAAATATACTCGTAAGAAACCTTGTAACAAACCATGGCTTACTAAGGGTATAAAAATATCTTGTAACCGGAAAAGGGAAATGTATCTGACAGCAAGAAAGAGTAGTGACCCAGAAACTATCAAAAATTATAAAAACTACTGTGTTATATTAAGAAAAGTTATTAAAAAATCCAGGAGTATGTGTATCATGTCTGAAATCAGCAACTCTGATAATAAAATTAAAACAATTTGGAATATTATTAAAAGAGAAACAGGTCAACCAAGAGCAGAGGAAGACAGTATTACCATCAAATTGAATGAAAACTTTACGAACAAAAAGTCAGAAGTTGAAAATATTTTTAATAATCATTTTCTAAATGTTGTGGATATAGTAGGATCCAGGTGTTCATTAGAAGATGCTAGGCTGTTAATGGAAGAGGCCATACCTATGCAATTTGATACAATTGAAATCTCACCCATTTCTCCCTCTGAAATTAGGAAAATAATAAACTTGCTTAAAAGCAAAAACTCACATGGAATTGATGGCATTTCCAGCAAAATACTAAAAGCTTGTTCTCAACAGATAAGTAAGATTCTCAGCCACCTGTGTAATAGCTCTCTGGAACAGGGCATTTTCCCTGACAGACTGAAATATGCTATTGTTATACCTTTGCATAAAAAGGGGGATAGATCTGATGTCAACAATTACCGTCCAATCTCCCTTCTAACAGCTTTATCCAAAATTTTTGAGAAAGTAATGTATTCAAGAGTAGCTTCACATATCTGTAAAAATGAAGTACTAACAAAATGTCAGTTTGGTTTCCAGAAAGGTTTTTCAACAGAAAATGCCATATATGCTTTCACCAGTCAAATTTTGAATGATCTGAATAACCGAACACCACCCATTGGGATTTTTTGTGATCTCTCAAAGGCTTTTGATTGTGTAAATCATGAAATTCTGCTAGATAAGCTCAAGTATTGTGGCATGAGTGGGACAGTGCACAAATGGTTTAATTCGTACCTAACTGGAAGAGTGCAGAAAGTTGAAATAAGTAGTTCTCGTAACATGCAAAGATCAGCACATTCCTCAAACTGGGGAACTATCAAGAATGGGGTTCCACAAGGGTCAGTCTTGGGTCCTTTGTTGTTCTTATTATGTATTAATGACTTGCCATTCTATATTCATGAAGAGGCAAAGTTAGTTCTCTTCTCTGATGATACAAGTATAGTAATCACACCTGAGAAACAAGAATTAACTGATGAAATTTTCAATACTGTCTTTCAGAAAATTACTAAGTGGTTCCTTGTAAACGGACTCTCACTGAATTTTGATAAGACACAGTACATACAGTTCCGTACAGTGAATGGTATGACGCCATTAATAAATATAGACCTTAATCAGAAGCATATAGCTAAGGTAGAATATTCCAAATTTTTAGGTATGTCCATTGATGAGAGATTAAATTGGAAGAAACACATTGATGATCTGCTGAAACGTTTGAGTTCAGCTACTTATGCAATAAGGGTCATTGCAAATTTTGGTGATAAACATCTTAGTAAATTAGCTTACTACGCCTATTTTCACTCATTGCTTTCATATGGCATATTTTGGGGTAATTCATCACTGAGGAATAAAGTATTTATTGCACAAAAGCGTGTAATCAGAATAATAGCTGGAGTCCACCCAAGATCATCCTGCAGACATTTATTTAAGGATCTAGGGATATTCACAGTAGCTTCTCAGTATATATACTCTTATGAAATTTGTTATTAACAACCAAACCCAATTCAAAAGTAATAGCAGTGTGCATAACTACAATACTAGGAGAAAGGACGATCTTCACTATTCAAGATTAAATCTAACTTTGGCACAGAAAGGGGTGAATTATACTGGCACTAAAGTCTTTGGTCACTTACCAAATAGTATCAAAAGTCTGACAGATAACCAACAAGTATTTAAGAAGAAATTAGAAGAATTTCTGAATGACAACTCCTACTCCATAGAGGAATTTTTAGATATAAATTAAGAAAAAAAGAAAAAAACAAAAATATTAAAAAAAATAAAATAAAATAAAATAAAAAATAAAGAAAAACAAAAAACACAAAAAATAAAGTTGTTATATTAACTTAAGTATGTTGTTAAATTAACCTAATTATGTCATGTATTGGAAAATTCGACTCGTTCCACATCATTACGAAATATCGTATTCATGATCCATGGAACTAGTATTAATCTAATCTAATCTAATCTAATCATGATAGTGGTGTCAGGCAGACATGCACATATTAAGTGCTACACGACAGATCGTAGTAAGTTAGATTCTTAGAACGTAGGAGGGAACATGGTGGTGTAAAAATAATTTTACCTGATAGAATTTAAGACGATAGCAGGCGAATGGGCAGGCAATAGCTGTTTGCAAATTTTGAAGGACATGTGTTTTGAAGGAATGAAAGATGTGTATAAGCACAAAGTGATGTAAGTTCCACAGGAACTAATGAACATTTAAGTGGGGTAGATATAGGCAACTATATTGCAAAGGACACTGTCAGCATGTAAGGATTGAAGTGAAATGTGGGCTCTGAACTTTGGAAATTGAAATGCCCAATGTTTTGTAATGGGAACATGTGTTACACAACCATCAAATAAGTTTTTCATCACCCCAGATCCCAGAACTCTGGAAGATAGAGGTTGACTGTGAATATTGTATCACAGACGCAGTCCCTTTGACTGTAGAGAGATGTCACTAAACCCACCCAAAGATGTAAACAACCATGTATGAGCAGCGCCTATTAGACGAAGGGGGTCCGACAGCCGAACAGTTCGAGCCATTCCACCAGAAAGAGGTATACAGCTCGTGTTCTCTGTATTCAACCACGACTAAACGGTCAGTTTTGCGGTTTGTGCCAGGAAGGGCTCTAAACAAGGGAAGTGTTCAGGTGTCTCTGAGTGAACCAAAGCGATGTTGTTCGTATATGGAGAAGATACAGAGAGACAGGAACTGTCTATGATATGTCTCGCTCAGGCCGCGCAAGTGCTGCTACTGCACTGCGTGACAGCTAACTACGGATTATGGCTCGGAGGAGCCCTGACAGCAACGCCAACATGTTGTATAATGCTTTTCGTGCAGCCACAGGACGTCGTGTTACAACTCAAACTGTGCGCAACAGGCTGCATGATGCCCAACTTCACCCCTTACGTCCATGGCGAGGTCTATCTTTGCAGCTACCACACCAAGCAGCGCGGTACAGATGTGCCCAAGAGCATGCCTAATGGACTGCTCAGGATTGGCATCATGTTCTCTTCACCGATGAGTGTCGCTTATGCCTTCAACCAGACGATCTTCGGAGATGTGTTTGGAAGCAACTCGGACGGGCTGAAGGCCTTAGACACAACGTCAGGTGAGTGCGGCAATGTGTAGTTTCCCTGCTGTTTTGGGGTAGCATTATGTGGGGCCGACGTACGCCGCTGGTGGTCATGGAAGGCGCCATAATGGCTATACCATACGTGAATGCTATCCTCCGATCGATAGTGCAACAATATCAGCAGCATACTGGCGAGGCATTTGTCTTCATGGACGACAATTCGCACCCCCTTCGTGCACATCTCGTGAATGACTTGCTTCAGGATAACGACACTGCTCGACTAGAATGGCTAGCATGTTCTCCAGACATGAACCCTATCGTCCATGCCTGGGATAGATTGAAATGGGCTGTTTCTGGACGACGTCACTCACAAACCACTCTGAGGGATCTACGCCGAATCGCCGTTGAGGAGTGGGACAATCTGGAGCAACAGTGCCTTGATGATCTAGTGGATAGTATGCCACGATGAATACAGGCACGCATTAATCAAGAGGACGTGGTACAATTTATTAGAGGTACCTTTGTGTACAGCAATCTGGACCACCACCTCTGAAGATCTCGCTGTATGGTTGTACAACATGCAATGTTTTTATGAGCAATAGAAAGGACGGAAATGATGTTTATGTTGATCTCTATTCCAATTTTCTGTATAAGTTCCGGATCTCACGGAAACGAGGTGACGCAAAACTGCTTGTATATGTTAGGGTCGTAAGGAAGACCCTAGGTGTCATGTCTCGTCTGGAAGGCAGGAAACGTAACGTTGCTGTCAGGTTACAAAGCATAATGTGTGAAGGCATGAGGAATTACTGAATTAGCCACTGGCGGCTGCTGAGCATAGCCTGTCGGCAACTGAGGTAAGACAACAAGCATTAGAAATTATTGGGTGGTGGACTAGCCTCGCTTCATGTAACTTACCCGCGCTGCATGAATACATGTCACAAGCTAGGCGATGTCTCCATCATTTAAGGAGTATCGGTGGTGTTGCCTAGTGGGTGACAGTGGAGCAATGACACAACATGTGTGCTACTATCTGGTATAAGTAACCACTGGTTTTGTAGAAGATGCATTTACAGTGCTGCAGTACCACCAGGGCGTGGGAGCTGTGCCAAGCAAGGAGACGACATGGAGCCACCATCAGCAGACACGGGTATGAGTCCACACTGCGTTCCTGCACCAAGTCCAGCCACCAGGCTCGGTGCCACAGGCCAGTTGGCCTGCCGGCCCATTACAGCGGCAGCCGGACACCTATCAGGAGGCAGCAGGCCTTTGAACAACGCGGTGGGCACATCTTTTGCCACTCGCCATGGCGTGGCCATTCATCGGAGAGGTCTGTCATTGCCAGATTGCAGTACGCGCCACTGGCGTTGAAGCTGTGGCTCATGCAACACAGCGGCGGTCGCGGCACCGATAGCACGCGCCAGCACAGCAAAGCAGCATGTTCTGCAGACAGCCAGGGGGGCGCCAGCCAGCCAGCGGCTGGCCTACTACTGGCCTACAGGAACGTGATCGCGTCCCTATCACGCCACAGAACCTATATACAACTTGGAAATAAAGTATTATTTTTGAGAACCACCTCCTCCTCCGCCTAATTGGCCTACCAGTCAGACTCAATTCCTAATGGATCTTAAGGAATAGGCGCTCTAGGGTAAACAGTTTGTGGTGTCACCGCCAGACACCACACTTGCTAGGTGGTAGCCTTTAAATCGGCCGCGGTCCGTTAGTATACGTCGGACCCGCGTGTCGCCACTGTCAGTGATAGCAGGCCGAGCGCCACCACACGGCAGGTCTAGAGAGACTTACTAGCACTCGCCCCAGTTGTACAGCCGACGTTCATAGCAATGGTTCACTGACAAATACGCTCTCATTTGCCGAGACGATAGTTAGCATAGCCTTCAGCTACATTTGCTACGACCTAGCAAGGCGCCATTACCAATTGATATTTATTATGTGAAGCATGTATCATCAAGAGCGATGTTCTACAATTGTGGATTAAAGTTAAGTATTATATCAACTACTTACATTATTTGCTACTATTAATTCCTTTAACTGTTCCAGACCTCGCGCCAGACAGCGTGTAAATAGACGCGTGCATTTCGGCCTCTTCTAGAAACACAGTGTTGGCTCTTCTGCCAACACTACACAGTTTATCAGTGGCGAATAGTGTTAGTACACAATACGCTGACAGCTCTCTAGTTCCAACTGAAGTTATAACTAGAAAAATTATTTGACGACAATAACAATGTGGGGTATGAGAGGGTCTAGTTTCGACAGTAGTTGTATCACTGGCTAGTGCCATCTGGGGATAAACCGGTTAGAGTCAGTCGATATAAGTAAACTTAGTACTAACGGTCAATACTGTCTGCTTAGTATTACTTAGCGTTAAGTTAAGAATTATCCCAAGTGTACTATAGAATAAGCATACTTTCGTTATAGCACAGTAAAAGATTGTTTGTACCGGGGTGATATTACCACATCTTTAATAACTGGAGGCATAATGGGATAACTGCGTGCGATCTAACCAACCACGTTGTTAATGTTGACCAATAGTAGCTCGTTCCTGTCCTTGTTGACATGAGATGATTACGTTTATGTGTTGCCTCGTATTGCGGTTGTTTCTGTGTGCAGAGGTCTGTGCTGACAGACAAAATGCTGAAACATTAGAATATAAAGACGCTCTCAAAGTCTGAATCCAAATTTTGAAGCCATTTGCTTTCAATGTGTTAAGGAGTTTGCTGTGCTTTAAAGTACGGGGTGATCAAAAAGTCAGTACAAATTTGAAAACTGTACATGACAATCGTGTAATGAGAGAGAGAGAATCAGATGCACCAGCAGTCGCAGCATGTTGACGTTACCTGAAAAGGCGCTTTTAGTGAAGCTGTATGATCAGAATGGGGAATGTGCTAGTTCAGCGTTACGATACTATCGCCATAGGACGGGGATTCGAACGGGTAAAGGTCCGTTGACAAATGCAGCTGTGGCGAGAATGATTTCGAAGTTCGAAACCACGGGTTGTTTAGACGATAGACCCCGTAGTGGCCGACCGAACACAAGGCGTAAAGCTGCTGAGACAATTCAGGAAGAAATGGAGAATGTAGCGGGTTTCGTCTATGGCATTCCATACACTACTATTTGGTTGGCACTTACGCGTACCCCTCCGATGCTATCCGTACAAAATCCATCGACATCATGAACTGTTGTTACCTGGCGATTTAGTGAAGCGGAGGGCATTTGCGGTGTGGGCGTTTCAAAAGATGGTGGAAGATGACGATTGATTGAGTAACGTGTTGTGGACCGACGAAGCTCATTTCACGCTCCGAGGCTCTGTCAACGCCCACAACTGTAGAATTTGGGCTGCCGAAAATCCTAGAACTGTCGTGGAAACTCCACTACAAGACGAGAAAGTCACGGTATGGATTGGATTTACCACATCTACCGTTATCGGGCCTTTTACCTTCGAGAAATTCGTGATTCTGGTTTTATAACTGCTACCGTGACGGGTTAGAGGTAGGCCGATATGTTACAGAATCTCATCTCCCCGAGCCTGGCTGATATACACCTGCTGGAACGTACGATGTTTATGCAGGATGGCGCTCCACCCCATATTGCTGGACACGTGAAAGATCTCTTGCGCGGGTTTGGTGATGATCGTGTGCTCAGCCGCCACTTTCGTCAAGCTTGGCCTCCCAGGTCCCCAGACCTCAGTCCGTGCGATTATTGGCTTTGGGGTTAACTGAAGTTGCAAGTGTATCGTGATCGACCGACATCTCTGTAGTCTATTCACCGAGAGCTGGGACAAAACATAAACAGTGTCACGTGAGCGACTACGCTCCTTTCCAGAGAAAGCATTCTGTGTTCACGTGATACGTGGGGGCGTGGAAAATCCTTGGCGCTCGCTTTGCAGCTGGCGGCGTTCGGCTGGCTGCCGAGCTGTCACAGCGGACCCTGAGAAACCTGGGCAACAATGTACGAAATAAATTTAACAATAATGTTAAAATAATGTTAAACTGAGTTCATTCTGTCGAAGTAGATTTATTTTCAATCAGGTTGCTAACAAAACGCTCCATTCAAACACAATTAATTGTTAATTTTAATAACAATACCAGTAATAATAATGATAAAGGACGAAACAAGGTTCACTCTGTCGAACTTTAACTGTTTTCATTGAGGTTTACAGCAAACTGCTCCTCTCTCCCCTCTATAATGCAGTCTAATTTCCACATTTGAGTTTCCACTTTTTCTACGACATGGAGGACGCACTTGTTCCAATCCTCTGCAGTCACTGTTCTTGCGTTATCAAGAACAATAACTGCATTTTCCTGAAGCCGAGCAAGAACATCTTGAAACCACTTCTCGAAGGTTTCGGCGCACATCTCCTCATGATAATCTCCACATTTCTTGGATTCGAAAGTCCACAAACATCCTTCAACGAATCCTGCTTTGCTGCCAATATGTGCGATAATCAGACGTTTCCCTTTATCTGATGGGGCTCTTGCTTCCGGTGGATAATCCGGACAGAAACGCTTGTTTTGAGGAATTTATAGTGTCATCCACCCAGACGTAACTTCGGGTATGTCCAAATAGTAAATGAGTCTGCCTTCATCTCTCAACCGTTTAATGATTCGAAGATAACGCCGCCTCCATAAAATGATGTTATCCCTGTCTATTAGCATGCTATCGCGCCCTTCTTCTTCTGTAGTGGTCAATCCAAGGATTGGTTTGCAACAGCTACAATGGCAGCTTGTCTCCATTCTGCGCGTCTTTCAGCTTTTCTCTTCATTCCTTTACAGGTGTTACATCCCACATCTTTCACGATTTGATCCATGTACCTCAGTCGTGGTCCTCCTCTTGGGCTTTTTCCCTCGACATATCCCTCTATGATTGTGTTCAGGAGTCCTTTATGTCTTAATGGATGGCCTGTAAATTGCACTCTTCTTTTAACAATGACACTCCAGAAGCTTCTCTTCTCACCTGCTCTTTCCAGAACCACTTCGTTTGTGACCTTGTCGATCCATTTTATTTTGAGCATGCGTCTATAGCACCACATTTCAAAAGAATTTAGCTTCTGCTGTTCCTCTGTTCCGAGAGTCCATGTTTCACACCCATAGCATGCCACACTCCACACATATGATTTCAAAAATCTTTCCCTGGTTTCAAGGCTGATTCTCTTAGATGTTAATATGTTTTTCTTCTTGTTAAAAGCAGCCTTTGCTTGAGCTATTCTACTTCTCACTTCTGCCTTGCTCCTTCCATCCCCGGTAATATTACTGCCCAGATAAGTAAATTTATCAACTTGTTCAAGCAGTTCATTGCCTAC
This sequence comes from Schistocerca serialis cubense, assembly GCF_023864345.2. Taxonomy (NCBI): domain Eukaryota; kingdom Metazoa; phylum Arthropoda; class Insecta; order Orthoptera; family Acrididae; genus Schistocerca; species Schistocerca serialis. The sequence goes on from NC_064645.1 coordinate 637,325,464, forward strand.
ATGAACTTGGACTTTCACTTCATCTTCTTTGTCGCATGCCATTACTTTTGTTTTAGCTTTATTAATTCTCATATTATATTCTTCACCCATAACTTTATCCATTCTATTCAGTAGAACTACAAGATCTTCTTCACTTTCAGCCAGGAAGCTATATCATCGGCATATCTTATATCTATTCGTTGGCCATGAATTACTACACCTGTCTGAATTTTCCCTTACTTTTTTCAGCGCCTCTTCAATGTATACGTTAAAGATAACAGGGGATAGTGCGCAACCTTGCCGGACACCTTTCCGTATCTGCACCTCTTCTTGTTTTGTCCGTCCACGGATAACTGCTGTCTCGTTTTTGTACAGGTTCCATATCATTTTTCTATCTTTATCGTCTATTCCTACTTTTTTGAGTACCTCAAACATCTTATCCCATTTAACATTACCAAAGGCTTTCTCTACATCTACGAAAGCTATGTATGTTTTCAGGTTCTTATCTAGTCGTTTCTTTATTATTAGTTTTAGAGCAAATATTTCTTCTCTGGTTCCTCTATCTTTCCGGAATCCAAACTGGTCTTCGGAGAGTGTAGCTTCGACTTTTTGTTCTATGCGTTTTAGGATATCGCGCCCACGCCGGACATATTTGAAATTCATTTCTCTCAATAACTTATAAAATGTAGTTCTCCGAAAATTACCCAGATCTGCATCTTCGTTCACGACTGTAAGCACTTTGTCAATTGTTGGCAAATCGTTACGAAAAAAAAGTGGTGTACTTTCCTTCGTATCGCATTTCTATCGAAGTCATCAACACTTTCGGAAAGACGATGCACTCAACGTCCAACACCTGTAGCTGCAGCTGCAGCTGTTTTCGAAACAGTGTCAATCATTGACTGCTCTGGATGTAACAGTTCCGTTTTATACACATTAAGCACCATGTTCTTCTCAGAAGAACTTAATTTCTTCTTTGCTCGCTTCTTTGGTGGACTCAGAACTGACACGTCGACCTCGCTCGCTGAATCCGTGGATGACATAATGAGCACAGCCGTATGTGATGCCAATGAAATAAGTGAATATATAAAATAAGAAACCATGCGATGCTGTTGGACGCGCACATAAACAGTGAATGCTCAGCATGACTACAAACATATACTTACTCTAATAATCAACAACAAGTCTTTCAAGCGTCTTTACAGATGAACTTAAGATATCCTGAAATCGCCGCTGTGCAACACCCACTGACGAGCTCACACCTGCAACTGAGACGGCCGCACCGACTGAGCGCCGCGCCTGCGAACCGCACAATGCATCGCTCATAAAGGACAAACGCTGGGACCCATCGTATTCGAACAAACTACAAAATTAAATTGAAACCTTGCTGAAAGTTTTCTCGCTTACACCCCCACAAAAAACTTAAAGGGGAAAAGTTTGTCGCTTACTATATTTCGGATGATGATTTGGTAAAAGTTCTGCATCAGACGTGAGATTTTAATTTATTACTTCACTATTACTGAGTCTATTGGGCAGAACATTTGCAGACGTCGTCAACATATAGTACTGAAGGCAATTATAAAATTATTTTGCTGTGGGACACACAGTTTCGGAGATATGGCGTGATAAACATAGAGTAACGCGAAAAAAACAACTTTTCCTGAAAGCTTAAATATTTCTCTTTTTCAGTGACAAATTTTAATGTAATGTAAAAAAAAGGTGTCGGAAGGTAGTTCTCGGATCACTTTATCATGTTCAGGTGCCAAATTACAAAAAAAACGACTTATTTTTTTAAATTTCTGACGCCCCTGCCTTGTACACCCGTCGACGGTGGCGCTGTGGTCACGCGCCTTGCCGTGTTTACAGTACGCCTCTTGTTTCGGTGAATGGAGTAGGGATGCTGAAAGACAACATCCGACGCCAATGCCTCACCATAACTCCGGACGTGCTTTACAGTGCTGTTCACAACATTATTCCTCGACTACAGCTATTGTTGTGGAATGATGGTGGACATAGTATTTCCTGTAAAGAACATCATCTTTGCTTTGTCTTATTTTGTTATGCTAATTATTGCTATTCTGGTCAGATGAAGCGCCATCTGTCGGACATTTTTTGAACTTTTGTATTTTTTTTTGTTGGTTGTAGTAAAACCCTATGTCATTCCAAGCATGTGTGACAATTTGTACCTCTCTATCTACATTATTCCGTGATTTATTCAGTTTTCAAATTTATACTGACTTTTTTGAGCACCCTGTATATTGCAAAATGTTATTAACACTTAAAGAAATGTCGCAATTCTTGCAGGCTTTCTGCTTTCTGCCATGTAATGTTTAAATTTTCCAAAATAAAAAGTTTTGCGATAAGGAGTGTTCCTATCACAAGGGTCATGCTGTTAATACAGTTCTCTGCTACGAGAACAAACTGTCTCTTCTGTCCGGTAGCTTTTCATCCCTGCAAGGGCAACGTCTCTGAAAGTCAGCGACTGGCAACCAAGAAGCAGATGTCCAGGAAATACAGGCATGCTAACTTGCTATTTAACTTGAAAATAAGCAAATAAAAGTCAGCCTTCCATTCCTCAACCATATTACATTTGCTCATGTTAAAATAAATAGAAACTGGCGCGAATTATTATACCGAAAGCAAATTGGCAAGAACGTACGAGCAACGCCGGCATGCACATCGTCTAAACTCTGAACCTCCTAGCCCAATTAGCCGTATCGATTCCTACACTAAGAGCTCGTGCCAAGCAACAACAATTACTGCAACTGAAGGCCCTGTCAGCGGGCAGCGATCATTCCGCAATGCTGGACTCTGCTAAACAAACAGTAGTTGCATTACCATAATTTACACAAGTCGTAGAAGCGGTTCGATAAGTATACGACCAAATATAACAAATAATGACAATTATATCGACGAGGTAGGGCATAGGATCCTCAATACAAATTTATCATTGTAATGCAACCTTTGCTTGCTACTTCCTGCCTGCAGTAGAAACCGACGGAAATAAAACGCAACACAGACAAGGGGTTGTGGGACATAAACGAAAGTCGGTAGGCATGTTTTTACATCTGGAAAATGATAGCCAACCAGATTTCGCACCAGTTGCGTATGAACGGTGCTAGTAGCGCTACTATGAGGAAGCAAATCGTATTTGCGGTAAATACGCGTTGTAACGGTCGCGAACGTTACTTACCTTAGAGCTTGTACGTGTTGAACTGATGATAGTCAAGAATGTCTTTCAGGCCACAGATAGTCTACTATCAACACCTCACTGAGTTTTAACGAGATACTGGATCTTCCTTCTGCGATGTTGCAGAAAGACTGCAAACCACAATGCATGCACTTTTTGTGTTTGCATTCAACATTCCTACAATTACACCGGTTATTAGGTACAATCATTTCACATTTGCAATGGCTTGTTTCACACTTACATTAACCTGTTATCTTAATCAGTGAAATGTGTTACATAGACAAACGTATAAGCGAAATTACATTACTCTACATTAATTATTTTTTGGTGCTGTGATTTTTCTTTCCATCGGCGTACTTCTGTACTTCATCCGTCATCTCTTATTTTGATACTCAAATAATCAAATTGATTGGCTGTTTTAGCGTCCAATTTCCTGACGTAGTTCCCCTGGCAATGCCTAATGTAATTTGACTATATACTTTTGCTTTTGTTTTACTCTTATTGATTTTTATCTTAGAATCTCTTTTCAAGATTTTATCCATTCTATTCAACGTTTCTGACAGAATGGCAATGACGTTGACAGATCGCTAAGGTTTTATTTCTTCTCCTTGAACTTTGGTACCTTTCCCTAATTTCTCCTTGTGTATCTTTACTGCTTAGCCGTGAAGTATCAGCAAGTTTACATTACCGGCCACAACTGTTATTTGCCTCACCGCCTCCAATTGGCAGAACTGTTTGGTACGCAGATCAAGCTTGTGTATCCATGTGCACTGGAACTTCCCCTTCAGTGTTTTGCCTGTTCTGACTGCTTGACGGTGTTACTGTAGCTCTTAGCACACAGAAGCTATTTTGAGGACAGTGGTACTAATTTTTGAGGAAAAAGATTAATGTCGCTGCTATATTTCCGTAATATGTAAGGAATTACATATATCAATCGTTTCATAAATTTCTAGAAAAGAACGACCAGTTTGATTTGATCCTAAATTTGTTTGCCTTGCAGTATCATCCATCTGACTATCTTTTAGTATTCGCCCAGAAGTAATTTCAATTTTTGTATTACATTTTCTCATTCTTACTTCTTTTACGATTGGAATACCGGAAACTGACAAAAGTAGTGGGAAAATGAAATGAAGAGTGCACGAAAATGGCTATGGGCAAAGCTACATCTAACACGATGAACGCGAGGGAGGCAGCTGAAGTGTTTTCAACAAGTAGAAAAGAAGTTGGCCACCGAATACAAGAGAGTACAAGCAGAAAAAATAAAGTCTGAAAACGAGTTGGAGAAAGCTGCACTGAAGTCGGGTGTTCCAAAATCAAATAAAGGTCACCATGGAATATAAATTACAAATCAATGAAGAAAATTTTAATTTATGGAAATAGTGGATCAACATAAAAACCGAAAAGTGCATTACGTTTCTGGAGCCATTTGAAGAAGACTGAATGCTATCTACTTAGTGTAGAGGCTGAGCGCTTGTTGGATATGTGGAGCAGCAGAATGTAGATGTAGATATGTGGATCAGCAGAATATTTTTTACTTTATTTGGGATGTCTGTACATCAGTAAGATAAACAATGGTGAACTGAGCTGAAATAATAACAATGTTCCCATGCTTATAATTTTTCTATTATTATTCAGTATCAGTGCAGTGTGCAAGTAAGAAACGATATTCTCACAGGAAGCAAAATGGCCGAGACTGCAAGACATGTCCTACAAGCCTTGTAATTGTATTTCTTTTACTTTCGATATAATTAAGTACTGTAAATAAAAATCATCACACAGTGCTGTTCATAGAAGATATCTTGAGGTAGGAGAGTGGTATAATAAAAATCCGGTTAACCACCAGAGTTACACTATTAAGTCAAAAAACTTAAGCCGGCAGATACAGCACGACTCTCCCCTGCGATACCTATCCTGGTATACGTAGTAGGGCTATTACTGCCTCGTCTGTTTGTACATTTCTATAGAATCCGAAGGTCGGCTTCTGCCTGTATTTACATCCTCTTGTGAATAATTCGTGTCTGTAATTTGCGGCTGATGATTCGGTAACATTCATTCCCGCCAGTATATGTAATCCTTGGAACAGGAGTTCTTCTTGAAGTCAGAGTATTTCACCTGACTCATATATCTTGCATACTGTGTGGAACTGAACTGTGACAGGTTGCTCTTGAGAGAGTCTCACTCAGTCTAATGAAACTGTAAGTAGGCTGTTTAGGTTTTTTTTAATGGTAACGCCACGTAGCGCTCTGAATGAAAATCACTGGCTGTGCTGTGTGCAGTCTGTGGCTGGTTTGCATTGTTGTTGGCCATTGTAGTGTTAGGCAGTTGTAGGTGAGCCCCCAGCAGTGGTGGATGTGGGGAGAGAGATGGCGGAGTTTTGAAATTTGTAAGACTGGATGTCATGATTTTTCAACACTACTAAGGTAAATGCATTGTTTGTTCTCGATTAAAATCTTTCATTTGCTAACTATGCCTATCAGTAGTTAGTGCCTTGCGTAGTTGAATCTTTTATTTAGCTGGCAGTAGTGGCGCTCGCTGTATTGCAGTAGTTCGAGTAACGAAGATTGTTGTGAGGTAAGTGATTTGTGGAAGGTATAGGTTAATGTTAGTCAGGGCCATTCTTTTGTATGGATTATTGAAAGTCAGAATGCGTTGCGCTAAAAGTATTGTGTGTCACTTTACTGAATGTTTGAGTACGTTCAGTTTTGCTCAGCTGTTTGAAAAGCAAACAATGTAAGTGGTTTATCAGCACAGTAATTCATAAATTTTTCTAAGGAGACGTTTCAAAATTTTGTCTACTCCAGGGGCCTTCTTTCCATTTAGGTCTTTCAGTGCTCTGTCTTCCTTGTAGGTGACATAAAAACAGAGAAGTTACCCCACTTCAATCACTGTGAGTCCGTAACGTCTCGTAGGATCATTTTTTTGGGATCTCATCAAGCGAAGCCAACAGCTCAGTTTCGTTGTAACAATACTAGAAATAAGAATACTATCCATAAAGTTTGAAAGTCACTTACTTTGGTCCAGAAGTGTGTCCATTATTCACTAAAACACATTATTAATAAACTGCCAGCAGCCATAAATTGATTAACTTAAAGTTGTGTTTAAGCACAACCGAAAGGATTTATTAGTGGCCAACCGGTTGTACAACAATCACGAATGTCTTAGAATAATCAACTGATATACAAATACTAATAATATCAGATAACTTTAGTGTTAATTTCTTCCTTCCGTGTATCTTTAGAGCATTAATGTGATCAGCATGATTTTCCGTTTGACAGTATGTGGCTACTAAGCCTAAGAATGCTCATTAGTGGCTTCCTCATTCACGTTTTTTGACAATTTTTTTATTACCACTGAAGTGAAATTGTGTTTAAGGTTTCTTGCTGATTCAAGGCATACTGGTTCGGGATACTAGGTCCGCAGTTGTCTAGTATTGCGGAACATTGGATAATTTTTTTTTATTTTGTCCATCTCAGCTACATGAATATACAGTTTATAGCTGCAGTGGTTACCGGTAGTAACAGTGTGTGGTTTGGGAATGAACTAGTCATCCAGAAACCAGGAATCACTGCTCTTATAAATTGTATATGCGCGGAACTGAGATGGACAACATAAAAATTTATCGGATTTTACGGTTTCTGCCGGCCGGGATGGCTGAGCGGTTCTAGGCGCTACAGTCTGGAACCGTGCGACTGCCACGGTCGCAGATTCGAATCCTACCTGCCTCGGGCATGGCTGTGTGTGATGTCCAGGGGACTGATGACCTCAGAAGTTAAGTCCCATTGTGCTCAGAGCCATTTACGGTTTCTGTTTATTGCACATTAATCACGACCATTTCACATCATATTTGTGAAAGGTACATTAGCAAACTAGCACGTTTTTCTATTTTTTATTTTTTTAAGATATGCGTTATGTATTCTTCTTTCCAAACCGTCAACACCCTGAAGATCTTCTCACTGTGGTTCTACAATAACAAAAATTGCATTGATTTACTCATGTAGCAGGTTAATTAGCCGAAGATGGACTTTAACTCACGGTTAATGACATACACCTGTCACTTTGCAATCTTCTATGGGAGCCATAGTGTTGATGCTGGTATATTGACATACGCGGAGAGTTGATCCCTGCGTTTCACATGTGCTCACTCGCTTCGCCGCGTATGCAACGGGGAGTCCAATATCAGCTAGGCGGTTGCGCAACGATCGCCGGTAATCAGATTCCGCGCGGGGTCGAGTTGTTCGTGCAAAACGCCGCACCCCGGTGTACGCACCGCACCGCGCGGGTGGTTGAGCGCCGCGGGCACGCCTCGCTCAATTACTGCCTCCGGAATTCCGGCCGCCCAGCGCGTGGCCCGCTGCCTGTGACGAAGGTGCTGCTCCTCTCCTAACCACCGGATACACGCCGTGCTGGATGGTGTTGAGTGCAGGGCCTCGCGGAAAGCCGCTGTGTTCAAGGCTAGACGCCGATGCCGCAATACACTATGAAGAAACGGACCGTCGAACAGTCTTTGCGTCCGATATCCAATAAAAACATCGTCGTTAGAGACTTTCAGTACAACGCACCTTCACCTGAATGTAACTTCAATATTTACTGAACGGTATTTTTGCTAAAATGTTGTTAATAATGGTCAGGATGGCTTTAAAGACTTTTTTGCTTGATAATTACACAAACTACGCATAAGGTCTTAAGATGTATATAAACAAGACTAACAGAGTTCACTCGAATAAAATCAGGTGATTCAAAAGGGATCAGACTAGGAAATAACGTACTGGAAGGATAGTGTAACTGTAAGCGTTGGCTTCTGCGGCCTTTGTCACATTCAGTAAAATTCTTCAAGGTACGTGACTGCGTTGTCAATGAGTAAAATTCTCTGACATTTCGGCCACTGCTGCAAATGACCTTCCTCAATTTTCCCTTTTTGAGTTACCAAAAACACCATGAGGCAGACCATTTACAACAGTGGCTGAAATGCCGGAGAATTTAAAATACTCACAAAGTGTTGACATACCCTGAAGAAATTTTGGAAATTTGTGGTAAGGTACTATGGGACATACCTGCTGAGGCCATCGCTCCACAGCCTTACAAACTATTTAATCTAACTTTAACTTACGCTAAAGACAACACACACACACCCATGCCCGATGGAGGACTCTAACCTCCGACGGGAGGATCCGCGCGAACTGTGCAAGGTGCCTAAGACCACGCGGTTACAACATGTGGAATACCCTGAAGAGTTTTATTGATCGTAACAGAGTTGGTTCCTTATTTTGGCAGTAACATATCTGCCGATGGCTCGTTACAGTAAACGAGTGCCAATATACTCGTATATAAGATGCAGTTCTTATGTAGGAAAGAAGAAACTTGTACCGTGGACAGCTCCTTCAAAACAGTCTTCGAAGACCACAACAGATACAACAACAATCACAATGACAACGCAAGCTCTGTTCGAAAGGTGTTCTAATGGTTCAAATGGCTCTGAGCACTATGGGACTTAACATCTATGGTCATCAGTCCCCTAGAACTTAGAACTACTTAAACCTAACTAACCTAAGGACATCACACAACAACCAGTCATCACGAGGCAGAGAAAATTCCTGACCCCGCCGGGAATCGAACCCGGGAAGGCCGGCCGAAGTGGCCGAGCGGTTCTAGGCGCTACAGTCTGGAACCGCGCAACCGCTACGATCGCAGGTTCGAATCCTGCCTCGGGCATGGATGTGTGTGATGTCCTTAGGTTAGTTAGGTTTAAGTAGTTCTAAGTTCTAGGGGACTGATGACCACAGCAGTTAAGTCCCATAGTGCTCAGAGCCATTTTGAACCCGGGCGCGGGAAGCGAGAACGCTACCGCACGACCACGAGCTGCGGACTCGAAAGGTGTCTGATGAGATCGGACATCTAGAGGGAGCATAAGAAGAGCTCAGACTATGGCACACAGAAAAAGTCAATCTCAGAGAATGATGAGCACTGCAAACGACGCAGTGCGACAGTGTCAACAGTTATATGGATCACATCACAAATATGATCTCTCGTGCTGATCATTCCCCGATATTGCACGATCTGGACATTCAATAAGAAAACCTATCCCGTAGTGAAACTAGCTTCCCACGCTCTCATTAGAGACAGGCAGGCGAGCTTCCCTGCGTAGATTTGGAAACGAGCCAGCTGAAGAGATACTTTCAGCTTCCGGCAAACGAGGTTTGCAGCTAGACGTATCATGAAGGAGAGAAAAACATGAGCTCAGAAACGGTGAAGTCAGATGTATGTAAGAGAACATGAAAGAAGCAAAATTATTCTTACCTGAAAATTTTTTCCATTCCATAGAATAACATTTGATTAGATAAATCATTTGAATATAATACCTGGGACGTGGCGCTAAGTAAGTCAGTAAGAACGTTCCCTCTTGAAGTTCACAGTTTACACAAATAGACGTGCCAGATCTAAGATAATGCTCTCTGATAAGGCACAAGAGCTTACCGCTGCCACGCCTAATGGCGAGCACATACGGGAGCTCAGATTGCACTGATTGGGTGTGGGATTGGCAAGATCTGAACTGGACACTGGTCCTCTCTAACTGTAAGCTGTGGGCATATCACAGCTATCACTGTGCGATGCAGTGGTAGAATGTTGTGAGTCACAGGGAGCGGAGATACTGGCTTACTGGTTTAGCCCTAAGCATCGTGAGAATTGCACAAACATGAATAAGAAAACCCTCATCACCAAGGTGCACTATATGATGAGGGCACGGATGGCTTTTGAGGCATAGCAGTCATTACCAGGCAACCTCTGGGACACCTGACGAAACCATATTGTATAGGGCTTACCTACGCAAGCAGTTATCCGTTTGGTAGGACCTTTAATTGACGGCCAACTCAAGGAGCAGAGGTGAACGCTTCGCTCAACTCATTCTTTTCACCTCCCGACCCAAAAACATGATACGAGTAACAAACTCCTGAAAATGGCCAATAAATCTACACGTAGGAGTAATCGAAAACTGTGTTCGTAACTGTAGAGAGAATACTGGACAGTTACGTAAAAAGTTACGTATCTTCATTGTTAAGTGTCTTGAGAGTAATGCTGGCAATTTAAAATCGGTAAGGAGATTTTTGAGTGAGAAACATCTTTCCATTTAACGACGACTGCAAATAACTAAATGGCTGCGATAATATGACACTGAACCATAGCTGCACAACACTTTACACTATAGTAAAGGCATTATCTCATACAGAGAACGAATTAGTTATGGATGGGACAACAGAATGTTTTTAACAATCGATTGGCCAATCATTTGCTTTTTCATCCACTCGCTTTTTTCAGTCGAATGAGTCAACTGAATGAAACTAGTCTCTGCAGCCATGAATGTTTTCACTCATTCACTGGGTTTGAGTGGTTTCACTGAATGTGAGAGTCTATGTCAGTTGTGGCTGTTATATGAATATTTTCAGTCACTGACCAGGTTTGACTGGTTTCATTCAGTGCGAGAGAACTCAAATGGCTCGAAGCACTACAGGATTTAACATCTGAGGTCATTAGTCCCCTAGACTTCGAACTACTCCAATCTAACTAACCTAAGGATATCACACACATCCATGCCCGAGGCAGGATTCGAACCTGCGACCGTAGCAGCAGAGCGGTTATGGACGGAAGCGCCTAGAACCGTTCGGCCGCAACGTCCATGACACTGACTGACCATCTATCGGTTGCAGCCTATATATGGATACTTATGTTAACCGGGGACCTGTAAACGACGCAGAGGCTCTGTCCCCGCCGCAGCCACAGTGGTCCGCAACCCCACGACGTCTACCGCAGTCCACTTCACCCCTCCACCGCCGCAGGGTTATTGTGCGGTTCGGCCCCCGGTGGACACCCCAGGGAACGTCTCACACCAGACGAGTGTAACCCCTATGTTTGCGTGGAAGAATAATGGTGGTGTACGCGTACGCGGAGAACTTGTTTGTGCAGCAATCGCCGACATAGTGTAGCTGAGGCGGAATAAGGGGAACTAGCCCGCATTTGCCGAGGCAGATGGAAGACCGCCTAAAAACTGGCCGGCTCGGGCAGGCGCGTAGCGCCGCCACCGTAGCCTCCTCCTGCGGCTGCCAGGGCTAGGGATGCAGCCGACGCGAGAAGGTGAGGCGGAAGCCTGCTTGAGCGCACCTACGCCGGGAACTGCGCCACCTCCTCGCGCGGCCTGCGCCCCTGGCCCTGGCAGCTGCAGGACGCTGACGTGGAGCGTGTTCTATTTACGGATGCATTCATTCCATTCATTCATTCAGTCATTCATTCATTCATTATATATATGCAAACAGTCGCAAAAATGTGTCAGTGATTCTTTCTTCTTCATTTACCCCTAAAAGAACTCTTAGCTTGCTCGGTATTGTACTATGAACGAAGTTTCGTTTTAATAGCAACTAGATAACTTTAACCCTTAACTACTAGGGATGGTCGGTCTCTCAGACCGCTACAGATTTTTTTTGTCTTGCGATATTTCACATAATCCTGTGCGGTGCTTCTATGTACCTTCCTATTGGATGGGACAGTGACTCAGGGCCTCAAAAGAATACATAACGTTACTTCTACTTTCTTCTTGGTTTGTTGAATAAAGATTTCACAAACTTTCTCCTTTGATAGAATTATGCGGTGGAATAATCGCTCTAAGGCTGAAACAATGACCAGTAACCTCAAAGCTGATTCCAATTACAGTTTGTCATAACTGAAACGTGTTTTTCCATACATTTATGTTGTGGATCTGTAATACGAGGTGCATTCAAGTTCTAAGGCCTCGGATTTTTTTTCTCCGGACTGGAAAGAGATAGAAACATGTGCATTGTTTTAAAATGAGGCCGCCTTCATTTTCAATACGTCCCAGAGATGGCAGCACCATACGGCAGATGGAATTTTACCGCCAGCGGCGAGAATGAGAACTGTTTTAAATACTTAAAATGGCGACGTTTTCCTTGCTTGAACAGCGTGCAATCATTTGTTTTCTGAATTTGCGTGGTGTGAAACCAATTGAAATTCATCGACAGTTGAAGGAGACATGTGGTGATGGAGTTATGGATGTGTCGAAAGTGTGTTCGTGGGTGCGGAAGTTTAATGAAGGCAGAACATCGTGTGACAACAAACCGAAACAACCTCGGGCTCGCACAAGCCGGTCTGACGACATGATCGAGAAAGTGGAGAGAATTGTTTTGGGGGATCCCCGAATGACGGTTGAAGAGATCGCCTCCAGAGTTGGCATTTCTGTAGGTTCTGTGCACACAATCCTGCATGATGACCTGAAAATGCGAAAAGCGTCATCCAGGTGGGTGCCACGAATGCTGACGGACGACCACATGGCTGCCCGTGTGGCATGTTGCCAAACAATGTTGACGCGCAATGACAGCATGAATGGGACTTACTTTTCGTCAGTTGTGACAATGGATGAGACGTGGATGCCATTTTTCAATCCAGAAACAAAGCGCCAGTCAGCTCAATGGAAGCACACAGATTCACTGCCACCAAAAAAATTTCCGGTAGCCGCCAGTGCTGAAAAAATGATGGTGTCCATGTTCTGGGACAGCGAAGGCGTAATCCTTACCCATTGCGTTCCAAACGGCACTACGGTAACAGGTGCATCCTACGAAAATGTTTTGAAGAACAAATTCCTTCCTGCACTGCAACAAAAACGTCTGGGAAGGGCTGTGCGTGTGCTGTTTCACCAAGACAACGCACCCGCACATCGAGCTAACGTTACGCAACAGTTTCTTCGTGATAACAACTTTGAAGTGATTCCTCATGCTCCCTACTCACCTGACCTGGCTGCTAGTGACTTTTGGCTTTTTCCAACGATGAAAGACACTATCCGTGGCCGCACATTCACCAGCCGTGCTGCTATTTCCTCAGCGATTTTCCAGTGGTCAAAACAGACTCCTAAAGAAGCCTTCGCCGCTGCCATGGAATCATGACGTCAGCGTCGTGAAAAATGTGTACGTCTGCAGGGCGATTACGTCGAGAAGTAACGCCAGTTTCATCGATTTCGGGTGAGTGGTCAATTAGAAAAAAATCGGAGGCCTTAGAACTTGAATACACCTCGTACTTTCTCTCTGATACTTCAGCTACTGAAAGTACTAGAGACTGGTTTCACTCAGAAGGATAACTGAATAACTCAGTTCTGTGACTGACGCCCGGGACAACAGGGAACTAACATGCATCGAGATTAGAAAATGTTGCATTGATAATGACTAGACACTAGCCGAAATCTGGATTTGCGTAATAAAACCTACAAAAAAAAAGGCGACTGATTGCTGCGCTCTATAATTTATAAATCACACAACAGGGCATAATGGAAGGTAATTTGATGACGTATTTATTTGTGTCTTCCAAGGTTCGTTAGCTGCTCTGGAGCTTACCTGGTTAGAACAGAGACTACCAAAACCCTTTAATAAGGGAGTGTACCAGAGGTACAGACAACAATTCGAATTACTTAGTGACGCGAGAAGGATTGAAGTTTCTACTCAATCCCCTAAATTCACTACATTATTCGCTTCATGGCTTCAAAAGCATACAGTTTGCTCTCCTTGGTAGCTGCGCGGTCAGCGCGGTGGACTGTTAACCAAAGGGATCCAGGTTCGATTCCTATCCAGGACGGGGATATTCTCCTCTCGGTGACTGGGTACTGCGTTGTCCTCACGCTCGTATTGTCATATATGGCATTTCACGTATGGGCACATCCCAAAAACCAATAAGTTTGAGGAAATAAAAGAGTTTGGTTGGGTTGTTTGGCGGAGGAGACCAAACAGCGAGGTCATCAGTCTCATCGGATTAGGAAAGCATGGGAAGTCGGCCGTGCCCTTTCAAGGGTATCATCCCGGCATTTGCCTGGAGCGATTTACGGAAATCACGGAAAACCTAAACCAAGGATGGCCGTACGCAGGATTGAACCGTCGTCCTCCCGAATGTGAGTCCAATGTGCTAACCACTCCGCACCTCGCTCAGTGAGAAATAAAAAGAAATGGAAAACGTCTGAGACCTGATACCAACCAAGGCAGGGTTGGGGTACGATTGTGGATGCGACAGTAATGAATTACTGCTGGTTAGCTTATTTATCAATCATGTACACTTTATTTGGAAAAAAACAAAAAATAAAAGGTGACAATAAATTAAAGTGTTCCATAGCTGAAGGGAACAAATTCAAACTGTTTCTCGGCTGAAGACTCCAATAACCGCCGCTGCTGGCACTAGCGGACAGACAACGCTTGCAAACGGAGTGGCGCCATTGAACACAAGAAGATGACAACCGTAACTATACCAACTAAACAATGCCAACCTAGCAACGGCACGAACGCGAGCCACAGCTTGGCTCAACCTCCTCCTCCCCCACTCCCTCCCCTCCCCCCTCGAATACAAACCTGGGGGCAACCCAACTAGCGGTCTAACCAAATGGACCCGGTATTGTTTACCAGTACGGTTGTCCTTAACCAGAAGATTGACTGGGCCTAAAATACGCATAATTGTACACAGACCCAGAAATCGGCGAGTAAACTTACCAATGTTGCCAACACGCACCTCCCAGCCAGGAAAATTGCGGGCATAAACCTGATCTCCTGGCTTACATCTGAAGGCTTGGCGATTACGATTATAACGATCAGCTTGACTGTTGTGGGCCCTGAGAATATTGCGGCTTATGCGATTCCTGTTTTCCTTGACGACCTGAGGGGTAATGTCCGCAGGAATTGGATCTTGAATCCCCCATAAATTCGAAAGGGGGAATTAACAGGATAAGCAAAGATGAGGGAAACCGGGGTAACTTTCAAAGCCTCATGACTGGCGGTATTGAAGGCAAAGCTAAGCCAAGGGAGACTAGAATCCCACTTACTGGGAGACATCTGGTGAAAGATAATCAGTGCATAATTCAGGTTACGATAGAAGCTTTCCAAGAAGGAGCCCTGCGGATAATAGAGAGTGGTAGTCACGTGTTTCACACCGCTTGTAAAATAGAAGGCCTTGTACGGGGCCGAAAAAAAAGGCCGGCTCAGTATCACTAACGATTTGCTTAGGGGGTTCAAAAACACTAAATACGGTAGTTAAATGCGCAATGGTGGTAGCAGCAGTCACATTACGACTCGGAAGAAGCCCGGTAAACCTCGAAAACACGCCAATAATAACTAATATATGCCGATGGCCACCTTTGGTGCGAGGTAAGGGCCCCACATAATCGATATAGAGTTTGTCCATGGGGCAGGATTCGCGCTCAGAACTCAGGAAGCTCTGTTGAAGATCGTTCTTCGGTTTGGCCACTTGACACAACTGACAACGAGAAACCTTCTCTCTAACGTCTCGGTCCAAATACGGCCAAGTCAGATGCTTCTTAATCTTCTGCAAGGTCTTATAGGTTCCTAACTGCCCACCAATCAAAGAGTTGTGAAAGTAATGGAAAACCAGGCGTACTAGGGTGGCTGGTAGACAGACCTTAATCTCCCTGGCACGTCCCACGCTTTTACACAAAATTCCTTTGCTGATAATGTATTCATCCAACAGTTCTCCTGCCGAAAGCTGTTTCTTAACTGGTCCTGCGGTAGGGTCCTGATCCTGCTGGTCGGCAATGTCACTTGAAATTTTCAGGAATACCGCCCAACACTACACAACTAAGACTTCCCTCCTGAGTTTCTTGTGCGACCTCACTAGATGGATGTTGAGTAAACATATGGCTGAGGACGCCCGCGAGCACGTTCTCGGTGCCCCTAATGTGTTCAAACTCGAACTGAAACGCCGGAATGCGTACCGCCCACCTCGCGCCGGTTTTACGCGGTCTAGCTGGCACCCAGCTTAAGGCTTGATTGTCAGTCTCTAACTGAAATACTCTGTGTTCGAGATAAAACCGGTACTTCTCCAGCGCGAACAAGACAGCCAGTGCCTCACATTCGTGAACAGAATATTTGAGCTCGGCTCTGGTTAACCGATGAGACGCGTATGCTAACGGCTGCCTCTGACCCTCAAACTCCTGGAGGAGGACTGCCGAAATTCCCGTTTCAGATGCGGTAGTTTGGACAATAAATACTTCTTTAAAACCAGGCACTCTGAGAACCGGGGGACCGGCTATAGCTGCCTTAATGTGCTCAGAACCGGCCTCTTGGGCAGGTGCCCATTCAAAACGCACCCCTTTTCGGCGCAGTTCATTTAAAGGAGCCGCCAGCTGAGCAAAATTAGGGACAAAACGCTTAAATTGTCATTCGTATAAACCTGGTAATCACACGTTTATCAGTAGGTGGCGGCAGAGCCCTCAATGCCTTATTGCGCTCCTGGTCAATGTGAATGCTCTCACCTGATACTAGATGACCTAAGAAGGATACCTGCTGCCTGGCTAATATTCACCTTGTGGGTTTAACAGTGAAACCGCCCCCCTGCAACCTAGCAAAGACTTGCAGGATATGTTCCAAATGCTCTTAAAACGAACGACTACAAATTACCAAATCGTCCAGATAATTATAAACACAGAATATTATCCAGCAAACGATTAAGGATGGCTGCGCCAGTATCCAAATCAAGAGGGACCCTGTTGAACTCACAGATTCAAATCAGTACAAAATGCCGTGACGTGTTTACATTCTTCGGCTAAGGGAATCCGATAACAGGCCTGACTCAGAGCGAGCACGGCGAACCAATTATCCCCGGCAAACCAATTAAAAGACTTATGAAGATCAGTTAAAGGAACTGATTCTAGGATAACCTTCACATTAAGGCGGCGGTAGTCAACAACACGCCGAAAATCCCGCCACTGATCCTTAGGGACAAGGAATATAGGGGAGGCATAAGCAGATGTAGAGGGCCTAATAACTCCTTGTTCAAGCATTTTGGAGATCTTTCGACTTAATATCTTCATATTAGGCGGTGAGAGACGATATGGGGACTGCCTGACGGGAATATGCTCAGACAGACGAATATGGTATTCAAGAACATTAGTAATACCCAGTATGTCACAGAAGCTCTGGGAACCTCTCCAACAAACTCCCTAGTTCCGGGGAAGAAAGATGCACGAAATCACATTCACTAACCTTAGTATCAACAGCCAGTATTCCCGCATCTCGATGCACTTTACGTTTAGCACATTCACAGAACCCAAATTTCTGAGCAGAAGCGAACTTAAAGAAAAAAGTGTACCCGGAATAATCCAAGACAAGATCAGTTTTACCGATAAAACCACACCCCAAAATCGAATCGATCGGCTGCTTCTTCACCAAGGCCAAAGACAAGGGCCACGAGAAATAGCCAACCGAGATACTCCCGCGGACCCAAGCATGCAGAGGCAACACCTGCCCGTTAGCAACCCGACATCTCTGCACCAGAGAATGGACTGACCTAGGCCTCGCAAGATGACTAAATTCAAGGAACCATTCCAAACTCAACAATGAAAAGTAGCTACTAGAATCCGAAAGGGCACAAATGGGTTCGACACTTACTCTAGAACAAATATAAAGCAGAGGAGGTTATGATCGAGCAGCGACACGGGCATACCACGTTTTAAAGGCTCGATTCTGGTGTCGCCACCTAGCCAGGCGTCATTTATTGTCTCTGGGTGTCCTCGGCTGAACCCAAGTACGAACTAAATGCCCTGTCCGACAGCACCTGAAACAACGCCGCCGTTCCCTTTTAGCAGACTCAGCTGATGTAGATAATCCGGAATTCTTATCGACAACGCCTGAGGACTGAACCTTAACTTCACGGCATGGATCATCCGAGAGCTGCAAGAGTGGATATCGCTACAACGGCGGCATGAAGTTCCTCCCAAGTGGAGGGACGACCACGAAAAACAAAGTGTGATTGATCCGCCGCTCGCATTCCCCTCAGGACAATAGAAACTAACTCCTTTTCTGGAAAGTCAACTAAAAAGTTGAAACAGGCCGTCTTGACTCTTTTCACATATTGATGTAACTCCTCTCTAGCGCACCACCCGGACAATAACAAATCCTGCTCCGCGGTCCTCTTCCCATCAAGTTCTAAGCAAGTCACTTTAAACTGCAATTTACTAACCAAGGACTCTAATTCAGCTGTTGATTCCTTATCACGATTCTCTAACATTAGTCGCCTTAAATCAGATTTTCGGTTGCACCCGCAGCCTGTCTAACTGATTGCCACTAGGTTGAGTGTCCTCTAAGAAAAAGATGTTATCCTCAAGACCACTAACGGCTTTAAAGAAGAACTCAATGGCTGTCTGTCTCACCCACAACCTCCGTCAACTGGCTGAAGCACGGTAGCACATAATCCGGCTGCTAAGTCCGGTAAACTACCCTCAATAGCCTGGCGTCTTATCGCCAGCTCATAAATTAGGTGGTCCTTCCTCAAAAGGCCGTCCCGGGGCACTTTCTGACCGCCATGAGAGTTGGTCACCTAAAACAGAACAATACGAAAGACAAGTATCGTATAACACAGTCAGAGTTACAGTTCAAACCAACAGTAACTGAAATGACAATATTACAATCCCAACAACGCTCTGCTAACAGTTGAGATCTGATACCAAGGAAGGGAGCATTGGGATGCGATTGTGGACGCGGCTGTAGTCAATTATTGTTGGTTAGTTTATTTTTCAATCATTTACACTTTATTTGAAAAAAAATAAATAAAAGGTGACAATAAATTAATAAGTGTTCCATGGCTGAAGGCCTTAATGACAACAAATTCAAACTATTTCTCGGCTGAAGGCCCCAATAGTGATAATTTAAAACTGTTTCACGGTCGAAGGCCTGAATCGCAATCTTAAGAACCAGTTTAGCAATCTTAAGAACCAGTTAAAGTACTTCAAACAGCAATTACAGTTGTTAAAATATTTTAAAGAACAATCATCAAAATCTCACTGCTAGAATACCATTGCCAAACTAAAATTTTAAGACAAGTAACACTCACGGCTGAAGGCCTTAATGACAAGAAATTCAACTATTGCTCGGTTGAAGGCCCCAATAGTAATAACTTAAAAACTGTTTTACGGCTGATGGGCTGAATAGCAATCCTTTTAAGAACCGGTTAAACATCTTCAAACTTCAAATTACAGTGATTAAAATATTAAAAAAATAAAAAAATAAAAAACCATCAGATCCCTTGGCAAGCGATGAGATAGGCAGCCAAGAGTTGCATTCACTTCACGAGATAATATCTCAGACTAGTGGCAGTTTAAACATATGACCAATAATCATTTGCCGAAGCTACGTAACGTGCAATGACCAATGCAACGACGGAATAACACACCCAAGCCGGAACCGGTGGTCAGCACTACGTCTTCAAACTCTGGTGTTTAGAGCATCCGGAAGCAGAAAGAAACCACTACTACCAGAGTAGGGGGAAAAAACCACCACCTGGGCCACAAATCAAGGAAGCTGTCGAACTACACATCCTACTGGACAGCAGCGTCAAGACGAGGAGAAGCACACTGCCGTGACAGACACTTAACTCCAGGGCAGGTAACTGGGGCGTTAGTAGCCACCAGGCATAAAAATACCACAAACAATAACATATATAGAATACAACAGTTAATAATGAGAAGCGGAGGAAGGCTAGTTAGGTTCGCCTTTTCCAAACGCTCCACTCGCTGCTTTTCATCTCGGTGACACTGCGAGCAGCAACACGCAAGCAAATGGCGAGATACCACGATGGTGGAGGTTTCACTTCTTGACTTAAGGCCCACTGAACTTAAACTTCCTGGGTCCGTTTGAAAACGAGGTTGCGCCCCTCGCGACTACAGTCCTCCCATCCAGCAGTGCATGCGTGTCGCCAGTGGTCCCGGCGTGTTCTCGCGCTGCGCGGCCGTGGGTGCTCGTCCATCCCCAACCGAACTGCCGACTCACACAGCACGGAAACACCACAACGTCGTCCCAAAGATGTTACCACCGTTATTAGATATCGATAACCGCCGCTGCTGGCACTAGCGAACAGACAACGCCTGCAAACCGAGTAGCGCCAACGTCTTCAGTCGTAAATTGCAAAAGCACATATTTCTCAAAATGTGTAGCTTCCTCCAGACAATCAGAAAAGGTAACGCACATTATGACAGATATCACCTGAACATGCAGACACAAGTAAACAAACGAGCAGTACCAGTGCCACCAACGTTCTTCAAAAGTTTCCTCCAGAAGAAAACAAGCAGGAGACCTTAAGACACAGATAGAAAGATAAAGTGCTGTGGAGAGACGGAATGAAAGAAATGTCTCACCGATATTATGAACAAAGACTCGTGCGTAAGAACTGAAACTTTTAGTACACGCGAGACCATTGTGCTTTTGTCTACAAGAGACCCTAATATTCGAAGTGGTGTGCCATAATTTAGCAGTTTGGCAGTTGGCGCTAGGGATTTTAATGTGTTCCTGTCGTGGCAGAATGCGGGCGAGGCAGCGAAGCAGAGCCACTGTGATTCCCGAGTACTACTGACAAGGAGACCGTATCCCCAGTCCTCGTCACCGATTTTGTCCATATTTATGGTGTACGATAGGCTTGGCCAGAAATGAAAGTGAAAAAAGCTCATGGTGGCCAGGCGCTTAGAGAAGTTTTTGGCGTGGGTCGGGCTCTCTATCAACCATAAATGTTAGCGCATTTTCCAGGCAGCGACTGGCGCTGCGGATGGGGTACTCAAGGGTAATCGGAGGGTAGTGAGCTGGAGTACCTATGCGAAAGTTTTTTAAAAAATTTTTCGTTACTTACACTGCAAATAAATCGAAATTATGGTCAATATATTGTATTTATTAATATTTTCATAAAGAAAATGCAAAGGAAAATTTGGAATTTGAAATAAATACCCAGGAAGTGATTATAAGGCGTATATGACATTAGACACACTTATTATTTCACAGTTCAGGATTTACATGTGCTGGGTTGATAGTCATTGTAAAAAATAGGGGAAGAAGTAATTTTCTCGGAATCTTGCGCACGCTACAAAGCCTGCACTTTTACAAATGATTGTTTCAAAATTTAAATAAAATAAAATGGGCTTACTTCACAAAAGGCTCCATCACTTCGCCCTGTTTGGGAGCAAACCACACATAAGACATCATTTCCCGAGATTTTGGCGAGAATAGTGGTAATGTACAATGGAACGTATTCCGATGCAGTTGTCTCAGCTGTGATCTCGTTTTCTCTCTCAACGAGAAAAGAGTAGTTTGAAAGCTTTTTGATCAAATTCTTTTTTACCTGACAATAAGAATAGAAATCGCAGTGATGTTGTAGCGGAGAGCTTTAGGGTATATCACTGTAAAACTACGCCACCGAACACTTCATCTTGAAAAATCTCGTCGTATAACTGCGGATTTCGTTGTCTTCTCTAACAGCCGATTAACAAAAGAAGTTTGTTCACCTACAGCTAGGGCTTTTGTGTAAGGCTGTTGTAAGTGTCCCAGCTTTTGCCCTGTATTCATCCACCATTTTTTGAATCCTCGATCCAAGAGAACCAGCCCTTTCTTTTAGGAAAATGTAGATGACAATAATTTTCCACAAATGGTTACAGCATACTGCTCAGCACAAGAGGCTTACTTTCTTCATATTTCGATTTATTTTCAGCAACGATGATGATGATGATGATGATGATCGTATGGCACTGATGGTCGGTCGTCGAGTTGCAAGTCTTTTCAGTTGACGCCACAATGGGACGACAATACAACGCTCGATCAGCCACCGAGTGGAGAATATACCAGACCCGGGAATCCAACCCACACCCGCTACATAGCAGTCAGGTGCGCTTGCGCTGACATCTCAGCTAAGGGGGAGGACATAAAAACTGAAAAAAGTTTCGTGATAGGAACTTTACGACCTTCAAATCACCAGACTCGTTCCACTGTACCAACCGCTGCCTGGAAGCTGAGCTCCAACTTCTAATACTTGCATTCCTTGCCAAGTTCCGCATGTACCAGAAATATGCACTAGGTTGGTGATGACGTGTGTAAGAGGTCTGCTTCTGAAGAACAACAGGAAGGAGTAATATGTGACAGACGAGCAGCCACAACTTGAAATCTACGTCGGGGACGTTACTGGTTGCCTTCAGAGAATACCTATTGGGACGCACGGTGTGTGTACCGTCCGCTAATTTCTTCATACTGGAGTGGCTGGCTCCTTAGTTGGACAGCGAACAGCAGTACCTCTTGGTCTTTGGGTTTTCTTTAAGCAAGAAGTATGGTAAGGCAGCTGTTGTCATCTAGTCTGGCAGTTGGTCGGTCAACAGCGGAGCCGTGAAGTCTGCGAGCAGTGGCGGTTGGTTGCTGCCAATGTGTGATAGCGTCCCCATATGTAGGACGACAGGAAAGTCAGTGTGTATGGGAGAACGACACAGCGTGGCACCTCAGAAGGTAGGTGGTGGGTGGCGATTAGCAATACGAGCGTGCACACCCGTGGGCCAGAGACATGGGACGTTCAGCGCTGTCCTGGTGTCCGTAAGTCTCCTCCCTGAAGTTCGTGCAGAGCACAGACTGGGGCTGTGATTGGTGATCTACCTGTGTCTTTGACACAGCGCTCCACAGGAGCAGTGGAAGAGGCTTGTACGTCTGCCCATTACATGGTCCACCTTGTCTTACAGGAAACACACCAGGGACTATACCCAGGCCACTGAAACTTTGCCCTTGACGATTGAGTTTCAAGTCGGAAGAGTAACAGTTTAACATTATTGAAGAACGTGGAGCGCAAGGCGTCAGTCGTGGTGCCAATCTCAGAGCAGTAATAGCTATCGGTCATGACGAAGCTCCCGCGTTGCAGAATATGTTTGTACGAAAAAAAAAAAGTTTCGCTGTGATTTGGAAAATTATGAAGCTTGGAAAATGCCACCAAAAACACTTAGTTCTCCTAGTGACAGTCCTTTGCGTCGAGGTGTACCGCTAAACATCCAGGCCCTGTAATTACTAAACAGAATTCGTGAGTTTTGGTTCAAATGGCTCTGAGCACTAAGGGACTTAACATCTGAGGTCATCAGTCCCCTAGAACTTAGAACTACTTAAATCTAACTAACCTAAGGACATCACACACATCCATGCCCTAGGCAGGATTCGAACCTGCGACCGTAGTGGTCGCGCGGTTCCAGACTGCAGCGCCTAGAACCGCTCGACCACCAGCGGCCGTCCGTGAGTTTTACGAGCAGGAGAAATACTACGTAAGTATTCAAAGACAGTTATCAATTGTCGCCGATAAAGTTGTGGAATGAATTAGTGCTAGAACAGTGGTGAGTTGAAAGACGTTGACGTGAGCCGTGACGATTTCGAAGTTCTGGATCAGACAACGATATTTTTTGCCAGCCCTGGAAAGAAGAAAAAGCAGTCTCACCCTGTCACTGACTTAGATTCTTTCCAGACCTATGTCATTCGCAGGCATGTTTATGCTTATTAAAGCAGGAAAGAGTGTCCATAGTAGCCAAATTACCGGTATCGTTGAAAGAATGTGAACTCCCCAGGAGCGGGAGAACGTCGCTACAAACTGTGCTGAAAAGTATTGGTTCCAGTTATAAAGCGCTAGACTTACGCAAAGTCCTGTTAGAAAATTCACATACTGCATATAGCCATATGAAACAGTGACGATGGGGAGCTGGAACGAATTGAGCCGCTGTCGCCGTAAATCGTTGATTGAAAAGTTACGAATATCGGTTATGTATTGCACGATTGTCATTATAAAACGTTGAGCGAGAGATTAAAACCTCTGTTATTTTTTCTTTTGGAAACTGTGTACCGTATTGGTTTCGAGATATTGGTTACCATCAAATACTTATTTTCTTTATTTATTTACACGGTTATCGAAAGAGTGTGCTTTGTTATGTCTATTTCAACATTATTATGCGGTTATTTGGTGTCATAATGGTAGCAACGAAAAACCAATTATCATATCCACTTTCACTGTTCAAGGGCGTACATTTACGGGATTGAACGGAAAACCATATCGTCTGCTATGTGCACAGAGGCTCGTGATGCAACACAGTTACTGCCGCATGGCGAGCCTAACTTAACGTAAGGCGGTCAAGGGCAATGTTTCGCCGGCGGGGGTATAGTGCTACACAGCGTATATGGACACCGAGTCTATGAAAGTTTGGCTACATCTTACACTGCCTTTAACTAATTTTGCGCGTGACTGGCTACGCCTCATTGTGGATCTCATGGGTAACATCATTTGTGTAGTCCTTGCATCAGTAGTGGATGAAGCAGAGGTTGTACAGAGATTCAGGGAGAGCATAAGGAAGCAATTGACAGGAATGGGGGAAAGAAATACGGTAGAAGAAGAATGGGTAGCTTTGAAGGATGAAGTAGTGAAGGCAGCAGAGGATCAAGTAGGTAAAAAGACGAGGGCTAGTAGAAATCCTTGGGTAACAGAAGAAATATTGAATTTAATTGATGAAAGGAGGAAATATAAAAATGCAGTAAGTGAAACAGGCAAAAAGGAATACAAACGTCTCAAAAATGATGTCGACAGGAAGTGCAAAATGGCTAAGCAGGGATGGCTAGAGGACAAATGTAAGGATGTAGAGGCCTATCTCACTAGGGGTAAGATAGATACCGCCTACAGGAAAATTAAAGAGACCTTTGGAGACAAGAGAACGACTTGTATGAATATCAAGAGCTCAGATGGAAACCCAGTTCCAAGCAAAGAAGGGAAAGCAGAAAGGTGGAAGGAGTATATAGAGGGGCTATACAAGGGCGATGTACTTGAGGACAATATTATGGAAATGGAAGAGGATGTAGATGAAGATGAAATGGGAGATATGATACTGCGTGAAGAGTTTGACAGAGCACTGAAAGACCTGAGTCGAAACAAGGCCCCCGGAGTAGACAATATTCCATTGGAACTACTGACGGCCGTGGGAGAGCCAGTGCTGACAAAACTCTACCATCTGGTGAGCAAGATGTATGAAACAGGCGAAATACCCACAGACTTCAAGAAGAATATAATAATTCCAATCCCAAAGAAAGCAGGTGTTGACAGATGTGAAAATTACCGAACTATCAGCTTAATAAGTCACAGCTGCAAAATACTAACACGAATTCTTTACAGACGAATGGAAAAACTAGTAGAAGCCAACCTCGGGGAAGATCAGTTTGGATTCCGTAGAAACACTGGAACACGTGAGGCAATACTGACCTTACGACTTATCTTAGAAGAAAGATTAAGGAAAGGCAAACCTACGTTTCTAGCATTTGTAGACTTAGAGAAAGCTTTTGACAATGTTGACTGGAATACTCTCTTTCAAATTCTAAAGGTGGCAGGGGTAAAATACAGGGAGCGAAAGGCTATTTACAATTTGTACAGAAACCAGATGGCAGTTATAAGAGTCGAGGGACATGAAAGGGAAGCAGTGGTTGGGAAGGGAGTAAGACAGGGTTGTAGCCTCTCCCCGATGTTGTTCAATCTGTATATTGAGCAAGCAATAAAGGAAACAAAAGAAAAATTCGGAGTAGGTATTAAAATTCATGGAGAAGAAATAAAAACTTTGAGGTTCGCCGATGACATTGTAATTCTGTCAGAGACAGCAAAGGACTTGGAAGAGCAGTTGAATGGAATCGACAGTGTCTTGAAAGGAGGATATAAGATGAACATCAACAAAAGCAAAACAAGGATAATGGAATGTAGTCTAATTAAGTCGGGTGATGCTGAGGGAATTAGATTAGGAAATGAGGCACTTAAAGTAGTAAAGGAGTTTTGCTATTTGGGGAGCAAAATAACTGATGATGGTCGAAGTAGAGAGGATATAAAATGTAGGCTGGCAATGGCAAGGAAAGCGTTTCTGAAGAAGAGAAATTTGTTAACATCCAGTATTGATTTAAGTGTCAGGAAGTCATTTCTGAAAGTATTCGTATGGAGTGTAGCCATGTATGGAAGTTAAACATGGACGATAAATAGTTTGGACAAGAAGAGAATAGAAGCTTTCGAAATGTGGTGCTACAGAAGAATGCTGAAGATTACATGGGTAGATCACATAACTAATGAGGAAGTATTGAATAGGATTAGGGAGAAGAGAAGTCTGTGGCACAACTTGACCAGAAGAAGGGATCGGTTGGTAGGACATGTTCTGAGGCATCAAGGGATCACCAATTTAGTATTGGAGGGCAGCGTGGAGGGTAAAAATCGTAGAGGGAGACCAAGAGATGAATACACTAAGCAGATTCAGAAGGATGTAGGTTGCAGTAGGTACTGGGAGATGAAAAAGCTTGCACAGGATAGAGTAGCATGGAGAGCTGCATCAAACCAGTCTCAGGACTGAAGACCACAACAACAACAACAATGCATATGCAGCCGGAGATGACGTTATTTTGGGGGATAAATTAGTGATGATGTTGTTACCTCTGATGCCCATTTCAGTTTGATCACTATGGCCTAGCACAATTAAATAGGTTTTAATTAAAGGACTCTTTACTGTTATTTTGCATTATTTGCCTAGACTTTAGTGGTTTTCATGAATAGCTGACGTGAGACCCGCTAGTCTCGTGAGTTGTTTAAGGATTCTGTGATGGTGTTACAAACTTTTAGGAGCGATTGAGAAACGTAAATGCATCACCTTGGGGTAGTGGACCCCGGTACGCTAACAACCTAGTCGAAAGTTATAGCCAAAAGTAGTTCTGATACCTCTGACAGTGCAATACATGTACGAGTGCTACTATTAAAGGGATTCTAGTGTAGCTAACTTTCACAGGCAGCAGCTTGGATCAGAATTGTTCCTCTTCGATATTGTGAAACAAACCTCTTCGACTGCAATGTCTTTGATTTCCATATCTTTCTTGGACGTAGTATGGACAAAAACATGAAAATGTCCAGGAAATATGGGCTCTGAAATGCATATCGTAAGGGCTATGGACACCTGGTTAGTAGAGAAGAAAAGAGAGACACATGCTCTCACATCCCCCAGTGCCTTCTACTACTCAGCCAACGTTATTGCTAATCTTATTGCATCCGTAGACATAGACTCTGCACATAGGAAGACCTCAGCGATAGACGTCTAAAGGAGGAGGGGCCATCTTACGGACGATATTACTCCTCTTCCCCGTTATCACCAACAAACCAAATATTCACTGCCGCAATTTACATGTAACATTGGGTTGCTGTAAGTTCCCTCTGCAAGTATTAATATTTTACGGTAATGTCAGTCTAAAAACTGACACTGCCTTGTTAAAAGGCACCGATTAATTTTAGAGTAATGTTAGAGAAAGAATATACTTCAAATGTAAAATTTAGGTCTATTTCTCTAACGTCTTAGAGAAACGTCATAATGCCGCAGTATTGCATGCATACAGCTCGAAATACGGGTATACCCTTGGCTGTCAAGTAGTCTCTCCCGATCGTTGGGTTGGTTGTTTTGTGGGAAGAGACCAAACTGTGAGGTCATCGTTCTCGTCGGATCAGGGAAGGACGGGGAAGGAAGTCGGCCGTGCCTTTTCAAAGGAACCATCCCGGCATTTGCCTGGAGCGATTTAGGGAAATCACGGAAAACCAAAATCAGGATGGCCCGACGCGGGATTGAACCATTGTCCTCCCGAATGCGAGTCCAGTGTGCTAAGCACTGCGCCACCTCACTCAGTCTCACGATCGTGTCTTCGGATATCGACTACCTGATAATTTTTCAGTTTTGAATGCTGAGGTATATATGGTGATCAGGGCAGTGGAGCTGATCAGTGGTCATCAAAGTAAAAAGTTTATCAACTGCTCCTGTTTCGTTCGCGCCAGGCAAGCATTACAGAAAATCTACCAGGTAGAGAAATTCATCCAATGAATATGGAAAAACTGTTTCCCCTTCAACAACAGGGGAAGTACGTACTATTGTTCTGGGTACCACACTGTGTAGGAATTAGGGCACATGAGATACCAGATTTACAAGCTAAGAAAACTATTTTAAACACAGTCGTATGGACCTTTTTACGTATTTATGCTAAATTTTACGATATCGTTTGTTCAAGATACCTCATGACCATCAATGTAAACATCATCACTAATGGTTACATTTTGAGTTGATGGTTCAAATGCCTCTGAGCACTATGGGACTTAACATCTGAGGTGACCAGTCCCCTGGAACTTAGAACTACTTAAACTTAACTAAGCTAAGGACATCACACACATCCATGCCCGAGGCAGGATTCAAAACTGCGACCTTAGCAGTCTCACGGTTCCAGACTGAAGCGTCTAGAACCGCTCGGCCACTGCGGCCGGCCATTTTGAGTTGACTTCCAAACAGTTTATAGTAGTGACTCTAGTCAACGCATTTCCACCATATCAAAAATATTTTTGTAAGATTACATAGACACCGGTAAACAGAATGTTATTGGATAGCTACCCGCTACAGTCCCCTCACTGCTATGTAGCAACAACCGACTAATAGTTACATACTATTTGTATATGCTGTGAGGTTAGGTCTCAGCAATCGACGTACCACCGTGGATGTCAGAATGACCTGTATCGGCTGACTTACCTGTAAACAGATCACTATCACTCCCTGTAGGATCAGTTGAATTTAATCGCAAGTGTCACACAGTGGATTAGTTAGTTAACTGAATTAATTATGAAGGTGTGCAATGGCCCTAACATACATGAAACTTGGGTGTTGTAACTCAGAAGATGATAAAGCTAGGGAACTCATCAAACTACTAAATGAAAGAATGGTCGCTACAAGTCCCTGTACACTTCAAGTGAAACCCAAAGTGAACAGATGATGGAGGACTGTTACGTTCTTGAAATATCAACACAGGTTATAACTGAATTAAAGTATCAGTACTTTGGCAAAGGTCAGATAATGGACCTGAAATGAACCAATCAGAATCAGCACGCATTTGGGGTAGCAACGAATTTCGTGAAAGTCGCACAGTGACTACCGATGGTTAATCAAGAAGGAAGAAGAGAACAACAGAAAGAATGGCGCATTCACCTACTGTCTGGATTAAGCGTACGTTTATCCTCTGAAGAGTAATAAGTATACTTGAAATGAAAATGCGAAAGTTCTAAAATTAGTATGAGGTCTTTGCGTGTGTTCTACAACTTGCTATTTGAATGCAGCTGTTTCTCTCCATACTTAGTTACCTGTGCTTGCAGGTGGCTACTAAGGCGGCTGCAGAGCTCTTGAGTCATCTGTCCTGCATCAAAGGCTGCTTCTCTCTTAGAGCCCTGAATCGAATTCCCTCCCTCAGCTGAAGCGTCCCCTGCCGAGTCCTGGATTGAAGTGTGCTCTGCAGAGTGCTCTTGGTAGGAAGTGTATTTTACTGTTTACTTGTGAGTGTACGCCTTATGCATAATTTTTTTAGCCCATGACAGTGGTCCTGACTGCAGACCGATCAGATACTATCTAATAGAGCAGAAGTTTCCCTTCCATACTCATTTTTAAG
Source organism: Schistocerca serialis cubense (assembly GCF_023864345.2). NCBI lineage: Eukaryota > Metazoa > Arthropoda > Insecta > Orthoptera > Acrididae > Schistocerca > Schistocerca serialis. The sequence continues at coordinate 637,354,909 of NC_064645.1, forward strand.
GTGGTTAACCAACAGTGGTGATTTTTAATGCTGGAGTCCAGAAATAGGCTGTGTCTTACTATCATTATCTGTCGTATATCGCGTTCCTGCAAATAAGAGCTCCTCCACGTACGCATAGGCGAGCACCATTCTTCCATTACAGAATTTGTTTATCTCAACCAATGATAGCTGTTATTGATTTGTTTTTTCAATAATCAAGAACCTCTACTAACTTGGCATCACCCTTATGGCTGCCGATGCCATGATTACAAGCACGAATGTACCAGTGGACATTTTCTTATTCACCTCTTAGATCTTATCTCTACAGTATTCATTTCTACATCTACATCTACGAAGATACTCTGCAAGGCACCGCACGGTGCATGGCGGAGGGTCCCCTGTGCCACTACTTGTAATTTCCCCTCCTGTTCCACTCGCAAATAGTGCGAGGGAAACACGACTATCTAGACGCTTCCGTATGAGCCCTAAATTCTCGTATCTTACCTTTTTGGTCCTTACGTGCGATTTACGATGGCGGTAGTAGAAGCATTCGGCAATTAGTTTCAGATGCCGGTTCTCGAAATTTTCTCAGTAGTATATCTCGAAAACAACGTCTCTTTCCCTCCAAGGATTCCCATTTGAGTTCCCAAAACATCTCCGTAACACTTACGCGTTGTTCGAACCTACCGGTAACAAATCTAGTCGCCCGCCGCTAAACTGCTTCGATGTTTTCCTTCAATCCGACAAGGTACGGAACCCAAACACTCGAGCAGTACTCCAGAATAGGTCACACTAGCGTCCTATATGCGGTCTTCTTTACACGTGAACCAATCTCTCGTAAAATTCTTCCAATAAACCGAAGTGACTATTCGCTTTAAGTACCACAGTTTTCACGTGCTCGTTGCACCTCATATCGTTCTCAACGTTACGCCCGGATATTTAAATGATTTGACCGTGTCAGGTGGGACACTAGAGTAATACTGTATCCGAACATTAAGGTTTGTTCTTCCTACTCATCCTCATTAACGTACACTTTTCCACATTTAGGGCAAGCTGCAATTCACCAAACCGACTGCAATTTTTGTCTAAGTCGACTTACATTTTCCTACAGTCACTCAAGTTCGACACCTTACCACACATCACGGCATCATCAGCAAACAACCGCAGATAGCTGCCCACCCTCTCCGCCAGTCATTTATGTATATACAGAACAACAGCGGTCCTATCACAGCTCCCTGAGGCTCTGCTGACTGTACCCTTGTCTCCGATGAGCACTCGCCGTCGAGGAAAACTTACTGGCTTTTAGTCCCGACATTTCCCAGAAAGTGGGATTCCCACAGGGCTCAGTTCTCTTGCAACTGGCTTCCGGAAAAATTCATAATGTGCCTGTGGTGCTGGCACACAGGTGACATCAAAAACGGTCTTTCATCACTCAACAGACTCCCGTTGCACAGATCTCGAGCAATATTCCCAAGGAGAAAGCACAGAGGTGCCTGCCCAATGAACCTCTGGTCACACGCAACACACGGCCGTAGACGCTTGCTACCTAGTATCTCAACTTACTTTGCACTGGCGGCAAGTGCTCATTCAAAGAGATCTGTAAATTCTCAGGACTAATGACTCGGCACTGGCCCTGTGCGAGGATTCGCTCAGCGTGGGTTCAATAGGACTCTCGACCACTCTTCTAAGTAATAATCCAGAAAAAGAGGAAGTAGATATGCAATAATTGTTGCTAAATATGGCAATCACTAACGTTAACTTCACCAGTATTCCAAGTTTCATTTCTCGCTGGAAATGCATTTAGATTAAGTAGGCTTACTGGTTTGATGGAATTTAATTACGATGCATGGCAGTTTTTATCATGTATCAGTACACTTTGTTCTTAGCTGTAGAGTTCTTTTCTAGCGAGCAAATTCACAAAACATGGACACATATATCCCATATATAACAATAACTGTAACTACGATCATGTTTTCTCGTAATATTGAAGAGTTTAACTAGACCATGTAAGCACATTTATGAATAAATTACGGACGCCAAATCAAAACACTGAAAATTACTGAACAAACTGTTTAGAATAGGACCGCGGTATTCCTGATTGTCGTAAGACGCGACTAAAATGAGTCTCAAACGTTTTGGCCTATATGTGATGGTCCCCTCTCGGGTTTGACCTACATCTACATCTACATCTACATGATTACTCTGCAATTCACATTTATGTGCTTGGTAGAGGGTTCATCGAACCACGATCATACTATCTCTCTACCATTCCACTCCCGAACAGCGCGCGGGAAAGACGAACACCTAAACCTTTCTCTTCGAGCTCTGATTTCTCTTATTTTATTTTGATAATCATGCCTATGTAGGTTGGGCTCAACAAAAGGACGAACGAGTGTAGTGTAAGCTGTCTCTTTAGTGGACTTGTTGCATCTTCTAGGTGTCCTGCCAATGAAACGCAACCTTGGGCTCACCTTCCCCACAATATTATCCAAGAGGTCTTTCCAACTGAAGTTGTTCGTAATTTTAACACTCGAGTATTTAGTTGAATTGACAGCCTTGAGAATTGTACTATTTATCGAGTAATCGAATTCCAACGGATTTCTTTTGGAACTCATGTGGATCACCTCACACTTTTTGTTATTTACCGTCAACTGCCACCTGCCACACCATACAGCAATCTTTTCTAAATCGCTTTGCAACTGATACTGATCTTCGGATGACCTTACTAGACGGTAAATTACAGCATCATCTGCGAACAACCTAAGAGAACTGCTCAGATTGTCACCCAGGTCATTTATATACATCAGGAACAGCAGACGTCCCAAGACGCTTCCCCGGGGAACACCTGATATCACTTCAGTTTTACTCGATGATTTGCCGTCTATTACTACGAACTGCGACCTTCCTGACAGGAAATCACGAATCCAGTCGCACAACTGAGACGATACCCAATAGGCCCGCAGCATGATTAGAAGTCGCTTGTGAGGAACGGTGTCAAAAGCTTTCCGGAAATCTAGAAATACGGAATGAACTTGAGATCCCCTGTCGATAGCGGCCATTACTTCGTGCGAATAAAGAGCTAGCTGCGTTGCACAAGAACGATGTTTTCTGAAACCATGCTGATCAATAGATCGTTCCCTTCGAGGTGATTCACAATGTTTGAATACAGTATATGCTCCAAAACCCTACTGCAAACCGACGTCAATGATATAGGTCTGTAGTACGAGGGATTATTCCTACTACCCTTCTTAAACACTGGTGCGACCTGCGCAATTTTCCAATCTGTAGGTACAGATCTATCGGTGAGCGAGCGGTTGTATATGATTGCTAAGTAGGGAGCTATTGTATGAGCGTAATCTGAAAGGAACCTAATCGGTATACAATCTGGACCTGAAGACGCCCGTATCAAGCGATTTGAATTGCTTCGCAACCCCTAAGGTATCTACTTCTAAAAAACTCATGCTAGCAGCTCTTCGTGTTTCAAATTCTAGTATATTCCATTCGTCTTCCCTGGTGAAGGAATTTCGGAAAACAGCGTTCAATATCTCCGCTTTAACGGCACAGTCGTCGGTAACAGTACTATCGGCACTGCGCAGCGAAGGTATTGACTGCGTCTTGCCGCTTGTGTACTTTACATACGACCAGAATTTCTTCGGATTTTCTAGCAAATTTCGAGACAATGTTTCGTTGTGGAACCTATTAAAGACATCTCGCATTGAATTCCGTGCCAAATTTCGCGCGTATGTAAATTTTAGCCAATCTTCGGGATTTCGCGTTCTTCTGAACTTCGAATGCTTTTTCCGTTGCCTCTGCAACAGCGTTCGGACCTGTTTTGTGTACCATGGGGGATCAGTTCTACCTCTTACCAATTTATGAGATACGAATCTCTCAATTGCTGTTGCTACTATATGTTTGAATTTGAGCCACATCTCGTCTACATTTGCATAGTCATTTCGGAAGGAATGAGATTGTCTCTTAGGAAGGCTTTTAGTGACACTTTATCCGCTTTTTTTAAATAAAATTATTTAGCGTTTGTTTCTGGTGGATTTGGAAGAAACGGTATTGAGCTTAGCTACAACGACCTTGTGATCGCTAATCCCTGTATCAGTCATGATGTTCTCTATTAGCTCTGGATTGTTTGTGGCTAAGAGGTCAAGTGTGTTTTCGCAACCATTTACAATTCGTGTGGGTTCGTGGACCAATTGCACGAAATAATTTTCGGAGAAAGCATTTAGGACAATCTCGGAATGTGTTTTCTGCCTACCACCGGTTTTGCACAAGTATTTTTGCCAACATATCGAGGGAAGGTTGAAGTCCCCACCAACTATAACCGTATCAGTGGGGTATTTTTTTGTTACGAGACTCAAATTTTCTCTGAACTGTTCAGCAACTACATCATCGGAGTCTGGGGGTCGGTAGAAGGAGCCAATTATCAACTTGGTTCGGCTGTTAAGTATAACCTCCACCCATACCAATTCGCGCGGAGTATCTACTTCAACTTCACTACAAGATAAACCCCTACTGACAGACACAAACACTCCACCACCAATTCTGCCTCCGCTCGTTTTCCATCTCTTGGGCGAGGATACTTTCCTGGGTACGATTACCACTTTGCATTATGCAGTGTTGCTTTTTGCTGAGACGACAACCTTGAACATTTTTGCATCTAAGATCCAGCACGGTAGCCAGTCCGTTGTGGTGGGGCCGCCATGTACACTGTTGGTTGTAGCCCCCTGACAACACAAGGATCAGTCTGCTGATGCCTGCGCCGTTAACTCCCCACGTATGCCAAGGAGTAGATGCCCATCTCCCTGGGGCATCGGGACTCCCGGAAATGGCCATCTGCCAGGTCGCCTTTGCTGTGTCTGGGTGGCGCCCATCGGGAGGGCCCTTGGTCGGAGTAGGTGGCATCAGGGTGGATAACACGCGCAATGAAGCGTGGCACATCATCTCTTGCTGGTGGCCAGCCACCAGCAGTCTCTAAGCGTTCGAGGGCTCATTTTAAAGCTACGTGTATGACCCCAAATCGTTCCCCTCCCTGGCCACACCTTGGGAGGAATGAAAGGCTATGAAAGACAGTGAAACGTATTTGCCCCGGTATCTCGTCTGTACCAGAGCTGATGGGGAATCCTTTCTATCCGTGGAGCCTCAGTTTTTTGTAGAGTATTTGGAGGACAAATTCAGGAAGGTGGAGGGCTTGTCCAAAATGCGGTCCGGTTCAGTCTTGATAAAAACAGCATCCTCTGCCCAGTCACGGGCCTTGCTCGCTTGTAAGACGCTGGGGATGTTTCAGTTATTATCACGCCTCATAAAAGCTTATATATGGCCCAGGGCATTACTTTCCGCAGGGATCTCCGTTTACAGTGTGCTTCCAGCCTCATGAGCCGCGATTGTGGTCGTCCATCCCATCCTGATACTCCATGTGCCCCATCTCCCATCTGTGTCAACTGCAGAGGGCACCATCTCCCTTGCTCGCCGGACTGTCCGATTCTGCGGAAGGAAAGGAAAATAATGGAATACAAGACCGTGGAACGACTGACCTACACTGAGGCTAAGCAGAAATTTGAACAGCTTCATCCCGTGTGCATGACGACTTCTTATGGCGCCACTGTCATTCTTCCTACAGTTCCATCAGCTGCAACACTTCCAGTCAGCTCTCAAGAGTCGAAGGACCACTCCTGCCCCCTTGATGGTGGGGGGCAATTCGCTCCCTGTCGCTCCTGCTCCATCTACTTCAGGAGCAACACCACCCTCCAACCATTAGGGACATCAGTTCCCACTTCCCAACCGGAGAAGCGTACGACTTCTTCAGCTCCTCTCGCCAGGAAGGGGTCCCTTGAGGACCTCCCTTCGCAAGTTCCGACCAGCAGAAAAGCGGACACCCGCAAGTGGCTGAAACAACCAGCAGTCGCTAATTGTAGGGCCTCACGGACGTCGTCTGTCCCTGGGACTGACCCACTGAAGCCCTCCCAGCCAGAACCACCGAAGGCACAACGCGAGAAGCCGAAAAAGAAAGAGGTTCTCAAGAATCCCGACATTGCGGTGGCACCCGTCCCACCGCTTCCTAAAAGCTCAGCGTCTGAGTATAAGGTCGACATTCTGGCGTCTGCTGAAGACCTGGATCTCGCGAGACCCTTGGATGCAATGGATGTCACTCACACAGGTACTGAACTGGTGGCAGCAAGTGACCCAGCGGTGTAACCTGCCTTCCCAGTCCCTTCACGCCTTTCTCAGCCATGCACAATGTCATCCTCCAGTGGAACTGCGGCAGTTTCTTCCACCATCTTGCTGAGCTCCGACAACTTCTCAGCCTTCACCCTATCTTCTGCATCACTCTTCAAGAAACTTGGTTTCAGCGATGCAAACCCCTGCTCTCCGTGGCTATTAGGGTAATTATAAGAACCGGCAGCTTATGAAAGGGTATCTGGTGGCGTCTGCATCTACGTCCTTCACTCTCTTCACAGCGAGTCTGTCCCTCTACAAACACATTTGGAGGCTGTCGCTGTACAGGTGTGGACGCCACAGGCTGTTACTGTCTGCAGTCTCTACCTTCCACCGGATGGTGATGTCCTGCAGCATGTCCTGGCTGCACTGATAGCCCAATTGCCGCCACCTTTCCCGTTACTGGGCTACTTCAACGCCCATTTTAAATGACGGTGCCTTCACACATTTCAGTGTGGCGTATGGCACATGCTCAGCCATCGACCTTTCTATCTGCAGCCCTAGCCTCTTACTGTCTGTCCAATGGAGTGTGCATGACGATCTGTGTGGTAGTGACCACTTTCCGATCTTTCTGTCACGGCCACAGCGTCACTCTTCTGGGCGCCCTTGCAGATGGGCTATGAATAAGGCTGACTGGGACTTGTTCTCCACCATGGCCGCTATTGCGCCCCTTTCTAATGAAGCCAGTGATGCAGTGGTTCACTCGGTTACCACCGGCATCGTTACTGCCGCAGAATCTGCCATTCCCAATTCTTCTCGTTCCCCTCGGCGGAAGACAGTGCCTTGGTGGTCGCCTGCGATCGCCGAGGCAATTAAAGATCGCCGGCGGGCGCTCCAGCGTCACAAGCGACATCCGTCAATGGAACACCTCATTGCCTTTAAACGGCTGTGTGCGCCGGCCCGCCGCCTTATTCGGCAACACAAGCAGGAGTGCTGGGAATGGTATGTCTCCACCATTGGCCTCTATATCTCTCCATCGCAGGTTTGGGCCAAAATTAGGCGCCTCTATGGCTATCGGACCCCTGTCAGCGTCCTGCACTCTCAATGAATGGAGCAGTTTGTACTGACTCTGATATCATTGCAGACTGCTTAACAGACCATTTTGCTCTCAGTTCCGCTTCTGTGAACTACCCACTGGCCTTCCGCTCCATTAAAGAGCTGTTGGAATGTTGGAGCCTTTTATTTCACACGTGCCATCCTGAATCCTACAATGTCCCATTCCCTGAGTGGGGATTCCACAGTGCCCTAGCTGCTTGCCCTGATACAACTCCCAGGCCTGATCGCATCCACTGCCAGATACTGAAACACCTCTCAGTGGACTGCCAGCGACACCTCCTCGACCTTTACAACTGTATCTGGGTCGAGGGTGAGTTTCCGTCGCAGTGGCAGAAAAGCATTGTTATCCCCGTTTTGAAACCTGGCAAGAACCCATTGGAGGTGGACAGCTACAGCCCCATTAGCCTCACCAACGTTCTTTGCAACTTGCTCAAACACATGGTGAGCCGGCAGTTGAGTTCGGTACTCGAGTCTCGGAGCCTTCTGGCTCTGTCTCAGGGTGGGTTCCGTAAATGCCGCTCTGCCGCCGACAATCTGGTGAGCCTGGAGTCAGCCATCCGTACGGCCTTTGCCCGCCGTCAGCACCTCGTCGCGTTCTTTTTTGACATGCGGAAGGTGTAAGATACGACATGGCGCCATCATTATCTCTCTACGCTTCACGGTTGGGGTCTTAGGGGTCCACTGCCGATTTTCCTAAGAAATTTTTTGTCGCATCGCACCTTCCACATGCAAGTCACGGGCTCCGATAGTTCCTCCCGAGTTCAGGAGAACAGAGTACCACCGGGATCTGTCCTAAGTGTCTGCCTGTTTTTAATTGCAATTAACGGGCTCGCTGTGGCGGTGGGAACGTCTGTCTCAGCTTCCTTGTATGCTGACGACTTCTGCCTGTACTATAGCTCCATTGGCATTGCAGCTGCTGAACGTCAGCTGCAGGGCGCTATCCGCAAGGTGCAGTCTTGGGCTGTAGCTCATGGATTCCAGTTTTTGGCTTCTAAGACCTGCGTTATGCATTTCTGCCAGCGACGAAGAGTTCACCTTGAGTTACGTCTTTATCTTGCCAGCGAACTTCTTGCTGTGGTGGAGACACATCGGTTTTTGGGTGTGGTTTTTGATGCCCGGTTGACTTGGCTCCCTCATATTCGGCAGCTTAAACTGATATGTTGGCGGCATCTTAATGCTGTGCGGTGCTTGAGCCACACCAGCTGGGGCGCCGACCGATCTACCCTCTTACGGCTCTACCAGGCATTAATCCAGTCCTGTCTGGATTATGGGAGCCTGGCTTATGGTTCAGCATCCCCATCTGCGTTGCGGGTGCTGGACCCAATCCTTCACAGCGGGACTGGACTTGCCACTGGAACTTTCTGGATTAGCCCTGTGGAGACAGGTGTTCCTCCATTGCGGCTACGGCGCCAACGGTTACTGGCTGCTTATGCTACACATGTTTGTAGCTTGCTCGGGCATCCTAATCATCATCTCCTGTTCCCTCAGTCGGTCGTCCATCTTCCAGAACGTCGGCCCCGTCTGGTTGTACGATCGCAGTCCGCATCAGAGACCTTCTCTCTGGGCTTGGGGTTTTCCCTCCTCCACCTCCTTTCCTGGACCCCCTGTGGTGCGTGCCCCGCCCTTGCCTACGGCTCGGATTGGCACAGGGCTCGAAGGACTCTGTCCCTCCGGAGGTTTTCCGCCGCCGCTTTCTTTCCATCCTTGCCACGTATCAGGGCTCTGGCGTTGTTTACAGTGGCGGTTTGATGGTTGCTAGTCGTGTCGGTTATGCTCTCACTCTAGGGGACCATTACATACAACACTCATTGCCGGCTGGCTGCAGCGTTTTCACTGCTGAGCGGGTCACCATCTTTCGTGCCCTAGAGTATATCCGCTCCTGCTCAGGTGAGTCCTTCGTTATCTGTAGCGAAGCGCATCCCTGAGAGGTTTACGAGCTATCGACCAGTGTTTCCCTCGCTCTCGTCTGGTGATGGCTGTCCAGGAGTCCCTCCATACTCTTGCCCACTGCGGCCGCTCTGTGGTCTTTTTGTGGGCTCCAGGCCATGTTGGGATACCAGGCAATGAACATGTTGACCGCTTGTCCAAACAGGCCACCAGTGAACCAACTCTGGACATTGGCCTTCCGGAGACTGATTTGCGAGCTGTCTTACGCCGCAAAGTTTTCGAACTTTGGGACACTGAACGGCGCGCCCTGCCTTCACCAAAAGAACTTCGGGCCATCAAGGAGGCTACCGGAGTGTGGCGCTCCTTCTTGCGGGTCTCTCGCAAGGAGTCTGTTGTCCTCTGTCTCCTTTTAGCTGTGCTCAGGCAGACGTTTGCGCTGCCTGACGCGCTCCCTGCCCTTTTAACAGATGACACTGCCATGGCAGGCTTAGTTTTGCGTTTTATTCGGGCAGGGGTTTATTATCACTTAATCTGAGTCCCTTTAATACCCCCCCCCCCCAAAACCAACCAACCAAACTGTTTCTTTAAAGAAATTGCTGCCATTTGACTAATAATACTTCATTTATTTTACACAATCATAATTTCAGTTTTTATAGCCATTCTCAAGTGCATGTTGAAACGTTAAAATACGTCTGACCTGTCTGTGACACTTCATCGTCGAATATTTTAACATTTCAACATGTACTTGAGAATGGCTCCAAAAGCCGAAATCATGAACAGTCAAATGGTGCGAATTTCTTTCAAAATGTTCTATATCACTGTAGTCCCCCACGAAGGAAATATCATTACTGAACAAACGTCTCTCCTGCGATCATGAAATGAGGAAAGACATAAAATGACAATACAATTCTCTAACAAGAAATAGAACTCAACTATAAATTGCGTATCAGAATCATTAAAATCGACTTACATCAATGATAATTAAAAATTATCTGTTAAGTGACACACACACCATATACAGGTTATTTACTTAGAATGCTAAAAAAAAAAAATTTATAATAATCAATCGTAAGAAAACATCTCCGTCTACCCACAAGAGATTTTCCGTAAAATATGTTCCACCAAGACCTATAACGGATAATAGTAACATCTTGTCCTCTTTATGAGCTCATATCACGCATTATTTAGGGATTCTGTCTCAGTTTTTCAGGCGATAAAATAATTAAAGGGATTTTCCAATATGCTAAATGGTAACCAAACCAAATGACTTTGACGTGTGAAAGTATTATGGTAGTAGTGTCTGAAAGACGTGCAGTGATTGGTGTTAAGGAGTGAACACAAACTGTTGTAGAAGCTTTCCTTCATTATGAACTAATGTATCTGCAAAAATGTATACACAAAGCAGTATCCTACACTGAACATAAACTAAAGGAGGTTGTACTGTTGTTAACACACTTGTCTTCTATTTCTAAAGAATGCTGTAATTCACTTCCGGCCCTCCTTATTTTTGTTTCGTGATGTTTCCTCATATTATTTCATGAAAATATGTAAATGGTTGCTACCATAAGGTCGCAGCTGACTAACTGCACAACCAGCCTAAAATTAACCTGGGAGGCCGGAGAGACCGAGCGGTTCTAGGCGCTTCAGTCTGAAACCGAGCGACCGCTACGGTCGCAGGTTCGAATCCTGCCTCGGGCATGGATGTGTGTGATGTCCTTAGTTTAGTTAGGTTTAAGTAGTTCTAAGTTCTAGGGGACTGAATACCTGAGATGTTAAGTCCCATAGTGCTCAGAGCCATTTTTTAAAAGTAACCTGTAAGTAAGTAAATTTACACATAAAGATTTTTTTTTTACAGCTGTTGAAATACTTTGATATTTACAACACGACTGTAGAAGTGAATTACGGAAGAAAAAGTTATTTCTACTACTACTATAGCTGCTACTGCTACTATCAGTGAAGAAATATTATCAGTATAATAGCATCTCACAAAATTTGTCGTCGATGCAGCTTAGCGATATTAACTTGATGACCGTTTACTGGGACAGTACAAATACCTTTCCAGAATTCTGAAACCTACATAGAATTCTTGTCTTGGGAGACACGCAAACGCACACCACAGCATTTCTGTAGCTGATTTAGCAAAACGCCTGACGAAATTAAGTGAGTCTTCTACCATCTACTTCATTTGCGAGGCCTTTCCCTGTTCCACCCTTGATTTATTGAGCGCCGTAAATAACCTCCCACCATTTAGGTCATTAAAAGTTAATTTCGGTGAGGGTAGCATCTGATAGCCTTAAATATTCCGAAAAGCACATCTACGGTTTCGGGCTGGTTTTATAATTAGCGGCTGAATTTCTGATAGCTCCACATCCTTTTTATATTTAGCATCCCGCTTGAAGGAAAACAACGAATACATAATTTTTTAGTACTTATCTTCTTCCTAATCTCCTTGAGCGAAGTAGAAATGTTTTCTCAGCAACAGTCTACTGTGCAAAGAGAGCTGAGAAAATATTTCTGATTCCTTTTAACGGCAGACGATGGAACCACAGTTTTAGTACCTGCACATGTTGACTACAACTGATGAAGTATCACTGTTTTCGATTTATGAGCATATCCGAGAGATTATTACCTGACATTGTGAAGATGGAGAAAACGGAGAACAAATGTATTTCTACACACATAAAGTCTTTAAAAGCTTGAAACTTTTACATCTAAATTAGCTAACTAGTTCTGGTTAAAAAAGATCAGGCATCTTCAAATATGAAAGGAATAAGCAGATGGAAAATTGCTGTAGACGCGATTTTTTTACAGTGATAGTTTTCCAGAAAAAGAGTTTTAACGCAATATTTAGCTAAAGAGAGAACATACTCAGTTTGGCGAGAAGTTAATGTTAACACCACGTAAAAATGATAAAATGAACCATCTGAATAGCAGGAAGCTGCGCAAACCTTCTAGGAGATGCTGCATTCAACGCTAGTTAATTTTGCATTCACCTCGTGACTTACTTTGCATTTGTATATTCATTTTTGCTTTGTATCTGTAAGTATCGTTATCTTTTCTGCTGATATGTCACATTGTCATAATATTGTCTTACATCTTACTACTTTTTACGATGTGCTAGTCTTCAACATCACGTGATAATTTTTATCTTGCCATATGCCATATGCTTTTTCTTAGGTATTTTATTTTATTATTATTATTGTTCCAATATTAGTTTTTCATGTTACTGTTGTTAATTCTTACTTTCATTGAACTTTTGGAACTCTGCATACTGGTGCGACACATGCAGGTCTGTTTGGCAACTTTTCTGTTCAGTTTAGGAGAATACACTAAGCAGCTACTTTGCTGTGTTGCTGGGACTAGTTCACTATCAGCAATGACTTGCTCGCACATCTGTATAATGTACATAAGTTAACAGACAAGTTACTTCATACAGTGATCCAGTGCACTGATTTTTACCTTACCATTGTGTTCATTTTCATCTAATATGTCATGGTTGCTTTTATAACTGCTTATTTATTTCGGACAGTTCATACTGTTTCTTGTATTTGTGTTATATTTTTCTGCTTGTTTATTTGTTCTTAGCTATGTCGTTCTTATTACTCTACTTTTATAGTTTTGCAAGGACTGTGTTGTTCTTCTGTCGATAGGGTCCAATTCTAATGCACATAAGCCGTTCATGAGATTCACTGTGAAACACAATGATTCATCTTATACATTTTTCAGTAGAAATTCGTCCTGCTATTCAGGCGCTCTGTTTCATCGTTTTCACATACTGTTAATATTAACTTCTTTCTGCATTGGGTATGTTCTATCTCTTAACTTAAATATTGTAACGTTTTTCTGGAACATCTTCAATACGGAAAATCTTTAGCAATTATCTCTCTGCTTATTCCTTCCAGATCTGAAGATGGTTAATTTTTCAACCGAAACCTTTTGTCTAACTATTGTTATCTAATTGAAATCCACACCATAAATAGTTTTTTACTATTTCTCTCTCTCTCTCTCTCTCTCTCTCTCTCTCTATATATATATATATATATATATATATATATATATATATATATATATATATCGTGACAGAAAACAGTAAACGACGTAAGGAGGAATTAAGCGGCAGGTTGGTCTTTGAAATTTTGTATGTGTAAATTACAAGTAACCCTTGGAAAAAATAAGATGTAAGATGAGCTACCGCTTTCAAAACTCACAGTTTCTGATAATCACAAAAACTCCATGATAGATCTTCCGTGTAACATTCAGTCTTTGCATCAACCATAAGACCGAAATACAATACTGAGAAACGACTGAAAGACGCTCGTAATTCCTGATCCCATTCAAATGATTGTATGTGGAATGACCTATAAGGGTGCAAGCACAAAAGAGTTTAATTTTGCCAGTATTTAAGCTGTGCATCACAGAAGTTGGAAAGGAAAAAACAGGTACGTAGAAGATAACTGCGAAGAAACCGTGGGTAACAGAAGAAATGCTTCATTTGATCGATAAAAGAAGACAGTAAAAATATGTTCAGGGAAATCCAGGAATGTAGAAGTACAAGTCTCTGAGGATTGAAATAAACAGCAAGTACAGGGAAGCTAAGACGAAATGGCCGCACTAAAAATGTGAATAAATTGGAATATAAATGATTGTCGGATGGACTGACACGTATAGGAAAGTGAAGATAACATTTGGTGAAATTAAAAGCAAGGGTGCTACCATTAAGAGTGAAATAGGAATTCCACTTTTAAATACGGAGGAGAGAGTCGATAGATGGAAAGAGTACACTGAAGTCCTGGGTGAGGAGAAGATTTATATTATGTGATAGATGGAGAATCAAGAGTCAATTTCGAAGAGGCAAGGGATCCAGGTTAGAATCAGAATTTAAGAGGACTTTGAAGAACGTAAGATCAGATAAGACAGGAGGGATAGATAACATTCCACCAGAATGTGAATCCAACTCGCTGATAAGAATAATATTCCAGAATAATGGAATAGAAAACTGAAGATGTGTTAAATGACGATCAGTTCGGCTTTAGGGAAGGTAAAGGCACCAGAGAGGTGTTTCTGACGTTGTGGTTGATAATGGAAGCAAGACTAAACAAAAATCAAGACACGTTCACAGTATCTGTCGACCTGGAAAAAGCGCTCGACAACGTAAAACGCTGCAAGGTATTCGAAATAGGGGTAAGCTATAGGGACGGGTAATATACAGTATGTACAAAGCCAAGAGGGAATAGTAAGAGTGAAAGACCAAGAACGAAGTGCTCCGATTAAAACAGGTGTTGTCTTTCGCACCTACCGTTCAATTTGTACATCGAAGATGCAATGATCGAAATATGAAAATAAGAGAAAGATCTATGAGTGGAATTAAAATTCGAGGTGAAAGGATATGAATTATACGATTCGTTGAAGATATTGCTATCCTGAGTGAAAGTGAAGAACAATTACATGATCTGCTGAGTGGGATGAACAATCAAATGAGTACAGGATATGGATTGACAGTAAATCGAAGTTAGACGAAAGTAATCAAAACCAGCAGAAATGAGAACAGCGATAAAGTTAACATTAGGATTGATAGTAATGAAGTAGTTGAAGTTAGTGAACTCTGCTGCCTAGGCAGCAAAATAGCCAATGATGGATGGAGCAATGAGGGCATCAAAAGCAGACTAACGCTGGCAAAAAAGGGTATTCCTGGCAAATAGAAGTTTACCAGTATCAAACATAGACCTTAATTTGACGAAGAAATTTCTGAGGATGTACTTTTGGAGCACAACATGATACGGTAGTTACACATGGATGTGGGGAAAATGGATCAGAAGAGAACCGAAGTATTTGGGATGTTGTGCTACAGACTAGTGTTGAAAATTATGTGGACTGATAAGGAAGGAATGAATAGGTTCTGCCCAGACACAGGGAGGAAAGGATTATGTGGAAAACACTGGAGAAGGAACAGGATGATAGAATATCTGTTAGATCAAGGAATGTCTTCCACTGTATTAGAGGGAAAGGAAGACCGACATTGTAACACATCCAGAAAATAATTGAGGTTGTATGTTGCAAGCGATACTCTGAGATGAAGAGGTTGGCAGCGGAGAAGAATTCGTCGCGGTCCGCATCAAACCTGTCAGAAGACTGATGGAAATGGAAATGTCGTGCGGCTAGGGCCTCCCGTCGGGTAGACCGTTCGCCTGGTGATGAGTCAAAAAGAAGCTTTGTGTAGTACACAGTAAAGAATGCGGTCTGTCGTTCTTAGCTTATAGCGGGCTGTAATGTATAATGCGAATTTCACTTGTGTATGCAATGAATGCTGTCCTTGCATAACCAAGTGTGAAGTTCCACAGATATCGGAAGGGAATATGAAATTTTAGGTAGCTGTTGTTGAGATGCATAGATTGACAGAAATCAGATAAGATGTTTTAGTCCATTAATTCTACACATACATACGTAGTTCACTGTTATTGTTGTTGGGGTATTCAGTCCAGAGACTGGTTTGATGCAGCTCTCCATGTTACTCTATCCTGTGCAAGCTTCTCCATCTCCCAGTACCTACATCCTTGTGAATCTGTTTAGTGTATTCATCTCTTGTTCTCCGTTTACGATTTTTCCTCTCCACGCTGCCCTCCAATACTAAATTGGTGATCCCTCGATGCCTCAGATTATGCCCTACCAACCGATCCCTTCTTCTTGTCAAGTTGTGCCACAAATTTCTCATCTCTCCAATTCTGTTCAATACCACCTCATTAGTTATACGATCTACCCAACTAATCGTCAGCATTCTTCTATAGCACCAATTTCGAAAGCTTCAATTCTCTTCTTGTCTCAACTATTTATCGTCAACGTTTCACTTCCATACATGGTTACACTCCATACAAATACTTTCAGAAACGACTTCCTGACACTTAAATCTATACTCGATGTTAACAAATTTCTCTACTTCCAAAACGCTTTCCTTGCCATTGCCAGTCTACTTTTTATATTCTCTCTACTCCGACCATCATCAGTTATTTCGCTCCTCAAATAGCAAAACTCATTTACTACTTTAAGCGTCTCATTTCCTAATCTAATTCCCGCAGAATGACCCGATTTAATTCGACTACAATGTAGTTAATTATGTTATTTAAAGTTACTTGAGATTTCGTTATTTCTCTGCAAGTCTTCCAGCTTACTCACTTCATTAAGAAATGGCAGTGCAACTACAGCCACTTAAAATACAATGTTCGAATTGCACACATAATCTAAATCATCTTTTAACTACAGGATTTTGTGGGTGAATAAATTGTTCAAATGACTCTACAGCCCCCCTGCAGTGCCAAATTCAGAAATACAGTCAGGATCAGACGAAGTTACCTTGGAGTGTACTGCATTTTTTTATAGAATCATATGAAAATGGAACTGTTATCTTGAATAGGAAATTTTCACTGCGAGTTAGCGTTATCTCAGTTCTCTGCGTTTTCGTACTTTTGACAATAAATAAAATGAAGAGAAATTTACTTTTAATCAGCCAGGCTTCCAATGAAATTAACCATTTAACGCAGCCTTAAGAGACGCGAATACTCAGGACTCAAACAAAAAGATCGACTCTAGCTTGCGTGGGACTAGTTCCGATCTATCTCCTTACCACAGTTGCATATAGACGCTCTCTGAGTGTTTTAGGAATTTGGTGTTGAACCTATGGCCTGCAAGGTAGGAAGATACTACGTCACATATGCAGAGTTCACAAGAGTGCAGCAGTTTGGTCAGTGATGTAATTAGACAATTATCTCACAGTCGGTTCCACTACACTCCCTGTACTGGAAACGTTATCGCTAACAGAAATTAGTGTATGGGGTCCAGTGTAACTATATGTTAGCAATAATGAAAATCTTAGATTTTTTGTTATAATAAGGTTATTTATTTTTACTCTATGACTTCATGACGTGAACAAGTGTTCACGTAATGACTCTCGCAATCGTTTCAGCTTGTCACGAGTCGCCTCGCTCAAACATTCGACGATTTGATGCCAAGTGAACGAGTGAATTCTTCTGGCTGTAATTTGGCTACATAAACGCTGGTGGCCATGTATTTTCTTTCTGGCCAATCAGAACATTAGTCCTTGTTGTAACTATACCCACTAGAGTTTCTGTAGCCTACCATAGGCGAAATTTATTTCATAGCGCAGAGTTTAACTTCTACTGCGTAATACTGAGATAAACAGCTTTTTCTTTCATGGGAGTTTTAACACAGGTTGCTACAGTGAGCCATCAGTGTTTTGAGTTGAGTACCTCTGGTCATTTATCTGTCACCCCCAGCCATGTTCCTGTTGGATGGTTTGCCGAAGGGTCATTGTTAAAAGCACCGACAAGCGATATTCCTTTATGTGGGTTTTGGCATAACACTGGGATGGGCGTTAATGTCGTAAAATTCTTCTTCCCTCAGAACTGCGTCTCGTAGCTTGGGTCTGGGAATTTTCTTGCACACAATTAGTAGAGTGAGTGTTAGTGGTTTATAGTCACGAAATGCTTTCTCGTTTATTCGCTTTGTCTGTCAATAACTCGTACATTTTCATCTATGTCATATGACATATTGATTTAACGAGAATTGTTTCAGGAATTCAATGTAAGGTATGCTATGTTTTGGTATCTTACATATCACCACCCTTCTGCAATAGTTTTGGTACTAGACAGTGATAGGGGCATTGTCTAAGTCAGTCAAAAACTATACTTTTTCTCAAGCACTGAATATTGGTGAGCCACTTTGTCTAGTCCTTATTCCATTTAATTCTATTGATTTGTACACTTTAATTTTTAATATGGTTAACTTTGTCAATAATTTAATTCTCTCCCTGAAGTTAAGACTATAATTTTTCTTATTAGTGTTGATATCAATTTCTTTTTCTTGTTTATTTAAATGTGTTGTGTGTATTTTACATTTTATACCAAAGATGGTGAGCCTCTCATATCGATCTTTTAATGCTATTTTCTAAACCATTTACAATTTAATTCAGCTCAAAAAGTTAAATGACTTCATACATAATACAAAAGTGCATTGTTTACATTCTGTTGATTGTTTTACAAAAATTATGATTCTAACACTAATATAAGCATGAAAATAATTCTTTAGCAGATCCTACTCATGTCAAAATTTTAAAACTTGATATTAATGATTTATGCAAAATTTAAAAATATTATTGTGGCATAAATGTTAATACACCCATATTATTCCAAAAACAATATTATTCTAACAGACAATGTGGTTATTAAGGAATGTTTTGTTGATAATTATGCTTGAATAAAATTTTGGAGTATCATACTCGTATACAGTAAATTAAAAATGTTATCTTTAAGACACAATACATATGAACAGGTTTTATTTTTAATATATTATTCTAGTTAATATTACAAGTACATAAATCATCTCCTTAGAAACAGGTTTCTCCTGCATTATTCATGAAACAAAGATTATGAAAAGACTGTTATACACTTCTCATTGACACACTTTCACATATTGTATCAAGAAATGTAAATTGCATCAATACATCAAAGTCCTATGTTAATTGTTGTGCTTTTTCTGTCTTTTTCACTGTCTGACACTGATTTTACCTAATTTTGACTATTTTCACATGGTGTCTACGAATGTTCTTAGGTGAGGTTGGTGATGAAAGTCCTTGAACGAAGCTAAAGGACTTGTGAGAGATGTTTGTCTGCAAAACTTTGGGTGTGGAGCGTTGCTCTTCATCGAATTTTGCAACAGGATGTTGCCATAGTTAGGGGTGGCCCTCATAATAATGTGGACCTTTTAGTGAGGAGTCTCGTTGAGTACTGCCTTTAAAGACATGTATTTTTATTCTCAAGATATTGCTGCAGGTATTTATATTTTTGTAGAACTTCTTAGACAACCAGTTAACACCAGGATCGGTATTTGTAAGGTATATCTTGCAGTAGTTTCACCAATCTTCCCTGTTCAGCATCAGTCTTGGGACTCTTCAGCTTCTGTTCTTCCAAGCATCTTCCTTTCTTCGGAATTGCACCCTGTCTCTTCTCTGGGCAGGCTATAGGAAATTATTGACTACTAGTTGCTTTGAAGTTTTACATTTGTTAGTGCTTCAGTCGTTGATTAAGACGTGTAGTTCAGCATTGATTGACTGATTTTCCTTCAGCTCTGTTGTTCAATATACTATCGCAGTTTGGTGGCGACAGTGCTATTCTACATACAATTTTTTTCTCCAATTGTGCCTCAGCCACGCCGGGGTTTCGGCGAGGCGTTTTGCCTTTACTCCGCACACTGGCTGCTGTTTCTATTTTTATATCTCGTTGTTCCCTGCAATCCTCCCAACTTGAGTATCGGTCGAAAGTGAATTTTCTCAAGGCCTGGACCCAACGTCGATCTTCTGCTGCTCATCAACCTTCCTTGTACTTTCATTTTCATGCCAAGGTTTCTACCATAATTAGGTACAAGGGTTGTATTGGTTACAAATCACCATCCTTCTCGTGCCCTTGCCAGCACCTTCGCATCGTAGAAAATCGCTGATCTCGTCCATTCACGTCCCATATACATTTTCAGTTGTCGTCTGCCTCATTGTCGTGGTCAATTGACTATTGTTTCTTGCAGGAGGCTTGAGCACAAAAATCTCTGTTTAAAATCTCCCTTATACCTAGTGCCTAATTTACGCCTCTTCACAAAATCTTTACATGGATTGGCACACTGTTTCTGTGTTAAAATTCTAGTTTTCTATCAGGTTCCAATTTGTTCCTGATATCTTGAGCTAATGAGACTCCTTACGTTCGTTATGTGTGGTGTCGGGGTGTGGCATGTTAGTATATTATTAAATCCTGATTTATCCGTTTCACCTATGGAAACTCTATATATCATGTTTGTTACTATATATATCGGTTTGTGACACTTCTCGTTCCTCCTCCTCTGTCTGTTCTTTTCTTCAGACGCTGGTCACATCCTGTCTGAAACATACTTGATATCTTCTTTGATATTATTTACTGATGCCTATAAGTGATTATTCATCATACCTTTAAATAAGGCTTACATGATGAAGTCTTAAACTTATACCTACCTCATTCTATGCTCGATTCGTTTTGTCTAAACCATTTTGATTGAGTCGTGCAACATCGTATCTTAGGTCTGGAAGGCTATTGCTCTTCCACCTATGTTTGACACTGTACAGCCCTGGATCAAAGAAATGTGTAATGTCCCAAATGTGACTACCTTTTTCCCGTTTATCACAGCTTGTCTTTGATTCAAAAATTCGTTCCTGTTTTCATCTCCACCATTAATTTCAGTATGATAACGAAATTGGCCTCGATCTTTGACCTTGGCGTGAAAGAGTTAACCTTATTTGTTTCTTAACATCAGCAATGTGATTTCTGATGGGACCCTTCACATTAATCTTCTTCGCTTTTGAGATGGCTAATTCTTCATTAGCAATGCATTGGTGATAAAAGTCCTCCGATGTCGCAGTTAGCTTTCTTCCGCTGGCTATGACTACCTTAATTGGGATTTTTGCTATCATGGCCCAAACAACTGTTCGAATCTCGACCGGTTTGCTCCGTTATTCCTCATCTCCCAGCATTGAAGCAATCTCTATTGAATCATGCGTGAGTCGTTTCAGGATTTTTACCTGTGAGTTCGAACCTTCTATAGGATATGGCTCAACCACTATCTCTCTCTCTTCTACAACTTCTTATCAACATTTAACTTCGTCATCCCTCAGCTAACCTACATCCGTCTTTCTTTCTTCGCGGAAACTCCCAGATAATCGCATCTAAATGTCCTTATTACATCTTTGTAACTTCCATGATTGTACACATTAGGACCCGTGCCCAATTGTAATTTACTTTCATCTTCTGTCAACTGCACATTATCTTCCTTGAGTTCGTTTTCCCTGGTCTTAACCTCAAGTACATCGGCATTTCTAATTATTTCGTCCTTATTCTCTTCTACCATTGTGCCTGCCTCTGGTAGCTCGTTTCCTTTGTCAGTATCCTCCCAATTAATTTCTCCCCAGCACGATGTTGTTGTTTTCCTGCTTTCGTTTGATCCCTGCAATCCTGTTTCCTCATTTCTACATCTACATCTACATGATTACTCTGCAATTCACATTTAAGTGCTTGGCAGAGGGTTCATCGAACCACAATCATATTATCTCTCTACCATTCCACTCCCGAACAGCGCGCGGGAAAAACGAACACCTAAACCTTTCTGTTCGAGCTCTGATTTCTCTTATTTTATTCTGATGATCATTCCTACCTATGTAGGTTGGGCTCAACAAAATATTTTCGCATTCGGAAGAGAAAGTTGGTGACTGAAATTTCGTAAATAGATCTCGCCGTGACGAAAAATGTCTTTGCTTTAATTCCAACTCGCGTATCATATCTGCTACACTCTCTCCCCTTTTACGTGATAATACAAAACGAGCTGCCCTTTTTTGCACCCTTTCGATGTCCTCCGTCAATCCCACCTGGCAAGGATCCAACACCGCCCAGCAATACTCTAACAGAGGACGAACGAGTGTAGTGTAAGCTGTCTCTTTAGTGGACTTGTTGCATCTTCTAAGTGTCCTGCCAATAAAACGCAACCTTGGGCTCGCCTTCCCCACAATATTATCTAAGAGGTCTTTCCAACTGAAGTTGTTCGTAATTTTAACACCCAGGTACTTAGTTGAATTGACAGCCTTGAGAATTGTACTATTTATCGAGTAATCGAAATCCAACGGATTTCTTTTGGAACTCATGTGGATCACCTCACACTTTTCGTTATTTACCGTCAACTGCCACCTGCCACACCATACAGCAATCTTTTCTAAATCGCTTTGCAACTGATACTGATCTTCCGATGACCTTACTAGACGGTAAATTACAGCATCATCTGCGAACAACCTAAGAGAACTGCTCAGATTGTCACCCAGGTCATTTATATACATCAGGAACAGCAGACGTCCCAAGACGCTTCCCTGGGGAACACCTGATATCACTTCAGTTTTACTCGATGATTTGCCGTCTATTACTACGAACTGCAACCTTCCTGACAGGAAATCACGAATCCAGTCGCACAACTGAGACGATACCCAATAGGCCCGCAGCTTGATTAGAAGTCGCTTGTGAGGAAAGGTGTCAAAAGCTTTCCGGAAATCTAGAAATACGGAATCAACTTGAGATCCCCTGTCGATAGCCGCCATTACTTCGTGCGAATAAAGAGCTAGCTGCACAGGAACGATGTTTTCTGAAACCATGCTGATTACGTATCAATAGATCGTTCCCTTCGAGGTGATTCATAATGTTTGAATACAGTATATGCTCCAAAACCCTACTGCAAACCGACGTCAATGATATAGGTCTGTAGTACGATGGATTACTCCTACTACCCTTTTTAAACACTGGTGCGACCTGCGCAATTTTCCAATCTGTAGGTACAGATCTATCGGTGAGCGAGCGGTTGTATATGATTGCTAAGTAGGGAGCTATTGTATGAGCGTAATCTGAAAGGAACCTAATCGGTATACAATCTGGACCTGAAGACTTGCCCGTTTTATTACCTATAGTGACAAAATATTTATTTCTCCTGACAGTAAGCTATTCTCTTGGAAACAGCTCTCTGTAGTTTGAATATTAAATAACTCTGCAATGCTAATTACTTTACCTCTTAACTCAGTTTCCGATATGTCTGCTATATTTTGTTCCGGTAGTCCGTTTTCTGCGAAATTCTCCCCACTAATTCCTGTCCATCCTGATGCTTGCGGTATCTCGACTTCTTTCAGTCCCTGCGGTTCTGTTCCTTCATCTTTCACCTCTCGTGATAAGGTGCGTATTTCTCTCATTACGTTGCTGCTTCTTGCTTGGGTTGGTGCGCCGTCCTCATTGACTTGGGCGCTCTCTCTCCATTTCGGACGTTTATCGGGTTTTGATGGCCTTATGTCCTCGTCTTCTTTTGGTCCTTCCTGGCTTTGTTCAATTTGTCGATACGGGTCCCGTCGCTGGAAATTTGTCGGCCTGTTTGTTCTTCAATACCCATGCGATTGCCGTTATTCCCCCTATACCAAGTATTAAAAAAAATTATTTATTCAACCAATGATAGTCATACATAATAACCCACCACCTCATACATTAGTGGGTCTTAATTACTACAGCAAGGTTAATACTTAGCAACATTATTAGAATTACAGGTTTTCTACCTTCTACCTTGCTACAGAATGTGAGAGTGTTTGTATACCAATTATTGCCATTCCTGGGTGGATAACCATTGCCATTTCTTGTTCCGCGTCCATACCCATTTCTCTCTTGGAATCGATTTCCATTTCTCGGCGCAAAGTTATCACACGATTCGTAATAGCTGATATTCCCTCGTGCGGTCTTCGGCCCATTTCGTCGTCTTTTATACACGTTTTCACGCGGGTTTCGCTTTTTCCTTGCCTCATATTCCGAGAATATGAATTCTACTTCTCTCAAAATTCCATTGAAGGTTTCCACGTCCTTGCCTCCGAACCCTACCAATGACTGTTGGTATTTTAGTGGCAGCTTCATGGTACACTATGTAATCAATCTCCGTCGCTGTATGGCACATCCAAACATTCGATTTTCTTTGCTATTGCTTCGGAAAACTACACAGGGCTCTTCTCTTCGGAATTCTAGAAATATGGATTTTGTACGAGTTCGTTCATACGTCGCCCTATTTTGCGCTTCATTCGACCAATAGCGTGAGAGAAACTTATCTCTGAAATCTTCATATAATCGACATGTAGTTGCTATGTTTTGCATCGTTTCTGCTACTGTTTCAAACATATGGACACATGTAAAGTCTAGTTTGTGTGCTAATGTCCAATGTTCTGGTACTCCTCCTCTGAACTAATAAATGACGTTGTGGATACAGTGTGTTTCCTTAACGGAAATGTTGAAACTTCCATACAGTAAGGAAATAATCGTTGTCGTCATGGACCGTACGAAATTCGAGAGTTCTCGCCACTTCCGTTCCCGATCATTTCACGTGTCAGTCTTTCAGGTTGTGGTAAATCCCTCGCCACTTCCGTTCCCGATCATTTCACGTGTCAGTCTTTCAGGTTGTGGTAAATCCATTAGATATTGCCCACTGTAACTTTCGCCTAGTCTTACATGATATCGTTGTAGTGGGACGCAATGACTTTCTTCCATCGGCTATACGCGAGTGTCGGTATGCTTTACGCTATACGCAAAATCCCCAAGACTGGCTAAGTTTCACGGAAGCTCGAAATTTAGTGCGGACATCAATGCGAGATGCTTTTAATAGTTTCCACAATGAAACATTGTCTCAAAATATGATAGAAAACCCAAACAGATTCTGGTCGTATGTAAAGTACACCAGTGGCAAAAAACAGTCAATACCGTCACTGCGCGATAGCAATGGAAATGTTACCGATGATGGTGTCACTAAAGCGGAGTTACTAAATACAGTTTTCCGTAATTCCTTCACGAAGAAAGGACGAAGTAAATCTCCCAGGATTCGAAACCAGAACAGCTGTTAGCATGAGTGACATAAAAGTAGATATCTTAGGTGTTGCGAAACAACTCAAATCACTTAAGAAAGGCATGTCTTCCGGTCAAGAAGTGAAACGTCCCCTTTCAACAATTATACATGACTGTGCTTAAACTGACACACAATATTTTGTTAGCGCAACGCAATCTGACTTTCAAAAAATCCTACAAAAGAATGGCCCTGACTAACATTAAACTATACCTTTCACAAATCACTTACCTCACAAAAATCTTCGCTGCTCAAGCTACTGCAATACAGCGAGCGCCACTACTGCCAGCTAAATAAAAGATTCAAACTATGGAAGGCACTAACTACTGATAGGGATAGTTAGCAAATGAAAGATATTAATAGAGAACGAACAATGTATTTACCTTGATATCATCATATATAAATATAGCAGTTCATGACAAATTACAAACCTCCGCCATCTCTCTCCCCACATCCACCACTGCTGGCGGCTCACCTCCAACTGCGCAACGCTACGCGCTGTTCACATCCAGCTGCCGCTGCCCAACACTACAATGGCAGACAACAATGCAAACTACCCACAGACTGCACACAGCACAGCCAGTGATTTTTCATACAGAGGTGGCGTTACCAATAAAAAAACCTAAACAGCCTACTTACATAGAGAAAACATAAACAGCCTACTTACATAGAGAAAACATAAACAGCCTACTTACATAGAGAAAACATAAACAGCCTACTTACATAGGGAAAACATAAACAGCCTACTTACATAGCCCCCATGCTCCCCACAAAAAATTTTACAAATAGGATTGGGCAGTGGCCAATACAGATTTGAAAAAAAATTTTCATAATTACAATAACAAAGATATCAAATGCACACACTTATTGATACAATGTTGGTCAAAAGCTAAAAATTTCTCACAGTCCATAAAGACAGTCCACATTGTTCATCACAGTAAAAATGCAGAGTTTTTCTCAAAGTCTGAGCAGTAAAAGAAAATGCACATAGACGTAGTGGATTTCCATGCAGTCTTGAAGAAGTAGTGTTGTCCTTCCAACGGAAAGACAGTGCTGACTCTAGACATGCTGACAGGTAATGGGCCACAACAGAGCAAACCCACAGCAGAGTCATTCCAAGTTCTGACGAATACTGGTAGGTAGGTCATCACAGAGCAGACCCACTGTAGTCCTTGTAGAGATTACGGTATTGGTGGGCCACCAGAGGTGCAGACCCACTGTAGACCTTGTAGAGATTGTTGACAGGCCCACTGTAGTCCTGGTAGAGATTGTGGTATTGGTTGGCCATCAAAGATGCAGACCCACTGTAGTCCTTGTAGAGATAGCCAGCAGCCATCTGTTGTGACTGTGCAGGTGCACAATCACCATTGAAGAGTCTTGCGGATAATATAGCAAGTCCATAAACCACCACTTGTGCACTCACAAAGTTTCTGGAATTGTCCTTCAAACCAGCAATGCTGTTATCCAGTCCCTTGCTGAATTATTAACACACGTGCAAACACTATCAGTACCTACTTCTCACATATTGTCCATATACTATGACCAACAGAAACGTGTGCAGTGAAATGTAACTTACAAGTTAATAATATCATGAACTGGTGTCAATTACAATTTTATAACATAAGAATACAATTACAAAGGTACAAAATACATCATTAAAGAACATAACAATACAGATAACATTTGTAGTAATATGGGCTTTACAAAAGAATCGAACTAACATATACGTCAGTGTTCCAGGAATTATGACTTGAGTACATACATAAAAGATCAGAATAACTTTCGAAACACCAACTTCACACATGAACATTAAGACAGAACAGAATAAATAATGTCTAACATCTTTACAAAGTAAATAACATATTATTAATGCCAATTATATTCGAGGATAACAGTATTCCTCATCATAGTGAATGTAGCTTAATATTAAAAGAAGAAAAAATTCTATGAAACTACACAGAGACAGGAAGAAAACAAATACACAAGGGTACACAAACACATAGTGGGATAACACCAATAGGAAAGGACAGGGTTCGTTTTCAGTGTAACATTTGGTACTGCAGTCCAACCCAAAACTTCATATATCTTTCTTCTTATTTCATCCTTTGTTTCCACCAAAAAAATTCTATCTAAGCATGCTTTCTGTATTTATATGTTCACACATTTCTTACCTCAACATTTATTTCCAAGAAAATCCTACCTAAACCTGTTTTCTCAATGCATTTCTTCCAATTCATCGCAACTCATTCTCTTAGAGGCTACCCCCTCTTAAGCTAACTTAAATCTACTGAGCTCAGATGCTAAACTAAGGGACGAGGCAATGCAGCATCACATAACAAATTATCACAGACAGCAATGACAAAAAAATGCCAATTTGCAAAGCAAGCAGCAGCAAATCTAAATTAACAGATAAAATGCAAAATTACAACTAATATGAGCCAATGTGCAGCAACATGAAAAATAAATGAGTAGTAAAATTGGCTTAGCAGAGTAACACAAAGTCAAATTCAGTAACACTACGCCTGGCAAACAGCAGTAACTTATACCTAAACATGACATAGCTCTAGCAGAAAAAATAGTACACTAAAGATAACAATGCAGATAAGGGAAATGTATAATCACATCTTAATGTCTAAGTAATTAAAGTGGTGCACCACAACAACTGATTGTAAAAAGAAATATTACCATGTACTTGAAAAGAAAATTATGTGTTACTGTTACTAGTTCCTTCTTATTGTTCTTTCCTTTCCAAGTGCTCCTTTTTTAAAGAATGTGGATCATAAAATTACCATTTAATAGATCTGTTGACAGAAAGTGTTCACATTAGCAAATGCATCTAAATTTATTTTATAAAACTAATGCTGTAACACAGCTGGAAAACAGGTATCAAATGAAATAAGCAATTACGCAAACCAAAGCATAAAAACATCATTCAATAGTCATGTGGCATTTCGTAAGTCAGTAGCTCTCAACTCTCATAGAAAGACACTTGTCATAATCAGGTGTGCAGATGTACGAATATTTCCCATCAATTCATAAGCATTTCAGTAATTAGCACAAAGTACGAGTAACCATATGTTTTCAGGTAATGAGCGGGTAATATTTGCGATGCTTTCTACAAAGGAACGCCAATGGCCAGGATAATGGCCTCCCTTTTTTTTCCTACCTGTGCCGCTGAAAGGCTAATGGCTTTTTTTTTTTTTTTTTTCGGGCGGCTGTCGCCCAGGTGGGTGCCCGCGACGCATTACGTGCAGGTGGTCACTTAACTTTCTTACGGAAATATTTACGACAGCGGTTTCCGCTACAGTGACAGTCTCACATAAAAATATTTCACAGGTCAAGAATTAGCATTGCAAATCTGTAGAAACAAAATCCTATGAATATAACAGTGTCCAAAAAAATTTTCAGTGGCATTGTGATACATTCACACATGATTCACACATGTACACACATTTCATAATTCTAAAGTATGATTCTTGGTTTCCAACATCCTTTTCCATAAGTCAGAGTCCCTAATCACTATTCATTACTCCTTACCTTATTACACATATACGTATCCATCGACACTCGTCAATATTTCGTCATTATAAATATGAAGCATAATCAAATAACTCATATAGCCTCAGCCTATTAATCGTAAACATACCTCAGCAGCATAATACACATCGTCATCGTAAAAATATCGTAACATCTCAGTCAATTCTCAAAATCGTCGTAGCTTCCTCCAATAATTAAAAAAATTCTCTGCTCATGTCAAAAGTGTCATCTGCCTCAAACGTACTTTAAAATCATGCTCCCTTACCAAATACATCATTCAAAGCTCTCATAGTATCACAATGATTCCGAAAAAATATGAACAGTTTACAAAGTACAGACAAAATACAATTTCATAAGTGTGAAGTTACCCAACTGTGTAATTGCGTAAACATCTGTCACTGATGTAGTAAAATAAATGCTTGTCTCTCACAGGTAAATAATCAGACAGCTGTGTAATTTGTGTGTTAGAGAAATATGGTACCGATGTGTAAAGTTGTATAAGCAAATACCATATTAGCTAGGGTTCCTTGTGGTTGCCACACACATGGTACACAAAGTAAGCGTGTACCCCCCTGAGGATTAATGTAATTATACCCTCAGGTGTTACAGATTACAGCAATGGAATGAAATGTATCACGGAAAACTTTCTTTGTAATTAAAAAAAAATCTTTAAAAATAAGTGTTTTAAGTATAAGATTAATCACTCAAATACGTGTACTGTAGCGCTAAATGTGCGTCTTGTTGCAACATAATCTGTGTGGAAGTGTCGTAGTTATCGTCCTCCGAAAGCTAAGTTCTGCAGAAGTCAATGTACTTACCTCATAATACACAAAAGTGAAATGCTTTGCGTATAAATGTCTTAGTTATTACGCTTATTGCCGTGATGAAGAAAGTACTGTACTGTAACGTATTGTTGTGCTACGGAAAAGGCAGTCTCATTGTAGCTATACTACAAAAGTTGCTACTAAAACCTGTTTTACTTTCCAGAATAAAACAGAAAACTGTGCAGATATAAAACAGAAACACTGCAAAAGCAACATTGTATATTGTCACTCATTAGTAGCGTCGTGATAAAACCGTGTAGTTGTCACATAAACTAACCACTGTGTCATCTGGTATCTCACAGAAAGTACTTTAAATCCAGAATGTATTTTCAAATAAACCAAAATGTTGCATTAAAATCTCATTAGCAGTACTGGTAAATGTTCTAAGTATGTGAGCCTTATAGTCGTTACGTAATCGTGCAACTAACAAGCAAGAATGTACAAATACAACACTGTGTCGTCTGTTCACTATAACAATGCATTCGTAATATCTGTTTAAAAATGTTCCCTAGGTTCTAGACTGGATATTTAACTTCAAACATAGTTGTATGTTAACAGTTTCTTAAGTCTGACAAGGCATACTAGTAATGTAAAGTGAAAAGTTATATGGCAAAGACAAAGTTAAAAAGCAGATTATCTTTCAATAAACGGTTTTACATGTGAAATGTGGTGTAAACCTTTACTCTTCCTAGTACGCAGAGTTTCAACTTCAACGCAATTATCATGTGGTATACGTCGGATTCTGTAAGGTCCATTGTAAACTAGAAAGAATTTGTGACTCAAGTGTTTCTTCTTATGTGACAATGAATGAGCTTTAATGAGAACTTTCTGACCAATTTACAATTTCTTTGCATTTGCTTTACCGTGTAGTATTCTCCTTTTGTCTGCTGCAGATTTTATATTTTTAAGAGCCAAATCAATTATGTCTTTGTGTCGAAGTTTACGTGTATTTGGGAAAGGTACAAGCTCTCTGATTCTGTTCGGTGGTTCTTCATTCTTTAGTACAAGAGTAGGTGGTAAAGCAGTGGAATCATGAGGCATTTCATTCAGCACATTTTGAAATAAGTGTAAATATCTGTCCCAATGCTGATGCTTTCTGTGACAATAAAGTCTGCAAAGCTTATTGATTTCTTTCATAATCCGTTCAGACGGGTTACAATGTGGTGAGTACAATGAAACAAAAACAGGTTTGATTTTATGGTTGCGAAGCATGCGTGACCAAACAGCAGATCTGAATTGCGGTCCGTTATCTGAAATGACTTTGCTAACGTGTCCAACTTCACGTAAGAAATTTTTAACAAAGGCGTTGGATACAGACCGTCCAGTGGCTTTACGTAACGGTGTGAAAGAAACAAATTTTGAAGTAAGTTCAACAGCGACTAGAACGTACGAAAATCCATTAGATGTTCTGACAAGCGGTCCCAAGAGATCAACAGCAGCAAATTCTTTTAATTTAGAAGGAATGATAGGAAACAGCGGAGCACTATGGGAGATAGTAGATGGTTTCGCCTTTTGACAAAGTTTACAAATAGAAAAGACTCTTCGAATTCTCTTTTCCATATTGTTAAAATAACAAGTCGTTCGAAGAATATGATAACATTTTCGTGGGCCAAAATGTGCGTAGCTGAAATGAATGTACCAAATGAGCTTATTAACAAAATCGTCTGGAATGCAAAGTACCCATAGCTTGTCATCAACAGTGCAGCGTTTGAAGAGTATGTTGTTTCTAACCAGGTAATAATGCCGAATCTGAGTGTGTGTCTTTTCATGCCATTTACTTTTGATGTCTTTCCAAATCGGATCTTTATCTTGTTCATGAGCAATGTCCTTTAAAGATGTGGTGATGAAGTTTTCAAAGGCGACTTTCTGAATGTAAAGAATACTGAAATTTTTCTCGAGGTTGCCTTGTGTGTTACTTTTCTCAAGCCCAGCCGGTGCGCGTGACAGCGCGTCCGCAACAATGTTCTCCTTGCCGGGAATGTAGACTATTGTAAAGTGGAATTCTTGCAGAAACAATGCCCAACGTTTTAACCTGTCATGATTTAATTTTGAAGACATAAGAAATTGTAATGCACGATGATCACTGTATACTTTTACGTGCTTACCAGAAAGAAAGAAACGGAATTTGTTAAATGCCCAAACGATAGCTAAAGCTTCTAATTCAGTAACGGAATAATTTTTTTCAGATTTTGTTAGCACTCGGCTAGCAAAAGCAATGGTTTTCTGAACAGTAATGTCATCTTCTATGGCTTCTTGAAATAAATGGGCACCAAGACCGACTTTGGAAGAATCCGTGCTAAGGCAGAAATCTTGTGACAGATCTGGATGAGCTAGTATTGGCGCGTTAAGTAACGCTTCTTTCAAAGAACTGAATTCCAACTGTGCTTGTTCGTCCCAGTTCCAAATAGTATTTTTTCCAGTGAGAGAACAAAGTTTTGGTGAAACTAGAATTTGCATATTCAGAAAACGACGGTAAAAATTTACGAGACCTAGAAAACTGCGGACTTGTCTTTTTGTGGATGGAACTGGAATGGCTCTGATTGCTTCTAACTTTTCAGGATCCGGCTGAATGCCTTCAGAAGAAATAATATGTCCCAAAAACCTCACCTTTGACCTACCGAATTCAGACTTTTCCAAGTTAACTGTAATTCCAGATTCTGCAAAAATATGTAACACGCTGTTGAGGATGCGATTGTTTTGTTCCCATGAGGCTTCTGCTATCAGAATATCGTCTACATATAAGGTGATGTGACGTTTTAAGAATTCAGGTAATATGGAATTTAGCCCGCGAATGAATGCTGCTGAAGAAATGTTCAAACCAAAGGGAAGTTTCCGAAACTGATAACAAACGCCGAAACAAAGGAAAGCTGTGTATTTTCTACATTCTGGATGAAGTTCGATCTGATAAAAGCTGGATCTGAGATCAATGGAAGACAACACTTTTACACCATTAAAATTTTGAAGAAGTTCTTCCAACGTTTGCGGCCTGTCTGTTTCAGGAATAATGATCATATTGATTTGTCTCGAATCTAAGACAAGCCTGATCGATCCATTTTTCTTCTCAACAACATGTAATGGATTGTTGTATGAGCCTACTGCAGGCTCAATAATGCCCTCGTCGAGCATAGATTGTATTTCTGTTCTAACATGGTCCCTATAATGTGCTGGAATTACATATGGTCTAACACAAAATTTAGTATGCTCACGAACACGAAATTGGTATTGAAATCCCTTGATTGTTCCTGTTTTGTGAGTAAAAACTGTGGAATGTGCTTGTAAAATCTCAAAAAGGTCCTGCCTATCAGTGTCATTACAATTCTCAATTGTTTGAATTTTATTCTGAATTAACTTATTAGTGTCAAATGCGCCGTCGATATCATCCCTGTCAGTACTTGCAGAATGATTGTTAACGTCAAGTTCCGTCGAAAATTCCGAACTGTTGTCTAACAGGAGGTAAAGCCGATTAATTTCTTCGTCATGGTTTGAGAGCCAATCTTCAAATTTCAAAGCTACTGACTTACCTTCTTTTTCTAAAGTTATTTCAGCATCGTGAAAGTTTAAGATTGTTTTGTATTCATTCAAAAAGTCTACCCCCAGTATAATTTCCGTCGACAATAATGGAACAATAAGAAAGTTCATAGAGAAGCTGTGGCTTTGACAAAAGAATTCTAGGTTGGTTTGTTGGCGTACATCTACACTTTTTCCAAAGATTGCACCTTGTAATTTAATCTTACGTAACGGAAGTGTGGGGCAATCGTTCGATTTGTTGCATTTGCTAAAGGCTGTTTCACTGATTACTGAAATGGGACTGCCAGAGTCAAGTACTGCCGTAAATTTTACGTCATTTACTGTAATGCAAATCACAGGATATGCAACGTTGTTATGTTTTACGTCGTGTTCTTGGAGTAAGATGTCCCTAATATCTTCCATTTTTACGTAATTACTAGCTACGGCAGCTGCGTCGTTAGTGTCATAAGAACGTTTTGTGGCTGCCAGCGGTGTGAGTCATTGCCTATTGTCTCTTTGTTGGCGCGCGTCGTTATTGGGATTTGGAGACCTAACTTCTACAAATTCACCGTGACGAGAGGGCCCTGCCCTGTTTAAGTCCCGCCAGTTCTGATGCAATTCAGGTCTGTCGTAACGATCACATCGTCTGTCGTCATGTCGGTAGTTCCTGTAGTTTCTTTCTTGTCGGTTAAGTGGTGGAGAATTTCTCCCTGAATCGTAACTGCGCGCTGGACCGTTGCGTCTAAAGTTATTCTGTCTCCCGTAATAATAATTATTTTGGTTCCCATAGTGTCTGTTTCTCTGATTGTCTCTGTGATAGTCACTACCGCGGAGAGGTGATCTTTCCCTGTAATTATTACTACTCTGCCAACGGTTGTCGTACGGGTGGTGTCTGTTTTGGTCACGATATGTGTTGTGAGAATAGCTTTGTCGTGTCCAGTTATTATTTCTTTCATCGCGGAATTGCGACGGATGTGATCTGTAAATGTTGTGCTCCTGCGTTCCGCGATTGTCAGTGTCAATTTCCAGTTCTTGTAACAGTCCCTGAAATGCTTCAATGTCGTCTTTGCAACGTCCTGCCAAAATAATATGTCGTAAATGTTCAGGCAGTTTGATTAAGCAAATGCGGATGAGTTCTGAGGGGCTGTATGGGTTTGAAAGATACTGATTCTTATGCAACATGTCTTCAAAATATTTCACAAGACTGGAAAATTCAGATTGTTCGAAGCGTTTCATCATTATGATGCTATGTTTTACTCGATCTTGTGTGGCTTGAGACCAATATGCTGAGAGGAAGGCATGGTAAAACTCTCCTTCACTGTGGCAATCGTGAATTACCGATCGCATTCTTACAGCTGGTTCATTCTCCAAGTAGCCACACATAAATTCTAATCTGTGCTCTAATGACCAGTTGGGAGGAAAACAATGAGAGAATTGATGGAGCCATGCTTGTGGATGAATGTCGTTGCCAGAATTCTTAAATGTTTTGAATTTACGTGTAGTAATGAACAGCTTATAGTCAAAGTCATCATGTCGCCGAGTCGCATATCGGTCATTGTTACGTCGTTTCGGCGGTTCCATTTCAAAATTCGGTGCACATTGCCAATTTCTTTCATAACTTCCGAAATGCCCTGTGTTATTATTTTGTGGCTGTTCCGTATTTCTGTGTCCCTCTTCCCGTATTGGGGCGCGAGTATCCTCTGAAATACGTAATTCTTGTATTACCTGTGTCAGCTGATCTTGTACTTCTCGGATTTCTCTTTTGTACTGTGTATTGATTTGATTTTGATTCTGTTTGAATTTTCTAATTTGTTCATACTCTTCTGTGTCAGTGAAGGCTACAGGTCTTGTGTGATTCAGATCATCATCTACCTTTGTAGATAAGTTAGTGACCTTATCCGAAAGTTCGGCTACTTTCTCCGATAGTGAACACATTTCATCAGCGTGTTTTTCTGAACCACGTTTCAGAGTGTCCATTTGTGTTGAGATCGTATCTACTGTGTCCTTTAAGTTTTCTTGAGTTTTTGCAAGTTGCGTAACCGAATCGGTAGATGCAACTGAGTCAATTTTAGCTTGCAAGGTGTTGTGATTTTCATGAACAATGGTTTGCAGTTCTTTTATGGCTGCTTCGTGATTCTGTAATACATTTTCATGCCGCGAAAAAATGGGTTGAAAATGCTCACAAATTTGTGTTTTTATGTCATTACAGACTTTTTGACATTTCGATTCAATGTTATGTAACTCACTAGTTAAATCTTCACGTGTTTGTTCAAGTGTGGTGTCTAACTTTTGAAGATTTTGTCCCATTGCGTCTAACTGTTGCTGTGTTTGTCTCTGGTGTTGTTCCATTGTGTCTAACTTTTGAAGATTTTGTTCCACTGTGTCTAACTTTTGCTGTGTTTGTCTCTGATTTTGTTCCATTGTGTCTAACTTTTCAAGCTTTTGTCCCATTTGTTGCATTAATTGTAATAACAATGCACTGGTGTCTGAAACATGTTCCTCAGTGCTTTTCGGCAGTGAATTTGCACCGGTAACATTCACATTTTGACAAGCGGAAAATGTGTCTTGACTCATTTGAGAAAACGGTGAGAACCCAAAACCTGAGTCTGTAGTATTTGCAATATTGTGTTCTGTCATTCCCGATTCCTGAGGCGAGTTGTTGCCGACCAATCGATCGATAACGATTCCCTGTTCACTACCTGTTTCACTGTCTACACCATTGTTTGCCGCCCGCTCCATTTCCCTACGCGCAATTACCAAATTACTACTTTGAACATTAGTTAATTCATTACCCAGTGGTGCTGGCAAGCTACGCTCGTCGTCACTATCATTTCTCAATTTACTTTGGAGCCTAGTGTTACGTTTTTCACACGCCATAATTGTCACAATATTTCACACGATAACACAGAAAAGCACAATTTGAAGTGCAAAAATAGGAGAACACATTAACATAGCACTGAAAATAATATCTAGTTAATTGCAAGCGTAGCTGCGAAATACTTGGTGCAAATCTATATGCATGCCACAACTGTTTTACTCTACAACAATGAAAGGCTACAACTACAAAGGGGATTCTCTCTACAATTACGCGCTAGCAATAAACAAAAGCTACACTAAATACACAAACTACAAGAAAAAATCAGAAGATTCCAGTGAGGTATCCTAGGCTAAGGGTCGACATATGAAACGTCCCCTTTCAACAATTATACATGACTGTGCTTAAACTGACACAGAATATTTTGTTAGCGCAACGCAATCTGACTTTCAAAATTCCCTACAAAAGAATGGCCCTGACTAACATTAAACTATACCTTTCACAAATCACTTACCTCACAAAAATCTTCGCTGCTCAAGCTACTGCAATACAGCGAGCGCCACTACTGCCAGCTAAATAAAAGATTCAAACTATGGAAGGCACTAACTACTGATAGGGATAGTTAGCAAATGAAAGATATTAATAGAGAACGAACAATGTATTTACCTTGATATCATCATATATAAATATAGCAGTTCATGACAAATTACAAACCTCCGCCATCTCTCTCCCCACATCCACCACTGCTGGCGGCTCACCTCCAACTGCGCAACGCTACGCGCTGTTCACATCCAGCTGCCGCTGCCCAACACCACAATGGCAGACAACAATGCAAACTACCCACAGACTGCACACAGCACAGCCAGTGATTTTTCATACAGAGGTGGCGTTACCAATACAAAAACCTAAACAGCCTACTTACATAGAGAAAACATAAACAGCCTACTTACATAGAGAAAACATAAACAGCCTACTTACATAGAGAAAACATAAACAGCCTACTTACATAGAGAAAACATAAACAGCCTACTTACAGAAGGTATACCAATCATGTTCCTTTCAGAGTACGCAGACACAATAGCTCCTTTCTTAGCAATCATGTACAACCGCTCACTTGACGAAAGGTCTGTTCCTAAGGACTGGAGGGGAGCACAGGTCACACCAATATTCAAGAAAGTAAATAGGAGTAACCCATTGAATTACAGACCCATATCAAAATGGTTCAAATGGTTCTCAACACTATGAGACATCTCTGAGGTCATCAGTCCCCTAGAACTCAGAACTACTTAAACATAACTAATCTAAGGACATCACACACATCCATGCTCGAGGCAGGATTCGAACCTGCGACCGCAGCGGTCACGCGGTTCTAGGATGAAGCGCCTAGAAACGCTCGGCCACAGCGGCCGGCACAGACTCGTGTAACTGACCTCAATTTGCAGTAGGATTTTGGAAGATATACTGCACTCGAACATTATGAATCACCTTGAGGAAAATGACTTATTGATGCATAACCAACACGGATTCAGAAAATACCTTTCTTGTGCAAAATACCTTTATTCCCATGAAGTAAAGAGTGCTGTCGACAAGGGGTTTCAGATCGATTCCATATTCCTAGATTTCCAGAAGGCTTTTGATACCGTTCCTCACAAGCGACTATTAATCAAATTGCGTGCATATGGAGTATCGGCCCAGATGTTTGACTGGATTCGTGATTTCCTCTCAGAGAGGTCACAGCTCGTAGTGATAGACAGCAAATCATCAAGTAGAACAGAAGTGATATCTGACGTTCCGCAAGGCAGTGTCGTAGGCCCTCTGCTGTTCTTGATTTACATAAATGATCTAGGTGATAATCTGAGCAGCCCCCTTAAATTGTTTGCAGATGGTACTATAATTTACCGGCTAGTAAAATCATCAGACGTTCAATTCCAATTACAAAATGATCTAGAGTGAATTTCTGTATGGTGCGAAAACTGGCAATTGGCACTAAACAAAGAAAAGTGCGAGATCATCCACATGGGTACTAAAAGAAATCCGATAAATTTTGGGCATACGAAAATATGGTTCAAATGGCTCTGAGCACTATGGGACTTAACATCTGTCGTCATCAGTCCCCTAGAACTTAGAACTACTTAAACCTAACTAACCTACGGAGATCACACACATCCATGCCCAAGGCAGGATTCGAACCTGCGACCGTAGCAGTCGCGCGGTTCCGGACTGAGCGCCTAGAACCGAGAGACCACCGCGGCCGGCGGTATACGATAAATCGCACAAATATAAGGGCTGTCAGTTCGACAAAATACCTTGAATTAGTAACAATTACGAGCAACTTAAATTGGAAAGACCACATAGATAATATTGTGGGGAAGGAGAAACAAAGACTGCGCTTTGTTGGCAGAACACTTAGAAGATGCGACAAACACACTAAAGAGACAGCCTACATTACACTTGTCCGTCCACTGTTGGAATATTGCTGCGCGGTGTGGGATCCTTACTATGTAGGATTGACCGAGGACATCGAAAAAGTGCAAAGAAGGGCATGTAGTTTCATGTTATCGTGCAATAGGGGTGAGAGTGTCATTGATATGATACGCGAGTTGGGGTGGCAGTCACTGAAACAAAGGCGGTTTTCTTTGCGGCGAGATCCATTTACGAAATTTCAATCCGCAACTTTCTCTTCCGAATACGAAAGTATATTGTTGACACCCACCTACACAGGGAGAAATGGTCATAATAATAAAATAAGAGAAATCAGAGCTCGAACGGAAAGATTTAGGTGTTCCTTTTTCCCATGCACCATTCGAGAGTGGAATGGTAGAGACGTAGTATGAAAATGGTTCGATGAACCCTCTGAATTTCAGAGTAACCATGTAGACGTAGATGTGTAGATGTAGATAAACTTCACACCCTTGCATTTCTCTGTCACGTAGTAGTTCGGTGTCTTGCCTGGGCCATCTTACCGCTTCATCACGTGTTCCGAAATGTTCCGAAAAGTATGCCTGAGGTACCCGATGACTTCGTGGTGCCGTCCGCTCTTCGTAAGTATCGAAACGTGCCTGTGACATCGCAGGTGATCGGCTATTGCTTAGCTTCTTCTCCACCTGTGATTGGAATTGCATTTGCATGAAATCTTTCTTCATTCCTTGTGAAACTTCTTGCCTTTCTGGTGGCATTATTAACTCGGAAGTTGTTACGGATTCAGAGCTTGTACGATCCTGATCGCTTCGCTCTTGTATAGTTCGCAACAGTTCTTCTCTGAGGTTTTCGAACCGCTTTCCTGGTGCATTTTTGCAACACACTATCTTCAACTATTTGTCGTGCGGTGCCCGATGCTTGGCGTTTAATTGCATTAACCGGTTTGGTTGTCTTTGCTATTTCATCGTGAGTATCGTCACTAATGTTTTTATTTCGGTCTGTGTGTCGTCATGCAATGTTTGCACATCCACGTAGACCTTGTCGGTATCTGTTCTGAATTGTGTGTGACCTAGTATTAAGTTTTCTATCACATCTCTGGATTCGTTTACCTCTTCCTCCGTGTGACTCAACTATTCTTTGATCTCAAGCAGTAGTTTTGCGGTTCCCGCACTCTGCTCACATATCCATTGATTTATCTCTCTACTTTGTATCCTTATCGTGCATGTTAATTGCTGGAGAATTTCTGACAAATTAACAGGTCCGACTCCTCTTCTTCTAACGTGCTTAGACCTGGGTTTGCATTCTCGTGTCCATCCGCAACTGGCTCAAGTGAACCGTGTGGTGACACATTTCGACTTGTACTGCCTGTACTCGGTTGTGACGGAGGTCTTACTACATGTACTATGGGTCAATTCAGGACGTTCCCCATCTTCTTGCACCACTGCAGTATGTTGGTCGCCGCTCACAGTTCCTTTTTCCTTGGTATTTACGTCACGCTGCACCCCCTGTTCTATTTCCCACGGCGTTGTGTCGTCTGTTGGTTTGTCCTGAGGTTCCCGAACGGTATCTAGCTGAGTGTCAATCTCAATTCGGTCAAGGTATCGACCACATGTAGCTGACCTCACTGATTCCCGTCCTTGCAATTTTAACTGACGCACCCTGCTTATGATCTTACCTAATAAAATTATTATCTTCACCATTTCCCTACTGCTCCTAGCTCCCTTGACACAATAACAAGACGGTACGACCGTCACTTACCAACTGGGACAGAACCAACTAAAGAACGCTGTGTCAGTCACCTGTGCGCTGCGAGAAAAATTTAACAATGGCGACTGATGACCGTAGATGTTAAGTCCCATAGTGCTCAGAGCCATTTCTAACAATGGCGTTAAAACTATACTATGGGGACACTGCGCAGGTCTCTCAGTCTCTTTGTCTCCCTATTGACTTATCAATGGCCTACTAACTGCGTATGGTCAACCATCTTACCACAGTATTTTACCATCCTGGCAGGATCACCATTATCTAACATGTGTGAGACTGGTTCTGATCTATCTTCCTACCACAGTTGCGCAGAGATGCTCTGTGAGTGTTTTAGGAATTTTGTATTGAACCTATGGCCTACAAGATAGGAAGGTACCATCTCACACATGCAGAGTTCACAAGAGTGCAACAGCATGGAGAGTGTTGTAATTAGTC
The DNA here is from genome assembly GCF_023864345.2 of Schistocerca serialis cubense. Classification (NCBI taxonomy): domain Eukaryota; kingdom Metazoa; phylum Arthropoda; class Insecta; order Orthoptera; family Acrididae; genus Schistocerca; species Schistocerca serialis. The sequence continues at coordinate 637,394,830 of NC_064645.1, forward strand.
AATCATCTCAATGTCAGTTCCATTACACTCCCTGTACAGGAAACGTTATCGCTAACAGAAATTAGTGTATGGGTTCCAGTGTAACTATATGTCAGCAATAATGAAAATCTTAGATTTTCGTTATTATAAGGTTATTTATTTTTACTCTATGACTTCATGACGTACCAACGTCAGCAAAAACACGTACAGGACGGTAAAATATTGATACTGGATGTTCACAACTGTGAAGTCCTAACCATTCTAAGGCTCTTTGATAGCCTGTTTGATGACCATGCCTGAGGGTCGATAAAATACAAACAAATTAAATACAATTGGGGCCAGAGATATCAATTACGCTAAAATGCACAATGAAAATACCCAAAAATGAATGGGGGTCGGTAAAGAGCAATGATAAAGAAGTACACGATTAAAACAATTCCGTAACTTAGGAGCACTCTACAATGGCTGATCAGTTCTTTTCGTTAAATCGGATATCTCTCATTTCCGCTTCAGTTAAGCCCGAAAATCGTGAATGGGCTTAACTACAGGTCATGGTTGAAGGTACGAAAGAAATGGGAGAGATGGAGACGACCACAGTTCTGATTGTCAATTGAACGCCACTTGCTGGCATAGCGCGTGCGCGGTTGTTTACCTTCCGGCGGCGGCGGCAGTGGCCGCTGTCAGTGCGAGCTGTGAACCGGAGAATCTATTCAAAATCTCTCTCGACTGTTAAACACCACTCTGATACATTTCCTACATCTTTGGTGAAGCCGAGAGTCCTAGTTGTTCCCTTGCCAAGTTAATTGACATGGTACACACTATTTGGCTGGAGTAGCGCATACACCATTGCCCTCAAATCACTCGCAAGCATTAACTGCCAGTGCTTGGTGCGATTCTCCACATTAGGAGTCTTTGCAGTTTAACTACGTATGCGTTACGACAAGCCTGTGAACAAGTGTTCACATAACCACTCTCGCAGTCGCCTTGCTGAAAAACACGACGATTTGCTGCAAGAGAAAGAGCGATTCTTCTTGCTGGAATTTGCTTGTATCAAAGATGGTGGTCACGCATTTTGTTTCTGGCCAATCAGTGTTTTCGTACTTGTTATTACTCCACCCACTAGAGTTTTTGTAGCTCATCACAGGTGTCGTTTCCTTCTTCTACTACATAATACTGAAATACACAGATTTTTCTTTAATGCGAGTTTCAACACATGTGGCTACAGTGAGTCACCAATGTTTTGAGTTGGGTTTCTCCAGACATTTGTCATCTCCAGTCATGTTCCTGTGGATTCCGAAGGGTCATCATTGAAAGCTGGGCCAATGCGGCTTTTTCAAACCGAATGGCATTCTGATGTACTGGTAGTGGCCTCAAGGAGTAGAGGAAGCAGTTTTCGGACAATCCTCTGGAGCCACCTCTAACTGATGATGATAACCACTTGTCAAATCCATCGCAGAAAAGTTCTGGCACTGTTCTAAGCGATCCAAAGTCTCTGATATGGTTGGATTGGGGTATGCGTCTGTTACTGTCTTATTATTGAGGTATCGGTAGTCACAAGAGAACCGGTATTTCTTAGGTCTATGCATAGACATTTTAGGCAGAACGACAACACCCGCTCCCCAGCAACTATTACTATGCTCTATAATACCGTCCGCTAGCTGTTGATCAATGAAATCTTCCACAACCGGCTGCCAATAACTTGGTATTCTGTATCGTTTATGGTAAACAGGTGCTTCGTTCCCTGTTGGAGTCCTATGTTGAACTAATGGAGTTGCTGGTAACGGCCCTCACGGAAGAAACAAATCCTTCAATTCCCACAGCGATTATTCCATATGCTCTTTTTCTCCTCCTTTCAATTGCTTAACTTTGTCAAGAAATGCAGTTTTATCGGCAGTTACTCGTTGATCGCTATGCCTACCTCTCGAACACCAGTCTTTGTCATCTGGTACATCCAATTCGCAACGAAAACTCCTTTTTTTTCAAATTCGCGTCTACAGCGCTAAAATTATCCACGTTCACGGGAACTACTCGCCCGTCGTTCCCATCCTGTCCGCGTGGAACACTACGTTTCACAAAACAACCTAATGGATCGAAAAATTTATAATCCTCCAATGGTTCAATAACACATACCATACCCACAGATAGATTCGATTCTACACTTACCCAAAGCCACTTTCGGGTGCCACTAGACACACACTCATTCGAACTAAGCTTTAATGCCAATGTACGTGGTTCAATTGGTTTGTTCACTACGTTGAACGCCCTCGAAACTGCATCCACAACAGTTTCCGCTAGCTGAAATAACATTCCACTAAGTTCCACATTTCGTTGTCCAAGGTGAATTTTGGCATGATGCTCATGCAAGAAATCTATTTCTAGTATCATGTCGTAGCGCTCGCTTACTCATGGTACTACCTCCATGCATGCATCAAATCAGACTTTCCCTATACGAAAGTCACTGACCCCACAGGTGTGACCTCCTTATCCCCCACTCCACGCCACCTATAATGTGGTGGGTCCAAATCCCTTCGTTCCATTAAACCCGTAATAGCCACTGACACTTGCGCCCCTGGGTCCAACAAAATCTTAAATGTTTTAGTTCCTATGGATCCTACCACTGAACATTCCACTTCTGCGTACGTATTTGTAGCACTGAAATTAAACGGGAGCTCCCTTAGGTGGGTCTTGGGCCCCCTCTGCCGTTTATCGATTGTCCACCTCTCCTATCTCCACTTCTCCATCCTCCACACTGCTGATTTCCACCCCTTCCTCTATTCCTTGGTGACTGGGTACATTGCCTCTGCGCATGTCCCGTACGACCACACTTATAACATTTCATACCCGCTGTAGACAAGCTTGTCTGTCACGTATTTCCGTTGCAATGTCTATATCCTCACGTTGAATTGCCAGCTGAATGGCCGAATGCAAATCTTTTGCAGTCCCTTCACGCACTTTCAGTGACATATGTGCCGGTAACCCCCTCAAAAATACATCAAGTGCCCTTTGTTCGGCCTTCTGCAACAGAACACCACTTGCGTCTTCGCTCTTAAAAAATTGGTTGAAATGGCTCTGAGCACTATGGGACTTAACATCTGAGGTCATCAGTCCCCTAGAGCTTAGAACTACTTAAACCTTACTAACCTAAGGACATCACACACATCCATGCCCGAGGCAAGATTCGAACCTGCGACCGCAGCGGTCGCGCGGTTCCATACTGAAGCGCCTAGAACCGCTCGGCCACACCAGCCGGCTTCATCGCTGTGACCCAACTCATAAGTATGCTCGTTAATTTCTCTTATTCTGTCTGCAAATTTCTCTACCGTCTCCCCCTTTCTCTTCGTCATTGTACTCAACCTCTCCCTGAGGTACCGAAGGCTATTCTGTTTCTTGTACCTCTGTAAAAGCCCTTCTTTCGACTGCTTAAACTGTCCTGCCTTCTTAAGGCCTCAGAACACCTTACATATGTCTTCGCTTCACCTGTTAATCTAATCTTGGCTTCATGTAACAACCATTCTTCACAGCTAAAGTTTCCAAGTCCTCCACAAACGAACGCACATCCCCAGATGCCTTACCAGAAAACAGAATAATCAAACTCGGCGCGGCTTGATCAATTTCCTGCTGTGGCACCCTAGACCAAAAACGGCTCATCCGATGCGGTTTCCGGCCCGCTTCTAGCTGTTAATTCTCTTCTCATCTGCGTATTGTCCACTATCCGTACCACTTCTGGTTCCAACACACCTTGCGTCCCTGACTCTGCCATTGTGTTGCTTTCGTTCCCAGTTAGTCCTGAAACAAAACATTTAAGTACAAGAATAACCTGACTTCCTACAGCTCTGTATCATCATACTCAGTATCATCATACACCAATAAAAAAGTAATCAAATGTCACGAAAAGCATCATCTTACTGCCCGAAACACACTTATTCTGACAAACAATATGCCTACGCATAACATCTAAAATTGTCTGTCAGGAGCCATATGCAAAACACAAACAAAAAAGAAAGAACACATCCAACACTCAAAAAGAAAAATTTGTCAACAATAACCACATTTTGTGACTGTAATGTAGGTGGTGGGCTCGAACGTACTGTACAGACAACGCACGCTATTCTGACACCAAATATAGATGGTATGTTGGACTAGGATGGGCTGTCAGGATGCGACGTATTAATACTCGTCCGAGTTTTCCAAGTGATTTTTTATTTCCAGGTAGAGTGCCCCTGTTCCTCTTGGTCTCTGTCACCGGGTCCCGCAATGCTCTTGCCTCGGGATGACTCCAGCATGTGTTGGAAGCCAACAAGACTGCCTGCAGTGGCGAGCCGTGGCATGGCCCGCCCTGGCTGGCTTCGGACCCTGCATCAGCCTCAGAGTGTCGAACCAGCAACCTGCCGTGGACTGCAATGCTGGTGCCCCATCTGCTGCTGCGTGTAGCCGGTGGTGTGACAGGCCCCATCGTCCAGGAGACCTGTCACACCTGAATGCGTTGTTAGTCAACCAGCACGGCTGTGGCTGTGCACCTCTGTTTTGTTAACACGCTGCTCGAAGTCATATACTTGTAACACCTGGGTTGGGCCAGTGGGCCACTTCTGCCTGCAACTTGCGCCATGCACGCAGCTGCAATTACTCTTTTTCTTTGTGTCTGTGGCCCTGTGGCCTACATTCTACTTCACAACTGGTGGCAGCGTAACTTACTGTCAAGAGACCTGCACCTGCTCAGAAATATTGCACCAAAGCTAACCTTTTCCCATCTTACGGTGGTGCTGCTGTACCTTGACCACTGCATGACTCAACACCTCCCCTGTACATGTCAACACTGACATAGGACTGTTGATGACTGGAAACATGTTGCCTGGTCAGAAGAGTTTCATTTCAAATTGTATCAAGTGGATGGGCGTGTACGGGTACGGAGACAACCTCATGAATCCATGGTGCCTGCATATCTACTGGGGACTGTTCAAGCTGGTGGAGGCTCTGTAAAGGTGTGGGGCATGCGCAGTTGCAGTGATATTGGACGCCTGACAGCATCCTGCCTGATCACCTGCATTTAATAACGTCCATTGTGCATACCAACGGACATGGGCAATTCCAGCAGGACAATGCGATATCCCACACGTCCAGAATTTCTATAGAGAGGCTCTACGAACATTCTTCTGAGATTGAACACTTCCGCTGACCACCAAACTCTGCGGACTTGAATATTATTGAGCATATCTGGGATGCTTTGCAACGTGCTGTTCAGAAGAGATTTCCAACCCCTCATACTCTTCTTGATTTATGGGCAGCCCTTCAGAATTCATGGTGTCGGTTCCCTTCAGTTCTACTTCAGACGTTAGCGGAGTCCATGCCATGTGTTGTGTCACGTCTGTGTGCTAGTATATATATATATATATATATATATATATATATATATATATATATATATATATATATATACACTCCTGGAAATGGAAAAAAGAACACATTGACACCGGTGTGTCAGACCCACCATACTTGCTCCGGACACTGCGAGAGGGCTGTACAAGCAATGATCACACGCACGGCACGGCGGACACACCAGGAACCGCGGTGTTGGCCGTCGAATGGCGCCAGCTGCGCAGCATTTGTGCACCGCCGCCGTCAGTGTCATCCAGTTTGCCGTGGCATACGGAGCTCCATCGCAGTCTTTAACACTGGTAGCATGCCGCGACAGCGTGGACGTGAACCGTATGTGCAGTTGACGGACTTTGAGCGAGGGCGTATAGTGGGCATGCGGGAGGCCGGGTGGACGTACCGCCGAATTGCTCAACACGTGGGGCGTGAGGTCTCCACAGTACATCGATGTTGTCGCCAGTGGTCGGCGGAAGGTGCACGTGCCCGTCGACCTGGGACCGGACCGCAGCGACGCACGGATGCACACCAAGACCGTAGAATCCTACGCAGTGCCGTAGGGGACCGCACCGCCACTTCCCAGCAAATTAGGGACACTGTTGCTCCTGGGGTATCGGCGAGGACCATTCGCAACCGTCTCCATGAAGCTGGGCTACGGTCCCGCACACCGTTAGGCCGTCTTCCGCTCACGCCCCAACATCGTGCAGCCCACCTCCAGTGGTGTCGCGACAGGCGTGAATGGAGGGACGAATGGAGACGTGTCGTCTTCAGCGATGAGAGTCGCTTCTGCCTTGGTGCCAATGATGGTCGTATGCGTGTTGGCGCCGTGCAGGTGAGCGCCACAATCAGGACTGCATACGACCGAGGCACACAGGGCCGACACCCGGCATCATGGTGTGGGGAGCGATCTCCTACACTGGCCGTACACCACTGGTGATGGTAGAGGGGACACTGAATAGTGCACGGTACATCCAAACCGTCATCGAACCCATCGTTCTACCATTCCTAGACCGGCAAGGGAACTTGCTGTTCCAACAGGACAATGCACGTCCGCATGTATCCCGCGCCACCCAACGTGCTCTAGAAGGTGTAAGTCAACTACCCTGGCCAGCAAGATCTCCGGATCTGTCCCCCATTGAGCATGTTTGGGACTGGATGAAGCGTCGTCTCACGCGGTCTGCACGTCCAGCACGAACGCTGGTCCAACTGAGGCGCCAGGTGGAAATGGCATGGCAAGCCGTTCCACAGGACTACATCCAGCATCTCTACGATCGTCTCCATGGGAGAATAGCAGCCTGCATTGCTGCGAAAGGTGGATATACACTGTCCTAGTGCCGACATTGTGCATGCTCTGTTGCCTGTGTCTATGTGCCTGTGGGTCTGTCAGTGTGATCATGTGATGTATCTGACCCCAGGAATGTGTCAATAAAGTTTCCCCTTCCTGGGACAATGAATTCACGGTGTTCTTATTTCAATTTCCAGGAGTGTATATATATATATATATATATATATATATATATATATATATATATATATATATATATATATTGTGTGTGTTTGTTTGTTTGTTTTTTATGTGTGTACTGTATTTCAGCAAGAGATAACTCCAAAAGGTAACAAGATTTTCCTTTTGTGTGTGCCTACTAACAACACAACTTCTGCCTTATGGTGAGTGTCCTCTTTAATCTTATTGTGTATGCCATCACAAAAATTTGCAAGACTTATTTACCACAAAACCATAAGTCGGGGAAAGATTATTTGGATCACAACATTTACTAAACCTTTGTAGCACTGAATGTTCCTTTACTGCCACCGACCTACATCCAAAATAGAATCTTCCTGTTTGAAATATTCTACTTCTCAGGTTGGGAGACGTTTCTTTTCTTTTTGACCTCTTCCTTTTCTCTTTTATTTTAAATTCGATCAAGAATTGTTCTCTATTTATTTCCCCCGCAAAATTTTTACCATACATTGCTTCAGTCACATCTTAATTCCTCGTGTACGATAGAACACTACACATCATGAAGAGAGCGCATCTGTTTTTTGGGTATTGAAATTGAATTTCCCTGTAAGTGTCGTATTATTCAAGATTTTCGTGGAGTTCTCTGCCTAGTTTACTAATTTATCTCTTAATAATTGCACTTGTTGGGCTGAAATTTTGCATGACCAGACCTCATTACGACTACATCAAGTAAGTTCATTTCTTTGAAGTACCGCTTAATGGCAGCAAATCCCTCCATCTTCTCGTTCCTTCTGCACCTGATGTTGGTGGGTGCCGACTCAGCATGCCGCAGCGGTGCTTGTGTGATGCTAGTTCTTGGTCAGGAGGTCCGGTCAGCGGTGTTTGTACTGCAGCTAGCTCTACTCTGAGGTGAGTTGGGACAGTGTGATATGCTTCACTACAAAGGATCAACATCTCTTGGAGGCAAGAGCCGTGTCGCAGTAGAGTGGCCGGGAAACCTGTGCGCATCAACGGGGGTCAATGCTGGCCGGTCATGATACCGGCTAAGGCTTCTGGTGAAATTGGGTTGTGCCTGGAGACGCTGGTCAGCGGAAAAGGAGATATGGTGAGAACTAATGAGGCTTCCACTGGAAGCTGGGTGCTTGCAATTGGCGGTGGCACTGGTTCTGATATGGGGAAGTGCTCATCTGATTAATTTTGAATTGGTGTGCCAGGCCTAGGGCATGACAGTTGGAGCTGCCAGAATGAAGAGCCGGAAGAAGAATGAGCATTCCCATGAAGTCAGCTAGGAACTGGTGTATGATGGAGGTACGCTATTTGAATAACCAATGGTCGACAATGAGTGTGGCTGACTGGTTTGGAAACCAAAGATCAGAAGGGGGAGGGGGATGCTATTTGTTTCCCCAGCGACAAAAGAGTATGGCAACCCCAGCAAGGTGTGCACGCGAGTCGCTTTTATTAGTACAGAAGAGGTGGGGAACCAGAAGTGCGCTGTAGTGGCGTACAGTGATTCTCCATCAATTTTGAAATTCAGAGCCCTGTGCGCCGAGTACGGTGTGCAGTGAAGAGACAGTGCGTTACAGTCGTATTGCATTGCCGACCCAGGAGCACAGTGTAGTTTTTAAATTTTATTGGGCTTCCAACCGCATCCAGTGGTTTAAAACCCACGAGCTTTCGGCTGAATTCTCCTCGGCCATTGCCAAGTGGTGACTGTCGAATGATTGCTGCTGCCGTCTTTATACAGCCACCCTGCCTTCAGTGACGTTACTGATGCTGGCTCCAGCGCTATACATGGTAATGTTTTCATTATGCACTTGCCACGCCCGCTTCAGTTCTCCAATGACCGGGTTCCAAGCTGTTCTGAACTACAGGCCGCTGTCTTAATCGCTTCTTTTGTAACACTGTCCAAAAAACTAGCAGTCTGCGAAATAACAGATGTCTCGGCAAATGCAATACGGTGTCCATTTTCTAAAGCACGTTCCGCAACCGCTGATTTCTCAGGATACTGAAGGCTCAGAGGTGTTCAGTAGTATGTACAGTCTGTCTGATTCAGAACTGTCCGCACCCACAGGCTATTTTATGCGCTCCTGGTGTTCTGAGTCGAACATCGTCGTTCACAGGCTTCATTAGCAGTCGAATTTTAGCTAGTGTATTAAAACCGTATCGATTTTATAAAAAAGCAATCGACTTAAAAATTTCTTACAACAACCTCAATAAAGACGGCGGCCGGCAGCTGAGCACAACTTGGAACCCGGCCATCGTAAAGTTGAAGCGGGCGTGTGCAAGTGAGCAATGAAAACATTACCACAGGTGGCGCCGGAGCGACCGCAAATGACGTCGCTGAAGACAGCAGGGCTACACAATGACGGTGCTGGACCCATTCGACAGTCACCACTTGACAATGGCCAAGGAGAGTTCGGTCGAAAGCTCGTGGATTTTAAACCACTGGACGCGGCGGGAAGCCTGAGAAAATTTTATCAGTATATCTCGTCGCAAAACTATGCATTCGAGCACAGTGTAGTGTGTTTGTATGTTCTTTCCTTACACACTGCTGGCATCTGTTACAGTTCCTCGAAGCTAGAGTTCTGTGAATGATTTGCTTCATCACATAGAATTATAGTCAATACTGCATACACATTAAAGTGCAGACGATTTGTAATGACTGTTGTTCGTAGTGTAAATAGATTATATGATTTCTGTCTGTAATATTTGCAGTGAGTAGTCGATGGACGAACAGCTAAAGGTAGACGTTATTCATACGGCGTTGACTCCTGACTGTAAAGTATAAGGGGCGAAACAATGCTTTTTAATACTGAGTGGTGCCAACTTGGAATGTCTACTGGTCCTGAGTGCAGATATTTTGATCTATAAATTTGTTCTTGTGTGTGCCCCCTTGTGCGTCACTGGAGCAATAACCACCATTAGGTTGTTCTATGAATTTGCTGGCCGAGCGGTTATAGGCGCTCCAGTCCGGAACCGCGCTACTGCTACGGTCGCAGGTTCGAATCCTGCATTAGGCATGGATGTGTGTATTGGTTAGATTTAAGTAGTTCTAAGTCTAGGGGACTGATGACCTCAAATGTTAAGTCCCACAGTGCTTGGAGTCATTTGATTTATTTCTCATATTTTGGTGCCTAATTTACTCAATGTCGAAGAGCAAAGGCTGAAGTGACGTCGGAAAGAAACAAAATTTCGATGTAGACCTCCACACGCGGGATATCACAGGTCATCCGGATTGTCTGAAATCAAAATTGATTTGACGTTAGCGAAGTATATAAGATTCTTTAGGAGTTAAGTTATTGGGACCATAGGAAACAAAATGGCGGCCATTTTAAGAAACTTTGGTTTTTTCATCTATTTTTCGACTTTGTCGGCTAAGTAAAGGTATTTATAGTTGATGGATCGGAATAAAAGTGGTACAACTCCTAAACAATTTAAATAGCTTCGTCAGAAACAAAGAATCATACCAATTGGTTCAGTAGATTTGAAGTTACCATATCGCGCGATAAAAAAAATGTCATTTCGAGAAAAACGCATTCGAAGTTTGGCTACATATAAATGCAATATTATGCAACTTATGTTCAATCTGCTATTCCGGGTCCATAAAATAGTCCTTCCTCTTCCTCTTCGAGGGCGTTCTGCTCGATCTGGGCCATCCTGCGCTGCTCCAGAGCCGCTCGTACGGCCGGTGACAAGCGGTTTTCAGCCGCTTGAATCCAGTGGTCGTCCTAAGCTTGGCGAACTGCGTCGAATAGAGTCCCAGGGTGACGTCCATCGTTGTCATTGTCTTCAGAGTTGCTGAATACCCTTCTTTGAAAGTGCTCACTGCCAGGAAAGTCGCTATCTCCACAGTCTTCGCAGCAGAATGAAAATGCTTGAGGGCTAACTCCCAAACACACGCGTTCAAACTTTCATTTGAATCTGGTGTACATCCTCCCAAGAGCCGGTAAAATAACTAGTCCTCCGAAAGAAAAAAACTGGTGCGCGAAAAGGGCCTATTTCAGGCAGGTGCTTTTTTTTTTGTTCAACCGCGAATAACAAACATTTCCGTTCCGTATTCGAAAAAACCGTTTCAGGGGTGGATTCTAAACACTTTTATGGATCCAAAAATGCAATTTACACAAAATCGATTTTTTGAACAAAAAGATAGTAAACCTCCCCTTAGTGTTTATTATTCTGTTATTGTAATTTGTTGTGGGAGGTATTTATGTTTTTTAATAAAACTCACTCCATCCAGATTCTAGGTTACATCTGTGGTACTGCATTAAAGAATCAACTTCACCATGCTACAGCGTCACCGCTTTCTTTAATATTCCCCGTCCATTTTCCTGTTAATTCTATAGTGAATACTGGGATTTAAATTTAAATTTCAGAGAATGGAAAGATTCGTTTCCGTTAGAGCATCCTTCATTTAGTCAACAGTTCGGTGCACCATTCTAGAATAGTTAGCGAACGTAAACTGCATCGCTGTGAAATGTGTCAATATATGTGAGCTGTCTCTCCTAGTGTCCCTTCTCACTTACTAATACATAAGAATTGAGTTGATATTGACATAAGGTCATTACGCACACATTTGCACTGGAAAACTTCTCTCGTTATCCATAACAAGACCACTATTCGATAGTTAAGATTCATTACATTGCGAAATGGTCACTCACTTTCAATTTGGGCCCCAGAGCAGGTGATAGCTAGTTCGAATACAATAGGTGATTTAATTTTCTTTGCTGAAGTTAGACAGTGATATCAGAGGGTAATCGAGTTCCGTTCCTGATTGCTACCAAGTTCATAAAACCTGCTGCAGTGTCTTACTGAGCACTTAGCTAATGCGATGGAGGGGCTAGGTAGAGTTTTTAAGATCTCGCAGGTAATCATGTTAGTGAAGAGCAAACTGAACACTGAAACTGGACTATTATTCCGTCCATCCTTTGCCTTTAATAATCAACAAAGCAAACAGATCTATCTACTTTAAGAAGTAGTTAACCTGTCCTGCCTACAAAACAAAAATGTTACAATGAAATACTTTCCTTAAGCAAAATTAAAATAAGTACAAAGCACTGAAGGAAAGCTAAACATATTTCTCAGACTGATGCAGGCAATGGAGGAAACTGATACACATATTTTTTGCCTAGCAACGATATGAAAGTCTAATGATATGGATACATTGTTTCCAGTCAAATCATTACATCTATAAGAACTACTCGTTTATCAGCTGAGCAATGAGATAGATCTGTGTGATGTGGAAGAGTATCAGGTACTGTATTTCTAGTTTATTGATTGGTGATGATAATCTGACAACAGGCTTTCACTTGTATCTATACCATATTATTTCAAAAACTTGAGATAATGTGTGGCCGAATAATGTAACTTTGCTTCATAGGAAACATATGGGCATCAGGAATCTGTATTTGTGATACTAGACATTAATTTTGCATTTTTTTTTTGTAAATATGAAAACATTCGTCAAGTAACTCGAAATAACATATGTCAACTAAAAAAAGAGATAACATTACAGTAGCAAAGTAATTTTCATTACCTCTGTACATTATGCAGCAATGAAAGATATAACAGGAGGCTCGGTTCTCATTTAACACCGAAAAATATATTCAACCAGTATACTGACATTAATCGCAATAACGAAGGAAAAATGTGCAACCAAGGAGTAAGAATGTTGTTGGAGTTCATAGTACACAAAGACGTGTTTATGAGAATAACAGACAAAATTTTATTTTTATGAACTGATAATAAAACATCGAATGGGACTGTGATTCTGTTGTGAACAGGTTTTTCAGTGTCCAAATAAGATGGTGTTAGAGTACAATCTTTTAAAGGACCCAAAAGTAACTTACATAGTAAGATACAGTTGGTGTAAAGGTGTTCCATATAGTGATGTGTTTAGAGGTGTTTTGCCTTGGAAAACTGCAGGCATCTTTCTGTAAATATCACCTAACTTTCCCAATGAACTATACTTTGCTGACTTCCAACTAAGCATCAGAGAACAGCAGTGGATGGTACGAGTTTATCTCACCACATGGTTGATGTATGATATGTATTATTATGTCTGTTTTTGCCTTAATGCAAGGAGATGAAGCTGATGCTGTTTATTTTAACAGTCCTCGATTCACTTTCATAAAATAAGGAGATGAAACTGATGCTTTTTCTCTTCACAGTCCTCGATTCACTTTCATAAAATGCTTATCCCCAGACATATGACTTCAGTACCATGTATCTCTTTCCAATTTAGTAGTTGATAGAAGTACTCATTTGCTGAATAATGTCTCCTTACCTGTGCCAAAACACTGGTCTTTCTCTATTTCCCATTTAGGACATTCTTTCATGTCCTACACTTCGTCTTTCAAAACTTGAATGGTTAACAGGCCGGTATTTTCCTTCAAGTTTCTCTTACTTTCTTGTCTTTCCTGGTTCTATTTGTCATGAATGCTTCCTGTTTTCTAACATCAATTATTTATTACATATACAAAGTCTGAGAAGAAATAACTAATGTGCAGCATATTATTCGTAAGACAACAGTTAATAATTGAAAACAGAAAACATAGTGTCAGGCTTCCGCCATAAGTATTAGGGATATCAGCACACAGTGCAAAATAACAATTTTCTTACAAAGTATACAATCAACTACAGAATATTGAAGATATTCAAATTTGGTCGATTACTTCCAGATATATGTTTCAGATTTTGACCCAAAAAATATTAAGACATTTACAACAAATACCCTCTACCATACTCGGAGGATTGCATCTTTGATACAGTGCATTGTTGAATTGTTATATTACAACAGTTGTATTAGCTTTATGTTGCTAAATTCTAGAACAAAGATAAACGGCCTGAGTAACTTATTGCACCTAACTAATCACACAAAATTAAATTTTACAGTCACCTGTAACCTCCAAAAAAATAATTGTACAATGTATTTAATCGTTTCCTATTTGAAACGTATTTGCCGTAATGAAAATTTCCATTACTGCTTATGTTATTTAGAAGCTCAACGACCTGTTTCCAGTTCCTATAGGAATAATAGTACAATTTCGTTGTCCACAAATGTTACTTTCCTACAACAAGGTTTAATATATTTAAATACTACTTTTGCGAAAATTTATTCTTTCTGAAAGTTTACTCTTTCTGGCAGAGTACTCAGTTCCGTCATAATGCTAGCACACAGATTTTTTCGTAACTATGCACTTGCCTCTGTTTTAAAACATTTGTAATACATGACGCCATCAAACATAAAATTAGTTAAAAAATCAATGAATCAAAAAATTGCTGTTAATTTATAAGTGTTTATCAACATAAACTCAGTGTTAGAACATAGGTTCAAGTCCAAAATCGGCTAAACAAGAGAAGAATTACATGTAACCTCGATAAATTAGAACCTCTGGGGATTCGTTATTGGGTCTGATTTTCTTCCCTGCTATCTCACTATTTCTTACTTCTCTACAAATCACTGAACGGTCGTAATACACAATATAAAGTGATCTAGCTAATTTATGACATTGGAGATAGTTTCATTCATAAATAGTTCTAGCAATATCAGATATTAAAATTATGATAAGTACGTAAAGTGTAGCCTGTCTGGATGTAAAAATTCCATAAAATAAAACGTGAATGCCAGAAAAACATGGAAGAAGACAGTGCCACAAAAATTTGCAGCATTTCCAAGTGTCAGAACATATATGAATAGCATCACAACCTACTATGTAAGTACTCGTAAACGGTATCTTCCAGTATTTTGGTTTTTCCACTAGCACTAAGACGTTACCCATTCCTGCTGAGAAAAGAGTTCTAAAGTTTAAGTGAATCAAACATATGACAGACCACTGAACTTCCAAGAAATAACATGGTTTTAAAAATTACGTTCAATCGGTGCCAACATTGCCTAAAAGTTCTTTGATGCAGAAAGAAGTAAGAAGACGTACTAAAACGCCTAAGGTAGCACCAACACCTAAAATATCTGGCAGAAGAATCTCATTTCTAATTCCTGCACTTGTGGGCTATAAATAAATTTCTCACTAGCAGAAAGGCAGTTGCCACAGCCTGAACACCAAACAATGTTCTTAACACAAAGGAGCAGCTGCAGGTGGTTAAAATACACAATAGGATGATGGAGGCCATCGCTATCACTAAAGTACTATATTTAAAACCGCACAGGAAAGGGCTTGGGTTGTTCATAAACAAAAGCAACTTATAGCAATACCATTGGACAGTCCGTTTACAAATACAGATCAGTTTATATTCGTCAGAAAAACTCAAAATCCTAAAATTTTGTGGATTGTTTATGTTTATGTGGTATACTTTAACAAAGATGAACAAACACGATGTGGAAATCAGAACAGTGTGGGATTGTTAATCTCGATGTTGCAGGAGGTTACTGGATTCACTGGGTTGCATGCAAAAAAAAAAAAAAAAAAAAAAAAAGGCTCTTTGTCAACAGTATCAAAACTTCGATTCGTATCTCTATATACATTTCTGCGTAATTTTTCTCCTGACAGTTGCATAAAAACAAATAGCATGCACATCACTGCAACAGTTGATGTTTTTATGTGCTCTCATAACCCTTACTTTAAAAGGTCATTGGTCTGTATTAACAGCTATATTCACCCAGTAAATCATAGCAAGTGGGAATAGAGTACTGCATTGATAAGTCTGCAAACAGTTAACAGAATACATAATACGACTGGGATAAACAATAAACAACAACTAGGAGCTCATGAAGTTGTGCAAACACTCTCTGGCTCTTAGAAACTGACGATTTGAACGAATGCATAAAACGAACTGACGAATTGTAGAAATCGTTGAGTTACACGCAACCGTTAGTATGCTTAAAACAGAGAATAACAGTGAAGGAGAAAGTAGACTTTAGCCATAAAGGTTCAATAAGATCACTAACAAGTGTTTCAAGGAGCCAAGTGTTAGAGAATAAAGTGATGAAATTTGCAGGTCGAATCAACAGATGGATACTCTGCATATTAGCACGATCCATGCTGAATGTAATATCGCAACGAACTCGTACCTTACTCACAGATTAAGCTATACAATCTACTGATTCTTCTTTCCTGCAGTGTACGCAGGCTATCATTGTTGAACTTTCTAACAATCACTTATACCTCCCAGCGTTTCTGACATTACACCACCTCAAGTTGAATATCAAAGATCAGAATGACGATCTAGTCGATTTCTGAAATAAGGAAATCCAATTGCAATACACACAGCCCTAAGAACACCATTTCGTGGTTGAGCAAAACATGATAACACGTGTGAATTACGTGTACCTTACGTCTGTAGGATTAAAAATTCACACAGAAACCACTTGATATAACTACTCCATTTTCATATGATGATGGGATCGTTCATCAGGAATATTTATCCCACAAACCTTTTGTATCGGTGATGTTCTATAATAAAAACGGTGTAAGAAATCGCATTCAATATACACACTTCTGAGCAACAGTTTCCAATATTTGGATGGTAGTCTTGTGAAGATGAAGGATGGAAGCTATCCAGCAACGACATCGCAGCTTATACGTGGTGCATTTGCCTTTCTATTTCAAAAATAAGATCTGCGTGTAATGACATGAATCTCAACAAGTCAAGAAACAATGAATCACATGAACCCTCGAAGCACACATCTTCGAATCAACTTCGGACGTGAATGCACTACAGAATGAACTATGGCGCATACACAGATTGGTAAGTGACCAATGTATTGTATGTTTCTCATTCAAAATGTTAATGGGACCGCGTGAGGATAATAGGCACATCATAATGAACGACAAACAGAAACTGACTCTGGTTCAAGGTACTACAGAAGGAACACAAGAAAAATCGGCCGCTGTGGGCGGGCGGTTCTAGGCGCTTCAGTCCGGAACCGCGTTGCTGCTACGGTCGCAGGTTCGAATCCTGCCTCAGGCATGGATATGTGTAATGTCACTAGGTTAGTTAGGGTTAAGTAGTTCTAAGTCTAGAGGACTAATGACGTCATATGTTAAGTCTCACACTGCTTGGAGCCATTTCATTTGCGCACAAGAAAAGGAAAATAAAATTGTGTTCGATAAATAGGTGTGGAAATTGCCACATACATCTTTCTTCAGACAAAGAATATCTTAAACTTATCTGTGCGTTGAAAGCAGGTGGTCTGGTGCAGTTAATTCTCCGTTCATAGGAGCTTTATGGGTATGTAATCGTTCCAGAGAGATTCCAACAAACATAATTGAGTAAGACAGCTGTTCGACAAGGAAACTTCGATTTAATATTCTGGCCCTGCAGACAGATAAGAAGAGGAATCTCAAAAAGTATCCAAGAATATTTGACATCTGAAAACTAATCACTGCTAAAGTGTAATTAAATTCTGAGATTTTTTTTCCATACCATAAATTACAGCTTGACTGTGGCGATAAGAATATCTGTCTATTTTATCATATCTACACAAGGTTTTGCTCTCCTTACTATGAAAATGATAAATGCTCAGTCCAAAGAAGTTTAACGAATTGACATACTTAGTGGTGACAGACAGTTCAAAGCCAAATTAGGCCATCACAACTGGACCTGTAGATACATGTATAGATTTTGAATTATGACAACGCTTCCTTCCAGGCTCTGCAGCTTATGTATTGTTACTACATGATCATTTCGTAAACTGTTCACCTCTCGTATCAATCATACAACTTATAACTTAGCTACAGAGGTATAGCACCGCACACAAGATACTTCACAATGACAAACTGCAGGCGCACTGTGGTTTTCTGACGAATGTGGACAGTTTGTGTTTAAGGACGTTGGTTGCATTCATTGCATTGCCGGCTGCGGTGGCCGAGCGGTTCTCGGCGCTTCAGTCTGGAACCGCGAGACTGCTACAGTCGCAGGTTCGAATTCTGCCTTGGGCATGGATGTGTGTAATGTCCTTAGGTTAGTTAGGTTTAAGTAGTTCTAAGTTCTAGAGGACTGATGACCTCAGATGTTAAATCTCATAGTGCTCAGAACCATTTGAACCATTGCATTCTTCAACGCTGGTCAATTTTTAGCAAGGTACTGCGCTATCATCGTTTCCTCCATACCACTCGGGTACCAAGTCTCAGCCAACCGCTGCGTAGTAGACTTGATTTCATCGTGGAAAATGCTGTGGTGCTGAGGGAATGTCACATGAAAGTATGGTGCCATTATTGTGGGCCTATGATCATACAGACCACCTACATTATTTCAAATGCTGTGAAAGAGCGCATCAATTTGAAATCTCAAAGAGCACACATCCTCATCAATTTAAGACCCAAGCAAAAGTTAAATGATAATAGCAGTACTCATTTACTCATACAATGTAGGCTTTCACGGCCGGCGTTGTCCTCAGTTGAAACTTCCGGGCTGAGAGACCGTGGTCGATGTACAAAATTTCCACCTAATGTTTCGTCTCCATCTGCGGGAGACGAAACGTTAGGTGGAAATTTTATACATCGACCACGGCCTCTCAGCCCGGAAGTTTCAACTGAAGAGTACTCATTTACGTTCGTCAGATAATGTACAAATACTTTTGAGTTGGATTACCAATAAATGATACTATCTTTCGAAATAATTATTTGTTCCGACCCTCCTATGCATTTTTCATCATGCATTGACAAGCTATTTATCTATGATGCGAGACAAAATTTTAGACACCACATCGATGCTGCCAGTTGCCAAGCATCCATGTGAGCCGCTTTGTGTACAGAAAGACCCAAACATTTAATGTGGCTGTCGTTATGGTCTTAACTCCTAAAACTGGTTCGATGCAGCTCTCGATATTACTCTATCCTGTGCAAGCCTCTTTATCTCCGAGTAACCGCTGCGACTTGTATCCTTCCGGATATGACTACTGCATTCATCTATTAATCTCCCACTATGAATTTTAGCCCCCATGCTTCCTTCCAGTGGTTAATTAGTGATCCCCTCATGTCTCGGAATGTGTCCTACCAACCGATCCCTTCTTCTAGTCAGGTTGTGCCACAAATCTCTTTCCTCCCCAGTTCTGTTCAGCTCCTGCTCATTAGTTATGTGATCAACCTATCTAATCTTCAGCACTCTTTTGTAACACCGCATTTCAAAAGCTTCTATTGTCTTCTTGTCTAAAGTTATTAACGTCCATGTTTCACTCCCATACATGGCTACACTCCGTACAAATACTTTCAGGAAAGACTGCCTGACACTTAAACCAACACTCGATGTTAACAAATTTCTCTTCTTCAGAAACGCTTTTCTTGCCACTGCCAGTCTACATTTTATACCCTCTCTACTCCGACCATTATAAATCATTTTTCTGCCCAAATACCCAAACTTGTCTACTACATTGTCTCGTTTCCTAATATGATTCCTTTAGCATCACCTGATTATTTCGACTACGTTGCACTATCTATCTTCGTTTTGCTTTTGTTGATGTCATCCTATATCCTCCTTTCAAGACACCGTCCATTCCGTTCAACTGCTCTTCCAGATCCTTTGCTGTGTCTGACAGAATTACAATATCATCGGCAAACCTCAAAGTTTCTATTTCTTATCCGTGGACTTTAATTCCTATTGCAAATTTTTCTTTTGTTTCCTTTACTGCTTGCTCAAAATACAGATTGAATAACATCAGGGATAGGTTACAACCCTGTCTCACAACCTCCTAAACCACTGCTTCCCTTTCGTGTCCCTTGATTCTTATAACTGCCGTCTGGTTTCTGTACAAATTATAAATAACCTGTATTTTATCCTTGTCACCTATAGAATTTGAAAGAGAATATTCGAGTCAACATTGTCAAAAGCTTTCTCTAAGTCTACAAATGCTATAAAACTAGGTTTGTCTTTACGTAACCAATTTTCTGTGAGAAGTCATAGGGTCAATATTGCCTTGTGTGTTTCTACATTTCTGCGGAATCTAAACTGATCTTCCCTGAGGTCGGCTACTGTAAATAATTCGTGTTACTATTTTGCAACCATGACTTATTGATCGGACAATTCAGTAATTTTCACACCTGTCAGTACCTGCTTTCTTTGAAATTGAAATTATTATATAATTCTTGAAGTGTGAGGGTATCTCGCCTGTCTCACAAATCTTGCTCACCAGATGGAAGAGTCCTGTCATGGCTGGCTCTCCCAACGATATCAGTAGTTCTGACGGAATGTTTTCTACTCTCGGGTCCTTGTTTCGGCTTGGATCTTTCAGAGCTTTGTGAAGTTCTTCTTACAGTATATCTCCCATCTCATCTTCGTCTACGTCCTCTTCCATTTCCATAATCTCCCTTTTATAGACTCTCAGTATATTCCATCCATCTTTCTGCTTTCGCTTCTTTGCTTAGCAGTGGTTTTTCATCTGAGCTCTTGGTATTCGTACAGGTGGTTCCCTCTACTCCAAAGGTGTCCTTAATTTTCCTGTAAGTGGCATCTATCTTTCCCCATGTGATATATGCCTTTAAATCCCTACGTTTGTCCTCTAGTTATTCCTACTTAGACATCCTGTGCTTCCAGTGAATCTTATTTTTTAGACATTGGTATTCCCTTTCACCTGCTTCATTTTTTATATTTCCTCCTTTCATCAATTAAATTATATATTTCCTGTGTTACTCAAGGAATTCTACTAGTCCTCGTCTCTTTACGTTCTTCACCCTCTCCTGCCTTCACTGTTTTATCTCTAACGTCTGTCCATTGTTCGTTTAACATATTCCTTCCCCTTATTTTGTTCATCGTTTCCCAAGGCTCCCTCTGAACCTCACTGCAACCTCTGGTTCTCTCAATTTATCCAGGTCCCCTCTCCTTAAATTCCCACCTTTTTGCCGTTTCTTCAGTTTTAATCTACAGCTCATAACCAATAGATTGTGGTCAGAGTCCACATCTGCCCCTGGAAATGTGTTACAATTTAAAATCTGGTACCGAAATCTCTGTCTTAACATTAAACAATCAGCCTAAAACTCTCCGGTGTCTCCAGGTATCTTCCACATATTCAACCTCCTCTAATGATTCGTAAACCGGGGTTAGCTATTATTAAATCATGCTCTGTGCAAAATTCTACCTGGAGGCTTTATCTTTCATTCCTTTCCCCCAGTCCATATTCGCTTACTATATTTCCTTCTCTTTCTTTTGTATTCCCTCATGACTATTAAACTTTCGTCTCCCTTAACTATCTGGATAATTTCTTTTATCTCATCATACATGTCTTCAATCTCTTCATCATCTGCAGTGCGAGTTGACATTTACATTTTTACTGTTGTAGTTGGTGTGCGGTTCGTGTCTAACATGACTACAATAATGCTTTCACTATGCTGTACATACTAACTTATCTGCGTTCCTACTTTTTTATTCATCATCAAACCGACTTCTTCATTACCCTATTTGATTTTGTGTTTGTAACCCTGTGTTCACCTGACCGGGAGTCCTGTTCCTCCTGCAACAAAGTTTCACAATCTCCCACTATATCTAATGTTAACCTGTCCATTTCCCTTTTCAAATTTTATAACCTACCTACCCGATTAAGGGATCTGACATTCTGCACTCCGATCCATAGAATGGAAGTTTTGTTTCACTTGATAACGGCATCCTCCTGAGTAGCCCCTGCCCGGAGATCCGAATGGGGGACTATTTTACCTCCAAAATATTTTATCTAAGGGAATACCGTCATCATTTAACCATACAGTAGAGCGGCATGTGCTCGGGAAAAATTACGGCTGCTCTCCTCCCTTCCTTTGAGCCGTCCTTAGTACCAGCCTAGCCAGATCAGTCAATCCCCAGACTGTAGCCCCTGCAACTACGGAAAGGACTGCTGCACCTCTTCAGGAACCACACGTTTGTCTGACCCTTCCCATGTTGCTGCAGCTACGGCACTGCTATCTGCATCGATGAGGCATGCAAGTCACAAGTTGGTCTGGCCTGTCAACAGATGAGTCTACGTCGTGGTTGCACCTACGGTACGACTATCTGTATCGCTCAGACGCGCAAACCTGCTCAACAACGGCACGGTCCATGGTTAATGGTTCATTTAACATGTGACCTCATGTACACACCTCATTCGGGAAATGCTGTTCTCGCTTACCTCCTTCCTATCCTTCTTTTTTTTTTAACCTTACCAGAGAAGCCGCTCTAGATCAAGAATAAACTTTATTAAGACTATGTGTTTATTTATTCAGCTGGTCCTGTATATCTTACAGGGTAAGTATTTATCGCACATCGCATTGTGAGCTGTGGGGCATGTGCTGCTGCTCGTACTGAGCCGTCTGTCACTATAGCCCGCAGCAGCCACTCACATAACAGAACTGTCTTACTTGGCCTGTGCATGCTTCCAGTGTGCGTCAGATCTCAGAGCGACACGGTTCGGCTCGTATGCACATGCCAAGACTAGCGGCTTCCTAACTCACGTAAGAACGCATGATATGTTAAATCAATGCACCTTAGTGCATGTGCCACGTTAATATCAGTGTGGTATGTCTAGGTGACTTCCAAATCAAGTGATGCTAATGAAATACACCCACATCAGGATTCTACGTTTTGGGACAGGCATGCTGGGACTGGCTGTAAATAAACTGCTGAGCAGTATCATCTACTTCATTCTGACCATCATCGTTGATAGCTACTGCTCCAATATGAAACGTCAGTCTGACTCTGCTAATGGTGATTGGGCAAGTACTGACGACGACATAGCCACAAGGGTACCATCGTCACTCTTTGACGGTGACATTGTAGCATTCCTGATGAATGATTCATAGAGATGTAATCAAAAATAAAAATACGAGTATTCATTGACTGGGCTGCATTCTTTCCGTATTGTTATTCAATTTGTGTATTGAGCAACAGGTGAGGCAAACCAGAGAATAATTAGCAGCAGGAATTGAAACTCATGGAAAATAAATAAGAATTTTGAAGTTTCCCAGTGACATTGTAAACTCTGTCAGAGGTAGCAAAGGTCTTGAAAAAGCCGCTGAGAGGAATGCACTGTGTCTTGAAAGGAGGATATAAGATTAACATCAATAAAAGCAAAACAATGGTAATGGAATGTAATCGTATTAAATCCGGTGACGCTGAGGGAATGGAATTACAAACCGAAACACTTCAAGTAGTAGATCAGGTTTACTGTTTGGGCAGCAAAGTAGCTGATGATGGGAGAAATAGAGTAAAATGTAGACTGAAAATAGGAATTTCCTATGAAGAGAAATTTTTTAACATCTAATTTCGATTTAAGAGTTAGTAAGTCTTCTCTGAGGATATTTTTTCGTAGTGTAGCCCTGTATGAAAGTGAAACATGGACGGTAAACGGTTTACACAAGAACAGAAAGTTTTGAAATTTGATGCTACAGAAGAATGCTACGGATTACACAGGTAGATCATGTAATTACTGAGGAGGTATTGAATAGAATTGGGGGAAAAGAAATTTGTGGAAACACTTGATTAGAAGAAGGGACCCATTGATAGGACAGAAAAAAATAAAGAGAAAGACAGTGTCAAGTTTTCAACAAGCAATGGCGGTAGAGAGAACATGACGAGTCAGAGCAAATCAGAACGTACCAGAGACGAACAGGATATTCACTGTTCGACTGGAAGGTTATTTTGCATCGTGAGCCAGCTCCCAAGCCCCGGTCTGCCAATAATTCAGCTGTGACCGCCTGTATGATATCTTGTGACGAGGAAGGAGATGAGCTTAGGAAGCAATTCACAACAGCACAAAAATTTTCACTGTTTCTAAACACCACGAACAGTCTACACATGAACTGTGCATCAAATACACTACTGGCCATTAAAATTGCTACACCAAGAAGAAATGCATATGATAAATGGGTATTCATTAGACAAATGTATTATACTAGAATCGACATGTGATTACATTTTCACGCTATTTGGGTGCATAGATCCTGAGAAACCAGTACCCAGAACAACCAACTCTGGCCGTAATAACGGCCTTGACGCGCCTGGGCATTGAGTCAAACAGAGCTTGGACAGGCGTGTGCAGGTACAGCTGCCCATGCAGCTTCAACACGATACCACAGTTCATCAAGAGTAGTGACTGGCGTATTGTGACGAGCCAGTTGCTCGGCTACCATTGACCATACGTTTTCAGTTGGTGAGAGATCTGAAGAATGTGCTGGCCAGGGCAGCAGTCGAAAATTTTCTGTATCCAGAAAGGCCCGTACAGGACCTGCAACACGCGGTCGTGCATTATCCTGCTGAAATGTAGGATTTCGCAGGGATCGAATGAAGGGTAGAGCCACGGGCCGTAACACATCTGAAATGTAACGTCGACTGTTTAAAGTGCCGTCAACGCGAACAAGAGGTGACCGAGACGTGTAACCAATGGCACCCCATACCATCACGCCGGGTGATACGCCAGTATGGCGATGACGAATACACACTTCCAATGTGCGTTCACCGCGATGTCGCCAAACACGGATGAGACCATCATAATGCTGTAAACAGAACCTGGATTCATCCAAAAAAATTACGTTTTGCCATTCGTGCGCCCAGGTTCGTAGTTGAGTACACCATCGCAGGCGCTCCTGTCTGTGATACAGCGTCAAGGGTAACCGGAGCCATGGCCTCCGAGCTGATAGTTCATGCTGCAGCAAACGTCGTCGAACTGTTCTTGCAGATGGTTGTTGTCTTGCAAACGTCCCCATCTGTTCACTCAGGGATCGAGACGTGGCTGCACGATCCCTTACAGCCATGTGGATAAGATGCCTGTCATCTCGACTGCTAGTGATACAAGGTCGTTGGGATCCAGCACGGCGTTCCGTATTACCTTCCTGAACCCACCGATTCCATATTCTGCTAGTAGTCTTTGGACCTCGACCAACGCGAGCAGCAATGTAGCGATACGATAAACCGCAATCGCGATAGGCTACAATCCTACCTTTATCAAATTCGGAAACGTGCTGGTACGATTTTCCCCTCCTTACACGAGGCATCACAACAACGATTGACCAGGCAACACCGGTCAACTGCTGTTGTGTATGAGAAATCGGTTGGAAACTTTCCTCATGTCAGCACGTTGTAGGTGTCGCCACCGGCGCCAACTTTGTGTGAGTGCTCTGAAAAGCTAATCATTTGCATATAACAGCATCTTCTTCCTGTCGGTTAAATTTCGCGTCTGTAGCACATCATCTGCGTGGTGTAGCAATTTTAATGGCCAGTAGTGTAATTTATCGAGTTATTACCAAAATCTTGGCCGCCTGTTTTTAAAATTAGATTTTATGTGCCCACTTCAAGGGAGAAGCGGCGACGAAAGCGTAAGAAATCTCAGGATAATGCACGAGATACGACAAATGTACATGTGCGTTTCTGGAAGTGTTCTGGCCTAAGGCAAAAACAAGAACGAGTAAAACTAGGAATCATGATGACAAAAACTACGTAGAATCGAGGTGTCAGGAATCGATGCAGTTTTTCAGACGCGTGATAGTAAGGAACCGAAGTTTAGACGTGATGTATGAACCATCGGAAGTGGTACAACTTTGCCTGATGAAGCCGTCGCGTCTGGTTCAAAAATAAATACGGAACGCTGGCAGGAACATGTCCGATGATAAAGAGTTTCGGCAGCTACTGCGATTGGAGAAGCAATAGAACTGGTGCATTTCATTCAGACGAACTTTACGCAGGAGATTCAGCAGATGAACAAACAGAACTGGAGGGCGAGACACCCACCCAGAAGCAACTGAAAAAGAATGGGAAGCAAGAAATGACAACGGTCGTTGAGGACCACATTACGGCCAGGTGAGAGCAGAAGTAACTGTAGGCACGACGACAGAAGAAATAATGACCACAGAAATTACAGGCTAGAGTGAAGAAATAATGTGAATACATGGGCCAGACCAGGGAGTAACTGTAAGAACAATGAAACAAATTATGTGGGATGCAGCTGACTATTCGTGGACACTTCGGCAACACGGTAATAGCCAGCTTTCTGACAATGTTGATTGTGGATTGCGCAGAGTTGAAAGAAACATTAGCTGAGGAAGGCAAGGTATTTAAGAAAAAGGTAGAAGGCATCACACACCCGACTGTAAGCGTGAGTAGGGAAGGAAGAGAGGTGAAATGCGGAGTCTCCGTAGTGGACAAGAAATTGTATGCATTGTGTGACGAGGAGAAGCAATGGCCATGATTCAGGGTGCAATGGATGAAGATATAAGGTGCAGCGTGTGGAAAGTGCGAAAAAATTAAGGAGCGGTTACGTGTATACTTTGAACGTCTGTGACATATACTTAGCTCCAACTTTCTGAGAGCAAAACATTTAATAGTAAAGGCCGTACATAGATTTCGTTCCTTAAAGGATCACCATGCTGTACTGCACTTAAAAGAGTCGTTGACACTAACAAATTTAAATGGTGAGAAGTTCAAGTTGCGCTTTGTGAACAATACAGAACTTACAGGTAAGGAAGGCCATTTGTCAGGTCACGTGTTCATTAGAAAGACAAGGAAATGACAGAAGAAAAACGGGGTACAAGCGGAGATGATCGTAGATCATATTAACGACATATCAATAAGCGGAGAACGAGATATTCAGACGGAACGTTTAACGGGAACCTTGACTCCAGGATCACCGGTAGAAACTGATGATGTGACACCACGCAGAGCTCCCGTTTTGCTAACCAAACGCCAGGAATCAGCGAATAACGTAACCCTAGCTTAGTTTAGAGCAGTATTGGAGAGGTTGAATGAGGTGTAAGTTGGCGCTAAAGACGAAGATTGGGAAGATGTGTAGACGAGTGGAGTGAAAAGGAATAAGAAGAATATGTAGGCTGTAAACAAGAAAGGATTTGTCAGTTAAGCGGCTTTGTTGACACACAGTCGAGCGCGCCTCAAGAAGAATAAGAAGACTTGAGTGCAGATGTGAAAATGAAAAAACTTCAGACATTGAGGGCCGTCCCAATGTGTTCATGGTAATCATAGAGAACAATTATAATGATACGGACGATGAAGAGGCACTCGACATCGATTATGGAAACGATCCTTGGGGCGACCTGTTTGAGTAAAGGAGGACTAAACACAGAATCGAAGCTGGAACCTCAGGGACATGGACAAGTATCGTAGCCACACCAATTTCACGTAATGAATGTAAGAGAAGAACAGTAATCAAAGAAACTATAGATCGATTATACTGAGGAGAAAGAATCATATCGGGCGTTAAAGTTGGGATAAAGTTTTATTGAGATAAAAGAAAAGATCAAAGAAGAACCAGTATTTGATCAGGAATAACCTATACATTTTGTATATATAAGAATATTTCTATACAAGAATTTGCTGCCGTAACATCGTGGAAATGGAAACTTAACAAACCATAAATCAATATGGGACCCTCATATTTCTCTCATAAAAGTATTTAAGGAGTAAGTAAGAAGTATCAGAAAACTGGATTGTGATGTAATACGTTGCCCCAGTCTATCATAGAGAAGAAGGAATAGTATTAACATGAGTTCATCCAACAGAGTAAAATAAACATATAGTTAAAGAAGAAGGTTTGCAAGGGATAAGCGAGATTATTATCAGAAGAAGTCAAGAAAATGGTGAAAGACATACGGTAAAGAGGGGCATTGGACGAATCGTTCTCCGTAATTTCCATGATGGAGAGATGCGTTTTTATAGGTATCCCAGATGCGATAACACACTGAGCGGGAAGCCATGGTGCTTAATGAGTTGACAGCAGATGTGAAGGAATGCTATACAGTTGTTTTAGCAGGTGCGAAGATACACTGCACAGTTAGGTTGTAGCACACATAGCAGAAAGACGCTGGCACTTGTGAACGATTTTATATGGGTGATGTATGTTAGATTGATACTTTGATTTAGGTAAGTATTTTATACGTTCATGAGAGTGTGATGCAACGATTTGATGTATATCTAGGTACTACATATGTGAGCTGATTGAAAAGGAAGTCTTTGTGATGTACAAAACAGAAGAGACGATAAAAGAGTATGAACCACGTTGAAGAGAGGACTGATTATAAGTTTTGGATCTGCCACTAAATATGGAGGCAGACATCGGATACGAGCGCAGAAAAATGAAGAGAGGTGCGATAACGGAAACAGACAATCAAAAAATGGAGCAAATAAAATGAACTGATGTAAAAAAAATAATTATGTGTCTAGAGCCAAATTATGCTTGCTATCTTATGTTACATATTTACGATCTCCAGTTTTAAGGAGACCTACAAACGGTGAATTTTACAGACCAGGTAATAAATGAAAATACTGAGACAGCCAGAATGGGTAAAATGTGGATCTCCCTGGTATAGGGTAACGCATGACAGGAAAAGATAACTACGTGAACAACTAAAACATTGCCATACCAACATCCACGTTCCCAACCAACTGAATGTATACCATATTTGACAACTTTTAAAGGGATTATAATTTATCGCACAGAAGATATAAAAGGAATTTAAGAATCATGTTATTACGTGGAACAGTTAAACAATGAGAAAACCAGAACGAATAGTTATATGATGTTGTGTAAGTGAATTTTAATTACATGATTAGCAGTCTCAGTTCTTAGAAATCGTATTGACACACGAACAATAGTCAGAATAGATATGATTGAATACTGGTGTATCTGAAGAAGAATGAGGGAAATCTTTGAGTGAATACGAATGAATCCTGAAGTAGCCTCAAGAAAAAGTAAAGTAATAATTGAAGCGGTGAGAATGACATAATACAAAGCCACAAAATGTAATTTTTTCAGGGGAGCATTTTAAAACTTCGAATAAATCCATAAACCGTACTTCAACTTTTCGGGTTTTTTGAGAAAACTAGTTCATTTCTCTAATGTGTTAATATACATGTTTCCTAGTTATATTGTGAACAAAGTTAAACATTATTAATAAAAAAATATCCCTGGGTGACACAACATTGGGCTTTGGCCTGTCTCATACTAACTTTACACAAGGTTTACAAAAATTTGTACAAGAATATACAACATACCTTACAATGATAGGCACTACAGTTTTTTACACAATATAGCCAATATCTATCACCTCTGATTCATTTTCATCACTTTGTTCTTTTGATTCACTCAGACTGTTGAAGTATCTCTTCGAAACATTTGGTATGTATGGCATTATTGACATTAATGACATAACTTCTTTGAGTTTTTTTGTCACAAATTGGAATGGGCTTTAAGTATTTCCTTGAGAGCTGGAACGGATCACTCTCCTGGGATGTGCTCTTCCTTTTTTAGTGATATTTACAGTTCTGAATTCTTCAAATTTAGTGTACTGATACTTCACTTTTAAATGTCATGGCATTCCTTCATCAAAACGAAAGCTGTCGCTTCAGAAAATCGGAACTGAGGTCCATCATCATGTATGTCCTTTTTCGCAATATTTGTCTGCAGGGGTGTCAGATCTATAAAGTCTGCTTGCTTCATTTCAGCGACTGAAAATGACTTATTCTTGCACAATTCTTTAATGACTGTAACCCAATCATGAGGGGTGTACACAGTGGGGTTTCTGTTCTTAACGTGCTTCTCAATTCGACCGAAATCTCGGTCACAGGGCAGGGCAGTCGTGTGCGTCCAGCTTGTGGGAACCAATGTTCAATGGCCTTAAGTTTTCCTGAACTCACTAGTGATCTTTCTAGTGCAACAATTGCCCAGTTCTTGCCTTGGCCTCTGCAATTATCACTAATAATGTGAAGAATGTTTGCCTGAGACCTTTGCATTTCTAATAATTTTATCAGACCGCTTCCTATCTCATCAGATCTACGCTTTGCTTCATCTTCACTCCACACGAACATATGTCTCTTTTCAGACCCGCAATCATGAATAACAAATTGTAAATCCACAACTTCCTCTTATAGAATGCAGGCCCAGATGTAAGCCTTGGTGTTGGAAAGGTTTGTTGTAGATCAAAGGCTATTGTAAGATACTCCTCAGGATTTTCCCTAGCTAATCTGGAAAGCTGTGTAATCATATTTTGTCCAGCAGATGCTTTGGCATGATGTAGGTCCCTTTCAATTTTTAATCTTCGAATAATATCTTCAGAGTTGGTCAACTGTGCATTTTTCATTACAATTTGAAATTCGTCACATACATGACACGTGCCTGAACGAGGCAATTTAAAACCAATACTAAAATCTTGGTTAAATATATCTCAAAATTTCGAAACTTTTACTTGTGGTGCATCTACATCTACATCTACATCCATATTCCGCAAGCCACCTGACGGAGTGTGGCGGAGGGTACCTTGAGTACCTCTATCGGTTCTGCCTTCTATTCCAGTCTCGTATTGTTCGTGGAAAGAAGGATTGTCGGTATGCCTCTGTGTGGGCTCTAATCTCTGGGATTTTATTCTCATGGTCTCTTCTCGAGATATACGTAGGAGGGAGCAATATACTGCTTGACTCCTCGGTGAAGGTATGTTCTCGAAACGTCAACAAAAGCCCCTACCGAGCTACTGAGCGTCTCTCCTGCAGAGTCTTCCACTGGAGTTTATCTATCATCTCCGTAACGCTTTCGCGATTACTAAATGATCCTGTAACGAACAGCGCTGCTCTTCGTTGGATCTTCTCTATCTCTTCTATCAACCCTATCTGGTACGGATCCCACCCTGCTGAGCAGGGTACTGTAACCTACTTCCTTTGTTTTCGGATTGCATTCGCTGCAGATCCTCCTGCATTTCAGTACAATTCTCCATTGTTAAAACCTCTCGATATACCTCAGCATCATCCGAAAAAAGCCTCAGTGAACTTCCGATGTCATCCACAAGGTGATTTATGTATATTGTGAATAGCAACGGTCCTACGACACTCTGCTGCGGCACACCTGAAATCACTCTTACTTCGGAAGATTTCTCTGCATTGAGAATGACATGCTGCGTTCTGTTATCTAGGAACTCTTCAATTCAATTACACAATTGGTCTGATAGTCCATATGCTCTTACTTTGTTCATTAAACGACTGTGGGGAACTGTATCGAACGCCTTGCGGAAGTCAAGAAACACGGAATCTACTTGGGAACCCGTGTCTATGGCCCTCTGAGTCTTGTGGACGAATAGCGCGAGCTGTGTTTCACACAATCGTCTTTTTCGAAACCCATGTTGATTCCTACAGAGTAGATTTCTAGTTTACAGAAAAGTCATTGTACTCGAACATAATACGTGTTCCAAAATTCTACAACTGATCGACGTTAGAGATATAGGTCTACAGTTCTGCACATCTGTTCGACGTCCCTTCTTGAGAACGGGGATGACCTGTGCCCTTTTCCAATCCTTTGGAACGCTACGCTCTTCTAGACACCTACGGTACACCGCTGCAAGAAGGGGGGCAAGTTCCTTCGCGTACTCTGTGTAAAATCGAACTGGTATCCCAACAGGTCCAGCGGCCTTTCCTCTTTTGAGCGATTTTAATTGTTTTCTTCACAATATTTCAAATAATGTTCTTGATATAATGAAGAAATTGACATGTCATGGTCGAAGCACACATTATTGGGGTTCTGCGAGCGGCTGTAATGGCTGCCATATTATTTATGAATTGCTTCTTGTCAAATTTTCCGTGATGTGCTCCCTTTTTTTCCTGGAAAAAATGAAAAAGAAAAAGTGATTTTATAGGTAAATGCCCAGGTCAGACAAATTTAGTGAATTTGTGTCTGAATATAATATGTAAAGAAAAAGACTGGATAAATAAACACAATAGAACAAAATGATAGTTTTTCTTGGAAGCAACATTAATTTAATCGTTAAATAGCTCTTCTGTGTTTTGGAGAAGTGGAGTGTCCATAACGCAAGTGTTTGATTGTTCTGAAGCCCATGCACACATAAAAATGCTTCTCTGCATACCAAAATATTACAGCCATTAACCTTAACCTTGTACGAAAAAATTACCATTTGCCATGAAATTGTGCTTTTCCTTTTCTTTGGGTACCTTAAAAAGTGAAATACGTTAGTCAAATTTATAATATTTTATTTATAAAAAGTACATGATATAAAAATCAATTTCAAATCATCATTAATCATAGTTACCTCCTTTGCACTTGTTGCATCTTACTGTTCCTCAGAAGGTAATTATTTTGGCAATTGAAATCACCCATATCCCAAAAAGAATGGAATATATGCTCTACACATTCATGAATTTTGCTTCAACACTTGTTTTTACATTTACATCCAGGACCAAGAACTCTAGCACCAACAATTTGTCCTGTTTTATCAGATATGTACTCTCTGGCATAATTTCTACGACGTTTACATTTTTCCCTTTTCCAATTGTTCATATTTTTCCTATTTTTTCTGCATTTAGGTTCTTTAGCAGGTGATACTTCAGGAGACCCTTCACATTCATCAGCATCCTAAGCCAAATAAAGTAGTCAGAATGAGAAAGACCAATGCCAATTTAACACAAATACCAAACGTTAATATACTATACAAATAGGCTTATAATATTCAAATTATTACCAATAATGCTGTAATTAATAAGAGAAGTAAAATTTGTTCATGATTCACATGTACAGTCGTAAACAAAACGAGCGAGACTCCTCGCCTTTTCGTTATGCTGATCCGCACAGCTTTAAAGTCTGCTACACAGCATAACAGGCAAGGAGACGAAGTGCTACCAGCATACTATGCACAGACGTGAACTTGAAAAACTATCCGAACTATGTCAGACTGTTTTCAATCATGTGTAAGACTACATTAATGCTGATTACTGTGTTAAACACAACACGTAAATATAAGATATAAATGAAAGAAGAAACGCTAATTAGTATGAACTGTACTAATGAAAATGAATTTCAGCTTATCGAGATAACATAACTTTTTCAGTAATACAAGGTACCCCAGATCGTTACGAACGAGCAAAATAATACGCGCATTCGGCCGCGAAACGGTCTGTGTCTACGTTCAGACCAGTCATACTGGATTACCGTTGCTGACCTACCACGAAAGTGTGCAAATTTAGCAATGCGTGGTGATTCAAAACGAAATTCAGTTAAAAATCATTCAGTGCCATATTATGTCAATTCAGTTATTGACAGAAGAGGAAAAAGTAGGCGCTAACAAATATGAAATTCTACGACAGTTTCATATTGACATCAACAAGGCATCGGTACAGAACAAATGTAGCAATAAAACGTATTGGGGGGGCGAGAATTTCTTAAAATTGTTTTACTGATAGTTTAAGAGTGGGACGGTAGAGAAATAGTCCGAAGTTGGTTCGATGAACGCTCTGGCAGACACGTAAGTTTGGATTGCAAAGAAATCCTGTAGATGTAGTCATGTAGATGTAACAACTAAATTATGTTGTAATTGCGACATGTGAGTTACATTTGATTTGAACATAGAAGTTGTTTGCTGTTTATTTATTTTTTGTTCATTATTTTCAGCGTTAAATTGATACTGAAATAAAGTGTCATGCATGCACCAATAACAATAAATTCTTAACAACTTGTTATAGTACTGCAGTATCTGCCAGCGTCTTCAGAAGTGAATATCGCATACGACGTTCCTAGGGTGTTTGTATGTGGCTATTACAGAATATTTAGAACAAAATTTGAATGTTGCTTCGTAAAAGTCCCGTGATCAAACGATCTGAGTTGCTGGCGAATACAGTTTATCCTCACTTGACAGTACATATTATCATTATACATGTCCGCCCCAGTAGCTGTGTGGTCAGCGTGACGGATTGCCGTCCTCTGGGCCCGGGTTCGATTCCCGGCTGGGTCGGAGATTTTCTCCGCTCAGGGACTGGGTGTTGTGTTGTGTTCATCATCATTTCATCCCCATCCGGCGTGCAGGTCGCCCAATGTGGCGCCGAATGTAATAAGACCTGCGATATGGCGGCCGGACCTGCCCCGCGAGGGGCCTCCCGGCCACTGACGCCAAACGCTCATTTCCATTTCATTTCCATCATTATACATGAGGTGAAAAGGGTTTAGCCTGGTGCGGTGGCCGAGCGGTTTTTTTTTTTTTTTTTCGTTGTGTTTGGTCGTCGCGGACGTCACAAGACATCCGTTAAAGTTCGTTTGTTGATCCTTCCATTCAGTTATTTTTTATTAGAGAGGCCAACCAGCTCGCCGGCCGGTGTGGCCGAGCGATTCTAGGCGCTACAGTCTGAAACCGCGCGACCGCTACGGTTGCAGGTTCGAATCCTGCAACGGGCACGAATGTGTGTGGTGTCCTTAGGTTAGTTAGGTTTAAGTAGCTCTAAGTTCTAGGGGACTGATGGCCTCAGATATTGTGCTCTGAGCCATTTGAACCAACAAACCGGCTCTCTGTACGGACACGCTGAGCTACCGTGCCGGCGCTCTAGGCTCTTCGGTCACGAACCACGCGGCTGCTTCAGTCGTAGGTTCGAATCCTGCCTCGGGCATGGATGTGTGTGATGTCCTTAGGTTAGGTGGGTTTAAGTAGTTCTAGGCCTGCTGGACTGATGACCTAAGCAGTTTGATCGCGTAGTTCTTAGAGCTATTTTTTGTCCTTTCGCGTAAATTTTCTTTACATAAACGGCCGTATCTTTCGATTGCGATGACATAGAAGCTTACTTTTTTACACCACAAAGGGACGATATACCGCAAGAAGTGTGATAAATTTCCACTTATTATGTCTACCCGTACTCGAGGTAGACAGGTTTTAAGGGTTGGGTAGACAGATAGACGGTCAAGAAAGTGGGACTGGTAGGGTTCCATTTTTACCGATTTAGGTGACGAAAATAGCTACGACCGTTACTGAAGATGAGGGCCGTATAAATAATTACCCCTACTCTTTATTCGAAATGTTCTAGTTGCAGTCGATACATCAGAACATTACTCGTAGCTACGCTTTCGATCCAAATCACGTTTACAGGAATGCAAATAAAATCGATTTGCCTACACACGTGGTAATTCAGATACCAATGTTAATGCCACCGCGTTTTAGAAGTGCGAGCATTCCAATTGCTAGTTAGCTTAAGAAACAGTTCAGCTAATGAACGTTTTCTGGCTGTGGCGAGTCTAATGGAGAATTCGAAACCTTGGATAACACGTTTGGCAGCTTTGTAGCCGTTTATTTGCTGGGTGGTGTAGAATTATCCTACTAAATTTCCTCGGTAATAACAGTATTTTGTTATTTCGTAAAGATCCCGATTGATTGTCACATAACCGGTGACATAAAGGTAGGAATTTCATGTTCTTGAGTCCAGAAAACTCTATGCAACAGAAACTGCAGATCATTTTGCCATTTTCATTGCGAAATTGACAACTTATTCATATATGGGGTAATAATAGAGGGCTAATTTCCTGGGTTGTCTGCCAGCATAGTGAAAGGTGTATGCTACTGCAAGGGAGGTCTGGTGTGTTTTCGGTTCTAATCTCGATGGAGGCAGATGGACTACCAGTAAAGCAATTTTAAGAAATTATCGCGCCCCCAATACGTTTTATTGCTACCTTTATTCTGTACCGGCGCCCTGTGGATGTCAATATGAATTGACTTAAGTGTGGCACTGAATGATTTTTAACTGAATTTTGTTATGAATCTTCACGCATTGCTAAATTTGCACACTTTCATGGTAGGTCAGCAACGGTAATCCAGTACGACTGGACCGTTTCGTGGACGAATGCGCATATTATTTTGCTCTTTCGTAACGATCTGGGGTACTTTGTATTACTAAAACAGTTATGTTATCTCGATAAGCTGAAATTCATTTTCATTAGTACAGTTCATACTAATTTACGTTTCTGTTTTCATTTATATCTTATATTTGCGTGTTGTGTTTAACACACTAATCAGCATTAATATAGTGTTGCACATGATTGACAACAGTCTGACATAGTTCGGATAGTTTTTCAATTTCACGTCTGTGCATAGTATGTTGGTAGCACTTCGTCTCCTTGCCTGTTATGCTGTGTAGCAGACTTTAAAGCTGTGCGGATCAGCATAACGAAAAGGTGAGGGGTCTCGCTTGTTTTGTCCACGACTGTACATATTTCAATTAGCGAGTATACTATAACAGTTACAATTAGGCAATAATATTTCACTGTGATACAGACCTAAGCCTCAATGTTTTAAATGTTTAAAAAAGTAAGTATTTTAGACTTACCATGTCATTTTCAGATGAAAATTCATCAGAGGACAATAACTGCTGCCACTGGACGAAAAGTCGTCTTCAGAACTAGCCATTTCTGTATCTGAATCTTCTTTCTCGCTTCTGCATGGAAGTAGCCTTTTCTTTGGAAGCGGCACTGTACTGTTGCTTTGGGTTGTTTCCGACGCGAGAAAGACTGCTTCCTCACAATATCAGAACAACAAGAGTGAACTGCTCCCCCATCTAGTGAGGGAAAGTTAAAATATATTCGCTGTAGCTTCCTCTGTTGAGTAGAAATTGAACTAACACAAAAATCTTTTTTTGAGAAAAGTGTAGCTTTGGGCTATATTATTCTCGCCGTTTCAGTTGTAACATGTTATTAGCATTTGTGAGAGAGGACTGTATACTTTCACTTATTTGTATCAAAGTAAACTATATCGCTAACGATTGCCTTTGTAGACTTGTTTTCAGGTTGCGCAAACAACGTGAGCACAGTCGAGAGACAGCACAGGTTACTGGATAAGAGCTGAACCACGGGAAGGCGAGAGCAGCACGCACCAAAACTGTGTCAACAGGCCGCACAGCTGTGGTGCATAGCTGCAGTTGCGGAATGTCGCTGGGAGCTGCTACCTGACGGAGACACTCGTGCCACAATTCAAGCCGACTGCAGTGGGCGGCAGGTCCGCTACTGCTGTCCTGCTGTGCTGCAGGACGCGCTGGGTGAGACCAGCCTACTGTTGTCGCTGCGGAGAGCCTCACCACTGCGCCACCCCCACAAACGCGTGACCGACATCGGCGTCATTCACAGGCATAGCGCATGCAACACCAGGAGACACTGCAAGTACTCAGTTGACTACTTACTGAATGTACCCACACCACGTTAGAACATATTTCATGCTGAAAGAAAAGTACTGCTCTATAGCGTCACACCGATGGACGTATAAACCGTTGCCGTATGAAAGCAGGTGTTAGGTTATGTTTTAGTAGAGACAGGAAGACGCTGGCATTTGTTAGCGATTTTATGTTGATGATGTATGTCAGTTTATTAGCTGATTTAGACGAGTATTTTATGAGTTAATGCGACTATGATGTAATGATTTGATGTATCTGCAGGTACTACTGATCTGACAGAGAGCTGAATGAAAATGAGGGCATGTCATATATGAAACAGAAGAGAAGATAAAAGAGTAATGACTCATGTTCAGGTCTTAATCTTGAAGTAGGTTTTTTATCCATATATTGTAATGAACTTCATTAACACAGTTCACACTCGCATAAGGTTCTTTCTCACATAACTTAAAGAGCCTATACAAAAAATGAAAACCAAATGCAGCGAATTTTAGTAGTTAAATTATGATTAATAAACACCAGTAATCGACATACCCGCACAGGACGCAACAACTACTCTGCACAAGCTTTTAACGGAATGACGGAATAAAAACAGCAAGCGGAAATCCACGTCCCACATACAAACACGCGAGAAAATATT
This sequence comes from Schistocerca serialis cubense, assembly GCF_023864345.2. Classification (NCBI taxonomy): domain Eukaryota; kingdom Metazoa; phylum Arthropoda; class Insecta; order Orthoptera; family Acrididae; genus Schistocerca; species Schistocerca serialis. Next base: position 637,432,101 of record NC_064645.1, read on the forward strand.
CAGCGATGCTTCTGCTATAAAATAATACTCGGACACTGTTAACTCGAGTACTGCTAACGGACATCACAATGCAAACACGAGTGATACGCAGACAGTGTAACTACCAGGGTGGCGGGGTTCCTAGGTTAGGAAATGTCAGCCGCACGGTAAGGTACTGCCAACGGATATTACAACACAAACACGTGTTACGCGGAAATAGTGCAAGTACCAGCCTGTAGGCGTCGCTCAAGTAAAAAGTGACAGCCGCCCACTAGAGTGTTACTGACGGACATTAAACAATAAAAAAACACACTAACACAAAGAAAGACGTGTTGTACACACCAAACAGCCAAACTGTGTACACCCCGTCAGGCGTATAGATCGTGGGCATGGTACACTTTACAGAAGATTGAAACATAGAAATTAAATAGAGATGGACACATCACAGAAAAGAGCTTCAGGAAACATCGGGCATCACATAAATCATGAATGCTGATTGCTCTGTGCACTTAATCTGACTAAATTCTGACACAGTCACACAACGACTCACATTGAGTGATTCCTAAAAGTAGAGTAGAAAAACATTTTAACAACTTAAGCAGCCAAACACGACAACAAGGTAGCAGAAAGGACACAGGACCAAGAAACTGGAAACCAAGGGACTCTAAAGAACTGGCAGAAACCTTCAGATAATGCCGAAGCCAAATAGCACCGTTAACATCTGCACTGCACTGAAAAAATAATAATTCCGTGGTGCGTCTAGCGCCGCAATGAGGTGCTAGGTCTGTGGAATCCGGATCACTGACAGCAACGAACACGAGGCCACGCAGCCATTTGCTCCGCACTCAGCTGTGCACAGCCACAGAGAACACGCCGTGCCCAAGGCAGCTCACAAACACTACCAAGCGCCTCCGAGCAGTCAATTCATCTACCTTACCAAAACAGTTTTTTTTTCTGTATTGTTATTTCATCCCGCTGTGCTGCCTATAGGCGTGGGAGGAGGGGGGGGGGGGAGGGGTGGACTGTCAGCGGTACAGGCAACCCGCTCTTCAGCCAATGGGCGATAAAGAAATAAAGGAGATGAAGAAACAAGAGACAGATAACGAACATATATAAACTGATTTTAATACTTTGGAAAGTTGAAAAGTAAAACGAAAGTTTTTAGACATGCGATGGAGGACTTCTAGCACTGGTAGCAAAAAACTGTAATAATCAAAGGTAAAATGAAAGAGAATAAGCACATGTTTAAAACATTTAAAACATGTTCCAAAAACACTGATATGGGAAAGAAGTACTTTCCTGTGACTAGAAATTGGGAGCACCTGCCCCAATTCTAGTCACAAGAAAGTACTTCTTTCCCATATCAGTGTTTTTGGAACATGTTTTAAATGTTTTAAACATGTGCTTATTCTCTTTCATTTTGCCTTTGATTATTACTGTTTTTTACTACCAGTGCAAAAAGTCGTCCATCACGTATCTCAAAACTTTCATTAGACGTCAGTTGGCATAGGACGTCAGTTGTTGAAGGGGGAAAGATTTGCGGGGTGAAGAGCGTAAGAATGTAGTGGTATATGGATTGAGGACTGTTGCATTTCAGCGATGGGGTGAGAAAGGCTGTTGGGACAGAAGAGGGAGTGCAGTAGAGAGAGGGGAGCTTAATTGATGGTACTCGTAGTTGTTGGGAAATGGAGGTAGAGAAAGAAATGCAGGAGGGGAAATAGGGGGTAAGGAAATGTGGAGATGGCAGGGGGAGGAAGCCTGATAACGTGGATTTGGTGGGGTGGACCTATAGGATCGGTAAATGTCTGGGCAGAGTTCATGATCTGGAACGGGGAGATGGTTGAACGGGTCAGACTTCATGGTCTAGCAGGGGGAGATGGTTAACTTTCGTTGGGGGGAGCTTGTGGACGGTGTGTAAGTGGAGGATTGGTGGGATGTGTTGAAAAAGACACGGCAGCGTATGAGGATTGGAAACTAGATGGGAAACGATAGTATTATTGGAGTCGAGCTAGCGGATTAATACGGAGGTCTACAGTGTGAGTGAGGAGAGGCGGGAATATGATTGGTTGATACCCCAACCCGGCTGGCATACATCCTTAAATAGCAGTGCGACCATCCACTGCACCGCCCCCTCACCGGACGGCACTGTCTCTTTCCTAGGCAATGGCCAAAGACGTGCAAATCAGGGCCACAGCTAAAGAACCCAGTACGCTACAAGGACTGATGCGAGGAACATCAGAGAGAGAGAGTCACAGAATACAGGTAGGGGGAAATCCCACTCTCCGATTCATTAAATTAGTCCAGGAAAAGGTAGCTTAATTAATGCAGCCTCAGGTGTGAGGACATGATCAGTTGTACTGTGTGTCACCCTACACCACTTCCTACGGACTTGTTGCTAAGCTGCGAAACTTTACGGAGGTTTGGTACCGAAAGAGGATCTTGCAAGAGCTCGTAGGGACGATTCATTTGATGTACAGATCGAGTCTGAACGTGATTTATTTAATTAGTTAATTAGTGCAGAATCAATTTATAATGACTTTTTACATTAACTGTAACAACGTTTGTAGTAATTACACCACGGAAGATCTCGACCTATCACATGAAAGCGCTCATCAAGGGTAATCGAATGATGTATTCACATGTTTATTGATTAACATAATTAGCAAATAAGGAGCATCTGAATCTAAAGATTAATTAAGGTCAGCATAACTAATAATACAAAACAAATGCGGGACTATCACTGCAGTTAAAACAGCACATCATTTCCTATGAGACTGATGTTCCACTAGTAAGTAAATGGTTAATTTTTGAGGCACAGTTAACTGAGCCTAAATATTGCTCTCTTTATCTGAAAATCGCTACCACTTTAAAGAATACAGGGCGAAAACTATTTACCAAAAATTTATTATAATAACTCATTTTAATTGGCGTTTCAGCGTGTGTCTTATGGTAACTCCAACTTTAAAATAGCACGTAACAATAAAAAGTTGTAGTAGATGTTTTTCACAATTGGTGAGAAAACCTGATCGCGGTTGTAAAAGAGGACCCCCATCTTGTCATGCAGTCAGTCTACGGAACGGGTAACCTACGGAATATAACACTTCGTCTTCATCTGACATCATTTTGATGTCTCAGGCAGTTGTCGAAGATTGCCGGAAGTGCTATCTACTCCCGCTAGTGTTCGATGTTTGGTTTTTCCTAGACATAGCATGCGATCATGAAGTAGATGGTTTTCATATCACTACATGCGTATTGTGAAACTATACCGTGGTTAGCACACTGAACTCGGATTCGGGAGGATGACGGTTCAAACCCATGTCCGGCCATCCCGATTTAGATTTTCCGTGATTTCCCTAAATCGCTTGCGGCAAATGTCGGGATGGCTCCTTTGAAAGGGCACGACCGACTTTCTTCCCCATCCTTCACTAATCCGATGAGACCCATGACCTCGCAGTTTGGTCTCCTCCCCCAAATCAACAAAGCAACCAACCAAATTATGCCGCTTCAAGGCAACGGCACATCGAAGATTCATATAACCTCGTCGTTCTTGGTATGATTTGTTTTAATTAAAAGTCACATAGAGACATACCGGTGGTTAAAGCCATCTAACTTACACAAAGTCTAAAATTCGTAAGTTACTTTTAGTGTAGTGGTTGTAAGCGTGGCGTTTCAAAATGTAGAGTAAGTACTTTGCGTCCTGCTGCGTCCCAATTGCCTTTTTTCACCTCTTCGTTTTTCTAGAACTTTCTGGAAGTTCCCCATTAATTTAAATGAAGTATATTCAATAATTTTCGATGTTATGTACATAAGAGTTCTCTCTCTCTCTCCCCCTCCTCTCTCCCCCCTCTGTCTCTCTCCCCCTCCCTCTCACTCACTCTCTCTCTCTCTCTCTCTCTCTCTCTCTCTCTCTCTCTCTCTCTCTATCACACACACACACACACACACACACACACACACACACACACACGCACACGCACTTGCTCTGCTCGGGAGTGAGTTCTCATAGTCAACAATTACAAATTAAAGTTGACACACGTATATACGAATAAATCATTAAAACACGTTGATCATCTGCTGAAGCAACTAAGACTAAGGATAAAAAGCATAGGGAAGACTGTCACATTTGCAAAAGAATTAAAAGCTAACTTATATTCAGCCATCAGTAAAATTCAAAAGAAAAAGTACGGACTAATTTTTTTCGTACACTTCTTCGCCAAACAGCAACTTCTTCGATTAAAGTACATATTTAATCATCAATGTGACACCTGTCGTCATGTTATTAGAACAAATTTTACTAAAACCGATTCATTCTCAATGTGCTGGTGTTTTGAAACAGCATTTACTCATAGAACGTAAGATAAATGAGCGGCTAGAATGGAATGTTTGCACCCCCCTCCCTCCCCCCCCCCCCTTCTCTGAGCACAGGCCAACTTCTGAAACTAGTTTTCAGACTTTCTGAAAATAAACTTACGTTGTTGAGACACACTAACGAATGCTGTTGAATGTGTACGTTATTGCCTTCAGTGCTGGCTGGCTTCAGTTTGTAAACACTGACAGGCAGTTTTAACGCACTTGAAAATTTATCTAGCATTTCTCTCGTAAACACATGGGCAAAAATAAATAAATAAATCGCAGAAATTTGCTCTACAATACAAGACATTCTAATACCGCGACCCGATATTTTTAAACATACACTCCTGGAAATGGAAAAAAGAACACATTGACACCGGTGTGTCAGACCCACCATACTTGCTCCGGACACTGCGAGAGGGCTGTACAAGCAATGATCACACGCACGGCACAGCGGACACACCAGGAACCGCGGTGTTGGCCGTCGAATGGCGCTAGCTGCGCAGCATTTGTGCACCGCCGCCGTCAGTGTCAGCCAGTTTGCCGTGGCATACGGAGCTCCATCGCAGTCTTTAACACTGGTAGCATGCCGCGACAGCGTGGACGTGAACCGTATGTGCAGTTGACGGACTTTGAGCGAGGGCGTATAGTGGGCATGCGGGAGGCCGGGTGGACGTGCCGCCGAATTGCTCAACACGTGGGGCGTGAGGTCTCCACAGTGCATCGATGTTGTCGCCAGTGGTCGGCGGAAGGTGCACGTGCCCGTCGACCTGGGACCGGACCGCAGCGACGCACGGATGCACGCCAAGACCGTAGGATCCTACGCAGTGCCGTAGGGGACCGCACCACCACTTCCCAGCAAATTAGGTACACTGTTGCTCCTGGGGTATCGGCGAGGACCATTCACAACCGTCTCCATGAAGCTGGGCTACGGTCCCGCACACCGTTAGGCCGTCTTCCGCTCACGCCCCAACATCGTGCAGCCCGCCTCCAGTGGTGTCACGACAGGCGTGAATGGAGGGACGAATGGAGACGTGTCGTCTTCAGCGATGAGAGTCGCTTCTGCCTTGGTGCCAATGATGGTCGTATGCGTGTTTGGCGCCGTGCAGGTGAGCGCCACAATCAGGACTGCGTACGACCGAGGCACACAGGGCCAAACCCAGCATCATGGTGTGGGGAGCGATCTCCTACACTGGCCGTTCACCACTGGTGATCGTCGAGGGGACACTGAATAGTGCACGGTACATCCAAACCGTCATCGAACCCATCGTTCTACCATTCCTAGACCGGCAAGGGAACTTGCTGTTCCAACAGGACAATGCACGTCCGCATGTATCCCGCGCCACCCAACGTGCTCTAGAAGGTGTAAGTCAACTACCCTGGCCAGCAAGATCTCCGGATCTGTCCCCCATTGAGCATGTTTGGGACTGGATGAAGCGTCGTCTCACGCGGTCTGCACGTCCAGCACGAACGCTGGCCAACTGAGGCGCCAGGTGGAAATGGCGTGGCAAGCCGTTTCACAGGACTACATCCAGCATCTCTACGATCGTCTCCATGGGAGAATAGCAGCCTGCATTGCTGCGAAAGGTGGATATACACTGTACTAGTGCCGACATTGTGCATGCTCTGTTGCCTGTGTCTATGTGCCTGTGGTTCTGTCAGTGTGATCATGTGATGTATCTGACCCCAGGAATGTGTCAAGAAAGTTTCCCCTTCCTGGGACAATGAATTCACGGTGTTCTTATTTCAATTTCCAGGAGTGTATAAAGCACCTCACGTCATTATGATACTCACAATTAGATATTTGTTGTACGTACCTATGAAAAGTAACTGGTTCTCCTTTCACGTACTTCCGTAGCAACAACAATACTACATCATTGCTACTAAAACGTGCAGAAACGTATGTAAAAACAGGTGAATACGTGTAACATTAGAGTATCACTGTTACCACAAATCGCAGACAAGCAGGTACGTCCCACTACCCCGTGACTAGCCTATTTTGATGAGGAGAACGTGCGCAGTAGGCTATGCTCACTACATAAATATTTATATATGCATGCCTATACCAGTTTCTTTGGCGCTTCAGCGTATATATACTCGTCCCTCCCTACACCTGACATCTACTTTTCTCGGAATTTCCCACACTTTATACCATTTTACACTGTCAAACGCTTATTCCAGTTCGACAAATCCGATGAGTGTGTCTTGCTTCTATTATCAAGCGCACTTCAGAACTGCCTCTGTGGTGCATTTAAGCTTCCTAAAGCCGAACTGATCATCTACAGTTCGTCGTATGGAACGCAAGTCATGCTCGCTACGTGTTATCGTATTTTAAGTGCTTGTGTACTTTGTTTTCAGAGGTGGAGATTGGAAACCAACCTAGCATTCGCCTACAGGAGCGTTGAAAACACCACACTCGGGCTGAATGGTGTACCTGAAAAACGGCCGTAAATCCGCCAAGCTGATTCCGGCCAGACTACACTTCCCTTCCTCGTAAAGTAGCAAGCTTTATAAGCAAGTCGGCGTTGTACACAACTCCTTCTCCTTCTTTCTTGCAAGTGTTAAGCACTTGCCTATTGTATCCTCTTCTTCGATGCCTCTGTTATCCATGGTGAGCTGCTATTTCGTCTTTTCATCTCTCTCTTAGCCTTTCTATTGATGTCTTTGCCATTGGTCGACAGTTGATCACTATTTTTGGCATTATATTTTCATTCTATTTCATGAAATAATTTTTTTTGTCACTGAAATATGGAAATAATAGAACGTCAAAAATGAATAACCAAGTATTAGATAGGAAGAAAATGTGTGATTTTAATTGAATCATCTGGGGGTTCTTGGTGAAACATTGTAAATTAACTAAACAGACATTGTTTTTAGCCTTTTTTCACAAGTTATTATTAATGTTACTGCACAACCAAGGTTTCGGGTTATAAGCCCATTTTCAAGTATATTACTGATTCCCAAAGATGATAATACATCGATAAACATGATGAAGAGGAGAAGATGATCTCAACTTCTTCGGTACCGACCCACAGCTTAATGTACACTTACATCAATGACCATTTTATTAACAAATTACATACATTATTAAACATTCACCAATTCTACTACAACAAGCGGACTAAAGTTACGTATCTGCTAAGTCCATCGTAGTTAAAAATATCTTAGCTGATGCATAACTCTAGTCCGTTCATTGTAGTATAATTGGTGAATGTGTAATAACTGATGTAATTTGATAAAAAAATGTTCACTGATGTAAGTGTACATTAAGCTATGGATCGATACGTAGGAAGTTGAGATTATTTTTGCCTCGTCATCATGTTTATCGATGTATTATCACCTTTGGGTATCAGTAATATACTTGAAAACGGGCTTCGAACCCGAAACCTAGATTGTGCAATAAGATTAATAATAACTTACGAAACAAGCCTAAAAACCGTGTTTATTTAGTTTAAAATGCATGACATAATCCATTATTTTCTTGCAGTACACTGCTTGTAAGCAAAAATGGGCAGCTATAAAGTTTCAGTGGAATGTCACACGAGGATTTTAAGCATCATCTCCTGCGTCACCCGCGTTATAGTGAACATCGACGGTCCCTACTGCCTTGAGCAAGCGCAGGCAGTGTAACGTAAAGCACCTAAACGTTTACCTAAATATTTAGCTCTGGTGAAGCAATAATATTTTTAATATAGTAGTAGTTTTCAAGCCTTATAAAATGCAATCAGCCAAGAATAAGTTGAATTTATAAGAGGAGTGTTAAATAAGTATTGCAACACGTCTTTTTTTCCAGAATGAGATTTTGACTCTGCAGCGGAGTGTGAGCTGATATGAAACTTCCTGACAGATTAAAACTGTGTGCCGGACAGAGACTCGAACACGGGACCTTTGCTTTGGCGGGCAAGTGTGGTCCGGCACACAGTTCCGATCTGTCAGGAAGTTTCGTATCAGCGCACACTCAGCTGCAGAGCGAAAATCTCATTCTGGAAACATTTCCCAGGCTGTGGCTAAGCCGTGTCCCCGCCATATCCTTTCTTCCAGGAGTGCTAGTTCTGCAAGGTTCGCTGAAGAGCTTCTGTGGAGTTTGGAAGGTAGAAGACGAGGTACTGACAGAATTGAAGGTGTGTGGACGGGTCGTGAGTCGTGCTTGGGTAGCTCAGTTGGTAGAGCACTTGCCTGCGAAAGGCAAAGTTCCCGAGTTCGAGTCTCGGTCGGGCGCACAGTTATAATCTGTCAGGAAGTTTCACTTCTTTTTTCTGAAATCAGGCTGGTTTCATTCAGGATTATCCACTCTCTTGGGAACAATAGCCTATTCCGCGACATAATATTCGTTGAATGTGACGCTCTTACGCCACATAACAGAGGGGACCTGTATGCCCACATGGTGTCGCCCTAGTAATCGACTTTGGGCAGTCAGCAGCTCGTGGTCTAGTGGCCAGCGCTACTGCCTCTGGATCACCGGGTACCGAGTTCGATTCCCTGCCAGGTTGGGGATTTTCTCTGCCCGGGGACTAGGTGTTTCTGTTGTCCTCATCATTTTATCATCATCACTCGTGACAGTGGCTAGATTGGAGTAAGAAAAACGTGGACTGCGCAAAAATTGGGACTTTGTAGGGGCGCCGCTGACCACGCAGTTGAGCGCCCCACAAACCAATCATCATCATCATTGGACCAAACAAACACTTGGGAGTTGGTAGCTGCAAGAGTAGGGCTGTAGGGTGAATGAGGAAGAACAATGCAATGAATTTCTGTAAGCTCTTCTTATGTGCGCAGACCTGGGTAAGGCCTTGTGTTGTTGTGAAACAGTTCGTTTGCATTTTTGTGACGACCAACACGCTGAAGTCGTTTCCTCAATTTCCTGAGGGTAGCACAGTACACTCCAGAATTGATCGTCACACCTTGAGGGAGAATAGCGAACAGAATAACCCCTTCAGAGTCCCAGAAGTCCGACATCACGACTTTACTGGTTGAAGGCGCGGAGGAGACGTGGTACGGCATCTCTCCATGGATTGCCGTTTTGTTTCCAGTTAGTAGTGATGAAACGCCGTTTCATCGCCTATGATGATGTTCGACAAAAAAATTGCCACCATCAGCCTCGTAACGTGAATGTAATTGTGCACTAGATCGGACAGGTTTGCGCGACCTTGTGGCGATGATGACGCATACCTCGCCCAACTACTCACCGTGCTTCCGTTCGTGGATAGATCTCCGTAGACATTCTGCAGGTACCTATGAATACCAGCGATGCTTTGCATTTTCGGAAAAAGGAGCTCAATGCCAACTCTCCTCTAGGAAGCTACCGCAGCTACATTCGTCGTTTTGAAGGTTGCGTACAGCTTTGCCATCTATCGTAACTTCATAAAACTACAGGAGCTGAGGCCTGAATATTCCACGAAGTGCTGCAACAAACTTCACATTTTTTAAACCGAAATTGGTTGAGCAGAGAAATGTGTGGCATTATTTATTCGACGCCCCTTGTTGTAGTAAGTTGTGACCCACGACAAATTGTACATTTTAATTTGCTAATTCGTAGGGTTCTCTTGCTTTACACCAGTATAACTTACAGACAATTGTCGTACACTCGTTGTCATTACTGAAAAACCAAACACAAACACTTGAAAACAACGTGGATCACACAAATGGCTTTCCTCATCGGCAACGCGTAGCTGAATCCATTCGCGGAAGCTCCTCATTACGTTCTCAGTTATTTCTGTAGAACTGCTCTCTCTCTCTCTCTGTCTCTCTCCCTCCCTCTCCCTCTCTCTCTCTCTCTCTTTCTCTCTCTCTCTCTCTCTCTCTCTTTTCCCCCGTACTCTCGTACCGGCTTTCCACTCTTCTGTATTGTGGAGTCACCATGAAAAATATTTCTTCTTGAGATGACCCCACAGAAAAAATCAACGGCTTTGTTTCTCGTATGACAAATCTACACTACTGGCCATTAAAATTGCTACACCAAGAAGAAATGCAGATGATAAACGGGTATTCATTGGACAAATATATTATACTAGAACTGACATGTGATTACATTTTCAAGCCATTTGAGTGCATAGATCCTGAGAAATCAGTACCCAAAACAACCACCTCTGGTCGTAATAACGGCCTTGATACACCTGGGTATTGAGTCAAACACAGCTTGGATGGCGTGTACAGGTACAGCTGCCCATGCAGCTTCAACACGGTACCACAGTTCATCAAGAGTAGTAACTGGTGTATTGTGACGAACCAGTTGCTCGGCCACCATTGACCAGACGTTTTCAGTTGGTGACAGATCTGCAGAATGTGCTGGCCAGGGCAGCTGTCAAACATTTTCTGTATCCAGAAAGGCCCGTACAGGACCTGCAACATGCGGTCGCGCATTATGCTGCTGAAGTGTAGAGTTTAGCAGGGATCGGATGAAGGGTAGAGCCACGGGTCGTAACACATCTGAAATGTAACGTCCACTGCCGTCAATGCGAAAAAGAGGTGACCGAGACGTGTAACCAGTGGCACCCCATACCATCACGCCGGGTGATACGCCAGTATGGCGATGACGAATACACGCTTCCAATGTGCGTTCACCGCGATGTCGCCAAACACGGATGCGACCATCATTATGCTGTAAACAGAACCGGGATTCATCCGAAAAAATGACGTTTTGCCATTCGTGCACCCAGGTTCGTCGTTGAGTACACCATCGCAGGCGCTCCTGTCTGTAATGCAGCGTCAAGGGTAACCGCAGCCATGGTCTCCGAGCTCATAGTCCATGCTGCTGCAAACGTTGTCGAACTGTTCGTTCAGATGGTTGCAGACGTCCCCATCTGTTGACTCAGGGATCGAGACGTGGCTGCACGATCCGTTACAGCCATGCGGAAAAGATGCATGTCATTTCCACTGCTAGTGATACGAGGCCGTTGGGATCCAGCACAGCGTCCCGTATTACTCTACTGAACCCACCGATTCCATATTCTGCTAACAGTCATTGGATCTCGACCAATGCGAGCAGAAATGTCGCGATGCGATAAACCGCAATCGCGGTAGGCTACAATTCGACCTTTATCAAAGTCGGAAACCTGATGGTACTCATTTCACCTCTTTACACGAGGCATCATAACAACGTTTCATCAGGCAACGCCAGTCAACTGCTGTTTGTGTACGAGAAATCGGTTGGAAACTTTCCTCATGTCAACACATCGTATGTGTCGCCACCGGCGCCAACCTTGTGTGAATGCTCTGAAAAGCTAATCATTTGTATACCACAGCATCTTCTTCCTGTCGGTTAAATTTCGCGTCTTTAGCACGCCATCTTCGTGGTGTAGCAATTTTAATAGCCAATAGTGTACATATTATACTATGATACGACTATAGTAACGTTTCCCAAAATTCTGCCACTTCCACTGTAATTTTTGTTCCTCGATGAAGTTCATCTTCTGCGCTGGAGGCTGGACACAGTCAGCACTGAAGCGTGCGGTGATCAGTTTTATCTGCGCCACAGTCTTGCCAAATTAGCTTTGGATCTGCTAACTCCAGATCTCAGTCTATTCAGTGACTTCGTAGACAATCTTTCCTCATCATAGTCAAGAGATGAAATTTCGGAACATCCTTTTCAGCCAACGTGAATTTAGGTCGCAGCCCTTCATAGTTGCTGTCTAGCTTCTACAGCAGTGGTTCCGCGTGCTGTAGATGTTCTAAGAAAACTCCTCCCTTGACGTCCTGTCGATGCACGTTCCGTTCGCGCCCCTACAAAATATGGATTCTCTCCTGCTATTCCCTCATTTTCAGCTATTTCTCTTAGAACAGGAGGTGGTGCCATCTCTGTCGGTGGTAAACCCATTCGACTAGACTGCGTTTCAAGGAAACTGTTATGATTCTGCAGGTATCATCGTGAACTATGTGCCGCGCGGGGTAGCCGATCAGTCTTAGGCGTCTTGCCACGGTTCGCCGTCGGAGGTTCGAGTCCTCCATCGAGCATGGATGTGTGTGTGTGTGTGTGTGTGTGTGTGTGTGTGTGTGTGTGTGTGTGTGTGTGTTGATCTCAGCGTAAGTTAGTCTAAGTTAGATTAAAGTGTTGTGTAAGCTCAGGGACCGATAACTTCAGCAGTTTGGTTCCTTAGGAACTTACCACAAGTTTCCTATTTGCACCTATTTGACGTATGTTTTCTTAGATCAAATACGACACGCCTACTCTGCCACCGAATAGCCTAGTGCCATCGAAGACGTTCTTACGGTTCCCGATTAACTATCAGCCTGTGATCTGGCCAGTTTCCGTAGAAGATTGTACTTGGTGGAAAAGTTTTACTTGCAGTTCATGCAGAACTTTTTGAAAGTAAGAAATCTGTGATGTGCCATTCCTAGATATTTTGAGGTCTCACGCTGTTCCAGTTACGTATGACTATACTATAATTTGCAATTATTTTCACTGTTTCTCAAATGAAAAACTGTGCTGTGTGTGGCTAGAGCAACGTCATCTGCATACAAGAAGCTCTTACTATTGGGATGTTGTCGGCTAATCTTTCGTGTTTATATTGAGGGAGTCTTCAACAGCTATGCTGTTTTTTGAAGTTGAAGAAGAACCCGAGATTTTTTAAAAGAGGGACGATAACCCTAGTTATGCTACAGTCCTTGATTAGGTTGTAGATCCTGACAAGTAGTAGGTGGTGACTGTCAGGGCCATACGCTGCTGATAAGTCGTCAAATACATTCCTGTCACCTTACGAGCTTCAAACCCATCCTATATAAACTTAAGCAAACCCACGGTACTTACCCGCCAGTTCGCAATCCAAATATCTGAGGTATAAGTAAGGGATCAGCTATGGGTCATAGGCGATTTAAAATCAGTCCTTCGAAGCAATTTCTAAAAATGACATATTGGTGCGAATGGTCTAAAATCCCTTACATTGAAGCTTTGTTCATTTACAAAACCATTCAGATGAAAGTCACAAGATTTTTTCTGAAACCTGTCATCTTGGTCAATTCCGTCCAGTAGGTTACACATAAATTGCGCCTACTCATTTTTATCTCCCGGCCGTTACCGCTGAGCCACTTGCGTTTTTATGAGGATTTAACTTTAAATTCTGTTTCACGATCCTCTGCAAAGACGTGAAAGGGATTTTCAATGTTCTGGAATGGCGACTTTCAGATCGCTGAGGGCTTCGTTGCAGAGACGCACGAACTCCTCGGATATTTTCCAGCATTCGAACTGTCATTTCTGGCCCTTATTCCACAAACTGATTGCAGAGACCGTCTCACGCCGTTGTTTTATAGATCTCGATATCGCTATTCTATATGCAAAACGATAACTGCGATCTCTTCCACGGCGACTTAACATCGTATCTGGGTCCAGTTAGCTGCGGGGGTGGCGGGAGCACATCTACATGATACTAGGGTGGCTAAATGAAAATGTACTATTTCCCAAGGGACGCCATTAGAAACCTCTAGCATATTCCACAGATTTGGTGGAATGTGCCGATGTCATATGACGTACTTTTATTATTATTTACATTTTATGGCCTTCATTGGACCACTCTAGCCAACTTTATACAAATAATTTTTCAGTTTCCTGTTAGCCCAGTACTTCTTCATTCTTCATCGGAAATCACTTTTCCTTTTGTCGGTTTGTTGATTCTCGTTTGCAGTCTGGTTTGTTTACCTGTGAGTTTCTTGGTTTGTTCCGTTTTGTTTCTTAGGTCTTCCAATGTAATCTGTAGCTCATTCATACTTTCCTTGATATCTGTAATCCACTTAATGTTGCACTCATTAGTCCACAATTTTTCTATTATTCTCCTGATGATTCTTTTCTCTGGTGTTGTGATTAGATGTCCGATAAATGAAATGCGTTTCTTCCTGATTGTACTCATTACCAGATCTATTTCCTTGTAGACTGTTTCATTTGTAGCTACTCTCCAGTGTCCATCTCTCTGGTACGATTTGTTGATGCACGTTCTGATGGTTCTTCTCTCTATTTTGAGTATTTTGTCTATTCGTGCAATGTTAGTTGTTTTGATGATGGTTCCACTTGCTTATGTTATTTCTGGTTGAGTGACTGTTTGGTAGCGTTTTAATTTTGTTGATATTGACATGCTCTTTTTGTTGTTGGTGTTCTTGGTGATATATTGTGCTGCAGTCAATTTGTTTATTCTGTTTGCCATGTTGGTTTTTCATTGAGGTTATTTGTTATCATTTCTCCCAGATATTTAAATTTATCTACAATTTTCATTTCTTGGCAATTTTGTTTATGAGTGGTGGGTCAGTTAACATGATGACTGTTCTTTCAAAGGATATTCCAAGACCAATTTTCTGTGCTATTTCATGTAGTGAGATGACTTGTTGTTTGGTTTCCTGAATACTGTTGGACAAGAGGGCAAAGTCATTAGCAAATCCTAGACAATTTAAACTTATGTTGGCTTTGGTTCTTCCAATTTGGATGTTCTTTGGGTTAGTCTTGTACCATTCCCTCATTATGTATTCTAAAGCACAGTTGAACAGCAGGGGTGCCAAGCAATCTCCTTGTCTTAAACCTGTTTTTATGATGAATGGCTCAGAGAGTTCCCCCCTCAAATTGACTTTTGATGCAGTGTTTGTTAAGGTGAGTTCTATCAATCTGATTAATTTTGTATAGAGCCCGAAATTTCTTGAGATTTGTAACATTGAAGGCCTATGGATGCTTTTTTAAAGTCAACGAAGGTTATTACAGGTTTATTTAGTTTCGTGCAATATGCTATGGCTAATTTTAAAGTGATGATCTATTCTGCACAGCTTCTTCAAGGTACTTTTAAAAGAGGAAGATTTTTTTCTTTTTTGAACAAAACAGTCTAGATCACGTTTTATTAAACAGGTTCTGTCCGGTTGCTTCCGAAATGTTTCATCTTCAGATTTAATACTAGAGCAGATATAGAAATACTATCCATGATTTCAGTTATTTGTAGTAAAATTGCAGGTTACCCAACAAACAGGAGTTCCAACTGAGAAGGCAACAGACGTACCCAGTGCTCGCTACTACTTGGGAGTAGGTTCTGTTGTCGTGTGAGAAGGCGTGAAACTCTCTTCAGATAACCCGCATAACCATCGCGCCGGTGGTGAAAATCTATTGGCCTCTTTCACCTTCCTTTGCTTCCTATTCATCTGGTAACTACCCAGTATTATCGAGTTTTATTATTATCGTTTCTTTCCCGATCACATTTTCTTAGTTATTAATATAATAAGGTGCTTTTTAGGTGTCAAATGTTTTCTACAACACGAATCCGTTTATAAGTTATTGAGACATAATGTAGACTGCGTTTGATTTTCGCTGAAGATGTGGTTATTCCGGTAACGAATATGACACTAGGTTTTTCAGCTGAAGAGAAATGGACATCTCTAAAAACAGCAATCACAGATGTTGCACAAACAAGCATAGGTACAATAAACAGGAAGAGCAGGAAAGCCAAGACGAAGAGGCCGGAGAAAAGGCGTGAATAAATAAAACAATACATTGTCGTCTGAATGACTCTCCCAGCATACAGAAAAGTCAACACAACCATCGGTGAAATTAAAAGCAAGTGTCGCAACATTAAGAGCGCAACGGGAATTCCACTGTTGAACGCACGACAGAGAGCGGATAGATGCAGAAAGTATAATGAAGGCGTCTATGTGAGGGAGACCTTGTCTGATAACGTGGTAGAATAAGAATTTGGAATCGATATGGAAGATATAGGAGATTCAGTTTCACAGTCAGAATTTGAAAGAGTTTAGGAAGGTTTAAGATCAAGTGATGCAAATGGGATAGATAACATTTCGTCGCCATTTCTAAAATCATTTGGTGAGTTGTCGACAAAATGACTATTCAAGTTGGTGTGTAGATCTACGAGACTGGCGACAAAGCACCAGACTTTCCGAAAAACATCATTCACACAGTTGCAAGGATAGCAAGACCTAATGAGTGCGAGATCTACCGGACGATCAGCTTAAAAGCTCATGAATCCAAACTGTTGACAAGAAAAATATACAGAAGAATAGGAGAGATAATTTCACATTTGTTACATGACGATTTATTTGTCTTTAGGGAAGCTAAAGGCACCAGAGAAGCAGTAGCAGTTGCTAACAGCCGCAAGACTGATGAAAAATCACGGATTTTCGACCTGGGAAAAGCATTCTATGATGTCAAACGTGCAAGATGTCCGAAATTCGGAAAAAAGAGAGTAAGGTATATGGAAAGAAAGGTAATAGGCAATATGTACAAGGATCAAGATGGAAAAATATGAATGGAAGACTACAAATGAAGTGTGCGCGATATTTATAAGGACCAAGATGGGAAAAGGGGACTGGAAGAACACAAAAGAAGAGTGCGGGATTGACAATGTTGTAACACTGTGCTTCAGTATTTTGCTCCTAATGTTCAATCAGTGCATCGAAGTGTCAATGATGGAAATAAAAGAAAGGTTCAAGAGTGGTATAAAAATTCAGGATTGCAGTTGTCAATAACAAGATTTTCTGATAACATTACTATTCTCATTAAAGGTGAAGAACAATTACAGGATCTGTTCGATGGAATGAGCAGTATAGTCAGTACAGCGTATGGACTGAAAGTTAACTGAAGAGAGACGAAAGTAATGGGAAGCAGTTGAAAGCAGAATAGCTAGAAAATCAACATCGGAATTGGTTATCACGAAATAGAAAAAGTTATCGAATTCTGCAACTTAAAAAACAGAATAACCACTATTCACAGAACAGGGAGCACTTAAAAAGCATACTAGCGCTGGAAAAACGGGCATTTCTGGCCAATAGAAGTATACTAATATCAAACATAGTCTCTAATTTGGGCAAGAAGTTTCTGAGAGTCTACGTTTGGAGCACAGCACGGAAGATAGTGATTCACGTACCGTGGGAAAAACGGCACAGAAGAGAATTGAAGCGTTTGTGATGACGTGCAACAGAAGAATGTTGAAAACTATGTGGATTGACTGACAGGAAATGAGAATGCTCTCCTCAGAGTCGGCGAAGAAAGCATCACATGGAAAACACTGACAAGAAGAAGGGACACTATACTACGACCTGTGTTACGACACCAGGAGATAACCTCCATGGTACCAGAGCGATCTATACAAGATAGAGACTGTAGAGGAACACGAAGAAAACAATTTGTGGTAAGTTCTATGGCACCAAACTGTTGAGGTCATCGGTCCCTAAGCTTACACAATACTTAATCCAACTCACGCTAAGGACAAGACACACACACCCGTGCCCGAGGGAGGACTCGAACCTCTGACGGGGGGAACCACGCGAGCTGTGACAAGGCGCCTCAGATGAAGATTAGAATACGTCCGACAAGTAACTGATGACGTAGGTTGCAAGTGCTGCCCTCTGATGAAGAGTCTGCCACAGGAGAGGAGCTAGCAGTGGTCGGCATCAAACCCGTTAGAAAACTGATGACTCGGAGATAAAATGTTGACTGCAAAACGTTTTAAATGCAAAAATGAATAAATTAAAAACAGATAATGCAATATCTTAAATACAGAGTGAAATGTGGTAGGGTGCTGGTTTCCAGTGGTAGTATACTGGGCCATAATTTTACTGACAAAATTAATAAAAAATAAACCACTTTATTGCCACAACAAAGAGATCTAACATTCTCAGCAACTACCACCAAAATTTAATTTACTTGTGACTTTTTCATTTGGAAGCAAGGCAACTAGCGGCAGAATTTACAAAATCTCTAAAATAACATTTAACAAAGAATTTAAGGAAAAAATCTCAAGAAAAATTATCAGACGGCTCGGTATTACATCTCTAAATAAAAATTTTCTGATGGCTTGGTATTAAATTTGAGCAGTAACACAGGTGTTTAGTAAGATAAACAATGTATTGTTTGACAATACATTCCATATTTAAGCCTTAGAAACGTAGATAAATAATTAACTAGCATTAACATTCGACATCCTCTGGCAAGTGAAACAGGTGCACCTAATTAGGAAAGACAAGCAGTCCATAAAACATAAACAGTTGTTCTTGAGCAGAGGTGCCCATTTAGGCCCAAAATAAGTTCTTCCCTTTGTTTGTTAACAACGCTCAACCTGGCTGGCCAATCGAGATTTTAGGCTCTCACTTTAGCACTGCTAACGGAGAAAGTAACCATTTTATGATTGACCATTCCTTTTACTGAAGATCCTTTCTTTAGGATTGACCATTCTTTTACTGAGGAGCCTTTCACCGGAACTCACAATATAAACCACATGTGTACTCAAGCTGTCCTGTAAAACATAAATTACTGGTTACCATTGTAGTGAAAAAAAAATGCGACACCAAAGCAAAGTGGGAAAAGTTTGGAAAATGCGAGCGGTGCGAAGACATCACGACATGTACTGCTTAATTTGGAAAGCGCCAGTTACCGTTGCCAAACCCAGGCAAGAGGATTCTACACCGAGAATTTAATATTAAAAAATACACAGGACAATAACTTGACTGTGATCACTTCAAATTTTCCCGGAATATGCTTTACAGACGACGACTGATAAACAGGATTGTAAGTAAGAAAACAGGCCTTTTCACTTGAAAACTATAATGATTGTGACTGTAACTGAATGCTCACCATAGTTTCCAGGATGCAGGAACATAAGGCAAAATCTGCCCGATTAATGGCTGCAGTCGGTTGAACATATCCGGCAGTCGCCGTCCAGTTCAATCCTTTGCAACTGGCTGACAGG
Source organism: Schistocerca serialis cubense (assembly GCF_023864345.2). Taxonomy (NCBI): domain Eukaryota; kingdom Metazoa; phylum Arthropoda; class Insecta; order Orthoptera; family Acrididae; genus Schistocerca; species Schistocerca serialis. The sequence continues at coordinate 637,451,084 of NC_064645.1, forward strand.
TAACCAATCCGGCGCCACAGTGACCACGTGCTTCTTCCGAAACATCCAAACTCAAAAACAAGTGTGTGCACAAGCAATACATCGAAATGACTTCTATATCGGCCAGTCTCCACTGATACGGCCGACACAGGGCATAACACATATCGCTCTGAGTAACATTTCAAAAGCAGCAGCGAGGCAAGGATCTTGTCTGCCACGACGCCACTGCACTTACTATCCCCAGTCGCCACACAGACTGTTCGACGCACGATCACTCAGAGAAAAACCACGTCTCCACGGTAGCACTTTAATCGACTTAATCTCCTCAATGCGCTTCCCCCTGGAGGCGGAAAATCGCTCTTACTCCACCACCGCCATTGATGCTGCCGACCAGAGGGCTCTATCGATATTAAATCGTCGAGTCATGATGTACCCGCACGGCACACAGACCTTTTCAATAACTACTGAAATAAATCTATTGGGAGTTTATTATTTGCATTTCTAGACTTTTTACATGCTTTGGATGTCTCAAACGTTAAGCGACAGTTTTGAATCGCCTTTGGTCAGACTAGTTCTGTCGCTGGATGAAATGTTTGTTCTGCCATCGCTGCTTGGCAGCGAGGAGCGCGGAAGCTCTACCGTTCGCGTACTAGTGAGACAGACGCCGAGCAGAGGATCCGTGGCATGTGTTTAAGTAAAATGATTTGTGTTTGAATATCGTGCAACAGGGGAGAAGGATTTGCGTAGTGATTTAGAATGAAAATAGTATGAATAAGAATGAAGGTTATATATTTATTTTTATTGGCGCTGCAGTCGCGAGTAGCTTTAATCTTGCTGAATGAGACATCCATATCAGGGACGTTTAGATTTTTCATTAAGGGCTGAGTAATTTTCGCTGCAAAGCATTTTTTATATTTATTAATGATTTGTTTAACATTTGTGAGAGTAAAAGTTTGTTGTCAATGTTTCCCTTGATGATATTGTAATATGAACTGCATGTAACTGACAACATACGAGATAATTCCAAACACAGTTTTTAAAGAAATATTTCATCTAAGAGCATTGTCCACACCCTGGAACCGAATTTTTACTTACTCACTGATGTGTATAAAATAGTTTACTTTTTGTCTCGAGCATTGCAGTAAGCTCTCAGCCACTGTAGTTAGAAATTTGCAGCCGGTGCACAAAAAGCAGGAAGCATCACGTGCCGAACTAATTACATTACGAGGTCAGATATTTTCACTTCAGAATCAGTTTGCTACGAAAATTATCGATGCACAGGGATCATTTCATAAACAGCATTATTAGGCAAATCATTAATGCACTGGGACCACTTTGTTTAATTAAAGAGATTAACAGTAGAGTTCGGGATTAAATCAGTTTGCACATCTTTTTAGAAATATTATAAAACAGAGCAAAGTCATGTTGTGTTCTCGCAGGCCGATATATTTTGTTTCGCTCGCAGTTGGAAATGTAAAGTCACCCAAAGCTAAACAACCGCGAAGTTACAACCAAGCTAGTTGAAAACCAAATGAAATAAAAATAAATTAGTGAAGGAGACCTATGCGCTATTTGTCAAATTCTGATTGATGTTTCTGTTAAAAGTATCTGAGCAGTCTGTATCAACCTGTGTTAGTAAAGTCTTCGTAGTTTTCACTTATTAACTGAAATCCTATGTAAAATTAAGTTATTACAATTCATTGTCTTTACATAAAAGCATCTTTTGTAAGGAAATATAATTCCTTCTTTAATGTTGTTGCTAGTTTGAGTTTACGTGCATTCAAGGTTAAATATATTAAAGACATAATTTTCCCTTACGATATATCGAAAGCATTGGCTTCAAGACAGGCATTGCAGCCATGCAGTTAGTTTTCTTGCTAGTCATTAAAATATGCCTATAATATTTTCGTATGAATACAAGACATATTAGCACAAACGCCAATATGATCACTCCTCTCGCGGAATTTCTGATGCACAGTGCAATAAGAGTACATCAAGTTTTCAAATATCACAGAAATCTTTTTCTTTTACTACAGATACAACATACTCAGGGTTCAAATTATTTGCGAAATGAAATTTATTGGTAGATAAAAACTTTGCTCCACACATGAACCTGGGACCTTTGGTGGGACATCGCGCAGGCTATGCCTCCACTACATGATTTCTTCCAGGCGTGCTAGCCCCACAAGTAGCCTGGACAACGTATGTGAGGTGAGGTGATGTACGGCGACAGGAAAGCCGTGAGGAGAGGTCGTGGGGCGTGCTTGGGTTGCTCAGTTGGTGGACCACCTACCTTCGAAATAAAAAGTTACTGGTTTCGAAACCTGGCCCACACACAGTTTTAATCTGCCAGGTTCTTATAATTACTGATGTCACTGGAGAAGAATTTCTTTTCATGGACTATAGAAATTGGGACTAATTTAGAATTGTGTAGAATGTTAAATAAGTACAGTTGTGGAAGAATGAGCTTTAGTTTCGTGTGAAGGAAGTGAAATTGCTGGGAATGACATTAAATTTTACGAATGACCTATCTAAAGCGGATCTGACCGCTAGATGATATCAGAGGCGGGCACACCGGTACAAAAGGAAACAGGGAATACTGTACTGTCAATACAGAAGCAGTAACAACAGCATATATCGGTGAGGGATGCTCAGTGGCTTCAAACATGGTCTAGGTATTGGATGTCGCTTGAGTAGCCGATTCATCTAAGGCACTTTATCACTTTTATAGCTTCCCAAGTCTAAAGTTAGTGATGTGACTGTGAACTGGAAACGCGAAGGAATGACCACAATTAAACCAATATCACTGACAGACTGCGACCATGGAACATTGAGGAGTATAGTTCATCAAAATCACAGCGTGAGCAATCTCTCGTGAGCTCCGAGGGAGACCGTCAGTCCAATCTGCACAATGATTGTGTATAGTGAGTTAAAATGAATGAGGTACAATCGTCGAACAACATCTCATAAGCCATACATTACTGTGGAGTGACGCCACTAGACAGTGGAAGACTGGAAATGAATAACTTGGAGTGATCAATTACGTTATACATTGTTGACATTTAATTTTGTATACCCCAGCCGTTCAGATACAGGTTGCTCTTCTAAGTTGTGTAACAGTTTTGCACGTAGACTGTCTCCAGTTCTAAAGGAAACTAAGATGTTACTTTCACAGAATAAGTGTTTTATCTAATCAGATACTCTGCCACAACAAGGAAGGAAAGCATATTTGGATTTTCTTTTGTCATTTATTGATTTAGGTGTTATTTCTTGTTTGACCTTATTTTTTTAATTTTCATTTTTTTATTGTATAATTTGTCAACTAATGTGGGTCATATTTGTTTTTCCCTGCAATATATCTCAGTGTATATAGTTCTGCTGAAATATTCAAAACGACTTTGTCTAGCATTAAATTAAGAAACACACGACTATACATGATTACTGCTAAGTAATCACATCCATCACAGTGAGTTTTCTATAAATATTAAATTTATGTAGATCTGCATTTCTACAAAACCTAAAATCAAGAAAATTAATCCCCATATTATCTTCAATCTCCACTGTAAATTTCATTAATGTGTGTAAACTATTGAAAAATTGATGCAGTATGTGTGTATCATCAGTATCTCCTTTTACAAGGATAGTGGTATCGTCCACATATCTCATGCAGTAAATTACCTTTTCCAAAATGTCCTGTAATTATATGAAAGTACTATGCCCATAAGCTCAGTCAGTTTTGGGAAAACTAATTTTTCTGTGTGTAATGAGATATACTCTAACCATTCATATTGAGCCTATAGTCAATAGATTATGTAAGGCTATATTTACTTTTATTTTTTAATATTGATGATTCCCCAGTCTTTAACCAAATGGTGCCCATAACTACTATAGTATATATAGACTTCTAAATCTGGTTTTCCAAAATTTTTCAAGATCGCTAATTTCTTGTCGATGTTGGCCAGTTACTATACTTCTTCATCACATACTGATGTCATTACTGACCCTACATTGGTGGGTCTCTCTGGTGAATTTTTAAGCTATGTTGTCCTGTTATATGTCTGTTATATTTCTGTAAATCTAATTATGATGACACTTAAGGATCCATGTGGCTCATAGTGTGTAATTAAAGACACAATTCAACGGTTTGGTCTACAAAACACTTTAGTTCTTAGGTATACCAGAATGTACATTGTCACTGAATTATTATAACGTTACCATCAAAATGGTACTTACTTTCTCACATAATTTCTAGTAATGATATGAAACTACTATTTTTCCGTGGTTTTCTGCACTTGTGTGACCTATGGATGAACGATCTTTTGTGATAGTCACTCCCACCAATATGTCTAGGTACTTTATATTTTTGCACATTTACCCTTTGATATTCACATTGTGTTACCTACTCTCCTATGAGATTATGGTGTTTAGATATTGTACACGTCATATTACTGATGCATTTACAAAGTTTCTGGTATATTTATCTATGAATGACTTTCATATTCCGAAAACGTTTGGAAATTTTTTTGTACTGGTGATTTACCTAGATATCTCTTGTCTGTCTGTCACGCATTGAACTGGAGTTCTTGTTTCCATGTCACTTCATTTATGATGTAACACTTATCCAGCATACACATGTTTAGATTTTCTGTGGTATATGACTTTTTGTACCTTCGCTTTCTCAACTATTTTATTTATATGTCTTTCGACGATTACTTTGTTCACTGATTTTAAACATTGCACCACATACAAGAAACAATTTTGTTTTCATACCAAACTGATGTACTTTGTCCTTATGTGTAATTATTTAATCTTCAGACTTTTATTTCAGTTTTGTTCTCAATATAATGAGGTATTCCACTTGTATATGTGTAATTCCTAGGCTGGTACGTGCTAATATTAACCTGATGTTATTTGACATTCTGGTAATATGCGGATGGAAATTTCTGAATATATTGTATTAAAAATGTCACACCTTACATTGGATATATCCATAATGATCGAATGTAAATCATGATTGTTTCTTGTATTGTAGTATCTTTGCCAGAAACACCCTTTGATGTGGCACCATCTGTTTGTTGTGATTCTACGAGTATCCTTGACACTCAGTCTCTGTATCTAAGTTGAACGAGTCACAATATTTCATCAACAACTATTGATCTGCATAATAAATTATCCTTTAGTATGGCATTCTTCTGAGGCATTATATATGAAATGTAAAAGTCTTACTGATTTTTCCGTTGTAAGTATTTCTTTCGATTATATTTATGTATGGTGTTCAGTATTAACGCCTATGGGACGTGTATTTTTCAACAGTTACGTGTATTGTTTTTTCTGTCTATCTGGTAAAGCCCCTGGATGCTGGTTGAAAACCCAAACCTATCGGAATATACGTGTAAAATCCAATACAGCAAAGTTAACACATTTTCTAAAACATTTTGCACAAGGCAGCTACACTAATAGCAGAGCAGTATCGGCAAACCTGAATGCACACAACCAACAAGATTTAGTTTGTAGAATATATACATTTAATTATCATTTTGCTAGTAGTTGTTTCTAGACTTGCATGCCTTTGCTCATATTTCAGAAATGTTTAGAACTACATTAATTCTTATTTTGACATTGCGAATAGCAGCCTAATAACTGAAAAATCTAGGAGCCATACATGTCTGTGCTGTAATTAATGACAGGATAAAGATAATGACTACTACGATTACTTGTGCTAAAATTTCCAACTGTTTGAAATTAATTTGTGGGATAATTACTGTATATGGAACTCAGTATAAAATATTATTTTCGTTTACATTTTCTGCACGAGTCCGAAGGTGCATTCAAATTTGTAATTGCATTTGTACATAAAAAGCTTAAAGAGAGACTAGTGATAGCATGGAGTCATTAAATGACGCAGAGGCTTGACAATTTGGGGGAGGGATGCACAGAGGGTCTAAAGGAAAGGCGTCGATCTTTCTCTCTGGCAGTTTTTTGGACAGACTGGTAGAGGCAAGACTTAAGTTAGCTTGAGCGGTGAGCTAGCTGCATTGTTTTCGGTGATATGAGACTTCGTAACGTCGGTCACTTCAGTCGACTTAGAGAAATTCTGCAGCACTCAGCAGGTTGCTCATCAGAAATTGTTATTTGTCTGTGAGTGAAGCTTATTTGGAGTTTGAGTTATTTGCACTGATACTGATTTTTAAATCAGTTTGCTAATGAATGTTTTGATAAATTACGTGGCTGATCGGTACACTAGATTATTTCTCAGTGTGCCAGTTAGGCTATCACTTGTTTTTGTTACTGTGGCGATTGACTTAGAGTAATTTTAGCTGTGGAGACCACCTGGTTTTTGCTGGTATTTTAAATATTTGATTTATATACTGTGATAGTCAGCTACTATATTGGGGCATCGAGCTAAATATCAGTTTACTTAATTGTGTAGAGGACAACGGTCTTTCTGCATTATTAACACTGGTTCCTGTCAGATCACCGAAGTTACGCATTGTCTGGCGCGGCTAACTCTTGGAGGAGTAATCGTCCAGGTCTGCAGAGCCCTGTAAGTGTGCATATTGCACTCGCCCCTTGTGGGAGAAGCTACTTGTTGAGAAGTAACAGCTCTGGCCACAGAAGCTGACAACAGCTGCAAGAGTTGTGTGCTGACAACTTGCCCCTCCGTATCTGTATCCAGTGACGCCTATGGGCTGAGGATGACAAGGCGGTCGGTCCGTACCATTGGGCCTTCAAGGCCTGTTCGGACGGAGTAATCGTGTAGAGCTTATCACTTGCCTTCGAAATCTGGCGTGATATTAAGAGGTATACACTTTATTTGTGAACTTATCCATCTGTCACTGGGGTATGTTTTCTAGATTTATGGCACATACAGTTAATCTAACATTATTTCAGACCTCATTAGTACATCAGTGCAATTTTATTATTTTTATTTTAAATTAGAACGACGAAACTGGAAGTCAAATAATCACCTCCTAAGAAGAAGTAATTATAAAACTATAACCCCTCCAATTTGTCGCGGATGTATGAAGAGGATTGATATAAATCCCGAATATGAACAATGGTACTGAAGTTCGATAAACGATGTAAAATATATACAAACTTTCTTTTCAATTGCTGTGACAAAAATTTCGTGTGACAAGTAAATTTCAAGTTCTATCGTCGAAATGGCTGCATGAATAAATAAATCATTATGTGTGGCTTGGAGATAGCAGTACAATAGTCAAGAAAATACAGACCTAGGACTGCGATTAGATATACACTACTGGCCATTAAAATTGCTACACCGTGAAGATGGCGTGCTACAGACACGAAATTGAACAGACAGGAAGAAGATGCTGTGATATGCAAATGATTAGCTTTTTAGAGCATTCACACAAGGTTGGCGCCGGTGGTGACACCTATAATGTGCTGACATGAGGAACGTTCCCAACCGATTTCTCATACAAAAACAGCAGTTGACCGGCGTTGCCTGGTGAAACGTTGTTGTGATGCCTCGTGTAAGGAGAAGAAATGCGTACCATCACGTTACTGACTTTGATAAAGGTCGTATTGTAGCCTACCGCAATTGCGGTTTATCGTATCGCGACACTGCTGCTCGCGATGGTCGAGATCCAATGACTGTTAGCTGAATATGGAATCGGTGGGTTCAGGAGGGTAATACGGAACGCCGTGCTGGATCCAAACGGCCTCGTATCACTAGCAGTCGAGATGACAGGCATCTTATCCGCATGGCTGTAACGGATCGTGCAGCCACGTCTCGATCCCTGAGTCAACAGATGGGGACGTTTGCAAGACGATAACCATCTGCACGAACAGTTCGACGACGTTCGCAGCAGCATGGGCTATCAGCTCGGAGACCATGACTGTGGTTACCATTGACGCTGTATCACAGACAGGAGCGCCTGCGATGGTGTACTCAACGACGAACCTGGGTACACGAATGGCAAAACGTCAATTTTTCGGATGAATCCAAGTTCTGCTTACAGCATCTAATGGTCGCATCCGTGTTTGGCGACATCGCGGTGAACGCACACTGGAAGCGTGTATTCGTCATCGCCATACTGGCGTATCACCTGCCGTGATGGTATGGGGTGCCATTGGTTACACGTCTCGATTACCTCTTGTTCGCATTGACGGCAGTTTGAACAGTGAACGTTACATTTCAGATGTGTTACGACCCGTGGCTCTACCCTTCATTCGATCCCTGCAAGACCCTACATTTCAGCAGGATAATGCACGACCGCATGTTGCAGGTCCTGTACGGGCCTTTCTGGATACAGAAAGTGTTCGACTGCTGCCCTGACCAGAATATGCTCCAGATCTCTCACCAACTGAAAACGTATGGTCAATGGTGGCCGAGCAACTGGCTCGTCACAATACGCCAGTCACTATTCTTGATGAACTGTGGTATCGTGTTGAAGCTGTACACGCCACCCAATCTCTGTTTGACTCAATGCCCAGGCGTGTCAAGGCTGTTATTACGGCCAGAATTGGTTGTTCTGAGTTCTGATTTCTCAGGACCTTTGCACCCAAATTGCGTGAAAATGTAATTACATTCCGTTGTAATATAATATATTTGTCCAATGAATATCCGTTTATTATCTGCATTTCTTTTTGGTGTAGCAATTTAATGGCCAGTGGTGTAGATTGATGTCACTACGTGAAGATAAGGATAAGACGACTTCATTTTTTGCCTAAAGGTCGAATCATCACCAATGCAGTTTTCTTTCACTATCGTATCAAGTTGAGTCTCACAGTTGTTTCTGTTTTAGTTAGTTATGTTCACATCTTGCTTTCCTTACCATCTCTCTCTCTCTGTCTTTCTCTCTCTGTGTATGTGTGTATGTGTGTGTGTGTGTGCGTGTGTGTGTGTGTGTGTGTGTGCGTGTCACTCTTCAGCTGCCTCTGCGATCCAGGTCGTCACGAATGAATATCTCTAGCATAACATAATACAGTGCGGTTCTCCTCGACTCTATTATTTTAGGAAATGTGTAACACTGAACGAACATATAAAACCTATGAATGTTAGTTTGGATGAGACACATTTGTTCTCCTGCTATGAAGCGACATCAAGAAGTTATTTTTACAGTTACAAAATAAACTGTCAGTCGTGAAATGCCGAGTAGTAACAACATAACAGCAGCACAAACCTCTGTGTCTCTGTCAGGAGAGGAGGAACTATAAACGTGTGTCCTGCTGTAGCGAATGTGTACAAATGCGTAATGCAGGTACTGCTCGTATGTTTATCATTATTGTAAGCGTGAGCCAGATAGTAGCACAATGGTATGGGATTTTATTTTACTTTTTATTCACTTTCAAAAGTCACATTGTTCTCAAGCTGTAGCCGGCAGCGCCGGCTGCCTGTAATTTTTCTATTTCACAATCTGGCAACTGCAAGTCAGCAAGCATCTCGATCACGCACCTCCCTGGTGTGCTCATGAGGTAACGCCACCCCGGCGTCGACGCTGAGCAGGCTACCCTCTGGAAATTTCCATGCCACCCTAGCAGGTTTCTCAGCTTCTGTCCAATCAGGGCTGAGGAAGCCACGTGGCCATGCTGGATGTACCTGGCCACCCGCCACCGGGCTCTCTCCCTCGATCGCGCACCCTGTAGCAGTCAACATCTCCTGCCCTTCCCAGTGCTTTGGCACCACGGACTTTGTCTTTCCAGACACCACTTTTCCTTAAGTACGCAAACTACAGTTCGCCCCTGACTACGCTGTGGCTCACTCTCGCCTCCCTAGGCCTCACTATATGACCCTTTAGAAGGCATAGTAGCCAATAAAAGACTTATTACTTACAATCTTCCTAATGGTTGTTTCACACCCACCACCTCATAATCCGGCTATCCTGAACAAACTAGTGCAGAAGTACGGATGTGTTCCCATAGCAATTTTGTAGCTATTCCAAATTCTTCCTGCGAAGACCTGAGCATTTCGCGCATAGAACGTGCCACCCGGCCAACATGTTCACCCCGCATGGGCCGCCGCCATAGAAACGCAGAGGGCGCGCTGCAGTGACGCAGCCACTGGAGTCCGCCGGAACAAGTGACGCAGTCCAAGAGAGCCAGCCACACGAGCCGTCCGCCGACGGCATGTCACCCACCGCCGCCACTCCACCGCGCAGTCGCGCCACCTACCTGCCAGGGGCCTGCCGCCGCCGCGTTCCGGCCGACCCAGCGTCGACCACCGCCGACGCGTCAGCCGCCGCCCAAGTGACCGGCGGCCGCCCGCCAGCATCTATGTCCGCCGCTGGCGCATTGCCTGCCTCGACACTCCACCATGCCGTCGCCACCACCAACGAGTCACGCTGACACCACTTTCATGTAAGTCGCCGCAATGCTTCCAACTTTAACATCGAGCAGTCCGCTGCGGGAATAGGTTATTTGTGACCTTTCTTTTTTTGTAACAATCTATTTTGGGTCACTAACGCCCCCTAATTTTGTAAACGTGCCAATGGGAACGAGAGCGACAGAACAGGATACTCCCGCAGAGGCACGAGTCTCGCAAGACTTGCTCGAAGCTATTAATACTCAAATGCACAATTGTTCACCCAAAATCAAGAATTACTTGAGCAAAACCGGGTCTTGAAACAGAGATTGGAATCCAGTGTGAGACCTTCAGTGCCAGTGGCTAGCTCCACTCCAGTAACAAATATTCAGCCAGTGACAACTAATACTAATTCTGTCACTAATGCAACCACCACAATTTCAGTAACATGGCAACTGTAAGTAATTTTCCTGCGGCTGATTTTACTCCCACCTATTCTGGAAAGTCCCATGAAAATGTGGCTATGTTCAAACAGAATATTCGTGATGTGGGTCGCACTTGTACCTGGCCGGATGATGCATTGGTCAACATAGCCAGATTAAAGTTGACAGGGGAAGGCCAAATGTTTACAGAGACTGTGGACGAATTGCGAGATACGCGTGACTTTGAAGTTGTGGCTCGCAGACTACCTACGCGTTATTCCGACACCAGAGGTACCGAATATTACAGAGATCAATTATCAACCCTTAGGCAAAAGCCTAATGAAGATTTTGATGATTTGCAGATCGCCCACGAGCTGTATCCTGTCGTACCTACACGGTAGGTGAAAATGTGAGTGAAAATAGGATTTTGCGCTCGGAGGCAGAAGTGTGTGCAACTGATGTTTGATCGGGGTTTTGATCCCTGCATCGGAGAAGAAGTTAAAGCAGCCTCCCTAGCCTCTTTGTTTGAAGCTGTTCGTTTGGCAATTGTATGCGAAGATGTATTGTGCTTCTGCGCTGCTGCACCGCGTCCGCCAGATTCAGTACTGGATTAGCAAAGGAAGTATTTTGTCAGTGTTGTCGGACACCCAACCACACGGCAATGTGCTCTCGTGCATCTTTCTGCACTATTTTCCAGACGGTAGGTCATGTTAATAATGTCTGTCCAGCAAAGTCCCAATTTTCTAACCTGATGCGCGGCCAACACTGCAACGAGGGAACATGTGGGGGGACGGGCCCCGCCACCCGCCCGCACCCCCCACCAGGATAATACACCCGGCGAGGACCAGAGAAAGTAAAGAGGTGGAAATGTTAGTTTCAATGGCATACTTGGGAACAAAGTAGTTAAGATTGTAGTTGACACAGGTGCACAAATTAGTGCATTATTGGTAGATAAAAATGATCGAAGGGTGCTACAGCCACCCCAATTCCATATCAGTGGCCCTGGTGAAGAAATAATTGTCCATCCAGGTTACTGTGTAGTGAATCTGCAAATAGACGAGAATAAATACAGTCAACAGATAGAAGTTGTGAGGTTAAAGAAATGTTATTTTGACAGCATTTTAGGGCATAACTTCATGCACCGTTATCAGGCTATAGTGAATTATCGAACACGAACTGTGCAGTTTGGTGAAGCAATTCACCGTTTTGGCAGTACACTTACCCTTCAGAAGTGAGGAAGCTGTGAAAGGCGACCTTCGCAGTCTCCAATAAAACGGCGGATATTGGTGATTAAAACCACTGACCCTGTAAGGATAACAGGTGGAAGTGGGAATATTCTTTGGGTAGATGTCAAAAATCGGAAACAGCCGAAGACAGACGTTCTGGTGGATCCGCTCACCCAGAATGATGTATTAGATCGTCAATCAGTTTATGTTAAAAGAAGTATTTGCCGACCGGAAAGAAAATAGAAAGGTTTTGCAATACCGGTGAGAATAGATAATTTTGGTACGAAAGATATTGTAATACTGAAAGGTACTATTGTTGCTAGTGGACAAGAGATCTTGGAAGAAGGAGGAGGAGCTGAAATAACACAAAGTAAAGATGAAAGGGATGGAGGAGAAAGAAGTGTACAGTCAGAGAAGTGCGTTATGTCGTGTCGTCATTGAGGAATCAGTTAACAGAGAAGTTGAATCTTTTAAACGTTGAGGAGAAAAAGGTGTTGCAGCCGGTGTTAGAGGAATTTTCTTGATTGTTTGAAGAGAGGGAGTTTCTACCGGCCACAGATTTGGTTCAGTACGGAATTCCGACCAGTGAAGCACGCAAAAACCATATCGCATACCGTATCATTTGCAATCTATAGTCGAAGATACGATTCAGCAGCAATTAGCTGCAGGAATCATTCAGCCCTCCTCAAGTTCGTGAACGTCCCCCATGGTCGTCGTACCGAAAATGTCACTAAATGGAGAAAAAGTCTATCTTCTATGTCTCGATATGCGGGCAGTGAATCGAGTAACTACCCCAGACACATATCCGTTACCACGCACTGACGAAAGGTTAGACCGACTACGCAACTGCAAATATTTCACCACCCTTGACTTATGCTGTGGATATCATCAGATCCTTGTTGTACCCCAGGCCCGACATAAAACTGCTTTTGTGGTACCTAGAGGATTATATGAATCTGTAAGAGTGCCATTTGGTTTGAAGAATGTACCTGCCACTTTTCGAAGATTTGCAGATTTGTTGTTGCGCGGATTAAAAGCCACAACATGCTTGGTATATCTAGATGCTATTTGTACGGAAGAAAATTTACTGTCGTCACGGATAATGCAGCATTTCAGTGGATGTTAAGTTTGAAAGACCCCAGCAGTAGGTTAACTCGTTGCGCTTCAAAATTGAGCGAATTTGAATATGAGGTAAAACATGAACCAGGCAAGCTGCATCAAAATGCCCATGTCGTAAGCCGGAAAGTTAGTGTGATTGTTACCAATGATGTTTCTATCGAAGAATTGAGGGAAGCACAGCAAAGAGATGTTGAATGCCAGAAGTATGAAACTTTGACTGAATTTTCTGTTGATGATGGAATTTTGTATCGAAAAACCCCATTGGGTATACGGGTGGTAATTCCGAAAGAACTACATCCCAAGATAACAGCACAATGTCACGACAGCCTGCAAGCATGTCATAATGGTCTTCGCACCACTATTTCTGGGAACGCAGACGGAGAGACGTACAAAAGTATATACAAAATTGCTTGCCCTGCGTTAAGAGGTCATTGCTACCCCAAACAAAGGTACCCTTACAGCAAGTGCTAGAAGCCACTTACCCTTGGGCTTTGGTAGCAGCAGATATCGTGGTCCTTTCCCTTTGAGCCCACAAAATAACAGATATATATTGTCCATCAAAGATAATTTTTCCAGGTTCTTAATTCTCGTTCCAATACCGGTTATGTCCACAGAAACAGTAGCTCGTGCGTTTGTCACCCACTTGGTGTTACCCTATGGAAGTCCTGAAGCCGTACTTACAGATCAAGGCACGAATTTTATGTCCACATTGTTTACAGAGGTCTGTCCATTGTTGCGAATCAAAAAGTGGAGAATGACACCGTTTCATCCAAAAGCTAACGGGAGCCTGGAGCAAGACCACCGCACCGTTAGGCGCATGGTCTCTTATTATGTCAATAAAAATCACTCTGACTAGGACAGGCATGTCCAATACGTCACATCAGCATATAATAGCCAGGTCCATAAAGGTACAGGGTATTCCCCTTATGAAGCGGTATTTGCCTTTGACAAACTGCCCCCTGGAATTAAATCCAAAGACCTGAAAGGTTTGGCACGACGTCTAAAAGCCAACTGGGGGGAAGTGAGAGGGATCAAAGCAAAAGAAAGCCACAGCCCAACAGTTAAAAGGGATAATGAGAAAGCAAAAATGCCCGAGTACAAGGTAGGAGATCTAGTTGTGTTACGCAATCCAGTAGTAAAAAAAAGGGAAGAACAAAGAAGTTTACACCTACCTATGAAGGACCATACCGTATCACGTGGCTTACTTCGCGGGTAAATGTGGAAATTCAGTTACCAGAACGCACAGTGATCGCTCATTCCGACAGGTTAAAGTTGTACAAGGGTTCCGAGCCACCCCCGCTCGATAGTGAAACAGAGCTTGCTACTCCAGTAGTTCCACCCAAGGAAGCAAGAAGGAAGGTAATACAACCGTCTAGACCGTCACATAAATATGCTCTAAGATCAATACACCCCTATGAGTTACGTTCCAGGGATTAGGTCCAGTATGACATGTAATCAGCTGCAAAAGTCCTCAGTGAGGCAAGAGAATTAATTGACAGAAACTACCGCCATTGCTATATAGTTATTTAAGTTGTGCATGTTTGTTATAAGTGTACATAGGGACTAGCAACCATTGGTAACAGGATCTAGGATGTCGCATGTTAATGCAAGTGATTGGAGTTTTTGTAATCATTTTATCACATATCACTTAATGTCTCCAGTAATGTTGTCGTAGCAGTCGAGAATTGAAAATCTAAATACTTATTGATAATGGAATTGAGGGGAAAGTTGTCCTTGCCAATAGAACACATAAAGTCAAGAACCAGTTAATCTTATATATGTCAAAGGGATTCACACTTCACCTATTGACTTAGTGAATAGGGAACAGACACAGCTGTTAAAGCCTTGCCATAATAACATGATAGTAAGACGCATTCTTAACTGCCAGTAGACCAGTGACAACATGCCGCCGTCTACATGCCATTTGAAATACGCCCCGTTACATGTATGCTTATGCTGAATGTTCATGCGCCGATAACAACAAGAATATGTACGTCCAAGTTAAGGGGACCACACCTTGGTTCGGATCGAAAAAAATCGATTTTCGGTTTTCATCATATCTCGATAGATTAAAGTTTTATTTAAGTACTCTGAAAAGCATTTTGCTGAAAAAAAATTTTTTAGAGAATTTAAAGAGCATTTTCCTACCACGTGTGTTTATGTGCCACGCCCACTTTTCTGTCACCCACTTTTCTGCATATATTTTAGATCTTTATATCCCATACATTGCACGTTAGGGATTTTTTTTTTCTCCCGAGTGGCTATCTTCGGAATGCAACGGTCGGTATTCTTTTGTTTCTGCTGTTTGTAAGCAACACGCTTTCAAACACGTGGTCAGTTTTGTTCAAGTTACATTTGCAGTACTTGTGAACGTGTCTTTTTTGTTGTGTTTATTGAAGATGACGATACGTAAAGGCATTTTCAAGAAACGACAATTTAGAGGAAACAAGTTTAGAAAGCTTTCTGTACAAGATGTCATGTCGCCTGGCAACGATGTTTCTAATTGTAATTCTTCAACAAATGCATCATCAAAGAAGCTCTCACCATTTCAAGAGAAATGTAAGTGACAAGGGGTGCAGTAACATTATTATAAATTTGAGAATATTATCAGATTTAATTTCTGAACTTGTACAATGTAGACAGTGAGGTGAGTCACAGAGAGTGAAAATTTGTGAGAATGCCAGTGGGAGAAAAGGCCTCGCAATGGCATTGGATTTACTTTGCACTAAATGTTCAGCTGTGATTTCATTTATGAAGTCTTCAAAACCAGACGCAAGTGCCCCTTATGAAATCAATACTAGATTAGTTTATGCCTTACGATCCATTGGCAAGAGCGTGGCTGCAGGGAGGACATTTTGTTTAGTGATGAACTTACATCAACCACCAAATAAATTTTAAAAACTGACTGCAATATTAGAGAAAGCTGTCTGTGAGTCAGTGAGGAAAGTATGAAACTGGCTGCTAGGGAAGCAGTGGAAGAAAATGATGGATGTTCGGATATTGCAGTTGCACTTGATGGAAGTTGGCAGAAAAGAGGGCATATTTCTCTGAATGGAGTAGTGACTGCCACGAGTGTAGACACCGGTGAAGTTTTAGATGTGGAGATAATGTCTAAATATTTCAAATGTTGTAAAGTGAATGAACGTAAAGAACACAACTGTGTGGCTAATCTTAGAGGAACTACTGGTGGTATGGAAGTTCATGGAGTACAAAAAATATTTCATCGCTCTGTACAAAACAAGAGGCGTACGGTACACCAAATATTTGGGTGATGGTGACAGTAAAGCATACAACAATGTGGTGAACTCTAATCCATATGGAAATGCCATTATTAGCAACATAGAATATGTAGGCCATGTTCAAAAACGTTAGGGAACAAGGCTGAGAAAACTAATTGTTCATATGAAAGGAAAAAAATTAGAAAATGGAAAATCGTTGACCAGACAGGGCCAGTTAACTAAAACTGAAATAGAGAACTTGCAGGTATACTATGGGCAGGTAATTAGGAGAAATAAAAAAAAATCTGGAGGCAATGAAGAGAGATGTTTGGGTCATATTCTTCCACAAGTCCTCTACTGATGATAAGCCATGTCATGGATTCTGTCCATCAGGTGAAAATTCGTGGTGCAAATACAATGGGGCTCAGGCAACTGGAGAATCTTATTCTCACCAGCATTTTCTTCCTGCTGCTGTTATTACACCAATTAAACCTATTTTCAGAGACTTGGCTCATACCGGCCTTCTAAGGAAATGTCTGCATGGACAGACACAGAAACCAAATGAATGTTTCAACAGTATAATTTGGAACCGCCTTCCTAAAACTGTATTTGTTGGCATGCATACAATGAAACTAGGAGTTCATGATGCTGTTATTACATTCAATTGTGGTAATACTGGAAAGTGTTGGGTACTGAAAAAGCTGGGAATTAATCCTGGCGAAAATATGATCACTGGGCTGCAACATTGCAGTAAAATGAGGATAGCCGATGCACACAGGACTGTATCTAATATGGCCACGAAAGCAAGACAAACATCAAGGAAGGCGAAAAAGAAGCTGGAAGACTTTCTAGAGGCCAAAGAAGGGCCATCATATGCAGTAGGACAGTTTTAATTAACTGTCAGTAACAAATTTCAAAAGTTTTTTCTTTAAAGTCAATTTCCCACAAACTAAAATTTTCAGTACATATACCCCATTATATCAGACACTATCATAGATAAATGAATGAAACTTTCAGAGGCTCTGCATAATATAAAATGCCATCTCTGGTTCTACATTCATTAACATTCAACCATTAGTAAACTCAAAAAAAAAAATTCTGCAGGAAAACTTAATATTTTTTGTTAATAAATTTAAAAAAAGTATTCCTTAAAAACTAAAAAGTGTATAAAGTAGATTTTAGTACAGTTGACTCTATTGGAATCATGTAATATACAGGAAAATATTAAGGTCCTGAACCAAATAGTTTTTTTTTTCATAAATGGGTCAAATACTTGCCTAAATTAACACGGGTTAGATAGGCAGGGTGTGGTCCCCTTAAACAACAAATAAGTTATTTTAAAAGTAAAAGGAGTCTTCCTTAAGTGCTATTTTATTGCTTTCGTAGTGCAACGATGAAGAGACAACAAGGTAAGTGTTTATGAAGTTATGTGTTTCTGTGTATTAAATGCCAAAGAGAAAGCCACCTTGGCGACGCTGCACCTCCTTCACTCGCCTCCCACCGCCCCACCAAGCAAGTGGCCATTAGGATTTCGCCCCTCCCTGCCACTTTGTGAAGCCCCTCATCCCCTCCCCCCCCCCACCCACCCACACACACACATAGGCAGCCCCTCTACCGCCTCACTGCCTAAGTCAACGTCTTGTCTTTCTTCTCTGTAGAGCCATTCCTGCTCACTCCTCTCCCCTCGCCCCTCCCCCCCCCCCCCCCTTCCTTCGCCAAGCTGGCCACTTGCCTCAGCTATGTCGGAAACAGCACCCACTCTACACCTTCATACATTCATACGTTGTAGGGCAACCTGTAAATCCAGGAAGATAGTTATGAAAATAAATCCACCAGCCTACTATTGCTCTACAGATTTTGCTAGTCTCACCCAATAATGGAAATCTATTCGTGTCGTTTATTTGAATTTCCAATAAAGAACAAAACTGAGAGAGAAAAGAAATTTTTCCTAGTAAATACTGTATATACCGCCAAAAATAGGAGATGTTGGAATTTCAGACCAGTCTCCCGCTGTATTGTATTACCACTCTCGTGATTAATAAACAGATCTGTATGGCATCAAGGAAGCCGGCGCTTGCCGTGATATTTATTCTGTAAGCGACTGCTGTGTGGGAGACACATCAAGCAAAAGGAACGGGTTGGAGATGCCATTATATAATACGGTAAAGAAAAGTGAAAACCGAGTTAATCTTAATTCTGGATAACAGCCCTGACATTATTGTCCAGTTCAGAAGTTATTAGCCATTAGTTTCAAGTAAATGGTATCTGAGGGAGTCATTACTATCCAAGGAGAAGTATAAAAATCTGTAAATTCCCTGCATTTCAGAACAGAGTATCTAAGTGAGCAAATGAATCATGATAGTTTAGTGAACTTTAAGGATGAGTTATCTCAAAACCACTATTACCGAAATTAAGCCTTAATCTGTTACAACAGTAGCATTGAGAGTGTTTCATGTACGGATCACAGATGCCAGAGCTGCTGCCACTGCAGCCAGTTAGAACCAGTTGCAGCCGTGCTGTCAGCTCTACTGTCAGCAACCTGCAACCTTACACCTGTCATGTCTTAGTGCCCCAAGCAGCACTGAGTGTCAACACATAATTCTCAACCACTATATGACGAATGCTTTCAGTAACTTTACACACATTTGCAATACTAAGGAAATTACATTCCTACCTGTACACTCTACACATTACAAACAAAAGCACTGACAGGTAAGTTTTATCGACGTCAGCGAGAAGCAACCAGTACCAGTAATAGTACCAGTATTAGGAAGCATTAGGTAGGAAAGTAACAAAAGGAACAACAAACAAAACTCGGCACAAAAGGCTAGGGGACTGCCAACAATCAACCTTACATAGTTATGAGACCAGAAGTACAAATAGTGCAGGGAATATTATACCAAATGTTTAATAATATTAAAGAAGTTAATGGCAATTTTTGATCTTATAATTGAAGGAGACATAAAACTGCTCTAAATTAAACCTCGCTAAAGGAAGTATTAGCGAGACACTGCACTTTTACACAGCATTACCCATAACATTGGCATAACTTAACGAAACCTTTCCTGTGGGCAGACATACCAAAGCCATGGAAATATAAACGAGAGCATAAAGGAATAACAGAAAATACTTTCACTTATTTTTCTACGAAATGTCACTGGAGAATAAGGGAGTTTTGTTGCAAAGGAAATAATATTTTGTGCTTTTGCTTCTGTCACACAGTTTTAATCTGCCAGGAAGCTTCATATCAGCGCACACTCCGCTGCAGAGTGAAAGTCTCCCTATGGAATAAGTATTCAGATATCCTGCGTTTACTTGTAACGTCGGCATTCACACTAACTGCAAGACTGTCAAGACCGCCGTGGTTGAAGAAATACTCAGGCCAGGGCGAGGACGGCCCAGTGGAGAGCTCAGGCACACGCAGTAGTCTGCGGAAGTGGCTGCCAGCGCAGCGCAGGTACACAGGTCAGGGGGCCCCGACGGCAGGCTTGGCACGGCCAGGCGCACGCGCCGCTGCAGCACTCAAAGGGTTACGGTCTGACTGTGTTAGTCCACATGGGCTAAACAGTTTTGTGTTAGAACTTCTGTAAAGTTTGGAAGGTAGGAGACGAGATACTGGCAGAAGTAAAGCTGTGAGGACCGGGCGTGAGTCGTGCTTCGGTAGCTCAGATAGTAGAGCACTTGCGCGCGAAAGGCAAAGGTCCCGAGTTCGAGTCTCGGTCGGGCACACAGTTTTAATCTGTCAGGAAGTTTCACTTATTCCATAGCTTTGAATCTGGAGATGAATTGCTAGACAGACCTAGTGTACACTGAAACTGCTTACGCTGCTAACATGTAACTCCTTCGATGAAACAAGAATACTTGCTCACGCTTCAAAGTACTGGGACTTTGTCATCAGAGAAGCAGTTGAAATTAGACTCTGTGAAAATAATTTCAACAGAGACTCCGGATATGCACTCAGCAACACATGGAAGCCCGCAGTTGATAAAGAAAGAGCGCAGAGGGCGACTTGTTACATTCCTCGCAGTTATCCGCCTGTTGCGATGGATGGCGCTGCAAGCAGTGCTGGATAAAGCGCGCAAACAAAATCTATGGACATAGAGGCCGCTACCTCCGTACGCGCCGTTTTCATCATGACGTCATCCAGCCAATGAGAAGCCGTCCGCTGCTTATAAAAGCGGAAGCCTCACCGGCCCAGTTTTACCCCTGACGAAGATGACGGAGGTAGTCATCGAAAGCTTGGGATTTTATCCAAATTTGACGCGACAAGTAAACCGAGATCTTTTTATGCAAGACATATACGTGTTCACCGTGAGTCCAGAAAAAAAACTATTCCTAGTAGGCATTACGTCCACATGAACATTTTTACTTCAAACAAGCGTTCCCTGAATATTCATCATTTTCCGTAGTGCAGGCGATGTATAACGTTTTGGCGACAGACCGTATCATTATTTGTTACGTTCACGACCTGTTGTGCCGGAACGTTGCCAGATTGGTACTACAACACACCCAATATTAGATCACTTTATTGTAGCTTGAACAAGATGAATAACTTAACTTTGTAACAGTTCATGGCCCCAGCAATGTCAAGTGTCCTTATTACTGTCGCTGAACACTAACGTATCACTTAATACAGTAAAGATATTCTAAGTCTCCCCTTTCAATGGCAGATAAATATTGCTACTTGTTTCTAATACAACTCTCGCACTCCCGGCTGTAGCGAGACGATAATGTCGCCTTCGGCGATGATTGCAGACTGGACAGAGCACCACTCCATTACAGCGGTGGCGTATCGAATATTTTGAGGGTGTGTCCGCAGTTCGTGGTCTAGTAGCTAGCGTTAATGCTTCCGGATCACGGGGACGTGAGATCGATTCACGACAGCGTCGAGGATTTTCTCCACCCGGGGACTGGGTGCTTGTGTTGTCCTTACCATTCCGTCCTCATTCGTGACGGCACCGAGACTGGATTGTGTAAATATTGGGAGTTTGTACGGCCGCTGATAAGGGCGCATTGGAGCACCCCACAAACCAAACATCATCATCTTGAGGCCCTGTCTACGCCGTGGTCTCTCATTCGTCGCTGCGTCTGGCAGTGACTGTACTTATTCGTGTTTCCGCCGAGACGCACCAATGTTGCCACGGGATCTCGTTCGTCTGACGACAGCACACAGCCATTTGAAATTTTCTATGCGAGTCTTGGGGGTACGCACGAACGTATGTGTGTGTTTTGGATGCACCTTTTACTTTGTAATAGATCAAGTTTTGGAGTCTGGCAGGGTGACCGGGGCCGAAGGCTACAAATAAATAACATAGAAAAAGAAAAACAGCAGACTACAGACCGACGAGCTACAACCGTACCGGAAGATACATAAATCATGCCTGAGTTACGCACTTGTTTTCATCTGGGGCAACAGGGCTGATGCTCGTGGGACATCATCTTCTGACGACGAGACAGTGGTTTACAGTGCTGTCAGCTTATTACCATTTGATCTAGTTGAAGTCCACTTCGAAGACTCCTTCCCAACGCCAGATAAATTTCTCAGTACAGCTGCAAACATTAAAAGTGATTCCCCCCATTGTTCACTGTAACTTGGCACTTGGCACAAACTTCAACTCTGTCACTCTTAACTACCTTACCCCCCCCCCCCCCCCACCCACCGTCACACACACTGTGTGTCACAAATTGCATCGCGTTTGCATCACAATTATGTTTGTCAATTTGTAGATTGATGAATGCTCCTTGACCAAACAGAGTTGGCAATGCTGAGCAATGGACTCATAAATTGCACGAAATTTTTAACTCAGAATGTGACGACCGTGTCCTCAGTTTTGAACTTCCAGTGTCTGTACAGTTCTTGGTTTTGTGTCATAAGCCATATGTTTCATACACCCCAATTAACTTTACTAACAGGCGAAGTGCCCACTATAGAAGTTGATTACATTAACACTGACAATATCTCTTATAGATCTGCATCAGAATATATCACTACAGCACACCGATAGTCGATATGGGTGCCACCGGGAAGAAATATTCTTCAACTTCAAAGTGACGTGTATGTGAGATCCTACTGAAACCTAAGGTTGAGTAACAGTGATAGTGCTGTGAAGAGAAGGTGTTCCAGAGAGTGTGAGTTTGCAGAAGCAGACGAATTGTACTTTATCGTAAGACCGCATTCAAAAGGAATGCAAGAGTAGCATATAAACCTTCAGCAGCACTGTGTTTGCAAAATGGTTCAAATGGCTCTAAGCACTATGGGACATAACATCTAAGGTCATCAGTCCCCTAGACTTAGAATTACTTAAACCTAACTAACCTAACACCATTACAATCATCCATGCCCGGGACAGGATTCGAACCTGCGACCGTAGCAGCAGCGCGGTTCCGGACTGAAGCGCCTAGAACCGCTCGGCCACAAGGGGCCGGCCCTGTGTTTGCAATCGGACTCACTAATTGAATGTTTTTACTGTAAAGAAGCCTCGTCGCTCCAGATAATTCCGTTCGTAAATGAAGGATTATAACCATTTTCCACGCATTCCTGGAATATGTCTCTTCGGACAGGAAGTTCTGAGAAAATCATTTGATTAAACTTGTAAGTAGGCTGTTTAGGTTTGTACGTTGGTAACGCCACGTAGCGCTCTGTATGAAAATAACTGACTGTGCTGTGTGCAGTCTGTGGCTGGTTTGCATTGTTGGAATATTTGCTTTTGTAGTGTTGGGCAGTTGGATGTGAACAGCGTGTAGCGTTGCGCAGTTGGAGGTGAGCCAAGAGCAGTGGTGGATGTGGGGAGAGACATGGCAGAATTTTGAGAGCGGACGATATGGACGTGTGTCCATCAGAAAGAGTAAATTTGTAATACTTGGTTTCATGAACTGATATATATATGATGACTTTTGAATATTATTAAGGCAAATACATTGTTTTTTCTCTATCAAAATCTTTCATTTGCTAACTATGCCTATCAGTAGTTAGTGGCTTCAGTAGTTAGAATCTTTTATTTAGCTGGCAGTATTGGCGCTCGCTGTATTGCAGTAGTTCGAGTAACGAAGATTTTTGTGAGGTAAGTGATTCATGAAAGGTATAGGTTATTGCTAGTCAGGACCATTCCTTTGTAGGGATTATTGAAAGTCAGATTGCGTTGCACTAAAAATATTGTGTGTCAGTTTAGTGAATGTATGAGTACGTTCAGTTTCGCTCAGCTATTTGAAAATCAAATAACGTAGAGGTTTTGCATCACTGTCATTTATAAAATTTTTCTAAGGGGATGTTTCAAACTGTTCTAGTAGAGTAGCTTAGAAACATGATTAACGCTTGTCTTTGAGTGTGTTTCTGGCACACAGGTATGGAAGAACGTAGACCAGACGATTTTCACGTATTACCACGGGTTTAGGGCTGTGGCATGCGGGATCTTGTCTAGACCGCAGTGTGGTAATGTCAAGTCATGACTGTAAGTGACGTTCTTCTAACAGTTTTTAGCACATCTGTTCTGTTTTGAACAGCAAGTCAGCAAAAATTTCTGGTCTTCAGAGATTCAACGAACATCCCCAAACCCGCAAAAATAAAAAGAGAAAGACAATAAATTTAGTAAGTCATCAGGAGTAGAAGAAACTAAATACACTCCAAGACAAAAATATAATACACCACGAAGGAATTATCCGAATAGGACGGATATCGGTACACGTGAAGTATATGTACAGACAAACAAATGATTACATTTTCCGGAAATTTTAATCATTTATTTAAGAGAAAGAGCTTCACAAATTGAAAAAGTCAATATCGCGCCGGTCCACCTCTGGCCATTATGCAAGCCATAGTCCGGCTTGACACTGATTGATGAAGTTGTTGGATGTTCACCTGAGAGATATCGTACCAAATTCTCTGCAATTGGCGCATTAGATCGTCAAAATCCCGAGTCCTTTGGAGGGCCTTGCCCATAATGCTCCAGACATCCTCAACTGGGGAAAGATCCGGCGACCTTGCTAGTCAAGACAGGGATTGAGAAGCACGAAGACAAGCAGTAGAAACTCTCGTCATATACGGGCGGGCGTTATCCTGCTGAAACGTAAGCCCAGGATGGCTTGCCACGAAGGGCAGCAAAAATGTGCGTAGAATATTGTCGACGGACCACTGTGCTATAAGCGTGCGGTGAATGACAACTGAAGGGGTCCTGCTATGAAACGAAATAGCACCCTACACCATCATTCCTAGTTATCTGGTCGTGTGACGGGCGACATTCAGGATGGTATCCCCCTGTTCTTCGGGGAGTCTCCAGACACGTCTTCGGAGGATACTGCGGCTCAGTTCAAAATGGGACTTTTCACTGAAGACAATTCGAGGCCGAAGACGTATCTGTAGACGCCAAGGTCGGCGGTGGTCCACCGACATAACTATTGTACTAGGACCGCCATATGGCCGACAACCGGGTATGATGGACAGGGGTGCCATTTCTTTTCACAGGAGGACCCCTCTGGTTGTTATCCGCAGCACCCTTTTCAACACAACGGGACGTCTACAATGTTCAATTTCCCGTTTTGTTGCTCTTCATTGCCAGCCTTCCTGGGTTTACATTTCAGCAAGATAATGCCCGCTCGCACACGGCGAGAGCTTCTACCTTTTGTATTTGACTTCCCAAACAATACCAGCGAGGTCGCCGGATCTATCTCCAGCTGAGAACTTTGGGAGAATTTTGGGCTGGACCCTCCACGAAGCTCGGGATTTTGGCGATGTAACGAGCAAATTGTACAAATTAGACACTGTATCCCTCAAGAGGGCATCCAACAACTCGATCAATCAGTTCCAAGCTGAATAACTGTTTGAATAAGGGCCTTAGGCGAACCAACACGTTATGGACTTGGTCAATTTGTGAAGCTCTTTCTCTGGAACAAATCATCCAATTTTTCTGAAATTGTTATAATTTTTTGTTTGTGTATGTACATCACATCTACCGATTTCCGTCTCATCCGGATAAGTCCTTCATGATACATAATTTTTTTTTCATTTCTTTTCTGTGTTAGTGTGTATTTTGTAATCTCCTAAACTCGGTGCTTCATTTGTAACGTGCACTGATTAGGCTCACGTGAATCGGAGACTCACATGAATCGATTTTCGGTGCTCAGTACTGGACATTAGTCATTCATTATGCTAAAGATCTCGTGAGGAGTTTTTAAATTGTGAGACGAGGCGTAATACGTCAGGGAAGCTCAGTCCGTAAGAGAACTTTCAACCAAAGCTACGATTCAGGTTCGATTCCCAGTACTAAAATTAATTTTAATATGTTACAGAGTTTCATTGGTCAGCAACAGCACACAAAATAGCATCACTAACTAACCTATACGTAAATCCTCACAGACGATAGTTTGTACGTTTTTGTGAGTCCTACTGACAAGATAATGTAGAGCCAAATGACGTCGAGGGTAGACAATAGTATATGGGGAAATTTGCAAGCAGGTGCGTATTTTCATGAGTAGAATATTTTGCTGGGCCTAAACTCCGATGTGTCAGGTAGCTATGTTTGTGCGGGCAACAACCAAGGAATGAGAGCACTATTCCGCATTGATGATTATTAACCGACCCATTTTTCTATTGCTAGGAAATGTAAAATATTATTCGCCCTCCCTACTGATCTACTACTTGCTCGCTCAACTTGAATCCAACCAAGTTCATCGCAGTATGATGCAGGTGGTTGATTGCATCCAACGAAGTTCATCACAGTATGATGCAGGCGGTTGATTAAATCCAACGAAGTTCATCGCAGTATGATGCAGGCAGTTGATTGCATCGAACGAAGTTCATCGCAGTATGATGCAGGCGGTTGATTGCATCGAACGAAGTTCATCGCAGTATGATGCAGGCGGTTGATTGCATCCAACGAAGTTCATCGCAGTATGATGCAGGTGGTTGATTGCATCCAACGAAGTTCATCGCAGTATGATGCAGGCGGTTGATTAAATCCAACGAAGTTCATCGCAGTATGATGCAGGCAGTTGATTGCATCGAACGAAGTTCATCGCAGTATGATGCAGGCGGTTGATTGCATCGAACGAAGTTCATCGCAGTATGATGCAGGCGGTTGATTGCATCCAACGAAGTTCATCGCAGTATGATGCAGGTGGTTGATTGCATCCAACGAAGTTCATCGCAGTATGATGCAGGCAGTTGATTGCATCCAACCAAGTTCATCGCAGTATGATGCAGGCGGTTGATTGCATCCAACGAAGTCCATCGCAGTATGATGCCGATGGTTGACTGCAGGGTGAAAATACCACTACAGTTCTGTGACAAGAGAACTGCCAATACCTGAAACACCTGCACACAGAGCTCACTCACAATGTCACAGGTCCAAATATTACACTGAAAGAGCTCACTGAAAATCGATGTTCTGCCTACCCGTCATATTAGCAGGACACTATTAGTTGAAATCGGAAGCGAGAAGATGCATAAAGAAGAGAGCACACCGACATAATATTTAGCATTTATTTCCTTTCCTGACAAATATTTCTTCCACGCTACCCAGAATCCTCGGGATATTTCACGTTACCATATTTTTGAGTCCATCGTCTGAGACTGTATACCTTGTGAAATTAGGGTAGGACGCTTTGCTGTTGCGGAAGGGTAGACCTTAGAAAATACGTTTCCATTGTGGTTTGGTTTACATAGACTGCACCACGTGCGCAGTGGAAGAGCTCGCTCTGTCTCTGTCTGTCTGTCTGACTCTCTCTCTCTCTCTCTCTCTGTCTCTCTCTCTCTCCCTCTCTTCCTCTCCCGGACCAAAGGCCTTGGAGGGCCTATTTGTACAGATCTACCACCGTGTCATCCTCCCGCAATGGCGTCTTTGGAGGGGTGTGGACAGCATACCACCCTCCCTCTCATTGTCACTTTTCGTGACTTGGAACCGCTGCATTTAATTATTCACTGCCATTGGTGGCTGATCCTTTTGATAAAGCTTTCTGCAAAATCTTTGACAGTTCCATCGAGATGTAACTGTTGGTATAGGAGATATTACCGTCTTTGTCGACAGCAGTGTGCTTTGAAACTTAAAGTCTCTTTCAAGTTCACAATGGGTCTCGATTCAGTACTCTGTGTGTGTTTCACATTTTGACATTTGATTGGCTCTTGGCTGGAAATTTGTGATTCCAAATTTTAAAAGCTGCCATCCCTCGGTAGTAGTGTGTTTCGACTAACATTATATAACTGTTGGTCCTTCTCGTATTCTAGTGAACTACTCTGTGATAAACTGATTGGGCCTAGGCTGCTAATTTGATTGTTCAGTATTTTTGTATCATTGTTCTCGCTTGGCCTGAAGTTCTTGGTTGCGAATTTATAATGTTGTCTTGATTCCTTTTATATTTTGTTTTAGGCACAGCGGTATTTGTATATTTTCTCTGTGCTTGTAAAATTTTGAAAATTGTGCCTAAATGTTTTTTGAGTTGACTCGTGGCTTGAAGATTGTTGACTCTTCCCTGTCATTTGTTATCTTTTGCTGTTGAGAGGTTGTTTTATCTAAGGGATAATGAAGTATTATTTATGAAAGTACAGTTTCATCTGCCCAGCACCTCACCACTCCTCGGTCTGCTCCCTAGCACTGTGATGGTAGCTGAGTGTGGTGATATTTGAGTGGCGAGGTTCTGATCCCGCTTAGTATTGTGAAGAAAAAATTTTGCTGTGTGCTGTGTATTTCGGTTTCGATTTCAGATAGTTGTCAAAATGCGGATATCCATGGATCAGAGACGAGTGTGGGGAATATCCTATCTTACGAAAGCCCAACTGAAATACGAGTAAGCCATATGGGGCATGGAGACTGAGGGCAGTGTGGGTGAGCTGGATCAATGCCTGTGAGGTACGCTGGCTGCAGCCCTGCCATTATAACTGACGCTGTGGGTGAGGTAACTTATGGTTCCTCTATATGAGGCGGCCTCCTGGTGGGTGTGGAAGCTTACAGTTAATTACTACAGGGAAATGTTCCCATCTGTGCTCAGTGTTCAGAATCAAAGTCCAGCCTAATCACTAAGGGAGTGGAGTCCAAGAGCTCGATTTGGTGATCTCAGATCCTGAATAGAAACCATCAACTGAGGAATTTAGCGATACGGTTATCCGCTTACAACTCGAAAGTAGGTTTTTGAAATGGTAGGAAAAACTGATACTGGAAGGGGGTACTCGTCCTGGCCAGGTCAGCCAGCAGAAAACATCGAAGGCCATAGGTAAGGATCAGATAGAAGTTTGTGGGAGGGGGGGGGTCATTTAACAAGCTCCCTAACCTGCTTTTGTCAGAGTTAAAGCGAATTGTGAGCATCTCAGATGATATTAATAAAACAATGATAAAATTATTGTGGGAAACTTTGGACTTGGAGGACAAAGGGTCTGCCTTTTAAGTCTGATTATAGAATTACAGGTTATATACCCACTGAATCATGGTAAATTAAGTAGAATAGTGTGGGAAGCCCTGAATGAAGGTGAATCATTAAGTGGGTTCCTAAGGACTCTGCTAAAAGGAAACTTGTCTAGCTGATGGAGAAATGATATTGTGCATCGATATTTGTATCGGGTTCACAGACATAAAGAAATCTTGTTGCCGTAAACTGAGCGTATCCAGATCGCTGTGACGACTTTGTGCCTCAGTTATTCACAGTCAGAAACATTAAACAACATAGCAGAAAGGATGTTCCCGGAAGATTGGTTATGGTTTCTGTTTTCCAGCAAGTCCCGAATCTAGTCTCCATTGGATTGGACTCAATGAATAGTATGTCACTAGTGGTTTCAAAAGGTGCAACGAATTTTCTCGTTTATTTGAGTTTTCTGGTGTGCTGATGTCATTTCTGTCATGTCGAACAGTAAATGGAAAGCCATTATTTGTTGTGGGAGAGGTTTGGCTGCATCGTAGCATTAAGAGACTCTTCTGGCCGATCAAGTTTATCATAATAGATGGGTTGAGGATGGATGTGTCCCTGTGGTTTTGTTTTCTCGAGCCAGCTGGAGGTGTATTGAATTATATAGGCGGTAACACCATCATCAAATTTAGAGCAGGTGAGAAGTATCTTTTGTGCAAACTTAAGTTACATTGTGAAGTGTCTTCTGTAGGGATGGAGCCGTCACCTTTCGATACTTCTCATTTAGGCATAGAGCTGGGGCATGTTATGTTGGAAGTTTATCGTGGTACCTGGAGATGCAGACCAGGAAGTTGGATATGACGGATATGATACAGTACAAGATTTTGGTCATGGATCAGGTTCCCGTTCGTCAGTCTCCCAATTGCTTGTCACAACCGAAGATGAGGGGTCTGAGGAAATTACCGACCCACTTTCCTGGCTTTGTGGATCAATCTACCCTTTAGTATCCCCCTATGCATCGCTGATTTTCTTGATAACTAAACCCAGTGGAGAAGGACATTGTCACTTGGTTGCCTATTGTGCCCTCAACCAGGAGACTTTCCGGGAATTAGTACCATTGCCCAATCTGCATAACTGCTTCATATTGTTTTTCAGCGCCCATACTCGACATGAACCATGCCTACCACCAGATGGGTCTTCTGGAGAGTCTAAGCCACTGACAGAATTTTGAAGAGATTGAAACCTCTTTGAGTATAACAGTGTTCCATTCAGCTCAGGGGCAGCCATTCTATCGTGACTGTTAGATTCCACACTGGGCGGCTTCAGATTTAAATGAGCCTGAAACTATTTGGATGATGTTGTGGTTTATAGCAAAACCTTTAACGAGCACCAAGACCATATAGGGGAAGTCCTTCACTCTCTACCTGAAGCGGGGCTCACATTAAAATAATGTAAACTCAGCATGGCTCGAAACGAACTTTTTTCTGTGTCATACAGCATCTGTCTAAGGTGTGACAGTGGAACACGACCGAACCAAGACCATTCGTCTGTTCCCCAGACGTCAGGACAAGAAGGATATAGGTAGATTTTTTTTGTTTGAAAATTCGTTCCTAGTTTTGCTTCAGTGACAACCCCTCTTAAACAGCTGGTTCAAAAGGCAGAAAAGAGAAAACGTTTGCAATGGGTTGAAAATCTGCATGCGTCCTTCGATGCCTTGAAGGCATCTTTGGCTAGTCCACTCATCCTGCCCATACATTATTTCGAAGAAGAATGTGTCCTGCAGATGGATGCATCTGATTTGAGTGTTACAGCCATGCTTCTCCAAGATGTGTATGAAGAGAGAGAGGCTACTGGGTACCCTGCAGGTCAATATTGGCTGTGGAGTGCAAATACTCTGTGTTAGAGGAGATGGAATATTATTTGGACGGGAACGTTTCAACTTTTAGCTTCTGAATCAGACAGGAAGGTACTGACGTGGGTATTAGCTAGATAATACGAGATGAGAAGAACAGCCATTCAGGGTGTGAGGATCTCCATTTGCCATTTCTGTGTGACATGTAAAACGAGTGGATAGGTAATAGACTAATGTACATAGAGGAATGTTTCAGCAGGATAGTGAGGCAGAGGTTCTTCTGTAAAGCACCAAGGAACCTTCTTGTGTGGCAGCAGTCGCTGTTAGGCTTCTGGGACAGTTCAGTTTTGGGGGAGAAACAGACACTAAATCTCTGCTACGGGGCATGAAGCAACATTTTAGAGGGGGTCTAAGAGTTGATACCATACTCACACAACAGAGGTAAGCTGTGCCATCGCACTCCCCCAGCAGCTGGTATTTTCATCAACACTTCATGTGGAGGGCACCTTGTAGTATTTAAAACCATTATGAACAATAACATCTCACCTGGCCTTCGTTAAACAGTAATTTCCAAAATTTAGTTGGCCATTGCTACGAGTGCATTAGAGCCAAGTCCAACCGCAACATCTGGATAGGGTAATTTCCATGTAGGATGGGACACTCAATGGACGAGGTTTTATTCGATTACCTAGGTCCGTTATCCCACACTAAACAAGGCAACATAAACATTTTAGTCGTGGTGGATGGCCTTAGCCAGTTCGTTTGGCTACTGCAGAACTGGTCAGGTAACTTCAGCGTAACTCTTAAACATTTCAGTCACATTTTATCTATTTTTGGGAGCCCAAGGCTTCTGGATAATGAGAATTCCACAGCTTTTTACCTCGGGAATTCAAGAAGTTTTGTTTTGCCACCTCCTTCCACCCAAAACAACAAAGTGTATGAACCCAATGTAAAGGCAGCCCTGATCAGCTACCAAACAAATCCTCAGATGAAATGGGATGAATCCACTGGGTGGCTCAATTTCGCTTTCAACAGTGATGTCTTTGAATCCCATACAACCACTCCCATCAGCTTAATGATTGTTATTTCACGACTGTTGAACTTGTGGTCCATTAATGACCTCCTGCCAGAGGATAAGTGGGAGGCTGCCGGGAATAACATCAGTCTTCCACACCGTAGGGAGGCAGCCCTTTACAATAGGGGTAGCCATATGACCTCACTACAGCTAGTCGTCTTGGAGCGTGTTTAGGCGCAGACCAAATTGGGAACATCGTAGATGTTGCCACAGTTTTTGGGACTATAAAAAATAGTCAAGATGGCTTCCCCACCTGAAATTCAAGATCCAAGACCTATTCATTGGTAAACTTAACAGGGTTCATATTAGCCACATGAAGTACACCGCTGGTAAGCTGGATACTGATGACTCGTTTCCACCCCCCTGTCTGTACCAGCTTAAAAGGGGGGAGGGGAGGGGACAATTGAATTGTGTATGTTCCATATCTGGGCTGCTAGGTGATATCGATAGTAGCCGTCCACGGCAAGTGTCTCTGACCAGTTGCTGGGTAACCAGAGGACACCTTCCCGCAACGGGGCAAGGAGGCGGCGCAGAGTTGTAATATAGGGAGATGTGAGGCACACTTGTGAACTTCTTTCAATCCATGGCGGTATGATACAGCAACCAGTGGTAGCAATATGACAGAACAAACAGTATTGGTTGAAAAATTTTATATATCCGATGACGCATTACGCCTTATGTGCTTAATATCACATTTTGCCAGCCAATCTGAAAATGCCTCGAACGAGGATAAATGCGTCATTAGAAGATAAAGAAAATCCAGTTTTGCACCTAAGACTCTTTGTTCTTTCACATGCTTAGAGGTCTTGTCATGTCTGCAGAACTGCGTGTAGTTTGGAATACGTGATTACCAAGGATGTGTTGATATCCTTGGGGCCTGAACATTGCATGAAGTCGGCAGCCTGGATTAGGGTGTGGTTTTTTCGGTGCCGAGACGCTGATTGGCTTTCAAACTGTTGGCCCCTCAACCAGCTGAAAGAAGCAAAACTTGGCTTGGGAATCCATTTCATCTCATGACTGGGTTTTATATAGAGCTAATTGTCATGTCTTATTCATTATTGTGTTGAACTCAAGAGAGCCGAGAAGTGAGCCTTGCAGCATTGTCCTGTGTGCGTCTGAGTGGAACTAAGTCAACATCTAATTAAAAGAAAATAAATAAAAACAGGGAACAAGAGGCGCCCGAAGTTCTTTTTAATCCTTTCTACACCATTGGACAGAGGTGTCATGTATTTGCAAAATAGCTGGGCAGCTAATTCCATGGATTCAGAGGTTGAAAATAGCGCTAGAGTTGTAAAGTTCTTTTATCATCACACGGCCGGTTTCAGGCAGTTATAAGCCCATCTTCAGGTGTCGTAACCTGGTGCTGTTATCCCCGAGCGCCGTGGTGGACGTGTGCTAGACGTGGTGTGCCAGCTACGAGCGCAGAACAGGTAGCTGGTAGGTAGCACCGCGCGCCTTGTCCACGTCCAACGCGGCGCTCGGGCGTCACAGCACGAAGTTACGACACCCTAAGATGGGCTTATAACTGCCTGAAACCGACCGTGTGATAATAAAAGAACTTTACAACTCTAGCGCTATTTTCAACCTCTGGTATAATGCTCAGTTGCGGATGTTCCTCTAAAAGGATTGTTTGTCCATGGATTCACTTTACTGTAAATTTTTTACTGTACTACTGCATTTGACCCTCATGAACCATAGACCTTGCCGTTGGTGGGGAGGCTTGCGTGCCTCAGCGACACAGATAGCCGTACCGTAGGTGTAACCACAACGGAGGGGTATCTGTTGAGAGGCCAGACAAACGTGTGGTTCCTGAAGAGGGGCAGCAGTCTTTTCAGTAGTTGCAGGGGCAACAGTCTGGATGATTGACTGATCTGGCCTTGTAACATTAACCAAAACGGCCTTGCTGTGCTGGTACTGCGAACGGCTGAAAGCAAGGATAAACTACGGCCGTAATTTTTCCCGAGGGCATGGAGCTTTACTGTATGGATAAATGATGATGGAGTCGTCTTGGGTAAAATATTCCGGAGGTAAAATAGTCTCCCATTCGGATCT
Organism: Schistocerca serialis cubense; assembly: GCF_023864345.2. NCBI lineage: Eukaryota > Metazoa > Arthropoda > Insecta > Orthoptera > Acrididae > Schistocerca > Schistocerca serialis. The sequence goes on from NC_064645.1 coordinate 637,484,618, forward strand.
CCAGGCGGGCACTACTCGGGAGGACGTCGTTATCAGGAGAAAGAAAACTGGCGTTCTACGGATCGGAGCGTGGAATGTCAGATCCCTTAATCGGGCAGGTAGGTTAGAAAATTTAAAAAGGGAAATGGATAGGTTAAAGTTACATATAGTGGGAATTAGTGAAGTTCGGTGGCAGGAGGAACAAGACTTTTGGTCAGGCGAATTCAGGATCATAAATACAAAATCAAATTGGGGTAATGCAGGAGTGGGTTTAATAATTAATAAAAAAATAAGAGTTCGCGTAAGCTAATACAAACAACATAGTGAACGCATTATTGTGGCCAAGGTAGACACGAAGCCCACGCCTACAAGAGTAGTACAAATTTATATGCCAACTCGCTCTGCAGATGACGAAGAAATTGATGAAATGTATGATGAGATTGTAGAAATTATTCAGGTAGTGAAGGGAGACGAAAATGTAATAGTCATGGGTAATTGGAATTCAAGAGTAGGAAAAGGAAGAGAAGGAAACATAGTAGGTGAATATGGATTGGGGGGAAGAAATGAAAGAGGAAGCCGCCTGGTAGAATTTTGCGGAGAGCATAACTTAATCATAGCTAACACTTGGTTCAAGAATAATGAAAGAAGGTTGTATACATGGAAGAACCCTGTAGATACTAGAAGATATCAGATAGATTATATAATGGTAAAACAGAGATTTAGGAACCAGGTTTTAAATTGTAAGACATTTCCAGGGACAGATGTGGACTCTGACCACAATCTATTGGTTATGAAATGTAGATTAAAACTGAAGAAACTGCTACTCTATCCTGTGCAAGCTTCTTCATCTCCCAATACGTACTGCAGCCTACATCCTTCTGAATCTGTTTAGTGTATTCATCTCTTGGTCTCCCTCTACAATTTTTACCCTCCACGCTGCCCTCCAATACTAAATTGGTAATCCCTTGATGGGAATTTGAGGAGATGGGACCTGGATAAACTGAAGGAACCAGAGGTTGTAGAGAGTTACAGGAAGAGCATAAAGGAACAATTGACAATAATGGGGGAAAGAAATACAGTAGAAGAAGAATGGATAGCTTTGAGGGATGAAGTGGTGAAGGCAGCAGAGGATCAAGTAGGTAAAAAGACGAGGGCTAGTAGAAATCCATGGGTGACAGAAGAAATATTGAATTTAATTTATGAAAGGAGAAAATATAAAAATGCAGTAAATGAAGCAGCCAAAAAGGAATACAAACGTCTAAAAATGAGATCGACAGGAAGTGCAAAATGGCTAAGCAGGCATGGCTAGAGGGCAAATGTAAGGATGTAGAGGCTTACCTCACTAGGGGTAAAATAGATACTGCCTACAGGAAAATTAAAGAGACCTTTGGAGAAAGGAGAACCACTTGCATGAATATGAAGGGCTCAGATGGAAACCCAGTTCTAAGCAAAGAAGGGAAAGCAGAAAGATGGAAGGAGTATATAGAGGGACTATACAAGGGCGATATTCTTGAGGACAATATTATGGAAATGGAAGAGGATGTAGATGAAGATGAAATGGGAGATATGATACTGCGTGAAGAATTTGATAGAGCACTGAAAGACCTAAGTCGAAACAAGGCCCCAGGAGTAAACAACATTCCATTAGAACTACTGACAGCCTTGGGAGGGCCAGTCCTGACAAAACTCTACCACCTGGTGAGCAAAATGTATGAGACAGGCGAAATACCCTCAGACTTCAAGAAGAATATAATAATTCAAATCCCAAAGAAAGCAGGCGTTTACAGATGTGAAAATTACCGAACTGTAAGTTTAATAAGTCACGACTGCAAAATACTAACGCGAATTCTTTACAGACGAATGGAAAAACTGGTAGAAGCCGACCTCGAGGAAGATCAGTTTGGAATCCGTAGAAATATGGGAACACGTGAGGCAATACTGACCCTACGACTTATCTTAGAAGCTAGATTAAGAAAAGGCAAACCAACGTTTCTAGCATTTGTAGACTTGGAGAAAGCTTTTGACAATGTTGACTGGAATAATCTCTTTCAAATTCTGAAGGTGGCAGGGGTAAAACACAGGGAGTCGAGGGACATGAAAGGGAAGCAGTGGTTGGGAAGGGAGTGAGACAGGGTTGTAGCCTCTCCCCGATGTTATTCAATCTGTATATTGAGCAAGCAGTAAAGGAAACAAAAGAAAAATTCGGAGTAGGTATTAAAATCCACGGAGAAGAAATAAAAACTTTAAGGTTCGCCGATGATTTGAAATTCTGTCAGAGACAGCATAGGACTTGGAAGAGCAGTTGAACGGAATGTACAATGTCCTGAAGGGAGGATATAAGATGAACATCAACAAAAGCAAAACGAGAATAATGGAATGTAGTCGAATTAAGTGGGGCGATGCTGAGGGAATTAGATTAGGTAATGAGACACTTAAAGTAGTAAATGAGTTTTGCTATTTTAGGAGCTAAGTAACTGATGATGGTCTAAGTAGAGAGGATATAAAATGTAGACTGGCAATGGCAAGGAAAGCGTTTCTGAAGAAGAGAAATTTGTTAACATCGAGTATAGATTTAAATCTCAGGACGTCATTTCTGAAAGTATTTGTATGGAGTGTAGCCATGTACGGAAGTGAAACATGTACGATAAATAGCTTGGACAAGACGAGAATAGAAGCCTTTGAAATGTAGTGCTACAGAAGAATGCTGAAGATTAGATGGGTAGATCACGTAATTAATGAGGAAGTATTGAATAGGATTGGGGAGAAGAATAGTTTGTGGCACAACTTGACAAGAAGAAGGGATCGGTTGGTAGGACATGTTCTGAGGCATCAAGGGATCACCAATTTAGTATTGGAGGGCAGCGTGGAGGGTAAATATCGTAGAGGGAGACCAAGAGATGAATACACTAAACAGATTCAGAAGGATGTAGGCTGCAGTAGGTACTGGGAGATGAAGAAGCTTGCACAGGATAGAGTAGCATGGAGAGCTGCATCATACCAGTCTCAGGACTGAAGACAACAACAACAACAACTGCATTTGAGTGTGCTCACCTTTTGTGCTACTATTGATTCGTTTGTAAATTTGTCTCCCTTCCCAGCGCTTATTCTTGTATTGCTGTCTGTAAATAGCCATTAGCTATTTAAACTGTTAGTTCCTCTAATCGAACATTTAATTTAATTTACTGGCCTCAAGGTGCTTCCATTTTCATTTCGCTACTGTGTTCGCAGCTGGTCTTTCTGTGATACATAATAGTTCTCACAGTGAATTACATAACCTTCTTAATAATCTGAACGACTGGTACCAAGCATAATTATTCGCGGGCGCTGATCTCAAATCCATTTGCTAAAACTATATGTGAAAATCTCTGACAGCTGAATCGAGAGGTGGCTGTTGGTATATTACTGCATTCGAGAACGGCCAAGTGCTTTAAAATTTAAAATCATTTTCACGTTCACAATGGCTTTCTACTGTGCCTAGAGTCGGCATTGTGCGCGTGATTGACATTTTCAGAGGTCTCTTTTATTAAAAACGTTTGTTTGGTTACTGGTAGGGAATTTAATTGTGTTACAAAATTTTAAAACATGCCTCTCCGCCGGCAATGGTGTGTTTTTACTAACATTGTAGTTATTATTATTATTATTGGCCTGAGGCTCTTTTTCGCAAATTATTAACGTCATCTTAATGAGTTTCTGCGTTTTACTTTAGGCAGAGGGATGCTTGTACAACTGTTCTGTGCCTTATAATGTGGAAACTGTACTCAACTGTTTTTCAGTTAATTTTATGCCAATGACCGGTCATTGATTTTTCCACATTAGTCGTTACGCTTTGCTGTTAAGATATAGTTTTGTTGAAGAGATAGTGTATTTTTATTTATGGAAATAAATTTAATCTGCCCTTATCTCTTACCTTACCTCTCCTCAACCAGGTCTCAACCGGTACACTTAGTTTGTTTCCAAGGTAGCGGAATCCTTTTAATTTGTCTACTTCGTTTGATGTTAAGTATATCGGTAGTCTCATTTCAGATACTCTGGTGTTAATTTCGTCGTTTGTCGGCTTACTCTAAACCCATCCATATCCTGTATTCGTTACACTATTCATTCCACTCAGCATGTCGTTTGACTCTTCCTCACGTTAACTAAAGATAGCGAAGTTATAAGCAAATCTTTTCACTGATATCCTCTCATCTTTAAATTTAATCCTATCTTAGAATATTCTACAATTTCCGTAATTGCTTCTGCGATATATAGATTGAGCAGCAGGGGTGAAAGTCTACGTCCCTGCTTTACACCGTTTCTATCTGAACACTTCCTCCTAGATCTTCTGTTTTTAAATTTATGTGAATGTACATTTGGAGCACAGCATTGTGTGGTAGTGAAACATGGGCAATGGGATAACAGGAACAGAAGAGAACCGAAATACTTGAAATGTGGTGCTACGGAAGAATTTTGAAAATTAGGCGGACTGATAAGGTAACAAGTGAGGTTCTCCGCAGAATCGGAAAGCATAAGGATTATACAGGAAACACTGACAAGGAAAAGGGACATGATGACAGGCCATCTGTCAAGTCATCTGGGATTAACTTCGTCGATACTAGAGGGAGTTGTAGGGAGTAAAATCTGTATTACCATTCTGTTCCTATAGGCTACCCCCGTTTTCCTGAGAATATCCTACGTCTCGCACCACTTTACTTTGAATAAGTCAATCACCGTCTTCGCAAACGCAATGTCTTTTTTCCGAACTCTGTGGCTACACAGGCTTACGGCGAAGTTACGACCTTAAGGAATCTGAAACTTAGAAACAAGCAACTTAGAAACAAGGCTAAAACTGACTTTAATTAAAAAGTTTAAATTTAAGGATAGTTCCTAAACATGCGAGAATAAAGATAAATAATTCTTCCCTGCATGCTAAAAGGTCAAACTCGAATGTGAGTTAAGATGGATAAAAACAGCGTTGAGGGAGGCCTATAAGGTAAAACAGCGCTTAAGTGATAATGTTATGAGGGGGAAACTGTAGCTCAGTAATATGATTTTACCTGTACATTTTCCCAATGTCTGGAATACGATTGTGGATCATGTGCATAAGGAATTAATTTTAGATAATATGAATCACGAAAACTAAATTTTTACTCACGTTTTGACAGAGCACGCAACAGAAAATTGAAGGACGCCCACTAGTTCTTAGACGTGTTGTAAATTTGTCTACTATGGTTTTAAAAAGTGATGAAAAAACGTTTTTATCAAATTTTTACAGTAAAATACGATAGCTGAGATTAAAAAGGTCGGCGAATTGGGTAGAGGTGACCAGTTCATTACAGCGGTTAAAAGCAACGAGTTCCTAGAAAGTCCACAGAAACTTTCACAGAAGGAAATCACTGAGGACAACGTTAATCAAAAAGTAAATAATAATCTGAACGTTCTCGCGATTCGGACTGACGCAGCAGATTACATTCAAAAACATGAAGGATTCCTTCGGAAGAATAACAATTTTGAGTTGAAAAAGGACCTGATAAAGTGATTCCAGAAAGAACTGAACAGCAGGATAGATAATCAGAATTTTTTGTTTGCAGATAAAGACAGAAAGTACATAAAGGTCATGAAGGCAGGTACACCAGCTCTGACAGCAGAAATTGAGCTATTGAAGAACAGGAAACAACCGAGGCAGTAATTAATAATAGAAACTGTCCTACACACAAAATTGAGGGGGAGCTCGACAAAATGTTGAAAGCGAATTTCATTTATGAAAATTCCTGTAATGTTAAAAACAGAGCGAACTTCATTCAGAAAATAAAACATATTGAGATTGTTGATGACGCAACTTTCGCTTCAGTGGATATCGAGAATCCATTTACTAACATCCCTATTGATGAAGCTTTAGACTTTATAAAAATAAATCTCTAACGTAACAAACGCCTACACCAAGCAGAAGTAGTAGATTTGACAGAAATATTACAGTTTGTCATATAAATATCTTATATTAAACAGTAAATGGTACGGACAAAGTGTTCTTGATATGATAAACTGCTTAGCAGCAACCACTAGAAATATGTTTACGAACCCTCTAGGAAAGGCTTTTTGCGAGGTGAATCCAGAAATTGTTACCAAGACAGTACACTACGAAAGATGACTCGGTTGTTGTTTGGAAAGGGAATAAATGCAAGTAGAGAACTTGGCCAAGAAATGAGTAGTACGTCTGAAAAGAGGAGTTCCACGTTGGAACATGAAGTAGATGGGAAATTAACTTTTTAGATTTTCCAATGTGTGACAAAGAGAGCAGACACGCAATGCCATCTACGTCAGAAGGATGCACACTTTTACTTTATGATACGTAGAACAGTACAGCTTCTCCTATGCCAAGCTGAAAGTATGAAAACGTTAGACATATGTTGACCGGTCGCCCTTGTAAATATAACCCAGACATTATGAAAATCTTATACAACAAAATTAAAAAGAATATGAGTATACCAAATGTACAGAACGCATGCTGTAAGCTCAAGTACGCCACCATGAATTACAGAGGCAAAACATCGGCCAGAAGAGCGCACATATTCCTGAGAAAGGGTGTCGAAATTACGTTTAGGGCGACAGAATTCATAGAAATGCGATTACGTCTTACCTCTCCACCTAGGGGTAATAAATATGGGAAATCTAGGGGGGGTCTATAAAATAACACGCTGTAAATGCGATAATAGCTATATCGGACACACAGGCAGGTCATAGGACACAAAATGGTGCAGTAAACACGGCACAAGACCAAGTAAAAAGCATCGACATTCATTTTGTGTACACTGAAACCATTACGAACATTTAGGTAATAATTACTTTTTTTCTAAATAATATTTCTGCCATTCGTCTGTATACAATGTGTTTATTTTACTATGCAGATTTCGGCCTTACGCCATTTTCAAGCGTTAGACCGTCAAAATCGTCCTACTTGACTGAAGCATAAGTCGTCAAAAAATTCTTATCAGGCTATATAAACCAGTTGTCTCGTAAGTACTAATTATAGTTAAGACCCCAATTAGAAACGATGTTTCCTTTGGCAGGAGCCCGGGTGTCTCAATGAGAATAATGCGGCCACAGAGCCCTCGGTAGTGGAGTTTTAGTCCTCCAGCAAATGCAGGGCACAATAATTACCACAATATGTAAACTGAAACAGCTTAATATTAGCTAGGGAGGAGACTGAGCTTCCTGTCAGTATCAAGTTACCGCTGTTGCCGCCGTCCAGTAGACAGACGCATTGCTCAGAAAATCTAAAGAGCCGGTTTCACTGGACAGATTACACTATAGAAGCCCCATAAAATCCCGTACCTATTATAAATGCGAATGTTTGTGTGTGAGTACAGTTGTTGTTCCTTCAGGATGAAACGGTGGGATGCATTCCGTGAACTTCAGAATGAAGATAGTCTACAACCCGAACTAGCATGTGCGTTACCTGTAACTCCGAAAAGGAATCACTCTTCCTGTGGGACGGTCAACGTGTTACAGCATATTTATGGTCTTCCATAGACCCCAAGAAAGTTATGATGTTTTCTTTGCTAGGCATGTAGCAAACAGTCGTGAAATTAGTTACTTCCTTTCCTGGCACGTTTTGGAACTCCTTACTCGGTGGTGTTAAAATTTTTTGCTTTAAGTAAACGAGTGCGTTGTGAACGACATAATTACGTTCTCTCAGCTTCTCCAGTCGTCTCAAAATTTCTGTTTTCGCTTCTTTCTGTTATGTAGCACCATTTGCTGGGCCGCTAGTGGCTAGCACCGCTATATGTCCAAGAGACATCTTTTGTGATGCGGCATATGAGTGAATGGTAAATTCGACAACAACATTTCTTTATAAGCGTTTAACAGCTGGTCACCGAAGGGCGCTGCTGGTTGCAGAATAAACATAACATGTTTTGGATCCCTATGACACTACCATTACTGACACTGTTTATCAGTTTAGTCATGACATAGAAGAAACATAAAATATTGTGAATCGCCATTAATGTTGCCAATTACTGACAAAATCTAGCGATATCTGACAGGACAGCTGTCCGCTTAGAACATACATTGTACAAGGTGCCCAAGATCATACAACATTCACAAAACCTTGGGGAGAGTTGGGGAGCAGTGAATACAATAAATCATTCTGCACTATATCGGCACTAATTACACCTCCGTATCCAAAAATTTACAGTACCTGTTCAAATAGAAAATCCCTTGTCAAAAATATAAGCACACAGTGGGCACAATGTAATTCCGTGTATTGGCTGAAGGGCTAAGATACTTACACAATCAAAAATTCCGCTGCCACATTTTAACGTACACACAAATGCCACACCTCAGCAGAGCCACAATAACTCAGTGCTTGCGGAAGGTCAGGTAGGCACAAAGCCACTCCCCACACCCGGGCAGGCAGCCAAACACAACGTCCTTCCATAATCTCTGCGTGCATGTCTACTGCGAAGAACCACAAACCCATTTTCAACTCGCGGTCTGGCCACAGAGGACAACAACAACCGTCAGTGAAAATGCACCGCGAGTTCCTGCTGCTAATAAGGCGAGTGCACCGTTCGTTTAATACATATTTTTATGAGGTACAAACAGGAGTGACTTCAGTAATGGATAGGAGCTGTGATTGCTGTGTACAGATGCAAGCTGAGTTGTTGACCCTTCGCTCACAGCTCCAGGCTGTGTTGGCTTCCGTCACACAGCTTGAGGCTGCTGTCAAGGAGCATCACTGTGGGGGCTACGACGCGGATATACGAGGGATGTCGAGCATGTCCCACGTGTCCCCCGATCGGTCCACTGCTGTGGCTGCCCCCGGATGCCGCCTGCACCGGGGTTGATCCCTCACCCGTGATCGAGTGGGAGATCATTCCAAAGTCTGGCAGCAGCGAAACACTCCCTGAGGGGCCGATCGTTGAGCCTTCCTGGTTCGTTTGACGAACAGGTTTCGGGCGTTATCTGTGGCTGACGAAGTCTCTGAGCCGCATTCAATCGTCCACCCTGGTCTAGAGTAAGCTTCTCGACCCGCAATGTTTAGGCATTCACAAAGGGTGGGTTTCCTGGTAGTTGGGGGCTCCAATGTTAGGCACATAATGGGGCCCCTTAGGAAGATGGCTGCCATGGAGGGGAAGGAAGCCAGTGTGCACTCCGTGTACATACCGGGTGGAGTCATTCTGGATGTGGAAAGGGTGCTTCCGGATGCCATGATGAGGACAGGGTGTAGCCAATTGCAGGTTATGGCCCACGTCGGTACTAATAAAATGTGTCACTTTGGATCAGAGGAGATTCTCTCTGGTTTCAGGCGGTTAACGGAAATGGTAGAGGCTGCCAGTCTTGCTTGCGAGATTATGGCCGCGCTCAACGTCTGCTGCACCGTTGACAGAACCGACTGTTGTCCTTTGGTGCAGAGCCGACTGGAGGGTCTGAGTCAGAGGCTCAGGCGGTTCTGTAACCGTGTAGGCTGAAGATGCCTTGACTTGCCCTATCGGGTGGTGGGTTTCCAGGTTATGCTTAATAGGTCAGGAGTCCACTACAGAGAGTAAGCGGCTACATGGGTAGCAAGGGCTCTGTGGCAGGGACTGGGCAGTTTTATAAGTTAGAGGGTCTCAGGAAACCACAGAAAGGGCGTCTGGATAAAAGGGTGCAGGGCAGGTAAAGCACAGTAATGTAGTTATAGAAACGAACGGTATTGCAGTTGTAAATTGCCGTAGCTGTGCTAGGGAGAATGGCTTGGTTCAAATGGCTCTGAGCACTATGCGACTTAACTTCTGAGGTCATCAGTCGCCTAGAACTTAGAACTAATTAAACCTAACTAACCTAAGGACATAACACACATACATGCCCGAGGCAGGATTCGAACTTGCGACCGTAGCGGTAGCGCGGTTCCAGACTATAGCGCCTAGAACCGCACGGCCACTCCGGCTGGCTCCTTGGGAGAACCAGAGCTCCAAGCCCTAATAGAAAGCACTGAAGCTGAAATTGTTATAAGTACAGAAGGCTGGCTAAAGCCGGAAATGTTCAGCTGCAATTTTTTCAAACGACCTAACAGTGTTCAGAAAGGATAGATTAAACACAGTTGCTGGTGTAGTACTTATTGCTGTCAGAAGTAGTTTACCTTGTAGTGAAATTGAAGTAGGTAGTTCCTGCGAAATAGTGTGGGTAGAGGTTATACTTGACAATCGGACTAAACTTTTAATTGGATCGTTTCACCGACCCCCTGAGTCAGAAGATATAGTTGCTGAACGCTTCAGAGGAAACTCGAGTCTCATTTCAAATGGGTACCTCACTCATACAATTATAGTTCGTGGTGACTTCAATCTACTCTCTATGTGCTGAAAAAATTATACGTTTAAAGCCGGCGGCAGGCACAAAACGTCATCCGAAAAGGTACTGAATGCTTTCTCAGAAAATTATTTCGAACAATTAGTTCATTAGCGCACCCTCTCACCCCCCGCCCCCCATCCAAGCATAAATGGTTGCGAAAGTATACTTGACCTCTTAGCAACAAATAACCCTGGACAAACAGGGAGTATCATGACGAATACAGGGATCAGCGACCACAAGGCAGTTGCTGCTAGGCGGAATACCGTAGCACCTATAACCATCAACAAGGAACGCAAAGTACATCTATTTTAAGAAGCTGATAAAAATGCTCTTAACGCCTTTTTAAGAGACAGTCTCCAGTACTATCTGATCACGTAAGCGTAGAAAAGATGAGGAATGATTTCAAAGAGATAGTATCGACGTAACTTAAGAGACATATGCCACATGAGTTAATAAGTGATGGTACTGGTCCCCCATGGTTCACAAAACGGGTAAGATCGCTGTTGCGGAAGCAACGAAAAAAGCATGCCAAATTAAAAGAAACGCAAAGTGTCCAAGATTGGCAAAGTTTTGTAGATGTTTTAAATATAGTGCGTACTTCAATGCGAGATGATTTTATTAACTTCCACAATTAACTCTGTCTCGGACTCTGGCAGAAAAACCAAAGATATTCTGATCATACATAAAGCACACAAATGGCAAGACGCAGTCAGTACCTTCACTGCGTGATAACAACGGTGAAGTCACTGATGTCATTGCCACTAAAACAGAGTTATTAAACACGGTTTTCAAAAACTCCTTCAGCAATGAAGATGAAGTAAATATTCCTGAATTCCAATCAAGAACAACTGCCCCGACATGAAACATAGAAGTACATATCCTCGACGTAGCAACGCAGCTTAAATCACTTAACAAAGGCAAGACCTCCAGTCCCGATTCATACCAGTCAGGTTCCTTTCAGAGTATGCTGATACAATAGCTCCATATTTAGCAATTGTATAGCACCGCACCCTCACAGAAAGTTCCGTACCTAAAGACTCGGAAATTGCTCAAGTCACACCAATACCCGAAAAGGAAAATAGGAGTAATTCGCTGAATTACAAGCCTATATCACTAACTTCGATATGCAGTAGGGTTTTGGAACATATACTGTGTTGGAATATTAGGAAGTACCCCGAAGAAAACGACTTATTGACACATAGTCAGCACGGCTGCAGAACACGTCGTTCTTGTGAAACACAACTCCTTCTTTATACTCATTAAGTAATGAGTGCTATCGACATTGGATGTCGAATTGACTCCACATTATTAGATTTCCAGAAGGCTTTCGACACCGTTCCTCACAAGCGTCTTCTAAACATACTGCGTGCATACAGAGTATCGCCTCACTTGTGCCTGTAATCGTGATTTCCTGTCAGAAAGGTCACACTTCGTAGTAATAGACGGTAACTCATCGAGTAAAACGGAAGTAATATCCGGCGTTCCCCAAGGAAGTCTTATAGGCCCTCAATTGTTCCTGATCTATATTAGCGACATAGGAGACAATCTGAGTAGCCGCCTTAGATTGTTTGAAGAATTTGCTGTCATTAACCGTCTTGTAAAGTCATCAGATGATCAAAACGACTTGCAAAATGATTTAGATAAGATATCTGTATGGTGCGGAAAGTGGCAATCGCCCCTGAATAAAGAGAAGTGTGAAGTTATTCACATTAGTACTAAAAGAAATCCACTAAATTTCGATTACTCGGTAAGTCACTAAAATAAGACAGTAAATTCAACTAAATACTTAGGGATTACAATTACAAATAACCTAAATTGGAACGATCACATAGATAATATTGTATGTAGAGCAAACCAAAGACTGCGATTCATTGGCAGAACACTTAGAAGGTGCAACAGGTCTACTAAAGAGACTGCTTACACCATGCTTGTCCGCCATATTCTGGAGTATTGTTGTGCGTTGTGGGATTCGCATCAGCCGGGACTGACGGATAACATCGAAAAAGTTCAAAGAAGGGCGGCTCGTTTTGTACTATTCCGAAACAGGGGAGATAGTGCCACAGACAGGATACGTGAATGGGAGTGGCAATCATTAATACAAAGGCGTTTATCGTGGCAAAGGGATCTTCTCATGAAATTTCAATCACCAGTTTTCTCCTCCGCTTGCGAAAACATTCTGTCGGCACCTACCTACATAGGGAGAAATTATCTTCACAATGAAATAAGAGAAATCAGGGCTGGCACAGAAGAATTTAGGAACTCGTTTTTCCCGCGCGCCGTTCGAGAGTGGAACGGTAGAATGACAGCCAAAGTGGTTCATTGAACCCTCTGCCATTCCACTTTACTGTGAATAGCAGGGTAATCACGAAGATGTAGATGTTCTTCGCGGCTACGCCGACTGTCACTGTCCACTACTGTCCTAAGCGCAACGCGCATGCATGCTCACGAATACTCGCTACACAAAGAAACGAACCGCGCGGCCCCTCTCGCCGGAGATTCGAGTCCTCCCTCGGGCGTGGGTGTATGTGTTGTTCTTAGCATAGGTTAGTTTAAGTTAGTTTAAGTAGTGTGTAAGTCTAGGAGCCGATGACCTAAGCAGTTTGGTCCCTCAGGAATTCGCACACATTTGGACATTTGAGAGACGAACCACACTCGTTAGCTCCAATGTGCAAGTAATGGTGCCACCTCTAAGTCCAGATCGAGATAGCGCTAGTACTTGATGGCTGTTAGCACTTACACGTCTATGATACTGTGAAACACGTCTCTTCTACTGAACAAGTGCTAATAGCTCATAAGGTACGCAATTTGGAGTCCAGTTGTCCTGGACAATCTTTTCTTCTTTTAGTTCACACTGTAACCTCCAAAAATGTGGAAACTAAAGCCTTTGCACCAGAAGGGATTTGCTTCGCATTTCTTAAAGTATGCATTCTACGGCCCATGTTTTCTACATAACTTTTTTCTTGTTTTGGTCCATACTACCCTCTCCGAAAATATGGAAAGCAAAGAGCTCGCGGCAGAAGAGATTTTCTTCACAGCATAGAAGATGAAGAAGTGCTCTTACCGCTTATGGTGCACATTTTAGAGCCCATGTTTACTAGACTTTTTGCTTCGAATAATCGTTTCTGTGATATCCATGAATACTGACCATATCTCCTGAGACACCTTGCGTGTGGGGATCTCTGGTCACAGGAAGAGAGGGCGTTTTTAAAAGAAGTGAGAAGTAAGTGTTAGAATACAGGATTCATAGTAAAGTGCTAAAACACATCATCGAGAATCGAGTATTCCTAGAGGTGAGGCATCAAGACGGCTTCAGTATTAATGTGTGGCAGTAATTGTCGGCGACTGAAGCATACGGCCATAAAATTTATCAAACAGACTAACAGGTGGTGAATATCGCCGATTTCTGCTCAACGAACTACCATTGCGCTTGTAGAACGTTATCATTTCAGTCAGGCAATGATTGATCGTTTGATTTGCAACGGGTCTGGCGACAGTACCTCAACACAACATTTTGTGGGCGGTGAACTGCTGTTCAGAGCCAGCAGCATGGCCTGCCCGATCAACGAAACTGAATCTGTTGGATTTCTAGCTATGGGGACATTTAAAGGAACTGTTGTATGCCTAACCCATCGGCACTGCAGAGATGTTGTAATGCCAATGCATGTGATGGAGTCCGAATGGAGATAGGTTTATTTTGAAAGAGTGCATGATTCACTGGGAAAGCGAACTGAGGGAAGTGTCAGGCTGGGTGGCAACAATATGCAGCACAGCGTATAGTGATTACTTCTAAAAATGGTTCAAACAGCTCTGAGCTCTATGGGACTTAACATCTGAAGTCATCAGTCCCCTAGAACTCCGAACTACTTAATCCTAACTAACCTAAGGACATCAGACACATCCATACCATAGGCAGGATTCGAATCTGCGACCGTAGTGGTCGAACGGTTCACGACTGAAGCGCCTAGAACAGCTCGGCCACAGCGGCCGGCTATTGCTTAAGAAGATCCCTCACAGCTCACAGTGCTGTTTCCAGCTTTCAACTGCGAAGTGCTAACAGCTACAGGTGAAAACAGAGCTGAGACAACTGTGAGGTGTTGACATTGTGATCTTTTACAAAATCGCGTTACGATATGGCTTGAGGTAGTCCCGCGAAACCGCCGCGCCCAGCCCGCTGTAAGCCGACTCGACTATTCTTCCTCTATCAATATGCGACCTCTTTTTAAGGACCATGCACAGATTAATGTCAGCAACAGCACAAAGTTGTATAACGGGAGTTGGCTTTGCAATGAACAGGAAGGCAAGGGAGAGAGCGAGTTACCGTGAAAAGTTATCATGTGGTTGTGCTCATCTGAATCGACAGCGTACCAACGCCAGCCATAACAGTTCAGATAGAAATGTCGAATGGAACAGATAACTCAGTACGTAAAGGGAGATGATAATCTAATAATTGTGTGGTTTAGAATGTGGTTGTAGGGAAAGGAGTAGAAGAAAGAGTTAACAGTGTATTGTTCTGACGAATAACGAATGTCGGGTAAAAAAATTACAAGATTTTCCGCTCTGATGTTTTAATCATATGTTCACCTGAAGATGTGGCTTCAAGTGGCACGAAACAGGTAGGGATCCAATAATAAAGGACTAAATACAGCTGAATCGTTTATTAATACTGAAGAAGAGTTACGAGAGATATCAGCTGGGTAGTAGGAATGAAAGAGGAGAAAGACAGCAATAATTCCTATCACTAATAGCGAATACACTGTTCAGAACTGACAGTAGGAGGAGGAAGAGTCGGGAAACGTCAGAGACAAGGGAAGAGTCCAGCTAGATAACATCATGCTCAACAGACACTCTCAAATCATATACTGGATTGTAACAGGTACCAAGCAGCAGATACAGACTGGGACCATAATTTAGCAATGAACTGTAGAATGAAGTTTAAGAGAAACATACGGAAGAATCATTGATGACTTAAGTTTAATACTGAGCTACTGAGGAATGATGAGGTGCGTTTGAACTTATGCTGCAGACACTGCGATAATGAATACCACAGTAGGCAACTGTGTTGAAGAGAAATAGTCATCTTTAATAAAACCAATCACAGACGCCGGACGGACAAAATAATAACCAGAAACTCCGTCACGCCACTAAGTTTTAATTTTGTGCTAGTAGACAGCACACAATTTAGATCAGTGCATTCTAGTTTGAATATTAGTCTTGTGCAGTATCTTTTCAGCAAACTGGATTTCTAATAACAGGTACCTGTAATTACCTCAACTTCAGTAGAGAAATTTATTTCTGTTTAATAGTTTGCAGTCTCAGAGTACAGTGAGAAGTCTGCACAGCAACTCTTAGTGTTACTTTACTCTCCTTTGGTATATTTTCAAACTCAGTAGCGCCACTTGAGACCTCATATTTATTTTACACACAGTACGGTATAACTAGGGACTGTGCTTGTTGTGAGCGGATACAAGCAGAGTTGGCTGATGTCCATGAACAGCTGGAAGCCGCGTTGGCTACCATCGACAAGCTTCTGGCTGATGCCCAAAGTGGCGTTGACGTCGGGACACCAGTCACGAGACCTCCGACACCTTTGGTGCCACTGGAGTCCCCTGGTGACCCGGACGTGGGTACGGGTTTTGATATGCAATATCTTAAAATGTTCAAATCCGTGTGAAATCTTATGGGACTTAACTGCTGAGGTCATCAGCCCCTAAGCTTACACACTACTTAACCTAAATTATCCTAAGGACAAACAAACACACCCATGCCCGGGGGAGGACTCGAACCTCCGACGGGACCAACCGCACAGTCCACGACTGCAGCGCCTTAGACCGCTCGTGCAATATCTTACCAATCCGTTCTCACTCCAGAGTGGGTGGCAGACAGTGGTGGGTTCGCGTGTCACTGGGCAGAAGGCGAAAGAGGGAGCAGGCCGTGCGGCTGGCTCCCTATGTCTTAGCGACAGGTACGAGGTGCTACTCAGTGTTGATGATAGCTCTGAGCCAGCACATGATGCCTCTCCTGTTGGGCCAGCGGTCGATTTTCCTGCCCAGTCCGGACAAGAACTGAGGGTGGGTATGATATTCATTGGGAGCTCCAATCTTAGGCGGATGATGGAGTTCCTCAGGGAGGTAGCAGGCAAGGCGGCAAAGAATTTCATTGTGCATTCGGTATGTTTGACGGGAGGTCTCATCCATGATGTGGAGGGGGCCCTGTCAGCGCAGCGGCTATCGAGCGCACTGGGTGCAACCGGCTGCATGTAGTGGCACATCTCGGCACGAGTGACGCCTGCCGCTTGGGTTCTGAGGCTATCCTCGGTTCCTGATTTGGTGAAGGCAACTAGCAACGCACGCGAGGTGCAGCTTAAGCTGTCTATTTGTAGCATAGTACCCAGGGTTGATCGCAGTCCTCTCGTTTGGAGCAGAGTGGAAGGTCTAAACCAGAGGCTCAGACGACTCTGCGGTGGTATGGTATCGGATGGGAATTTCTCGAATTTCACTATCGGGTGCAGAATTGTAGGGTTCCCCTTAATAAGCCAGGCATGCACTACACGCAGGAAGCGGCTTCTAGGATAGCGGAGTACGTGTGGCGTGCACATGGGGCTTTTTTACGTCAGTAGAACTCCTCCCTTGGGAGCAAAGACGATTTGCCTGTTAAATCAGCCGCAGCGACCTCAGAGGATCTTGGTCCTCGCAGATCAGGGAAAGATTAATACGATTTTAATAAACTGCAGGACCGTCCAAGGAAAGGTTCCAGAATTAGTATCGCTCACAGGAGGTTATAATGCACAGATAGTATTGGGAACAGAAACCTGGTTGAAACCAGACGTCAATGGCAACGAAAACCTAAGTTCGCATTTCCATGTTTATGATTAGGATGGGTTAGTTGCCAATGGTGACGGTGTATTTATTGCAGTAAATAATTGGATAAAATCTTTTGAGGCTCTCACGGAGTCCGAATGTGAATTAATCTGGGTGAAATTGAGTATCAAAGAACATTTAAAAATGGTATTCGGATGCTTTTATAGACCACCTGGATCAGGATCTCTAGTTGTAGAGCTCTTCAGACAGAACTTGCATAATACCATTAGTAGTTTTCCTGATCATGCCGTTGTAATAGGGGTGACTTCAACTTGCCAGGAATAGATTGGGAGTGCCACGCCATCAAAACTGGTGCCAGAGACAGGGAATCTTGTGGCGTTGTTGTGGCTGTCTTGTCCGACAATTATCTTGAGCAGATAGTTGGAGAACCAACTCGGAGGGTAACGTCTTAGACCTCCTGGACACAAACAGACCTGAGCTTATCGAATCACTTAACGTAGAGGAGGGTATCAGTGATCATAAGGCCGTGACAGCATCCATGAGAATGGGCGCTACATGGAATGTCAAGAAAGGTAGGAATATATATTTACACAGGAAGGGTGACAGGATACAAATATCGGAATATCTCTGCAGTCAGCATCAAATATTCGGTGATGAGGCCGAAGATGTGGAGAACAAATGGAAAAAAAATCAAAGGCGTTGTTAAAATCTTCTAAACAAGTATGTTACGAGAAAGGTTTTAAGGGATGGGAAAGATCCACAATGGTTTAATAGCCGTGTTAGAAAAGTGCTACGTAAACAAAGAGCACTTCATCTCAGATTCAAGAGAAGTAAAAACCTGGCTGGCAAATAAAAGCTGAACGAAGCGAATATGAGCGTAAGGAGATCAAAGAGAAAAGCGTTCAATGGTTTTGAAAGTAAGACATTGTCAACCGATCTGAGTAAAAACCTTAAGAGATTTTGGCCGTATGTCAAATCAGTAAGTGGGTCAAAATTATCTATTCATTCTCTCAGGGACCACACCGGCACCGAAACGAAAGATAACAGATAGAAGGCCGAAATACTGAATTCGGTCTTCCGAAGTTGTTTCAGCGCGGAACATCGTAACACTGTCCCTCCTTTCAATCGTCGTGCGAACGTCGAAATGGCAGATATTGAGATAACCGATCGCGTAATTGAAAAGCAGCTACAATGGCTTAGGAGTGGAAAGGCTTCAGGACCAAATGAGATACCTATATGATTCTATAAATATTATGCGAAAGAACTTGCTCCCCTTCAGGTAGTAATTTATCGTACATCGCTTGAGCAACGAAAGGTACCTAACGCCTGAAAAAAAAGAGCAGGTCATTCCAGTTTTTAAGAAAGACGGTAAGAGAGATCCACACAATTATAGACCTATATCGTTGACGTCAATCTGTTGTAGAATTATAGAATTTGTTTTATGCTCAACAATTATGGTGTTTTTGAAAAATGAACAGCTTCTCTATAAAAATCAACATGGATTCCGAAAACAGAGAACCTGCGAAACTCAGGTCGTTCTGTTACTCCATGAGATCCACAGCGCAGTGGACAACGGCACTCAGGCTGGTGCCGCGTTCCTTGATTTCAGTAAAAGGCATTTGACGGCGTCCCGCATTGCCATTTGATGAAAAAAATCCAGCTTACGGAGTATCGGTGTGGACCTGGGACTGGATTCAAGACATTCTTGCAGATAGAACTGAGCACGTCGCTCTTAAAAAAAAAAATGGTTCAAATGGCTCTGAGCACTATGGGACTCTACTGCTGTGGTCATAAGTCTCCTAGAACTTAGAACTACTTAAAGCTAACTAACCTAAGGACATCACACACATCCATGCCCGAGGCAGGATTCGAACCTGCGACCGTATCGGTCGCGCGGTTCCAGACTGTAGCGCCTTTAACCGCTTGGCCACCCCGGCCGGCACACGTCGCTCTTAACGAAACTATATGGACAGATGTAAGGGTAATATCCGGAGTAACACGGGAAGTGTGATAGGACAGTTGCTGTTTACCACATACATAAATGATCTAGTAGAAAGCGTCGGATGCTCTTTACGGCTATTCGCAGATGATGCAGTTGTCTATACCAAAGTAGCAACGCCAGAAGATAGTAAGAATTTGCAGAAAGACCTGTACAGAACTGATGAATGGTGCAGGCTGTAATAGTTGACTCTGAACATAAATAAATGTACCATATTGCGCATACATAGGAAATGAAATCCACTACCGTACAGCTACACTACTGATGACAAACAGCTGGAGACAGCGTCTGCAGTAAAATATCTAGGCGTCACTATCCACAGCGATCTTAAGTGGAATGACCACATAGAACAGGTATTGGGAAAAGCAGACACCAACCCAGATTCATCGGAATAATCTTAAGGAAATGTAACTCATCCACCAAAGAAGTGGCTTATATAGCGCTTGTTCGCCCAATTGTTGAGTGTTGTTCATCTTTCTGGGATTCCTATCAGATAGGACTGATAGAGGATCCAACGAAGAGCGGCGCTTTTCTTCACGGGATCGTTTAGCTGGCGAGAGAGCGTTACGGAGATGCTAAACAAACTCCACTGGCAGACATTAAAAGAGAGGCTTTGTTCATCACGGAGAGATTTACTATTGAAATTTCGGGACAGCATTTTCCAGGAGCAGTCGGACAACATATTACATTCCCCCACATGCATCTAGCGTATTGACCACGGAGAGAAAATTCGAGAAATTAAAGCCATTACAGAGGCTTACTACCGACATTCATTCTTCCCACGCACTATTCGCGAGTAAAACATGGTTCGAGGTATCAGATAACCGTACGGAAAGTACCCTCCACCATATACCATTAGGTGGCTTGCTGAGTATGATTTAGACGTAGGTCAACAGCAAGTAAGAGGATTGTGAACATCGGGTAACAGAAGAAATACTGCAGATGATTAACGAGAGGAAGAAATATAAAAATGTTTAGGAGAAATAGGACCACAGTGATTTATGTGAGTTGAGAATGAAATAAATAGGAGATCTGACAAGGCAGTCGGCCTCCGTAACTGAGTGGTCAGTGGGGCTGATTGCCAATTTGGGAACCTGGAAACCTGGATTCGATTCCCCGTACTGCTACAGATTTTTTGATGGTGAGAGGACTGGTACTTGATGCAATCAGCCTCGTGAAGCTATCTGAGTAGGTACTCGATCGGGTAGTGGGGCTTCCGGATACTTTTGATCACATAGTGTATCTTACTCCGTTGGGACTCCGTTTTGAAAAAGTTTTACTGTATATTACATAGTTACTTAGTAAGGTGATACGTACTGCAAAACTCTTTACGATTATTAAGATCCCAAACAGGAAATCATCAACTAACAGGTGAAGGGTCTCGACAACTGCGAGACATACGATCAGAACATAAACTGTACCACCAGAAGATGCATCGTTTGTTGACGACAATTGTCCGTACCCGTAGCAATAACCTCTAGAACTGTGGAATTAATGCTAGACGTGGTTGCCTCTGCATCACCGAAATTAAAAATGTTTCTTAGTTTCAGCTGTATACCAAGGATCCAGGCCAATGAATTGGCTGGCTGCAGAATAGACTTCCGCGAAGTCAACCACTCCATCAAAAACCACTGCTCAATAAATATAATAACTTCACAGTTATAAAACTCAGCAACGAAGCTAAAGAGTGACTGCTTGAAAATACGTATATTAGCACTAACATCCTAAATTTTCCCTTTGGAAGTAGTATTTTCCGACTGTACAGACGCTTTGATTCTGGCTACGTTTCTTACTTGTAGTGCCTAGCTGGCGAAATAACAGCTTACACCACCAGCACCGAAATAATCCACACTAACAGAAACCACTCCCTAACCCTCCATATCGCGTAATTTACAATATGTCAACGCATAAAACATCGGGATGCATCCAAAACATAGCTCTCCTCCTCTACTTTTAATACGCGCATCATGTCAATAGATAGTAATGTCAGCATGCCCACCTACCGTTTTTCCAGGCGCCTTGTGGAACATTCAGCCTCTCGTTAACATCTCCTCCTAGGTTAAAAGCATGAAATTAAAAAACTATAAGCGACAGAGAATACTTCCCCCACCCTATCAGAGAAAATTGAAGAGCAGCTGTAGCGTCACATATGAACTTTATTCACCTTATGCACATCCCAAGCTCTGTATTTGTTAGCAATTACATCGACAAGTTTATATGATGCGGTCTGTGGCGTTATCCTTAGGTCTGAGTAGGACTACCCACTCACATGGGCCCACCGGGTCACAGGAGTGGTCGAAAATTGTTTGTGAAAGAGCCGCTTTAAGGGCAGAGGGAAATAGTGCCATGGCAGGCGCCCTGGGAGAAAGAACTGTTGCGACACTGGGCGGGAAGGAAGGGCAGCAGCGGTTTTCTTACTATCTACGACGAATCATGCAGGGTATGGTTACCGGTACGTTAGTAGCGAATATCGTGCAATGCTCGGTACCAGTGGCGTAGCCGATGTTCGTCAAAAGATTGCCAAACCGGTCGATAAAAGGTAGCGATGCAGCTGGGCACGGACAGAATCTCCTGAGCCAGCTGCAGCGTCTGCGTACCTGTAACAAGCCAAGCCATCATCTGAGTGGTTCATCTGATTCTTGGAATCGGCCTCTCTTTCTGAAGGTTGAGAAAGGTTTCTTACAGGGCTACCTACTATCATTTATATTACTGCCCTGATCTTTATTCTCATAAATTGTAATATAATGATGTGCAATAGGAAAACCATATCTCATTTCTAAAGAGAGAAACACGTTTGTGAAAAACGTATTCGCCATACGTTCAAAGACTGCGCCAAACATATCAAAATTTCCAGAATTTGCAAAAGTAGTGAATGCAGAGCCACTGAGAGTAAATGAAGGAACGCTGCTCTTTTGTCTTCTTCCTGTGTTATCGCCATTTGTCCCTTGGAGCTGAAGCTGATCAGATGTGATTTTAGTAGCTATGAGTATATTTAATCGATAAATATTATTTAAATTTAACTGTTCCGCCAGATCCGTCATTGATTCAATCCACTACCTTGTCTCTTAATCACTTATGTTGTGATTTATATGATTAGTGAGCTTCCATTAATTATTTTTCAATTACGCGTCCTACACGCCATGAAATATTTATCCCTATTATCTCTCGGACGTATGCAATGTCTTGCAAGTAAAGCTGCGCGGGTCTCATCGGTTTCCATTTCCGAACAATGGCGTCTTCCAACCTACTCAGTGGTCTAATACCGCGTAGATCCACAATTAAACTACACGATTGTGGATTTCTATAAGATAAATTGTTATATAAAAGCGGAGAACTTCCTGTGATGGCCAAAATTGTGAGCTTCTTCATAAAATCATTCATCCTTAATGGAGGTTGCCCCGATGTCACATCTATTCTATTATACTAAACTGCACCATTTGCCAGATGTTGAATTTCCGCTATATCTACAGGAACTTCTAACTTTTTTAACACTCGTTGTGGGATTTTTGGACTTGTACCCTGGAACAATAATTTATAAAATCTGGAAGAAGAACAAAGAATGAAACTTGGGACAAAAAATGTTTAAAGAAGAAATTATCGTGTGTTATAAAAGAGCTGAAATATATCACGGAAGGAAAATGTTAAACTAAAGGTAAGGGATATGCTTGGCTGTCGCCAGCATTTCGCGTGTGACGAACTTTTCCTTTACTAAGTATCTCATTGAGCATTTCATGACTGTAGTTAAATACTTATAAATTCCATGCTGAAAGACGTTGAGTGCTATTAACAGCATTGTTGTAAAGATACAGACAAAGATGGCAGCTCCTATTGATAGCGTGTATAAGATGGACCGTATATGACTTTCTGCTGTTTTGAAATACACTATGTGCCCAAAAGTATCCGGACATCCCCAAAGACATACGACAGTCATATCAGGTGCATTGCGCTGCCACCTGCTGCGAGGTACTCCGTATCAGCGGCCTCAGTAGCCATCAGACATCGTGAGAGAGCAGAACAGGGTGCTCCGCGGAACTCACGGACATCGAAACCGGTCAGGTGATTGGATGGCATTTGTCACATACGTCTTTATGCGAGATTTCCACACTCCTAAACTGCTCTATGTCCACTATTTCTGATGTCATACTGAAGCGGAAACGTGAAGGGACACGTAAAGCAAAAAATCGTACAGGCCGACCTCGTCTCTGGACTGACAGAGACCGTCGACAATTGAAGAGTATCGTAATATGTAATAGGCAGACATCTATCCAGACCATCACACAGGAATTCCAAACTGCATCAGGATCTGTTGTTGATAATTCTTGCTGGTTATATGGCCGTGGTCCATGGAATTCTTCTATTCCTAACGTTTCGTCCAGTACTACGTTGGACATCCTCAGAGGTATGGCTGGTCCTGCTGAGTCCTGCCGACTGACGAGTCGGGCGCCGGAGAGCGGCCTAAATACCGAGGAAAGTGGGCGTGGTCTAGCTTGCACATGGTAGCAGAGAGAAAACTAGTCAAAGATAAAATGTAGCTATCGATAATAGTCCTAGATAAAAATCACTTATCGATTCTGTAACGCCTCTGTCCATATCTCGCTTAATTTCAAGGCCTCTTCCTTTCTATTAAAATTATCTTCATGTTTATAAATTTCAATAGCCTCCCTCTACAGTCGTGGATAATAGTTCGTGATAGCACTTAAAACTGTAGTTTCAGAAAACTTAACTACATGGTTACCTGACTGAAGTACATGTTCTGCAACGGCCGATTAATCTATTTTTCCTAGTCGGCAAAGACTTTTGTGCTCCTTTACCCTCGTATTCACACATTTTCGTAGTACCAATATAGACCTTGCCACAAGTACACGGAATTTTATACACACCGCTAGATGATAATGGTAGCCTTCTGTCTTTAACAGAACGAAGTACTTGTCCTACTTTTCTGGTAGGCCTGAATACCGGTTTCATTTTATGTTTCAGCAAAATTTTGCCAATTCGATCTGTAACCTTACTAATGAAAGGTAAAGAAACCGTGTTCTTCCATTGCTGTGTACCACCCTTGTCCTTTGGCCTGCTATAATTAGGTCTTAAAACTCTATTAATTTCTTTGTTCAAATTTCTCCATGTAAAAATTGGCAATCGCAGGGCTCAACGGGCTAACCATGGCAACACCATCCACTTGCTCATAATTTGAACAATTAGCGTTGAATAATGCAAATAATAAACCATGTTGTTGGTATCGTTATGCAGACAACACATTCGTGGTTTGGACACACGGTAAAAAAGCCTTAGACGATTTTTTTTATTATCTTAATAGCATAAACCCTAAAATTCAGTTTACCATTGAAGTGGAAAAAGACCAGGCTATTTCGTTTCTCGATGTGTTAGTCATGAGACAGACCGATGGCAGTCTAAAACATAAAGTGTTTCGAAAGAGCACACATACTGATAGATACTTACATAAGAACTCCAATCATCACCCACAACAAAAAAGAGGTGTAATCAAAAGTTTAGTGGACAGGGCAAAACGGATTTGTACGCCGGAACATCTGGATACGGAAATGAATCATCTGAAACAGGCCTTCAAAAAGAATGGGTACTCAAACAAAGAAATTAATAGAATTTTAAGACCTAATTACAGCAGGCCAAGCCGGCCGCGGTGGCCGTGCGGTTCTGGCGCTGCAGTCCGGAACCGCGGGACTGCTACGGTCGCAGGTTCGAATCCTGCCTCGGGCATGGGTGTGTGTGATGTCCGTAGGTTAGTTAGGTTTAAGTAGTTCTAAGTTCTAGGGGACTTATGACCTAAGATGTTGAGTCCCATAGTGCTCAGAGCCATTTTTTTGAACAGCAGGCCAAAGGACAAGGATGGTACACAGCAATGGAAGAACAAGGTGTCTTTACCTTTCATTAGTAAGGTTACCGATCGAATCGGTAACATAAAATGAAACCGGTATTCAGGCCTACCAGAAAAATAGGACAAGTACTTCGTTCTGTTAAAGATAGAAGGCCACCATTATCATCTAGCGTTGTGTATAAAATTCCGTGTACTTGTGGCAAGGTCTATATTGGTACTACGAAAATAAGTGTAAATACTAGGGTAAAGGAGCATAAAAGTCTTTGCCGACTGGGGAAAATAGATAAATCGGCCGTTGCGGAACATGCACTTCAGTCAGGTGACCATGTAGTTAAGTTTTCTGAAACTACAGTTTTAAGTGCTACCACGAACTATTATCCACGACTGTAGAGGGAGGCTATTGAAATTTATAAACATTAAGATAATTTTAATAGAAAGGAAGAGGCCTTGAAATTAAGCGAGATATGGACAGAGGCGTTACAGAATCGATAATTGATTTTTATCTATTACGGACTATTATCGATAGTTACATTTTATGTTTGACTACTTTTCTCTCTGCTACCATGTGCAAGCTAGACCACGCCCACTTTCCTCGGTATTTAGGCCGCTCTCCGGCTCCCGACTCGCCAGTCGGCTGGACTCAGCAGGACCAGCCATACCTCTGAGGATGTCCAACGTAGTATTGGACGAAACGTTAGGAATAGAAGAATTCCATGGACCACGGCCATATAACCCGGAAGAATTATCAACAACAGTACCATCCAGTCGTGAAAGCCTTCATTGTATGCATCAGGATCCACTGCAAGTACAATGACAATTGGGCAGCAGGTGAGAAAACTTGGATTTCATGGTCGAGCGGCTGCTCATAAGCCACACATCACGCTGGTAAATGCCAAACGACGCCTCGCTTCGAATAAGAAGCGTAAACATTGGACGATTGAACAGTGGAAAAACGTTGTGTGGAGTGACGAATCACGATACACATTGTGGCAATCCAATGGCAGGGTATGGGTACGGCAAATTCCAGATGAACGTCGTCTGCCAGCGTGTGTAGTGCCAACAGTAAATTTACGAGGTGGTGGTGTTACGGTGTGGTCGTGTTTTACATAGAAGGGACTTGCACCCATTGTTGTTCTGCGTGGCAATATCACAGTACAGGCCTATGATGTTACAAGAACCTTCTTGCTTCCCATTGTTGAAGAGCAATTCGGAGATGGTGATTGCATCTTTCAACATGATCGAGCACCTGTTAATAATGCACAGCCTCTGGCGGAGTGGTTACACGACATTAACATCTCTGTAATGGACTGCCCTGCACATAGTTTCTGAAGTAGAGCCTAATGCACAAGAAGCATCTAGTGAGGAAATTCCTCAAACGAGAGAAAATGCAGATCGACTTTCAATGTTGTTAAGAAAATGTCAGTAATGATAAATAAACGTGACCAGGAACTGGGCCCGCAATTAAACGAGCCTGACAAACAGTTTTCCGTGCTAGTTAATACCATCCTTGTAGAACGCGATAAAGAGAGGGGCACGTAAATCTCTGGGCAGCTGAATACTACACTTGCCAAGTGGGATAAAGAGTGACCCGCTCGCACGGCCACTGATTTGTCAGGCATTAGTACCGAAATTTCAGAACTAAGGAAAACTTACGAAGGAATACCGGAAGCAGTAAAGTAGTTAACGAACGATCTAGAGATACTGCACACAGCGCAGTCAACTACTGAAACCATAGTACAACAGCTGTCCCAAAGAGTTGAGCGTTTAATATCGCAGCCGGACGAGGTGGTATATGAGTGCTTAGACGCTCATGGCCAAATATTTTAAACGCATTTACCAAATTGTTGGAAGGAAAAGACAAAGATATTAACGAAAAGTTAATTACTGAATAGAGAGTTACTGTACAGCGACTTAATACTGAACCAACACTCGAGTTGGATGCTGTGGGTGAAATCATTCAGAACTAATTCGCAGGTATAAGGAGTGTACTGAATCGTGACATTCATGAGTGGCGCGATAATGTGTCTGTTAAACTCGCACACTTGCACGGCGAGATTGTGGAGAGTAAAGCACGGCTGTATCGTGGTGCGCCAGCAGCTGCTTGCATTCCGAAAATACATAAGTCAGGTGATCCTTACCGCGAACTTACAGTCTTGATACAGGACCGGTCAGTCGCTACCCAGAATATATGAAGGAATCGGAGGGGGCAGCACCCACAAGAGTGGGGATGATACTAGAAGAAATCTCTCTAAAACATTCCAGTTTCAGGTACATTCGCCTGAAAAGGAATCCCTACGTCAGGTTGGTTTCATAAAGGCAGTTAAAGGTGTCCTGTGTAGACCTTGGGATGAAAAACAGAAAATTTAGTTTGTCACAGCATGTTTTCAGGACGAACGGGTCCAGGTGGCATCAAGCTACAGCCGGTAAATGTACCACTTACGACGAGTTTGCAGGAACTGCCCAGGAGCGTCTTCTGAAAGAGGGTTTTAGCCCCAAAGCTTATAACCAAAAGCCGGCCTCGGTAGCCGAGCGGTTCTAGGCGCGATGTCCGGAACCGCGCGACTGCTGCGGTCGCAGGTTCGAATCCTGCCACGGGCATGGATGTGTGTGATGTCCCTAGGTTAGTTAGGTTTCAGTAGTTCTACGTTCTAGGGGACTGATGACCTCAGAAGTTAAGTCCATAGTGCTCAGAGCCATTTGAACCATTTTATAACCAAAAACAGAGTAGCTTCAGAGAATACTTCAAGCGCTATATTAATAAGATTAGATACTGAGACAATACCGCAGTGCACTAAGATATGTTGTGGATTTTAAAGGCAAAATTGCCAGTTAACATACGTGAGAAGCTAATGAGAATACCAGACAATGATTTAGAGTACTTGATCTCTGTCATAGATTCGATCGACTTCATAAACGAAGGTATTAAATCTGCAAACGCCAACTGCGGAGCGAAGCTTGTGAATACCACGCCATCTACCACGGGCGTGGTAACGAACGCTGTGGCAACGGCGCAGAGCCGCAGCCCGCACCAACGAACAATCATGTAAACTTAAAGAACTCGGCACCTTTTTTTCCAGCAAACGAGGAACCATGACAAAAAGTTTAACCGAGGATTCCATGCAAACCGTAGTGTGACACCGACAGAACCAGTGGCGTTCGAGTTTTGGCAACCAGTGGCACCAAAATAACGGAAACCGACCACTTCCTCGAAGTTGTTATTATGATAAATAGCAGGCGAATAATGCAACGCATACATCAAACTGGCCACTGCATGAAAACACTCATTTTACCGACAGATGCGCGAACCATCTCCTAATAGACCGCGATCTTAGGATCATGCTGATCGTATTGCTGAGGTGGCAGGTGAGCACACCTTGGTAACGAACGGAGTGTCAAACTAGATGGGACTTCATCGTGCTCCTGGATGACAGTCGCGAGCGAAAGGAGCACCATTTGCATCGATCAACTACGTATCTTGCGATACAGTAGTACATAAACAGCAGGAAAGAGCTCTGTGACGACTCTGTGTTGTGTTGGAAACCTACACAAGAACTTTTCAAGGCTGCGGTTAATATTGCGAGAAGAATTCCGACCTTCGTGTACGTGACACAGGCGGCCGTCTAAACACTGACGCTTCTAGTTTCGTTAGAAGGATGGCCATTACTACAAAGAATTGTTTGGTATCGGTCGCTATTGATGCCAGATGCCAGAGTGTAGATAAGCAGGTGCAGAACGAGATTAAATTCCATTATTAGTCGCACGGTCTTCGTGGTGACGTGGTTAAGAGTCAGTTGCCTATTAAGCATGGTGTTCTTGCGAGGAATAAATGCAAGGATCGACCTTCTGAGAGGCCAGTGCCATTTAATAGTCAGTGGTAGAGATGTTGTATTAAATTTGCACGACATGGTAAATTTTATCAGGGAGTTAAAGTAAAACTCACACAGACACACAAAATCACTCTGGTCATGCTGGTGCCATACACGTTTTGTCAAACTGTTAAGGTGCTATGCATGACCCTGGCCACATATACAAGAAAGTAGAAGAATCTGAATGCTTGTCAGAGGAGCAGACGCTCGAGTTAGCAAACTTGATGATTAGTTAAGCTGAAGTTTTCTCCAGTGAGCCTGGAGTGATTAAGGGGTATCAGTACCATGTGGAGATGCTTCCGCACAAAACATATTGCCACGCATCCTCGCCCGTCTCATGGGCTAGGATGGAGGTCGTGAGGCACGAAATTGAAAAGATTAACCACCAGAGAGATTTAAGGAAAAATGTGTAGCAGAGATTTTGTACATAGTACACAGTGTCTTATGTATCATATTTATGTGTCCGATAATCTGTGTGAATTTAGTACCATAACTAATGTTGACTGGTTGATAACGTGGCGTGAGGTCCAACTTAAAATAAACACGTTTCATAAAAAAAAAAGATTTTAAGGATATGTAAATGTGCAGCATCACTTCTGCCTTTTTTAATGTCAAACGAAATCTTTCATCTCAAATATTACTTCTTAACTCATATTATGAGACATATTTCATGTATATCGTATGTAACACCTCTGGTACCCACACAGATATGCTGCACACTCCCACTTGTTTGTCTTTACCTTGAATTGTCAATCGTGGTTGTTGTCCGCCGATTATCACAACATGTAGCTTTATGTTTGATAATTACTTCACATGAGATTGAATAATTCTGCTTTATGGAAATGTTACATCACGAAGACACTAACGTAACTAAATCACAGTTCCTGTAAAACCTTTTTAGTGTGTGAACCAGTAACAACTAAGATATACCTAAATAATTTTTACTCTAAGTACTAGTTTTATCTAAGTGTTTATCAACGTATATCTCTGTTGCTTCACACACGTGCTACGCAGGTCTGTAAGGACAGCCTGAATTTACTTAACTACAGTACTTCATTCATGTGAGACACTACATCATTAATACCGTCCGCCCCCGGTAGCTGAGTGGTCAGCGCGACAGAATGTCAATCCTAAGAGCCCAGGTTCGATTCCGCCTGGGTCGGAGAATTTCTCCGTTCAGGAACTGGGTGTTGTGTTGCCCTAATCATCATCATTTCGTCTCCATCGACGCGCAAGTAGCCGACATGGCGTCAACTCGAAAGAGCTGCACCCGGCGAACGGTCTATCCGACGGGAGGCCCTAGTCACACGACATTTATTTATCATAAATACCTTTTTAAAAGAATATGGCGTACCAAGTGTTTTCTTTATTAAATGTACACAGTCCATTTATGTGCTCATTGTGTAAAAAAATTTGTGAAATTGAATATGACATGCATATTCTTTTGGTTGTTTATGTATTTCATGTCACAAGCTCTCATATGATCAGCATGATGTAAACAGTGTATATTCACCTTTACCATGTCGTATTGTCCACACCTTTTGTAATGTTATGTTGTCACAAATTCCTCCAGAAGTGATGTGCTGGTTTAAGTGCGTTGGTTTATGTAACTATACCACGTTATTTTCCATTCGCTTCATGCTGTGTCCATTTCCTTCCTTCTACACAACCATACAGTTTACACTTGTTGAGACGCCCTGCTAAATTCGCAGGACAGGACAGGTAGTTTAAGTTGTGGAAAGGGGCCAAAATAAGCCGCTGTCAGTTACACTCGAACATACAACCTTTTATTTGATCAAACATTACAAGAGCCAAGAAATTTAAGAAAAAAAAACAGCTTTAGTTTTGGAACGTAATTAGCTGCTGAATGCGTCATACAATCTCATGCCTTAAGGGCAAGACCACTTTAATTTAAAAACAACTGAAAGCCAATAACTTAAAGATCAACCAAAATCACAAATTTAAAAGGCCTTATCTTAAAAGAGTTCCTTAATTAAGCTGAAGTCCCAAAGAGTCTGACACTGTAAGATAATGTGTCTGCTAAAGTCACACACTTGCACGACGAGATTGTGGAGAATAAGGAACGGCTGTATCGTGGAGCGCCAGCAGCTGCTTGCATTCCGAAAATACATAAGTCAGGTGATCCTTACCGCGAACTTACAGTCATGATACAGGACCGGTCAGTCGCTACCCAGAATATATGAATGAATCGGAGGGGGCAGCACCCACAAGAGTGGGGATGATACTAGAAGAAATCTCGCTAAAACATTCCAGTTTCAGGTACATTTGTCTGAAAAGGAATCCCTACATCGGGTTGTTTTCGTGAAGGTATTTAAAGGTGTCCTGTATAGACCTTGGGAAGAAAAGCAACTTAAATTCAAAATCGGCTGAAGGCCCTGAGAATCTGACACTTTAAGAGCAAAACAATTTAAATCAAAAATCGGATGAAGGCCCAATACTTAAGACTCAACAATATTAATTCTAAAAATGCCAAAGGCTTTACGTAAAAGAGTTCTTAAATTAGGCTGATAACCCAAACCATCTGACGCCTTAAGGGCAAAACAACCTTAATCTAAAAATCGGCTAGAAGCCAAACAAGTACGAACAACAAGAACAAACAAGAAAAGGCAGTACACTCAAGGGCGCACAGAAGTTCCAAGGGTCGGCCTGGAATTCAAACACTAACGCTCACTTGGGTGAGACAGGCAGTCGGTCCAACCATTGTCGATCTGACAACAACTCAACTGACAGACAGTCAGCGGACCCACCGACAAGATAACCTCCGCTTCACCCAACCAGCGCACAACAGGGAGTCCAATAGAACAACATAGAAGGTATTGGCTCCCACAACCAATTATACCGGGTGATCAAAAAGTCAGTATAAATTTGAAAACTGAATAAATCACGGAATAATATAGATAGAGAGGTACAAATTGACACACATGCTTGGAATGACATGAGGTTTTATAGGAACAAAAAAAAATACAAACGTTTAAAAAATGTCCGACAGATGGCGCTTCATCTGATCAGAATAGCAATAATTAGCATAACAAAGTAAGACAAAGCGAAGATGATGTTCTTTACAGGAAATGCTCAATATGTCCACCATCATTCCTCAACAATAGCTGCAGTCAAGGAACAATGTTGTTAACAGCACTGTAAAGCATGTCCGGAGTTGTGGTGAGGCATTGGCGTTGGATGTTGTCTTTCAGCATCCCTAGAGATGTCGGTCGATCACGATACACTTGCGACTTCAGGTAACCCCAAAACCAATAATCGCACGGACTGAGGTGTGGGGACCTGGGAGGCCAAGCATGACGAAAGTGGCGGCTGAGCACACGATCATCACCAAACGACGCGCGCAAGAGATCTTTCACGCGTCTAGCAATATGGGGTGGAGCGCCATCCTGCATAAACATCGTACGTTCCAGCAGGTGTTTATCAGCGAGGCTGGGGATGATGCGATTCTGTAATATAGCGGCGTACCTCGCACCCGTCACGGTAGCAGTTTTGCTGTCCAGCGCCATCTGTCGGACATTTTGTGAACTTTTTTTTGGTTCTAATAAAACCCCATGTTATTCCAAGCATGTGTGTCAATTTTTACCTCTCTATGTACATTATTCTGTGGTTTACTAAGTTTTCAAATTTATACTGACTTTTTGATCACCCTGTACATTGAGCCGTCAAACCACACACCATGCTGGACAGCAACAATACGATGAGGTAAATACACTGCCTGAATTTACGTCAACAGCCAGGGCAGAAGTTTCCGCTGGTGCACTTCAATTCAAATAACCAACTACAGTTAAATTCCACTGGAGGGTAGCTAAAATTTGCCAACTTTAAAACACATGTTGTTCCTCGCGGGAGTACCCCAACAGCCAAAAACGAACGTGAAATGACACAATGTGAACAATCGTGACTTGCTGGTAGATTAAGTCAAAGCTCAACTTTCATGTCCACAATAGGTGAGCCACGAACCTCTTAGCAATGGGAACAGCATGTCACATTCCAACACCACATAGAGGCTGCCAGCAGGCCTAGATTTCTTCGCTGCTCCACACCAACCGACCAACTGCCCAGGACGAAATACACGTCGGCCAGTGAGACGACCAACCGAATGACCAATCAACGGTCGTCCCGCTCCTATCTCCTTCCGTCGGACAGTTCACGTGTGTCGCCAGCTGTCGGCGAGCACTGGCTGTCGGCGCTTCATCGGCGCTCCGTC
The DNA here is from genome assembly GCF_023864345.2 of Schistocerca serialis cubense. Classification (NCBI taxonomy): domain Eukaryota; kingdom Metazoa; phylum Arthropoda; class Insecta; order Orthoptera; family Acrididae; genus Schistocerca; species Schistocerca serialis. Next base: position 637,517,664 of record NC_064645.1, read on the forward strand.
CCCTGACTTCACTGACTGCACTGGTGGTCTGTCCCGAACTGACTGCCAGAGACATGACGACCCAGAAATACTATTGGTCGCTCCAAAGATGATATGACAGTGCACTTATCGATACACGCTGCTGCTGCCTTTTATGGCCAATTGAGGCAGGAAGTTAGTGAACACTGGAATAAGAAAACGGCAGTACCGTAATAGAAGATGACAAACAATAAATAGGATAAACACGAGCCGTGTACGGCTCACTTGTGTTTCACTGTAATAAATATTTCACATAAATTTCTATCCAAATGAATTATTATACCCTTGCTGTGACATTATTATACATTTCTGTCTGTACTATGCCACGTTCTAAATTAGACCTCATATACACAGAAAATCTGTGTCATCATGTTATATTATGCACCATCCACTTTTGATCCATAATGTTGTCAGATGTGTTATTATACTACTAGTACAGCACATTTTATCCAGTGTAATGTTCTGCTGAGACTTTTATGTTTTAATTTGCTGAGATTTTTTGCTCATAAATTATGGCACTTCTATGTTGTCCCCTTTAGTTGCAGTCTTACAGTTACCTATTGCAAAAATATTTTGCACTCCAAGCTGTCACTTTGCAGAGACTTTTGTCCTTAGAGATTTTTTGATGCTTTATAACTTACTACATTGCACCCGTGGTTTAGGGCTATCGTCATTGATTAACAATCCACAATGTCGTCTATCCCAGTTTCAAAACTCGTGACCGCTTAAACTTTGATTAATAATCAGCGCTGACAGACGAAGACTTCCGACGCAAGAGGCCACCCTCATTCTGCCAAAGAGGGCGGAGGAGCAGACAGAGGTTCAGGGCACTCTCTTGTCTTTGGGGTGCGAAACTGCCCCTAAAGGCGGAAGAATCAACAATTATCAACTCCATAAAGATGCAGAGGGCAATGGAAACCACTGCATTAAAGACACATATCGTGCATCCACAGGACATATGGCCTGTAATTCAAAGAGTGTTATGATGATCTCTCCATTTGCAAAAGATTCCGGAATAGTCCTCCATTCGGATCTCCAGGAGAGGATTGCCAAGGGGGAGGTGATCATTAGAAAAAGATTCAATAACCAACGAAAGCATAACGTTCTAAAAGTCGGGGAGTGGAATATCAGGGTATGGAAGATAGAAAATCTGAAACGGATGTGCAAAGGCTCAATCCATTTAGAAGAGTTCAGTGAAGTGAAATGGATAGACGACAAGGACTGTTCAGGTGAGTATACGATAATATCAATAGCGCGACATAATGGTATAACAGGAGTAGGATTCCTTACGAAGAGGCAGGTGGGGCTGAGAGTGTGTTCTTGTGAGCAGTTCAGTGATAGGGTTATTCTTATCAGAATCGACAGCAAACCAACAGCGACAACGATAGTTCAGGTATACATGCCGATGTCGCAAGCTGAAGATGAAAAGATAGAGAAAGTATATGAGGACACGGAAAGGGTAATACAATACGCAAAGGGAGATGAGAATCTAGTTATGGGGGACTGGAATGCAGTTGTAGGGGAAGGAGTAGCAGAAATTGCTATAGGTGTATATGGGCTGAGGACAAGCAAAAGAGAGGAGGAAGATTAATTTAGTTTCGTAATAAATTTCGCGTAATAACAGCGAATACTCTGTTCAAGAATCACAATAGGAGGAGGTGCAGTTGAAAAAGACCTGGTGACAGGGGAAGATTTCAATTAGATCACATCATGGTCCGGCAGAGATTTCGAAATCAGTTACTGGATGGTAAGGCGTACCCAGGCGCAGATAGAGACTCAGATTACAATGTGGTAGTGATGAAGAGTATGCTGCAGCTTAAAAGAATATCCAGGAAGAATCAATACGCAAAGAAGTGGGATACAGAAGTACTAAAGGACAATGAGATACGTTTGAAGTTCTCTGAGGCTCTAGATACAGCAATAAGGAATGGCTCAGTAGGCAGTACAGTTGAAGAGAAGTAGGCACCCCTAAAAAGGGTAATCACAGAAGTTGAAAAAAAAAACATAGGTACAAAGAAGGTAACTGTGAATAAACCATAGTATCAGAAGAAAACCGTTAAGAGACATTCAGGATTGCAGAAATATAAGTCACTGAGGAACGAAATACTGTAAATAGGAAGTGCAGGAAGCTAAGGCGAAATCAAGAATATGAAGAAATCGAAAAAGAAATGATTTTCGGAATGACTGACGTAGCACATAGGAAAGTCAAGACAACCTTCAGTGAAGTTGAAAGAAAGAATGGTAACATTAATAATGCAACTGGAAATCGACTGTTAAATGCAGAGAAGAGGAGAGAGTACACTGAAGGCCTCTATGAGGGTGGAGATTCATCTGATGTGACAGAAGAAGAAGTAGTGATCGATTTAGAAGAGACAGTGGATCCAGTATTAGAATGACAATTTAAAATAGCTTTGGAGGACTTAAAATTAAATCAGAGAGAAGGGATAGATAATATTCCATCAGAATTTCTAAAATCATTGTGAGAAGCGGCAACAAAACCACTATTCACTTTGGTGCGTAGAATGTATGAGTTTGTCGACATATTATCTGACTTTCGGAAACATATCGTCCACACAGTTCCGAAGACTGAAAGAGTTGACAATTGCGAGAATTATTTCACAATCAGCTTAACAGCTCATGTATCCAAGTTGCTGACACGAATAATACACAGAAGAATAGAAAAGAAGACTGAGGATGTGTTAGATAAGGACCAGTTAGGCTTTAGCTAAAGGCACCAGAGTAGTAATTTTGATATTTTGGTTGATAATGGAAGCAAGACTAAAACAAAATTCAAGATAAGTTCATTAGATTTGTCGCCCTGGAAGAAAGCGTTCGAGAATGTAAAATGTTGCAAGATGTTCGAAATTCTGGAAGAAATAGGGGTAAGCGATGAGGAAGGACGTATTAAATGCCATATGTACAGGAGCCAAGAGGGAAAAATAAGAATGGACAACCAAGTATAAAGTGCTAGGATGAGAAAGGGTGAAAGACAGGGACGTAGTCTTTCGCCCGTACGTTCAATAAGTACACAGAAGAAGCAATAATGGAAATAAAAGAAAGGTTCAGGAGTGGAATTAAAACTCAAGGTGAAAGGATATCAGTGATACGATTCGCTGATGACAATTCTATCTTGAGTGAAGTGAAGAAGACTTACAGGACCTTGTAAATGGGATGAACAGTCTAATGAGTGAAGAATATGGATTGAGGGTAAATAGCAGAAAGGCGAAAGTAAAGTGAAGTAGCAGAAATGAGGACAGCGAGAAACTTAACATCAGGACTGGTGGTCAAGAAGTAGGTGATGTTAAGGAATTCTGCTACCTAGTTGGATAATTAACAATGTCGGATCGAGCAAGGAGGACATCAAATGCAGAACAGTACTGGCAAAAGAGCATTGCTGGCCAAAAGAAGTCTACTAGTATCAAAGATAGCTCTTCATTCGAGGAAGAAATTTCTGATACTGTACGTTTGAAGCACAGCATTGCATGGCAGTGAGACATGGATTACGAAACCGGAACAGAGGAGAATCGAAGTATTTGAGATGTGGTGCTATAGAAAAATGATGAAAATTAGGTGGACTGAAAAGGTAAGGAATGGGGAGCTTCTGTGTAAAATCGAAGAGCAAAGAACTATGTGGAAAATACTGACAAGAAGGGACAGGACAGCTGTTAAGGCATCAGGGATGACTTCCATGGTACTTGAAGGAGCGATAGAATGCAAAAAGATGTAGACGGCAAAACTGTAGAAGATGATCGAGATTGGAACACATCGAGCAAAAAAAATTCAACCTTAAAAAGCAGTCCAGTTGCTACCTGCATAACATAAATATGAACTACACAATTATGTTGTGGTTGGTCACAGCGGACTCCAACTTTATGTTGTCATACATATCTACATATTTTTCTATGCTGTAGTACAACTTGATTCACTCCCACAGATATGTACATCCAGTCTTCAATAGCAGAGTATGATTTGCACCTATATATAACAAGTTTTATGAGGTAAAACTCTGTCCAACTGATGGACAGTTCTCTACTTGTCATTCTTGAATTGCTGTTACTTTTATCCTCATCAGGCTCACTACATTATATTTACATTCTGTGCTATTATACGTAGCTGTTGTAAATAATTATACCTCAGCGCTTTAATAATGTACAATGGTAGGTTCGAACACACCCTGTAGTTTGATTTTTACTACTGAAATATGCACTGGCAGCTCTACTTTGCCATTGCCTAGTATACGTGCTCTCAGTCCCTCCACCCCCACTCACCCCCTTTCCCAGAGTTTTATTATTACTAAGACTGGATTGTGTGTGAAGTTTGGTGGGTGCTGCGGTGCGCTACCTGCGCTCTCGACTCCAGATTCTATGGGCTCAGCATCACGTTTCCCTATTACGGGCACTTGCATCGCTCATGAGTGATTTTGCAATTCTATCTCGCTCTTAAATTTCCGGTTTATTGAACTCCCTTCATGTCGTTTTGGTGCTGTCAGGGTCCACGAATACGATATTCAGTTGAGGGGCGTCAGCCAGAAGCCAGGATTTCTCCTTTCATTTTTCTCATTTACATCTTTAATGAATATTAATTTGAGGTCTGATTATTTTTATTACAACAAGTTTGGTTTTATTGTGGTATTAGTGATTGTGAAATCCATAAGTCCTTCATTCTGTAGTTTATTTTCTTTGCTCATTTCGTTTCATCTTGAATACGTTCTGTGAAAACTATAGCGGTAAAGAAAGAATGTTTTCAGGGAAGCTCAATGTGGGATACAGTTTTAGAGGAACAGGGAGGTATTTATACCTTTTCATCTAAAATACATTCTGTGACGACTACAGCGATAAAGGAAGAATGTTTTCAGGGAAGCTCAATGTGGGATCCGATGTTAGTGGAACAGGGAGGTATCTACGGCTGTAGCCTATCTCCCACAAATTCCTGCTAGAGAAACAATAGATTTGCTGACTCCTTCAGGTAATTTTTCTCCGAAATTACGGTTGCAAGCAATACGAGGATCTCAGACAGGCAAAATAATATGTTGTCATAGAGCATCCTACGGCGAGAGGGGACACTAACAGCTCTCTGTCGCCAGAAGTGGCGAGTCTCTGGAATGTGACTGAAATAATGTTTTAACAGATAACATCTTTCCCATGTTCGATGAATGTGAAGAGCACTCAGGACTGCTTGTTTCTTTTCTATCTAGCTGTGAGGTCAGCGTCTGCTGAGCAAGAGCTTAGATACAAAATTGGGAACGGGTGAGATGGTGCGGTGATTAGCACATTGGACTCGCATTCGGGGGACGACTGTTCAAACCCCCGTCTGGTCATCCTGATTTAGGATTTTCATGATTTCCCTAAACAGCTTCAGGTAAATGCCGGGATGGTCCCTTTGAAAGGACACGCCGACATCCTTCCCCATTCTTTCCTAATCCAATGGGACCGATGACATCGCTGTTTGGTTCCCTCTCCCAAACCAACCAACCAATAAAGTTAGGCAATCTATCACTTTTGTGGGAACTTTTGTGACTGTCATTTGCTTACAGATTCAGGAGGTGGGATTTAAAATGTTACTTTTACATATTTTAATTGGTGGTAACTTTTGAGCCAGTACTCCAATTCGCTCTGGGAATTGTCAGGTAGTGCCACACAGAACTCAGGAAGAGAGGAGTGAGCAAGTGTTATGGACTGTTCGCTCACCGGTAGAGTTTGAGAGATGGCGGTCTATTCGGCAGTATGCAGTCTTGGACGTGGCTCGTGCGCCCACCTCGGTACGCTTTGTGCTGTTGACTGGTGGAGAATCTGATGCTACACGTCTGTCATTCTCACAACAGAGTCTGGAGCACTTTCAGCATCGGCAACGCTTCCTTTCCTGCCATAATCATCAGCCGAACTATACTACAATAAACCTGCAGCGCTAGACTCTGGTTCAATAATGAATTTTAGCTGCGGTTGATTTACATATTAATTAATGTAGGAGTGTTACTTGATGCATACATGTGTTTGTGAGACTCACCAGAGCCTGTAAGGGTAGAGCCCTGGGCTTGTTTTTTACTTCCTTTGTAATCGCATATTCACTCATGTCGGTAATTAATCGAGGGGGAACTTGCAACTTAGTTTCATTGGGATACGACAACATCTTTTTTACGTATTCCTTGACTTTTACGCCTGCCTCCCAGTATTTCGATTTAATGTTAACTCCAGTAATTTGATTGTTTATAATGTGTTCTTTAGTCTGGTTCCTTTTTAATTTGCATTTCTTAAAATTTTTTATAGCTGAGGAGAGCCTTCTGAAGTACTAAATATGCTGCACATTATTTATTCGTAATTTCTGATACCAGTCAGTTTTTAATTTTTTGTTTTATGTTAAATCTAACATTATACAACGCGCTTAGAACATGTTCTGTTTATCTTCAGGCGTTTATACCTACATACAGAGAAATTTTACTTAAAAATGGTTCAAATCGCTCTGAGCACTATGGTACTTAACATCTGAGGTCATCAGTCCTCTAGAACTTAAACCTAACTAACCTAAGGACATCACACGCGCCCATGCCCGAGGCACGATTCGAGTCTGTGACCGTAGCAGCAGCGCGGTTCCGGACTTAAGCGCCTAGAACCGCTCGGTCACAGCAGCAGGCTGTTACTTAAGCTAGATTAATCTAGAACTCTTTGTCCATTGTTTGTTACTGTAGCGGCCGGTGTGGCATTTGGGGGGGGGGGGGGGGAGGGGGGCAGTGGATAGGCACATTGCCTTTACTTTCATAGTTAGATTTCTCACCTTTCCTTTATTGAATATGAGGACATCATTTCTGTAAGTCTGTTACTTTTTTTCTTACAAGTTGAAGTATCGATAATGTTTCAGTTGCGTGACGCTTTTATGGTAACTTTGTTGACTGGAGCTGTCTGTTTCACTAGGGTCCCGCGTGCGAAGGGTGTTTTAATCAAATCTTGCTTTAAAGCTCTAACATTGTCTTGCATGAAAATGGCGGCCCTGCCGGGAATTTTATAGAGAAGATCGTGAGCTATTTTGATTATCAGCTGGAATTCGTCATACATATTCGGAAAAGTCCTTATTGAAATAAATAATATTAAAAATTTCACAACCATAATTCAATAAAATCATCATTGCAGAGACTAAGAAAATTTTGTAACAAAAACTGGGAAGTCCGCTTTTTCTATAGGATTATATACTTCATGTTTGAGTGTTCAGATCCACTCTCTGTTATTTCAGTGTCAGTTGCTTGGACTCATGTATTTAACATTGTAGGTTTAGCAGCTGGGCCTTATGAGACATTAGATCTGAACAATTGAGAGTAGACTTTTGGTGAATGAAGACAAGCAGTCCAACTAAAGCTGGGGAAGAAATGGTAGGGCTAAATGCCATGGTGAATTCGTAAGTGGAAGACTGGAGGAATTCGGCTGTTGCTGGAAAGCAGGGTTCTACACAGAACAAGAGAAATCAGTATGAGGTGATGGGAAATTAGAATGATACTGGTGATAAGGAACTGCGATGAAGTGGAAGATGTAGTTTAAGAATCTGAGTATACATGCGGAGACGAGAAGGTAAATAGTGCATCACGTGGCAACACTCAGATGAGTCAACTCAGTACACTGTATGCACTAATACTCATTAACTCCTTTTTGTTGTAAAGATCATTTTTGCAGTCTGAGGCAAATTTATTCCAAAATTCAACTTATCATGTGATTGCAGTCCTGCTTTCCATGACGGAGAAAAATTTAAAAGCTACGATTACTCAGTAATCTACAAGACTGCATTTACCTGTTTTACCTTTGTCCTAATGAAAATAATTACAAGCAAGAATCCAAAACGTCACTTAGAGGGGTGTAAACAACTTCGACTTACCAACTGGCCTAGTGAATCAGGACTCACGACCCGCCCTCGCAGCTACAGTTCTACCTTTACCTCATCACTTACGTTCCAATCTAAGAGGGCAGGTCGTGTGTCGTAACTGAATAGCTCAGTCGATAGAGCATTTTCTCACGAGTTACAGGATCGAGTCACGATGTGGAGCATAGTTTTAATCTGCCAGGAAGTTTCAAATAAGCTCACACTCCGCTGCGAAGCGAAAATTCATTCTGGAAACTTCGTAGCTTTCTACAGCAATGCGAGGTTATCTTGTAGAGTGACGACGCAGGATAAGCAGCTTAACTTTCAAATGACTGGATGTGGTACTCGCTGGTGCCGAGTGGACGCTACATACGTCACCATGGTGCCGTGGCGACATAATTCGGTAGAACTCATATAATTTTCTGTGTCTGTTATATCTTAGTCAGTATGAGAATATTATAATCAATGGAAAGTTGTACGTGTGTGTCAATGGAAAACCATAAAATACATAAAAACGTTCGTAGAGGGTATTAAGGAAAATACGGAAATTAGAAGTATTCTGGGACTCAAAGTGTACTGCAAACTACTAATTCAAAAGTCATTCTCACGTTATGTGACGACACAGTTTCGGAATTTGTCTCCAATAGTAGGGACTGATGTACTGTGATAAACGTAAAAGAAGTTACTGAGACGCTAGGAACTTATTGTCATTGCCTCATGGGGTTACAATGATAGTAAACATGTCATGTAACAGACTCTTTCCGTAGCCACTGACGTTTAGCCGACAACTAAATACGGACGGGAACTGAAGGCAGTATTTCTATCACAAACGAAGAAGGAATGTTAATTACGTTTTAGTTGTCGCAGTTTTTGGCGTATGCAAAAATTATATAATTAATGTGTATGTCTGTGAGACTGACAATCACTCATTACTCTGTTTAGCCGCACGTTTTTTGGACGTGACGGTCCCGCACAGCACTGATTGCCTGCCACCAGTTGTTCTTCCAGTGTCGCACCACTTCACTCCACTGAGTGATACCCCTCAGTCTGCAGACTGAGGTCACACCATCTTGCTGTCTACTTCTTGGTCGCCCAACGGCGTCTTGAGCATCCTTTCTTCCTGCACATATCTCACGGACACTTCCGCTAGAAAACATGACCCGCCCATTGCAAACGTAGCGCTACGGCGATGTTCACTGCCGAGGATTCACCAGCTAGCTTAGCTATTTCTTCATAGGATATCCAAAGACGTTTTTGTGTTGTTTGTTAAAACGTTGGCCAAAAATTTTTCTTTATGTTGTATGTTTCCGCTCCATACAGCAGTACTGGCCAGATTGTTGTAGAGTTTCAGTCTGGCTTTCCTGATTAGCAGTCTGAATCATAGAAGTTTTTGAACTGAAAAGCAAACTTTGTTTGCTTACACTAGTCTAAGTATTCGACTTGTCTTGTATTGCAGTAATTTACACTTACATCATACTTAAATTCAACGACTGTTGTTTCCTATTAAAACTACGTCATCTGCATATATGGTTGGTTATCCCTGGTGTTTCCATTTGTTCCTTGCTGCGGTAACATATTTCACACATAAATAATACATTTCGAGTATAGTGTTACAGTGATAAGTCACTGCAGGTTCAAATCCCTATTGGACCCTCGCAGCTAAGAGTTCTGGGGTTTCCGTAGATCACACAACGCAAATGTGATGGTAATCAGTATTTTTTTTTTTTAAAAAAAAAAGGAAGATTTGAATACAACGTGCCGTCGGCTACGAGATGATCAGAAACTTAGTACGAGCTCTGATTGGAGAAAGATAGGCGAGGGTAAAGGCAACTCCATTTCAAAGGAACCAACCACGTGTTCACCTTGAACGAATTAGAGGAATCACGCGGAAGTTACCTCTGGATGACCAGACCAGCATACGAACCGCAGTCCTGCTGTATACGTATCCAGTGTCTTATTACTGCTCCCCTTCGCTCAGTACCACCTCTCAGTATTGTTGGATAAGAACTCTCATTCTCGGTTGAATAGCTGCTACCAACCTTGTTGCCATAACCAGCGAGTCGCCATAGACCAAGAGAATAGAAGCTAGCAAGCCCGGCGAATAAGCTGTGCGAGAACCAAAGGGTGTTTCAAGACCGTCACGTCGGTTCGCTCAGTCTAGCACCCAGAAGTCGAGTAGTGTTTCAGGGCGATTTTCAGAAGATGGTGTTCAATGCAGAGCGCTTTATCATTGCAGTTGAACGTTGTAGGACAGAATGGAACGTCTGTTCCACTGATTATTCAGAACAGAAGTTCAAAAAACGGCTGGCATTGCAATGGGCATATAAGTTAATTACAAGGAGGAAAGGGAACTAAAGCAACTATTTTAATTTGGAAACCATTTTTATTTATTTTTCATGCCTACATCTTTCCTGTACTGAAACACGAAACACTTACGTAATTATTTTGTATCTGAAATAGTTACTAAAACTTCTTCGACCCTTTAAAGCAAATATAATTGTGAAAGTAGCTGTCACTTTTTCACGTCATTACAACAGTGCTCAAAAATATATATTACAACCAACAATAGCTACTGCACAATACGTTTTTCACAAGTTTATCTGAAAATGCATCTTATGACGAGATGATTGAGGAAAAAAGGTAAATGAAGGAACTTCGCATAGCAGTCAGCTGCGATTCTAGTTCACTCTCAGTCATGAAGAAAGATCATGATGTGGATATCATGCTATCTGTAGAAGGTGTTATAAAATCTAAATCTGTAGCAGAGAAGGTCAGTGCACTACAAGTGTAGCCTTTAAATAAAGTTCTTGGAGGTGATTTAAAATCTTAGTTGTGTCGTCAACTGTAACAATTTCAGTTCATTTACTGGTTGTTCATCGTCATCATGAGCCAGTTCTATCACTTAATGATGTGGCCTCTTTGAGTTGGCGTGTAACAAAGCATCCCAGTAAGATCTTCCACTTCTTCTTATCCTGGGCTTCCCGTTGCCAATTGAGCCATACTGTCTCCTTGTATCTCTTTGGGCTACTGTTAGCTTCCTAACAAAGAACTCATTTAATGTCCATGTTTCGCAGCCATAAGTTATTACTGGCAATATAGGCTACATTGGTCAAAAATATATTTCTTCAGCTCAACCGGCATCTTAGATTTCAAAATTGAAGAATGCCTCCCATAAGATTACCAGCCCAATTAAATTCATCGTAATCTTTCTGGTTTTAAATCTCCTTTCATTTTTATCAGTTTACCCAGATAGATATATTCTGTTACTCTTTGGAGGTGTGTACTTCCAACTGATATACGTCCCTCAGGTGTCCATTCATTGATCATTATCTTGGCTTTATCAATGTTCATTTTTAGTCCAACTGGTTGTTCGTTGATAATAAATAATGAGACTGGTCTATAGCCGACAATGATCCTTTTAAGGTGGAGTTATTTACACTTTTCATAATTTTACACACCTAACAAATAAGAAATGCTTATTATCTATGCGTTTATATATGAATATGTATCAAAACCAACTAAACATAATGTGACATGTTTCGACTTATTGAACGTTGATGACAATGTGATGTAACGTTGATTTTTTCTACACTCCTGGAAATGGAAAAAAGAACACATTGACACCGGTGTGTCAGACCCACCATACTTGCTCCGGACACTGCGAGAGGGCTGTACAAGCAATGATCACACGCACGGCACAGCGGACACACCAGGAACCGCGGTGTTGGCCGTCGAATGGCGCTAGCTGCGCAGCATTTGTGCACCGCCGCCGTCAGTGTCAGCCAGTTTACCGTGGCATACGGAGCTCCATCGCAGTCTTTAACACTGGTAGCATGCCGCGACAGCGTGGGCGTGAACCGTATGTGCAGTTGACGGACTTTGAGCGAGGGCGTATAGTGGGCATGCGGGAGGCCGGGTGGACGTACCGCCGAATTGCTCAACACGTGGGGCGTGAGGTCTCCACAGTACATCGACGTTGTCGCCAGTGGTCGGCGGAAGGTGCACGTGCCCGTCGACCTGGGACCGGACCGCAGCGACGCACGGATGCACGCCAAGACCGTAGGATCCTACGCAGTGCCGTAGGGGACCGCACCGCCACTTCCCAGCAAATTAGGGACACTGTTGCTCCTGGGGTATCGGCGAGGACCATTCGCAACCGTCTCCATGAAGCTGGGCTACGGTCCCGCACACCGTTAGGCCGTCTTCCGCTCACGCCCCAACATCGTGCAGCCCGCCTCCAGTGGTGTCGCGACAGGCGTGAATGGAAGGACGAATGGAGACGTGTCGTCTTCAGCGATGAGAGTCGCTTCTGCCTTGGTGCCAATGATGGTCGTATGCGTGTTTGGCGCCGTGCAGGTGAGCGCCACAATCAGGACTGCATACGACCGAGGCACACAGGGCCAACACCCGGCATCATGGTGTGGGGAGCGATCTCCTACACTGGCCGTACACCACTGGTGATCGTCGAGGGGACACTGAATAGTGCACGGTACATCCAAACCGTCATCGAACCCATCGTTCTACCATTCCTAGACCGGCAAGGGAACTTGCTGTTCCAACAGGACAATGCACGTCCGCATGTATCCCGTGCCACCCAACGTGCTCTAGAAGGTGTAAGTCAACTACCCTGGCCAGCAAGATCTCCGGATCTGTCCCCCATTGAGCATGTTTGGGAGTGGATGAAGCGTCGTCTCACGCGGTCTGCACGTCCAGCACGAACGCTGGTCCAACTGAGGCGCCAGGTGGAAATGGCTTAGCAAGCCGTTCCACAGGACTACATCTAGCATCTCTACGATCGTCTCCATGGGAGAATAGCAGCCTGCATTGCTGCGAAAGGTGGATATACACTGTACTAGTGCCGACATTGTGCATGCTCTGTTGCCTGTGTCTATGTGCCTGTGGTTCTGTCAGTGTGATCATGTGATGTATCTGACCCCAGGAATGTGTCAATAAAGTTTCCCCTTCCTGGGACAATGAATTCACGGTGTTCTTATTTCAATTTCCAGGAGTGTAGTTTATTTCGAAGAGAAGTGACAGACCGTACAGTGCACAATTTTAGGACCTAAAGCGTTTGTCCTACTTTTTGTTTTTCCTCTCTCTCTCTCTCTCTCTCTCTCTTAAACTATCTTCCTATACTCCCTCTCTCTCTCTTCGTTCTGTTCTTCGTTTTTTTGTTCTTTTTTTCAAGAGACCTTATTTTATCATGAACTTTTAGCGCTGGATGGAAGTGTTAGCCACACGGCAGGTCAGAGAGAGAGGGAGGGAGAGAGAGAGAGAGAGAAAGAGAGAGATGAAGGGTGAGAAGGCCTATTGATCTCGCGCCTGTATGTAGTTCCGGCCGCAGCTGGAGTTTAATTAGAACGAGGACAATCGCAAAAGAGCTCTCTACTCTAGCGTATGCCTCCAATAAGCTTACTAGTTAGGCCGAATTTCAGAGAGGGTTGGCGTGGATGCACTTACGTAGGGAGTGGGTGTGCTTCACGCCGCCGACAACACAGATCGCTAGGTTCGTTAAATTTTGCCATTTTCCTTTACAAAAGGCACTGATGTTCTTCAATAGGGCTATTAATTTTAGAACTTCTCTACAAAACGACTAATTATACTGCGAACTTAATCTCAAAATCCGCTTTGAGACGTTTCGAAAGTAAGCCGCGTTGTATATCCCCACTCTGCTGGAAACGAAATGTCATCTACACCAATGACGCTCGAGTAAACGTGAAAGAGGGTAACTTGCTTTAATTGCCATAGCATGAAGAAGACTCCCGTAAAGTCAGCATTTCTGCTTCTTCTTCTTCTTTTTCAAAAGATTATGTCATGTGTCTTCAGTCGTATCTTCTTTTCTAGCAGTCTTCTTTATTTCCATGTATGACTAACATCCAGTCTCACTGGTTATGTTTTTCGAACAGGATGTTCGCCGTCGTCCCCTCGTTCTCTGCGCTACGATCTTCCCTCCGAAAATTTTTTGTAGTAAAATATGATGTCTAATTAGCTGTCCAAAGAGCTGTGCTTTCTGTTGGCCTATAAATTACAGTAGTTCATTATACTCTTCTATTTCTGTAGAACCATTTAGTTCGTATTTCTGTCAGCGCTGCTATTTCTTGTAATTCTGCTCTAGATCAACACCTTCCTAGCTACGAGGCGAGTTTTCTCCTGCTCTGCTAAGGTCCAGGTTTCACATCTGTATTTCAGTACACTCCGCAGAAAGGTTCTTACTATTTTGGAAGGAACTCTTGGCCAACGTTGTTCTTCTCTTGATTTCCTCAAGAAGTCTATTGTTTTCCTCCACAGCGTTATCAACATAGTTAAGTTCGGCTACGTCTTCGAGTGGCTGTTGTTCTTTCTGTATTACTTCCATCACTTTTCTTGTCTATGACCATGATTTTTGGATTCTGGATATTTAAATTTCTTTTTGTTATCTCTTAATTTAAAATGTTAAGCATTTAACTGTCCTATCCCTGATTCTGCTACCACTGCAATTTCATCAGGAAATATCATACAGCGAGTAAGGATACCATTAATTTTGATACCAGTCGTAGTGCCAATAATTCTAATAATTTTCCCAGCGAAACTCTGTCTCAAAATCTGGCACAAAATTCAAAGAGACTGCTTGTATGAAAATTTCACTAGCAGTAAGATACTCACGATACCTACACTCCACAACAGTACAGATGCTGTAACCGAAGATGGTGCCACTAATGTCAACTTACCAAACACGGTTCCTTAACCAAAAAAGACGAAGTGAATAGTCCAGAATTCGAATCAAGAACAACTGCCAACATGCGTAACTGAGAAGTAGAAATTGTCGGTGTAGCGAAGCAGCTCAAAGCAATAAAGGCAAGTCTCCCGGTCCTGATAGGGCACCAGTAAGGTTCCTTTTACATTAGCCCGATACGTGGCAGTCAAATAAAACCGCTCGCTCGAAGAAAGATCCGTACTGCTGTTATTTGAAGCAGTTTGCTTGTCTGTTAGCACTGACAAATCTATGCAAACGCCGCTGTTCTCGAGCGTCAAGTCAAGATCTTCGGCCACTGCGTTGTCCGTGGTGAGAGGTGTTGCCTGAACTTCGGCATTCTCGTCACACTCTTGACGCTGTGGTTGCCGCAATATTGACTTCCCTAATCATTTCCGAAATGGAACGTCCCATGCGTGAAGATACAACTATCATTCCGCGTTAAAAGCCTGTTAATGCCCGTCGCGCGGCTATAATCACGTCGGACACCACACGAATCGTCAGTCTGAGTACACCTGGAACACAGACTGTCAGCACTTTCTATTGCACGGAAGCAGTTACACTTCATCCGGTTGGTTCGGTGATTTATTTGCCCACGGTGCAATATTTTGCTCCCTAGTCTCTGTTGCAGCTCGTGAAGGTGCTTAGCTTGTAACATACAGATTGGAGCGATATTATTGTCCTTATTTTCCTCTTCACTGCTTGTCATATCTGTTTTGAACAAGATACTGTTGTTGGTTTGTGATTGTGCCAGGAGTACAATGACCATTGTCGAGATGTGGAAGAGATTTCTGTAGCACGTCCAATGACCACAAATTTTTCTGGCGTGGCGCCTTTATCGGATAACGATTCGTCGTCGCATTTTTTTTTTTTTTTTTGTGCGTAGTCAAAATACCTGTTTTCACAGTTTTGTACAGTCCACAACACTTGCTGCTAGTTTCGCGTGATCTTTCGCTTCCAGAGGTGCAATCTGATTTTCCTGTTGCCATAAGTTGGCAGTGACGATTATAGGAGTTTCAGGTATCAATATAAAGTGTGTTCGAAACAGAAATCCCTAGTTTTAATGTGTCCTAGAATCTGTACAAAGTGGCATACACCATCCTAGTTTGTGTTGTTTGATTCATCAACTCTCCAAGTTTAGCTTTCCTGCAGTTGGGTTAATACGTGGCAAGAAGTGGAATATCGTCTCGACGTGCGTAGGGCAACAAATGGACCCCACGTTGAAGTGTACTAACATTTAAAAAACTTGAAGGAATTCTCCTTCATGATATGTACTCATTGATGTGGTGTTTTCATTAATTTCCCCCTTAAATTTATACTTAAAACTAGGGAGTTCTTTTTCAAACACCCTGTACTTTTACTATTTGCTATGTCACTCTCCTTTGCGTTCCCCTGCTCTGCGGCTGTAGTTTCACTAAGGCTCGCTGCCTTCCCCGTATTCTCTTTCACTTCCATAGGCGCATTCCGTATTCCTCATCATTTGGCTTATCAATGACGCCGCTACCACCTTTGTTTTGAGGTATTTGTATAATCACATTTATTGCTTTCCGTTCGTTTCTCTTTCTGGTCGCATACGGATTCTATAACTTCCTCATTTACATTTCTACTACTGCCAGGCACTAATGTACCCTTAGTGTGGGTCATTCCGCCCTGAGACAGAAGCTGCATATGCCATTGTTTCACGTGGATTTTTCTCAGTGCTATGTTCTACAGGGCGTTACGATCAAAATTTCTTTTCAAGTGTTCAGTGTATTTCCATACGCAGTATGTGCGGGGCCTGTCTGCATAGAAAGTGTAAATGACCGAATACAGTCACATAAGTGGCTATGTGCCTTTGGATCTGTACTTTAAATATTCGGTTGCCATTGGACCTGCCTTGTCAAAAGTTTTCTGACCTCACTTTCTCTATGATAACGTAAACTGTCCCACGTAAACTAAACATTTACCTGATCTTTTCGATCGTCGCTTCGAACGAAAATTATAGACTCACAAATCGCAAGGCAGGATGTGCTCACGTCATTGATACTGAGTAACAGACCCACCATTATGCTTAAGTTTCATGCTACCATTGCTGGTCCTGACTATTCATTCGTTTACAAACGTCGATATTTACACATTTTGCATATACACAGCTGTCAATTTGTATATCTAACGCTCCCACATCAAGCACTCATGGCGACTGTCGACAAAAATCAGCTTTTCTCTGCGATATTAAAGACGCTTCGAAGTCGGGTTTCTCAAAAAATGTTAGAGAGGCTAGAGGGTTGCATCGAACTTCTGTGAAGGACTGATATTTACGTTCTGAACTCAACCAGAAATGGAAGTAAATAATAATAAAATGAAAGCAAGCAAACCACAAAGGGTTAAATGTTGTTGTTGTGGTCTTGAATCCAGAGACTGATTTGATGCAGCTCTCCACGCTACTGTATTCAGTGTAAGCTTCTTCGTCTCCCAGTACCTACTGCAAACTACATCCGCCTGAATCTGCTTACTGTATTCATCTCTTGGTCTCCCTCTACGATTTTTACCCTCCACGGTGCCCTCCAATACTAAATTGGGGAATTCCTTGATGCCTCAGAACATGTCCTACCAAGCAATCCCTTCTTCTAGTCAAGTTGTGCCACAAATTTCTCTTCTCCCCAATTCTGTTCAATACCTCCAAGTTATGTGATCTACCCATCTAATCTTCGGCATTTTTCTGTTGCTCCACATTTCGAAAGCTTCTATTCTCTTCTTGTCCAAACTATTTATCGTCCACGTTTCACTTCCATACATGGCTACACTCCATACAAATACTTTCAGAAACGACTTCCTGACACTTAAATCTATACTCGATGTTAATAAATTTCTCTTCTTCAGAAACGCTTTCCTTGCCATTGCCTGTCTATATTTTATATCTTCTCTGCTTCGGCCATCATCAGTTTTTTGCTCCCCAGACAGCAAAAATCATTTACTACCTTAAGTGTCTCATTTCCTAATCTAATTCCCTCAGCAGCACCCGATTTAATTCGACTACATTCCATTATCCTCGTTTTCCTTTTGTTGAAGTCCATCTTATATCCTCCTTTCAAGACACTGTCCATTCCGTTCAACTGCTCTTCCAGGTTCTTTGCTGTTTCTGATAGAATTACAATGTCATCGGCGAACCTCAAAGCTTTTATTTCTTCTCCATGAATTTTAATTCCTACTCCAAATTTTTCTTTTGATTCCTTTACTGCTTGATCAATTGCTAAATAACATCGGGGGTAGGCTTCTAGCAGTTTTTCCATTCGTCTGTAAAGAATTCGCGTTGGTATTTTGCAGCCGTGACTTATTAAATTGATAGTTCGGTAATTTTCACATCTGTCCCCATCTGCTTTCTTTGGGATTGGAATTATTGTATTCTTCTTGAAGTCTGAGGGTATTTCACTTGTCTCATACATCTTGATCGCGAGATGGTACAGTTTTGTCAGCACTGGCTCTCCCAACACTATCAGTAGTTCTAATGGAATTTTATCTATTACTGGGGCCTTGTTTCGACTTAGGTCTTTCAGTGGTCTGTCAAACTCTTCAACAAGGCCGTTTTGGTTAATGTTACAAGGCCAGATCAGTCAATCATCCTGACTGTTTCCCCTGCAACTACTGAAAAGACTGCTGCCCCTCTGCTGGAACCACACGTTTGCCTGGCCTGTCAACAGGTATCCCTCCATTGTGGTTGCAACTGTGGTACTGCTATCTCTATCGCTGAGGCACGCAAGCCTCCCCACCAACGGCAAGGTCCATGGATCATGGACGGAGCAACGTAACTTAAATATAAAAAATTACAATATCCGATTGCCATGTGACCTCCTTGTTAGTGGCCAGAGCTGAGAAGAAATTGGATCAGTTCTCAGGTTCCGAGAATTTGCGTGAACTACATGTGTAGTGTATGGAACAGTATTCGTGAAGCGATGGAGTACAGCTGCCTCCAATGTTCCGGCAGCGACGTGTGTAGGAAACCCCACGGGACGACGAGGGAACGAAGAGTCGGCGCTGTCCGGCGGCAGCGCCATCTTGTGCGCACACCTGCGCCTCTGCTCCCCGTTCCTCGTGAGATGCGAACGCCTGCTGCGTAACGCCGAGGGAGGTCGCTGCTCATCTGACATGCGGGTTTCCGTCTAATTTGGAGCCACATCTCACCTGTCTTATTATTTTCTCCGTTCTTTCCTACAGTTATATTTCAAAATATCTGTATTTCTTCGTTATTACATGCATCAGAAACAATACACTTATGCCATTATAGAATTATTTTCCATGACTCATGTTGGGTGATCTTCGTAATGTTTGCCAGGAAATTTGTAGCTGATAACCCCTCAGGGCTCTGTGTCGTCCCCTTTTCTTTTTAATATCTATGTCAATGACATGCCCGTCAGCCGCCACTCCCATTTGGCGCTATACGCCGATGACACAGCGTTTCATACGACCGGCCGCAATCCTGATTAACTCATTACTCGCCTCCACAGGCAAGTGGACGCAACTGTCACCCGGTGTCGCTCTAATACGTTTGCCCTCAATGGCGCCAAAACTACGGCAGTGTATTTCACCAAACGGCGCCCTATACTACGCGACAACATCTCAGTCGGGGGCATCCGGATCGGGTAGGCTCAAAATGCTAAATATCTCGGGGTCTGGTTGGATAAGACACTTTCTTCCACCGCAGCGCAGAATACATCGGCCATAAAGGATTAAAGTTGACAAGGGCCCTGTACCCGCTCTTCTCCAGCCGAGAGCTGAATTTAGATACCAAGCTCCGCTGTATCACTCCGTTATACTACCCTCCCTGACATATGGTTCCTCCGCGAGGGTCACGATCAGTAAGTCCGTAACAAAGATCACAGTGTGCAGGAATTTGAAAGGATTATATATATATATATATATATATATATATATATATATATATATATATATATATATATATATACTGACAACACAAATGACGTCTGTCATGGAGAACGTCATATTTGCTATTTCTAGCATGATCAATATGAAAAAAATAATGTTGAATTTATTCAATTCATAGAAATAAGTGAAAAGCAACAAATGACAAAGCCACCGTGGTCAGAAAGTTTATCAGAAGATGACAGCGAGGAGAAAGATATTACTCTTTGGGGTATGTTGAAATCTAGAAGTGGTCTAGCACGGCGATCAACGAAGAAGGATAGTTCAAAACGCTCTTCGACAAAAGCCTGTTCTTACAAATGGCAGTAAAACTGCAGATTCAATTGTAAATATGTTACAAGATTTTTTTTATTTTTTTTTTTCTTCCAGACTGCCAGCTGAAAAATTATTGGGTCACAACTTAACATTAGTTGGAACTGTTAGAGCAAATAAAAGAGACATACCGTAAAAATTTTGGCCCAATGCAACAAAAACTCTTTATTATTTCGTTTCACAAAAAAGATGACCATTGCCTCCTAAAGTCCAAAGAAAGGGAAGTGTTCTGTTCTGCTTACAACCCAATACCATTATGATTCTGTTGAGGAAGGAATGGACAATAATACAGCGTCTATAATTGCTCATTATAATGGTAAAGTAGCAGAAGATATGGGTGATATGATGAGAAGACAATACAACTGTGTACGTACCACAATTATTGGCTGTAACGAATATTCATGGAAATGGTGGACATTGCAGTTCTCACGGCATGCGTTATGTGGTCACAAAAATATCCAGTCTGGCAGTAGGATTCCACAAGAAGGAGGCAATCTTCCCTTCAGTAAAATGCCCTGAAGTTAGAAAAAGCGCATGTAGAGCAAAGCGCGAAAAATCCAACTGGACAACGTAAAGAAACGTAAGATCCATTGAAGCCAATGGAACTGAAGTAACGGAGACATATTCTATTGAAGTTATCAAAGTAGAGACTTAAAAATTACTGACAAGACAAAGATGTGCATTGTCTCAGAGAAATGAACACGGGAAAACTAGAGTCATATGCATAAAGTGCAAGAAACCATGTAAGATGCACAATTGTGGCAAAATGGTCTCCGTGATGGACGGCATTCTGATTTTCTGTTTTGACACCAGAGTGAGTATACACTCAGGATACTAAATTATGAATGTTTGGAGAACTGACCACCAATGTTTGCTAAAAATCTGCAGTGAATCATCAGCTTACATTAATAATTCACATACTGAATTATTTTGTGACTTTATAATCTATAACAACTAATTTTTTTACAATTGGTGATTTTATTACTATACTTGGCAACCTGAAGGTGTAAAACAACCTTCATATCAGAAGTGTTAGCCGCTTCTTGTCTGTCCACCTGTATCATACAGGCCTTCCGTCACTTTTCTCCCAGTACGTGCTCCCCGTTGCATATTTGCATTTATATTAGTATTTTGCATACCAAATTACGTGTCAGATGACACTTCCCAGTGTACCACCCATTAGCAATTATCGTAAGAAGCGCGGGGAGAATGATCCTTTAAATAAGTCTGTGTGAGGTGTAATTAGTTGAATCTTGTCATCGTGTTCCAGTGTATGCCTATACTCCTTACTCCTTGAAATTTTGTAATGAGACTTACAGGCGATAGCTGGACTCTATCTTCAGGCGTTCGTCAGCTCAGTTTTCACACCAGCACGATGAAGCTCTCCCGTGGATGAAACTAACTCGTCACCATTCGTGTCGCTTTTATTTCTATACATTCAACAAGGTGTTCCATTTCAGATCCATGCAGGCAGGTTGTTAGAGACGGGTCTATGTACGAGTTCACTGACTGTAATTCTACTTCACTGGTGTTTCAATCGTATACAGGTGTTCCGAAGCTATTCACTCAAATTAATACGAGAGGTAGGCGACAGCAAAACAGATATAGTTTGATGAGGAGCAAGCAAAGACAAACATATCCAATTATCCACTAACTTCTGGCACATATACGAACTAAAAATAACATACTGCAATGCAAACGCCATTGCTTTTGTGCCAAGAGAGAGTTCATATCTGTAAATGAAATCTACAATGAAAATATTCCCCTAAGAGTACGTTTGAGTAAGGACACATTCGCGTTAGCATGACCCGTCTGGGCATCTTCGGCTCTGAATGATCTTCAAAAGCCAATACTTTTTTTTTCAAAATAACTGACATATTATTGTATAGCACTTTAATATGTGTCATGGAATAAAATTATAAACTGGCACGCGTAACTGTGATATCCAATGATTTAGGAAAAGTTCTGATTTTCTTATTGTTTCACAATTATTTAGAATGTTTGAAATCGCCATAAAAGAAATTAATAATGTAATAATACCATTATCTCTTATAACAACAGTTCTGTGAAATAACTGCTACAGTTAAATATATAAATCAGAATCAACTTCTAAACAATAACAAGCAGATTTCTCTACCTATGTGGTGAACAACATGGGTATATCGTCAGTGATATATGCACACAAACATAGATCTTCTTCATTTAGCAAATCTTCTCCGAAAATAGTTTCCAGTAAATTATCTACATCTTTGTTCTTGTCGTTTGGCTCTTCCCAAAATATAGAAAGAAAAGAACTCGCCACAGAAGAGATAAAGAGGTGTACTGCCAGACGTGGCACAACGACTTTCACTTATAACCTTCGACTCGGTCGTTCCTGGATAGGGATTCCTGACCTCAAATTGATCCCTTCACTATTCTCCATCATCCAAGAAAATTTTGCAAGTCATCATGGAGTCACTCCACATACTGCACGTTTGTACGTTTATTGTTAGATTGCGGAACACTGTCTGTGTCATTCACTTTAATGTATGAGTATGATTAAATATGCAGCAGCAGTCGAACACGGAAAAAAAGAGAAACTGCCACTTTCACAAAGCAGTCGGAAACTCTATTCGGTTGAAAAGCATTGGGCGTGAAAGAGTAGTAGATGAGAACAGTATTTTCTCTTTTTACACTTAGAATAGTCGTTTTCAGCAAAACACTACGAACTACATTTAACGTTTGTGGTAATGGCGATAAAATAGATCTTCTGACGCGATAAATACATTGGGTGGACAATCTAGTCCGCTGGCTGCAACTTCTTTACGAATTAGTTGTAAAAATCCCTCACATTATTCAGTTACCGTCCTCCGTTTTACACTATTGGAAGTTATTTGTCTGTTAAAGTTATCAAATGGTTCAAATGGCTCTAAGCACTATGGGACTTAACATCTGAGGTCATCAGTCCCCTAGACTTACAAGTACTTAAACCTAACTAACCTAAGGACATCACACACATCCATGCCTGGGGCAGGATTCGAACCTGCGACCGTAGCAGCAGCGAGGTTCCGGACTGAAGCGCGTAGAAGCGCTCGGCCACAGCGGCCGGCTGTTCAAGTTATCAGTGTGTTCATTGTTATGACTGACTTGATCAATGTGCCGTGCGCCCGCGTTTAATTTCTCGTAGTTCCCGCGGATTTGGAATCCCCCTGGCCGCAAGAGCACATGGAGCGTTACTGTCGCCCGTAGACGGCAGTTCGGAGGAGAAGGTAGTTGAGGTCTGCGGAGACCTGAAGAAGAGCAGAGCGTCACACGGGCGGTGAGAGCGCAATTGAAGCGGCGCTTTGCTGTGGCCAAGCGTGTGCTGTGGCCCGTTGGCAGGAGTGGTGCCTTTGCTCACTGCGGTTTTGACGGAGCCGAGTGTTGGTCGCTGCCTTGAACATTGCTCGTTAAAGGCTACTTCGGCAGGGCGCACAGTATTCGGCGTGTCCTCTGCTATTGAAGTTGCATGCAGTTTGTGTCCATTGTGGTGCCGGGTTGGAGTCCGGTCTGACCTTTGCAAGTACTGGTCGCGGTGGTGTCTGCTGTATGATACCTGTGGGTTTCCGACTATGAGTAATATTTGTTACATTCTTCTTTCGGCGCTCTCTAAACAAGCGTTTGTCAGTGACCGCTGGATTTTACGAGAAATCACGCTGAGTATCCGTTTAGTGTGCACGTCTCTTGGCGTCGCGTGGTGGCTATTTTGATTCCATATCCTGGTTGCCTGTTGTTATGTATATAAGTGTGTTATTTATGAAGGTCTTGCCTGGTAGTACTTGAGTTCAGTTCTGTCAATGCGTGTGGACTTGCAGTTGTCATCATTCCTAACTGATTTTAGAATTTTAGGGTGTAGAATCCAGATGTAATTTTTCTGATTACTGACTTTACAGTCAGCGAAAACTGTTAAATGTAGCTACCTTATTTCTGAAGCATGTCTATAATTGCGTGTTGGCTAGTATCACGAGCTCGAGTGGCTTACTAAATTGTTTGTATCAACAAAAGAAACTAAAGAAGAATTTCTGAATTTGTAGTATGTTAGTTTTTAATAAATGATTACCGAGTCGTCTCTGTGTTACAGGATAATTTATTGTATCTCTTGTTAACTGCAATCTTGTGGAAGATGACTGAGTACCATGACTGGAATTTTAGCGAAGGTTTCTATTACTGAGGTAGCGGCAACCGCCGTCCTGTGTTAGTAGAGAAGGGCGAATTATTACTAATGGCGTCGCCTCTGCCACAGGCTCTATTATCATGGATTGGAACCACCTTTGTCAGTCAGTTTGGCTACTTCGAAGGCAATGGCTTTTTGATTATTACTGACAATAGCTAATGGTTGATATTTATGACATAATTTGTTGTTTGTAATGTAAATTAACTTTTTTTTTACTTCATTTAATATTCTTTACATAAAGGAAGTGATTTTATACTGTTGCCGTTTTGAGGTGTTTTCTATCAGTTTTGTTATTGAAATTTAGACTTTTCAGTTAATGTTATTCTTGGATTTTTGCTTTTACAAAGTAAATTCAACAGTATTTTCAGAAGTGTTAATAAATTCAATATGGCTGAGTACCTTTCTACTCAACAGCAGCTCTCTACCGCATTTCAATCAGCAAACAGAATGTAGGTTCAAGAAACTTACATCTTTTTTCTCTGCATTTACGCACTATTCAAGTTGTGTTTGTCTTTACGAAACACACTGCTCAGAAGCATTAAGGTAACATACTCCATTGAGCAATAATTGAAAACGGCGTATGTTATCAAATTATACTGTTATCTTTCACAAGCAAAGCACACATCAAGACATCAATTCATTCTCGATCGTTTGCATAAAATGAACTCAAATGCCCGACAGGTCTTGGAGACGAAGTGGAAACAGTCATTCATCCCATCATACCTATGTGGCATGCTCTGTAAAATACGTGGAGGTCATACTGTTGTATCCGTTTCCATTCTTCAACGACAGTCCCTGAGGGTTCTTTGAGAGTCTGTGGTGGGGCAGGAGACAAGAACACTACCTAGCTTGTCACATGCACGGTGGGGTTTAGTTCGGGTCTTATCACCGGTCATTCCATTACTTCAATGTCCATGTTTGGTGGGTTGAGTTGTTTGGGAAAGGAGACCAGACAGCGAGGTCATCGGTCTCATCGGATTACGGAAGGATTGGGAAGGAAGTCGGCCGTGCCCTTTCAAAGGAACCATCCCGGCATTTGCCTGGAGCGATTTAGAGAAATCACGGAAAACCTAAATCAGGATGGCTGGACGCGGGTTTGAACCGTCGTCCTCCCGAATGCGAGTCCAGTGTCCATGTTTGGTAAAAAGTCCCTGCTGACGCCCACTACATAGGCCCTGCTATTAGAAGAAATTCAGGGGCAGCAACGTAACAGCAGCAACGACATGGGGGTGGTCCAGCAGGATCTGTTCGATGTACCACCCGCCAGTAAGGCGACCATGGACAACGGCAAGATCTGCATGGTTGCCAACACTGAAGGTTCACCACAAAACCACAGAAACTTGGAAAGCTGTCAGTTTCCTAGCCAACGTGTGGCGTGTACGGCTCACCAAGGGGCTCTGCTCACGAAACAACACGTTTCGCCAGTGATGAAGCTGATAGTAATTGACGTGGGAACGGAGAAACTGTAGGCAAGCTGTTAGATGTTGTTGTGTCAAGCGGAGTACTCGAACAGATCGTCTGCTGCTAAGAGTGAAGTCTGAAAATTTCATCAGATAGAAATATTTCTTGAATCGTGCAGCTCAGCGTTCTTCGAATTCCTGTGGTCTGTCTGTCCTTTGTTTGTTCGCTTTTGAGATCATCTTGTTGTGGTGGAGGCGCTCGCCTCAGGCGCAGCTCGATCTCAGCGATGGTCGCCGCGAGATGGCGCGACCAGCAGTGCGGCGGACATGATGATTGATGTTAGGCAGTTGTGCGAAGCGGTTCTGGCTGGACGTAAGTGGCAGCGTGCGTTAGAACGCGACCGCCAGAATGGACAAGAGGAGGCCCCATATTTTTTCCTTAGAACGAAAGGCCCCTAGATATTTGTGTTCGGTTGAAGGGTCCCCTCGTCGTCCCTGGCCGTTTTCCCACCACTTAGTGACCTTCAAGTTCTGTTATTTGGTAAAGTGGCTGTAGGTCCTGAACACAAATTTTGATCCTAGTTACAGACTCTGATTGATGGCTTAGTTGTTTGCTTACGTGAATTCACGAAACAGCCTAGATAGTGTCGCACCAGTAGCAGTTGTTTAATATTTATTCATTTAATCTTAAGGCTCACCAAGTACTCTATTCTAGATATTTCCTAACATCTTTGGGGAAATCCCACCCTTGAACTGTGCAAGTTACTGTCTTCTGCGGAGTTGACCTAAGGTGGGCGGATATTTGGTTTTACCTAGGAATGTGTCGTCCGGCTCTCGAGTTGTTCTGGGTCTCCGTAACTTCCGTCTTGCTTTTTGATCCGACACGGTCGCGTAGAGGCTGCAGGCCTTGGTTTCTGCCTGTTGTCTTTCGAGCCTCTGGATGCTCGGTGCTTTGACATTAACTGTGGTTTCGCAAAGGCACTGTGCTATTTTGCACCGGACTTACGTTGCCCTAGCCCGTGCGTTTATTAAAATTACTTCTCGACAAGTGGTATGGAGCCGGCCGTTAACACAAACCTTAGTATGCCCCAGTTTTGCTGGCGTGAGCGGCACGCCTTGCAGAAACGACGCCGGTCTGGCGGGGTCGAAGGGCACCTGGGCCTGCAACAAGGCAGGGACGACAGCTTAGTAAACGTCTCAACGAATCAATAGTTATGTAAAGTAATCATACATAATTGAAAGCCTGCCTTGATGGTGTATTTTGGGGGTGTCTCTCAAATGGTTGCTTTTTTCTTATGTGGTTAATAACTTAAGAAACGTCCTGTTGTTTGCTTAATTAAAGAAAATTGCAGGATTGTACTATGATGGAATCAAAGAGATTTTAATTTGCTAAAGGAGTTATACGTAATTGGAAGTTTTTCTTGAAAGCCCCTTTTGGGGGTGCCTCTTAAATGACTGTTTTCCTTAAACGACTAATAACCTTTTTTAAAAAAGTTTCATGTTGCTTCTTTAACTGAGAGAAAAAAATGACTGTTTTCCTTAAACGACTAATAACCTTTTTTTAAAAAATTTCATGTTGCTTCTTTAACTGAGAGAAAAATGTTAATTTTGGTAAACATTCTAGACTCATTGGAAGTTTAAAATCTTAAAGGATATTATATATATTTACTAAGTTGAGGGACTCTCTTGAATGTTTCCTCTCTCTTAAAAAGTTAACACTTCTTTTAAGAGCTGGGCGATTGTAAAACTTTCTCAACCGTTTGGGTGGAGCTGTAGTAGTTTACGCTACGTGTTTTTTATTTAAATCTTTTACACCCTATTATTATATTTATTAAAACACAGGGAATGTTTTCTTAATGAAAAATTTTGGGTCTTGTTTAAATAAAGTGTGTGAACTAAGGAGTGAAAGATGATTTATCTGAAAATTGCCTAGCCGTTCCACGTTCCCTTGGCCACGATTCTAAAACTGTTATTACATTTTGATTGGCCATGTCAGTTCTCTCCGTTTTAAGAGTCGCAAACAGTAAGAAAACGAAATCGACGAGGCACCAGTCCAAATATTTTAACCAACGAATTATCATCGTTTTTAGCAGCTTCCCGTTCAATTTGAAAATGACACTTTTCTGAGCAAGAATTCGAAAATCGAGTTACAAGAACAAAATCTAATTCACCACTTAATTCAGTTTAGCACTGCGCTGTTACATTTCACAAATGACAATCCTATGTATACCAAGTTAACAAACTGTCGTGAACTACATGTATGGCTAATAGGACGTAGGCACAACCCGTTTCTGTTGGCGATGGTCGTTATTGCACACGTGGATAAGTCATTGTTTTTTCATGATTACATAACTTATTCAACATATGATTTATACGTATTTTCATACTTGTTTAACGATAGTACAAGTATGGTCTTTCCCTAGCTCATTTCAAAATCTAGCAAGCTGCGCGTCGTAGGCATCAACAGAACTTCAAGGTTATCCAAAAAGGAAAAACATTTTTCATTTGTTATTTTGGAATACTTTCATTGTGTTTCGTAGATATTACTGTAAGACACAAGCAAAAGCTAGTATTTTGACGACATTTTCAATTATTCTATGATTTATTGCTATGATAGATTGATTTCCAATTTTCAACAAATATTTTGCCTACATTAAAAATAGTTAGACATACCATTGTGTACCAGCGGTGCAGACAAAAGAAATGCATCTTGCAGTGAATAAAAGAGACTGTTCCTTGGACGTATGACGGCAACTTACTAGCTCGAAAATATTTGCTAGTGTTATACCTCAGAAGCTCCAACAGATATTGAAGACCAGTCCACGCATCATCGAATATAAAATACTGGAAGTCCAAGCTATAATACAACAAAAACGTCACATTTCATTGCTGCCTGCTGCTGTTTAGTGATTGCAGAAGGTCGGACGCAGTAGCACGATCGCCAGTGTCCCCTGATTCCTTGAGAAGCTTTCAACTGACTTCATTCCAGCCATGAATGTATTCATGGCGGTCACTGGCATGCATCGTTTTGCTGCTCATTTCAGTAATCAAACGAATCTATTGTACTCGTTGAACGACTGTTTTACCCATCTTATGAGAGCAGATAGAACACACGGAAAGAAACCGTAATCTAATCATCTTGAGTTTGACGCTCTTTTGTCTGTGTTAGCTTTAACAATACGTATGTTTTAGGTTGGGGTCCGCCTATAGCAAAACACAATTTTGTGTTTATATATATATATATATATATATATATATATATATATATATATATATATATATACAGTAAGGAACATTCCTTATGTTTAACACCTACAAAATTAAAACCCACTGATGATGCTGCAACATGTCTTGGACAAAAAACAAAATTGTGTTTTGCCAAAGGCGGACCCCACCCAAAAACATATGTAAACCGTAATCTGTTTGAACCATACTCACTCACTCTATCAGGAAGGCCTGGTTCTTAATGAGGAAGCTGGATACAGCAGACACCACCACCCGGCAAAAATTTAATATAAATCTAGATGATATGGTCAATTACACGTCAACTTCCGAGTCAACATCAAAATCTCTTGAAAGTAATGAACTGGTCCGCTCCACAGACATTTGAGTTTTCCATTACATTTCAGATGGAAGATACCATAGAAGCTACACATCAGAGACTACTACCCAAGCAACTGTCTGCGTGTGGGATGCACTTACGGTTATTTTTCAGATTAGCGTCTCTCCATCCTTTCCAGATAACCACAGACCCAGAAGTGAAGGTCCAAAACAATGCCCCCTACAAGTGATTATACCAAAATCCTAATAGTTAACTGCTAGAACATTCATAATAAAGGGCCTGAGTTTGAAGTGCTCCTGAAAAGCAGTGAAGGTCACATAACATTAGATACAGAAAGCTGGTTGGCTCAAGTTAAAAATAATAGTTGCCATCTACTGCAAAGATGTGTACACAGTAGAACGGTTCATAATGGGAGGGACCCTCCACTGTATACAGTCATTGTAAAGAAACTTCTAAAGGAACAGGACTACTGCATAACAGGTGTAAAACAAAGGATAGGACTATAAATAAAGATATGCTGAATGAAGCGTGTTTGGCTGTTAAGAGAGCAATGCGTGGAGCCTAGAGTTCAGAAAATTCCAAATATTGTCAAACGACCTTTAATAAAATAAATGCTGGTCGTATCTAAAGGCTGTTAGTACCAGCAAACGTTAGCGTCCACCCATTCGCGTCTGCCACAACTTCTTAATTGTCTTACCAAGACAAGACAAAAGATGAGTGAAATAGATATTAGTGTAGTGGTGTTGAGAAACTGCAGAAATCGTTAAAAATTAACACAGCTCCAAGGCCCGATGGAATCCATATTAGAGTCTATTTCTATAATGAATTTCCGGATAAGTTGCCCCTCTTCTATTTTTATAACCTATCTTAGATCCCTCGAACAGAACTCAGTGCCCAGTAGCTGGAAGAAAGCACAGGTCACACCCGTCTATAAGAAGGCTAGTAGAAGCGCTCCACAAAACTACTTTCCAACATCGTTGACATCGATTTGTTGCAGAAGCTTATATTTCGAGCTCACATGTAATGAGGTGCGTCGAACAAATGGTCTTCTCCATGCCATCAAATGTATTCAGAAAATACCAGTCATGTGAAACCCAACTCGCTATTTTCTCACGTGATGGACTAAAAGCTTTGTATCAAGGAAGTGTGGGAGTATGTTTTATTTTATTAAAAGCGTTTAGCTCAGGACCACATCTACACTTATTGTTAAAAGTACTGTCATATGGAGTAAAAAGTAAAATTGGCGACTAGGTTGAAGATTTTTTGTTAGGGAGGACGCAGCATGATATCATAGATCGAGAACCGTTGTCAGGTGTAACTTCGGGTGTTCCCCATGAAAATGAGCTGGAACCCTGTCTGTTTGTGTCGTGTATTAATGGCCCTGCGGACAATATTATCAATAATCTAGGACATTTTGCAGATGACCCAATTATCTGCAGTGAAGTACTGTCCGAAACTAGCCGCATAAGTATTCAGTCAGTTCTTGATCTGATTTTAAAGGGACCACAAGAATGACAATTTATCTTAAATGTTCATAAATATAAAAAGGGAGAAACGTAGAAGCCCACGACTGTACTACCAAGGAGTCACAGCTGTAATCGGACAACTCTTGCAATACAAATACCTGGGTGTTGCGACGGGGCGGTAAATAAGAAGTGCAGTTGAAGACTTCACACGAATGTGCAAATACAAAAGTTGGTTAAAACATTTTATTGCAAATTTTGGCTCTCACGTATGTTTCAGGGGATAATTTCCACACTTAGTACACTGTTCCACACCCGCGCATTAGTTATAGTTTTTTAATTAATATTTTAATATTCATGATGCCCGTATCTCGTGGTCGTGCGGTAGCGTTCTCGCTTCCCACGCCCGGGTTCCCGGGTTCGATTCCCGGCGGGGTCGGGGATTTTCTCTGCCTCGTGATGGCTGGGTGTTGCGTGCTGTCCTTAGGTTAGTTAGGTTTAAGTAGTTCTAAGTTCTAGGTGACTGATGACCATAGATGTTAAGTCCCATAGTGCTCAGAGCCATTTGAACCAATATTCATGAGTACAGTTTATGCTACTGAACAAAAATTAGGCGATTATTATAGCAAAATCAGTTTTTCATGACACAGTTCAATTACTATTTATTGGCTTTGTCCTTTTCTTTCACACAATGAAATTAGCACTGGTGAGACGGTTTACAGTTTTACTTTAATAATAATTTGACTCCAAACCCCCAATATCAGTAATGTAGGATGCTATAAACGAAAATTACTCAATCAATTCGAACAGAACCACAAGTCCCACTCTCCTCTTTGTTCTAGCAGTTTTGGCGCGAAATCACAGATCGCCACATGTTCACTTACGCCGATGTATACCTCGTAATTCGCACTCACACAAATAATCGTAGCACTTCCAGTTCACCAAATATATGCTTGCACACTTGCACTATTAAATAATGCTCTTTGTCGAAATAAATCGGCGCCAGAAAAAATTCTCAAACTACCACATGGGCCACGCTCAAGTGGGGCTCGCTCGCCACCCACCATCCAAAAAGATTGACCAACGACTGACCGCTGGCTAAGATGGCCGTTCGCTTGTTTGGCTTGAATGTCCACCCCCCCCCCCCCCCCCCCGCCGCCCTGGTTACTTAAGTGCCAATCTCACCAGTTAAGGTTACAAATTTTGATACATACATCCCTCAGCAGAAATAATTACACCATCTGACCCGCACTAAAAAGTATATCTTATTCACTATGAAACATGAATTTCTACGATTATTCTGTCGCCCGTAAATAAAGTTTATTTTTTGCAAATTTCGCCACTTAGCGCAGATTTGTTTGATGACATCTGTGCTGCAAAGTTTTAACATAGAAGTGCATAAAGCACCGTTTTTAGATGTAACCTATAGCGATCTACACATTGCGCTGCTCAAAATCTTCATATCTATAATAATTAATTAATTATGGGCAGTTAATAATAATCTGCAAACAATTAAAACTATTTCAAATTAAGTAGCCGGCCGGTGTGGTCGTGCGGTTCTAGTCACTTCAGTCTGGAACCGCGTGACCGCTACGGTCGCAGGTTCGAATCCTGCCTCGGCCATGGATGTGTGTGATGTCCTTAGGTTAGTTAGCTTTAATTAGTTTTAAGTTGTAGGCGACTGATGACCTCAGAAGTTAAGTCGCTTAGTGCTCAGATCCATTTTGCGAGTTAAGTGTATAGTATAACTTAACTAGTTTAAAATACGTGTGATGCCACCCAAAATATTATAAAGTGCCGTTCTTTACGTCATGAATTTTCTATTGAATTTTATAAACAATTTTCCCTCGAACTTTGTTTATTGCTCTTTACGGGCTTAATTACTTATGAATCTTAACATATGACTATGGAACTCGATCCGATATGACAAATGTTTTTAATGAGTGCTCGCTCATCCATGTAAGTTGTTATTTGCTATTTTTATTAATCTTTCAGTATTCGTGATGTTAACCGATTTTGAGGTTACTATAACTTTTGCGTCTCGTGACTTGAAATAAAGATCGATCTTTCAGAAGGTGCATATTGCTGACCACAATCCACTGCCTCATCGCTCTTCACCGTAAGTTACATAGTTTTCGCGTAATGCGCGAAAAGCCAAACAATGCCCCAAGCTGCGGGCCACGTGGCCGCCCAGCGGCAGAGACCATCCCACCGACCGTTGCAAATCTCGCGCGGGCGCGCCACGCGCTTCCACGAATGGCACACTATGTAGTGCGCTCGCTCTCCACAAAGCAATTCTTGCATACTATAAATATCCATCTAGTAATGTGGGTTTGTACCGTCACAGTGTAATGTGGTGTCACCGCCAGACACCACACTTGCTAGGTGGTAGCCTTTAAATCGGCCGCGGTCCATTAGTATACGTCGGACCCGCGTGTCGCCACTATCAGTGATTGCAGACCGAGCGCCGCCACACGACAGGTCTAGAGAGACTTCCTAGCACTCGCCCCAGTTGTACAACCGACTTTGCTTGCGATGGTTCACTGACAAAATACGCTCTCATTTGCCGAGACGATAGTTAGCATAGCCTTCAGCTACGTCATTTGCTACGACTTAGCAAGGCGCCATTATCAGTTACTATTGATATTGTAAAGAATGTACAGACAAGAGCTACATTCAACATTAATGGATTAAAGTTAAGTATTCTACCAGTTACCTCCTTTTCTCTGAAGTCTAAATTCCTTGTCCTGTTCCAGACCTCACGCCAGCCTGCGTAAGCTTAAACGCGTGCCTTTCGGCTTCCTCTAAATTTAGTGGGTTGGTCTCCTGCCAATCCACAACATGTAACACTTCGTAGGGGTATGAAATGGGACAATCACATAGGCTCAGCCCTGAGTAAAGCAGATGTTAGACTTAGGTTCATCGGTAGAATACTGAAAAAAATTAGTCAACCTACAAAGGAATTTACGAATAACTCGTGTGATTCGTTCTGGAATATTGCTGAAGTGCGTGTGACTGGTATCAAATAGAATTAATGCGGGATATTGAATATACACGAAGAAGAGCAGCCCGAGTGGTCACAAGTTTGTTTGGTCTGTGGGAAAGTGTCAGAGAGATTCTGAAGAAGCTGAACTGCCAGAATAAAAACTGACAGTCTCAAGAACGGGCTTAAAATGGCGATTCTAGGAATATGCTGCATCTCACTAACTTATCCCTCACAGAGTGACCGCGAGGACAAATAAGTTTATTAACAGCACTCGCCCAGCCTTTTAAAGGCTCATTCCTCCTGCACACAATATGTGACCGTAATGGGAAGTAATCCTAATAAATGATACAATGTGACGTAACCTCTCCCATTCACTTCACAGTGGTTTACGGAGTAAAGATGTAGATACAGATGTAAATGTAGAAACCTAGAAAAGCAGCAGGCGTTGCTGGTACATACCCCGAGTTCCTATTACACCTTTCTCCTGGCGCAGCCAAGTGGCTGAACACCTTTTCAAACAAATTAAAGTAATGTCGACCTCACTTCTCTTCAAGATCATTCCTGTACTAAAGCCAAAGAAAGATTCCTTCGAAGTCGAAAACTACCAACCCATTTTTCTCCTTAGTGTACCAGAGACGCTCATTCATAAAAAAAACCTCAAGGCTCCAACCAGGAAAAGGGCATCAAGAACAAGTTCCATTAATAATCACACATATCGGAAATGACTTTGAGAAATAGAAGATAAACATGGGGTTCGTCTTCGATGTAAGTGTAGCGTATGACACTACCTGGCGTGACAGATTCCTGTTCAAACTGAATACTGCCACTCCTTGTCGGGAACTAACTATTCTAACTTGTAACATTCTGAATAATAGATACTTCCAGGTTTTCTCAGAGAGATCTAGAATCATTGTTCATAAAATAAATGCTTCTATCCCAGAATGTTCTGTTTTATCACTGTTCACTTTCAATTTGTATACATATGACCTTCCAGAAACGAAGTCCAGGAAATTTACTTACGCCGATGGTATTGCTCTGACCACTAAGGATCGAAGACTTAGAAAAGCTGAAGCAACATTCACATCAGACCTGACGCCGATGGATGAATGCCTCAAACTTAACTCTCTCTAATTTCATTTACTGACACGTTCCATGAACTTGGAGATTTACTCCTCAATTTGGTCCTGCGGAACTAGACGTGTAAAATAAAAATAAATTAAAAATCCGACAGAATCCTCAAAAGGCTTTAACTCAGCCATGATAGAAGAAGGGGAAAGTTAAAAATTGAGAAAATTGTTGATGTAGCAGTCTTCCGAATGTTAGTTAATCGGAAGTCGGGATGAGTCTCAGTGGCTACGGCGGGAATTAAATAATAAAATCAGAATGGAACCAAGTAAACCAAGTAATGGCGATGAGTTAACGATTTCTACTGCGAATGGTCTATTATGATTAATTTTGTTAACCGGTGTCCTGGTTACCAGTTACCGAATCGCTGTAGGCCAGCAGGTAAGTTTGGTGACGGCTGGCTGTGTTTGCATTAAATGTGATGCAGCAGATGATTTTGGATTACGCGGACTAACGTAGTTCGCAGCTCGTGAAGTAAATTCAGACTGCACAAGTTCGACTTTCCTTACGTGTGGATATCTGCACGGAATGGCGCTTTGTTGGAGCGCAAATCGACACGTCACCAAACTGATTTCATTCTAACTTTAATTATGCTTTAAACAGATATCTTTTCTATAATTAAAGACAAGGGCAGCTACAGTGTTCTTTAAATGAAACATAAACTAGAGGAGAAATTATAATTAGTATTATCAAATTCCTGATATATAATTACTTTGATGCTATTACGACAATGTACTGCAAGAGAGAAGGCCAATGAGGAGGAAATGGTGGCAAAATAGAGGAGGCGAAACGTGTCTGTCTTATTCATGAAGGGAAGTCGTAATCCACATCAGTGCTCGCTATAGGAATATGAAAGTAATTCCTGAATTTGACATCGAAATATTGACTCGCAGATCATTCTATCGACTTTCCACCTGGGAACAACATACCTAAAATATCATTTAGTACTCGGATATTCCAACAGTTCATAACACCTAAGTGTGATCTTAAAAAGGACTTTGACATAAATCGATCTCCAGAATGTGGGAGTTAACTTCTAAACTCGGAACAATATAGCCACGAAGTTAAGAGGACCCGCGTGAGGTACCATTATAACTGTCTCCAGATTATCAAATTTAGCTCTTTCTTACTCAGTTGCAGAACACTGCTGTCTCACCTGGCAGTGATCACACTGAAATAATTGAAAAACAGCTCAATAAACAATGAGCCTAATTATGTTGTGTATTCGATGCACACAAACACACACAGACTGGCTAGCAGTCCTAAGTTGTGTTCCACCGCCATCCGTAGGATCAGTCATTGATGAACGTGTGGACAAGAATAACGAGAAAATCCAAAATTACCTATCCTTTCAGACATTTCATCATCAGAACCCCAGTGAGTGTCGTGTAGAGAACCGCAGTAGCGCACAGCAATCAGCCTGTGGGACAATAATTTCAATGTGCAAGAGCCTGGAGCAATCAATGGCACACCAATCTTCTGTGAAGCTTCATCAACTAATCTTAACTCTCTGGGAGCGACCAGCAGGTTTTCATCTGCAGCGACGATACTGTTGAGTAATCAAGCTGATCAGACATAACTAGGTCAGATACGGAACAGTGGAGCACCAATGGGGATGGAAGTCATCCTCCGAGTGTGGCTGCGGAGAAAAGCAGCAAAAAGTACGACACGTAACATTTGAATATTCCCTTAGAGAATTCAAATGGGCAATTTGTTTGCAGAAGGTTCTGACTGGGTTCCAGACCTGTACGTTGAGCCATGGATTCATTACGATCATGAGATTGCCTGTATCTGTGTATAAATATTTATATTTGTCGTAGAGTGATATCTTCCCTTTCCAAATAATAAATAAACAGCTAACTCTTTGCAAGATTAATGGCTTGTTTCTGTAAGACGTAATGATGTGCAAACGTACTAGTAAACCATTCAGAACTTAAAGCAGGTTATGTGGGTCCTTGGAGACAGTGAACTATGTAAAACTACAAGGAAATTATGAAGACACGTTAGAGTGTAAATGTGAAATTAGACTCATAGCGAAAGCTGCACGCAAACCTATGTGACAAATGTTTTAATCATTAGTCGAAACGTATAGGCAATAAATCATGATGTAAATACTGTTGCTTCTTAATCACTAATTACTCTTTATAAACTCCTGACAAATTATATTATTCACAGCCTATAATTGCGTGACAAATTGCTACTGTAGCTGAAAGGTAATAAGAATAGTAAAGACAAAGGCAATTCTTGCAAGGCGTAGTATTTGTTAAAAGTAGGAAAAAATCACATAAACATATATCTGGAAATAAATATTTCTAGGGATAAGAACCCTTTTACTTGGTAGTGTATTGCTTACAATTCTTCGGTAAGGTCTTACATAAACTCGGCAATCTCCTAAAATACATATAGTATTCGCCATCCTCACAGCTACATCTTTTAGTACGCAACATTAGCACAACGCAACTTATATCAGACTAGTGGGATATACAAAAATCTACTATTCTGACTGCAAGGCTAGGTACGTCGGAAACTGGAATCAGTTTCAATAACACTGAAAGAAAAATTTGAAGTGAAAGCGTGTAAACTGCATGATTTTGAGTTAGTTATGTTTATTTCAGTATAAAAAAAGTAATCTACATTTTTGTATAAATAACTCACTAACTAAATCTGCATTCATGTTCCAAGATTCACCATAATAAATTTTAAGTGAATAGTTACTTGGATTGAGTTATGTGTTATGCCTTCATAAATTTCAGTGCCATTGTGGAAGTACAAAAGTAAAATACTAAGAAAAAAATGAAGATAATATTACATGAATGAAAATACTTTGTAAGTCTACCTTGTACCACAACTAAGTAAAGCACAGAAGAAAATATGTAAATTAACTGGTCACAGATGTATATAAAGGATTACAAATGTTAAATGTCCAATGTACAGTATATACAATTACATATTTTTTTCAGAGATAACTTCAGAACATGACCGTTTTCGCTTGGCTTGACGTTTATACACATACTCGGGAACATCCGTTATGACAGTCTAGCAGTAATCTGCTAAAATAGTAGGGCTCCTCTTTCCGGAATACCTCTTCTCAAATGTGGCAATATCTTGATGAATTCGCTCCCCATGTTCATCACTTACTGCACCACCATCTTTGGGGAAGATGTCAAGATGACTATGTAAGAAATGCATTTACAATGACATGTTGCAACAAAGTTCTTCATAAGATGACAAAATGTTATCTATAATCTCCTTGTAATTTATTGCTCGTTTACTCCCTAAGAACAGTAAACAGAATGTCTTAAAACATTCCCATGCATGCTTCTAAACATCTTGTATGAGTCCATCAAAAGTATGGTCTCCCAAAAACTCTCCAATCTCTGGGCCTACAAAGATGCCCTCCTCTACTTTGGCATCACTTAAGTAACGGAATTTTTGCCTTAAGAACTTAAGCGTGTCATCATCTTTGTTCATTACCTTAACAAAGTTTTTCATAAGACCCAACTTGATGTCCAAGGGCGGAAGCAGAGACTTCGTAATGTCTACCAGAGGTTCACTCAATGTTCTTCATACCTGGTTGAAGAGATTTTCTGTTGGGCCATTCATATTTTGGTATGACTCTTTCATATGCACACTATGCCCAACTGGAATAGATGGAAGCTCAATATCAATATGTAAAAGCGCTGTTTTTAAGCTGAACTTTGACGAATCAATAAAGAGTCTTCACTCATCAGGGTTGTAATTGATTCTGACAGCCTTCATTAGACCATTTGTGTCTACACATGCCACAAGACTATCTTGCATGTTAAAAAACGATGTGAATTGTTGTTCTCTTCTGCGGTACAATGAACATTTACATTGCATTCAGAAAATTGCGCTACTGCAATCTTGATGCTAAAATCTCAGCCTTAGTTTCAGAGAGCTCCAAATCTCTAATGAGATCACTTAACTCATTTAGGGACAATTATTTTGGATCATCATTTTGTGATATATTTGGAAGAGTCTCTGGATCTTGTGATGCACATGGCTCAGGACATTCAGAATCCCCATCAAAAGTTATCTCGTACTCTGTCGGTGGTTCAGGTATTGGCAATCCATCCCCATGTAAAATTGGACGTGTGGCAGAGGAATGCTAGGACATATCACTGTCCGCTTATTTTTCTTAGATATTCCCCTCTTGATAGGAGGAACCACATAAAAGTAGCTGTCACTGACATGGTTAGAAGGCTCACGCCTGATCATGGGCACTGCAAATGGCACTGAACATCCTTTCCGATGCATCCAATGCCTGAGGTGGCTGGCAAAGTGTTGCAGATCACATGTGGAGCCCAGGGTTTATCCTGATCACCCGTTTTGCACCCAAAATAACAAGTGTAACCTTTTTTAATAAATTGAGTTATTTGCTGCTTTTGTGAAGCAAATGTCACTTCTCCACACACATAGCAAAATGTGTCAGCACTGTTAACACAAACTCGTGGCATTTTTTATCACTTCAGTAGCAGTCAACTTGAACAAATAGTAGTTAATCTGGAAAGAAATGTGCAAAAATTATTACATGTATTAATAAGGTCACTGAAGTTAAAGAGGAGGGAGAAAAAGATCACTAAAATTCTTACCAAAATGTTTATATCCACAACATTGCACACAAGTAAGATCAGGGAGAATAATATAATCCATTGTTAATAGCTATTATGACTTTGAGAAACCATTATAATATTTGATTTAAACTTAACATAAAAATCCGTAACAAAACAGTGTAAAATGAAAATTAGAGCTAATTTTGAATTGTCTTCCTGATATTCCCGATCAGCACATCAGAACTGATAGGAATTGGCTATTTTCATTCTATTTACATTTTCATTGTTGCACAGTGTAAGTGATAAAAGCAACGCACAAAATTCAAAATGACAAAACATAGGAAGTAAATCCACCTTCGCAATTCAACTCAGATAGCCACGCGGTGCATAGTTTCGGAAAGAGCCTCATAATTCTTCATAAAATGAAGGGATTCTTTGTCCATTTATACTGCAATGTAATAAAATAAAAACAGTTGTGACTCGTTTTCTTTATTATCAGTGTAGTGTAATAGAATGAATATGAATCGTGGCTTATGTAAAAAAAGAAACACACATTAATGCAATGGCTCAGCGTAAGAGAGAAATAACTAATGTAGGAATACTATTTACAGTATAATCTGTTGTTTAATTTAGCCCAACGCGTATAAGCACTCAGTTCTCAGGGGTTATGGAATTGTAAATACTCATTTGTTTAACAATTAAAACACCACAGATATTCCTCAATATATGCCTAGTCGACGTCAAGTTAAAAGTCGTGTGCTTATAGCACCAGAGAGTATTTCACCAGTCCGTTCACTGTACAACAATAAATTCCGTAACTCAAAATCTTGGTTCCGTTTTGATTCCAATATAAGATAACAAGCGTAGCTTTTGCAGATAAAATCTTATACCAGAACTAGAATCCTGTGAGCAGGTCTTCCTGCCTGGGATGTTATCTCGCAACTTTGAGAAAATCTGATCTCGCAACTTTTAGAAAATCTGAAAGTGAATCTTATTACATTATTTGCAGCGACCGCCAGGCTCGTAGAATCTGAAAGAAAGGTTTAGTTTTCTGACCAGCGTCACGTCTCTAAGATGAGCTAAAAGAAAGTTCTTAATTATTTTTTAAGATGGCGCCTTACAATGAAGAATTTCTGTTAAGACCGATGTCTACTCTAGACATGGAAGGTGTAGAATTAGAAATGATTTCAACACGGACACAATTTTTAAGACACAAGCAATTCTTTTCAGTTTTGTTAATAACTTACATTGGCTGCTACAGCAAGATAAACCTTCGTTAAACGCTCCTTATGGTTCGCGTCCAGTTCATAATCCAAGAAGAAGAATAGTAATGACAAAAGAGGCCAGAGTTCTAACACAGAATCTCAATTCCATGGCATAGGCATACATTGTAGCATAATATATTGTTCCTTGGTAAAACTCGCAAGTTACTCATACTATACTATAATTTTCACATTCATGTCCACCCAAGGGAATCATTTCAATACGAAGGAAAGAAAGTTAATGCAAACCTCAATAAATACATGGAAAAGGCGTTTAACGAGCAGTGAGCACTAGGAAACATCGATTACCAGGGCATACGCCATCTTTATTTAATGCACGCCAAGGTGCTAGGCAGTTTCTCAGCTACATCTACATCTACATCTACATTGATACTCCGCAAGCCACCCAACGGTGTGTGGCGGAGGGCACTTTACGTGCCACCGTCATTACCTCCCTTTCCTGTGCCAGTCGCGTATGGTTCGCGGGAAGAACGACTGTCTGAAAGCCTCCGTGCGCGCTCTAATCTCTCTAATTTTACATTCGTGATCTCCTCGGGAGGTATAAGTAGGGGGAAGCAATATATTCAATACCTCATCCAGAAACGCACCCTCTCGAAACCTGGCGAGCAAGCTACACCGCGATGCAGAGCGCCTCTCTTGCAGAGTCTGCCACTTGAGTTTATTAAACATCTCCGCAACGCTATCACGGTTACCAAATAACCCTGTGACGAAACGCGCCGCTCTTCTTTGGATCTTCTCTATCTCCTCCGTCAGACAGATCTGGTACGGATTCCACACTGATGAGCAATACTCAAGGTTAGGTCGAACGAGTGTTTTTTAAGCTACCTCCTTTGTTGATGGGCTACATTTTCTAAGCACTCTCCCAATGAATCTCAATCTGGTACCCGCCTTACCAACAATTAATTTTGTATGATCATTCCACTTCAAATCGTTCCGCACGCATACTCCCAGATATTTTACAGAAGTAACTGCTACCAGTGTTTGTTCCGCTATCATATAATCATACAATAAAGGATCCTTCTTTCTATGTATTCGCAATACATTACATTTGTCTATGTTAAGGGTCAGTTGCCACTCCCTGCACCAAGTGTCTATCCGCTGCAGATCTTCCTGCATTTCGCTACAATTTTCTAATGCTGCAACTTCTCTGTATACTACAGCATCATCCGCGAAAAGCCGCATGGAACTTCCGACACTATCTACTAAGTCATTTATATATATTGTGAAAAGCAATGGTCCCATAACACTCCCCTGTGGCACGCCAGAGGTTACTTTAACGTCTGTAGACGTCTCTCCATTGATAACAACATGCTGTGTTCTGTTTGCTAAAAACTCTTCAATCCAGCCACACAGCTGGTCTGATATTCCGTAGGCTCTTACTTTGTTTATCAGGCGACAGTGCGGAACTGTATCGAACGCCTTCCGGAAGTCAAGAAAAATAGCATCTACCTGGGAGCCTGTATCTAATATTTTCTGGGTCTCATGAACAAATAAGGCGAGTTGGGTCTCACACGATCGCCGTTTCCGGAATCCATGTTGATTCCCGCATAGTAGATTCTGGGTTTCCAGAAATGACATGATACGCGAGCAAAAGACATGTTCTAAAATTCTACAAGAGATCGACGTAAGAGATATAGGTCTATAGTTTTGCGCATCTGCTCGACGACCCTTCTTGAAGACTGGGACTATCTGTGCTCTTTTCCAATCATTTGGAACCCTCCGTTCCTCTAGAGACTTGCGGTACACGGCTGTTAGAAGGGGGGCAAGTTCTTTCGCGTACTCTGTGTAGAATCGAATTGGTATCCCGTCAGGTCCAGTGGACTTTCCTCTATTGAGTGATTCCAGTTGCTTTTCTATTCCTTGGACACTTATTTCGATGTCACATCCATGTGAGCAAACATATCCTTATCTTTCAAGCAGTGCTTCCATGACACTCTAGTGGCTTCTGTAGGCCCCTGTGGTTTTTAGCATTTGTCCGTTCACACTTGACCTGGACACATCGTTCACTGCAAATATTTTGGAGCTTTATTAAATTCAAACAATTATCGTTAGCATTTCGTTTGTAAAACTATCCTTTTTAAACCTCGATGTCGAAATATTAATCCGTGTATTGTTAAAGCATGCCTACTCTTCTAATGTATCAAAATGTAAAGTTTCTTTATAACCACGAAACTCCCATTTTTCTTAGATAAGTTTCAGCACGTTACTTTTAAATTTGCCAGACTTCTAGTTTCATAATCATTTGACGCTGCTGCAGCACAGCAGAAAATAAGTCATATTATTCTTTCTATCTCTTTCCGCACTTATAGTTTACATAAGCTTTTCATATTGTAGCTCTTACATTTGTGTTATATAAACTATTTAAATATTTTTCATTTCATGTGCTTATAAAGCCAGTTTCGTAATTAATTACCGTGACAGTCACGTGTCGGCAGACAGAGATTTGGTGAGATAAAACTTTCCCAGAAAATATAATGGAACTGACGCTCGTTGATGGGCAGGGGAACAGCCCAGCACAGAAAATAATGTAAACGGCTATTTCGATGCACCAATGGGTTGCTGTCACATGACTGTAAACGCGCATCATCCACATGCTTTGGCCTGAATGGCTCGCTGTGACATTACGTTTGAGTGAGCGAGAGAACAACTTAAATGCATCACAAAATGCACGTCATAAAAAATAGCAATTGTTCATTTCGAATGACAGGTCAAGCACAATTCGTGGAAAACTAGTGCGGAAGT
The DNA here is from genome assembly GCF_023864345.2 of Schistocerca serialis cubense. Taxonomy (NCBI): domain Eukaryota; kingdom Metazoa; phylum Arthropoda; class Insecta; order Orthoptera; family Acrididae; genus Schistocerca; species Schistocerca serialis. The sequence goes on from NC_064645.1 coordinate 637,560,807, forward strand.
TGTTACACCCGCTACGGTGCAACGCGCACTTTATCATACTGAATGTATGAATACATATCAATTACTTGCTAGGTCAAAATGCCAGAATAATCGTGATAATCCGGAAAATTTCTCAATAATCTATAATTGGCAATAGAGTCGATAGTCCAGTTGACATCTAGTAAACACCCAGGTCACGAAATTAAGGTGTTGGCGAGAGGAAGCACAGCGGACCACGATTCGAAGTGTTTTCTAGTAGACTGGTGGCAGGACTTGATCTTTAGTTTGACGCCATCGACCTCTTAAATGCGACGAATGGCATGGTATCGACCTCCCTGGTCGGATAACAGAGACATAGTACGCTCTTCCCATTAACGATGCCTGGGACAGGTAGTATCCACTTCGCCACAGTGATCACACTTTCGGCAGGCTGAGTTGCGGGTGGGCAAGAGAGCTAAACGTTCGTTGTCCGTACGTTCGTTGTTCATCTCGACGTCTGGTGTCGCTGTGTCCTGTGTTTGAAGCGAAGGCAGGTTGCTGGTCCTGGAGTCGCCCGTCCCTGGCGTTCCGGTCTAGTGGTATGTGCTGGAAATCAGTAGTACTGTAGTTGAGAAACGGTATCTTGGGCTACTGTGTCCAAGGTGCTAAACACGGGGATGTGACACTGTTAAGCTTGTGAATTTGTACAGAACCGGCTTCAGGCGTGGTGAGCTGGTCTCGAAGTGAAACCCACTAATCGTGGGCGCAGCTAGCTGACGTGTCTCTCCAGCATGGCACCATTGTCTTAAGTGCATACATTTGTCGTCCCCGAGTGGATATGGTGTTACCTTGTACCCTTCTTGCAGTCCGTCTCGCTATAGCGAGCCCAAACCTCTTCGCCCAGTGGTATTGGGGACAACGCTTACGCTGCCGTGGCGATTTTTAGGTCTTAAATCCGTCCTCACACGGAGTCTGTTCCTTATCGCAAAGCACACCAGACATGGTGTTCCGTCCTCACACGGAGTCTGTTCCTTATTGCAAAGCACACCAGACATGGTGTTCCGTAGTCACACAGGGCCTGTTCCTTATTGCAAAGCACACCAGACATGGTGTTCCGTCCTCACACGGAGTCTGTTCCTTGTTGCAAAGCACACCAGACATGGTGTTCCGTCCTCACACTGGGCCTGTTCCTTATTGCAAAGCACACCAGACATGGTGTTCCGTCCTCACACGGAGTCTGTTCCTTATTGCAAAGCACACCAGACATGGTGTCCGTCATGGTTGCTAACTGCTCTAGAACGACCTCTACATCTAACTGAACATGACGTTCTGCTGCGACTGTCAGCGGCTTCTAGCAAGTAAATCACAGTTTCCTTACGGCAATAGCCGTGCGTAAAATTACTGAATTAACACTATAATGGTTGTCGAAAAAAATACGGTGGAAATCGTAAGGAAGGTTCTAGACCCGTCAGTGGCTTGAACAACAAAGAATGCTGTACAATGATCTGACATACACAGTAGTTGAAATTATTCCTTAACTCAGCTGAATTCTCATCCCATTTTCGGTTTTATATCAAATATCGTTAAAGTATAATGTGTAATGTCAGTCAGTGCATACACAATATCCGTAGTCTCGATGTTACTACGAAGCAACGTACTTCATCACATAGTTTTCTAGGTAGAGATTTTTTTAAGCTGTTCACCATCGCTGAAAAAGGCTTTTACCGACAAGATACGAACATAGGGAGTTACATTTTGTGGTAGTCCTCTATCCCCTAACCATAAAGAAGTTTCCCGTTTTTACCTGAAGGGCGTGTTTTTGAAGATATAAGTGCTTGGAAGTTACGTCCTCCTGAAATTTCTAGAATATTCCAGAACATTCGTGAGTATTTGAGAGCATTCCATAACATCCTAGAATATTCCGGAATTATCCACAATGTTCCAGGGCGTTTCGGAATGTTCGAGAATAGTCTGAAATATTCGGGAAGATTCCAGAATGTTCGGCAACATCCCGGGACATCGCAGATCATGTTGGAACATTTCAGAACGCTCTCGAATTTTGTGGAATGTTTTTGGACATTGTGAACCATTCGAAACCTTTTTGGTATGTTTCGGAATTGGCCACTGGTGGGGCTACCCATTAGTAGGCGTATATAAAGCAAGAATCGAATAGTAGTTTCCTATCAGTGACGAAGGGAGGAACAAAAAAAGGAGTGCAGTGAGTGCACTAAAAACAGATGGTGAAGTGTGAGTAGTCACCGTGATACAGTGACTGAATAAAAATCGAAAATAAAGTGTGAAATGTTTGTAAAGCGTACATAGTGTATTTGTTACTAAGAAACGAAATTATAATTATATTAATACCTTTAGCTGCTGAAGGGCGTTGATATATATCAACGGGGATAGGTGAAAATGTATGCCTGGACCGGGCCTCGAACCTGGGATCTCCTGCTTTCATGACAGACGCTCCATCCATCTGAGCCACCGAGGGCACAGAGGATAGCCTGGGTTCGAGTACTGGTCGGGGCACACATTTTCACCTGTCGCCGTTGATATATATATATATATATATATATATATATACCAACGCCCGTCAGCAGCTGAAGGTATTAATATAATTCTAATTTCATTCTGGACGACTGCAGGTCATCAATGGTGTCTGTTCTTTCGGATATGTTTGTAAGAAGTTGATTTTATTTAGACTACAAGTTAGACAGTGCCCGAACGTAAAACACAGCAGATCAGCGAACAAACGAAACACACGAAAAGCGTTAAGCACTTTAAAGTTCCCAACAAAGGAGAATGGGCACCGTGAGAAGTAGAGAAACCGGAGAACAACGAAATTAACAGTTTTAAGTATGAAAAATTGCGACACAATCTTATAATAAAAGATCTCGAACTCACAAGAGCCATGAAAATATCAACCTACGCTGAGAGCGGAAAGGAAAAGTGAACAGTACAACCTAACAACTGAAGCATTCCACTAAAGCCAGTCGAAAGTAAAGAACAAACACAAACAGGTCCTAATCGGAAAAAATAGGCAACATCTGCCAATTCTATAACGCGAAATCACTCACTAGAGAAACACCAGGATTCTGTGCATGAATGGAAAAATTCGTTTTCTACCACTGGAAACATCTCCGCTGGAATTTTTACATTACATGACCAGAGAAGCGCTAGAATCAAAACACTTTCTTTTCAAGATATGAAAGTGTACAACGCCTGCTTCCATATGACTTCCTTCGGTGTCACTTTTATCACACTAACAGAGACGAAATCGATTATGTTTTTATGTTTTTTTCCATCCAAGGACAAATCTATCACAACATGGGATCATAGCTACCATTACCCAACGAAGACCAAAAAATTCTGCAAGTAGATTTCATGGAAGTGCAGAAACAGAAACTTATCAACAATGCTCAGATATCAGTCGGTTAAGACGAGAAGTAGTCCGAGATGTACAGAGAGGGCCTTACACGAGTACACTCACTGACGTATTCAAAGTACCACTAGGTCGAACGATTTGTGATGGCTATGATGTTATAATTCGAGCTGACAAAAGACCACATGGAGTAAGCGAAAGTCGATTTAATGCACCTCAGATAGACGGAGTAGCCATCGAAAATGTGGACAGTGGAAACACAAGCCGAGAAATAATTGTAGAACAAAGAACATAAGGACTACAACGCATTGCAAACACACACCGTTCATACGATGCCCCCCAACATCCAGTAATATTTCTGCGCGGAGAGGACGGATATCATTTTAATCTAAAACAAATCCAACCTGAAACAGGCGTAGGAACAAGCAAAAAAGTCATTTTCAAAGAGTTCTACGCTTATCGCTCAGTGATCAGAGACAATGAAACATACAATCACATTTTCAACAGTAACCGTTTATCCCAACAGTTCTTGGTAGATATGTATGCAAAAATGACAGAAACATTGCCGACATTGGAACAGTGGTGATCTTACCCTCATCATACATAGGAAGTTCGCGACGCATGCACGAATACACTCCAAGACGCCGTGACCTACACAAGGGAATAGGGACGACCTGACCTCTTCACAACATTCACACGCAGCTCGCCGTGCCCAGAAATCAAAGAACAACTGAGATACCGACAAGCCCCCCGTCCATCGATACGATGTAATGGCCCGAGTTTTCCGACGACAGCAAATGATATTTATTGAAGTCATGAAAAAATACCATATCTTTGGAAACATTAGATGCTGGATATACACAATCGAATGCCTCACTCACAAAATCTCATATGGCCACACGACCGAATGCATCACAGGATATCGACAAAATGTTTGAAGCTGAGTTTCCCAATCAACAAGGAGATCTGGAACTTTACGACACAGTAGTGACAAACATGGTTCACGGACCATGATGTCCATTACGATTCAAATTGTATAAGGAATGGAAAATGTACAAAAAATACCTAAAACCATACTTGGATGACACACAAACCGGACTTGATGGTTATCCCTAATACAGAGGACGATTACCCAAAATCGGTGGATTCACGGCTAAAATACGAATAGGAGGCCTGGAAATAATCAATGGGTAGTACCATATAACACACTACTTTTCAAAATGTTCCAAGCAAATATGAAGGTAGAAGACTGCAATTCAGTGAAATCCATCAAATGTGCCTGTAAATATGTGAGCAAAGGAAATGACATGGCAGTATTTCAAATAGTCATGGACAACGAGCAACAAAATGATGAGCCCCTCATGTAGCGAATGGAAAGATACATCAACAATAACAAATCAGCGTCGCAGATTTTCGGCTCTCCCATACTCGAACTCGAACCAGCTGTGTGACATCTAGCAGTATATTTGGAGAACGGACAGGGAGTTTACTTCACAAAAGCCACACCAGAAAAATCGCAAACGAACCACCTCTGGACACAACATATACAGCTTGTTACCAACTGTGTCAAAGGGATTCATTTTCGAAAACATTGCCTATTATACGTGGAACACAACAAGAAAAATCTTTCACCGATGAAAACAAGGAATCAGGAATCATGAAAATTGGCCCACTAGGCCGAGTATACAGCGTAGATCCGAACAATGCCAAATGTTTCTACCTCCGAACGTTGCTACGCGAAATACGAGAATCAAAAAGTTTCAGAGATCTCAAGCCTGTTGACTGTTATCCCTGCCATACAGAGAGGCATGCCAAAGCTTATGCCTAGTGGCAAACAACAGCAACTGGGAATTAACACAACAAGATGCCTGACTCACAGCCTCAGCTAAACAAATGACAGACGTATTCGCCATATTTCCAACAACCTGTAACCCATTGAATCCAAAGCTGCTGTGGGACTCTTGCAAAGAGAGTATGACTGATGACTTAATGTGTATGTTACAGTCAAAACCCGTTTTTAGTTGGAACGCGTTCTTACTAGTTAAAACTAGTTTTTACTGTGCCACTTCGTCAAAACGCGTTTTGACTAGTTAAAACTAGTTTTAACTGACTTTCGCTCTTGATCAGCAGTAAATTCTAGTTGTAACTAAGGCTATCAGTATCAGCTAGTTTTAACTAGTAGGAACGCATTCTAAGTAAACTAGACAGAACTAGTATTCATTAAATTTATTTAGGGGCAAATATTAAAATTAAGAGCAACTACGTGTTGGTTGAAATAAAAAACAGAATTTTTGTATTGTGCAATTCAATATTTATTGGAATATTGATCATACATCCAAACGCATTCCAGATAGTGAGAGCAAGAAACTGGCGAGTGTTGCAGCAAACTGGATGACAACGCGAAAAATATAAGAAGAGAAACCGTTTGTATTGTGAAGAGTGCGGTGTTGGATTGTGTGCAATACCACCATGCTTTGAGCTATACCATACAAAGAGTCAGTTCTAATAAATATTCTTCAAGAAACTGTGTTTCCTTTAGATCTATCAGTAAAACCCTTCCTCATTACATCATTACATAGAAATTAATAATAAATAATATTTTTTTTGGTTCACAGAAGAGCTTCTGTAAAGTTTGGAAGGTAGGAGACGAGGTACTAGCGTAAATAAGGCTGTGAGGACGGGGCGTGAGTCGTGCTTCGGTAGCTCTCAGTTGGTAGAGCACTTGCCCGCGAAAGGCAAAGGTCCCTAGTTCGAGTCACGGTCCGGCACACAGTTTTAATCTGCCAGGAAGTTTCAATAATTTTCTAATTCGGCAATAGCGCTACTACTGTGAAAACCTTCGAACTGTTAGTATTCAGTTGTTAGATAATCATTTGCCCCCACAACAATCGCACATAAGCGTGTCACATACGCGCCGCTACAATAAGCGCTAGAGGCACGGAAAGAATTACAACACGTGCGGGAACAGTTGTAGGCGCGAAAACTCCCCGCCCGAGCAGCGCTACAGCGGCCGACAATTGCCCGCCACTGGGCGCTTTTCGCCACAGCAAACAACACGGTCGAGGGGTTGAGCACGTGCAGATCAGCTTGTACGTATTTATCATGGCAGATCTAAATCAAGACAGGTGATGGAAAGAAGAATTTGTGAGAAGGATGTTACAGATTGAAGAATACGGCAAAAGAGAAACCCACTACAATGTTATGACAAAAGATCTTACGATAAATTAGTGGACGAAATTGAAGAAGCACAATAAGCTGAGAAAAAGACACAGAAGCAGTGCAGAAGATTAAATCGATTCAAGGTTATTAATATTTGCGGGACCAAGAAGTCAGTGACAAGAAAATAGCCTGTGAAATGCTAGTTGTGTGTCGAAGAAATTTTCGAAATTATTGAAGCAACTCATCAGGCCGTTGGTCATGAAGGTCGAGACAGATCAGAGGTCGAATCTTCAAGAAAATACGCAAACATAACAGTGGAGATGATAAACATTTACCTGTCTATGTGTGAAACTTGTCAGCGCAAAAGGAGCATTAAGAAAAGGGGGCATCTTTCGAAACCTATACTGATCTGATCGACATGCAAACTCAAGAAGGTCGTGGATTTAAGTATATAATGGTGTATTAGGACCACTTGATAAAATTTGTTTTGTTACGTGCTCTGCAAAGCAAGAGAGCAGAGGAAGTGGCACATCATTTAGCAGATACATTTTTGACATTTGGTGCTCCTTGTACTTTACACTCTGACAACGGCAGAGAATTTGTTAATTATGTCATAAAAGAGCTGGCTGTATTTTAGCCTGAGTGTAAACTGGTTCACGGAAAACCGAGGCACAGCCAAAGCCAAGGTTCTGTTGAACGCGCCAACCAAGACGATGAAAAAATATTGACTTCATGGATGCAAGACAACATTACCACCAACTGGTCAAACGGCCTTCGCATTGAACAGTTTATGAAAAATCGGGCATATCATTCTGGTACCAAGCAAACACCTTACAAAGGTTTGGCACAGAACCACGAGTAGGGCTTATGACTTCGAGTTTGCCTCTAGATATTATTAAGGAGATACAATATGAAGATGATCTTAAAGATGCTTTAAATAAAATTAATGTGGTAGACGCAGTAAATGAAACACCTGATGTACTGGAACTATCACACGACTCAGAGAAGATAGCGGTTATGGCTTGTAGCAATGGACAGATTACAGCTGCAGCCAGACAAGAAGATGCAGAAGCTTTGCCCAGTACAAGTATACAGTCTCCAACAACAGCAGCAGCCAATCAAGAGGGTCCAGAGGCCGTAGCTAGTATGAGTGCAGAGCCTCAAATAACTCCAGCTTGTGACGAAGATCCAGAAGCTCAAGCTATTACGAAACATCAGTCTCAAATACGAACAGCTAGAGAAAACGCTCATGAAAACCTGACGAAACAGGCGAAAAGAATGAAGATGTCTTCACATTCAATACACGCCACAGTAGAAATCAGTGACAATATAATTATACCGATTCCTGTTATCGACAGAGCAAAAGCAGATCTCTCCATTATTATTGGAGTTGTTCTTCAGAAAGATGAACAGGGCTTGCACAAGACTGATACGAAATATGGGATACTCAACAAGTTGTATAGCAGGCATGCGTTTCTCAATTGATTTCAATAATTAAGCACAAATGTCAAACATATTCATTACTTCATTGATTTAATGTTCTGAAAATGTTGCTAGCTATTCAAGTAATTAATTAATATTTTAAGTTTTAATACTTACATTGTAATATATTTTATAACATGTATTAAATAGCTAATCGCCTTTCAAACAAGCTAATTAAAAGTTATTTTTCCAGATCCGAATCTGACGTGTCCAAAGGGACATTGCTGCTGCTGGAAGACATACCAGAGAGAAAGGTATCATAAGAACTTCTACCAAGATGGCAGCCTTATGATCAGGACAAGGATTTGTTCACTGTGTGTGTGTGAGAAGGCATGTACTTCAAAATGGTGCTTTTGTAGGAAAAAAGGAAACCTTTGTAACTCAATATGTCATGATAGTTTGCCTTTCAATAACAAAAATCAAACTTTAATTGTTAATTTTTTTGTACATTTCTCTTTTATTAAGACGGTAGCAACTTTTGTCAAATGTATGAGTAATTAATATACTTTTACTGTAAGATTATTTTGCTTGCACTTTCGTAACTAATACCGTTATTATGGCTCTGCAATGTTCCTTATAATGTTTCTTCAGTGTATGGTTATTTTTGTATTGCTGTAGTTAATATTAATGACTTAGATGTACGATCAATATTCTCAATCAATATTGCACTGCACAAGACAAAAATGCTGTTTTTATTTCAATCAACACGTAGTTACTCTTAATTTTAATATTTGCCCCCAAATAAATTTAGTGCAAACTAGTTCTGTATAGTTTAGTTAGACCGCGTTCTTACTAGTTGAAACTAGTTGATACTGATAGTCTTAGTTACAACTAGACTGGTAAAAAGCGTAACTCAGTTAAAACTTGTTTTAACTAGGCAAAATGCGTTTTAACGTCTCAGTATAAACTAGTTTTAACTAATAAGAACGCGTTCTAACTAAAAACGGGTTTTGACTGTAACATATTAAATCCAACAAGCTCATCCTGAACTGATCATCAAATTCTACGACGAAATCTTCAATGAAACACTCATTCGCCTAGAAGATAAATGTTCAGCAATGAACAACCAGACCCTCCTACAACTTGTGATCCAAGCACCAGGAGAAGATGCTATTATTGTGCTAAACTTTCAAATGACAAAGGAGAAAAGCTATAACATCAACGAACTCCTCCAATAAGTTGCTCACAACAAACAATGACAATCAAAAGAAATTTACAACCTTATCATGGACCGCATCGACAATAGCACTAGCGGAATTATTTGCTTGGACACACCAGGCGAAACCCAGGAAGACGTTTCTGATAAATCTGTTGCTGGCGGAAATAGTTGGTAAATAACATATGGCAATGGTACATCACATGCACAATGGCCACATTACAAGACTTGCGACGAGACTCTGGATTGATGGGAGGAGCTCTACTTATACTCCCAGGAGATTTTCGACAAACATTTCCATTTATCCCCACGTCAACACCAGGAGACGAGAATAATGCATACTTAAAAATTAGATCTCAGGCGATACACACAAATACTGCGACTAACCCAAAATACGAGAGTTGAACTATCGAAAGACGAAACAATAGCACATTTTGCTCAACAGCTTTCACAGACAGGTGATGGCACATATCCTACCGACCAGACGACAGGCCTCATTAAACTCAACAGTGATTTCTGCAACATAGCCACTGCTGAAAACGAACTCGTCGACTAAATTTATCTAAACATTATTCACAGCTATACCAATCCGGACTGGCTATTTGAAAGGGCAATTTTGGCAACTAGAAATGATACTATCGACGACATCAACTTTAATATTCAAAAGAAAATTCCTGGTGAAGAGACAACATAATACAAATCGACTGAAACGATGGTAAACGTTGAAGAAAGTGCGAACTTTCTTACTAAATTAACTCTTTGCATGTACCAGGAATGCCATTACACTGCTTTCGACTGAGAATTGGATTTCTGAACATTCTACTCAGAAATCTAAACTCATCAAAACCATGTAATGGAATATAATGATTGTCAAATAGTTATCGAATAACATCACCGAAGCCGAACGCTTGACCAAAAAGTACAAAGGATACACACTACTTATTCCCAGAATACCATTGATCTCTACTGAACTGCCATTTCAATTTAAAAGACTGCCATTTCCAATCAAATTAGCATACAGTTTTGCAGTTAAAAAGGCACTAGGACAAACTTTAAAATATTGCGGTGTCAACCGCATAGACCCCTGCTTCTCTCAACTATACGTAGTTTGAACACGAGTAGGATATTCGAAAAAATTGCCCAGAATAACAAAATGAAAAATGTTGTTCAAAAACAAATATTTTAAATAGTTAGAATATGTTTTCAACAAAAATATTTTACCTGATATACTTTATGCTGTTAGGGCTATTGCAAATTTTGTTGATAAACTCACTCGTAAATTAGCCTACTGTACCTATTTTCATTCACTCGTTTCATATGGCATCGTATTCTGGGGTAATTCAAGGATAAGAGAAAAAGTATTCACTGCACAAAAGTGTGTAATCAGAATAACAGCGGGAGTCCACATAAGATCACCTTGCAGAGATTTATTTAGGGAACTCTTGATATCCACAGTACCTTCGCAATACATCTATTCACTTATGAAATTTGCTTTTAATAAACCATCGCAATTCAAAAATAACAGCGAAGTGAATAGCTACTCACTAATCTGGGTTAAATCTCAGAAAAGAGTGAATTATATTGTTACAAAAATCTTTGGTCATTTGCCGAACAGCATTAAAGGCTCGACAGATAGCCAACCATCATTTAAAAATAAATTAAAAGAATTTCTGAATGACAACTCCTTCTACTCAATATTTGAATTTTTAGATATGAAGTACGAGTAACATTAAAAAATATATATATTATTACTTTGTGAAAAAAACTTATGTTAATGTGATAAAATAACATGTTTCGCATCATTACGAAATGTAGTATTCATGATCTATGGAGCAATTATTAATGTATGTATGTACATCCAAGTATGTAAACTTCATACTTTTATTCCAACTACCAAACAATCTCATATCAACCCCCTGAGTGAAGCCGGATAAACGAGCTAGTTTATAATAAATGGCATTGACTACTGCAGGTAATACTTCTATCAAATTGGTGAGAAATACACAGAATCTTTTAGAAACCAGAAGATCAAGAAAAGATTTGGAAGGAGAGTGATGCGAACTTGATATAATGTTGATATAATGCGCTGTTCACCCCACGAAGCTGTCAGCCGAGCTACGGCTTCAACATTGCAGTAAGGCCTTGGTATGTGGTATACACTGTCTGAGGACTGTATCTGCAACTTTCATTATTGTATATTTTATTATGAGAAATTGTATCAAAACGACGTGCTTTCGATAGATCATCACAGTGCCGAGCTTTGAAACGGTATACTTTCACTGCACTCAAGATATAACACGAAAAACATCAAATACAAGGAGGGTTCGTCTACTGATGTCTAGCTTCCTGTCATTTATTTTAAAGAATCGTAGCTAAAAAGAAGCGTTTTCGAGAGATCCTGCGTTTGCTGATGCGTTGAAGCAGCTTATGTTCGTACTAACTTCTCTGTGATAAAGAAAACCCACCAGTAGAACATGGCGGTTTCTCAGTTGTACTTGTGAGGTAAAAACAATGTCGCTTCTTGTTCCTTTCCACGAGGCAAAAGTCTGACTCGCCAGGTTCTTCATTTCACGCTGTGACGTCACCAGCTTCTCGTTCACTTGTGCTCTCACGTCTCGTGAGAGGACGGCTTTAAGAGATCGCAAAGGGTCCGGTGTCAGCGAGCATGCAGCTGTTTCGCCGGAGTGCGCCTCTGTATTGGAGATGATACATATTACATACTGACAATAGAATTCTTTGAGAAGTCCGATTACCTCCTGTAATATGAATAAACCGTTGTTCTAAACAAAGTCTCACAGCGATGCCACTTTACTCCATCACGTCACTGGTAAACCAACATACTTTATATGTCTAATGTGCCACCAGACCTAAGTTATTGATTGGTTCCAGTTATTTGGAAAAAAAATCAGATTATGTTGACATACAATATGCTCTTGATAGTAGCGCCTTTTAAACAAAAAAATGCGTGTGAGGGATTAAATGATACGTTATTAGGCAGATGATCTGAAATATCCGTAGCAGTTTCAGGTACATAAATTCTCTTTCGGTAAGTGATAGTATGTAGACGTAAATATTTCGCACTATGGACACACATATAAGGTGTTCGTTTTAAATGAAGACATTGAAATATCTCTAGAACTACACATCGGATCAAAAAAAGTTTTATTTCCAATTTTTTGTCTCGGAATGGGACATCCAGCATAGCATACTCGACCCGCAGCCCCACGGCGTGCATGGGGTGTTGGCAAGCAACTTTAATGGGAACGCACATTTTTTTATTGCTGGTTACGATTCTACGGCAAAAACTACATCCGTGCCACCTGAAGCATATTCTTCGTTTCGCCACAGATGGTCCTGTAACAGGAGGAATAAAAAAGGATACGCAAACGTAATTTACGACATGCTACTCAGTGGCCCTTTAGTATCCAGTGGCACATAGGAGCCCGTCTCCATGCTGCGACGGTAAGACAGGACGATATTTCATAACTTATAGTTCTAAACCCCATTCTAACAGGCGACTATTCGACGCGCCACTGTAGCAGTGGCTGGAGGCAAACGCTTCTCTACTTTTCCAATTAGAGGAAGTGTTCAAACACATTACCGCTGACACGTTTCCCAGCCTTGAAGGGGAATCAAAAATGTGAATTAGCATTCCAAATTAATAAAGAAGGAGCAAAGTGCAATTAGATGGCGATCGCGCGCGTCTTGTCGCCCGCAATACGGGCGGCGCAGAGGGATGAAACTGCAGCGCTCCGTGCCGAGTTCAGCGTGAGGCGGCTGGTATAAATCAAAAAATAAAACATGGACCACCATCAATAATTTGATCGAAGCGGGGCCTGTGTGCGACTGGTGTAGGTCGCACAACGACGTCACTGTTAGTGGACGGAGGGCCGAATCATTCTTTGCGCCACTCGCGTGAAAACTGCGGCAGGATGCAAATGAAATGATCGGCGCATCGATCTCAGGGACGTGGAGCGATACACGCGGTTTGAAATTAATGACTGAACACGAGAAGTGTTCGGCCATCTACGTCCACTACAATGGGTCGTTGGCGCCTCTTTTCCAGAAGTGATCGTCTGAAGAACATAAATCGTAAAATATTAGTAACAAAGTGACACGGAGGGTTGAAATTTAGAAATGAAAATCATAGTTAAGTTAACTTTGGCTATGTTATAAGCACTTAAGGTACATTTTAACATAGGTTCATACAGAGAGTCATGACAATGCGTCCGTGCCTAATCAGAGCGGGAAGAGAGCAGAACAAAATCCAGCGGACGCTAGACAAAAGAGTTAGACATAAAAATGACTAACGAAATTAATCAGAGGTTGTACGTCAGCAGATACTTCAGTAAGTACACACAGATGAAACTATAAGACAGGATATAATATGGAGTCTCTGACTCCGTAAATGTCGGAAATAATTTTAAAAGCAAAATAAGTACTACTTATTAAAAAAGTGATACTACACCGCCAATATATATTTAGTGATCCGCTATTCAAATGACCGTACACGGGACAGAAGCATAGCTGCGGGAATGTCAGCACAGACCTTGTTGATGCAGTTGACCATATGCTTACGGCCTGTTGGCAATTGCTGGTATACCTTATCTTTTAAATATACGCGACCTCAAACCAGACGATCTATCTGGTCAGTGAATAGATAACCTCTGCCAATCCAGCGACCAGTGTAAACACGGTCTAACACCTCCCGTGCGCTGGGCAACTGTCATGCCGAAACTACATACGTTGTCGAACATCCAGGGCAACATCTCGCAGTAGTTCTTGTTCCAAAAACATTCGATATTTGCGTCCATTCAACGTACCGTCGACAAAATACGGACCAACGGCATTGTTCCCCATGATGCCACACCACACATTAACCGATCAAGGACGTTGGTCAACTTAACGCAACCATCGGAGACCGTCTACACTCCACTAATGCATGTCATGCAGGTAAACGGTATCACAGTTTGTAGAAAATAGTACCTCGGCAAGCACTTGGGGTCGTTTGCATTCGTTGATGTGCCCGTTCACAAACTAACCGGTTCTTGATGCAGTGACACATGATTTGGGTGATTCTTATAATGAAGCAGTATTGTAACAACACTACCTACGGATACAGCGGAAATGCGATGTAACTACCGGGGGCCTACCCGTGGTGCACTGCCTCTAGTTCAACTATTTCTTTAGCTTGTCCTGTAACAGTTTTGCTTCGTTTCCTTTTGCCAGTCTGTACGCTGCCATCAGACATAAAACCGTTCATAGCCTTGTAAAAGAACGAACGAGAGCGAGCTTTCTCTGGAAAACGATCGGTATGCAAGGAAACAGCGGTCTCAACATTTCTCCCACATTTTCCGTAAGTCAGGATAATTTCCGTTTTTTTTTCTTCTGTGGTAGCGACAGTCATAGTCTACTTGCACATCAGTTCTACAAATGATAGGTGCACAGGGAATAAACGCTACGCAAGTATTGTAATGTTTAGAGCCACTATCTGTTCCACGTCTGCACGATACGTGAGCTCCGGTGCAGTGTATTACCTGATATGATATGTCACAGTTCGCTACACTTCCACCGCGGCGCGTCGAGTAGTCTCCGATACGTCGGAGGAATACAACGTTACGAATGGCGTTGCCAATTAGAAGTTACGAAATACTGGCCTGCCCTACACTCGCAGATTGGAGGTGGGCTCCCGCGTGCCAATGAATACTCACGGGCCATTGAGTAGCATTATCTTAAATAAACAAAAGTTGTTATTAATTAATTTTGGATGTCTATCTTATTCAAATGTGACAAATAAGTGACACCCGATTTTGGCGGTAGTGTTGTGGGCTATTTTAGTACCGTGGATTCTACCAAATCACTATTTCATCCCGTGCTGAAACATGTAAATTTTGCTGTTAGTTGAACGGGCTACTCTGATATAATCAAGTTTATCCAATGTCTGATGATGGTATATTTACGATAACACTATGTACTTCGTTTCTCGTTGATTAGTTATTTTACTGTTGTCTCCAGATCTGAGGAAGGTTCATACCTAATCCAAACTGATTTTTTTTAAAAAACTGAGCGGTTTAGACGGACAATAATGGAACTGTTTTATGCCATTGAGGTGCTGGTTTTATCCAAGGACAATATGTTCTTTTTTTTACATGCAGCAACAGTCAGTAAACACTTTCGTTTGTATGAGAGTAGTAACATCAATAAGGGGCGATCAAAAAGTTTCCCTTAGAAGACCGTACAGTCCTGAATTTGTCTGCTGATCAGGAAAAATTGCCGCGAGTAGTGATACAAAAAGAAAGCCGAAGTCTTAAATGTCGCAATCAAGAAATCGAACAAATATACCCTCGTTTGACCATCGAACAGACATCCGTATGGACGGTATAGTAATAAGCATTGTAGAGAAACAACTGATACATTTGAAAACAAGAAAGTCACCATGTCCGGATGTAATACCAGTTCGGTTTTTCAACTAGTACTCTACGGCATTAGTCCCTTACCTAACTCGCTTTTATCGTGAATCTCACGCCCAGCACAAAGTTCCAGGCGACTGGAAAAAAGCACAGAAGGGCGAAAGATCGGACCAGTATCCCTAACATCCTTGAACATATTCTCAGTTCGAATATAATATATTTTCTTGGGACTAAGGAGCTTATGACCAGGAATCAGCAGGGTTTTAAAAAGCATCGCTCGTGCGAAATTCAGCTGGCCCCTTTCTCACATGAAATACCGCGAACTATGAATGAAGGGAAACAGACAGATTCCATATTTCTAGATTTCCGGAAAGCTTGTGACACGGTGCGCCTCTGCAGGCCCTTAGAGAAGGTACGAGTACATGGAATACGTTCACAGATACGTGAATGGCTCGAAGACTTCTTAAGTTATAAAATCAGTATGTTGTCTTCGGCCGGCCGGAGTGGCCGAGCGGTTCTAGGCGCTACAGTCTGGAACCACGCGACCGCTACGATCGCAGGTTCGAATCCTGCCTCAGGCATGGATGTGTGTGATGTCCTTAGGTTAGCTATGTTTAAGTAGTTCAAAGTTCTATGGGACTGATGACCTCAGAAGTTAAGTCCCATAGTGCTCAGAGCCATTTGAACCGTTTGTTGTCCTCGACAGCGAGTGTTCATCAGAGACGCGTATACGTCAGCAGTGCCCCAAGGAAGGGTGGTAGGACCGCTGTTGTATTATATATACATAAATAATTTGGCGGACCCTGTGGACAACAACCTGCGATTGTTTGCTGATGATGTTGTGCTGTGCAGTGAGGTGTCGAGGTTGAGCAATTGTAGGGGAATACAAGATGACGTAGACAAAATTTCTAGTTAGTGTGATGAACGGCTGCTAGCTCTAAGTACAGAGGAATATAAGTTAATGCGGATGAGTAGGAGAAACAAACCCGTAATGTTCGGATACATCATTAGTAGTGTCCCGCTTGAAACAGTCATGTCGTTTAAATATCTGGGCATAACGTTGCAAAGCGATTCGAAATGAAACGAACATATGAGGACTGTGGTAGAAAATGCGAATGGTCGACTTGGGGGAATCATAGGAACGTGTGGTTCATTTACACACATCAAAAAAGTTTTGCATCACTCCGGCTCCCAGAACTCCCGCAGACAGATGTCGACTGTGGGTACTATATCACAGACCCAGTCCCTTTGACTGTTCAGGGTTTGACTGTTCAGAGCTAAAGCCGACCAAAGACGTAAACAACCACGCATGAGGCGCCCATTAGACGGAGGGGGTTCGACAGCCGATCAGTTCCAGTCATTCCACCAGAAAGGAGGCACACGGCTCGTGTTGTCTGTAGTTCAACCATGCCTAGACGGTCAATACCGCCGTTCGATCGCGTCCGCATTGTTACTACGTGCCAGGAAGGGCTCTCAACAAGGGAAGTGTCCAGGCGTCTCGGAGTGAACCAAAGCGATGTTATTCGGATATGGCGGAGCTACAGAGAGACAGGAACTGTCGATGACATGCGTCGCTCAGGCCGCCCAAGTGCTACTAATGCTGTGGATGACCGTTATCTATGGATTTCGTGCAGCCACAGGACGTCGTATTACGACTCAAATTGGGCGCAGTAGGCTGCATGATGTGCAACTTCACTTCCGATGTCCATGGCGAGGTCCATCTTTGCAACCACGACACCATGCATCGCGGTATAGATGGGCCCAACAACATGCCGAATGGACCGCTCAGAATTGGCACCAAAGAGTGTCGCATATGCCTTCAACCAATCGTCGGAGATGTGTTTGGAGGCAACCTGGTCAGGCTGAACGCCTTAGACACACTGTCCAGTGAGTGCAGTAAGGTGGTGATTTCCTGCTGTTTTGAGGTGGCATCATGTGGGGTGGATGTACGCCGCTGGTGGTCGTGGAAGGCACTGTGACTGCTGTACGATACGTGAATACCATCCTCCGACTGATAGTGCAACCATATCGGCAGCATACTGGCGAGGCATTCGTCTTCATGGACGACAATTCGCGCCTCCATCGTGCACATCTTTTGAATGATTTCAAAAAATGGTACATATGGCTCTGAGCACTGTGGGAATTAACTGATCTGGTCATCAGTCCCCTAGAACTTAGAACTACTTAAACCTAACTATCCTAAGGACATCACACACATCCTTGCCCGAGGCAGAATTCGAACCTGTGGCCGTAGCCGAGGCGCGGTTCCAGACTGTAGCACCTCGAACCGCTCGGTTCAAGTTATCTTTGAACCCTTCAGCAATTCCATCACCTGAGTTGGGAGCTCGGTGGAAGGACCCAGTTATTATTTTGTCCCGGTTGCCAATAATGAGCTCTGCCCATACTAACTGACAGGAACTCAAAAATGGCTCTGAGCACTATGGGACTTAACATCTTAGGTCATCAGTCCCCTAGAACTTAGAACTACTTAAACCTAACTAACCTAAGGACATCACACACATCCATGCCCGAGGCAGGATTCGAACCTGCGACCGTAGCGAACTGACAGGAACTGTCTGCTTCAATTTCGGTACAAGATGAACTACTTGTAACAGCAACAAATACGCGAACGCCAACTGTGTTTAACCTACGTATCCTTTCTGTATGCCGTTAGGTTCTTCGCAAAAATTTCGGCTGAACTTATTTCGGCTTTCAGTGCTTATAATGTTTTGAGCATCAGTGCTTTGTATTAGGGCTTGAAGCTCTGGCTGTTTAGCAACAGAGCTCCGACAGTTTACAACTGTTATACCGATGGTTATTGTATCTACTTTCTTCCTGTGTTCGTCCCGCACCGTTTGAGACTCGAACCCTTTTTGAGTTTCCCCTGCGCCCAGTCCACGCCACATACCCGTGTGGCCGTCTCCAGACCTATTCAATCAACATTTTTTTCTTCATGAATCGTTAGCCCCTAATCGGTTTTGGGCGACACGCCACGAATTTATTTCTTGTAACATCTTCATCTCACGAGGAAACAACATTATTTTACCCTGATATTTAAGGTGACTGCTTCCGGATCACAAGGAAATCTTGAAAAATATGTCAGTTTTCTAAGTAGTGTAGCTCAAAGAATAAGACTGTGAACCCATGTAAGCTTTTAGCAGAGTTTTTGGGAACAACGTGATGTGTAAACCACAGCTTTTGGTCTCACACTTTTTCTGAATTGTATTTTGTGTTTTAAGTGAAATAAAGCAGGTTAATTGTTGATGTACGTCACAGGAACACATACCTCTAAATAATAACAAAGTAGAGGTTTGATGCTTTTCTGAAAATTCCTTACGCTATTATGTTTAAAGCAGACTTTCAAAAAGACGTTGCTGTTGTCATAAATTTTGATTCAAAATTTTTTAAATAATGGTTATCAAAAGTATCAGAAATTAACTCATAACTTTCCACTAAAAAAGGTTTCAATTTTCAAATTTAATTCGTAAGAATAATCTACTTTTCAGTTAAGCATATTTAAAACGGTATATAGAATTTCAGCCCTCAGTCTTTAATAGTTTGTAACCAATGTACAGGGTGATTATAATTAAAGTTAAAATTTCAAAACGCTGTAGAAATAACACCACTGGTCAGAATGACGTCAAATTACTACGGAATATTATCGGAAAAGGGGGGAAACATATGTTACCACATAGTAATTGAGTGACATAGCTTGTTTGAGTTGGGGGAGAAGTTTCGTGGGTGGGAGACAACTTCTGGGGGTTGCTAGCAGCTAAACAGCGATCGCGTACATGAGTGCAAAATTATCAATAACTCGAAATGGAATGCCGAGCCGTCATCTGTTCCGTCACGGCGACATATGAACTTAAATGTAGAGGTCATGAAAGACTTTTGCACTGTAGTTTGGAAACTCCCCACAATGCTGCCAAACTCTTCTACTTTCCTTATGTTGTAAGTGTGTTTTATTTAAAAATAATTCAGTGTTACGTTATTTGCGGTAAGAATGTGATTTATATAGCGAGATGTCTAGTTTTCTGTGAGGCGTCGTCGACCAATGTGTCTTAATGCCAGTTTAGAATCTGACATAGAGGTCGAAGTCGTGGCAGAAAAAAGAAATGTTTGGCAGTGTACAAAGCGCGTTAGAAAACAGTGTTTCAAACAACTAAACAGGGCCACAGTGGGCGTTTCTTGCGATTTACAGTATAGTACGTGGAATACGATCATTCTCCTAGAGTAGAGGTGATGAAACTTTCAACTACCGTCTGTAGTGCATCAATAAGTGTGTATTTAATAGGTTTCTTCGACACAGGGAGCAGTAGTAACAGCAATTTGAGGGGTAAATTCAGTGAGGGGCGAAGTATGCAGTTAGGAATGCCTGGAGGGCTCCACGATGTGCTATTCTGGAAAGCCTTGTGAAATCTCTCTCTATCTCCCTCTCTCTGTCTCTGTCTCTCTCTCTCTCTCTCTCTGCGCTGGACCCCCAACGCAGCTTTGCGTCAACGCGCGAGGAATGGCGTCTATGTGAGTTCTACGTCGGTTGAAGTTATTTGAGCTTCTACAGTTGTTAATTTTGTCTGTTGGGGGGGGGGGGGGGAGAATAACGATGATAGGATGTTGGGCTTATGGATTTGAATGGACATGGATCGGTAGTACTTGTATGTAGTTTGGGAACACACAACAATGCGAGCATTTCCGGTGAACGGTCAAAACACTCTCCTGTCGCAGTAAGTCAGTTCGCTCTGTTCCAGACGGGGTCCAGAATGCGGTGGATATGGCTTTTTCCGACTTATGCTCAGTTCCGACTTAAAATGGCATGATCACATGCTCAAAGCTGTATAAATGGAAGCAGTTTCATGATGTGTAGGGACTGACTAAGAGCAAGTTGGATATTTACTGTAGAAGATAGTTTCGAGAGAGGTGGCTCGTTTCGAGATATGATTCAATTGTCGCTGTGATCCTTCTCAGTGAGTCATCGCACTTAACTCAGTTGATATATAACGGAACATCTGGCATGGTATCGAGACAGAATACGTTACACATACTGGACAAATATCTAGCGGCGTGAGGGAATTGCAAATACCGGTGACACGCTGCGTTCCTTAGCCGAATTACTTTGGAAATTCATCGGGCGGGTGTGTGATATGTCCGCATTTGAGGATCAAGTTTATAAAGTATATCTGTTTGTGTAAAGGAAATGTCTATGTGCTGTTGTACGGAGGGTATGGATTTCACTTGGAGTACTGTGATAGCGAAGGGAAGAGTATGTGTAGTGCTAAGGAAGGTACAGGTATTTCCAGAGCCACAGCGTTTAACAGAGTGTATTTCCAGTACTTCGCTCATTGCCGAATACAGTTCAGTTGAGACCTAGATCGTAAGATTTAATTGTAAGTATAATGATGGCAGAAATATGTGAGGCGTTTTCTAGAATGTGTTCGTGTGTGCAAAGTATGTGGTGGTATTGGTTCGCGTTCCCACGTTAATGGTAGCGGTCTTCCGATAGCAGAGATCTGTTGGAGTGTAGGAATGTGTAACAGTTAACTTTACCATGTTCTAGACGACCGAATAGCGAACTAAGTATGTGCTGAGCTGCTTTCATGATCAAGTGTAACTTTGAGAAGATGGTGCGTTTGCGGTGGAGCGTTATTCACTACCATGTAAATTGTTCGGTCGACTGCTTCTGCACATTTTTTGCCTTTATTTAGTTGAGGGAATATGAATTGTGGCGTGTTGGACACACGTTTGCCTGTTGGTTGGTTGGTTGGTTTGGGGAAGGAGACCAGACAGCGTGGTCATCGGTCTCATCGGATTAGGGAAGGATGGGGAAGGAAGTCGGCCGTGCCCTTTCAGAGGAACCATCCCGGCATTTGCCTGGACTGATTTAGGGAAATCACGGAAAACCTAAATCAGGATGGCCGGACGCGGGATTGAACCGTCGTCCTCCCGAATGCGAGTGCAGTGTCTAACCACTGCGCCACCTCGCTCGGTGTTTGCCTGTTCTCTAGACGTGGGAAATACCGTAGTTGGTTTGTAAACAATATTGACCATGTGGAATCTGTTAGATCACCGACTTCGTTATTCGAGAGTGGGAATATCAGTTTATTCTACTTATTTCTAGTTAGTCAGTGGTTTACAGCAAGCTGCGCCTCGCTAAAGTTTGGTGTTTGTGGAGAAATAATTTACAGTCTATATCCTGTGCATTATGTTGCGTTAGCGACCGGGTGGCTAGTGCTGTGTGCTTAACATCGAGAGGTACGGCGAAAATTGTATAATATTATGGCGAAAATACAGGTGTTCTTGTAATCGACTAGTCTGGGGATGACTGTAGATATACGAGCAAGAAAGCAGATTGAGTAGAGCGTTTATGCCAAGGGGAAATTAGCATGTCTTTGAACGTCAGTTCTGAGAGTGACTTCGGTTTGCTGATGTAAACGGTGTGATTTGATATGGTTGCGGATATGAATTACATGTTTACTTGATCGAGGCGGTACTCGGTGACATATTCCCTGGTAGGAGATCGGTTTGACGGTCCAATATCCTTGCGAGTATCGTTTGTATTGGATGACTGTACACAACTTTGCTATGTTTAGTTGTCTGTGAAAAATGGTGGTGTAAAATAGTTTATTACAATTGAGTGCAGCGTCTGTAGAAAGAAAGAACAGGGTGGCGGTGTATAGATTGAGGAAACAGTCCGTGCAAATTAGCAATCTTTGCAAAATAACGAGAGAGAGCCCCAGAAAGAAACGGTGGATGGTGCTTCGATAGCTATGGCGTTAGTAATTCGACTGGTAAATTCGATAAGAGCTAATGAGAATGCTCGACTGATTGTGATGTGATACAGCGGTGGTGAGAACATTTGTGTATGTTGCGAGCAGGAAGGCTATCACGTTATGTCCTGGAGGATGACTGGATTATGCGATATTTTGGTAAATAGGTTCTGTTATGGGGAAGAATTTCCGTGCATGCAAGCTGAGCCATGAAGAAAGCAAGCGTTAACTATTTCTGGGACGCTATACAGTCCCCGAGAGGTCGACTTGGCTCTTATTTTTTGCAAAGAGATGTGACGTAAGAATAATGTTGAGCACGTTTTAGGTGGCGTGTGGTCACGCAGACGTTTCACGGCGTGGCGAGAGCCGTGCTGGGTAGTTAAGTGCGGTTAAACGTGTGTGTTTGTGTGTGTGTGTGTGTGTGTGTGTGTGTGTGTGTGTGTGTGTGTGTGTGTGTCAACACGCCCTGCATTCAACAGGGGAGACAAGCGGCACCTGGAGATGCCTCTAATACGAGACTGGCGTGAGAGCTGCTTGGAGTGCAACTTTCACCGGTGTTCGGTGGCGGGCTGTGGCTGCCTCTCTTCGCGGTGGTTGTGGCGCTCGCTGTGAAGCGTCAGTCAATCGTCACTTATGGTCCGTTAGAATCACTAAGGGGGGAAAGCAGGTTCTGCTATTGTGGAATGGAATTCTGAAGTGTCTTCGCCGGACCGCAGATAGATTGAGGAAGGCCTAACGCGCGCGGCTCTGCTTGGAGTGCGTGTTGTGTGCAAATAAACGGCCGGTCATTACGGGCGCCTACATACAATTTTGGCCTGCGTTCGGCTGCAACTAGCGGTTGCACTCCCGCCCGATCACATCAGCACGTGTGTGTGGGTGTGTTACGTATGAATGGGAGGTGCCCTAACCTCATCCTTGCAGAAGCCGAGCAGGGGCTGTGCGCGGTTTGACATCTGAGGTATACGTCACTTATCGCTACCAACTGTTTACTCATTGGACTGTGCTTGCGCACGTTTATTGCATTATTTCAGGAGCGGGGCTGTAGACCTTCATATGCGCTATTTGAATAGTTTACGAGTACTTACCGAGTCTACACATCATTGTGCTGTATTATTTAGGAGCGGTTTGCAGGTTTGCACTGAAATTATTTCGGAAAATTAGGGGTTGTTTGGCTATTTTGAAGTACATGTTTTCCATTATTTACTAGCGGTTCACATGCCTGTAGGCTGTGCGATGCGTTATTTTTAACTGTTTACAATTAGCAAGCGTGGGTGTAGAGCATTATAAATGAGTTACGTAGGAGTGGTTTGCAGGTCTGTATGGTGTGGGACATGTCAGTGTGTGTGTTCTGTGATACATATAGTCCATCCCTAAATAAAGTGCATTCGTTCCTCTATCCATGGGCCTAGTACACACTGAGTCCTTTTACCAAAAACTAGTAGCAAGAGGTTGCGTCCTGGAGGCTTAGGTTGGTGGTGATGAGCTTCGTTTCCAACAATTTTCTTAAGTTGGTGGCGGAAGCGCTAGTGACCTTTCTTTACTGGCAGAATTCAAACTTGGCGCTGGTTCCTAGGAGAAAGTGGCGGTCGGGTGACTGAGGTTAGTACAAGTGTCCTTTCTTTCCAATAATTTTCTTAGGTTGGCAGAGAAAGAGAAAGTGACCTTTCTTTCCTGCCAAAATTCAAACTCGGCGCTGGTTTCTAGGGAAAGGTAGTTGCAATTAGATAATTGAACCGCTTTTCATATTTATATGAAATTGCAAATTTAATTATTTAATACGATTGAAATTGAAATGCAATTGTGACGTAAGTGGTCGGACACCCGCGGGGTGGCGGCGTGTGTCCGGTTATAACGCACGCGCGAGAGAGCAGACGACCTTGAGTCAGTTAACTTAGCAAGAGCATTAGTTGCCTAGCACGCCATGTGATGGAGCAGCGGTTGTGTGACGCCAGGGCAGATTCCACTCTCCAGCAAATAACTTTGGCGCCAAGCGTGTTCTTTGTCCGCCACGAAACCACGTAGTGGATCGCTAACCGACCGTTGTGATGTTGGGGCAAGGTTCCACTCTCAGGCGAACAAACGTGGAGCGAAACGTGTGAGAGGGACGAATACACGTGGTGAACAAACAGCCTACCGTTGTGACGTCAGAATCGGCTGGTTCGAACGAGCAAAACATGCTTAGTGGTGCGAGCGGCCGACCGACAGTCATGAGGTAGGCATGGACAGGCTCCAACCTGTCCAGCAAAACAAATTTGGCGCCAAAAGTGTGGCAGTGCGTTCTGTGTCGACCGCGTGGTGGATCGCGAACGGACGAGTTGTTGTGTGACTTCGGCATCGGCGGGTTCCAGCGTGTCCGGCGAAAACGTGTCTACAGGGTCCAGCGGGTAGCACGGTCCGAGCGACTGCTGGACCAGTGGCGGGCTACCGCTGACCGGTGGCGCCCGGGGTAGCCTCCTCTGCTAGTGACGATTTGAAGTAGGTCAGTTGGAGTTTTTAGTGGCGAGCTTACTGGGTGTTGATCTTGAGGGTGTGTACCAAGTCTGTTGGAGAACAAGTTACGACTGTACTGCTTGAAATAAAGACTTCAGTACTTTTTCCCTGCAAAATCTGAGGATGTGAGTTACGTTATTACAAGTGCAGTTTATTGTTTGACGCGAATTTGATAGGTTAGCAGTGAAAAAACATAAGTGATAGTCAAAGTTCGTAGGATGTGGACTATTTCGTACGTGTGATCGATTATGGTGTTGGAATTTGAACTTGTGACAGATTTTTATTATGGATGTAGCGCAAATGGCTTACTTCCCTCCGAAATCGGACATCTTGAGTAAATAATAAATGATAATAATAATAAATAGAAGTACAGTTTTGGAGACATTATCATTTTGGAATTTGAATTTGGTGCAATTTTCTAATATAGGTAGGCCACTAATAATAATAAATGATAGTAAATGATAATAAATGATAATAATAAAGACAAGTATGGTTTTGCATAGATTATCTTGGTGGAATTTGAATTTTGTGCCCATTTTTTCTAAAGTGTCAGGTTGCTGGACATAGCCCAATTGGCTTATTTTCCTGCAAAATTCATATTTCCAGCCAATTTTCTGGGGGTTAGGTTAGTGGAGGTAGCACAATTGACCTATGTTCCAGCCAAAATCCGCCATCTCGAATGACATCATGCGCTGTTGCCAAGTCTACATGCCGCCATCTTGGATGACCTCATCGACGCCATCTTGAATAAATTTGGCAACAATGCAGAGTGAGACCATACACAGATAGCCCCACTACTATAATGTTCTTCTTTTAGTTCAGTAGACTCAGGATAGGTATGTTATTACTCTCTGAAAATCTGAATACTCTACTCGAAGTGGTTTCTGAGATTAAGGGAATAACGCAACAGAAAATGTCAATTTTCAGGAACGGCTTCTAAATTTTCAAAAGACTAACTCACTTAAAATATGCTTATTTTTTTTAATTTTTAGTCACTCAGAAGGACCCTGCGCCATACTGTATATCACCCTCTTGATCTTTTTCCCAGTTTTCTCTTCTTTTCTTCATTCAGGGCTCCTTTGTGGCCAACTGTGCTGCATACTCTGCTTTATCAATGCAAACCTTGTTCATCTGTTCAAGTTCTATGATGTAGTTTGCTCCAGGATTAATTCCCATATGCCGTAGCACTTTCACCCTACCAATGTTGCCATCATTAAAACAATAACACCATCACTGACCCCTCCCCACTTAAGTGTCTTCATTCCAAGAAAAACATTATTTGGTAAGTGAGTCAATATAAGATTATTGAACGACTCACTAGGATTTTGATTCTGACTATTCAGACACTTCTTCAGTAATTCAGGGTTTGCCAGGTCTCGGTAAATAGGTTTTATATCTATGACTGCTACTTGTATGGAATGTTTATGGCTGTATGAACTGTTTGAGTACTGGGCATTGCAGTAATTGCACCATGAATCAGGTCCAGGAGGGCAAAGGTGGTGTATTGGTTTTTCATCAGTTGACATTCTGTGGAAGAAGGTAGCCTATCCTGCCTGCTTCATTTTCAACAAATCCTCAGTATTGTTTCTAGTGGGCATCTCATAATACTGCTGTAGTTCATCAATCATTTTGTCTGTCAGCCTGTCTCTTATGGTTTTACCATCAGAAAGTTTCTTGTCTCTCAAACTTTGTTTCAACTTCCTTAACCTGGTGCCCATCCTCTTCTGGACTTGACCAACACATTCCAGTTTTGTGATAATCTTCTCACCATAAGGCTGAGCGGCTACTACACTGTTATGCGCTTTTGAGTCTCCACCACCTAAGAATTTAGTGTATCACTCTCACCATTCGTTCACAGATCGACAAAAAAATTTCAATAGCTGCAGAGGCCTCCATACCACCACTTGTTCCTTCATAATTTCTGTCGCAGATATGCCCTTCTTCATTTCCTGATTAACACTTATAACAATGTTTGGTTAAAATCTGAAAATCTATTACTTTTCAGTATCCACACTGGTCACTGCAGCAACAGAATTCTTAGAACAGTAATTGCGCTCCTGCCAAGTGCCATCAAAAGCTACTGGTATATCAATCATAACATCATTTATTTCAACAGCTTCGTTTACAGCACCCTTCATTGACTCATATGCAACAGAATCCACAGCAGTTTGCAATAAATCCTGCATACTTGTGGCGTATTCATCAGGCACACATTGTTTCTGCTGCAGTGTGTCCTTTGCCAATAGCTCTCAATCCGTGAAGCCACCTAACATTTACTTCGAAGTAATTATCTTTACACTTATCAGAATTCCAAAATGAATGAGTATATTTACAACTGGCACAATTAATGATAAATTTCCTAATTAGTCCATTTGATACCTCACTGTCTTCATGTAAATTAACTGGCAGTACACATATTTTACAACACACACATTCACCTAACACCCTTGTTAGGATGCGTAAATCTGTCAGAATATAAACTAACCTACCATTTACATCACTTCTTCGAAGCACTAAGGGTTGTTTCTTTAAATACTGACGAGTTTGCCTGTATTTCATTGTCTGTAACTTCACACGCAACATGTTGAACAAAATGTTTCCCATTATTCGAAAATCTATTACCATGAAACCCACGTTTCTTAAAAACACACCGCTTTGGCGTCATACTTTACTTTTTGAGAGATTTACCAACCTATTCGTCACTTTTCCTTCGAAAAACGTTAGCACTTCGACATAAGACCCATGTTTATACTATGGAACGATACGATAATGTTTTTGACAGTGCTACTAATACAAACACATGATTTAACCTTTACAACACAGCAATCCACAGCCTTCTACATAAAAAATTACCGATTTCATGAGATCTTGAAGTAATGCATGAAAAATATTCACAATTTCAACTGGTGTAGATCATATTTAAAAAGTAAAATAAAATACTTCCCTTGTGAGTTTATAAGTGACACATATATCATTTTATTTGGAAAATGAAAAAAAATTCCTTTCTAACTCCCCTTAAATGGGGTGAATAGAAATATTTTTCAACGTAAAAAGAAAAAAAAATATTTTCAAAAAATACTTGAAAATCAAAATTATGTTGGGTCATAGGTCTGGTGCCTAACTTTACACTTATAATTAGATCTGGGAGCTACAACTCGCTTGTATAACCCCTCTCTGCAGTGTGAATAGAAACAGTAGTATCACACTGTCTATTTTTTCTGTTTATTGGTCTGTGCAATGAATAGAGATATGTCAAAATCAGTTTTGGGTCTAGATGAACAAGACATAAAATTTTTATGATTCAAGAAAATTCAATACAAAAACTAAAAATATTGCATGAAATCTATTTTTTTATTCTTTTCCAAAAAATTGTTGTATATCTAATAACTTTATTGTAACATTAAATTGATGGACTTGTTTTGTTAATACTTTAAGCTCCTGTCATCATGCTTAAAAAGGGTCATTGAATCTACAAGTTTTACCCCAGAAGTACCGTGTAGCTCTCGAACAACACCTCCTTGACTAAAAACTGACTCCTCACCTGCTGAAATGAACATGTTTCATCAGCTTTGTATTTTTTTTCAAAAAATGGAAACATAACCTTCGCTTTCTCAGTAACAAATTTTACAAGCATACAATCTAACTGCTAACAATATCCGTACACTTTAATCACAGCATAATTTTCTGGGTTGAAAACAGTGCCAGATGGTTCTTGGTCCTCTTCTGAAGAAACGCCGATGAGTACTGTTTCCACTCGCCTCACAAACTACGAAAACACAACACTGTATTTTCAGTCAGCCTAATCACAATTCAGATGAAAGCACTTGCAGATGTAGTCTGAAGTAAGCACAATTCAGCACCACGTCCGATATTTGTCACAGAGTAACAGTGCCACCAACGTGGACATTCACAATTACCCTGTTACATTGGTTTACTGCCTAGCTAGAAAAACAAATATTTCATAGATAGTCCCATTTGTCTTCCAACACAACAGCACAGAACTTTTTCGGAAAGTTTCATTTCTGTTCACCGCACTGTACGCTACCTCTCATTCTAGTAGCTCCAGCCTCACGAGGTGAACGCCGTCCATCCCACTCCTTCCAGCAACGGAAACTCCTTGGGAATGATGGCAGGCAGTCAGCTGCGCCAGCCAGCAACGGGCCGGGGAAGTGTTGCACCCAACACAAATGCTTTAGCAACCAACCAATTCTCGTATTGCTTACTACTGCTTGAAGTAGCATATACCTAAGCAGTTTGGTCTCATAAGATCTTACCACAAAAAAAAAAGTAGCATCTTCTTGTGACTCCGATAGTAAAGAATGCGTGGAAATACGGATGGCGAAAACTCTGATTAACTATCATAGCAGTTACTGGTTGGTCTAACCCAGTATATCCACGATTTTCTCCAAATGAAGACAACAGCGTACGCCGATGTCTACTGCCATCGGTGACCCTGACGACAGCTGAGTTATTCCACCCGCTGCAGTGCTGCACACCAGACAGTATGATCAGTCTGTTACTGTAATCTGAACGCTTGCAGATATCACATGCAGCCCGCTAATACACAGTCCCGTCACATTAATGTTGTCACCTGTCAAAAGCCTGAACAGCCACCTTCTGCAGCGTGGACCACAATGAGACGTGCAGAAGATAGTGAGTGAGGCTCTGAAAGCTACCGACAGAGACGTGGAGTTTGG
Organism: Schistocerca serialis cubense; assembly: GCF_023864345.2. Classification (NCBI taxonomy): domain Eukaryota; kingdom Metazoa; phylum Arthropoda; class Insecta; order Orthoptera; family Acrididae; genus Schistocerca; species Schistocerca serialis. The sequence continues at coordinate 637,590,305 of NC_064645.1, forward strand.
TGGCCAGGGAAGTACAATAAAATCGCCCTGGCGCTCTTCAGACCTTGCAAGTACAATGCGAGTTGTCTGTAACGTTGCATTGCCCTGCTGGTAGATGCCGTCGTGCAGAGAAATGAACTGCATGTAGGAGTAGACACGATCCGCAAGGATAGATGCGTACTTAAGCTGATCCATTGTGGCTTCCAGGAACACGAAATCACCCAAAGAATGCCATGAAAACATTGCCCAGAACATGACGCTCGGTCCTCCGACCTAGACTATTCCGACGATTGTTGCAGGAGGTCTGCTTCGACACATTTCATGCGATTCATCTGAAAAGACCACATGTCAGCTCCAAGCAAGCGTCCAGTTGTGGTAGTGGCGTGCAAAATTCCAGCCTTTGTCGCCGATGAAGAGCAGTCAGCGTGGTTGCATAAACCACTTCCCTGCTGCAGAGGCTAATATCCAGCGAGGTTCGCTGATCGGTCGTTGAGTATCACTGTTGGCAGCCCCTTGGTTCATCTGGACTGTCGGTTGCTCAACAGGTGCTCGTCTATTCGCCCATACACATCTCCACAACCGTCATTTGCTCCCCTCATCTATGGCCCTTAATGCATTATAGTTGCCTCGGCATTCTGACACTCACAGTATACTTTAACCACAGTGGCACACAAACTGTTTACGAACTTATCCATTTCGGAAATACTATCATGCTCGGTCCGAAAGCCAATGAGCAAGTATTTCTCGACGTCAGATCAATCGCTCCGTTTCCGCATTACGCCCAGCACTACACTGTTTTCCGCATTCCCCGAACGCGCTTTGTAGACCCTCCACTGCTGGTAGTGCCACCTGCCGCCTGTGAGAGGTTATTGCCGTTGACAGCGAACATAGGCGATGGACACGTTCATGTGACTGGACTGTGTAAATTGCGAAACGGATATATCGTCAGTCTTCAGTGGCTCACCTGGGTATGACTGGCAAGCGCCCGGTCGAAATATAGTGGGGTATACTGTACGATGACCGGCGGAAAATTCGAAACGTCTTTGAACACGGGATCTTTTTGACTTGTTTGAAATTCGTTTGATATACATACAACCGATACTCATGTGAAGGCTTCGCTTTTGCGGCGCTTAAAGAACAACCACCTCTAAGACAAGAGATGGTTCTTTTTTCACCGACATAATATCTGTTAACGGGCTTTAGAATAGTTTCGGAGTATTTACGTCACGTCGGTGACAAGTAATGCTGTAATATTTCAAACGATGGAAAGAAGAAAGAGAAATATCGGTGTAACGCCCCTTACATCGTTCTTCATTAGAGATCGGACACCGGGTTTGTTGAACAATTTCATAAAAAGGAATAATCCTTTCCTCGTATGTACAACATATTTCGTTGCTCGATTTTGCTGTGTTAGGAGACAAATTTCCCACAACGTCTCACTGTTTTCACCTTCTTTTAATTTCATCACATTCAACCAACTCTGTTCGGAGATCTATTGCTTGAGTATATTGCCTGCCACCATAATTCATACTTAAGAAAATAATAATTTTTCATTTTGATGTACGTACTGATGTAAATTATATCAAAAACACAGCCGCAGGAAAAGCTTTTTTTATTAATCAAGAGCTGCTTATTTTTCTTCGATCTTTAGGAATGCGGTAGACAGGAGTATAATTTACATCGTTTTCTTTACCAAAAATAGTGCTACTATCGCAGCAGGATTTATAAAAGTGAAAGGTATTGATTATGACACATACCTGTCGCACAGAAAATTCATTTGAACAGTTAGAGATCTTTGCCTACTTACTTTTCTTGTCATGTTTGATGAGAATTCATTACTTAAGTGAATAGTAACACAAAGACTTTAGTTTCTATGGTGAAACATATTCAATAAGTTAATACTAATAATAAATTACTGAAGGACACTTGTATTATTTCTTAACATGTTGTCACTTTTACTTCGTTTAAAATACCGCATACGTTATAGTGACCAGTAATAACGTAGAAGTATTCCGAAACGTATTATTTTATAATTTGTGGAATATCAGAAGAGGTAGAGAAAGGTTCTAAAGAATTAATAAATTTGGAGGAGTTCATAAGGTGGATTTCTAGTCTCAACTGCTACCAATTAAAACTAAGTACACGAAAACGAAAATGATTATTTTTTGAAACAGCTTTTCCGTTCGTAATGAAAATGTCCGAATACAGGAAAACTAAAGCTTCATTGCACCACTTTGATAAAAATAAATATTTAGCTGACCAGCTAGAGATTGTAGGTTGTGGAAATCATCACCGTCTTAGAAAAATGCAAATAAGAGTGGACAACACACCGCTTGTCGGCACACTTTCAAGGAAAATTTTTGCATAAAGAAACTTTAGTTCTGCTATTCCAATTCTAACCGACTTCCACTGATAAACTGCTTGTATCTATCTGACCGGTATTTTCCCTTTTACTTTCTTTCTCATTTTTCAGACTGTGTTCTCGTGTCTCTGAAGGATGTTCTGCGATAAATTATTAATATTTTCCATGAAATAGAAGGATATTGTGGAAATGTCGCTGACGGTGAATAAACAGAGGGGATCTCCTACTCGGCCCCCATAAAAATCAAAGCGTGCCACACATTGCTCAGTCTCGGCAAAACTTCGCGGCAGAAATAAGGGTTTATCGAAGTCTTCATTCGCTGCTGCATCCCTGTGTATGGAAATGTGTACCACTTCGGAATCGACGAACAGCGCCGCTGGCGTAAGCCGTGCTTTTTCTGGATCTGTGGTCCCGATACAGATCGGTCTGTTTCTTTTCACACGTCGCGAGTGCGAACCCTGTGTCTTCTCCTTTGCAAATGGAGTTGGAGATAGCTTTCGCATGAATTCTTCATCAATCTTGCAGGAGTCTCGAATCCACTTTAGAATAATACTATCCTCAATATACTACTGTAGCATTTTTACAGTTGCCATTGCAGGAGTCCTTCTTCTGTTACTGTTTAAGTGATTACGAGGCATTTTTCCGGTTATGTATTCATCCTTCCCCGTGTGGAGTTGCTGGTTCCCCGTCGGACTCCTCCCCGAGTGACTGGTAGTTCTCCAGATATGGAGGGTACCAGGGAAATAAAATACCAGGGCTGCACCAAAATGAGCAGGTATGAGGGCCGATGGCTGGGAGGAAAGGCAGAGGAGCCCCCAACCACCAACCGTTGCCTTGCGGTGAGTAGAAGGACCTACAAAGGCCAGTGATTCTCCCTACTCAGCGAGCTGCAAGGGGCAACCCCTCAAATGGTTCAAATGGCTTTGAGCACTATGGAACTTAACTTATGAGGTCATCAGTCCCCTAGAACTTAGAACTACTTAAACCTAACTAACCTAAGGACATCACACACATCCATGCCCGAGGCAGGATTCGTACCTGCGGCCGTAGCGGTCGTGCAGTTCCAGATTGTAGCGCCTAGAACCGGTCGGTCACTCCAGTCGGCCCCTCAAATGGTTGGGTGTAAGATTAATAATCTTCCCCCGCATCAATCAATTGTTGCGAATGCTAACAAATCAACAAACCGGACAGATATTTTAGTGACGACACTAGAAAACAGAAAAAGGATAAGAGATATTTACATAGGAACATGGAAGACATGAAATAGCTGGAGAACAGAGAACTATGGACCAGATAGAATGGCAGGATATTGTGATGCAGGCCAAGACCCGTCAAGGGCTGTAGGGCAGAGGAGTTAGTAAGCAGGTATTCATCCTCCAGCCAAACACGTCCCAAGTGGCGCCCCAGCTCCACGGTTGTTTTCTTTATATATATACTGTGCCGAAGCGTCACTAAGCCATCCTCTGCCAATGCCTTTACTCGGACGTGGATGTCGTATGGAAGATACGGGGTCAGAATAACGCTCTCCTGGTCGTTTGTCAGCTCTCTAGACTATGTGACCTTCAATTCTTAATGAGTCCAGAGATTCTGTCACGTGGTCGATTGCTCCACATTCCAGTATTCGTACCAAAGAAAACTCTCTGGCAGTTCCAGAAATTCAAACCGCATCCTCCACGTAGAATTCAGACACATTGACAATTGAGCTACACAAGTAACGAAGTAATGTTGTCCATTCTGTGTTGTCCATTCTATACTGTTTAAGGTACAGAATAGAATACAGCAGTTCGCATCTAACAGAAAACAATCAGTAGGAACTGTAGGAAAGCTTACAGGAAACACGATATAGTCGGAACAGAAGTGGTCGTCTTGTGGGCAGATAGGACTTATACAAAAGCTAATCAGATATCGGGCTACTGAAAACCAAAGGCGGCAAAATAAAGAATTCACAAGGAATTTCATGGTTACACGCAAAGGTGGAAAGTGTGAATAAGTTTTAAAAGACTTGCGATCAAACGAGGCAAGGGTGATGGCATGCTTCCGGAATTTCTAATGTCATTATACTAATATACAAGAGAATGGACTAAGGAGTTGTCGAATTGTTACTTAACGTTGACTTACAGGATGCAGAGCACCAGAGAGGCAGTTCTAGCAGTACACTTTCTCTTCAAAGGAACTCAAGAAGATTCAGGAAATATGAATAAGTTTTGACGATCTGCAAAAAGCGTTCAACAATGTGGATTATAAGACGTAGTTAGAGATTACCAGAAAAACTATGTATGTTACAGCAGGAGGCTGGTAACGTACTGTAAGAGGTAAGGAAGAACAATAAGAGTGGAGCACAAAGAAAGAAGTACTCAAATTATAAAAAGCTTAAAGCGAGAATGAAGCTTTTATCCTCTATCTTATCGAAGAAGCAAGTATAAGAGTGGGTTTAAAATCTAGGGTGAAAACGTATCAGTGATAAGGTTCACTGATGACATTGCTGTCGCATGTCAGAATGAGGAATAATAACCGGATCTGATATGCGAAACAATTTACTGTACACAGAATATGGTTTTATTTATCAAAGAAAATAAGGGACAGAATTAAAGATAAACATCATCAATGTTAATACGCAAATAATAGAGGTAGCGGAGGATTTTAACAACCTACAAAGAAGAATAACACGTGACAGACAACTAAGCATCAACATTATGACTCATATCATAGATGAAGTACAGGAATTCTACAAACTACAAAGCACAGTAACGCATAACGGACGAAAGACAGATGGTATGTGAAGTAGAGTAAAACATTAATTGCCATGATGTATTTGCCTTGTGGCATTTCCTATTTCTGAATGTATGAAATGTTGCAGTAAATCCATAAACAGTGATGGATTTTATCGGTTACACCGACGAACAATATCGGCCGCTGACCATTCCAGAAGTCTGGTCCCTGGTTCACTTGTACACTACCAGCCACTAAAATTGCTGCACCAGGAAGAAATGCAGATGATAAACGGGTATTCATTGGACAAATATATTATACTGCAACTGACATGTGATTACATTTTCACGCAATTTGGGTGCGTAGATCCTGAGAATTCAGTACCCAGAACAACCACCTCTGGCCGTAATAACGGCCTTGATACGCCTGGAAATTAAGTCAAACACAGCTTGGATGGCGCGTACAGATACAGCTGCCCGTGCAGCCTCAACACGATACCACAGTTCATCAAGAGTAGTGACTGGCGTATTGTGACGAGCCAGTTGCTCGCCCACCATTGACCAGATGTTTTCAATTGGAGAGAGATCTGGAGAATGTGCTGTCCAGGGCAGCAGTCGAACATTTTCTGTATCCAGAAAGGCCCATACAAGACCTGCAACATGCGGTCGTGCATTATCCTGCTGAAATGTAGGGTTTCGCCGGGATCGAATAAAGGGTTGAGACACCGGTCGTAACACATCTGAAATGTAACGTCCACTGTTTAAAGTGCCGTCAACGCGAACAAGAGGTGACCGAGACGTGTAACCAATGGCGCCCCATACCATCACACACGGTGATACGCGAGTATGGTGATGACGTATACACGCTTCCAATGTGCGTTCACCGTGATGTCGCCAAACACGAATGCGACCATCATGATGCTGTAAACAGAACCTGGATTCATCCGAAAAAATGACGTTTTGCCATTCGTGCACCCAGGTTCGTCGTTGAGTACACCATCGCAGGCCATCCTGTCTGTGATGCAGCGTGAAGGGTAACCGCAGCCATTGTCTCCGAGCTGATAGTCCATGCTGCTGCAAACGTCGTAGAACTGATCGTGCGGATGGTTATTGTCTTGCAAACGTCCCCATCTATTGACTCAGGGATCGAGACATGGCAGAACGATCCGTTACATCAATGCGGGTAAGATGCCTGTCATCTCGACTGCTTGTGAAATGAGGCCGTTGGGATCCAGCACGGCGTTCCGTATTACCATCCAGAACCCACCGATTCCATATTCTGCTAACAGTCATTGGATATCGACCAACGCGAGCAGCAATGTCGCCCTACGATAAACCGCAATCGCGACCTTTATCAAAGTCGGAAACGTGATGGTACGCATTTCTCCTCCTTACACGAGGCTTCACAACAACGTTTCACCAGGCAACGCCGGTCAACTACTGTTTCTGTATGAGAAATCGGTTGGAAACTTTCTTCATGTCAGCACGTTATAGGTGTCGCCACCGGCTCCAACCTTGTGTGAATGCTCTGAAAAGCTAATCATTTGCATATGACAGCATATTCTTCCTGTCGGTTAAATTTCGCGTCTCTAGGACGTCATATTCGTGGTACAGCAGTATTAATGGCCAGTAGTGGACTATGTCCCGAGTGTTAATAAATAAGCACAAACATTAAGTCACGCCTACGTGTTTTATTGCGAATCTTCGTCCACAGAAGCCAGAGTTCAAACAATAACAAAGCGTCCACGACGTTAGTTCAGTTTGAAACTTAATTTTGGTAGTCAGTCACAAAAACTATTGTACTGGAATAGTTAGTCACACAACCTACTCCAATGATATCTTACAAAGAAGTGATTGCGGTGTGTCAACACTTCGTATGTACAGACATGGCTCTCTCATGCACATTCTGGCATGTGAGGCCACGAAAACGTACTTCATAGTAAAAGTAAGGAGTGGCACTCAATTTCTTAGTTTATGATACTTGTAACACTGAAAGGGTCTTGTAGTCACCTTTCATTAGTCCGGTAGCCCAATTTCATTAGCATTTCTCTTTCTTTTTCTTGTTTTGCTTTCCTCATATCTCTCATAGTGGTGTGATTGAATGAATGTGGTTGTGTGTCACGTTGCTAGACAGTGACGTAGTCTGCTGCAGAAAGTCTGCGATAGTCGTACAGATTCAGCAGCAGTTGCACAGAATAGCCAACTCTCGTAGTGGTCAAGCAGGCAAAGAGGTTTGCGCTACTTGTGAGAAACCCACCTGCGTCAGGTTGGTGGCGGAAATGGCATCTTTGGGTTTTCCGGTCCACGCGGAGCGTGGAGGAGGCTGGAGAGGAAAAAGGGTGGCAGTCTGCCGCCGGTACGGGAAGCGTCCACAGCTGTGCTCCAGTCGAAGAAGGGTGAGTTAGGCTGACTGCGTGGCGCGTTGTTACTTGGCGAGAGTAGAGCTGTTAGCTTTTGGTCTCGCTTTTCAAATCTGGATGATTGCTTTGCCTTGTCGCAGCAAGGAATGCAAAACTTTGGCAGATTTTTTTTTTTAGCAAATTTCTGTATTAGACCTGGATCCGCTGGAAGAGCGCCACACAAAGGTGTCGATAAGAAGTGAGCACTCGCTTCTGTATGAATGTGTGTTTGCTTTCAGCTGTGCCTGCATAAGCTTTCACCTATCTAAATATTTAGAGCCTTGCCTTCTTGTAAATTTTCCTTGCTGTATGTGTCTTTCGTCCGTGGGGAGCCAACCATGTGGTAGGACATTATAGTTGTTGGGCTACCGGCATCACTAACTGTCCGATCGCATGTTTGTTTTAGATGACATGATTGTGTGATGTGATATTGTTGCAATTTGGGCACTATACCTGGAAATTGTGTCTCCACAAACCACGTGTTATCAGGAATTGTGTACATGCCTCACATCCTTATCTTAGGAATAAATGATTTTATCTAGAATTTTCTCTTGTGTTCCGAGATAACGTTTTTGCACCTAAGCCACTCACCTCGTAGCTTTCCCGTTAGCACACCCAATGCGTTTCCTTATACACAGATCCAGTGATTAGTCTCCCCTTGTATTTTATAACAAATGCTTTAGATTAGGTCTTATTTTCAGGTGTGTTTCTGGGAGCTGATCTTATGCAGTGTTCATGCATTTTCTATTTTATTTTAAATGTTTGACTGTCGTGAACAGTGCATGGGCAATACTATTAATTACATCGTATCCGCTATAAGCAACCTCACAACGTATGCATTTTTGTGAGTTTTTGGTCTGTGATCAAAGTAATTAATTTTCCGACTCGACCAAACCTTCGATTCGTTGTAGGGTTAGAGTCGGTGGCGACCCTAATCTTCTCAAGTTAACTTCACAAGCAATAAGTATTTCCATTCCCAATAATAACGTAATAACCCGTAGTAACAGGTTAGTTACACATGGCTTACTCTGCTCACGGATTTCGGCAAACCAGAGATCTTCTGATGCGCAGTGAGGATTAGTTATTTTCGGTTGGATGTGCTAATTGGTATATTGTCTTTCTGTAATACAGAATTTATTTGAATTTAGGATATAGGTGTGCATTTTCTTCCATGTTTTATTTTGTTTATGTATTACTGTATAGACATTGTGATTTAGTATTCCATTGTGTTACAAGTGTGGGTTGCTTCTTGTCCTGTGTCGTGTATCGGTGTAATATAGTAAACCTTGGCTGCCTTGTGGGGACTGTGAGTCCATTAGGAGACTTTGGTAGTGTTCTTGTATTTTAGAGCACAGAGTAACTATGCTTATGATGGAGACGCGTAGCTGTTCAGGGAACCGCGATCGGAAAAACCAGTTAGACAATAACTCTGAACAAGGACGAGATCAAAACGTCGAGTCCGATCAGGAACGAAACGCAGAAAACGCAAGCACAAGTGTTGTCCATCCTGAGCCCACTGTAGTGTTTCCGAATCAGTCGATAGATGCAAATTCATTACAGACTATGCTACAGCAATTACTAGACAGCAATAAAAGGGATATCGAGGAAGCAAATAAATGATTGAGTAGTGAAATAGTACAGGGTGTTGGGGAGAAACTTGCGATCATTGACCAACGCATCTCCGCCTTAGAAAAGGGGCAGCAAGTCATTAGTAAGCGGGTGATGGAGCAAGAAGAAAGGTTCGCTGGGAATATACGTATGCTAGCAGAACAATGCCAGACTGAACAAGCGGCTGTTTCGCCAGGGATCTCCGCGCGTTAGCAGAACAGTTGTAGTGTTCTTATTCCCCTTAGCTGAGCATGATTCAGTGAGGTTTTTCAAATGTACTGCGATGTTGATGAAGCGACTTGGTGACTTGTAGGTGAAGGATTTGTGTATAAAGGGAGATTAATAGTATTTGATTTTCAGAGTTGCCATCTTATAAGATAAGCCCTTGCTCTCGCTCGAGAGCTATTATCGCCTGGCTGAGGGTTTCTACCTGTGCGGTAAGGTGGACCGGGCACTTTGCCGCAGTGTCCTCTATTCAGGACACTGCGGCAAAGTGCCCGGTCCACCTTACCACACAGGCAGGAACCCTCAGCCAGGCGATAATAGCTCTCGAGCGAGAGCAAGGGCTTATGCAAACACAACAAGACACGGCCCACTGAGAGACGCGAAAAGAAATAGCCAGGATCTCAGACGCAGTGGCGAGTAAGTCTGACAATAATAGGGAAACGATTATCTCGTCATCAGCGGATGCAGACGAAATACGGGCGATAACGAAATGTCCGCGTGAACAGTGTGAAATAAATATAACACAAAGACGGGTTACCGAGGGACTATGTGAGCGCATGGCCCGTTTAGAACTTCACCTAAAAGGGTTAACGGCCCATGAAGTTGAAAGAAATGAACGAAAGGGCCATTATTCCGAAGATGATTCCGGGAACTATGGCGAATTTGATCATCGACACGATCACGGATCTCGTACCAGGTGGGAACGGCGCGGATATCCTCAGGAACGTTCGCCAAGGGAAAATCACGAATTTGACTTTAAACATTTTCTGACGGTGAGGAAGTTTGAAGTCTTCCGTAACTCTGCTACAGGGTTTCACCCGCGGGCCTGGTTACAGCAGTTCGAGTTCTTCCTTCCTCCTACGTGGCCCAGTGGGCACAAAATAGAGTAAATGTGCGGCTACCTCAAAGGTGAGCCAACGACGCTGATGAGGTCAATTGCACGCAATTGTTACACAGTCGGGGAGTTTCGTCTACACTTCCTGTCGATCTATTGGTCAGTGGCAGCGCAGAGTCGTGAAAAACAAGGACTCATTAAGCTACCAGAGTTAAACCGGTCGAAATTCTCCAGCCCTGTGCAGATGTTCGAGCACATGCTGCAGGCGAATGAACATGTTGAAGATCCTTATGGACCTGAGGATATTATTCGTATTTGCCTGGGAAAGTTTCCAATGCAGTTGCTGCACGTTATCCTTGCAGGACGATTTAAGGATGACATAGAGGGTTTTCGCAATCTTCTTTTAGAGCTTGAGTTCGATGCGAATGGCACCACGCAGAATTACGGTCTGAGCGCCTAGGAGCAGCGGCCGCGCGAGCGTAGCCGCAGCCGTAGAGACAGGTGGCAATACAGACGTAACGGGTCGCCTCAGAGTTACAGAATACGCAAGCGTTGGCAGCGTCGCGACTCCTCATGGAACGCAGGCAGAACGAACTATGCCAATGGTCATCATTCGCCTAGAGGAAATCAAAGACACCCCCGGGAGTTTAGAAGATATGGTACTGAGGAGAGATTTAGGCGCAATTATAACGGACCTAGGAATGGTAGTCGTGATCGACCACAGAATAATTATCGGACAAGCAACAACAGGGGTGCCGTAAACAGTACGGGTGGTCCGCCATTGGGTGTTGAAATTCGTCCCGCAAACCCGCGGCAAAATCCGACAAACGCCCCTAATCAAAGAGATCTATGACTGTTGGCTGGCTCAGTTGGCGTCAACTTAATGAGGACCGGTTCTATTGATGATACTAATGTGCATTTGATAAAGGAAGACGTTATTATGGAATATTTGTTGAGGAAGGTCCACAATATTGGTGTGCCTTTGGTAAACCCAGTCGTATCTGTTTAGTACAGTTACAGTGTATATTTTCCAATGTTTTTATTCACTCTGGTGTGATTAAAATTAAAGTGTATATTTTCTATGAGTGGTAAAGGGTCCCTAATATATGTGTAGTTATTTCTTCTTCTGAGCAGGAAAGAGTAATGTTGTGCAGCTTTATAACGTCTGAATGTGAATGATTATGAGGTTCATATGAAGCGTTTCCTACTACAGTAAGATGGCTTATGTTTCTTAATGGCTAAAAAGGTATCGGATGTGTTGGCGTGGCGAGTCAATGGTCGTAAGGTAATTCTTGATGATAAATTACAGTTGTAGTGTTCTTATTCCCCTTAGCTGAGCATGATTCAGTGAGATTTTTCAAATGTACTGCGATGTTGATGAAGCGACTTGGTGACTTGTAGGTGAAGGATTTGTGTATGAAGGGAGATTAATAGTATTTGATTTTCAGAGTTGCCATCTTATAAGATATTTGGAAAGTGTAACTTGCCGCCACATACTACTAGGTACGGTTGAGGGCACCAGGATGTGAAACCCCAGAAGACGTATATGGAAACAGCTTATAAACTCAGGCAGCTTGATATTTAATAGAGAATCAATGCGATTACCTCCAAGCTGAAATAACATGACGGTAGGTGAGGACCCCTGGGGACATGTGGTGAATAATTGTGTAATCATTATGAGTATCTTATGACAGCAGTAAGTTGGGTACTCGTGGTTCTGGACAATGGATTTCTTTTGACAGTCTTTTGTATGTACTTATAGGACGAAGTGTTTATGTGTTTGCTAATAGGATAGAATGACTTTCATTTCTATTTTTCTGCCCACTGACCTTTTGCATTAGTCTGTTGAATAGATGTTGAAACATTTACCATTCCAGATGTGACTTGAATGATCCTGCAGTGTCTCATTAATCATAACTTATATTATGCAATGTCCATAGAAAAGAAGTCTCGGAAATTTTTCACAGATCAGCAAACGTGTGCTGCAAACCTTGGAGCAGCAGTCAATGATTAACGATATGGGTATTGGTGTTAAAAGGAATATTTTGTTTATATGTGGGAATTGTAGTCAGGCTAAATGATGATGGTGACTAGTACGAGCTCTGTAGACTGTGTGTGAGGGCGTAGTTAGTAGGTATAGTTTTGTGTCTGTAGTTAGCAGCGGCGCCAAATCCTATCCAAATCCTGACCAAATCTTGTACAAGATCTACTCTAAATGATAGACGGCAGATGTAATGCTGGAACTATATTTTATAAAAAGGATTTTTTGTTTGTTTGAATATTGGTTGTGTAATTTTCCTTATTGTGTTTGTTATTAGTAATGTTAAGAAGGTCCTTTTTGTCAAGTTAATTTTGGGCAATATTCCACGTATTGATCAGGAGTAATAAACTCAGCTGATTTGGTGGTAATCTGTACACACGATATTTTGTAACTATCTCTGTGAGCGCAGTTCTCAAGTGGGTGCAAGGCCGCCTAGGGAGCCTCCGCATCAGAAAGCACAGGGCTTGGTCCACCGGCAGGCGTTGCAGAACCCTGCAGTGGTGCGGCGAGCGGTCACAGCTGTTTCCCCATCAGAGGGGAGGGGATGCTTGTCTTCCCCCAAGCCCAGGCTCACACCGGGGCCCGCAGGCGTGTCACCACGGCAGCGCCAGCTGATGGCCGGCGTTCCACTCCATGCGCTAGTCATCTGACAAGTGAAAGGGAAAGTACGACGCACGCCAGGCGAGGCCGCCGATCCCTGAGCGCCGCTAGTCCAGACGGCCGCTGCGGTGCGGTAACGCCCACTGCCCGGAGGAACACGGGTCCCACCACTGACGCATCAGCTGAGACGGTGCAAAGAGGCGATAAGCGGGTCTCATGCCCGACACCCGCACGAGTTTACGTCGTCCTCGATGCGACGGAGAAGAGCGCGTTTCTCTCCATTGACACGACAGGAGACAGGGGCGTGTGTCGTAAAACACATTCCTCTGCAACACACGGATGACGACCGCCAAGCCGCCTTCTCGATGATGAGGCAGGGCCCACAAGCGGCGATGTCCTGCAAATCTGCAACGTCGAACCATCCCACAGTATGGACGCAGAGGGAGGAAACGGGCATGAGGCAACGTCGCGGGGTGCTGTCTAGGATGAACAACCTGGGTTACAACGGACGTTACAATCAACGCCGCCGCGAACTCCCCAATTCAGTGTTGTGGTCCCCTAGTAGTTTATCCTCCAAGTCGCCTTTAGAAGAGACGCCCACCCCAGCACCCAAAGAGAGTACCCAGTGAAACTACCATGTGACGAAATTGAAAAATGACAGCGTGTCAACGAGCTGGTTTCTGGATGTGTTTTTGTACTCATGTCTCATTTTCCAAAGTGGTTATTTACCAGCTGTCATTCAATTGAGTTCATTAATGATTTTGTATCGCTGTATTTGTTGTGCACATTGTGCTTTGCACCTTCACTTAGATGTATTTATATATGTCACCACCAGCTGATAGTGCTTTGGATCGTGGTAATGTTTTTGCATCATTTTATTTGTTTATATATGTCTATATAAACCCATGAACCCATGAACCATGGACCTTGCCGTTGGTGGGGAGGCTTGCGTGCCTCAGCGATACAGATAGCCGTACCGTAGGTGCAACCACAACGGAGGGGTATCTGTTGAGAGGCCAGACAAACGTGTGGTTCCTGAAGAGGGGCAGCAGCCTTTTCAGTAGTTGCAAGGGCAACAGTCTGGATGATTGACTGATCTGGCCTTGTAACAATAACCAAAACGGCCTTGCCGTGCCGGTACTGTGAACGGCTGAAAGCAAGGGGAAACTACAGCCGTAATTTTTCCCGAGGGCATGCAGCTTTACTGTATGATTACATGATGATGGCGTCCTCTTGGGTAAAATATTCCGGAGGTAAAATAGTCCCCCATTCGGATCTCCGGGCGGGGACTACTCAAGAGGATGTCGTTATCAGGAGAAAGAAAACTGGCGTTCTACGGATCGGAGCGTGGAATGTCAGATCCCTTAATCGGGCAGGTAGGTTAGAAAATTTAAAAAGGGAAATGGATAGGTTGAAGTTAGATATAGTGGGAATTAGTGAAGTTCGGTGGCAGGAATAACAAGACTTCTGGTCAGGTGGCTACAGGGTTATAAACACAAAATCAAATAGGGGTAATGCAGGAGTAGGTTTAATAATGAATAGGAAAATAGGAATGCGGGTAAGCTACTACAAAACAGCATAGTGAACGCATTATTGTGGCCAAGATAGTTACGAAGCCCACACCTACTACAGTAGTACAAGTTTATATGCCAACTAGCTCTGCAGATGACGAAGAAATTGAAGAAATGTATGATGAAATAAAAGAAATTATTCAGATTGTGAAGGGAGACGAAAATTTAATAGTCATGGGTGACTGGAATTCGAGTGTAGGAAAAGGGAGAGAAGGAAACATAGTAGGTGAATATGGATTGGGGGACAGAAATGAAAGAGGAAGCCGCCTGGTAGAATTTTGCACAGAGCACAACATAATCATAACTAACACTTGGTTTAAGAATCATGAAAGAAGGTTGTATACATGGAAGAACCCTGGAGATACTAAAAGGTATCAGATAGATTATATAATGGTAAGACAGAGATTTAGGAAACAGATTTTAAATTGTAAGACATTTCCGGGGGCAGATGTGGACTCTGACCACAATCTATTGGTTATGACCTGTAGATTAAAACTGAAGAAACTGCAAAAAGGTGGGAATTTAAGGAGATGGGACCTGGATAAACTAAAAGAACCAGAGGTTGTACAGAGATTCAGGGAGAGCATAAGGGAGCAATTGACAGGAATGGGGGAAATAAATACAGTAGAAGAAGAATGGGTAGCTTTGAGGGATGAAGTAGTGAAGGCAGCAGAGGATCAAGTAGGTAAAAAGACGAGGGCTAGTAGAAATCCTTGGGTAACAGAAGATATATTGAATTTAATTGATGAAAGGAGAAAATATAAAAATGCAGTAAGTGAAACAGGCAAAAAGGAATACAAACGTCTCAAAAATGAGATCGACAGGAAGTGCAAAATGGCTAAGCAGGGATGGCTAGAGGACAAATGTAAGGATGTAGAGGCCTATCTCACTAGGGGTAAGATAGATACCGCCTACAGGAAAATTAAAGAGACCTTTGGAGATAAGAGAACGACTTGTATGAATATCAAGAGCTCAGATGGAAAACCAGTTCTAAGCAAAGAAGGGAAAGCAGAAAGGTGGAAGGAGTATATAGAGGGTCTATACAAGGGCGATGTACTTGAGGACAATATTATGGAAATGGAAGAGGATGTAGATGAAGATGAAATGGGAGATATGACACTGCGTGAAGAGTTTGACAGAGCACTGAAAGACCTGAGTCGAACCAAAGCCCCCGGAGTAGACAATATTCCATTGGAACTACTGACGGCCGTGGGAGAGCCAGTCCTGACAAAACTCTACCATCTGGTGAGGAAGATGTGTGAGACAGGCGAAATACCATCAGACTTCAAGAAGAATATAATAATTCCAATCCCAAAGAAAGCAGGTGTTGACAGATGTGAAAATTACCGAACTATCAGCTTAATAAGTCACAGCTGCAAAATACTAACACGAATTCTTTACAGACGAATGGAAAAACTAGTAGAAGCCAACCTCGGGGAAGATCAGTTTGGATTCCGTAGAAACACTGGAACACGTGAGGCAATACTGACCCTACGACTTATTTTAGAAGAAAGATTAAGGAAAGGCAAACCTACGTTTCTAGCATTCGTAGACTTAGAGAAAGCTTTTGACAATGTTGACTGGAATACGCTCTTTCAAATTCTAAAGGTGGCAGGGGTAAAATACAGGGAGCGAAAGGCTATTTACAATTTGTACAGAAACCAGATGGCAGTTATAAGAGTCGAGGGACATGAAAGGGAAGCAGTGGTTGGGAAGGGAGTAAGACAGGGTTGTAGCCTCTCCCCGATGTTGTTCAATCTGTATATTGAGCAAGCAGTAAAGGAAACAAAAGAAAAATTAGGAGTAGGTATTAAAATTCATGGAGAAGAAATAAAAACTTTGAGGTTCGCCGATGACATTGTAATTCTATCAGAGACAGCAAAGGACTTGGAAGAGCAGTTGAATGGAATGGACAGTGTCTTGAAAGGAGGATATAAGATGAACATCAACAAAAGCAAAACAAGGATAATGGAATGTAGTCTAATTAAGTCGGGTGATGCTGAGGGAATTAGATTAGGAAATGAGGCACTTAAAGTAGTAAAGGAGTTTTGCTATTTGGGGAGCAAAATAACTGATGATGGTCGAAGTAGAGAGGATATAAAATGTAGGCTGGCAATGGCAAGGAAAGCGTTTCTGAAGAAGAGAAATTTGTTAACATCCAGTATTGATTTAAGTGTCAGGAAGTCATTTCTGAAAGTGTTCGTATGGAGTGTAGCCATGTATGGAAGTGAAACATGGACGATAAATAGTTTGGACAAGAAGAGAATAGAAGCTTTCGAAATGTGGTGCTACAGAAGAATGCTGAAGATTAGATGGGTAGATCACGTAACTAATGAGGAAGTATTGAATAGGATTGGGGAGAAGAGAAGTTTGTGGCACAACTTGACCAGAAGGAGGGATCGGTTGGTAGGACATGTTGTGAGGCATCAAGGGATCACCAAATTAGTATTGGAGGGCAGCGTGGAGGGTAAAAATCGTAGAGGGAGACCAAGAGATGAATACACTAAGCAGATTCAGAAGGATGTAGGTTGCAGTAGGTACTGGGAGATGAAAAAGCTTGCACAGGATAGAGCAGCATGGAGAGCTGCATCAAACCAGTCTCAGGACTGAAGACCACAACAACAACAACAACATGTCTATATATTCTGTACCTGTTCATCTATGTCTCTATGTTAACTTTTGATAATTGGTTAAAGCAATGTCAAAATAATATCTCATGTTTCTGGTCGTAGTAGGTCAGATGACATGATGTTAGCGTACAGTATCACACTTAATTTAACTTGTTTTGTTTGCCTTGCGGACCGCATGAGGTCACAATTATTGACTAAGGTCAGATAAAACTCATTTGGATATAAGAGATCAATCAATTCTTTTGTGCTGCTGTTTGCCTGTTGAAGTTGTTGCTCGTTATGGTATGTTGTTTCGAAGACTGTTGGCGAAAATCCTAGCATGGCGAGAAAATTCGCGGCACAGTCTTCTCTGGGACGTTTGGGGTGATGAAAGGGTCCTGTAGCCACCTTTCATTAGTCCGGTAGCCCAATTTCGTTAGCATTTCTCTTTCTTTTTCTTGTTTCTCTTTCCTCATATCTCTCATAGTGGTGTGATTGAATGAATGTGGTTGTGTGTCACGTTGCTAGTAGTCTGCTGCAGAAAGTTTCTGTAGCCACCTTTCATTAGTCCGGTAGCCCAATTTCGTTAGCATTTCTCTTTCTTTTTCTTGTTTCTCTTTCCTCATATCTCTCATAGTGGTGTGATTGAATGAATGTGGTTGTGTGTCACGTTGCTAGTAGTCTGCTGCAGAAAGTCTGCGATAGTCGTGCAGATTCAGCAGCAGTTGCACAGAATAGCCAACTATCGTAGTGGTCAAGTAGGCAAAGAGGTTTGCGCTACTTGTGAGAAATCCACCTGCGTCAGGCTGGTGGCGGAAATGGCATCTTTGGGTTTTCCGGTCCACGCGGAGCGTGGAGGAGGCTGGAGACGAAAAAGGGTGGCAGTCTGCCGCCGGTACGGGAAGCGTCCACAGCTGAGCTCCAGTCGAAGAAGGGTGAGTTAGGCTGACTGCGTGGCGCGTTGTTACTTGGCGAGAGTAGAGCTGTTAGCTTTTTTTCTCGCTTTTCAAATCTGGAAGATTGCTTTGTCTTGTCGCAGCAAGGAATGCAAAACTTTGGCATATTTTTCTTTTAGCAAATTTCTGTACCAGACTTGGATCCGCCGGAAGAGCGCCACACAAAGGTGTCGATAAGAAGTAAGCACTCGCTTCTGTATGAATGTCTGTTTGCCTTCAGCTGTGCCTGCATAAGCTTTCACCTTTCTAAATATTTAGAGCCTTGCCTTCTCGTAAATTTCCTTGCTTTATGTGTCTTTCTTCCGTGGGGAGCCAACCACGTGGTAGAACATTATAGTTGTTGGGCTACCGGCATCACTAACTGTCCGATCGCATGTTTGTTTTAGATAATGTTGACATGATTGTGTGATGTGATATCGTTGCAATTTGGGCACTATACCTGGAAATTGTGTCTCCACAAACCACGTGTTATCAGGAATCGTGTACATGCCCCACATCCTTATCTTAGGAATAAATGATTTTATCTAGAATTTTCTCTTGTGTTCCGAGATAACGTTTTTGCACCTAAGCCACTCACCTCGTAGCTTTCCCGTTAGCACACCCAATGCGTTTCCTTATACACAGGTCCAGTGATTAGTCTCCCCTTGTATTTTATAACAAATGCTTTAGATTAAGTCTTATTTTCAGGTGTGTTTCTGGGAGATGATCTTACGCAGTGTTCATGCATTTTCTATTTTATTTTGAATGTTTGATTGTCGTGATCAGTGCACGGGCAGTACTATTAATTACATCTTATCCGCTATGAGCGACCTCACAACGTATGCATTTTTGTGAGTTTTTGGTCTGTGATCAAATTAATTTATTTTCCGACTCGACCAAACCTTCGATTAGTTGTATGGTTAGAGTCGGTGGCGACCCTAATCTTCTCAAGGTAACTTCACAAGGAATCCGTATTTACATTTCCAATAATAACGTAATAACCCGTAGTAACTGGTTAGTTACAATACAAATGAAGTTGCCACTTTCAAATTTAATCATCTGGAATGTAACAATATTTGAATCGTCTAGTCCATCTATAAATCGTTCTACCATCTTAAGAAAATCAAATAAATATAATTTTTACTAAATTCAAATGACTGTAAAATACTGAGAAAAGTGTCTAACATAAAGCATTTGTTGTGCTGATTTAAACCGTTCTAAGATTTAACGTAACCGCCGTGTTTCCAAAATTATGGATAGCAAAATATTGAGATTAATTTATCTAAGTATTTTGTAGGTGCAAGCAGTTACCTTTTGTCCTCTAACATTTGTTGAATGCATCTTTCGTCCAGAAATAAATTTCTTGGGATGGTTCTCTGAAACATAATATTGCATTGAGTGGTTCATGGGCTTTTGGAAGACCAGAATGGAAGAGAATCGAAGAGTATGAGATACAATGTTAGAATTGTATTCTAAAAGTTGTAAGGACTGATAGAATGACAAATAAGGAGCTTTTTTACAGATTCGGTGAGGAAACGAATATAGGTAAAACGCAGGTTAGGGCAAGTGACTTGTTTGAAAATATTTGGAAATAACCTACATGGTTCTAGAGGGAGCTATTTCTGTTTAGGGTTCGGTACGTTTACCGTTATAAATGCAGTCCCTGTAGGATCATATTATTGGCCGTCTGTCGTCCTTTCCGCCCAACTGTTAACATCCCTTTTTCTCTAGAAAGAGTCGACATATCAAGCTGAAAATTACACCAAATGCCAGGGTCCAGCGTCCCTTTGCGAAGGTACTGTTTCTGAGTTTCACTATCACTGAAGTAAGCTGCAAATTGATATTCACCTACCCCACATCGGCGTCTGCTCGGTGTCCCTTCACTCTGCAACGTAGGTACTTACAAGGTGATGAAAAAGCACCGTTGATGAAAACGGCACCTAATATCTACAGTTGCTAAGGCCGTGTAAATCTCGTTATGATTTGTTCCTGTAAATATTCATAATAAATTTTCGGGTGGAAAACAGAGTCCTGATCTTCATTGAAAGTTCGGAAATCTGGTAAAAGTAGGTTTTATTTTCTTTGCTTAAACATGTGTCATCAGCTCACATTTAGTATGCGAAACTGCTATTATACGTTCCCAGTTTATGTCACACATAAAGCACCCAGAATTCTCCTAAGTCCATTCAGAGAATAATAACACTAATAACAGTCACTTTCTACACATAACGTTGATTTCTTGAACAGTCATTCAGTGGATTTCTTTCGCAAAGATTGCTCGCCATATATATTCTGTAGTAGGACACAGAACATCGCCACGCGGAATTTTCCAAGTCCACAAGTCACACGAGTATATCTCCTCAACAAAGTATCCCACGACTCTCAAACTTTTACAAAATGTTCATAGCAACAAATGCTACCAATTTAAATCCATCTGAACGCGAAGGACCGAACATTTCTTCATCTTACACATTTTACAGACGGACACATTTAAAATGACCTTCGCGTCTCTAAAGCTAGTCCACGGCTCTATCTATGCTGTTGCTCGCAGCACATATACTACTTGATAGAGCGCGGGAAGACTTCAGTCAGATTGGTTGATCAATTGAACAGCCAATCAGATCAATCTTTCAAGGTCATATTCGCGCCTCAACTGTTCTGAGCCAATCACTACATCAGATTCATTGGTGTCACTTCGACAAGCAAATTAGTACTGTAATGTTTGTTAATTGAAACTAAGCGAAAATTAAACTTGAGATAACTTCTGGAAAACATTACTATACAAGTAACTATTCTGGCTGCCTTGTTACAAAAACAAGTACGCTTGGGCATACATCATCAGCATGGGTTCAAACATTTTCCTCGCGCTATGATTGCGTGATACATTACATAAAATTAATCTTGAAATTTAACGTATGTCCCACATACGTACTCTCACTCACTCTCATTTACTCCCACAATGACTTAAGACACAAATACTAATTTTGTCTGAATTTTCTATTACAAAAATGAAAAGTAAAGTTTTAATATGAAAATGTCAATTAATTAATTTTTCACACTGACAGTTCTGTTTATGTTTTCAAATAATACTAAAAGATAAACTAGTATAGTTCCTGGCAGAATTTAATTCCCTAAGTGTCGGTTTTTGGTATTTTTGGTAATTTTTTCTAATTTTGAAAATACCCCAGCCAGAAAGCTGAGATTTTGCAACCAGCTTCTTTTCAATAACAAAAGGCTACGTATTAAGTTTTATCAAAATTGAATAATAGTTAGTATCGTTTATTTAGATTGTTACGGGCTTGAATATTCTGTCGCTGGAACTGACACGAGTAGCAGCTCCCACGGCCGTGCAAGCGACAGGTGTTGGGAGTGGATCACGCCGAGGTACAAGCGGCTGTCACCGCCACCGGCTCCGAAGCTACGGGCCCGTACTGCATAAAAACTCTGTTGCGGTGATTAACTCGCGATGTTACACGTCGGCGGTGTAAAAAATGTTAACTTCTGAGTCTGTACAGTCAACAGGTACCACTATGTACGTCACATTGTTTGATACTCGCAAACTGTCCGCCGCTCGTGGTCTAGTGGTTAGCGTTGCTGCCTCTGGATCACGGGGTCCTGGGTTCGATTCCCGGCCTGGTTGGGAATTTTCTCTGCCCGGGGGCTGGGTGTTTGTATTCTCATCATTTAATCATCATCACCATCATCATTCGTTACACTGGCTAGATTGGACTGTGTAAGAAAATAGGACTGTGGAAAAATTGGGACACTGTACGGACGCTGATGACCGCGCAGTTGGAAGCCCCACAAACCAAACATCAGCATCATACTCTCAAACTCATTAACGAAAACCTACAGATGAACTCCCTACACGTGTGCAGTCCCGGTGGTCTAGAGGAGCCGGTACGATAGCTCCGAGTGTTCGGTGAGAGGGCTCGCTGCCTTCGGTAATAAAGAGAACTAAGTAAAGTATTCAACGATGAACTTAAAGTAGTGTAATGTGACGTCCACACTTGACACCAACCTACTCCCAAAGACTACCACGATAGAAAGGTAATGTGGCTGATAATAAAATGTAAACTGCGAAGTGATTTGTGTGCGTTTAGAAACTGAATTTCATGCTATATTAAAAAAACGTAGTTTATATTAACAATTATAATTAACATTTTGACCAATACTGTTCGAATTAAATGTAAGAATACCTGGATCACTATTTTTTTTTTTTTAGATTGCGCATATCCTTATTCTTATATAAGAAGCATATCGAACCCGAGAATCAGGCAAATATCGAGACAAAGTGGTATCGGGCAACTTATTAATCTTGAGACCAGCATTCATGGTGTGAAGCTGGAAGAGAGGAAATTATTGTTACGTTGTTACAACATTTACTTCCCATTCAATGCTGTGTTCCTGATGGTCACAACTCCAGTCTAAATAATGTCTGATATCAGTAAAGGGTTTTTAGTCAAGAAAGGTTACCTCGCCTGTACCAATGAACTTCCGATATCTTCATAACATCCGTCATCCTGTATAACATTTCCTTGTTGACAGGAGAATTCATTCATATTTTGCACCAGTCAACCAATTTTTATCTTAAGCAAGCCGTTATTCTCCTTCCTACTACTGTTTTTTTCATCACTTATGTCTTTGGTTTGTTCAACATTTCGCTACAATCCGTAATAAGTGTGCTGTACATCCCTTTCAACAGGCCATCTACCTATTTCTTACATCCGGCCAGAAGGGCTACTTCGTCTGTCATCGTACTAGTGTCTTTTCCCTTTGATTCTTTATTGCTCTTCCGAAACTTTCTTTCACTTCCATTATTGTTACTAATAAGACGTAGAATCGGCAACCTCAAAGTTTTTATTTCTTCTAGATGAATTTTAATACCTACTCCGAATTTTTCTTTTGTTTCCTTTACTGCTTGCTCAATATACAGATTGAACGACATCGGGGAGAGGCTACAACCCTGTCTTACTCCCTTCCCAACCACTGCTTCCCTTTCATGTCCTTCGACTCTTATAACTGCCATCTGGTTTCTGTACAAATTGTAAATAGCCTTACGCTCCCTGTATTTTACCCCTGCCACCTTTAGAATTTGAAAGAGAGTATTCCAGTCAACATTGTCAAAAACTTTCTCTAAGTCTACAAATGCTAGAAACGTAGGTTTGCCTTTCCTTAATCTTTCTTCTAAGATAAGTCGTAAGGTCAGTATTGCCTCACGTGTTCCAGTGTTTCTACGGAATCCAAACTGATCGTCCCCGGGGTTGGCTTCTACTAGTTTTTCCATTCGTCTGTGCAGTAAGTGAAACAGGCATAAAGGAATACAAACGTCTCAAAAATGAGATCGACAGGAAGTGCGAAATGGCTAAGCAGGGATGGCTAGAGGACAAATGTAAGGATGTAGAGGCCTATCTCACTAGGGGTAAGATAGATACCGCCTACAGGAAAATTAAAGAGACCTTTGGAGATAAGAGAACGACTTGTATGAATATCAAGAGCTCAGATGGAAACCCAGTTCTAAGCAAAGAAGGGAAAGCAGAAATGTGGAAGGAGTATATAGAGGGTCTATACAAGGGCGATGTACTTGAGGACAATATTATGGAAATGGAAGAGGATGTAGATGAAGATGAAATGGGAGATATGATACTGCGTGAAGAGTTTGACAGAGCACTGAAAGACCTGAGTCGAAACAAGGCCCCCGGAGTAGACAATATTCCATTGGAACTACTGACGGCCGTGGGAGAGCCAGTCCTGACAAAACTCTACCATCTGGTGAGCAAGATGTATGAAACAGGCGAAATACCCTCAGACTTCAAGAAGAATATAATAATTCCAATCCCAAAGAAAGCAGGTGTTGACAGATGTGAAAATTACCGAACTATCAGCTTAATAAGTCACAGCTGCAAAATACTAACACGAATTCTTTACAGACGAATGGAAAAACTAGTAGAAGCCAACCTCGGGGAAGATTAGTTTGGATTCCGTAGAAACACTGGAACACGTGAGGCAATACTGACCTTACGACTTATCTTAGAAGAAAGATTAAGGAAAGGCAAACCTACGTTTCTAGCATTTGTAGACTTAGAGAAAGCTTTTGACAATGTTGACTGGAATACTCTCTTTCAAATTCTAAAGGTGTCAGGGGTAAAATACAGGGAGCGAAAGGCTATTTACAATTTGTACAGAAACCAGATGGCAGTTATAAGAGTCGAGGGACATGAAAGGGAAGCAGTGGTTGGGAAGGGAGTAAGACAGGGTTGTAGCCTCTCCCCGATGTCGTTCAATCTGTATATTGAGCAAGCAGTAAAGGAAACAAAAGAAAAATTCGGAGTAGGTATTAAAATTCATGGAGAAGAAATAAAAACTTTGAGGTTCGCCGATGACATTGTAATTCTGTCAGAGACAGCAAAGGACTTGGAAGAGCAGTTGAATGGAATGGACAGTGTCTTGAAAGGAGGATATAAGATGAACATCAACAAAAGGAAAACAAGGATAATGGAATGTAGTCTAATTAAGTCGGGTGATGCTGAGGGAATTAGATTAGGAAATGAGGCACTTAAAGTAGTAAAGGAGTTTTGCTATTTGGGGAGCAAAATAACTGATGATGGTCGAAGTAGAGAGGATATAAAATGTAGGCTGGCAATGGCAAGGAAAGCGTTTCTGAAGAAGAGAAGTTTGTTAACATCCAGTATTGATTTAAGTGTCAGGAAGTCATTTCTGAAAGTATTCGTATGGAGTGTAGCCATGTATGGAAGTGAAACATGGACGATAAATAGTTTGGACAAGAAGAGAACAGAAGCTTTCGAAATGTGGTGCTACAGAAGAATGCTGAAGATGAGATGGGTAGATGACATAACTAATGAGGAAGTATTGAATAGGATTGGGGAGAAGAGAAGTTTGTGGCACAACTTGACTAGAAGAAGGGATCGGTTGGTAGGACATGTTCTGAGGCATCAAGGGATCACCAATTTAGTATTGGAGGGCAGCGTGGAGGGTAAAAATCGTAGAGGGAGACCAAGAGATGAATACACTAAGCAGATTCAGAAGGATGTAGGCTGCAGTAGGTACTGGGAGATGAAAAAGCTTGCACAGGATAGAGTAGCATGGAGAGCTCCATCAAACCAGTCTCAGGACTGAAGACCACAACAACAACAAAGACGTAGAAATTGAACAGCAGAATTATAGCGTAAGTTACACTGCAATTCTGAATTACACTCACCTTTTCACGAGTTTTCCTTGATATTTCACTTTCATTACTGGCACTCCAGTACTGTAGGTGTTACAGATCATTCGTCTGCCTACGTACTTTTGCAACACTATTCGAAGAATTGTGAAAGGCCACAAACGCTAGGAAGGTATACCGGTTCTTCTTCAATCTGCCATCGACTACTACTACGCAATTTAGAATTACTTGTATGACCACTCTTCCCTTCGAAAAATCAAACTGATGTACAGGCACCTAATCTTTGATTCTGTTCCTATTCTATATCTTATATTATTCTGATCAGTAGTTTAGAAACAAGACTTGTCTAATGAATCAGATAATTGACACATTTACCCCCAAGTACCTCCTTTGATAATGTTGCGGTAACAGTCTTCGAGAAATGTGGTGGAAGCCCGTTTCGTAGGTATCTGAGAGCAACTCAGATTGTCTTCCAGTTTGTGCAGCTCTCATATATTTCATTAATTCCAGAACTATGTCATCCATTTCAGCTTCCTTTGTGCTCAGGTGATTCAGCGCTTTGTCAATGTCTGAGCTCGTAACTCGATAACTGTCTTCTTCAACATGAAATTCCTCCTCCTTTTCTGTCACACGTTGATACAGTGCCCGTCCCTCGTCCAGGTCTCCAGTCTACTCATACCATCCTTCTCCTGTTTCGTCAACATTTACGTTCTACATTTTTCATGTGTATCTCGTTGGTTCACATCTTTAAATTTTAATTCTCTATAGTTGCGTTCAGTCTTGTTCTATGACTCGGCGATTTTTTCTTAAACCACATGTCTCTTAATATATGTAAAAGTTTCACTCGTCCATGCTGACAGCCTGTTTGTCCTGCCAGTTTCATTTCTAAGAAAACAATGGTGCTGCGATTCTACCTCATTCGTAAACTTGATGTATCTTATTGTATCATCTTATTGTTAGAGTATTTCCTGGGTCGCCCATTCCTTCTTCGGCTCTATTTTTGCATACTTTCTTCTTTATTATACCCCGCCCTCCCTCTAATATCTTACTCTCGGCAGATTACTTACGTCTTTCGTCGCTGCTTCAGAGAAGTTCCAGTTCATCTCACTGTGAAATTTTCAATATAACATTTCACTACATTCTTCTTATGCTCTTTTTTTTTCTTAACTACAGTTATCTATTCATCGCTACAAGGTTATGGTCTGAGTCTATATCTGCTCCTTGGTATGCATTACAGTTCAGAATTTTATATCTAAATCTTTGTTTAACCATGATGTATTCCAACCGATGTCTTCCAGTGTCTCCAGGTCTTCTCCAAGTACACCTTCTTCTATTGTTATTTTGGAGACGTGTGTTTTACTAATTCCTCTTGAAACATCACCTTAGAAAAATTATACATGGCTGTGCTTAAACTGACACACAATATTTTTAGCGCAACGCAATCTGACTTTCAAGAATCCCTACAAAAGAATGGCCCTGACTAACATTAACCTATACCTTTCACAAATCACTTACCTCACAAAAATATTCGTTACTCGAACTACTGCAATACAGCGAGCGCCAATACTGCCAGCTAAATAAAATATTCTCACTACTGAAGGCTGTAACTATTGATGGGCATAGTTAGCAAATGAAAGATTTTGATAGAGAGGACAAACAATGTATTTACCTTAATAGTGTTCAAAAGTCATTATATATATATATATATATATATATATATATATATATATATATATATATCAGTTCATGACATCCAGCCTTACAAATCTACTGTCTCTGTCCAGATCACAGGCTCTCAAAACTCCGCCATCTCACTCCCCAAATCCACCATTGCTGGCGGCTCATCTCTAACTGCGCAACCCTAAGTGCTGTTCGCATCCAGCTGCCCAACACTACAATAGCGAGCAACAATGCAAATCAGCCACAGACTGCACACAGCACAACCAGTGATTTTCATATAGAGCGCTACATGGCGTTACCAATATAAAAGCCTAAACAGCCTACTTACATAGCCCCCATGCTCCCCACAAAACGTTTTAAAAATTGTTTTGGGCAGTGGCCAATAATGATTTGATAAAATTTTTCATAATTACAATAACCAAGATATCAAATGCACACACTTATTGATACACTGTTGGTCAAAAGCTAAAATTTTCTCACAGTCCATAAAGACAGTCCTGATCATTCATCACAATAAAATTGCAGTGGTTTTTTTTCTCTCAAAGCCTGAGCAGTAAAAGAAAATGCACACGAAAGTAGTGGATTTCCATGCAGTCTTGAAGAAGTAGTGTTGTCCTTTCAACGGAAAGACCGTGCTGACTCTTGACATGCAGACAGGTAATGGG
Organism: Schistocerca serialis cubense; assembly: GCF_023864345.2. Taxonomy (NCBI): domain Eukaryota; kingdom Metazoa; phylum Arthropoda; class Insecta; order Orthoptera; family Acrididae; genus Schistocerca; species Schistocerca serialis. The sequence goes on from NC_064645.1 coordinate 637,617,705, forward strand.
CCACAACAGAGCAAACCCACAGCAGAGTCAGTCGAAGTTTTGAAGAATACTGGTAGGTAGGTCATCATAGAACAGACCCACTGTAGTCCTGGTAGAGATTATGGTATTGGTGGGCCACCAGAGGTGCAGACCCACTGCAATTCTTGTAGAAATTATGGTATTGGTGGGTGATCAAAGGTGCAGACCCACTTCAGTCCTTGTAGAAATAATGGTATTAGTGGGCCACCAGAGGTGCAGACCCACTGTAGTCCTGGTAGAGACGGCCAGCTGCCATCTGTTGCGACTGTGCAGGTGCACAATCACCATCGAAGAGTCTTGTGGACAATATAGCAAGTCCATGAACCACCACTTGTGCACTCACAAAAAAATTTTTTTGAAATGTCCTTAGAACCAGCAGTGCTGTTAACCAGTCCCTTGTTGAATTATTAACACACGTGCAAGCACTAACAGTCCTCGTTTTTTCACATATTGTGCATATACTATGACCAACAGAAATGTGTGCTGTGAAATGAATGCTTAAAAGTTACTTAATTTGATGAACTGGTGTCAATTACAATTTTATAACATAAGAATACAATAACAAAGGTACAAAATACATAATTAAAGAACATAACAACACAGATAACTTTTGTAGTAGTACAGGCTTGACAAAAGAATAGAAATAATGGTTCAAATGGCTCTGAGCACTATGGGACTCAACTGCTGAGGTCATTAGTCCCCTAGAACTTAGAACTAGTTAAACCTAACTAACCTAAGGACATCACAAACATCCATGCCCGAGGCAGGATTCGAACCTGCGACCGTAGCGGTCGCGCGGTTCCAGACTGCAGCGCCTTTAACCGTACGGCCACTTCGGCCGGCGAATAGAAATAAACATGTACATCAGTGTTACAAGAATTATGACATAAGTACATACATAAAAGATCAGAATAACTTTTGAAACATCAACTTCACACATGGGCATTAAAACAAAACAGAATAAATAATGTCTAAACATCTTTACAAAGTAAATAACATATTATCAGAAAAATTCTACAATGTAAATCTTATTAGCTAAACACATAAAGATAGGAAAAACAAAAATTCACATAGTGTAATAACACAAAAGTACAGGACAGGGTTTGTTTTCAATGTGACGTTTGGTACTGCAGTCCAACCCAAAACTTCATTCTGTAGATCTTTCCTCTTATTTCAACATTTGTTTCCGCCAAAAAAAAAATCCTATCCAAGCATGCTTTCTGTATCCTGTTCACATCCTCTTCCAAAAATAGTTTTTCTCCACTGTACACTACATTTTTGGCAAAATCATTTTCTAATAGCTTCTCGATGCATTTCTTCCAATTCATCATAGTTAGTTTCTTATATAGTCTACCCCCTCTTAAGCTAACTTAAATCTACTGAGCTCAGATATATATATACCAATGGATGAGGCAATGCAGAAGCACATAACAAATTAACACAAACAGTAAGACAAAAAAATGGAAATTGGCAAAGCAAGCAGTAGTGTATATAAATTAGCAAAGCAATTGCAATATTACAACTAATATAAGGCAATTTGCAGCAAACAAGAAAAATAAATCCGTAGTAAAACTGGCTTAACAGAGTAATACAAAGTCAAATTCAGCAACACTATGCCTGGCAAACAGCAGCAGCAAATGCTATAGCTTATACCTAACATGACAAAGCTCAAGCAGGAAAAATAGTACACTAAAGACAACAATGCAGATAAGGGAAATGTCTATTCACATCTTAATGTCTATGTAATTAAATGGTGCACCACAACTTATTCTACACAAGAAATTACCAAATACTTGAAAAGAAAATTGTGTATGCAGTTACTGTTATTAGTCCCTTCTTATTGTTCTTCCCTTTCCAAATGCTCCTTTTTCGAAGAATGTCGATTATAAAATAATTATTTAATAGATCCATTGACAGAAATTTTTCACATTAGCAAATGCATTTAATTTTATTTTATAAAACCAATGCTGTAACACAGCTTTAAACCAGATATCAAATGAAATAAGCACCTATCTAAAGCGAAGCATACAAGTATCATTCAATAGTCATGTGGTATTTCATAAGTTAGTAGAAATTCTCTCAACTCTCGTACAAAGACACTTGTCATAATCAGGTGTGCAGATGTACGAATATTTCAGTAAGTAGCACAAAGTACGAGTAATCATATGTTTCCAAGTAATGAGCGTGTCGTATTTGCAATGCTTTCTACAAAGGAATGTCAATAGCGAGGTTAATGGCCTCTTTTTTCTCCACCTAATGGCTATTTCTCCAGGCGGCTGGCAGAGCTGGCCGCTCACGACGCATTACGTCAAGGTCACTTGGCTTTCTTACCGAAATATTTACGACAGCAGTTTGCACTACAGTGACAGTCTCATTTAAAAAATTTCACAGGTCGAAAAATTACAGTAGACATGTGTAGAAACGAAATCTCATGAATAGTAGTGTTGTAACACATTCACGCATGGAGACACAAGTTATAACTCTTAAAGTACGATTCTTGGTTTCCAACATCCTTTTTCACATATCAGAGTCCCTAATCACTACTCATTATTCCTTACCTTATTATACATATACATATTCGTTGACACTTCTTCAATATTTCATCATAAGAAATATGTAGCATAATCAAATTCCTCATATACGGTAGGATCATCTTATTGATCATAAACATACCTCAATAGCATAATACACATCGTCGTCGTAATAATATGATAACATCTCAGTCAATTTTCAAAATCGTCGTAGCTTCCTCCAATAATTGCAAAATCTAAAAAAAATTCTTTGCTCATTTCAAAAACGTACTTTAAAATCATGATCCCATACCAAATACATCTTTCAGAGCTCTCATAGTATCACAATGGTTCCGAAAAAATATGAACAGTTCGCAAAGTACAGACGAAATACAATTTCATAAGTGTGAAGTTATCCAACTGTGTAATTGCGTAAATATGTGTCACTGACGTAGTAAAAAAAATGTTTGTTTCTCTGTTAAATAATCAGATAGCTGTGTAATTCTGTGTTAGAGAAATATGGTACCGATGTAAAAAGTTGTATAAGCAAATACTATATTAGCTAGGGCTGCTTGTGCTTGCCAAACACATGGTACACAAAGTAAGCATGTACCTCCCGGAGGATTAATGTAAATATACTCTCAGGTGCGACAGATTACAGCAGTGGAATAAAATGTATCACAGAAAACTTTCTTTGTAATTCAAAAATTTTTAAAAATAAATGTTTCAAGTACAAAATTAATCACTCAAATACGTGTACTGACGCGCTAAATTGTGTGTCTTGTTGCAACATAATCTCTGTCATTACTTAAGGGTAAAAAATGTGCCAAGTGTCGTAATTATCGTCGTCCGTAAGCAAAGTTCTGTGAAAGTCAATGTACTTACCTCGTAATAAACAAAAGCGAAATGCTGTTCGTATAGATATCGTAGTTATTACGTACAGTACCGTGATCAAGAAAGCACTACACTGTAACGTATTGGCTGTCTCATTGTAGTTATACCACAAAAGTTACTACTAACACATGTTTTACTTTCCAGAAGAATTCAGAAAAACTGCAGATATAAAGCAGATACAGCACAAAAGCAACAATGTAAATTGTGTCACGCATTAGTAGCGTCGTGATATAATAGTGTAGCTGCCAAAGAAACCAATTGCTAAGCCACCTTTAATCCCACAGAAAGTACTTCAAATAAAGAATGTCGTTTCAAGTAAACCAAAATGTTGCATGAAAATCTCATTAGCAGTGCCGGTATATGTTTTAAGTATGTGAGCCTTATAGTCGTTACGTGATAGTGCAACTAAAAAGCAAGAATGTACAAATAACAACACTGTGTCGTCTGTTCACTATAACAATACATTCGTAATTTCTGTTTAAATAAGTTCTCTTGGTTCTTGACTGGATATTTAACTTCAAACATTGCTGCATGTTAACAGTTTCTAAGTCTGACAAAGCATACTAGAAACGTGAAGTGAAAAGTTTTATGGCAAAGACAAAGTTAAAAAGCAGATTATCTTTCAATAAACGGTTTTACATGTGAAATGTGATACAATCCTTTACTCTTCCTAGTGCTCAGAGTTAACTTTAAAGCAATTAGCATGTATACGTCGATAAGGAATGCTAAAACTTTTCTCAAGGTTAGCGTCTATGTTATTTTTCGCTGAGCCAGCCGGTGCACATGGCTGCCTGCGGTGCGAGTCATTGTCTGTCTCTTTGTTGGCGCGCGTCGTTATTGGGATTTGGAGGCCTAACTTCTATAAATTCACCTTGTCGAGAGGGTCCTGCCGTGTTTGAATCCCGCCAGTTCTGATGCAATTCAGATCTGTCGTTACGATTATATCGTCTGTCGTCATGTCGGTAGATTCCATAATTCCTTTCTTGCCGGTCACATGGTGGATAATTTCTCCCTGAATCGTAACTGCGCACTGAACTGTTGCGTCTGAAGTTATTCTGTCTCCCTTGATAATAATTGTTTTGGTTCGCATATTGCCTGTTTCTATGGTTGTCTCTGTGATAGTCATTACCGCAGAGAGCTGATCTTTCCCTGTAATTATTACTATTCTGCCTACAGTTGTCATACGGGTGGTGTCTGTTTTGGTCACGATTTAGGTTGTAAGAATACCCTTGTGGTGTCCAGTTATTATTTCTTTCATCGCCGAATTGTGACGAATGTGACCTGTAATTGTTACGTTTCTGTTTTCGCGTCCCGCGTTTGCCAGTGTCGATTTCCAAATCTTGTAAGAGTCCCTGAAAAGCTTCAATGTCATCTTTGCAACGTCCTGCCAAAATAATATGTCGGAAATAATCAGGCAATTTGATTAAGCAAATGCGGATGAGTTCTGAGGGGCTGTAAGTATTTGACAGGTACTGATTCTTGTGCAACATGTCTTCAAAATATTTCACAAGACTAGAAAATTCAGAATGTTCGAAATGTTTCATTATTACGATGCTATGTTTTACTCGGTCTTGTGTGGCTTGAGACCAACATGCTGAGAGGAAAGCATGATAAAATTCTCCTTCACTGTGGGAATCGTGAATGACCAATCGCATTCTTACAGCTGGTTCATTCTCTAAGTAGCCACACATTGCGAGGTGCCGGGGCCAGCAGTGTATTTAACTCTAAATTCTTCTAGAATCTACATATGTAAATGATGCTCTAAGCCCCCCCTATTCTAACTCCGACTTTTGCTGTTGTACATGGATTAAAAAATATACGCGAACTGACTGTAATCAACCCTGCAAGTGGAGTAGAAAAGAGTTTGGCACCTGCAATAATTTAATTTGATAAATAAGTTAAATAAAGGAAGGTTTCATTAACGTAGTGAGAAATGATGGGTTGCTCTACCGATTAACAGAATGAAAGTTCTGTCCAAAATAACAATATGATTTATTAAGACTAAACACAAAATAATAAACAAAAACACATGAAACATTTATAATACATCAAATTGGCTCAAATTGGATACTGAAACAAACGCTGTGAAGGTGAAGTTGTCCCAACTAGATTGTGAGGTTTATGATGAAGTGGTATGTGGAGCCAATTCCTTGCCACTCAAATCTTAAGAGAGGCACACAGCTAACCCCACATTAATTGCTGCTACCCAAGACAGAACAAAATTAGAAAAAGACGAACAGGTGCGCTCTGCTGAGCTCTGATTACCACCTAGGAAAATCCCTATCTGCCGGTGCTGCGCACATATATTACCAAACTGTCTGCTTAACTGCCAGAACACGATCTGGCGTACCGGAGGAGATGGCTGGTTGCTTTGACGTCCTCGACCGAAAAGCGAGAGCCGACTACTCTAGAGCACCCGTACATGCCGAACACCGAACATTCCCGCCCCCACGACAGTGGCCGTGGTTAAACGTTCCAATCAGCAACTCGAAAACCGGCGGAAAATTCCACTCCATTGCCAGAGCACTACCATTCCACCAATGGAGATTCTTGGCACCAATTTCTGCGCTGATTTTGCTACGTCACAGAGCTATGCCCGGAGCTAGCCAATCACAGTTACTATTTTTCAGAAAGCGCGGGATTTTCCCGCCACAACTGCCTGGGTACACAAGTCATTCCCACGCCTCGCTGGTAGCCCGCCAGAAAGTGTTTTCGCTAAGTTTCTGCGAAGTAACGGAACCTCTAGCCCAGCCGCTACTTCAAGCCCCTCCGGGCGTGTCTTTTGACAATGTTGGCGTCTGGAAAGCATTCACTCGGCTCCCTCACACCCTTTCAAAATCAGCAGCGCCCGCCTGTCACCGGACCACCCGGGTGACGAGAGACGCTGCGTGGGAAGTCCGCGTGTGAAGGAATAGCAGCTTTCCACCGCATGCAATTAGAGAGGAGGATCGTAAGATAGAAATAAGAGAGGGGGCTCATGCCACCTCTCAACATAAATTCTAATCTGTGCTCTAATGTCCAGTTGGGAAAAAAACAATGAGAGAATTGATGAAGGCACGCTTGTGGATGAATGTCGTTGCCTGAATTCTTAAATGTTTTGAATTTACGTGTAGTAATGATCAGCTTATAGTCAAAATCATCGTGTCGGCGAGTCGCATATCGGTCATTGTTACGTCGTGTAGGCGGTTGCATCTCAAAATTCGCTGCACCTTCCCAATTTCTTTCATAATTTCCGAAATGCCCTGTGTTATTATTCTGCGGCTTTTCCGTATTTCTAAGTCCCTCTTCCCGTGTTGGAGCGCGAGTGTCCTCTGAAATATGTAATTTTTGTATTCTTGTGCCAACTGATCTTGTCCTTCCCGGATTTCTCTTTTGTGTTGCGTATTAATTTGATTCTGATTTTGTTTGAATTTCTTAATTTGTTCATACTCTTCCTTGTCAGTGATGGCTACAGGTCTTGTGTCATTCAGATCATCATCTACCTTTGTAGATAAGTTAGTGAACTGATCTGAAATTTCGGCTACTTTCTCCGATAGTGTACTTATTTTCTCAGTATTTTTTCTCTGAACGGAGTTTCAGAGTGTCCATTTGTGTGGAAATCGTATCAACTGTGTCCTTTAAGTTTTCCTGAGTTTTTGCAAGTTGCGTAACCGAATCGGTATATGCAACTGAGTCAATTTTAGCTTGCAAGGTGTTGTGATTTTGATGAACAATAGTTTGCAGTTCCTTTATGGCTACTTCGTGATTCTGTAATGCAATTTCATGACGCGAAAAAATTGGTTGTAAATGCTCACAAATTTGTGTTTTTACGTCATTACAGACTTTTTGGCATTTCGATTCGATTTTATGTAACTCAGTAGTTAAATCTTCACGTGTTTGTTCAAGTGTGGTGTCTAACTTTTGAAGATTTTGTTCCATTGCGTCTAACTGTTGCTGTGTTTGTCTCTGATTTTGTTTCATTTGTTGCATTAATTGCAATAATAATGTACTAGTGTCTGGAATCTGTTCCTCTATGCTTTTCGGCAGTGCATTTGCACCGGCAACATTCACATTTTGACTAGCGGAAAATGTGTCTTGACTTATTTGAGAAAACGGTGAAGACGCAAAACCTGAATCTACAGTATTTGCAAGATTGTGTCCTGTCATTTCGGATTCCTGAGGCGAATTGTTGCCGACCGATCGATCGATAATGCTTCCCTGTTCACTAATTGTTTCACTGTCTACACCATTATTTGCAGCCCGCTCCATTTCACAATGCACAATTACTAAATTACTAGTTTCAACTGTAGGCGCCCCGGTGGTCCCGGTCGCCTACGGTGGACTGGATGGCCGAGTGGTGACCTCTCCAGTTGTCAGGATGCTGGGAAATGGCTGTAGAAGCGTCAGAAACGTCAAAGAAACATTACTCATTCGTAACAACTTTATTCCTGCCGAGTACAATATGGCTTGACGATATCAACGACCTTCCCCGAGTCCTCGCTGACTCGTAGCGATGACACCAGATCCGGGCCGCGCAGTCTTGCTAGCGCAGCGCCGCGTCCTGTGACGTAGCGGTGGAATGTCCTTACTTCGGCCGCGCGTGGCTGGCGGCGCCCGGCTGGGCGGCGGTTCGACGGCGGACAGCAGGTGGCTCCGGGTTGGAGTCCTAGCGCTGTCGGCACGTGAGGCGTTCTCGTAGTGCGAAGTCTTCTTCCCTGCTCCTCCTGGTGGCTCGTCCACGGTGGACGGGCGGAACGGGCTGCAGTCCCCCAGCGTCGTCGGCTCACCTGGTTGTGACGGCGGATGCACAGGGCCTAGGCCACGCACGGTCTCGACGACGGCTCACTGATGTGGTCAGCATTGGCGGCGAGCGAGTCTGCCGCGATGTCTGCTAATCCTGGGTTGATGATTGACAGCGGCAGCACAGAGGACCAGAGCTGGTACTGTCCCCTCACGTCTGCTGCTGGATGGGCCGCCCTTACTGCAAAATCTCCTTAATAAAGATTAATATGTTGATCACCGAGCTGAGCGCTACGCAGCGACCCAGTACACATCTAACTGCAAGTCTAACTGCGAGTATGAGTGCCTTGTTGACATCCAAGCTGGCGTATATAAAGGAAGCACGAGCGACGTCCTGACGTCATGCTCGTTTGTAATGACCGCATTCGTTCCACTTACACTGCTGATTCACCTGTCGTACTCGCCCCTTAGGTGTTCTTGCGACAGAGTTACGCGTTGTTACGACAGACTTATGCGAAGTGGTGAAATGCAGTACAGCTGACGCTATACCTCTGTCTTGCACTCTACGAAAGTCTCCGTCTAACACAAACCCGCATGCTAAGCAATTCTCTCTCGCCTGCTGTGTGTAACCAGGCCATTGCCCCTGTGTGACGACACATTGCATACATACGCAATCCTCTTACCTCTTGGATAACCTACTGCCTCTGGCTCTCGGCATAGGCAACGAAACTTTGACAATATTCCACGTTTCCAACTCTTTATTATTCTGCGACACTACAGAACATTAGTTAATTCATTACACGGTGGCGCTAACACACTGCTTTCGTCTTCACTGCCATTTTTCAGTTTACTTTGGAGCCTAATATTACGTTTTTCACAAGCCATTATTGTCACAATATTTCACACGACAACACAGAAAAGCACAATTTGAAGAGCAAAACAAAAAAAAAAAAACACATTAACATAGCACTGAAAATAATATCTAGTTAATTGCAAGCGCAGCTGCGAAATACTTGGTGGAAATCTACATGCATGCCACAACTGTTTTACTGTACAACAATGAAAAACTACAACTACAAAGGAAATTCTCTCTATAATTACGTGCTAGCAATAAACAATGGCTACACTAACTACACAAACTACAAGAAAAAATCAGAAGATTCCCGTGAGGTATCCTCGGCTAAGGGTCGACATATGGAACGTCCCCTTAGAAAAATTAATGAATTAATGTGCTGATAAACCTCTTATATTATACGATTTTCAAACAGCTGAGGAAAACTGAACTTACTGAGACATTACTCTCTTTACTTATTCTGATCAACACTAAACTGACACACAATATTTTTAGCGCAACGCAATCTGACTTTCAATAATCCCTCCAAAAGAATGGCCCTGACTACCATTAACCTATACCTTTCACAAATCACTTACCTGACAAAAATCTTCATTACTCGAACTACTGCAATACAGCGAGCGCCAATACTGCCAGCTAAATAAAAGATTCTAACTACTGAAGGCTCTAACTACTGATATGCATAGTTAGCAAATGAAAGATTTTGATAGAGAACAAACAATGTATTTACCTTAATAGTGTTCAAAAGTCATAATATATATATATATATCAGTTCATGACATCCAAATTTACTGTCTCTGTCCAGATCACCCGCTCTCAAAACTCCGCCATCTCACTCCCCAAATCCACCACTGCTGGCGGCTCACCTCCCACTGCGCAACGCTACGCGCTGTTCACGTCCAGCTGCCCAACACTACAATAGCGATCAACAATACAAACCAGCCACAGACTGCACACAGCACAACCAGTGATTTTCATATAGAGCGCTACATGGCGTTACCAACATAAAAACCTAAACAGCCTACTTACACTCTCTTTCTGACTCGTATTAGGTTGATGCGTAAGTTTTTAGCGTTTTTATATAAGTTTAATTAACACAACAGATAGACATAACAGATACTTTAGTCACCAATAATTAATTTGCTTCACTATTTACAAAAGTTTTCCAACGCTGGTGTAACGTTTCGATTCAGCGACTGTAGAAATCACGCGGTTTTAAGGCGAACTTGTCGAACCACGTTCGGAGCGCATTTTAATGCGTAAGGGACGTTTCTTGAAGGCTGTTCGATAGAGAGCGGAAAGGTGAAAATCTGACGGCGCAGGGTGAGATGAAAAAGACGAATGTAGAAGGACTTCCAATCCAACTCCCTCATAATGGTTTTTGTCTGTCTAGAGAAGGCGGGTGGGCGTTATATGAAGTAGCATCACTTCACGCATTGATCGTTGTTCTTGGACTGCGTCTGCAGGACGTCTCAGTTTTTGGCAATAAATGTCAGCGGTCATGATTACACCTGAGGAACCCTATTCGTTGTACACCACACAGTGGATGCGCACAGGTCTTTGCATTGGGAATTGCTGCTTTTTTTGCTGTCAACCATTCCCTTCTTTTCCTTAAGTTAGCATAAAGACACTATTTCTCGTTATCAGTAGCTACCTAGGATATGAATGGTCCGTGTTGCTAACGAAGGCCGGCCGGGGTGGCCGAGCGGTTCTAGGCGCTACAATCTGGAACCGCGCGACGCTACGGTCGCAGGTTCGAATCCTGCCTCGGGCATGGCTGTGTGTGATGTCCTTATGTTAGTTAGGTTTAAGTAGTTCTAAGTCTAGGGGACTGATGACCTCTGAAGTTAAGTCCCATAGTGCTCAGAGCCATTTGAACCAATTTTTTTTTTTTTTTTTTTTAACGAATCAACTGAAGATGAACAAGGAGGGATGTACATTTGGCCACCTTCTGATTTCTGTGATTTTGAGTAAGAGTACGCGGTACCCATATACTACATTTTGGAACCTTTTTATTGCATGAAAATGTCCCACAATGGTGGACTGATCACAGTTCATCACATTTGGCAGTTCTCTAGTGGGTCATTGTGGATTCATGCGTTTAAACGATCATGATCAAGTTCCGAAGGTCTTCCTGAACGTGGAGAGTCACTAACATCAAAACGAACCTCTTTAGAGCAAGGAAACCATAGTCTTGCCGTGCTCTGTCCACTGGCATTGTACCCACATACGCCGCAAGCGTTTCTCGCTGCCTCCGTTGCTGCCACCCTTCTGTTGAACTCACACAGAAGAATATCTCGGAAAGTTCCCATTTCTCCCCATGGCACTCCATCTTCCAGCGTCCACAGCTCCACTGAGTACCTCCAAATGACAAAATGCCAATATTTGAACATAAATAGCAACAGCGAACGACAAAAACAATGCAATCGATAAATAAAGCCACTGCTACCGGAAAACCAACATGCAAAACAAAAACGCTAAGAACTTATGCACCAGTCTAATATAATCATGTGACCAAAAATCGCCATTCTCTTTCTCTTTCATTACTGTAATTCCTGCCAAGTTTACTAATAATGAGCTCTCGTCAGTCATACTATTCCTTCTTCATACAGCCCCCACCAAGACAATCACCACTTGAAGTTTACTTATAGCAGTCTTTGAAAGTAAAGTAATCACCTCGATGTTAGTATTCAGTGCAGTGATTTTCTCTGCCTCCTGCATCTTCATGTCGTTTATTGTTATTGATTCATCCTCCTTTACAGACGCTTTCCCACCCATAAGGCAGATGTGTTCCTAGAATTTACGTCGCCTCCACTGCCTTGATAACACCGTTACCGCAATGAAGGTTAAATCTTGTACTAGAAGTGTTCAGATGCCATAGTTGACATTGTCTGAAAATCTTAATAGAGGCTTAAATTGAGCCGGACCCACAGCCTGATAATCGAGAACGCTATCCCTTGACGATATTAGCCTTTAGTCGACAAATATGGTAGAGAAAGGCAGAGATTATAACATATGGAAGAAACAATTGATGGCGATGGGTGCAGGTTCCACTGTAAGGCATTTACAGAGGTGAGATAACAGCGGTCTATCGCTTCAAATCAAGCTAAAGACTGACGATTCAAAAAGGAAACTGATATGTGTGTAGCAAGTTTGGTTGCAATAGCTCCAAACTTACACGTTTTACACTTTCGATGTTAACCTTCAAGTCGCAATCAGTACACCTGGCCGTTTAATATCATCGGAAAAGTCACCAGTCCGACCAGCTACCCCAAAATAGTCGTTTTCAATTGTTGTTACAGGTCAAATTTTTCGCTTTGTCACACTATTCAGATAAAAAGTTATAAATGTGCCCTATTGTGCTGTAGTTTCCCTATGCATTTCAGAGCTATGCATCAACATGTACGTCACAGCCCCTCCGCCCGACACACACACACACACACACACAAACACTAACACACACACACACACACACACATACTTTCTAAACAAGTGGGCTGCACTTTTGTAAGGATTTTTCTTTCGAAATCGACCTATATTTACTGTTGTCTATTCTTGTTTTTTTCGCATTGTATGTAATACGTCTTTATATATATGATTCTACTGTACGTGTGTATGTCACTGAACTCCTACTAAACGGCTGGGCCGATTTGGATGAATTTTTTTATATGCGTTTGGTTGGCGCCCTGGATGGTTTAGATTCACAAATCAGCCCTGCAGATGGCTCTGCAGTCGGTATCTAGGTTATTTATCTATACTACAACTACACGGCTGGATCGATTTGAATGAATTTTTGAGAATGCATTCAAGTGGGGGCCAGGAAAATTTAAATTACTAAATCAGCACGGTAGGTGGCGTTGCATTTTTGTGTGCAATGTTGAGCATATTATATTCAGATTTAAGTTACGTGAATAGGATTTCGTTTATTTTTCGACATTTTATTTTGAGTGTATCATATTATGTGTGTTTCCTTATTTTGATATTTTAATTTTTTTGTACGGTCTGTTTTGATGTTTCAGGTGTCGCATTTCAGTGACCATTAAGTTTATAATATTCACATATAAGTTACGTACATAAAACAATGCCACGTATTCGTGGACGAGGAGGAAATGTTGGTCGACGGACTCGGAATTCACAATTAGTCCAGAACCGTCGGTTAAATAGATTGGCAGAACATCAATTGACGGACAATGAAAATTTAAGAAACCCGGCTGCAATCAGACGTGCTAATGAAATTCAAGAGCAGTGCAACGAACGCCTTCGAGCTAATGCGTTAAGACAAAGGCTGGACCGTCAACGAGACACCGACACATTCATTACACGTGAACAACAGCGTTTGCAAGTGTATCGCGAATTGACGCGTGCATCACTTCTTCGCCTTGCATTTGAATATGAGTCAGACATCGACTATTCGTCACATTCACAAATTGTAATCGGTGCTATGAACAAACAATGCCAACACTGTCATGCACTAAAATACAAAGGTGAATCGGCCGGTTTCTGCTGTGCGTCTGGAAAATTTGTATTGCCCCCATTAAATTCGCCGCCAGAACCATTGAAAACACTATTGGCTGAAGCTACATCTCAATCTAAATCCTTTTTGCGTAAAATTCGCGAATTCAAGTCGTGCTTTCAAATGACATCATTTGGAGCAACGACAATCGTTCAGAATGAGGATGGTCGCAATTTTCAGTCAACGTTTAAGATTCAGGGCCAAGTGTATCATCAAATTGGTTCTTTAATGCCGATGCCTGATACCGATTCAAAACTTCTGCAATTGTACTTCATGGGTGATGAGGAGCAGCAAATAAACGCACGTTGCCCGTACAACAATATCGAGCAGATGGAGGAGCGAGAAATTGTGGGTATTTTAGAACAGTTTTTACAGAATCACAACCAGTTGGTCCAGTTGTTCAATACCGTTCCAAACAGACTGCAAAACGACAACTATACGATCGTCATCAAAGCAGATAAAGTACCATGTGGGCAGCACGCGGGCCGATATAATGCACCGACCATTAATGAAGTTGCTGTTGTTATGGTTGGCGACGCATTTGAACGTCGAGATATTCGAATCCATCGCAGAGATAACACAGTGCATACGACTGAAGACAGTCATCGCTCTTACGACGCTTTGCAATATCCATTGATATTTTGGGAAGGAGAAGATGGATATCATTTAAATATTAGACAAAGAAATCCAGCAACAAGGTGAAACAATGTCGATTTGTGGGCTGGATCTAGAAAATCCGCTCTTTTCACATGGCCAGTTATAATTGGCGTGTTCTCGCGTTGGAAAACCGTCAAGTTTATTCATTTATACTCCTCAGGAATTGACTAATAATGCTGTTCATCAACTCGCATTAAGATAAAATTAAACCAACATTATTGATTATAACGAATTGTTTTTAGAAAAATTGATGTTATATGAAATTACTATAATATTTGTCTTTCGTTTAATACTTTGTTTAATATCCTAATCGCTTGAAATATCATGCAGGACGTCTGTCGGGTCCGCTAGTATAGTATATAATTTTGCACTATTAGAATCAGTGATTAATTACGATCTGGGATGACATATCGCACATAATCGTCTCCTGAACATAAAAGGTTAAGGTTCAGATCTCGACGCAGATACCACGTTGTCTCCTGACATAATACACGACGAAGACCTCTGGCTTATGATTCGACCTATGATTCACAATGATTATGGACATGCCACCTATTATGGTCTTTCTAGATTCAAAAATTGCCATTGTATTCTTTAATTTTGTTCCATAAAACAAATATTCTCTGATTCATCTTATACCCCTGATCTTCATCGTTTCCACGTCTACATAGCGCTTCGAATCTCTTAGGATATTCTGTTTCTGTAATTCTTTCCCCATGCTAAAAGTACAGTCACTGTGCTGTAAACGTAGCTTCATTTATACTCTTCTTTACTTACTAAAACAGACTATTCAACATGTACGCTGTAGGCCATTAAAACTGCAGGACCAGAAAGAATAGCAAATAAAGAAATTTATTCTATCCCTAATACAGATAGTAGGAAGAACACACATATAATTTTTTATGTGGCTAAAGAGTATTCAAATGGTTCAAATGGCTCTGAGCACTATGGGACTTAACATCTATGATCATCAGTCCCCTAGAACTTAGAACTACTTAAACCTAACTAACCTAAGGATATCACACAACACCCAGTCATCACGAGGCAGAGAAAATCCCTGACCCCGCCGGGAATCGAACCCGGGAACCCGGGCACGGGAAGCGAGAACGCTACCGCACGACCACGAGCTGCGGACTAAAGAGTATTGCCAAGGGCCTTGCAGCAGTGGTAAGTGCTGTCGGGCAGGGCTAGCACTTGGATGGGTGACCATCCGGCCTGCCGAGCGTTGTTGGCAAGCGGGCTGCAATCAGCTCTTGTGATGCAAACTGCGGAGCTACTTGACTGGGAAGTAGGGGCTCCAGTCTCGTAAACTGACATACGGCCGGGAGAGCGGTGTGCTGACCACATGCGCCTCCATATCCGCATCAAGTGACGCATGTGGGCTCAGTATGACACGGCGGCTGGTCGGTACCGCCGGGCCTTCATGGCCTGTTTGGGCGGAGTTTAGTTTTAGTTTTTATTATGGACACGTATTACACGCGTGTGTGGTGAAAATCAGTACCTCCTAATTTTTTAATGTGAGAACTCTCATAATTTTAAATAAAACAAACATTGTATAGCCTTATTATTCACGTCTACGTATTTATTTCTCCACATATTTGTCCTGCCAACAAACACACACCTCCAAACGATAAACCATTTTGTTGATACCATCGGCATAAAATGATTGCTGATGGAGCCACAACTTCATTTCTGGCGGCAACGCTTCATCAGTATCAAACTGAAGTCCTCGAAGGCGTTCTTTAAGTTCTAGAAACAGAGGAAAACCGGATAGGGCCAAGTCGGGACTATACGGAGGAAAGTCGACCGAGTAATATGCATGACATGTAAGAGCTCTACCGGTATTGAGAACACAATAGAAACTTCGGAGACATTACTTTTCAGCACGCCATCATAGTACACAGTGCTGCGACAACGTCTCTAACATGGCTCACCATCGATCGGAGTGAACTAGGGCGACAGGCATTAGTGAGTGATTCCATGTTGCTTCACTCTACGCCGATCAATCATACTGGCTGGTGATTTTCGGCGTGCCAAACTCTCCGTGCAGTGAGACCACATTAGAGCACGTGACCGCGTGAGTAGCGGTCGCTCGCCGTCACTCACCTGCCACGTGTTGCGGGAGCACGCGACCTGCAGTTTCCGCTCTGTACATCATGCAGCACTCGCTCGCTGAGTGGCGAGTCACTTGGCTGAGGAAAATTATACGCTACACAGCACCGTCACAAAGTAGTGGCGTTAATGGGCGCGGGAAACGATGAAACGCATTTAGAGTTAGATTTTCTTTTTACCTGTCCATTTTCCATGTTTTCTATGCAGAAAGTGTATGGTGTATACCTGAGATTTAAAAAATGGTATCATAGCGTCTGGGTATGACCACGCCTAAGCAAAACTGAAGTTTAAATCGAATACTGAATGTTTTATTTATTTATTTATTTAACCTGATCCGATTAGGGTCATCAGGCCCTCTCTTACTTTCGACCAGGGTTTCACACATACAGACTTTTTTACGTCATAATTACCTGCGAAATAACAATAACTGTAATATGACAAATTGTATTAAAGTGATTTGAGTGTGTGAAGTTCCTTTGTTGCTTTAGTAGATATGTCATTAACTACCTTCTGAAGCTGGAGTTTTTATCCAGTTCTCTAATATAATTTGGGAGGTTACTCCAGGGTCGGGTTCATGTTACTGGGAAGAATTTCGAGAAGTGGCTGAACGATGAAGTGGGACAGAAAGGATTTTGCTCTTTTTGGGCATGTGCTTCTGCCATTTTGTTCAGATACGAGCGTTAAGGTCGAGGAGAGATATGAGAGACAGTGTCGATTGATAAGACAGCAAAGAAGACATAGGGCACTGAAATCTCTGCGCTTGTCTACAAGCAGCCAGGATATCTACGCATAAGATGGTGAGTTCCAGGCACCGTGAGCTTTTCTGAGAAAGGCTTTGGAAGATAACGTCACTATAATCAGTAACTGGAGGTGTAAGTGTTTGTACAAGTTTCAGCTGAAGAGGGAACAGCATTTTATAATTTTGTAGGGGATGGATGCCTCCCTACACGTTGCAGTTATGAGTTCAATCCAATTTGGATTTTCGTCTATTATTACTCCTAGACTCTTTGGTGGAGGAGAGAAGTTGATATTTGTCCATCTAGTGTTAAAGGTGGTAGGAATTGCTAATGAGCATATAGTGATCAAACAATGCCGCTTGGGACTTAGGCAGGGCTGAGCTATAACCCTATATCTTGGGACCATCGTGATAGTGCGCACAGGTCGGTGTTGATATTCTCGACAGCTGTCTTCAGGTTATTGATTTTCTACTGAGATACAACTGGAGGTCATCAGCGTGCATTTCGTATTTGCAGTAGGACAAAACTGGTGACTCATCATTTACGTACAATGTGAAGAGTATAAGACCAAATACTGGTCCCTGGGATCGCCTGATACCACATACGTTTATGGTGACTCCGTGGTGCGGACATGGCGCAGTGATGGGAAGACTTCAGGTATGAATAAACGCATTGCACTGCACTTGGGAAAAAGACTTTGCTGAAGTCTAAGAAGTATATTACATAATAAAATTATAAACAGCCGACCAGTTGTTTTGAATTTGCTCGCCAAAAGATTTTTAAATTCCGTAAACGTGTAGTGAATCGTTTTGTGGTGCGCCAGAACTATGTAACTAATTCAGTGGACATAGATATTGCCGTGTATGACCTTTGACATCTGTCTTCCGAACAGAAGAGGCAGATTGTTAAATAATCCGAGGACTTTTGTGATGTGCTCACTTAGAGGTTAGATGAAGTGAAAGAAGCATGGTGTAAATACGAGTTGACGGATAACATTCCCGTGAGGTGGCCACCATGCAGATTGTTACGGGCCATGATTGGGGAAATGCTCCGTCAAGGAGTTATTAGAACATGTAAATACACGTATTTCTCTCCTATATTCGTGGTTTCCAAGTCGCAGGGCTGGGTGTGTCCCGTTGTTATCAGGTCCTTAACTAAAAAGTAGTCCTGAAATCTATACCGCTTGCTGATTTGCATTCGTGCTTCTCTTCATTTCAAAGGGCAAAGGACTTTACGAACTTTGACCTAAACTTGGCCTATTACCAAATCCTTCCGGCCGAGGAGTCCAAACTTGCCATGGAATTTGCTAATGTTTCAGCACTTTAAGAGTATAATAGGGTTCCTTTCGGACAACCTACTGGGGCATCGATTCTGTCAGCTATCTTAAATTTGAGCGTTAGTACCATTACCTTGATGATTTAGTAAATTTATTGAGAATTTCCAGGAGCATATTGGCCATATTAGAGAAGGGCTCAGACGGTTGCGAAAGGCGGGTTTTACGGTCAAACCTTCGAAGGCAAAACTTTATCAGTCGGAAATATCTTTCTTGGGCTATATTGTTTCTGGGCAGGAGTTAGGATTGATCAGAGGCGCAATCAGCCGATCCATTCGTGTCTCACTCCTAAAAACGTCGAAGAGTGACTCGTTTCATCGGAATGGTCAATTATTTCCGAAATTCTGTGCCAATTTTTGCCCAGCTAACGGCACCATTAATCCATATCCGAAAGAAAGGAAAAAAATTCGAGAGGGGTCTTTCCCAATAAGCGTCTTTTGAGGCCTTAAAGAAGGCTGCAACCAGCCCTCCTGTGTTGGCTTTGGTTCATTTGAACAAGGAATTTATTGTCGAAACAGACGCCTCTATGTCCGGAGTTGCGGCTGTGCTTTTGCAGGAAGAAGAGTCTGGGGGAGGCCCTATAGCTTATGCTTCACGTAGTCTATCGCCATTAGAGGCTCAATATTCAGTATAAAGATGTTAAAGGTAAACTGGACAGGTGGACAGAATATGTCAAAGAACTATTTGAAGATACAAGAAAAGATCAAAAATTTTATGATAACATGATCGGAGAACGAGGACCAAGCATATCGAAAGAAGAAATATTACATGTTATCAACAAATCAAAGACAGGAAAAGCCCCTGGACCGGATAAGATACCAAATGACATCCTGAAACTCATAGGAATAGACCATATAGATATATTTGTACAATTGTTTAATGATATTTATAATTCGGGAATTATTCCAAGGGATTGGTTGACATCTACCTTTGTTACATTACCCAAAAAGGCTAATGCCAAAACTTGTAATGATCACCGTACAATAAGCTTAATGAGTCACACCTTAAAGATATTTCTAAAAGTTATACACCAACGAATATACAAAAAAGTAGAAGAAGGTATAAGTGAAACACAATTCGGTTTTAGAAGTTCCCTCGGTACAAGAGAAGCATTGTTTGCTTTTAATATATTAGCGCAACGATGTATGGAGGTTAACCAGCCACTATATGTGTGCTTCCTGGATTATAATAAAGCATTTGACAAAGTTCGTCATGATCATCTCACAGAATTGTTAGAAAAGAAAACACTTGATAAGAAAGACATCCGCATTATATATAACCTCTACTACAATCAAACCGCAACCGTGAAGGTAGAAAATGAGTTATCGAATGATATAGAAATAAAGAGGGGTGTGAGACAAGGTTGCGTTCTCTCACCCTTATTGTTTAATATGTATTCAGAAGACATAATCCAGGCAGCTCTATCAGATGAAATAGCTGGCATTAAAGTGAATCGGCTAAGCATTAACAATGTTAGGTTTGCTGATGACACTGCACTACTAGCTGGAAACCTCAAAGATCTACAATTACTTCTTGACAAAGTCGCAGAAAAAAGTGAAGAATTTGGCTTGACTCTTAACGTAAGCAAGACTAATTTCATGGTGATATCTAAAACACACCAACAAGAAAATCTTACAATCAATAGGGAAAGAGTCGATCAAGTACGTAAATTTAAATATCTCGGAACAATTGTAAATGAGGAGATTGAAAGCTCAGAAGAAATTAAATCGAGAATAGGACAGGCCAGAAGTATCTTTAATAAGATGAAAAATGCATTCTGTTCGAGAGACATTTGTTTAAACACAAAAATGAGGTTGCTAAGATGCTATGTATTCTCAAAATTATTATACGGAATGGAAGCGTGGACATTGAAAAAGAAGGACATGAACAGTTTAGAAGCTTTTGAAATTTGGGCATATAGAAGAATACTTAGAATTAGTTGGGTGTCGAGGATTACTAATCAAGATGTCCTAAGAAGAAAGGGAAAGGAAAAAGAATTAATTAAAATTATTAAAGTAAGGAAGCTACAATATTTAGGCCATGTTATTAGGGGAGTAAATTACAAAATATTGCAAATAATACTAGAAGGGAAAATCTGTGGGAAGAGAACGAGGGGTAGAAGACGGACATCCTGGATTGACAATTTAAAAAATTGGTACAACTGTTCAACGTCAGAACTCCTTAGATCAGCCAAATCAAGATCAGAAATTGCCATGATGACAGCCAACCTTCTTAGAGGAGACGGCACA
Source organism: Schistocerca serialis cubense (assembly GCF_023864345.2). NCBI lineage: Eukaryota > Metazoa > Arthropoda > Insecta > Orthoptera > Acrididae > Schistocerca > Schistocerca serialis. Next base: position 637,638,300 of record NC_064645.1, read on the forward strand.
TGAAGAAGAAGATTCAGTATACGATCTGGAGGCCCTAGCACTCTTGTTTACTCTTGAAAAATTTGAATTGTATTTTGAACACCAACTCTTTTTGTTATAAACCGATAATTAGGCCCTCAGTTGGATGTTGGTAAGACTAAGGAGAGTAGGGCGAATTGCTGGATGGTCAGCACGTATTTCTGCATCTCAGTTTAAGGTCAGACATTGTAACCTCCCAAAGATCTTTATTTAATAACCTCCCAACAGTGAAAAATATAGTTCTATAATTCACATTCAGTGTAACTGCCCAACAGATAAGTTCCGAAACCTATCAATAATACAATGTGACTAATCTCTGAATAAAATTATGGCTCACTTATAACCTTTCAATAATTGACTGTGAATTTAAACTGGTAAATTTAGGACGTCAGCAGTGCTGCGTCATGGCCCTGAAAGATCATTCTCAATAAATAGAAAATTCATACCTCAATAAGGTCGCCGGATAACGCATATATATCTGCTCCTATAAAAATTTTTCTGGCACAGTCGAGTGCAGTGCTGGCCGATAGATTTGTCATGTATAAAAAGAACAACTGATTTTTCTTTTCAATAATCGGGATGACCATGGATTGGAGAAATTAGTAAATTCTTTAAATTGAGATGATTGATTGTCAAAAGCTATTCTTTTTTATAAGAAAAATTGTTATTAAGAGATTCTTTAGACACATTTACATGGGACTTGATATAACAATACTACATATGTGCGAGGCTGCTTTTACCCTATGGCTCCACCATCGCTCCCCACGACCGGCCCAGCCAACTCCATACACACGACTGCTCGCTAGCAACAACTATTACAACTGCTACACAGTTCCTACTGCATACAACTCTACTCTTTGGTCTGAGATTATCTTATACCTTACATATCGCAGGCAGCGCGTGAGCAATCTGAAGTGTTGGCAGAAGAGCCAACACCGTGTTGCTAGAGGAGGCCGAAATGCACGCGTTTGCTTACACGCAGACTGGCGTGAGGTCTGGAACAGGTCAGAGAAATAAGACTAGCAAAACAGGAGTTACTGGTAGAATACTTAACTTTAATCCATAAGTGGTGTACATCGGTCTGACGGTACAGGCATCACAAGTTAAATATCTATTGATAATGGCGCCTTGCTAGGTCGTAGCAAATGACGTAGCTGAAGGCTATGCTAACTATCGTCTCGGCAAATGAGAGCGTAATTTGTCAGTGAACCATTCCTAGCAATGTCGGCTGTACAACTGGGGCGAGTGCTAGGACGTCTCTCTAGACCTGCGGTGTGGCGGCGCTCGGTCTGGAATCACTGACAGTGGCCACACGCGGGTCCGACGTATACTAACGGACCGCGGCCGATTTAGAGGCTACCACCTAGCAAGTGTGGTGTCTGGCGGTGACACCACACAATCCATCGAAATTACATCTGCTCGAGTGCGCTAACAACAAATTCCTTAATCATGGACCTCTTACAACGTATCCGTGGCTCGGAAAATGTTGTGGCCGATGGCTTGAGCTGGATGTTCGAGCAGGACTCGGAGGATCAACTGGATGATGAAGAAATTCCAGGGGAGGTTACTCTGGAGACACTGGTTACTCAATGTTTTGCCGTTCTTAGTGGTATTCCGCTTCTTTTTTAAGGACAATGCCGTGCATCAGGATGGGAGCCCAGTGATAAGTAGCATTAAGGAAATATGTTCAAATGTGTGTACATTCCAAAGGAACGAAACTGCTGAGGTGGTCGATCCCTATACTTACACGCTACTTAAAGTAACTTGAATTAACTTATGCTAAGAACAACACGCAAACCCATGCCCAACGGAGGACTCGAATTTCCGGCTGGAGAGGCCGCGCCATCCCTACCTAGACACCTCAAACCGCGCGGACACTCCGCGCGGCTACCATTAACGAAAAAATGAGGAAAGGAGAAAGTGTCGAGCCGTACTGCTTAAAGGGAAATGTATTATGATGAATACGCTACAAGGTCTTTGGTCGCCCATTTTACGACTGAACCTATGGAAAAATCGTATGTTGATTTCGTGGGACCTTTCCCATGTCCCAGAGAAGGCAACATGTATGTCTTCGTTTATGAAGATGGGTTCACGCGCCTCTGTTGCTTGCTTCCCACTCGAAATATGACCACCCTAACGTCTCTAAATTGTTCGCAAGGCATTTTTGGCATGTTTGGGCCTTGTCGTATAAGGTTTCTGATAACGCTACATCCTTTAAATAGGCCGCATTGAGTAATTTTTGCTTCGAAGAAGGGGTGGCTCATAGTACAACCACTCCATTTTATGCGAATCCTTCCTTGGTGGAGCGGGTGAATCGCTATTTGAGGGCGGCCTTCATCGCTTTCCATCATAGTGATCATAACCGGTGGAATAATTCCTTGTCTTGGTTAGGGGATTCCTTGAATAGCGCCATGCACAAGACCCACAAGGATTCACACTTGCGTTCAAATCTAATTCGCCATTTGTGAATTTGTGGTCACTCAGTGATTTGCTTCCGGAGAGGATGGACGCTCCTGAGATCGGAGAAAATTGGAAGTGCACCCTTACTAACTTGAGGGTAGCCCTTGGAAAGATGGTAAATTGTTATAATGCTGGTAGACAGCCGATCCCACCGAGGCCAGGGGATCAGTTTGGCAGGGGTGGACGAATTGCGGCGACTTGAATTCTGGCGCCGCCTCGTCGTGACTTGCTGTGGCGTCGCTTGCTGCCAGCCGGCCGCTGCCGGCCACGTCGCGACCTCCCGTGTGATGCAGCCGTCTGTGGGTCAGCTCGCCTTCCTGCAGCGCGGCTCTCGCCGCACCGCCGTATTATTTCAGTCGGTACCGGCGTCAGTGCCGCTGCTATTCAACGTTGTCTTTACAAGTGGTTCAGAAATACTTCCTGCCGGTATTGGAACCTGGCGGGCGCTGCTGGAAGACTCAGCCGATGTATTTTAAAGGAGGTGGTCCTGGTTATTGCACCGGTGCCACTTAATAGAAGCAAATTTGCTCTTTTGGTAAACAGATAAGCAGTGTGGGATGCCTTGGTTACAGAACTTCCGTGGCAGACTTGTTCATGACTGGAGTGTTGAATTTCTCGTGGTGTACTCTCAAAATCATTTATTTGTGTACTAGTTGGGGCGTTAAACTCATTCAATTAAACAATCAACTGACCTAAGTCATTGGACTCAACTGTTTGAAATTGTCAAGTATTATATTAACTATTTATCTTACTAGTGACCTTGGGCTTTTAAAATGTTTGCTGTTTTTAAAACTATAATAAATAGTTTCTCCAAAGAATGTCACACATTCTTCCTCCTAGCCCTTCCACTCACTAGTTCTGTTACACTTACTTCACTACTAAACAAATACAACATCAAAATTCTTTACAAACGTGTGGCCTTAGCAATTATGCTAACGACGCACTCTAGCTCATCGAACTCTGCGCTTTCCAGTACTTCCCGCCTACCCATGCTAACATACAGAAGTACTGTCCCTTGTATTTTGTCCGTCTTGTGTGTGAGTGCAGCCACAACGCATGCCAGTGCTATGCACATGTACTTTATTTTGTACATATTACTTGTCATGAGACCGTCCACAAATCCGAAAGGTTGTTTCGATTACGCTGCAGTAGCTCCGCTGTGAAGCCCCTACACATGCTCCATACAGTCCCGATCTCTCCCCATCCGATTCCATATTTCTAAAACCATGAAGAAAGACATTCACGGCCATTAATTTTCTTTTGACGAAAAGTCGCGCGCCTGGCTACAATCATGGGTCAACAGACAACCGCGAACAGTTTTGCACAAAGACAATTTACCGTCTTGTCTTGCAGTGGGATAAATGTATTACTTCCTAAAAAGCGAATAGTTCGCTTCTTTTATGTGCCTCGTTTTCATTTTATTACTCCTTGTATACTCTTGTAATAAGTGAGTAGTGCAACAGAAGCGGGAAGAAACTTAAGGTGTATCTATTCTCCCGACCCTAGAGGAGTGTATGGCATACTGTGCTGAAGGCAGCTGTAAAATCGTTACTGATGCAGGTGCCTCAAGTTAACACGTCACAGAACTATAGAATTACCTACATTTATTTTGAAAGCTGAATGTTTAATTTTACTATTTTATTTATTATTGTTACTTATTTGAGGCTCTAAAGCCTTGTTACATATCTATTTACTTTTTATGATCTGCATCCACGACTGACACTGATACCGATTACTGAAAACCATCTCGGATGCATTATTCAGCAAACGTGGTTTTCGTTAATCACCAATGCACAATGGTTGATTACAGCTAAATGAGAGGCTTTGAACAACACAATGAAAGGACGAGCAGTATCTTCAATTGTCAGGGACAGCTGTTAGGATAAGCCAGTTACTCGAGCTATGGAGTAAAGAATGAGGGTGGGGTAATATCTGAATTTATTCTACTAGGGCTTTGTTAATACGAAGAGTTTTATCATTTAATAACTTTATTTGACTCCACAAGACTTGATTAGGACTTTCGCAATTGAGTTTCGTAATGGAATCAGATAATTCACTGGTTTGGTTGTAAATAGTTTTATTGTTTCAAAATCACGACCGGTTTCGGGACATAACAAGCCTATCTTCAGACGTACAAGAGTGCAGAAGGGAAAATTAAGAAACCATGATAAGAGACTGTATAAGACTTAACACCTGAGCCGGCCGGAGTGGCCATGCGGTTCTAGGCGCTACAGTCTGGAACTGAGCGACCGCTACGGTCGCAGGTTCGAATCCTGCCTCGGGCATGGATGTGTGTGATGTCCTTAGGTTAGTTAGATTTAATTAGTTCTAAGTTCTAGGCGACTGATGACCTCAGAAGTTAAGTCGCATAGTGCTCAGAGCCATTTGAACTTAACTCCTGTTCGTTGTAATAACAATGGAGAGTCACTGTCGAACTACAGATATAAGTTGATACGGTCGGATTAGTCAGAATGAAAAACATGGCTGCCGCATTAGATAACCACAAAATAACCTAAGAAAAGTGGGCGGTCAAATGAATAAAAGAAAGGAGACAAACACTAAGAGAGGATCATCGAACAATGGGAAACATTTTACACCGTGAGGGGCGTGGCCGCTGCACACTGAACATTAGGCTGTGGGCTGGTGACAACCGCACTAACCCGAGACACGGAATGACGCAATTGTAGCAGGCAAGTGCTAAGTCCTTTCGTCTTCCCTTTTTCAGTCTCAAACACCTGAGGATGCACTGATAATAACCCGAAACCGGTCGTGATTTTGAACCAATAAAATTGGCAGCGGAAAACTGATCCTATTGGAGCTGAAAAACGGTGAATATGCTCCTGTTGGAAACATTATGACTTCAAAGTATGGTACCGAGTCTCATTGTGCCTTCCAAAGTACCTCCAAAGATTTACCCAAAAATTTTGACTTGCAGACATATTCGCCCTCTTTGTAACATGCAGCGCACCTCTCTCATACACAAGCTGTCCTAATCATAACTCAGACTCACTATTCCATCGGTGTAAGTCGCTCATACCCTTAGATTCCCACCTGCCCATTCTCATTTACTCTTCATCGTCAATATCTCTGTGCCTCTTTGTCACTGTCTCCTGCATCAGGGCCACAGTCTCCTTCGTTTTGTCACACTACAACGATCTCCTCTCACTGTCATTGTCTCCGTCTTGCTCTATTTTACTGCTAATATTTCAGTTATTCCTTCCCACTGCTACAGTCTCTTCTCTCTGTCACTATCGCTCTCTTCCTCGTTATCATTGTTATAGACTGTCTCACACTAACATTAGTCTCACCAACTTCTATATTGTCAATCTTTTATTCCTTTCAAACTCGCACTGTCTCTTTCACTTTTTGGGAGTACTGTTCTGTCACTGTCAAATATGTTTAGCTCCCATTGTGTCCCTCTCTTTCTGTCACACTGCAATTGTCTTCTTAGTTCTTTCTGTATCTCAAGCACTTTCTACTATCTTCCAGTAATTACTATTTTTCATTGTCCTTCCCACTGTCACTATCTCCTCCTCTCTCAGCATAAAAAGTGCGAATATATTTACAAGCCAAACTTTTTATGAAAATTTTTAAAGGTACTAAGGAATAGGTGTCATTTCGTCCAGATGTCAAGGCTTGTGACGGACCGTTTGTAATGGCCGTCTTAAATTGTCTTACTTAGATATCATGCGGACTAGGCATGCCACAATGGAAAGTGGCATGGACTGCTGAAAGCAGATCTTGTCAGACAATATTTACACCCACATTCCTATCAAGACCATATATCCTCACCGCCCCACTCCCAAGCCCTACTACTCCTCCGAGAATCCTATAGTACGTACGGCTGCTTCTTGCAGATTCGTGACCGGAATAGCTCACACGCCACTGGCAAATACAGAAACATATCAGCACAATGTTAGAGGCATACAAAGGCCGGTACTGGCACCAGACATACACCAGAAGCAATGCTACGCTCCACATTAAGTCTTCCAAGTACTGAAAAGCATATCGACTCACTAGCAATGGCCCCATTCCTCACTACCAGCACCTCCGTGATAACCATGCCTCACCTGACAACTTGAGCAAAGATAACCATATTGCATTCTATCTGTCTAACATTTTCTCCATCCCTGATGACCTACATTTTGATTACTCACTTTTCCCTACCATCCACGAACGTACAAACACTCTGTCCCAAAACTAGCTCCCAGCATCCAGTATTTGGATAATATACCACAAACAGAATTAAATACACCAATTACAGCAAGCGACATAAAAAGGTACACCCACAGTCACGACGTATCAACGCCTCAAAGAATGCCCCCTCTCATTTTTCAGCCTTTAAACCAGTATCCTCTCCAGAGGTTACTATCCTCAATAAAACATCCAGAATCGTACTTTTCCTCAAATCTTACGAACGTCCCACTGATACCTCCTCTTACCGCCCTACATGCCTCACCTCAGTGTTTAGCAAGGTCTTCAAATCCATCCTCTCCCTCCTCTCCCGACGCAACCATCAACACTTGAACCTTGCCACGCGGGATTAGCCGAGCGGTCCAAGGCGCTGCGGTAATGAACTGCGTGAGTGGTCCCGGTGGAGGTTCGAGTCCTCCCTCTTGAATGGGTGTGTATGTTTGTACTTAGGATATTTTAGGTTAAGTAGTGTGTAAGCTTAGGGGCTGATGACCTTAGCAGTTAAGTCCTATAAATTTTTTCTAAAAAAAAAAGAGCCACTTGAACCGAAACCACCTTCTTCCAGTCAACCAGTGTGGCGTCTGTCCCAGTTTCTCCTCTTATGACCACCTGCTGCATCTCACCATTCTCCTATCCCACCTACTGAGCTCCTGTTAATCCTCTGTTTTTGTCTCCCTCGACTAGAAAAAGGCTGTGACTGTGTCTCACATTCCGGTCTCCTTTTCAAACTTCAGACATATACGCTTCAAATTACTTATATCCAGAATGAGATTTTCACTCTGCAGCGGAGTGTGCGCTGATATGAAACTTCCTGGCAGATTAAAACTGTGTGCCCGACCGAGACTCGAAGTCGGGACCTTTGCCTTTCGCGGTCAAGTGCTCTACCATCTGAGCTACCGAAGCACGACTCACGCCCGGTCTCACAGCTTTACTTCTGCCAGTATCTCGTCTCCTACCTTCCAAACTTTACAGAAGCTCTCCTGCGAAACTTGCAAGGTTCGCAGGAGAGCTTCTGTAAAGTTTGGAAGGTAGGAGACGAGATACTGGCAGAAGTAAAGCTGTGAGACCGGGCGTGAGTCGCGCTTCGGTAGCTCAGATGGTAGAGCACTTGACCGCGAAAGGCAAAGGTCCCGAGTTCGAGTCTCGGTCGGGCACACAGTTTTAATCTGCCAGGAAGTTTCATACTTATATCCACCTTGTTGCGTCCTTCCTATCTAGTGGCCCACCCTTCGTGACCGTTAACAATACCAAATTCCATAGCATCCATCTCATTGCAGAAGTGCCCCAAGGCTCTGTCCTCTCACCACTCCTTTATCTCCTCTATGCTGCTGATATTCCCAAACCATCCCCACCAGTCCACCACCTTCAGTGTGCAGATGACACTTATTTCCTTACCGTCTATCCTACACTACAGAAATCCCAACGATACCTCCAAATCCTCCTCAGTCAGTTAATCTCCAGGTGTACCCAATGTCTCCTCAAATTCAACCCCTGCGAAATGCATGCAATAACTGTAGGATAAACCATACGCCTTCTGCCTACACAATTTCTACCTTGCTAGTGATAATCGCCCTTCCTAGCTAACTAACACACAAAATATGTTGGAGTAACCCTCGACTGGCAGCTAAGTGGATATCTCACTTAGTAACCATACAACAGATAGCCCATAATAAACTAGAACTATTGAAACTACTAAGAGGCCATACTTGAGGATTACACCCCTCATCTATTCTCCACACATACAATACACAGATCTAAACCAGTCATTGGTATGCAGATGTTCCACAGATGTAATCCCCAGCAAAGTTCTACAAGTCCCTCCAAGTCCTCGAACGCCATGCACTTCATCTCGCTTTCTTCACCTGTTTACTTCCCCAACCTGAATCCTCTACCATGTCATCAAATTCCCACGCCTCCTTATCCACACCTAACATCTCAGCATCTCCCATACTGTCACCAAACTAAATTCTAATCTAATATTCATCTGGTACATACTTGTTAAAATTCATGGTGAAACTTCCAGCTGTCATTTATTTTGCACAATTTGCTACAAGTTTTGGCCAATGACCATTATCAGGTTAGCATAAAACGAATAAATTAAACCATTAGAGATTACACAGTTTAAATGGAAATGTGAGGTTAAATAGTATTTCACTTACTGGCAAACACTGCAGGAAAGTTACACCATAATTTTAAAACAAGTAATTTGCCCTTTTAAGTCCACCATAGTAAATAAAAAAATTCCTACGTTAATGGCTGTGTACGATAATTTTCGTTAACAGGAAAGTACAATACGATAGCTGGGAGCACTCTGCCAGATGTAACTAGGTCACAATGTCAAGGATACAGTCAAAGACAATGCCATGTCAGAAATAAAACTATAGTACATGGTAGCAAATGCAGTTTCAGCTTACTAAGAGATACATTATAATCTTTGGTTCCAAATAAACACTGTACATTAGTGAGCTAGATCATGACATTCCATGTATATGACCCCTATTGAATTGTGTTAATGGCCCTGCTTATTTACATAGTCAAACATTTAACCATATATTTAGTGCCAGTTATATATTTTCAAATACATATTTCCTGAGAAACTCTGATGAGCCGACTGGTTTGTTGACAGATTTGCAAGTCCCCTATTATGGTATAATGTTTCCACTAGATGTGACTAACTTATATATTGATGTACCTATATATTAAACGTTAGTGTTGATTAGCAAAGATGTATTGAAACATAAAAAGTTACAGTTGCCAGAAATTATGGAGCCAATGGATGGATTGCATATAGTACTATCACAAAATTTCTTTACCTTTGACAAAAAATATTTCATTCAACCTAATGGTCAGGGTATGGGTAGCTCACTTGCTGGAAATATAGTCAATACTTTTTTGGATAATTTAGAAAATGTTATCTTGAAAAGTAGGTCTTCCCATATTGATACAATTTTAGTATATGGATATGTAGATGACACATCTATCATGACAGATGGAGATGATAATGAAGAAATTTTCAACTTATTTAACAATGAAGATAGTAATATACCTTCCATAGATGAAAAAGAATAAAACCATAACATTGCTGTTTTAGACCTGGCAGTTTCATCAGTCAGTCATAAAGTTCACGTTAATATTATCAGAAAAGCTACCACAACTGATGTAACATAAATCTTCCTGACATCCTGAGGCTTACAAACTAGCTTTTTTTTGATTCCATGGTTGATAGACTCCTGAAGATCTCTCTCTGTAGATTAGATTTAGATAATGAAGTAAACACATTAAAATTTATAGACACCAGTTATGGTTATGATACTTGTATAGTTGACAAAGTACTGGTAAATAATCAGACAAAATTACTAGAATACAAACAGACCAAAATAAATTACTCTTAACAAGATTGCAAAGTACAAAAAATAAATGTAATAATTTTCCATTCATTGTTGAAATTTCCTACAAAATCAAGCCATTTTTAAGAGAACCAATATGCAGCTAGTGTTCCCAAGTTGAGAGATCAATTGGTCCCCTACTAAACATGAACTATAATAAGTCATCTCCCTCATATGAACAATCACATGTTTATAAAATTGAATGCCCTGAATGCAAAATGCTTTATATTGGTTAAACCAGTAGAAAGTTATCTGTTGGATACAAGGAACATGTAAATCAATCATGCCTGTCAGCTCTCACTGTGCATTTAAATATGTTTCTTAATGAACAAAAAGATCTGAGAAGCAATGACTTCAAAGAAAAGTTTGTAAACATTCAACACAAAGTTTAACATAATCTAAGTTTAAAACAGGCAGTACTTCGTAAGCTATACATTAAGATAAATATGTGCCCATCTCTCAGTATTGGGCTTTACTTCACCCTCTCCATTGGGTTACAGTTTTGTAGTACTGGATGGGTATACAATGATATTATATATAACTTCATCATTAACTGAGCCATTATAGATGAAAGGTGTATTTTTATACTTAAATAATAATAAGCTATTTATGTAAAACTTTAGATTGCCCAATATTTTTTGTGAGTCTTGTAAGTTATTTCAACAATAATTAATCTCTGGTTGTACACAAGGTTCTTCCACCCCTCCCTCCTCCTTGGCAGATTAATATGAATGACAATGCAAATATAATGGTTAAATATGTCATATTGTATATTACTTTAGTAAATTTTGTAATTTGAGTGCTAGTGTTTCAAACATTCTGAGATATTAATTGATGAGTTTCCCTTAAAGTGAGTGTTTCTTTGGAAAAATTTTTATATAGATTATGTTAGACTTTCTCCTGTAATGATGGGATGTTTGGAGACTGGTGGTGTCTGTTACTGAAATACATTAGTGAACATATGTTTTTATATATACTTCAATGCCTGTCAGTTGTTTATGGAATTGTCATATATGTATTACAATTCTAGGTCCTTACAATTATCATTCATTATTTTAAATGTTTCACTCTCCAGTTGTATAATGGTTTCCCCATTCCCTTTGTTTTTCTTTGAAGATCGAATAGTAACCAAACTGCAAGTATGAAGTTTATAAGTGTGACACTGTAGATGCTTTCGTAATATTTTAACTTTGTATTATTAGTGTATCAACTCAATTGTGATATGATTTTGTATGGGTTCAACAAGATGAAACATATTCTAGCTACAAAGTCTGTGTGTGTGTGTGTGTGTGTGTGTGTGTGTGTGTGTGTGTGTGTGTGTGTGTGTGTGTGTGTGTGTGTACATGTTTGAAATTTTCCTGCGAGGATGGAAGCATTTGGGTATTTGGTGACTGATGGTCTCTTTCTCTGTGGGCACCTTTACTGAACATAATTTGTTATGTACACATAACACCTGTCAAGTATTTCTGGAAGTTAACACGTATGTTTTATAATTTCTAGGCTCTTATAATTGTTTTTCATTATGTTAAATGCATTATTCTCTAGTTGTGAGACACCCCTTTTAGTATATCCAAACGAGTGACAATGCAAGTATAAAATGCATATACGGTACATCATGCTGCAGGTTCTACTGTAATATTGTAATATGGAGAAATAATGTACCAAACCCTTTCTGATATGATTTGATGATATTACTTACGTGAAGTCTATTCTATATGAAGATTTTGTAGGTATAGCCAGGTTGGATTGTCTCCTGTAATGATGTATATGTTTGGATTTTGGGTCTCTCTGTTATTAGACCCCACTACTGAACATAAGTTTTAAATATATATATATATATATATATATATATATATATATATATATATATATATATTTCTCATGGTAGCCTTGTTTTACACTCTTTGAGCAAAACTGTGTGTATTTTATCATTTTTCTGTACACAATGCGTTTTATAATATAGGTTGGTTAATTTGATTTTTGGAAATACAATATTATCTGGCAAAAAATATTAAAATGTGAAATGTAACATCTTGATGAATTCCTGTCCATAACATTTCATTATATAAGCATAACATAGATACTGATTATTGTAGTTGTTTCAAAAGATGTGTAAAATTAGGTATTTTTAGGATTGTATATGTGATACACATCTGACCATCATCTGACTGAGTTGCATAACTTCTATTCTAATTTTTTGTTTACTACTTTACCTCCAGTTTTTCTTTTAGTTAGACATGAGCCCTCAGATCCATTTCTGAGGCAGTACATCCCCTGGGTTCCTACTTCTTCTATAGTTTTATTTGGTTAGGTCTTGGAAGGCAGATCCTAGAAGTGGTTTGTAATTTTTTACAAAAAAAATTTGCTATCCCTCTGTCCCCCTCTATACCCAGAATCTGTATGAAATTAAGTCATTAGCACTGTCTCCTCGTGCTCTCTGTAGTGTGTAGGTTTCCGCCAAGATGGCCGCCGAGTAAGTGACGCCAGAAACCATTTCCAGAAAGTTAAGTGATTTAGACAGGAATATAATTTAGTTTAACGCCGACAACAAATTAAATACGTGCATTAGTGTATCGTTTAGTCTTGCCATTAAAGGTTTGACTTTTCTTTGCGTATTTTTTCAGAAAACACGAAAAGATCGTAACTTCGCGAAGTCGAGCTTAGGCTTAAATTTTGTAAACGTGTTTGTTTCTTGTTTCACGGTAATTTAAATAGTTTCTCGGTAACAAATAAGTAAACTACCGTAAATAGCGTATAACTTCATTGTTTTAATACAGATTTCAGAAAAACAGCGTAACTTTATATCAGAAACTTGCCTATATACATTTGTTTATAGGCCTAATTCTCGTAACGTTTTTGGAGAATAAAAGTTAAAGTATCTCGTCTAATTGTCTTTTTTTTCATTCCATCGAGTGAAATAAATAATAAATAGCGTATACCTTCATTGTTTTAATACAGATCTCAGAAAAACAGCGGAATTTTAAATCAGAAACTTGCTTATGTACATTTGTGAATAGGCTTAATTCTTGTAACGTCTTTTTTGATTTTCGGTAATTTAATTGATTTATTCTAGCTAAAGTATTATTTTTGCCATGAGTGAGAAGTGCCTGACTTACCGTAGAATTGTTAGTTCCGGGGTTTTTGGTGTGATGGATGTAGTAGTTTTTTTCACTGGGGGGACTGCAGTGGCGTGGGTGTTGGGAAAGTGGATCAGGCTCATCAGTGGTTATGTAGGATTTGCAGCAGAGATAGGAAGATAGTGGAACAGGAGGGGAAAATTGCTGCCCTTCAGGCTGAGCTAGATCAGGCTAGGGAAGATCTGGACAGGTTAAGGAGGGAGAAGGGCAAAGAGAGGTGGGAAGCGGCAACAGGTAGCAGAAGGAACAGGCCTAGAACTAAGTCTGACAGTTTTGTGGTGAATGTCAAAAATAAGTTTGACCTGTTGCTTCAGTTAGAAACTGATGAGCCTCAAGCAGAGGTAGGTGTAGACAGGACACAACAAACTTTCAATAGGAAATTGAAAAAGAATGTAGGAAAGTCATCGAAAAGGAAGAAAGTTTTGTTGTTAGGCAGTTCTCATGCCAGAGGTGTAGACCAACTTCTGCAGGAGGAATTAGGACCAGAATACCAGGTCACAAATTTTTTCAAACCATGTGCTAGTCTGGATCAGGTGACAGAGGATTTAGGTTCACTCTGTAAAGGATTTACCAGGGAAGACACCGTGGTTATTGTGGGAGGGCCAGGGAACAGCATCGACAGAGATCCTGGGTACAGTATAGAGTGTGACCTGGTAAAGATTGCGTCGGCATCGAGACACACCAATGTTGAATTTGTATCTGTCCTGAGACGCCATGACCGGCCTCATTTGAACTCTTCTGTTGGGAGAGTTAATTTGGAGTTGGAACAGCTGCTTGGGTCAGGTGCGGGGGCTCATATTGGTGTGGTTCCTGTTGATTATCTCAGTAGGTGGGACTATACCAGGCACAGCCTACATCTCAACAGGAAAGGGAAGGGGAAACTGGCTGGGGTAATAGCAGGAAATTTAAGGGGGGGAGGCACTGCCATGAATGGTAAAATACCAGTGGTTACAGGTGTTGGAGCAGCACCTTTTTTAGGATAGGTAAGACAGAAAGATGTCAAGTTCTACGAGAGGTCAGGATTGAAACAAATCTTCAGTTTAGGAAAGAAATTAAACAGCACAATTCTAGCACATTTGATCACCAATCACAGCTATCAATTATAAATTTTCACCAATCACCAGAAATTTTGTCTCCACCAAGTTGTATCTCAGTCCTAGGTAATTGCATCAATGAATTAGTCACCCAACCCTCTTGACATAATCTGCCTCTCTGAACACCATGTGACCACTGGTATAGGAACTAGGCCTAAGCACAATGAGAAACTCAGACAGGAGAGTACTGCAAATGTTAGAATAAGGAAAGGTTCTCATAAAAGTATAATTAAAAATAATGTAAGTATATTTCATCAAAATATTGGGAGTTTAAAGAATAAAGTATATGAGCTTCTGGTTTGTTTAGAAGATTTAGAAGCTGAGAATGAAATAGATATACTATGCCTGTCTGAGCATCACATTGTTACTGATATGGATAAGGTAAATGTAAGTGCTCTCTGTACATGTAATGAGAGAAAATATGGAGCAAGGAAGAGTTGCCATATATGTCAAAAGTTATCATTGTGCAAAAAGTATAGAAACAAAAAAGTTTTGTGTAGAGAAACATATAGAAGCATGTGCCTGTGAGCTTAAATTAAATAAAGGCACATTTATAATTGTAGCTGTATATAGGTCCCCATCAGGAAATTTTCATCTATTTCTGAAAAATTTGGACTCCTTGTTGTGCTATCTGTCAGACAGGGGGAAGCAAATTATTATTTGTGGGGACTTCAATGTAGATTCTCTGAAAGAGGGTAATAGGAAAAATGACCTTGAAGTATTAGTCGGTTCTTTCAATTTGACACCCGTTATTGATTTTCCTACTCGGGTGGTAAAGGATAGCAGCTCACTGATAGATAACTTCTTTATAGACCAAGATAAGTTTAAGCAGATAAATGCTCAGCCTGTTGAGAATGGTCTTTCTGATCATGGTGCACAGCTAGTTACAATATATGGCATAGCTCCATTCAGCAATACTAAACAGTCCTCAAAAGTAGTACGTTCAGTCAACGATTTAACAATTGCAAATTTCAGGGAAAGCCTACAGCAGTTACACTGGGATGAGCTGTACCGTGAACCTGATGCCAATTTAAAATATAATTTATTTCATGACATTTTTGTAAATGCATTTGAAAACTGCTTCCCCAAGAAAATAGTTAAATATACTTGTAACAAACCATGGCTTACTAAGGGTATAAAAATATCTTGTAACCGGAAAAGGGAAATGTATCTGACAGCAAGAAAGAGTAGTGACCCAGAAACTATCAAAAGTTATAAAAACTACTGTGTTATATTAAGAAAAGTTATTAAAAAATCCAGGAGTATGTGTATCATGTCTGAAATCAGCAACTCTGATAATAAAATTAAAACAATTTGGAATATTATTAAAAGAGAAACAGGTCAACCAAGAGCAGAGGAAGACAGTATTACCATCAAATTGAATGAAAACTTTACGAACAAAAAGTCAGAAGTTGAAAATATTTTTAATAATCATTTTCTAAATGTTGTGGATATAGTAGGATTCAGGTGTTCATTAGAAGATGCTAGGCTGTTAATGGAAGAGGCCATACCTATGCAATTTGATACAATTGAAATCTCACCCACTTCTCCCTCTGAAATTAGGAAAATAATAAACTTGCTTAAAAGCAAAAACTCACATGGAATTGATGGCATTTCCAGCAAAATACTAAAAGCTTGTTCTCAGCAGATAAGTAAGATTCTCAGCCACCTGTGTAATAGCTTTCTGGAACAGGGCATTTTCCCTGATAGACTGAAATATGCTATTGTTATACCTTTGCATAAAAAGGGGGGTGGATCTGATGTCAACAATGACCATCCAATCTCCCTTCTAACAGCTTTATCCAAAATTTCTGAGAAAGTAATGTATTCAAGAGTAGCTTCACATATCTGTAAAAATGAAGTACTAACAAAATGTCAGTTTGGTTTCCAGAAAGGTTTTTCAACAGAAAATGCCATATATGCTTTCACCAGTCAAATTTTGAATGATCTGAATAACCGAACACCACCCATTGGGATTTTTTGTGATCTCTCAAAGCCTTTTGATTGTGTAAATCATGAAATTCTGCTAGACAAGCTCAAGTATTGTGGCATGAGTGGGACAGTGCACAAATGGTTTAATTCATACCTAACTGGAAGAGTGCAGAAAGTTGAAATAAGTAGTTCTCGTAACATGCAAAGATCAGCACATTCCTCAAACTGGGGAACTATCTAGAACGGGGTTCCACAAGGGTCAGTCTTGGGTCCTTTGTTGTTCTTATTATATATTAATGACTTGCCATTCTATATTCATGAAGAGGCAAAGTTAGTTCTCTTTGCTGATGATACAAGTATAGTAATCACACTTGACAAACAAGAATTAGCTGATGAAATTGCCAATACTGTCTTTCAGAAAATTACTAAGTGGTTCCTTGTAAACGGACTCTCACTGAATTTTGATAAGACACAGTACATACAGTTCTGTACAGGGAATGGTATGACGCCATTAATAAATATAGACCTCAATCAGAAGCATATAGCTAAGGTAGAATATTTCAAATTTTTAGGTGTGTCCTTTGATGAGAGATTAAATTGGAAGAAACACATTGATGATCTGCTGAAACGTTTGAGTTCAGCTACTTATGCAATAAGGGTCATTGCAAATTTTGGTGATAAACATCTTAGTAAATTAGCTTACTACGCCTATTTTCACTCATTGCTTTCATATGGCATCATATTTTGGGGGAATTCATCACTGAGGAATAAAGTATTTATTGCACAAAAGCATGTAATTAGAATAATAGCTGGAGTCCACCCAAGATCATCCTGCAGACATTTATTTAAGGATCTAGGGATATTCACAGTAGCTTCTCAGTATATATACTCTCTTATGAAATTTGTTATTAACGACCAAGCCCAATTCAAAAGTAATAGCAGTGTGCATAACTACAATACTAGGAGAAAGGATGATCTTCACTATTCAAGATTAAATCTAACTTTGGCACAGAAAGGGGTGAATTATACTAGCACTAAAGTCTTTGGTCACTTACCAAATAGTATCAAAAGTCTGACAGATAACCAACAAGTATTTAAGAAGAAATTAAAAGAATTTCTGAATGACAACTCCTTCTACTCCATAGAGGAATTTTTAGATATAAATTAAGAAAAAAAAATTAAATAAAATAAAGAAAAACAAAAAACACAAAAAAATGGAGTTGTTATATTAACTTAAGTATGTTGTTAAATTAACCTAATTATGTCATGTATTAGAAAATTCGACTCGTTCCACATCATTACAAAATATCGTATTCATGATCGATGGAACTAGTATTAATCTAATCTAATCTAATCTAATCTAATCTAATCCCATGCATCAAAAATTTCTACTGCTTTGAGCGGTACCCGCCCCCCTTCCCCACCACAACCAACCCACCCCCCAATCATATCTTCTACTGGGTATGTGGATTTAATAGTGTGACAAAGTTTTAATTTATATTTTCACACTTTTTGAAGAAATTTTTACTGCTAACACACACACACACACACACACACACACACACACACACATCTTCAAGTGGTTATGTGGAATTAAAAGTGTAATACAGATTTAATCTTCATGTTCAAGAAGAATGTATGTTATTGTTATAATATAATATAGAATAGGATACTCTGTGAGACTGGCTTTCTGTTCAAAAAATCGCGGAACCTTCGTAATTTTGTGCCAGTGGTGTGTTGGAGCGAAATGCGGTTGGCATCCCAGCACGCGCCTGTGTTTAACGTGTAACTGCCAAAAGTTCCATTGCTGTATATCCGTTAAGATTCAGTGCTCCATTGAGTAGAATGTTGTGTCACAGTTTCAGAGAAGCAGAGCATCTGCATTAAATTTTTCGTGAAACTCAAGGAAACCTTTGCAGAGATTTGGAGTACCAGATGATGCGTGAAGCCTACGGTCAAGAGGGCTTAAGACATACTCGGTGTTAACACTGGTTCACATGATTTAAAAATATCCGAACGGAAGTTAAACACGACTCTCGCTCAGGACGCCATTCGACATCTACCTGCGACGCTCACGTCAGGAACGTCGTCAGCTGCGCGTGCCAGTCGAAGACTGACTGTCAGATAGATTGTAGAAGAGTGTTACATGTCATGAAATCTTGACACAGCATCTTGGAATGCATTATGTTGCCGCTAAGTTTGTCCCTCGACTCATGAGTCAAGTCCAGGAAGACCTTCGCTTCGCATTCTGTGAAGAGCAAATGAGAATGCGATGTTCCTTAAGAGAATCATAACTGGTGATACGTGGATCTACTGTTATGATGTCGAGACCAAGGTTCAGTCTTCACAATGGGTTGGGAAAGGTTCTCCAAGACCAGATCAGGTCAAATGTCAAAGCCAGGCTGATAGCTTTATTTGAGTTTGAAGGTTAATTCATCATGGATTCGTGCCACGGGGACTAATTGTTAATCTGTGGTACTATCGGGACGTGTTGCGACGCGTGCAAGAAAAAGTGAGAAGGAAACGGCCTGAAATGTACCGAGACAATTCATGGCTCTTGGACCACGGCAGCGTACCCAAACATTCATCCCTGTTGGTGCGTGACTACTGCACAAAAAACGAAATCACTGTGCCGCCTCATCCTCGGTACTCTCTAGACATGGCCCCTACAGATATTTTTTTATTTACAAAGTCGAAAGCCCCGTTGAAAGGACGAATATTTAAAACGATAAACGGGATGAAAGAAAATTCGCAGACGGCGCTTCGCGTGATCCAGCAAGAAGTTTACCAAGACTGCTTCAGAAAGTTCAAACGGCGTTGAGAGCGGTGTATCAATTGTGGAGGAGAGAATATCGAAGTAGCCCATGCATAATAAGTTAAAAGTAAACGCAGAAACCTTTTGTAGAGAACAGACCTCGTACGTGAAATTTTACGATGCATTTCTTTATAAGCTGGTCTTTACTTGGTAGTAAATGCTATTTTGATTTTTATCTGTTAACATAATAGCAACCTAGCCCAGTAATATGTCCTAGCTGACGTATTTTTCGTCAACTGCGATGTTTTGTAGTACATAAAAGCTTCGAAAATGTGTCTTAACAAGGCGTATTGATGTCATTAAATGGTTTTTTGTAGTTTCAACTGATTTATTCACTGCAGTTACGGTTCCGCGTCACCTTGAATAGACCACGAACTGTATTCTTTGTCATTCCGTCCATGTCCTGGGAAACACATTCCTGAAGCTCTTAATGAATACCACAGAGTGGACATTTCCTTTTTTGGTTATTGAAGTGTTGGAATGTCCTGTGTTTTATCTTATTGTCCTCCTTTTTGCACATCTGATTGCTACTTTCTGTGGCATTCACTACTTCGTGATGTGCGCTGCACGGTATTCGCATATTGTTCGTGCCTGTAATTCACATTAGGTTACGGCCGGCACCCGCGCCCTGCATACCGTCTGCGTTGTTGTAGTGATCAGTACGCGGACTCGGATTCATTATCTGTCCGCCAATGTTTACATTGCTTTCCAACACAGACAGTTTCCGCGCGACCTCCTGTTGCCAATTAGACAATTCCGCTGTCACACGGGATTTGATCTTTGTTAATTCAGCGTGTAGTGCGGCAGCGCTAGTGTCAATATTTATACTTGCGGCCGCAGTCGTATGTTCTACAGCTGTTTTTACATCGCTTTCAGTCTTTGCAAAGGATCTCGTGATCCTTTACTTCTAGCCATTCATTATATTCTTTTTCGACTTTTCGAGCTTGCACTTCCAGATATATATCAACACTTTTCCGTGCATCTATCTCCACATTATCCACGCGATTGGTTAAAGTCTGGACTTGTCTTCTAGCCTGGCCTGCGATATCTGTAGTTTTTGCATCTCGTCGGGTAGGCTTCCTACAAGATGAGGTATTTCTTTGCAAGCGTCTCGCGAAGTTCGCTTTGGATACTGTTTACTTTCGTTTCTAGTCTTTGGTCTCACTCTGTATCTTTCTGCTCACGCTCATGGAGCATTTGGGCAAGTTTCTCGTCTCTCTCCCTATCTCTTTCTTCTAACCTGCGCAGAAATTCTGCAAATGGGTCTGCAATCGGTGAGCATATTGGCGCCACCCTGAGTATGCATTAGGGTCGTCGGTAGTACATTCCCATATCGTTGTGGAGCGTCATTTGCCGTCCCCAAATCCTCGCCATCCGCTCCGGAAATTAAGTTATCCGAAACGGTGGCTTGGGGTTCGCTCACGTTTCGCGCCTGAAACTCACTCTCCATAATAACAAGATTTTGTTCGTCTGGTACAGACCCTTTTGGTTGTCCTATTTTTCCCATAGTATATTCACTTTAAGCAACTGACAAATACTTAACACTGACACACACACCAATAATTATCCCCTCCAAAAATTAACATATAAATACACAAATACACACAATTTAATCTGCACTCTATTTACCATTTTAACGAAGATACCTCATGTGCACATGGGTTCGATATTCCGCACAGAGCTACACAGGGTGCTTGCACAATAGGCCTTACCTTTGTTATTTCTCTTTCACGTAATCCTTTTCCTTTTCTACACTTTTTCTTCTCTAGATATCCTCAGGGTGTGGTTTTGTTGTTGTACAAGTAAAAGAATTCATATAGGCATTAATATGTTCCAACAATTAGGTACATACATAATTACATTCATTACAACAGCAAGTACCATATTAATAAATCTCCCATTTTCTTTTATCGAGCCCCAAAGTTGCGGTGCCATCTCGCGTCCGTCGGCTGTCGTAATTAAATTTGTTATTAACTACACAAATTGATTGGTAATGGTGATTGTTGCCGACTTATGTGGTGGGTCTTCATCAAAATTATGTTTCATTAAATTTTGATTCACAATAAAATGCATTTGTGAAGTTGCCTCTTTTTTAACAATATTAACCTTCAGTGGAATTTATTTGTTAAGTTAATGACTGTAGACTCGCTGAATCTTAAAATATGAGCATGTAAGTTGAACAATGGAATAAACTTGTCATATTAATTTCCTCGTCTAATCTGTTCACTTTAAAGCAAAAAATCTGTAGTTATTAATTACAATAGCGGCCCACACACGCGCGAGAGTATTTTTCCTTACCTCCGTTAACCATTGCATTGTAGTCCTGGCTCTGGCTCTCGGCTGTTGTACTGAAAATAAGAATCTTAAAGCTACGTATTTTCTGCAACGTCGGGCGGCTATGGAGAAAAATGTATATTATGTTAATAGCGAGCGAGTTTTTCGCTTCCTGTAATTTTTATAAGTTAATATCGCCATGTAATGGCGTCGTTAGCTGCATCGGCTGCTGCAATTGTTGCACTGTTAAATTACTCGAATGCAGATTAATTCAAGGAAGGCGGTCATGAAATCTGGATCACCTCTTAGAAATTAAAAGTGAAGAATAATATTAAATCAATATATTATCTGCTTAATTAGTACAAATAGGCTTACATTTGCCAGCACTCGCAGGAGATCCGTCTACACGCAATCAAGACAAGAGAAGAAGTGAAGACGACAAAAAATAAGCAAAAGAGCGCATCTTGTCGTCTCTTTAGATCATTTTGTTTCGAGTGCATCTTTATATTTCTTTGCCTAATACGGATACATGAGAAAAATACATGTTCGTCTGAGCAGCTCGTGTCCTCTTATTATTCAATTTTTAAATGTCTCTTCTTTATAAATACTGTTTTAAGTCTTTTCTTAGTATTTCACTGAGGACGGTATAGGGCGGAGGGACGTGTTTGTGAAGGCGCGGCAAACATACCAGGGTTGGTGACCAGAGGGGAGCCAATGATGTGATGATTCATTGTTAAAATTCATGGTGATTTATCAGGCGTGTATAACGATGGTGTTGGACGCAACTTTCTTGCGTGGTTCAGCATGTCTGTCCAATACAAGATTTTCCACATTGGCATGGAATTTTATACACGTCACGTTTCCTAAGGACAAGGTCGTCTTTGAATGAACACAGATTCCTCAATTTTGCTGGTGGCCAAAAAACACACTTGATGTCGTGCTGCCGGCCTCTGGTGGCCGAGCGGTTCTAGGCGCTACAGTCTGGAACCGCGCGACCGCTACGGTCGCAGGCTCGAATCCTGCCTCGGGCATGGATGTGTGTGATGTCCTTAGGTTAGTTAGGTTTAAGTAGTTCTAAGTTCTGGGGGGCTGATGACCTCAGCAGTTGAGTCCCATAATGCTCAGAGCCATTTGAACCATTTTTTTTGATGTTGTGCTTTTTGAGGATTATTTCTATTCTTGAAGACATGCCGCCAAAATAGGGCAAGAACGCTGTTGCAGTGGCTGCCTCCGCATCTTCATTTACACCCCTGCTTCGAGTTTGCTTATAACGGAATGCATGGCGTATCTGCCTATCGGAGTAGCCATTCTCTTGGAATATCGTTCTCAGCTGTCGTAGCTCACCAGGAAGACTGTCGGCATCTGAGGCCACATGTCCCCTGTGCACCAAAGAGCGCAGGACACTAACGCGTTGCGCAGGATGATGACAACTTGTGGCCTGCAAATATAGCTCTGGATGAGTTGATTTGCGTTACACGCTGTGTCCCACGGTACCATCAACTTTTCTTATGATTATGACGTCCAGGAATGGTAGGATTACATCCTTTCCCTCTTCCATTGTAAACTATATGTTCGGATGGAGCGAGTTCAAATGCCAGAGAAACACAGGTAATGTCTCTATTCCATGGGCTCACACAACAAAAGTATCGTCTGCCAGGAACACGATGATTGGAGGCTAGCGGACTGCAGTGTTTTTTCCTCAAAGTCTTCCATAAAATAGTTTGCCATCATGGGAGACAGGACTTGCCATGGTGACACCGTCCACTTTTTCGAAATACTGGTCACTGAATAAGAGATGAGTTGGGGTAAGCACATGTTCAAATAATGCCACAGTGTCTTTCTCCACCTGGCTGCTGATTAGCTCTCACGAGTCCTGCAGAGGTACTTCCGTAAACAAAGAACGTCAAAACTAACCAAAATATCCGACGCTTGCAGCTGAAGTTTTTTCAAGCGTCCTATGAAGTCCTCTGAATTCCGGATATGGTGATCACACTTGCCTGTGAGAGGTACCAACACTGTAGTAAGATTTTTGGCGAAGAGGAGTCCCATCTTTATGTATCTTCGGTAGGCCGTACAGTCTTGGAGGAACTGAACCCTGTTGTCGTAGGCTTTTAGTTACTTTAGAAGGAACAGATGTCTTCTTGAGAAAATCTAACGTTTGTCTATGGATTTTTCCAGTCGGATCTTCTCTTAGCTCGCGATAGGCAGGATCGAACAGCGTCTCCATCTCGGTGTTGTATTCAACTCATGAGAGAAGGACGGTGGCGTTCCCCTTGTCGACAGATAAAATAACGAGTTCTCTGTCCGCTCTCAAGTCCCGCAGCCTTCCTTTCTGCTGAGCTGATGTTGAACTTGCTCGGTGGGTCTCGTGTTAAAATTCGGTAGGTGTCTCTCCTAATCTCTTCTGCAACGTCACTGGGAAGCTATAAAATTGCCTGTTCTATTCCAGCTATGACATCTCGGATTGGAACTGTCTGTGGTGCTGGTGCATAGTTCAAACCTTTCTCCAGGATTCTATCTGTGAGATTAAACACGGTGCGTCGACGTGGTGCATTCCTTCCATGCTGTTGGGCTTCTTGTTTTGACCAGTCAGCCAGCACCCAGGTACCGCTATTTACTCAATCCCAGGATAACGCTGAGAGTTTAGAGGAGATCTTCAGATGCAGTGGTAGCAGTTTTGTGGACACTATGCGCTGTTCCCGTCTGGCATAGCTTACCCTCTCTCCCCCTCATTAGGCTGCCTTTGACCGTCGTTTAATTCTAACAGCAGCCGCAGATTCAACATGATGTTTAAGTTTAGCAAACGCTGGAACAGATTTCTTGTCACGGCATCTCAATAAAAATGCCGTAGTGCACAGCAGACATGCCTGACGGCAACTGCAGGTGGTGTCCACAAAGTACGCCATGCATTCCCTTCTAAGCAAATTAGAAGCAGGGATGTAAATGAAGATGCGGAGGCACCCACTGCAACAGCGCTCTTGCCCTATTTTGGCGGCATGTCTTCGAGAATAGAAATAAGCCTCAAAAATTACGACATCAAGTGTGTTTTTTGGCCACCAGCGAAATTGAGGAATCTGTGTTCATTCAAAGACGACCTTGGCCTTAGGAAACGTGGCGTGTATAAAATCCCATGCCAATGTGGAAAATCTTGTATTGGACAGACATGCTGAACCACGCAAGAATGTTGCGTGGAACACCATCGTTATACACGCCTGATAAATCAGCGGTAGCGGAGCATGGCCTGGACACGGGACATCGTATGCTATACGAACAGACGGAAATTTTATCTACGACTGTTTTGTTAAGGAGGCCATACATATCCCTACGGCGGACAATGTTATCAACAGGGATGCAGGTTTCATATTAAGCGTCGCCTGGAATCCAGCACAGGCTGCCATTAAATCGAAGCAGCGAAAACAAGAACTTTCGATTCATCACGTGACGCAACGCGCTGCTGAATTTAGTTCAGCCTTTAACCGCAGGAGCGTCCGGGAGCACAGTCATTGCGCATAGCGCGCGCCTGGCTGGTCTTTCCGCGGCTCCTAGCAGGGGCCACCAGGAGCGCCGCTTTCCTCCAACTATGAGTGTCTTCTCGTGCACGCGTATTGCCTGCTTCCGGCATGATAAATTTCGACGCCGCAGAGCGATTATCGCCAGTCGTGCCTTGCAACAGTGACAGCAGCAGCTACCACCACCTGATGATGTCGAGCAGTTGCATCGATGAAATATTGTGCGAGTTACACAACACGATCCGTCGGCAAACCCGAGAAGCGTATTTGCACTCCACATGCTGTCGCAACGGAAATTCAACCAACTCCCTCTCCCAGACAATGAGATCTACCCTGATATTTATTCCTCCTGCCAACTAAATTTCTTTCTCACCTGTCCCACTCCACATCAGGGCTCCTGTTTCCTTTCCCTCTCCTCCCATGACCATCCATTTCCTCTTGCAATCACTGCCCTACCAACACGAAGCGCTGCTCCTCACCCTCTGTCTCTCCCACAAATTGTATTTTCCATCGTCCACCTCAGCTCCAACCTTCATTTCAATAGCTTTCCTATCTAAAACACCCCTCTCTTCCTGCTCACATCACTAAACCCCATGGAACATACTCTCTTCTGTGGCAATACCTCAGATCCTAGTTAAGGTCACTCAGATTTTAAGTGAAACTTTAGGGCTTCGCTGCTTTCATCAGAAAAATATTTACATTCCAGGGATTAGTGTTTAAAATGTATATATTTCCTTCTTTTATCTTTAATTTAAAATAGGAAACACCCCAAACTTTTGATTGCATTTCACGCTGTATACTTTTTTGATTCGTTGGTCTGAAGAGCGGAGACTCGGAGAGATGTGCCACTGACACCACACCTCCTGCCCACATGGGTCGATGGACATGAAATAACAACAAACAAAGAATAACAGCGGAGAGGGCAGCTACCGATCGGACAACGGGGGTATTCCATGTGTCACTATAAATGGATATATGTTGCGGAAAACATACTGTAATTTCGGGGTAAAACTGCTGGTAAAACGATCGGTGAACCGAGTGGATGGTCGATAGCAGCCTACAGCCGACAACCGGGCAAGAATACTCTGAGGTGACAAAAGCCATGCGATAGCGATATGCGCATATACATATGGCGGTAGTATCGGCACACAAGACATAAAACGGTAGCGCAATGTCATTTGTTTTTCAGGTGATTCGTGTGAAGGAGTTCCCGACGTGATTATGACCGCACGAGGGTAATTAAGAACCTTGAACGCGGAATGGTGGTTGGAGCTAGACGCATGGGGCATTACATGTCGGTAATTGACCACACAGTGTCAAGAGTTAAGCAAGACTACTTACGTTCAGGCGTTATCACTCACTACGGGCAGTGCAGTGGCCGACGGCTTTGACTTAATGACTGCGAGCAGCCGCATTTTCGTACTTTTGTCAGTGCTAACAGCCAAGCAGCACTGCCTGAAATAATCGCAGAATCAATGTGAGACGTACGGCGAACGCATCTGTTTGGATGGTGCGGCGAAATCTGGCGTTAATGGGCTGTGGCAGCAGACGACCTAATCGAGTGACTTTTTAACATCACGACATCGCCTGCAGCATCTCTTCTGAGCTGGTCTCCATATCACTTGAAACCGTCGCCCGGTCCGATGAGTCCCGATTCCAGTTGCTATGAACTGATGGTAGGGTTTGAGTGTGCCACAGACGCCACAAAGCCGTGGATCGAAGAGGTGAACAAGTCACTGTGCAAGCGGGTGTTGTCTCCGTAATGACGTGGGCTGTGTTCACATGGAAAGGACTGGGTGCACTGGTCAAACTGAAGCGACCTCTGAATGGAAATGGTTGTGTCTGCCTGCTTAGAGGCTATTTGCAGCCTTTCATGGGCTTCATGTTCCATAACGACGATGGAATTTTTGTGGATGATAATGCGGCATGTCAGAAGGTTCTGGACGATTCGAGCGAATGATTTGGGCACTTATAAAGCCCCACATGAATCCCATCTGACATTTATGGTACATAATCTAGAGGTCAGTTTATGCGTATAGTCCAGCACCGGCAATACTCTCGCAGTTGCGGACGGGTGTAGAGATAACGTGGCTCAATATATGTGCTGTGGATTCCCAGCGACTTCTTGATTCCATACCACTTGGAGTTGACCACGTCGAGTTGCTGCACTCCGTCGGTCAAAAGAAGTTCCGACACGGTATTAGAGTATCCCGTGACTTTTGTCACCTCAGAGCACTGTAGCCGCCACAGTCTACATAACTGCGCCGGCGTAGGTAGAAATTATGTAAAGCGCTGAAAAGAAAATTCTGTTCTGACGTGCATGTCACTTTGCAAATACCTCAGCGCCCAGCTAGGCTTGAATTTCATTGAATTTAAATGACTTGATTCAAATTATCATGGATCAGTGAGTGTCACTGTTTTAAGTGGCACATTGCTATAATAACCCAAAAATATATTTGTATTTATGTTGAATGCAACTAGTGGATTGATATGATGACCTGTGAGTCAGTTTAAAGTCATAGTTAAGTACAGACATCCTTACAGAGAGGGAGATCATTACACGAAAGTTGCATTGTTTTTACTCTGTGTAAGTGTGTTACTCTTTAAAAAAAAGTGATTTTTTAATCAAGAATCGTGATATTCCCGTTCTCCCTCGCCGATTTCTGAGCACTCAGGCAAGGTTATTAATTCAAGGCTGGATTCCTCCTGTAAGATAGCAAATATCACGTGCATAATTATTCAGTCTTCATATTTGTGTGACATCTGGCAAGGCCAATAACTAATACTCAGCGCGCCTAGGTTCTTATGGGCCCGTTCGTCGGCAGACCACATCCTCTCAAGAACAGTAAGCGCCTGAAGGATACAAGAGGTCCGCACGGTTATCGCTTCTTTTCTCTTTTTCCAGTTTTCTCTCCATATTCTGTATATTCATTCCACACAACAGAGCCTGCAACACTTTTTCACTTTCACTGAGGGTAGAAATGTCATCAGAAAATCTTATCAGTGTTATTCTTTCACTCCGAATTTTAATTCCACTCGAACCTCTCCCTTATTTCATTGCTTCTTTTGTGTATAGACTGAACAGTACTGATAAAATACTGCACCCTGTGTTACACCGTTTTCAATCCGAGCACTTTGTTCTTCGTCTTCCTGTCTTATAGTTTCCTCTTAGTTCATGTATGTGTTATATCTTACCCTCCTTCCCCTATGGCTTAGCCCTATCTTTCTCAGAATTTCCAACAAATTGCACCATTTCACACTGTCAAACGCTTTTTCTATATCGACAAACGTTATGAGCATGTCTTGATTTTTCATCAACTTTGCTTCAGTTATCAACCGCATCGTTAGAACTGCCTCTCTTGCGCCTTTACCTTACCTAAAGCCGAAGTGGTTGTTATCTAACACATTCTGTTTTCTTTTACATTCTTCTGTATATTGTCAGCAGCTTAGATGCACGCAGTTTTAAGCTAATTGTATGCTAGTTTTTCCACTTATTTGCCTTTGCTATCTTTCGAATTTTGTGGATGATATTTCTCCTAAAGTCTGATTCTACACAACAACCTGAATAGTCGTTCGGTTGCCACTCATCCATTGATTTTAGAAATTTCGATCTATCTACCTGTTTAGCCTTTGGTCGTAAGTCTTCCAGAGATGTTTTAAATTCTGATTCTAATACTGGGTCACCTGTGTCATTCTTCCTTCTATCACGCCATCAGACGAGTCGTACTCTTCCAAGAGTCCTTCAGTATTCTCTTTCAATCAATCAGCTCTCACACTCCAGCCTTTAACAGTGGAGTTCCCACTGCACTCTTAATGTTACCACCCTGACTTAGTTCTTCATCGAAGGCTGTTTTGATTTTTCTATATGATGAGTCAGTCCTTCCGACTATTATTTCTTTTTTGATTTCTATACTTTTTTCATGTTGCTATTTTTTCCTGGACATTTTTGTATTACAGTCGCGGATCATTTGAAGTATTGCTTATGACACCAGAGATTTCTTCGCGGTTCTAGCTATGTTTTCTAAGGAGTGTGTCAGAACTCTCCATTACAATGAAAACAATAGACTAAACTTAACGCTATTCTTTGCACTCAGATACCAATAGTAACAATCTGAGGACGAAACATGGGATCGTGATTCTAAGCATTGTTCTGAGACTAGCAACAATCTGAGGGCGAAACATGGGAGCGCAATTGTAAGTATTGTCGGTCGATAGCTCGGAGACAGAAGACGTGTCACGCCGCCTTCACGCCGGTGCTGGCGCATTTTACCGCACTCAGGACCTGATTTCATGGAGAAAGGCCGTCAACAATGCAAATTATGTCGAACGATAAAACTGAAATAGTGGTACGAGGTAACATTTAGGTTTGTCTCATATAGTTTTTCACTGTCACAAGTAAACATAGACAAATAAAATTTGTCGAATTTATAATGCATGTATGTATGCCATTAATGAACTCTTTTCAGATGCAGCACTCCATACTACTCTATCCTGTGCAAGCTTCTTCATCTCCTAGTACCTAATGCAGCCTACATCCTTCTGAATCTGCTTAGTGTATTCATCTCTTGGTCTCCCTCTACGATTTTTAACCTCCACGCTGCCCTCCAATACTAAATTGGTGATCCCTTGATGCCTCAGAACATGTCCTACCAACCGACGCAACGTTCTTGCGCGGTTCATCATGTCTATACAACTCAAGATTTTCCACATTGGCATGGGATTTTATACACGCCCCGTTTCCTAAGGCCAAAGTCGTCTTTGAATGAGCACAGATTTGCTGGTGGCCGAAAAACACACTTGATGTGGTGCTTTCTGAGGATTATTTCTATTCTCGAAGGCATGTCGCCAAAAGTCAAGTTGTGCCACAAATTTCTCTTCTCCCCAATTCTGTTCAATTCCTCCTTGTTACTTACGTGATCTACCCATCTTTTCTTCAGCATTCTTCTGTAGCACCACATTACGAAAGCTTCTATTCTCTTCTTGTCTAAACTACTTATCGTCCATGTTTCACTTCCATACAAGGCTACACTCCATACAAATACTTTCAGAACCGACTTCCTGACACTTAAATCTATACTCGATGTTAACAAATTTCTCTTCTTCAGAAACTCTTTCCTTGCCATTGCCAGTCTACATTTTATATCCCCTCTACTTTGACCATCATCAGTTATTTTGCTCTCCAAATAGCAAAACTCATCTACTACTTTAAATGTCTCATTTCCTAATGTAATTCCCTCAGCATCACCCGTCTTTACTAACAATCCTTTTGCAGGTGGCAGCCACTCCAGAAAGAAGAAAACTTATTACTTTTATCTTAGACACTAACGAATTTCTTTCTTTAGGAACCAAAATGACGACAATAAACATTCCAGCACCCATTGCTATAGCAGTTTTTGCAAATATCTGAAGATCTCCATGAGAAGAAAGAATTTTATGTAACATTTGTGCTACTGTCAGTATAAGGAGTATTCAAACACTTTCAGATGAAAAGACGAGAGAGAACATACATTGAACTCTATTCCATAGTGAGTACAAAATGAAAAAGCTAACTATCCCAATCCCCTTCACTAAAATCTATATCCTGTAGAAAAATGGGTCAAATTTATGTGTAGTATAGATTTCTGTGTACTTTGTGGTAGTTAGGGTGATGGTAGGATAGTATCTCCCTTCCCTACAAAAGTGCAATTCTGATCATACAAATAAACGCTAGAACACTACGATATTATTCAATATATGATTATTAAAACATTAAGGTTACTTAAGTAGAACATTGATATATGGCATTGTTCAGATTTTTAATCAATATGCATCGAATACTTCCTGTGCAGAACAATGTCTTTTTTAGCATTCTTGCATATAGCTGCCTCAAGCAGCATATCCTATGTACATCTATACAAAGCATTTGTCATGCAATATATTTTTTGTGTCATTTAGTGTATGATGCTACAACATGCAAAGCGTTTCTCAGGCAATATAATTTTTTTGTGTCAGTTTGTGTATAGCACTGAAAAATGAAGCACACTTTGTTTGATGTTTATATTATAAGCAAACACTGCCTGTGCAGAATTACTTAAATACTCGGTTTATACTTTATATGTTTACCTTAATAAACTTCATGAGCAGATATATTAATTAGTAATCAAACAGTTCTCATAATACCACACATATGATATTTATCTACAATCATTTTAGATTCATATTAATATATCTGTGTTCCAAATGAAACAATTTACAAACTTTCATTCATATGAACTGCATGCACAGTTACTTATTTAACTATTTTCACTTATGTCTACAGGAATATGTAAAAAATTTTGTAAAGTTATTACGGTAAGGTTGTCTGTAGAGTACCAAGTAACTGGCATCTGTCAGGGCGCAAACAGATTACAAAATGCAGATGCACACGTGATGTCTGCAACAATGATGTTGCTTCCAGTGATGGCAACAACCAAGGTGGTCTGTCATGATAAAAGAACGTCTGCAATAAATTTGTGTTCTTGAGTGGTAATCAGTAACAAACGCAGAGCTTTGCCTTCGAGAACCACAGATACACACTGCTGTCTCAGTGAAAGGACACTGACAATACAAGTCACTGTGTCACCAAAAATGCAGTTGCTCCAAGTAAAGGTGTCAGTGAGATAGAGACTGTACACATCGTTGCATGATTCTACTACAATCTACATTGAAGAGTTAGTAATATAGACACTAAACACACCTCTGAAACTCCCTGCTAAACCGACAGAACATGTAGTTTAAGTTGTGGAAAGGGCCAAAATAAGCGGCTGTCAGTTACACTCGAACATACAACCTTTTATTTGATCAAACATTACAAGAGCCAAGAGAAATTTTTCTTTAAAAAAATACAGCTTTAGTTTTGGAACTTAATTAGTGCTGAATGCTCCGTACAATCTCATGCCTTAGGGGCACAACCACTTTAATTTAACAACAGCTGAAAGCCAATAACTTGTAGCTCAACCAAAAATCAGTAATTTAGAAGGCAAAGCCTTATGTTAAAACAGTTCCTTAATTAGGCTGAAGGCCCAATGAATCCGACACTTTAAGGGCAAACAACTTAAAATCAAAATCGGCTGTAGGCCCGACACTTAAGACTCAATAACATTAATTTTAAAAATGCCAAAGGCCTTTCGTAAAACAGTTCTTAAATTAGGAGGAAGGCCTGACGCCTTAAGGGCAAAACAACCTTAATCTAAAAATAGGCTAGAAGCCATACAGGCACAAACAACAAGAACAGCCAAGAAAAGGCAGTACACTTAAGGGTGCTCAGAAGTTCCGAGAGGCAGCCTGGAATTCAAACACTGACGTTCGCTTAGGTGAGACAGGCAGTCAGCCCAATCATTGTCGATCCAGCGACAACCCAACCACCAGACAGTCGACGGAGCCACCGACAAGTCAACCTCCGCTTCACCTGACCAGCACACAACAGGGAGTTCAGTGGAACAATTTAGAAGGTATTGGCGCCCACAACCAATTGTTCATTGAGCTGTCAAACTACACGCCGTGCTGGACAGCGACAACACGATGAGGAAAATACACTGCCTGAATTTACGTCGACGGCCATGGCAAGTAACCGGAACGTTAACAGACACAAGGCAGAAGATTCCGCCAGTTCACTTCAGTTCAGATAACCAAGTACAGTTAAACTCCACCAGAGGGTGGCTAAAATTTGCCACCTTGAAAACACACATTGCTGCTCGTGGGAATATCCCAACAGCCGACAACGGACTCCAAACAACACAGTGTGAACAGACGTGACTTGCTAGTAGATTAAGTCAAAACTCAACTTTCACGTCCAGGATCGGTGAGCTACGAACCTCATAGCAATGGGAACAGCACCACACACTCCGACACCGCATAGAAGCCACCAGCGCGCCCAGCCAAACTACATAACGCGGAGATTTCCTCGCTGCTCCACGCCAAACGACCAACAGCGCACACACAGCCCAGCTGGAAACTATAGGCGCCAGGCCAAAAATAGTCAAAGGGGCGAATGTCGATACACACCGCTGCTGCCACCCATGGAAAGAGAGGATAACAGCACAATCACAATAACTGTGGCAGACTAAACACAGAATAGCAACCAAGGTTTTACTCTTACACGTTGCATGAGCCAGCCATGGCTCAACCTCCACACACAGTTTAAGACATTGCTTCTCCTCTCATATTTCTACAGGTGTGCAACGTGCAAAATAATACAAAACTCCTTGTGCAGTCAACATTCCTTATTTTTTCAAAACAAAACATTCTACCCATTTTTCCTGTTATTTTTCTTAACTTTAGAGGTTGAAATTTTTCATGAATTAAAATGTGCCCAATTACCTACTTTAAAAGGCTCTCAAAACTTTATCAAGATAATTGAGCCAATAATGAACAATCCTTCTAACATTAATAGAACTTCTATATGTATTGTGTATAAATATTTGAACATTTTTAGTAAGAAAGAAATGCTTCGCTATATTCTTTGTAAAAACAATATTTAGTGTCTAACTTATATGTTTATGTATACACATGTTTCACAATTAAGAATTTTTAGCTCATTTTGTCATGTTTGCAAGTAAGTCCCGTTCAAATTCTTGCGAGAGCGGGGCTATGTAAGGAGTGTGTCAAAATCCTCCATTACATTGAAAACAGTATAGCCAACTTAACGCTATTCTTTGCATTGTGTAAGCACTCAGATATCGATAGTAACAATCTGAGAGCGAAACATGGGAGCGTGATTCTAAGTAATGTCGGTCGGGAGCTAGGAGACAGAAGATGTGTCACGCTGCTGTCACGTCAGTGATGTCAGATCTTAGCACACTTAAGGCCTGATTTCATTTATACAGCCAGGAGAGATTTAGATGGCTTAACTATGCTTGAAGATGGAACTCAAAGTAAAATTCGCAAGTATTGTGCAAAAACAATTTGCAGGGTTAGGCTTCTGATTGTTAGTCCGAATTTGCAATATTCCCATGTATTGCTTGTCAGTTAAAGAAGCCTCCTTATCGACCAGATAATAATAACTATTCTCTACATATAATTAACAAATATGCTGTGGTTATTAAATGTTAATGTAACTTTGAAATTGAAATAATTTGTTAATCTGGCATTCAGCCATAATTGGCACTTATGTCATTGTCATTGTCATGATGTTTCATGAAGTTTTAAATAGAGTTAATTTATGAAATTCCTTCTCACAAGTTGTTTAGTAGTTAGCAGGACCCAAACAAACTATTGTTTTATTAAAGTCATCCTTAATAACAATAAGCTGCTGAGATCAGCTGTAAACCACATGAAAAAAGGCAGTCGTCTAAAGATGTGCGTGCAAAACGTAGTGCAAAAACAGACACACTGACACACCACGGCCCGCATCTCGTGGTCGTGCGGTAGCGTTCTCGCTTCCCACACCTGGGTTCCCGGGTTCGATTCCCGGCGGGGTAAGGGATTTTCTCTGCCTCGTGATGGCTGGGTGTTGTGTGCCGTCCTTAGGTTAGTTAGGTTTAAGTAGTTCTAAGTTCTAGGGGACTTATGACCACAGCAGTTGAGTCCCATAGTGCTCAGAGCCATTTGAACCATTTGACACACCACGTGTCACGTACTGCAATCCAGTAAATTCTGTCGCACAAGCCAGATTCTGTATTACTTGCATATTCTTGTTCTAAAACGCAGTCAGATAACTTAGATATTCATTGTTACATGTTCATTTGTTCCTGTAGTTTTTCATATTCAACTACGTAGTCAGATAGCTTATCCAAGTGTTAGTTGTAAGTTTTTCATGTAACGATCTGTTGAGGGGGCTTAAATGGTAGTGAAACTGACACTCATACAACACGCACACACACAGTGTTACGAGGTTAGATTCCGGATACTGATAGTCAGGTTGCTTATCGAGTCCATTATCAGAGACGAACATAGGAATATATAGTTGTAGGTACGTTACAGGTTGTCTGTCAAACATCTGTGATTTCCATTTTTAGAGATGTACACACATCTACAATTGAATGCCTACTCTGATAATCTTTATGACGTTATCCACATCGAGTTGCGAACTTCATCACACACCCGTACACAACTTAAAAACCAATATCTGATTTCGGTATCTCTGTCTGACCAAGATGTAATCCAGCTGGACTCTTCCTGCGTGCCGGCCAGTGTGGCAGAGCGGTTCAAGGCGCTTCAGTGTGGAACCGCGCAATCGCTACGGTCGCAGGTTCGAATCCTGCCTCGGGCATGGATGTGTGTGATGTCCTTAGGTTAGTTAGGATTAAGTAGTTCTAAGTTCTAGGGGACTGAAGACCGCAGATGTTGAGTCCATAGTGCTCAGAGCCATTCTTCTTCCTGCGTCTCTCGGTCTTTTTCAGGTATACGTCCTCTTCTTACGATTTTTGAGTAGCGTGTTCGCTATTACCATCTGAAATTTATTGCAGAACTCAGTCTTTCAAGTGATTCATTCCTAGTACCTAACCGTTTTCCTTCTCTTTAACCTCCAGCCCCGTTCCATTCACCTATGATTATTAGTTTTTCATTTTTCTTTACATACTGAAGTACTCGTTCAATATCCTCCTATACTTCGTCATCTCTCCATCTTGTCCCTGGCACGTCAGAATGTTCACCTGAATTACCGTTGTCGGCGAGAGCACTTAGCGACTTCCAACAAACTTTCAAGCATAGTTTTAAATATTTACCAAACATTTCCTCTCTTACATGCTTAACGTCGAATATTCAACACATTAAGTCATCTGTAAAGTAATCAGACGTTTGAAGCTGTTTTATACATGAGAGTTCCATTCTTTAAAGAATACTGTGACAATTGGCTACTACTAAATTAGCAGTACACCGCTAATTTTACTCCTATGAAAGGATTTTAATTTGACCGTAACTCTGTGTTACGATTAAGGTACTGGACAATTTTTAGTTTTACTAGTGAAAGGAAGCAGTAGCGGAACAAACGGGAATCGAACCAAGGTCCTATTAGTAATCAAGTAAACTGTGATTACGTGGAAGGGAACGGTCGCCCAAAGATCTATCAAGTACTAGCACGGTTCATGAAGAACGTTAACTATTAGTATTGACTATACTTGACAGTGAATTATGTTTTTTAAAATAAGATACCAACCAGTAGCGCAATTTATCAAGCAATGTAACAGTAGTTCGGCATGAACAACACAGAAGGAACATAAACCGTTTTTGAAACAATTGGTTCTCAGTGACACTATCTGTGTATTAAAGCCGAAAGCTAATAATTATTACAGGAAAATATTTACTAATGGTGGAACAATATTGACTTGCACAAGATGTTCTTTTAACACCTTAATTACTGGAAACTATTGTCCTTGAAATTGTTGTCAGGTAATTACGTTCTCCATTCTTATTATTATTATTTGTATTCTCAGGAAGCATTCACTTTCTTATACCATTAAGCACAAATTGGACATGTGATCCCTGAATTTAGTATAGTTTGAATGGTTTTAACTATTTGTTTAATATAGTGCACATAAGTTATAAGAACTGAAGTTGTACGTCTTGAGTACTGTTATTGTAATATGAAATTTAAATTTCACTCTAATATTAGCACGGCGATCCAGAAACTAATCTGTCAGCAGACTAGAATTAGGCTGCAAATTTTGGTCACAACACAAGAGAAACAATATTAACTATATACACATGAAGTTATAGGCTCTATTATTTCCAGACATGCACAATAATTCATCTCTATGCTGGCTCTGCAAGTCAACTAGCTAGTAACAGTTATGAATTAACACATTTTTTGCAAGCAACTTAATACTGTACTGAGATTTCAATAAGAAGAATATTGAAACTGAAACTTTAAATATTCTCTTTGTAATGGTATTTTGTCGACACTTTAACTATCCTTTTGTCGGAGTACTTCCAGCATAAGGCCCACTGAATAATTACACACTTTACCACTCTGCAGAATTTATTAACTTTTGTTAAGGGAGGTAGTTGATTTTCAGTTCAATAAAATAAGATTCTCGCAAATGTGGTACCTGGGACCCTAAGGACTAAGGATAAAATATGGTGCTTAACACAAAGTTTACAGAACACAACGACAACGAAATAGCATAACTGGTCCATGCAGTTGTGCAGTACTCAACAGCCGACCGGAGTGGCCGAGTGGTTCTAGGCGCTTCAGTCAGCAACCGCGCGAACGCTACGGTCGCAGGTTCGAGTCCTGCCTCGGGCATGGATGTGTGTGTTGTCCTTAGGTTAGTTAGGTTCATGTAGTTCTAAGTTCTAGGGGACTGATGACCTCAGAAGTTAAGTCCCATAGTGCTCAGAGCCATTTGAACCAATTTTGAGACTGTTCGCCACTTATATACGGGCACAGAGGTATATAGCACAACTAGTAGAGACTACAGACAATATTTTTGCTAGGTGTGCGTACTTTCTCACTTGTTTCGCAATCTATTCACATATCGCTCTAAAGTGGATTACGGTATGTGCTCACTTTCAGTTCCCTGCACGGTCACTCTTAAGTGAACTGGACAAGATAGTTTTAGATACAAAACTATCTTGTCCAGTTGATGCGAACTCTTTGCCTGTTAGCCAGCCACCGACCAACTTGTGACACACAGAACCTTAGAATTGGACCGCCACAAATGGTTCAAATGGCTCTGTGCACTATGGCATTCAACTTCTGGGATCATCAGTCCCCTAGAACTTAGAACTACTTAAACCTAACTAACCTAAGGACATCACACACATCCATGCCCGAGGCAGGATTCGAACCTGTGACCGTAACGGTCGCGTGCTTGCAGACAGTAGCACCTAGAACCGCTCGGCCGCCCCGGCTGGCGGACCGCCACAACCACGTTTTCTATTCCCACCAAGCGAGTTTCGTTGTGGAGGGATTCACCTCCAAGTTTCCACATGATTACAAGCCTACTTCCATAGATTAATTACATTGATATAAATTAACATGAATAATGAATAAAACAATTACATAGATGTTACGTCAAAGGGCTTGGTGACAGAGAAACATTATTAAATAAAAACAAAGAAAGATGTTAGATAAGCCAGTTATTGGTAACATCGATAGTAGTGTCACAATTAGGTGATCTTAATCTGCTTTAAGATTTATTCCACGAGGTACAAGCTGTCAGAGTGAAGTGCCCTGAGCCACGATTTCAGGTAACAAACCGTCGCAGCAGCGTTGATTCAAGTCTACGCGTAGTGTGGATGAAGATGAAATAAACCACGATCCGCAAAATAAACGTTTCGCTGTGTGTAGCACAGAAGGAAATAACAGTGGAAACATTAGTTTTAACCGGAAAAAGTCAGGATTCTTGCCTCTAAAAGACAGAATTCCCAGTTCGCCTTCTTCTTCCGGCAGTGTTCTTAGATGTTTCGTGTAGTTGATATTTCTGCTAATTTGTTTCCATTATGTTCAATTTTCCAAACTTTTGTGAAACCACTTTCCCCTTATGAATAGTAACGGCGTCGTGTCGAACAGCAGGAAAACAGAGGCCGATGATCGTGACGTTTCGTAATAAAATCTTAACTTAATAAAAAGAATCGAGTATATAATTCAAAACAAAAGCAGTACAGGAGCACTTCATCCACATTGTAACCCCACGAAAAGAGACTCAATATTGATCAAATTACACGGTAACAAGGACTGAAACGCGGTCCTTTTGTGCCTCTTCATTAGATAATTCAGTGAAACTCTTAGCAGCTGTCTAGCGTTTAACTTCAAAGGCAGGAACTCGAGACCACGTTTTGGGCAAGACAAAGTGCCAGGCAAAGTCAGTTCTCTGCGTACTCCTCATAAAAGAATCACGAGCGAAGAAACATCGCCCGCCACGCAAAGAGCGTTCATTAGTCATTTATGTACCGCAGTTTCCCAGACGCAGATGCAAAACTGAAAGAAAACCCGCCCTGCACTATAAACCTGCGAACTAACTCCCCAGCATTCTTTATATCGACACTACCACAGTGACTATTGAGATACTTTTCTATATTTACACTGAGTGATGTAAACCGTGCAGCATGACGTCCCCAGAATGGCGGCCGCTTCTTGTGACCTCAAATATTGTTTTTCCTTTTAGATTACATATTTGCTCTTTCACAAACAAAAAATTTCGAACAAGAAGATTCGTTAAAAGTATTCGGTTTTGTTTATAACAGACTACATCTTTGTAGCCGAAATCGCTAAACAATGCTACTTTACTGGAGTTCCTCGTGAAAATGACCGAAAAGAATCTTTTATCCCTCTGCTGTTGTAGCCTTCAGTCCAAAGATTGGTTTAATTTACTCTCCAGACTGGTCATCTTGAGCAGGTCTACTTCTGCGTGACGGCAACGTACATCCACTTGAGTCTGCTTAGTGGTCACGCTCTACATCTCGGAGATACCGGGCGTATACAGGTACGCTTTTGCTACCGTACAGTGTGACATATTTGCCCTTCTTTACTACTAAAATGACTATACTGATGGTTAACGTCAGGAACTTTGTGTGTTCCATGAAAGAACAGACCACTAGACAGCCGGCCGATGTGGCCGAGCGGTTCTACGCGCTTCAGTCTAGAACCGTGCGACCGCTACGGTCGCAGGTTCGAATCCTGCCTCGGGCATGGATGTGTGCGATGCCGTTAGGTTAGTTAAGTTTAATTAGTTCTAAGTTCTAGGGGATTGATGACCTCCGATGTTAAGCCCCATAGTGCTCAGAGCCATTTTGAATAATAAAATCGACGCAGATGTGGTGTTTACTTTGTATTACTTTCCTCGTCGACTGTGTGGAGAACGTTCACGGTTTTAGCTTAGTACCTCAAACCTTTTTGTTTCTCTTTTCTGCCGGTTTTTCTACAATCCACGATTCGCTAACATAAAACGCGTACATTAGACTACAGTCGCAGAAATGTATTGCCCAAAGTTATGAGTTACGCATTTTTTATAGTCTTCTTTTAGCATTGAAAGCTCTATTTCTTAGTGCTGGTCTGAATTTTTTCCATGCTAACAGAATTCGTCAGTGCATCTGCTATGTTGTCCACTTTTTTATGTTACATTTACCGCTAAACTAATTTCTATTACTTCTGAATACTTTCATCTTCCTTTAGTTTACTCATCTCTATTCATTAGGCCCTTTATTCTGTTCAACCGCTTCTGCAGGCCCCTCTTGCACAGAGTACATTAATGTTATCAGCGAATCACATAACTGATATCCGTTCACGCTGAATTTTAATCACACTCCCCAATCTGCATTTATTTCCGACACTGCTGCTTTGTTGTACGGGTTGAACAACAGAGGCAAAAGGAAGGATCCCTGCCATAAATGCTTTTTTCTCTGGCCATGTCTCTCTTCATGTTTCGTTATTATTGGTCCCTCTTGCTTTTTGTACGTATATTACCTGTCTTCCCCAACTTACACAATTTTTCAGAGATTTTCGAGCTTATTGCACCATTTCGCGTTGTTTTCTCGGAGCGACAAATACTACGTACGTTTCTTGTTCTTTCTTACGCCTTCCTTCCTTTATCACACGCATGAGCACTATCAATGCGGTGCCTTGCCTTCCCTAAATCCTGACTGAGACTTGAAGAACATCCTGTATTTTCATCTCCCAAATTCTGCATATGATTTTCGTCATCTACTCAGCAACTTGGAAGCACGAACTGTCATGCTGATTGTGCGGCAGTAATCGTTTTTAGGTTTTTAGTATTTTCGAAATTGTGTGGAAGCACCTCTTCTGAAAATCCAGCTATATGTCCCTGATGTAATAGATTCTACTCACCAGAATGATCATTTGGTTATCTTGTCCACCAGTAATTTTAAAATTCCACATGAATTGAAAATATCCCTTGTGCTTGTTTGTTCGCAAGCCTACGAAAGCTCTGAAAATTTCTGACGGTAAGACGGTATTCCATGCTTCATCTAAATCGACATTCATTTCTTCTATCACGTATCTTGCAGTTGTTCTACTCCTGAGCTCTGAGGAGTAAGTCTACTCTCTGTTCAGAATTTAGCAGTGAAATTTCGTCTGCATTCAACGTGTTGGTGCCTGGACCTTTCATTTTACAGAAACTTATTCCGATATTTTTCTAAGCTGAATCATTATTTCCGAGGGCCATTTCCCTTTCGTCCACTTTTTCTTAGAGCCATGCACTTTAGTCCTCTTTCACTTCCTATTGATTTCATTCATAACTGTATTCGTTCCTTTTCTCCAACATTTCTATCTCTCATCGATCAGTTGAATCGCTTCTACGGTACTGTCATGAAAAAGTGTCCCTGGAGGGAAATTCCGAGTGCTAAATCCTGTCGGCAGATCAGCAGTTCCTGGATAGAATAGCATTAGTACAATGAGAATATATACATGAGATGGATGCTGCACCGTTCTTTAACAGGTTCCTACCATCAGATCTAGGCGCTTCAGTCCGGACTCGCGCTGCTGCTACCGTCGCAGGTTCGAATCCTGCCTCGGACTTGGATGTGTGTTTTGTCCTTAGGTTAGTTAGGTTTAAGTTGTTCTAAGTCTAGGGAACTGATGACCTCAGATGCTAAGTCCCATAGTGCTTACAGCCATCTGAACCATTTGAACCTACCATCAGATGATACGGTTATGGGGATAGCGGCACCAGAGTTTAGGTGAACAAGTTATTGTGTGGATTATATGTGTCACCAAGAAATTTGGCAGGTCCGTCTAACTCTCAGCATCGACCAAGAGCAGAAAACAATCGAGGAAGATCAAAAATGTCTATTCTGTGATATCGGGAGGAGATGGAGGAGTTTTGATAACAGTTTCAGCGTCAGTAACGTCGATTGAAGTTGGAAATTCTCAGCTGTTTCTCAAGGATTATTACTGCCAGCATTCCGCCCATGGAACGGTTACATTGAATTAGTTTGGTGTCAATTCCTCAAAAGTAAGTTATTCGGCGGTTACAAGTATTTATTATCTCCGACACCTCTGACAACAAAAATAGGACACCAAACTCGCATATATCACACACATATAAACTGCTCCATCCAAGTTCATGTAACAGCAAATATTTAAATCATTTTGTTTTTATTTTGACAGAAAAACTTTAATTTTTCTGTTAGGATAGTCGAAACCACCAGATTCACCATTTAGTATATGTGTTTCACAGAAGACACGAATTTATCTAAGTTTTCACGAATAGCCACTCACTGAAGTTATAGTCTGCGGCAGAGTTTTACGAAAATCCACTATTTGTACTCTTGAAAGGATCTCAGGATATTCTCATGAAACGTTTGCAGCATGCTATTAGCAAGAATGGTCTAATGCTCTTCAGCAATTTGTAATACTCTCCTAAGAGCATGAATATCAGCATCATTATGTACACGGGTTCTCACTCTTCTACATAAGATTTGCGACAAGCGCCGGAACAGTATCTATTTGGTTTAATTTCTTACTGCAACTGACCTACCTATGACCCCCCCGAAAAAGCAATATCATACCGTCAGAGAACTATTAGTTGATCATCCTCCACAAGATACTTCTAGACATTCAGAACAACGTTGTTATCATTAGCACGTGCCTGTAAGAAGAAATATTAGTGTTTAACGTCCCGCAGCCAGCCGAAGTGGCCGAGCTGTTCTAGGCGCTACAGTCTGGAGCCGTGCCACCGCTACGGTCACAGGTTCGAATCCTGCCTCGGACATAGATGTGTGTGATGTCCTTAGGTTAGTTAGGTTTAAATAGTTTTAGTTTCTAGGGGACTGATGACCTCAGCAGTTAAGTCCCATAGGGCTGAGAACCATATGAACCATTTGAACGTCCCGCAGACATCGAGCATCTGGTTGAATTTGACCACGTTCCGGGATTTCTCAAGTATTATTAGAATCTCAACACACAGTATTCAATTGCAACTGTTTGTGTTCTTCGCCTTCGTTGTGCCAATTAAAAGATGGTTTACTGGTATAAAACTCCAAATCTACATACAATTGCTGAAAGAAGAAGTAAAGCAACCAGATGACATGATCAAATGTCAATATAGCTTCATACACGTACAGATCATCGGCGGCTATGTAAATATTTAGAATTGCAGTTCTCTGTGACAGGTACAATAGCCATGAGAGTGCAGTACGTTTGTTCTAGTTTAGTGTTGTCACAACGACTGGAAGGGTATATAAGGGCCATGAGCAGCATCAAATGTTGAATGATCACTGTGTAGGAGATGTCGCGTACTCGTGTGAGCGTTATTAGCACTTTACAGAGATCAACAGCGGCTTAATTGTATCCGTTTGGTCGATCCATTTGGCCGGCTGGAGAAGTCACGAATTATCAAGATATATGGGGCATTCGGATGTGACAGACGTCCCACACTGAAATCTATGGCAGTGTGAGGGCAGGCATTCTCACCGTCAAGGTTCCGCTCGATCACATCTGATCACCAGAAGGGAGGATTTCAGTGCGGTGCAGCAGACAGGTCTGAATCTCGTCACATGTACGCCTGTCATCCGATACCAAGTAATGGGCTCCCTGCAACATTCCTTGTCGTCATCCTATACCACCCGTTGAGTACTAGAAGTCGGAACAGCGAATTAATAAAGCATTCGTAGGCGGCCGTTGACACCACAACACAAGCAGCTGATTTTGGATTGGCGCCGTGACTGGGAAGAAAAGACTGCTGAGTAATGGCGCTGGATTGTCTTCAGACATAAATCGTGGTTCTGCAGGTCGTCGAGTACGGCCGCGACCTAGTGCGAGGTCGCAATCCTCCAGTGTGTTGGAGAGGCACAGGAGTATTACTCGTGGTGTCATGGGGCAGGCAACGATCGTGCATCACTTCAGGTCTCCACTGGTAGAAATTAACTCTAACGGCACAGTAGTACACTACTGGCCTTTAAAATTGCTACACCACGAAGATGACGCGCTACAGGCGCGACATTTAACCCACAGGAAGAAGATGCTGTGATATGCAAATGATTAGCTTTTCAGAGCATTCACACAAGGTTGGCGCCGGTGGCGACACCTACAACGTGCTGACATGAGGAAAGTTTCTAACCGATTTCTCATACACAAACAGCAGTTGAGCGGCGTTGCCTGGTGAAACGTTGTGTAACGAGGAGAAATGCGTACCATCACGTTTCCGACTTTGATAAAGGTCGGATTGTAGCTAATCGCGATTTTGGTTTATCGTATAGCGAAATTGCTGCTCGCGTTGATCGAGATCCAATGACCGTTAGCAGAATATGGAATCGGTGAGTTCAGGAGGGTAATACGGAACGCCCTGCTGGATCCCAACGGCCTCGTATCACTAGCAGTTGAGATGACAGGCATCCTACCCGCATAGCTGTAACGGATCGT
Source organism: Schistocerca serialis cubense (assembly GCF_023864345.2). NCBI lineage: Eukaryota > Metazoa > Arthropoda > Insecta > Orthoptera > Acrididae > Schistocerca > Schistocerca serialis. The sequence continues at coordinate 637,682,398 of NC_064645.1, forward strand.
GCAGCCACGTCTCGATCCCTGAGTCAACAGATGGAGACGTTTGCAAGACAACAACCACCTTCACGAACAGTTCGACGACGTTTGCAGCAGTGTGGAATATCAGCTCGGAGACCACGGCTGCGGTTACACTTGACGCTGCATCACAGACAGGAGCGCCTGCGATGGTGTACTCAACGACGAACCTGGGTGCACGAATGGCAAAACGTCATTTTTCGGATGAATCCAGGTTCTGTTTACAGCATCTAATGGCCGCATACGTGTTTGGCGATATCGCGGTGAACGCACATTGGAAGCGTGTATTCGTCATCGCCATACTGGCGTATCACCCGGCGTGATGGAATGGGGTGTCATTGGTTACACGTCACGATCACCCCTTGTTCGCATTGACAGCACTTTGAACAGTAGACGTTATATTTCAGATGTGTTACGACCCGTGGGTCTACGCTTTATTCGATCCCTGCGAAACCCTACATTTCAACAGGATAATGCACGACCGCATGTTGCAGGTCCTGTATGGGCCTTTCTGGATAGAGAAAATGTTCGACTGCTGCCCTGGCCAGCACATTCTCCAGATCTCTCTCCAATTGAAAACGTCTGGTCAATGGTGGCCGGGCAACTGGCTCGTCACAATACGCCACCAGTCACTACTCTTGATGAACTGTGGTATCGCACTCAATGCGCAGGCTTATTAAGACCATTATTACGGCCAGAGGTGGTTGTTCTGGGTACTGATTTCTCAGGATCTATGCACCCAAATTGCATGAAAATGTAGTCACATGTCAGTTCTAGTATAATATATTTGTCCATTGAATACCCGTTTATCATCTGCATTTCTTCTCGGTGTAGCAATTTTAATGGCCAGTAGCGTAAATCACGGACATGCTGCGACCTCTCACGTAAGAGAATCATAGTGTCATTTTTCAGCAAAACAACGATCGCCCAAACTTGGCACGTGTCTCTATGAACTGTCAGGGTGATGTTGAGGTACTGTCGTGGCCGGAAAAATCCCCAAATCCGAATCGACGGATCAGGAGTGGCACCAACTTGGACATTAACTCCGTCCCAGTGCCAGTATCCATCAAGGACCATTTACAACAAATATGTGCCAGTTCGCTCAACAGAAGCTATTATGACATTGCAACACACTACCCTTCAGAATCAATGCATTCATCAGGGCCTCAGGGAGGGGAAATGCCATACTGATAAGTTGGCGTATATTGATAAGTTCTTTGTAAATTTGACTCGATTCTGTAACGACTACACTCTCTCAAACCCTGAGTTTCATTTATTTTCCACCTCCTCCTCTGGGTGCTTCACTTTTCCTTCTCAGGCAATGTATTTTTTAGGCTGGGTACAGAATGAAGATCAGTGGGTGCTTAGGTCTCTATTCTAGGCAGTGAAACTCCGATTACGGGTCCACCGAGAGAAAACAACTGGCTTTATTCGGCACGTAAAGGCCGCACGCCCCACGCGCGCAGCCCAGAAACCTTCCCGCACTGTGTTTGTGGTCCGGCATGCGCGCTGGCGGCGGGCGAACGCCCACACCGCCGCTGACGCTCTTTCCCTTCTAATGGAGACGTCACCGCCAGCTCTTCACTCCCCTGAGGACCCATTCGCTTCCAAATGGCTCGGAAGCTCGGCCCGCTATTGGGCCGTTTTTATTCTCTCGGCTCAGTGTGTTCACCACTGCTGCGCCGTCAACATTTTACTCTCCTTCTTTCTCGCCTTGTGGCGACATTATCGCGAAGTAACATTACTTCTTCTGCTGCAAAATTAACGCCCCTTTTTCAGAAACTGTTGTTTTACTCTTGTTGCGGTATGCTGCGCTGGTAAATAAAAGACGTCTAAGCAAATGAAGCTTTAAGAATGATGACGGAGCAGCCACACAGTTATTATATTATGTACATTAACGGATGCTAACACTTGTTTCTATACTTCTTTGCATGCTACAAAATAAGTACATTTAATGCTTTCCTCCGATGCGGATGCAAAGTAAGATCAGTTACTGTCAGTACAAGGTTTGTACATTTTTTTCGTAGTGTTGTTAATAGATGGCAGGTAATGAAATACGTACACTGTTCATCTTTAAAAATTATTCAAAACCCATTAATATACAGAGTGAATCGATCTTACTTTACAGCTTTCGTTCTCTGTGGATCTCTCTAATACCGTTGCAGGCGTTCCCTAAAGTCTTAACACACGTTCTGCAATCACCTCCTCCTCCTGTTAACGTTTACCATGCATTCCTAGCCGCTCTTCGATCTCTTCTTTTCCAATTACCCCACCGTCTATGACTCATTGCCATAATAAACGCTAAGTGTTCCGTTATGGCAGTGCGAAGTTTCATTATTTGGGCTTGTATCACTTTCCTCGTAGCCCTATGATACCTTGAGTATATTAACGTCTATGATCATAGTTTTGCATTCGCAAAATTTTCCGACCCGTTCCTTGTTGAAACATAGTGTACGGTAATTGGTTCATGATATCCCAATACTGTACAGCAATGCTGCGACAGGACGTCTGTTGTCGATTTACGCATTATTGCTAGCCAAGATTCATTTAAAGCAGCCTTTTAATGTGGGACACATATCGACAATCGGTCTCTACTGTTAGGACCTCATGAGTGTGATGGTTGCTACACATTACAGTGCGTTTTGCTGGAGGTTTAAGAAGCAGTTTGTTTGACAGCTTGTTATCAACGACCGGCCGGAGTGGCCGAGCGGTTCTAGGCGCTACAGTCTGGAACCACGCGACCGCTACGCTCGCAGGTTCGAATCCTGCCTCGGGCATGGATGTGTGTGATGTCCTTAGATTAGTTAGGTTGAAGTAGTTCTAGGTTCTAGGGGACTGATGACTTCAGAAGTTAAGTCCCATAGTGCTCAGAGCCATTTCAACCATTTTTGAATGGAAAAGCAAAACTGAGCTGAATTTAGTCGAACTGGTCTACTTTAAAAAAATGTTTCACCTGTCTAGGGAAGCTATGTATGTAATATCGTTTTGCGCTCAAACCGAATCTTCCGAAACATTCTACAAAAACGACACTTTGCTCCAGTCTTTGTATGACGTGACGATATAAGCTATATCACATTAAACGGTGCTCCCTAATACACATAATTACGTAATTTCGAGTTATTATTTATAATTCAACAAACCAAAGAACTGTGTGTGAAAATGTATACTAAGAGATCTCAATATATTGAGTAATATGTGTGCGTCCCTGCATCAACATTAGTTTCGATATCATTAGTGACGTCTGGTTCGTGAGATTTGGGCCTCGGTTCGAGGAATGTTTCAGTGTGTAATATTTCGTTTGCTAATGTTGCACCTGGTAAGGTGGCTCCAGCATTAGGGAACGGACTCTCAGGCACTGAAACATGCCTTAAACCACGTTCTGATCCCCATAATTAAGATATCTCCTAAAACGTAAGTTCTGTCCGCAGACACGTACACTGCATGTTGGATTTTGTTGTATTTCTTTACATTTTGTGTGGATACTTACTACAAATGTATTTATATATGTATTTTGAGAATGTATGCTTATTTGACATAAACTGCATTGTTCTACAAGGATAAGTTTTCTCATATGAAAATATTGTTCCCAAATTCAAATCTGAAATTCGCTATCAAGCACAGTTTCTTAGTTATGAGTATACATGTGTAATTTAAATTTTACAGTTTAGGTATGATAAATGTGGTTAAATTGCTTTGTAACAGTTGGAATTATCACTTTTATGTTTCGGTATCAATTTTCAGACGTTCCTACCTCTGCTGACACTAAAATTGTCTCAGTATGCCAGTCACTGTTACGCTAATGTTTAAAATTGAGTCTTAAGCTGTCATCGTTTAACTGGTGGAAACATTTCTTAGGTGAGGCAATACTGATATTTTAACTGTATTACATTTATATAACTGTAATACGTAAAAAAGGAATATCTTCAACCAAAGAAACAGATTAGACAGATTCTGTCACACAGAGAGTGTGTGATACTGCCTCTTTTGTTAGACTACGTGAGTAGCTTGTATTAATTTACATCCAGTATTATTTCTTCGCTTCCACAATCCAATTCGTAGTAACAGTTTCGCATATATATTTCTCTTCTAGAAAATGCCTCCCCCAAGAACTTCTAGCAATACATCCGTCCGTTTCTGCTGTATCTACTGAGAGTTCACGCTTTCTAGGCATATGAAGATAATTTTATGCATTGTAAAGAAAGGCTACAAACGTTATTCTGGAGTAGAATTTGACGATCAAGAGGACAATGAAACAGATACCGACAATGCAGAAAGTGTGTGACGAACTGATACCACCTCCTGAAGATAAGATCCATAATACCTGTCCAGGTTCCTGTGGCTCCAAGTTTCATGAAACAAGCATATCTCAACTACCTCGTTCGTGATTTAGGCCTAACGAAACGCAGGACTGTTAGGTTTGAGGTTGCAAGACTGTAATCTTTTAGCTTCAGACACTGAGTTCACACATAGGGAACGAATGTTTGTTACATACTTCATGAGGTAGTGCAGAGATGTTCGTGCTCTCGTGAATGCTTTGAACTTCAAATGTGAGTCACAAAAGTAGAGACTCTTCATAGGGGGTTTGCATGGGGGCTTAATTAAATAAAAAAATGCAAATAATTTTAGTCGCTGTATGTCCGGTTACGAAGTCTCGTAACCGGTTGGCCCTGAGTAGTATTAGTACGCAATCTGACTGCATAGAATAACAATAAAGAGTGAAAGGAAATTTCCGTTAACACAATTGATTAATTAAGTCACCAGCAACTATAAAAGCTAAGAAACAACAAAGCACAAGTGTAACCGTTCTGTGTGTGGAAGTGTGATTCAACGTACACATCTGGCACGGTTCTTCCTCAATATGACAAGATATTTTAAACACCATTTACAATAAAGCAATTTAAAAAAAAAAAAACAGAAATACTACAATTGCACATAGAAACCAGAATTACAGTCTAATACATGAACACGAGCCAGATGCTTTGTTGACTGAACCTGTGACCAAGAGGCATTGTTATTTAGGAAATTTGAAATAAAAAAATTTTTTGTTACCTTCATATATGTTGACGAAACTTACACTGTGATCATTACAACATCCCTAATCGAACAGCATCTGCTGTCTCGCTCAACAGAACAACTGCACACGACATGCCCTCAACTAGTACTGCTATGGACATCCTCTCAACAAGCACTGCCCACGGCAACCTTTGAACTACTACTGCCCACGGCAACTTCTGAACTACTTCTGAACTACAACTGCCAGTGGAGGCGGCTGAATCATACTCTTTGACGCAATCTCTGGCGCTGTGACTCAGTGTAGCCACCTTTCAGGTTCTACATATAGTCTAAAGGAGTTCTCCTCCACAATACACATACAATACCTTCTGTTCCAGTTGAGTGTGATACTGTGGCTACATAGTCTTACGGCGTTTTAAAAAAATGTGCTGCAATTGATGAAGTATGAATAAGACAGTGAAAAATATGTGGTGATTTGAAAACAGTTGCATAATATTGGATATGCAACAAGGCTACACGAAATATGGATGCTTTCTGTGTGAGTGGGATAGTCGTAACCGAAAGTCCCACTACAAAAAAAAGATTTGGCCTCAATGGAGCTAAGAAGTGGGAAAAAATATGCAGAATGAGAGATTGGTAGCCCATGAAGATGTTCTCCTGCCACCTCTTTACATCAAGCAATGTCTTTTTAAATAGTTTGTAAAGGTCATAAACCACTCCGAAAAAGGGTTTATGTACCTTTCGAAAATGTTTCCTCCCCTTTCTTCAGAAAAAATAACGGAAGGTGTGTTTGTAGGCAACCAAATTAGAGAACTTCAAAAAGACTCACATTCTGAAGAACGCCTTGCAGTAAAAGAAGAAAAAGGATATCTATGATTCACGAATGTAACCCAAAACTTTCTGGGCAGAAAACGAGCTAACCGCTACGATGAACTGGTCCAGTAAATGATAAATGTTTATAGGAATCTAGAATGCAACATGCTTTAAAAATGTATTTTCCAGATTCACATCAACGCTATTTTCCTGAGAGCTGTACTTCTGTTTCCGTCGAACACGGTGAAAGGTTCCATGTGGTTGGAAGAGCATTAAGAACGAAAATGGGAGCCTGTAATGCTAACCGACTACTGATGCAATATTATTTGAGAATAAAATAAGCTTTCTTAGATAAAATGTGGTTTTGTATATATTTTATAGATTTCAAATACGTAATTCCACACATTAGATGAAAATGTGTGGATCTTTATGTGTTTTTGTTTTGTACTGTATGAATGGTTTCTGAATAATTGTATGTATGGCTAGAATAGCGAAACTTACTTGTTTTTCTACACAAATAAATAGCGTAGAAATGAAAATATAAAACCTAGTACATTCCTATAACTTGAAACTCTGCCTGATGCAGCAAAACTAATTACTGATTACGATTTTTCGATTTAGGAGATATTTTTCCATAGGAATCAGGAATTAAACTCCCAGAAAAACGATTTTTTGTTTTAAATAGGACAAAGCTATTTTCATTGGTTGCTTAAAACTAAGTATCGATGAATATTTTTAGTAATAGTCACTATTGGTGTAGACGACCAGAGGATAAATGAAAAAGCCATACCCTGAAATGTTGTGCATGCCACCGCTGAGCTCTGTGATTTGCAATTTGTGATCAGTACTCAAAGCAAAGGCTGCACGTGGGCATGGGATAAGCCACCTACATTTAACTGAAAGAAACCGAGCCTTTGCAAGTAAAGTAAGACGGGTTTGTTCGTTTACAAGTACACTCACGTAGTCTGACGTCACGGGTGTTCAGAAAGTAACGACTGCGTTGCGCTGTGGATCCAGCTGGAAGAAAAACGGGTAGGATCATTTTAATGCTAAACGCAGCCGTTTCAAAATAATTACCCATTCAATCTCCACATTTTTATGTCAGAGAAGTTACGTACCATTTTCCCAACAAGTTCGTTTGTGGTTGTTCATTATTTGTTGCATGGAAAAAGAAGATCTACAGGTTGGAATTTCAAATTTTAAAAAAGAAAAACTAAATTACAGTTCACATTTTACAAAGAAACTCAGCAGATTAAGTAAAGTCACAGATTCCACGAAAAAGTAGCTTGACGCAGCTTTCCATAATCACACGTTTGTAGCAGTACTCGACATCCAGTTAACAGTTTTGGCTCTATCATAAAGAACACCATTCCATTTTCCAGAGCATCTTTGCTACTTCTGTAGGATAACGTGCTCCATGATCTACTCTGTCGATCCGCAGCCACATTCAGGGCTGTCGACGGTGCCCCATCCGTGTAGGGCAGCCCTAATTATGGCCTGGCCTATTAGGATCCTGTTTTGGCTACTCTTGATCTTCCTAGGTAATTCCGACTCTGACGATAGTATAGCACTGTCCTTTTAACTGTTAGGATGGAAACCTGATGCTACTCTTCCCGCAGGAGAAAATGTTAATCACACCTAAATTCTTGGAGAACGTATTTATGCCCTTATTGCCGAGGGTCGCGAATTAGCATTATACCGAAGTGACGCTAATAAATGGAAGGTGAATTGTTTTGGAGTGCGAATGACGGTGGGAGCATATTCTACAAGAAGCACTGACGCCTCTGACATGTGCTTCCGTCCCCTAAGTGTTTTAAATACTTCTAGAGAAGTGATTGTCAAACAGTTTTTCTCAAGAGCCGTTACCGACCATATGGGGAGACACCTAGCTCCGCATATGTACCGGTCGTAGGCGATCATTAATTGGTTGTTGTTGTCGTCTTCAGCCCGAAGACTCATTTGATGCAATTCTCCACGCTAGTCTATCCTGTGCAAGTTCTTCATCTCAGAATAACCACTGCAACCGACATTCTTCTGAATCTGCTTAATGTATTCACCACTTGGTCACCCTTTACGATTTTTAGCGCCACACTTCCCTCCAGTACTGAACTGGTATTACCTTGTTGTCTCAGGATGTGTCGTATCAGCCGATCTCTTCTTTTAGTCAAGTCATGCCACATATTTCTTGTCTCCCCAATTATATTCAGTACATCCTCATTAGTTACGTGATCTACCCATATAATCTTCAGCATTCTTCTGTAGCACCACATTTCAGAATCTTCTATTCTCTTCTTGTCTAAACTGTTTATGGTCAGTGTATCACTACCGCACTCGGCTACACTCCACACAAATACATTCAGCAAAGACTTCCTAACACTTAATTTCATATTCGATGTTAGCAAATTTCACTTCTTCAGAAACGCCTTTCTTGCCATTGCCAGTCCACATTTTATATCCTCTCTACTTCGGCCATCATCATATTCTGCTATCCTAATAGCAAAACTCATCTACTGCTTTGTGTGTCTCATTTCCTTAGCTAATCCCCTCAGTATTACCTGATTTAATTCGACTACATTCCATTATCTTTGTTTTGCTTTTGTTGATGTTCATCTTATAACCTGCTTTCGAGACAATGTCCATTGCGTTCAACTGCTCTTCCAAGTCCTTTGCTGTCTCTAACAGAATTAAAATGTCATTGTCACACCTAAAAGCTTTTATTTCTTCTGCATGGACTAATTCCTGTTCCAAATTTTTCTATTTTTTCCTTTACCCCTTGCTCAATATACGGATTGAATAACGTCGGCGATAGGCTACAATCCTGTCTCATTCCCTTCTCAAGCACAGTTTCCCTTTCGTGCCCCTCGACTCTTATAACTGCCATCTGGTTTCTGTAAAAATTGTGTACAGGATGGGCGGTTGGGAAGGTAGTGGGTGTTATGGAGTGAATAGGATAATATTTAAAGGCCATTTATTGGCGAAACCATGTTAAAAAGGGGTCAATACCGCGAACAAACTCATCAATTGCACGCGCTTCCGTTTCCGAGCGTAAGATCCTATTTTCACTGGCATTTTCACCTAGCTAGTAGTTACGACAAGATACGGCTGGTAGGCGATCTGCGAAGGCTTCAAAATCCTCATTAAGTTTTTGTCTAATGGTTGGTAATTGATCTCTATCAGGTACCTCTATTATCGGAATAACGCGTGGTCAATCCGCGGGCCAATACTTCAAAATTATGCGTGTCACGCAATTTGTCCACCGTTTCTATAGACACTCGGGCTTCCCCTGTCAACTTCAGTCTGGCTTCATTCACCAATAGATCACCCGGCCAGACACACGTGCGACAGACATCACGAATATTTTGTAGGAACATAGCTACATTTTCGTGAGACTTCCCAGAAAAGGTGGGACTGAAATCAGCCGCAGGAAAATTGCTTACAGTCACCGTGTTAGCAGAAATTATGGCATTTGCATCAGATACAGGATTAGTTTTAGTTGCCACTGTTTGAGCATTTGTTACAGGGGTGGAGCAACCCACAGGTACGGAAGTTCGCATATTTGCTTCCAGCGTCTGTTTCAAGACGCGATTTTGTTCAAGTAGCTATGGCTTTGTGCGAACAACTGGCGCATTTGTGCATTTATGGCCTCGAGCGGGTCTTGCGAAGCTGGTGCCTCTGCGGAAGTATCCCGTTCCGGCTCTTGGGTTCTCATCGGCATGTTTACAAATTCAAGGGACGCTAGTGACAAATAAAATAGTTGTTAAAAAGCAGGGCGACAAAGTTTCCTAATCCAGCGGCGGACGATCGACGAAGTTAATACTGGAAGCATCGCGGTTACTTACATACTAGTGGAGTCGGTGAGACGCATTGGTGACAGCGACGGCGTGGTGGAGTGGCGGTGGCGGGCGGTAGCCGGCGGGCGGCAACGGGCGTCCGCAACCTCGGGCGGCGGCTGATGCGAGGGCGGCAGGCGACGCTGCGTCCACCGGTCCGCGATGGCGGCAGGCCCTGGCGCGCCGGCGACAGCGGCGGGCGACGGTGGGCGGCGCGGCGGTGTGCCGGGGCGGCGACGGGTGACGCACACCCCTCCAACTCTGGCAACTCCGGCTCACGTCGGTGACTACCGCGGGCTGCCTCGCTGCAGCGCGCGCCCTGTGTGTGTTTACTGGCGCAGCCACGGCCCGTGTGGAGCAAACGTGTCGGACGGTTGGCGCATTCCATGCGCGAAGTGCACGGCGTCTTGCCGGAAAGAATTTAGTGCAGCGACGAAGTCGCTATGGGAACGGATCCACACTTCTGACACCAGTTGTACAGGATGCGTGGACGGGAAGGCAGTGGGCGTGATTAATTCATCAGGATAATATCTAGACAAAGGCCATTTATCGGCGAAAGCATGATAAAAATGGATCACATAGCCAGGCCTAGGGAGGTGAGGGTGAGCCAGAGTGTAGAGTTCGGCGAAATATAGTTCGCAAAGTTTACGAAAGTTGGCGCCGGCCAATGGGGCCAGTGCAAGCGGCACGGAAGCTTCCAGAGGCCACAGCGTGCCCTCGTCAGCGCATGAGGGCGGCGCGCGGTCAAGGTGCCCTTCCTCAGTGCTGACTTCCTGTTGCTAGACCGCGGGACGAAAGAATTTACAGGCAGCCGACGCTGCCGGACGAGGCTTGGCCGTGACAAGAAAAATGAAGTTACCGTTTGAAAGGTCATGTAATAAAGTAAAATCCCCTACTGTCTGGCTCATCATTTACAATTGTAAATAGGTATTCGCTTCCTGTGTTTTACCTCTGCTACCTTCAGTGTTTCAAAGAGAGTGTTGCAGTCAACATGTCAAAAGCTTTCTCTTAGTCTACAAACGCTATAAACACGGGTTTGTCTTTCCGTACTCTATCCTCTAAAAGAAGTCGTTGGATCAGTATTGTCTCGCGTGTTCTATATTTCTCCGGAATCCAAAAAGATCTTTCCAGTGGTTGGCATCTACCACTTTTTCAGTATTTCTGTAAAGAACTAGTGTTAGTATTTTGCAACCATGACTTCTATAATATTCAAACCGGTCAGCCCCTGCTTTCTTTGGAATTGGAATTATCACATTCTTCTTTAAGTCTGTGGGTATTTCACCAATGTCATACATCTTGTACGCCATATGGTAGAGTTTTGTCGTGGTTGGCTCTCCAAAATCTGTCAGTAGTTCCAATGGAATGTCGTCTACCCCCAGGTCCATGTTTTGACTTCACGTATTTAGTGCTCTATCAAATTCTTCTTGCAGTATCGTATCTGCCATTTCGTCTTCAGCTAAATCCTCGTCCATTACTACAACATTTCCTTCAAGTTCATCTCCCTTATATCGACCCTCTACATATTCCTTCCACCATCCAGCCCCAGGGGCTCGGCATTCATTTGCTGGGTACGGGCTCGGCGACCCCAGGGTTCCTGAGCTGGGGACTGGTATGCGCCGCCAGTCTCCTGTCACCATAAGCTCTGGGCACGCTTCAGCGACAACCATGCGGCGCGGTGATGGAACATTGTGTGTCTCAAGGAATGGGGATCTTGGCTTGACCACCTGGATCGCGAGGATAAACATCTCTAAAAAAGACCTCAATCTCAAGGTTTGGTCAGCGCTGATGAGATGCATGGCTGTTGAGGTGGAACAGTCGTTAGCGGGCACCCTCTGCGGAACGTGCCTTACTTTAGTTGTATAAGGCTTACTCAGCTACATGGGGCTCTGTCTGAGTAGACCCTTACTTCCCTAGCTGCTCGTGGCACTGAAATACATCCTCCGAAATCCTCTTTTCCTCCTCCGAGCGGAAAGGGTGGGCCGCTGGAAGGTTCTAACACCCAGTCTATCAAGATGGATCGTGTAGTCAGTCCTCCTGACTCCGGCAGTTCTTTGACAAGTACATTCTTTAGTAACAGAATGGATTCTGGTAATCAGAATCTCATAGTGAAACGGAAGGTGGGTAGTTTCGAGAAGGTTTCACCCTTCTAGATACAAAAGGGTTTGGAGGGAGTCTGTGGCTCCTTAAAATCGGTGAAGCGCTTGTGCAATGGGACCTTGCTAGTGGAAACTTCCAATTCCCAGCAGGCAGCTAAACTCCAAACTGCTAAATGCCTTGGGGAACATGCCATAGGCACTGCACCGCATAGCACCTTGAATTATAGTAAAGGTGTTGCGACATGCTGGGATCTGGTCGACATTCCCAAGGAGGAACTGCAACGTGAGTAGGCTCTGGAAGGTATAGTTGACATACAACACATCATGAAGAGGGTTGATGGCAACCTTATCAAATCCGACTCCTTTATTCTGGCCTTCAGTAGCACAAAACGTCCTGAACATGTTAGAGCTGGCTTCCTTCGCCTTAGTGTGAGGCCTTATTTCCCGACCCGAATGCGCTGTTTTAAATGCCAGCGTTTTGGCATACAACCTTAGGGTGTAAAGGCGAAGTGACTTGTGGCAACTGCGGTAAGGCCGCTCATGAAGGAGTTGGTTGCTCGTCTCCAGCCAATTGTATCAATTGCTCTGCAAACCACGCTGTCTGGAGTAGACAATGCTGAATATTTTTAGAGGAACGCCAAGTCCAGGAGCCGGCCAGTGTGGCCGTGCGGTTCTAGGCGCTTCAGTCTGGAACCGCGTGACCGTTACGGTCGCAGGTTCGAATCCTGCCTCGGGCATGGATGTGTGTGATGTCCTTAGGTTAGTTAGGTTTAAGTAGTTCTAAGTTCTAGGGGACTGATGACCTCTGATGTTAAGTCCCATAGTGCTCAGATCCATTTGAGCCATTTGAAGTCCAGGAAATAAAAACAACCAAGCGTATCCCCAATGGTGAGGCCAAAAAGATTACAAGTCGATGCAGCCTCCTAAATTTGCTACATCTTTTGCATCAATGATTCAGAAGCACATTCCAAAAGCAGATGCCTCTACGCAGACGGGGGAGGCGAGTGTTGGCACTAACACCTGGACTTGCAAGGCAGCCAGTGTTTCAGAGCCTGTAGTCCCTACTCGCACAGCAGACAGAGGTACAGTGGCGAACTAGGGCCAGACTATGGCGCCTCCAGCAGCTGAGGCTGTTCAGAAGCCCAGTACAGCCATTACCACACCGTGTCGGCTCCACCAAAGCCAAACAAACCGCAAAAAGCTCCTACAAAGCAGCAACAGCAGGTCAAATCACGCGGTAAACGTAAATATCTTCAACATTTCGCGGCCCTGTCAGCAACTGTATAAATATTAATTTTAATAATGAACGGCCTCAGTTGCACTGTTTACCTAGAATTTACCTAGGTTTCAGTCAGGATAACCCAACCTTCTTCAGAATAACAGTACCTACTGTTTGTGCATAGTGGACATCGTCAAGCTAAAGCTACAAATCCATGAATTATCTTCAAACTGTAAATCTTATCTGGCACCACCTCAGCTCCACTTCACGACCGCGATGAGGCAGCCATGAGTGCTGTACTGAACTTACCATGTGGATGTCGTTTTACATGATGCTTCATCTGACTCTTCGCCAGAGCTGATGGAGTATGACATATGTGTGGGGCAATCATCTCACCCCACGACTGCCCCTCCACCTGCTGCAGTCTCCCCAACTCGTCAGAGAGACTGGATGAAGGTGCTACCCCCGTCTAGATGGCTCCCATATTTCAGTGGAACTAGCAGGGGTTCAGGACACATGTGGAGGAACTTCGTCTACTCTCTCAGGGTCTCCAGGAGACTTATTTCCATCCATCATACTCCCCTGATCTACGAGGCTATACTCTCCAAAAAAAGGACGACCTGCGTGGAGAGAGAGCTAGAGGAGGTGTAGATATTTTCGTCAGGACAGATTACCATTCCTCGCCTCTCTCACTTACGACGACTTTGCGAGCTATTGATGTGTCCATGCACGTGCGTCATCCATTGACTATATGTACCCTTTACTTGCCCCCACATGATGCACTTGACCAAGAGGCTCTCACCGACCTTCTTACACAGCTCCCCCAGCCGTTCGTCATCTGTGGTGATCTTAATGTCCACAATGTGCTTTGGGGCTCTGCAATTACCTGTCCCAGGGGTAGAGTAATTGAGAGGCTTCTCCTGTCATCCTGTGCCTACTTGCTCAATGTGGGACAGAGCACTCACTTCTGCACAGCGACTGGGTCGTTCTCTGCCATAGACCTCTCGCTTTGCTCTCCAGCCTTTGCCCCTAGTGCTCAATGGAAAGTGGTCGCTGACTTGCACGGAAGTGATCACTTCGCGATCTGAATTCGCCTGCCAAATGGCGTGGGCCCAGAAAGGAAACCGCCACGATGGGTGCTCAGTAGGGCTGACTGGACACTTTATAGCCAGTTGGCTCAGTTCGAACACTGTGCGAATGTTGAAGCGTGGGTGGATCATATTACCGAAATGGTCCACCACGCCACTGCAGTTTCCATCCCACAGTCCAGAGGCCACCAGAAGAGGCACCCTGTCCCTTGGTGGCGTGCCAAATACCACTCTGCAGTCAGGACCAGGCGTGTGGCTCTGTGTAGGTTCCGGTGTCGGCCAACTGCTAAGGATCTTGCAGTCCTTCCGGTGGCGAGGGCAAAATGTCGCCGAATTCTTCGAGAGAGCAAGAAAGAGGTCGTCGCAATAGTTCCTGAACGCCATTAATGGTTCCACCAAAAGTTCCATTGTGTGGGGGACCATCATGAGAATTTCTGGGAGAGGATGGAGGTGCCCCATGGCTGCCGTAATGAATAACGGCACTCTCCACATGGATCCGCGAGACATTGCCCAGACTATGGCAGCGGTTACTGCAACAGCCAGTCAGCATCCGGATTTCCAGCGCCATAGAGCGGTTGCTGAGAGGTGTAGTCTGGACTTTCAGTCCACCTATAATGAAGTTTACAACTGCCCATTTTCCATGTGGGAGCTGGATTCTGCATTGTCTGCAGCTCGTGACACATCCCCTGGTCACGACAGGATTCATTACAGTATGCTACGACTCCTCACAAGGCGCAACGAAGAAATCCTCCTCGCACTTTTTAAAGCCATTTGGGCGTCAGTCCACTTCCCTGACTCGTGGCGTGAGGCAGTTTTAATTCCTTTTTTAAAACCTGGGAAAGACCGCACATGCCCAAGTAGCTAATGTAGTGTTGCTCTCACTAGTTGCATGGGAAAGATGGTCAACCACCGCCTTGTCTGGCTGTTAGAATCCCGGCAACTCCTTCGTCGCTTTCAGTGTGGGTTCAGGAGGTTTCGTTCCACCTTCGATAACCTTGTCCTCCTGGAGGTGGCTATGCAACAAGCTTTCCTACGCCGTCATCACCTTCTAGGTGTATTTTTGACATCGAGAAGGCCTACGATACTATTTGGAGGCGTCTCATACTGGAGCAGCTTCACGAATGGGGTTTTCGTGTTTTTCCTCTTTTTATTTAGTCTTTCCTCTCGACAAGATATTTTAGATACCGAATTGGTGACGTCCTGTCTGATCGCTTTGATCAGAAGAACGGTCTCCCTGAAGGTAGCGTTTTAAGTGTGACTGTCTTTGACATAGCTATTAATAGCATTACGTCCATAGTGAAAAGTCCTAAAGTCCTGTGTTTTGCACTTCTTCCAGCCTTGCAACGACAACGCGTCAGTTGCAACTTACTCTTAGACGTTTGGATGAATGGGCGCAGAAGAGTGGTTTTAAGTTTTCCAGCGGGAAGTCCGTGTGTGTTCCTTTTCACCGTTCTCGTTCAATTTTAACCTTACCTGAGCTGAGGATGAGGGACACTGTTCTTGCTTTTAAAGACTCGGTGAGATTTCTGGGGCTCATTTTCGACCCGAAGCTTACGTGGTTACCTCATCTTAGAGACCCGGAACAGCGGTCACTTAAGGCTTTAAGTATTTTAAAATGTCTTAGCCACAGTACATGGGGAGCAGGCAGGACTTGTCTGCTCCAGTTTTACAGGGCATTTGTGCGATTTTGGCTCGATTATGGGCGACGGTGTATGATCTGCAAGGCCTTCTTATTTAAAGATGTTGGACGTTGTGCACCATGAAGAGATTAGGTTGGCCACTGGGGCATTCAGAACTAGCCCCATATCAAGCCTCTGTGCAGAGGCTGGTGAAGCGCCACTTCATATGCGGCGGCGGCTACTTACAGTGCGCCAGGCGTATAAAACTTTGTCCACACCATACACACCTGCATACCATACCGTTGCTCAGCTTCCTATGGCACGGCTTTTTCATAACCGGCAACGAGCAACGAGGCCCTGTGGGATTTGCGCACGGGAGTGCCTCTCTGCGATGGATACGGCTGGTCTTCATGTTTGCCGTCGCGGTTGGATCAAATTTCCACCTTGGCTCCCCCAGACACCCAGACTTGATTTAGATTTGACTGATTTTAAGAAAGATACCAGATTTTACATTCCAATCTCTGTTTTTTAACATTTTAGATGTGCATCACGGTTTGAACGTCGTTTACACGGCTCCAAACAGGGGAATTCCCTTGGCTGTTCTGTGGTGTTCCCTGATCATATTACCAGGATTCGCCGCCCTGTGAATATACCGATTTCGCAGCGGAGCTCTACGCGATCCAGAAGGCACTGGAGCAGATACATCGTAGTGGGGGCAATCGGTTTCTCATCTGCTCCGATTCTCTTAGTGCCTTACAATCATTGCAGAATCTGTACCCAACTGAGGAGATGGTCCAGCTGATATATGACCAACTGTACTTGCTCCAACGGCGGGGTAAGCAGGTGTCAGTCTGTTGGGTGCCTGGTCATGTATAGGAATATGGGGCTATGAACAGGCCGATAGGGCTGCCAAGGAGGCCTGCAGAGAGCAGGATGTGGTCCAGTGTCTTATCCCCTTGCAGTCAGTCATCGCTGCACTCCACAGAAAGTGCATGGAGTTGTGGGAGGAAGAATGGCTGGCGGTGACGGCCAATAAACTGCGGTTGGTGAAGTCAAGAACTCGGCCGTGGCTTTCCTCCTGCCGGTTGCTCAGGCGGGAAGAAGTAGCACTCACGCGTCTTCGGATCGGGCACTGTCCTCTCACACATAGCTTTCTATCCCCCGTTTTGTGACGCTTGTGGCGGGCACATCTCTGTCCGCCACATTTTAACAGACTGCATTTTATACCGTGATGCAAGGGCAGCAGCACAAATCGATGGGGATCTGCCCTCTATTTTAGCTAATGATAAGACGAGTATATCTAGGGTTTTAAAGTTTTGTGATTTGTCTGGACTCTGGCCGTAACTTTTAGGCTGGAGGTTTTAGTGTATTGCAGAGTGGCTGGCTCCTCCCTCTTTTCCTTGCGGACAGCAAGCCACTTCCATATGCTATGTTGTTTTAGCTCATTTTCCCACTTTCTTCCTGTGTTGTCCGTGTTTCACCGCTGACGGCATGCTTCGTCCCATGCTTCGGCGTGGGTGGGCACATATTTTTCCAACCTTGTTACCTGTGTTTTACGTTCTGTTTTATCTTCCTGTTCTGAGTATTTTCTTGACAACCGTCTCAATCTGTTACTGAGCGGGCGCTGAAGACCTTGCTGTCGTGCGCCCATACAAACCTCTCCATCCATCCTTCCACCATCCAGCTTTCCCTTCTTTGCTTAGGACTGGTTTTCCATTTGAACCCTTCATATTCATACAGCTACTTCTCTTTTCTCCAAAGGCCTCTTTAATCTTCCTGTAGTGATATGTACTTCTAAATCCTCACATTTCCACATTTTCATACTTGCTTACACATTTTGCACTTTTTAGACGTTTGTATTCCCCTTCGCTTGCTTCACTTGCTGCATTGTGTATCTTCTTTCATCAGTTAAACTCAATATCCCAGTGTTATCCAAGGGTTTCTACTAGGGTGTCTTTCTAGCCACGTTATTCAACGTCGCCTTCGCTATATCATTCTTAAAGCTACCCATTCGTCTTCTACTGAATTCCTTTCTTCTATTCTAGTCAACCATTGCCTAATGCTTCCTCTCAAACTCTTTACAATCTCTGGTTCTCTCACTATATCCCGGGTCCTGTCTCATTAATTTCCTACCTTTCCGCCATTTCTTAATTTTAATCTACAGATAACAACAAATGAATTGTGACAGAGTCGACCTCTGCCTTTGGAAATACTTTGCAGTTTAAAATCTGGTTCTGAAATCTCTGTCCCCCCGTTATATACTCAATCTGGAAACCTACAGTGTCTCTAGGTCTCTTCCACGTATACAGCTCACTTTGACGGCTCTTAAACGAAGCAGTAGCGATGATTAAATTATGCTCTGTGCTAATTTCTGCAAGGCGGCTTCCTCTTTCGCTCCTTTCCCCCAGTCCATACTATCATACTATATTCTCTTCCTTTTCCTACTAGCGAAATCCAGGCCTCTATCACAAAAAAATTTTCCTCTTCCTTAACTATCTGAATAATCTATTTTATTTCATTATACATTTCTTCAATTTATTCATAATCTACGGAGCTAGCTGTCATATAAACTTGTACTACTGAGGTAGGTGTGGGCTTTGTGTCCATCTTGGCTACAACAATGAGTTCGCTATGCTGTTCAAATCAGCTTACCCGCAATGCTGTTTTTATTCATTCTTAAACTAACCCTGAATTCACCTGACCAGAAGTCCCTGCTGCCAACGAAATTTGGTAATTCTGACTATATCTAACATCAACCTATCCACTCCTCTTTTTAAATTTTGTAACCTATATGCTCGGTTATGGGATCTGACATTCCACACTCCGTTCCGTAGAATGCCAGTTTTGTTTCTCATGATGATGACATCATCGTCAGTAGCCTCCTGCTGGAGATACTAATGGGGGACCAGTTTACCTCCACTGAATGCTATCAAGAAAAATTATGGCTGTAGTTTTCCTTGCTTTAAGCCGTTCGCAGTACCAGCACAACAACTTCGCTTTGGTTGATGTCACAAGGCCAGATCAGTCCATCATGTAAACAGTTGCCCCCACAACTACTGAAAAGGTTGCTGCCCCTCTTCAGGAAACACATGTTTATCTGGCCTCCGTTGTGGCTGCACCTACAGTGTGGCCATCTTTATCTCTGAGGCACGCAGGCCACCTCACTGACGGGAAGATCCGTGACCCATAGGGGGGGGGGGGGGGGGTATTAATTGTTAACTTACATAAACTTATATGTTGTGAGCCCCCAACAGATTAGATTTTGTAAGGGCAGTTAAGATGGCTGCAGGCCCCAAGCCCCAAGTACTGATCGTTAAAAATCGGCGCCATTCGTGTCGATGTTATCTGTTTCAGATAGCTGCAACTCCTAAATTGTGGAATTTTAATTGATGACGAAGTTATGTTCTGTTGTCTGAGTGATTGCATGGTTAACTGATTAATAATAATTATTGTACTTATATTGCGTAATGCATTTAAATATGAACAACGGTCGCAAAAAAATGTTTATTAAATGATTTGAATATAATTTCTCTTCCACTCATTGCATTGTATTGCAACAGCTTAATTTTATTTTGTAGTTGATGCTACAAATATGTACCGCATTTGAAGATGGCCACATCTTAAAAGCACGTTCACTTTCTATGTTCCTTACATTTGAAATTTATACTATAGTAACTGCTCTGTACCGTGTGTTGTCATGCTGGAAGACAGTCAATAAAACATTACCCCTGCCATATTCTCTTACGCTACAGTGGTCGTGCGACTTATGTTTGCTCCTGAGGTAAGCGGCTACCCTTCCTGAGTTAATGGCAGAAGTCACCAACGTTAATTAAAGCTAAGAACATCTTAAAGTATTACAGTTTCTGTAATTAAATTTGTTTGTTACTGAGCACTCTTAAGAGCCTCTTAACGATGGATGGAGTTTTTATTATCAAATACAGCTGGGATCCTCGGGCCGCGCGAACAATTAGTTCGGGCTCCATGAAGCCCGCAGGCCGCAGTTTGACAGCCACTGTTCTAGAGCGACTTGTTGTCCGCGCCTTTGCTGACGGCACACATACGATACGTTATGGTCGTTGCTTGGACCATTACAGATAGATACAGAGATAAGTTCATTTTTTGGAAATTATTTGTTTGTTGCATATCATCAGTGACGTGAAACAAATCAAGTTTTTATGTAAAGAACTAGTGGCACGTGCAGTTGAATTCGCAAATATTGTTGGTGCATTGCGTCATTAGGCATTTGTGTACCTTTGTGGGCGCATGAAATAGATTAAATCAAATTAAGTGAAAAATCTATTTCAGCTCCATAATATTTCAGTGACCGGTTGTGTGCATTTTTTACGTAGATTTACGTTAATTTATTACAACCGTCCAGTTACTCATATGAAAATCCGACCTCAACACTGTTTTGCCTGGTTGCATTCCATTTTTATTATGATGTGGAAATTTTAATGATCTCTAACATTCTGAAACTTTTCATCAAGGACGGGACCCGAAGGTAATGCTCAACGAAATGCAAATGGGAATTTCAAAGCACGTGTACCACCTGCGTGAAGGCACTCTGAGAGTTTCAAAATTCTAGTAATAAACAAAATGATGCAGTATAAGTCAATTCGAAGATAGCAGAGGCGCTCTGCAAGTAGGGGAAAGACAATACAAATAAAAAGGGAGCTGTATATTCAGTCGGTATAGAAGCAGAACAACAATGCCAGGAGCATTGGCAGACAACAAAAAATGTTGCGAACTGCTGTAGGCCTTAGGTAGACACACAGGGCAAAAGACGTAAAAGACCAGATAATAAAGGACAGACGATATTCATGCCCAGGGTATTTCATGTTCATCAGTGTCCAAAGAAGAGAATAAACTGCTTCCGACAATTTCAAGAATAACTGCACTGAAGCGCCAAAGAAACTGGTATAGGCTTTCGTATTCATGTACAGAGATTTGTAAACAAACCGGGGCAGAACACGGCGCTGCGGTCGGCAACGCCAATATAAGACAACAAGTGTCTGGAACAGTTATTAGATCGGTTTCTGCTGCTACAATGACAGATTGTCATGATTTCAGTGAGTTTGAACGTGATGTTATGGTCGGCGCACGAGGGCAGGACACCGCATCTCTGAGGTAGCGATGAAGTGGCGATTTTCCCGTACGACCATTTCACGAATATACCGTGAACATCAGGAATCCGATAAAACATTGAGTCTCCGACATTGCTGCGGCCGGAAAAAGACCCTGCAAGAACGGTACCAACGACGGCTGAAGAGAAATCGTTCAACGTCACAGAAGTGCAACCCTTCCGCACATTGCTACAGATTTCAATTGTGGGCCCTCAACAAGTGTCAGTGTGCGAACCATTCAACGAAACATCGCCGATATGGGCTTTCGGAGCCGAAGGCCCTCTCACGTCCCCTAGATGACTGCACGATACAAAGTTTTACGCCTCACCAGGGCCCGTCAGCACCGACACTGAGGGCTGTCGATGACTGGAAACGTGCTGCCTGGTCGGAAGAGCCTCGTTCCAAATTCTACTGAGCGGATGCACGTGTACGGCTATGGAGACAGTCTGATGACTCCATAAACCCTGCATGTCAGCAGTGGTCTGTTCAAGCTGGGGCAGGCTCCTTAATGGTGTGGAGCGTGTGCAGTTGGAGTGTGTTATGGGAATCTTGTGCTTCTAGATACGGCTCTGATAGGTAACTCGTACGTAAGCATCCTGTCTAGTTACCTGCAAACATATTTGTCCACTCTGCATTCCGACGGACTTGGGCAATTCCAGCAGCACACTGCGTCACCCCACACGTCCAGAATTGCTACAGAGTGGCTCCAGCAACATTCTTCCGAGTTCAAACACTTCCGCTGGCCACCAAACTTTGGTACTGTATCCCTCTGGGAGACATCCAACAACTCGATCAATCAATGCCTAGCCGAATAACTGCTTGCATAAGCGCCAGTGGTGAACCAACACATTACTAGCTTGCTCAGTTCGTGAAACTCTTTCTTATAAATGTGTGTGTGTGTGTGTGTGTGTGTGTGTGTGTGTGTGTGTGTGTGTGTGTGTGTGTGTGAAATCTTATGGGACTTAACTGCTAAGGTCATCAGTACCTAAGTTTACACACTACTTAACCGAAATTATCCTAAGGACAAACACACACACACACCCATGCCCGAGGGAGGACTCGAACCTCCACCGGGATCAGCCGGACAGTTCATGACTGCAGCACCTTTAGACCGCTCGGCTAACCCCGAGCGGCTTCTTTTAAATGAATCATCCAATTCTTACATCAAAATAAACATCGCGTTTGTTGTAAAACTCCACTGAGTAAAAATCTGATCCATATAAATACACAACAGCTTTCTTAATTGTAGATGTATCTGCTAATGATAATTAGATTTCTATGTCACAAGGTATTACCTTATAGTAATACTGCCGGACACCGTATACTTTGTGAAAACGCTCTAAAACTTTGACTGAATTCTCCCTAAGTTCCAATGTGCTCACATTCATATTAGCGTAGCGTTCCAGCTATCTAATGAGACACAAGAGTCGCACTGCTCACTTTATTAATGTGCCTTGATATATTGATATCTCTCCTCTTACACATTAAAATAACATACTACAGTATCTAGCAAACCAATGCGACAAAATACAAGAAATCCGAAATACAAATGTTCGATTCCAGCTGCATTACTGTGGAAATTTACGTATTTAACGAGATTTTTCAGTAGTAGATCGTTACGACACAGGTTTCACAACAGCGTTAATTTAACATGGCTCTGGCAAAGTAATGACAGGAATGGCCTTACGTGCGGAAACAGTAGTCGCTCACTGACAACTACGTCCAGGATCACTGCCAGAAACCTTCGTTTCCATGTTGTGGGCGCGAAACATCGTGAATCAGAATTCACCGCCTGCTAACCGGCCACGTCACCTACAGTGAATTTCTCTATGAATCTGCTAGGTCTGTCAGCTCACGTTTGTTCTCACGGCTTTCGCATTTAGAAACAAATCGCTCAGGTGCCGTGATTATTTGTACGGTGCCATCTTAACATCTGCCGTCCCCTTCACTGGGCTAAAAGTATTTGGCTTCCACTGCATCGATTGTTGGTAAATATTATTAAATGAATTTTATTTTACAAATGTAATACTGTCACAGAAACATGTGCTTCTGCAACCATAAAGTGTTTCTCGGAAAAAATCACCAAATGACTAACAGCCTCAATGCTAGACTATGTAGGAGACTTACATGAACTGTAAATGTTAACTTTTGCGTATGTTTGTCAACGGTACATCACAGATTTTGATTAATTCTTGCCTATCTAGTAAGTGAAGCCCCTTGATGTCAAATGATGGTGACATTTTCCACATTTGTATTAATATAGCAAAAGTCGAAAAGTCATTGCTGTGCTACCCGCTACGAGGAACAAAATTTCAAAAATGTTCAAATGTGTGTGAAATCTTATGGGACTTAGCTGCTAAGGTCATCAGTCCCTAAGCTTACACACTACTTAACCTAAATGCTCCTAAGGACAAACACACACACCCATGGCCGAGGGAGGACTCCAACAAAATTTCCTGGTATTATTTGACGTACTGCTAATGTGTGATAATCCTATTGCGATCTTATTACAAGGTGCACCAGCAGATTTAAGAAAATACTGCCACTGTTAATTACTTGTATGGATGGTTCATCAGGTTGTTGTGAGGTCTAAAGGTCTGTCACTCGGTCTTATTGAGCAAATCAGTTGTACTTTTGCAGCGTAAATCACAATGCTTGCGTTGTTCGTAATTTTTTGCACTATCTCTAGCTAACCCTGTCTAAGGAAGCAGAATTATACAACAGTATCGGTAGACTGATAACTGTGTGAGAATCTAATTTTGAATGTATTAGACCTTCAGATAACCTGTCACACTTCACTGTATAAATCAGTAATTATGTTGCTGATCGTTAGCACTGCATTGTCTTCAGTTAACATTGTTCCAGACAGTAGAATTATAGAAAGGCATTTTACTTTTAACGTATTGCACCTTCTAAGATCTATTCTACTTCAGAGATTTAAATATTCCTTATACCTGTAACTGCCTTCAGTATTAAACGCCGTTGTTAAGTTTTACACAGTCGAGAAGTTGAGTGTTTGTTTTCTGTTGAAAATGTTAATCAGAATGCTGGACGGAAATTTGGACCATACCCCTCCAGAATACAAGTGAAATGTGTTAAACATCGAATTAAGTAAGGCAGCAATGAAATTTACCGGACGTTCTAAACAAATGAGTGGTGGCTAATGTGCTAAATAAGCCAGGATTACTTCATGTTTCGATGAAAGATACGTAGATAAAATCGTATGTTACAAAATTCACCTTTCAGAATCGCTAAGTGTTACAGATAAATAAACCTTCGATATCAACTATGACCATATGAGCATCTTCAGACATCATGAAATGATTTGAAACACCCTGTATGGTAATGTTCTTACTGTAGCGTCAACTAAAATAAAATTCATTTTTGGCAGTAATAAAATGGTGACTGTATAGTGTAATTTATTATTGACAACAGTGATGGATGGTGATTTTATTTTATTTCAACTTACAGTAAGAAACTGTTGTAAATAATTTTAAGGTACCCTAAGATCATAGCTGATTCAATCTGGTACTTAATAATAATTTCTTTATCAGCAGCTGTAGTTGCTTCCGGAAAATACTTTTTCAGATATATGCGAGCTGGGGGGCACCACGTAAATGAAAAAGCTGTGTGTTACAGTAAAGACTACGATATTTTATTATTACTGAGCAGATTGACTTCTACATTTTTGTTTTCCTCTGTTATGTGCACCTAGTATTTGACTGAACCATTTCCACAAAATGGCTTCTGAAATTATGTAATATATTTTTCCACCTACACACACATATATATATGTGTGTATGTGTGTGTGTATTAATTTGCTCACATAAGAATATTTTCCTTCATAATACGTCCTGTGCAAAAGGACATTTATACGAACATTTATAACAACTAACAAACAACGAAAAAACACATATCAGAGGCATTATCTGAAATTGTGAGCTGACACACTTTCCTCTTCAGTCTGGAGAACAGACGGGTTTGATGTAGCCACGAAATAGCGGATAGGCTACCTTAAAGAGCGTCTCCAGTCTCTCTCTCCTCAGGGACGATGTAATTCTACGATTGGTCGGCTTTGGTTTCCTCCGACTTCTCCAGGCGGCGACTAAAAGCAAAAAGGCGTCCTTTGTGGGGAGAATTGCCTCTCCGCTACCGAAGGTCCCTTGTAGTTTCCTTAGCGAAGCGTAAGACGAAACTTGTAGTCATCTTCCGTTTCAGAAAAGAAAGACACAGACTTTCACTGTCCTTATTGCATCATATCGATTGCTGACTGTTTTGCAGATGAAAGAGAGACAAACAACCCATCAACAATGCAATTATCAGAACAGAAGGATGTTTCTGTGGTGTGTACGTTAAGCAGTGCTATATACCAATAACTGTTAGTAAACACTAACTGATTCCCGGGTAATCTCAGCTTATTGTAGCTACCTAAATTGTCCATCAAGCAGACTGGACGATAGAAGAAATTCTCCGTCATTGTAGTTAATAAGAGTTTCAAGGAACACGTTGTTAACAATGTAATGTTTAAGGTCACAAAGATGAATCATTATTTATATCAGCTTACATCCACATAGTTAATAATTTCGCTGCCAAGATAGAGTAATCCAAAAAAATTCTAGAAAACTGTGTTATATGTAACTGCCTTTCAACGAACAGCAATAGCTCTGACGCATTACTAGTAATGGCTGTTATGAAGACGTAACTCAATATGTCATTCTAAATTGGGCAAAAGATATGTATGTAGCAGGCAGGGTGTTGTGCCTTGGGACATTTCTCAAATTTCCACCTCAAAAGCCAGTGACTGGAGTTAAATGTAGTAACTTATTTCATTTTTAAATTGTGACATTCATTTGTCATGAGCTGTAGTTTTCTGTCTACAAGCACAAAAATTGCTCCGGAAAATTAGGGTTTTTCCAAATGTAAAAATTTGTTCTAAGGCACAAGACGGTCATCCATCTAGGAACAAATGCTGAAATTTAAAAGCTCGTCAGTCGACAGAATCTTGTCAATACTGCATCTAGTCGTCCGCACGCCAGTAATCAGTAAGTGAAATCAAAGTAAGCAGAAGTATAATCATAAACCAGCTACACTTTAAATACTTTTTGAAACTGAAGCTAGTGGAAACTGAAAACAGTTTCCATTTTCAAGGTTGGTCAGACGGTTAAGACATCAATGAAACTCACTTCATTTACAAATATCCCGTGTAACATGATAAAAGACCTTCTTTTTCAAAGTAAAAGACAGTGCACGATCGACGAAGTACAACTTTACCGTCCACACGTGGTGTATTTAGGTTTAAAACTACATGAAATTCTATTTGCCATAAAATTCTGTAACTAAGAATTAACAATATCTTCCAGATAGTTTTGATATAGTTTATTATACAGCACATAATGTGTAAAACACGAAATGTTTACAAACGCTACACACAACACAATCTCATGTCTACTAACAACATAAAATGTGTAAAAAGGCGGTAAGAACTTATGGTGGTCTCCAGTGCGAATTACTTCTTCTGATTCTAAAATCAGTCAGTACAGTGAAGTACCGATTACAATACACAGGGCGTTCCTAGACATACTATCGTCTAGGCAGAATACTCTTACCTGAAAATTTTATAATTATCAGTTTTAGAAATCTCACTCAGTAAACCGTAGTCCATGGCTTTTCTTAGCGGCTGCAAGTCCGCTTGAGGTGAATTATATTGGGCACACCTATTTAATGTATTACTGCTAGTTTTTCTAAAATAACTAAACCGTAATAAACAAATTATTTTACGTGTTCTACAATGCACAGATACAAATCGTAAACTGGTGTTCCCTGTTTTGATACTACAGTGCACAAAATTTTGCACTCACTAATTTCCTTGAGCGTCGAGTGGCGTTAGGGGAGTTGGCGTTTTTCATGTTAGGGTTGCGAGCCACAGTCGGTCCGTCCGTTTGCCTGTCTGTTCAAAACCGTTTTTATGAGAAACGGGTAGACGTATCGTGTTGACATTTATGCCACATATTGAGGCCTCTGGTCCTTGGCGGTGTAAATGACTTAAGCTTCTACCTAAAGGCAGGCAGAAAACTCGGCCATATATATCACATATTTTAATACTCGCAAACTTACTCATCAGATCCTAAAAATGAATAGTCCGTATACAGGGCGGTGCTGGTGGTCTAGTGCGTTCATAAGATGTACGTGCTTTCCATGTGAGACTCTTACATCACTCAGCACGAAATATGAATATCTCGTGACTAATTTTATTCTTTTCCGTACCATACTCGATTAATTTTAGTGCCTCTTCTTCATCACAAATTTGGTGCTTATTCACAAGTGAACGTTGACCTTACTTTCCTTAGCGTTGTATATCTATGAAATATAGACCTACTGACGACACGTTATAAAAGACGAAAAATATTACGTTTTCGTTAAAGACCATGTCACGAGTGTTCAACCCGGTAGGCCAGATTAATGATAATGGGAAGCTATTTGTAAGTGCCTTATTGGATCACTTTAGTCAATCATGTCATGGTCCTCTACTTCAGTAAGTGCATGTTTCGTTCTTTCTTAACTGCCCAGTATCTTTTCATTCCTTCTTATCTTTTCTGTCTTTCCTCGTCTGTAAATACCTTTTTCATTGTGTGTAATTCGTCTACTTTTGGTTTAAATCTTGTTTTCTTTTCTTTCAGTTTCTTGAGGTTTTCTGTCTTGTTTTGCAGATCATCCAAGGTTATATCTAGTTCTCCCATATCCTCTTTAATTTCCTTGATCCATCCTACTTGTTGCTTCAGATTCCATAGTTTCAGCATTATTTTTTTTGCTAATCTGGTTTCTGGTGTCCTCATTATGTGGCCAAAGAAAAAAAAATCCTTTTTTTAAGTATAGCATCTGTTATGGGCTCCAGTTTCCTGTACACTACTTCATTCGGTGCTATCCTCCATTGTTCTTCCTTCTGGTATTTTTTATTTATGCATATTCTAGCTATTCTTCTCTCTACTTCTGTTATTTTGTCGACTCTGTTTCTCTGAGTGACTTTAAAAAGAGTCTTGTAGTGTTTTAATTTTGTTTGAATTGAGAGACATTGTATGCAGACCATGTTAGTTTTTGAGCTTTTATCATTTTATTGGTTCTCTCTTGCCAAGCAGGTTTTTCATCCAAGTTGTGTGTTATAATCTCTCCAAGATATTTAAATTGCTTCACTATTTTAATTTTTCTGTTGTCTACTGTTACGTGGCCTGTTACTAGCGGGTCTGTTAGCATCATCTCGGTCTTTTGGAAAGATATCTGGCGTCTTACTTTTTGCGCTATATTTTGCTCACTCATTATTTGATTTCGAGCTTCCTGTACATTATTAACCTGTAATGCCAAGTCATCCGCGAATCCCAAACAATTTAGGTTTATATCATCTTTCTTGGTGTTGTGCTTTGAGGGTTCTCTTTGTACCACTCTCTCATCAAGTATTTAACAGCACAGTTGAAGATGGTGATAGACCATCTCCTTGTCTTGACCCTGTTTTAATTGTAAATGGCTTAGGTAGTTCTCCCCTGAATTTTACTTCGGCCTTGGTATTTGTAAGGATTAATTTTATCATTTTTATTAATTTTGGATGAAGTCCAAAATTTCTTAATACGTCCAGCATAGAAGATGTGTGGATGCAGTCATAACCTTTTTGAAGTCTACAAAGGTTACGACTAGTTGCTTCTGTCTCCTTTTGTAGACATTCATTATTAATTTTAATGTGATGATCAGTTCTGGACGGCTTCTCTAGGTGAATTTTTATCTCACAGCATCTAATTTTACAAATATAAAAACTGTACCTACTTCTGTTTTATACCTGTAAACTTAACAGCTACGAGATAAAAATTCGCACACACTTTCTCTCTCTCTCTCTATTATATATATATATATATATATATATATATATATATATATATATATATATATATATATATATATATATATATATACATACTCCTGGAAATTGACATAAGAACACCGTGAATTCATTGTCCCAGGAAGGGGAAACTTTATTGACACATTCCTGGGGTCAGATACATCACATGATCACACTGACAGAACCACAGGCACATAGACACAGGCAACAGAGCATGCACAATGTCGGCACTAGTACAGTGTATATCCACCTTTCGCAGCAATGCAGGCTGCTATTCTCCCATGGAGACGATCGTAGAGATGCTGGATGTAGTCCTGTGGAACGGCTTGCCATGCCATTTCCACCTGGCGCCTCAGTTGGACCAGCGTTCGTGCTGGACGTGCAGACCGCGTGAGACGACGCTTCATCCCGTCCCTTACATGCTCAATGGGGGACAGATCCGGAGATCTTGCTGGCCAGGGTAGTTGACTTACACCTTCTAGAGCACGTTGGGTGGCACGGGATACATGCGGACGTGCATTGTCCTGTTGGAACAGCAAGTTCGCTTGCCGGTCTAGGAATGGTAGAACGATGGGTTCGATGACGGTTTGGATGTACCGTGCACTATTCAGTGTCCCCTCGACGATCACCAGTGGTGTACGGCCAGTGTAGGAGATCGCTCCCCACACCATGATGCCGGGTGTTGGCCGTGTGTGCCTCGGTGGTATGCAGTCCTGATTGTGGCGCTCACCTGCACGGCGCCAAACACGCATACGACCATCATTGACCCCAAGGCAGAAGCGACTCTCATCGCTGAAGACGACACGTCTCCATTCGTCCCTCCATTCACGCCTGTCGCATTCGGAAGGACGACGGTTCAAACCCGTCTCCAGCCATCCTGATTTAGGTTTTCTGTGATTTCCCTAAATCGCTTCAGGCAAATGCCGGGATGGTTCCTTTGAAAGGGCACGGCCGATTTCCTTCCCAATCCTTCCATAAACCGAACATGAGCTCCGTCTCTAATGACCTCGTTGTCGACGGGACGTTAAACACTAACCACCACCACCACGCCTGTCGCGACACCACTGGAGGCGGGCTGCACGATGTTGGGGCGTGAGCGGAAGACGGCCTAACGGTGTGCGGGACCGTACCCCAGCTTCATGGAGACGGTTGCGAATGGTCCTCGCCGATCCCCCAGGAGCAACAGTGTCCCTAATTTGCTGGGAAGTGGCGGTGCGGTCCCCTACGGCACTGCGTAGGATCCTACGGTCTTGGCGTGCATCCGTGCGTCGCTGCGGTCCGGTCCCAGGTCGACGGGCACGTGCACCTTCCGCCGACCACTGGCGACAACATCGATGTACTGTGGAGACCTCACGCCCCACGTGTTGAGCAATTCGGCGGTACGTCCACCCGGCCTCCCGCATGCCCACTATACGCCCTCGCTCAAAGTCCGTCAACTGCACATACGGTTCACGTCCACGCTGTCGCGACATGCTACCAGTGTTAAAGACTGCGATGGAGCTCCGTATGCCACGGCAAACTGGCTGACACTGACGGCGGCGGTGCACAAATGCTGCGCAGCTAGCGCCATTCGACGGCCAACACCGCGGTTCCTGGTGTGTCCGCTGTGCCGTGCGTGTGATCATTGCTTGTACAGCCCTCTCGCAGTGTCCGGAGCAAGTATGGTGGGTCTGACACACCGGTGTCAATGTGTTCTTTTTTCCATTTCCAGGAGTGTATATAGTCAGGTTTAGAAGTATAAACAGAAGTAGATACAGCTGTCATAGAAAGGTATAATAATATCATATTTACACAGAGAAGTACAGAAAAGTACACTACAAAGAGTAAACATAAAATCTGTGGTACAAGTCCCTGAGCGGGCTGCTGGCATGACTGCAGACGGGTGGGGTGCCCAGCATTCCGATCTGTTTCTAACCCTGGAAGACATCCCCATTGCTCACTCGATTCCATGCTGAGCAGAGCTGCGTCCTTTATGGATGGACTGGAACAGGGAAAAATCCACACCACTTTCTGATACTGAGTCTGGGGCCTCCAGGGTTGTAGTCTACTAATGCAGCTGCAAGACTACCAGTCCCGCTGGAAGGCACACTGAGGTGGCAGAAGTCATGGGACAGCGATATCCACACATGCAGATGGTGGTAGTATGGCGTGCACAGGGTAGAAAGGGGCAGTGCGTTGGCTGACCTGTCACTTGCATTCAGGTGATTCACGTGGAAAGGTTTTCGACATGACGGGAATTAACAGACTTTGAACGCAGAATGACGGTTGGAGTTAAACGAATGGGACATTCGATTGCGGAAATCGTTAGGGACTTCAGTATGCCAAGATCCACATTGTCAAGAGTTTGTTGAGAATATCTAATTTGAGTCATTACCTCTCCCCACAGACAATGCAGTGGGCGACCGAGAGCAGCGTCGTTTGAGTAAAGTTGCCAGTTCTAACTGACAAGTAACACCGCCCGAAATAACCGCAGAAATAGATGTAGGATGTACTACGAACATATCCTTTACGACAGTGCGGCGAAATCCGGCGTTAATAGGCAACGGCAGCAGAGTATTGTGGATGACGATACGCCATGTCATCGTGCCATTATGTTCACGATTGGTCTGAAGAACATTCTGGATAGTTCGAGCGAACGATCTGGCTTCCTAGATCGACCGACATGCCACACAGTCGAGAGGTCAGTGCGTGCGTAAATCCTGCTCTGGCAACACTTACGCATTTGTGGAAAACTATGTCAAAATATCATTGTAGCAGCTTAATAGATCACTGAATCAGAGATTATGGTCTCTAACGCAATGTTGATAACTACTTTAGTGCCAGTAGCGCAGTTACATTACAATATTACAGATACATCGACCTAATGGATGCTTCTGCAGCTCTTCCATCATTTGTATTACTACAGCGTACCCGCGCCTATCCACATTCGACCTGTTAATGCAGTTTTTTCGAGGGGCCTAGTTGTACTCTGCAGCATCAAGGCAGAACACACAGATTCTAACTGTCCACTCACCTAGCGCCTTTTACAGGTGTTCCTCAACAGAAGCAGGCACTCATGTCGTAAGTACACTGTAAGAAACTGTCTAGTGCAAAGGTTCCCAACCTTTCTAAGGCCATTACCCCTG
Organism: Schistocerca serialis cubense; assembly: GCF_023864345.2. Classification (NCBI taxonomy): domain Eukaryota; kingdom Metazoa; phylum Arthropoda; class Insecta; order Orthoptera; family Acrididae; genus Schistocerca; species Schistocerca serialis. Next base: position 637,714,218 of record NC_064645.1, read on the forward strand.
AGTGCCATCAGACATCAGTTGGTGTCCCCGCTCTCGGCCTCTCCGCCTGCCATTTGTTGTCCCCCTCCCCATACCCCACATTGTCACCAAGTTTAGCGCTGACTAAATTGTAGAATGACAGACTTTTCTTGGAACACTTATATTTTTAAAATGATGATAGATAAATGATATTTAGTTTGTGTGTGTGGGGGGGGGGGGGTCAGAATGAATGATGGAGGAATTCGTGGTGGATAGCAAGTGCTACACACAACTCCTCGGATAAGAAAGCTAACTATCGACAGTGAGGGTAGACGTTTGTTACAAAACATACTTCCGGTGCATTACTCTTCTCCATTGCGGCTCTTGTTTCACTTGCGCACTGCCCCCGCCCCCTCCCCCCCCCCCCCCCCTGCGGGTTCGGTGGTAAGAATAGGCCCGCGGTATTCCTGCCTGACGTAAGAGGCGACTAAAAGGAGTCTCAAACGTTTCGGCCTTAATGTGATGGTTCCCTAAGGGGTTTGACCACTACATTTCCAAATTTTCCGTTAGTGCATACTATTTGGGGAAGGACGCCTTACGTGGTGCATCTTAAATCCATCTTGCATTAAGATCTGGCACACCCGATATTGTCATGGAGTTGGACTTACACCGAGCTTCCAGCCACATCATCTTCAGTGTGTTGCGTAGCATACATTCTCTCCATTGTGCACTCCCATCTTTGCCCTCATGATATGCATGGATATTTGACACCCGACATCCAGCACGGTAGCCAGTCTGTTGTGGTGGGGTCGTCATGTACCCTCTTGGTGGTAGCCCCCTGACTACACAGGGATTGCACTGCTGATGCCTGAGCTGCTTCCTCCCCACGCATGCCGAGGAGTAGATGCCTATCCCTCTGGGGCATCGGGACTCCCAGCAAAGGCCATCCTGCCAGGTGGTTTTGTGCTGTGGCTGGGTGGCGCCTGTGAGGAGAGCCCCTGGTCGGATTGGGTGACATCAGGGCGGATGACCCGTAATGAAGCGTGGTACATCATCTCTCACTGGTGGGCCTCTACCCTCTACCCTCTACCCTCAATCGCAAGAAATATGATCCGAGATCATTTCCCTCCCTGGCCACTCCATGGGAAGAACATATGGCTAAAGAAGGCAGTGGAGATTATTCGCCCTGGTACCTCATCTGTACGCGAGTTGATGGTGACTCATTTATGTCGACCAAGCCCCAGTTTTTTGTGGAGCATTTGGAGGACAAGTTCGGTGAGGTGGAGGGCTTGTCCAAAACGCGCTCTGGGTCAGTTCTCATCTAAACAGCATCCTCTGCCCAGTCACAGAGGTTACTCGCTTGTGATAAGATGGGGGATGTTTCAGTTGCCATCATGCCCCATAAGAGTTTAAACATGGTCTAGTCTATTATATTCCATAGGGATCTTCTTCTGCAGTCGGACAATGAACTACATGCCAACCTAGAACGACGATTTGTTCACTTCGTCCGTCACGTCCATCGGGGTCCATGGGGTAATCAGGTAGCCACTGGCCTTTGAGCGCGACGACTTACCCGAAAAGGTCAAGGTGATGGTTTACCGCTGTGATGTGAAACCATATATCCCTCCTCCGGTGCAGTGTTTTAAATGCCTGAAGTTTGGGCACATGTCATCCCAATGTACTTCCGGCATCACGTGTCGAGATTGTGGATGTTCTTTGCATCCCAATACTCCATGTGCCCCGCCTCCCATCTGTGTTAACTGTGGATAAACCATTCCCCGTGCTCGCTGGACTGTAGGATATTCCAGATAGAATGGAAGATAATGGAATATAAGACCCTGGACCGCCTGGCCTACACTGAGGCTAGGCGGAAATACGAGCGGCTACATCCTGTGCCAATGCTATCAATGTATGCCACTGCTGCAACATCGGTTCTATCTCCCGTGTCTTCACGTACAGTTGGCTCTATGATCTGTCGGGATCCATCTGTCTCCTTGATTGTGGGGGGCTCTTCACTCCCTGTTGCTCCTGCTCCATCTACTTCAGGAGCAACCCCCCCCCCCAACCATTGGGGACATCAGTTCCCCCTTCCCAACCAGAGAAGCGTAAGACTTCTTCAGCTCCTCTCCCCAGGACGGGTCCCTTGGGGACCTCTCTTCGCAAGTTCAGGACCAGCAGAAAAGCAGATACCCGCAAGTGGCTGAAACAACCACCGGTCACTGGTCGTAGGGCCTCACAGTCATTGTCCGTCCCTAAGACTGACCCAGGAAAGCCCTCCCAGCCAGAACCACCAAAGGCACAGCGCGAGAACCAGAAGAAGAAAAAGGTTCTCAAGAATCCCGACATTGCGGTGGCACCCGTCCCAACGCTTCCTAAAAGCTCAGCGTCTGAAGATGACGTCGAGATTCTGGCGTCTGCTAAAGACCTGGATCTCGCCAGACCATCAGATGCAATGGATGTCACTCACACGGGTACTGAATCGGTAGCAGCAAGTGACCCAGTGGCGTAAACTGCCTCCCCAGTCCCTTCACGCCTTTCTCAGCCATGGACAATACCATCCTCCAGTGGAACTGCAGCGGTTTCACCCACCATCTAGCTGAGCTCCGACAACTTCTCAGCCTTCACCCTTTCCTCTGTATTGCTCTACAAGAAACGGTTTCGGGCAATGCAAACCCCGACCCTCCATGGCTATGGGGTTATTATAGGAACCGGGCAGCTTATGAAAGTGTATCAGGTGGCGTCTGCATCTATGTCCTTCACTCCCTTCACAGTGAGTCTGTCCCTCTACAAACGCCCTCTACTTCAACGCCCATAACCCTCTGTGGGGTGGGTCAGTGGCAACAGGTCGAGGCACCACCGTTGGGCATGTGTTGACACAGCTCGACCTTTCCATTTTAAATGATGGTGCATTCACACATTTCAGTGTGGCACATGGCACGTACTCAGCCATTGACCTTTCGATTTGCAGATCTAGCCTCTTACCGTCTGTCCAGTGGAGTGTGCATGATGTCCTGTGTGGTAGTGACCACTTTCCAACCTTTCTGTCACTGCCACAGAGTCACTCTTCTGGGCGCACTTGCAGATGTGCTATTAATAAGGCTGACTGGGATTTGTTCTCCTCCATGGCCGCCACTGCGTCTCTTTCTAATGACGCCATTGATGCGGTGGTTCACTTGGTCACCACCAGCATCGTTACTGCTGCAGAATCTGCCATTCCCCGTTCTTCCGGGTCCCCTCGGAGGAGGACTGTGCCTTGGTGGTCGCCTGAGATCGCTGAGGCGATTAAAGATCGCTGGCGGGCGCTCCAGCGTCACAAGCGAAATCCCTCAACAGAATTCGCCTTCAAACTGCTGCGGACGCGGGCACGCCGCCTTATTCGCCAACGCAAGCAGGAGTGCTGGTTATGGTATGTCTCCACCATTGGGCTCTATATCTCTCCATCGCAGGTTTGGGCCAAGATTCGGCGCCTCTATGGCTACCGGTCCACTGTCAGCGTCCCTGCACTCTCAATGAATGGAGCAGTTTCTACCAACTCCGACATAATTGCAAACCGCTTGGCAGAGCATTTTGCTCTGAGTTCCGCTTCTGCGAATTACGCACTGGCCTTCTGCTCCATTAAAGAGCGGTTGGAACGTCGGAGCCTTTCTTTTCGCACCCTCCATCCTTAATCCTACAATGTTCCATTCAGTAAGTGGGAACTTCACAGGTGCCCTAGCCACTTGCCCTGATACAGCTCCCGGGCCAGATCGCATCCACTGTCAGATGCTCAAACACCTTTCAGTGGATTGCCAGCGATGCCTCCTCGACCTTTACCACCGTATTAGGGTCGAGGGTGAGTTTCCGTGTAAATGTCTTTTCGACATGCAGAAGGCGCCATCACATCCTCTCTATGCTTCATGGTTGGGGTCTTCGGGGTCCACTGCCGATTTTCCTACAAAATTTTCTGTCGCATCGTACCTTCCGCGTGCAAGTCGCGGCCTCACATAGTTCCTCCCGAGTTCAGGAGAACAGGGTACTACAGGGCTCTGTTTTAAATGTCGGCCTGTTTTTAACTGCAATTAACAGGCTCGCTGCGGCGGTGGGAACGTCTATCTCAGTTTCCTTGTATGCTGACGACTTCTGCCTCTACTATAGCCCCATTAGCATTGCAGCAGCTGAACGTCAGCTGCAGGGCGCTATCCACAAGGCGTAGTCGTGGGCTGTAGCGCATGGCTTCCAGTTTTCGGCTGCCAAGACCTGCGGTACGCATTTTTGCCGGCGACGAACAGTTCACCCTGAGCCGTGGCTTTATCTTGCTGGCCAACTTCTTGCTGTGGTGGAGACACATCGGTTTTTGGGTGTGGTTTTTGATGCCCAGTTGACTTGGCTCCCACATATTCGGCAGCTTAAACAGATGTGTTTGCGGCATCTTAATGCTCTGCGATGGTTGAGCCACACCTTCTTACGGCTCTACCAGGCGTTAATCCAGTCCCGTCTGGATTATGAGAGCCTGGCTTATGGTTCAGCATCCCCATCTGCGTTGAGGCTGCTGGACCCAATCCTTCACAGCGGGATACGACTTAACACTGGTGCTTTCCGGGGCAGCCCTGTGAACAGCTTCCTTGTGGAGGCAGGTGTCCCTCCACTGCAATTACGGCGCCAACGCTTACTGGCCGATTATGCTGCACATGTTTGTAGCTTGCCCAGGCGTCCTAACTATCGTCTCCTGTTCCCTAGGTCAGTCGTCCATCTCCCAGAACATCGGCCCCGGTCGGGTTGTACGATCGCAGTCCGCGTCAGAGAGCTTCTCTCAGGGCTTGAGGTTTTCCACCTCCTTTCCAGGCCACTCTGCGTACACCCCCGTGCTGCGTGCCCCGCCCTTACCTTCAGCTCGAATTGGCACAGGGCCCGAAGGACTCAGTCCCACCAGAGGCATTCGGCCGCGGCTTTCTTTCCATCCTTGCCACGTATCAGGGCTCTGGCGTTGTTTACACTGATGTTTCGATGGTTGCTGGTCGTGTCGGTTATGCTCTGACTCAGGGGACCATTACGAACAATATTCGTTGCCGGCTGGCTGCGGCGTTTTCACTGCTGAGCTGGCCGCCATCTCTCATGCCCTAGAGTATACCCGCTCCTGCTCAGGTGAGTCCTTCGTTATCCGTAACGACTCCGTGAGGTGTTTACGAGCTATCGACCAGTGTCTCCCTCACTCCCGTCTGGTGACGGCTATCCAGGAGTCCCTGCATACTCTTGCCCATTGCGGCCGCTCTGTGGTCTTTGTGTGGACCCCCGGCCATGTTGGGATACTCGGCAATGAACATGTTGACCTCCTGGCCAGACAGGCCAACCGTAAACCATCTCTGGACATTGGTCTCCCGGAGAATGATTTGCGAGCGATCTTTCGCCGCAACGTTTTCGAACTTTGGGACACTGAATGGCGCAACCTGACCACACCAAACAAACTCCGTCCTATCGAGGAGACGACGGATGTGTGGCGGTCGTCCATGCGAGCCAACCGCAGGGGCTCAGTAGTCCTTTGTCGGCTCCGCATTGACCACACCAGCTTGACACACAGCCATTTACTGCGCCATGAGGACCCGCCTCTATGTCACTTCGGGTCGGCTTTGACAGTGGTCCATATTTTGTTGGCCTGTCTCCTTTTAACTGTGCTCAGGCAGACGTTTGCGCTGGCTGATACTCTCCCTGCCCTTTTAAAAGATGACACTGCTACGGCAGGCTTAGTTTTGCGTTTTATTCAGGCAGGGGGCTTTTGTCACTCTAAGTGTTTTTCCTTTTTGTATTGATTCTGACCTTTGGCCTACGATTTTAGTCTGAGTTTTTAGTGTGTTTCTCGGTGGTTGGCTTTTCCTTTCTTGTCTCTATGGTCAGCCAACCACTGTCACACTCTGTGTGATTTTAATTCCTTTTGTCTGGTCTCAGTCTGCGTCTTTCTTGTCCTATGTCGTCTGTTGTCATGTCCATTGTTCGTTTATTTATTCTTTGTGGGTGTTTGAAGGTTTTGGACTAAGGGACCGATGATCATAGCAGTCTGCTCCCTTCATTCCCACAAACCAACCAACTAACCTGCACACTGCAACCCCTTTGAAGCTGAAAGGTGTGCATTATAATTACAGTTCGTAAATAGGTTGATTGCTACACTTCTTATTTCTGAACTGGCAGAAACTTGGCGAGTTCAGGCAGTTAATGATTCGTGTCTAACCACAGCCACTAATAGTAAAATTAGTAATAATGATAATAATAATATTAAAATACTGTGTGTAGTACTGTGCTAGGCGTCATGTAGTTACTGCTGTGTCGTGCTGTCAATAAATTCATCTATCTGATTCGAAGCAAGTAATGAAGCAATTTCTCGACTACTGAAGATACTATCTACAGCTTGGAGAAGAAATTTTCTTGAGAAATTTAGTATTTGTTGCGTATGTGTCACTTTAATCATCAGCAGTGTATGTAACAATGCACAAGATATGTGTGTAGCGGATGGATTACGCAAGGAATCTGTAACCTTCAACGCATCAATGCTACTAATTGGGAAAAAGTGACTATTGATAACTTATATAATCAAGGTTACAGTCTCACAAAATTGTGACAATAGTAATAAACTTTTGAAAATTGCTGTCCTCACTGAAACAGAATCGAATCGTTTAGCTTCTACCCCGCAGAAAATTTCATTTCACCCCTCAGGGGGTAATTACCTCCAGTTTTGCAACCACTGGTCTTTTGAGTGGGCTAAGGCACTCAGCGCTACCAAACGAAAAGTCCAGTTCCAAAGAGGGCTGCCAAAACGTTTTTATACACGAATCATGTAGCAGACAGAGCCGTATACTGCCTGCACACACTGAAGAGCCAAAGAAACTGGTACACTTGTCTGACATCGTGTAGGGCCCCTGCGAGCACGCTGAAGTGCCCCAAATGCAACGTGGCATGGACTCGACTAATGTCTGAAGTACTGCTGGAGGGAGCTGACACCAATAAATCTGCAGGGTAGGAAATATACATAAAATACGTTTCATAAATGTCATCTATACACGAAAATAAACTTCATTTTTACAGCTCCACCCTGCACTGTTCACAGAGTTGCGATTCATCAAAGGAAATCACACAGACGGCTCGCAACTAGACTTTAACTTGTAGCCTCTCACCCACAAGCAGACATTCAGCCACCCTTTAATGGCGTACTCATTCTAAACGTCACTAAATTCGACTGGTCACTCCAAAACTCTTCGCTAGGAGCCCACTGTTTGTGCAAGCCGAAGGCACACAAATTGCTTCGTCTCATATCTTAATACTAAAAGCTGTCAAAGAAGTTGTGAAAACAATCTGAATTTGGTGCATGGCAGCATACTATTGAGAGGGTGGTTATTATGATCTTCAATAAAATTAGAACAACATTATTACTCAATAAATGAAAGTGTCTGCACGTCTGTCCACTTCTTACATCATAACTCAGCCAACACTTCCTTTCTCAATTACGAAGTCAAGTTTCGGAGTGAATATTGTGCCTCCCAGAAGTAGAAACGTTACGCAATGTCTTTATATAACCTATCGACGTCCAGACTGTTTCACTGATTGCTACGGGAACTTACAAATAATTTGAATTTGTAAGACATCCAACATTTAATTTGGCCTATGATATTATCTCTCTCTGATATTGCACTGTCCTCAGTCACCAATAAAAATATCTTCGCTGTTCTATATATATATATATATATATATATATCAGTGAAGAAATTTTTATTGGTGACTTAGGACAGTGTAATAAACATTACATCAGCATTTAATTTATTTGCAGACCAGTAATTGTAGCTATCAGGAGTACTATGTTTTAGGCTGGTTAGTATTTAGTTGGTTAGCACTTAGTGGTGCAGCTATAACTATGCAGAAACATCAGCTAGTAAAATATGTAATGAGTTTTCAGGGAGATTGTTTGATGCAGAGAAAAGACAGCCAACAGACTGATAACTGTACATATTAGTGCCCCACATGTAAAAAATTTGCACTTATACCCATTACATATAAAATCCAAAAAAAAAAATTTGTATCATCGAGACAGAATTACAGTTCAGTATGTCTTTCGCATCCCATTTTATTCTTACTGTCGATTGTTTGCTGGAAATATGCCTGTAATGGAAGATGCATTGATTATATTAGTTAATTTGAAGTCCAGTTTTCTTGAAATTTGCATAATGGCATTGTCTGGTATACCATCAGAACCACTTATATTTTATTTCTTAGTTAAGTGATTCCATTTTTTACGTCACTACAGTCATATTATTTTCCATGTCAGGGACTTTCATGTGACTGTTTTTGATATTTAGCACTCCACTAGGTTTTAGACTGTGTCGAGATCAGTGCATCATTATCAGTCGTTGAATGTCTTAAGACTTTATCTCTAAATATTTTTCACACCTGTCCATGTATTAGGAACATTTAAGTTTTTGGCTCAGAAGATGACACAGAATGTGTCATGATTACTGTTTCATGATCAGTTGCTGTAGTTCCGAAGGCCTATGTCAAATAATATCTATAAAATTTTTGCTACATTCGTATAATGTTCATTAAATACGTTAGCGATCTGCATGGGATCTCTTTCAATTTTGGGTAACTTTCACAATACAAATTTAAGATCTATTGTTAGGTAATAGAAGCCACGTAGGTTTTCATAATGGAGCTGTGCAGTGACATGTAGCTTCACTACACGTATTCAGAGGCAAATAAGACTGCCAAAACTACGCAGGAGCACATGTAAATAGTGGATTGCTAATTACGCCTGGCATTTCAGTAAAATACCACAACATGGCATGATGTTCACTCTAATAGGAAATAAAATAGCTATGAGAAACTTTTCCATACTTGAAATGAAACTGACTTGTCAGGGAGCTATAGTATTAAATGTTTGTGAATCCTGGGATAGTCAAATTACTCTCCTGGTACTCGTACTTTAATAACCCTAGAAACTTTCATGATTTTTCCACAAGATGACAGTGTGAAATTAAGAGAGTATTTTTAGCATATCATTTTCAAATTAAAAGTGAATGAACCAACCACTCTGCAACTAGCTCTAACCTCTATCTAAAACGTTTAAGCTCGAGTGAGCAAAAACCACAAAATTTTAAAACACACATTTCCATGCTACCTAACATAGGAGACTGGTCTCCACTTAATTCTATGGCCCGTTCGGTAGAAAATAGATGACATTCGACTAAAATATGAAGTATAAAAACGCACACACAAGTACAACAAACTGGTGAGACCCAATGCATGACTTGAATCAGAAGATTATCCCTGTGCTGCCAGAAAGAGGAAAACAATGGGCAGTTGGTTTCATAATACTCAGTTTATTTTCTGACAGTTCCAACCACTCCTCCTCTCAAAGGATCATGACTTTCTGGTTCAAAGCCAGAAAAGTAGACTAAGCATCACAGTGCATTTCTTTGCATTGACTACTGTGTCATCTTCCTCATGCTCTTGGATTCGGACATGCATTGGAACTTAGAAGAATGAATCTTCCTTCCAATGATTCTGTAGTATGAAATAGAGACCTGGATCATTTATATTGTTTCATCTTCTTGATGCACATGAGAAATAACTTGTTTTTTTGTTTCTCTTGGATGGGCTGGAGGACTACGTGTTGATTTAGTCATTCATGGTTCTCTTTTTTAATAGCGTTACTTCTTTTTACTCACTGAATTTTGCTTCCTGTGTTCTGACTGCTTCGTATCAGTTTTTTTCCACTCTGCTACGTTCGCATCCTTCAATATTCAATACCTTTTCCCTAAACGATTCCATATCAATTGCTTCTGCTGCTTTTATAAATATTCTTTCTCTCTAAATCCTTTCTTACTTTATGGATCCAACTTGTAAGTGACATCTCATCCTACAACTATTTGAAAATCGTTTTGGTTATTTTAGTGCCTTTCATTCACTATACATGGTCAAAAAACTCCCATCTTCTTTTTCCAATTGCTTCTCATACTTCTCTATGTTTCGAAAAATTTCATCTTTATTACGTAATTCCAACCTTCCATAGTTTTTCGTGTACCTGCTACTTTCCTGATGATTCGCCTTTCTAGTATTTTTAATTTATCTAAGTAATAGTCTAATGCTAGACATATAGGTGCATATAGACATTCTGGCTTCACTGCTTTACTGTAATGCCTTGTTGAATTTATGGAACAGAACCTTGGACTTTGGAATCTCATTAGTTTGCCCTTAAGTGTCTAATAAATACCTCAGGTTTTTTAAATTTTTGCTCAATCTTTGTAAGTTACTCCTTTTCAAAATCTCGTTTATTTTTGCTAATTATCCTTGCTGTTTCCTTTCCTTGCTGCTTAAACTGATCACAGTAATCAGTTTTTCTTGAGCATTTCCACTTTTTTTCGCTTTTTGGCCCTCACTGTTAAAGCTTATTCGCATACTTCATTCCACCATGTTTACTTTTTATTTTTGATTGACCCAAATGGTTTCTGTGCAGCGGCATCAATATCTTCAGATAATCCCGGCCATTTGCCATTTGTAGGTGTTTTGCTATTTTTTATTGATTCTCTTGTTGTAGTAAGTCTGTCTGTACGCTATTTTATTATTTGTTGTGATTTTTGTTTTATTTTATTGGGTGGGAGTTCAACTTTAATTTTTGAGAGGTAGTGATCAGAATCATATTCACCATTACTTCTTGCTTTCACATCATAATTCTCTTAGTACTGTTTAGACAAACAGTTACATGATCCTAGTGAAATTTTCATAACATCACATTTAGGCACATCCATGTTTTAGCTTTACTTGAGGACTTCCTGAAGATGGTCAACTCTAATTTCAGTTGAAAATTTTGACACAGACTAATCAGTCTCATACCATTTGTGTTGGTTCTCTCGTGGTCTGGTTAATGCCTTAATGCGTTTCGAAATTTGTTTTCTCAACCTGTTAGAACACTGAAGTGACCCAAAAGCAATCATCAGTATTCTGGAGTTCTTGGTTTACAAATGATCCCAAAAGTCTTATTTTCACCAGATTCCCCCCTGTTGTGTTCATTTATCAGTTCACAGCAATTAAAAAGTGTTCTTGTTTTTGCTTTTCGTTGGTAGAGCAGATACTGTTTCTGAGGCTGATTTAAACGCTCTTACATTCCCTATTATACTTTTATAAATTCTCTTACGTTTCCTCTTATACTTTTATAAAAAGCTGTAACAAGTAATGGCATCCTTCTGATTATAATGATTGTTGGTTTGCCTTAGAGGATTCTGTGGTTACGTTTTCTTCTATGAATGTCGTCTCTTGAACTGCTACAGTTTGAACTTCATTTTTTTCTAAAATATTTCACTTTTTTTATTTATTGGTTCTGAGTAAAGAATTTAGGTTTAAAGCACCTCAAATATTTTTTTAAAGGATTCCAAGATTTCCAGACTCAAATCTCTGCAATTGCTAAGACTCCCCAGAACCTTTTGTCCTATTGCATTGTATGATGCAATCGTCAATCGTGGCCTTTTCCTTTGAGTTACGACGTGAACTAGGGCATTCATTTAGAGAACTTTCCATACTGCAATTGAAATTATATGAAATACAAACCTAGAAATTAAATTCCAGGACAAGATCAGATTGTTAGTCTGAAATTAGATTTTTTTTTTCGTAATTTACTTCACGAGGCTCTTCCACTCTTTCTGCCATTGAGAATTCGATCTCCGTTTCCGCTTTAAAGTTTGCTAGTAGGTTTCCGCAGTAACCCGAGGCAGGGGCCATTACTGCCTGCTGCCATCCAGAGTCAGACGGACCTGTGTTTACTAAGAGGTTGTTACAAACCCCCTGCACCTTCCCCATCAATTTCGAGGTGAAGCCGCGTGCTTGGACCTGACGATAGTGGAAATCACTGATCCTTCTTGTTCCTAACCGGTATTAAGCCCGGTGGCCTATTACGGATTGCGTCTATGTTCTTGTGGTTATTTCTGTATTTGTAGACTCATACCTGAAGTTTCTTCTTCATCAAAAGTAGATAGTATTTTCAGAACGTTCTGTAGTATTCTACAGTGTTGAATATTTCATGTCATTCCCAGAAGGTTATTTAATATTCTTTAACAATTAATAAAACGCTGCGATCTACACTCCTGGAAATTGAAATAAGAACACCGTGAATTCATTGTCCCAGGAGGGGAAACTTTATTGACACATTCCTGGGGTCAGATACATCACATGATCACACTGACAGAACCACAGGCACATAGACACAGGCAACAGAGCATGCACAATGTCGGCACTAGTACAGTGTATATCCACCTTTCGCAGCAATGCAGGCTGCTATTTTCCCATGGAGACGATCGTAGAGATGCTGGATGTAGTCCTGTGGAACGGCTTGCCATGCCATTTCCACCTGGCGCCTCAGTTGGACCAGAGTTCGTGCTGGACGTGCAGACCGCGTGAGACGACGCTTCATCCAGTCCCAAACATGCTCAATGGGGGACAGATCCGGAGATCTTGCTGGCCAGGGTAGTTGACTTACACCTTCTAGAGGACGTTGGGTGGCACGGGATACATGCGGACGTGCATTGTCCTGTTGGAACAGCAAGTTCCCTTGCCGGTCTAGGAATGGTAGAACGATGGGTTCGATGACGGTTTGGATGTACCGTGCACTATTCAGTGTCCCCTCGACGATCACCAGTGGTGTACGGCCAGTGTAAGAGATCGCTCCCCACACCATGATGCCGGGTGTTGGCCCTGTGTGCCTCGGTCGTATGCAGTCCTGATTGTGGCGCTCACCTGCACGGCGCCAAACGCGCATATGACCATCATTGGCACCAAGGCAGAAGCGACTCTCATCGCTGAAGACGACACGTCTCCATTCGTCCCTCCATTCACGCCTGTCGCGACACCACTGGAGGCGGGCTGCACGATGTTGGGGCGTGAGCGGAAGACGGCCTAACGGTGTGCGGGACCGTAGCCCAGCTTCATGGAGACGGTTGCGAATGGTCCTCGCCGATACCCCAGGAGCAACAGTGTCCCTAATTCGCTGGGAAGTGGCGGTGCGGTCCCCTACGGCACTGCGTGGGATCCTACGGTCTTGGCGTGCATCCGTGCGGCGCTGCGGTCCGGTCCCAGGTCGACGGGCACGTGCACCTTCCGCCGACCACTGGCGACAACATCGATGTACTGTGGAGACCTCACGCCCCACGTGTTGAGCAATTCGGCGCTTCCCGCATGCCCACTATATGCCCTCGCTCAAAGTCCGTCAACTGCACATACGGTTCACGTCCACGCTGTCGCGGCATGCTACCAGTGTTAAAGACTGCGATGGAGCTCCGTATGCCACGGCAAACTGGCTGACACTGACGGCGGCGGTGCACAAATGCTGCGCAGCTAGCGCCATTTGACGGCCAACACCGCGGTTCCTGGTGTGTCCGCTGTGCCGTGCATGTGATCATTGCTTGTACAGCCCTCTCGCAGTGTCCGGAGCAAGTATGGTGGGTCTGACACACCGGTGTCAATGTGTTCTTTTTTCCATTTCCAGGAGCGTATATTTAATTTTAATGAAATAATGAATCTATTCAAAAATGGTGTACTATGTACGGTGTTGGATGGACAGAGTAAAAAATGAAGACGTACTGAGAAGAGTGGGAGAGAAAAGGCAGTTACTAGATGTAATAAAGAGAAGAAAAAGAAATTGGATTGGGCATATATTAAGAAAGAATGACGGACTGATAAAAACAGTTTTAGAAGGTTATGTAGAAGGGAAAAGGAAGCGAGGAAGGAAGAGATTCCAGATACTGGATGACATGATGGACGGTACAACATACAGCAGCCTTAAGAAGGAAGCAATGGATCACAGAAAATGGAGAGCCAAAGGACCTGCTAATATAGCAGATAACTGATGATGATGATGATGTACGGTGACACGTTTCGGTCCTGTAAGACCATTTTCAGATGAATTTAGCATAAATTTCTAAGAGGGAAGCCGAGATTTATGTAACATGTTAATTATATACAGAAATCTTATAAGATTATGGAAACAAAATATACATTGTGTTACACCGATTGGTGTGCTGTGTAGACGCTGAGCGGAGCTGTAGTGTTTCGTTGAAGGCACAATCTTCAGCCTCTGAGTAGCGAGTGAGTGCTGTGAATTACAACGCGAAACTCTGCCGGCTGTCTAGCGCGTGATCGCAGAAGAAATCGGTAAGAATGAAAATACGATAGTAACGTATACTTCGGTCGAGCATGTTACTGATGCTTATAGCATTATAGAAGGCGAATATATAGGGTAATTTAGCTGCCCTTAATCCCGGGTTTTACGCAGCCCACGACACCTTCAAACAACACCCACAAAATTTTCATATTCTCTCTCTCTCATTACCTACATATTATTAGTCCTATAGAAAAAATGAACCAGACTTTTTTTGAAGAAAATTTTATGTAGTTTAATTTTGTACTGAGGTACGTTTTCTCTGGAGGCCATAGTTTTCGAGTTATTCAAGAGAAACGTGTTTGACAGTCACTTTTGCACATTCTTGAATAACTCAGAAGCTACAGCCCCTAGCAAAATCGTATTCCGCATGAAAACTTAATTAGATTAAATTCACTACCAAACGGTACTATACATTTTTCTGTAGGTTTAAGTGTGAACAAGCCAGAGAATATAAAAATCATGTACGTGATATCTGAAGGCATTGCTCGTTGCGTAAAACAAGTTCTTCAATGAAAATGACGTTGGTAAAATGATCAGAGATCATACTGCTAAAGTCTAAGCCGAAATTGGAAAATTAATAGACAACAATAAATTTTTATTTTTGCCGAAAGAAAAAATATGTTTAAATTTTATGAACCCACTACTATAGAACCTTGCAGCCCAACTAAAAAAATATAAGCACGGTAGTCGAATTCGCCCAATTGGTAATAACGTTGGTTGCCCATCCTAAAAATTAAATAAACAAACTCAGTAGGTAACTTAAAGGCTGTACATGTAGAAAGGAGTATACAAGGGCACATTTGTACGTGGCACATAATTGATTTTATGAACGATGTATGCCTTTGATAGGCTATATATCGCTGAGTGTGTAAGGCCGCCGACCCAGAGCTATTGCAAGTGTTGGAGTTAAGAGAGCGCTTGTCGCACAGTTGTAGGTAGCTGTCTGTGAGGGAAGACGATGGAGTAGAAAGTTTCTGTGGTGTGCTGTGTGAAGCCACCAAGTGTTAGATTAATGTAGGTATGTCAATACTGTTGGACTTGGAAGCGGAAGTCTTCATGCATGGCAAGGAAGAAATGTTCAATAATTATGATTTTTGTTTTTGCCAGTGCGTTAGTATAGATGAGTTGGCTGATAATTTGGAAATGTTGAGTAACCCCAGAACGTACGTAAACCGCTTTGATAAAAAAAGACCAGACATTTATCTTTGTAATGTTCTAGGATTTGTTAATAGAGCTATATTTAATTTCTGATTTGCATTTATGCTGGATTAGTGAGGATAGATAAGACTTGCTGTATAAATCTCATTGTTTATGGATCAATTGGAGAATATGATATATTAATCTAAGCAATGTTACTTCAGTTGTAGATTTTTTGAAAAGACTAACTTGGAATATAATTTTGCTAAAAGAACCTCAGTGTTAATAATTCACCACAATCTGTACAGCCTCCATGTCCAGGTCATATGTGTTTCAAAGAAGTTGGAGTTTTCTTAAAGGTTCTCGTTTATCAGACAAAAGAATTTCATGTGCATTTCAAAATATTATTGTCATTTATTTTTATCGCCACATATACCGTACCATTTGTCGATTGCAAAAATTAAGAATAGTTCTTCCAGTTTTAGATATAATTTTTTCTTTTCTTTTTACATCAACGTACTGCTCTAATATGTGCAAATATTTTTACATGTGACCAGCACATAGCCATCTGTATGTCGTGCTAATGGGCGGGAAATGGACTTACTTAGTTATTCTCTCCATGGTTACTGACGGCGTCCTGTAGCGACACGTCTGAATGACCGTATCATCGTTAGACATCAAGCCATTCATCTCCATGGCAACTAGCAACGTCAATTTTGATGTATCTTTGCATCGATGTTCGTCTTATCTATATTACTGTCTTTGACAAGACTTCTACAGTCTTGCGTCTTACATCCAACAAGGGCAAGCGCTATGTGTGATAGCTTAATTACTGAACCAATCGAAAGGAGGCTTTTAGAATACACAGTACACAGGGAGAAACTGTCAGTCTAAACCTGTCTTGAGATCTAGCAGTTAATGCACTGGGATCTTACATGACGTTATATATGTGAGAAAAAGAATGCGGAGGACATGCGTACTTCGCAGAACGCCATCACAAAATACAATGATCTGAACATGGGAATCGTACGGCCGGTATCTGAAAGGGACATATGTAGCAGCACTCTTATCTCAACATACAATTTACCAGAGATGAAAAACGCGACAGTCTATACTCTTAGGTAAATGAAAATCGTACATCTGGATCGTTTCGGAGAAAAAATGTGACAGTAGGAAATTAAAACACTGCAGTGATTAAGTGTGTGAAATAAAGAAAGAGTAACATTGAAACAATAGTGCCAATGTTAAGATTAAATGGGAATTATAAGAAGCAATAGTACAGTTACTTTCTTCTTCCCTTTCATTGTAAGGAAGTAAGTTCTTCCCACAGAACTATCCGCGGGCGAAAGATTCTCTTTTACAGTTCACGTATGTGGGTAGTAATGATGCCTTCACAGTAACGGTGCCTTTATAATGAATGGACTACACCACACAAAACGATTTTAGCAGAGTGCTGCAAAATTCACGGAACTCTTTAGCCTCATTCCGTCGTTTCTGTTGAATATAAGATTCGTGATTACATTGGCACATGCAGACGGGCGAATTAACGGCAACCATTAGATGCAAGTAATTATCCTAAGACTCCCGAGTAATTAAAGCATCTGTGTTTTATGAACGGTAGATAAAGAGAACCGCCTTTCACACTACACTGTGTCCGGCTTTTGAATGAGACACCTACTATTCCTCACTGCTCCACACCGGGTGGAAATAATACATCTACATATATACTCCGCTAGCCAACAAGCGGTGTGTGGCGGAGGGCACATTTCGCGCGAAAGTCATATCTCCCTCCCTCTGTTCCACTCGCGGATCGCGCGAGGGAAAAACGACTGTCTGAACGCTCTTATTTGCCTTATCTTTGAATTATGATCATTACTCGATTTGAAAGTTGATGGTAATAATATATGCTCTACATCCTCGGTGAATATTGGATTTCGGAATTTAGAGAGCAGCCCTTCTGTTTAGCGCGTCGTCTATTTGCAAGTGTGTCCCACTTCAAACTTTCTATGAGATTTGTAATGTTCTCGCGATGGCTAAATGCACCAGTCACGAATCTTGTCACCCTTCCTCGGACTTTCTCAATCCCTTGAATCAGATCCAACTGGTAACGGTCCCATACAGACGAACAATACTCTAAGACTGGACGAACTAACGTATTGTAAGCTACTTCCTTTGTTGAAGGACTGCATCGCTTCAGGATTCTACCAATAAACCGCAATCTAGAGTTCGCCTTACCAGTTACTTGTGTAATCTGATTATTCCATTTGAGATCATTTCGAATAGTCACACCCGGATACTTGACTGATGTTACCGCTTCCAAAGACTGATCACTTATTTTGTACTCACACATTAATAGGGATTTTCGCCTTGTTATACGCAGTAGATTACACTTACTAATATTGAGAGATAACTGCCAGTTACTACACCACGCATTTATTTTCTTCTAATTTTCATTGATTTGTTCACAACTTTCGCGTGATACTACTTTCCTGTAGACTACAGCATCATCGGCAAACAGTCTAAGGCCGTTGTCAATACCATCAACCAGATCGAGGCGAAACACGAGTTTTCTCCGTCGAACAAATGATAATCGATGATATAAGGACATAGAAGAAGTTGGAAGGTAGAACGAATGTCAGTGCCGTTTTTTACGGTTCATGCTCATGCTGCGTAACTGCGAACAAGGCGCGTCTTCTGTGCTCAACGGCAGTCGCAGCTATCAAGAGGAAGGCGCCAAATCGACAATAGTGGTGATCAGAGGCGCAATCTTCTCGAAACGCGACGTCGGAGGTTGGACGAACGGTGAATTCTTAAGAAGAACTTTTTCTGCAATTCTGTCAACTATTTTTACATGAGACTAGACTACGGATACGGGGGAGATGAGCAAGTTGCGGCCACGTATATTAAGAGACGACGTAAGTAGGAAAACATTCGAGTCAGTGATGACATTCGAAAATAACATTCACGTCAACATAGTAATATTAAACAGCGTCTACACAAGAGACTATTCTTCTCCTCAACACTACTCTCTTTTCTCTATAATTTCACGGAAATTTTATTTTTCCTTGGAATCTCAATAGTTGCATTAGTCAGGACACTAATGACGATGGTCTCTCATGCAATATGAAGAGATGCAGCAGTACATGGAGCAGGGAGCGTAAGTTACTGGGCTGCAGATACTAGAGTCCTTACACAACAAGTTTTGTTTTCATTAAATGCCCGGCATTTTCTAAATTTACTATATGTGTGGGACAGTTGGTTTGTTTTATTTAGACTTAGCCCATTCACTTACTTTATATACTTACTTTCTCAATTTTTTTCTACTTAGATTTATGCTAGTTTGAGTATGTTCTTTTTGCTGTCTTCAACTTCAGTCATTTACTGTGCTTACTACGCAACTCTGTGCGGCGCTCTCTCTACTTCCTTCTGCGTTAACGTCCTAGCCCATGCCGCTATAGCTACGTTATTTATATGTCATCTACCAGAGTGGAAGGAGCTGCGATACTGCTTTTCATTGGATCACGTAAATTTATGTGCGTGTGGGAGTGTTCCCTATTACTATGATTGCTTTTGTCATTGTACCTAAGATCATTCTATCTTTGCTATATCACAGAGACACGTGCGTCGTTCTGCTTTTTCATCGTCCAAATGATGGATATTTGTTCTTCGTTTCTAGTATCTTCAGCTCTGGTGTTCCTTTAGATATTGATTTTTTTTCATTCCCCTCCCAGAAGGGGAGAGGTGGGCGCATGGAGAGCTTAGTGCTCTTTGGTACCTTATATTAACTTATAGTATGCTGTTTTGGCATTTTTTTTTTTTTTTTTTTTGGAAAGGGGTAACGTTTTTTCTCTTGCTTTTCCGAGTATCTACTCATATCTAATCCCTTTGTTTTGTGTGTGTGTATGAGGGGGGGGGGGGGGGATAAAGATCCTGGCACCTGCCGCAGTGCTCAAGGAACCCTCAACAAGGATCTGTTGAAACTTTTGTATATGTGGGCTCGTTATTTATCTTATTCAATGGCTGTTCGGTGTACGGTCATTGCTTCTGCTCTGTATTCTTGTTTTTACGTATCATCTTCTCCTTCATCTTCTATAGCGTCTTTTATAATGTCTTCTCGTATATTTGTATTTGTGAAATCTATTGTTGTTTTTGTGTCGCTTACCTTTATGCTGGTTTTGATGACTATGGGCGGATAGGGATATTTTGTCATCGGGTAGATTAGAACTGTGTATTGTCCATGTAAGAGCTCTGTTGTTGCTGTTGCGTTCTGCAAGCGGTTGCAGCCAATTTTCGCTATTAGTTCTAGCCATCTTTTCTTTAATGGTTGTATTTTTGTATTTTGGTAGACTAGTTCATTTCTGGTACTGGGATTCATTTTCCGCGCGACTCGTAATATTTTCCTTCCTATTGCCATTGTCTGCTTTGCTCCTGTTTTGTTTGCCATCCATACTGGTGCAGAGTATTCTAGTATGGGGCGAACAAATGTCTCATACGTGTATATCATCGTTTCTATGTTTGCGCCGTTTGTCCCGCCTCTAAGTGGGCGGGGTAAATTGAGCCTGGTTTTTGATTTCTCTGTGGTGTCTCTAGTATGTGGCGCCCATGACATATATTTGTCCAGGGTGATCCCCAGATACCTTGCTTTGTTCTTTGCTGTAATGGTATCTTCCCAGAGTTGTAGCTTGCAGTCTTCAGGTTTATGACAGCGATTGCGAGCTTGCTGTGTTTGAATAGAATAAGTTGGGTTTTAGTAGCACTGGACGTAACTTTCGACTTGCTGAACCATTTTTCTAGACATGACAATTACTCTCGAGCTTGTATGTTCGTTTCTTTAGTTGTTAGTGTGTGTCACCAGTATGCCGTGTCGTCGGCGTACAGCGTCAATCTTTCATTCTATTTGGTGGGGAGTGGAATGTCGTCTGCTGTATATAATGTATACAGCAGTGGAGGCGAACGCTCTCTGTGGGACTCACGCTTTCGGCGTGAATGTTTCGGATTCCACTTGGTGACGACGACCTAGGATGGGCGGTTTTCCAGGACGTTCGACAAAACTGTAGTGCGCTCTGTTGGTATGCCCATTTTGTGGAACTTGTAGTGAAATCCTTCGAGCCATACTTTGTCGAACGCCCTTTCGATGTCTATAAAAATAGCTGCAGCGCAGTCTAGGAGATTGAGGCCTTCGGTGACGGCGCTGCATAGTTGTACTATGGGGTCCAAGGTGGCATGGTGTTTTCTGAATCCTGATTGGCATTCGGGAATGTGGTGATTCTGTTTTTAATTATTGCTTCCAAGCCATTCCGTAGGACAGAGAGTGGAGTGAATGGGCGATAAGATCGCGGGTCGTTGGATGGTTTTCCTGCTTTGGGAAGCATTACGATTTTGGCCAGCTTCCATTGGATTGGAACATTTCCTAATTTCAGGGCTGCATTATACTGGGTCTTGAGACTGGTAATCATTGGCTCTCTAGGGACTAGGCGGATCTGATTTCACTTTATGCCATCTATACTTGGTGCGCTGTTTTTCCCTTTTATTGCGTCCTCCTCTAATTCTGTCCTTGTTATTTCTGCTGTGAGCGCGGTTTGGGTTTCTGTCGGTGTGATAAAGGTTTGTTGCAGTGTTTTGTGTTCTTGCTTGATTTCCTCTTCATGCTTTTTGTGGAAATCCGGGTCAGTTGGAAAGCTATGTATATCGTTGAGTACTTCCCTGAAAATGTTTGCTTTCTGTACATCGTCCATTATCATGTTTCCTTCGTGGTAAATGGATGGATCCGTTTTGTGTTGAATTCCTGTGACTTTCCGGAAGGTGTGCGAGTATCTATTTGCTTGTCTGTGGCCTAGATTTTTTTCTGATTTCGGTCCATTTGTCGGTTCTGATATCTTCCAATTGTTGTTTGACCAGATTGTTGAGACTGTTCCACACACGTTTGTATTCGCAGTCGGTCGTTTGTTTAAACAACTGTATATCCGTCTTTTCTCTTTTGTCGTGTTTAATATCCTCTGTGGTATTCGATCTGCATTGGGTTTTATGATCTTGGTTGTTGCGTTATCTCTTGTTGCTTTCGTAATTGCCTATATGATGTCACAGTTGTATTGTTCTCGTTCGTCCGTGTTTCTGATATTGTTGGCTGGTGGTAGGCTTTCAGTTAGGTCCTTTTCCTATTTTTGAACGCTTATGTTTCTAAAGTGTACACTGTATTTTGGCGAGTTCATCAGATGGTATACGTTATTACTGGCAGATGGTCTGTTCCTACGTTGTTCCCTGCCCAGGAGGGGCTGAGATGTGAATATATGGATCTAGCACAGATGATATGGTCAGGGATGGAAGTTCCCAGGTGATTTATGAAGTTTTTAGGTTTGTTGCATTGCAGCCTAATTCCATTTTCTATGTCTTCCACGCGTGTTGTGAGTGTTACTCCGGTCCGGTTGTTTCTCATTTTAGGATCTCGCGTTAAAGCCACCCATGATTATAAAGGCGCCTGATCTTTAGATGTAATGCGGGAAGTCAGTTGAGTTTCCTCGTCAAGTGTGATGTATATGGTAATGAGATATAGGACTTTTCTTTCACTTGTCTGTAGTTTGAGGTGGACTGCCTTGATGTTCGAAAAGTTGTGCGTTAGGTCGACCTCGATTGCTTGTGTTCTCATGTGGTGGAAGACCGCCACGTCACCTTTTGGGTGTGCTTCTACAGATGCCGTTGGCATCAGTTTCAATGTGATATGCCCTGGCATTAATTTTAACGTGAGTTCCCAAAAAATTATACCAGATCTCTTTTCCGAATTCATGTTATTAAATCGTTTTGATAGTATAAAGTATGACCATTTTTATATTTATATTTTTATTATACATATATATATATATGTATATATTAAATTTATGTTTATGACCATTTATAACTTTTTCCTCCCTGTGTACATTCAGATTATCTGATGACTCCCCACCAGGCAAAACGTATAGTTAATAAAATACAAACCTGCACTCAAGGACTGCTTTTACAGCCAACTTAGAATAAGGTTGCTGCATCAGTCCGTCAACATCGAAAGGAATAGTTTTTACATTTATCACAGTTAAATATATTTAAAAAATACCGAAACAATCACTCACGAGACAGATTTTAACACTCCAAATATCGCGCACTCCAGATGTCACAAAGAAAAAGAAACCATTGCAAAAAGTAACCTGGCGTATTTCACTGACTTAACAATCCTCCATCAAAAGATGCAACGAATAAAAAAATAAAATACAACTATTAGAAGATGAGCTCCAATCTTTGAACTGCACAGTTGTTTGTGTTACCGAGCACTGGTGTAGAGACACAGAAATAGAACATGTAGCATTATCATCGTATGAAATTGCAAACTCTTACCGCAGTACTGCTTAAAGTGGTGGAGGATCATGCATTTATATCAGAAATAGACTCAGTTCAAATCAAGATATGACCTCAGTACAGTAAGTGAAGACAAACGCTTTGAAATATCGGCTATTGAATTAACAAGACTTGATATCACCAAGAAATTAATCATTTTGTGTGTGTGTATAGATATCCCAGTCACAGAGCGGACAATTTTTTCCAATAAATTAACAAAAGTTCTAGATAAAATCTCAACTACAAATGTCAACATAAATGTGTGTGGATACATTAACATCAACACTAATATCATAAATGAATCCAGCAGCACCCTCATAAATATCCTTCAAAGCTTCGGCATGTCCCTATTGGTCAATAGTGCAACAAGGCTTACTACAATGATTGCATCAGTAAATGACCATGTGGCCACAAATATGGACAGGGAAAATTGTGATGTAGCTGTAAAAGATCTCGAACTATCAGACCATCTGTCAAATAACAACAGTAAAATCAGGCACTGAATCATTCCCTAAACTACTAGCCTACAAACGACATCTATCAGAAATCAAAGATTTTTCAAAAGAACTAGCAAAAGAAAGCCGGAATGATGTGTATAAGGAAACCAATGTGAATAAGAAAGTCTCTAAATTCTCCAAGTTATTTAAATTGAACTTTGAAAAGGCATTTCCAAAAGTATGCATGTCAGTGTCAACATATAACAAAAACAGATAGATAACAGCAGGTATTAAGAAATCCTCCCAAACACTTAATACTTCAGTTCCATGAAAAACAGTCGCAATGATCCAGGATTCTTAAATTTCTATCATAGATACAAACATATCTATAGGAGGGTGCTGATTGCTGCAAAAAAATCATTAATGATAAAATATATAATGCAGAAAATATAATCAAGGCAGTCTCGGATGTTATAAAAAAGGAAACGGGGAGAGGGAAACAAATGCAGGATAACATACTGCCAAGGGAGTGGTATAAGGTAATAAATGATCCACAACACTTAGAAAATTAGGTAAACGAGCATTTTTCAAGTATTGCAGAGAAGTTACAACAAAAATTTCACGAAACATATATAGCACTTGTAAATAATGTTGTACTAAATACAATGATGTTACTTCGAACCACAGAGAATGAAGTCAATAAAACTGTCCAAAAACTAACAAATAAAAAGTCAGTAGGCTTGGATGAAGTACCAATGTGTGTGCTGAAACAATGCATAGGGATTATACAAGGCCACTTAACAAATATAATAAAAAATCCGTCACATCAGGGGCACTTCCAGAGAAGGTAAAACAGCTAGGAGTTGTATCTTTGCTTAAGAAAGGTAATGCAGAAGACATAAAAAATTACTGACCCTCTTTCCCGCTGTCACCATTCTCAAAAATAATAGAAGCAATTATGAAAGACAGATTAATGTATTACCTGAATAAATGCAGTCTTTAAAGCGAGTGACAGTTTGGTTTCCGAAGTGGCAAAAATGCGGAGCTTATATTAAATTCGTCTAAATTTGTAAATACTTTGACATGTCCTATATCCTTGTAAAAAGAGATCAAAGGATTAATAAAGTTGCTACTACTACTAACACCATCTCCACAGAAAGCAGTTTTCATTTAAACAAATCAAAGTTACTAAAGCAACATTGAAGAAACTTTAACACTCTTTCATTAAATCATAAAGGGACTTTATCATCCGTAATATTAACAAACGGAATAACAATTTCAGTGATTAACAGTAACAAAAGAATTATACTCTCCTTTCCCGTTGTAAGACCGCAGATTCAACACGTCAATCGAGGTCGGATTCCTACAGATGAACGTGTAGCTTGCAAATTACGAAAGCAAACCGCGCTAGTCGGCCAATTTACTACAACATAAAGAAAGAAGAATTATACACGTGCCATCAGTTAAATTACATAAAACAGTAAGCACCCCATCAGTCGGGCCACAGAATGTGAAATTAGCGACGAAAATAATTGCAGCCCAAGCAGAACTCGGCATACCAGTGGTTATGAAATTCTCTCTATATGAGGAGCAGTGTCCCTAATGACTGACTCATTCACTGAGTCATCATCGCCCACCCCGACCATTAAGGACAGAAATTTGAAATTTTCAGAGGCTGTTGATATTATACTATCAGCGTCGCTTAATAAGGGATTTTTCGAAATTGCACCCCTAATGTGGTGAAGTAGGGGATGAATTTTTTTAAAAAAATATGTCACTGTTCATACAATTTTGAGGCTAGATCTACGAAAATTTGTATTAGTTTTCTCAGTCAGAAATAAAGAAATACATGTTTCAGCATTTTTTGGAAATTTAACCCCTATAGGGGTGAAATACTTGGACCGATTTTTCATATAAACAAACCATTATTAATGAACCAGTGAAGCATATCTAAGCCTGCTGGTATTTGACTTCTCGGTTGGTAATAAAAAGCTGTTTCGAAATTCAGTCCCTAATGTGTTGACATAGGGAATGAACGCTTCTATGAAAATGTTTCATTATAAAAGCGTTTCGAAGCTAAATCTATGAAAACGCATATTTGCCTTCTCGGTTAGAAATACAACATAACGTATTTCAGTGCTTTTCGAACTTCAACCCCTAAGGGAGTTATATTGGGCCTGACTGACTCATTGAGGCATCATTGCCCAGTCAAATCCTTTTAGGAAAGAAACTTGAAATTTGGAGGGTCGCTATTAAGGCAATTTTGAACCTAGAACAACAAAAAATTGTATTTCAATTCTCTGTCAGAAACTGAAGTATGTGCTTCAACCACTAAGAAGAACGATAGTGGGTCATAATCCTTTTGGAAAATAAATCATTACTAAAGACCGAATAAAGCGTTTTTAAAGCTACATCCATGAAATTTGATATTCAACTTATCTGTTAGGAATAAAAAATACGTGCTTCAGTGTTTTTGTAAATTCAACTCCTGTGGGGGTTACATAGGAAATAGAAATTTTTATGAAAATTATTCCTTATGAAAGAATTTTTTACGCTAAAGCTATGAAAAGTTGTATTTGGCTTGTTGGTTAGAAAAAATATGTTTTTCGGCGTTTTTTGGAAATTCAAACTTTTAGGTGGTGAAGTAGGGGATGAAAGTGTTATTAAAATATTTCGATATATTAAAACATTCTTAAAGGTAAGTATACAAAAATTTGTATCTGACTTCCACATAAATATGTGCTAGAAGATGGAAGTTTCTATTGAAATATCACCACAAGGATTCAAAAGTCATTATTAACAAAGATCTCCGACACTAGATGCCAGAATCGCTTTTTGATCATAAGTAAACTCGGAAAAGACCATGCTCCTATTGCCTTCATTCGCGTGCAAAGCTTAGAAGATGCTGCAGTTTGTGAAAAACATAAAAATTCGATTACAGGAAAACAAAAAAAAAACCTGTATAGACCGTACAGTCAACACTAGCTAAGTAGCGGGCACTATGCTAGTCATATAATTTCCATTCCAGCATCCGCTGGACCTGTCCCGCGCAGACATTGTAATAGCCGCGACATTCCAACATTGCTTCCAAGGCATTAGAGCCGAGACAGAGATTTGCACACAATTCTCTGGCCGTTATCTGCCGACCAGCACGGATTAGTTGATCAAGACTCTCTTCATTGCGAGTGATAACAGCTGTGCAGCGTCGACCGGGCCGTGGCTTTTCATGCACACCCTTTTCACCATATTGAAAATGCACTACCCCTCACATCACATTCCTCACGTCTATCGTATCGTATCCATACACAGTTAACAAGCGTCAAAGGATTTCAGCTGGAGCAATTTCTTCAGCATGAGGAATTCAATCACACATCGCTGTTTTACAGGCGCGCCCATATCAACACCATTCTGGACGTCTCCTCTACTGGGGCCAACTACCGCAGAACAACGGAATCACCTTCAAATGAAAGATGGAGGTTCAAGCGTTAGCACTACACCAACGATATCCGGCGCGGGCATCCAGAGTCACCACAAAAATATAGGAGAAATTACTTTCGGAACGACCCTCGCACAAGTGAAGTTCACATGATACCAAAGACAAGAGGTAGCTGTGGCCTTAAAAGTAATGAGTTTCTGGAGAGGCAAGAAGCTGGCTTACCACATCAAAAACCCATTATAAAACACACTGATAACCTCTGACACTGTTAATTTTGTTTTAGTTTGCCAAAGTGTGGCTGAGGATATTACAACACAATGAGTCTCCAATGAATGAAAACCATGTACAAGTTTAACGAATTAAGATTAACCAAACTCAACATAATATTCGAGTTGCTTGGATGAAATGTCAGTAAATCACCAGCGAAATACGTGTCGGTGACCTGCAGTTAAGAGATTAGAGCCTGTCCAGCGGTAGTCCTCTGTCCACTGCGACGTACCACGCACAAACAAAAAAAAAATGGTTCGAATGGCTCTGAGCACTATGGGACTTAACATCTGAGGTCATCCGTCCCCTAGACTTTGAACTACTTAAATCAAACTAACCTAAGGACATCACACACATCCATGCCTGAGGCAGGATTCGAACCTGCGGCCGGCCGCACAAACAAGATTATCGCTAAATTGCTATAGTTCCCTAAGGTCTGCCACGCTCCATTCCCCATGCCCCATGGGGTATAAACACTGGGCACGGTCCGTCTGTCATGTAGCGAACTACTGCAGTAACACCAGGCCACGCGCCACCAACACAAGGCTACCGCAGGCTCGCCTCGCGCTCAGCGTCTTTAGCCGCCCCTAAGCTCGCCCCCAGCAGCGGCGCTGCCAAATCCGTCACCCAACAACGAAGTGACAAAGTCCCTGGCCGCGCTCTAAACTCGTCGATAGGAGCCAGTTCACGGCTCGAAATGTTACTCTTCCTTGTTGACATATGCATACCCTATCATCGTGTATTAGGGGGACGAGAAAGTAATCTCTCCGCACACATCGATTTTCGTTCGTTATTTATCAGCTCATTGCGTACTTAAATGTCGTGCCAAAGACTTTTCAAGGTTAAAGTGACGTGTTAATTGTACTTTTTTTGCCAATCCTTTGATTTCTGTCTTTCCAAGTCATATGGACCAGGAAGACTAACAACTTTAGACAATGCCGTGCTAAAAATATCTAATGAAAAATATTAAATGATTAATGGTGGGAATTATCGGAAAGTAACTAATAAAATGAAAATTATGTAATACGGAAATTTCTAATGAAATAAACTTTGAACATTGGCAGTATTAAATGAAAGTAACCTTATGGCAGAAATGCTGACTGACACCGGATATACATTAAGTGTCGAGAATGTGTTCACGTCTAATTTATTTCACTGCACGCACAAAGCTCCTTCCACATTAGTTCTCTAATTAGCCCCAGATAATGCCTTACTTGCAACAGACACTCGGTTCTGTTCTGTATCGGTGTAGCTGCCAATGACAATGCTGCTGCAACTTAATAAGTAGAAAGAGAAAAGAGTTGTGCTGTATGCTGTAATTTACCGCTTGTCAACGAAGACGACAGCCGGTCTGTGCGGTCTTAAAGCATCAACTGCACGCCGACCATCGCAGCGCCGTGAAACACCGTCAACAATGCGCTGATCAGCGCGCCAATGGAAAGAGCGGGCAACGCCACAAGTCCAGCAGGAGGACAGAGTTCAGCGCCCCCTGTCAACGATGATGCAAGCGGCCGCAAATCGCTGATCGCCCCAGTTCGGTCGCAGACTTTGAGAGCAGCAATACTGAGTAATAGAAACCCGATACTTAACCTGCAATTTGCGACTGGTAATAGTCTGTATGAGTAACGGCACGTGAGGCACAGACGCACACAGGCCTACAAAAAGTTAAGTATTGGTTCTCTTCTTTGTAGAAATAAGGTGTTCAATTAATCCACAACTGTTTGGTACAGATGATTTTGGGTTTCCTGCCATCGGCCATCGCAACTTCTCTCCTTCTTTGTTTATATAATTGCTGACTTCCAGAGTAGCCGACACATCTAGCGACCAGGATTCCAGAACCAAGACCACCTTCGCTTTACGCCGCTCCATCACAGCGAGTCACTAATATTTCTTTCCTTTCAGGGGCCCATTGCTACCAACTGAGTATAACTATTTAAATAACTTTGTTGTGGCGCTCCCCTCACTAAATTAGCCCTCTAATCCGTCTCCTACACTAACTACATGCGCGTACACCTCCGGCTGCTGGTGGCTTTAATGTAATACAGTTTATTCAGTTTCAGAACCACAAAATGTCGCAATTGGTGACAGCCATCCAGCAGCTCATTGATGCACAAGCCGTTGCTGCATCAGCTCCACATCAGCCAGCCACATTCGCAGCACCATTTCCGTGCATTCCACCGTTCAGTGCTTTCGACGAACAAGAGGAATGGAACGAGTACTGCTCTCTGTTCGACGCTCATTGTGCTACACATCAAGTGACAGGCACTGTGAAACTACACTCCTGGAAATGGAAAAAAGAACACATTGACACCGGTGTGTCAGACCCACCATACTTGCTCCGGACACTGCGAGAGGGCTGTACAAGCAATGATCACACGCACGGCACAGCGGACACACCAGGAACCGCGGTGTTGGCCGTCGAATGGGGCTAGCTGCGCAGCATTTGTGCACCGCCGCCGTCAGTGTCAGCCAGTTTGCCGTGGCATACGGAGCTCCATCGCAGTCTTTAACACTGGTAGCATGCCGCGACAGCGTGGACGTGAACCGTATGTGCAGTTGACGGACTTTGAGCGAGGGCGTATAGTGGGCATGCGGGAGGCCGGGTGGACGTACCGCCGAATTGCTCAACACGTGGGGCGTGAGGTCTCCACAGTACATCGATGTTGTCGCCAGTGGTCGGCGGAAGGTGCACGTGCCCGTCGACCTGGGACCGGACCGCAGCGACGCACGGATGCACGCCAAGACCGTAGGATCCTACGCAGTGCCGTGGGGGACCGCACCGCCGTTCCCAGCAAATTAGGGATACTGTTGCTCCTGGGGTATCGGCGAGGACCATTGGCAACCGTCTCCATGAAGCTGGGCTACGGTCCCGCACACCGTTAGGCCGTCTTCCGCACACGCCCCAACATCGTGCAGCCCGCCTCCCGCCTCCAGTGGTGTCGCGACAGGCGTGAATGGAGGGACGAATGGAGATGTGTCGTCTTCAGCGATGAGAGTCGCTTCTGCCTTGGTGCCAATGATGGTCGTATGCGTGTTTGGCGCCGTGCAGGTGAGCGCCACAATCAGGACTGCATACGACCGAGGCACACAGGGCCAACACCCGACATCATGGTGTGGGGAGCGATCTCCTACACTGGCCGTACACCACTGGTGATCGTCGAGGGGACACTGAATAGTGCACGCTACATCCAAACCGTCATCGAACCCATCGTTCTACCATTCCTAGACCGGCAAGGGAACTTGCTGTTCCAACAGGACAATGCACGTCCGCATGTATCCCGTGCCACCCAACGTGCTCTAGAAGGTGTGAGTCAACTACGAGGGTCAGTCAAAAAGTAATGCCTCCTATTTTTTTTCTACGTTTAATTGTCAGGAAATTTAAATGCAATTACATAGGTTGAAAACCACAACATTGAGGATCATTTTGTCATTTTTCAATGTAATCTCCGCCCATCTCTACAGTTTTGGTTCATCTTTGAACAAGGGCATGTATCCCAGCATGGTAAAAATCACAGCTCTGCTTCCTAAGCCATTGACGCACGGATGTTTTGACGGCCTCCTCATCTTCAAAATGAATCCCACGATGAGCTTCTTTTAGTGGCCCGAACAGATGGAAGTCTGATGGTGCCAGGTCAGGGCTGTATGGGGGATGAGGCAAAACTTCCCATCCAATTTTCACAATCTCGTCAGAGGTGTGACGACTGGTGTGTGGTCTTGCATTGTCATGCAAAAGAAGAACATCTGCCATTGATTTTGTTGGGCGAACTTGCTGAAGACGTGCTTTAAGTTTGTTGAGGGTTGTGACGTATTGAACAGAATTTATTGTGCATCCCTGCTCCAAAAAATCAACCAGAATCACACCCTCTGTATCCCAGAAAACTGTTGCCATAACTTTCCCTGCCGATCGCACAGTTTTGAATTTTTTCTTCCTTGGCGAGCTTGTGTGACGCCACTCCATTGACTGCCTCTTTGATTCGGGTTCAAAAAAATGCACCCATGTTTCGTCCCCGGTCACAATTTTTTTCAGAAACTCATCTCCCTCCAAACGGAAGCGCTGCAAGTGTTGGGAGGCTATTGTTTTCCTTGCCTCTTTATTCTGATCGGTTAACATTCTTGGAACCCACCGTGCACAAACTTTTGAGTACCCCAATTGTTTAATAATCGTGATCACACTGCCTTTACTAAGAGAAATAATGCGACACACTTCATCTGCAGTCACCCGACGGTCACCACGAATGATGTCATCAACTTGCTGAATGTTGTGTGGAGTCACTGCACTCACCGGCCTGCCGCTCCGCTTTTCGTCAGTCAACGGTGTTTGCCCTTCAGCTTCCTTACAACGACGAACCCATCGTCTAACAGTGCTGACATCCACTGTCACAACACCATACACCTTCTTCAGTCTTTCATGAATGCGTATGGGCGTTTCACCTTCTGCATTCAAGAATTCAATCACACAACACTGTCTCAAACGAACATCGATGTCGGCCATCTTACAAACTTCTGCTGTGCTGCCACCTGTTGACACAGAAAGTTACTACTGCAGTGGATTGCAGAAGAAGGTTTGAGGAATGGCGCCAAATTCAAATTTTTCACTTAACTTAATTTCTTTAAGTAGAAAAAAAATGGGAGGCATTACTTTTTGACCGACCCTCGTACCCTGGCCTGCAAGATCTCCGGATCTGTCCCCCATTGAGCATGTTTGGGACTGGATGAAGCGTCGTCTCACGCGGTCTGCACGTCCAGCACGAACGCTGGTCCAACTGAGGCGCCAGGTGGAAATGGTATGGCAAGCCGTTCCACAGGACTACATCCAGCATCTCTACGATCGTCTCCATGGGAGAATAGCAGCCTGCATTGCTGCGAAAGGTGGATATACACTGTACTAGTGCCGACATTGTGCATGCTCTGTTGCCTGTGTCTATGTGCCTGTGGTTCTGTCAGTGTGATCATGTGATGTATCTGACCCCAGGAATGTGTCAATAAAGTTTCCCCTTCCTGGGACAATGAATTCACGGTGTTCTTATTTCAATTTCCAGGAGTGTATCTTGTCAACCGCCGACACAGGAGTTAGCCGCCTCGCTCAGTAGTTATTCCCGACTAGTTGGCCGGAGTTCCTAGTTGTTCAAGACTGTTGCCGCCCTCACTAAGTGTTACGAGAACCTAGTGCAGATTGTTGCAGTTCCTTAAAAGTTCTTACTTAAATGAATTTTATGCAAAGTGATGCCGTTGAACTCCGTGACTGTTCCTTTATAGGGTGTAGAAAAATTTCCGCCCCCAGTCACAAGCAACGCCGGATAAAGCCCGCAAAGAAAATCTATGGATATAGGGGCCACCACCTCGGTATGCGCCGTTTTCCCCGTGACGTCACCCAGTCAATGAGAAGCCGTCCACTGTTTATAAAAGCGGAAGCCTCACCGGTCTACGAAAGTCAGTTTTATCCCTGACGAAGATGACGGAGGTAGTCATCGAAAGCTTGGGATTTTATCCAAACGGTTATTTATATAAATAAGCTTTTATTGTGACTGGTACCGGAAATTTTTCTACACCCTATAAAAGTTGTTACTATTGCGGTTAAAGCCAGAACAGTAGTTCAGGGTTTGGCACGACAGTGTCTCTTTCAGTGTGGCTGTGGACAGTACTATAGTGACGCAATTATTCATGATGCCATTATGTACAACGTGTCAGACTAGAATACGAGAAGAAATTCTCAGATATTCTGTTCCTACTTAGAAACATGAACATCACGACTCGTATGACAGTGCCGTGGAAAACTTTGAGGTAGCTCCCGTCAGCAATTTAACGCACAGTAACGAACAGGTCCGGCCTTGCGACTGCCCACTTTGCAAATAGGCCGCCGTGCCGTTGACAGTGTAAACAAGTGCCACTGCTTGTTCTGCTGTGATACCTTGTCCACGCTCCTTCTCCACGAATAAAAAACAACACTGCCATTCGCGGAACGCGAGTTGCTTTCTTTGTGGAAAACCAGGTCATGAACAGTCTGTGTGTTTGAAACACAAAAAGAATTCTACCCACGTTCGCTCTTTTAATCCCGCAGCAAAACGACTCTGAGCGCTATGGGACTTAACATCTGAGGTCATCAGTCCCCTAGAGCTTAGAACTACTTACACCTAACTAGGCTAAGGACATCATACACATCCATGCCCGAGGCAGGATTCGAACCTGCGATAGTAGCGGTCGCGCGGTTCCGGACTGAAGCGCCTAGAACCGCTTGGCCACACCGGCCAGCAAGCCCGGAGCATCTTCTCACTCAGTGAGTGTAGTTTTTTCCACACCAGCTATCGGTACTAGTAATGACCGGATTACGGATGTGCCTTCAACCCCTCCCCCCCCCCCCCCCCCCCCGCCAAGTACTGTGCAACGACCGTCAGGTAATCTGTTTGTGAACCTAGTCATTGCCGGACGCTGTGTGCGACTTCAGTTAGACAGTGGCGCTACCGTTACATAGCTTAATCGTGCCGCTTATGAACAGTTGGGCTCGCCACAATTGACAAAATCTTGCACGTACTTCACTGTGTATAACGGTCAGGACATTCCAGTGCTTGGTACATGCAGTTTGCCCGCCACTTTCGTCTCACACCAGAATAGTGACATTTACCATTTAGCATTCACGGAACTGTGTAAATATTTTTGGGATAGATTCATTTGATTTGCTTGTTCATCATATTCAGGACAACGTACTCCCTTTCTGCTTTCAGCCCAAAAGACAGTGTTACTCAATTTATTGAGGAGTTTCCTAATTTCTTTTCCGAAGGACTTGGTAGAGCAAATAATTTTGTAGCGCATATAATGGTGGACAATGCGCAACTAAAGTTTTTTCGGGCGCGTCCTCTTCCTCATGCTCTTAGTGACAAAGTTGCAAGTGAACTTAAAGAATGGCAAGACAGTGGGGTTATTGCTCTGATCCAGGCGACTGTATGGGCTTCTTCCTAGGAATACTTACCAAGACCTTATGGAAAACTTGCCTTTGTGTTGACTTCATATCCACTGTGAATCCGCAAACAATAATTGATACTTATCCGCTGCCTGGCCCTGTGCAATTAATGGACAGTTTTGGTGCAGGCCATTACATTTTAAAATTTGACTTAAACAGTGCGTGTTTATAAATTATGCTAGATAAGGAGTCAATACACTTTTAGGGTTGTTCAAATTTTTGCGCTTATCCTGTGGCAGTACTTTCGCCTCTGCCATATTCCAACGTTACTTACAACACCCTACTGCAAAAGTTCCAGACTGCTCAAATACCTTGGAGGATTTTGTGGTGTCACGAAGTGCACCGGAGGAACATATCAGTAACATTTGTCGTTTTTTTTTCATTTACTTTCAGCTACAGGTTTTTAGTGTAGCGTGGACAGGTGTATCTTTTCTTTAGTCCAAAATTCAGTACTTAGACCATGTTCTTGATAGTTAATGTGTCCATCCCTTTCAGCCACATTTACTAGCCCTCTGAGACAACCCTGCTTCGCGGAAAGTGACGGAAATGCAATCAGTTCTCTCGAAGTTGACGTGTTATATCCGGTTTATACCCAACGCATGCCAGATAGCAGCTCCGCTGCAACGTTTGCGCCGGAAGAATGTGCCACTTATTTGGACCAAGGAGTGTCAGGATGCATTCCAGAAACTTAAAACTGCCTTTTTGAGTGACAGCTGCCTTGTTCATTTCGATCATCTGAAGCACGCTTTTGAGAAAAATGGCTACTCAAAGAAAGAAGTAAGCAGAATTCTGCACCCAAACAACAAAAAGCTTAAGGACAAGTCCGAAAAACGATGGAAGAATACAGTCTCTCTCCCTTTTATAAAGAAAGTAACGGATCAGATTGGAAAGATTTTAAGTAAACATGATATTAGACCTGTTTTTAGACCAACGAAGAAAATTTGTCATGTTCTTCGGTCTGTAAAAGATAAACGCGCTCCTCTATCAGCCAGTGGCGTATATAAAATTCCGTGTACATGTGGTAAAGTTTATGTTGGAACAACAAAAAGAAGCGTAAATACACGGTTAAAAGAACACAGAAGTCTTTGCCGATCAGGAAAAACAGATAAATCGGCTGTAGCAGAACACGCTTTTCAGCCAGGAAATCATCAAGTGAAGTTTTCCGAAACAAAAATTTTATCTACGACGACGAACTATTACCCACGGCTTTGTAGAGAAGCAATTGAAATATATAAACATAGGGATAATTTTAATCGGAAAGAAGAGACCATGAAACTTAGTGATATTTGGACAGTAGCACTACAGAATTGCTAGACAGTTTTATCCGTGACAAGGTTACGATCGATAGTTAAGTTTTATCTCTGACAAAGGTTATCTCTGCATATCACGTGTAACTCTGGTCACGCCCACTTTCTACGATACATAAGTCGCTCTCAGACGTCCGACCCGTCAGTCGGCAAGACTCACCGGAGGAGAAACACCCCTCTGAAGATGTCCAGCGATGCACTGGACGAAACGTTAGGAGCTGAAGAGTTTCATGGACCACGACCTTACATCCCGCAAGGTTTACCAGAAGATATTTCATCCGGTCGTGAAAGCCTTCATACTATGATAAGTTTGAACGACTACATCCAGTACGGATGACGTCCACTTATGCCGCCACTGTCGCTCCTGTTACGGTTCCCATAGCTGCACCACACACCATCAGCACTCAGAGCCAGAACCAGAGCTCCATCTACTTCAGGAGCAACACCCCCCTCCCCCCCCCCCCAACCATCGGGGACATCGATCGGCTCCCCCTTCCCAGCCGGAGAAGCGCAAGACTTCTTTGGCTCCTCTCGCCAGGAAGGGGTCCCTTGGGGACCTACCTTCGAAAGTTCCGACTGGTTTAAAAGTGGAAACCCACAAGTGGCTCAAACAACCACCGGTCGGTGGTTGTAGGGCTTCACGATCGTCGTCCATCCCTGAGACTGACCCAGTGAAGACCTCCCAGCCAGAACCACCAAAGGCACAGCGAGATAAGCTGAAAAAGAGAAAGGTTCCCAAGAATCCCGACATTGCGGTGGCACCCATCCCACCGCTTCCTACAAGCTCAGCGTCTGAGGACGATGTGGAGATTCTGGCGTCGGCTGAAGACCTGGATCTCGCCTGTCCCTCAGACACCATCGATGTCACTCGCGCTGGTACTGAATCGGTGGCAGCGAGGGAACAAGCGGCGTAAACTGCCTTCCCACTCCCTTCACGCCTTTCTGAGCCATGGACAATATCATCTTCCAGTCGAACTGCAGCGGTTTCTTCCATCATCTAGCTGAGCTCTGACAACTTATCAGCATTCACCCTTTCTTCTGCATTGCTCTTCAGGAAACTTGGTTTCCAGTGATACGAACCTCCGCCCTCCGTGGCTATCGGGGTTATTATAAGAACCGGGCAGCTTATGAAAGGGTGTCTAGTGGCGTCTGCATCTATGTCCTTCACTCTCTTCACAGCGAGTCTGTCCTTCTACAAACACCTTTAGAGGCTGTCGCTGTTCGGGTGTGGACGCCACAGGCTGTTACCGTCTGCAGTCTTTACCTTCCACCGGATGGCGATGTTGTGCAGCATGTCCTGGCTGTGCTGATAGCCCAATTGCCGCCAACTTTCTTGTTACTGGGCGACTTCAACGCCCATAACCCTCTGTGGGGTGGATCAGTGGCAACAGGTCGAGGTGCCATCGTTGAGAATGTATTAGCACATCTCGACCTCTCCCTTTTAAACGATGGTGCCTTCACACATTTCAGTGTGGCGCATGGCACATGCTCCGCCACTGACCTTTCGATCTGCAGCCCTAGCCTCTTACTGTCTGTCCAATGGAGTGTGCATGAAGACTTGTGTGGCAGTGACCACTTTCCGATCCTTCTGTCACTGCCACAACGTCACTCTTCTGGGCGCCCTTGCAGTTGGGCTATGAATAAGGCTGACTGGGATTTGTTCTCCTCCATTGCCGCTGTTGAGCCTATTTCTAATGACGCCATTGATGCGGTGGTGCACTCGGTCATCACCGGCATCGATACTGCCCTCAGAATCTGCCACTCCCCGTTCTTCTGGGTCCCCTCGCCGACTGACTGTGCCTTGGTGGTCGCCTGAGATCGCCAGCGGGCGCTCCAGCGTCACAAGCGGCATCCATCTTTAGAAAACCTCGTCGCCTTTATACGGCTCCATGTGCGGGCCCGCTGAATCATTCGCCATCACAAACAGGAGTGCTGGGAGCGGTATGTGACCACCATTGACCTTCATGTCTCTCCATCGCAGGTCTGGGCAAAGATTCGACCCCTCTATGGCTATCAGACCCCTGTCAGCGTCCCTGCGCTCTCACTGAATGGAGCAGTTTGTAGTGACTCCGACGTAATTGCCAACCGATTGGTAGAGCATTTTGCTCTGAGTTCCACTTCTGCGAATTACCCACTGGCCTTCCGCTCCATTAAAGAGCGGATGAATCGTCAGAGCCTTTCTTTTCGCACCCACCATCCTGAAACCTACAATGTTCCATTCAGTGCGTGGAAATTTCACAGTGCCCTCGCCGCTTGCCCTGATGCTACTCCTGGTGTAACACTACGCTACCGCACACGATACTTATTAAAGCCTGTACTATGGTAAGTTGACGGGCTACACCTTAAGAGAAAGGATTTTTGTATATATGTTGACCGCGTGTACCTGAATGGAGCCAAATCAGACTTACACCCACTCAGTAACAACAACGATACGTCAAGCAAGTCTGATGTGCTACTACACGTTAGGACGGACAAGAAACAACACAGCAGATGCTACCAATTTGTTAATAATACGGTCGCCAGCCTAATTAGGCATTAACTGAGTTTCTTTCCTGTACAAGTTGAGGTACGTTCATACAAAACAACACGTAATAACACTGCGTAATATGGTAAATTTTAGAACCAGAAAATCTACTGAACTAATAATTTCACTTTCTGTACTAATATGGACAAGCCATAAATACACAACAATACACTATAATGTTTACTACAAACTTCGTACTGTCTATTGATCTGATTAAAATCGGGCATAGGTTACCCTAGAAATAGCACTTTCGAAACACACATACAATATCAATTTTGAAAAAGGTAGAACACTAATAAATTTTGGTTTTATATTGACTTTAACTTTGCTGGTCAAATCAGTTCAGTACACTTCAGAATTTACATGAATAGAAAAGAAAAAAGGGGGGGGGGGGAGATCCTGAAACTGTTATGATCACTGTATTGAAAATATTGATTAAAGGATTCATTAAGCACTCAAGATTTCCAATAGGTGAGTTACTACTCTTTTCAGCTTATTTCCTGCTCATTTAATTATCATTTTATCTGCCTCAAATAATTAAACTTCATTACTAAACCAATTTCGACATTATCTTCCAACTTTGCCAGACCTATATATTCATTAAGAACAAAGTTCTTTAAACATCATTCTAACATAGATAGGTCTGCAGGTAAGTATTATTAACATAAACTTTAAATCTTCATTTCGGGACACTCGGATTGCACAACATGTGGAAAGGACCCTGTCTAGGTTAGTTGTGAGGATAATTAACTGATAGGACAGTTCTGGTAAAATTTAAGTTGTTATTGAACAGTATGGAACAAAAGTAACACTGGTCCACACGAATACAGTACCAAAAGTTTCAACCTGTTCGTATTGATGCGGCGGTTGGCGGGCGGCGAGATGGCGAGGCACAAAGCACACATACAATCACAGCTTTGGCTCTTGATGTATCGGCACTTTGCTTCTTCTTAGCGTCGCAATACTTTTCCATTTAGTGCCTATGGAATATAGCCATGCTGTATAGTCGTCGGAAACGGCACATCCGAGGCTCAATGAAATCACGTTTTCCAGGAGAGTCTCCTCGATCCAGAGCGTGTTTCTCAGACCGATGCCCAACTCCGACTACTACTGCTGAGCCCGTTATGCCGTGCCGCGCCCGCGTGCATTTTCTCGCGATCGCCTGCCATCCACCTTTTACCGCTCCCCTACAGACAGGGTATTCACCAAAGGTTTTGCATTCTACATATCCTAATACATTGCCTACGTATGGACCAGGCGCACAATTACAACTTTAACATCTTACAACAGTTTCAACATTTCATACATTTCCATTTTGTTGTAATATTGCTTGCAATTTGACATAAACATTAATATTCACATCGAAAATTGTTTACAGTTTCTTTAACATAATGACATGAAAAGAAAAAAGAAATGAAATCAGAACATCGCTTACACTAATTTATCGAAAATCAGAAGAAAAAATTATTATATGTACAGTTGTTGTTGTTACACATGCCCCTGTTTCCAGTAAATTTCACTAAGTGCAAATTTAATGGGAACACTAAATTTTATATTTATACAGTGGTTCTGAATCTTTGTGTGAATGTCCCAAATAAATTTATACCACAAACTTCCTTTCACTCACATTATATAGGTCTACACTTTTTAACATATCAAGAACATTTACTTGTCATTTACTTAAGTGCCTTTGGCACAGCCCAACCTCCTATCACAGCATTATTTACATAGCAAATTACTCATTTTTTCTAAATTTCTCAAAGAAATAATTTCAAATTCTGGAACACAAACATTTAACTACAAAAGCAAATGCAAATATCTATATACGCTATAAGACAATTTGTTGCTGCTTGCATTGAATGGCAGTCCATTTCCTTACTTACTAAAAAAAAAAAACACACAATAATATTTGGAAAAATCACTACATATATTTGCTGTCAATTATTCAGATGTGGGCAGTCCGTTTCGCATCATTTTACCACATCACCTGTACCACACTTACAATTCTCCATTGACTATTTATCTGCCCTCATTGGTGTTTGGCAGTCCTTTATATTATGACTCATATACTGCCCACTTTGATTTTTGACAGTCCCATCTTTTATTTGGCTTGCAGCATTTGCCCTTTCTCTTCAGCCCTTTTCTCCATACAACTTTACATTTACAGTACATTTGGTAATCTGAAACTCACATAAGTACATTAGCACACTGATATTGGTACACGTATATTTACAAAGATTACTTACATTTGGAATAAAATAGTTTCAGTACAATATACAGCACATTTACTGCAAATTGCTTTCTGATTGTACTTAGGTCACTCACTTCTAGGAACATACGGTTTCAGGTCCACAACGTTTCTTACACCTAAAGGACTTTTGGATTTTGGGTAGATCAGGTAATAAGCATTAGCGTGTGGAATGTTCTGTATTATATACGGTCCATTATAAATATATTTAAATTTGGAAATTTCATGGTTCAGTTCACTAGACTTTTCGTGGGTTTTTAAAAGAACATAATCTCCAATTTTAAATTTTGAAACTTTCAGATTTTTATCGTGTCTTTTAGATCTAGATTCAGCTTTTTTCTTTGCCCTTTTTCTGACTAAATCTTTCTTTTGACTCAACCCCAAGCTTGTACAAGGTGGAAACTCTAGTTTTTTCCTCAATTAAACTTTTACTTCTGCTGCCTAACAAAATTTCTCCCGGTGGGAACCCAGTAGATTCATGATGTAAGGTGTTCATGACAGTCTCAAAATCCGATATAAATCTGCCCCAGACTCTAAATCATGCCCCTTCCTGTTTCTTCCACAACGCACCTTGGTCGACTGTGACATTGTCCCAAGATACGTTCCTGACCTGTGAACCATTTATATCTGGCGGCTTTTTCGGTTTCTGGAGTTCAAAGCCTTTATTTACTTGACCTCGTTGCAAAATAAACACTGAGTCGTCAGGTGGCTCTTTCTTTCTGTGTTCAGTCTCAACATTTGGATTTTGTTTTGAACCTTCGTCGTCAATAGGTACAATATCGCAATTAGCTGTATCCCCATTATTTTCGCTAGTACCGAAATATTCGTCATCTGAACTATCGTCAGAATCCGACCATTCTGGATCGCTTTCAGGTTCTAACATAAAAGCTTTTCTGAGACAGGCACTAAGTTCTCCCTCTGCATTTTCGTCAGGCTTTAATTTTAATTCAATATCCTCTTTTGGCGAAACGGCCTCATTCTCCACTTTACTCACATCCACTGTTACTTCATATTTAGTGTAATCCTCGTGGTCTTTCATTACTTTTAGGTAATTATCTGCCCCTTCTCCACGGAGCCTTTCGGTAGCAGCTTGTACTGTTAGCGGATGATTAACAGAAGTTACTTCCCGTCAATGTTTAGGATTTCATCCTCCAAATCCTTCCTATCTTTAACCATCGTCCTATCGGCAGCACGCGTACTTTGCGCGGCGCTATTTACTTTCTCCTCTTCAAATTCGGGCCACGTCACCTTATCGACGTTCCTACTATCTTCTTTTCCACTAACTAACTTCCTTGTCTCATACTCCTTCTTAAAATCCTCCCACTCACATTGCTTTAGGCCCTTGTACAGATCGTCTATCTGCACACGCCAATCAGTTACTTCTGCTAATTCATTCTCGCCATTTACTTCATTGCTAACACTGCTAACCGTTCCTCTCTGTGTATCCACAGTTTCATCTATTATTTCCTTCGCCACGGAATTACC
This sequence comes from Schistocerca serialis cubense, assembly GCF_023864345.2. NCBI lineage: Eukaryota > Metazoa > Arthropoda > Insecta > Orthoptera > Acrididae > Schistocerca > Schistocerca serialis. The sequence goes on from NC_064645.1 coordinate 637,755,498, forward strand.
ACTCGTAATGTATTCACCAGTTCTTACGGCAATGTTCGTACCTAATGCTGCCGCATTGCTAGCGGCTTCTCTCTGAACAGCTGCTCCGCTAGTCTGGGCCATTGCCCTCTGATGCTCCACTCGCCTGTTAACCAGTATCGCTCTGCGCGGCGAAGATGACTCATTCGCGCTCGCACCTGACGCTTGTTTCGCAACAACACGTTGCATCGTTCCATGCCTGTCTCTAACCTGTCTCATAACTTTACTGTCAGTTCGGTAACCTTTCTTAAATTGGGGCCGGTATGTACTGTCCGCTTCCGTTTGGCCCACAACGTCCGTGGAAATGTATCCCGCGTCGTTATCATTTTGCGCGGTGTACCCTCTACCGCGACCTGGATAACTTCCTCTTCCTCTACCTCTACCTCTCTGTATCATATTGACGCGAAACCCATCGCCGTCATTTCTCTCGTCATTATTACGGTTATTCCTGTTACTAAAATTTTGATGATTGGCACGACTTTCGCGCCAATGGTCTTCGTCTTCGACCCTCTCGAGAAACGCTTGGAAGCTGCGATGATTGCTTCCCACGTATCTCTTCGAATCTTCTGGAAGCTTTTTATATAGCTCCCATATGATTTCCGAATCGGATCTTCTCCCTCTTAAATGCGTCAACTTCCGGTACCAATATTCGCAGAAATCTTTCAAAGAATTCCTGCCCCTGTTATCATGAAACTTGGCCATGATAAACTCGCGCCATAAATGATCCTGTTTTTGTTCGGACCAATATTCCTCCATAAACTTTTGCTTAAATTCTTCGAACGTCATTCGTTCGGTATTCAAATTAATTCCCCAGAGCTTAGCATCACCTGCTAAGGCGCTAATTACTACGTTTATCTTTTCCTGATCAGACAAGCGTTCAGGAAATATCCTCTCGCAATTTTTGATGAAATCTAACGGATGCCATCCGTTATGTTTCTTGGCGGGATCGAAGCGTTCCTCACCTTCTAACAGCTTCGTAAGTGGTGTGCCACTACAGACAACACCAGGTCTATCTTTAATTTTACTCTCAAGATCGAAAATTTTGCCTTGAGTTTTCGAAGTATTTTGTTCACATTTTTCTACACATCCGGTAACTTTTTCGCCTAAATCTCTTTCAGTATCTGAAACTGCCTTTTTCAACTGTGATATTCCGTGTTGACATTCATTTACGATCTCAGTTTTAAGACCGAAAACTTTTTCGTCTACTTTTGTTTCAACCAGAGGCTGTACTTTCTCTTGGATGTTGAGAATTTCAACATCAAACCTACTGTTAATGTTGTCAATTTCCCCCTGCATAGTATCCATACTTTTATTAATAGTGTCAATTACAAATTTCATAGTATTTACCACAGAACTTAAATTAGCCACTTTTTGTTCTACCTGTTCTATTTGTTTACTAATTTTAATTCCTTGCTCTTCGACCCGTGCTTTAATCTGACCAACTTGTGTTTTAAGCTGCTCGTCAACGTGTGTTTTAAGTTGATTACTCTGTGTTTTGAGCTGCTCGGCAACGTGTGTTTTAAGCTGATTACTTTGTGTTTTGAGCTGCTCGGCAACGTGTGTTTTAAGCTGATTATTCTGTGTTTTGGGCTGCTCACTCTGTCCTGCAATTTGTTCGGTTGATTGTTCAAATAAATCGTTCATGCTTAAATGTTTCACACTGTTTTGTTCTACGGAATCGGTGTGTTCCGATCCTATTTCAAAAGTTTCTTTCGGTTCTTTCTTTATCTGTGGTGAATCAAACATGTCAGTGGATTCGTTCACGTACCCACTATCATCTACAAAGTCGTCCTCTATTTCCTGTTTTATCCCTTGCTGTGTTAGAGGCAATCTCGACATTTCAATCTGTTCGTTAACGTGTTCTAAAAATATTGTATGTACGCCAATTGTCTACCGCTAACGCCATCTGTTATCTGGCCGCGTACACTCCTGTCATTCTCAGCCTTATTTTCCATTACGCTCGGCACATCTACCGTGTCTACGTTCCTGTCCATAGTGAATGAAAATTACACCTCTCCACCGTACTTGACGTTCACTGCTATTTACTTTACTGAATATTATTGCAATTCGTGCCACTGAACATCCACTGTTCGGTATTCACATTAATTTGTGACCGACAACAACTGGATGTCCTGTCACCGGGAGCCACTTGTAACACTACGCTACCGCGCACGATACTTATTAAAGCCTGTACTATGGTAAGTTGACGGGCTACACCTTAAGAGAAAGGATTTTTGTATATATGTTGACCGCGTGTACCTGAATGGAGGCAAAATCAGACTTACACCCACTCAGTAACAACAACGATACGTCAAGCAAGTCTGATGTGCTACTACACGTTAGGACGGACAAGAAACAACACAGCAGATGCTACCAATTTGTTAATAATACGGTCGCCAGCCTAATTAGGCATTAACTGAGATTCTTCCCTGTACAAGTTGAGGTACGTTCATACAAAACAACACGTAATAACACTGCGTAATATGGTAAATTTTAGAACCAGAAAATCTACTGAACTAATAATTTCACTTTCTGTAGTAATATGGACAAGCCATAAATACACAACAATACACTATAATGTTTACTACAAACTTCGTACTGTCTATTGATCTGATTAAAATCGGGCATAAGTTACCCTAGTAATAGCACTTTCGAAACACACATACAATATCAATTTTGAAAAAGGTAGAACACTAATAAATTTTGGTTTTATATTGACTTTAGTTTTGCTGGTGAAATCAATTCAGTATACTTCAGAATTTACATGAATAGAAAAGAAAAAAAGGTGGGGGGGGGGGGGGGGAGATCCTGAAACTGTTATGATCACTGTATTGAAAATATTGATTAAAGGATTCATTAAGCACTCAAGATTTCCAATAGGTGAGTTACTACTCTTTTCAGCTTATTTCCTGCTCATTTAATTACCATTTTATCTGCCTCAAATAATTAAACTTCATTACTAAACCAATTTCAACATTATCTTCCAATTTTGCCAGACTTATATATTCATTAACAACAAAGTTCTTTAAACATCATTCTAACATAGATAGGTCTGCAAGGTAAGTATTATTAACATAAACTTTAAATCTTCATTTCGGGACACTCGGATTGCACAACATGTGGAAGGGACCCTGTCTAGGTTAGTTGTGAGGATAATTAACTGATAGGACAGTTCTGGTAAAATTTAAGTTGTTATTGAACAGTATGGAACAAAAGTAACACTGGTCCACACGAATACAGTACTAAAAGTTTCAACCTGTTCGTATTGATGCGGCGGTTGGCGGGCGGCGAGATGGCGAGGCACAAAGCACACATACAATCACAGCTTTGGCTCTTGATGTATCGGCACTTTGCTTCTTCTTAGCGTCGCAATACTTTTCCATTTAGTGCCTATGGAATATAGCCATGCTGTATAGTCGTCGGAAACGGCACATCCGAGGCTCAATGAAATCACGTTTTCCAGGAGAGTCTCCTCGATCCAGAGCGTGTTTCTCAGACCGATGCCCAACTCCGACTACAACTGCTGAGCCCGTTATGCCGTGCCGCGCCCGTGTGCGTTTTCCCGCGCTCGCCTGCCATCCACCTTTTACCGCCCCCCTACAGACAGGGTATTCACCAAAGGTTTTGCATTCTACATATCCTAATACATTGCCTACGTATGGACCAGGCGCACAATTACAACTTTAACATCTTACAACAGTTTCAACATTTCTTACATTTCCATTTTGTTGTAATATTGCTTGCAATTTGACATAAACATTAATATTCACATCGAAAATTGTTTACAGTTTCTTTAACATAATGACATGAAAAGAAAAAAGAAATGAAATCAGAACATCGCTTACACTAATTTATCGAAAATCAGAAGAAAAAATTATTATATGTACAGTTGTTGTTGTTACACTGGGCCAGATCGCATCCACTGTCAGATGCTGAAACACCTTTCAGTGGACTGCAAGCGACGCCTCCTCGACCTTTACTAACGTATTTGGGTCAAGGGTCAGTTTCCGTTGCAATGCCGGGAAAGCATTGTCATCCCCGTTTTGAAACCTGGCAAGAACCTTTTGGAGGTGGACAGCTACCGCCCCATTAGCCTCACCAACGTTCTTTGCAAGCTGCTCGAACGGATGGTGAGCTGGCGATTGTGTTGCGTACTCGAGTCTCGGCGCCTCCTGGCTCCGTCTCATGGTGGGTTCCGAAAAGGCCGCTCTGCAGCCGACAACCTGCTGAGCCTGGAGTCCGCCATCCGTAGGGCCTTTGCCCGCCGTCAGCACCTGGTCACTGTCTTCTTTGACATGCGGAAGGTGTACGATACGACATGGCGCCATCACATCCTCTCTACGCTTCACGGTTGGGGTCTTCGGGGTCCGCTGATGATTTTCATACACAATTTTCTGTCGCATCGTACCTTCCGTGTGCAAGTCGCGGCCTCTCTTAGTTCCTCCCGAGTTCAGGAGAATGGGCTGCCACAGGGATCTGTCATAAGTGTCTGCCTGTTTTTAATAGCAATTAACCTGCTCGCTGCGGAGGTGGGAACGTCTGTCTCAGCGCCCTTGTATGCTGACTACTTCTGCCTTTACTATCGATCTATTGGCATTGCAACTGCTGAACGTCAGCTGCAGGGCGCTATCCACAAGGCGCAGTCTTGGGCTGTAGCGCATGGCTTCCAGTTTTCGGCAGCCAAGACCTGCGTTATGCATTTCTGCCAGTGACGCACTGTTCACCCGGAGCCGCGGCCTTATCTTGACGGCGAACTTCTTCCTGTGGTGGAGTCACATAGGTTTTTGAGTGTGGTTTTTGATGCCCGGTTGACTTGGCTGCCTCATATTCGGCGGCTTAAACAGATGTGTTGGCGGCATCTTAATGCTCTGCGATGTTTGAGCCACACCAGCTGGGGCGCCGACGGATCTACCCTTTTACGGCTCTACCAGGCGTTAATCCAGTCTCGTCTGGATTATGGGAGCTTGGCTTATGGTTCAGCATCCCCTTCAGCGTTGCGGGTGCTGGACCCAATCCTTCACAGCGGGATACGCCTTGTCACTGGTGCTTTCCGGACCAGCCCTGTAAACAGCTTACTTGTGGAGGCAGGTGTCCCTCCACTGCAGTTACGGCGCCAACATTTACTGACCGCTTATGCTGCCCATGTTTTTAGCTTGCCCGGGCATCCAAATTATCCTCTTCTTTTCCCACAATAGGTTGTCCATCTGCCAGAACGTCGGCCCCGGTCAGGTTGTACGATCGTGCTCCACATCAAAGAGCTTCTCTCTGGGCTTGGGGTTTTCCCAGTTCCACCTCCTTTCTGGGCCCCTTTGCATACACCCCCGTGGTGTGTTCCTCGCCCTTGCCTTCGGCTCGACTTGGCACAGGGCCCAAAGGACTCTGTCCCTCTGGAGGCCTTCCGCCGCCACTTTTATTCCATCCTAGCCACGTATCAGGGCTCTGGCGTTGTATACACTGACGGTTCGATGGTTGCTGGTCGGGTCAGTTATGCAATAGCTCTAGGGGACCATTACGAACAACGATCCTTGACGGCTGGCTGCAGCGTTTTTACTGCTGAGCTTGTCGCCATCTTTTGTGCCCTAGAGTTTATCCGCTCTTGCTCAGGTGCGTCCTTCGTTATCTGTAGCGACTCCCTGAGCAGTTTCCGAGCTATCGACCAGTGTTTTCCTCGCTCTCGTCTGGTGATGGGTATCCAGGAGTCCCTGCATACTCTTGCCCATTGCGGCCCTTCTGTGGTCTTTGTCTGGACCCCTGGTCATGTCGGTATCCTGGTCAATGAACATGTTGACCGCCTGGCCAAACGGGCCACCAGTTAACCAACCCTGGACATTGGCCTCCTGGAGACTGATTTGCGAGCGGTCTTAGGCCGCAAAGTTTTCGCGCTATGGGGCGATGAATGGCGCGGTCTGGCCACCCCTAACAAACTCCGTGCCATCAAGGAGACAACGACTGCGTGCAGCCGGCAAAGGACTACTGAGTCCCCGCGAGTGGCTCGCAGGGACTCAGTAGGCCTTTGCCGGCTCGACATTGGCCACACCCGCTTGACACACAGCTTTATACTGCGGCATGAGGACCCGCCTCAATGTCGATGCGGGTTGGCTTCGATGGTGGTCCACATTTTGTTGGACTGTCCACTTCTAAGTGTGCTGAGGCAGACGTTTGCGCTGCCTGATACGCTCCCTGCCCTTTTAACAGATGACTCTGCCATGGTGGACTTAGTTTTGCGTTTTATTCGGGCAGGGGGTTTTCATCATTTAATCAGAGTGTTTATGTTATTTTGTGTTGATTCTGGCCTTTGGCCTACGATTTTAAACAGAGTTTTTAATGTGTTCTCGGTGGTTGGCTTTTCATTTTTTATCTCTATGGTCGGCCAACCACTGTCACACTCTGTGTGACTTTAATTCGTTTTGTCTGATCTGTGTCTGCGTCTATCTTGTCCTGTGTCGTCTGTCGTCTTTTCATCTGTTCGTTTTTATTCTGTGTGGGTGATTTTAAGTTTTGGAACAAGGGACTGATGACCGTCGCAGTCTGGTCCCTTTAATCCCCACAATCAACCTTGTCCGTTCGAAACTAGACTATGGGTGTTTCGTTTATGCATCTGGACGTCCATCTCTCTTAGACTGTCTTAATACTATCCACTTTTGTGGCATCTCTTTGGCCACAGGTGCCCTTCACACTAGTGCAGTTGAGGGTCAATGTGCAGGAGCTGCCAAACTACTGCTGTTCTGACGCCGTGACTCTCTCCTCCGCAGATATGTGTGCCGTTTGTCTGCCATGCCTGCCCACCCATCCTGTGCCTCCTTCTTCGATGACTCCTTTGATGGCCAGTAAGGGGAGCGTCCTTCTTCTCTGTTGCCTCGAGGAAATCGCTTTTGGCTCTTGCTCCAGTAGCTTAACTTCACCCAAACTAACTTTTCTGTTGGGTGTAAACACATTTGACTTCATGTGGAGGCCTATGTTCACCTTGGCCTTCATTGCCTTCCTAAGGACACTGCTCTGGCCTCGCTCTATCACCTTCTGTTTCACCACCTTCACACGGAACTTCGAGTAAGTACCTTTGTGTACACTGGTGGCCCTCATACTGACCATGGTGTCAGGTGCCTCCGTCATTGGCTCCGACGTTTATCGATATCAGCTTCCGGAGCACTGCTCAGTATTTACAGCAGAGCTCTTTGCCGTATCAGGCCATGCAGTACATCCGGTGACGAAGTCTTTTCAATTGCGTAATCTCTTCTGATTCTCTCAGTGCCCTTCCAAGCCTCTTTGTGCTGTACACCGTCCATCCCTTAGTGCAACTGGTCCAGAAAAGTTGTCATTTGCTCACTCTTGATGGAGCAACTGTGATGTTTATGTGGGTTCCTGGTCACGTCAGTTTGACAGTAAACAAGGCCGCTGACGCCGTTGCGAAGACGGCAGTCCTCGTACCTCATCCAGGTAGTTCTTCCTCTGATGATCTCTCTGTTGCCGTCTGTCAGCAGGTGGAGTCACTTTGGTATCACCACTGGTTCTCAATTCATGGGAACAAGCTCTGGATTATTAAGCGTCTCCCAGCGGCTTGGACGACCTGCTTTCGGCCCTCTCGCCATATCATTTTAGCTAGGTTGCGTATCGGACTTTGCCTCTTTCGCCATCGCCATTTAAGCAGTGCTCCTCCACCACATTGTACTCATTGCGCTCAACCTTTGTTGGTCCACCATTTCCTGATGGAATGCCCTTTTTTTAAACACTTACATTCTCGATTGTGATTGCCATCCGAGTTACCGGCCGTTTTAGCGAACGACCACGTTTCACTTTTTATGTGTTGTAGCAATGTGGCAACTGCTATTTAATTTGTAGTGCAGGATCTCCGTTCCTCTATGGAATATTTTATAGGCCTTTCTATACATCCCTGTGTTTAGCTGTCTTCTCTTCTGTGGACTGCGATTAACGTGGTTTTTAATTCCCCTTTTTGTCTTTGTGTTTTAAGTTCTGTCATGGGCGCGTATGGCCCTAGTTATTTTTGCGAACAAAACAAAATAAATCAACCAGCGTTCCATTTCAACCCTGCTGAAACGGAGGAGGAGGTCAGTATTTAACGTTCCATCAACAACGAGGTCATTACAGATGAAGCACAAGCTCAGACTAGAGACGGATGGGGGAGGAAATCAGCCATGGATATTCAAAGGAACCATCCATGAAGCGAGTTAGGAAAATCACAGAAAATCTAAATCATGATGGCCAGACACGCGCTTGAACCGTCATCCTTTTGAGTGCGAGTCCAGTGTGCTAACCATTGCGCCACCTCACTCGGCATGGAAGAGGGAAGCTGTATGATTTGTGCACATGTTCAACCAACAGATGAACAAACTACATGCCTTCCACACTGGAATCAAGCGCTGGTGCTCTTCCTCGCAATGTATTGCTCCCAGCCGCATGATGTTCTATCACTGATGGAGCTTCTACATGGCCGACATCAACGCACACTGTTTTACGTTAGCTGCCTCATGTTGTCTGGTGCCAGAATATGGCGTATTGACTCCAAATGTAATGGGTGGTGCCGTATTAAAACTCGTCCGAGCTTTTCAAATGATTTATTTTTTTCCGCTACAGAGCTTCATTCTCCTCGGTCCGCGTCACAGGCCCTGCATTGCTGAGGAAGCAGCCCCAGTGCTTTGTCGCGCCGGCCTTGTTCGCCAGCTGTAGAGTTCCAGTTATGTCAGGATGGCTGATCCTACAGCCGACTCAGCGGCCACCGTCCTCGTTGACTCTCCGCCAGGAGCCGTAGGCCGGCCCCGCTGCTGCTTTTTCCTCGCCTGGCGTAGCTGGGAATGCGGAGGCAACGACCACCCTTGTTCCGGCGTCCGAACCTGAGGCCCTCGCCTTGTTCGTCTCAGGCGTGTGTCGGGAGACGAGACAACTGCCCGCAGTAGCGACCCGAAGGGTGGCCCGCCCTGGCTGGCTGCAGACCCCACGTCAAGCTCAGAGGATCGAACCAACGACCCGCCATTGACTGGAATGCCGTCGCCCCACCTGTTGCTGCGTGTAGCCCAGCAGTGTGGCATGTGCCGCCATCCAGGAGAGCTGCCACACTTGAATGATTATCGTTAGAAAACGGCACCTATTTGTACTTGACTGTGCGCCTCTGTTTCACTAACGCATTAACGCATCGCTCCAAGTCATGTACGCCCCACACAACAGCTGCGCCAGTGGGCCCCTTCTGCTTATAGCTTGCGACATGCGAACCGCTGTGTTTACGCTTATCAGCGGTTTGATGGCCCCTGAGGCCTCCATTCTACTTCGCAACAGCTGGTCAGCGTAACTTACTGCAATCTGGCCCGCACCTGGCTGTAACTTGTGCTCAGAATATTGCACAAAACAAACTTTCCCTATTCTGAACGGTGGTGCCACTACATTGTTCCCCTCTTGAGAAAGACCCGGTCCCCGAGTCGTCCTTTAACTAAATCTTAAACTTGTTTGGATTGCCACTTATGCTTACTTACTACTAGAAAACTAAAATGAGGTTTAGTGCCCTTTTAAACCATGACATGAAACAAAACGCCCTCGCGATTCAATCCACTGGGACTTTGACAACCCTTGGTTCCCCTTTGGAAGTAGCTCTCCACGTGAGCAGAATGGAAACAACACATGACAAAGTTAAGGCTGCGATGACACTTGGCACAGAGGTGCTCAAACTGATCGTTATTTGCTGTTGCCTTTCCCTATACTGCGCGACATGTTGAACAAGCTGTTTGGCTGATATGCGCCCCTCTTGCTCTATAACGAGCTGGATCTCAACAGACCTGGTTCCACAGTATGATTTAGCAAGGTCAGATTCTGCCTTGGCTAAACTCTAAAGTGGTTTCTGGCCAGAACAACTGTGGCTGCGTAACATGTAATTGCGTAACTCCTGAAATTGACGCTAGCAGATGGAAGGTTGGTCGTATTATGCTTCATTTAGTTCCATTGATTAAAATTCCGCCCCCCCCCCCCCCCCCGAGCTCTACACGTTTCGCTTCCGTAAACACTCCTTGCTCAAAACAGTTTGCTACTAATACCAAATTCTCGTATGTGGAGAAGATACAATTCATCCTGACTCGTTGCAAGTTGAATTTTGGCTCCACGATGCCCCTTGGATAGTCTATTCCTCTCCCCCTAGCTAAAAATAATTGCACTGTGCACGTGTCCCATATTTGTAGCTTCACAGATTTTCCTCCAAAATTCACTATTTTTGATCCCAAACAACACGGATTGTGTGACTGCTTTCATCCTTAAATTTACATTATATGAACTGGTGCAATAAACACGACTTTCCTGACCGAGAACTGTCGATAACTAAACAGTAAATCGTACGACTCTGACATCGTCCAACGCATATTTATTACGGCTATGCCGCAAAATTTACTCAGATGCATTTATCTCTCCAGAACTGCGTTTGATTTCTCCTCCAACAACACTCCACATATGTCAGACGCTACACTTCCCCTTCCAGTGACCTGAGGACAGGGATCACCATCACCCTTCCTCCCTCTTCAAATGATTGCCGCCCCTAGCAGGCTCACAATACTCTGCAACACATATAAAATACAATGCCTAATCAATCTACACAAACCTAATGATATATGATGTAACCAACCTGTTACCACGGGTTATTACGTTATTATTGGGAATGGAAATACTTATTGCTTATGAAATTAACGTGAGAAGATTAGGGTCGCTACCGACTCTAACCATACAACCAATCAAAGGTTTGGTCGAGTCGGAAAATAAATTAATTTTATCACAGACCAGAAATTCACAAAATGCATACGTTGTGATGTCGCTCATAGGGGATACGATGTAATCAATAGTATTCCCCCGTGCACTGTTCACGACAATCAAACATTTAAAATAAAATACCACATGCAAGAACACTGTGCAGAAGATCAGCTCCCAGCAACACACCTGAAAATAAGACTTAATCTGAGGCATTTGTTACAAAATACAAGAGGAGACTAATCACTGGACCTGTGCGTAAGGAAACGCGTTGGATGTGCTAACAGGAAAGCTACGAGGTGAGTGGCTTAGGTGCAAAAACGTAATCTCGGAACACAAGAGAAAATTCTAGATAAAATCATTTATTCCTAGGATAAGGATGTGAGGCATGTTCACGATTCCTGATAACACGTGGTTTCTGGAGACACAATTTCCAGGTATAGTGCCTAAATTGCAACAATATCACATCACACAATCATGTTAACATTATCTAAAACAAACATGCGATCGGACAGTTAGTATGCCGGTAGCCCAACAACTATAATGTTCTACCACGTGGTTGGCTCCCCACGGACGAAAGACACATAAAGCAAGGAAAATTTACGAGAAGGCAAAGCTATAAATATTTAGAAAGATGAAACCTTATACAGGCACAGCTGAAGGCAAACAGACATTCATACAGAAGCGAGTGCTCACTTCTTATCGACACCTTTGTGTGGCGCTCTTCCAGCGGATCCAAGTCTGCTACAGAAATTTGCTAAAAGAAAAATCCGCCAAAGTTTTGCATTCCTTGCTGCGACAAGGCAAAGCAATGTTTCAGATTTGAAAAGCGAGTCCAAAAGCTAACAGCTCTCCCTTCGCCAAGTAACAACGCGCCACGCGGTCAGCCTAACTCACCCTTCTTCGACCGGAGCTCAGCTGTGGACGTTTCCCGTACCGGCGGCAGACTGCCTCCCTCCACTATGCGTTATGAGAAAAGATAAACAAGGAATGAAAGAGAAATACTGGTGAAAATGGGCTACCGGACTAATGAAAGGTGGCTACGGGACCCTTTCATCACCCCAAACGTCCCGGAGAAGACTGTGCCGCGAATTTTCTCCCCATGCTAGGAGATTCGCCAACAGTCTTCGAAACAAACATATCTTAACGAGAATCAATTGCATCAGGCAAACAGCAGCACAAAAGAATTGATTGATATCTTATATCCAAATGAGTTTTATCTGACCTTAGTCAGTAATTGTGACGTCATGCGGTCCGCAAAGCAAACAGAATAAATTAAATTAAGCGTCATATTGTACGCTAACATCATGTCATCTGATCTACTACGACAACAAACATGAGATATTATTTTAAAATTGCTTTAACCAATTATCGAAAATTAACACAGAGACATAGATGAACAGGTGCACAAAATATATACATATATAAACAAATATGATGCAAAATCATTACCAAGAACCAATGGAGTGTTCTCATAAACATCTAGTGAAAACATCTAGTGAAAGTGCAAAACTCAACGTGCATAACAAATACAGTGGCACAAAATCATTAATGAACCCAATGGAATGACAGCTGGTAAATAACCACCTATGGAAAATGAGACATGAGTACAACAACACATCCAGAAACCAGCTCGTTGACACGCTGCCATTTTTCAGTTTCGTCACATGGTAGTTTCACTGGGTATTCTCTTTGGGTGCTGGGGTGGGCGTCTCTTCTAAAGGCGACTTGGAGCATAAGCTACTAGGGGACCACAGCACTGAACTGGGGAGTTCGCGGCGGCGTTGATTGTAACGTCCGTTGTAACCCAGGTTGTTCATCCTAGACAGCACCCCGCGGCGTTGCCTCGTGCCCGTTTCCACCCTCTGCGTCCATACTGTGGGATGGTTCGGCGTTGCAGATTTGCACGACATCGCCGCTTGTGGGCCCTGCCTCATCATCGAGAAGGCGGCTTGGCGGTCGTCGTCCGTGTGTTGTGGAGGAATGTGTTTTACCGACACACGCCCCCGTCTCCTGTCGTGTCAATGACCAGCTTATCGCCTCTTTGCACCGTCTCAGCTGATGCGTCAGTGGTGGGACCCGTGTCCCTCCGGGCAGTGGGCGTTACCTGACCGCAGCGGCCGTCTGGACTAGCGGCGCTCAGGGATCGGCGGCCTCGCCTGGCGTGCGTCATACTTTCCCTTTCGCTTGTCAGATGATTAGTGCATGGAGTGGAACGCTGGCCATCAACTGGCGCTGCCGTAGTGACACGCCTGCGGGCCCCGGTGTGAGCCTGGGCTTGGGGGAAGACCAGCATCCCCTCCCCTCTGATGGGCAAACAGCTGTGACCGCTCGCCGCACCACTGCAGGGTTCTGCAACGCCTGCCGGTGGACCAAGCCCTGTGCTTTCTGATGCGGAGGCTCCCTAGGCGGCCTTGCACCCACTTGAGAACTGCGCTCACAGAGATCGTTACAAAATATAGTGTGTACAGATTGCCACAAAATCATCGGAGTTTCTTACTCCTGATCAATACATGGAATAGTGCCCAAAATTAACTTGACAAAAAGGGCCTTCGTAACATTACTAATAAAAAAAACAATAAGGTAAATTACACAACCAATATTCAAACAAACAAAAAATCCTTTTTATAAAATATAGTTCCAGCATTACATCTGCTGCCAATCATTCAGGGTAGATCTTGTACAAGGTTTGGTCAGGATTTGGATAGGATTTGGCGCCGCTGCTAACTACAGACACAAAACTCTACCTACTCCTAACTACGCTCTCACACACAATCTACACAGCTCGTACTAGTCACCATCACCATGTAGCCCGACTACAGTTCCCACATATAAACAAAATATTCCTTTCAACACCAATACCCATATCGTTGATCATTGACTGCTCCTCCAAGGTTTGCAGCACACGTTTGCTGATCTATGAAAAATTTCCGAGACTTCTTTTCTATGGACATTGCATAATAAAAGTTATGGTTAATGAGACACAGAAGGTTCATTCAAGTCACATCTGGAATGGTAAATGTTTCAACATCTATTCATCAGACTAATGCAAAAGGTCAGTGAGCATAAAAATGGCAATAAAAATCATTAGATCCTATTAGCAAACACATAAACACTTCTTCCTATAACTACATCCAAAAGACTGTCAAAAGAAATCCATTGTCCAGAACCACGAGTACCCAACTTACTGCTGTCATAGGATACTCATAATGATTGCACCATTACTCACCACATGTCCCCAGGGGTCCTCACCTACCGTCATGTTATTTCAGCTTGGAGGTAGTAGCATTGATTCTCTATCAAATATCAAGCTGCTTGAGTTTATAAGCTGTTTCCATATACGTCTTCTGGGGTTTCACATCCTGGTGCCCTCAACCGTACCTAGTAGTATGTGGCGGCAAGTTACACTTTCCAAATATCTTATAAGATGGCAACTCTGAAAATCAAATACTATTAATCTCCCTTCATACACAAATCTTTCACCTACAAGTCACCAAGTCGCTTCATCAACATCGCAGTACATTTGAAAAATCTCACTGAATCATGCTCGGCTAAGGGGAATATGAACACTACAACTGTAATTTATCATCAAGAATTACCTTACAACCATTGACTCGCCACGCCAACACACCCGATACATTTTAGTCATCAAAAAACGAAAGCCATCTTAGCGTAATAGGAAACGCTTCATATGAACTTCATAATCATTCACATTCAGACGTTTTGAAGCTGCACAGCACTACTCCTTTCTGCTGAGAAGAAGAAATAACTACACATATATTGCGGGACCCTTTACAATTCATAGAAAATATACACATTAATTTTAATCACACTGGAGTGAATCAAAACATTGGAAAATATACACTGTAATTTTACGAAACAGAAGCGACTGGGTTTACCGCGGGCACACCAATACTGTGGCCCTCCCTCAACAAATCTTCCCTAATATCGTCTCCCTTTATCAAATGCACATTAGTATCATCAATAGAACCGGTCCTCATTAAGTTGACGCCAACTGAGCCAGCCAACAGTCATTGATCCCTTTGATTAGGGGCGTTTGTCGGATTTTGCCGCGGTTTTGCGGGACGAATTTCAGCACCCACTGGCGGACCACCCGTACTGTTTACGGCACCCCTGTTGTTGCTTGTTCGATAATTATTCTGTGGTCGGTCACGACTACCGTTCCTAGGTCCGCTGTAATTGCGCCTAAATCTCTGCTCATTACCATATCTTCTAAACTCCCGGGGGTGTCTTTGATTTCCTCTAGGCGAATGATGACCATTGGCATAGTTCGTTCTGCCCGCGTTCCATGAGGAGTCGCGACGCTGCCAACGCTCGCGCATTCTGTAACTCTCAGGCGACCCGTTACGTCTGTATTGCCACCTGTCTGTCTCTACGGCTGCGGCTTCGCTTGCGCGGCCGCTGCTCGTAGGCGCTCTGACCGTAATTCTGCGTGGTGCCATTCGCATCGCACTCAAGCTCTAAAAGGAGATTGCGAAAACCCTCTATGTCATCCTTAAATCGTCCTGCAAGGATAATGTGCCGCAACTGCGTTGGAAACTTTTCCAGGCAAATACGAATAATTTCCTCACGTCCATAAGGATCGTCAAGATGTTCATTCGCCTGCAGCATGTGCTCGAACATCTGCACAGGGCTGGAGAATTTTGACCTGTTTAACTCTGGTAGCTTAATGAGTCCGTGTTTTACACGACTCTGCACTGCCACTGACCAATAGATCGACAGGAAGTGTAGACGAAACTCCCCGACTGTGTAACAATTGCGTGCAATTGACCTCATCCGCGCCGCTGGCTCACCTTCGAGGTAGCCGGACATATTCTCTATTTTGTGCGCACTGAGCCACATGGGAGGAAGGGAGAACTCGAACTGCTGTAACCAGGCCCGCGGGTGAATCCCTGTAGCCGAGTTACGGAAGACTTCAAACTTCTTCATGGTCAGAAAATATTTAGTCAAATTCGTGAGTTTCCCTTGGCGAACGTTCCTGAGGATATCCGCGCCGTTCCCACCTGGTGCGAGATCCGTGATCGTGACGATGATCAAATTCGCCATCGTTCCCGGAATCATCGTCGGAATAATGGCCCTTTCGTTCGTTTCTTTCAACTTCATGGGCCGTTAACCCTTTTAGGTGAAGTTCTAAACGGGCCATGCGCTCACGTAGTCCCTCGGTAACCGCTCTTTGTTGTATATTTATGTCACACTGTCCACGCGGACATTTCGCTATCGACCGTGTTTCGTCTGCATCCGCTGATGACGAGGTAATCGTTTCCCTATTATTGTCAGACTTACGCGCCACTGCGTCTGAGATCCTGGCTATTTCTTTTCGCGTCTCTCGGTGGGCCGTGTCTTGTGTTTGCATAACCCCTTGCTCTCGCAGGAGAGCTATTATCGCCTGGCTGAGGGTTTCTACCTGCGCGCTAAGGGGGACCGGGCACTTAGCCACAGTGCCCTCTATTCGGGACACTCTGGCATTGTTCTGCTAATGCGTGGAGATCCCTGGCGGAATTTTGTCCTACTCGGGACTCAAGAGCCGCTTGTTCACCCTGGCATTGTTCTGCTGGCATACGTATATTCCCAGCGAACCTTTCTTCTTGCTCCATCACCTGCTTACTAATGACTTGCTGCCCCTTTTCTAAGGCAGAGATGCGTTGGTCAATGGTCGCAAGTTTCTCCCCAACACCCTGTACTATTTCACTACTCAATCTTTTATTTGCTTCCTCGATATCCCTTTTATTACTGTCTAGTAATTACCATAGCATAGTCTGTAATGAATTAGCATCTATCGACTGATTCGAAAACACTACAGTGGGCTCAGGATGGACAACACTTGTGCTTGGGTTTGCTGCGTTTCGTTCCTGGTCGGACTCGACGTTTTGATCTCGTCCTTCCTCAGGGTTATCGTCTGGCAGGTTTTTCCGATCGCAGCTCCCTGAACAGCTACGCGTCTCCATCATAAGGATAGTTACTCCGTGCTCCAAAATACAACAAGAATAATGCCAAAGTCTCCTAATGGACTCACAGTCCCCACAAAGCAGCCAAGATTTACTATATGACACCGACACACGCCACGGGACAAGAATCAAACCACACTTGTAACACAACTGAATACTAAATCACAATGTCTATACAGTAATACATATACAAGATAAAACATGTAAGAAAATCCACACCTATATCATAAATTCACGTAAATTCTGTATTACAGTAAGACAATATACCAATAAGCACATCCAACTGAAAATAACTAATCCTCACTGCGCATCAGAAGATCTCCGGTTTACCGAAATCCGTGAGCAGGGTAAGCCATGTGTAACCAACCTGTTACTACAGGTTATTACGTTATTATTGGAAATGGAAATACTTATTGCTTATGAAATTAACGTGAGAAGATTAGGGTCGCCACCGACTCTAACCATACAACTAATCAAAGGATTGGTCGAGTCGAAAAATAAATTAATTTGATCACAGATCAAAAACTCACAAAATGCATACGTTGTGATGTCGCTCATAGGGGATATGATGTAATCAATAGTAATCCCCCGTGCACTGTTCACGACAGCCAAACATTTAAAATAAAATAGCACATGCAAGAACAGTGTGCAGAAGATCAGCTCCCAGCAACACACCTGAAAATAAGACTTAATCTGAGGCATTTGTCTTAAAATAAAGGGAAACTAATCACTGGACCTGTGCGTAAGGAAACGCGTTGGATGTGCTAACAGGAAAGCCACGAGATGAGTGGCTTAGGTGCAAAAACGTAACCTCGGAATACAAGAGGAAATTGCGGATAAAATCATTTATGTGTAAGACATGGATGTGAAGCATGTACACAATTCCTGATAACATTGACGAAGAGTGTCGATACGTTCACCGCTATAATCTACACCTAAAATCATTGGTGTGAATCATTCATACAACTGCTGTTGCCTGACAACTGATCGCAGTAACTACTTCCTTCTTTGCAGTACACCCGCGTGCCCACGTGCTTTGTGGAGACACAATTTCCAGGTATAGTGCCCAAATTGCAACAATATCACATCACACAATCATGTTAACATTATCTAAAACAAACATGCGATCGGACAGTTAGTGATGCCGGTAGCCCAACAATGTACTACCACGTGGTTGGCTCCCCACGGACGAAAGACACATAAAGCAAGGAAAATTTACGAGAAGGCAAAGCTATAAATATTTAGAAGGGTGAAAGCTTATACAGGCACAGCTGAAGGCAAACAGACGTTCATACAGAAGCGAGTGCCCCTTTGTGTGGCGCTCTTCCGGCGGATCCAAGTCTGCTACAGAAATTTACTAATAGAAAAATCTGCCAAAGTTTTGCATTCCTTGCTGCGACAAGGCAAAGCAATCTTTTAGATTTGAAAAGCGAGTCCAAAAGCTAACAGCTCACCCCTCGCCAAGTAACAACGCGCCACGCGGTCAGTCTAACTCACCCTTCTTCGACTGGAGCTCAGCTGTGGACGCTTCCCGTACCGGCGACAGACTGCCACCCTCCACTATGAGTTATGAGAAAAGATAGACAAGGAAAGTGAGAGAAATACTAGTGAAAATGGGCTACAGGACTAATGAAACATGGCTACAGGACCCATTCAATGATACGAAAACAACAAAAAAAGAAAAAAAAACAACTACACATACTCTACTACTTTCTAGATCGCAATGCATACGCTACTCATGCTGTACTCTATCCTCCTGGTATGCTCTGTGCTTAGCACCTCTCTTCACTCTCTTTCTCTTCCTCGTTCCTTCCTGGAATCACATCCGGGCAACCCTTAAATGACCGTGACAGGCCAACGTGTAGTATCGTTGTTCTAGTTGGCAGCTGAAGCTTAACATTAACGAGAGACGTGGTTTCAACAACTTCGAATGGCCCTTGATACCTCGTGAGGAACATCTTCGTTTCCCTTTTTGCGTATAGGGGCTGGACAGCACTACCCATTGCCCCACTCTATACTGCGGTAAAGTTCCTTTCCGCTTTACTGCGTCTCCCTGTCTTTCCAAAGCCTTTGTATTCACCTTTTGTACTCGTTTCCACACATCCTGAATTTTTCTTGCGAATTGATGTACAGATTCACCAGTCCTTCTTTTCTGTGGCGTCACTAAATCGAACGGTGATGGCATTTTCCGCCCTTACACTACCCCATACGGAGACAAACCGGTATTTGTATGGACTTTTGCATTGTATGCATATACAAGATGCTTCAAATACTCGTCCCACTGATGGTGATGAGAATCCACAATAAAAACTCAGAATAATCCCGATTGTTCTGTGTACCCGTTCTGTCCTTCCGTTGGCCTGTGAATGCAACGCTCTCGTACTCAACTTCTTTACGTTGAACAATTTACGCAGTTTCTTCATTAAATCCGACATGAAGTTGGTCCCTTGGTCAGTAATTACTGTCTCCGGCACACCAAACTTCCAAATCCAGTTGTTTCCTAACGCTTGCGCGACCATTTTGCTGCCTGTTGATTTGGCATAGCCACCATCTCCACATACCTTGAAAAATGGTCTATTATTGTCAGAACGAATCTGTTCCCAGATGGAGTTCGCTTAAAAGGTCCTAAGACATCAACCCCAGGAAAGAGAATGGACATGTTGCTTCCGGTAATCGTTGTAGCTGTATCTGTTTCCGACTCAAATCTGCTCTCTGCGCACATGGTATACAGTTCTTGACATACTGATCCACATCTACTTTCCTACCTCTCCACCAATACCTCTCTGCCACTCTCCTATTCATCGCTCTACACCCTCCACACTCAGATAACACGTGATCATGTGCTCCCTTTAAAACCTCATCCCTCAACTTCACTGGCACTACTACCCTTGGCCCTAACTTCGTTTCCCTGCACAGAAGACCGTCGTACGTATTAAATTGTGGCTGTGCCGATACAATTTTCAATCTCTGTCCGCATTGTGTAATTTTTTCCATTCTGCTGGGTCATAACCCATGACTTCTACTTTTGCCACCTTTCTACTTTGTGCATCTGCATTACCGTGCTTCTTCCCAGACTTGTGCACCACCTCGTAGTCGAATTCACTAAGCCCCACAGGCCATCTAGCGAGTCTAGTGGACGGATCCTTCAACCCCAACAACCACTTCAACGCAGCATGATCTGTCACTACCCGAAATCTTCTCCCATATAAATAACATTTAAAATAAGTGATCCATAGATTACGTTAAGCATCTCCCTCTCTGTTGTTGAGTAATTCCTCTCTGCTGCATTCAACTGCCTAGACGCATAGGTTACAGGATGTTCTTTCCCATCAATTTCCTGACTAACAACACACCCTAATGCTTGATTCAAAGCATTACATGCTAGTATAAACTCCTTTTCAAAATCTGGAAACACAAGAACCGGACTTGAAGTTAACACTTTTTTCAGTTTGTCAAACGCTTTTGACAGCCTTCTGTCCACTCAAATTTCACACCCTTCTGTAACAATCACGGAAATGGCTGTGCTAAATGTGCAAAACCCTTCATGAACTTTCTATAGAAATTGCAAATTCCGACGAATGACTGCACTTCCTTCACTGTTTTCGGCTCCTGAAAGTCCCTTACAGCGACTACCAACCTCGGATCTGTTCGCGTACCGTCCTTACTGATAACATGAACCACATATTTTACTTCTTCTAATGCGAAATGACACTTCTCCAGGCTCAACGTCAAAGGAGCTACTCTTATCCTCATAAAGACTTCCCTTAACCGCTGTCTATGCTGCTCCATATTACTTGAAAACTCTGTAATGTCATCCAGATAGACAAGACACTGCCGTGGTTTCAAACCTCTGAAACGTTACCGGAGCGTTTTTCAAACCGAATGGCATTCTAATGTACTGGTAATGGCCTCCAGCTGTAGAGAAACCAGTATTTGGACGATCCTCTGGAGCCACCTCTGACTGGTGATGACCACTTGTCAAATCCATCGTAGGAAAGTACTGGCACTGTCCTAAGTGATCCAAAGTCTCCGATTTGTTTGGAATGGGGTATGCGTCCGTTACTGTATTATTATTGAGGTATTGGTAGTCACAACAGAACCTGTATTTCTTAGTTCCATCCGTAGATTTTTTAGGCACAACGACAATGCCCGCTCCCCAGCAACTATTGCTATGCTCTATAATACCGTCTGCAAGTTGCTGATCAATGAAATCCTCCACAATCGGCTGCAAATACCTCGGTATTCTGTGTGGTTTACGGTAAACAGGTGCTTCATTCCCTGTTGGTATCCTGTGTTGAACTAATGGAGTTGCTGGTAACGGCCCTTGTGGAAAAAACTAATCCTTAAATTCCCACAATAATTCTTCCGTATGCTCTCTTTCTCCTCCTTTTAAATGCTTAATTTTGTCACACAATGCAGCTCTATCGGCAGTTAGTGGTTGATCGCTTCACCTACCTCTCGGACACCAGTCTTCGTCATCTGGCACATCCAAATTTGCTACTAAAACTCCTTTCCTCAAATTCGCGTCTACAGCGCTAAAATTATCCACATTCACGGGAACTACTCGCCCGTCGTTCCCCTCTTGTCCGCGTGGGACACTACGTTTCACAAAACAACCCAGTGAATCTTCATTATCTTCCAATGGTTCAATAACACATACTACACCCTCAGGTAGATTCGACTCCACACTTACCCAAAATACATCAAGTGCCCTTTTCTCGGCCTCCTGCAACAGAACATTATTCGCTTCGTCCCTCTGACCCAACTCGCAAGTGTACTCATTAATTTCCCTTACCCTGTCAGCAAATTTCTCCACCGTCTCCCCCTGTCTTTCTGTGATTGTACTTAACCTCTCCCTAAAGTGCCGGCTGCTATTCTGTTTCTTGTACCTTTGTAAAAGCCTTTTCTTTAACTGCTTAAACTGCCCTGTCTTCCTTAAGGCCTCAGAACACGTTACATATGTATTTGCTTCACCCATTAGTCTAACCTTGGCTACATGTAACAACTGTTCATGAGACCAACCATTCATCGCAGCTGAAATTTCCAAGTCCTCCACAACAGAACCCATATCCTCAGATGCCTTGCCAGAAAATGGAATAATCAAACTCAAGGTGGCTGGATCAATCTCCTGCTCCCTAGGCAACAACGACTGATCAGATGCGGTTTCCCGCTCACTTCTAGATGTTAATTCATTTCTCAAGTGCGTATTGTCCGCTGTCGACTGTGCTATCTTTTCCATTAAAATCCGTTCCACTTCTGGTTCCGAAACACTTCGCGTCCTTGACTCTGCCACTGTCTTGCTTTCGTTCTCAGTAACTCGTTTTGTTTAGGGACTAAGTACAAGAATAATCTGACTTCCTACAAAAAAAAAAAAAATTGTTCAAATGGCTCTGAGCACTATGGGACTTAAGAGCTATGGTCATCAGTCCCCTAGAACTTAGAACTACTTAAACCTAACTAACCTAAGGACATCACACAACACCCAGTCATCACGAGGCAGAGAAAATCCCTGACCCCGCCGGGAATCGAACCCGGGAACCCGGGCGCGGGAAGCGTGAACGCTACCGCACGACCACGAGCTGCGGACTGACTTCCTACAACTGCATATCATCATACTCAGTAACATCATAAACCAGTAGAAAGTAATGAAATACCACGAAAAACGACATCTTACTGTCCCAAAAATACTAACTTTTATTTTGACAAAATAAATAATATGCATACGCAAAACATCTAAAATGTGGCTTCTCGCGAGCCATACTCAAAACACCAACAAGAAAGAAAACGTTCAACAGTCAAAAGAACAATTTTGGCAGCCCTCACCACATCTTGTGACTGTACTGTAGACAGTGGGCTCGAACGTCATACTGGACAGACGACGTCCGCTATTCTGACACCAAATGTTGTCTGGTGCCAGAATATGGCGTATTGACTCCAAATGTAGTAAGTGGATGCCCGAAGGTGCCGTATTAAAACTCGTCCGAGCTTTTCAAATGATTTTTTTCCACCACAGAGCTTCATTCTCCCCGGTCCGCGTCACAGGCCCTGCATTGCTGAGGAATTAACCCCAGCGGCCTGCGCAACGCAACTCTGTGTCGTGGCGGCCTTGTTCGCCAGCTGTAGAGTTCCAGTTACGTCAGGACGGCTGCGCCAGCAGCCGACTCCGCGGCCAACGTCCTCGTTGAGTCTGTGCTGCTTCGCCGGGAGCCATAGGCCGGCCCCACTGCTGCTCCTTCCTCGGCTGCTGTAGCTGGGAACGTGGCGACAACGACAGCCCCTGTTCTGGTGTCCGAATCTGTGACCCTCGCCCTGTAAGTCTCCAGCGTGTATCGGGAGACGAGGCGACTGTCTATGGTAGCCACCTGAGGAGTGGCCTGCCCTGGCTGGCTGCGGACCCCACGTCAGGCTGAGAGGGTCGAACCAACGACCTGCCGTGGATTGGGACGCTGTCGCCCCATCTGTTGCTGCGTGTAGCCCAGCTGTGTGGCATGCGCCCCCATCCAGGAGAGCTGCCACACTTGAATGAATTCCATTAGAAAACAACACCTATTTGTACTCAGCTGCGCGCCTTTGTTTTGCTAACGCATCGCTCAGAGTCATGTTCACCCCACACCACGGTTGCGCCAGTGGGCTCCTTCTGCCTATAGCTAGCGACATGCGAACCGCTGTGTTTACGCTTTTCAGTGGTTTGATGCCACCTGTGGCCCCCATTCCACTTCACAACCGCTGGTCAGTGTAACTTACTACAATCTGGCCCGCACCTGGCTGTAACTTGTGCTCAGAATATCGCACAAAACTAACATTCCTTATTCTGAACGGTGGTGCCGCTATAACCCACAGCAGCGCACGGCATTTTCCATGCTCTGTAAATATCTATTTGTGCCTAATGATTCTATTCTTATGTGAGTTTGTGGTCACACCAGGCACTGGTAGAGAGGAAACGTTCTTCGAAATTTGGGAGCTTGCGTGTATTTAATGCAAGGTCCTGTTCAATTGCTGCGCCGCCATCAGAACCAGATTCCAGAGTGTCGACTGCGAGATTCTTCGGCAGATATTCTGTCCACAGGTTCGCATCCGACTGGGGTCTTGGGGCCGGTACATCTGTTACCTATGCCCCCCCCCCCTTCGGGGGCCTGGGTGTCTCTTCTGCACCACCTGCAGAACCGAAGGAGTTGTAGCCATCGCCTTCGCCGTTGCAGCAGTTACACTTCTAGTGTGCGTACCGGTGTCTGCCGTGGACCAGTGTTTCATTTTTCAATTGTTAAAACATAATCCCCTGTTAACTAATAGAAGTAGGTGGAACTTAGTACCTTGGGCTTATGATTGATGAATCATCTCCATTAACTAACATTCGAAATCACTGAACAATGCCAATTAACAAACTACAGTGATGCATGCAAGACAATGCGATAAATATCTTTTGACGGCTGAGTTGTTTCTGCGTCAAAATCAAATTCCAAATATCTTTTCTCCAGTAATATTCAAGTCTTAATTGTTCCTCGCTTGTCAAAATTTCTTATTTTCTAAAGGGGACCACTTGCTCTAACCCAGATCTCCTCAGTAAAGCTAACTGATCACTGTCACATGGCGCTGCTGCGTTTCTGCCTACTGTGCGGTATTTTACGTAACAATGGTTTCCTTAACGCTAAGACGATGGATTCTTTCTCATGTCTGAGATTTAAAGATGTGTCTAGAGAAGTTACTCTATACAATCGACCTGTTGCACAAATGACAACCTCGTGCTGTGGCAAATTTTCTCAGTAAATCAATACGACACAGGCGACAAACTATTTTTGTAAACTAAACTTCATCGCGATATAAGTGGCAGAGAATGTAGTTCTCTAAGATTCTGCTATAATACAATTCCTATATCATGCAAATTATGTAGCTTGCTCCTTACTAGAACCTTTCAATGTCAAGGGCGCAAGAGAAATCAAATCCGTGTAAGACAATTGAGGAACTGCCAAAAAGGTTCAAATGGCTCTGAGCACTATAGGACTTAACTTCTGAGGTCATCAGTCACCTAGAACTTAGAACTACTTAAACCTAGCTAACCTAAGGACGTCACACACATCCATGCCCGAGGCAGGATTCGAACCTGCGACCGTAGCGGTCGCGCGGTGCCAGACTGTAGCGCCTAGAACCGTTCGGCCACTCCGGGCGGCGAGGAACTGTCAAACACTCGTAATCAACATTAGTTGAAAGTGGAATCAAATCCGTACAAGATAATTGAGGAACTGTCAAACACTCGTAATCAACATTGGTTGAACGTCCAAGAACATTTTCATCAGATTTGTAAATGCAAAGTGAATCGATCTGCCACATACAACTTACTGCTTCAGCGGCACAATACACAAGCGTTTTCTGACTACTTGATCCCTAAATATGAAAAATGAGTCTTGTGATAAGCCGAAAATACAGCTAAGCCAGGCTCACACACAAAAAAGCACTTTTGTGTGTTTGGAATTTTTCCAGGGTCGTTCATTTTGAATTTCTGAAACCAGGACAAACTGTGAAGGTAGCCCTTTACTGTGAAGAACTGGACAGAGTAAGCCATTCTTTATTTACCAAGTGCCCAGAGATTGTCATCATAAAAGGAGTTCTGCAACACTGTACTGTGGTAGTCGAACCCTAGAAAAAGGATGAACTAAAAATGGTTCAAATGGCTCTGAGCACTATGGGACTTAACAGCTGTGGTCATCAGTCTCCTAGAACTTAGAACTACTTAAACCTAACTAACCTAAGGACATCACACACATCCATGCCCGAGGCAGGATTCGAACCTGCGACCGTAGCAGTCGCACGGTTCCGGACTGCGCGCCTAGAACCGCGAGACCACCGCGGCCGGCCAAAAGGATGAACTGATGAAAAAACAATTTAACAATATAATGTAAGAAAGCATTAGTTTCTGATCCCTCTTACAGGTTTTTTTGTTGGGCATAACAGTTTAATGAATTCAAATAGTCATTATTTTCACCAGGGTGCTTGGTTAAAAGAAGTGCTTTATTTGGCGCTCTTAATCAGTTTCGTGTTTTAGCTAATTTAAAAGTGAATACGTGCTTTAAGTAATAATACATCAACTTACATTCATTATTATCTACACAAGTGGTCGTCGTCAACGGACAAGACTCCGGAATGAGTTTCCAGTAAACGTATACACACAGATTTGCAGTCCAGCGACATGTGTGAAAGATGTAGAGAAACCACAAGAAAAATTTCCATTCGATATTTTTGGCGAACAGCGGGACGACGTGGTCTGACGACGTTCTTTGCTCACTGCATCAGCAGACTGGCGTGGCTGCTCCGTAAGAACTGCTTGAACGTCGATTTCCAGTAAGATTTTGGAATATCTACTGTGCTCGAACATCGTGAATCACCTTGAACAAAACGGTTTATTGACAGATAGCCAACACGGATTGAGAAAATATCATTCTTGTGAAACACAACTAGCTCTATATTGTCACGAAGTAATGAGTGCTATCGGCAGGGGATCTCAAATTGATTCCAAATTTTTAGGTTTCAGAAGACTTTTGACACCGTTCCTCACAAGCGACTTGTAATTAAGTTGTGTGCGAATGGAGAGTCACCTTAGTTGTGTGAGTAGAATCGTGATTTCCTGAAAAAGTAATTGAGATAGAAGCTTATCTGGCTTTCCGGAAGGAAGTGTTACAGATCCTCTGTTCCTCCTTATCCACGTCAACGATTTAGGAGACAATGCGAGTAGTACTCTTACGTAGTTTCCAGATGATGCTGTCCTTTACCGTCACGTAAAATCAGATAATCAAAAGGAATTGAAGAATGTTTTAGACAACATATGTGCTAAAAATAATCCTCTAAATTTCAGTTACACGACAAATCACACAAATCTAAAGGCTGTAAACTCAACTAAATACTTACGGATTACAATAACGAATAACTTAAATCGGAACTATCACGTAGATAAACTGCGGGGAAAGCAAACCAAAGACTGCAATTCATTTGCAGAATCCTTAGAAAACCTAACACGTCTACTAAAGAGACTGATTACACTACGCTTGTCACTGTCTTCTGGAGTACTGCTGTGCGGTGTGGGATCCGCATCAGGTAGGATTGACGGAGAACATAGAAAAAGTCCAAAGAAGGGCAGCTAGTTTTGTATTATCGTGAAATAGGGGAGAGTGCCACAGGTGTGATACAGATTCGCAGTCATTAAAACAAAGGCGTTTCTCGCCACTGGAAGACCTTCTCGTGAAATTTCGAAAATATTTTGATGATGCCAACCTACGTAGCGAGATATGGTCATCATAATAAAATAAGGGATATCACAGCTCGCACGGGAAGGTTTAAATATTCATTTTTTCTGCGCGGTGTTCAGGATGGAACGGTAGAGACTGGCTTAAAGGTGGTTCGATGGACCCTCTGCCAGGCACTTAATTGTGAATTGCATTGTAATCATGTAGCTGTAGCTGTTGTTGGCAGTACATACACGCTGACAAGCATAGATACCCACTATAGGACCCAGTTGTGTCGCTCAATCAAACTCACGTCGGCATCACTGCAATGGTACTGTGTCCACCGCAGCACAATATAAATATTGTCTTAATTAATCTAAATCTTTACATGGAGGTTGATGGCGCCATTTAGCAGTGTTAAATATAGAAGTTTTCAGAATGTACGCGTTGCTGTGCTAACAGCGTTACATACGTTTTCCACTGGAAGAATCATACAAAAATCAGCAGAATCTTTTTTTGTTGGCAACATATGGGATTCACTATGGTACTACAATCAGGGGAGATAGAGACGATGTACCAATTCTGAGCAGGGAAAAGTCTGACGAGTTGCATATAGTCGCAGCAAAAATTAGCAGTGATCCAGGAACGTATTTACATCTTTATTCCATTCAAGGACTACAATATTTTATACCATGAACTTAATTTCGGTCTATGATGACCGTCTTCAGACCTGAGTACAGACACTTTTAGAATCACCTCATGCAAAATTTTTTGGCTCGATGGTACTGGAAAATACCGAAATTAACTAACTGGTTTAAAATATTGTCGTTCATTAATGGAATAAATATATAAAAAAGCAACAGAATTCTCTATTCGAAATAGTGAAATGCTGAGAAATCATGTCTCTTTAGGAGTTATTCTCTCAGAGAAATATGAGCAGTGTCGAAGTGTCCACCTAGTTAGATAGTGGTCGAGTCGTAGTTTTTCGGCTGTTTTTCAGAGACACAAGCTGAGTAGCTGGTCCGAGTGCTGTAGAAAGGGAACAGAGGGAGCTGATTGGCACAGCTGAGTTGTGGCGTGGCGCGGCCGTCTGCCGGGAGACAGCGAGCCGGGCAGTGCAGCAGCGCTGGTCTCTGACGACACGAGCAGCGGTGAGGGGGACAGCACGGAGGCGGAAGTCGCGTCCGTCAGCTGCTGCTGGTCTTCTATCCTGTGACTGGCAAGCCATCAGCGAGGACAGAGGAACGTGCAGCACATCTTCGACTAAGTGCTAAGGCAGCCGGTACGTGAACCTGGGGAATGGCCAGTTTTGAATACCAGCGAAGAAATGGTTTCCCCATGTGATTGTGCTCGGGAACATAATTAAAGTGTATTACAAATATATGCAATACAGGTAGTATCCGACCGTCAAAGAAGTAAGACTCATCCCCTTCTGTAACTGACGATTGTTAATTTGATAAACTATCATCCGTTTGGCTGTCTTGTTCACGTCAAGTCAGAGAGAGAGAGAGAGAGAGAAACGTCTAAATTTTTGAGAAACAGTCCGATCAACGGGCTGGGTAATGCTTAAGGGGGGGTAGGACGTCAAACGGGCCGTCTTGGAGCAGGACAGACACCACAGGACATTTTAATTTGCACTGTCTATACTTTTACGAATAAATTCATAAAACTTTGTCAGCATGACCAGGAGGGATTCAGGATTCACAATCATAGCAGTGGAAGTTAAAAAAAATAACAAAATAATTTTTTTTACATGTGAAAGTTCACCATTTTTTCACTCCTGTTGGCTGCGTTTGTTGCTATAGGTACACGTTTCTTCATAAGTAAGAGAGATTCTTCGATGAAATTTGCACAGCATACAAACCATACTTATAGGTGTATGAAACTCTAGAAATTATTTAATTTATGAAAAAATGAATGTGCTGTTACATTTTAAACTTTATGTTTAGAAAAAACTCAAATATTATAGATAATTGTCTCAATTTTTACCACCTTTTTTAATATATTAGGAAAATTCTAGAGTTCCATACACCTGTAAATATGGTTTGTATGCTGTATAAAATTAATCGAAGAAACTCCCTTACTTATGAAGAAAAGTGTACCTGTAGCAACAAATGCAGCCAATGGTAAGTGAAAAAAATGGTCAAATACAAATGTAAAAAAACTAATTATTTTCTTACATTTTTGAACATCCATCACTATAAGTGTAAATCCTGAATCCTTTCTGGTCATTCTTACAAAGTTATATGAATTTATTTTTAAAAGTATAGACAGTGTAAGTTAAAAATTCCTGTGGTGTCTCTCCTGCTCCAAGTCATCCCGTTTGACGTCCTACCCCCCTTAAGAATTCAATTGCTTCTAATTGTCAGGTTTAAGTTTAATGCTGAATATATACTTCATATGGTTTTAAATACGTATATACGCTTTCTAATCATAAGAAAATCTTTAAAAATTTTCTAACTTATTATAAAGCTAGCGTGTTCTGCTCAAAGTTCAGTATGATTTCTAAAAGCCTAGAAAGACACTTAACAGCTTATAAATTTCTTATTGTTTGAAGTTCTAATTTTTCTTGTGTTCTACACAAAATTGAACAGAGAATTTACTTCTTTAGACAATATTTTCGAGGATTAATCACTTTGCTAAGAATAAACTAATACGATGGAACACCTTACAATTGTGCAGCAATGTTTGATTCTATTTGGGCTACTGATGTCAAATAAATGTTTCCATAAGTTTCTCTTGACTTTCAGTAAACCACCAGTACGTTGCACTTCCGTAAATCTGAGTTCTGACATTGTTCAAAATACAACACTTTAAACAAAGGGAGCTTGACGAAAAGTCGGTCACAGGTAAGTGTTGCCTGGAAAATATACAATATGGAAAGACTATAGTCTTTGTTCATGCCATTTTATATAGAGATTCAGTCATAATGGAGACAGCCGAGATTAAAATAAACAGCAACGACTTTGACAGGGACCAGGTGTGCACACGAGCACGTGGAACGGTCTTTGGATGTGAAGCAAAAGTAAAGATGGATACCTGATGACTGTAGTAAGGCGGATCGACAGGTTCAAACGTGACGGTGGCCTTTCGTGCCTTCATTGGTCCTCGGGAACGGACCGCAGCTGCTGCGCCTTCAACGCACTTGTCACTTCGGCTCTATCTGATTTCTTCCAAATCCCCCAGTCGTGTCCATATAAGCGAAAAATGGTGCCAGTTCCTGCGGTGAGTAGTATTTTGCTCCTGACGAAGATCGTGGCGAAAGCTCGAGTGTTTTATTCGACATGATGCGCGTTCTAAATCGAGAACAGTTTATTTAACCTATGGTTCAAATGGTTCAAATGGCTGTGGAACTTAACTTCTGAGGTCATCGGTACCCTAGAACTTAGAACTACTTAAACCTAACTAACCTAAGGACATCACATTCCCGAGGCAGGATTCGAACCTGCGACCGTAGCGGTCGCGCGGTTCCAGACTGTAGCGCCTAGAACCGCTCGGCCACTCCGGCCGGCCATTTAACCTATGAATCGTTATATGTATGAGGCAATAAACGTATGTGTAACGAATGTAGCTGCTAGCATTTTGGGATATGTAAGTCATACAAACCACAAAGTTCGTATCATTAGAGACCTGTTTCATGGTCAGCTAGTTTCCTTGAGCACCTCCACATGGAGTGAAGTCAAATCAAACGTTTCGTGTTAGCCAATTATCGAGAGTTAAATCAATATCCTTGAATGAAGTTTCACTTACGTGTGACTCACGTTAGTACTGTCGCCGACTGATGACAATATGTCAGTTTGTAACACCATAGCTCTAATGCTGTACTGATTTATTTTGCCTTTTGTTTTGTTTAGTGTTATAACATTGGTTTCTGTAAGGGTTGTTGGATTGAATCGATACCATGAGAGTGTTTATTCTTTTCTTTGTAAAAACTCTGATGTCATGGTTTGATTCTATGCAATGTAGTGTATCTATCATTTACATTCTTTGTCTCGTTTGAAGGAAGACAAAACTTAATGTATATAATTGAAATTTTGTTTAAATAATTTTTTTGTAGAAATACCAATATTTGAAAATGTTCTGTTTTAATTAATATGTTTGGCTGTTGTTATGTAATTGCTGACCCTCACTTAGGGTTCTTAGTTATTTTGTATATAAAAGGTGTTGTGGTTCCCCTCGGGAACGGAAGCGTGTAGCGGGCGCAAATTGTGGTTGGCCTAGGTAGAAAAGGTAGAATTGAGTCAGTCGGGGACGAGTTACCAAACTGTCAACTGCTGATGTAAAAGTTGTGTATTGTGCTGGTGCCGAGAGAGGCTTTCCGTGCCGTTTTCCAATGCCTCGGATAAATGGATAAAGAGCTGGAACTATTCTGGAATTGGTAGCTATCATCGCCACCAAGAAATGACAGGGTCCAGCATTTCCGCCTGTAAATCCACCCACCGACATGCACTCGCCACCACGTTGCGCTATCAGAGGAAAAAGGAACCAAGGAATTGTAAATACGTAAAGTGAAGGATCAGGTCATTGGATGTTTTAGTGTGCGCAAATATAAGGTAACTTATACTCGAACTCTTATACCTACCTCGATTTTTTATCCCTAGTCACACAACCACTTATGGTCCTTCCCATGTCAAAATAATGCTTACCGAGTGTTCATACTGTGAAAATAGGAAAGCCCAGTGCTTACTAATTAATGCCATTTGAAGATAGTAAGAAGAAACTAAGTCAAAGTTAATGTAGCAGAACTGAGTATCATAGAAAATGATGCTTGCTGAAAATAATTGTTCGATTAAAACTGTTTATTAATATTTTGTTGCCAATTTCTAAACCGGATGTTCTCAAAACTGTGGCTTATAGAGTTTTGTAAATTAAATGATCACAGTGCAGCATGTCGAAAATAGGTGAGCTATTGTCTTATAACCACGTCAAGTTGTATTCTACTGTAGTAAAAGTTGAGAACTATTACTGTTGAAAGTTACATGTTCATGCTCGATAAGGGGTGTTCCTCTAGTGTATTGAATGTGTGTTTAATTTATTCTGCTACAGCGGTCAAGATTAAGGGGCCTTCTCCATTGAAAGTAGTTCAAATACACAAAGTCGCTTGATTATAGAAAGTTTCAATTACTCTTGCTATACAAGTGAAATTCTGCACAGTATTGGGTTCCTCTTGTGTATTAAAAGTGCATGTTAATGGTGTAACAGGATCAACAGTTTGTCTATAGTGCTCATGCAAGATAACGATTAATAGGAAGACCACTATCTATGAAAACAATAATTTCTTAATTCAAAAGACAGTGAGAAGTAATCTGTTAGTGAATTCCATTTCATTTTCATTCTAAGTAGAAAGGTGTTTAGTATTGAGAGACTTAATCTATGCACAATAACTAATTTTGCTGTGATCCATATCCATATTTCATGTCAGATCGGAATATGTTTGAAAAGTAATATTGAACCTATGTCCAATTTACGATTCTGCGGTGTATATTAATATTAACATTACTGAGACCATTCAGTTTGACTAAGTCTTCAATGTAATAGTGTGTTTCGTTATCTGTTATATTTATGCAAATAGTTTGTTCTGATCTGTTAGCTCCAGCCTTAACGTGAACATACTGTATGCAGGTGCCAGAGTTCATTGCACTCGTGTGTGGCATAGTATTGGTTGTGTTTGTCCGTTAAAGTTACTCATACCTATTTTCTTGAACAAGAATGTCAATCATTCTCATGCCTAATTAGGCTGGCGAACGTTTTCTTTATTCTTCGAACTGTGTAGATCGGTAACATATTGCTTATTACTGTTTAAACATTTACGTAATTCTGACTTTCACTTCCGATAATCTACCTCCGTTAGGTACAACACAGTCAACATAACAAAATTCCTCTCAGAGGGTAACACTGCTCTGTTGCTTTACACCATAATTGTTTTAACAAGATAGTTTTATTTCAGTACCTCTCTCCAGCTTTAAGGTTATGGTATAGCAGTAGCGGACGGGAGTGTTATAAGTTACACTTAAATCTTGTATCAACTGTTACAATTTTATTCCTTCTAAAATCCTTCTAAATTTCTATTTATTAGTGAACGCACAAGACTTTTCAGTGCACAGCATTTCCAGTCGCAGCAAGAATGTTTTCTTTTAGGGATGTTGACTTATTTTATCATCCATGGTTAGATATGTAGGTGTTTATCAGCATTTGTTTACAAACTGAATAGACTTAATATTGTCTAGATATGATAATGTAGTGTCGCGGAATAGAAAAGAGTTGGAAAACGTGGAATATTGTCAAAGTTTCGTTGCCTATGCCGAGAGCCAAAGGCAGTAAGTTAGCCAAGAGGTAAGAGGATTGCACATATATCGGAATGTGTCGTCATGCAGGGGTAATGGCCTGGTTACACCCAACAGGCAAGACAGAATTTCTTAGCACGAGGGTTTGTGTTAGACGGAGACTTCATAGAGTGCAAGACAGAGGTATAGCGTCAGCTGTACTGCATTTCACAACTTCGCGTAAGACTGCCATAACAACGCGTAACTCTGTTGCAAGGACACCTAAGGGGCGAGTACGACAGATGAATCAGCAGAATGCATTCATTACAAACGAGCATGACGTCAGGGCGTCGCTTGTGCTTCTTTTAAATACGCCAGCTTTGATAGCAACAAGGCATTCGTAGTTAGACTTGCAGTTAGATGTGTACTGGGTCGCTGCGTAGCGCTCAGCTCGGTGATCGACATGTTAATCCTTATTAAGGAGATGTTGCAGTAAGGGCGGCCCATCCAGCAGCAGACGTGAGGGGACAGTACCAGCTCTGGTCCTCTCTGCTGCCGCTGTCAATCATCAACGCAGGATTAGCAGACATCGCAGCAGACTCGCTCGCCACCAATGCTGACCACATCAGTGAGCCGTTGTTGAGATCATGCAGGGCCTAGGCCCTGTGCATCCGCCGTCACAACCGGGTGAGCTGACGACGCTGGGGGACTGAAACCCGTTCCGAACATCCACCACGGACGAGCCACCAGGAGGAGCAGGGGAGAAGACGGGGTGGGACAGAGTACACTCCGCACTACGAGAACGCCTCTCGTGCCGACAGCGCCGGGACTCCAACCCGGAGCCTACACGCACAGCAGCCGCTGTCCACCAGCCGGGCGCCGCCAGCCACGTGCGGCCGAAGTACGAAGTAAGGGCATTCCTTCGCTATGTCACAGCACGCGGCACTGCGCTAGCAAGACTGTGCGGCCCGGAGCTGGTGTCATCGCTAAGAGTCAGTGAGGAGTCGCGAAGGTCGTTGGTATCACCAAGCCACACTGTACTTGGCAGGAATAAAAGTGTTATGAAATTAATAATGTTTCTGGGGCGTTTCTGACGCGTCCACAGTCATTTCCTAGCATCCTGACAACTGGAGAGGTCACCGCTCGGCCTCCAGTCACTGTGGGCAACCGGGACCACAATAATCACAGTGTTCTCAGAGTTCTTAATCTCTTGCTCGATGTTATGGCATACAGTTTCCTTTATCCCATTAATTTCGTTTGTTTTAATGTGGTCTAAGTTTTTCTGACAGATATCGTGTAGTAGCTCTCTAAATTCAGTGTCATAACCTCCTCTTTACAAAGAAATGCAAAGGTAGAGATTATTTTCTGCGGCGTACACCTGAGTTTTCACGATCACGCCACACGATACACAAGAGAGTGCTGCCAGATGCCGCCTGTCAAGGCACTTGTAACGCAACCGCAGGCCATTCAGTCTTTGACAACTGCTGCAGAATGTGGGGGCGTCACATTTACTGGATATAGCACTGCTGTGCCGACACTACGAGCCACATGATACTAGCCTAAATTCCTAGCATCCACTCTCGAACGACACGTGGGAAAAATGAGCACTTAAATCTTTGTATGAAAGCTCTGATTTTTCTTATTTTAGCACGATGAGCATTTCTCCCTATGTAGGTGGGTGCCAACAGAGTACTTGCAGTCGGAGGAGAAAATTGGTGACTGAAATTTCACGAGAAGATCCTGGCGCAAAGTGAAACGCGTTTGTTATAATGGTCAACACTGCAGTTCATCTATCATGCCTATGGCACTGCCTCGCCTATTTCGCAATAGAACAAAACGAACTTCCCTTCTTTGAAGTCTTTCGATATCCCCCATCAGTCCCATTTGTTGAGGATCGCGCACATCACCCAGTCTGCGGAAGAGAGCCTACCAGCGTAGTGTAAGCAGTCTCTTAGTAGACCTGTTGCACTTTCTAAGTGCTCTGCCAATAAATCGGAGTCTTTGGTTTACTTTCTCCACAGCGTTATCTAAGTGAAGATCCCCATTTAAGTTACTCGTAGTTGTAATCCTTAAGTATTTGGTTGAATTTACAATCTTGATATTTCTGTGATTTATCGTGCCACCGAAATTTATCAGATTCTTGCAGTATTCATGTCGATGACTTAACACTTTTCACTGTTTAGTATCAATTGCCACTTTTTTCACAACATACATGTTGTTGTTGTGGTCTTCAGTCCTGAGACTGGTTTGATGCAGCTCTCCATGCTACTCTATCCTGTGCAAGCTTCTTCATCTCCCAGTACCTACTGCAACATACATCCTTCTCAATCTGCTTAGTGTATTCATCTCTTGGTCTCCCTCTACGATTTTTACCCTCCACGGTGCCCTCCAATGCTAAATTTGTGATCCCTTGATGCCTCAAAACATGTCCTACCAACCGATCCCTTCTTCTAGTCAAGTTGTGCCACAAACTTCTCTTCTCCCCAATCCTATTCAATACCTCCTCATTAGTTACGTGATCTACCCACCTTATCTTCAGCATTCTTCTGTAGCACCACATTTCGAAAGCTTCTATTCTCTTCTTGTCCAAACTAGTTATCGTCCATGTTTCACTTCCATACATGGCTACACTCCATACAAATACTTTCAGAAATGACTTCCTGACACTTAAATCTATACTCGATGTTAACAAATTTCTCTTCTTGAGAAACGCTTTCCTTGCCATTGCCAGTCTACATTTTATATCCTCCCTACTTCGACCATCATCAGTTATTTTACTCCCTAAATAGCAAAACTCCTTTACTACTTTAAGTGCCTCATTTCCTAATCTAATTCCCTCAGCATCACCTGACTTAATTTGACTACATTCCATTATCCTCATTTTGCTTTTGTTGATGTTCATCTTATATCCTCCTTTCAAGACACTGTCCATTCCGTTCAACTGCTCTTCCAAGTCCTCTGCTGCCTCTGACAGAATTACAATGCCATCGCCGAACCTCAAAGTTTTTATTTCTTCTCCATGAATTTTAATACCTACTCCGAATTTTCCTTTTGTTTCCTTTACTGCTTGCTCAATATACAGATTGAATAACATCGGGGAGAGGCTACAACCCTGTCTCACTCCTTTCCCAACCACTGCTTCCCTTTCATGCCCCTCGACTCTTATAACTGCCATCTGGTTTCTGTACAAATTGTAAATAGCCTTTCGCTCCCTGTATTTTACCCCTGCCACCTTCAGAATTTGAAACAGAGTATTCCAGTTAACATTGTCAAAAGCTTTCTCTAAGTCAACAAATGCTAGAAACGTAGGTTTGCCTTTTCTTAATCTTTCTTCTAAGATAAGTGGTAAGGTCAGTATTGCCTCACGTGTTCCAACATTTCTACGGAATCCAAACTGATCTTCCCCGAGGTCGGCTTCTACCAGTTTTTCCATTCGTCTGTAAAGAATTCGCGTTAGTATTTTGCAGCTGTGACTTATTATACTGATAGTTCGGTAATTTTCACATCTGTCAACACCTGCTTTCTTTGGGATTGGAATTATTATGTTCTTCTTGAAGTCTGAGGGTATTTTGTCTGTCTCATACATCGTGCTCACCAGATGGTAGGGTTTTGTCATGACTGGCTCTCCCGAGGCCATCAGTAGTTCTAATGGAATGTTGTCTACTCCCGGGGCCTTGTTTCGACTCAGGTCTTTCAGTGCTCTGTCAAACTCTTCACGCAGTATCTTATCTCCCATTTCGTCTTCATCTACATCCTCTTCCATTTCCATAATATTGTCCTCAAGTACATCGCCCTTGTATAGACCCTCTATATACTACTTCCACCTTTCTGCCTTCCCTTCTTTGCTTAGAACTGGGTTGCCATCTGAGCTCTTGATATTCATACAAGTGGTTCTCCTCTCTCCAAAGGTCTCTTTAATTTTCTTGTAGGCAGTATCTATCTTACCCCTGGTGAGACAAACCTCTACATCCTTACATTTGTCCTCTAGCCATCCCTCCATCCCTGCTTAGCCATTTTGCACCTCCTGTCGATAACGTTTTTGAGACGTTTGTATTCCTTTTTGCCTGCTTCATTTACTGCATTTTTATATTTTCTCCTTTCATCAATAAAATTCAATATTTCTTCTGTTACCCAAGGATTTCTACTAGCCCTCGTCTTTTTACCTACTTGATCGTCTGCTGCCTTCACTACTTCATCCCTCAGAGCTACCCATTCTTCTTCTACTGTATTTCTTTCCCCCATTCCTGCCAATTGTTCCCTTATGCTCTCCCTGAAACTCTCTACAACCTCTGGTTCTTTCAGTTTATCCAGGTCCCATCTCCTTAAATTCCCACCTTTTTGCAGTTTCTTCAGTTTCAATCTGCAGTTCATAACCAATAGATTGTGGTCAGAATCCACATCTGCCCCAGGAAATGTCTTACAATTTAAAACCTGGTTCCTAAATCTCTGTCTTACCATTATATAATCTATCTGATACCTTTTAGTATCTCCAGGATTCTTCCAGGTATATAGCCTTCTTTTATGATTCTTGAACCAAGTGTTAGCTATGATTAAGTTATGCTCTGTGCAAAATTCTACAAGGCGGCTTCCTCTTTCATTCCTTCCCCCCAATCCATATTCACCTACTATGTTTCCTTCTCTCCCTTTTCCTACTGACGAATTCCAGTCACCCATGACTATTAGATTTTCGTCTCCCTTCACTACCTGAATAATTTCTTTTATCTCGTCATACATTTCATCTATTTCTTATACATATCTTGTCTAAATCATTTTTCAGTTGCTTTTGATCACCTGATGACTTTACTTTAAATGATAGCACCATCTAGAAGCAATCAAAGATATATACTGACATCGTTTCCAATGTCGTGATTTACGCTGTTACACTACATTGTTATCTACTTCAAAATTATATTGGCAGTTGTTCTAGATTCGAATTCTTGAGTATTTACTTCGTCTGCTGTCTTGAAGGAGTTTCGACAAATGTGTTTAAGAACTCTGGTTTAGTGTCACTGTCAACAGTGACATCACCATTGTTACAGGGTGTTGAAGGTAGTGACTGCGTCTTGCCGCTGGTATACTTAACATATGACCTGAATCTCTTTGGATTTTCTGACACATTTGGAGGCAGTGTTTCGTTTTGAAAAGTATTAAAAGCATCTCACATTGAATTCACCCTTACTTTCGAGTTTCTTTAAAACTCCGCCATTCTTGGAACCTTTGCTTTTTTTAAGTTTGGCATGCTTTTTTAGATGCTTCTGCAACAGTGTTCTGACCAGTTTTCTGTACAATGATGGATCAGTACCATGGTTTACTATTTTATTTGGTACATCTCTCTGTTGCCGTCGATATTATTTCTCTGAATTCAAAGTACATCTGGTTTATGCTTACGTAGTTAGTTCGGAAGGATTGGAAACTGTTTCTTAGAAAGGCGTCAAGCAAATTTACATCAGCTTTTTCTAAATACTTGAACTTTGCGTTTATTTTTGGTGGTTTTGGATGCTACATTGTTCAGCTCCACTACAACAGATTTGTGGGCACTAATCGCTGTATCCGTTATGATGCTCCAAATTTGCTCAGTGTTATTTATTTCTATGGTGTTAAATATGTTTTCACAACCATTTACACTTCGGGTGGGCTTCTGGACTAAATATTAAAAACAAATTTGAGAAAGTATTCAGAACAATTTCAGACGAAATTTTATGCCTACCGCCGGCTGTTTATTATTATCAGCTTTGAACATTTGTTTTTGCCAACATATCGATGGTACATTGACGTCACAACCAGCTATAATTGTATAAGAGGGATACCTATTTTAAACAAAGCTCAAGTTTTCTTTGAACTGTTCTGCAACTGTATCATATTAGTCATTATTCGGTAAAAGAAACCAATTATTAATTTATTCCTGTTGCAAAGTATAGCCGCTGAAATTGTAAGTCACAGGAACTATCTACTTCAATTTCATTAAAAGATAAACTGTTTCTGACAGCAATAAACATTG
The DNA here is from genome assembly GCF_023864345.2 of Schistocerca serialis cubense. Taxonomy (NCBI): domain Eukaryota; kingdom Metazoa; phylum Arthropoda; class Insecta; order Orthoptera; family Acrididae; genus Schistocerca; species Schistocerca serialis. The sequence continues at coordinate 637,794,685 of NC_064645.1, forward strand.
CGCAACCAACTGTATTTAATCTATCCTTTCTACATCGTTAGGTCCTTCGTAAAAATTTCGACTGAACGCGTTTCCGGATTTAGCCAGTTTTCCATATGTATAACGATTTGAGCTCCAGTGCTCTCTATTAGCGCTTGGAGCTCTGGTTCTTTCCCAACACAGCTACGACAATTTACAACGACAATACCGACTGTTCCTAGGGCTACGTTCCTGTGTTTGCCACTCACCCTGTTAGACTGATGCCCTTTCTGCTGTTCCCAGAGACCCTCTAACATAGAAAAACCCCTCAGTCCCCTCAATGCGGCGCCCGCTACCAGTACAGCCGCTTCTTGTCTGTAGGTGACCCCTGACCTATTACGCGGAACCCGCAAACCCACCATCCCTTAGCGCAAGCCCAGGGATCTGCAGGCCCCACGGTCACAGAACAGCCTGAGCCTCTGACTGAGGCACACTCGTCTTTGTAACAAAGAACCACAGTCGGTACTGCGCTGGGCGACTATTATAGGACGCCGCCCAGCAGCTCCCCAGTCGGTGCGGGTCCCAGTCTCACCAACAATGCACTGCTTTGCAACTGTAGGGAGTACATTTCTCGAAGGTTAGCGCACACAGTCGGGACACACGACATCGCCAGTGCAGCCTACGGCAGTATTTCTCGGTCGTTACAGAGTGCTCAATTGGCACCCTCAAGAACTATTACCACGTTAGTGGCAATCTCCGATCAGATCAGAGCGATATTTGCATTGCTGTCACGAAGAAGCTGTTTCAGTTGCTCGGCGTTATCGTGCTCTCTCTGTGTCGTAATAAAGTTCTATTTTTCTTGGCTACCTCGGCGCCTTTCTCTGCATGCATCACTCACTACGGAAACTACATTTTCAGTTCTTACTTTTTTGTTAATTAGTGCACTATTAAATGATGGACTGATTGTTACTTCCTAAGCAGGGCTAGGTAAAGCATGCATTGCCATTTTGATGTTCGTTGTTAAGATGAGGAACTTTCAGTATAGCCTTAGCAGGTCAGACTTGGAATAAACCAGTTGGTTCGAAACTAGTCGCCAAACGTAACTGAGACAGATTTTTTAAAATAGTCGCTTCATGAAATATTAGAAAAAAGGTTGCTGGTCCCGCATGAACAAAATGCTGAAACTGAAAAAAAATTGTATTTAATATCGGCACAGATATCAATGGAGGAGATATGCAAGTAGCAACTGATGCAGAGCCCAAATTTTCAAATTCAAAGTTTTTCCAAAAGCATCTGTCAATGGGCAAGCCACTCACTGAACTGTATCTCTGGTTCTGGTAACATTTAGATGACAAGAGTTTCCAGATTATGTCTCCCTGTATGGATTGAGAGGCCAGGTCTTGCTACCTCGAGTTCTGTCACGCTAATGCGCTGAATCTTTGTAAACCACACTGTACCAACTACGAGGGAAATGTAATGTAATAGGGCGTATGTAAACGTCTGCCCGTATTTGCTTGTAATTCGGTCACCACCAATGCTTTGTGCACAAGCTTCTGCCAAGTTGAGGCAACGAATGACAATGTCCCGTCAACAAACGTTGACAGCTTACGACAAATCAACCAACACAGGTCACCTGACGGGCGAGTTTCACAGGACAGACTTTCGTTTCTTGAAAATTCTGTCATCCCTATGTACGGAGACCCTATCCTAGGCAAATAAATCGGTAGGTTGGCAGTACAGTTTCCCGAATGAAGCAGGGATGCTGCACCCACATAATACACTCCTGGAAATTGAAATAAGAACACCGTGAATTCATTGTCCCAGGAAGGGTAAACTTTATTGACACATTCCTGGGGTCAGATACATCCCATGATCACATTGACAGAACCACAGGCACATAGACACAGGCAACAGAGCATGCACAATGTCGGCACTAGTACAGTGTATATCCACCTTTCGCAGCAATGCAGGCTGCTATTCTCCCATGGAGACGATCGTAGAGATGCTGGATGTAGTCCTGTGGAACGGCTTGCCATGCCATTTCCACCTGGCGCCTCAGTTGGACCAGCGTTCGTGCTGGACGTGCAGACCGCGTGAGACGACGCTTCATCCAGTCCCAAACATGCTCAATGGGGGACAGATCCGGAGATCTTGCTGGCCAGGGTAGTTGACTTACACCTTCTAGAGCACGTTGGGTGGCACGGGATACATGCGGACGTGCATTGTCCTGTTGCAACAGCAAGTTCCCTTGCCGGTCTAGGAATGGTAGAACGATGGGTTCGATGACGGTTTGGATGTACCGTGCACTATTCAGTGTCCCCTCGACGATCACCAGCGGTGTACGGCCAGTGTAGGAGATCGCTCCCCACACCATGATGCCGGGTGTTGGCCCTGTGTGCCTCGGTCGTATGCAGTCCTGATTGTGGCGCTCACCTGCACGGCGCCAAACACGCATACGACCATCATTGGCACCAAGGCAGAAGCGACTCTCATCGCTGAAGACGACACGTCTCCATTCGTCCCTCCATTCACGCCTGTCGCGACACCACTGGAGGCGGGCTGCACGATGTTGAGGCGTGAGCGGAAGACGGCCTAACGGTGTGCGGGACCGTAGCCCAGCTTCATGGAGACAGTTGCGAATGGTCCTCGCCGATACCCCAGGAGCAACAGTGTCCCTAATTTGCTGGGAAGTGGCGGTGCGGTCCCCTACGGCACTGCGTAGGATCCTACGGTCTTGGCGTGCATCCGTGCGTCACTGCGGTCCGGTCCCAGGTCGACGGGCACGTGCACCTTCCGCCGACCACTGGCGACAACATCGATGTACTGTGGAGACCTCACGCCCCACGTGTTGAGCAATTCGGCGGTACGTCCACCCGGCCTCCCGCATGCCCACTATACGCCCTCGCTCAAAGTCCGTCAACTGCACATACGGTTCACGTCCACGCTGTCGCGGCATGCTACCAGTGTTAAAGACTGCGATGGAGCTCCGTATGCCACGGCAAACTGGCTGACACTGTCGGCGGCGGTGCACAAATGCTGCGCAGCTAGCGCCATTCGACGGCCAACACCGCGGTTCCTGGTGTGTCCGCTGTGCCGTGCGTGTGATCATTGCTTGTACAGCCCTCTCGCAGTGTCCGGAGCAAGTATGGTGGGTCTGACACACCGGTGTCAATGTGTTCTTTTTTCCATTTCCAGGAGTGTAGATCCATAGAACCGGCTCGGCACAATTCTTAGCTAGCTGGGGCTTATAGGTGAGCCGCTGCAACCCAACAGAAATTGTATGATACAACATAATACGCCAAATGGTATGGAACGTGATTCAGCGGATATATCATCAAAATTTCGGCCCCCATAGAAACATACATATAGCACAACACGTTCGTTAGGAATAGCAGCCCAGCCTTGGGTGAAAGTCACCAGATTGACTCCTATAGTGAGCAAGTTCGTTGCCAGCGAACCAAAACTTTCTAGGACCTGCTAATAATGTGCACCCAAGGACAACCATCACAAAATTTCAGGAATTGATAGAAATGACGGATAAGAGGGTATTGCGCTACTATTAACTATAAAGACAATCTACACTCCTCGTAGAACTCAGGTAAATGATACTTAGCCGCTCAATAAACTGAAATTGTGAGACGTACTAAATTTTACGGCTATGTACTGTCCTCTTCAAGCTCAGATTTCCGTAATCATATGGTCACATATAATCACCTACAGACGCTAGAATGCATACATGCGACAGATTGTAACGTACAAGCTCGCTTGCCTAGCAAGCAGATAAACGATTCCATCCGTAATTAACTAGCTAATTGTGTGGCTCAATCAGACCTATTTTACTAGCCAACCAAACCCTGATCCGCCACCTCGTCATAACGCCCGTACTCGGTATATAATACACATTGGACGGACTGTAATCGTTTTAAGCGACAATGATATCAAAAGAAGTAAGCATCTGCCAATTCGCGGACGGCAAACCCTGACCTAATGTCAATGCTATTTTTAGCCTGTGACCAATCTCCTTTCTACTCTATTTTTAGTCAATGACCTGCTTTCTCTTCTGACAGCACAAGATTGTGAAATCGGCAGTCGTAAATTTAAAATTGTTGGGGAGTTCGAACATGCCTACGCTTTTGCTCTGGAAGGCAATTTATTCTCAGGCTTTGTGTCTCTAAATTTTGCAATGCTGCCGCACCACCACGTCAGAGGTAGTCTGCAACTATGATAGTACGCACTAAACAGTCGCTATAGACAATCAAACCATCATGCAAAGGTTACGATGTTACCGTCACTCCACTAGCTATTAAAAAGCAAGAATGAGGAAGTTGTCCACACCAGTCTTTCAACCAAGTACGCTCTAACACGAAAAAAGACAGACCATGAAGGAATTATGTGAATGGGATGGAAATCGGTAGATGTTATGTATATGTACAGACAAATGATTACAGTTTCGGAAATACTGATGATTTTTGCAACACAAAGATCTTCAAAAACATGTTAAATCAGTAATGTGTTGGTCCACTTCTAGCCTTATGCAAGTGGTTAGTGGGCTTGGCATTGACTGACAGCCATTAGATGTCGTTCTAAGGGATCTAGTGCCAATTGGCACGTTAAATCGTCAAAATCCCGAGCTGGTTAGAGGGTCTTGCACGTAATGCACCAACCGTTCTAAGTTTAGGAGAGGTCCGGTGATCTTGCTGGCCAAGGTAGAGTTTGGCAAGCACGAAGAAAAGCAGTAGAAACGCTCGTCGAGTACACGAGGTCATTATCGTGCTAAAATGTAAGCCCAGGTAAGCTTGCCATGAAGGGGATGACAACCGAAACAGTCCTGCTGTGAAAACAAATGGCACACCAGATCATCACTTATGATCGCCGGGCCGTATGTCTGGCGACAGTCAGGGGGGGGGGGGGTTATTCAACCGCTGTCTTCATTGGTCATAGGGGCTCCGTTCTAAGTGGGACTCATCACTGAAGACTGTTGGTTCAAATGGCTCTGAGCACTCTAGGACTTAACATCTGAGGTCATCAGTCCCCTAGAACTTAAAACTACTTAAACCTAACTAACCTAAGGACATCACACACATCCATGCCCGAGGCAGGATTCGAACCTGCGACCGTAGCGGTCGTGCGGTTCCAGACTGAAGCGCCTAGTGCTCGACTACAACGGCCGGCTGAGGACAATTGTATTCCAATAATTAAAATTCCAGGCCAACGACGTGTTTTATTATGGTGGCAAGTCCATCTGGTCTGAATCCAGAACCCACTTATTAACCCGCTGCACAAACAGAAGGGCTTCTATGAACGCAATGAGTGCAGAAATGAAACGCGATTATACTGTTGACGAGACACACTGCAGCCATCGAAACTCTGCAGTACATAGTACGAAGAAAGACTGATGCTATACGAAAATAATATTCTTTAATGTAGTTGGTAGTTCTGTGAATCGTTATGTCAAGAATAAAACAGTAGAATCGAAAGCAGTAGAGTGCAGCGCCACCTAGCGGTAGTTAGGTAGTCATGCGTCGTCTCCCAGAAATGACGGCTGAAGCCGTGGCCCCCGCCAGTTATCAGGACTCAGTGCAAACAGCCGAGACAGGCGCAGAACCAGAGCTGCGTACAGTTTCAAATTAGTCCCACTGAGCACCCACAATACCGAATAATAATTACGATTATTAACAACAACCATGAATAAGCATCGTCAGTTCGAGGCTGACAACTGAAGGGCGAATATGATGCACGAGATGTCATTATGGCAAGTGAGTAAAATTTCAAAATCGTGTACGTGGTTTAGTGTTCTACATCTACATCTACATTTATACTCCGCAAGCCACCCAACGGTGTGTGGCGGAGGGCACTTTACGTGCCACTGTCATTACCTCCCTTTCCTGTTCCAGTCGCGTATGGTTCGCGGGAAGAACGACTGTCTGAAAGCCTCCGTGCGCGCTCTAATCTCTCTAATTTTACATTCGTGATCTCCTCGGGAGGTATAAGTAGGGGGAAGCAATATATTCGATACCTCATCCAGAAACGCACCCTCTCGAAACCTGGCGAGCAAGCTACACCGCGATGCAGAGCGCCTCTCTTGCAGAGTCTGCCACTTGAGTTTATTAAACATCTCCGTAACGCTATCACGGTTACCAAATAACCCTGTGACGAAACGCGCCGCTCTTCTTTGGATCTTCTCTATCTCCCCCGTCAGACCGATCTGGTACGGATCCCACACTGATGAGCAATACTAAAGTATAGGTCGAACGAGTGTTTTGTAAGCCACCTCCTTTGTTGATGGACTACATTTTCTAAGCACTCTCCCAAGGAATCTCAACCTGGTACCCGCCTTACCAACAATTAATTTTATATGATCATTCCACTTCAAATCGTTCCGCACGCATACTCCCAGATATTTTACAGAAGTAACTGCTACCAGTGTTTGTTCCGCTATCATATAATCATACAATAAAGGATCCTTCTTTCTATGTATTCGCAATACATTACATTTGTCTATGTTTAGGGTCAGTTGCCACTCCCTGCACCAAGTGCCTATCCGCTGCAGATCTTCCTGCATTTCGCTAGAATTTTCTAATGCTGCAACTTCTCTGTATACTACAGCATCATCCGCGAAAAGTCGCATGGAACTTCCGACACTATCTACTAGGTCATTTATATATATTGTGAAAAGCAATGGTCCCATAAAACTCCCCTGTGGCACGCCAGAGGTTACTTTAACGTCTGTAGACGTCTCTCCATTGATAACAACATGCTGTGTTCTGTTTGCTAAAAACTCTTCAATCCAGCCACACAGCTGGTCTGATATTCCGTAGGCTCTTACTTTGTTTATCAGGCGACAGTGCGGAACTGTATCGAACGCCTTCCGGAAGTCAAGAAAAATAGCATCTACCTGGGAGCCTGTATCTAATATTTTCTGGGTCTCATGAACAAATAAAGCGAGTTGGGTCTCACACGATCGCTGTTTCCGGAATCCATGTTGATTCCTACATAGTAGATTCTGGGTTTCCAAAAACGACATGATACTCGAGCTAAAAACATGTTCTAAAATTCTACAACAGATCGACGTCAGAGATATAGGTCTATAGTTTTGCGCATCTGCTCGACGACCCTTCTTGAAGACTGGGACTATCTGTGCTCTTTTCCAATCATTTGGAACCCTCCGTTCCTCTAGAGACTTGCGGTACACGGCTGTTAGAAGGGGGGCAAGTTCTTTCGCGTACTCTGTGTAGAATCGAATTGGTATCCCGTCAGGTCCAGTGGACTTTCCTCTATTGAGTGATTCCAGTTGCTTTTCTATTCCTTGGACACTTATTTCGATGTCAGCCATTTTTTCGTTTGTGCGAGGATTTAGAGAAGGAACTGCAGTGCGGTCTTCCTCTGTGAAACAGCTTTGGAAAAAGGTGTTTAGTATTTCAGCTTTACGCGTGTCATCCTCTGTTTCAATGCCATCATCATCCCGGAGTGTCTGGATATGCTGTTTCGAGCCACTTACTGATTTAACGTAAGACCAGAACTTCCTAGGATTTTCTGTCAAGTCGGTACATAGAATTTTACTTTCGAATTCACTGAACGCTTCACGCATAGCCCTCCTTACGCTAATTTTGACATCGTTGAGCTTCTGTTTGTCTGAGAGGTTTTGGCTGCGTTTAAACTTTGAGTGAAGCTCTCTTTGCTTTCGCAGTAGTTTCCTAACTTTGTTGTTGTACCACGGTGGGTTTTTCCCGTCCCTCACAGTTTTACTCGGCACGTACCTGTCTAAAACGCATTTTACGATTGCCTTGAACTTTTTCCATAAACACTCAACATTGTCAGTGTCGGAACAGAAATTTTCGTTTTGATCTGTTAGGTAGTCTGAAATCTGCCTTCTATTACTCTTGCTAAACAGATAAACCTTCCTCCCTTTTTTTATATTCCTATTAACTTCCACATTCAGGGATGCTGCAACGGCCTTATGATCACTGATTCCCTGTTCTGTACATACAGAGTCGAAAAGTTCGGGTCTGTTTGTTATCAGTAGGTCCAAGATGTTATCTCCACGAGTAGGTTCTCTGTTTAATTGCTCGAGGTAATTTTCGGATAGTGCATTCAGTATAATGTCACTCGATGCTCTGTCCCTACCACCTTTCCTAAACATCTGAGTGTCCCAGTCTATATCTGGTAAATTGAAATCTCCACCTAAGACTATAACATGCTGAGAAAATTTATGTGAAATGTATTCCAGATTTTCTCTCAGTTGTTCTGCGACTAATGCTGCTGAGTCGGGAGGTCGGTAAAAGGAGCCAATTATTAACCTAGTTCGGTTGTTGAGTGTAACCTCCACCCATAATAATTCACAGGAACTATCCACTTCTACTTCACTACAGGATAAACTACTACTAACAGCGACGAACACTCCACCACCGGTTGCATGCAATCTATCCTTTCTAAACACCGTCTGTACCTTTGTAAAAATTTCGGCAGAATTTATCTCTGGCTTAAGCCAGCTTTCTGTACCTATAACGCTTTCAGCTTCGGTGCTTTCTATCAGCGCTTGAAGTTCTGGTACTTTACCAACGCAGCTTCGACAGTTGACAATTACAATACCGATTGCTGCTTGGTCCCCGCATGTCCTGACTTTGCCCCGCACCCGTTGAGGCTGTTGCCCTTTCTGTACTTGCCCAAAGCCATCTAACCTAAAAAACCGCCCAGCCCACGCCACACAACCCCCGCTACCCGTGTAGCCGCTTGTTGCGTGTAGTGGACTCCTGACCTATCCAGCGGAACCCGAAACCCCACCACCCTATGGCGCAAGTCGAGGAATCTGCAGCCCACACGGTCGCAGAACCGTCTCAGCCTCTGATTCAGACACTCCACTCGGCTCTGTACCAAAGGTCCGCCGTCAGTCCTGTCGACGATGCTGCAGATGGTGAGCTCTGCTTTCATCCCGCTAGCGAGACTGGCAGTCTTCACCAAATCAGATAGCCGCCGGAAGCCAGAGAGGATTTCCTCCGATCCATAGCGACACACATCATTGGTGCCGACATGAGCGACCACCTGCAGATGGGTGCACCCTGTACCCTTCACGGCATCCGGAAGGACCCTTTCCACATCTGGAATGACTCCCCCCGGTATGCACACTGAGTGCACATTGGTTTTCTTCCCCTCTCTTGCTGCCATTTCCCTAATATATGTATATATACACTAGTGTCAAAAAGTTAAGCGTAATCACGAAAAGTGGACGTATTGCCTTGTTATAATATCGTAAGTATTGCCGAAAAAGCTACAGCTTAATCACATGACATTTGGCGTACAGCAGTGCCCGAAAAATAAGTTAAAAAATAAGTTTAAAAAACTAAGCTAAACATCTGTAAGAGAATAACACAGCTGGGAAACTTTCACAAGAAAAGAAGGTTTTAATAAGGGATGTGATTACCCCGAACAGCCACACAGGCTGCAGAGTGACGTGGCACGCCGTCTACGAGATGGTTCAGGAGTTCTCTTGGCAGTCGAACCCGTCCCTCAGCAACAGTGGTGCGGACGTCTGAAAGTGTTATTGGTGGCAGCTGCTGGGATGCATTTTGGTTTTCCAGGCATGTTTTATAGGCAAATGGAACTATATTGTTTCATAGAAAGGTAATTTGTACCAAGGCCAAGATTCGAACTTACTTCCACTACAGTTGGAGAGCCTCTACAATGCTGTCAGAGTTTAGGTGGTACCAAGTGGGCTGACTCATGAATGAGAATTTAGGTTGAGGAGAGCGGTGTGTGAGGATAGACTGTGCAGTTTTGCAGAGCCACTGTACCAGGGTGACCTAGTCGTTGCTGCATCTGCTTCTTGAGCAGGAGACCCGGGTTCGAATCCCGGCCATGGTAGAAATTTGCATTGATCGCATCAGTCTGCATATATAGGTCATAGATATTCTATAGGATTCAGCTCCAGGACCTCGTTGGCCATGTCAGGGATATCTTCACCGTCAAGAAATTTGTCCACCGCAGCAGCTCGATTCCGATGGGCGTTATCGTCCAAAAAGAGGAAGTCTGGGCGGACTACACCTCTGAAAATGCGAACATGTCACAGTTTACAGGATTGTTTTGTACGGCCATTCAACACGATGCCTGCCCATACTATCTCGCCATCGCCACGAAACTGATCTGTTTCCACGATGTTCCTGAAACTGTATCGGCTAACATATTCTCTCCAGAGTAATATGCGACGTGAATCATTTTCCAGACTGGAGCAGAATTCGTATGTGAAGAGCACATTCCGTCATTAATTTTCATGCTCCAATTTTGATACTGCGTACTCCACAATGCACGTCCCCTCTCTGAGCTGGACTGAGCCGGATGCACTTCGTCAGACGACTGGCAAACAGCCCTGCTTTGTGAGACTCCGATAAACAGTTTGCGGGAAACAGCAACTCCCGTGGTATCAGCAAGCTCTGCAGCCAACTGTCTTGCGGGTGTACTCATATTTCTTCGGGGAAGTTACAACCGAATATCGGTCCTTCTGCGGGCTGATTATTCTTCATCGACCTTGTACTGGCATTCGAAGAACATCTCCTGTGTCTCGAAACAGTGCCCAAAGCCTCGAAAGGAATGTGGTACATCCAAGCATACTTCCACATTGGCCTGTGTCTGGCCTGCTTTCAGGCGGCGGAGTATTCTATCCTGCAAAACAGTATCCGAGTGGGGTCTTTGTGGAGTTGTGTTGTGAAATGCACCAAGAGACTACATTCTGCTCACTATTAACGAACAAACAAGACTGAGACATGAGTGGTCTCGTTCACTGTTTGTGTTAACTTTTCGATTACGCTCTTATTAACAGCATGGAGCACTCCTTTAACGTAAGGAACGAACAAGAAGATTTCGGTAGTTAATATTTGCGGTGATGTTGCGTAATTGCTCACCCTTTCTCTTTCCATTTCAGTGATGATGCTTAACTTTTGGACACTGGTGTACAAGTATGTGATTTTAATTATTCATTATTATTACTTTTGTTGTACATTTAAGTACTGCACTGCTACATGCACTATAGATATACACTGAAGAGTTGAAGAAACTGGTACATCTTCCTAATATCGTCTAGGGCCACCGCGAACACGCAGAAGGGCCGCAACATGACGTGGCATGGACTCGACTAATGTCTGCAGTAGTGCTGGAGGGAATTGACACCATGAAACCTGCAGGGCTGTCCATAAATCTGTAAGAGTTGTCTTACAATAAATTTTTAAAAAATAATGTAATAATACATATGAAAGGAAAAAGATTTAAAGGATAATACAACTGCGTTATTAGAAATGTTGTACTTCTACGATTTTTGGCTAATCGGAGTTCCTCTCTTACATTTCAATTCTACACTCCTGGAAATTGAAATAAGAACACCGTGAATTCATTGTCCCAGGAAGGGGAAACTTTATTGACACATTCCTGGGGTCAGATACATCAAATGATCACACTGACAGAACCACAGGCACATAGACACAGGCAACAGAGCATGCACAATGTCGGCACTAGTACAGTGTATATCCACCTTTCGCAGCAATGCAGGCTGCTATTCTCCCATGGAGACGATCGTAGAGATGCTGGATGTAGTCCTGTGGAACGGCTTGCCATGCCATTTCCACCTGGCATCTCAGTTGGACCAGCGTTCGTGCTGGACGTGCAGACCGCGTGAGACGACGCTTCATCCAGTCCCAAACATGCTCAATGGGGGACAGATCCGGAGATCTTGCTGGCCAGGGTAGTTGACTTACACCTTCTAGAGCACGTTGGGTGGCACGGGATACATGCGGACGTGCATTGTCCTGTTGGAACAGCAAGTTCCCTTGCCGGTCTAGGAATGGTAGAACGATGGGTTCGATGACGGTTTGGATGTACCGTGCACTATTCAGTGTCCCCTCGACGATCACCAGTGGTGTACGGCCAGTGTAGGAGATCGCTCCCCACACCATGATGCCGGGTGTTGGCCCTGTGTGCCTCGGTCGTATGCAGTCCTGATTGTGGCGCTCACCTGCACGGCGCCAAACACGCATACGAGCATCATTGGCACCAAGGCAGAAGCGACTCTCATCGCTGAAGACGACACGTCTCCATTCGTCCCTCCATTCACGCCTGTCGCGACACCACTGGAGGCGGGCTGCACGATGTTCGGGCGTGAGCGGAAGACGGCCTAACGGTGTGCGGGACCGTAGCCCAGCTTCATGGAGACGGTTGCGAATGGTCCTCGCCGATACCCCAGGAGCAACAGTGTCCCTAATTTGCTGGGAAGTGGCGGTGCGGTCCCATACGGCACTGCGTAGGATCCTACGGTCTTGGCGTGCATCCGTGCGTCGCTGCGGTCCGGTCCCAGGTCGATGGGCACGTGCACCTTCCGCCGACCACTGGCGACAACATCGATGTACTGTGGAGACCTCACGCCCCACGTGTTGAGCAATTCGGCGGTACGTCCACCCGACCTCCCGCATGCCCACTATACGCCCTCGCTCAAAGTCCGTCAGCTGCACATACGGTTCACGTCCACGCTGTCGCGGCATGCTACCAGTGTTAAAGACTGCGATGGAGCTCCGTATGCCACGGCAAACTGGCTGACACTGACGGCGGCGGTGCACAAATGCTGCGCAGCTAGCGCCATTCGACGGCCAACACCGCGATTCCTGGTGTGTCCGCTGTGCCGTGCGTGTGATCATTGCTTGTACAGCCCTCTCGCAGTGTCCGGAGCAAGTATGGTGGGTCTGACACACCGGTGTCAATGTGTTCTTTTTTCCATTTCCAGGAGTGTAGATGCAGGCAGCAGACTTCAAGGACACCAGTGCATGACAAAAATAAGGAAGTCCTCCTTACTTGGTTCCACTTCACTTCAATAAAAAATACCTAATACTGATACAAAACTTCTCTTTTTTCGAAACATATATGGTACAAAACACTCGTAGCCCCTCTTACTCCGGGCCGCACTTCTTAACAAAAACTTTTCCATACGAGAGAGTGAGAAACAAAATCATGTACAAGGAAAAATGAATGATTTTTTTTTCATTTGTTCGCGCCTTACCTCGCATTCATAATGTGTTTGCCGACGCTTATGGTCGATCGTTGTTTGGTTCAAATGGTTCAAATGGCTCTGAGCACTATGGGACTCAACTTCTGAGGTCATTACTCCCCTAGAACTTAGAACTAGTTAAACCTAACTAACCTAAGGACATCACAGACATCAATGCCGGAGGCAGGATTCGAACCTGCGACCGTAGCGGTCGCGCGGTTCCAGACTGCAGTGCCTAGAACCGCACGGCCACTTCGGCCGGCTCGATGGCTGTTTCATTTTTTGGTTTTATCCGGGGTGTTTTTCACCATGTACTTACACAACTGCCTCCACAATGTACGTTGACGTGGTATGGAGACGCACAGTGTTTTTTACTTTTGCTGATAGGGGACAATGCCCTTTATTTGTCGGCTTCTCTTTTATTTAATGGAATGGATATGTAAGCTTATCCCATGTATGTTACATTTCTACAAGAAATTAAAAGATTATACACATAATACGATAGTCCATTACATAGCTGAACTTAGCGCGCTGATAATAATGTTCAGTTTGCTTCGGTCTCACTACCGGGTTTCGCGCTTGCGCACTGGCGGATTTGGCGGCTAAGAACTAGTCGCTAAGGGCCAACATGTTAGATGCTACCGTCACACGTGCGTGCACCCGTTTTCTTAGTGCTGATTTCACACTGAGTGTCACACTTTCACCTGAGTACCACATATTAAAGAATTGCCGTGGCGTTTGTCTTCATTCTGGGTGCAGTGGGTGTGTGTTCGTTGTTCAAAATCCGACGCTGTGGCAGAAGATCTCCATTTTTCTCTGCTCGGACGTTATTACTGCCCGTCGTATTTGCATTTTCAGCGGAGCGAACCCTGGCAAACAGCATCCGTCGACGACGTAAGTACTGGTTCGAACAACTGTAGTTCCCTTACTAATGTATCAAGCGTTGTGAGCCACGACACTCAGATTATTTCGTTGCACACACATGTTAATGTCACCACACTTTACCATCCACTTGTTGAAAGAAACATATAGCCGTCCAAAACATTGTATAATTTGCTTGTCTTTAAAGTTCATTTCTTCACATGGAGTTTGGTTTCCACTGCAAATTCATACACGTATTGAGTTACAACAATATACATAACATGATAGCTTACACCTATGGCTGACATTCCATCCATCGCTTATACTACGAACATAAATTTCTTGAAACGTCATAAAATTTTACTGTTTCTACAGTTTGTTTGTTAGTTTTAACTTTTCTTCTTTCACATCACATGTACAAATTTATTACATACACATTATTATGATACAATATATAATGAATTCTACTCTGTGAATGATGAAAGTCTATATGAATGCAGCTTGCCGCTAACTTGGTGTAATGTTTTGTCTGTACAGAAGTGTATCTGTCGCCTTTATCGCTCTTTCCCTCTCACACATAAATCGGTACAATAAAGTCAGGGATTCGTGTTTTCTAGTTAGGCTGATCCGTGAAAAGACAGACAAACAATTATGCTAATGGAGGATTCTGAGTAATTTCTCGAATTTCATTCGCTCTCTCTCTCTCTCTCTTTCTCTGTCCTTTATCTGTGTATAGTTTAACTATATTATTTACGTGAAATCAGCCTAGTAGAATCTCTGGTGGAGCCCTTCGTCATAATGTTCAGCGGCTGGCTTGCTTGAAAAGATCTTTACATTTGTTATTATTATTAAGCGCTGCATTCAGTTGGGAAAATCGATCGTTTGAACAATTCGTTCAGTTTACGACAGATCTAAAATTTCAGATGTGGACGAAGCCTTTTTGGACGATTTCAAAAAAAAACTCAGAGATTGCAGGCTCTCTTCGTCACAGCTGAAACTTCCCAATTAATTACAGGGCCCAGACAATCATCAATGGTTCAGACAGAGAACTCGTTCGTCATTCACTCTAGAATAAAATGGTCACGAACCTTATTTCTGAGGAAAATTGTATATTGAATCCATTTTCGTACATGTTCCGTTTTCTGTTGGTTCCAAGTCTCATATAATTTTCTTTTACAGGTTTTTTTTTCCTCTTTATCTATCACGCTAGCGGCACAAGCTTTCCTAGCTCGCTTTAGCGCGAAGAAGAGTAAATAAATCTCTTTTAGCAATCCGAAAATCCTCCAACCGATACTTCCGAAGCTGTTCCTTTCTCCCACTATAATAACCATGGAGCATACATTTCTGTACCTCTGTTGTTCCAGAGAATAAACGTACTAGAAAAATACCTTGGCGTCGACGAGCTGTCGGCGCATATATTACCAGAAACTCTAATCAGATACTTTTCAAACGTAAATACATGTGGATGATTTGGTTGACCATTATTAATTATTGCGTGGTAGAGGGTAATTTTCCGTGGGGAGATTACAATGCCCCTCGCAGCGAGCGAAGTTTGTGAGCTCAATTTTGATTCACCGAACACACTTCGCGAGCTATCTATTAGTGTGGATAACCCGGAAGTGATGATTGTCAGTCCTCCGACTGAAAAAGAATATTATATTTGAGACAGACGAAGAAAAGAAATGTTGAAGACAGAAGAAATGAAGAGACCGGTACCGCGGCTGTATTGCTTTTACGTGCATCTAGGTGTTATATTTGCTGTGCACAACCAAGGAAGATGATCATTCATGAACTGATGTCAGGTTCTACCCATTCGGGAACTTTCTTAAGCAGGGAAACCTTGGAAAACCTCTTAAGCCTAGACCCCCAGCCTACGGTACATAGAAGATAGGAAAGCCTATAGAAGAAAAAAAAATATAATTGTGAAATAGATCTCTAAAGGAAAGACAGGGATCAATTTGTATCGCGATTTGGAGAAGAGTGGTTTGTGCCTCTAGCAAAAAAAAAAAAAAAAAAAAAAAAAACGTTTTACAATAAACAACGTGAATTCTCGTTTTACAATCTTGCTCCTGGTACAATATCTTGCGGTGCTAAACTCCCCCGGGTCTTGCATGTCCCCGACGTCCACATTTGTAGTCGGTCTTCTACGCGGCCCCCTCTGTAGTTGATCTTCTACGCGGCCCACAATGGGAAGAGTAGAAGGGACAGGGATACTCGAATTCACATGCAACATTCATTCCAAAAGAATTAGCAATGACCAAAAGGGAAACTCTTCCTGTAAGAGAACTGATTAGGTTGCACCGTCCAAGATTCTCCTTTTTGAAAGCAAAATCCTTATGGCTTCATGGATCCTTTTTGTTACGACGTACTTCAAGGAATTCAACCATTAACTAATGATGTTGCCAAAAGCATCATCCGATTTACTCCCTTTTGAATACTTCTTTTGACTTTGCCTCCCCACTTGTGCTTATACGTCCAAAAGTTCTAACACATTTTCTATCACTGATTTGTTCTTCGTAATTTAAAGGATTCATGTAACTTACTATAGATTTTGGATTCAAATCATCGAATAATGGAAAGTGTAGTTCATTTTAAACCAAGACATCATCCATATTTCCTTGATAAGTCATATAAATTAGCTATACTCAAAACTTTTTATTCTGAATACATATATTTTTTACGCTTGAGTGCTGAAATGTAAAATTTATTAGCATCGAGGAATGCGGATTCACTTCTTTCATTTACTCGCTGATTCATACGGCGTTCATCCATGCTCATATATGGAAATGGATTTTTCACACAAAATTCCCAAACGAACACAAACCATTAAATTACTACTGAATCTATGAATATTACTTTCTTTAATCATTCATTAATAAATTAAAAACTCTTAACTTCTAATTATAACACCTATTCCTTTTAGAGTTCAACATGAATCAGTTTATCCTCGCGTTTGGTGCGAGTCTCTTACAAAACATATCTGTATCGTCTATATCGATTTTAATTCTCGCGCCGACGTCAACTGTTTTGCGCGGGAAATTATCTTTGCGGCGTTAACCGTCACTCACGATTCACTACCACAACACATCCTTTCACACGTTTACACATGTAAGCGTTCACATGAGATTATATATGAATATTCACTCGGAACCTCTTTTGATTATTCCGCGTCATTTGCGGGAAACATTTCATTCTTCTTGAAGGTCAGTTAGATCCTTAATCATTCTTGATGACATTAGCAATGCTAAAGTTCTATGTTCACCCAAACCACCGGTGAAGCCTATCTCCACTATCTTCTTTACAACACTCGATAATAATAGTTAGTCACTATTTCTATACTCTATGTCACTGATTAACTATTTCAATTTAAAGGTTTCTATCTCTACACACACAGTTTATTGTTATGTTTTTTACGAGCGTTCATTTTGCTTTTGGCACGACCAACAATGGGGAGCAGTATGGGCTTGTAGAGGGTTCGATCAAACCCCATTTCAACATGCGATCTATTTCTTTTTGAACTTGAGCCTTTAACCTCCAGGGAACAGGATAGAAAGTTCTACAATATGTTTCGTGCGGCTTAACGTAGAGATGGCATATGTATCCCTTAATAACTCCTGGCCTTTCATCAAACACGTTTTCATACGCAAATAATAATTCTTTGACCTGCTTCTTCTGATCTTCAATAATGCAGTCGGATTCATTTAACTTCTCATACACTAATTGACCGAAGTCTCCTTTGACTTGGAACTCATTATTTACGTGCTGTTACTAGACAATCTGTCCTGTCACGGTCGCCATTATAATGAATTCTACTTTGTAAATGATGAAAGTCTATATGAATGCAGCTTGCCGCTAACTTGGTGTAATGTTTTGTCTGTACAGAAGTGTATCTGTCGCCTTTATCGCTCTTTCCCTCTCACACATAAATCGGTACAATAAAGTCAGGGATTCGTGTTTTCTAGTTAGGCTGATCCGTGAAAAGACAGACAAACAATTATGCTAATGGAGGATTCTGAGTAATTTCTCGAATTTCATTCGCTCTCTCTCTCTCTCTCTTTCTCTGTCCTTTATCTGTGTATAGTTTAACTATATTATTTACGTGAAATCAGCCTAGTAGAATCTCTGGTGGAGCCCTTCGTCATAATGTTCAGCGGCTGGCTTGCTTGAAAAGATCTTTACATTTGTTATTATTATTAAGCGCTGCATTCAGTTGGGAAAATCGATCGTTTGAACAATTCGTTCAGTTTACGGCAGATCTAAAATTTCAGATGTGGACGAAGCCTTTTTGGACGATTTCAAAAAAAAACTCAGAGATTGCAGGCTCTCTTCGTCACAGCTGAAACTTCCCAATTAATTACAGGGCCCAGACAATCATCAATGGTTCAGACAGAGAACTCATTCGTCATTCACTCTAGAATAAAATGGTCACGAACCTTATTTCTGAGGAAAATTGTATATTGAATCCATTTTCGTACATGTTCCGTTTTCTGTTGGTTCCAAGTCTCATGTAATTTTCTTTTACAGGTTTTTTTTTTCCTCTTTATCTATCACGCTAGCGGCACAAGCTTTCCTAGCTCGCTTTAGCGCGAAGAAAAGTAAATAAATCTCTTTTAGCAATCCGAAAATCCTCCAACCGATACTTCCGAAGCTGTTCCTTTCTCCCACTATAATAACCATGGAGCATACATTTCTGTACCTCTGTTGTTCCAGAGAATAAACGTACTAGAAAAATACCTTGGCGTCGACGAGCTGTCGGCGCATATATTACCAGAAACTCTGATCAGATACTTTTCAAACGTAAATACATGTGGATGATTTGGTTGACCATTATTAATTATTGCGTGGTAGAGGGTAATTTTCCGTGGGGAGATTACAAATACAAAGATACATTTATGCTTCATTTTATAGATAGCCCTTTATTACTTATGGGAGCTCATTTCTTCCTTAGGTAGAGGAGGGAGAAAACCATTGGAAATAGGACTAAAACATTACGCAATGCTGGCCTAACTACGCTTGGCGCCGTCTCCTTTGTTTGGGAGGAAAGAAGGGAAATACTCATCTACTGGTTCAAGGATTTATGTGGAAATGTTACTCGTACAGATATGGACTAGTTGCCAAGGAACTTTTGTTTCATGGAAATGATGTGTACTGACTAATCATTCACGTTGTATCATGTTGTTGCTTCATTTGCTAGTGCTGTTTACTTCAGTTCACGTGCAGCTTAGTGTGAAATATGACGTTTTAATCATCGTAGACGTCTTCATCGAATACCTGGAAATGTCATTATTCAAACTTTCATGTGACACGATAAAAATTAATTGGTTTTTGTAAAATCACATACTTAAATTGTTGTTTGTACTCTGCAACGAATAGATACTGATAAATGTCACGGAGATATACTGCAACGATGCACATTTCATTTTAGATTTGCCTTATGACCTTTGAATAAATATCCTTGTAACTGAATTGTTTCTTCATTTGGTACCTGCTGCTCTCGACGTAATTCTCGTCTTCTGCGCCGTGACGATGCACTGGTCGCTGAAAGAAAAAAAACTTAAAACTAACTTAAAACTAATTTCATATCGTAGCTCGGTGGCCACTGATACATTTGGTCATTACATCCGTTCGCAGATATTTCCATACTTTGTTTAAATTCATAGACATACGTTTATTCCGTTACCCTTCATGATTATTTACCCTGCAAAGAAAATTATTTGACCTTTCGGTATTTTGTCGTTTCTCCTTAGCTTACACGTCTCGTATAATTTTTCATAATGCTTCCTTTTGCTTGTAAATATATTGTATTTAGCTTAGTATTTAACTAAATCTCTGAATACATATATCAATAGGTCCCTTAGCTCTTAGGCAGTAGATATAATTGCGTAGTATTTCCGTTTACTTTGTATTCTTATTTGCATTCTTATTTGGTTGCGCCTTTTGCCAGACTATCGCGCACGCACACAGGTCAATGCCTCCTCTCCTACTGCTGACGTCAGCGTGTATTGTTGAGCGCGGACAGCTGAGCCATCAGATAATTTTGTTTATACTTTCGCTTCGTATGAAGCGGTGTATTGCGTCTTATTGCTATTAATATTATGCTTAAGTGTATAAATCAAAAGAATTACTTATGCCCGTACACATTACTTTATCTTAAAATAAACTCCAGAAGAAAAATTACACTTAGCGTTCTGTACAATATGTACAATTATCTTGTGACTGAAAAAAAAAAAAAAAAAACGCTGCCTAGCTTCATCAATCTATAAAAGCTTTTATGTCTTTGTGAGGGTGAAGACCCTTGTCTCTCCCTGTTTTCTCACAGTCTAATCTCTTCGTCCCAGGGTACGGTATTTTGGAAATTACATATGGTCCTGAAGAGAGTAATTGCCACTTCTTATACACTCTGCCAAATTTTGTCGATTTAGAGAACTCGTTGCCCTTCAAAAAACTGTGTAACACGTTTCAGTTTCCTATTACAAATTTTCTTTCTATACTCGGCTCTGTTTTCCAGTGTAACCATGGCTTGCTTGATTTTGTCTTATAGTGTCATCTCTGTAGTGGGTACCTTTGGTATGGGCGACTCCTACTCATTCGTTTGTTTTGTCTGGAACCTCAATTCGTTAGGTGTGAAACCTGTTGAAGAATGTGGAGGGTTACTGAGAACTTGCATGAAGGGAGTTACGTATTCTACCCATCGGGTGTGTTTGTAAGGGGTGTATGTCCTAATATACCGGTTGAATTCTTTAACGACTCGCTCTAATGGGCTTACTTCTGGGTGAAAAAAGCTTACTACTATGTGCTTTATGCCCTGTGAGGTCATAAATTGTTTCCACTTATGCGCAACGAAATACGAAGCATTTTCATTTAGTTGTACCTTTGGTTTACCTACTCTTCTCAAATAGTCTCCCTCAGTCATTTTTCTGATATTTGTGGCTGTTGTATTTTTAATGGCATACATTTTGATATGTTTCGAGAAAATATCATATAGTGCTACTACGTATCTTACTCCTCTTTCTTCTTGGATGTGGATCAGCTATGTTCAGGGATATTATATCTAGAGACATTTTTGTGAGTATTGGGTATAGCTCAGCATATTTTGACGCAATGGACTGTTTTGATTTTTTACATATTGCAGATTTGCTTAATACCTGTAGGACTCGCCTTCTCAAATTTGGAACATAACAAAGTGTTGCAATTTTTTCAGTGCATTTGCCTACTCCATGATGTCCCCATACTTCATGTGTGTGCCTTATAACTTCGTCGATATAATCTTCAGAAATACACACACACCATTGATCAGATTTTTCATGTTTACTATGAAACAAAACGCCCTTGTACTCCCGATACCATTTACTTGCCGTTCTACCATCATCCTGCTTAAGCTTTTTCATGACTTTACTCCACCTGCGATCGTGCTGTCGTATAATTTTCATTTGCTTGCGAAACGTATAGTAATCAGACTGCTGTGTTGTACCTTGCATTAATAAAGTTTTGATTTCTGCATCTTGCTCTGTTAATACACAAAATTCCGCTAAACGCAGTGGTAACCTAGACAAGGCATCTGCAATAATATTCTGACTTCCTTTAATATAGCCGGCCGGGGTGACCGAGCGTTTCTAGGCGCTACAGTCTGGAACCGCGCGACCGCTACGGTCGCGGGTTCGAATCCTGCCTCTGGCATGGATGTGTGTGATGTCCTTCGGTTAGTTAGGTTTAAGTACTTCTAAGTTCTAGGGGACTGATGAATTTAGTGCTCAGAGCCTTTAATATAAATGATCTCGAAACTGAATTCTTGTAAATATAGACACCACCTAGCTAAACTATGGTGGAATAGCTTACATGTTAAAGGAAATGACAGTGACTAAGGGCCACAGTAAACGTTGGTAGTCTTGCCCCGCAAAAAATATTCGAACTTTCTAAATGCCAATATTACAGCTAAAGTTTCCAATTCTGACACAGAGCAAGATCTTTCTGCTTCTGATAATAAATTTCTTCTTCTCGCATCTGGAACAGGCGTGCCCCAGCCCCTGAGGTGAGGCATCTGTGCACAGACAAAAATCCTTGGACATATCAGGATGGCTAAGAATGTTAGCATTGACTAATGCCTGCTTAATGTCATTAACGTTATCCTGATGCTTGTCATCTTATGGCCAAGGCCTATTTTTTCGTAACAAGTTGGTACGAATTTGTGAAAAAAGATGCTAGTCCTAAAAAAGCTTTTAGTTTTTTATGCCTATGAGCTGGACAATTGCGTATGGCACCAAGTTTTTTCAGGTCAGGTAATATACCTTGTTCTGACAAACATGTCCTAAAACTTTGACTTGTTCCCTACCAGAACTAGAGTTTTTTAAATTGGCTGTTACTCCGTAATTTGCAGATCGCTGAAGTACCTGTCCAATGAGTGATATATTCTAACCAAGTGGGTGTGGCTATTAGCATGTCGTCTACATAAACAGTGAGTTCGCTAAGCAATTCTGGTCCTAAAACCTTGTCCAATGCGGATATAAACACGCCTGCGCTAATGTTCACTCCAAAAGGTAGAATACGAAAGTCGTAACTTCTGCCACCACAAACAAATGCTGTATATTTTCGACTTTCTTAGTGGAGCGTCATTTGCAGTAGGGTATTTTGAGATCGAGTAAACTGAAATAATTTTTTCTGTAAAGCTTCAGAAGCTGTTCGTCCAAGTTGCCTGGTCTTATGCGTACTGGTACTATAACCTTATTGATACCTTTAGCATTGAGAACTAATCTTACAGAACAGTCCGGTTTACTTACTGGTAATATAGAACTACAATGGGGTGAAAATGAAGGTTGTATATTTCGCCATTTAATCATATGATTGATCTCTTCCCTTACTCCCTCTCGTTTTGCCCATGGAATAATATATGACAATACACAAAATGTTTCATGTGGATAGACTTCCTGGCTCTTTATTGAAAACATTAGCATACTTAAATAACGAGTTAGAAAGTTCTAGTCATTGAATATCTTTTAGTATCTGTGATTCACTTAGTTTCTGCTCCACCATTTCGTAACTAACCTCAGTGTTTGCTTCTTGTTCAGTATCAAATTTGTTTGTGAAATATACAGCAGGAAAGGACTATTACATTTGACTCTGGTTTGTTTTTGTTACTGTCATCAGGTGTTTCGACTAAATCAATATAAAAAATCTGATCCTTTACATAAAAGTGGCATTTCCCATTACCTACGTCAACCTGTGATTTGTACGTTCTAAACCAGTCCATACCAATAAGACAATTAACTATAAGTTTGTCAATTATAAGTACATTGCGCTTCGCTGTAAAATGTTCAATTTGTAATGGAATAAATGCCTGATGTTTAACCAATTTAGTCTTAATGCCTGTAGCAATTTGCGCCTTGCAATTTTGGACAGGAAATGTTGGGAATTTGCCTCTCTTCTTCAATTCGCACAAAAATGCATTTGACATAAAGTTGGTAGTTGAACCTGTACCTAAAATTAATTGTGTGTCAGTATTAAATATTTTCATCATAATGATTGCTTGTATTTGTTCTTCCTGAATATTATTTGTTGTATGTAACTCAGGCTGATACAGATCATCCTTGATGTCACCTTGTTTGTCAAACCTTATGAAACGTGTTTGTAGTTTTGCTTTGCCCTTACTCACACTGAGGTCAACAGTTTGGGTCTTAACTACGACCAGTTGGTGTTTTCCGACGGCGTAGTGTGACTTATTTCTTTACCTGGAGTAACTTGGCTACTGTGTGAGTACTTCGACAATTTGTGTCGATAGCTGGTGCGCCATTATTTTGCTGCCCAAAGGTCGGCCGCGGTACAGCGTAAGGCATGGCATTGTTGCCGAACGTCGCTCACTGACGCGGCTGACTGCTTATGTTCGGCATAGGGCCTTGTGATGGCGGATTGTAATTCGCTCGTGATCTGAAATTACTCCTGTTGTTTTGAAAATTTCTTTTAAACGGTTTGTCTTTTTCCGTTTCCGTTACCGTACTCGTTACCTCTGGGTATGTAACTTTTCTGTTGTGTGTACCATCATTCCTGAGTCCTTACATCACGTCTTTCTCACTGATTCACATTACTATGTTGTTTTTGTGCCTGATCTATTGTTGCTCTGTTGGGTACAGGTCTTCCCTCATAGATTAAGTCGATAGAATCAAGCACTGACAGAAAATATTCAGTGTCGTGCTCTGGCGTTGTGACTAATTTTTCTCTAATGTGTAATGGTAAACGACTTTTCAAAATTTTTGACACGTCTAGCTGTGATATTGGGTTCGTCCAGTAGCGTGTCTTGTTCAGGTATTTTTCGAAGTTTTTTCCACTGAACGGTGCGGGGTTGAAACCTCGCGTCTGAGTCTTCCTTGCACTGCCTCAGACCAGTATTGGTCGAGGGAAGACCGTTCAAATTGGGTGTAAGTTGTGCAACGTTCGGCCACTTCAGTGGCCCATAAAATGACATCACCATGCGTAAATCCCACGACAAATCTGATTTTCTGTGCTTCCGTCCAGTTGCGTGGAAATACATGACGAGAAGCACTGATAAATACTACCAGATTCATTTTTTACCTTCGGTAATGAACATAGGAAATTCTGGCTGTCTCAGCAAACCTTCGTCTTAAAAAATAGTTTATAGAGACGTGACATTTTCGGTTGTATTTATGTTGTTAGTTACTTGTACTTCCGGTTGGTAATTGTTCAGGTACCGGGGTTATGGATACGTTTACATTTTGCCCTCTACAACTGTCATTGGTACCTGCTGCGGGACTCGTGACAATTTGTAGATAAATACCGACAGGTTGTGGTTTGTTCACTGTAGCCTGTGTGTTATTTACATGCATACTTCGAGATCCGGTAATATTTTCTTCTAAGAGATTGCGGATCCTATCTTCCGCAGTCTGTAGGTTAATGTTTACCTTGTTCACTATTTAATTCTCTTTTTTTTTAATAGCCTTTTCTACTACATCTGTGTATAAATTAGCATCGGTTACTAACTTCTCTGCAATGGTATTACCTTTATCTAACGTACCTGCTTCAGCTTGACTAATGACGTCACTCAGATTTTCATTGATCTTCTATCTCTTCTTTTAGCATATGCTGAGTCAACTTCTAATGTTGCTACCCTTAAAGTAAGGTCTTCCACAGCTACAGGTACACCTTCATAGTCTGTATTTAGTTTGTTAACGACAGTGGCTACCTTTTTTACTGTCGAACACAACTGGTTTTGTGTGGCTTCAATTGTGTTTGCGTCTGTGATTTTCTTTATCTGCCGCTATAGTACATCATAATGGTCGTTAAAAGAATCTACCATTTGTTTTAACTCCTTAATGTTACTCTTAACTTCAGAAAGTACTTCAAGCTTAACTTGTTTCTTCATATCATTAAATTTTTCGTCTATTTCAGTGTGAAAACTTTTGGCTAAGTCATTGAATTTGTTTGAGACTGTGTCTCGAAAATCCTTGAATACTTGTTTTTGTTCTTGCTTCGTAACAGTGTTTTGTTGCTGTTTTACCTTATTCGTATCTTGTGTGACTGTGTTGAGATTCTGTGTCAAATTATCAATTTTGGTATTCATATCTTGTTTTATATCACTGTAATTGGTGTTCATATTATCTTATTTCGTGTTTATGTTAGATAATAACTGCCATGGCCGTGCGTCAGTTGTACTGCTGTGGTTACTGTCATCTGTACTTTCCAAGTTAAAGTTTATGTTGTAACCTCGTGGTCTTTGTAACGTGTTGTCAAAATTCATATTGGAATCGCTCTCCGATGTTGTTTTGGGAGATGCGTGACATTATCTCGTCGATTGTAAACAATGTGTCGTCAAGGTTATTCTGCTGTGAAGTGTCGCTATCATTTGTCACACCTGTGACAGTCATCTCTGACCCACTTAAAATTTCTGCAGTAGGCATGCATGGCACCTGAGCTTTAATTGTTCGATCACGCAATTCTACGCCACCTTGGTTGATTGCGTTTTCTCTACTGCTATCAACAATGGACATATTTTTCTGCCATGTTGTATGAATGTGCAAAAATAAAAAATTTCATATGACAACTGTAATTTACTTGATGTCAAAGCTTGTTTTACGTCTATTACGATGCGCAAACTACTGTATTGCAATTCTTTATGTTTTACTGACAATTTGTTTTACACTGAAAAATTCCTGTAACTTTATACAATAAAATTCAAGGAAGGGAATAATGAGGAAAAGGTTTCTAATCTACATCAAAAGAGACGCTACCAAGCACAATCATGCAAGCAACTTGAGTAGCCGTCCTACCTTTGTTGCGACGAACAAAACAGATTACTTGGAAGGAGAGACAGCATTGGTCGTATTTTTTTTGTTTTATTAACCGCAAAATCGATTTTCAATCACTTAGTGACCATCTTCAGTGCTGTAATATATAAATTGGTAGGCACTGGTGTCAACAAGCTTACAGTTGACACCAGTGCCTACCAATTTAAATTATATATTACAGCACTGAAGATGGTCACTAAGTGACCGAAAATCGATTTTGCTGTTAATAAAACCAAAAAATACTACCAATGCTGTCTCTCCTTCCAAGTATACCCATTATCTGGTCGTGGTGCACAGGACACTCCATGGAGTCGCCGATCAATAAAACAGA
This sequence comes from Schistocerca serialis cubense, assembly GCF_023864345.2. Lineage (NCBI taxonomy): Eukaryota > Metazoa > Arthropoda > Insecta > Orthoptera > Acrididae > Schistocerca > Schistocerca serialis. The sequence continues at coordinate 637,821,143 of NC_064645.1, forward strand.
TTACTACGGAGAATTTTACGTTATATATGTCCAATTCTTATTCCTTTCCAAAATGTTCTCCTCAGTTCTTGCCTTTTTGCTTTGATGCTGCCCGTTGTGATTCATGCAAACAGAAAATACAGACAATTAGTTCATATGACTAATAACAATCCAGAGAAATTTCTTACTATAACAATAGTTAACAAACCATACTCACAACCGGTGCCCTGAAGTCCTGGCACTCGTGTCAAAAATAAGAAGATCCTCCTTACTTGGTTCCACTTCACTTCAACAAAAAATACTTAATACTGATATTAAAACTTCTTTTATTTCGAAACATATATGATGAAAAACACTCGTAGTCCGACACACTCGGAGGCGCACTTCTTAACAGAAACTTCTCCTTACGAGAGAGTTAGAAACAAAATCATTTACAAGGAAAAATGAATGATGATTTTTTTTCATTTGTCCACGCATTAACGCGCATTAATAAATAATGTCTTCACCGACGCTTACCATATCAGGGGGGTTTTTCATCACGTACTTACACGGAGTAAGAGCGGGTGGAGATCTCTTCTAATAGTATGTTGCAAGGCTTCCAGATATGCTGAATAATGTTCATGTGTGGGGAGTTTGGTAGCCATCGGAAGTGTTTAAACTCCGAAGAGTGTTTCTGGAACCACTCTGTAGCAATTTTGACGTCTGGAGTGTCGCATTGTCCTGCTGGAATTTCCCAATGTTGGAATGCGCAATGGACATGAATGGATGCAGGTGATCAGAAAGGATGCTTATGTACGTGTCTTATCACTCCAACTTCGCACGCCCCACACCATGACAGAGCCTCCAGCTGCTTGAACAGCCCCTACTGACATGCAGAATCCATGAATTCATGAGGTTTTCTACATACCCGTACACGTCCATCCGGTCGATACAATTTGAAACGAGACTCGTCCGACCAGGCAACATGTTTCCACTCATCAACAGTCCGCTGTCGGAGTTGAATGGCCCAGGCGTAAAACTTCGTGTCGTGCAGTCTTCAAGGGTACACGAATGAGCCTTCGGCGCCAAAAGCCCATATCGATGATGTTTCGTTGAATGGTTCGCACACTGACACTTGTTGATGGCCCAGCATTGAAATCTGCAGCAATCTGCGGAAGGGCTGCACTTCTGTCACGTTGAACGATTCCCTTCAGTCGCCGTTGGTCCCGTTCTTGCAGGATCTTTTTTCCGCCTGCAGCGACGTCTGAGATTTGATGTCTTACCGGATTCCTGATACTCACGGTACGTTCGTGAAACGGTCGTACGGGAAAATTCCCACTTCATCGCTACCTCGGAGAAGCCCTGCCACATCGCTCGTGCGCCGATTATAACACCACGTTCAGACTCACTTAAATCTTGATAATGTACCGTTGCAGCAGTAACTGATCTAACAACTGCGCCAGACACTTGTTGTCTTCAAACTTCCTGGCAGATTAAAACTGTGTGCCGGACCGAGACTCGAACTCGGGACCTTTGCCTTTCGCGGGCAAGTGCTCCACCAACTGAGCTACCCAAGCACGACTCACGCCCCGTCCTCACAGCTTCACTTCTGCCAGTATCTCGTCTCCTACCTTTTAGTCTACCAGGAAGTTTCATATAGCGCACACTCCGCTGCAGAGTGAAAATCTCATACTTGTTGTCTTATACATAGGCATTTCCGACCGCAGCGCCATATTCTGCCCGCTTACAGGTCTCTGTATTTGAATACGCATGCCTATACCGGTTTCTTTGGCGCTTCAGTGAATTTACGTATATATGTTTAGTTATTCATTATTGTTATTGTTTTAGACGATGCCTGTGAGCATCCAGTGACGAAGAAACACAACCTGAACATGTTGAAAATGACAGTGCTAATTAGTTTGTATTGGCTCCACACAAGCAATGCGAAAAGCATTATTGTTGACATGTCGTTGGATCATCAGTTTCACCCTGTTGCTATAATTGATAGATAGTAGTAGACTGATATTATCATTCGATGAATAAGTACAAGTTTGTGAAAGCTCCACGCAAACTGTGGCAATGTTTCGTCGAAATACTGAGATCCCGTTATTGCTGTTGAACCAGCATGAAGTTTGCGGAGGAGAATCTCGGCAATCACTGAAACTTTTCAAGGCGAATGAGTATATACGGTATCAGGGAAAGAGATCTAAGTACTTAATGTTTGCTAGCTAATCTATACAGTGAGCTATAGATGGATGTGTTACTTGGAGTCCATAAGTTCAAAGCTTTTATGAAAACCAACTGATGAATGTAACAGAGCTCGCTCATTGCGATATCCGTCCAACTGAAGAAAGTGTAACTAGACATTTTGAATCATGTTCTGCTTCTGTACGCGTTAACTTACATGAACCTAACGTTAAGTAAAGTGTGTGTCATGTTTATTTTTGGTTCCTATAATACGTCTTGCATATTAATATTCACATAGTAACATTTCTGTATGGGCAGCATAAAAAAACTGATTTACGTTTTATGAATTTCACAAACACATTCAAGGGTACCGGTACCTAAGTAGTTGGTACGAGATAATGCAAAGCTTATTAGATCTTTTAAACAAGGGAACTTGAACGTTACAAGTATTTGTGACGGCCATATCACTGGGGATACTTTAAGAGTATTTGGGCAGACTGCTGGAACCATGGTAAGTATGGGTTCATAGTAATCGATAAAACCAGAAACTGATGGGTGGTACGGGCGAAATATCCAAGACTGTTGAAATCAAAAGACAGTGTATGCGTTTCAGTATGTAGACACCTTACAAGCGAATGAATAAGTCACATAAACGAACATGAGTTAAGTTAATGAATACACTTAAAGAGCTATAGTCAATACGCATAAACTGATTGAGAAAACCAGTTTAGCGACAGACAGCTTAGTGATATCATTATATGAAAGTAGTAAAATGAATTAACGAATATATTACCTAGAAACTAATATCCGCACAGTAACCACAACCATATTTTTTAAAAAATGCTCTAGTTAATTATTGCTTGCGGACGTGATATGTGCGCGTTTGTTTCGCACACAGCCTAGCATGCATTTCGTACGGTACTCGGCTAAATATAGTGGCTAGAGGCAGAGAAAGTGGGTGACATGTCGCTCCCAGAGTTTCACAACAATGTGGATATGTCACATCACAGATATCCTTAGAGAATGTCAGCGACGTGTCGTCTACACAACCTATCAACGGAGTAGATATGACGAACCTCAATCGAAGGATCAGTACATTGACGTGTGTGCGTCGTTAAACATCACACCACGGTCGTGGTTTTAGAACATCAAATATTAGACCTAAGAGGGTGCGCAGGCAGAATATGGATTTATATGCATGCACAAAAATTCATTCAATTAATAACTGTACGAAAGAGAGGAATGCCCGTACTGAAACTACATTGAGGTTGTACAGTAATTTAACTGCAAAGGCTGATGAATTTGAGGAAACAATCAGTACGCTAATTGCAAAGATTGATGCAACTGGATCCCCACCGGAAAGAAAACAGAGTACGAACCTTTCCTCATTTAGTTTGAAGACGAACATATAAGCTGCATGCAGACTCATTCTGTTCACTACACAGCAACCTGTCAACAAAATAGCAAATTATCGTGACCCGAAAGGAGATCGGCAACAAAATTAAGATTTCTAAGAACTGAACTGTTGGCATGGGAACAGAATCTCCAGGAATCTTCTTGACTGGTTACGGAAACAGTGGAACAGTAGTAGTCTCGCAAATGTTCAATAAAGTGAACTGATGAGGGCTGATGTAGTCACTGTCAGGGTGACAGCGATCCACTGTTATGATTTTTTTTTTTTTTTTTTTTTTTTGTAAATACCATAATAGCCTTCATCTCTAATGCTTTTTTTTCAGTTACCGGTTTCGATAGTTTTCTTCATCTTAAGATTGTCTAACTACAGAAATGTGTATATGTTTTAAAACATATATAATGGTAGGCTATCAATTGTAATAAGGGGTGATGTAAAATAAAAAGCCTGAAAAGCTAAGGAAACATAGCTGCATTCATGAAGTTAACAGAGAAAGCAATTCAAATTTGCAGCCATTAGTGACACAGTCGCTTGAATTAAAAAGTGATAAAATAGTATCCACACATATCCTTCAATTTCGGGTCGTCGCTTACTTCCTGTGCTTATAGCACCGATACAAATAGATGATCAGGCGTGGCCGCTAGATATCGTTGGCCAAATGTAGTTAGCAACGGCGTGGTACAAAGTTAGAAACGTAATTCTAGACTATGTCTGTTGTGGGTTGGCAGGAGGGCCAACACCTTAATAATAGAGGAAGCCGAAAGGCACGCGTTTTAGCTCACGCAGGCTGGCGTGAGGTCTGGAACAGGACAAGGAAATTAGAATTTAGAAAAACGGACGTAGCTGGTGGAATACTTAACTTTAATCCATTGTTGGTGAACGTCGGTCTGACGGTACATGAATCACAAGATCAGTAGCAACTGATAATGGCGCCTTGCTAGGTCGTAGCAAATGACGTAGCTGAAGGCTATGCTAACTATCGTCTCGGCAAATGAGAGCGTATTTTGTCAGTGAACCATCGGTAGCAAAGTCGGTTGTACAACTGGTGCGAGTGCTAGGAAGTCTCTCTAGACCTGCCGTGTGGCGGCGCTCGGTCTGCAATCACTGATAGTGGCGACACGCGGGTCCGATGTATACTAACGGACCGCGGCCGATTTAGAGGCTACCACCTAGCAAGTGTGGTGTCTGGCGGTGACACCACAATGTCTACATTGCAACGAAACCGAATACATGTAATGCAATTAAAAGGGAGCTAGACTTATAAAATGAGTCAAAAAGGGAAATACCAGTATAAATACTAAAGGATATACCGAAATGAATGTTTCATGTGCAATTCCATGAAGTTATTTGACAGCAGCTACATCTGCAGAAAACTGAATTGAATATATAAAATGCAATTAAAAGGGAACTAGGGTTATTACAAGAGTCAAAAGGAAAATATTATTTTAACTTCTGTAGGGTAGTTGCGAGTAAATGCATGCGCCATTTGCGGTACAGAAATGTTAGACAGCAGCCTGTCACTTGACAAAGCCGCAAGCGCGGTGGGGATGACAGAAACAGACCAGTGGAACCGCTTGAGGAACGGGGCGAAGGGATAAGGAAATTTCTCAATCTGACGAATAAAATTAATAAAAACTTAAAGACAAACAAAAGTGGATGGTATACTGTCGTTAAAATTATAAAAGGTAGTTCCTAGAGCTATCAGGTTGGTGCAAAAGTTCCCACCGTTTTTGTTTTTCATGTTTGTGTTCCGGTTGTTGTGGGTTTATTTGCAGATTGCTTTTATTTGTAGTTCACTGTTGCTATTTGAGTTTGCATATTGTCAGTTTTATCATTTGGGGACAGTGAGTGGAGCTGTAGAAGTTATAAAATGGAGTGCCAAACGGAGAAATTGGAGCATTTCCGACATATTTGTCTTTTTGCGTTCAGTGGAGGGGTGACAGCAGTAAAGGCAACAAGGAACGCTTGCGCCGTGTACTAGAATAATGCCATCGACGGAGTATAGCAAGAAAAACTGTATTCTCTGTCATGCACTGTGCGGCTGATCCCGGCGGAGGTTCGAGTCCTCCCTCGGGCATGGGTGTGTGTGTTTGCCCTTAGGATGATTTAGGTTACGTAGTGTGTAAGCTTAGGGACTGATGACCTTAGCAGTTAAGTCCCATAAGATTTGACACACATTTGAACATTTTTTTGTATTCTCGTTTTAAGGAGGTTAGTTTTGATATTAGTGATTTTCCACGTTCTGGAAGGCCTTCTGAGTGTGATGAAAATCGTTTGCACGCATTAATCCCGCCGAGCGATGTGGTGCAGTGGTTAGCACACTCGGCTTGCGTTCGGGAATAATGCGTCCAGCCATCCTGATTTAGGTTCTCCATTATTTCTCTAAGTCGCTTTGGGCACCTGCCGGGATGGTTCCTTTGAAATGGTATGTCTTATTTCCTTCCCCATCGTTCACAATCCGAGTTTGTACTCCGTCCCTAATGACCTCGTTGTCGACGGGACGTTAAACATTTATCTCCTCCCCCTTCACAATGATACACGTCACTGAACTCAATAACTGGCAAATGAATGAACTTCCATCACTCCACCAACGTGAGGCGTTTGCACGCAATGGGAAAGGTTCAAAAATGGGTTTAAGCCAAAATGGCAAAAATTTGTGGGTGGTCATATGTGCATCTCTACTTGCTCGTCATCAACTGGCTCCTGAACAGCACCGACCGGTCCTATCCTGTATCGTTACTGGTGACGAGAAATACTTTATGCTAACATAACAAAAGAAAATAATGGTTGAGCCCAAAAAAAAAAAAAAAAACATCAGCTCCCCATATACAGCCCTGCCCACATCCACAGAAGATAATGTTATGCATGTGCTGGAAGAGCAACGATGTGTTGCACAGCGAATTGCTTCTCGGAGTTGTTACCATCACTGCTAAGATTTATTGCCAACAACTGAGACGCAATCCAAGAACAAAGGCCAGGAAGACTGCGTGAAGTAATGTTACTCCATGATAACGCCCGCCCGCATTCTGCTGGATTGATAAAAAACACAATACAGGTGCTGGGTTGGGAAGTCACTCTGCACCCAACTTATTCATCTGACCTTCGTCCCTCAGATTTTCATCTTTTCCGCTCTCCATCGAACAATCTTCAAGGAATTTCCTCTCCGGATGATGATGTACGCCGAACATGGCTCAACGAGTTCTTCCTATCAAAACGACGTGATTTTTATAGTCGCAGAACCGAAAAGTTACTGCAGCCTTGGCAGACTATAGTAAATAGTGAAAGAGATGATTGATGATTGACGTCTCCGTTAAGTGTATCTGCTGCGTTTATTAAAATTATGGATGAAAGCTACGAAACTAATAGTTCCTAACATCTCAAGCAACACATCAAAACGAGATATACTACGTGCTCAAAAGTATCCGGAAACCTGGCTGAAAATGACTTACAAGTTCGTGGCGTCTCCCATCGGTAATGCTGGAATTCAGTATGGCATTGGCCCACTCTTAGACTTGATAACAGCTTCCCCTCTAGCAGGCATACGTTCAATCAGGCGCTGGAAGGTTTTTTGGGGAATGGCAGCCCATTCTTCACACAGTGCTGGTCTGAGGAGAGCTATCGATGTCGGTCGGTGGGACTTGGAACGACTCGTGTTCCAAACCTCTCAAAGGTCTTCTGTAGGGTTCAAATCAAGACTGTGTGCAGGCCAGTCCATTGCAGGGATGTTATTGTCGTGTAACCACTCCGCCACAGGTCGTGAATTATGAGCAGGTGCTAATAGCGTTTTGTTGGTGTACTTTTCGAAATACTTTCTTGGGTTTCCTTGTTTGGGACTATATGCCTCTGGACTATATACCTCTTTTCTATGTCTTTCCTGAATAGGAGGCGACCAATATTTATTTAGAAAAGCCTTCTCAAATTGTTCACAGGTGTAGCTGGTTTCAGCTACATCTGTCGCCCATAGAGCAGCATCTCCTACTATGTGCGAAACAGTAAACTGTATCTTTTGTTTCTCTGTCCATGCTCTGGGTAGTATGTTTCGAAAACTCATTATAAATACCACCGGGCGAATATTTTTCTTGTCGGTAGAGAAGGTCTGGAACTGACAGTGTTTAATTAAGCTCTCTTCCATCATTATTGAAGATACATTGGGCACAGCCTCCGCACCATTCTACGGTTCACTGTTAGGACTACATATTCCTGCCTGTACCAATATATACTTGCACCTTCCTCGTGCTGTTGGGAGTGGTCCAGTTAAATCCAAAGAAACTAGTTGTAACGGGTGTGTCGGTAAAGTTGCATGTAATTCGTTTCTTGCTGAACGGTTGCTCAGTTTTGTTTTCTGACATATGAGAAATGTTCTCAAAATTCGGTGAACATACCTGCCTGATAGCAAAACCGTTCAATCTCAGCAATAGTTTTATTTATGCCAAAATGCCCCCAAGTTTTATGGGTATACCAAATAAAGTCTCGCAAACAACTTTCCGGAATGCATACACACACCCTTTTTCCTCTTTCTTAGGTTTAAGGTACGAATTGTCATATTTTATCTTAAATTGCTTGGCTAACTCCGGTTTCTGATTCCCATTGATCATTTGCACAATGTTTCTCCACTTTCAGTCAGCAGTTTGCAATTGAAACATACGTTTACACATATCAAAAAATTACGTCGGTATGTTTGATCTGTAATCAACAGTACTTTGCACTCTGATGCCTGCTCGAAAAGTTCTGCATTTTCAGACATGCCCTGTGGCAACCTGGAAACGTCATCAGCAATGATTTTGTCTTTCCCATTAATATATGCAATTTGGAAGCGATACTGTTGCAACGCTAAAGCCCATCTCGCTAAGCGTGCATGTAACAATTTACATGTTAATCAGAAACGTAAGGACTGGTGATCACAGTACACCTTAACGTATTTATCGCAAACGTAAAAATGAAATTTCTTGAAGGCCCAAACCACAGCTAAGGCTTCAAGTTCCGTTACTGAGTATGATCGTTCACATTCTGTTAGGACACGACTCGCAAAACTAGTCACTTTAATCTGCAGAGTCTCGCGGTGGTGACATTGAATAAAATGTTCTCGGGTTTCCGACCGTGTCAATTGCTTAAAACTTGACAATGGGCAAGGAGTGCTTGGCCGAAAGCTCGTGTAGTTTTAATCAATTGACGAGGTTGGAAACCCGAAAATATTTTATTCACTTTAATCTGATGTTCGCCGTCTGCTTCATCCACTTGCAACAGACAAGCTCCTAGTCCTGTAAAAGATGAATCAGCCGCAATGCAGAAATCTTTCTCCATGTCGTGGTGGTACAGAATACCTGCGTTGACTAACGTTTGCTTGATTCGATTGAACTCTCTCTCGCAGGCGGAATTTAATTGCCAAACTTTTTGTTGAGCAGATTTATTACACTGTAGGGTTAGATTGCCACCTACGATAATGTACCTACAGGTCCTAGATTGTTCTACGCGAAGGAAAATTTTTCATGGCATGTAATTAGATTTATTCTGATGTGAAATGCTCCATATCACACACGAAGAATAGATTGCTACCAACGTTAAAGTACTTACACTTGCTAGATTGCTCTACGCAATGGAAAAATTTTTATGGCATGCAGTTACATTTCTTTTGCTGTGAAAAGCTTCATCATTTCAATCGTTACGTTACCGAATTTTGATTCTTGTCTTCTGTTACGACACGCTCCAAAAATTAAAACCCTTCCCTACCGAATTTTGACTTATTTAGAATTCGCAATGATTCCGGCCTGTTCGAGGCTACTCAATATTCTATTAATTATCTCAATATGTTCCTTCCAGGAAGGAGTCGCAATCATTATGTCATCCACATGTACGGTGACTCTGTCAAGCAACTCTGGGCCTAAGACCGAACCAAGAGCTGCTATGAATTCCAGCACTCGTATTTAATCCGAATGGGAGCACCTTAAACTGGCAACTCCGACCAACGAAAATTAATACCTTCTCTACTGTTCCTTCAAGGGATGTGCCAGTAGTAAAATCGCAAATCAATGGATGAAAGACACTTTACTCCAAATAAATTTAGTAACTGTTCTCCAAATTTTCTGGCCTAGTCCTGCTGGCACAATAATTTCATTAATGTCGCGAGCATCTGACACCAAACGTATTTTCCCACTATCTTTTGTAACCGCTAGTAGCTGGCTGCTATAAGGTGACGTTGGCGGCTCAATTATTCCTCATTCTAGCATCTTACTTATCTCTAGTTTCACTGCCACATTTTTTCGACCGTGGAACGGAGTAAGTACGGTTACAAAATTTCTTGTGTGGTATCACATTAATATTATACGCTTAACCTCTGATGATCCCTGGTCTTTCATAGAATACCTCTATATGTTCCTTCAGTAGCAGAGATAATTGTTATTGTTGTTCTGATGCCAGATATGTGGATTCCTCTACTTTCTTGTTTGTTGCTTGACACGTCTCTGTGGTACTTACATTCTCTCCACCGTGATGGCTGTAATCTCGCCCAGCAAAACAGTGCTGCAGTATTTTTGGTAGGTTACGCTTCACTTTAACATTCTGACAATACTTGCCATGTATAGCTTTAATGTGCAGCAAATCCAGTTTAACTCTCACTTCCCTATTCTCCAAACTGCAAATACCTTGAGAGAGGTCCATATAGGCATTCCTTCCTCTCAAAAACACCCAACCCATAATACAGGCGACTCATAATCCCTTTACAACCAGAAATGTGCAATTGAATGCTCTATTTCCCATAAATACGTCCACCTGTACCTGGCTCTTCGCTACTTCTGCTTGGGCACCAATGGCACCAGACACTTTGCAATTCTCAACTGGCAACACTGGCACTTAATGCAGTTGGCACAATTTCCTACAGAAATCATAACTCATCACATTAACCGTAGCCCCTGTATCAATCAAATTATTGACCTGTACACTTGAGAGGCACCCACATGCCTTGCTCATACTGTGGCATCAAGCAGTCAGGCCTGCAAGATGAGTGGCCTGCCAAGCGAGTGGATTCATTCTTATTTATCGAGTAACGTGAACTCTCGTACTCACAATTAAGTTACAAATTATCCTCCTATATAAATAATACGCAACGGAAACACACATCTGACTATCAGTAATTTACAGAACTCTGACTGTTCACTACGCCCTGGCAATACCACATTTTCTTTTTTTATTTAACGGCTTTTATCAACACATGGCCATCGCACTGAATATGAGTGGCGCACAAATTATAATTTATGGATATCATGACAACATACAGTTCGAAGGAAAAGGCTACCAATCTTTTTCTTTTGACTATCTTATTTATTCCGATAAATTCTATAACCTAAACACACAAATTCTATAACCTACAACAATAACACATGAGAAATTCCGCCCAGTGGGCATGGCTTTACATTGGTGATTCTCTATCTTATGGTCTCGTAATTATTTAACGCTACCGTGCACTTTCTGGATAGGATGGTGGATCTTTTGCTATATCTCACACTTCGACTCTCACAACCATCATCACGAAACTTTCCTCCAGATCGAGCGGTACAAAAGGAACACGCATAACCCACTACCTCTGAAACTACCTTGCTACTCTCCCATGCAAACCACACATACTTAAATTACATGACATACACCACACTACAACATGGAATACAACACAGGGAATAGTCACAACATTATCACTTTCAGCTTTCCCACTTCAATTAGCATTTATCCCAGTTTCACACGACACTGCCCCACTTCGTAATTCTTCTTTCCTACTATGAACTCTGGAGATATATGCACGTCTACCTGTGCAATGCAAGCCAACTGCCGTTGCTGGATAGACGGCTGACTCACCTTGCTTCTCTCTCAGAGTATTATAGTTTGAATCAAGCGTCACACGGAAACATATCACGCAAAGTAATATTAAGAACATATTCATCACACACACGAGTCATCAACTGATACCATGGACGAGTACTTCTCTTTATCCTTGTCTCATACACAGATTGAGACTCACACAGTACTCACCACGTGGAAGTACTCGTCTCTAATTTCAAGTCCTGCACACGCCATTTCTTAAATATTTCAACTTATAGTACACACGCTAGTAATTCAGCTTAACTTAAGCACAAGGAAGTATTTCAACTTATTGTTATACGTAGTTTCATTGTGACCATTGGTCGCTTCCGAATATTACTATGGTCCCACTAATATTATCTGCCTGACATTTAATTCTCCCCACAAAAGTTCCTGAAAAAGAGAAATTATTATTTCAAACTACTCTTAAATATTCCACATGCATACCATGTCTCCACTCTTTTGTCTTTTCGGAGCACACCTAAGACAGGTCTGAACAGCACGAGATCCAGCGGCAGAGTGCCGTAACATGGCCGTTCTTCAGGTCCTCTCGCACCTCTGCCGAAATGGGGACACCTTGCTACCGTATTGGTCAGCCACATTTCAGGCACTCAAAGCTCAGGTAAATTTCATCTCTTTGGTCCCACTAAAGGTGGCCAAAGGATCGTCTCAAAGATGATCATATATTCACATTCACTATATGCGGTTAGCAGACGACCATACATTCATTCATTTCACAGATCTCACCAAACTGGATGCAGGGATTTATTTTGTGGGAGTGCACATGTGATCAATTAAATAAATAAATTGGCATTCTTTCCCACACTGGTATCTGGCTTCGCTGTATTAATTGAAATTGAGTTATTTTACAAAAAAATGTGTTGTTCTGACAAAAATAATGAAGTATGTTGTACCTATTTTCAATGTCGGGCGGTACTGTACCCTTTCACCCTAAGAACCTTAGCCTCAACCACAGCCTGTATCAACTCACTATCTACTTGGTTACATCTCTTATTCTCTGATAAAAGTTCCTCCTTCATTCCAACGGGACGGCCATCTTCAGTTTGTCGAATCGGTTGATGTAGGACGATTGTCATTCGTCACATCAACTATTCTCACACTTTGACTCTGATTCTGCCAAGCCGGGTTGTTTGAAGTACCTGCTTGACCATGTTCGTTCCTATTATTACTATTGTCCGTGTACCTTTCTTTGTTAGTCTGACTATCCTGTCTCGGATACCATGGCATTGCAAATCTATTGTTCCCCTGTGGCCCTGCATCTCGCATTGGCTGTTGATGACCACCTCCTGGGCAAACCTTTCCTCATACCCTCATTTCCGTCTGTATTGAGGTGAACTGTTCCCCTAAGCCTGTATATTGTTATTACTTTTGTCATCATTCGGATGACTGTTAAACGACTGGTTTCTGTTCACAGGTTTACCATTGTGGTTTCGCCCATTAGAATAATTCCCACAATTATTCCAACCATTCTGTCTATTATTGTTCTTGTCCTTATAATCGTAACTATTTTCGTTGCTACTTTGCAACTTTAAGTCTTCCTGAATTAAATCTGTTGAATCCAAGACAGACAAGAAGTTATACAAATCATTGTCTCGAACATGGAATAGTTTCTCTCTAACATTTGGCGGAAGTCTGACCTTTAATAACCTGATGGCATCACGATTTGAAATCGGTTCCTCACAATATCGCGTTTTGTTGATTTACTTTTAACTACTTTCTTACGCTTCCTTGTTTAGGACTATATGCCTCTGGACTATATTCTTCTTTTCTACGTCTTTTCTGAATACAAGGAGACCAATATTTATTTAGAAAAGCCTTCTCAAATTGTTCACAGGTGTAGCTGGTTTCCGCTACATCTGTCGCCCATAGAGCAGCATCTCCTACTATGTACGAAACAATAAACTGTAGCTTTCGTTTCTCTGTCTATGGTCTGGGCAGTATGTTTCGAAAAGTCTTTATAAATACCACCGGGTGAATATTTTTCTTGTCGATGGAGGTCTGGAACTGACGGGGTTTAATTAAACTCTCTTCCATCATTATTGAAGATACAGTGGGCACAACCCCCGCACCATTCAACGGTTCACTGTCAGGACTACACGTTCTTGCCTGTACCCCACAAAATGTATTATAGGTGGCAGAGAACGGCGGATTTTCGTGGAAACATGCGAAACAGTTATATAATTGAAACTTCCTGGCAGATTAAAACTGTGTGCCCGACCGAGACTCGAACTCGGGACCTTTGCCTTTTTGCCGGCCGAAGTGGCCGTGCGGTTAAAGGCGCTGCAGTCTGGAACCGCAAGACCGCTACGGTCGCAGGTTCGAATCCTGCTTCGGGCATGGATGTTTGTGATGTCCTTAGGTTAGTTAGGTTTAACTAGTTCTAAGTTCTAGGGGACTAATGACCTCAGCAGTTGAGCCCCATAGTGCTCAGATCCATTTGAGCCAACCTTTGCCTTTCGCGGGCAAGTGTTCTACCATTTGAGCCACCGAAGCACGACTCACGCCCGCTACTCACAGCTTTACTTCTGCCAGTATCATGTCTCCTACCTTCCAAACTTTACAGAAGCTCTCCTGCGACCCTTGCAGAACTACCACTCCTGAAGGAAAGGATACTTCCTAGACATGGCTTAGCCACAGCCTGGGGGATGTTTCCACAATGATATTTTCACTCTGCAGCGGAGTGTGCGCTGATATGAAACTTCCTGGCAGATTAAAACTGTGTGCCCGACCGAGACTCGAACTCGGGACCTTTGCCTTTCGCGGGCAGAACTGCAAGGTTCGCAGGAGAGCTTCTGCAAAATTTGAAAGGTAGGAGACGAGATACTGGCAGAAGTAAAGCTGTGAGTACCGGCCGTGAGTCGTGCTTCTGTAGCTCAGATGGTAGAGCACTTGCCCGCGAAAGGCAAAGGTCCCGTGTTCGAGTCTCGGTCGGGCACACAGTTTTAATCTGCCAGGAAGTTTCATATCAGCACACACTCCGCTGCAGAGTGAAAATCTCATTCTGGAAACATCCCCCAGGTTGTGGCTAAGCCATGTCTCCGCAGTATCCTTTCTTTCAGGAGTGCTAGTTCTGCAAGATTCGCAGGAGAGCTTCTGTGAAGTTTGGAAGGTAGGAGACGAGATACTGGCAGAAGTAAAGCTGTGAGTACCGGGCGTGAGTCGTGTTTCGGTAGCTCAGATGATCGTCGGCACGGTAGCTCAGCGTGTTCGGTCAGAGAGCCGGTTGGCCCCTGTAATAAAAAACTGAGTGGAATATCAACCACCGAACTTGAACAGGATGTCTTGCGACGTGCGCAACGACCAAACACCACGATCAGTAACGAATAAAATGAAAAAAAAGAAAAGAAAAAAGAAAAGATGGTAGAGCACTTGCCCGCGAAAGACAAAGGTCCCGAGTTCGAGTCTCGGTCGGGCACACAGTTTTAATCTGCCAGGAAGTTTCATATCAGCGCACACTACGCTGCAGAGTGAAAATCTCATTCCAGTTATATAATTGTCCTCCATTCTCATTTTATTCACTCTTTCCTGTTCTGTCTGGTTGATATGACAAGTCGAGTGTACTGCGCGAATTGCGCGTGTCACTTCTGTTTGTATTTTATCATCTATCTGTTTCTCTTTGTTATTGATCCATTGTTCTACTTTTTCTTCGACTTTATTAGTCTGTATTTTGGCTATTCCTGGTACGCTTGTTTCAAACTGGCTATGTCTGCTTTCATGACTTCTAAACTTTTAAACTATTCATGTATTCTGTTTTTCGTCTCTTTTCCCCTTTCTTCCTGCTGTCTCTCCCTTTCCCTCTCTCTATCTCTTTCCTCCTGTTGCCTCTGGAATTGATCTAACTTCATTAGAATTGCAGTCACGGCGTCGTAACCTGGCGCGGCGCACGCAACTGTTTGCTTAGCTGTGGGTTCGGCTGTTTCGTACCGCGAACTATGAATATTGGCAAACAACACGACACACGAAAGCAAGAGATATTTTCAGAAGCACTCACCTTCGTTTCTATTGTCGGCTTTATTCTTATTCACATCTGTTGTATGTTCCAGATCGTCCGTTTCTCTTTACATCGAAAATAATAATCCTCGTACACATGAAACAGATTACATATACAAGAACTAATTTTCTGATATTAATAATATATTCTTTCCACATACATAAATTTTCCGGAACATCGATCTCCACGTTGGACGCCAGTTATAGCGTAATGTATAATTAAATTTTTAATTGAATAGTTCATACAACGATAATCGTGCCGTTGTTCTTATAGAATAAAATGGTTTTGAAAAATAGAATTAATGAATCTTTTCTCTTTTATGTTTGTTAAGAGCCATGGCTAATTTTTCTCAGGGCGTTATTAGCAACAATAGCGTATGTATAACAACGTGAAGACATCAGTCCTCCTCACGATGGATTAATGTTCCTTTTTTAATATTACGAGATAATACATCTAAACAATGCTTAGTTATATTTTCTGTGGAGCTGGATGCTCCGAGATATCTGCCTATGTGCGGTGGGAACGTAAGCATTTATATCGTTATTAATAAAAAAAACTGTACCTCTAGAAAAATATGAATTGAAAAATACTACAAGACGCCGTTTTCAGATTATTAAGATTATTCCTTTTATACTTTTAGTATTATATGACTATTACAAGAACATATCTAACTTATGTCATTAATGGCGTCGCTACAATAATGAGCCCAAACAAAAACGACCAGGGAAACATTTGATTACTATGCACTGAATCATATACAGGATAGGTACTCGCTACTGACAAAAAACACGCACTACAGTTATTAATCTCATACGTATTTTCAGCACAATTATATGTATACTACAAATAATGGTCTCAGTCACAGAGCGTGAACAATTAAAGTCCGTCAGCGAGAACAGCAGAATCGATAAGACAATGAAACAAAAGAAACACTCGTTCTTCCTCTACAAAAGAACACAGATCACAATGTTTGTATTCTGATAGCGCAGATAACACTTCTACCTTCTTAAGTATCTGGAATTTTTTCTACTATTTTTTTTCTACTGGAGGCAGTGCTACATGCTCGATCTTGTTGAAAGATGCAATCGCCATCTCCGAATTGTTCTTCACCAACGGGAAGCTAGAAGGCTCTTAAAACATCAGTGTAGGCCTGTGCTGTGATAGTGCCACGCAAAACAACAAGGGGTGCAAGCCCCCTCCATAAAAAACACGACCACACCATAACACCACCGCCTCCGATTTTACTGTTGGCACTACACATGCTGTCACATGACGTTCACCGGACATTCGCCACCCCCACACCCTGCCATCGGATCGCCACGTTGTGTAAAGTGATTCGTCACTCGTCACAATGTTTTTCCACTGCTCAGTCGTCCTATGTTTACGCTCCTTACACCAAGCGAGGCGTTGTTAGTATTGGAACAACAGGAGTACTACCTCAAAGTACTGTTATACAAGATGGCGGCCGTGACGTCACAGACACTACCCCAGTGACGTCATCCCAAATGGCGGCCGTGACATCACAGAGACACTACCAGTGACATCAATCAAGATGGCGGATTTTGGCGGGAAGTTTGAATTTTGGAAGGGAGAAAGTCAATTGGGCTACGTCCACTAACCTAACCCCCCACCCCTCCCATCCAGTAAATGGCGGGAAGTTCAAATTCCAACATCATAATGCGTCATACCTAGGAAAATGGTGGAAAAATTGGACTTGTCTTTATTATGTAACCAATTTCAAGCGTGTGTGTTCGCCACTGGGTCTGGACTCCAACTGGCTTAGTTCATATCGTCGCGACCAGAGAGTGCCGTTGTGACGTCAGATCATGACGCAAGTACCGTTATTCAAGATGGCTGCACCCGGTGTATCCACCACATGGATTAGTACACAGAGGATGCCGTCGTGACGTCAGATTATCACGCGAATACAGTTATTCAAGACTGCTCTGACATCCCGGACACGCCACGCCCTCCGACATTTCGCGAGCACGTTAAGGCTATTGACAGCTGCCACGTCGTCTGACAGTTAGCGACCACGTGGGACTGCCCGGTCGCCGCAGCCGGCGCATGGGCCCGCGCCAATAGCGCGCCGTGCTCCTGCCTGCTGCGGCAGCTTAGCTGTGCATCAGTGCTTCACCCCACAGCCTCGAGCCCGCACCTTTATACTCACGCCGTCCGTACTCTCCTGTAAATATGCTAACTAAAGCAACACCCACATCGCGCATCTAACCTATCAGTTACCTAAGTGCTTAATTCCATTTCAATTTTAATCATATTCAATAATTCAAATTACAATTTCAATATTCAATGATCCAATGAGAAGTTCCACATTTTCCCACTATCAGCGCGGTGTTCATTCATGTCCCCCCCCCCCCACCCCCACCCCTAGAGTGCTGGACTCTTATTGGCCATGTGATTCGACTTCTTATAGGTACGAAAAGGTGTTCACTATACTTTCAACTACCTAGTTTCAACTACTTTTCAAGGTCCAGGTCGCCACCTCTTCCTAGGAACCGCCGCCGAGTTTGAATTCTGGCAGTAAAGAAAGGCCACTTGCGCTTTCGCCACCAACCTAAGAAAACTGTTGTAAACAAAGCTCCCCACCACTAACCTGTCTCCAGGGCGCAACCTCTTCGTAGGGGTTGGTGGTAAAATGACGCAGCCCGCACTACGTTGATAGAGCGAGGAAGGAACGTACTTTATTTATTTAGGGATGGAGTATATGTATCACAGAACACACGCTCAGACATGTCCCACATCATACAGACCTGTAAACTACTCCTACGTAACTTATCTGTAACTCTCTACACACACACTTGCTAATTGTAAACCGTAAAAAATAACTCACTGCACAACCTATAGACTTGCGAACCTCCAGTAAATAATGCAAAGCATTTACGTCCAGATAGCCAAACAACTCGTAAATTGTCAAAATAATAATCCATCTTAAAGACTCTGCTTGCTAATTGTCAACTGTCGAATTCATACACCAACCTTTATTTAAAGAATTGGAGGCAGCACCACCACCCAGTGTATTCGCCACTGAGTCCGTAGCCCAACTGACTTAGCTCATACCCATGCAACTAGAGGACGCTGTAGTGACATCAGGTGATGATGCAAGTACCGTAATCTAAGATGGCGCCACCTATTGGGTTCACTACGAGTTCTAGACCCCAACTGTCTTAGTAGACTTTGTCACTGCCAGAGGACGCCTCCGTGACACCAGCTGATGACGCAGTTGTCCATGATGGCGGCAAACCATGTGTTCTCCACGAGGTCTAGTGCTCAGTACCACCAGCAGAGGACGCTGCCGTCCTTTTCGTGGCTTAAACGAAGATGGTGAGGGAAAACGTCTGTAGCTGCTCTGGGCTACTGGGGCGAGTAAGGATGGAGTGCACTCTATTTATTTTCAAACAACTTATTTAACAAATACTGATACAAAATATCCACCCTGATGTACCTGGGGCCATATTGCACAGCCCACAGGCACGCAACCAACTCATAAGTCCAGTACACAATAGCAAACTGCTCCTAAATAATTCTTCACACTGATGTGTAGACACGCTCAGTACTTGTAAACTGTCCAACATCTGCGTATGTTGAGAGCAGGAAGGCTATCACATTATATCCAGGGCGATATTTTGGTAAACAGGTTCTGTTAGGGCAGGAATTTTGGCGCATACAAGCTGAGACAACAAGAAAGCGAGCGTTAACTATTTATGGGGCACTATAAAATTACGGAGAGCTGGACTTGGCTAATATTTTTTCCCACAAAGGCATGTGACGTAAGAATAACATTGAGAAAGATTTAGATGGCGATGTGTCAGTCAAGCTGGGGTGGGTATGTGCGGTTGAACACGTGTGTCAACCCGGTCTGTGCTATTCTGCCTTCAGTGGTAAAGACAAGTGGCGCCTGGAGATGCCTCGAATATGAGAGTGGCGTGAACGCTCTTTGGAATGCTATGACAGTATCACGGTGACTGTATAGAGAGATTTAACAGATGATGGCGGCAAACCATGTGTTCTCCACGAGGTCTAGTACTCAGTACCACCAGCAGAGGACGCTGCCGTCCTTTTCGTGGCTTAAACGAAGATGGTGAGGGAAAATGTCTGTAGCTGCTCTGGGCTACTGGGGCGAGTAAGGATGGAGTGCACTCTATTTATTTTCAAACAACTTATTTAACAAATACTGATACAAAATATCCACCCTGATGTGCCTGGGGCCACATTGCACAGCCCACAGACACGCAACCAACTCATAAGTCCAGTACACAATAGCAAACTGCTCCTAAATAATTCTTCACACTGATGTGTAGACACGCTCAGTACTTGTAAACTGGCCAAATAGCGCATAGCAGGGCCTACAGGGCCTACGAGCACAAGCACAGTCCACAACCCCCTGTCCAGCAGAGCACCCAGGAGGTAGCGATAAATGATGCATCAGTCATATGTCAAACTGCGCACAGCCCCTGCTCGGCTTCTCCAAGCATGAGGTGGCGGCACCCCCATTCATACATAACACCTGAGAAATTCCTATCTGTTAGACACTAATGATGACGCGAAAGCAAGTACGGTCGTGTTGCTGTCAGCTGTCAAAGCACTCACAGACCTCCATTTACGGCCGCATGCCACAACACGCACAAAGTGAGGCAGCCACAGCTCAGGTCCCGCATGCTCTGCCACAGTCCCTGATCCGCCGTCGTCGAACACCGGTGACAGTTGGATGTCTCTATACAGTCACCGTGATACTCTCATAGCATTCCAAAGAGCGTTCACGCCACTCTCATATTCGAGGCATCTCCATGCGCCACTTGTCTTTACCACTGAAGGCAGACTAGCACAGACCGGGTTGACATACGCGTTCAACCGCACATACCCATCCCAGCTTGACTGACACATCGCCATCTAAATCTTTCTCAATGTTATTCTTACGTCACATGCCTTTGTGGAAAAAAATATTAGCCAAGTCCAGCTCTCCGTAATTTTATAGTGCCCCATAAATAGTTAACGCTCGCTTTCTTGTTGTCTCAGCCTGTATGCGCCAAAATTCCTGCCCTAACAGAACCTGTTTACCAAAATATCGCCCTGGATATAATGTGATAGCCTTCCTGCTCTCAACATACGCAGATGTTCTCACTGCCACTATATCCCACCACAATCAATCGAGCATTTTCTTTCTGGGGATTTCTGTCGTTATTTTGCAAAGATTGCTAAATTCCACCGACAGTTGCGTCAATCTATACACGATCTATCTCACAGCGTATGGAAGTCACAGAGCATTCTCGCAGTCTTAGGCTAAAAGACCATCTTCACACTGTCATTGACCAACCAGCCCTGCAGCACAATTAGCTAATTAATCTGGAACCGACCATAAGAAGACCTCTGCACTCCACATCTCGTGAATGAATTGAGCTCTCCAAGACCTGACCCGTCCAAGTGCACGAGATTTCTCGAGGTGGGACCATGTCGAGCAGCTTAGCACCCCTTATCGATGCGTCGTAACACATTCCAAAGTGCGATCATATAATAGCAGACAGTGAAGAACAACAGCAAAGGATTGATTTTCATACGCGATGGAGCCCCAGGCGGATGGAGTTCAACGCATTTTTACGTAAATCAACCAAGCTATCAACTCTATAGTATTGTTCTAGCGTCTAGGATCCGCACCTGGAAGGTATTCCTAAGAGAGAGAACATAAACACACGCACACTGAAGACTACTACGTTCTGCACTTAAAAACTGGCTATAATGTTAGATCGCATACGTTTTCGACCTATCAGAAACACATGCTTCTTCCCCGTTTCTCAGCCGCCCGGGATTAGCCGAGCGGTCTTGGGCGCTGCAGTCATAGACTGTGCGGCTGGTCCAGGCGGAGGTTGAAGTCCTCCCTCGGGCATGGGTGTGTGTGTTTGTCCTTAGGATAATTAGGTTAAGTAGTGTGTAAGCTTAGGGACTGATGACCTTAGCAGTTAAGTCCCATAAGATTTCACACACATCTGAACATTTTTCCCCGTTTCTCTGCGCTGAACTATCTTATCGAATCGTAAATCATTTGCGTTGCATGATACGAGCACAATATAGCTTTGCGGAGGCGTATAGTGTCCACTGTTCAAATCCGATCATGGTTCAGAAATTATACTGTGCCTGCATCAGGCCTATATATAAAATGATAGTTAGTAGCGGGGGATACATCCCACAAGAAACAGATAAATGCATAGCAGCAACATGCGACATGTGAAAATTGCAAGTCATTCCGTCACTAACTCTGTAAGCAGCACATCGGTACGGCAAATGTGTACACAGGGATTGTAGCGCCTCACAATCTCTTACCGCTAAGTTAAGTATGACGCTTAAGTCTCGATAATACACACACAATATGCGACAGGGGGATCGCATAAAATAAAAATTCGTTTAGAGGAATGTGTCAAGTTTCTTCACACATGAGATGGTAATCCTCTGATGACAGACAGGTTTACCGTTAACGATCGCAAGTAGACAGTGCTTTAAAACACATAGGGAACACGTAGCTGTATACGAGTAGAACAAGGGCTATGTCACGTCACTGATGCATCCGGACAGAACACTTGAAAAAAGAAAAAAAATTGACCTCCATCAACTTATCCTTCTCTAGAAAGAAATCTGTCAGCCATTAAATCAGACCGCGTTACAGCTCTTTCTCAATCGATCACCCGGTCCACTCTCTTATCCTTTTACGCAGATTCAAGTAAGTTTAGAGGTGAAACGATGTCTGCACTCCTCTAAAGCACGAATTGCAATAGTCAGCTCGCGTGTATCACTGGTACCTCAATAGACATTATAATACTGACTCAACGGGAAAAAATTGACTACGTTTTCTCGCATTCCTCTTGTTGGAGCATACTTGATCCCATATACAAACTGTTCGGCGCGAACCAGAACATACACAAGTACTTCCTCAATTTCCCCGCATTTCGGTGTATATTCGATCAATTTATACTTATTCGCTAGACAGTTCTCGCAATTCTATCGATTTTATGACATGCTATCACGACGTAACCGCTCGTTCTGGATTCTAAAATTGCCTGAAAATTTAACACAACTGCCAACACCCGGTCGAAATGCACTAATCAGGAGGCGTAATATAGCACTGTACTCGAATGTATCTAGTCACCTCCACATTCGGGGAGCGCATGATCTGTTTTCGGCATGTCTGTTGTTTGGCTATCTGGAGGTAAATGCTTTGCAATATTTACGAGTGGTTCGCATGTCTGTAGGTTGTGCAGTGAGTTATTTTTTACGGTTTACAATTAGCAAGTGTGTGTGTAGAGCGTTATAGATAAGTTATGTAGGAGTAGTTTACAGGTCTGTATGATGTGGGACATGTCTGAGCGTGTGTTCTGTGATACATATATTCCATCCCTAAATAAATTGCTCCCAAATAAATAAAATACGTTCCTTCCTCGCTCTATCAGCGTAGTGCGGGCTGCGTCATTTTACCACCAACCCCTACCAAGAGGTTGCGCCCTGGAGACTTAGGTTAGTGGTGGGGAGCTTTGTTTACAACAATTTTCTTAGGTTGGTGGCGAAAGCGCAAGTGGCCTTTCTTTACTGCCAAAATTCAAACTCGGCAGCGGTTCCTAGGAAGAGGTGGCGGTCTGGACCTTGAAAAGTAGTTGAAACTAGGTAGTTGAAAGTATAGTGAACACCTTTTCGTACCTATATGAAGTCGAATCACATGACCAATAGCATTCTATCGGTGGGGGTGGGGGTGGGGAGGGGGTGTTAAGACATTAATGAACACCGCGCTGGTAGTGGGAAAATGTGGAACTTTTCATTCGATCATTGAATATTGAAATTGTAATTTGAATTATTGAATATGATTAAAATTGAAATGGAATTAAGCACTTAGGTAACTGATAGGTTAGATGCGCGATGTGGGTGTTGCTTTAGTTAGCATATTTACAGAAGAGTACGGACGGCGTGAGTATAAAGGTGCGGGCTCGAGGCTGTGGGGTGAAGCAGTGATGCACAGCTAAGCTGCCGCAGCAGGCAGGACCACGGCGCGCTATTGGCGCGGGCCCATGCGCCGGCTGCGGCGACCGGGCAGTCCCACGTGGTCGCTAACTGTCAGGCGACGTGGCAGCTGTCAACAGCCCCGAAGTGCTCGCGAAATGTCGGAGGGCGTGGCGTGTCCGGGATGTCAGAGCAGTCTTGAATAACTGTACTCGCGTGATAATCTGACGTCATGACGGCATCCTCTGTGTACTAATCCATGTGGTGGATACGCTGGGTGCAGCCATCTTGAATAACGGTACTTGCGTCATGATCTGACGTCACAATGGCGCCTTTCTGTTGGCAACGATATGAACTAAGCCAGTTGGAGTTCAGACCTAGTGGCGAACACACATGCTTGAAATTGGTTACATAATAAAGAGAAGTCCAATTTTCCAGCCATTTTCCTAGGTGGCGGATAAAGCAGTGCGCCTGTGTAAAATACGTGAGAAAAAGTGTTTGTAATGTTACAAAAAAGAAGAAAGGCCAAGAAAAAACAAGGAGAGGAGAATGCCAGCTGCAGCATCCAATCTGCTGTCGATATTGTACCACTGTAGAAACTGAAGATACATGTAATTTTCCAGCTGAAGATGGGTGCAAACCCGAAATGCATATTGGCATAAATAAAACGCATTAAAAAAAGTGGCTGGTCACTGTATTTTTATAGTAAAATATCTGTTCAATCCGTGGTATTTCTGATTGACACTTCTCTGTACATTAGTACATAGTATCCATGCGGCAGAGAACTTCAAGCTTATCTCTTCAGTGATTGGTATTTCTGAATGCCACTTCTTTGTACACTGATTCCTTTTGACTAGTTTCTTATACTTCCGTCTACTCTTAATCATCACTAAATCTTTATCTAAGTCTCTATCTGCTCCTGCTGCATCTAATACCTGATTTCGGAATCTTCGTCTGGTCACGACGTAATCTAATTGAAATCTACCCGTATGTCCTGCCCTACAATATTTATTACATATAATCTCTCATAAAACTTATGGGTCTTCATATTTCATAGGTAATTCATGTTTTGTTTTAATAAGACACATGACTGGAAACGAAAACGGAAACACAGTCAAGTCCTGACATTACACTACTTATCGTGGTAACAACACTGTCAACAGTTCTTTGTGAACCTTCCCCTGTGGTACTAAGCAAATAAGTAGGTAATAGCCCAGATAACTAATCCACACTCTCAGCTTTCTACCTTTGGATGGCGAAATCGTATAACCATCTGGAGCGCTTGTGGAGACAGCAACCTTGAGCAAACCTTTTTAAAAGAAACACATACTTTGGCAGTACATAGCGGCCTATGTATTCTAACTAGTGGTGTCAGTTTTGGTGACAAAGCAATAATAGTGTCTGCCAGTCTCCACCCGTTTGCGTTCGAAAGCATGTGACCAGCACCCGCCTAAATCAACGTATTGAAATGGCATGGTAGCAGGTGAGGGGAATACTAAGGTACTAGTTCAAAAGAGAATTAACGTAACAACAAAATTTTTATGTAAACAATTATCAAAAATTTTTTGGTACAAACAATTTTTATAAAACCATTAAAAGATATCTTTCATCAAAACATTAACCATACTATCCCAGGTCACTGGCCTAAATCCATTGAAGATTGCTATACAGAAATATTCCAGTGCACAGATGGACACGTGTTTCCCTTAAACAAAATTGGCATTTACTCTAACGGCATAAGAATCTTTAAACAACATGTGCATTTACTTTCGCAGCATAAAAGTACAATTTATCAAAACGTGACTGACATGTCACCATGTATAAAAAGATGACTTCACTTAAACTGAATCAAAGATACTAAATAGCCAAACGTGAGATATGTTACTGTAGATAAACAGGAATTGGTTAAACAGAACCAGGAGAGAGAACGTGACTAGGCGTGACGCATACCTTTGTTAAGAAAACAGAATTTTAGTTAAACTTAATTAAAATGTTTAGTATAGCTTCGACGTGACTTATGTCGCCCCAAGGCTTAAAGAAATACAGCACTTTTACTTAAAACTATATCAAATTTAAATTAACTGGCCGTGGTTCCTTCTTGTTGTTTAACAGTTAATACTTGTGTCGGACGTGGAAAATAATGAACACTGCCTGCGTCTCAATAGGACAGAACAAGAAACCTTCAACAACCGAGGCTGTGTGTGAGACAATCAACGCCAAGTATCAAATACAGGGCATCATTAAATCAGTCTGTCAAAATTTTGGAATAATCACCACTCCACACGGGAGCCCTAGCAATAAAAACTTAGTGCCAATTATTCCAGTGGCATCATCAAGTGTCAAAGCAGGTTTTGATTGACTAGTAAGTTGTAACTGCGTTGGTACAACGCCCACTGCCGAAATGATATTAGTTAGCCTTAAAGCATGATGTTAAATCCTCGAGATACTGCTATTCAAGGAACTAAATTACCTAGCGGGCTTCGACCAGCCTATACACAAACACCTTAATTACAGTTCTCGATAACAGTGACTAGAGAACACGTCGCACTGCAAAGCAGAATGGCATGAACGATACACAAATTTGAACTGCGCCACCGATTAACTGACACCTGGGCTCAGCTGACAATTGTTAACTTAGAACAGTGCTTTCGCACGTAAACTGGAGCACTCAGCAAGTTACAGTAATGCAGAAAATACAAGGAACAGAATACGATCATCTTAGCTCGAAGCACTGACAACAGTGGACACAGCTCTGCTCTACTAAGGTCACTGCAAATGCGTCTGAACATCAACAAAATTGGTACGAACAGCAGGTCCGTAAGTCTAGCACAAATCAGTGACTCGTGCGCTTTCAGGTCAAATTAAATAAACGTTACCTGCAACTTACTAAAACAGTTAGACACTGTCACAAAGTATTTTACTTTTTACTTTTATAGTTAACTAATCAAGAAACGCCTTCAAGGGAAAAACTCAATACCAATTATTTAGATACTGGAAATGACTGGTACTATGCAAGAGCTTTCATTTCATTCATCTATATTAAGGAGCACTACTTGCATATAATCGTGTCTGAGCATATCTGACCGTATGCACCAAAGCAATAAACATACAGTAGCCACACTGGCTGGAGCGCCTACACCAGGCAGTCCTCATAGCTTGTGACACTGGTAGTGAACAGAAAGGTGAGCGAAAACAACGGGTTCTCTGCTTATGTATTTCCGAAAGTGAGCTTTTCATAAGGCTAGCAATTCCTCTAGGGCAGCAGTGAGCAGCACGGCCTTGCTCCAGGTTCTCTCAGTACTCACATTACTAAGCGAGCCTCCACTCCGTGATGTCTAAACGTGGGCTGCCGCCGCCAGCACTCACCAGCCCGGTTTACTCCAACAGCCACGTCGGCACTGCCCGGCACCTCGCCGCTCTACACTCCTCTACTCAGAAACCCATTGGCCTCAGCTGGACACCACAGACTTTCGTAGCTTGTAACTAACGGTAGTGGCAGGTATTAGAATCAGAATTTAAGAGACATTTTGAGGACTTAAGATATAATAAGGCTTAAGGGATAGATAACATTCCTTCCGAATTTCTAGCCGGCCGCGGTGGTCTAGCGGTTCAGGCGCTCAGTCCGGAACCGCGGGACTGCTACGGTCGCAGGTTCGAATCCTGCCTCGGGCATGGATGTGTGTGATGTCCTTAGGTTAGTTAGGTTTAAGTATTTCTAAGTTCTAGGGGACTGATGACCACAGATGTTAAGTCCCATAGTGCTCAGAGCCATTTGAACCATTTTTTTTTAATTTCTACAATCATTGGGGGCAGTTGCAACAAAATAATTATTCACGCTGGTGTGTAGAACTTATGGACCTGGCGAATACCATCTGACTTTCGGAAAAATATCATTCACAGAATTCCGAAGACTTCCACAGTCGACACGTGCGAGAATTATCGCACAATCAGCTTAACAGCTCATGCATCCAAGTTGCTGACAAGAATAATATACAGAAGATTGGAAAAGGAAATTGAGGATGTGTTAGATGACGATCAGTTTGGCTTTAGGAAAGGTAAAAGCACAAGAGTGTCAATTCTGACATTGTGGTTCATAATGGAAGCAAGATTAAAGTAAAACCAAAACAGGGTCATAGGATTTGTCGACCTGGAAAATGCGTCAGACAATGTAAAATGGTGCAATATGTTCGAAATTCTGGGAAAAGTAGGGGCAAGCTTAAAGGAGAGACTGGCAGAAGTAAAGCTCTGGGTACCGGGCGTGAGTCGTGCTTCGGTAGCTCAGATGGTAGAGCACTTGCCCGCGAAAGGCAAATGTCCCGAGTTCGAGTCTCGGTCGGGCACACAGTTTTAATCTGCCACTAAGTTTCAGAGACTGGTAATATACAATACTTACAAGAGCCAAGAGGGAATAATAAGAGTGGACGAACAACAACGAAGTGTTTGGATTAAAAAGAGTGTAAGACAGGGGTGTAGTCTTTCCCCCTTCTGGTCCATCTGTACATCGAAGAAGCAATGGTGGAAATAAAAGGAATGTTAAGGAGTGGAGTTAAAATTAAAGTGAGAGAATATCAGTTATATGATTCGCTAATGACATTGCTATCCTGAGTGAAAGTGAAGGAGGTCACATGATCTGAAAAGTCTAATTAGTACAGAATGTGGATTAAGAGTAAATCGAAGAAAGACGAAAGTAATGAGAACTTTCAGAAATAAGAACAACGTCAAATTTAAGTCATAACTGAGTTCACGAAGCTAATGACGTTAAGGAATGTTGAAAATTAAGTGCACTGATAAGGTAAAGGAATTAGGATATTCTGTGCAGAACCGGAGAAGAAAGGAATATGTGGAAAACACTGACAACGAGAAGGTACAGAATGATAGGTCCTCTGTTAAGACATCTACATCTACACGGTTACTCTGCAATTCACACTGAAGTGCCTGGCACGGTGTTCATCGAACCATTTTCATACTACTTATCTACCATTCCACTCTCGAATGGCGCGTGGGAAAAAGTAACACCTAAATCTTTCCGTTCGAGCTCTGATTTCTCTTATTCTATTATCATGATCATTCCTCCCTACGCAGGTGGGTGTCAGCAAAATATTTACGCACTCGGAAGAGAAAGTTGGTGATTGAAATTTTGTAAATAGATCTCGCCGCAAAGAAAACCGCCTTTCTTTCAGTGACTGCCACCCCAACCCGTGTATCATTTCAGTGACACTCTCACCCCTATTGCGCGATAACACGATACGAGCTGCCCTTCTTTGCACTTTTTCGATGTCCTCCGTCAATCCTACCTTGTACGAATCCCACACCTCGCAGCAATATTCCAACAGAGGACGGACAAGTGTAATGTAGGCTGTCTCTTTAGTGAGTTTGTCTCATCTTCTAAGTGTTCTGCCAAGAAAGCGCAGTCTTTGTTTCACCTTCCCCACAATATTATCTATGTGGTCTTTCCAATTTAAGTTGCTCGTAATTGTTATTCCTAGGTATTTAGTCGAATTTACAGCCCTTAGATTTGTGCGATTTATCGTATACCCAAAATTTATCGGATTTATTGTAGTACCCATGTGGATGACCTCCCACTTTTCTTTGTTTAGTGCTATTGCCACTTTTCACACCGTATAGAAATTCTCTCTAGATCATTTTGTAATTGGAATCGATCGTCTGATGATTTTACTAGACGATAAATTACAGCATCATCTGCAAACAATCTAAGGGAGCTGCTCAGATTATAACCTAGATCAGGAACAGCAGAGGGCCTACGACACTACCTTGAGGAACGTCAGATACCACTTCTGTTCTACTCGATGATTTACCGTGTATCACTACAAACTGTGACCTCTCTGAGAGGAAATCACGAATCCAGTCACACAACTGAGACGATACTCCATATGCGCGCAATTTGATTAATAGTCGCTTGTGAGGAACGGTATCGAAAGCCTTCTGAGAATCTAGGAGTATAGAATCGATCTGAGATCCCTTGTCGACAGTACTCATTACTTCATGGGAATAAAGAGCTAGCTGTGT
Organism: Schistocerca serialis cubense; assembly: GCF_023864345.2. Lineage (NCBI taxonomy): Eukaryota > Metazoa > Arthropoda > Insecta > Orthoptera > Acrididae > Schistocerca > Schistocerca serialis. The sequence goes on from NC_064645.1 coordinate 637,850,575, forward strand.
TGCACAAGAACGATATTTTCTGAATCCGTGTTGGTTATGTATCAATAAGTCATTTTCTTCAAGGTGATTCATAATGTTCGAGTGCAGTATATGCTCCAAAATCCTACTGCAAATTGAGGTCAGTGATATGGGTCTGTAATTCAATGGGTTATTCCTATTTCCTTTCTTGAATATTGGTGTGACCTGTGCTACTTTTCTACAGACCTTTCGTCAAGTGAGTGGTTGTATACGATTGCTAAGAAAGGCGCTATTGTGTCTGCATACTCTGAGAGGAACCTGATTGATATACCATGTTGACCGGAAGACTTGCCTTACTTAAGTGATCTGAGTTGTTTCCCAACACCTAAGATATCTACTTTTATGTCACTCATGCTAACAGCTGTTCTGGTTTCGAATTCTGGAATATTTGCTTCGTCTTCATTCGTGAAAGAATTACGGAAAACTGTATTTAATAACCGCTTTAGTAGCACCATTATCGGTAACATTTGTAAGTAGGCTGTTTAGGTTTTTTATTGGTAACGCCACCTCTGTATGAAAATCACTGAACCGCTATATTTATATATGATGATATCAAGGTAAATACATTGTTTGTTCTCTATTAATATCTTTCATTTGCTAACTATCCCTATCAGTAGTTAGTGCCTTCCATAGTTTGAATCTTTTATTTAGCTGGCAGTAGTGGCGCTCGCTGTATTGCAGTAGCTTGAGCAGCGAAGATTTTTGTGAGGTAAGTGATTTGTGAAAGGTATAGTTTAATGTTAGTCAGGGCCATTCTTTTGTAGGGAATTTTGAAAGTCAGATTGCGTTGCGCTAACAAAATATTGTGCGTCAGTTTAAGGACAGTCTTGTATAATTGTTCAAAGGGGACGTTTCATATGTCGACCCTTAGCCGAGGATACCTCACTGGAATCTTCTGATTTCTTTTCTTGTAGTTTGTGTAATTAGTGTAGATTTTGTTTATTGATAGCGCGTAATCATAGAGAGAATTTCCTTTGTAGTTGTAGTTTTTCATTGTTGTACAGTAAAACAGTTCTGGCATGCATGTAGATTTGCATCAAGTATTTCGCAGCTGCGCTGGCAATTAAGTAGACATTATTTCCATTGCTATGTTATTTTATTTTGCTCTTCAAATTGTGCTTTTCTGTGTTATCGTGTGAAATATTGTGACAATTATGGCGTGTGAAAAACGTAATACTAGGCTCCAAAGTAAACTGAGAACTGACAGTGAAGACGAAAGCAGTGTGTTAGCGCCGCAGAGTAATGAATTAACTAATGTTCAAAGTAGTAATTTGGTAATTGCGCATAGGGAAATGGAGCGGGCGGCAAACAATGGTGTAGACAGTGAAACAGGTAGTGAACAGGGAAGCGTTATCGATCGATTGGTCGGCAACAGCTCGCCTCAGGAATCGGGAATGATAGAACACAATATTGCAAATACTGCAGACTCAGGTTTTGGGTTCTCACCGTTTTCTCAAATGAGTCAAGACACATTTTCCGCTTATCAAAATTTGAATGTTGCCGGTGCAACTTCACTGCCGAAAAGCACTGAGGAACATGTTTCAGACACCAGTGCATTGTTATTAGAATTAATGCAACAAATGGGACAGAAGCTTGAAAAGTTAGACACAATGGAACAACACCAGAGACAAACACAGCAACAGTTAGACACAGTGGAACAAAATCTCAAAAAGTTAGACACATTGGAACAAAATCTTAAAAAGTTAGACACAATGGAACAAAATCAGAGACAAACACAGCAACAGTTAGACACACTTGAACAAAATCAGAGACAAACACAGCAACAGCTTCAAAAGTTAGACTCATTGGAACAAACTCTTGAACAAACGCGTGAAGATTTAACTACTGAGTTACATAACATTGAATCGAAATGTCAAAAAGTCTGTAATGACGTAAAAACTCAAATTTGTGAGCATTTTCAACCTATTTTTTCGCGGCATGAAAAGGCATTATAGAATCACGAAGCAGCCATAAAAGAACTGCAAATTATTGTTCATGAAAATCATGAGACCTTGCAAGCTAAATTTGACTCAGTTGTATCTACCGATTCGGTTACACAACTTGCAAAAACTCAGGAAAACTTAAAGAACACAGTAGATTCGATTTCAACACAAATGGACACTCTGAAACTTGGTTCAGAAAAACACATTGAGGAAATGTGTTCACTATCGGAGAAAGCAGCCGAACTTTCGGATCAGTTCACTAACTTATCTACGAAGGTAGATGATAATCTGAACGACACAAAACCGGTAGTCTTTAATGACACAGAAGAGTGCGAACAAATTAGGAAATTCAAACAAAATCAGAATCAAATTAATACGCAACACCAAAGAGAAATCCGGGAAGTACAAGATCAACTGACACAGGTAATACAAGAATTACGTATTTCAGAGGTCACTCGCGCTCCAACACGGGAAGAGGGACTTAGAAACACGGAAAAGCCGCAAAATAATAACACAGGGCATTTCGGAAGTTATGAAAGAAATTGGCAATGTGCACCGAATTTTGAGATGGAACGGCCGACACGACCTAACAATGACCGATATGCGACTCGCCGACATGATGATTTCGACTATAAGCTGTTCATTACTACACGTAAATTCAAAACATTTAAGAATTCTGGCAACGACATTCATCCACAAGCATGGCTCCATCAATTCTCTCATTGTTTTCCTCCCAACTGGTCGTTGGAACACAGATTAGAATTTATGTGTGGCTACTTAGAGAATGAACCAGCTGTAAGAATGCGATCGGTCATTCACGATTGCCACAGTGAAGGAGAGTTTTACCATGCCTTCCTCTCAGCATATTGGTCTCAGGCCACACAAGACCGAGTAAAACAAAGCATCATAATGATGAAACGTTTCGAACAATCTGAATTTTCCAGTCTTATGAAATATTTTGAAGACATGTTGCACAAGAATCAGTACCTGTCAAACCCATACAGCCCCTCAGAACTTATCCGCATTTGCTTAATCAAATTACCTGAACATTTGCGACATATTATTTTGGCAGGACGTTGCAAAGACGACATTGAAGCATTTCAGGGACTCCTACAAGAATTATAAATTGACACAGACAGTCGCCGGATGCGAAAACAGGAAAACAATCACTACAGGTCACATACGTCACAATTCCGTGATGACAGAAACAATAACTGGACACGAAAAGGCTATTCTGACAACGCAAATCGTGACCAAAACAGACACCACCCATATGACAACCGCTGGCAGAGTAATAATAGTTACAGAGAAAGATCGCATTTCCGTAGTAATGACTATCACAGAGACAATCAGAGAAAGAGACAATATGGGAACCGAAACAATTATTATCAAGGGAGACAGAATACTTTCAGACGCAACAGTTCCGCGCGCAGTTACGATTCAGGAAGAAATTCTCCACCACGTGACCGACAAGGAAGAAACTACGGAATCTACCGACATGACGACAGACGAGATAATCATAACGACAGACGTCAATTTCATCAGAACTGGCGGGATTCTAACACGGCTGGGCCCTCTCGGCAAGGCGAATTTGTAGAAGTTAGGTCTCCTAATCCCAATAACGACGCGCGCCAACAAAGGGACAGACAATAACTCGCACCGCAGGCAGCCGCGTGCGCCGGCTGGCTCAGAGAAAAATAACATGACGCTAACCTTGAGAAAAATTCCAGTATTCTTTACAGACGTATATCGCCTGACAATTGCATTCAAGTTCAAACTCTGAGTACTATGAAGAGTAAAGGATTGCACCACACTTCACACGTAAAACCGCTTATTGAGAGATATTCTGCTTTTTAACTTAGTCTTTGGTATAAAACTTTTCACTTCACATTTCTAGTATGCTTTGTCAGACTTAAGAAACTGTTAACATGCAACAATGTTTGAAGTTAAATATCCAGTCAAGAACCAAGAAAACTTATTGAAACAGAAATTACGAATGCATTGTTATTGTGAACAGACGACACAGTGTTATTGTGTGTGTACATTCTTGCTTGTTAGTTGCACGTTTACGTAATGACTATAAGGCTCACATACTTAGAACATTTACCAGTACTGCTAATGAGATTTTAATGCAACATTTTGGTTTACTTGAAAATATATTCTGGATTTTAAAGTACTTTCAGTGAGATACCAGATGGCACAGTGGTTAGTTTATGTGACAGCTACACGATTTTATCACGACGCTACTAATGAGTGACAATTTACAATGTTGCTTTTGCAGTGTTTCTGTTTTATATCTGCACAGTTTTTCTGTTTTATTCTGGAAAGTAAAACATGTTTTAGTAGTAACTTTTGTGGTATAGCTACAATGAGACTGCCTTTTCCGTAGCACAACAATATGTTACAGCACAGTACTTTCTTCATCATGGCAATAAGCGCAATAACTAAGATATCTATACATAAAGCATTTCACTTTTGTTTGTCATGAGGTAAGTACATTGACTTCTGCAGAACTTGGCTTTCGGAGGACGATAAGTACGACACTTCCACAGAATTATCTTACAGCAAGACGCACATTTAGCGCTACAGGATACGCATTTGAGAGATTTTGTACTTAAGCCATTTATTTTTCAAGATTTTTGAATTACAAAGAAAGTTTTCCGTGATATATCTCATTCTATTGCTGTAATCTGTAACACCTGAGGGTATAATTACATTAATCCTCAGGGGGGTACACGCTTACTTTGTGTACCATGTGTGTGGCAACCACAAGGAACCCTAGCTAATATGGTATTTGCTTATTCAACTTTACACATCGGTACCATATTTCTCTAACACACAAATTACACAGCTATCTGATCATTTAACTGAGAGATAAACATGTTTTTTACTACGCCAGTGACACATGTTTACGTAATTACACCGTTGGATAACTTCACACTTACGAAATTGTATTTTGTCTGTACTGTGTGAACTCTTCATATTTTTTTTTTCGGAATCATTGTGATACTATGAGAGCTTTGAATGATGTATTTGGTATGGATTCATGATTTTTAAAGTACGTTTGAGGCAGATGACACTTTTGACATGAGCAGAGAATTTTTTTAATTATTGGAGGAAGCTACGACGATTTTGAGATTTGACTGAGGTGTTATGATGTTATTTTTACGATGACGATGTGTATTATGCTGCTGAGGTATGTTTACGATTAATAGGCTGAGGCTATATGAGTTATTTGATTATGCTTCATATTTATAATGACGAAATATTGACGAGTGTCGATGGATACGTATATGTGTAATAATGTAAGGAGTAATGAATAGTGGGTAGGGACTCTTGACTTGTGAAAAAGGATGTTGGAAACCAAGAATCGTACTTTAAGAGTTATGAAATGTGTGTAAATGCGTGAATGTATCACAATGCCGGCGAAAATTTTTTGGACAACGTTATATTCATAGGATTTTCTTTCTACAGATTTGCAACGCTAATTCTTGACCTGCGAAATATTTTTATGTGAGACTGTCACTGTAGCGGAAACTGGTGTCGTAAATATTTCCGTAAGAAAGTTAAGTGACCACCTGCACGTAATGCGTCGTGGGCACGCAGCTGTGTCAAACACCTGGAGAACAAGCCATTAGGGTGTGCCTTTCCGGAAGCACAGGTAGAAAAAAAAAAAAGAAAAAAGGCAGGCCTTTATCCTCGCCATTGGCATTCCTTTAGAGAAAATATTGCAAATGCGACACCCTCATTACTTCCATTAACCTTGCTATTGACATTCCTTTGTAGAAAGCATCGCAAATATTACACGCTCATTACCTGAAAACATATGATTACTCGTACTTTGTGCTAATTACTGCAATGCTTATGAATTGATGGGAAATATTCGTACATCTGCACACCTGATTATGACAAGTGTCTTTCTATGAGAGTTGAGAGCTACTGACTTACGAAATGCCACATGACTATTGAATGATATTTTTATGCTTTGCTTTTCGTAGTTGCTTATTTCACTTGATATCTGGTTTCCAGCTGTGTTGCAGCATTGCTTTTATAAAATAAAATGCATTTGCTAATGTGAACACTTTCTGTCAACAGATCTATTAAATAATTATTTTATGATCCACATTCTTTAAAAAAGGAGCACTTGGAAAGGAAAGAACAATAAGAAGGAACTAGTAACAGTAACACATAATTTTCTTTTCAAGTACATGGTAATATTTCTTTTTACAATCAGTTGTTGTGGTGCACCACTTTAATTACATAGATATTAAGATGTGAATATACATTTCCCTTATCTGCATTGTTGTTTTTACTGTAATATTTTTTCTGCTTGAGCTTTGTCATGTATAGATATAAGTTTTATATTTTTTATATTTTTTATATTTGCTGCTGCTGTTTGCCAGGCATAGTGCTACTGAATTTTAAATTGTGTTACTCTGTGAAGCTAATTTTACTACTGACTTATTTTTCTTGATTCTGTACATTGGCTCATATTAGTTGTAATGTTGCATTGCTTGGTAATTTATATTTACTGTAGCTTGCTTTGCAATTTTCCATTTTTTTTTGCATTGCTGTTTGTGTTAATTTGTTATGTGCTGCTGCATTGCCTCGTCCCTTAGTTTAGTATCTGAGCTCAGTAGATTTAAGTTAGCTTAAGAGGAGACTATATAAGCAACTAACTATTATAAATTTATAAGAAATGCATTGAGAAGCTATCAGAAAATGGTCTGGCAAAATAAAAAGGATACTGTACAGTGGAGAAAAACTATTATTGACAGAGGATGTGAACAGAATACAGAAAGCAGAGAGAAAAACTATTTTTGACAGAGGATGTGAACGAAATACATAAGGCAGGCTTAGATAGGACTTTTGGGAATAATGATGAATGAAGGGAGATCTCCAAGAAGCAAAGAAAGTTTTGTTTGAAAAATACTGCAATGAAACAAACCCTGTCCTTTCCTTTTGTGTTATCCCACTATGTGTTTGGGTACCCTTGTGTATATATGTTCTTCCTGTCTTTATATGTTTACCTCATCAGACTTTTGTTGTAGAATTTTTCTCATACTCAGCTACATGAACTATGATGAGGAATACTGTTATCCTCAAATATAATTTGCGTTAATAATATGTTATTTACTTATTAATTCTGTTTTGTCTTAATGCTCATGTGTAAAGTTGATGTTTCAAAAGTTATTCTGATCTTTTATGTATTTACTTATGCCATAATTCCTGTAACACTGATGTATATGTTTATTTCTATTCTTTTGTAAAGCCCCTATTACTACAAACGTTATCTGTATTATTATGTTTTTAATGATGTGTTTTGTACCTTTGTTATTGTATTCTTATGTTATAAAATTGTAATTGTCACCAGTTCATGATATTATTAACTTGTTAGTTACATTTCACTGCACACGTTTCTGTTGGTCATAGTATATGGACAATATGTGAGAAGTAGGGACTGATAGTGTTTGCACATGTGTTGATAATTCAGCAAGGGACTGGATAACGGCATTGCTGGTTCTAAGGACTATTCCAAAAACTTTGTGAGTGCACAAGTGGTGGTTATGGACTTGCTCTATTATCCAGAAGACTCTTTGATGGTGATTGTGCACCTGCACAGTCACAACAGATGGCTGCTGGCCATCTCTACAAGGACTACAGTGGGTCTGCACCTCTGGTGGCCCACCAATACCGTAATCTCTACCAGGACTACAGTGGGTCTGCATCTTTGATGACCCACCAGTACCATTATCTCTACAAGGACTACAGTGGGTCTGCATCTATGATGACCCACCATGCCATTATTTCTACAAGGACTGCAGTGGGTCTGCACCTCTGGTGGCCCACCAATATCGTAATCTCTACCAGGACTACGGTGGGTCTGCTCTGTGATGACCTACCTACCAATACTCTTCAAAATTTCGACTGACTCTGCTGTGGGTTTGCTCTGTTGTGGCCCATTACCTGTCTGCATGTCGAGAGTCAGCACTGTCTTTCCATTGGAAGGACAACACTACTTCTTCAAGACTGCATGGAAATCCACTACTTCCGTGTGCATTTTCTTTTACTGCTCAGACTTTGAGAAAAACACTGCTATTCTACTGTTATGTACGAGTAGGACTGTCTTTATGGACTGTGAGACAATTTTAGCTTTTGACCAACATTGTATCAATAAGTGTGTGCATTTGATTTCTTTGTTATTGTAATTATGAAAAAAAAATTTTCAAATCTGTATTGGCCACTGCCCAATCCTATTTGTAAAATTTTTTGTGGGGAGCATGGGGGCTATGTAAGTAGGCTGTTTAGGTTTTTTATTGGTAACGCCACCTCTGTATGAAAATCACTGGCTGTGCTGTGTGCAGTCTGTGGCTGCTTTGCATTGTTGTAATACTCGCCATTGTAGTGTTAGGCAGCTGGCTGTGAACAGCGCGTACCGTTGCGCAGTTGGAGGTGAGCCGCCAGCAGTGGTGGATGTGGGGAGAGAGATGGCGGAGTTTTGAAATTTGTCATGAACCGCTATATTTATATATAATGATATCAAGGTAAATACATTGTTTGTTCTCTATTAATATCTTTCATTTGCTAACTATCCCTATCAGTAGTTAGTGCCTTCCATAGTTTGAATCTTTTATTTAGCTGGCAGTAGTGGCGCTCGCTGTATTGCAGTAGCTTGAGCAGCGAAGATTTTTGTGAGGTAAGTGATTTGTGAAAGGTATAGTTTAATGTTAGTCAGGGCCATTCTTTTGTAGGGAATTTTGAAAGTCAGATTGCGTTGCGCTAACAAAATATTGTGTGTCAGTTTAAGGACAGTCTTGTATAATTGTTCAAAGGGGACGTTTCACATTTCCATCGCTATCGCGCAGTAATGGTATTGACTGTTTTTTGCCACTGAGGTACATCAGCGAATGACTTCCACCGTACTAGAGGGAGCTGCAGAGGGCAAAAACTGTGGAGGAAGACAGAGATTGGAATACATCCAGCAAATAATTGAGGACGTAGGTTGCTGGTGCTACTATGAGGTGAAGAGTTTGGCACAGGAGAGGAATTCTTGTCAAGCTGCATCAAACCAGTCGAAGACTGATGACTCAAAACCCAAGAAATCAACGATATACCTGCCACAGCACACATACAATGCCCTTTGTAGTACGTTTAAAAAACACTTCCATCGGCACAGTCTTTAGAATGTTGGAGTGAATATCTGGTAAAGTTGTTTAGCTTGTTTGACTAGTAGAAACGACACACTGTCTTATTTGAGCAGCGTTTTATAATAAGCGACTGTCATGAAGTAGGGGGGAGGGGGGGGGGGGGCGTCTGGCAAACCATACATTGTGTCCTGATTCGCCTCCAGCTGAAATCCGCGGACGCCCTATCCCGATAGGAGTGTGAATAAGACGCATCCTCACCTCCCCAGGTAGCCCAGGGCTCCAGTAGGGCGTTGGCAGCGCCTCACATGATGCCATGCTCAGCGCTCTGCCCTGCATTCGCTCCTGCTCGGGCACACAGCAAAGCACCGCAGTCGCTCCCTTTGTTAGCTGCTATAGCTTGTAAAATGTTAATACATTGAAATAAATAAAATACTGGTGATTACGTTACTAAAAGAGAAAACTTTCAACGAAAGTTTCGTTGTAGGGTGTGAAAAGTGTCTGCTAAACGGCACTTCCGTTTCGTCACAGTTTATTTTCCCATTTCGTGTATCACCATGCTTATATTAGCTATAATCTAACAGATACATATTTCGATTTATCGACTCAACTTCTTTTAGCTAACTCTTTGCTTGGTCACTGCGACAAATTTAAGTCTTTGGCGAGTCAGTTTTCTCTCTAACATTAGTATTCGTTTGCGGGTGTAGTCATGTGCTCTGATACGTCGGTATCGCTACTCATGGCCAGAGTTTGTCCTCGCGGGGTGCTGAGTTCCCGTTACCGGAACAAGAGGCCGCCATTGGCGCTCGTGAGAAGTTAAGGGCCAATGCGTGCGCATGCGCGTACGCGGAGACAGAGTGAGAGAAAGAGAGACGGTGAGAATGGGTGAGTGAGAATGCTGTGGCGGACGAGGGCCAGGTGGACGGTCCGGCACGGGAAGTTCCGAGCGCAGCGCAGAAGAACGGGTGGAAGAACTGGTCGTCATCCTTCTACCGGCAACACCTAATATACTTGTCGCACTGTGTGGTACCTTCTGCGGTGCGAGTCAGGCCGTATTGTGGAGACGACCGGTGCTCGTTGGCTGGCGGGCTATGTTCGTACTGACGTCAGTTTGAAAATGATGAGCCTGCTTGTGCCATCTTGTGTTTCTTGTACTGATGAGCACTGCATCAGTCCGTCCTTGCCAAAAGTTGAAACTGTGATCAGGAAGGGCTAGTAGATTTCAGAGCTATGCTTCCGTTCCGTCCCCCATTAGCTGTTACCGTTACGTTGATTAGCGCTTTGTCCTTACAAGGGAACCTCCCCATCGCACCCCCCTCAGATTTAGTTATAAGTTGGCACACTGGATAGGCCTTGAAAAACTGAACACAGATCAATCGAGAAAACAGGAAGAAATTGTGTGGAACTATGAAAAATATTACTAAAATATACGAGGTGCATTCAAGTTCTAAGGCCTCCGATTTTTTTTCTAATTAACTACTCACCCGAAATCGATGAAACTGGCGTTACTTCTCGACGTAATCGCCCTGCAGACGTACACATTTTTCTCAACGCTGACGCCATGATTCCATGGCAGCGGCGAAGGCTTCTTTAGGAGTCTGTTTTGACCACTGGAAAATCGCTGAGGCAATAGCAGCACGGCTGGTGAATGTGCGGCGTCGGAGAGTGTCTTTCATTGTTGGAAAAAGCCAAAAGTCACTAGGAGCCAGGTCAGGTGAGTAGGGAGCATGAGGAATCACTTCAAAGTTGTTATCACGAAGAAACTGTTGCATAACATTAGCTCGATGTGCAGGTGCGTTGTCTTGGTGAAACAGCACACGCGCAGCCCTTCCCGGACGTTTTTGTTGCAGTGCAGGAAGGAATTTGTTCTTCAAAACATTTTCGTAGAATGCACCTGTTACTGTAGTGCCCTTTGGAACGCAATGGGTAAGGATTACGCCCTCGCTGTCCCAGAACATGGACACCATCATTTTTTCAGCACTGGTGGTTACCCAAAATTTTTTTCGTGGCGGTGAATCTGTGTGCTTCCATTGAGCTGACTGGCGCTTTGTTTCTGGATTGAAAAATGGCATCCACATCTCATCCTTGTCACAACCGACGAAAAGAAAGTCCCATTCATGCTGTTGTTGCGGGTCATTATTGCTTGGCAACATGCCACACGGGCAGCCATGTGGTCGTCCGTCAGCATTCGTCGCAGCCACCTGGATGACACTTTTCGCATTTTCAGGTCGTCATGCAGGATTGTGTGCACAAAATCCACAGAAATGCCAACTCTGGAGGCGATCTGTTCAACAGTCATTCGGCGATCCCCCAAAACAATTCTCTCCACTTTCTCGATCATGTCGTCAGACCGGCATGTGTGAGCCTGAGGTTGTTTCGGTTTATTGTCACACGATGTTCTTCCTTCATTAAACTGTCGCACCGACGAACGCACTTTCGACACATCCATAACTCCATCACCACATGTCTCCTTCAACTGTCGATGAATTTCAATTGGTTTCACACCACGCAAATTCAGAAAACGAATGATTGCACGCTGTTCAAGCAAGGAGAACGTCGTCATTTTAAGTATTTAAAACAGTTCTCATTCTCGCCGCTGGCGGTAAAATTCCATCTGCCGTGCGGTGCTGCCATCTCTGGGACGTATTGGCAATGAACGCGGCCTCATTTTAAAACAATGTACATGTTTCTATCTCTTTCCAGTCCGGAGAAAAAAAATCGGAGGCCTTAGAACTTGAATGCACCTCGTACAAACTGAGTAGTCCATGCGAAGATACGCAACATCATTAGCGAGAGCAACTACGGAACGAGAGGTCCTCCATCGAGTGAAAAGTTTAATTTTTTATTTTCAGTTTATGTGACAAACTCTTATGTTTTCATCACTTTTTTGGGAGTAATTATCACATCCACAAGAAAACCTAAATCGGGCAAGGTAGAAGAATATTTTTACCCATTCGCCAATTGTACAAGTTAGGTGGGTTGACAACATATTCCTGTCATGTGACGCACATGCCGTCACCAGTATCGTACAGAATATATCAGATCTGTTTTCCTGTGGAAGAATCGGTTAATCTATGACCTTGCGATCAAATGTTTTTGGTTCCCATTGGAGAGGCACGTCCTTTCGTTTACTAATGGCACGGTTTTGCGGTGCGGTCGCAAAACACAGACACTAAACTTGTTACAGTGAACAGAGACGTCAATGAACGAACGGACAGATCATAACTTTGCGAAAATAAAGGAAGTAAAATTGTGAGTCGAGGGAAGACTTGAACCAAGAACCTCTCGTTCCGCAGTTACTCACGCTAACCACGGGACCACGGCGATCCTGAGCCCACATTCTCCTTGATGTTGCCTATCTTGCGCATGGACTACTCAGTTTGTATATTTTACTAATTTTTTTCATAGTTCCACACAACTTCTTCCTGTTTTCTCGATTGATCTGTTGTCAGTTTTTCGAGTCCTATCCACATTGCCAACTTATAACTGAATCTGAGGGGGGTGCGATGGGGAGGTTGCCTTGTTAGTAAATTAAATCGTGGAGCAACTCTCTCGCCTGCACAAATGACGGTTTTCTACAGTAGCCGAAATCAATATAAAGGCATGGATATTTGTAGAAAATTAACATTCTCGACTGGAATGGTTGTGCACAGGTGTGTGTAATAGTATGAGATCCAATATACTGACAAATGCAGTCGAATGGTACCGCAATAGACGGCAGTGGTACAGCATACAATAAGACATGAACAATTCAGGTGGTAGAGGGTGGAAAGGCAGTCAGCTCTGTGTAGTGTTAATACGTTAGTGCCTTTACTACAGATAGAAAACGCATATCATTAGTTACAATGCCTGTTGTGTACATAAATCACGTTTGTGACAGTGTCACGAGGAAAACAGTTATCATCAGACGAAAAAGCAAAAATTTGTGCGTAGAAGGAAATGGGACTGTGTAATCGTCAAATAGCCAACAAGCTGAACTTATCAAGTACAGTGATTGATAATTTCGTGAAATATGGTGCACGTTATGGGCATAACGTAAATATGGGTTAAGTAGAAAATTATTAGAGGCATCGAAATGGTTCCTTTTGCGCAAGGCAAGTGTCACAACTGCTTCTCTTCTGAACTCGTTGCTGGTCTCCAGTTGTTAGTGAATCTTAGTCACGTAATTCAAATTTTGTCAAATGCAAACATCTTGCATTCAACAAACGACTGAAAAAACATGCTATAACACCCGAACATAGATAGAATAGACTGGAGTCTGCTGAAAAACGTACGTCATGGACATCATATGGGATTAATTGATTTTCAGTGATGAGAAGGAGTTTAATTTAGATGCACTAGATGGATTTGAGTATTACTGGCATGATCTGAGAACGGAATGTTGTTGTTGTTGTGGTCTTCAGTCCTGAGACTGGTTTGATGCAGCTCTCCATGCTACTCTATCCTGTGCAAGTTTCTTCATCTCCCAGTACCTACTGCAACATACATCCTTCTCAATCTGCTTAGTGTATTCATCTCTTGGTCTCCCTCTACGATTTTTACCCTCCACGGTGCCCTCCAATGCTAAATTTGTGATCCCTTGATGCCTCAAAACATGTCCTACCAACCGATCCCTTCTTCTAGTCGAGTTGTGCCACAAACTTCTCTTCTCCCCAATCCTGTTCAATACCTCCTCATTAGTTACGTGATCTACCCACCTTATCTTCAGCATTCTTCTGTAGCACCACATTTCGAAAGCTTCTATTCTCTTCTTGTCCAAGCTAGTTATCATCCATGTTTCACTTCCATACATGGCTACACTCCATACAAATACTTTCAGAAACGACTTCCTGACACTTAAATCTATACTCGATGTTAACAAATTTCTCTTCTTCAGAAACGCTTTCCTTGCCATTGCCAGTCTACGTTTTATATCCTCTCTACGTCGACCATCATCAGTTATTTTACTCCCTAAATAGCAAAACTCCTTTACTACTTTAAGTGTCTCATTTCCTAATCTAACTCCCTCAGCATCACCCGACTTAATTAGACTACATTCCATTATCCTCGTTTTGCTTTTGTTGATGTTCATCTTATATCCTCCTTTCAAGACACTGTCCATTCCGTTCAACTGCTCTTCCAAGTCCTTTGCTGTCTCTGACAGAATTACAATGTCATCGGCGAACCTCAAAGTTTTTACTTCTTCTCCATGAATTTTAATACCTACTCCGAATTTTTCTTTTGTTTCCTTTACTGTTTGCTCAATATACAGATTGAATAACATCAGGGAGAGGCTACAACCCTGTCTCACTCCTTTCCCAACCACTGCTTCCCTTTCATGCCCCTCGACTCTTATAACTGCCATCTGGTTTCTGTACAAATTGTAAATAGCCTTTCGCTCCCTGTATTTTACCCCTGCCTCCTTCAGAATTTGAAAGAGAGTATTCCAGTTAACATTGTCAAAAGCTTTCTCTAAGTCTACAAATGCTAGAAACATTGGTTTGCCTTTTCTTAATCTTTCTTCTAAGATAAGTCGCAAGGTCAGTATTGTCTCACGTGTTCCAACATTTCTACGGAATCCAAACTGATCTTCCCCGAGGTCCGCTTTTACCAGTTTTTCCATTCGTCTGTAAAGAATTCGCGTTATTATTTTGCAGCTGTGACTTATTAAACTGATAGTTCGGTAGTTTTCACATCTGTCAACACCTGCTTTCTTTGGGATTGGAATTATTATATTCTTCTTGAAGTCTGAGGGTATTTCACCTGTCTCATACATCGTGCTCACCAGATGGTAGAGTTTTGTCATGACTGGCTCTCCCGAGGCCATTAGTAGTTCTAATGGAATAAGTCTGTATTTTTCTCTTGTTAAGCGCCCTGTCCAGAGGCGCGACTCGCCTTGTGGTTCTAATGGCTCTCAGCACTATGCGACGTAACTTCTGAGGTCATCAGTCGCCTAGAACTTGGAACTACTTAAACCTAACTAACCTAAGGACATCACACACATCCATGCCGAGGCAGGATTCGAACCTGCGACCGGAGCGCAAGCTTGGCTCCAGACTGTAGCGCCTAGAACCGCACGGCCACTCCGGCCGGCACGCGCCTTGTGTACAGTGAACGCCCAGTGGAGGCGTAACGTGGGGCCCAGCTGTGCGTGGCTGTTGGCGAGATAGTACATGTTTAGTAGTATTTACGTCTTTTTTGAAATTATTTAACTAGGTTTACTTTCTGTAAAACAAGTGATTGTACTCACTTATTTCATACATCTGTATACTGTTTGTCATGAGTACGTATTACTGGCGTGTACAGGCTGGATGTTGTGAGAATTTTTTTTTTTTTCTCTCAGTGGCCACCACTCCTGGATACCCACGTCCTGTTATCCCATGTCATGGTCTTACTTGTTTGAAGGTAATTTGTAATTACTCTTGGTCTTGTTGTTTGGATATGATATGTTGTTGTCGATAAACCAGTTCATGTTAAGTTTCTGATGTTGAAGGAGAAACTGCCTTTATGTGGCCGAGGTTACACTCTTGGTCAAACACTGCAGTGGACAACGAGTGGGTGAGACCAGTTCAATTTATTTACAATGGTGAATGTTAGTTTTATGTGCCGAGATTAGCTTGGGCGTGCCTGCTTGCATTATTTAGGTAGACGATCGCGTGGTTCGACACAGTGGAATATGCCCTCAGAGTCTGCTACCACTAACTGCTTTATTTAATTCCATTCTCTTCTACATTCATCAATGTTAACTTTTTCTGAACTGTGAGGTTAATTTTTCAACAAATGAGAGTTACACATTTCAGATACCATTGCTTTGTTTTGTTAAGTTGAAAATTTAATTGCAGTATCCCAGTGAGGCTATAATGTTTTTTCTTGCCTTCAAAGTTTTCTTAAACTCGCGTCCTATGAATTTTCGTTTTCAAGAACCGTATGATTCTTTGTATGTGGTGCATTTGAAAGTGCCCCTCTGGTAGGCAGCAGTGTGTTGCAAGAGTTAACTACGCTACGCAGTCAGCCTGATGAACAAAGACTCACCTACAGAGCCGGCAGTGAGAACCATAAACAATAACAAGCAGAATCTCTCTGCAGCCTAATTAGGTTTCAGGTGCTGATACAAGGCAGATCGTCTGCTGTCTACTGCAATGAGGGATTACGTTGTGTTCCCTCATGTATCTGATGCAATGTCATGTAAAAGTGAATTATGGTTGCAACTCGTCACGCTGATAACTAAATACGTTCTACGTTCTGCATTTGTGTACACTAAAGGGGAGACAGCCTCATCGCACAACTGGACGCTATAGGCTGAATGCTAACACATTTTCACAGTAACTTATTGCATTCACGAACCTATTAATTTTCGTGCTGTCTACACGTATAATATATGCAGAGCCTCATTTCTTTTCGTTCCACTGAATTTGTGAAAGTGTATGCTGCATGACCATTTCCTACTTATTTTTCACTCAGATTGCGTTACCAAGTAGTCATTTTGGGCGTTACTATTTTAAAATCTGCACAACAGTATCTTGAAGTATCAGAGATTATTCGTCACTACCTATAAGAGTAGTCAACGGTTCTTTATACACACAGGGTCACCTTCCGGGTGTAATGTTGTTACACTATAATACAGATGTGCTACGTAAAAGTTTTGCCCATTATGTTTACTGTAAATACGATCAACATGTTTTATTCTGTAAATCTTTAGATGTAGACTATGTGATTAAAAGTATCCGGACACTTGGCTGAAAATGACTTACAAGTTCGTGACGCCCTCCAGCGGTAATGCTGGAATTCAGTATAGTGGTGGCCCATCCTTAGCCTTGATAACAGCGTCCACTCTCGCAGGCATAGGTTCAGTCAGGTGCTGGAAGGTTTCTTGGGGAATGGAAGCCAATTCTTCAGGGAGTGTTGCATTAAGGAGAGGTATCAATGTCGGTCGCTCAGGCCTGGCATGAAGTCGCCATTCCAAATCTTCCCAAAGGCATTCTGTAGGATTCAGGTCAGGACTCTGTGCAGGCCATGCAATGCCACTTACTCTGACGAAAAATGAAAAAAGAAAAAATAGCAACCAATTCCCCAAAAATTTCCCCAAAATAAGTTCCAAATTCGATGAAAAGTGAATAAGTAACCAAAGTTGCATTTAACACTATTATCTGCGTAATAACCAGTAATTGAAACAAGAACCTTATGCCTAGTAATTTATCAACTTACAAAACAAAGATAGAATCTCAGTAAACTCAAATTCAAAATCAAAGTAAATCGCAAAATCATTATAATTAAAATTAGCAAAGTAGGACCAACGATCTCAAAGAGTACTTCGTGTGAGTACTCTTTGAGAGTCGTGAGTAATGGCAAAGGAAAATTTGATCCATTGTCACTACGTTACGAGAGTTAGCCGCAGCTGGTCAGACTTGTTTGAATACTCGTACGTGTAGGCGCGGTTAGGTTGTTTTTCGAGGATTGATAATTATTGTGATGTACTATGACGCAGTGAAACGAAACATTGACTCCAATTATAACATCTTTTAGAATTCAGATAGAGGACTACCTCATATTAGACTGAAGTGATCTTTTTAATTAGATAACTCGAACTCAACTCTAGTTAGGCATTGAACAGTGATAGACAATTAACTTCATTCGTAATTGCAAATGGACTCTGGAACTTGGCAATAGTTTTAAAGCAGATAATTTATAAATCCCCCCTCCCACCACCACCACCACAACCACCACCACCACCACCTGGGAAGTTTTTTACCTCACGGCCTTATTAGAAAGTGATTGTTATTGTGAAATAAACCATCCTTTCGTGCCAATTTACGCATTTGTGATTCCAAATTACAAAATTGTTTAGACACAAAACTGCGATAATATTAGACTGAAGCGCTCGGCGCATATATAGAAACTCTTTGACGTTAGGAAGCAATCGCAATGTTATGACTTATTAGAGATTTGAAACTACAACCAAACTATGGGGAAATTGGTGTCGGTGGAACTGAATTGAACTTATCATTAATATTTTAACAGCAACTGTTAAACCATCGAATATAAACGAGTTAATTACGACGAGTAGCGTAATATTGGTCACAATTGGTGAAGTAAATGTTATGAGGTTACGACTTCTGCACCACTTGTTAGCAGCAGACACAGTGGCTGCGCCAAAGACTGAGACGGCGTGGAATTTCACAAGTATTTATTGAACTTTCTTTACAATTTCTCCCTCATCGTCGCTGGCCAGCCCTGCGGATCCCTCCGCCTGGCTGCTGCTGTGTAGGTTCTCCGACAATGCGCGCCACGCGCGCCGCTGATCACACTCGGAAGCCTCGGGCCACCAGTGCTCCGCTGAAGCCAGGGTGCCCTGTGGTTGAGACGAACTCGTCGCCGCGAGGTCAGCTGCCGACGCCTGCTGCACCGGCGGCTGGGAAGCCGTGAGTCGAGAAGTCCGCGAGCTCCCGTCATGGACAGACCACGCGCCGTGGGGCCGGGTTGCCGTGGAGTCCGGGCGTCAGTCCCCGTCGGCGCCTGTGACCGAGACCGCGCTGCGGCCGGTCCTGCTGGAAGTTCTCGTTGTAGTTAGTCAGCCACGGTGCCGACCGACCTCGGGCCGACCTCCAGAGCTGAAGTTGACATCTGGGGCGAATGGATGACTCCTGCGAGCTGGAACAGATTTACGAAGTCGTCACCTATGAAGACTGAACATTCGGACACGGACCACATCCGTCCTCGGGTCCGAACTGCTTCCTAATGGCTTCTCTCCGTTGCTGCCTGCGCTCCACTATTTATATCCAGCAGGAGGACGTTTCTTACTCTCGTTGGCAGCTTTTTGTTATTACTCCCGTAGTATGTTGCAGCGTAATTTAGCGTGCTGGCCTCACTTCCCCTTACTCAGCACTCTCCAGACTTCGCTCGGCGCTCGGTCTGTGTGCGACCTTACGTCAGTGTGTTGGTAGACTGCTGCTGTCAGCAAGGCTATCTATGTCTGCTTACTTTGCAACGCTTCGGTCGCCGGCGTGCCTCTGGTTTGCCATTCTCCACTGCGTGAAGCAACGCTTAGTATATGTGGCCGCAACATAAATATCACGCACACGTTGACAGTTCAGTTCAGCACTGTTTTCTGTAACGTCGTCTTTACCTAATAACAGTATCATCGCTCTACAACTATCGCAGGACCGATCAATACTAATCTATCAACTACCTGCTAGAAAAACTGGTGACGTTACAGCCAGTACATTACAGGGATGTTACTCTCTGTACTGTCTGCCTATTACACATTGCGACCCTCTTCAACTGTCGGCGGCCTCTATCAGTCAACAGACGAGATCGGCCTGTACGTGTCCGTTCACGTTTCCACTTCACTATTACATCAGAAACAGTGGACCTAGGGAGGTTTAGGACTGCGGAAATCTCGCGTACAGACGTATGACACAAGTGAAACCCAAACACCTCACCACGTTGGAAGCTCGTGAGTTCCGAGGAGTGCCCCATTCTGCTCTCTCATGATGTCTAATGACTACTGAGGTCGCCGATATGGAGTACCTAACAGTAGGTGGCAGCACGATGCACCTAATATGAAAAATGTATGGTTTTGGGAATGTCCGTATACTTCTGATCACATAGTGTACATGTTAATCAGAATATGTGCTGTAATCTGCATAATTTATATTTGTTATGATGTATTTATTCTCGATTAATGCCGTTGAGGAAAGTTGCGAAAAGCAATGTCGTTGGCAGAGAATAAAGTCTTGTGTGGGAGCGTTGTCTCTGGACGCGAGTATGACGTCAAAACAGAGCGCGCAAGACACTTACCGAGTCGTCAGATGTGAGAGTGAACACACGAAAGTGCCATGATATGTAACACCTATGTGAGTCACGATTGTTACTAGCGAGGGACCAAAGCGTGACGAGTACGAACAGATGTAAGAGGCTCCAATAACTTCAAGATCCTGCTCCCTAACTGGTCATTGCGAATCAAGGAGTACCCGCAATACTGCTTGGAGCAATGGGACCGTTCTAGACGACAACGAAGACGGCGGCTTAACATCTGCAACAGATTGTGGAGCTGTTTTATTTCCATTCACGTTAGCAACTTTGTGAGGCATTCTCAGCGAGACTTACACTGATAATTGTGGTATCACATATCGATACCACCCCATGAGCGTCGTAGCAACTGAACTGCAAGTTTCCGTAAGACGCCGGCAGCGGTCACGCACACCTCCAGCAGCTCTGTACTTCGAGCGCCCTCTGCCACCGCAGTACAGGACGACCGGCAGCAGCCGCTCAGACCACGTGCTCTTGGGGCCACTACGATACGAGACCTCTGTTCATGCTGCATCCTTTGTGACATCCACAGTTGGGGTCCATTTCTTGTCGCTTCATTCATAATGAGTATACAAGCTAATAAACCTTCTGTTGGGTGTGTTAACTGCTTAGCTAGTCGTTTCTCCTCCTGTTCAGTTTCCCGATGACGACAGCCCCCGAGCCCCTCTGTAGCCCACCTCTCCTTACTGCCGTGTACGAAACCGTACACAACAGTAATAAGCGTTGAACGTAAAAAAAAAAGAAAAAAAAACTGTAGGTACCTGATATTGCCTATTATCCTCAGTGAAAATGGTTCAAATGGCTCTGAGCACTATGGGACTTACATCTGAGGTCATCAGTCCCCTAGAGCTTAGAGCTACTTAAACCTAACTAACATAAGGACATCACACACATCCATGCTCGAGGTATGATTCGAATCTGCGACCGTAGTTGTGGCGCGGTTCGAGACTGAAGCGCCTAGAACCGCTCGTATCCTCAGTCAGTATCACCTACTTAGGGTCCTATTCCTTTCCAGTTATTGAATACGCTAGTGTCGTTGTTTAAATAGCTAAAAGAAAAGTATTAAAGAGCGTAGTTTCAAAATGGCTCTGAGCACTATGGGACTTAGCTTCTGAGGTCATCAGACCCCGAGAACTTAGAACTACTTAAACCTAACTAACCTAAGGATATCACACACATCCATGCTCGAGGCAGGATTTGAACCTGCGACCGTAGCGGTCCCACGGTTCCAGACTGTAGTGCCTAGAGCCGCTCGGCCACACCGCCCGGCAAAGAGCATAGTTTGTTTGTTTGCGAAAATTATAATTTAAAGTAATTAATAATTAACTCTCAGTAAATTGTGGGTATTGTTCAACAAGATCTTGAGCCCAAAACATTCTCGCTAATTGAGTGAAAGCAAAGCAAAGTGTAAGTAGGCTGTTTAGGTTTCTATGTTGGTAACGCCACGTAGCGCTCTATATGAAAATCACTGACTGTGCTGTGTGAAGTCTGTGGCTGGTTTGCATTGTTGGAGTATTTGCTATCGTAGTGTTTGGCAGTTGGACGGGAACAGTGCGTAGCGTTGTGCAGTTGGAGGTGAGTCGCCAGCAGTGGTGCATGTGGGGAGAGAGATGGCAGAATTTTGAGAGCGGACGATCTGGACGTGTGTCCATCAGAAAGAGTAAATTCGTAATATTGGATATCATGAACTGATATATATATATATATGATGACTTTTGAACATTATTAAGGTAAATACATTGTTTGTTCTCTATCAAAATCTTTCATTTGCTAACTACGCCTATCAGTAGTTAGTGCCTTCAATAGTTAGAATCTTTTATTCAGCTGGCAGTATTGGTCCTCGCTTTATTGCAGTAGTTCGAGTAACGAAATTTTTGTGAGGTAAGTGACTCATGAAAGGTATAGGTTATTGTTAGTCACGGCCATCCTTTTGTAGGGATTATTGAAAGTCAGATTGCGTTGCGCTAAAAATATTGTGTGGCAGTTTAGTGTTGATCAGAATAAGTAAAGAGAGATATGTCTGAGTACGTTCATTTCTGCTCAGCTGTTTGAAAATTAAATAATGTAAGGGGTTTACCAGTACAGTAATTCACAAATTTCTGTAATGGGACGTTTCAAAAGGAACTATAAAACAATTCTAATAATCTCAAATCAAGGAATAAATTAAGTTCACATATCTCATACCTGTCTATTGTAATAACCCTATCGTTTACTGGCATGGTTCGTATTTCGGCGTTGTCAATTTGTTGAAAGCCAACAGTTGCTCATTTGCTCCAGTAAATGTTCATAGTAATTACAGTACTATCTATTTAAAGTACATTGCTTGCCATGTCCAGGAATCTAACGCACCTAAGTTAACGTTAATTTGAAGTTGCGTGCATTATTGTTGTAACAGAAGAGCTATTTCCAGTCAGTCATTTACCTCTTAATACCTATTTAAAACTATTTCCAATTTGACTTATCTGAGCATTAACGTTGTAAGACAGTAGCTTTCTTTATTCTTTATTATTTCCTACAGAATCGTACTGTCAGAAACGTGTGTCACCTTCTGTTGCCACACGTACAGCCAAACGGTTACGTATTCATTTATTCATTGCTATCCGCATTGTTATTCAGATAGTGGACAGAAAGTGCTCAACTGGACTGGCGACCGTATTAATTATTTCCGTTAGTGTTGTTGTGTGCTCCTTGAGTCACTTGGTACAGGATCTTATTTGAATGATGGCAATATTTAACGGAATTTCAAATACGTAGAAAGGCAGGAGTATTATAGGTTGTTCTTTAGAACTTCTCTCCTCTAACCGTTCAAAATTTCTTCGGAGACGATAGCCTCATCCAAAATTAAGTGCAATAGGCATACACGACAATGGTCATATTATTGCATTAACCGATTAGTAATGAGGGGAGGTTACAGTGTGAGATTTACGCTGGTACTAGGTAGCATCTTACACCGCAAACTCTTTCGAAGAGCATTACTACGGTACAAAAGTATGAATTATTGATTTTATAATTAACTGTCAGATTTGTAGTGTTTGTTTAGCAGCCTTAGCCCCTACGCCATCTTCTTCAGATATTCGCTACTCTGACTCGTAATAGCCTGACGCGTGACGTGGCAGCCGGGTTTATCGGATCGCCGATACTGCCGCCCACACGTCGGCCGGTGCGGCCCGGCACGCAGCGTAACAGAATTTAACGCCGGAGCGAGCACTAGCCAGCCCCACCCCATCGCAGCATATGGTCGGCGCCTGCCGCCTCCGCTACCCGCATAGCGCACGTAACCCACTAAGCCCCGCACGCAAGTAAGGGGGCATCCATTAATTGCGTGAGCTCAAAATGCAGCCGGGTAAAATCTCACCGAATCTCATGTAAAGGGCGAGGGTTGTGAATCTCACGTCCACTTTTTAATTCACGGAATACACATTATCATGACGGATAACATTTTGTTTTATAAAGTTAATCCGACAGCAGGCAATATTAAAGCGCACAACAATCCTTATGGCCTCTCTAAATAGAACTGAATGGTTTACAGGTGTGCACGCTCAAGATTCCCCGAAATGAAGGAACAGTCCCACAAGTGTCGGATTTCACTAGGGAAGTTCTCTGCCTTGCAGGTCGAAATTACTGCGTGTGCCAGTGAGTCGAAATTACTGCGTGTCAGTCAGTGAATCAGTCTTGATATTCTGCAGCGCGTATAAAACAGACGTTATTGTGTACAAAATGAATTTCTATCAAAGCATTCACAATGCGCATGTTAAGCGGCATACTGACAAGTCGAAACACATGTGCGAACAAAACGTTAATCATTTGTGGAAGGAAGCTAAGATGAAATTCACCAACAAGAATTCTCTTAGTGATCATATAATTCAAGAGACTGGAAAGCTATCTAATGAAATGGTTCAAAGGATGGTACAATCAGCGCTGTCTTTCATGTGGGAAGTAATTAAAGGTTCAAACATATTTATAGTATATAATATGTCACTAAAAGGTCAATTTTTAAACGTTCTGTCAAAACAGTTAATTATATCTTCGGAGAGCCTTTTTGTCGGTCCGTCTCTGTGTCTGTCACTCCTATTACAACTCATGGTCAGCACTTTTAAACTGAAGCGTTTTTATCTTGTGTTAAAAACACTCTTTAGTAAGTGTTTTAACCAATGTTTAAAACAAGAAATCGTTTATTTAGTATTTTTATCCGACTACCTCATGTGAGGGAGGGGAGGGGGGTCCCACCACGTCTCACCAAACCAAGGAGGGAGTGGGGGGAAGAGAGTCCAAATTTCAAAGAAAAACCTTTGCGTAATTAATGGACGTTCCCGTAATTGACTTACGGCACCGCTTGGTGCGGGGTAAGCGACTAGGTACTGCCGTAATTGGAGTCCGGTGTTTGGTTAGAGGCTCGGCAGGAACTTGTTAGAGAACACTTCACACTGGACTGTACATTTTCTTTTTCATTGTTGTATTCCTGCTATATCTGTCAGACAGTATTAAGTTCATTCCTGAAGTACGTCAAGTTTGTTTTTGAGCTTTTCCTCACTATTCTATTTCCAATCAATGGATTCACACAACTTTAGTGTCGAGTTAGATTTATAGATACGTCGCACTTGTTGGCACTTGATTCTAGCTCAGGTGCTGCCTTATTGGGTAGGATTACGCAATTAGGTACATGGTGCTTCTAAGTCTTTGCACCAAACGCCTAGGGGCGATACACTATGTCATGGGGAACAACTTCTGTTGCAGAGTAAATGTCCGCTGACACTTTCCCGTGATTCTGAGCGTCATTCAGTATTTGACGGCCCTGGGGCGGCAAGAGTTCACTGAATTATGCAAACATGACTATATCTACATGTTGAAGGGTGCGAGCAGCTATAAGCAATGTCATGTGATCGATAACCATCTGCAACAAAATTGGACCTCATGTCATCACTGTGTAGAAACGACACTTCGTCGTCACCTTCCCTCTTTTCGAAGTCGGTTGCTGCAGTGACTGACTGCTATAGATCATTAGCAAGAGCATGCAGTCACTTTCACAGTATCAGTAGTAATTTCGAAGTTATTAAGTATGTAAAAATATTTGCCAATAATCGTAGTAATTTTGAATTAATAATGACGGCGTTTTCCTAAATTTAGTTGATTCCAAATCTCACTCCTTTGCGTAAGTAGTTGTTATGTAGACTAAATTTCAATCCTCTTGCCTTAATGGACGGTCGTTTTCCAATGTACTCATACAATGTGGATTTCATGTGAAAGTAAAATTTAATACTATTAAAGTAGTGAGATCCTGCCCACTCGCCTAATTTAGGGTGCCTAGGAAGCTGTTTTCTCGGATAGCTAGACAACAATTCGAGAAACTCTTATTAATGGAGTTCTTTACAATAAGTTAAATTGACAATACTTTGCGTTTCTACAAAGACTAGTCGCAAGTAAATGGCGACATGCAAATAATCAATGTCCTTCGACGTATACAATTTCCATGCAAGCAAATCACACAAGTTCATAAGTCACTGCTATAGAGTTTATATCACAGCTCGTCTTCTAGCGCCCGTCTTCTAGTGCGGCCAAGACCAATTGGAGCGGCGCTTATATTCTCTTCGTGTAGTGCCGCTCCACGTTGCAGCCCGAAGTGCCGGCGCTTGATGTTACGCCGGAACAAAAGCTATGCCAGATAATTTCTAGCGAACTAGTTCATGACTAAAATCTTGTCTAACACATTTGTTTTGAATTGTTCAGAGATAATCAAAACAGTAAGAAAGTAAGCAAGAAGTATATTATTTAATGTATCCCAGTTGAATTCAAATATTTGATTTACAATTCTTGATTACACATATTTTATGTGATTTTGGTATTTGTTTTTTCTCTAGCTTGGCGTCTCATTTCGGAGTTAGCACCAAGGCTCGTTAATATATTTGCCAATATGATTTAAAATTAAATCCAAAATTTAAAACTGATATTTTGATGAAAGTGATTATCCTACAAATGTGACCATATTGTTGTTTGACAACTTGTTATCAACGAGGACTTTTCCTCTTTCCAATACTACGTACAGACTGTCCACAGCCAATACTTCTTAATATTTGGTCTGGCCTACACTAGGGCAGTGGCATTTCTAGTAATATTTAAAAAACTGAAACACTGGGCACAAGAATAATGTACACTCTTTCTGAAAGAAAATACATCCCTGAATTCATACCTAATTTTGGAATTTCTATGGTGTCTTCACTTTTCACGTAATAACAATTTTTGTGGCAACCTATGTATCATTTTCCAAACACAAACAGCAAAAAGCTCTCTCTGTCCGGAGAAAAATGGGTCAAAGAAACGAGGAGCAGGAGCAAAGAAAATCAATCAAACATAAAAGTATTTCCACAGCGATTTTCTGCGATATTTTCCCTCATAAACGTCGCTTCGTAAAAGCCAGCGTCAGTAGGACAACATACTTCCTTTTGATGACGGATTTCCAGTCAAGAAATGTCCTAAAGGTCCGTTCAACATTTTCAGCGCTAACGGTGTCAAGGCCTAAGTTTATCTGTGAGAAAGTTCAATTTATCACTCAAGAAAAGTAGTTTGTGACTCTTAACACCCCAGACAGAGGTATGACCTCAGTGTATCTTGTATAATGTACGCCCTATTGAAAAGGTGACTTTCACTGTAGCAGAGTTGCATGAAGTATTTCTCCAGATCGGCACAAAGAAGCCTTATCAATTCTTCGCACAGAAGTGGAGTATGCTTCACAAATTTATCGCACGGCGAGCGATGCCTCGCACGGTGCACAAATTCCGAGTGTGCTAGCGTTTGAGGCGAGACATGTAAACATCAGAACATTCCACGTTCTGGGAAGACGCGATTGTCCCCAACAGTGCCACGATTTCGGCTGTAGAAGAGCTCGCACGGACGAGTCGTGACGTTGCTGATCCACTGCCAATAAGCAAAGAACTGTGCAGCACATATTCCATGAGAAGCTTCGTTACAGCATTGTTTGTGCACAGTGCACGTCCATCAATCTTTCAGACAGTCATAAAACGGCGAGAATTGTTGTTTGCCTTTCTCGTTTGTTGAGGTACATGGAGCGAGGAACGCATTTCATTGCTCAGATTGTGATATGTGATGAAAAGTGGTGACACTGCGTCGACCTCCCAAACGGATCACCATACTGTGATGGCATCCCGAATCACATCGTCCAGGAAAAGCTCAGTCTGTCCCGAAGGCCGGAAAAGTGAAACTCAATTTTCGAAGAAAAAGGACCTCTACTCGACTGGCTACGATGAACAGTATTATAACACATTTCTGGGGCTCAAACAGCCCATCAAGAACAAGCGTATATGCAAGTTCTCGAATGGAGTGGTGCTTCTCTAGGACAACAACGCTAGAAAACATGTAGCCAACACGATTCTCGAGCTCCTTGAAAAATTTTTGTGGCAGCCTCTTTACCGCCACGATATGTTACATTATGAGTCGCTTATCTGCGGCTACTTAAATTCTGAAAGGTCAGAGGTTCACCAGTGACAAGGAAGTGTAGGACACCGTGGGAAACTGGCTCCGTCAGCATCCCAGGAGTTTCTATACTGAATTTAAGGACCAGTTCCATGTGAAGTGAAATTTAACTATAATATTGTTATTAAAATATCTTTATTTGAAATAGTTCCTGCATGAAATACATAGGAACATGTTATTGCTAATTTAGATACATAGTCATTAACGTGGATTGAATTGTGAGTATTCCATAAGTGTAGCAACCGAGACGTGTAATTTCTTATTTCATTATCTATAGTATTTGTACAGTGTCGTACTTCGGTATGTCCTGGATTATATTTTCGTCTTGTCGTTTCAGTATGCTGTGGTTGTCAAACTTGCTTTATGTCGGAATCGGTCCATTGTTGAGCCAGTATAACTTAAACTGTCCACTCTGAATCATCAAAACAGGAATTTATATTTTAGAGATAGCTGTATGGACACGTTAAGAAAGTCAATAAATGTATGGACACGTTAAGAAAGTCAATAAATATAGCCTAATCTCTTTCTCATCTGGGCACACCTTATAGAATACTGCAATAGTTCTCTGCACTACAGTTGCCTAAACGGTTCTTGCAGGCAATTGCCAAAGAGAGCCATGTCATTACTTCATAGTCATTCAGTAAGTCAAAGAAATTTTCATCATACTTTAATGTCCTACTTTGCGATTCTACAAATAACCCTTCCCTTATTTTTGCTTTAATGGTCGTTGGAAACTTCTCTCCCAACTACATTAATTCACATGGAGTGTTTTCCATGGGTTTCACATTTGACGGACCCAATTTAATGTGTAGAGGAGGTAAAGACATATTTTTGGAGTCAAGAAGAAGGTTCACCACATTCTTCTGCACAGGCAGTAGTTCATTGCGAGCAGACAACCGAGGTAAGTAGCACAGCGGTTAACGTTCTGGACTCGCATTCGGCAGGACGACCGTTCAAACCCGCGTCCGGCCCTCCACATTTAGGTTTTCCGTAGTTTCCCTAAATTGCTCCAGGCAAATGGTGGGATGGTTCCTTTGAAAGGGCACGGCCGATTTCTTTTCCCATCACTTACACAATCCGAAGTGTGCTCCGTTTCTAATGACCTCGATGTCGACGGGACGTTAAACGCAATCTTCCTTCCTGCCATCCGAGCAGACAATTTTTTCCACTATGGTAGTCCCTTTCTGTTTCTGCTGTCTCATTTACATTGAAAGCAGCGTTGGTTTTTGTGCCCCAGCTGCATGCCGAGAATAATTCCAAATAGTCTGAGCTTTCAGTTTGTGTGACCCCTACTGGTTGAGGGTTAGTAACAGTTTAAAGTTACCATATTCCTCAACTGCACGAGCTACCGGAACAGAAGGAATTTGTTCCCATTTTGGAGAAATACTGCCTTCGCTTTAATCTTGCTGGAATCTATGAAGAAACACTACTTATTTACAATGAAATCATGGCCATGAGAATCCATGGTGGACGTAATATCAATACTAAAATCTAGGTCACCTGCCGTGGAGAAAAATTCATAAAAACAGCGTGGTGAACAAGATAAACACTCATTTTAATATCGTGAAGAAAACGATTACAGTCTTTTAAAAACGAAGCTGAACGCTAGGACTGTTGCTTCCAAAAAGTTCAAATCACGAACAAGATCGCTGAAATCTCCATGGCACGAAAAGTGTAACACATTTGATAGTGGTCTTGAAGTACTGGATAGGTAAGTATATCTCCTTCGCTGTCTTCTGCATCCCCGCCAGTGTATCCGTCCTATCGAGCTGTCACATTCTCAGGATGCAATAGAATCGGGAGTTCTTCGCTGCGACATAAATGTCTTAATAGCAGATGCTGAATTGGGACAATGTACGGTTTTTCTTGTTTTCGAGTTGGTTCCACCTATTTTTGCCAGACAAAAATAACAGCCCGTTGTGGGGTCCGTTGGCTCTTTGTGAATTATAGCAACAGCGAGGCACATGTGACGTGGCCATTTTAACCAGACTGGCAGGAGTCTAACAGGGGAGAGTACTGTACCTAGAGGATAGTGTACCCAAGGAACACATGTTGCTTTTGGTCGGTCCTTCAGTCTAGTGACTGATCTTAACAATCACATGAAGTAATGCCGCTAGAGGCCGCCTTAAGAAATTTACTCCATTTTCTCCACTCTTTGTTGTTGTTAGTAAATATTTCGCGTTCTACACATTTAATTGCTGTGTAGTATATTAAAGCAATTTGGGATATATTGTTAATTCTTCAATTATAGAATTTTATGCTCAGCAATCCTACATATTTCGAGAATTGTTTATGTAACACGTGAACAGTTAAGCCACGCTTTGTCGGTCGTGTAGCACGTTGCACCTCGAAAGAGAAGCCGGTCTTCTGCCACGGATCAACTGATGGTTGCAATTTTTTTTATTTCGTCACCAGTCTTCTGACTGGTTTGATGCGACCTGCCACAATTTCGAATCCTGTGCAGCCTCTTCATCTAAGACAGAGTAGTACTTGCAGCCAACGTCATCAGTTGTTTGCTGAGTGTTTTCCAATATCTGTCTTCCTCTACAGTTTTTACAATATACTACCATAGAAGTTACTTTCTGATGTCTTAAAAGGTGTCCTACCATCCTGTCCCTTTTCGTGTCAGTGTTTTCCACACGTTTATTTATTTATTTATTTTTCAGATCCTGTCAAGAACCTCGTTCCATACCTTATCAGTCCACCTGGTTTTCAACGTACTTGTGGAGAACTACATCTCAAATGATTCGATTCTCTTCTGTTCCGGGGCCTCACAGTCCATATTTCACTAACATTCTGTGCTCCAGACATACATTTTCAGAAATTTCTTCCTCTATGTTACATACTAGTAGATTTCTCTTGGCCGGAATGGTCTTTTCGCCAGTGCTATTCAACTTTCGATATCTTCCGTCATGGGTTATTTTGGTGCCTAGGTGGCAGCATCTACTTTGTGGTCACCAGTCCTGATGTTAACTTTCTCGCTGGTCTCATTTCTGTTAGTTCTCATTACTTTCATCTTTCTTCGATTTACCCTCAGTCCGTATTCTGTACTCGTTAGACTGTTCATTCCATTCAGCAGATTCTGCAATTCCTCTTCACTTTCATTGAGGATAGCAATGTCGTCAGCAAACCTTATCTAGTTGTTATCCATTAACCTTGAATGTTTATTCCCCTCTTGAAACTTTCTTTTATTTCCGTCATTGCTTCTTCGATGTATATAGACTGAACACTGAGGGCGACAGACCACATCCCTGTCTTAGACACTTTTTAATCCAAGCACTTCATTCTTGGTCCTCCACTTTTATTAATCCCGTCTGGCTCTTGTACATATTGTATGTTGTCTTTTTTTCCCACTAGCTGACTGTGTTATAATTCTCACACTTCTGATTTCTTGCAATCTTCGGAATCTGGTGGATGGTATTTTTCCGAAAGTCAGACTATATATCGCCAGACTCACGTAAGTTTTCCAAAGCTCTTCTAAATTCCGATCTTAATACTGGATCCTCTATCTCTTACTTATCGATTCCTTTTTCTTCTGTCACGTCATCAAACACGTCGTCCCTTCAATGTACTCATTCCTCCTATCCACTCTCTCCTCCGCTTTTAACAGTATAAATCCCATAGCAATGTTAATGTTAGCACCCTTGCCTTTAATTTCACCGAAGTCTGTTTTGGCTTTTCTATACACTGAATCAGTCCTTCGAACAATATCTCTACGTAGATTCCTTCGCATTTTTCACGGGGACATTTCGCCTTAGCTTCCCTTCACATCATTTCATTCCTAAGTGACTTTTATTTCTGTGTACCTGAATTTCCTTGAACATTGTTTTACTTTCTTCTTCATCGATCAACTGAAGTATATTTTCTGTTACGATAGGGTTCTTTGCAGTTACCTTACTTGTACCTACGTGTTTCTTTCCAACTTCGATGGTTTCCATTTTAAAGAGGTCCATTTTTCTTCAACTGAACTCCCTGCTGCACTATTCATTATTGCCATATCTGTAGCCTCAGGAACCTTTGTTCGTATCTTAGTATTTCCGTATCCCACTTCTTTGTGCCTGATTCATCTTGACCATCCTCCTTGGAACGTCTTACAATCCAATTTATTCCAGCGTCCAATTTAAGTTTGGGACGCATTGCTTAGTCAACTGCGAATGCTGCAATATGTTGTCACTTTATCGACATGTTCGTTTGGCATTTTCAGGTGAAATCCGGTCGGTGGCGTGACGTCCTGCAAGACCTTTATTTGCAGCATACGCTAAATCATATTCATAGCAGGTCTCGTCTAGTAGATAACCCCGTCACCACCACAAGTTAGACACTGATTTCGGAATCTCTGCCTTACGACGAAGGCTAACCGTAATCTCCCAGCCTTTTCCAAGTACACCTCCTTCTCTTCTGATTCTTGAGCAGAGTATTCGCTGTTACCTGCTGAAAT
Organism: Schistocerca serialis cubense; assembly: GCF_023864345.2. Classification (NCBI taxonomy): domain Eukaryota; kingdom Metazoa; phylum Arthropoda; class Insecta; order Orthoptera; family Acrididae; genus Schistocerca; species Schistocerca serialis. Next base: position 637,882,392 of record NC_064645.1, read on the forward strand.
TTAACTCAATTAGTCTTTTAACTCAATTAATCTTTTAACTCAATCTTTTTTTCTCTCCTATCTACACTCCTGGAAATTGAAATAAGAACACCGTGAATTCATTGTCCCAGGAAGGGGAAACTTTATTGACACATCCCTGGGGTCAGATACATCACATGATCACACTGACAGAACCACAGGCACATAGACACAGGCAACAGAGCATGCACAATGTCGGCACTAGTACAGTGTATATCCAACTTTCGCAGCAATGCAGGCTGCTATTCTCCCATGGAGACGATCGTAGAGATGCTGGATGTAGTCCTGTGGAACGGCTTGCCATGCCATTTCCACCTGGCGCCTCAGTTGGACCAGCGTTCGTGCTGGACGTGCAGACCGCGTGAGACGACGCTTCATCCAGTCCCAAACATCCTCAATGGGGGACAGATCCGGAGATCTTGCTGGCCAGGGTAGTTGACTTACACCTTCTAGAGCACGTTGGGTGCCACGGGATACATGCGGACGTGCATTGTCCTGTTGGAACAGCAAGTTCCCTTGCCGGTCTAGGAATGGTAGAACGATGGGTTCGATGACGGTTTAGATGTACCGTGCACTATTCAGTGTCCCCTCGACGATCACCAGTGGTGTACGGCAAGTGTAGGAGATCGCTCCCCACACCATGATGCCGGGTGTTGGCCCTGTGTGCCTCGGTCGTATGCAGTCCTGATTGTGGCGCTCACCTGCACGGCGCCAAACACGTATACGACCATCATTGGCACCAAGGCAGAAGCGACTCTCATCGCTGAAGACGACACGTCTCCATTCGTCCCTCCATTCACGCCTGTCGCGACACCACTGGAGGCGGGCTGCACGATGTTGGGGCGTGAGCGGAAGACGGCCTAACGGTGTGCGGGACCGTAGCCCAGCTTCGTGGAGACGGTTGCGAATGGTCCTCGCCGATACCCCAGGAGCAACAGTGTCCCTAATTTGCTGGGAAGTGGCGGTGCGGTCCCCTACGGCACTGCGTAGGATCCGACGGTCTTGGCGTGCATCCGTGCGTCGCTGCGGTCCGGTCCCAGGTCGACGGGCACGTGCACCTTTCGCCGACCACTGGCGACAACATCGATGTACTGTGGAGACCTCACGCCCCACGTGTTGGGCAATTCGGTGGTACGTCCACCCGGCCTCCCGCATGCCCACTATACGCCCTCGCTCAAAGTCCGTCAACTGCACATACGGTTCACGTCCACGCTGTCGCGGCATGCTACCAGTGTTAAAGACTGCGATGGAGCTCCGTATGCCACGGCAAACTGGCTGACACTGACGGCGGCGGTGCACAAATGCTGCGCAGCTAGCGCCATTCGACGGCCAACACCGCGGTTCCTGGTGTGTCCGCTGTGCCGTGCGTGTGATCATTGCTTGTACAGCCCTCTCGCAGTGTCCGGAGCAAGTATGGTGGGTGTGACACACCGGTGTCAATGCGTTCTTTTCTCCATTTCCAGGACTGTATTACCAAGACAATATTCTCCCATAACCATTTCTTCTCCTCCTTCCCCTACAACCGCATTCCAGTCAGCCATCATAATTAGATTTTCATCTCTCTTTATGTACTGAATTACCCATTCAATATGCTCATATACTTTCTCTATCTCTTCATCTGCTGCTCGCGACATCGGAATGTATCCCCGAATTGTTGTTATCGGCGTTGGTTTGCGGTCGATTGTGATAAGAATAACCCTGTCACTGAACTATTCACAACAATTTACTCTCTGTGCTGCCTTCCTGTTCATAACGAATCCTACTGACGTGACACCAATTTCAAAAACATTATTTCAACCAAAATACCAACTGTTGCAGGAGATTTTGCGCAGTGTTGGTGGAATAACCTTCCAGACATTTACCGAAAGCTGTGATATCCTGCCCCCTGAAAAGTAAAGGCCAACACTGTTTTCATACTTGACAATATTGCAGAGAAAAACTATAATCAGATACAGAAGCAGTGTTGTTTTGACCATCATTCGATGTCTTCTATTTGAGCCAGACATATTCAAGCATTCTTAAGCTGCTGGTAAGGGATAACTGAAACCTTGTTTTTGCTTTCAGACAGTACAATGTGATTTTAAAATACTTTCCAAGCACATGTAGGGACTGATGACATAAAACGAATTTGTGCGCAGGTCAATCATACGTTTATACAGTGATGGAAAACTTGATGGAATCAGCACAAGACCAACATAATGAACATTATCTGGGTAACAGCTGCGGGAAGCGAGACATATGAATCCAAAGTGGAACATTTGAATGAGAGAATGCAGCAACGCGAGGCATATGTCGAAGCAATCAACATAAGGTTAACAGAATTGGATAGCATTGTTAAGGCATCAGCTGCGAAACATGAGATGTATGAGTCTAAGATGGAACAGATGAATACTAGAATCCAGCGATAGGAGCCATATGTTGAGAAAAAAAATGAAGCAGTTAACGGAAGTCTCAATGTACAATTAATGGAACTTGACGGTTTTATCAACGGAATAGCTATGAAAGTCGTATTGCACGAATTCATGATGAAGAACACAAATGAGCGATTCCATCGCCCTGAATCTGAGGTAGAAGAGTTAAGAGGACATCAACTCATCATCACAGCTATTCCGGAACACACAAGTTGCATACCATCTCAAAACCTCTTTAGTATGCTCTGGTATATTTACAAAATGCTAGTCATCGTGCTGCAGGAAAATTGGAAATTACAGCTGCTAAAATTAGGACACTTGGAGAGATATCATTTTCTCTCTGAAACGTTTAAATCAGTAACGAAAGCATTAAACAGCTCCCACATGTAATGCCGGAAATGCATATCCTCCTATTTCCATCTATTGTACTACAAATTTTTTCCTTATTTTGTTACCTGAAGATATGACGTTTCTGTGTCTTTGTATATTGTAATTGTTTTACTATTTATATATATTTATGCATTTATGTCTCTGTATAATTGGTTTGTTTTGTAAATATCATTTGTATTTTTACTCTGGGTCTGGCCTAGGGAAACTATGCTATCGAACGATTACATCGATAGGTCGTGTGGAGAACCAAAGTGTTTAGGATCTTTGGTAGTGTTAACTCTGCCACGTGGAGCTCAAGCAGGAGGAGTCTGGCTGGAGTAGGGCGGTGGAGCAGGTGTGTTGTGTGACGCTCCCGCGGGTTGCCGCGCTCTCGGGGTTTGGCAGCATGTAATTGCGCTCGACTTGCTATGATAGTTTCTGACACGGTGTCTCGGACGGGAAGCATTAGCTGGCGCACATCAAGAGCCCGTTTCGCCTGGTGACCGTGTCGAGGAGAAGGCGCGCCAACATCCAGCTTCTGCAACAGCGACGGCCGACAATGAGTGACTGTCGCCACCTCCTCGATCGACAGCTTCAAACCTTCAATCAACCAACAAGGAAGACTGGAAGCACGTAAAGTTTCAGAACTGTATGGCAGACCTCAGCTTTTCAAACTGTTCTTTTTGCCTAAAACAAATTACAGCAACGTAGCATGAACCTTTGTTGCTCATTGTCCCAATTGCATTACCAAGCAGGGTCCCTTCCTTTTCCAGAATGAACCCGAGTGTCGTTGAAATTCAAACGCCAGCATTAAAGTAATATCATTCCATTTCACTGCTTTAATTTCAAAGTTCAGTTAAAGTATTCATAACTGGCTACAATATTTAGATTACACAAGCACAAATTAAGAGTGCGAGTTTTGTTACCATATTTTAGCTTATCTGTGACTGCAGCTCAGCTTGGTACGTACTAAATTTTACTATTGTTAATTGTTCAGAATAATTTAATTCAAGTTCAAAGTTAAATCTCTTATTTCTAAATTGTGTAGATTCAAGTAGCTTTTGAAATGATTGTTGAGGTAGCCCAAGACTAACTTTATTTTATTGAATTTCGTAATGCTTCAGAAACAAAGTTCACTATTAATTTCAGTCACTAAATTAACTTTCAATTTTCCAGTTTTATTAATTTTTTTTTTGATAAATTAAGTCAGAGTGTAGCGAAATTTATTATTTCTAACAAACATTCCGTTTTCACACAACACGTGTCAACCTTCAGTTGCCATACTTTTAGTGCTAAATATATGTACATTAATCTTTCATTTTCAGTTATTATAGTAGTTGTCCATGGGACTGGCGACCGTAATTTTCACCAAATCTCAAATATCTAATTAACTCCAGTTAATTGTTAACGTAACGACCGCACATTTACTTTCTTTATTAACTTTACCCCTTTTCAAAACTAGTTTCCACTTGTTTCATTTCCATTTTTCCTTTCATTTAGATGTAACCCTTTCCTCCCTCTTTACCGACAGATTAACTTCGGTGGCGATTGCTTTTCCCAAATTTCCATTAGGTTCATGTGGTTTAATTTTTCAGTGTCATTAAGGTCGATAAGTGAGGGGGAGGTTACACACACATAGCAGATGGAAGGAAGAAGGGATGGAAGAGGAGGAGGAGGTGGAAGAGAAGGATATACAATTATCGTTTGCATTAACCATCACTGTGTTAGCAGTGTAGATGTAATGTACAGTTTGAGCCATGATCAACCATACATGCTTCAAAAGCATCTGATATGCTTAAACAAGCATGTAATACACGTTGAGGATAAGGGATTTCAGAGAGCTATTGGTTTAGTGAAACTAATAATCTTAAGAGATTCGAACCACAGCTAGTTTTTCCCAAAAGAGATACAAACGTATGCCAAAACAATGAGTACGACAAATGCACATAGGCGAAACAACACCTCAAATGGATGAATAAAAGCTTCAAACAGTAGGAAGTACAATAATGTGATTAGACTAGGTATAACTGATGAACATAGCTTAAGACTGAGTAATTTACTTCTGGAGTGTATTTACTACGACAACCACAATGAAATTATAGCGTACTTACAACTGCTCACAGCATCAGTGGCCACAGGAAATACAGTTCACACGAATGAAATAATATCAATCATTTCAGAGCTTCAAGAGACAGGTATTAACAGCGGTTCATTATCTCCACAGGCCAGTGCACAAAACATTGCCACATAGACGCCTGACAATGACGTATGGACAATTTATGGCAAGCAGATCTCATAGATATGAGACAGTATTAATGGGTGAGTAAAGGTTTCAAATATATTTTAATGGTTACAGATATGTATTCCAATTTCACCTGGGCTCTAGCTGTGAAGGCAATGACTGAGAAGGAAGCTGCACAAGTGTTTGAACAATTGCTGCAGGAGGGGATAAATTGGTTCCCTGATAACCTTCAAACCGACTATGGGGTGAATTTACAATGGGTATTTCAAGAAAATAATCGAGCTGTATGGAATAAACCACTACTCGATACTTTTCCCTCATGAGAGCAAGTATTTCAAAATTTTGAACAGAAGAGGAAAAAAACCATATCTGTTTGTGAATTAATATTTTTGGTTCATGAAAATGGCTCCATATTGTTCTGTAAACAACTGGGCAGTATAACTGAACCAAACATCATATGATTAAAATGAAACCTATTGAAGTTTATGACAAAGAGATTCTAAATACAGTATACTGTCAAATTAAAATGGTGGATCCATCCAAGGAGAAATTCAGTGTAGATGATTTGGTACATATTTCAAAATACAGGACTATGTTTCAGAAATCTTGTCTGTTGAACTCGTCAATGAAAGTATCTACAGTGTCAAAAGTGCAACAAACAATCCCATACCCAAAAACTTACATCTCAAAGGACGGTGCAGGTAAAGGAATTACTATGAGGTTTTACACATAAGAATTAAAGAAAAGCTCTGAATCAGAAGTGTTTTGCTGTGTGATGTCCTTAGGTTAGTTAGGTTTAAGTAGTTCTAAGTTCTATGGGACTTACCACAGAGCATGTCATAAGACATCAAGGGAATAAGGCCTTAGTGAAATCGCTTGGCTTTAAATTGCGGTGCAACAGTTGGGTAAACACTCGCAATGTTGTATACAACAGAGTTGCAAATCTCAGACTCTGCAACAGCATAAATAGGTGCTAGAAAGTGCATCATGGTGGTCGCAGTTATCTCGATAAGTTAACAGTTGAACTGCATATTCCTGATCACTGTGGAGCTACACCAAAACTGAAGAAGTGTCTAACTTGTGGTGGTGACAGGGTTATCTACTAGACGAGACCTGCTATGAATATGATTTAGCGTATGCTGCAAATAAAGGTCTTGCAGGACGTCACGCCACCGACCGGATTTCACCTAAAAATGCCAAACGAACATGTCGATAAAGTGACATATGCATGTGACAACATATTGCAGCATTCGCAGTTGATTAAGCAATGCGTGCCAAACTTAAATAGGGCGCTGGAATAAGTTTCCGACATATTATAACACAGCTCATGTTACACAGAAGAGACAGAAGAAAAAACCTGTAGGACGTTTAAAAACGTGCATCCGATCAGTGATGGCAGCAGTGGCCAGTGCCTTGAACCAGAAAGTAGTGAGAAGAAAGAAGCGTGTTAAAACACCTTGAGTGCTACCCCACCCTAAGACATGTGGAGGAAATACCCCGTACTTGCTGAGCTATCAGCAATTGCTTCATTTGTAGGAGGATTGGCTGTGTTAGCCTGAACAGTAAAGAATGCACAAACACAGAGGAGTAACTACAGGAGGCTGAAAGGCATAATCCAGAATTATATTTAAAAAAGTACATGAAAGGACTTGGACAATTTATAAAAAAGATCCCCTAACTTTACTACTGAAAATACTACTTACAAATAAAAATTACTTAATTTCGTCAGAAAAAAAGAAAGATCGTCGATATTATGTGCTAATTACTCTACGCCAATATATCTAAGCAAGGGGGAGCGGTCATCAGTCTGAAAACATGCGAAAGTATTCCTAAAGTAACCAAGGTGAGCAATAAACTATTTCCAAGTTCTGGAAACACACTGGCTCATATGATACTGATGATCTAAATGCAATTGTAAAACGCTCTGTGAAAGGGTTTGATCGACGTGCACACGTTCATACACTTAAAACGGAGATAAAACTGAGGAAACAGACAATATATTTTAGCCAGGAAAGTTCAGTAGGACCACTATTGAGATTCTCAAGCATCAAGCTGTGGATATACTCTCAGTTAGCACAAGCAATGTCGAGTGTAAAACTGCAAGTAATTTGTATTTGAACGACAGATTAATTCGTACAATCTACGGACTCTACCCTACAGAGGGACCAATGAACAATTTCGTTGAGGTGACAAGCAATTGCTATACTCCCAGTGACTGTTCGGACATTAGATCATCTCGAGTTGAGCTTTGTGGATCACATTAAACGTTGCGAAGCCATGGTATAACTATTTATTTGTGACTGATGAATTGGTGCTGAGAATTTAATGCGCCAGTTGTTTATCAGGATAGTATTTGGGACTATACCATCCTATTATTAAGTGCCACAAATAAGGAAAGAAATCACTACGTTGCAGTACTAAATTTACTGACAACGATATAATAATATTTATATCATCCGGTGGAACACCTTAAGACATCCATGCCATTACACACTGCCAAAATTAATACAGCAGCAAACATGCATGCCAAACATAACATTTTTCGTAGGACATCTCATTTTGGCATGTTATCCTCTCAGTACTCACGTGTTAACTACAGGCGTCTGCTTTGACCTTTCCTGCAATGGATTTGTCACAACCCTCAGTACCATTGTTGGTTTCCGTTGAAAATTTGAACATTATATGTCAACACCTGACACAAGTCATAACTCTTCTGACTGGCTTGATGCAGCCAACCACGAATTCCTCTCCTGTGCTGACCTCTTCATCTCAGAGTAGCACTTGCAAACTAGGTCCTCAATATTTGCTGGATGTATTCCAGTCTCTTTCTCGTTTTACAGATTTTTCCCTCTACAGTTTCCTCTAGGGCCATGGAAGTTATCCCCTAATGTGTTAACAGATGTCCTACCATCCTCTCCTTTCCTCTTGTCAGTGTTTTCCATATATTCCTTCGCTCGAAAATTCTCCAGAGAACCTCCTCATTTCTTATTTTATCAGTCCACCTACCTTTCAACGTTCTCCTGTAGCATCACATGTCAAATGTTTCGATTCTCTTCTGTTCGTATTTTCCAACAGTTCATGTTTCACTACCACACACTGCTGTGCTCCAAACGTACATTCTCAGAAATTACTCCCCCGAATTAAGGCCTACGTTTGATACTAGTTAATTTCTCTTGGCCAGGAATGCCCTTTTTGTTAATGCTAATCTGAATGCAACAAACATGATGTAGCTGTGTCACAGGTCCTCTAAACGCCGAAACCCTGCGGGGTGAAGTCGTCTACTTTGCGGATGATCTGTATTAGCGACCACAAGGGCAATGAGGAGGCGATTATCGCTGCAGTTGGTCTCTTGCTCCATGAAAATATCGATGAACTGTGAAGACTAAGAGGCTATAGCTCTCAGTTCCAAACTAGCGCGAGACTGAGCTGCAAACACCTATGACGACAACTTTAGAATTGTGTCGTCTAAGACGTCTCGCTACGTTCAGTAACACGTAGATCTAGAGGTAAGAAGTAGAAAACATTAAGGAACTACTACTGAATTACACAAATCTGTTAAGGGAATTGTACCACTGAGTGCTCTTTTACCTGTCTTTCATTCAGCAACTACTCTCACAGTTGCATTATCGTATTTATGTTGTAGTCCGGTGAAGCTTCTTTACAATGACAAAAGATCTCATGTTTAATTCAGATAATGTAATATCCACGATTTTTTTTTCAGAATCGTATTCGTGATAGTGTGTGTGTGGAGTGCGAATGACATACTCGTGATATTAATTAAAAAAAGGACTTCATCGATAATAAATAATTATTGTCAATGAACAATTTAATATTCTGTAAGAAATTATATCTCAGACAATAGCCGTGGAAAAAGACTATAAAGATCTCCGTCTCTTATTATCTATGATTCTTCTAGAATAATTCTTCTTGTTCGAACCGTTGCACTGATCAGTTGTTATCAATGTCTCGTAGCACAGAGGTCTGTCTGTAACAAACTGTATTATACTGTTAAGTAATATTTGAAAAATAGACTTTCTGTGTCATTGAAATGAATGCACTTTGTTTGGACTTTTATTTCAATATGATTCCCGTCCTGTATAAATGTTAAGTTTTCTGATCAGCTACAATGAAGCGCAGCCGCTAGCGCTATTGATCTGCAGCGCGGTTTATTGACAAATGCCGAATAATAAGCGATTAACATTGAGAAATACTTTCAAATGTTAATGCATATAGTAAAGGTACAAAAAAGATTTGATATATATTATTTGTTAGTAGTGAAGCAGCGCCTGAAGGAGAATCGATAATGGACTGTTTTATGTAAGCTGCCATCTTAGTGAAATATTACAGCTGCCGTTTTAAAATGAAATTTTATACAGACAAAAATCTTGATGGTCATTATTGCAATAATAATTCTGTATCGGTGGCCCAGAAAACGCTCAGAAGTAATAAATTTCACTTAGATTGTGATTAATCTTTAAATATAGTGAACTTACATCTACACAAACACCATCTTGCATGATAAAAAATGTTCTCCGCTGATGTTTGAAGCCTGGTTATTTTGTAACACCTTTCATGGAATATTTTGACAGGAAACAATATATTAGTGTTGTGTGCGTGTGGTACTGTGTGACAAAACTGCTCATTTTGCTTAAAGAAAAATGCTGCCACCTCAAATAACAGAAGCGGTAAATTCGATAGACGATCTGCAACTAGTAATGAGACAATTATGCAGCAGCACTGAAGATTGTCAAAAGTCATTACTCTTGTTCTCAAAAAATTTCAACTACGAAGGACATACCCCTAAGAAGCAATACATAACTCAAAATACCTTTTTTGTACTAACAGATATATATCGGTAACAATACATTTTGTGGTCTCATACAGGCCATCGTTTGAGAAAATGTTGTTTGTGGCTTATCCATAATTTTCTCCTTATGAAGTTACCATACAATATTTCAAATCACCATCAGGCCGCAATGATTTAAGTTTACAGTGACCTCTTTAAATCTGTTACGGCAAATACCAGGATCAACCCTTTGAAATGGCACAGACGACTTTCCTTCCCATCCTTCCCAGTTCGAGATTCTGCTCGCGTCCAGTCTCGTTTGCGACGAGACGTTGTACAGTAATCCTTCTTCCTTTAACCTCGATATGGCTGCTGAAGGCAAGTGTCACAGGAAGGTTAATTGGTCGTCACACTTGCCAGTTTTCAGATACACTGTCATTGAGCACAGTAGTAAATCACAGAAAGGTCCTTCATCAACGGCTGTTTGTCTTCCTGAATGTGGTGATTAATTTAAGTCAAAACGATCGTACTTGAAACGATGTAACTTGAATTTCTCGATAGCCCTCACTCCATACAGGTGTTTCGACTTGCCTCCACTGCTTTCACTCTTTTATTTAACATAAACAGAACACAATGTCACAAACGATAGACTTTACTTAGTTTTAGACTCCGTTTTATAATTCATAAACGACGCTCCCCATAACATCAAAAATAAGAAATATTCAAGCTGTCATGGTACCAGCTGTACTATAAACTTGAACAAAACAAACCGTAGTTAAATACGCTTACAGTAAAATGCTATAGAAAATCACCACGGAGCATGCTGAAAAACAGTGTTATATCATACGCAACTTACAAGACGTTATACTTGCTAATCAGAGTCCACAAAAGTCAGCTGGAGATCATAGGCTCTATGTCCGATGCGTCGCCATCACTTGGGCTGACGCCGGGCCGTATTAAGGGGCTGCTGGCTGATGCTGCTGAAGTTGATCTTACCACGACAGACACCCGCAAGCCCTTTCACGAACATGTTTCAACAAGATTTTTCTATTACGGACTGGTTAGAAGATGGACGAAACTGTGTCTGTACTTTGGTCAGCCTGGTGCTCTTAGCAGACAGGTGGAATATGGCTTAAAAGAAGGAATAGGATGGGTTTGATACACGACTTCGCGTTCGTACTAAAGGGCTTTGACTGCTAGGCCAGAAATCGGTTATCCACAACAGCAGCTCAAGTGGAAGTCAAGACTTCTCGCACTATGTACTTCTTACCCCTTTATGACAAAAAATGGGGTACTAACAAATATGAAATTCGGTGGTTTGTTGGACTGAGGCTAGCCTGTAATGGCTAAGATGTGGGTCCGATTCCTGCTGGGGGTACCAGTTTTTAACAGCCACAAACACACCCTCTTCACCTCCAGTCAAGGCCAAGTAAAGAACGCGGGACTGTGCTGTGGTTCCAAATCAACATTAAACATGTCTATTAGACGTTGACTGAAACAGGGTTGGATTAGTTTTTGTTGTCAGAGGCAGAAGTCACTGTTTGCACAATCTCTGTCTCTAGTAAGCTTTCTTATCCTAGTAATATTATTTTAGTTCACGTACCAATCGTCATACAACGTCATAGGACCTTCATTTATTATTTTAAGTGACCCTGAGGTTATGAAAATGTTGGCACTGGACTGGGATTAGAGCTCCAATCCCAGTTCTTCTCCAAATGGGAACCCTTCGAGATGACACTGTCCCATCGTTTCGGTCTTTCGTCATGATCCCAAACTTCTCCGGGTCTCTGCGAACTGCGCGATCCTAACTACTAGCGAAAGAGAATTTGATAGTTGACAACCTCTTTGTACGGCGTCAACAACGAGGATATGAGTAGGTTGGAGACCCTGGCAGCACAGAACTATTCGTTGCGTTACGTCCAGACGAACATGTACACATCTCGCTACTGGTGAAGAAACAAAAAAGATTTCATGTCTATTTGTGGCTAAAAGACAACAGAGAAAGCTGTCGGATTCGAATCCCTATCAGGCAAAAATCATTTGCATCATTTTGTATCGTCGTTTCACATCCAGTATCAAGCTCTTAGTGAACGCATTTACCATCCAACATCTGATTGTGCTGAGATAGCAAGTGGGTACTGGGCTCTATTGCCCCTCCATTACATATCTTTCGTGGTTACTTCTCAGGGGCAGTGTAATCTTCGTGGGGTTCCCGCTGCAGTGCTAATCGCATCGCCATTTATTTTCAGGTTTGGACATTCGGTGTTGTAAACTAATACTGGTGAACACTTCGATATTTTATGTCTCTTTGTGCATAGTCGAGTCTCTATCAGACACGCAACTTTTGTTTGGTTAACAGTCGGCTAAAATTCGGATCATGAACAACATCTCTTCATGTCATTTGATGAGTGTGATAAGACTTCTGATGTGTCACTCGTTGTAACGAAGTTTAATTTACAAGCGTTAACGACTGTCTCATCTCTAATGACGTGTTTTCTAATATTTGTTGTATGACAGTATTGGTTTTCATCTGAACTGACTTCCATAAAGAGCAGTGTTCTGTAGAACTCTCTTATGCACAATCAAACGACTGTACTGCAGGGGGCTTAGAGGACCTGCAACACAGCTATGCTATTTTGGTTGCATACATTCAGGTACCATCTACACATTGGAATTCAGGGGTGGCCCACTATTTGTGCTGTCGAGTGTACATTTTGTATATTACCCATCTTTCTCTATAGCTTATCCCCTACTTTTCTCCGAATTTCAAACATCTTGCATCATTTGACGCTGTCGAATGCTTTTTCCAGGTTGGCAGATCCCATGAAGGTGTTTTCATTTTTCTTTAGTCTTGCTTCCATTATGAACCTTAACACCAGAGTTTCTTCTCCGGTGCCTTTTCCTTTCCAAAAGCCAAAGTGGTCGTCATCTAACACATCCTCAATCTTTTCCCATTCTACTGTATATTATTCTTGTCGGGAACTTGGATGCGTGGGCTATTAAGCTTACTGTGTGATAATTCTCTCACTTGTCAGCACTTGCAATCTTCAGAATTTTGCGGATGATATTTTTCCCAGAGTTTAATGGTATATTGCTAGCCTCATACATTCCACACACCAATGCGAGTAGTCATTTTTTGCCATAATTTTAAATTTATGATGGAATGTTATCCATCCCTTCTGCCTTATTCGACCGTAAGTCTTCCAAAGATCTAAATTCAGATTGTAATACTGGATCCCCTGTCTCTTCTAAATCGACTCCTGTTTCTTTATCTATCACGCCATCAGACAAGCCCCCTCATAGAGGTTTCAATGCACTCTCTCCACCTATTCACTCTCGCCTCTGCATTTATCAGTGGAATTCCCTTCGCACTCTTAATGTTACCACCCTTCGTTTTAATTTCATCAAAGGATTATGTACTCCTAGCACTTCATTGCATCCATATAGAACGACCAGCTAAAACCAGTAAATCTAATGCCGCTAACTGAAATAAGTTGGTGGCTGCTTGCAAGGAATACATCGCTCGAGCGGGCGAGGATGCTCCCTTGGACACTTTTAACCTCTTATTTAATAAGCTGCCGCATTTCTTCCTTAAAGCAGAAAAAAACCTCCACTTCCTCTAAATCTAACAACAGGCACCCTTTATAGCCTCAAGTTGTAATACCCTCATGTTATCTGTAATGTTACCCAACGAATGCTGTTCATTCAGACCTGCTTCACCACCGCTGAAGAGCCACGTCCTTACCAACATGCTCTTTAAACCTTACATTAAAGTTTCTTCCTGTCTTCTCCACATAATTCATTTCACATTTCTGACCTGTTATTTCATAAATTCCTACTTCCTCTAACCTCCCATGTGCCACTGTTATGTTTCAGTCTCTGCTCCAGTTATTATCGGCCCTGACGGCAATTTTTATCACTAGATTTTTTGCTGAATAGCCTCGCCAATTTATGTGTGATAATCCCCCAACATGGTATGGCTATATTTCCGCTGATTATTCTCGTTTCTTTGATTTCTATGTCCTACCGCTGCATCCATCCTATCTGTTAAATCTGCATCAAAACAATTTTTACCACAATTTGCGTAAGTGATTTCATTTCTTCATCCTTCTTCTCAGGACTACGAGCATGGGATTGGCCTTGAGCACAACATTTTTGGAGAATGCTTATTTACATTTATGGGGGGGGGGGGAGCATGAGGTCTCAATTACTGCACCTGTAAATGTATCTCAAGCCTGTTATTGTTAATCTCGATTCTCAAATCAAGAAAATTTAAAACTCCCTGCTGCTCTCGCTCTAATGTAAATATTTTAATCTTAAGGATTTTATTAAAGTCAATCGCTAAGTCATTTATTTGTTCCCCATATCGGTGATACACCGTATATCATCAACGTATCAGTACATATGTATTTTATCACCTTGCTTAACATTTTTCTTTATAACAGTTGTGTGATATGCTTTCAAGAAGATGTCCATCATCTTCCCTGCTAATACACAGTCTATTCCCATAACCATTCCGTTTTACGACGGACAGTAGCCTCTTTTAGAGATGTGATATTAATGATTTCGGTTGCTCATTCTATGAAGATGCACACATTGCAACAGATGTGTAGTATGGATATTTAGAATTTACTTGGACTTGACATTTCATGATCATAGGTTTTATGATAAACAGTAACATTATTGGAGGCTATGACATATCAGTTGCAGGAAAGTAATATCTTTGGTAGGTGAAAGCGGTTGCCTATAATTTACAGGAGTGTAACATCCCGTATGAGATATCCGACGAATGTTTGATAATTCTGCTTGATTTTTACTTTTGACAGCTTATAGAGATACTAAAATCCCCCTACTTGACTGTGGTGATGGAATTCTCCAAATAGTTTCATACGAAAGCTCATGCAGGCCTGTAATTGTGATGAATGCTTGTGTGATACAACAGTGACATGTGCTTTTTCTACCATACCGCATCATCATATGAACAATTATCATGGCTGTGTGCTGATAAGCATAGGGACTATCATACTATACATTTGCTCTATCGTTTTCTCAATCATTGCACTCCCTCCTATTTGTCTTGAACTCTTATTCTGCTATCCGAACAGCACAGCACAAATACTCGTTCTCAAAAAGTAAAATTCTCTCCATACCATCCAACAACACTGAAATGTCCCCTAAATCATTTTCTGTATCAGGAACCAAACTCTAGAACAATGTTCTACTAAAATATCAGAGAAATTAAATTCCTTCCAAACTCCAAGAGACACCTTCTATCGCAATAGTCATCTCTGTCCTACACAGTGCAGCTCACCCTCTTGCCTTATTATTACCATCATTATTGGGAATGTTTTGCAATATCTTTGCTATGTGTTGTTCATGATCAGGTGTAAAAGAGAGCTTTGTAGCCCTAATCTGGTCAGGCTAAATAAGCAATAAATACATAAACAAATAAATAATGGCCTAAAAGTTTTATGTTTTATTATACATGGGTCTATATAAATATTTGTACATGATTGCCAGTAGGTGTAGGTATAGTACTCCTATGTTTCGTTGTAGTATAGCACTTGATAATGGTGTGACGTACCCCCTATGCAGATTGTGGTAAAAATATCACATGTCTGACAACTGGTGCGTCGCATTGTCGGTACTGATTGCGGACAGAACGGAAATGTTGTCGAGTTTTGAGGAGAGGAAATCTTAGTATGTTTTTACTTGAAGCAACATCCATATAAAGCATAAAACAAATGTACACAACCGTGAGTAGACCACTTCACAGTGGAAGAACAACATGATAACACACAAGAACTACGAGTTTCTTAGATAGCGTCGAAACTGTGTAATGATGTCACTTGACGTAACATGACAAACAATATGTCAGACGGATCACTCACCAGAAATTTTTCTGCCACAAACATTTTGCTTCGCCAATATTTAATAATAATAACGAGATAAGGATTCCCATTCAACAACCAAGTAATTTAATACTCCCAAGCAACAGTTTCCTATACCTGGAAGCAAATTTATGAAGAATCCCCTACAGCAGCAACTTATTCGAAATAAATTCACCTTTCTGTTTCAAGAAACAAGATATGAACTTAATGACATCAACGTCGATGGCACAATACACATTGGGATCATATCTACCTTCGGAACACACTTTTCTACTGCATTAAATCTAAATTTGTACAAATTGCTGGGTGAATTGATAAGTGATGACTTAAATGTGTCCCACTCGTAATCTCCATGTGGTTCCTTGAGGCCGATAGACACGTCATTGTGAGCGCTAAATGGAACCGATTCTCTTATAACTTACTACATATAGTAATGCGTACACTCAAGAGGGGGCAAAAAGGGAATAGAGCTGCGTTGAATACATTCATGTGGAGTGAACTTCACGAGTATCCAGTACTAGCGACAACATGAAGAAATGTGTTGGGTGATTAAGACATCAATTCAACTAGAAATCCCTCACTTAATTATTTTGACACTGAAAACAGACAGGAGGAAAACTGTGAAAAGTATACCAGGATATTCAACAACTGTATGTTAAACAGTGCAAAAGTACACTTGAATTCTGTATGTTACTCGTACAATTATCTACAGCTTGGCTATGAAAATAACTATATATGCCTACTATACGATGTGTACTCAAAGGTTTGCTCGTCATACGATGAGGACAATGAATTTGGATGCATGTTCGACCCAAAGCGGTTTAAATATTTAAAGCCAGTTGTCGTGATCAATTGAAAGTAACAATTCAAGAACTACAGATATCCCTACTGAATTTGAATCATCAGACAATTTCTCCTCATAAACTGCAGTGTGCATTATTGTTGCATGATCATATGATAAATTACTTACCTCTCAGAGGAATCGTACGGTGACAAGTATAAATTCGGAGGTACTGCTTACACCTGAGGCATTCCATGATGAAACCTCATCACTGTGGATGTAAAAGGCTTTTATGATGCGTGTTAATGATTTTATTTTAAGCATGTTGCATTCCTCACATTTAACAGCTATGTACGTGTATTGACGACCTTATCCACAACTGTAGCCTTGCTGAAACTGTTCAATACAGTAACGTGTGGCAAGGCTAAAAAAGACTAGTGTGGTTAACACACTTGCAGCACATTGGAGAAGCGTTGTGGTTGCGTGAAATTTTCAAGAATGTTCAATTAGAAATTTCGAAGAGTACAGCCGCCCATCAACTAGACGACTCAAATTACTGTATGGTGAAGAATACAAAAGAACTGGTTTTATGTACGCTTCAGATAATACATGTAAGCCAAGTTACCAGTAAATAATATCTTCTTTAAAATAAACAAAAACTTGGTATTTATTCGACCCCTCCACCACTTAAAGGCGTTTTCAGGTTCGTTTTCTTCATATACTGCCTGTACAGTTCGTGAAGCATGCGTAAATTTAGATGTCTCCTCCGTATGGTGTTCCAACTAGGGATGGTCGATTGCGACCTGTTGCCTGAACCCATCTGAGCTATCGTGTGTGGAGAAAAATCCCAATCATTTAATATGTGAAACAAAGGACATATCTCATCTGCGAAATGTACCTGCTTCATAACGTCCTTTCTGCACATTAACGGAAGCACACCCTCTGGGAAGGGGACCATGGACGTGTCCACAGTACGACAGTCACTGAGCCGCAGCAGCCGGCCGTTGTGACCGAGCGGTTCTAGGCCCTTCAGTCTGGAACAGCGCGACTGCTACGGTCGCAGCTTCGAATCCTGCCTCGGGCATGGATGTGTGTGATGTCCTTAGGTTTAAGTAGTTCTAGGTTCTAGGGGACTGGTGACCTGAGATATTAAGTCCCATAGTGCTCAGAGACATTTTTGAACTGAGCCGCATTCTGCCACCAGCTACCACCCATATGCAGTATTGTCTCTTGAAAGTTGATGATTGTCCTGCCTGCTGTGGCCAGCTGCCACAGGGCGTGGTTGGATTAACTGCTAGCTTACGATTGCTGGCGAGTTCAAAAATTATCTCCTCAGGCTCACACTTTTCAACTCATAGGCAGGATCTTGTAGTCTATATAAAAGAGGCTCTTTGCTGAGTGGTATCACTAGGTTTACAATCTGCTCGGAGACACCATTTCTAAAGATGAAATGCAGGTCTGTAGAGGAGTGTGATGTGGCTGGCAAGCATGCCCATTATGCAGAAGGAGATGGGATCATGCCTTTGCCCTCACTAAACGACCCTGAATTTGAATGTAAGTATATGTCTCTCTGTCTCAATCTCTCTCTGCGTGCATGGATAATAATAAAATAGTTATCTAAGTAAAGCTTTCCCTTCTTCAACAAAATTACAACAATGGAATGAAGGAAGTTGGTTGGTTGGTTGTTTTGGGGAAGGAGACCAGACAGCGTGGTCATCGGTCTCATCGGATTAGGGAAGGATGGGGAAGGAAGTCGGCCGTGCCCTTTCAGAGGAACCATCCCGTCATTTGCCTGGAGTGATTTAGGGAAATCACGGAAAACCTAAATCAGGATGGCCGGAGACGGGATTGAACCGTCGTCCTCCCGAATGCGAGTCCAGTGTCTAACCACTGCGCCACTTCGCTCGGTAATGAAGGCAGTACCCACTGCTCCATCTGTGGAGAGGGTCGATAAACACTCACTCACATTGAGAAAGATGCTTATGCCAAGCTGCATGAATAATTGGAAGCCATTAATTCGAATCAAACCACACCTGCTCTCGTTGAGCAGGACATTGATGCCAATCTGGACAAAATGTTGAAGTTCATATTTCTATCAGTGCTATGAACGATGAGTGGCTGAAAGCCTTATGTTGCTACACCAACATACATGATTCGCCACCTAAACACTGGCAATTACCATTATTCTTATTATTAGTATTATTGTTATTGACATCTGTATATGTCTCTTTCACACATTTGATCTATCTAAATCTACACAGATACTCCACAGGACACAGTACGATGCGTGGCGGAGGATACCCTGTACCAATACTAGTCATTTCCCTTCCTGTTCCACTCGCATACATCGAGGAAAAAAATTGTGTATGCCCCCATATGAGCCCTAGTTGCTCATATCGTGTCTTCATGATCCTCATGAGCAGTTTATGTTGGTGTCAGTAGAATCGCTCGGCAGTTAGCATCAAATGCTGGTTATCTAAATTTTCTCAATATTGTTTCTCGAAAAGAACGTCACTTTCCCTCTAGTGATTCTTGTTTTGTTTCCCAAAGGATCTCCATAACATTTATGTGTTGTACAAACCTACTGGTAACAAATCCAGCAGATCACCTGTTAATACTTTTTATTGTTAATTCTTCATCTGCAGGAGTGATAGAAGCATTTGGGGGTGAGCTTGTGGCAATATTGGAATATTTGCCATCGTCACCATACCTGCAAGCAGCCCCATTGACGATATCATCATCCTTTTACAGGCTGACAAAACTAGCACTTAGCAACTGCTCATCGACGTCTTTTTCATCCTGGCATGGATATAAAACATCCGCACATTTGTAATTGTCACCAACACTAAGAACAGACTTGTTGATATCATCGTTATCATCATCATCAGCAGCAGCAGCGTCCTAGTGCAGACCGACAACACCAGCACATTTGCTGCGATCTGTGCCACGTCCCTACACCCTGGACCATCATTGTCCTGCCCTGTTATTGATCACTGATCTGTAACTCCCTGCTGGTTTTTTTTTGTATCGCCTTGAGTGTATCTGCCTGCGAGGAGCCCTGGGGATGGTTGGCCACCACTTGAAGATAGGGTATGCTGGGCAGCAAGGGATGAGTTGGTTCAGAGCAATTGCTGCAGTTAGTTGACGTAGCGAACAAGTGGCGGCCTGGCTGCACTGTACAGCGCTGTGTGGGGGTCTTCCTTGTTGTTGAACTGGGGTCTGGCAGTGGTCACGAAGCACGTGCAGTTGCAATTTGTGCCTGCCTGCACCTACTGTCATGGGGATGGTGCAACGCTTGCTACCTTCCTGTGTTTCTGCTGTTGCCGCCTGGAGATGGTGTTAAATGGTGACCTGCCTGCTGCTGCAGATGTGACCTTCAAGTGGGTTCGTGCTCCACACCGTTTATGTCATTGAAATTATTTTGCTTGGCACTAGTTAGGTTGCCGCCTTAGTGCGTCATCCAGCCTCGTTGAATTGCTCTGGCAATGACCTGGTTGTTATTTAAACATTGTGCTTGAACAGTTTTAAATTTGAGACTGTGTTACGATTTGTGCGGACATCAAAGATTTGGCAGAAATTAGTCAGTCACTTTAAGGCTTTTAATAAGTCCTAAAGGCACGTACTCCTTTGATTGTGACATCTCAATGAAGTTAATTGAGTCCATTCCTTACAGGTAATTATAGCACAACTATGTGAGTCTAATATTTTAAAGGACGAAGGTTTTAATATTAAATCAAGATTCAATTGAATATTAATACTAATGAAGCGCCAAAGAAACTGGTATAGGCATACATATTCAAATACAGAGATATGTTAACAGGCAGAATACGGCTCTGCGGTCGGCGACGCCTATATATGAAAACAAGGATCTGATGCAGTTGTTAGATCGGTTACTGCTGCTATAATGGCATGTTATCAAATTTAAGTGAGTCTGAACGTGGTGTTCCTTTCCGCACAAGTGACGGGATACAGTATCTTCGAGGTAGCGATGAAGTGAGGATTTTCCCGTGCGACCGCTCCACGAGTGTACCGTGAATATCAGGAATCCGGTAAAACATCAGATCTCCGATATTGGAAAACGATCTTGCAAGAACGACTGAAGACAACCGTTCAACGTGACAGAAGTGCAACCGTCCGCAAACTGCCGCAGATTTCAATGCTGGATCATCAACAAATGTCAGCGTGTGAACCATTCAACGAAACATCATTGATATGGGCTTTTGGAGCCGAGGCCCAATCATGTGTCCTTGATGGCTGCACGACACAAAGCTTTACGCCTCCCCCGGGCCATTCGACACCGACATTGGACTGTTCATGACTGGAAACATGTTGCCTGGTCGGACGAGCGTCGTTTCAAATTATATGGAGCGGATGGACGTGTACGGTTATGGGAACAACCTCATGAATCCATGGACCGTGCATGTCAACAGCGGACTGTTCATGCTGGTGGAGACTCTGTAATGGAGTGGGGCGTGACCAGCTGGAGTGATATAGGATCCCTGATACTCCAGATACGACTCTGACTGGTGACACGTACGTAAGCATCGTGTCTGATCACCTGCTTCCATTCACGTCCATTGTGCATTCCGATGGATTTGGGCGATTCCAGCAGAATAATGAGACACCCCACACATCCATAATTGCTACAGAGTGACCTCAGGAACACTCTTCTGAGTTTAAACATTCCGCTGGCCACCAGAATGCTCAGAAATGAACATTATTGAGCATATTTGGGAAGTCGTGCCACGTGCCTTCTCTTTCCACCCCCCCCCCCCCTCTCACCCTCATACTCTTACGGATTTATGGACAGCCTTGCAGGGTGTCAGTTCCCTCCAGCACTACTTCCGACATTAATCGAGTCCATGTCACTTCTCGTTGCGGCACTTCTGCGTGCTTGCGGGGTTCTACACGATATTAGGCAAGTGTATCAGTTTCTTAGTTTCTTTGACTCTTCAGTATATATATATATATATATATATATATATATATATATATATATATATATATATATATATATATATATGGAAATCTGAAAGATATATTGCTAAGTGTATGCACATCAAAAAAAAGCATTGCATCAACCCGGTTCCCAGAACAGACGTTGACTGTAGACTTGTATCACAGACACAGTCCCTTTGACCGTTCAGAGTTGTCACTAAACCAGCCCAAAGCTGTAAACGACCATGCATGAGCAGCGCCTATTAGACAGACGGGGTCAGACAGTCGATCAGTTCGTCATTCCGCCAGGAAGGAAGTACACGGCTCGTGTTTTGTGTAGTTCAACCATGCCTAGATGGTCAATACTGCAGTTCTATGGCGTCTGCATTGTGTCCCGTAAGGGCTCGTAACAAGGGAGGTGTCCAGGCGTCTCGAAGTGAACATTAGCGATGTTGTTCGGACATGGAGGAGATACAGAGAGAGACAGGAACTGCCGATGACATGCTTCGCTCAGGCAGCTCAAGAGCTACTAATGCAATGGACGACCGCTACCTAATTGATTATGGCTCGGAGGAACCCTGACAGCAACGCCACCATGTTGAATAATTCTTTTCGCGCAGCCACAGGACGTCGTGTTACGACTCAAACTCTGCGCATTAGGCTGCATGATGCGCAACTTCAATCCCGACGTCCATGGTAAGGTCCATCTTTGCAACCACGACACCATGTGGCGCGGTACATATAGGCCCAACAACATGCCGAATGGACCGCTCAGGATTGGCATCACTTCTCTTCACCGATGAGTGTCGCATATGCCTTCAACCAGACAATCGTCGGAGACGTGTTTGGAGGCAACCCGATCAGGTTGAACGCCTTAGTCCAGCGAGTGCAGCAAGGTGGAGGTTCCCTGATGTTTTGGGGTGACATTATGTGGCGCCGACGCTATATTAAGAGCACGTTACTTTAGAGCAGTTAGTCTGTGAGACTGGCATGTGTTTGGTTGGTTTCCTGTGTTTGGATAACGTGCCTGCTAACTCTTTAGGATAATCATTTCTTATAGCTACATTCCGGAGAAGATCTAGTTCTTTCTCAATATTTTCTTTTTTCAGTGGTAAGTTATTTAGTCTGTGTAACACAGAATGAAAATATGCGAACTTGTGTGATCTCGGGTGGCATGACTAGTTATCGCTAATTATGTCTGCTGTCGTTATTTTACGAAAAATATCGAATATGTGTTCAGATAATTAAATATAACTGAGAACAAAAGCATATGCAGGTTAAGTAGCAAAATTCTGTAAAATAATTACAATCTTCCTAGTGTTAAGTACGTTATAAATAAGAGCTTTGCAACACCTGCTCGAATGTAACGTGCTCCTAAAATAACGTCAACACCTCGAACTAATTTATGAGCATGATATGATGTCATTGGAACAACGACGTATATAACATAATCTGTTACCAAAAAAATCATCCGTAAAGTAAGTTATAATGCCCCTAGTATATCTACAGATATGACTGGTTCCTACATCAAAATCACAAGTGTCACCAATGTATACAATGCATGAAACTTCCGTTTTAGATACCTGAAAATGGCCTAAGGCCGAAATTGTACAATAGTTCAGGAAATAAAGAAAATGGCAGCTGAGGTCTTCAAGAAATCATTCAAAAAATTCATCGCAGCTGCGGACCCTATCGCATTGAAAATGAATATTAATTCTGTGTATCCTCAAATTGCACTCAGTGCTTTCATCCCAGCAGTGTGTCCCCTGCAATTATCAGGTAAATCACACGCCCACATAGCACTATTCTGTGGTTGCTATCACTTTTGGGGTCACAACTTGCAAGCTCACTTAGAAAAAGCCCTTAAAACTTTCTTAATGCATGCCTGCCGCAAAGTGAGCTTCCCAGAATCGTCAACGACCTGTGGTATCCTGCAATGAAGTGCAGTGCGGTTACACTGCAAACTCACTCCCCTCATAAGAAGCTGATATTCAGGAAAAGTCCATCGTCTAATTTGGAGGGATAGTGGTGTGATTTCACTGGGTGAATCAACTGCAGATTGGTTATGGACAGTTACCATGTGTGTCACATTACTCCATTTTTTCCGAAATATAGGAAACAGTTGTGGTAAAACTCTTAGAAGTGTACTCTGCCTCAATGTGTACCTTCTTGTCTGTGATCCAGTAATTTGGTCATCCAGGTTTATCCTCCTTCTAAAACATTCTGTCGCTAAAAAGAATGTATTAATGTGCAAAACACAGCTAAAGGGGATAAATTTTGTTTTTCACAGTCGCTCTCAGTTTGTGATAGAAATTACTCAAAATGTGGAGAGCGTATGATTACATATAAAACATCTAATATCCTTGAGCATTATAAATTCGCTGGTATAGCATTCCCCATTAAACTCCAGGACCTGCCAAAATTAGGGATGCTAAATCTGGACTACTCAGTTCATGTTTACAGACTGCACGTACATAAAATCGCAAGCCAGAGAAGAAGAAGAAGACGAAGAAGATGAAGAGCATTCTCTGTAGGACAAAAGAGATATGAAGCATATGGTATTTGGACCCCTCTATTTTTCAAAAGTAACCAGTCAGCGCCCCAAACATGTAGACCTTTTGCTGTTCCCAAGGGTAAGAAGTAACATTACCTCTGGATCCAAAGCATATCAAATTGTACGCTCATACGATTCCAGTCTTAACCAAGTCTAATCATTCATTGGGGAATAATCCTGTGAGATGATTACTCACTGAGAAACTTGTCACATGCAATGGTTTCGTCCCAAAGGGTATGACACTGGAGAACAAAAACAGATACGTCATGCACTGCAGAAACCACCAGTAGTGCCTCAGTTTGGAAATGAAGCTTATTAATGTCACCCACAGTGTCTGTCTCGAACAGTCACACTGGGAACAATATGTAGGCGCCAGTACCAAAAAGAGGACTCTCATTTTGAAAAGGATTTTTAAGTTAACAAACAATTCAGTTTTGGGGAAAACTATGGAAGTATCATCAAATTCATTTAGTTTACCATTGGAATTGGCATTATGGCGCAAGAGATTGCATCGCCAGACAAAATTGTTGTGGGCTACTGTCTTCCATATATGATTACTTTGCCGATGGATAAGGTTTCAGCGGAGTTCATGGAACCTGTCTGTATAGATACGTGTATACTGGACCTTTCGAAACTCAACCTGTCCCACTTCCTGAAACCAAACTTCGCCAAACTGAAGTTACTTAATATGGATACAGACAGTTTGATCTACTTTGTGAATGGCTGCGATCCATATGAAGCAAAAAGGTACCATCTCAACTTATTCATCACGTCTGGACATGTAGCTAATAATCCTTACGGTATTGCACCTCAAGACATGAAAGACAAGGCTATTTGGTCGCAG
This sequence comes from Schistocerca serialis cubense, assembly GCF_023864345.2. Classification (NCBI taxonomy): domain Eukaryota; kingdom Metazoa; phylum Arthropoda; class Insecta; order Orthoptera; family Acrididae; genus Schistocerca; species Schistocerca serialis. The sequence continues at coordinate 637,907,226 of NC_064645.1, forward strand.
ACTGTGGAGTCTGCAGAGCTCAGGCCGAAAGTGTATGCACGCCGTAAAGATGCTGAACAGTGTTTGAATAAAACGTAAGTGATGCTTGGCGTTTTTCAGAGAAGTGTTATAGGCCCCCTGCTGTTTATAATCTATATAAATGATTTAGGAGATAATTTGAGCACCCATTTTAGATCATTCGCCAATAATGCTGAGATTTACCGTCGATTTAAGTCATCATAAGACTATAACCAATTCCAAAGTGAGTTAGACAATATATCTGTATGGTGCTAAAGGTGGCAGTTGACCCCTACATAATGAAAAGTATGAGGTCATCCGTAGCACTAAAAGGAACCATATTATGGCTACATGATAAGTCACAAAAGCCTGAAGACTGTCAGGTCAACTAAATACCTTGGAATAACAAATACAAACAACTTAAACTGGATCGATCACGTACATAACGTGGTGACGAAAGCAAACAAAAGACTGTATTTTATTAGTAGAACACATAAAAGATGCAGGGTGTCCTCTAAAGAGATTGACTACACTATGATTTTCCGTCCTCTGTTAGAGTATTGTTGTGCAGTGAGGGATCCTTACCATACAGGATTGATGGAGAACATTGAAAAAGTCTATAGAAGGGAAGCTCGTTCTATATTATCACGTAATAGGGAAGATAGTGCCTTCGATACACTATGTCATCAAAAGTATCCAGACATCCCCAAAAACATACGTTTTTCATGTTAGGTGTATTGTGCTGCCACCTACTGCCAGAAACTCTATATCAGCGACCTCAGTAGTCATTAGACATCGTGAGAGTGAGAATGGGGCGCTCCTCGAACTCACGGACTTCGAACGTGGTCAGGTGATTGTTTGTCACTTGTGTCATACGTCTGAACGAGAGATTTCAACACTCCTAAACATCCCTAGGCCCACTGTTTCCGATGTGATAGTGAGGTGGAAACGTCAAGGGACACGTGAAGCGTACAGGCCGAAATCGTCTGTTGACTGACAGAGACCACCGACAGTTGAAGGTGGTCGTAATGTGTAACAGGCAGACATCTATCCGGACCATCACACAGGAATTCCAAACTGCATCAAGATCCACTGCAAGTACTATGACAGTTACGCGGGCGGTGGGTTTCATTGTCGAGCGGCTGCTAATAAGCCACACATCACGCCGGTAAATGCCAAAAGACGCCTAGACTCGCATGGTGTAAGTAGCGCGAACACTAGACGATTGAACAGCGGGAAACCGTTGTGTGGAGTGATGAATCACGATATACAATGTGGCGATCCGATGGCAGGGTGTGGGTATGGCGAATGCCCGGTGAACGTCATCTGTCACAAGTGTACTGCCCACAGTAAATTTCGGAAGCGGTGGTGTTATGGTGTAGTCGTGTTTTTCATAGAGGGGGCTTGCACCCCCTTGTTGTTTTGCGTGGCACTATCACAGCACAGAAGCACTTTCTTCCTTCCCATTGTTGAAGAATAATTCGGGGATGGCGACTGCATCTCTCAAAGCGATCGAGCACCAGTTCATAATTCACGGCCTGTGGCCGAGTGGTTGCACGATAACATCCCTGTAATCGACTGTCCTGCACAGAGTCCTGACCTGAATTCTATAGAACGGCGACTTCGTGCCAAGCCTCAGAGACCTCTCCTCAGTGAAGAACTGGCTGCAATTCCCCAAGAAACCTTCTGCACCTGATTGAACGTATGCCTGCGAGAGTGGAAGCTGTCATCAAGGCTAAGGGTAGGACAACACCATACTGAATTCGAACATTACCGATGGAGGGCGCTATGATCTTGTAAGTCATTTTCAGCCAGGTGTACGGATACTTTTGATCACACAGTGTATGACACACGAGCTCTGGTAGCATCGTTAAAATACTGAGACCTTTTCGTTGCGGTGAGAGCTTTTCACGAAATTTCAATCTCCAACTTTTTCCCCAGAATGCGAAAATGTTTTGTTGAAACCCAGATACATAGGGGTAAATGGTCATTGTAACAAAAGAAAATAAATCAGAGCTCACACAGAAAAAGTTAAGTGTTCGTTTCTCTCGCATGTTCTTCGAGAGTAGAATGGGAGGATTACAGAGAAATTGGTTTGACGAACGTTTTGCCAGGCACTTCCGTGTCAACTGTACATTAGTCATGTAGATACAGTCTCTACCCAAAGACTGCCAAAGGATGTAAAGCATGTGGCCTTCAAGGCTCTAGCAATCGAAGTGCGCAATGGCAGTCTGTGCACTTGGTGCGCCAAACAGTCCCTTGATTGTCAGGCCATGAGATACATTGTGCACTGCAACTGAGAGCGGTCTTTCACACCATCACGACAAAGGGTTCATATATGGGGACGGGATGGGCGCACTGTATGTGTGCGTGTGGAATGGTACCATGGACCATTTGTTATAGGTGTGTGTATGCAATGCATAGATATTGCACAGTACGTACATGTCTATGTGATTATGGCTTATTTATTTATTTATTGTTCACTCGCTTCTAATCGTAGCAATTACTCTTCATTTTTCCCATGTATTGTGTATATTGTTCAAAGGTAATTAAATAACCAATGCGAAAAGCATTAATATCTGTTTTATGTACCTCTGTTTTTGTACCCAAGTTTTCTATTAAACAAATTGCTTTGTAAAGTAACTTTAAAAAAATTTAGTAAAAGAATATGTTCTCAACAACCCAAATTTTGTTCATGCTTGCAATTGATTATAAAGAGAAAGACCCTGATCCTGTCACTAGGAGGTACAAATGATGAATTTCCCTAGAGACAGAAATGGAATTTCACTGAGGCTACCACACAAACTTAATTATGCATATAGCAGTTTATCTATCGACCATGTTTGCTTGTTATCGACATTGATACTGGCAAGATATCGGTCCCAGGGATACCAAGATTTTCGAAAATGTATTAATTTCTATAATATAAATGTGGCATAAAGTCATGCAGGAGGCAGGCTACCATTATCACAATAATCAGCAGTTCTCCATCCAGCCTGACTCCGGCGCAGTGGTAAAAGTCAAACATCAGGCAAGGAATGACTTTATTGACTATAAGACGCGCTTCGTAATTTATCTATCATCATATATCTAGGAGGAGACTAGTCTGCTAATGTTTGTTTCACTTACAACTTGCCATATCTGCCCGCAGTAATCGTTCCTGGATATGTGATGATGGATAAATTCCGAACCGCGTCATATGAGCAATAAAATCGTTCCTTGTCTGATGTTTTACCATTGCGATCCAGTCAGCCTTAATGCAAAACAAGTGACTGTTTTGATTTCAAATTCGATTTCAGATAACCTGTGATAAAATATGTATTGTTTTTTTGTGTTATATAATCACAAATTAGCAATGTTTGAATTTTTTTTCCTTACTTCTACGGTGAAAACTTGCTTCTTGCAAAATTTCTCCGCTCTAGGTCAATTGAAACTACCCTATGGGTTTTGTTGAGTAAGTTTACACGTATCTAAATATGTGACCTAAATGGCAGTATATTTTCGTTGCGTTGACTTTGAGGTTTACATATATTAATTATACTGCCAAGAGCCTTCAGACCTTAGTGTGTGATATAAATTCCAACTTGATACGTCTATTCGTTCCTGAGAAAAAGCAGTTTCAACAGGCGGACGAACAGACAATCAGATGAGAAATGACAAAAAACAATTCGGTGTGATATAACTAAAAATTCACAGTTTTTGGATTTTTTTCTTTCGTTGTACTGAGAAACATTGCTTCTTCCCAAACTAGATGATTCAAGGCCAACGGGAAGTACCCTATAAGTTTTCATGAGTGACTTTTCGAGTATCAAAATAAGTGAGATAAATGGCCATATCTTACGATTACATTAATTTAGAAGTTTCAATGTTTTATACCGCCAGCGGACATTAGACCTCAATATGTAACATAAATTACATCTTGATACTACTATCAGCCCCTGAGAGAAAAGGGTTTTCAAGAGTCGGACAGACAGGCAGGCAGACGGACAACAAAGCGATCATATAAGCGTTCCGTTTTTACCGACTGTGGCACAGAACTTTAAGAATTAGTCAACTCCTGTGTGGGCCGGTTTTCCTGTCCGGAAAACATGTGAATCATTTTTAAAATTGGCGGTCACTATGAACTTTCTTGTGAACCAAATGAGAATTCAAATAAAAGTATCAGAAGAAAATTATGGAATTTACTTTTTTTCCATTCTGTTCGTGAAATATCCCTGCGAATAAATGAGAATAATTTGATAAAATCTCTAGTCACCAGACGAGTCGTGTGGTGACGTCGTAACGTTTCTATGAGTTTCCTAGTGGTTGTATTTAGGACCGTATCCGCCTGAAGATGAGGGTAGGAAACACGTAAAAACTTTGCGACGAGACGACTCAACAGACAACCCGGAAAGAGATCATCGACGAAATTCACCGAGAAAGCCTGCATTTCCATACGAAAACAGTTTGTCAAAATTATCGCATAAGTTCAATACTGTTAAAGTATGGTGTCGTTCATTCATCACTGTAAATGGAGCGTATTTGATTGATGATCCAATTTCATGAGAGACAATGACTGCTATATCTAGAATAAAATGTGGAATAGAAACGCAAAGGTCACAAAATTAATTTACTTACAGTACAGACGTATGTCGGTTCTCGACGCTGCCTAGTGTCTCTTGAACTGTTTTCACGAAGTACTCGCACGCTAGGCCGAAAATCAAGTAGATTTTCCATTTTTCCGGTGGAGTCATCTGCTACAACTCCGAAACTCAACCAACCTCCCCCTTTCCCCGCCCACCGACACGCCCACCCACCCACCTACACACACACACACACACACACAAATGCGCCCGCGCGCTAAGGCACAGCGACCGCGAGCAGGGGAGCACACATGCTCGCTCTTCATAAGAGTAGCTGCTGTTACAAATAAACTAAATCTTACTAGTGGGATGAAATTACACAACTTATAATCCTGAACAATTAATTTCTTACAGCGGAATTTCAGTTTTTGAGGTCATCGCTACCTGGAATAACGGAAGGTAGATAATGAAAGTAAAGAATGAAGACTATAATTAATTTCGCCTCCTCAGGGGCCATCCACTTAAATTTTCTCAACAATTTTCGCTCAGTGAAGAATATTATTCACAAATAATGCTGATACCAATCATTATAGCGTATCTCAGACATATAGTGGAAGGATTCACTAAGTTACAGACTTGGGCTGTCGTAATTTTGAAAATTATACGCATAATGCGATCAGTCAATCACGTTATGCGGTATGGTTAATTAAATGTCGGACTACGTTTCTGAGAGACTGCAGGTCCATTGGTGCACAAATAAAAGAAAATGAACTGATTAATTAGCATTTCACATTACGCGAATGGCCGACTAGTCTCACGTCTGAATTTTTCCGTCTCCTTTCACGTAATAGATTGAATGAAAATCGGCTCATTACACAGCATTAATTCACAAGGATATGGTCTAGATAAAATAAACGTTAAACGAATCATGTATATTCAAAGTTAATGAGAGACCAATCTGTCGATGTTTACACGACGCCAGCTGGAACAAGAAAACAGCTAGGCTTCTCGACACTGCTCGCAGAAAAATAAGTGAAGACTGTGCCTTCCTTTATTTGCAGGATGTCTTATTTTTTTTTTTTTTTTTTTTTTTTTGTCATCAGTCTACTGAGTGGTTTGATGCGGCCCGCCACGAATTCCTTTCCTGTGCTAACCTCTTCATCTCACAGTAGCACTTGCAACCTATGTCCTCAATTATTTGCTTGACGTATTCCAATCTCTGTTTTCCTCTACAGTTTTTGCCCTCTACAGCTCCCTCTAGTACCATGGAAGTCATTCCCTCATGTCTTAGAAGATGTCCTATCATCCTGTCCCTTCTCCTTATCAGTGTTTTCCACATATTCCTTTCCTCTCCGATTCTGCGTAGAACCTCCTCATTTCTTACCTTATCAGTCCACCTAATTTTCAACATTCGTCTATAGCACCACACCTTAAATGCTTCGATTCTCTTCTGATCCGGTTCTCCCACAGTCCATGTTTCACTACCATACAATGCTGTACTCCAGACGTACATCCTCAGAAATTTATTCCTCAAATTAAGGCCGGTATTTGATATTAGTAGACTTCTCTTGGCCAGAAATGCCTTTTTTGCCACAGCGAGTCTGCTTTTGATGTCCTCCTTGCTCCGTCCGTCATTGGTTATTTTACTGCCTAGGTAGCAGAATTCCTTAACTTCATTGACTTCGTGACCATCAATCCTGATGTTAAGTTTCTCGCTGTTCTCATTTCTACTACTTCTCATTACCTTCGTCTTTCTCCGATTTACTCTGAAACCATACTGTGTACTCATTAGACTGTTCATTTCGTTTAGCAGATTATGTAATTCTTCTTTACTTTCACTTAGGATAGCAATGTCATCAGCGAATCGTATCATTGATATCTTTTCACCTTGTATTTTAATTCCACTCCTGAATCTTTCTTTTATTTCCATCATTGCTTCCTCGATGTACAGATTGAAGTGTCGGGCGAAAGGCTACAGCCTTGTCTTACACCCTTCTTAATACGGGCACTTCGTTCTTGATCGTCCACTCTTATTATTCCCTCTTGGTTGTTGTACATATTGTATATGACCCGTCTCTCCCTATAGCTTACCCCTACTTTTTTCAGAATCTCGAACAGCTTGCACCATTTTATATTGTCGAACGCTTTTTCCGGGTCGACAAATCCTATGAAAGTGTCTTGATTTTTCTTTAGCCTTGCTTACATTATTAGCCGTAACGTCAGAATTGCCTCTCTCGTCCCTTTACTTTCCCTAAAGCCAAACTGATCGTCACCTAGCGCATTCTCAATTTTCTTTTCCATTCTTCTGTATATTATTCTTGTAAGCAGCTTCGATGCATGAGCTGTTAAGCCGATTGTGCGATAATTCTCGCACTTGTCAGCTCTTGCCGTCTTCGGAATTATGTGGATGATGCTTTTCCGAAAGTCAGATAGTATATCGCCAGACTCATATATTCTACACACCAACGTGAATAGTCGTTCTGTTGCCACTTCCCCCAATGATTTTAGAAATTCTGATGGAATGTTATCTGTCCCTTCTGCCTTATTTGACCATAAGTCCTCCAAAGCTCTTTTAAATTCCGATTCTAATACTGGATCCCCTATCTCTTCTAAATCGACTCCTGTTTCTTCTTCCATCACATCAGACAAATCTTCACCCTCATAGAGGCTTTCAATGTATTCTTTCCACCTATCTGCTCTCTCCTCTGCATTTAACAGTGGAATTCCCGTTGCACTCTTAATGTTACCACCGTTGCTTTTAATGTCACTAAAGGTTGTTTTGACTTTCCTGTATGCTGAGTCTGTCCTTCCGACAATCATATCTTTTTCGATGTCTTCACATTTTTCCTGCAGCCATTTCATCTTAGCTTCCCTGCATTTCCTATTTATTTCATTACTCATCGACTTGTATTTCTGTATTCCCGATTATCCCAGAACATGTTTGTACTTCCTCCTTTCATCAATCATCTGAAGTATTTCTTCTGTTACCCATGGTTTCTTCGCAGCTACCTTCTTTGTACCTATGTTTTCGTTCCCAACTTCTGTGATGGCCCTTTTTAGAGATGTCCATTCCTCTTCAACTGTAGTGCCTACTGCGCTATTCCTTATTGCTGTATCTATAGCGTTAGAGAACTTCAATCGTATCTCGTCATTCCTTAGTACTTCCGTATCCCACTTCTTTGCGTATTGATTCTTCCTGACTAATGTCTTGAACTTCAGCCTACTCTTTATCACTACTATATTGTGATCTGAGTCTATATCTGCTCCTGGGTACACCTTACAATCCAGTATCTGATTTCGGAATCTCTGTCTGACCATGATGTAATCTAATTGAAATCTTCCCGCATCTCCCGGCCTTTTCCAAGTATACCTCCTCCTCTTGTGATTCTTGAACAGGTTATTCGCTATTACTAGCTGAAACTTGTTACAGAACTCAATTAGTCTTTCTCCTCTTTCATTCCTTGTCCCAAGCCCATATTCGCCTGTAACCTTTTCTTCTACTCCTTCCCCTACAACTGCATTCCAGTCGCCCATGACTATTAGATTTTCATCCCCCTTTACATAGTGCATTACCCTTTCAATATCCTCATACACTTTCTCTATCTGTTCATCTTCAGCTTGCGACGTCGGCATGTATACCTGAACTATCGTTGTCGGTGTTGGTCTGCAGTCGATTCTGATTAGAACAACCCGGTCACTGAACTGCTCACAGTAACACACCCTCTGCCCTACCTTCCTATTCATAACGAACCCTACACCTGTTATACCATTTTCTGCTGCTGATGATATTACCCGATACTCATCTGACCAGAAATCCTTGTCTTCCTTCCACTTCACTTCACTGACCCCTACTATATCTAGATTGAGCCTTTGCATTTCCCTTTTCAGATTTTCTAGTTTCCCTACCACGTTCAAGCTTCTGACATTCCACGCCCCGACTCGTAGAACGTTACCCTTTCGTTGATTATTCAATCTTTTTCTCATGGTATCCTCCCCCTTCGCAGTCCCCTCCCGGAGATCCGAATGGGGGACTATTCCGGAATATTATGCCAATGGAGAGCTCATAATGACACTTCTTCAATTACAGGCCACATGTCCTGTGGATACACGTTACGTGTCTTTAATGCAGTGGTTTCCATTGCCTTCTGCATCCTCATGTCGTTGATCATTGCTGATTCTTCCGCCTTTAGGGGCAATTTCCCACCCCTAGGACAAGAGAGTGCCCTGAACCTCTATCCGCTCCTCCGCCCTCTTTGACAAGGCCGTTGGCAGAATGAGGCTGACTTCTTATGCCGGAAGTCTTCGGCCACCAAAATATAGGCAGTGGCGGGGATCGAACCCGGGACCAAGACGTTTTGATTATCAATCAAAGACGCTACCCCCTTTTTTTTTAATCTCATTTTGTTCGCTTCTGTTCGTTGCATCTGCTCGGGGCGGACGTCGTAAGACATCCTTTTATGTTCGTTGTTGGTCGATTGACTCAGTTTTTTTTTATTACAGAGGGCAGCTAACCCCATGACCGAAGACGCTGAGCTACCGTGCCGGCTATCCCTAAACAACGGTCTTATTACTGTCAGTTAAATATCTCTAGCGGATTCCTTGGCCCCCTTTTTCATGACATACGTTTTAAACTTTACATACACAAGACAGAGAAAGAAAACGATATATGGGGGGGTCTTATAAGTTGCAGTGGATGGCGGCGCAGTTATGATATTCGTATCACATTAGTCTAAGAGGGGCCGCTACTTTTATAGATAAGGGTACCAAATTTTTGAGGCCTGAATTATTCATACCGTAGAGAATACTGTGTTGAGTATTTTGAGATATGGAGCCAATGGTCCAAAACATATTTCAAGTGGCTTGATCTTTTTATGTCTTTTTTAAAAAGTAACGGAGGGAGGTGAGGGAATTCAGAGAGATTTATTTTGTAAAATTCAGACTCGTAACTTACCTCGGGTGCCCTTAAGTTCCAGCCGCAAAGTTTGAGGTAACAAAGTCATCAGCAAAGAAGTCCTGTTACGTATTGCAGTGCTTACGAACCGTTGTAGTAAAATGAATGTAGTGAAATACAAGAAAGGAGACAAAAAATACATATATATGCAAAGTGACCCGAAGATATTTTTCCACGCCTCCTGATGCTTATACGGGGCAAAGAAAAGAAAATTTATAGTTCACTCCTGTACATGTTATGATCTAAATAAACTGCAATGACTATATTATGCCATCTACTAAAGCTTTGCTATTAGATAAGCGTTATTTATCAAGCGCACTACCAGCATCGAAATGTAGGGGAGTCCACACCCCTTATGGACAGCGCTTATAAAACACTTTTATAAGCGTGTTTTGCGTTGTATAGTCTAGGTGCCTATATTAAGCCGATACCAAAAGTTTCATCTAATTTATACGCTTCGTATGTTGTTTACGATAATTCGCCCTAACTGCAGAACATACGGTTGAGGTACTCCTTGCTGATTAATCTGATTAATTTTGCTAGAATGACAGGATCCTGCGAACGTATGTTTCCATCTTAACTACCTCTCGCTCCCTAAAGGACAAAATGTAAAGTTACATGGTGTTACACTTGCGAATGGCCAGGATAGGTTACACACGAGTACGTGTGCTGGACTACATAATGGAGAGACAAGAGATTTTGAAATTAGTTATTTTGGGGTAATGGTGAAAACTACGTTGAAGTTTAGGAACACGGTCAAGAAAAATCAATTTATTACGAGATGGGGTAGTATTGTATTGAGGCTGCAGAGACTGCGATATTGAGGATCACAGAAGGTGTAGCTCAGCTGAAGGTAAATGGAGAGCCGTAAAAATGGTCACAATGGAAGTCGATCAGAGTCTAAGTTGACTCACCCAAGACAAAACTGGAAATAGAATCTTTACTGTAGGCCTCATGCAGTTGCTAATTTGCATATGGGAGGAATTGCGTCTTATGGATATGCAATTCAGGGATTGAAATTCTTTTTGCAATTTGTGCCATACATCAACTGATATTATTCTGAAAACCATGAGCTAGGGTGGTAACAGAATTTATGTCGATATTTCTGTGTCTGTCTGCACGTATCTCCAAGTTCCACAGCAGCACGAACTTACCTGCATTTACTAAATCTTCACTGTGTGCTGAAGGCAGGCCATTTCCTCGCAGATTTTAAATGCAACAACAGTGAATGTAGTACTTCTCGAGAACGTTTCCCTCTAGTGAACTCCTGTGTAACCACATAGATGGTTATACTCAACAAAAACAATGAGCATGATAATAAGTTTATAAAAACACCGAATGCTCAAACGCACTACAATGTTCAGTATTTGAACATGAGATAACAGGTTTCATATGCAAGTACATTTCCGCCATGTGCGTCTTTAACTTACTACCGAACACAATAGACAACAGAAAATCACCAAATATTAACATTAATGCCTGAACCTTTACTTCACAAGTGGAAGAGACGTGAGATAAGCCACCCGAAACGTAAGGTGCCTTAGTTAAAAAAGGATATTGATCCCGAAGTGTTTTAAAGGATTCGAAAGCACAAATAAAGGCCTAACTTTCCCACTCCAAACAAGAGTCCAAAATTTATCTTGGAAACAGATCTAATGTTCCATAATCTGAAAAGCCATGTAGCGTACAATGCAGGGCAGGTGAGCAGCTTTACTGCAGAGCTCCCCTGCTGACTGGCTCCCGCCGAAGCTCGCACGCCTCCTCAACACGCTTTTCATGTTGTCCCACCAATGTGCAATGATCGCCCACAATGTTTTTCCCCTTATTCCATAGCGAGAGATAGTCTTGTAATTATTTGAACTCAGTTATTCGAACTCTCCATCATTTTTTCTTAAATGTACCTAACTGAATTTCTTTCACGGTAAGCAGCCTATACACAAACCTGTGAAGCAGCCAAACGAGGCTACGTTGTCTCATCAGTCCTCTATAATACATACAATTAATATGATTACCAAAACGTAAAATCGATCAGTTTGTGAAAGAACATTTCTTGGTGGGAGGTCTGGACGGAATGCATTCAACCTCTTGAGGCTAAATGAGGAGCTGTTCGAACGAATGGTAGTTGTTCCAAGGTCAAGAAAGGCGATAACGACCGGCAGAGCGGTGTGCCGATGGCACGCTTTTCCATACCACCCCCTCGGAAGAGGATCCCACGGCGGTCGGTCGGAAACTATTGACTCCATCTAGAACCACAGCATGGTATTGTGAAACATCAAAGGAGACAATTCTGTCTCACTAGTTCAGTTAACACTGTTAATAAAAGGCAAATTTAATTAGTCTGTGAAGCAAAGGCGATTATGCCATCTCACTAGCTCTCAGTGTGATTTCAGTACGATTACTACATAAAATTAAGCTCGTTAGGAAAGCAAATAAACTTGAAGTCTAGCTAGAGTTTGTCTGCAGGGAGACAGGAGAAAAGTAATGTTTCGAAACATTCACAGAAATAGTTTTAGAGAAGTGGTTGTGAAACTTTTTTGCTCAAGAGCTGATACTGACATTGTGGGGAGGCGCCTCGAGCCGCATATGTTTCGGTCTTATTATTAATAGTAACCCACGTAAACTGGCATGCTATGAGCCTCCAATACACTATCTATAGTAAGGGCGCGGTACGTTGGCCGTCAGACCCCAAGTGCTGATCATTCAAAGTCGGCAGCACTCGAAACACTTCTTGTCGACCGTTCTGTTCGAAACTGTTTCCACACACAGCCACTCCAAAGCTGTGGCATTGTAACTGCCTAGTGAAGTTTTGTTGCGTTGAGCGGATGACTAATTTATTAATGACGGCATTTGTACTTACAGGATGATAATTATTGAACTATATGAAATAAAATCGTCGTACGGTTTCCATTAGGATGTTCAAACTGCACGGTTAGCCCGCGGGGCGTGAAGGGAATTAATATACGCTTGCATGGTTTGATTTAACGACGAATCCCTCTTTCATTTTAATGCGTTCGTCAATAAGTAAAACTGGCGCATTTGCGGGGCTGATAATCCGCATTTCGCGATCGAGAAGTCTCTTCACCCTCAACAGATGACTGTGTTGGGGGCAATGTCCAGTCACGGAATGATCTGTGCGATATTCCTTGGTGGCGCGGTGATTAGTGAACGATACGTGAAGGTTTTGGAAGATGATTTCACCCCCCATTATCCAAAGTGACTCTGTTTTCGACAAGATGTGATTCACGCGAGACTGAGCTCGCAGTAGAGTGTTTGATTACTTTTGAATGCATTATGGGAACAGCAGTGATCAATAGAATTGTAAATAATTACTATTAAAAACAGTCTTGATCACAATTTATTTTATAAGGTGACCGGTTTCGACCACTGCTGTGGTCATCTTCAGACCATTGAGTGGAAACCCCTTTCTGTTGGAGAATCACAACTTTCTCCAACAGAAAGGGGTTTCCACTCAATGGTCTGAAGATGACCACAGCAGTGGTCGAAACCGGTCACCTTATAAAATAAATTGTGATCAAGACTGTTTTTAATAGTAATTATTTAAGAGTGTTTGATGTCGTGGAGGGACACCCTGGGGCAGCCTCCTGGCTCTGGGGTTCCCAGAGGCCACTGGCATGGGCATCGATTGTCAGTCACCTTCTACGGATCTGAACACATGCGACTCCTTTTTGTGGGGCTCTATTAAAGAAACTTCAGCAGTGGAGTTAAAACTCATGCTGAAGATATCAACGATACGATTCGCTGATGACATTGCTATCCTGAGTGAAAGATAAGAAGAATTAGAAATTAGAGGACCTGCTAAATGCAATGATCTAACGAATACAGAACATGGACTGAGAGTAAATCGAAGTAAAACGAAAGTAATGAGAAGTAGCAGAAACGAGAACAGCGAGAAACTTAACATCAGGCGTAATCCTCACGAAGTATTGTAGATGAAGTGAAGGAATTCTGCTACCTAGGCAGCAAAATGACCAATAACGGACGGAGCAAGGAGGACATCAAAATCAGACTAGCACTGAGGCAAAGAGCATTCTTGGCAAAGAGAAGTCTGCTAGTATCAAACATAGACATTAATATGAGGAAGAAATCTCTCAGCATGTACGTTTCCAGCGCAGCATTGTATGGTAGTGAAACATGGACTGTGGGGAAACTGGAACACAAGAGAATCGAAGCATTGAAAATTAGGTCGAGCATGGAAAATTGGGTGAATTGACAAGGTAACGAATAAAGAGGTTCGGCGCAGAATCTGAGAGGAAAGGAATATGTGTAAAACACTGGCAAGGAGACGGGACAGGACTATAGGACAGCTGTTAGGAAGTGAGGGAATGACTTCCATGGTACTAGAGGGAGCTGTAGAGGAAGACAGAGATTGGAATGCATGTAGCAAATAAACGAGGACGTAGGTTGCAAGTCCTACTTTGAGATGAAGATGTTGACACAGGACAAGAATTCAAACCAGTCAGAAGACTCATGAAAAAAATATTGAAGACAAGGTGTACAGCAATAACACCAAAACCACTGCTGAACTGAAAACAGGCATTCAGGAGCTCATCGACAACGTCGGTGTTCCGGCACTTCAGCGGATCACGCAGAATTTCGCCATTTGTCTGCGCTACATCACTGCTAATTATGGCAGGCTTATCGAACATGTCATAACCTAAATCCGAATATCTGTAGCGACGTTTACGTGTTGAATAAAGTGTATGCGCGCTGTACTTTTTAACTAGTTTATGTTTTTTTATATAGTTCAATAACTGTCACCCTGAAAAAATTGTGTTTGGAAATACCCGTTACAAATTTCTGTGACTTATAGAGGGGAGTGAGTGCATAACATTTTGAGTAGGAACCCAGGTCTGGGAACGTAGCTTTACCGTTCTATGACGGTTTTAGTACAAACGTTTAATTCACCTAGTTCTGCTTGAGAAACTAAATTAGGCGTGACACAGTGCAATTATTGGGTGACAATTCGAAAGGAAACGAAACGAAATATTCTATAATCGCTTAAGTACTTTTTTTGTATTAACACTTAAGCGTTACGTGTTTACGTTATTCCAAAGCGAAAGAGACTCCAGCATACTGAATACACAGAACAGTACTGAAGCATTACAACAGCGGCTCTATGTGGCTATCGCCAACGTTGTTACAGACATTCTACCTATGAAGTATGTTCTGGTACACTCTCCCCAACCCAACAGGTGTCTCTTCAGTTTCCGGCGTAGTGGACGGATCTCGTGCCGGCAGATCTTCTTCTGTCTCTACAAAAGTGTCGTACATTAAACGTTGCATACGCCCAACAAGAAGTAGTCCATAGGGGTTAAGCCCGGTGATCGCGATGGCCACCCCGGTTTATCCACCCTTCACCATATCGTCTGTTGAGACAAGAGAAGTGTGATGGTGAACCATCATGCTGAAACCACAATTCCTGACACACATTTAGTGGCACGGCTCCCGGAATCGGATCCAATGCATTTTGTAGACCATTTAGCTTGAGTGGAAGGAGGTCTGGCCCCATCACGTGACCATCCAGAATACCTGCCCACACGTTAATATCAAATCGATGCTGAAATCCCTGAACATACGTGGCACTGGGGTTTTCGTCTACCTAGACATGGCTGTTTCGCGAATTCAGAACACAGTCCGCAGTCAACTAACATTCATATGTGAACAGAACTCGACATGGAAGCAGGGGTGTGTCCATACTGAGATTAATATCCATTGCACGTCCACTTGTTCGAATACTTGTTGATTGGTTCTCTTCATCGCGATGCAGTATATCTTCTTCAAATTTGGGAAAGCGGCATTTCCGTGGAGTACCACAAACTGCTTCCTTGCGGTGAAGATACTTGTTTCACAGATCATCTGCATAACGGGCAAAAAGTTTGTGCTATGGCGTGCTGCGTTGCGAAAATCGTTCGTGATCAGCCGACCAGCAGCTGCGCCATACACGAGGAGCATGTTTCTGTATTCTGAAAACCTGTACCGACCCGTGTTTACTGTATCGGAGACGCACAGGCACTGAATAGGTCTCGCAGCAAGGTAGGCGTTAAGCGACATCAGGTGACCGTCTAATGTACTACACGTCTTTCAAATGGTTCAAATGGCTCGGAGCACTATGGGACTTAACATCTAGGGTCATCAGTCCCCTAGAACTCAGACCTACTTAAACCTAACTAACCTAAAGACATCACACACATCTATGCCCGAGGCAGGATTCGAACCTGCGACCGCAGCAGTCGCGCGGTTCCGGACTGAAGCGCCTCGAACCGCTCCGCCACCGCGGCCGGCCACGTCTTTCAGTGTGCCCTATTGCATACCAGGATAAGCAACTCTGAGACTTTTCCCCTTTGCCTCAGCAGGAGTGAACGCTCTACACATCTGAATTGAAAAAAATTTGAAACGAGCGTATGGTACTGTTGGCCGGGAGGCCCCATCCGGGGAAGTTTGGCCGCCAAGTGCGAGTCTTATTTCACTCGACGCCACATTGGACTACTTGTGTTCCGGTGATGAGGGTGAAACGATGACGAGGACAACGCGACACCCAGTCCACGAGCGGAGAAAATCTCCAATTCGGCCGGGAATCGAACCCAGGTCTGTTGGCGCGGGAGGCAAGCACGTTATCGCCCAGGATTTTTTTTTTTTTTGTATATTTCGTTGCGTTTGGTCTGGGCGGACGTGATAAGACATCCGTTCAAGTTGATCGTTGATTCCTTTGCTCAGGCGGACATCTGAATCGAAAACGTCATAGAACAGAAAAAGTACGCTTCCAGACATGGGTTCCCATTCAAAGTATAATGTAGTCACTCCCCCCAACACGACCTAGAAGTTTGTAACGGTGTTTGCGAACGCCCTATATGTAAATGCATTAAGCATTATGAAACACGATCACGAATGTTCACTAAATATTTGAAATGTCATTACTTTCCTACTCATGTCTTGTAATACAACTGCCCTAATTAATTTAATGTTCCTTTCGACAAATAAGTACCGCATTTGAAGATAACTGCATCTGTATTGTCCATTCACGAATCCAGGCTACTTCCGTGTCAAGTGTTGTCAGTTCTGGAAGACAAAGGAAGCATTCGCCCTCTCACATCCTCTAAACACGCAATGACCACGCAACTTACCCCTCTGCCCCTGAGGCGAGCGGAAATATTTACTTGACTCACACCAAATTTCATTAGCGTCAATTAAGATTAAGCACATCATAAATATAAGTGACTCTGTAAGTATTTTTATTTGTTACGGACTATGAAAACTGCTCTTAGGAAGGTCTCAACGGCATTAAAACCTTCTATACGTAACTGTTTATAGCCGTCAACTATTTGAAGAAATGCATTTCTAGCCGCCAGCTGTACATATACACCTCTATTCTCAAACTATTTCAATTTTAGCAACCATCATAATGTAGAAAAGCTGTATACTGATAGATCAAAATACATTAAATTCATACAGGATATGTCTTGTCTATCTTTATATGTCTTGTTTATCCTTCTCTGACTTCTGTGTGCACAGTAACGTTTAGATCTTGTTAAAACTGTAGTATCGGAGAAACGGATTTGACGGTTTCGTGATCCCAGTGCATGATCTATGGTTTTAGCTAGCTCTGATAATCACTATGCTAGAATGTACAGAGAGATCATGGAAATTCAAAGGCACAAAAACAACGTTGAGAGAAACGAAAAGGATTGACGTTAAAGAAGTTGTGCGCATTAGTTCTAAGTAAAACAAACAGCTCCAACACTTCCCCTTCAAAATCTCCAAATCAGATGTCGGCGCGACTTCGCTATCTTAGGCAGCGATCTAACGACGCACGAACAGACCGTTGCGTGGATGCCTTGCTTTCTAGGGACTGCAGCTTCTTTCTGAGCCGTTAAAGCCTCTGTATATGTCTCCAGTATTGGAAAACGAAGTTTTAAGCAGGGAATTATACCTTGAATCATGACCTCTTGACTATAAAACATATACCAGCAATGCCGCAAATATCGGACGTGAAAGCCTGCACGTCATGGCTACAGTTCATCCTTTTATTTATTTTACAGACTAACAGTACAAAAAATTTTCAGTAATATAATCAAAATTGTGGATAAAGAGTCGTACCCTGAACGACGAGCCCAAATCGCGTCGCTGCTATTTTGACGTCGTTTTCATCTAGAATATAAGGAACGTTTATTTAATTTCAGTCCCTGCAACGTCTAATTAATTTCAGTGCATGTGACGTCACTTATAACTGGCTCTGTTGACCCCTAACCTCGTCAGTGGGCGTTGTTTATAGCTAGCATCGACGAAATGTAGTGAATAATCGAAATTTTTATGTGATAACTTCGCTCGAATCGGCAGCCACGCACTGCCTCTACACCCGTGTGTTCGGTGACTTTTTGCTACCGTTGCCGGTCACGCAGCACTCGTTCACAACAGCATTCTACAACGTATTTCGCTGTCACTTCGCTCAGCTGAGGATCAGCCAAATACTACACACAGTATTCACACATCATGTAACACAGATACTAAATAACAAACTTTTTGGCGCATCTTCATGCAGAAAATATTTAATTTGGATAAGACACAAAATAAACAGCAAATCTAACTTTATCATCGAAGCACAGAGTTGACGGGCAGTTCTAACCCAGCTAGAACATTGCCCTACTTCTCGTACACACTCACCCTTCCTACCTTACACTCCCCTCCGCGTTTTGGGTATAGCAGCAGACAACTTTAGCAAGATCCGACGCGAGCACTGATCGCTTACCGTGAGTTATCCCCTGTAAGGAATTCACTAATTCAACGAAGATCGACAGCTCTGAAGTAGCAATTTTTTTCACGTTTCCGAAATAAATGTGAACATACTGACATTTTGAACATAAATTATATTTAGCAAACCTTAGATGAATCTAATGACTGAAAAGTTACCCGTGTGAATGAAATTTTGTTTTTCGGTGAACTCAGATACAAGACGGAAACGTGAACTGAAATTTTAATATTCCTAGCACATTTGCTAAAAGTGCAATACTACTGTTGACCAAAAAATTCACTGAATTGACATTAATTTTAAATAATTCTTTGTAATAGTTTTTGTGAATAAATGAAAGATATTTTTAAAAAATACCTATAAGAAGGTGACAATATTGTCTTTGCAATAATAATGCTGCTCTGAGGGAGCGTTTAACATTGTAATGTTTTTGCCTTTATACTGTGCTAGAAACAAACTTGAACACTAATACTGATATTTAAATTGAATTTGCTTTAGGAAAGAGGAATGCTGTTTAAAGTAAAATAACCTTACAAGAATTCCAATAAATTGGTCAATGTTACTACTAAATTGGTCACAAATCGAAATTACTGATTGGTGGTTTTCTAAACGGATCTCACAATTATTTAAGAAAGGAAAATGCAGGATGGAATAATGATAATATTATGAAAAGGATAGATTCCTACTTACTACACTCCTGGAAATGGAAAAAAGAACACATTGACACCGGTGTGTCAGACCCACCATACTTGCTCCGGACACTGCGAGAGGGCTGTACAAGCAATGATCACACGCACGGCACAGCGGACACACCAGGAACCGCGGTGTTGGCCGTCGAATGGCGCTAGCTGCGCAGCATTTGTGCACCGCCGCCGTCAGTGTCAGCCAGTTTGCCGTGGCATACGGAGCTCCATCGCAGTCTTTAACACTGGTAGCATGCCGCGACAGCGTGGACGTGAACCGTATGTGCAGTTGACGGACTTTGAGCGAGGGCGTATAGTGGGCATGCGGGAGGCCGGGTGGACGTACCGCCGAATTGCTCAACACGTGGGGCGTGAGGTCTCCACAGTACATCGATGTTGTCGCCAGTGGTCGGCGGAAGGTGCACGTGCCCGTCGACCTGGGACCGGACCGCAGCGACGCACGGATGCACGCCAAGACCGTAGGATCCTACGCAGTGCCGTAGGGGACCGCACCGCCACTTCCCAGCAAATTAGGGACACTGTCGCTCCTGGGGTATCGGCGAGGACCATTCGCAACCGTCTCCATGAAGCTGGGCTACGGTCCCGCACACCGTTAGGCCGTCTTCCGCTCACGCCCCAACATCGTGCAGCCCGCCTCCAGTGGTGTCGCGACAGGCGTGAATGGAGGGACGAATGGAGACGTGTCGTCTTCAGCGATGAGAGTCGCTTCTGCCTTGGTGCCAATGATGGTCGTATGCGTGTTTGGCGCCGTGCAGGTGAGCGCCACAATCAGGACTGCATACGACCGAGGCACACAGGGCCAACACCCAGCATCATGGTGTGGGGAGCGATCTCCTATACTGGCCGTACACCACTGGTGATCGTCGAGGGGACACTGAATAGTGCACGGTACATCCAAACCGTCATCGAACCCATCGTTCTACCATTCCTAGACCGGCAAGGGAACTTGCTGTTCCAACAGGTCAATGCACGTCCGCATGTATCCCGTGCCACCCAACGTGCTCTAGAAGGTGTAAGTCAACTACCCTGGCCAGCAAGATCTCCGGATCTGTCCCCCATTGAGCATGTTTGGGACTGGATGAAGCGTCGTCTCACGCGGTCTGCACGTCCAGCACGAACGCTGGTCCAACTGAGGCGCCAGGTGGAAATGGCATGGCAAGCCGTTCCACAGGACTACATCCAGCATCTCTACGATCGTCTCCATGGGAGAATAGCAGCCTGCATTGCTGCGAAAGGTGGATATACACTGTACCAGTGCCGACATTGTGCATGCTCTGTTGCCTGTGTCTATGTGCCTGTGGTTCTGTCAGTGTGATCATGTGATGTATCTGACCCCAGGAATGTGTCAATAAAGTTTCCACTTCCTGGGACAATGAATTCACGGTGTTCTTATTTCAATTTCCAGGAGTGTATATACGCCGGAGGTGCTGAGTCGCAGGTAGCTGAGTCTGGCCTCTGCAGCCAGAGACCGTGGTCACGTGTGTGTGTGAGTTACGATAGGGTGAGTGTGTGTATCTCGGCTGTACAAATCGGATAAAGGCTTTTTTTGCCGAAAGCTTACTTGTTTGACAGTGTTTCTTTGTGCCTATTTCCGACGCATCATCTCTGCTGTATAGTGAGCAGCAATCGATCATTTTCATAAAATTTAACAAAAGTTTTCTGTCTTGCCATTTGTAGTTACAAGTTGAGACGATATAGATGAGATCGAAAGGCGGCTGGACGATGTCTTCACGTCTCCGTACTGGTGATCATTGTTTCATGTATGCCTTTGTAAGTCTGGTTAGTCGCACGCCGTTTTGGCATAATTCAGCCGGAAATTCTTGCAATCCGACCATTTACGTTACTGAGACGACTTTTCCTGTCATCAAACCCAGCTATCTTCAGTCTTGACGCCAGTCACATTTAAATAATCGTTCTCGACATTGTTACACTAGAACGAGTCTCAGTTCCGTTCAGACACGAACGTCTGCAACAAGAACCCTCTGAAATCTGGCCACTGCTGTCGATTTCTGCCTTTGTTCGCGCTTTTTGCACATGGCTCTGGCCATGTGCAAAACCAGTCAAACCTAATGCTTCTGCACTCATGCTCATAAATTAAGGATAATTGCATAATGTGGTGCCACACAACGTGGCCTTACACACAACTGGCGCTAATAGCATAGGCACATACGGAACACACACGACACACATCTGTAATTCCACAGTATTGGTGATAAGTTGAGAAAACCCTCCCGAAACACATGTGCTACAAAACGCCACTGTTTCCTGCGCACGTACTCCGACATCAATATGGGATACGATCACCATGCACACGTACACAGGCCGCACAACAGGTTGGAATACTCTGGATCAGGTGGTCGAGCAGCTGCTGGTGTATAGCCTCCGTTTCTTGCACCAGTGCCTGTCGGAGTTCCTGAAGTGTAATAGGGATGTGAAGACGTGCAGCGATACGTCGACCGAGAGCATCCCAGACGTGCTCCAAGGGGTTTAGGTCTGGAGAACAGGCAGGCCATTCGATTTGCCTGATATCTTCTTTTTGAAGGTACAGCTCCACGATGGCAGCTCGGTGGAGCCGTGCGTTATTATCCATCAAGAGGAAGGTGGGACCCACTGCACCCTTGAAAAGGCGGACATACTGGTGCAAAATGACGTCCCGATACAACTGACGTATTACAGTTCCTGTGTCAACGACATGCAGGGGTGTACGTGCACCAATCATAGTCCCACCCCACACCATCAAACCACGACCTCCATACAGGTTCCTTTCAAGGGCATTGAGGGGTTGGCATCTGGCTCGTGGTTCACGACAGATGAAAACCAGGCGACAATCACTGTTCAGACTATGCCTGGACTCGTCCATGAACATAACCTGGGGCCACTGTTCCAATGACCATGTTCCAATGACCATGTACTGTGTTCTTGATATCAGGCTTTACGGGCTCTCATGTGACCAGGGGTCAGTGGAATGCACCTTGCAGGTCTTCGGGCGAATAAAGCAAGTCTGTTCAGTCGTCTTTAGACAGTGTGTCTGGAGACAACTGTTCCAGCGGCTGCGCCAAGGTCCTGAGCAAGGCTACCTGCAGTACTCCGTGGCCGTCTCCGGACACTGATGGTGAGATATTGGTCTTCTTGTGGTGTTGTACACTGAGGACGTCCCGTACTGTAGCGCTTACACAGATTTCGTATCTGCTGGAATCGTTGCCATAATCTTGAGATCATACTTTGTGACACACGGAGAGCCCGAGCTACGATCTGCTGTGTTTGACCAACCTCCAATCACCCTAGTATTCTACCCCTCATAGTGTCATCAAGTTGTGTTCTTTGAGCCATTTTCAACTCGCAGTCACTATTAGCAAGTCTGAAAACGTCTGCCTGCTGTTGTGGACAAGCGGTTCTAGGCGCTTCAGTCCGGAAGCGCGTTGCTGCTACGGTCGCAGGTTCGAATCCTCCCTCGGGCATGGATGTGTGTAATGTACTTAGGATTAAGTAGTTCTAAGTCTAGTGGACGTATGGCCTCAGATGTTAAGTTGGGTTGGGGTTGGGTCGTTTGGGGGAGGAGACCAGACAGCGAGGTCATCGGTCTCATCGGATTAGGGAAGGACGGGAAAAGGTAGCCGTGCCCTTTTAAAGGAACCATCCCAGCATTTGCCTGGAGTGATTTAGGGAAATCACGGAAAACCTAAATCAGGATGGCCGGACGCGGGATTGAACCGTCGTCCTCCCGAATGCGAGTCCAGTGTGCTAGCCACTGCGCCACCTTGCTCGGTGATGTTAAGTCCCATAGTGAACCATTTGAAAACGTCTGCACACTTACTCGCTGCACCGTACTCTGACATGCACCAACACACCTCTGAGTATGTGGACTGCTGCCAGCGCCACTGAGCGACGACTGCAGGTCAAATGCACCGCTTAGTCATATCCCAAGGTGATTTAAACTCACGAACCGCCCACCAGAGCGCTGTTCCACCATGTATCAGCATTATCCTTACTTTATGAGCATGAGTGTACTTTGTTCTACGAACTGGAAAACATTAAAACCAAGAAAGCGCCAGTCTATTACATTTCCGACAGTAAAATTATGGAACAAGTTAATACAATTAACAAAATTATACTTCGTGTATCGACATTTAAGTGTCATGGCTTCCACTGGTGCAAGCATAGGGGCAGTATGAAAAATTTCTCGCACCTCAGTTTGAGATTACGAGAAATTTAGTACTCAAAGCCAGGCTACGTTACAATATCGCCAGCCATGTTAGAGTAACACGTTACGTAATTTGCGAGCTGGCGTCTCCCTGTAGACTGGCAACGGCCGGACAGGCGGCAGTCATCAGTCAGCCCGCTAGACGCCACTAAAGCGCTAACTCTGTGGGGCTCGTTTGCGAGTTTGGACGCGCTAATGGAATCGAGATGTAGTAAAACGTTCGCTTAAGTGCCTGCACCGGTTAGCGTCAGAGCGAGCAGAGACGGGGCCACGAAAAACGATCGCTTGTTCAATACAGGGCATGCGCGGACTGCTAATGGAACCGAACACAATTTCCACACACCTGCATAGAGTAAGAAACTGGCAGCGTTAACGCAATGAGAACAGCTTCCACTGCGTCGCTGTTGTGCCCGTGGAGAAGTAAACTGTACACGATTGCATCAGATATCCTTGAAAGCCGCTAATTCCACCGTTAGTGTTGTTTCTCGTTATTTAATACAATGTACATGTTACGTTTGTTTCCACCTGTTTGTATCCAGTTAGACTTATTCCACAATAATAATAATATCTGTGACACAGACTGTTTCTGGACAAAGGAAATACGCGAGCTGTTAAACTAAACTGCTCTGTTGATTCTCCCTGCGTAACCAAAGGTTATCCCTCATCCCTTTTTTATATATGTAACTCTTGTTTTCCTTTTCGAGAACACTTTAATACATTTTTTTTAGTATGAAGTGTTTTAAAAGACGAACATTTTGGTGAATGCCGTACTTAGCATTTTACTCCGGGAATTGATTCATAATAAAGGACCCATCTTTCATTGGTCCAGGATACTTTTGAAGTACTAAGTAGTTTACACAGTTTTCATATACCCATAACAATTTCGGACGAATTCACTTTATCCATCGAAGGCTCTCGCTTTACTAAAGAATTTGTGCTACACCATAAAATTAATACAGTGAATTTGAAGATAACAATTTTAAAGGGATTGTGGACCTAGTTACAATCCATTCATTTGTCGACAAAGGCCATGATAAATTATCGACGAATGCTATACATTCTGGAAATCTTTCGCTGCTTGCAGAGGGACAATAATGACGGTTTCTCCTCCTACTTGTCGCTACTATATATGGTTCTATTAACCGTCATCAGTGTGGAAAAATTCTCTGGGCTGATTTCCTTAAGCCTTGCTTCACACGTTACCATCTTAGTATTATCACAGAATTTCATCAGAGTGGGCAACACGTAGTACAAAAGGTAACTGAAAGAAATACGCAGTGAAACAAACAGAAATGAAATTTGTATTCAAAGACAATAAGTACGCTGAAGTCACCACGAGCCAAGATGTGTTGCTCGATCTTACAAAAGGCAGTAAATAGTTCTTCACAGGGTGTGTGGTAACCACAGGCGGTGACGCCAGCTCTGCAACGTGCTCCCGTGCTGGCCACCATACCAACCTTGGCAACGAGATTTTATGCCTCCGTCATGCCACCCGACATGTATCTTTTTTATACCATTATGTGTAGTAGAGCTGACAATATCATTCGGTTTTAGTATTGAGGATATGGTTTTGTAAATAAGAACAGGGATATAAGGTAACAAACTTTGTTCTTTTATTTAGAATATTTTCTTCAATAGCACTATTTTTTTCTTTGTTAAACATGTTCCTTGCGATTTTTTCTTCCGTGGCATCTTTCTAAGCCAATAATAATGACCAATAGCATGAGTCCTCACAACATATAATACTATTTTTGTGCACAGAAATTTTCTCTAAAGTAAAAACTATAGCAGCAGAATGAAAACAAAATCTGTAGTATGTTCAATATCTTTCTCATGAAAATCTTTGCAGTTGTTCCAATTTATTTTGTTTACCATCCCGCTATTATACTGTCATGTCATTTGATACACAGTTGCTGAAATGGAAAAATTCGCAGTGTCATTTCACATACTTTTCCGGTATTAAAATAGGCGGAGGTAGAATGGAATTCAGATTCCACTAGAAACTAGAGACTTTGCTCACTAGCAGTAGGTGAAAAAATTAAAAACTAATGTATAAATGTATACAAAACCTCACAGTTGTGTGTTTTAACACACTCCTTTAAGTGTACACAGTAAACATTTCCTTACCACACACATGGTGTGCAATAAACACAGGCACACACACATATATACGCACCAGTGTTTACACTATGATAAACACATCATACTGCTCCACACACACACACACATATATATATATATATACACTCCTGGAAATTGAAATAAGAACACCGTGAATTCATTGTCCCAGGAAGGGGAAACTTTATTGACACATTCCTGGGGTCAGATACATCACATGATCACACTGACAGAACCACAGGCACATAGACACAGGCAACAGAGCATGCACAATGTCGGCACTAGTACAGTGTATATCCACCTTTCGCAGCAATGCAGGCTGCTATTCTCCCATGGAGACGATCGTAGAGATGCTGGATGTAGTCCTGTGGAACGGCTTGCCATGCCATTTCCACCTGGCGCCTCAGTTGGACCAGCGTTCGTGCTGGACGTGCAGACCGCGTGAGACGACGCTTCATCCAGTCCATAAACATGCTCAATGGGGAACAGATCCGGAGATCTTGCTGGCCAGGGTAGTTGACTTACACCTTCTAGAGCACGTTGGGTGGCACGGGATACATGCGGACGTGCATTGTCCTGTTGGAACAGCAAGTTCCCTTGCCGGTCTAGGAATGGTAGAACGATGGGTTCGATGACGGTTTGGATGTACCGTGCACTGTTCAGTGTCCCCTCGACGATCACCAGTGGTGTACGGCCAGTGTAGGAGATCGCTCCCCATACCATGATGCCGGGTGTTGGCCCTGTGTGCCTCGGTCGTATGCAGTCCTGATTGTGGCGCTCACCTGCACGGCGCCAAACACGCATACGACCATCATTGGCACCAAGGCAGAAGCGACTCTCATCGCTGAAGACGACACGTCTCCATTCGTCCCTCCATTCACGCCTGTCGCGACACCACTGGAGGCGGGCTGCACGATGTTGGGGTGTGAGCGGAAGACGGCCTAACGGTGTGCGGGACCGTAGCCCAGCTTCATGGAGACGGTTGCGAATGGTCCTCGCCGATACCCCAGGAGCGACAGTGTCCCTAATTTGCTGGGAAGTGGTGGTGCGGTCCCCTACGGCACTGCGTAGGATCCTACGGTCTTGGCGTGCATCCGTGCGTCGCTGCGGTCCGGTCCCAGGTCGACGGGCACGTGCACCTTCCGCCGACCACTGGCGACAACATCGATGTACTGTGGAGACCTCACGCCCCACGTGTTGAGCAATTCGGCGGTACGTCCACCCGGCCTCCCGCATGCCCACTATACGCCCTCGCTCAAAGTCCGTCAACTGCACATACGGTTCACGTCCACGCTGTCGCGGCATGCTACCAGTGTTAAAGACTGCGATGGAGCTCCGTATGCCACGGCAAACTGTCTGACACTGACGGCGGCGGTGCACAAATGCTGCGCAGCTAGCGCCATTCGACGGCCAACACCGCGGTTCCTGGTGTGTCCGCTGTGCCGTGCGTGTGATCATTGCTTGTACAGCCCTCTCGCAGTGTCCGGAGCAAGTATGGTGGGTCTGACACACCGGTGTCAATGTGTTCTTTTTTCCATTTCCAGGAGTATATATATATATATATATATATATATATATATATATATATATATATATATACGGTCACCTGAGAGCGTTTTATAGAGACAGAGGAAGATCTGCCGGCACGAGTTCTGGCCATTGCTCTAAGAAAAGGCACACCTGGCGGGATGAAAAGCGTCTACCAGAAGATGCGTCATAGGTATAATGTCTGTAACAGCGTTAGCGGTCGCCACATTGAGCCACTTTTGTACTTAACGCATCAGTATTCTTCTGTATCTACAGTATGCTGGGTTCTTTTTTGTTTTGGATTTGCCGCGCGGGATTAGCCGAGCGGTCTGGGAGCGCTGCAGACATCGACTGTGCGGCTGGTCCCGGCGGAGGTTCGAGTCCTCCCTCGGGCATGGATGTGTGTGTGTTTGTCCTTAGTATAATTTAGGTTAAGTAGTGTGTAAGTTTAGGGACTGATGACCTTAGCAGTTAAGTCTTATAAGATTTCACACACATATGAACATATATGTTTCGGATTTATGTAAACAAGTAATGTGTAAGTGTTAATACAAGATAGGTTTTGTGGTGTGGATACTAGACTCAAAGTGGCGTTTGATTTTGTCAAGATTGTGGTGGCATTTAAAGTTTAATTAATCTTTGCTTCTTTGTTACTCCAGTGTTTATATCCAATTTAAGTGTGATGTCTTTCAGAGCTGAGCGGAAGGCTTTAGTTTTATTTTGCCCTTTCACTGTTTAAGAGAGTGTTTGCTCTACATGTTGTAGTGGTCAACATACTCTTGTTTGTCTTGTTGTTGCTGGGAGGAAGTGCCCACGTTCTATGCCTGGCGTCTGTTGAGCTACCAATGGGCTTGTGCCCCAATCTCACATCAGGCTAGTCAGTTGTAATTTATTAATATTTAGTATGTTTGACCTTTTGTAATCCTTTTAAATTGTAAAGCATGTTTAAACAGCTTAACATTTGGCATTTGCAGTTCAATAATTTTCTTAAAACTGATTTTTAATATTTATTCTTTTTTAAATAGAAAGGAAAACATTGATGAGAGGACCTCATTATTGTTTTAAAAGAAATTATTGTTGGCTAATAAATTTTTGGAGGTGGTACTTAATAACAAATGGAGTTCAATGGTTTCCCCAGCCCTCCCTATAGGACCTGGCTGTTTGTGTACTCTAAGTAAGTACATGCTTCTGTTGCTCATTTTAAGGGGGACATCATTTTATGTGTGTGTTATCATCTTCATCATCATACATATCTGTAATGTATGAAAAGTCATTACATCATATCAAAAAATTATTTGTAAATACTATTAACTCACTTTATACGTCCTCAATAATTTGTAGAACTTGCAATCTAGAGTAAAAAGCAGTATATTATAATACACATATATTGAAGAAATGGTATTTAGATAATGTACACAAGTTAAACAGTCATTATGTAAAAGGAGTATGATGCCTATCCTCACATTCATCCATTACATTGTTGTGCTGTTTGTCTTCATCCAAGCACACACACACACACACACACACACACACACACACACACACACAAACACACACACCCACACACACGAGCTAATAAATACGTCACGGAATAAATACCCGAAATTTACTTATACATGAAATATGAAGTGCTTGTCGCTGTGTTGAGGGAGTAACCTCATCATTGATCATTTTGACTGTGACATGAGACTGCCCAGCCAATCGAGTGGGCTCAGTCATAGGCAATTCCGGCGTATCACTCATTTTCGTCTCAATTTGCAGTGTACCATCTGGAATGAGATCAAATGGCGCAGTTGCAGTTTATACACGGAATTCAGTGAGTCTGTGGCGGGGGAACACATCTGTACCTGCTCTGCCTGACGATGGGAAAGCAGGTACTGACCGACCAGGTCATGGGCACCGTCAGGAATTGCATCCAGTTATCATTAAATTCAAATTTTATAGTCATAGTGATATAGTGTAAAATTTGGTAATAATAATTTAGCAAAAAGACTTCTCTATTACAACGCTATTTGAGCAAAATATCAACAATATAAAAACAGTGAAATATCAATAAGAAAGATACAGGATGTACCTGCAGGTGAAATTTGATTAGTCATAGTTTTTGCTGACCCTGGTTCAATCTATATTACACAAACCTAAAACGGAGAAAAAATTTACGTCAGATATATTAATGAGAAGTGGCGTACAAGAAGGTTTAAGGATCGGCCCACATCCACCAATGAGCCATCATAACCAAAGACTATAAGAACAGGCGGTCGCAGTACAACTTAGAAGTACGATTAAGGAATGACAATGGCTTATAGCCCAAAAGACTCAACTGGCTCATGCTTAATAAAACCACTTCACTCCATTTAACACACGTATATACTACTAATACAGACCAGTTCAGTGTGCTACGAAAAACAACACTACGAAACTTGAGCTAGGCTGTGCACTATAAACATGTGGAAGACACTTGTTAAGCACACACACGCCAAAAGCCAAGTGCTGGAGTAGCACGTAACGAAAGAACCCAATAACGCCACTACTGATAAACCTGCCTTGGACGTGGGTACACGTAACCGCTTAGCACAAGCCCATGAAATGACCAAGCAAGATGCTCACCAAACAAATCGATATGTGTTCACCGTTCCACTCAGTCCGTATACCCACCGACCGAGCAGGAAAGGCGAACCAAGGCCACGTTGTAACTCGAGTGTTGTATCTCTCAGACAAGTGAGTTCAACAATCAAACTCCAGCTCAAAAAACCCCTACATAAAGAATGATGAACATGTTGGAAGATGGCCAGGACGAATTTTTAACAAGGCATATTTTCAGCTTTCCGTCATAGTGGATACTATAACAAAGGAGATCTTTGCTAAAGTGATACCCAGACAACTTGTTCCCATCAAGGAGCTAATCCGCAATCCTCTTTACCATAGGAACACGTTCCAGTTCCTCCCCAAACTTTCCAAAAGAGATGGTATTTCGGTACGGATAGCTAAACAACATTGGTAATCCTCGTGCAACAGAGTGACTTCCGGGGGCACCTGGTTCTCACTGAATGAACATATGGCTCAGTGCATTGGCCCACGAATTTTCAGAACTCTTTACAAGCTTTGCGACAAAACCACCCACCAAGCTATCCTGTCAGTCTTCTGGGGCCTCGCCAACACCCAGCTTAATGCCAGAATGAGATTTTCACTCTGCAGCGGAGTGTGCGCTGATATGAAACTTCCTGGCAGATTAAAACTGTATGCCGGAACGAGACTCGAACTCCGGACCTTTGCCTTTCGCGGGCAAGTGCTCTGCCAACTGAGCTACCCAAGCACGACTCACGCCCCGTCCTCACAGCTTTACTTCTGCTAGTATCTCGTCTCCTACCTTCCAAACTTTACAGAAGCTCTCCTGCGATCCTTGCAGACTTGCACTCCTGAAAGAAAGTTCGAGTCTCGGTCCGGCACTCAGTTTTAACCTGCCAGGAATTTTCACCCAGCTTAATGTTCGATTGTCAGTTTCCAACAGAAAATGTCGATGATCCGAATACAACTTGAATTTCTCCAAGCCAAGTAGCACTGCTCGTGCCTGCAGCTCATAAACATGGTATTTTGAGGCATAGGCAGCCAGCCTACAGCCTCCCTCAAATCCTTTCAATGCTGAAAGCATGAGACTGGACTATAAATTTAGGCTGTAAATCAGGAATAGTTCAGATGGGTGGATTACTAAGAACCTGTTTTCATGCATGGAAGGCTGTCTGCTGGCTGTCTGACCCTTAAATAGCTCACTTTTTATGATATAGTTGGTTTAAGGCAGTAGCTAGTTGGTTGAAGTTAGGAATGAACTTAGTAAAGAAATTTACCATGCTGATGAATCGAGCAATGCCCATCTTATCCCGAGAGGGTGCAAAATTATACTTTGCCTTGGTAGAGTTATGGTCAGCCTTAACACAATTGGCTGAGACCAGATGATTTAGGAAAGATGTCTCACTATGCTCCATATTAGCCTTAGTTGGCCTGATTGTTAATCCCAGCAACCTAAAATCGAACAATACTGGATCAAGATTTTGAGATGCTCATGGGAGGTCTTATTATACGGTATTACATTGTCAGGATAACTATAGAGCCATCAAAACGTCAGTCAAAGCACAATCCAGCAAACATGATAAAACAACTGCGTCATTTGATACACTGTTGAACTTATACAGGTTACAATCTGTTCAGAAGGCAGTTATAGGCTTCGACTCCTTGGCTAAAGGTACTTGATGGTATTCGATGAGGTTCGATAGTATGCATGGCTGAAAAATATTGTTACCATATATTACAGGCACATGATGTGTAGATGGGATAATCCTTCTGCCTTCTGTTCTCAGAATGTTACGCCACTTTAATCTTACTACGGCATCAGACCTGCCACGACAGAAAGAAAGTTAGGCAAGTGCAAGTGAGAGTCAACTGACTGAGATTGACCCCTGTCTTTGCCTGCAGCAATTTGTCTGAGAAGGAATCTCCCAGCATGTTGAATCGCACCACTGGTTTAAAATTTCTCGGTCATGTAGACCTTCATGCAGTGGACTGCATGGGGAATGTGGAGGGTAGGGACGCAGTGGGTGGACCGAAGGGGAGAGGCGTTGCGAGTGCTTTGCCATGCCACTCTGGCATAGGAATTCAATATGTGTGGCTGGTGTGCTGTACCATGCTGGCCTGGAGACGGCCGAATGCTCATGCGTCCTGGCACATTTCTTGCAGTGTGAGAGTGACTGCACTTATGGATATATGATACCCTCCCCCATTCTTTGTTTTAAATAAGAAATATTTGCTACCTCTTTTAAACTGTAGCTAATCCACTCCTCCTCCTACCTCGAAATCCTGGTGGCGCAGCGTAACTGACTGAAAAAAACTGAGCAATGCTGGCCTCAGCTTATGCGTTGGTTTAAACCTTGACTGTTACTCTGTGTTTGGTTTCCCGTAGTTATTGCGGCTATGCCGTGGTTCTTCCTCTTTCTACGTGTGGCAGCAGCGGTGTGTATCGATATTCGCACCTTGTACTATCTTTGGTCTGGTGCTTATAGTTTTCGGCTAGCCCATGATCGAAACACCCAACTACAATGAATTTTCAAAAGGCATAAGGCTCAAGCTTTATATAAGAAAAAAATATTTTTAATGAGGCTGAGGGCCAAAATAATGCAAAACTTGACAAGTAAGGAACTTTCAATTTTAAAGCGGCTGAAGGCCCATTATTTAAAACCCAACTAAAAGCATACAAATTCAAACCATCGGCTATGAGCCATTAAAATACACAATCAAACACCAATAAGAAAAGGCAGTACAGCCAGCAGCGATCAGGAGTTTCCGGGAGTCGGTCTGAACTTTAAATATCAACGTTCGCTTAGGGGAGACGAGTAGTCACCCCAACTATATCCGATCCACCTGCAACTCAATCAAGAGACAGTCAACGGACCCACCGACAAAACCACTTGCTTTCCACCCGACGAGTACACAAGGAACTCCAAAGCCAAAACGTAATGGCGTAGCCACCCACAACCAAATATGCATAAGCTGTCCAAACTACACACACGTGTTGGACAGTGAGAACAGGGTGAAGAAAGGATACTGCCTGAATTTTATGTCAGCGGTCAGGGCAGGTAACCGGAACGCTAACGGCCACAAGGCAGAAAATTCCGCTGGTGCACTTGGACTTCAAATAACCAAAATACAGTTAAACCCCACCGGATGGTGGCCATACTTTCGCAATTCGAACACTCGCTGTTGCTCACGGGAATACCCCCAACAGCCAACCATGAAATCCAACAGCACAATGTGAACAGACTGGCTTCGGTAATTAAACCACCACTCAACTTTGATGTCCTGCGTCTGTGGGCCACGAACCTCGTAGCAATCGGCACAGCTCCCACACACTCCGACACTGCGTAGAGACTGACAGCGGGCCTGGCCCACTGCCCCACATGGAGACTTCCTGGCTGTTCCGCACCAGCCGACCGACTGGCACACACGGGCTAGCCGGAAATTATAGGCACCAGACCAAATATAGTACAAGTTGCGAATATCGACACAAATCGCTGCTGCCACACGTAGAAAGAGGAAGAACCACAGCATAATCGCAAAAACCGCAGGAAACCAAATGCAGAGTAACAGTCAAGGTTTAAACCAACGCATAAGCCGGGGCCAGCACGGCTAAAAAACGCTTGCCTTTAGGGAGCTAACAGTGTAATTTTTTTATCGGTCTCTTGCGTGTGGTCTATAGCTTATTCATTCCAACAATAGTGTAATTATTCAGTAGCAAGAGTGTAGCATGATAAGCTGTACGTTTGGTTGACCCGGCATTCCAAACAAATCAGTGTTACTGCACTTATAAATAGTAAATGCAACCAAATTGGACTCTTCCTAGTTTTCTTGCCAGAATCAGTTTAATTGTGGGACCTGAGAGATCAAATATTTAGTGGTACAGATCCATAGCGTAATTTTCTTAAAGAAGCCATCAGTATCATTAATTTGGTAGGTCACAGTAATTGGGCAATAACGCCTCAACTCACTGTCAGCCAGCACCTTCCACTATGGTCAACACAATAAAGTGATAGCGACTGCAGCTTTTCCATCGAGTTTAGTCACCCAAGTCATGTAACTGGTTCAAAGTAGCTGGAGAGAGGGGAGTTTTGATAGTGATCTCATAGTGTCGCCATCTTGGTGGCCGTCTTGTTTGATGTGATGCCATAGTCGATAATCTTGGATCTACAATTTTGGATAAATTTAACAACCATCAGGCTGTCTCAATTTTTCCTGCTATTTTTAAACCACACAGTTGGCTCAAAAGATGTGAAGGGGGCAGGGGAAGAGGTCCGTTTAATCTTTACTTTTACAGAAATCGGGCCAGAAAGGCAGACAGTTTCACATCTTTGGTCCATTTCTGTTGCCGCGTGTGGGCGCGCCTGCAGTACGTCTCTCCAACACGTCCCGTGTGTCTCGGCTGGATTTAAGGGAACAGGGAGGCAAGTCCATTCACCGAATAGATTCTCATTCCAGGAGCTCCTCCACAAGCACAGTTTGATGTCGTCGCGCCTTGTCAACTTTAAAAATGAAGTCACTCCTGGAAAGACGGGTGAGGAAGGGAGTATAGTATCACAATAACGCTGACAGGTGGGTGCACCGTATTCAAAGATATGCAGGTCAGTAAGACCATGCAGCATAATGCTTCCCCACACCATAACAGATGAACCACCAAAACAATCATGGTCGACCACGATCCTTGGTGTGTTACGTGTTCCTATCTGTACATTCCCTTTTGCCTGTCCCGCGAACCTTCTCATGCATCTACATCCACAGTTAGATCTACATCTATATACATAATCCGCAAGCAAAGTTATAGTGCGTGACGGAGGGTACCGTGTACCGCTATTAGTTATTCCCTTTCCTTTACCACATTTTTTTTGAGTCATCAGTCTTCTGACTGGTTCTATGTGGTCCGCCACGAATTCCTTTCCTGTGCAATCCCCTTCACTTCAGAGTACCACTTGCAACCTACGTCCTCAATATTATTTACTAGATCTATTCCAGTCTCTGTCTTCCTCTACAGTTGTTGCCCTCTACAGCTGTCTCTAGTACCATGGAAGTCATTCCCTCATATCTTTATATATGTCCTACCATCCTGTCCCGTAACCTTTTCGTTGTTTTCCACGCATTTCTTTCCTCTCCGATTCTGCGCAGAACCTCCTCATACTTCACCTTATCAGTCCACCTAAATGCTTCGATTCTCTTCTGTTCCGGTTTTCCCCCAATCCACAATTCATTACCACACTATGATCTGCTCCAAACGTACATTCTCAGAAATTTCTTCCTCAAATTAATGCCTATGTTTGATACTAGTAGACTTCTCTTGGCCAGGAATGCTCTTTCTCCCAGTGCTAGTCTACCTTTGATGTCCATGTTCCGTCCATCATTGGTTATTTTGCTGCCTAGGCTGCAGGACTCCTTTACTCCACGTAGTTCGTGACCATCAAGCCTAATGTTAAGTTTCTCGCTGTTCTCATTTGTGCTACTTCTCACTACTTTCGTTTCCTTTCTGTTTACTCTCAATTCATATTCTGTACTCATTAGACTGTTCATTCCAACCAGCAGATCATCTAATTCTTTTTCAGTTTCTGTCAGGATAGCAAAGTCATCAGCGAATCGTATCAGTGATATCCTTTCAACTTGAATTTTAATCACTCTCCTGAACCTTTCTTTTATTTCCATCATTGCTTCTTAAATGTACAAATTGAACAGTAGTGGCGAAAGACTTCGTTCCTGGTTCTCCACTCTTATTATTCCCTCCAGGCAAATGCCGGGATAGTTCCTATGAAAGGGCACGGCCGACTTCCTTCCCCATCCTTCCCTAATCCGATGAGACCGATGACCACGCTGTCTGGTCTCCTTCCCCAAACACCAACCAACCATGTTGCACACTACCTGTCTCTCCCTGCGCCGGCCGAAGTGGCCGTGCGGTTAAAGGCGCTGCAGTCTGGAACCGCAAGACCGCTACGGTCGCAGGTTCGAATCCCGCCTCGGGCATGGATGTTTGTGATGTCCTTAGGTTAGTTAGGTTTAACTAGTTCTAAGTTCTAGGGGACTAATGACCTCAGCAGTTGAGTCCCAGAGTGCTCAGAGCCATTTTTTGTCTCTCCCTATAGCTTATCCCTATTTTTCTCAGAATTTCGAACATCTTGCACCATTTTACACTGTCGAACGCATTTTGCAGGTCGACAAATGCCACGAACCTTTTCTTTAGAATTGCCTCTCTGGTGCCTTTACCTTTCCTAAAGCCAAACTGGTCTTTTCTAATGTTCAGCATATTATTCTTGACAGCAACTTCGGTGCATTACATGTTAAGCTGACTGTGCGATAATTCTCGCACTTATCGCCTCTTGTAGTCTTCGGAGTTGTGTGGATGGTATTTTCCCGAAAGTCAGATTGCATGTCGCCAGAAACATATATTCTTCACACCAACAGAATACTCGTTTTGTTGCCACTTCCTCAAAAGATCCCATCTGGGGACACCACCTTGATGTAGCATTGTCTCTGCAGGTGAAGAGGCTTGCATATCCACGTGAAGCTGATGGGCCGGCCGGTGTGGCTCAGCGGTTCTAGGCGCTTCAGTCTGGAACCGCGCTACCGCTACGGTCGCAGGTTCAAATCCTGCCTCGTGCATGGATGTGTATGATGTCCTCAGGTTTAAGTAGTTCTAAGTTACAGGTGACTTATGACCTCAGATGTTAAGTCCCATAGTGCTCAGAGCCATTTGAACCCTTTTTTTGAAGCCTAGGGCTATGCGCCCTGGTGGAGGACCTACTGCCAGAAAGACCTTAGCTTATGGTTCAGACTGAGAATGTCCCTATCCATTCCTAGTCCTTACCCAATTCCCTTTCCCACCCCAAAGTGTGATGCGATGTGTGTCGAGGGGTGCATGGCACATGGGGAGATGTGTCACAAATGGAGCCTCAGGGATGCTGTGCAACCTCTCTCAGTAAGTAGCCTTACATCATGTGGGGTATTCTTTGTGTGGACCATGTAGATTCCCAAGTCTTGTAGGACCAAGATGGGCATGACTAAAAAAAATAATGGATCAGATCAAGATTAAAGCCTTGTCTGGGACCCAGAAGAGGAAATTCCTCAGGGAACAGAGACAAAAGGAAGGGAAAGAATGGCTTCCCAAAGACAAGTGGAGGGAAATAAAAGGGCTTGTCCCTAAGACCCCCAAAAAACTCAGGTTGAAACGGATACAAAGATCGCCCACAAAGTCGAAGACAGGCAGCAAGA
This sequence comes from Schistocerca serialis cubense, assembly GCF_023864345.2. Lineage (NCBI taxonomy): Eukaryota > Metazoa > Arthropoda > Insecta > Orthoptera > Acrididae > Schistocerca > Schistocerca serialis. The sequence goes on from NC_064645.1 coordinate 637,943,839, forward strand.
GTATAAGGGAGGAATCTAAGACTCCCTCCTCCCTGGATAAGCTAGCCCAGAAGAAGCCTAGGCAAGAAATAGGGAAATAGACCTATAGTACTGCAGTCTCGGTTTTTAAGATGGCAATTATCCAGGAAGGCTATCCACTGCTAGCCATCACCTTGTAGCAGGAGAAACTTGTGCACATGGTCCTCTTTGAAAAGATTTGGGGCATGCTTGTCCAGGACCCATCTTCAGGAGGGTCTATCTAGATCGTGGTGCCCTTATTTTTGTCTGTGAGGGGGTGCACACGGTGGAATGGCTTAAGACAAGGTGGCCATGATGCTGTTCAAGACAGCAGCGGAGCTCCTTACGACTTCAAAGGTATCAATATGGGTACCAAAGATCCATAAGGAAGTCTCCCCTAAGACTGATCGAAAGAACAGAGGACTGGAAAGTAATCAACCAGAAGGTTGCAACAGAAGGACGAACCCTGGTTGTGGAGGTCAGAGAGAAGTCCCTGAAGGCGATGCGAGAGCAAGGTTTGAAATTGTCTCTGTCAGGGTTATCAAAAACCTCGAAGGCAATGATGGCAGCAAGACAGAGACTGGAGGAACTGTAGATTAATCTGCAGCACAGTAAAAGGGCCGCTACTGCCCTGAGCCGCTTCCAAAGGTGGCAGCAAGTAGATGTGGCCCTGATACAAGAACCCTACTTATATAAAGGGGACGTGTCGGGCCTCGGTGGCACTGTAGGTAAGCTGATTTATGCTGGAAATCTAGGAAACTCCAGAACACGCATCTATGAAAGAAATGAAATTTCTTTCATGCCGATGGTGGATTTCTGCTCCATGGACCTAGTGACCATCAGAATGTAACATTGTGAGGAAAGTATCACGAGGGAAATTGTTGTGGCCTCAGCATACCTTCCTCATGAAGACAGCTCTCCTCCTCCTTGAGGATACTGATAGAAGCTTGCCATCGGCGAGGTGACCAACTGTTAGTTAGATGTGACGCCAATGCCCATAACATAGTGTGGGACAGCAAGGACACCAACAGTAGAGGTGAGTACCTTCTTGGCTAACAACTTGGGGCAATGAACCTACATTGAGGAAGAGCCTAAGGGAAGAAATAATTGCTATAGCCTTCAGTTCCGTAATGATGGGCAGCTATATCAAACAATGGCATGTGGTGTTAGAGCCATCCTCACCAGACAACTTGTACATTAAATTCAAGGTTAAAATGAGAATCAGACAGACCATGACCTATAGGAATCCCAGGAAAGCAGACTGGGAGACATATAGGAAGTACCTTGAGTTAAGCTTTTCGGAAATTAAAATCTCAGTAAGGAATCCAGTAGAGTTTGAGGAAGTAGCAGAGGCTCTTACGTCTGCCATAGTGACCTCATATCAGGACAACTACACAATCACCAAGAAGAGCGTAAACAGCAGTGTGCCTTGGTGGAATAATAACTTGGGAACGCAAAGAGAACAGGTTCAAAGACTGTTTAATCTTGCAAGATGTAAAGGACAATGGGCAAAATATCGTGAGGCCCTTGTCAACTACAACCTTGCAGGAGGCATCCTGGAAGGCATTCTGTGAGGAGAGCAGAGTCCTCACTAGAGTACCAACCAATCCAGGAGGTACACTGAAGAAGGAGGATGGAGAATATACAAAGACAGCACATGATATGCTGGAACTGCTCCTCAAAACTCACTTTCCTCAATATGCTCTGGCGGGCAACACAGACGAGAATCTGATCCCAGAGAGACAATGGTTCTCAGGCACTCGAAGATAGGACTGGAAATCAGCCAAGGAGTGTGTAGACTTCAGTACAATCCACTGGGTGGTGGGAACATTCCAACCGTATAAGTCACCTGGCCCAGATCTAATCCTTCCAACCCTCCTGTAACAGGCAGGAAACAATGTCATAAGAGTCCTATGCTGGTTATTCAGAGTTAGCGCAGCAGTAGGAATCATTCCCAATGGTTGGAGGTCGATGAAGGTTGTCCATTCCAAAAACAGGGAGAATTAATCATACCAAGGCCGAGGACATGAGACCAATCAGTCCGTCCTCCTTCATTCTCAAATTAGGGCCCTTTTACATTCAAACGAAGACCATATCAGCCAGGTCAATCATGTGACACAGCTCTCCCTCAACTTGTTGGAAGGGTGGAGAAAGCACTTCACTTCCAAGCAGTACCCCTCTGCATCTTCCTGGACATCGAGGGGGCCTTCAGTAACACGACCTTCGATTCCTTGGTAAGGGCAGCAGAGGTGCATGACCTGGGGACCACTACATGTAGGTGGACCAGTGCAATGCTTAGTGGAAGAAAGGTAGAGACTACCATGATGAATGAAAAGATGGGAATTAACACCACTAGAGGTTCCCCACAAGGAGCTGTTCTGTCCCTTTTATTGTGGAATCTAATGGTGAACGAACTCATTGAGGAACTAAATTCCAGACAATGTTTTTGCCAAGGATATGCAAATGATCCTGTAATAGTTATACTTGGCAAATTTACTGACATAGTTAGAAATATGGCACGAGGTGCATTAAACAGGATCTAAGGGTTAATCGTGAGAAGAATGTTATTGTTCCATTCACGAAGAGGCATAGCCAACATTTAAGTTGGAATCTAAAGCTCTTCAGTGAAACTCCATCTGCGAAGGGGATAGTGAAATATCTAGGAATAGCCTTAGATCAGAAACTAACACAGACCCCTCACATTAAGAGCATCTGCTCCAAGGTGAAAAGTACTGTAGTGAGTACCAGAAGGGCATGTGGATATAAACCACGATGGTTAGACCCAGGGTTTCCTACAGGGCTGTAGTGTGGTCAAAGAAGGTAGAACAGTGGGTTTCAGCTAAAGAGCTTGCTAAGGTGCACAGACTGGCCTGCTTAGCCATAACAGGCAGAATTAGCAGCACACCAACCACTGGGATGGAAGCCATGCTAGAGATGCCTCCACGATACCTTTGGGTCAAGATGGAGGCAGCAACTGGGGCATCCAGAATTAAAACTCGTAAAAACTGGATCTCATTGGGATATCCAGAATCGCACAGTAAGATAGGGAGTGAGGTAAAAATAGGAATGGTTGGGGAAATGCCGGCCGACTATACAATAACTCCCAACTGCTTCAACCAGCCTTACAATATAATAAATGGAAGCAGGAAGCAGTGGGAAAAAACAGTTCGACACCGTATGGGGGACATTGTTTGGTTCACCAAGGCGTTGGGCAGGGGTGTACAGTGTTCAGCCAAGACTGGAGGGCATCATCTTTCTAGGAAAACTGGTCTCGGTATTCCAAGCTGAAATTACTGCAATCAGGGCACGTATGGAGGAGAATATGCGTAGCTGCTACAAGGACCGTAGCATCTACATCTATTCAGACAACCAGGAAGGACTGAAATCACTGGCAGCTCCTGCAACGAGATCTAAGATTGCTGCAGAATGCCACAGGTCTCTGGTGGAGCTAGGGGGAAGCAATAGGGGAAACGTAGCGTGGGTCCTGGCCACTCAGGGATCTGTGGCAATGAACTAGCCGACAGGCTGGCCAGGAAGGGGGCAACGATTTCAATTATTGAACCGGAACCTGTCCTGAGAATCACCGAGTCTATGATCAGACGAGAACTACGGAACTGGCTTAGGAAACAGCACGTAGAATATTGGACCAAGCTCCATAAACAAAAACATGGTAAGGTACTGATGCCTAAGCCGTCTTTTAAAAGAAGCTCTGTAATCCTGGGACTGAACAGGAAAGAAATTAAACTCATGACTGGACTGATGGACGGCCTTGGGAATTTCAAAGAACACCTACACAATGCATTGCATTGGAGAGCAAAAGATACAGTATCTTCGGGACAACTAGACCTGAAGAAACTGTGTCTAACAAAAAACTGGAAAAGGAACTCCTAGCACTATTTAACGACATTGGTTGGCTTTGCTAGTTATACAGGGAGGGATACCACACAATAAACTCGGTTTCGGTGCGGGCAGTGGTGGGTTGGACCAAAGCTGTTTTATCTTCCCTGTCAAAATCAGATCAAATCAAATACATTTCCAAATGATTTTAAAAATTCTGATGAAATGTTGTCTATACCTTCTGTCTTATTTGATCTTAAGTCCTCCAAAGCTCTCTTAAATTCTGATTCTTGTACTGGAACCTCTATCTCTTATAAATCGACTCCTGTTTGTTCTTCTATTTCATCAGACATATCTTCCCCCTCGTAGAGGCCTTCGATGAACTCCTTCCACCTCAGCATTTAATGTCACCGAAGTATGTTTTGACTTTCCTGTGTGCTGAGCCAGTCCTATCGACAATCATTTCTTTTTTGATTTCTTCACATTTTTCATGTCGCCTTTTCGTCTTAGTTTCCCTGCACTTTCTATTTATTTCATTCCTCAGCGACTTGTATTTCTGTATTCCTGAGTCTCCCTGAACATTTTTGTACTTCCTCCTTTCATCGATCAGTTGAAGTATTTCGTCTGTTACTCATGGTTTCTCCGCCGTTACCTTTTTTCTACCTATGTTTTTCTTTACAAATTCTGTGATGGCCCGTTTTAGAGACGTGCATTCCTCTTCAATTTTACTGCCTACTGAGCTATTCCTTATTGCTGTATCTATAGCCACTCTTCATCACTACTATATTGTGATCTGAATCTATATCTGCTCCTGGGTAACCCTTACAATCCAGTATCTGATTTCGGATACTCTGTCTGACCATGATGTAATCTAACTGAAATCTTTCCGTATCTCCCGGCCTTTTCCAAGTATACGTCCTTCTCTTGTGATTCTTGAACAGAGTATTCGCTATTATTGTCTGAAACTCGTTACAGAACTCAACTAGTCTTTCTCCTCTCTCATTCCTTGTCCCAAGCCCATATTCTCCTGTAACCTTTCCTTCTGCTCCTTCCCCTACAACTGCATTCCAGTCTCCCATGACTATAAGATTTTCGTCCCCCTTTACGTCCTTTATTCCCCTTTCAATACCCAGTATACTCTCCCTGTCTCTTCACTTCCAGCTTGAGACGTCGGCATGTACACCTAAACGAATCGTTGTCGGTATTGGTTTGCTGTCGATTCTGATAAAAATAACCCTATCACTAAACTGTTCACAGTAACACACTATCTGCCCTACTTCCTTGTTCATAACGAATCCTACTTCTATTATACCATTTTTTGCTGCTGTTGATATTACCCTATACTTATCCGACCAGAAATCCTTCTCTTATTTCCAACTTCACTTCACTGACCCCTACTATATCTAGACTGACCCTTGCATTTCCCTTTTCAGACTTTCTAGTGTGCCTACCACGTTCAAGCTTCTGACATTCCACGCCCCGACTCGTAGAATGTTGTTATTTCGTTGATTATTCAATCTTTTTCTCATGATAACCTCCCTTTTGGCAATCCCCTCCCAGAGATCCCAATGGGGGGATATTCCGGAATCTTTTGCTAAAGCAGAATCATCATGATACTTCTTCAATTAGTGGCCGCATGTCCTGTGGATACACGTTACGTGTCTTTAATGCAGTGGTTTCCATTGCCTTCTGCATCCTTGTGCAGTTTATTATTCCACCTTCAGGGACAGTTTCCCATTCTTAGGACAAGAGAGTGCCCTGAACCTCTGTCCGCTCCTCCGCCCTATTTGACAAGGCCGTTGGCAGAATGAGGGTGACTTCTTATGCCGAAAGTCTTCGACCACCAGTGCTGATTATTAATCAAAATTTAAGCAGCGACGGGATTCGAACCAGGGACCGAATACGTTTTGAGTAGGAATCGAAGACGCTACCCCAAGACGACGGATGCACCAAGGACACAATCTTGAAATACGGAGAGGTTGTGGATCTTATACTTAGGCATTGTTTAAGAAGGGATGACTCCAAATTCCACGCCTAAGGGAGTGAAACAGGGGATGAAAAGCGTTTTTGAAATATGTCGCTACTAAAAGTTCTGAAGATAGACCTATGAAAATTGGTTTCTCAGTCAGAAATAAAAAAAATACGTGTTTCAGATTTTTCCGAAATTTAATTCCTGTGGGGGTGAAATAGTGGGCGAAAAAAATTTTTTTTAAGTAACTCAATATTAAAGAATTACTAAAATATTTATCGCTATACCTATGATAATTGGTATTTAACTTATCGGTTAGAAATTTAAAAAATTACATCTTTCAGAGTTTTTGGAAATTTAACTGCTAAGGGGGTGAAATAAGGTATGAAACGTTTAAAGAAATATATCACTATGAAAACATTTTAAAGCTAAATCCATGACATTTTGAATTTGGTTTGTCGGTTAGAAATAAAAGAAATATGTTTTTCACTGTTTTTTATGGTGGTGAAATAGGGCATGAAATTTCTCATACAAATATTTCACTATACAAGCATTTTTGAAGCTAAATCTATGAAAATTTGTATTTGGCTTCTATGGCAGAAATAAAGTAATACGCGTTTCGCTGGTTTTGTGAACTAAAACCCTGAGAGGTTGAAATGGTGCTAGACATTCAGTGATTCACCATTACCTGCCCCAAGCTAGAAAGGATGGAAACTTTGAATTTGGAGAGGACATGGATATTATACTGGTGGCATCGTTAAGAAGGATTTTTTTTCCACATTCGACTTTTAAGGGAGTGAAATAGAGGAAGAAAAGATTTTTGAAAATACGTCGCTATTAAGGCACCTTTGAAGCAAGAGATACGAAACCTGATATTTAGTTTCTCAATCAGAAATGTGAAAAAATCTTTCGGAATTTTTGGAAATTTAGCATCCAAGGGCGCAAAATATTGGGTGTAAGCTTTTTGAAAGTACGAAACTTCCTGGCAGATTAAAACTGTGTGCCGGACCGAGACTCAAACTCGGGACCTTTGCCTTTTCGCGGACAAGTGCTCTACCAACTGAGCTACCCAAGCACGACTCACGCCCCGTCCTCACAGCTTTACTTCTGCCGGTATCTCGTCTCCTACTTTCCAAACTTTACAGAAGCTCTCCTGCGAACCTTGCAGAACTAGCACTCCTGAAATAAAGGATATTGCGGAGACATGGCTTAGCCACAGCCTGGGGGATGTTTCCAGAATGAGATTTTCACTCTGCAGGAGAGCTTCTGTAAAGTTTGGAAGGTAGGAGACGAGATACTGGCAGAAGTAAAGCTGTGAGGATGGGGCGTGAGTCGTGCTTGGGTAGCTCAGAGCCGGCACAGTAGCTCAGCGTGTTCGGTCAGAGGGTTAGCTGCCCTCTGTAATAAAAAACCTGAGTTAATAGACCAACAACGAACTTAAACGGATGTCTTACGACGTCCGCCCCGAGGAGATGCAACGAACAAAATGAGATTGAAAAAAAAAAAAAAAAAGTTGGTAGAGCACCTGCCCGCGAAAGGCAAAGGTCCCGAGTTCGAGTCTCGGTCCGGCACACAGTTTTAATCTGCCAGGAAGTTTCATATCAGTGCACACTCCGCTGGAGAGTGAAAATCTCATTTTTGAAAGTAAATCATTATTAAAGAAATATTTGAGCATTTTTAAGCTTCATCTATGTAACTGGTAGTTCACTTCTCGGTTGGAAATTAATAAAACACATGTTTCCGTGTTTTTGGTAATTTAACCCTCGAAGGTAGTGAAATAGGGATGAAAAGTCTTATGACATTATTTCATTATGAAGGTACCTTGAAAACTAAGTGTATAAAAATTCGAATTCCGCTTTGCTGTTATAAATAAAAAAATCCATGTTTAACAGTTTTTGGAAATGCAACCCCTACGTGGGTGAAATAGGGGATGAAAATTTTTCAGAAAATATTTCGTTATATTAAAAAATTTTAAATTAAAATCTGTGAAAAGTGGTCAGTTATCGATTAGATTTAAAGGTATATGAGCTAGGGAATGTAAGTTTCGATATAAATAGCACCACAAGAAAGCAAAAGGAAATGATTAACACAAACCTTGGATTCCAGTGACCAAAATCGATTTTTGCTCATAAGTACATTCTTAAAAGGCCTTGCTTCTACGGATTTAATTAGCGTGAGGAGTTCACAAAGTACTGCAGTTTGAGAACTACATAACAATTATATTAAAGAAAAACAAAAAATATACAGGGTGAGTCACCTAACGTTACCGCTGGATATATTTCGTAAACCACATCAAATACTGACGAACCGATTCCACAGACCGAACGTGAGGAGAGGGGCTAGTGTAATTGTTTCATACAAACCATACAAAAATGCACGGAAGTATGTTTTTTAACACAAACCTACGTTTTTTTAAATGGAACCACGTTAGTTTTGCTAGCACATCTGAACATATAAACAAATACGTAATCAGTGCCGTTTGTTGCATTGTAAAATGTTAATTACATCCGGAGATATTGTAACCTAAAGTTGACGCTTGAAACCTTCGACGTTTAGTTGCGTGTTGCAACAAACACGGGCCACGGTCGGCGAGCAGCATCTTAGGGACATGTTTCTTTCTGTGGGGTACGTTAAAGGAGAATGTGTACCTTGATGTGCCTACAACCCCAGAGGATATGAAACACCGTATTGTGGCAGCCTGCGGCGACATTACACCAGATGTACTGCGGCGTGTACGACATTCATTACGCCAGAGATTGCAATTGTGTGCAGCAAATGATGGCCACCACATTCAACATCTATTGGCCTGACATGTCGGGACACACTCTATTCCACTCCGTAACTGAAAACGGAAACCACGTGTGTATGTGTACCTCATCCCTCATGGTAATGTACACGTGCGTCAGTGAAAAAGACCAATAAAAAGGTGTTAGCATGTGGACGTAATGTGCTGTTCCAGTCTCTTCTGTACCTAAGGTCCATCACCGTTCCCTTTGGATCCCTACGTAATTCGGTGCTCTCCGATACACACTATCGAACAGCGGAGGAGTGGTACTCAAGCGTCAACTTTAGGTTACAATATCTCCGGATGTAATTAACATTTTACAATGAAACAAACGGCACTGATTACGTATTTGTTTATATGTTCAGATGTGCTAACAAAACTAACGGGGTTCCATTTAAAAAAACGTAGGTTTGTGTTAAAAAACATACTTCCGTGCATTTTTGTATGGTTTGTCTTAACCAATTACACTAGCCCCTCTCCTCACGTTCGGTCTGTGGAATCGGTTCGTCAGTATTTGACGTGGTTTACGAAATATATCCAGCGGTAATGTCAGGTGACTCACCCTGTGTATGCTGATCATACAGTCTACGGTAGCGAAACAGCTTGCGCTGAGCTGCTCATTCAGCAAGGATGGCACTGGCGGTTCATATATGAGGGCTTTATTGTATTATACGCTGCGCGGAATTTTGGTGTAATGCATCCGATTCCTGATAGTGCCGATTGGATCAGACAATAATCTTGCAACAATCTGAGACTCCTGAACGTAGTTGAATTCGAACGTGCAATATCGCAGGTTTCTATCTCTTCGAAATCACAGTGGTTTACCGCAATGGGAGAGCTCCATCTAAGTAAGCGGGGGAGCAGTGTGCGCTGACCTCGGATTAGTCCTCAATGGTCGGCCACCCACACGCATTTTCCCGTATCTCGCCGGTGCAGCAATGAATGCTGGAGCTCTATGCAGCACACGGTGCTGGAGCCGTACAGGGAGGGGAGATTACCGCGAAAGCCCGGCTTACTTTTAGAGTCCTCAATGTCCAGCAAGCTGTGCGTTTGCTGTCTGTGAAGGACTGCAGGCATTTAGGAAGTACTGCGAACCGTACGCTGTGGAGGCGTCCAGGTCACTGCGGCGTCTGGGCTATAGACAATGGCCACCATTGAAATACTGTTTCCGTTCGTTCTCAAAAATACAGGGCACTTGAAAAGATTCATCCCACTTGTAAATATCACATCTTCTACATGAGTGAAGATATAAACTGGATTTAGATTTTAATTTACGCGGCGAAACAATCGGTTATATTGACGCTACCTGCAAGATGACGTTTCACGTGGTTGCCGGCGAGTGTTCCCCCACTGCAGTTGCTCGTTCATCATCCAGCCAGTAAACCACCGTTTCGTGAAATAATCAACCTGCCTTGCATAAAAGAGCTTCAAGCGTCTGATTATTTTACATTTGAGATAATATGTTAAACATCTGACGTCAAACATGTGATCGAGAAAACGTTTAGAAGGCGTTCCCCCACTGCCGTTGCTCATTTATCACCCACCAGTAAACCACCGTTTCGTGAAAGAATCAACTTCCCATGTATAAAAGAGCTCCAAATGTCTGATTATTTTACAATGTAGATAATATGTTAAATATCTGACGTCAAGTATGTGATCGAGAAAACGTTTAGAAGCCGTTTCAAATTATTTTTAATGTTAAATACCATTCAACAGCCAAGAGCTCATAAATATTTTATTTCCTTACGACAACCGGTTTCAACAGACTATTCTGTCATCTTCAGGTCTTAAAATCTTTTGTTGTGAAACATGTTCATTGTACGCTGACCTCACGCACAAGAGGTCAAGTGGATAAAAATACCACATTATAAAAGGTTTTTCATCGCCAAAATACTTAAAAATATAAAGCACCTTGTGCAACAGGCTATTTCCATGTACATATTTTTCACAGCTTCTTGTTGCGTCATACAAACACTGAAACACAATAGCACAGCATATGTACCTTGTTTGTATGATGTAACAAGCAACTGTGAGCAATATTATTATGGGCATAACCTGTTGCACAAGATGTTTTATGTTTTTTTATGTTGAAGCGATTGCAAACCTTTTTTAATGTGCTGTTTCTATCCACCTGACATGATGTGCATGAAAAAAAACTCCGTCCGAAAAGGCCTTGGAAGGCCCAAATGTACTGACCGGTCGCCGTGTCATCCTCAGCCCACAGGCGTCACTGGATACGGATGTGTAGGGGCATGTGGTCAGCACACCGCTCTCCCGACCGTATGTCAGTTTACGAGACTGCAGCCGCTACTTCTCAATCAAGTGGCTCCTCAATTTGCCTCGCAAGTGATGAGCGCACCACGCTTGCCAACAGCGCTCGGCAGAGCGGACGGTCACCCATCCAAGTGCTAGCCCAGCCCGACAGCGCTTAACTTCGGTGATCAGACGGGGACTGGTGTTACCACTGCGGCAAGGTCGTTGGCTGTTGTGCATGAGGTCAGCGTGAAATGATCACATATAACAAAACATTTTAAGACCTGAGAATGACATCATAGTCTATTGAAACCAGTTGTCTTACATTAAAGAAATATTTAATGCGATCTTGGCTGCTGAATAGTTTCTAACAAGTAAACAAATCGCCGTTCATTTCTCGCAAAATGAGAAAATTCAATCGGAAGCAGAAAGTGCGATTGGGTCCTCTCTCACCTTTCTGTCGCGGTGCCGGGATGGAGACGCTATACCGAAGTTCTTGATATTTAAGCGCCTATTAACCATCGCCCCTACGACAGAATAGAACGAGCTTTCCTTCGTGAGCAAATTCAAACAACTCGGAGAGGCTTGGCAAGAACAGATGAAGAAATTTTGGACGTTTTCTATCAACTTCAACAGAATGCATCGAGAAGACTGGTACAAGACCGACAACATCACTCACAGGAGCATACCAAACGAACACAATGTTTGTTGGAAGTCGCCAAGCGTTCTCATTATGAAACATTGGGTCACTATAGTCTCGGTAAAGTGCTAGTTTTTCACTCATGTTTGTGACGCCATATCTGCTGACCAATGTTCCACAAAATGGTTCAAATGGCTCTGAGCACCATGGGACTTAACAGCTGAGGTCATCAGCCCCTAGAACTTAGAACTACTTAAACCTAACTAACCTAAGGACATCACACACATCCATGCCCGAGGCAGGATTCGAACCTGCGACCGTAGCGGTCGCGCAGTTCCAGATGAAGCGCCTAGAACCGCTCGGCCACTTCGGCCGGCAAATGTGGCACACAACGATATAAATTTCCAGGCGCATTGAGTGGTATGCGTGGATACTGTAAGCAACTTGTGTATCTAATAGCTTAACTGGTAAAGAAGTAATAAATTAAAATTTCATGCCTGATGTTCATATCTACCCTCCCCGCCCCCCCCCCCCCCCCAAGATGAAAATAAAAAAATTTTATTGCTTTTACATTTTTCACGATCTTGGAGTAAAATTTCACTATTAGATATGTTTTACTGTATTACATATTTATTACGAACTCTATTTCCAACGTATTTTGCGGACAGCATCCACGTGTACTACTCAAAGAGATTGCAAATTTACATCATTGCCCGACGTGACCACGAACCGGGTTTGTCGGTTACTAAATTGCGGTAACGCTGCATGAAAAGGGGTTTTCTGTTCTCCATTTAAAATGATGCAGTTCAGTTAAACCTGTGCGGTGATTTTCGCCCAGAGCACGGACTACACGGCCTACAGCTCGAAGCATTCGACGATGGAACCAGCAGTTTCAAAACAGTGGTCGTTCTTGTAAGGACAATGCACAGGTCACCCTTTGTGTTCACTGAAGACGTGGACCGCATTCAACAGTGTTGTTTTTTTTTTTTTTTTTTTTTTTTTTTTTGCACGTACAACACAAAAGTCTACTCGTCGTCCCGGCCGAGATATTCACATATCTCATGTTTACAGATCTCTAGCATGGCGGAGGTGAAGTGGGTTGGCAACTTCATCTATAATTAAAGAAATGGTTTGAATTCCATCGTAAGTTGTATTAGGAAGCCTCCTTTATTTACTGATGGTGTCTAGTTTCCAACTTGTTTACATTTACAAACCATCAAATGGGAAAAGATTACAGCAGATGTTGCAACCGTAATACCAGTACAGTGTGAGTGAGTCAATAATTCATTTTGCAATAGGTTACATACCATCTCCGTAAGTGACTGAACACAGCTATGTACGAGGTGCGACAATAAAGTAATGAAACTGATTTTCTTCGCAAGATGTGGCAACCCTGCAGGCTTGCGTAGGCACAATATCTTTGACCTTGGTCTATAAGCTGCTTCTAGTCCAAGCAGCACATCGATGCAATTGCTCAGTCGTGAGATGTACTGTAATAAGTTAACACATGTTTGTGTCTCTCGTCACGGAAATGGAACTGCATAATATTGAACAACAGTGTGGCATTTCTTTTTGCATGAAATTGGGTGAAAACGGGAGGACAACTTACAGTAAGGTTCAAATGGCTCTAAACTCTATGGGACTTAAAATCTGAGGTCATCAGTCCCCTAGACTTAGAAACTACTTACACCTAATTAATCTAAGGACATCACACACATCCATGCCGGAGGCAGGATTCGAACCTATGACCGTAGCAGCAGCGCGGTTCCGAACTGAAGCGCCTAGAACCGCTCGGCCACAGCGGCTGGCATCTTACGGTAAGCTTCAGAAGGCTTTTGGAGAGATGTCAAGAGCTCAAGTTTTTCGTTGGCATAAAATGTTTAGTGAAGGCAGAACGAATGTTGAAGATGAAGACCGCAGTGGACGACCATAAACCACACGGACGGATGTCAACTTGGCCAAGGTGCGTGAACTCGTACGATCTGACAGAAGATTATCCGTGAAAATGATTGCAGAAGAACTCAACATCAATCGAGAAAAGGTTCGTCTGGTATGAGAAAGATTTGTACAAAAATGGTCCCCAAAAATCTCACACCACAACAGCGAGAAACACGGGAAAATGTGGCAGCCGATCTGTTAGAGCCATTGTCATACTCTAATATTCACGCGGCAATGCAGAAGAAGCTGCGTTATTGGCTAAACTCTTGTGGATACTATTGGTGGCCCATCGTCATTGGACAGAAGAGCACTATTCCACACTTACGCTGGAGAAGATTTATTGGTTGAAATTCCTCCCACTACTATTGGTTGGCTATCTGTAAGTAGGCTGTTTCGGTTTTTATGTTGGTAACGCCACGTAGCGCTCTGTATGAAAATCACTGACTGTGCTGTGTGCAGTCTGTGGCTGGTTTGCATTGTTCGAATTTTTGCTATAGTAGTGTTGGGCAGTTGGACGGGAACCGTGCGTAGCGTTGCGCAGTTGGAGGTGAGCCGCCAGCAGTGCTGGATGTGGGGAGAGAGATGGCGGAGTTTTGAGTGCAGACGATCTGGACGTGTGTCCATCAGAAGGGGTAAATTTGTAATATTGGATATCATGAACTGATAGATATATGATGACTTTTGAACGTTATTAAGGTAAATGCATTGTTTGTTCTCTATCAAAATCTTTCATTTGCTAACTATGCCTCTCAGTAGTTAGTGCCTTCAGTAGTTTGAATCTTTTATTTAGCTCGCAGTAGTGGCGCTTGCTGTATTGCAGTAGTTCGAGTAACGAAGATTTTTGTGAGGTAAGTGATTTCTGAAATGTACAGGATATTGTTAGTCAGGGCCATTCTTTTGTAGGGATTATTGAAAGTCAGATTGCGTTGCGCCAAAAATATTGTGTGTCAGTTTAGTGTTGATCAGAATAAGTTAAGAGAGAAATGTCTGAGTGCGTTCAGTTCTGCTCAGCTGTTTGAAAATCAAATGACGTAAGAGGTTTATCAGCACAGTAATTCCTAAATTTTTCTGAGGGGATGTTTCACATCATCATTGGCTAGATGCGAAACGGCCAGAGCAAGAGAGGGGGAATGTTTACCCAAAATATTATTGTCCGCCTCGGTGACTTCAGCGCTTTGTTTGTACTGCTCACACACCGCAGCCGCATATTCACTTCTTTGACGCCAGGCAGCCACGAAGCTGCCGTCCTCTCTATTGCAATTACATCCATTCTTGGAAATTTCAACCACTTCTCGGACCTTTCTTCTATAAACGTTGAATTCCTTAACCAGCACATGTACATCATTAAAATCGATGTCAGAGCCACGGTTCTTATGATGTTCCACTACTGTCAATTTTACACTTTATTTTAGCCGTGTGTGCCGTTCGTGTTCCTTAATGCATTCTTTATCAGTTCTTTCCGTTTCGCCTATATACACTTTGCCGCAACCATATGTCATTTGATAGACACCTGCATTGTGGAGGCAATCAGGTGAATCCGGTTTTCGTCGGAAAAAATCTTTTATTTCGTTTTGACTAAAGAAAGATGTCTGGATACCATTTTTATTTAGAATTCTGATTAAGCGGTCGGTGACCTAACGGAGTGAGAACGCGGTTTTCGTCATTCTTATTAGCGTGATTAATATTCCGCCAAAAAGCCCTGTCGATTGAACAACTATCATAGCCATTTGTCTTCATTACCCTCCTTAAAAAAAGTCCAACACTGCCTCCAGGTTGTCGTCATCGCTGCTTCTCGGCGGGGTGGCAGTGCGAAGTGGCATCTAAATACCTGTTTGTGTTGGTCGGCTTTCTATACACTCTGTGACCTAGAGTGCCATCAGACCAACACATCTAGGAGACCGACGTCACTCTCAATCTGTAAGATAAATTTTATTTTGGGGTGAATTCCATTTAAGAAATTGTGGAACGCGTGAAGTTCTTCTTCGCTGTATGGCCATAGAAGAAATGTATCGTCCACATAGCGGAGCCAACAAGAATGCTTCAGAGGAGCACTGCTTAATGCCTGTTGCTCAAAATGATCCCCCATAGCGAGGCCGTCAGCCTGTTCATAGACTTCAACATTGTATTTAAAATAGCTCGAACGAAGACAACTCAGTTTAGTCACAAACATCTGGAGCAGCTTTCTCCCTTATAATCTCGATTGTATCTGATACTGGGACGTTATTAAATAACGATACCTGTAAATATCTTCTCTGCGCGTATAATTTCTAAAAAATGTTTCGAATCTTTGACAAAAGTATTTGTTTTACCAACTAGATGTCTAAGTTTACCAGATAAATGACGTGCTAAAAAAGAAGTTGGCGAGTTAATCTAACTGACGATACGCCTAACTATGGGCTAGTAATTAACTTCACTTATTGGATTTTACCTTCAATGGCCACATATATGACCAAAAGGGAAGCCTAGCTATAGGGACTAATTATCAGGAAGACTTGCAAAAATATTTTTAGATCATACCGAAAGCAAATTTTTTTGAAAATTGCGATGATCTCACTAACAAGTCACATATTTTCGCCGTTACATAGATGGTACTCGCATTTTGTCGATAGCACCAACGATTTAATCAGTCACATAAGAACAGCATCTTCACCATAGGACATGAAGACAATGGCAATATTAATTTCCTGGGACTGACACTTAAAAAGAAGGAGATACCCACCTATTCAATACGATCCGGATACCCATTTCATCTAAGTGAATAATTTACAGCAGTTCGTGCCACACGGGGTCCCATAAAGAGGCATATTTCCTCTCAGCAGTAGGCAGATTAATTAAATACCCTTTGAACGAGGCGAATGTTAATGCTGAATTATATACACTGGAGAAGGTAGCATCTAACAGTGGCAATGACGCAAACTACGTAGTTATAAACTTAAACAAAAACAGGAAGAACACACCAATAATAGAAAACTGATCATATTAGAAAAGAGCGAGGAAGTAAAAAAAATAATTGTATAACTTTTCCATGCTGGGGTTACGTTTCCAACAAATTAAGTAGTTTGTTCCCAAAAACTAGGCTGCAAATTGGATTCCGGACAGAGAACAATGTAAGAACACCTCTTATACACAATATAGAAAAATCCAAAAATATGACATGTCATATATATGTAAAATAACTATATTATGATAAATTTTATAGTGGGAAAACAGGGAGATACTTCAAGGCGAGATTTAGAGAACATATTAATATTAGTAAAGCCAGCCTCTCAGCATTCGCTGCTGATTTACAAGAATACAAGCATTCTGCTATCGACATTAATAAAAAGAGCACCGTTCTTCATGGAGCAGAAAAAGCAAATTATTAAATATACTATCAGAAATTGAAATATACGCCCATATGACGAAGCAACACACTTAGTGAACAAGTAAAGATACGGAATAAGATTAATACACAATTCCAACAGTGTTTTACCCGAATGAATCCGATTTGGAGACTCTCCATATCCTGCATTTAAAGTTGTCTAATTTGACCTGATATGTTGGATTATTTTGCAAATTTTTACCGTTTGCACATTCTACCTTCATACACCACCTGTCCAAAGATTGTATTTTACATATATGTACATGATATTAGAAATGACAGACGACAGGTAATATATACACTGACCTGTTAGTACCACGTTTAGGGGGCCTACACTCTATGACAGACATGATGAAGAATTGTCACTATCTACGATCTTGTGGGGCGGCTGGTGGAATTATTGTTTATATAAAAATGTAGAATGTAGATGTAGAAAAGCAGAATAATTGTTGTTATTTAAATATGTAGAAAAGATGCATTTCCCGGCCGATTAACCATATGTGGGGCGGCGGGTGGAATTAATTGTTATATAAATGTTCCTATTATTTATGCTGTCTTTTGCCGTTCTCAACACTGGCTCTCTAACTACAATATTGGCAACCACAAATGTGATTAGCAAAACGTGAAGCCTGTAATTAGAATTCCTAGTGCCCACTTCATCTGAGAAATACACTTATAGCTACAGCTTATAGCTCTGAGGAATTAGGAGATTGTCTGGGATTCATAATCAAAAACGATCCTGTAAAAACGTTCGCTATATTCTGAAAGTTAAAAAAAAAAAAAAAAAAAGAATCCACACAATCTCACTAACAGAGCAGTTCAGAGTCTAATGCGCTGATGCAACTATAACTGTCCAAATTAAATGTTTAAGTGAATGCTCGCCATAATTTGATGATAATGTTCATCAAACGCCACGCTAAATAATGATAGAATGTCTGTCCCGCGGCGGCACGTGAAAATACGACGTACGCAAACTGAAGATAGATCATTAAAGTTATCCCAGAATTAACACTTCACTCGAAAATGATTTCATGATTGCGCGTATCCCGAGTAACTTAATACGGCATCCGAGGCTGTTTATAGCAATGATACAGGTGCGACGCGACTCCCGACACAGATGGTGTGCTAATCTGCGTCTGGAGAGAACTGGGGCCTTTCTCTCTCGCACAGCGTTCTGATATATAAAGCCGCGGTGCGGACGGCTAAGGGAACGCCTGATCAAATCGGCTCTCCCGACTAGCCGCTGGGCTAGTAATGCACCACCTCAAGTTATCGAATAAATCATCGCTTCCTTTGCTGATGGCCGATGAAGCTCTCAATTTAAATTTGCAATCAGCACACAGGTAAGTAATCATAATAAAAGTCTGACGTGGCTAAGTCAATTATTTTGGTCGAGAGAATTAATTTAATTACACTACACGCAGTAGACGAGCTCTGAACTTGCCCTTTGGAGATACGCTATCGCTATAGTTTTATAGTTATTCAATTGAAACTTCTCACATCTTTATGATTATAGCGGATCTCCCTTCTACTTAAATTTAAACATCCTAGACTTATTTATTCGCCTACTTAATCTATCTTGCTTCCTTAATTTATAAGACAAAAACCAGAAAATTATGAATTTCAACTAAAATCTTAATTTGTGCGATCCAAAATACTGTTTCTACTAAATTACTATGAAAAAGGAATCCAAATATAAATTTTTAAGTTTCTAGCACTTTTCTGTTGCGCCAATGATTTTTACAGAAAAACGTCCAAATCCCGAAAATGGTTTAAGTTATTGAACTGACATTCAACACATATTGATTTAGTATTACTCCCGACATGCTAGAAACGTTTGAGGTTATTTACTTGATTTTCAAAGTATTGCGCAACATTTATGATGTCAGAGCTAGTTACAGTGGACTAGGCTGGCACACAATGGAAAGACTGATGTGAATTTTATACGGCGTGAGTAGGCTGCTTCCCTACAATCTGACAACAATAACATACACAACAATCTTTGTACTATGTAATAGGATGTATTTCTTGTCCTGCCGTATTAACTGACAGAGAAGTAAATGCTATAGAGATACATAATGTCAGTAGACTTAATTTTCTGTTATTATGTACACAATTGTCATGTTGCAAAAACCGATGTACCGTACATACCGTTGCTTGCTCCTCAGTATCAGATGAGACTCACGGTTAGTTACACACCCGAATACCCATTTGGCAAAAAAAAGAAAAAAATTTAACGTCCAGCTCACGGTGTTTTGAAAATGTCCTTTAATAAACACTCTTCTTTATACGGCACCAAAACATTTCTTGTTTCTCTCCGTAAAACAGAATGTATTTTTGAAAATAAACGCTGTATATGCATCAAGTAGCGTTACCTGATGGCTGTTTAACCATATGTTAGCCGAACAAGAAACAGAGGTCGGAAATACTCTTCGCGAGCCAACATGCGACCTGTTGCCAGAAGCTCCAAACACTCACTCACTCTTCTTATTACGGTGCTATCGGAAGTCGTGAGGCAAGCAATAAACTGCTTCAAGATGGCCTACGAAACGGCTGGTAGCCTCTTATATTCCACATTAAATGGGATAGGCAAGCTACATTGGATCGAGACGTCCACATATTTCATGTGGCTTCGAGGGAGACAGTACCAGGTTCGTAACCGGAGAAGCGAGCGTACACGCTGGTCACCATTAAGCTCGCTCCACGCGACTCAGCTTTGCAACTGCAATTCTGCTAGATTCGCAGCTGAGCGTATTAGACGTGTACTAAAAGTTTAAAGAGTCGTGCAAGTAAAATCCAAGTTTTGGTTACGCCTCTCCTCTACCTTAACATCTTAAGTGAACAGTATATCAGAAACATTCGTTTTCCATCACAGCAAAATCCTTCCTATTTCCTCTATCGCGTAACCACATTCTCTGTATCCTTTCCCATTCCAGAAACACGACTTTGGAATGATCTTCAATAAAATATCAGAGATCTGACTCAAATCTCTAGTTTCAGGACTGAGATTTTTTTCCTTCTTAAAACGACAAAACGTCTCTTATATAGTTTTAACACAAACGACAACTTATCTTTTGGGAAAAGTACCTTGGGAGAAGAATGATTAAGAAATTAATTGAAACAGCCCACTAAAAGTCTGTTCATGCTACTCGTTGAGTTATAACAGTACCATTTCTTGACTGTATGCTTACGTTATTATAATTACCTGATATTGTTATGAGAGTGATTCCTATATCAGTATAAGAAAATTAATAATCAGCATTTTATCTTACGTCAGTGTCTACCGTAATCACATGCTCACTTACATCTCAAGCATCAAGCGTTTCGAAAGTTTAACTAATAATCAGAATTATGTCTCATTTTAGCTGAAAACCGTAAGTAACGTTTGTCTCCAAGTGCTTTCCACCTAGTTTGCTGCCTACGCAGTTGCGCTGTACTACGTATTATCCGAAGACATTTTACGCTTAAGCTTTCTCAAGCTTCGAGAACCAAACTTTTGAATTCTTTATGTCAATAATTCTAGTCAGTTTCACATTAAACGTAACCATACAACTGTTCTACTTTATGTATGCCATAATAATGAGAACCTATCACATTTAGCAATTCTGTGGTGTATTCGACTAGGTTTGAGGATTGTTTCTTGCCGTTATGATGGAGCCTGACTTAGACTGCCAGTTACACAGCATGTGATTCCACATAGTAATGTGGCGATGCTTAAGACGACCTGGTTTAGCTCCTTTATCCTGTCCATATACTTTTGTAATATATTATGTTAACTCAGTAAATGACTGTACGCTATAATACCTACAAGGAAATCGATATGACCCAGACCTCGGCTTACATATCGTACTTTTCTATACAATACATTAGGTAGCACTTATTTTTCGTTCTTATAACTTTTATATTTGCTTCATCCTAGTATTATATGTATTTTTAACATAGATCATTGCAAGTCTTGTGTCCATATTATTTTGCACATTAGTAGCCTACTCCTTACCCTTACTTCCATCAATCTATGACGTAGACCTAGGAATACTTGTCAAGTCCTTAGGCCTTACACGCGTTTTTTTAGCATGTAAACCTATTTTGCATATTGGATTTCTCTACATTTTTACGCAGCACATAATTTTTTATTATTGCCTTCGTTATGTACTTGGCCCTGGCATTCGGGAGGACGACGGTTTTAAACCGCGTCCGGCCGTTCTGATTTAGGTTTTCCGTGATTTCCCTAAATCGATCGAAGGCAAACGCCGGGATGGTTCCTTTGAAAGTGCACAGCCGATTTCCTCCCCCATCATTACCTAATCCGATGGGACCGATGACCTCGCTGTTGTTAATAATCTTTTCATATTGTCTAACGTTGGTCTGTCGTCACTATCACTATTTTGATGTTATCTACCGATTATCGTGGCTCTAGCCTCTGTACGTATTGTCAGTATTGTAATACTGCTCGCACTGTTCTGCTATCATTTAGAAGATTTTGTAATTGTATGACGTCTTCTATCTTGTAATTGTATGACGTCTTCTATCTTAACATGTTTCATTTTTATATAAAAAGAAGTGTACATGTGTATGTTGCTGTCACTGTATTTTATCTTCAAATTGTAACATGCCTTGATGTTGGCACATTTTTTCAAGTTGTAAATCATTTTTTAAATTATTTTTCGATCAGTATTATAGCATGTTTCATATTGTTGCAATAATTTTGTAAGCTTGATGATTATGTAGGCAAACTGATGTAATTTGTATGTCGCTTAACGTTCTTCTTATACCCCATATTTTTTCGAGGCTGCTGCCACATGGTGGGTCTCTGTAGTATTGTGTAGTTGGTTTGCCAACTGTTTGGTATGATGACACCTGTTAGCAACATACGCATACCTGGCAGCAGCGTAAGTCTATATTTGATGTATTTGACACCTCAGTGCCATGATGGTACAGTAATGACTCTTATTTTAGTGTAATTAGTGTTGCAATGGAGTGTCTTTTCTGTGGTCTAAACATTATACTAGCATATCACGGTGGAGACACCATAACAAATTTTAGCACTTTCTTTTACGTAATATTTTTAGTTTTACAGAATACCTCCATGTTTTCAATGACCAGAGACGGTAATGTACCGCATGTAGTGGTTTATTAATTCACGTATCCAATGGTATGTATAAGCAAATTAATCTTTCTTTCGAATTTATATATGTTAATTATAAACCTACATATTTGTAACATTTATGCAGCTGATGAAGGCAATATAACTTTGGCAAAACCTGTAATCAGGGTATGTATCAACTGCGATATGGGAATAAAACTTCTATTTTTGAAGCTTTTTCACATCTTTAGATCATTTAAAATCATTATTATTACCACTTTTATTATTGGTACCAGTGTTAGTTTTATTATTATTATTATTATTACTATTATTACTATTGTTACTATTAATCCCGCTTATTTAGTAAATTTTTTCTAAATATCAATAACAGGCAAATGAATCGTTAAATTTTTTCTACCTTCATACACTTGAACCTGTTCAAACATGATATTTTGGACATTCTATTTATGTTATTATAACAATTATTCCCCCACCCCCTGTACCACGGCCCATTCCGTTGGTGGAGTGGCTTCCATTTCTCAGCGATACAGATAACAGTACCGTAGCTGCAACCACAATGGAGGGGTATCAGCTGAGAAGCCAGACAAACGTGTAGTTTCTGAAGCGGGCAGCAACCTTTTCAGTAGTTGCAGGGGCAACTGTGTGGATGGTTCACTAATCCGTCCTTGTAACATAAATCAAAATGATCTCGCTGTGCTGGTAATGGGAATGGCTGAAAGAAAGAGGAAACTACAACACTAATTTTTTTTCCGTGGGGATGGTGGTATCCTCTTGGGTGAAATATAAAAAAATAGTCCCCCATTTGGATTTCCAGGTGGGGACTACTCAGGAGAATGTCGTCTTCAGGAGAAACAAAGCTAGCGTTCTATGAATCGGAATGTCTAATGTCAGATCCGTTAAGCGGCCAATTAGATTAGAAAATGTGAAAAGAGAAACGGTTAGGTTGAAGTTATAGCGGGAATTAATGAAGTTCAGTGCCAGGAGGGACAGCACTTCTGGCCAGGTGAATACAGGGCTATAAATACAAAATCAAATAGGGGTAATGTAGGAATAGGTTTAATAATTAATACAAAAACAGTTATGCGAATGTAAGCTACTATAAGCAGCACAGTGAACTCATTATCGCAGCCAAGACAGACATGAAGCCGACAAACACCACAGTAGTACAAGTTTACGTGCTAACTAGCTCCGCAGATGATGAAGAGATCGGTGAAATGTATGATGAAACAAAATTAATTAGACATTTAATTGCGATGGGGACTGGAATTCGACAGGAGCAAAAGGAAGCAAAAGCTATAGGTGGATATGGACTAGGTACGGGGCGGGAGAGGGGGGGGGGGGGGATGAAAGAGGAAGCCGCCTCGCAGAATTTTGGACAGAGCATAATTTAATGATCGTTAAAACTTGGTTTAAGAATCATGAAAGAAGGTTGTATACGTGGGAGACCTGGCGATGCCGGAAGGCATCATACTGATTGTGTAATGGAAAGACAGAGATTTCGGAGTCAGATTTTAAATCGTAAAACATTTCCAGGGGCAGATGCGTACTCCGACCACAACTTCCTTGTTACGAAGTGTACATTAAAACTAAAGAAACTCCAAAAAGATAGGAAATTAAGGAGATGAGAACTAGATAAATTAAAGGAACCAGAAGTTGTTGGAAGTTTCAAAGAGAGCATTAAGGTAGCGATTGAGTACAAGAGGGGAAAGTGATGCATTAGAAGGCGAATGGGTAGCGTTGAGAGATGAAATAGCGGAGGCAACAGAGGATCAAATAGATAAAAAGGCGGTACTTAGAAGAAATCCTTGGATAACAAAAGAGATATATTTAATTGGTGGAAGTAGAAAATATAAAAAATGCTGGAAATAAAGAAGGCGAGAGGGAATGCAAATGTCTAAGAAATGAGACTGACAGGACGAGCAAAAGGCTAAGTGAGAGTGGCTTGAGAACAAATGTAAGGATTTAAAAGCAGCCGGCCGGTGTGGCCTAGCGGTTCTAGGCGCTTCAGTCTGGAACCGCGCGACCGCTACGGGCGCAGGTTCGAATCCTGCCTCTGGAATGGATGTGTGTGATGTCCTTAGGTTAGTTAGGTTAAAGTAGTTCTAAGTTCTAGGGGACTGATGACCTCAGACGTTAAGTCCCATAGTGCTCAGAGCCATTTGAACCATTTTTTTAAAAGCATATTTGACTGGGGGAAAAAGAAACTAGGAACTGTCGCATGAAAGGTCGCTAGCCAGGCTATCAGGACACTTGCCTCTACAACATACTAATCGAAATCCGTGATTAACAGGCTTGATGGTCCCCTTGTAGATGTATAGGTTTCAGTTTAATAAATGCAGCCCAAATGAAGAAAGTGACATCAGGTTATAACGTTTAGATTGCCTGTTAAAATTTCTTTAATTTTTCACCATGTGTGAAATGTAGTATTCTTACTGCTTCATAAAAGACAATAATGAAATGTTGTGGAGTATTAAAGAAAATTAGTGCAGCATGGAATGCTTATGTCCATTGACAAAGAGCAAAGAAGTAACATGAAACAGTTTCAAAGAATAATGTACAAATAGAGAATTGCGGTAGTTAAAGTGTTTTTTTATGATTGGGAGGGCAACACATAATGTCACCAAAAAGAGTTTACGATATTGTATTGCCTGTGTCATTCTGATGATATGCGCTGCAGCGACCACAGCCGTTACGAAACATATAAGATGAATTCGTAATTGCGAATAGTGACTACCATCGGCTGTAGAATGGAATGACGACAGTGAAAATTTGTACCGGCCCGGGACTCGAACGTGGATTTCGGCTGTGGTCGCTGCAGTGCATATCAGCAGAATAACACATGCACTGCAATATCCTCTTTATCTGCCGATACTGCTCGGCATACTATTTTCAAGTGCAACGTCTGGTCTGCACGGGAATGCTCATAATGGATGTGCGAGTACAGATCGTAGACTTATAGTTGGCGACATATGGAAGTTTGGGTCGAGCTGTGAGTAGTGCACTGATAGCCAAATGGTAAGGCGACCGCTCGCGATAAGCGGAAAATCCGCGTTCGACTCCCGGTCCGCTACAAATTTTCGCTGTCATCATTCCATTCTACAGCCGATGGTAGTCATTATTCGCAATTGCGAATTCATCTGATTTATTACTTATTTACTCCTTCGGCATATACAAATGCAATCATTCTTACATTAATTACAATATACTTATACAACTATGGTATCGATACCCTTTAAGGTGCCCCTATAATATTATACAACATTACAAATACTGTCGAGTCACTTTAAGGACGAGTCACTGAGTCTGTGTATGTCTTTCAAATCACCAACATTTCTGTACACTTCACACATGAGTAAATGGTCCATTGTTTGGATTTCACCACACTCACTTTCAGAGGTGTCTGAGAGGCCCCATTTCTTCATTAGTTGCTTGCATGTGCCGACACCTGTTCTTAGGCGGTTCAAATTTTGATGTGATTTTTATTAATGTTATTCGTCGTTTGATCTAAAAGCTCCCAAAATTTTTCTACCTCTTCTCTGTGTTCTTTTTTATTATTTTTATCATTTGTCGGGGCATGGGCATTTATTATTGTGTACATTTTATTTGCAGCTTTTAGAGTTAATGTTGAGAGCCTGGGAGATTGTGCTTTAAATTCTATTATGGACTCTATTATTTTTAGACTCACCACGAATCCTGTTCCAATTTGTGGACACTGTTTCATGACTCTTTTCCCTGGTATTCCCTTATAAATCCTATATCCTTGTGATTCTATCGGCTCCTGATCAGTATTTCTCATTTCTTGAAGTCCGGTTATGAGAATCCCCTTGCGATCCATTTCATCCGTCAGAATTTTGAGTTTGCCTGGTTGTATGAGGGAATTTATATTGTGTGTCGCAATGTAGTTTATTTGTTCTGTCTTGAGTTTTGGTCATCTGTCCGTTTTGGGTATTTTCAGATGCTCCGACTCATCCAAGTTATCTTTCAGGTGACTGCCCACCGTATCCGAGTGCAGTCTTCCTTCGTTATTGCCAAGCGGTGGATTATTCCTTGAAAGATTTCCTTCCATGTTTGACTTTCAAAGGTAGTCAACCTTGTATGGAGCAAGCTTCGAGTTACAACTACGGTTGTTAGCCGTAGAGGTTGTTTAGTGTTTGGTCCGCGAGAGCTATTTTATTTCGCTCAAGTCCGCCGGCAAGCCGGTGAGGACCCCCCTATCCGCCACCTGGGACGCGCCACGTCGGAGTATCACCTCTCCGCCTGCTACGACACCGTAGTAGGTTCGTTAGTTTATTTATTTATTTATTTATTTAAAAAATTGGAATTGGCAGGAAATCGACTGTAGTGTATGGAATATTGTTTAATCACTTCCTGATAGACAAATTAATGTGTGGAATAATTTTTATGCAAGCAATCTATGGGTTACATAGCAGAGGGTATATTGTTTATTTATAAAAAGTTCAATTTGAATGGGATGAATCTACCTTGCTCATCATTTTCTGCTGTTTGGGCAGATGCAGGTCATGTAAGATACATCCAGACACAACGAGATTTTCTAATTCTTGTCTTCATGTTTCCCAAACTCTATGTTGCTAGCAAGGTCGCTAATCTCTCCCACTTCAGAATGTTTGGAGCATTATGGGCAGGGCCCCCAACCAGGTTGGGATGTTGACGACTAACGTAGCAGTTGGACAGAATTTGTCATCCAACAACTCTATCAATGAATGACAAGCCAAGCAACTGCTTGCATAAGGGCCAGAGGTGGACAAACGCTCTAGTAACTTGCTCAATTTGTACAACTCTTTCTGTTGAGTAAATCATCCAATTTTCTGAAATTGTAATAATTTGTCTGTCTGAACATGTACAACATCTACCGATTTATGCCCCATTCGGATAATTCCTTTGTTACATGTCTTCATTAAAAAAAAAAAAAAAAAGGATCAGAATTTCCTCAAATAAAACTTGGCAAAGCTACAAGGACTTCTCTTTTGGTTTTTGGCATGTCAGAGGCCTATATCGCCTGTGTTGTATGGTCGCTAAACTGAGGAGACACAATTATGCACAGATATTATGGACAATTTGTGAATTAAGTACAGGATTCTACACCAGCAAATCAGTGTGTGATTCACTATGGAAATTCAAACATGTTGATAAACGAACATCATGTATCACTATTCAGATTCTGCAGCAACACATCACATTTTTATATCCGTGTACACCAGCAGAAGATAAGGATGATGAGATAAAAGTTCTATAGAAACAGAATGCAACTTACTAGGCAGGAATAAAGTAAAAGTAGCGTTAGCACAGTTAAGCGCCAAAGCAGGAAAGATAGAAATGTAGAAAACACCTATTCCCAGTTTCAGTTTACATTAAGAAAGTTAAGATAATGGATTCAAGTTATAAAATTTGGAATGACAAATGATACAACGTTAAGCAGTGAATAATATCAGCATAAAAGCATTCTTTTACGTATGTGGATCTCACTTGATGAAGAAGAAGTTAATCAGATTGATCATTAGCTATCCAAGAACAATATTAAAGATGTTTGAATCTTTAGGAGAGTGAATTATGAAATCAGCCATATTCCATGTAACTGAAATTACTAAACACAGCTAATGAAATCTTACAGAAGAAACAACTCTTAACATACTTTTACAGAAAGACTGAACGTAAGCCAACAAAAATTATAATAGTTCACAATAAACAACTGGGTAATAAAGTATATGTAGACACATGACGACAGTGTCCAAGAAGTGACAAAGTTGGAGGCAAAAGAAAAGGACCTAACATAAAATCCAAGAAAAAGTTCTGGAGAGGCGAAAAGCGAGCAAATCACGACTACAAGAAAGGACCAATATTACATGAGAGGAAAGAAGCTACAAAATTCGCCAGGAAACTCAGTGAACTGTAAGACAAGAGAAAAATGAATACTACAACAATACGGTAGAAAAACAGAGTATGATTTTAAATATCACAGGACAAGGCAAATGCTTGAATATAGACCAGCACTGAACCTACGAGAGTAACATGCGAATAATGTGCAAGTTATACTTTTCGTAACTACTCAGCTGGAATGATCCATAGTATTACTTTAAATATGGTAAACCAGTCACAGTTGATATGCAAGTTACCGCACCACCAATAAACCAAACACAGCAAACAATGATGAAATGAAAGGGTAACAAGGATTGATGCAGAAACCAGATGTATGCTGAGACATTAAAAAGAGACATCCACAACTGGAATTAGAAATATAGTCTTTAACACAAACAGTCCACAAGACAGAAACTGTGCCTGCGTACTGGAAAATCGCAATTACAGGCATCATTTTTAATAAAATGATTCCACCATCAGTTACGACTACAGAGGAAATGCTTTACTTGATGTCTTTTATAAAGTCCTATCGATTTGCCTGTTAAATGTGCTAATCCTTATAGCTGGAGGACTAATGGGAGACTACCATGTCGTTTTCGCAGAAACACATCCACTTCGGATAATTTATTGAGTCCAAGTCAGATAAGCGAGAAGGTGTGGTAGTTCAGTAGAACTCTCCACAACCAGATATCAAAAAGCTTTTGACAGCTCATAGTGAGGTACACCTCTAAGCGTAACAACGAAACTTTAAATACCCCAAAATTTACCAGATTAGATAAAATATGGTAAGACGATACTTTCTGCCATATAAAAGCTCAGATAGGATAAAGCAAAAATTTTATGTAGTACATTGAACTACGAGAAGGAGAACTTTTTTCACTTATCTTATTTAAACTTGTCTTAGCGGAAATCGGTAGATAAGTTACTTAAACTAATCTGCAAGGGATCCAACTGCAAGTATGAACATTACTAAACTTGCCTTCGTTGATAATGTTCCATTAGAAGCAGTCCAAAAACAGAATTTATTAGGATAATGAGAAAAAATTACAAAATAAATGAGCAAACATGATTACATGCTAATGAAAAGGAGATAGATATCCCGTCGTAAGTAAGAAAATTCAAAGCGAGGTATCTTCAGCTGTTAATGGATTCACTTTCAAGACAGTTGACCGTTTCTAGTATTTTTAGCACAGAACGCAAAAAGGATTTAGAAATAGATGCCCATCTAGCAACAGCTAACAGGACACTTTAGAACTATCAATTAACTATAAAAACGATCACTTAGCAGTGATTTTAAATATATCATATTCTCATTTATAGAACCCACTATTTCCGTTTTGGCCATGTAACTGTTGTCAGGTGTAGTACTGCAAACTTCACAAACAGCGTGTATGTAAAAAATGACACATCATGCCATGTATATGACAGTTATAAAACAAAATCAAATGCAAAAAAAATATATTTTTCACATTGTGCTTCAGCACATGCCAAGAGCTTAAAAGATATTTCAATTATATATATATATAGCACCAGCACATCCATAGTCGTGTATTTAATTGAAATAATGCATCTACATTAATCGCAAATGAGAATATGTACAGTATGAAAATGGAGTGATAGGTTATGTTTAGCGTTTTATTTCATCATTTAATTGCCACAGATATGGCAAGAACTAAAAGCCATTCTGTAAATACCTCTATTTTTACAGTTTGCAATACTCTTGATAATTGACCACACACCCGAAATGGCAATAGTTGGTTTTATATATAAATAACTTTACAGTCAAAGACATGCATGATATTCAAAAAAATTACTTGACTGTAAACCACCCCAAAGAGAAGTTAATCACTCAGTACTAAATTCAAAATTCGTCGATATCGGTTCACTACCTTACCAATAATGCAACGCAGGTGTGAAGCTTTAATGTATAGAAAGAATACAGGAGTTGTATAAGCAGTGTAACATCTTTGGAGTGCTGAATGAGACGAGACTGAACTGGGCAGATGACACAACAAGAAAGTCTGAGTGTAGACTACAGTCCGATTACATTACTTATTAGTTGACACTTCACGCATTGGAGCTGGTTTCCTCAGACAAGAGAGTTCAATGGCACGATCAAACAATTCGCAATCGCCAAACTGCCACAACAATCGATCAGTTCAATTCCAATTTCTTGTCCGGCTTTCTTTCTTGTGGTGTTTGCAATTTTGGATTCCTATTCCTAGGACTGTCTCTTTTATTTCGCTTTTCATCAGACATGATAAAACGCGCGCAAACACACACACACACACACACACACACACACACACACACGAACACACACAGTGATGTTAATGAAATACGCACCTTTCATAACAGCACTAACAAAACACTGCTAAATTCTTCTGCACAATGCATGATGTGGTGTAACACATGCAATCATTATCATCACAGGTTTCGGCCTACTTTAAACAAGTTTAGTATGTGACGCCTAACCTTTTGAAAGCAATAAATCATCGTTGCGACTGGTTCTGGAAAGTCATAAACAGAAGTGTATAAAGCAAGACGTTGGTGTAGCGTAGTATTTGAGACACATACCTGATGTGTAGAAAAGTTACAGGTTTAAATCTCGCCACATGTTTTGAAACCTTTTATTTCTGTATATTATCAGATTTACTATGATTATTGTTTTATTGAATAAATTTGTTTAAATGTAATATTTTTATTTCTAATACTTTGCTGCTTCATTTTCATCATCGTACCTATTCTTTTTTCATTTGGAATCTGCAAGTGTCTCCTATAATCTGTAATCAGGATTGCTCTTTCATTGGTAACTCAGCAGTTTTTTGCAGCCAATGTGCGGATAGTTGCAGGAAACCAGTGAAAGCGAGAAATAATGATCTGTTCATAACGGTCTAGCCTAAATTTTTCCGTTTTAATCTGGCTCCCAGAGGTTGGCTTAAATTTTTCCGTTTTCAATTGGCTCCTAAAGGTTAGCTTTGATAGCTGAGAACAAAGCGAGTGTGATTAATAACACTGGAGTGGCGTTTTCGCCGATGCACTACTCATCACTAGATCGTTTCAGATGCAAAAAGCAGTTTACATGATCGACAGCGAGGTCGGTGTGGTACTGTGTAGTATCCGTAATATCTATGGAATTCGACACTTTGATTTCCGCCGAGCGGTTCTAGGCGCTTCAGTCTGGAACCCCGCGACCGCTACGGTCGCAGGTTCGAATCCTGCCTTGGACATGGATATGTGTGATGCCCTTAAGTTAGTTAGGTTTAAGTAGTTCTACGTTCTAGGGGACTGATGACCTCAGATGTTAAGTCCCATAGTGCTCAGAGCCATTTGAACCATTTGAACTTTGATTTCCACAGAGTTCCCCCTCGTCACATGCTTTATACCATCAGCAGTGTTTCAGTAGTCATGAAGGCGGACGCAACTCTCTCACAATCTGTCATGTCGAGCAGCCAGCAAGCAAGCAACATTCATCAATAGTTAACTGTCTCCGTAACCTTAGTCAGGTCTGAAATCATAGTGGTCGTTATTATATTTGATATCTACTTCACGTTCCCGCGGTCCCGTACCGGCGTTTTATATTACTTACCCATTAAGCTGCTTACCGTTTTTTTTTTTTAATTTATCTAGTTAAGGTCAAGTGCAGTATTTTCTGTTACTCAATGTTACTTTTTTTACAAGCCTGCGAACTGAGAGCTGTTTTTATCACTGTATTTCCTACCAACGCTTAGGCCGTATTTCCAGGCTGTCGAGCACTTGTGGTAAACTGAATTAAAAATTGTTATCCGCTCCATAAAAGGTGCCTCTTACTAAAGCGAGGTTAAAACCTACTGAAGGTGAGGTTCTTTCTCGCGGCCAAACGACGTCATTGTTGCTGTGTCGAGGTATCTGCGTGAAATAATTCTGTCGGCACAAAGAGAATAATCTCTTTCTGCCAATACACTTTTTGTGAAATTCCTTTTTGTATCGAGTGGAGGTGGCGACGTGGTGTAAAGTATCTCTTCTGCGCACTGAATATTCGCTGGAATTCCTCTTTCGTTTTTGACAACCACGCACTTGTTCATCGAGAACAATCTCGCGTCCTGAATGCGATCCACTTCCCTGTCTCCGTCCTCTCTCTTCTGTGCATTGACTCGCCAATTCCGTTGTCGGCGCCAATCTAAATTACTGTACGGGGTGCGTGTAATGCGTATCAATAACGGGAAACCCAATGGCCGCTGAATATAAGATTCAAGCTATGTTGGTATCTGAAATTCAAGTTTTGCAGAGATGTCCTAAAGTGATTGGCTTGTAAAAAAGGAACTGAACATTGTAGAAAGTCGGACATGTCCGAAAGAACAGATACCATCTTCATATAGTTAAGCCTAACCGTCCAGTGACCTCCTTCTTCAGTGCTGGATGCACACGCATTGCCCGAACTCTTGTGGAGCTCGTTAAGATTGTCTGCTGCGAGTAATGAGTGTAATGGGCAGGGGCACTACGAATGTAGTGTGTGGACATTGAGTTGGGAATGTGGGTCTCACGGGGGGCACGCAAGGGATAAATCCCTGCAGTCGCACTGTCCACGGTGCCCTCAGTGGCTGAGATGGATAGAGCGTCTGCCATACAAGCAGGAGATCCCGGGTTCGAATCCTGGTCAGGGCATACATTTTCAACTGTCCCCGCTGATGTATATCAACACCTGTCAACAGCTTAGGGCCTTGATTTAATTATCATTACATCATATTACCCCCACTCTTTTGGCTATAAAACCCTATTTTTCAACATAATCTTCGTTCAATGAGACGGCACAACGCCACGTTACTGGAAGGCCCTTTTTGCCCACTCTACTGGTCGACGTCGGAGCCAACGACTTTCTGCACCAATAACCTCTCCATCAGCCAGATACTGCTTCCCGCAGAGTCTGTCGTTCATTGGACCAAACAGGTGGAAGGTGCGAGATCGGGGGTGCAGGGTGGATGAGAAGGAACAGCACCGTCAAGTTTTCAGCGCTCCTCCCCAGGTCTACAGGCTCGTGTGGGGGTTCGCGTTGTCATGAAGAAGAAGTTCCTCTGTATTTTTGTGGCGACAAGCACACTGAAGTTGTTTCTTCTATTTTCCTGAGTCTATCAAATACACTTTAGAGTTGATAGTTGCACCATGACGGAAAACATCAAACACAATAACCCCTTAACAGTCCCAGCAGACTTTACCAACTCAAGGTGCGGCTTTGTCTTTTTCTTCGGAGGAGAGGTGGTATGGCGCCACGTGGATTGCCGTTTTGTTTCCGGCTCAAACTGATTAACCTATGTTTCTTCGCCTGTGACGATGCTCGACAAAAAATTCTCACGATCAGGTACTTAAGGCGCAAGCTATTGACTACAGACGGTCCTTCGTCGCTCTTTATTGTCATCTGTCAGGCGGCGAGGAACCCAGAAGCACACAGCTTTGGCAGCCCCAACTGGCGGACGGGTGTGGCTGCATTATCAACAGACACTTTCAGCTGTGCAGCGAGTTGGCTGATTGTTATTGGTCCAACACCTCGAATGAGAGTGTCCGCATGTTGCAACATTTCGGGAGACATAGCAGTCTGCGGCCAGGACTGGACAGGTCTGGGCGACCGTGTTGCGGCGATGACAGCCGCCTCGCCCGACCACTCGCCGTCTCTGTAGGCATTCTGAAAGCGCCTGCGAATATCTGCGGCAATCTGGTTTTACACCGAAAGAAACTCAGTGACAGCTCTCTGCTTGAAACGCACCCCCGTTACAGGAACCATTTTGAAGATTACAAATAACGCCGCCATCCATTGGAACTTCATGAACCTATATGGGCCGAAGAGGAAATATTCCACAATGTCCCATAACACTTTCCGCATTTTCAGCGCAAACTGGACTAGAAAACAAAGGGATGCATTGCTTATTGAACGCCCTTCTTAAAAATTTGCGTCGTGTTGACAAATAATTACTCGAAAGAGAAATTTCACTCTACGATCATTGTATCAGGTACTTTTCCGAAATGTAATGCATTTTATAAATAAATAATTTTGTGATGATTAGTTTAGGGGAATATGAATCGGAAATTTATTTGTGTCTATCATTCTTAGGTTAAACGTCAATGGCGTAATCTTGCGATGGCTGGCGGCCGCTCCTTGCCACCAGGGAGCACAACATATCGGTGGCTAATGGTGTGTACGTTGCAGTGACTTGGTGAAGCCGAATGACCTACGCGCTCGGCTACAAAATCCTTCAGACGCCGGACGCAGTTGTACTGTTGTATTGTTTGTCACGAACGCTGCACGATACTGGAGTAGTTACGGAATCGTAATGACTCCGGGAACTCCAGGGGAGGTGCATTTGTAGGTGAGAAGTGTTGCTTTCCTTTTGTAAAGTGTATCTATTGGTTTCTAATGACGGGTACATCAGTTATTCACCCGGGAGGACGTATCACCACAGTACGAGGTGGCATGAAGTCAAGTGCACAATGGGAGTTCGTCTCAACAGGTTTTAAGGATCGTGTTGGCGGCCGCAAAAGTTAATGAGGAGTGTGGGCTGCAGCGGGAGGCAATAATGAGAGATCGGTACGTAGGAAGAGGTTGGCAGTTCTTCCTGCACCAACTAAAAGCGAAGAGCAGTGTTTACAGCGAAGGTAATGTGCTGAAGTTAAATCACAATAATCTGTTAACAGGTTGGAGGAAGGAATTCCCTCCGTAGAACATTGTGGAAACCATAGATATCTGTTACAGTGTTTAGTTTTCAGGAAGGACACGGAGTGTGCAATGGTGCTATTGAGGTTAAGCTAAGCCATAGGTTTCAGACTGTGGGTACGTATGGAGCTGTTAACTAACGGACATAAATAAATAAGCTTTACTTTTAACTTATAGTGGCATCTCCTTCTTAATAGTTTGCCTTCATAGCTTCATGAATTTTAATTTTTGTTGACTTTTCTTTCAGTGTCTGCGTTTATCTTCTTGTGTGGTAGGTAAATGTGAATGGAGGGTATATTTGATTTTACTTATTGTTGTCAGTCTTCCGACATCGATATTTTTACAGTTCACCAGTGCTATGAACAGATCTTGGCGCTTCGAGGCAGTCAGGTTGGTCTGATGATTGACCTTGTGTAAATGGGTGAACCTTTTGTAGTGAAGCTAGGGACCCAGTTAATTTCAGTTAGAGGCATTGAGGGGTGGGAGAGAGACAGCAAGATAATAATGACCTTATTAAATACACTCCTGGAAATTGAAATAAGAACACCGTGAATTCATTGTCCCAGGAAGGGGAAACTTTATTGACACATTCCTGGCGTCAGATACATCACATGATCACACTGACAGAACCACAGGCACATAGACACAGGCAACAGAGCATGCACAATGTCGGCACTAGTACAGTGTATATCCACCTTTCGCAGCAATGCAGGCTGCTATTCTCCCATGGAGACGATCGTAGAGATGCTGGATGTAGTCCTGTGGAACGGCTTGCCATGCCATTTCCACCTGGCGCCTCAGTTGGACCAGCGTTCGTGCTAGACGTGCAGACCGCGTGAGACGACGCTTCATCCAGTCCCAAACATGCTCAATGGGGGACAGATCCGGAGATCTTGCTGGCCAGGGTAGTTGACTTACACCTTCTAGAGCACGTTGGGTGGCACGGGATACATGCGGACGTGCATTGTCCTGTTGGAACAGCAAGTTCCCTTGCCAGTCTAGGAATGGTAGAACGATGGGTTCGATGACGGTTTGGATGTACCGTGCACTATTCAGTGTCCCCTCGACGATCACCAGTGGTGTATGGCCAGTGTAGGAGATCGCTCCCCACACCATGATGCCGAGTGTTGGCCCTGTGTGCCTCGGTCGTATGCAGTCCTGATTGTGGCGCTCACCTGCACGGCGCCAAACACGCATACGACCATCATTGGCACCAAGGCAGAAGCGACTCTCATCGCTGAAGACGACACGTCTCCATTCGTCCCTCCATTCACGCCTGTCGCGACACCACTGGAGGCGGGCTGCACGATGTTGGGGCGTGAGCGGAAGACGGCCTAACGGTGTGCGGGACCGTAGCCCAGCTTCATGGAGACGGTTGCGAATGGTCCTCGCCGATACCCCAGGAGCAACAGTGTCCCTAATTTGCTGGGAAGTGGCGGTGCGGTCCCATACGGCACTGCGTAGTATCCTACGGTCTTGGCGTGCATCCGTGCGTCGCTGCGGCCCGGTCCCAGGTCGACGGGCACGTGCACCTTCCGCCGACCACTGGCGACAACATCGATGTACTGTGGAGACCTCACGCCCCACGTGTTGAGCAATTCGGTGGTACGTCCACCCGGCCTCCCGCATGCCCACTATACGCCCTCGCTCAAAGTCCGTCAACTGCACATACGGTTCACGTCCACGCTGTCGCGGCATGCTACCAGTGTTAAGGACTGCGATGGAGCTCCGTATGCCACGGCAAACTGGCTGACACTGACGGCGGCGGTGCACAAATGCTGCACAGCTAGCGCCATTCGACGGCCAACACCGCGGTTCCTGGTGTGTCCGCTGTGCCGTGCGTGTGATCATTGCTTGTACAGCCCTCTCGCAGTGTCCGGAGCAAGTATGGTGGGTCTGACACACCGGTGTCAATGTGTTCTTTTTTCCATTTCCAGGAGTGTATATTATGTACATACAGTTATCGTAAATATCAATGAATGGTGTAACAACAGTAAACTAACAGATGCATCTAATAAAATGGTACACTACTAATGAAAGGCGAACTTAAAAGAAATCACAGCATCAAACTAAATAACACAACCTTGCAACAGAAAAAAGTTTTCTAGGTTTGCACATTGGCGACAAACTGAAGTTAACTGAACAACCAGACTTATGACCAACAAAGCAATAAATACAATGCTCAGTAAGACAAAATAACACAAAATATAGAAGACCCACAAAGACAAGACGTACGTATCATTAGAACCCATAGTATGCTTTGGAGCGAGCGCTTGAACGCATCGACTGGGACTTGCAAAACACAGAATCATTGTCAGACTTGGCCATTGAAGTGTTCTGCTCAGCATGTTAGGTGCATTCGGCGTAACATCAGCGGCGGCAATATGCGTGGAGATAGGCGTGTGCTCCATTGGCATCACCCTCCGTCGAAGAAGCAGCAGCATAGTGATTGAAGAAAGGCAGACGCAACAAGGTATTTGAAATTATACAGGGTGCTGCAAAAAGGTACGGCCAAACTTTCAGGAAACATTCCTCACACACAAAGAAAGAAAATATGTTATGTGGACATGTGTCTGGAAACGCTTACTTTCCATGTTAGAGCTCATTTTATTACTTCTCTTCAAATCACATTAATCATAGAATGGAAACACACAGCAACAGAACGTACCAGCGTGACTTCAAACACTTTGTTAGAGGAAATGTTCAAAATGTCCTCCGTTAGCGAGGATACATGCATCCACCCTCCGTCGCATGGAATCCTTGATGCGCTGATGCAGCCCTGGAGAATGGCGTATTGTATCACAGCCGTCCACAATACGAGCACGAAGAGTCTCTACATTTGTTACCGGGGTTGCGTAGACAAGAGCTTTCAAATGCCCCCATAAATGAAAGTCAAGA
This sequence comes from Schistocerca serialis cubense, assembly GCF_023864345.2. Taxonomy (NCBI): domain Eukaryota; kingdom Metazoa; phylum Arthropoda; class Insecta; order Orthoptera; family Acrididae; genus Schistocerca; species Schistocerca serialis. The sequence goes on from NC_064645.1 coordinate 637,981,177, forward strand.
GGGCTAAGGTCAGGAGAGCGTGGAGGCCATGGAATTGTTCCGCCTCTACCAATCCATTGGTCACCGCATCTATTGTTGAGAAGCGTACGAACACTTCGACTGAAATGTGCAGGAGCTCCATCATGCATGTACCACATGTTGTGTCGTATTTGTAAAGGCACATGTTCTAGCAGCACAAGTAGATTATCCCTATGATATCATGATAACGTGCTCCATTGAGCGTAGGTGGAAGAACATGGGGCCCAATCAAGGTATCACCAACAATGCCTGCCCAAACGTTCACAGAAAATCTATGTTGATGACGTGATTGCACAATTGCGTGCGGATTGTCGCCAGCCCTCACAAATTGATTGTGAAAATTTACAATTTGATCACATTGGAATGAAGCCTCATCCGTAAAGAGAACATTTGCACTGAAATGAGGATTGACACATTGTTGGATGAACCATTCGCAGAAGTGTACCCGTGGAGGCCAATCAGCTGCTGATAGTGCCTGCACTCGCTGTACATGGTACGGAAACAACTGGTTCTCCCGTAGCACTCTCCATACTGTGACGTGGTCAACGTTACCTTGTACAGCAGCAACTTCTCTGACGCTGACATTAGGGTTATCGTCAACTGCGCAAAGAATTGCCTGGTCCATTGCAGGTGTCCTCGTCGTTCTAGGTCTTCCCCATTCGCGAGTCATAGGCTGGAATGTTCCGTGCTCCCTAAGACGCCGAATAAATTGCTTCGAACGTCTTCCTGTCGGGACACCTTCGTTCTGGAAATCTGTCTCGATACAAACGAACCGCGCTACGGCTATTGCCCCGTGCTAATTCATACATCAAATGGGCATCTGCCAACTCCGCATTTGTAAACAATGCACTGACTGCAAAACCACGTTCGTGATGAACACTAACCTGTTGATGCTACGTACTGATGTGCTTGATGCTAGTACTGTAGAGCAATGAGTCGCATGTCAACACAAGCACCGAAGTCAACATTACCTTCCTTCAATTGGGCCAACTGGCGGTGAATCGAGGAAGTACAATACATACTGACGAAACTAAAATGAGCTCTAACATGGAAATTAAGCGTTTCCGGACGCATGTCCACATAACATCTTTTCTTTATTTGTGTGTGAGGAATATTTCCTGAAAGTTTGGCCGTACCTTTTTGTAACACCCTGTATAAGAGGAAATCACAGATAGGCGCCAAGTAATGCACCCATGCATTTGCGATGAATAAATTCCTGAACATGTCACTTGACACTGTGACAGACTCACATACATAGGATCCCGAAGTGAGTGTGACAACACAGAACAAATTCTACGACAGCCGGACGTTGACGCTGACTGAATGAGAGAACTGATACTGTGTCACGTACCTTACATGAAATATAGAAACAAGAACAATGACATACGTGCATAAGGGCAAACAAACAAACAGGGGCCCAAGATACTTGACGACTGACGCAGACATAAACACAGAAAACGACTCAAGATAAGGAAGCAGATACAGACAGTGAGTTTAATGACACAAGATACGACTACATTAAAGATCACAGAAATTGATATTTCAATATATGCAGAAACGTCTTGCATAATATGTGTAATTTGAATGATATAATTGAATCGTCAGTTGTTAAAACCAAATAAGTCATTTTTTTACACTTCTCAGGAGACACAAAGAAAATGACTACTGCCTTATGTGTTATTGCTACATTACTGGAATTTTTTAAGAACTGAAAGTGACTTCATTCTGCTTCTATTGAGGGAGAAACAATTAACTTAGAATACATCATTTCGATATTTAATGATTTCATAGTTTTTTGACTTATTTGGTTTTCACAATTTACAAGCAATTTTTTGCTTTTCTAGGTTTTAATTGTATGAAAACTTCATAATACATTAGCATTGTCTGAAAAGTTAAAACAAAGTGAATTATTTTAACAGCAATAATGATTAACTGAGCATTAGCTATAAAGTTAGTCACTGGCCAAGAAAGCACTTCTTCATAGAATGATTTTGCAGCAGGAGCATATTCGATGACAGGTACTTGATATGTTTGGTAGGCCATTGGAATACTGTCCATTAATACTGGAACGATGGGCTCATGTCTTTTTCTTAAGTGAAAAGTATGTCTTAGTAATCCATCGATATACGGAAGGCCAACCAACTCTCCTGTCTCAAGGTATTGCATTTCTTTGAAGATGCTCGGAGCGAAGAAGATTTTTTTATTGCATTTTTCTGTCACTGTTTCACACTAACCAACACTTTTTCTAAAATATTTTGGCCACCAGTTGCCAAAATCTAGTATTTTATCTCCATTAACAAATTTTACTGTCACATTACTGCTTACTATCAATTCCATATATTCATAAGGGGGTGTAGATGTGGCCACGAGTTTTTATTTTCTTCTCATATCGTCCAAAGTTGCGATCACACGGGAGGAATGAGTGGCCTCTCTCTGGAAAATTGTGTGTTATGCTCTTGAGTATTCCTTCTTGAACCATGCCCATACACATGCGTATAAAGGTATGATTTTTGTTCTGGCCGAAACAACCATCAGAAAACAAAAGGTCACATTTTTAATGAGATCGTTTTTTATGTAATCAGAAATGAAAGATGCTGCTTTGTTTGCAACTTTCTTTCCTAAGCCTTCATTGTACAAATACACAGTGGAGTGTTAGAGTGTTCAGTTTGAAAATCATGTATGTTGAAACAGCACACCGACAGCTGGTGCAGATAGGATATCTCTTGGATCGGGATATGTGGAAGCAGCATAATCAGAAACTATGGCTCCCACAGTATCAATAGACTGGGCTCTTCTCTTGGCATCCCGAAGTGAATTGTAAAATTTAGAACTACAACGCTCATGAACATTTAATTGAGCTCTGTCGACAAGCTTGGCTCTTTCATTTAAAGGTGGGCTTCTCAGTTTGAGTTCAAGCTCTTCACAAAAAAAAAAAAAAAAAAAAAAAAAAAATTATCTGAGCACTATGGGTCTTAACTGCTATGGTCATCAGTCCCCTAGAACTTAGAACCACTTAAACCTAATTAACCTAAGGACAGCACACACATCAATGCCCGAGGCAGGATTCGAACCTGCGACCGTAGCGGTCACGCGGTTCCAGACTATAGCGCCTAGAACCGCACGGCCACTCCGGCCGGCAGCTCTTCACATATTGACATTCACTTGAGGTCTGCCAAAAAAATAATTAATATTGTCCCGATAATAATTACTATAAACATTATGTTTTACTTTACAATCCGCATATTTGTCGTTGAACATACTGTGTATTATCCGCACATTTAGTTCAGAGATTAAATATGTTACTTCTTTTTGTGAATAGTGTGAAGTTTTTGTGGGGAAAGATTTTATATGTTCGTGAATGAGTGCAAGGGTATTGTCTGGTGTCTGCTTGGTGTTTGGGTTTTTCCCGCATTTATTAACATGTGTGGTTCTCTTGAGTAACAATTTTCAAATTCTAAACACGCGCTAATTCGTCACTACATGTATATTCAGGAAAGCTTTCTTGCAAATCAGTTTCCTTTCATCTCCAAGAATTATATGGTAAAGAAACGTTGAATCTCTACAGTTTTCGCAATATTCTGGATCAGATTTCTGAGGACGCCTCTGCTTTACTTTCTTTGCTTCAACAAGGCGCTGCAGATGTAAGTCCTAGGCGTCTTTGGTAAGAAGATCGTGAAATTTTCCCAAAATGTTATTACGTTGAATTACGTCAATGGAGTCATAACAATTCATTCTGCAGCTGAAAGGAAATTAATAAGATTGGTATTGCTGGTAATATTGGTATTATTTACATCCATACAGTTCCCTTCGGTTGTTCCAGGAAAGATTTATATTTAGCTCCAAGATTCGCTAACTGCTCTCCCTGGAACATAATCTAATTTGTAACTTCGATAAGGAAGTCCTTTGGTACCATCTGTCTTTACCTTATTTCTGTTACAATCTGCACTATTATTCTTCCTTTTTGAAGCCATAGTAACACAACCAAACACCACTCAATGATCGTAAACAGTGACTGTTACTGCCACAACAAAGGAAGTGGATAATTTTATCAACAGCGTGTAGTATTCGAGGAAAACAGATTCTGCACGGGAACGACAGCATCTGTTGAAACGAATAAGTCAGTGACAGCACCACCTTTTCTACCATTTGTAGGAGCATGGCGTGTAACCTAACGATAGGCTATACTCTTAATGTACTATTCAAAACTGAAAATTTTGTCTTATTTGGTTTCAGCAATTTGCGATTGAATTATTAATTAAGCTTAGGTAGAGTAATACCTATAATAAAAATGATATAACTGGTTATTAATCTCAGATAGTTTTACCTTACAAGTGACCAAACACCAACCAGACAACACCTAGAAATAAGGCAGTCCAATATTCACAAATAATATACGGATTATGCCCTTTTTAAAGCTGTGAACAGTAACAGATGTAATATAAGAATAACACAAATATACGTCTGTACACATAAATTTATCAAATGATTTGCACGCAACCTCGAATGTGGCAGGCTCAACGATTTCTCGAACCTTCAAAGACGAGAGAGACCTCTAATACAAATCTGTGTGCTTCTTCATCTTATATTTCTCCTCTTTAAAAGCAAGATTCTTGTTATTTAAAAAGATCAGATTTATAACACCTCATAAAGTGACAGCATGTAATAATTTCTTTTCTATCATCCTGAATTCCTATCTTCTATAAATAATAATTAATTGTAAGATATTCCGTTTCACAATTACTTTTAAGTCTATATGTATTTAAAGCTGCCATATTCTTAAGCCTTATTAAAATGTTTCACATTCCGCACACGTAAAATTCATACTGTTAAAATACGATCTGTCGTAGTAAGAAGGTGCGACGTCCATTGTAAATGACAGCATATAAACAAAAAAATTATAGTTACATATTTAGAGTTATGCTTACCCCACTCTTTTGTTAATGTGCTTGTTTACTGAGTTTTGTTTCCACACATCACTAAATAGTGTCTGGAACACGACTTGTTGCATTGTTTAGAGATGCAGTGCTCCTAGTGGTTTTGGTATGATCGCTTCTGGCAGACCTTCCAGCTGAAAGCATGGGTGGCAAAACGCGTGTACAGATCACAATTTTGGAAGTCTGGGCCTTTCCAGTTATCTCAGTCCATCGCTTCTGTTTCCATTGTTTCGTAATGTACCTTCCTGGCTTTTTTTTTGACTCTCACTTATGATGGCTATGTACACTTGCGTCTCTGAAGATCGGAGAAATGTCTAGCATATGAAAGCGTGGTACCTTTTCTTTCTGACATGTCGCTATGCAGCTGACATCATAAGTTCCTATCAAAAATCAAATGGCTCCGAGGACTATGGGACTCAACATCTGAGGTCATCAGTCCCCTAGAACTCGGAACTACTTAAACCTAACTAACCTAAGGACATCACACACATCAATGCCTGAGGCAGGATTCGAACCTGCGACTGTAGCAGTCACACGGTATAAGTTCCTTCCCCTTCTTTTCCACTCTCTCCCATCCACCTTCAATTTACATAATTGTCTAATATCTTCTACCAAGGAACATTCCTGCACTGTTCTAAGAATTGGGGCAAAGCTGTTTCCACCCCAAAGTACCATTATCCAAGACAGTGGCTATGACGTCATCAACTGATGCCAGCTGGTGACGTCATCCAAGATTGCGGCCATGATGTCATCCAATTTGGCGGATTTTGGCGAGAAGTTTGAATTTGGCAGGAAGATAGGTCAATTGGGCTAACTCCATTAACTAACCCCCCTCCAATCCCCTTACCCACGAAAAACGGCGGTAAGTTCAAATTCCAAAAGGATAATGCACCACACCATGGTTATCTCTACTAACCTAAGAAAATGGCGGGAAAGAAAGGGCAGTTTGGATACCTCCAATAACCTAAGTCATCTGACTGCCATCTCTTTCTAGGAACTAGCGCCAAGTGTGACTTTTGGCGGTAAAGAAAGGTCACTTGGGCTATCTCTAATAACCTAAGAAAATGGTGGGAAAGAAAGGGCATTTGGACTAACCTAAGTCACCCGACCAACACCTCTTCCTAGGGATAGGTGGGATAAGGATTCAGCCTCCATTGGGCTGCTGAAGAGAATAAGGAGTGTACTTTATTTATTTTGGAAGAATTTATTTAGGGATGGAGTATATTTATCACAGTGATACAGAACACAAGCTCTGACATGCCACACAGTATACAGACTGCTCCTAAATAACTCATGTATAATGCTCTGCCCATGTGCTTGCTAATCGTAAACTGTCAAAGTAACGCATTGCACAACCTACAGACCTGCAAACCACTCGTAAATAATGTAATACCTTTATATCCACAGAGCCAAACAACTCATAAATTGTGAAATAATAACCCATCTGAAAGACTCTACAGGCATTCTTGCCAATCTTCAACTGTCGAAATCATGCACCAATATTTATTTAAACAATTAGAGGCACCACCACCATACAGTGTGTTGGTCGGAGTGGCCGAGTGGTTCTAGCCGCTTCAGTCTGGAACCGCGCGACCACTATGGTCGCAGGTTCGAATCCTGCCTCGGGCCTGGATGTGTGTGATGTCCTTAGGTTAGTTAGGTTGAAGTAGTTCTAAGTTCATTGGGACTGATGACCTCAGATGTTAAGTCCCATAGTGCTCAGAGCCATTTTGAACCACACAGTGTGTTCACCACGAGGTCCAGACTCAAACTGACCAAGTACACAGTACCACCACCAGCAGGCGCTGTTGTCCGTTCTGTGAGGTAATTCAAGATGGCAGCCATGATGTCAGCTGATGACGCAAGTGTAGTTATCCAAGATGGCGGGTAACAGTGTGTTGAATACGAGGTCTGAACTTAGTACACAGTACCACCACCAGAGAGCACTATTGTACATTCCGTGATGTAATCCAAGATGGTGGGGGGAAGTAGCGGGAAATCGGCTCTGCCTGTGCTGGACATAAGTTTTTATTTTGTAGGCAGTGTCTCCACCATGATATCTAGACTCCAACTGACATAGTACACAATACTCCCATCAGAGGGTAATGTCATCCATCCTGTGATGTAATCCAAGATGGTGGTCTGGAGGGGGAAAATAGCAGGAAAATGACGCAGCCTGTGATGGGCTGCTGGAGAGAGTAAGGAAGGAGTGTAATTTATCTATTTTGGAACAATATATTTAGGGTACGATTTTCAAAGACAATATGTTTATCACACTGATACAAAACACATGGTTGGGGTCATGGCACACAGCCAACAGATCTGTAAACTACTCCTAAATAACGCTCTGCTGACTTGCAGACAACTCCTAACTTACAAAAATAATTTCAGTACAGACATGCAAACTCCTCCTAAATAATGCAGTACACAGATGTGAAGACACGAAATCAACACGTAAACTGTCCAAATAAGGCATGGAGCAGCCCACAGAGCCGCTCGCAAAATAATTCAACAAACATATAAATGATGTACGCAGGCACTGCTCGCTGTTCCGTGTCCACTAGACTGCACAGGAGGCTACCGTCAGACCTCCAAAGTGTCACAGCTGTCAGCTGTCAAACCACACAGGTGCCCATTCTGGTCCCACACACATGTGGCGGCGATATATCCGACCTGAGAAATTTCTCTCGAAATACATGTTCACATCACCACTGTTGCTGATGCGTCCGGATGTGAGTCAAGACTTATTTGCCAAGCGCACTGACGCCAGCGCGAGCCACCGCAAGACAAGAGAAAGTGCAACCCAATGCTCTCACGCTGCTGCATGTGAAAGGTGGTCCCATTTTAGGGTATACAGTCAGTGTTATATTGACGTCACAGAAATCCAATGTGCGCTCACACCGCTCCCATACACGAGACACCTGTGGGCAGAAATTGTGTGTGTTTACTGTTGCCGATGTGATATCTATTGATACTGATGTCACATTTCTATGTAAATAAGTACCATGTGTTCACCACTGCTGGTGCGGCCCCTTGCTGTTCCTGTGGCCCAGCGCATAGAGAGAAATGTTACAATGTTTCACAGACTAGCACAGTGTGCATCGTTCTCAGATGGACACGCAAGCCGCATCTAACGCTGCATAACTGCCCAGCATGACTGACGCTACACCGTGAAGTACGAGTACATAGCTACAAACCATCGGAAGCACATCTAACAAGTTCCTCAATCTTATACTGGTATCACATGGCTATGTAAAAACAGAACTGAGTCGAACTCTAGGAAATTGCATAGTGTGCCAGAAATACTTAACTTCCCCTTTTGTAGGAGTTTTCAGGATGTCTCAGCTTGTATGCATGGATATTCTTGCCCTTTCAGAACCTGTTTAAAAAATAGTGCATAATAGCCCTATCCATCACGAATTACCCTTCCTGCTCTCAACATACACAAACGTTCTCTCCGCTATGCATAGATACCTATATCCCAGCACAATGGATGTCTTGTGAATGACTGTGGGATTGTGATTGGCTCTTATCGAATTTAGTCACCGAATTGCTGATGCTGTAAGTGTGGAAGCACCTTCCGCCTTTTCTTTCTTTCTGCAGATGGAGACCAAAACTATTTTACACTGATCGCCAAATTCCACCAACAACTAAGCCTCCCAGTCTGCCCTGCATATCGTCAAAGACAGAAAGAATCATACTCAATGACACTGCCGTCCCACTGAGGACAGGAGCTTGAATATTAGAGTGTGAAACCGATCTCCAACACAGCAATATATCACCACATATTGTGTGATGTAGTAAACATACAAAATCACCCCTTTTATATCATTCGTACATATACCTTGAAGACAGACAGCACACTACGTATAGTCACGGCACGATGGCATCCACACCCAATGGGTGGCCACAGCACCCTCAGTTGGCCGAAGTCTCTCTCAGAACCGTTCTACAAATTTGGGCTTGTTCCTGCTGACACAAACCCGTTACTGTTTCTGGTCTGGACCTGCTTCTCTGCTGTCTTTTCTCTACACCCATCTCCAGACCCTGGGATGACAAGAACAAATATATTTTCACATGGTTTGCACACAGCAGTAGCCTACTGATCACTCGCGCAACATGATTCTGAAGATATCGACTGGAAATTACTTCTCTACAAACCTGAAACTTTGGTGCTTATCCCATCTGCGAGGAACTTTATGTGAGAACTTGAAACAAATCGAGGAATCTGATATTTCCACTTACGAATACTGTGATGTAATAGAGTCCGAATCAGCTCTATAATATACAAGGTCAACTAATGTGTTTCTCATAGCTAGAGAACTGGCAAAAGTGTCTTCCAAATGCTATATGTACACACCATGATCGATCTTCTCTCAACTAGATAAAGGCGCGAAATATGCAGAACAAGTCAATGGAACAATTTACATGGGAAGGAATAATGGTCCAGCGCAAACGCACCCCCACATTCATCATAGACTGCAATTTTCACTTGATCACAAAAGCCATCCAAAACATATTAAGTATTAGTTCGCTGTTCGGTCTTCTAGAGGACAACACGGTTAATTCAACTACATTACTACACTCCAACAGATCTATCCATTCTGACAGCTCCTACCATTAATGGGAAACGTGAATCATAGACTTGTCTCATAACTTTTTATTGCGAGTGTCACCACCATGTCTTAGAAAGAGAGATGGAACCGGCCAAATGTGAAAAAAAAAACGATCGCAACAACTACTGTCACAAGCGGTCTTGGTTCTACAGATGCATACAAGTATCTATGTTAAAAGCTATATCGGCTCTCTAAATCCACATATGACATTACCTACGAATCACATTGTTTTTCCAGACAAATACCGAGACAGTGATCGCCATTGTGTATAGTATCAGACCAACATGTCGCCGACAGTGCAACCTACTGATAAAATTACCCAATTTTGAAATGACTTTTATTTAAAATCATCCAGTGTGTGCGTTGTGTTATGGTAACAGCAGTGATAATATGGTTTACACAGTATGACGTCTAGAGGTAGCCCGATTGAACTATCTTTACTCCAAAATTCAAACTTCCTACCATGGGGGGCTTGGCAGGGGGTGTGTGGCACTTTCCAACCACCTTCCACCATTAGCTGATGTCACAGCAGGGGATAAGGGGGTGCCACAAATATGACTGAGTAGTGGTTCTAATCTTAAAGGACCCATAGCAGGTATGTGCTTGAATGGAAAGACTTGATTCCAAATCCCAGACAGCATTTCTACCAAAAGCGTAGGACTATAGATCTGAAAAGCTTGTGTACATTTCTCATGACCTCCATCATCTACTACTGTTTGTGATCCTTCTCAATTACTCATCGCATATAACCCAGTGTATATATCACAGAACCTCTGACATGGCATTGAGACAATGAGTTACAAATACTGGAGAAATATCTATCAGTGACGGCGTGAGGGAGTTGCAATTACCGGTTTCATACCACGCTTCTTAGCCGAATTGTTTTCAAAATTGGGTAATTTTATCACTTGGTTGCACTGTCGGCGGCGTGTTGGTCTGATACTATACACACTGGCGATCACCGACTCGGTATTTGTCTGGAAAAACCATGTGATTCGTGGGTAATGTCATAGGTGGATTTAGAAAGCCGATATAGCTTTTAACTGAGATACTTGTATGCATCTGTAGAACCAAGACCGTTGTGACAGTAATTGTTGCGATCGGTTTCTTTTAATAGCTGCCTGTTTATGTCTCTCTTTCTAAGACATGGTGGTGGCACTTATGAGACATGTCCACCCATCGTTGATTTTCGGTCAGTATTATTTCGTATCGCCAGCGATCAGTTACTGATGAAGTATTATACTTAGTAGTAGTAGGGGATGTGTGATAGGTTCGTCTTGAGCAACAGGCTTATAATGTATGTGTTTGTGTTCTGACATGTGCAAGTGGCAATGACTATGTCCAGTTGTAAGGAAGGTATGGATTTGATATTGAGTACTGTGAGAGCAAAGGGAAGAGTATGTCAAGTCATAAGAATGGTGTGGATATTTCTATTTCCAGAGCCACAGCCATCAGCAGGGTGTGTTTCTGATACTTTGGTCACTGTCAAATGTCATTAAATTGAGCCTGCAATCGTAACATTTAATTGTAATTACAATGGTAAAACAAATATGTGACCGGTTTTATAGGATGATTCTATGTATGTGTGGCCTGTGGTGGGAATGATTCACGTTTCCCATTAATGGTAGGAGCTGTCAGAGTAGATATATCTGTTGGAGTGTAGTAATGTAGCTGAATTAACCGTGTTGTCCTCTAGACTACCAAACAGTGAACTAATACTGGGTATGTGTTGGATGGTTATCGTGATTAAGTGGAAATTTGAGAAGATAGATTAAGGAGGTGCATTTGCGCTGGACCATTATGCGCTCCCATCTAAACTGTTCTTATGCACATTTCGCGCCTTTACTTAGCTGAGAGATGATCGATTATGGAGTGTGCTTCTAGCATGTGGAAGACATGTTTTCTGGTTCTCTAGACATGAGAAACACATTAGTTGACCTTGTAAATTACAGAGATGATTTGGAATCTGTTACATCAACGACATTGGTATTCGAGAGTGTAAATATATGTTTCCTCTATTTGTTTCGAGTTCTCACGAAAAGGTCCTCGCAGATGGGATAATCACTAAAGTTTCGGGTTTGTAGGGATATTATTTTCAGTCTATATATTTGGAATTATGTTGCACGAGCAATCGGTGGGCACTGTTGTGTTTAAACCATGCGAAAATATATTTGTTCTTCTAATCCCAGAGTCTGGAGATGAGTGTAGAAAAAAAGCGAGCAGGGAAGCAGGTCTGGACCAGAAACAGTAATGTGTTTGTGTCAGCAGGAATGAGCCTGAATATGTAGAACAGTTCTGAGAGAGGCTTCAGCCCACTGAGGGTGCTGTGGCCACCCATTGGGCGTGGATACCGTAATGCTGCGAGTATATGTAGTGTGCTGTCTGTCTTTGTGGTATATGTACAAATGATGTAAAAGGGGCTATCCTGTATGTTTACTACATCAACATGGTATGCAGTGATGTATTGCTGGGCTGGACATCGGTTTCACATTCTAATATTCAAGCTCCTGTCCTCAGTGGGAAGGCAGTGCAGTTGAGTAAGGTTGTTTCTGCATTTGACAATATATATGGCACATTGTAAGGTTTCGTTGTTGGTGCAATACGGCAATCAGTGTAAAATATCATTTGCCTCTGAAAGTCCCATCTGCAGAAAGAAAGAAAAGGCGGAAGGTGCTTCCACACTGGCAGCATCAATAATTCGGTGGGTAAATTCGATAAGAGCCAATCATAAAGCCACATTCATTCACAAGACATCCATTGTGCTGGGGTATAGGTGTCTCTACAAGGCGGTGAGAACGATTGCATGTGTTGAGAGCAGGGAGGGTAACATGTGATGGATGGATTTATTATGCACTATTTTTCTATTTTTTAAACTGGTTCTGTTAGGGCAAGAATTCCCATGCATACAAACTGAGACATCATGAAAACTCCTACAAAAGGGAAAGTTAAGTATTTCAGGCACACTATTCAATTTCCTAGAGGTCGATATGGTTCTGATTTTACATAGTCATACGACATCACTATAAGATTGAGAACCTTGTTAGATGCGCTTCCGATAGTTTGTAGCTACACGCTTGCACTTCACAGAGTTGCTGGGCAGTTAAGCACCGTTAGACACAGTTTGCATGTCCAGCTAGAAACAATACACACTGTACTACTCTGTGACCACAGATAGAGCGAAGGATCACGCCAGCAGCGGCGCCTATTTACATAGAGAGCTGACATCAGTATCCATAGGTATTGCATCAGCAACAGTAAACACACACACGTGCTGCCCACAGTTGTCTAGCATATTGGACTGGCGTGAGCGTGCGTTGGAGTTCTGTGACTTCAGTATAACAGTGACTGTACAGCCAAAAATAGGCCCAATTTCCACCTGCAGCAGCATGAGAGCAATGGGTCACGCTGGCTTGGGTCCAGCTGTGGCTTGCAGCATCATTGGAATGCCCGGCAAATAAGTCTTCGATCCCATCCGGTCATGTCAGCAAGGGTGTCTAGGTGAACGTATATTTCAAGAGGAATTTCTCAGGTAGCAAGTATGAAAGGGATGTCGCCACCTCATGCGTGAGAGATCCGAATGGGCACCTGTGTGTGGTTTGACAGCCTACAGCCATGCCACTTTTCGGTGCTGTCGGTAGCCTCCTGTGTGGTCTAATGGACAGGAGGCAGAGGGTGGCGCCTGTAAACATTGTTTGCATGCCTATTGCATTATTTTCGACCATGTCTGTAGGCTGCTCTATGCGTTATTTGGACAGTTACGAGTTGATTTCATGTATTGCATTATTTAGGAGGAGTTTGCATGTCTGTACTGAAATTTCTTCAGTAAGTTAGGTGTTGTCTGCATGTCTGCAGAGCGTTATTTAGGTGTAGTTTACAAATCTGTGAACAGTGTGACGTAAACCCAAGCATGTGTTTTATATCAGTGTGATAAATATATTGTCGTTCAAAATTGTACCCTAAATAAATTGTTCCAAAATAAATAAAAGACATTCCTTCCATACTCTCTCCAGACGCCCTCCACAGCCTGAGTCATTTTCGCGCCATTCTCCCCCTCCAGACTACCATCTTGAATTACATCACAGGATGGATGACGTTACCCTCTGGTGGCAGTATTGTGTACTACGTCAGTTGGAGTCTAGATATCATGGTGGATACACTGCCTGCAAAATAAAAACTTATATCCAGCACAGGCAGAGTCGTTTTCCCACCATTTCCCCCCACCATCTTGGATGACATCACGGAATGGACAAAAGCACTCTCTGGTGGTGGTACTGTGTACTAAGTTCAGACCTCGTGTTGAACACACTGTTATCCGCCATCTTGAATAATGGTACTTCCGTCATCAGCTGACATCATGGCTGCCATCTTGGATTACCTCATGGAATGGATGACAGCACCTGCTGGTGGTGATACTGTGTGCTAGGTCAGCTGTAGTCTGGACCTCATGGTGAACACACTGGATGGTGGTGCTGCCTCTAATTGTTTAAATAAAAATTGGTGCACGATTTCGACAGTTGATGATTGGCAAGCATGTATGTAGAGTCTTTTAGATGGGTTATGGGTTGTTTGGTTCTGTGGACACAAAGGTATTGCGTTATTTACGAGTGGTTTGCAGGTCTGTAGGTTGTGCAGTGTGTTTTTTTGACAGTTAACGATTAGCAAGCACATGTGCAGAGCATTATACATGAGTTATTTAGGAGTAGTTTGCAGGTCTGAATGCTGTGTGGCATGTCAGAGCTTGTGTTCTGTATCATTGTGATAAATATACTCCATTCCTAAATAAATTCTTCCAAAATAAATAAAGTACACTCCTTATTCTCTCCAGCAACCCAGTGGAGGCTGAGTCCTTTATCCACCAAACCCTATGAAGAGGTGGCAGTCGGGTAACTTAGGTTAGTCCAAATGCCCTTTCCTTACTGCTATTTTCTTAGGTTAGTGGAGTTAGTCCAAGTGACCTTTCTTTACTGCCAAAATTCACACTTGGCGCTACTTCCTAGGAAGAGGTGGTGGTCGGATGACTTAGGGTAGTAGACTTATGCCAACTTCCCTTTCTTCCTGCCATTTTCTTAGGCTAGTAGAGATAACTGTTGTGTGATTCATTATCCTGTTAGAATTTGAACTTCCTACCATTTTTCTGGGATAGTGGAGGGGAGGAGGTTAGATTAGTGGAGGTAGCCCAATTGACGTATCATCCCACCAAAATTCAAACTTTCTGCCAAAATTCGCCATATTGGATGACATCATGGCCGCCATCTTGAATGGCGTCATCGCTGTCATTTGGATGTGGTGAATAACTGACTTCATCTGATGCCATCATTGCCGCCATCTCGTATAATGGTACTTTGACGTAGAAACAGCTTTGCCCCAATACTGTATTCTTGTGAATTTTGAGATTGAGAGATTTCCTTTAAGAATCTGGCTTTAACGTTCTCTAGTTTCTTGACGTTTTTCACCATCAAGTAAGTCCATAAAAGTCGATTTCCGTATGTGGCAGCTGGCATAACTTTGAGCTTGAACAGTATTACCTTTCATGGCAGTGTTAAATATTGCACTTTTGGGATGTCATAAATGGCTTTTGTTGCGGCTGCCACTCGCTCTTAAACTCTGTTTAGTCACATTAATGTCATCACCTGTCAAAAGCGCGGAACATTGCGAGACGTGCAGGAAGAGAATCAGTGACGTTCCAAAAGGTACGGACACGGATGTGGAGTCATGACAAGTCCAGTGCCCTGGCCAGCTGCACTAGGTTTCTGGGTTGACGATCCATGGTGCGAACAGCCCGATGGAGATGGTTCCACAGATCCTCGACTGGGGCTTTAATCCAGGCAGTTTGGTGGCCAAAGGAGTTCAGTAAACTTATCTCATACTCTTCGAAGTATGTACATACAATGTGAGCTTTGTGAACCTTGCAGTGTCCTGTTGGTAGATGCCATCGTCTCAAACACAAAAAAAAACTGTATGTATGGGTGGTCATGGTCCCGACAGATAAATGCGTCCTTGTTTTGATCCATTGTGCCTTCCAGAATTAGGAGGTTACCCAGGGAATGCCGCGAAAATATTTCCTAGACTATAACGCTGCCTCCTCTGGCATGGACCCTTCCGACGATTGTTGTACAGTGTTTGCCTTCAGCCCTGTGGAGGAAAAAACATGATTCATCTGAAAAGGTCACTAGGCAGACGTCCAGTTGCGATACTGGCGTGCAAATTCTAGCCTTCGTCGCCATCGACTGCAGCGAGCATGGGTGCATGAATCAGGTGCTGCTGCAGAGGCCCATATGCAGCAACATTTGCTGAGCAGTCATTGAAGAGAGTGCTATTGTCTCCTGGTTCCACTTGCTTTACTGCCAGTTTTGGACAGCGCCTTTTTGCCATACATGGTATACTTCAACCAAGGCATAACACGAACAGTTTACAAACTTAGATGTTTCGAAAATGCTTCCATTCTTGGCCAGAAAGCCAATGACCATGCTCTTCTGGACATGAGATCAATCCATGTATTTCCCGATTATGACAAAGGACTGCACCGTTTTCTGCGTCTCCCTGACACGCTTTTTATACCCTTCGGTGTTAATGCTGCCACCTGTCTATTCTGACTGTTATAGGTTGACGTTGAACACAAGTGGTGGTCACATTAATGTGAATGAACCGTGTTATCTTCTTTTTTTTCACTTGGCGTTGGACTTCGACGTCCTTCAGTGTATTCTGCTAACGCGTCATTTCCATATTCGCTGGCAGTGTGGAGGAGCTGTAGTATCGTTTGTCTCTTGAGGTAGCATTCTTCATCATACCATGACTGCGCGGCACGTTTAAATCTGACTACTTCTGCATTTACATCTACATGTGTGATTATGTCCTTCAGAGCTGGTGTTGCCTGGTCTGAGTTTGCCTGTCTGATAGTGTGAATTATTGTTGGTAAATCTGCTTCGTTCACCAGTCATCTTTCTTCAAGTACGTGTATTGAAACTTGTGGTATTGGGTTTTTACCTGCATGCTCCTTTGTTTCTATGATTAAATGGACATTAGTATCTACTGGAAGGTCTTTCTTAATTGCGATTTTCTGCTTCTATCTCACCATGGCCTCAGGCATATGTCAAGACCAGGTTGATTGTAGTCCACCCAGTTGGCGCTAAAGACGTGCATTCCTCCTTCTGATGCAACCGTCGTAGCCGCTAATCCATGAGATAATCTGTGACCATTTGTGTTTTTTGCGATTTAGATCCCCTACCACAGGTGTGGCAAGATTTCGGCTCGTGGGTCATGCGTGGGCCCAAGGGCCAAACCGCTCTGCCTTGCTTCATGTTTCCCCCACCGCCACTCCGCACTGTCTGAGCGCAAGAAGGGGCAAAAAGTGAACGAGCCACATTTAAATGGCAGCACAATCGTACTGCAGACGACGTTTTATATTTGACATTTCTCAAAAACATAGATCACAAACATAAGTAGTTTCCTGTATTAATTTCTTGTTCTTGTCGCGCTAAAGACACAATATAATGTTAATCTAGGTCAACTGTCAAAATACGAACAGACACAGAATATTTCACACTCAAGTTGCCACGTAATCTTGACTTTTTTAGTTTCACAACCGATTAAAGGTCTTTCACACAAATAGGTCAATCAAAATACTGTAGCACTCTTGCAACCTCATTATGCAGACATGAAAAATGTGCGTGAGAAAAGCTACGTAGACGTCATGAACAGTTTTAATGTAAATAGATTTGTAATTAAAACTGTAATCACCTGTCAGGTTAGTCAGTTATATCTGCACATGCACAGTGACGCTGTCAACTGAAACAACGAACGGCCTCCAAAACAGATGTGTGACTGACAGTAGACTCAAAATCTTTATATAACTATCGTTGCAATTCTTGCAAGGCCGCAGTGAATTCTTCAAACATCGCACTTTCTTTTCTTTTTAAATACATCCTCATCAAATCAAAAAGAAGGTACCACGCATTGTGATGCTGTGGGCAGTGTGCAGTCAAGCCCACTTCAAATGCGAAGTCTGCAGTCCATTCTGAATATTCTAATTTTCGCTTCATAAATTCAAGGATAGCGAGATTTAAATCAAAAAGCCGTCCCAGGCATGCCCTTCGACTTAATCAACGCACTTTATGTAATATATGAAGTCTCCATACTCTATGCTAGTTTCCATTGAAAACCGTTCCAACTGAAAGTGGAATAATGGATGCGACTTCAGAAATCTTACTATTTATACTACCAACTATTTATACTACCAATATATTCAAGTGCTCCATGCCTGCAAATTTAGTACAGAGCGCTTCTTAATGTAAGGAACAATGAACCATTTCTCGATCGTTGTAATTTTTGCTCTTTTATTATCATCTAAAAATTTAAACTCTTCCTGAATGGCACTATAATGTCGTTTCGTAGCAAATAATCAGTAGCCATCGCTTATGCGGATTGAGTATTCTCATCTCTCTCCGGCGTCATTCCCATTCATTTTAACGGAGTGCGACGATAGATCGCTGGACTGCCTCTTTTTGTGCAAACATCCACTGGACTTGTAAACATCCTTCATACCATGAACAAATAGCAAAGGGTAAACTACGCAGACAGCAAGATTCTGCGAAGCTCGGACAGTTGTGCCTATCGCAAAATGCCACACCATTAGCTAAATGAAGTGACGTGCTGTTCCGGGTGATTCCGAGAAGGACCGAGCAAAGCCGAGTGACAGGCAGGGCGTTGGTCCGCATTCACCCCGCACACCCCCGCTGCACGCATGAAGTTTGGCATGCCGTAGCCAGCCCTAAGTTACCAGAATGGTTCGCTTGCAATCTTCTATATTCTCCAGTACCTTGCCTAGCTTTTCGATGATGCCCTAGGGTATATTGTTCAGAGTGAAGTGTGCGACTATTCTATTTGTTTTACCGGCATCTACTGTTAAGGTACCACCTGTGTGATCAGATAAACAGAGACGCTGCAGGTGTGGTTTTATGTAACAGCTGAGTCCCCGTACCCTTTGTCTACTTTATTTGCTGGACTGTGATTTCTGTAGAAGTTTCTGATGTTTATGTTCTCTGTGCTATGTATTATGCTAAGAACAATATGTCATTCTCTTAGAAGGTAAGCTGGAGGGTCATGGCGATTATGGATTTTAGCGCTTCTATGCCTACGGGTCTGCATTCTACGCCTTACATTCTCAAACAGGCAATTAAACACACACTGTTATCAGAGGATTGTAGCGGCAACACCGTTTAGGATAGGGAAAGTTAGTTTTGTGCGATATTTGGAGCCCGAGTTATAGCCAGGTGTGGGCCAGATTGCAGTAAGTTATGCATACCAGCAGTTGCGAAGGCAAATAGAGGCCACATGGGCGTAGAACTACCGGAGAGGGCGCACACAGCAGTTTCCATGGCTAACCTAAGTGTTATGATACACGTCGCAAAGCGGCATGCTCGACAAATCAGAGGCGCACAGCCGAGTATAAATACACTCCTGGAAATGGAAAAAAGAACACATTGACACCGGTGTGTCAGACCCACCATACTTGCTCCGGACACTGCGAGAAGGCTGTACAAGCAATGATCACACGCGCGGCACAGCGGACACACCAGGAACCGCGGTGTTGGCCGTCGAATGGCGCTAGCTGCGCAGCATTTGTGCACCGCCGCCGTCAGTGTCAGCCAGTTTGCCGTGGCATACGGAGCTCCATCGCAGTCTTTAACACTGGTAGCATGCCGCGACAGCGTGGACGTGAACCGTATGTGCAGTTGACGGACTTTGAGCGAGGGCGTATAGTGGGCATGCGGGAGGCCGGGTGGACGTACCGCCGAATTGCTCTACACGTGGGGCGTGAGGTCTCCACAGTACATCGATGTTGTCGCCAGTGGTCGGCGGAAGGTGCACGTGCCCGTCGACCTGGGACCGGACCGCAGCGACGCACGGATGCACGCCAAGACCGTAGGATCCTACGCAGTGCCGTAGGGGACCGCACCGCCACTTCCCAGCAAATTAGGGACACTGTTGCTCCTGGGGTATCGGCGAGGACCATTCGCAACCGTCTCCATGAAGCTGGGCTACGGTCCCGCACACCGTTAGGCCGTCTTCCGCTCACACCCCAACATCGTGCAGCCCGCCTCCAGTGGTGTCGCGACAGGCGTGAATGGAGGGACGAATGGAGACGTGTCGTCTTCAGCGAAGAGAGTCGCTTCTGCCTTGGTGCCAATGATGGTCGTATGCGTGTTTGGCGCCGTGCAGGTGAGCGCCACAATCAGGACTGCATACGACCGAGGCACACAGGGCCAACACCCGGCATCATGGTGTGGGGAGCGATCTCCTACACTGGCCGTACACCACTGGTGATCGTCGAGGGGACACTGAATAGTGCACGGTACATCCAAACCGTCATCGAACCCATCGTTCTACCATTCCTAGACCGGCAAGGGAACTTGCTGTTCCAACAGGACAATGCACGTCCGCATGTATCAGGCGCCACCCAACGTGCTCTAGAAAGTGTAAGTCAACTACCCTGGCCAGCAAGATCTCCGGATCTGTCCCCCATTGAGCATGTTTGGGACTGGATGAAGCGTCGTCTCACGCAGTCTGCACGTCCAGCACGAACGCTGGTCCAACTGAGGCGCCAGGTGGAAATGGCATGGCAAGCCGTTCCACAGGACTACATCCAGCATCTCTACGATCGTCTCCATGGGAGAATAGCAGCCTGCATTGCTGCGAAAGGTGGATATACACTGTACTAGTGCCGACATTGTCCATGCTCTGTTGCCTGTGTCTATGTGCCTGTGGTTCTGTCAGTGTGATCATGTGATGTATCTGACCCCAGGAATGTGTCAATAAAGTCTCCCCTTCCTGGGACAATGAATTCACGGTGTTCTTATTTCAATTTCCAGGAGTGTAGATGCCGTTTTCTAATGAGATTCATTGAAGTGTGACAGCTCTCCTGGACGGCGGGGTTTGCCACACCGCCAGGCTACACGCAGCAACAGATGAGGCTCCAGCATCCCAGTCCACGGTGGGTCGTTGGTTCGACCCTCTGAGGCCAACGTGTTGTCCACAGCCAGCCAGGTCGGGCCACTCTTTGACTCGCTACCGTGGGCAGTCGTCTCAACTCCCGACACATGCCAGAGACTTCCAAGGTGAGGGCTGCAGATTCGGACGCCGGATTGCAGGTGGTCGTTGCCGCCGCGTTCTCAGCTACGCCAGTGAGGAAGAAGCAGCAGCAGGGCTGGCCTATGGCTCCTGGCAGAGCAGCGCAGAGACAACGGGGATGGTGGCCGCCGAGTCGGCTGCAGGCGCAGCCATCCTGACATCATTGGAACTCAGCGGGCCAGCCAAGGCCGGCATGACACAGCATGGCGTTGCACAGGCCACTGGGATCCTTCCTCAGCATTACAGGGCCCTGTGATGCAGACCGAGGTGAACGGAACATTGTAGTGGAAGCAAATAAATCATTTGGAAAGTTCTTGCCTAGTTTTAATACGGCAACTCCTGGCACCCACCCACTGCACTTGGTGTCATCCTGCTATGTTTGGCCAACCTGATACAGTCAGTGGCAGAAGTCGCCACAACATTTGGTGTCAGAATAGCGGACGTCGTCTGTCCAGTATGATGTTCGAGCGCACTGCTTGCAGTATAGTCACAAGATGTGGTGAGTGCTATCAAAATTGTTCTTTTGAGTGTTGGACTTTTCTTTCTTTTTTGTTTGTATTTTGAGTATGAAGTGTCAAAAGCACCTTGTTGATGTTTTGCGTGGGCATAGCATTTTTTGTTGTCAGAGTGTATTTGGGGCAGTAAGATTTTTTTCGTGGCATTTGATTACTTTTGTATTGGCTTTTGGTGATACTGAGTATGACGATACGGAGCTGTAGGAAGTAGGATTATACTTGTACTTAATCCTGAAACAAAACGACTAACTGAGAACGAAAGCAACACAATGGCAGAATCAAGGACGCAAGATGTGTCGGAACCAGAAGCGGTGCCGATTTTGATGAAAAGGATAGCATAATTGCCAGCGGACAATACGCAGATGAGAAACAAATTAACATCTAGAAGTGAGCGGGAAACCGCATCTGATCAGTTGTTGTTGCCTATGGTGTAGGAGATTGATCCAGCTGCCACGAGTCCGATTATTCCGTTTTCTGGCAAGGCATCTGAGGATGTTCGTTCGTTTGTGGAGGACTAGGAGACTCCAGCGGTGATGAATGGCTGGTCTGATGAGCAGTTGTTACACATAGCGAAGATTAGATTAACGGGTAAAGGGAAAACATATGTAAGGTGTTCTGAGGCCTTAAGGAAGGCAGGACAGTTTAAGCAGTTAAAGGAAGGGCTTCTACAAAGGTACAAGGAACAGAATAGCGCTCGGTACTTTAGGGAGAGGTTAAGTACAATGACAAAGAGACAGGGGGAGACGGTGGAGAAATTTGCGGACAGGAAAAGGGAAATTAATGAGTGTACTTACCAGTTGGGTCAGAGTGATGAAGCGAATAGTGTTCTGTTGCAGGAGGCCGAGAAAATGGTACTTGATGTATTTTTGAGACGGTTACCGACGTATGTGTCACGGAAGTGCGTGAAGGGAATCCGGAAGATTTGTATTCGGCCATTCAACTGGCAGTTCAACGTGAGGAAATAGACATGGCAACAGGGGTACGCGAGAGGCAAACAGTATTTATGGCGGGTTTGAAATGTTTTAAGTGTGGTCATATGGTACATGTGCAGAGGCAATGTACCCAGTCACCAAGGAATAGAGGAAGGGGTGGAAATTAGCAGTGTGGAGGATGGAGAAGTGGAGATAGGAGAGGTGGACAATCGTTAAAGGACAGAGGGGGCCCAAGACCCACCTATGGGAGTTCCCATTTAATTTCAATGCTACGAATACATATGCAGAGGTGAAATGTTCAGTGGTAGGATCCGTGGGAACCAAAAAGTTTAAGATTTTGTTGGACACTGGGGCGCAGGTGTCAGTGGCAACTAAGAATATAGTTATCGCATCAACGTCATGCCAAAATTGACCTTGGACAACGAACTGTAGAACTTGGTGGAATGTTATTTCCGCTAGGGGAAACTGTTGTCAATGCAGAGCTGTTGGGAGGGCTGTTCAACGTAATGAACAAACCAATTGAACAGCATACATTAGCATTAAGGCTTAATTCGCATGAGTGTCTGTCTAGTGGCCCGGGAAGTCGCTTTGGGTAAGTGTGGAGTCGAATCTACCTGTGGGTATAGTATGTGTTATTGAACCATTGGAGGATAATGAAGATTTGGGTTCACTGGGTTGTTTTGTGAAACGCAGTGTTGTACGCGTACAGGAGGGGAACGACGAGCGAGTAGTTCCCGTGAATGTGGATAATTTTAGCGCTGTAGACGCGAATTTGAGGAAAGGGGTTTTAGTAGCAAATTTGGATGTGCCAGATGACGAAGACTATTGTTCGAGAGGTAGGCGAAGCGATCAACGACTAACTGCCTATAGAACTGCATTGTGTGACGAAATTAAGCATTTGAAAGGAGGGGAACGAGTGCATATGGAAGAATTATTATGGAAATTTGGGGATTAGTTTTTTTCCACAAGGGCCGTTACCAGCGACTCCATTAGCTCAACATAGGATATCAACAGGGAATCAAGCACCGCTTTGCCATAAACCATACAGCATACCGAGGTATTTACAGCCGGTTGTGGAGGATTTTATTGATCAGCAGCTTGCGGAAAGTATTATTGAGCATAGTAATAGTTTCTGGGGAGCGGGCATTGTCGTTGTGCCTAAAAAATCTACGGATGGAATTAAGAAATACAGGTTCTGTTGTGACTAACGTACGCATACACCATTCCAAACATATCGGATCATTTAGGACAGTGCCAGTTCTTTTCTAACATGGATTTGACAAGTGGTTATCATCAGTTAGAAGTGGGTCCAGAGAATCCTCCAAAAACTGCTCTCTCTACACCTGGACACCATTACCAGTACATTAGAATGCCATTCGGTCGAGGAACGGTCCTGCAACGTGTCAGATGTTGCTAGACAGTGTCTTGAAGGGTTTGAAACCATGGCAGTGCTTTGTCTATTTGGATGACATTATAGTGTTTTCAAGTAGTATGGAGCAACACAGACAGCGCTTAAGGGAAGTCTTTATGAGGTTAAGAGCAGCTCGTTTGACGTTGAGCCTGGAGAAGTGTCATTTCGCATTAGAAGAAGTAAAATATTTGGGTCATATTATCAGTAAGGACGGAGTGCGAACACATCCGAGGTTGGTACTGGCTGTAAGGGATTTTCGGGAAGTGCAGTCATTCACCGGAATTTGCAATTTCTATCGAAAGTTAGTGAAGGGCTTTGCAGATTTAGCACAGCCGTTGACGCGAAAGTTACGGAAGGGTGTTAAATTAGAGTGGACAGAAGAGTGTCAGAGAGCGTTTGAAAAACTGAAAGAAATGTTAACAGATTTTGAAAAGGAGTTTATACTAGCATTCGATGCATCGAATCAAGCATTCGGGTGTGTTCCTAGTCAGGAAATTGATGTGAAAGAACATCCTGTAGCCTTGCGTCTAGGCAGTTGAATGCAGCAGAGAGAAATTACTCAACAACAGAGAGGGAGACGCTTAGTGTAATCTATAGAATCACACATTTTAAATGTTATTTACGTGGGAGAAGATCTCGGGTAGTGACAGATCACGCTGCGTTGAAGTGGTTGTTGGGGTTGAAGGATCCGTCCACTAGACTCGCTAGGTGGACTGTGAGGCTCAGTGAATTCGACTACGAGGTGGTGCACAAGCCTGGGAAGAAGCACGGTAATGCAGATGCACTGAGTAGAAAGGTGGCAAAAGTAGAAGTCATGGGTTATGACCCAGCAGAATGGCAAAAATTACAGAATGCGGACAGCGATTGTAAATTGTATCGGCACAGCCACAATTTAATACGTACGACGGCCTTCTGTGCAGGGAAACGAAGTTAGGGCCAAGGGTAGTGGTGCCAGTGAAGTTGAGGGATGAGGTTTTAAAGGAAGCACATGATCACGTGTTGTCCGGTCATGGAGAGTGTAGAGCGACGAATAGGAGAGTGGCAGAGAGGTATTGGTGGAGAGGTAGGAAAGTAGATGTGGATCAGTATGTCTGGAACTGTATACCATGTGCGCAGGGAGCAGATTTGAGTCGGAAACAGATACAGTTACAACGATTACCGGAAGCAACATGTCCATTCTTATTCCTGGAGATTGATGTCGTAAGACCTTTTAGGCGAACACCATCTGGGAACAGATTCGTTCTGACGATAATAGACCATTTTTCAAGGTATGTGGAGATGGTGGCTATGCCAAATCAACAGGCAGCAATATGGTAGCGCAAGCGTTAGGAAACAACTGGATTTTGAAGTTTGGTGTCCCGGAGACAGTAATTACTGACCAAGGGACCAACTTCATGTCGGAT
This sequence comes from Schistocerca serialis cubense, assembly GCF_023864345.2. Lineage (NCBI taxonomy): Eukaryota > Metazoa > Arthropoda > Insecta > Orthoptera > Acrididae > Schistocerca > Schistocerca serialis. Next base: position 638,006,133 of record NC_064645.1, read on the forward strand.
TTAATGAACGTAAAGAAGTTGAGTACGAGCGCGTTGCATCCACAGGCGAACGGAAGGACAGAACGGGTACACAGAACAATCGGGAAGATGCTGAGTTTCTATTGTGGATTCTCATCACCATCAGTGGGACGAGTATTTGAAGCATATTTTATGCGCATACAATGCAAAAGTCCATACAAATACCGGTTTGTCTCCGTATGATGTAGTGTACAGGCGAAAAACGCCGCCACCGTTTGATTTAGTGAAGCTACAGAAAGGAAGGACTGGTGAATCTGTACGTCAATTCGCAAGGACAATTCGGGATGTTAGGAAATGGGCACAAAAGGCGAATACAAAGGCTTTGTAAAGGCAGAAAGACGCAGGAAAGCGGAAAGGAAGATTACCGCTGTATAAAGTCGGGCAATGGGTAATGCTGTCCAGCCCCTATACGCAAAAAGGGAAAACGAAGAAGTTCCTCACGAGGTATCAAGGGCCATACCAAGTTGTTGAAACCACATCTCCCGTTAATGTTAAGCTTCAGCTGCCAACTAGAACAACGATACTACACGTTGGGCGGTCACGGTCATTTAAGGGTTGCCTGGATGTGATTCGAGGAAGGAACGAGGAAGAAAAAGAGAGTGAAGAGAGGTGCTAAGCACGGAGAAAACCAGGGATATAGAGTACAGCATGAAGTACCGTATGTTTTGCGATCTAGAAGGCAGTAGAGTGCTTGTGGTTTTTCTTGTTTTCTTGTCATGTATCATTGGGTTTGCATAGAGTAATTAGACATTGTATTTTATATGTGTTTTCGAGTATTGTAAGCCTGCTGCGGACAGCAGTCTTTCTGAAGACGGAGGAAGGCTGATGGTGATCCCTGTCCTCAGGTCACTGAAAGGGGAAGTGTAGCGTCTGACGTATGTGGAGTGTTGCTGGAGGAGACATCGAACGCAGTTCTGGAGAAATAAGTGCGTCGGAGTAAATTTTGCGGCGAAGCCGTAATAAATATGTGTTGAACGATGTCAGAGTCGTACGATTTCTTGTTTAAATTTTTAGTTATCGACAGTGCTGGGTCAGGAATGTCGTGTTTATTGCACCAGTTCATATAATGTAAATTAAAGGATTAAAGTAATCACACAATCGGTGTTGAGTTAGGATCAAAAATAGTGAATGTTGGATGGAAATCTGTGAAGCTACAAATATGGGTTACATGCACGGTGCAGTTATTTTTAGCTAGGGGGAAAGGAATAGACTGTCCAAGGGACATCGTGGAACCAAGATTGTGCTTGCAACTGGTCGGTATGCATTGGATCTTCTCCACCTATGATAATTTGGTAGTAGTAGCAAGTTATTTTGAGTGGGAGTATTTGTAAAAGCGAAAGGTATAGAGCTCGAGGGGAGCAGAATTTAGTGTAACATAGTAGGACCAACCTTCCATCTGCCAGCGTCAGTTTCAGGAGTCACGCAATTTAATGTTACGCAGCCACAGCTGTACTGGCCAGAAACCACATTAGAGTTTTTGCCAAGGCGGAATCTGACCTTGTTAATTCTGGAGCCAGGTCTGTTGAGAGCCGTAAACCAGTTCATTTAAGAGCAAGAGGGGCGCATATCAGCCGAACAGAATGTTCAACATGTCGCTCAGTATAGGGAAAGGCAACAGCAACTAACGATCATTTTGAGCACCTCTGTGCCAAGTGTCATCTCAGCCTTAACTTAGTTATGTGTTGTTTTCTTTCTGATCAGGAGGAGAGCCGATTCCCAGAGGGATCCAGGGGTAGTCCAAGTCCCAGTAGATTGGATACCGAGGGCGTAGGTAAGTGGTGGAACGAGTGTTCAGTGGAGTGGTCATCCATGTCATGTACTTAGGTGCACTGGACCATGTCTAAGTTTTCTAATAGTAAGTATGTGCCAATCCAAACAAGTTTAAGAGTTAGTTAAAGGATGACCTGGGGACCAGGTCTTTCCAGAGAGGGGAATAATGTAGTGGCACACCCGTTTAGGATAGGGAAAGTTAGTTTTGTGCGATACTCGGTGCACGAGTTACAGCCCAGTGTGGGACGGATTGCAGTAAGTTACGCACACCAGCAGTTGCCAAGGCAAATAGAGGCCACAGGGTCGTAGAACTGCCACAGAGGACGCACACAGCAGTTTCCATGTCGCAAGTCACAGGCAGAAGAGGGCCACTGTCCAACCTAAGTGTTATGCACATGTGACGCAAAGCGACATGCTTGACAAAACAGAGGCGCACAGCCAAGTATAAATAGATGCCGTTTTCTACCGAGATTCATCAAAGTGTGACAGCTCTCCTGGACAGCGCTGCGTGTCACACTGCCAAGCTACACACAGCAGCAGATGGGGCACCAGCATCCCAGTCCATGGCGGGTCGTTGGTTCGACCCTCTGAGGCGAACACGGGGTTCGCAGCCAGCCAGGGTGGGCCACTCTTTGGCTTGCTACCGTGGGCAGTCACCTCAGCTCCCGACACATGCCGGAGACTTCTGAGGCGAGGGCCGCAGATTTGGACACCTGATCAGGGCCAGTCATTGCTGCCACGTTCTCAGCTACGCCAGCAAGGAAGAAGCAGCAGTGGGGCCAGCCTACAGCCCCCAGCAGGGCAGCGTGGAGACAATGGGGATGGTGGCCACTGAGTCGGCTGCTGGCGCAGCCATCCTGACATCATTGGAACTCAGTGGGCCGGCCAAGGCTGGCACAACACAGCATTGCATTGCATAGGCTGCTGGGGTGCTGCCTCAGCATTGAGGGGCCCTGTGATGCAGGCCGTGGTGAACAGAGCACTGTAGCGGAAGCAAATAAACCATTTGGAAAGCTCTCGCCGAGTTTTAATATGGCAACTCCCGGCACCCACCCACTACATTTGGTGTCTTCCCACTGCATTTGGTCATCCCGATACATTCGGTGGCAGAAGTCATCACAACAGGATGAACAGTGATATAGCTTAATGTGACCATCTTTATTTGTAGGGCTAAATAAACCAGTTGAACGTCACAAATTTTGTTTTTCTTGTCGTTATTGATCATCACAATGATAAAGATGTTGCTAGAAATTTTAAGAATTAATGGTAAGGCTCTGAGGGTACTGTTTTTGTTCAGCTTCTTATTGCCACAAATATTGAATGGTGCTTATTAAAACCCTACCTGCTTCCCAATCTGCACTGAACTCCATTGCCTCTTCAGTCAGTTTCACTATTAAAAACCTTCAAATTGTTTCATGAGGCTTTTATGTCCGCCCCTGATAGATGAGTGGTCAGCGCGACGGAATATCACACCTAACGGCCTGGGTTCGATTCCCGGCTGGGCCGGAGATTTTCTTCGCTTAGGGACTGGCTGTTGTGTTGTCCTTATGATCATCATTTCATCCCCATCGACATGCAAGTCGCCGAAGTGGCGTCAAATCCAAACACCTGCACCAGGCGAACGGTCTACCCGATGGGAGGCCCTAGCCACACGCCATTTATATGGGGCTTTTATTAAAAATGTTACCAAGCGCTCCACGTGGTGCATAGCAGCGTTCTGTTCTCATTCGTTTCTTTATCCACTCGCGTTTTCAGACGTCAGACGGCCGCCGCGTCGTCGTGAGCTGAGTCAATTTCTTTCCTCTCTTATTTTTGTGCCTCGATGTTAAACGTGTCTGCTGTTAGCCATCGATAAACAAACCCGGTTTTGTCAATGCTATCTTCTTTTTATTTAACTTCCACTATGTTCTGTGTCCTTTGACGATTTGTTCTTTGTACGTGTTTTCCATCGTATTTCGTGCCTGAAAGAGTCAAACGGCCCTGTGGATCTTTCACTTGAACTTTTCCAATATTCATGAAGAACTAAACTCTATGTGCAAATTTCTAGTTTTTTTCGTATCCATTTGTCGTCTCTCACTTGTTTCACGATTTTCATTACCCGTAAAGTTTAGGCTACCTACAGCGTTCTCTCTTTAGTTACAAAATTGACAGCTTTGAGAACAGTGGACCAGAAATGTAATATTGCTTTTTACGAATGAAATGCTGTTAGTACCAACACAAAAAATTTATTTTGCGAAATCGGCTACAAGTATGAGCATCTAATTGTCTCTACCGTCGCAAGAAACAGTCATCATTCCTGAATATAGCACAAGTGTCCCAAAAAATGTAACGTCACATACACGTGTTATCTTCAAATTACGATGAACTGAATTTAATTTCGGGGTTGCTGCTCGTTTAATGATTTTGTACGCCATCAGCCAGCCACAATATCGAGAGCTCTCCAAGAAATGACTGACGTGATCTGGTAATAATATTTTGTGTAATAAACTGGTAGTGGCAGTGGTGATAAATATGTGCAAGCACATAATTTTCAATATCAAACGCCAGTGATTTTCTCATTAAAACTTAATTTCATTGATAACGCACCTGTTTCCCAAGATTTTCATGACTGATACAACACTATATGGTAAATATTTCAGTGCTGACTGTTTGCATTGTATATATTTTAGAACAATATCAGAAGTTCGTTTACAGAAAACAGTATAATGTTACTTACTTTCTATTCAAATAAATTTTTTGAAAAGGTACTTTTTCTTAGCATCAAGTATTTGTCAGTCCAACAACACAACGGCAAACCATACAATATTTTGTGTTCACGACACGTAAGTATCCCTTTTCTGTTAGTCTATGCCTTCAAGTCTCAAACAGACAATTAAATATACACTGTTATAAAATGATGAAAAATGTATCGACAACTTACATACCTCCAGAATTAGTGCTGGTGTTTGTGTGTCACTGTGTGTGTGTGTGTGTGTGTGTGTGAGAGAGAGAGAGAGAGAGAGAGAGAGAGATTTTATCACTATTTCATTCTCATCGACGCGGCGTCAGATAAAAACGCTTGCCCCTCGCCGCCAATCTCCCCAAAAGGAGACTCCCGGCCAAGCATGCTACACACATTTCAATTTCTTTTTCCAGCTACAGAGCACATGTCTTGTAGATACACAGTGTGTCTTTAATGCATTGGTTTCCATTATCTTCTGCATTCTCATGCCGTTGATCATTACGACAACTTCCACCTTTCAGGGGCCGTTTCCCAAACCACTGTTTCCCCCTCTGCTCTATTCCACAAAACTGTTGGCAGAATGGGGGTGACTCCTTATGCCAGAACTATACAGTCGCCATTGCTGATGCTTATTTATTCGGAAATTAAGCTGTGGCTAGGTTCGAACCTGTGATGCAGGACGCTTTGATTCGTAGTCAAACATGCTACTTTTTCCATTGTCCTCATCATTTCATCAGGGCGGACAACACATGACATCCAAGTTCGTCGTTGCCTGCTTCACTTTTTCTTCTTCTGTTTTTTTTTTTTTTTTTTTTTTTGTTTTTGAACGTGCTGAGCTACCTTGCCGGCCATCTCGACTACTTAATTTCATTCAACATGTTAGATGTTTCAGTAAAGCCTTGTAGCTGTGTCATTCATGATTTAAATAATGAAAATTATACCGGTTACTTATATTTTAATGCTTAACACAACGCGTTTCGAGAATTTATTCTCATTTACAAGTGCATTTGTGCCTTTGTTTACATGAATATGTCTGGTGATGTCTGCATGTGTGATTTTCTGCGCCGACTGCAGTCCGAAAATCGGACAAAAGAACCTTTGAGTGTTTTTAAATGTTGCTGGCAGACATGGTATTTTGTTTGTTTGCCTACGGGTATTGTAAGTGTTTGTGGTAAACTATATAATGGAGGAGGCACAATACCTGTAAGTGGACAAACAAAAATACCATTTCTAACAGTAGCATTTACAAACTGCAAGGATTCATTTTGTCCAATTTTCTGACTGCAGTCGAACTTCAAAAAGACGCAAGAGGGACAGAAAATCACATATATAGAGACCACCAAACATATTCATGTACATACATATTCATCAAAACAAATTCACTTAAAAATGAGAATAAGTTCTCGAAATGCGTTGTGCTAAGCAGCAAAAAAGAAGTAACTGGTCCATTCATTATTTAAATCTTCTCGACTACGGTCCTCCGAGGTATAAGACTTGAAGGGTCCATCGCATGTAGGAATGGTTCCCAACCTGAGGGTTATTACATCCTGAAGGGTAAAATGCAACTCTCTTAGAGGTAAAAACAAAAGGCTTCAAGAGTGTTTCGGTCTCGAAATCAAATTATTTGTAAGATATGATACATTGCTGTGGGAGTTACCGTTTGTGAAACGTATAATGGTCATCTTCTCACATAAACCACCCACTACACACCTACTTTGTACTTTGTACCCGGCATCTGTGAAAGTAAAACTGAGATACTTACGTCACATATGCTTCAATATTTAATGAAAATTCCTTCTCAGAGCTGTAAATACTTCCTGTAATATAGATCAGATATTGCTTCATTATTCACTTCGCAACAAAAGTTCAAATTAACTGACAGCAAAACAGCAACTACGTAATGGCTCCTATAGTGCTTTAGAGCCTACACTGTATTATTATTATTATTATTATTACTGCCGGACGGTGCGGCCAAGCGGTTCTAGGCGCTACAGTCTCGAGCTACGGTCGCAGGTTCGAATCCTGCCTCGGGCATGGATGTGTGTGATGTCCTTAGATTAGTTAGGTTTAAGTAGTCCTAAGTTCTAGGGGACTGATGACCTCAGATGTTAAGTCCCATAGTGCTCAGAGCCATTTGAACCATTATTATTATTATTATTATTATTATTATCACAGGCAGTGACCCGACACAAAACAATGACACCCAGTTCAGAAGCTGTCAAGTAATCTAAAAACTTAGGCCTAAATAAAGTGTACATATTTTAAGTCGGAAGATTTTAAATGTGGGTGCATGAGGTGAATGAAGCAATTGTCGCTAGGAAGAGGACTCGTGCACAGGAAGCATGTTTCCTAAGAAATCCTTATCTCAATGTCGATAGTTTGTTTTCTTTTGTGAGAAGTAGTTTTGGGTAACATTCACAATGCACTGAGAATTGTTCTATCATTCTATAAAAATGGATGTTCGAAACAAGTTGTAGCTGTAGTCCCACTGATTCATTAGTTCGTCGTTTAACAAATAACTCTCCTCCCGATCAGGCCATGAAGACCCAAAGGTACCGACCGGCCGCCGTATCATCCTCAGCCCACAGGCGTTACTGGATGCGGATATGGAGGGGCTTGTGGTCACACAACGCTCTCACATTCGTATGTCAGTTTCCGAGACCGGAGCCGCTACTTCTCAATGAAGTAGCTCTTCAGTTTACCGCACAAGGGCTGAGTGCACCCCACTTGCCAACAGCGCTCGGAAGACAGGATGGTCACCCATCCAAGTGCTAGCCCAGCCCGACAGCGCTTAACTTCGGTGATCTTACGGGAACCGGTGTGACCACTGCAAAAAAATTAAATATTATTTATCATCCGTCATCTAAAAACTGGATGCGTTCAAAGAAATTCTTTTTGATTCTAAAGTGTGGTGAGGTTAGTAATCTTTGTGACGGTAGGGGGAGGAAGGGGGTATACCTGAAAGTGACTAGCGCGTTCTTGTAACATAGTGACTACCGTTTTGGCGAGTGAACTTGTCTTTCTACATAGCTGCTTTATCACAAAATATCTTAATATTGCATTTGAAAAACTAATGGTAATTTTATAACAATGAATAACTACAAACTTCTGAAATTAATGATGCTAAAATGCAGGCGTAATATACGTTATGGTGCTATATAAGCCTCAACTTCGCTATCCAATGAATCCACGTTTGCCAAGCTCCAAAGGAAAACAAATTCACCAAATCCACACACATCATAAAACTGTAAGTAGTTGTGTTCCAGATCTCTAACCAAACTACTGGACCGATTTCAGCCAAAGTTGGTACACGTATCATTTACTGTCTGGGAAAAATCACTGTGGGGTTAATAATCACCTTTATATCAAAGAGATGGGGTGGGGGTGAAAAACAAGTGTAGCCCTCGAAGAGCAAATACCCAGACTCTATTCGTCCGGCATATGAAAATCAGAGCACTTAGTGACTAGCAGTAAACTTGACATACAATTTCAAAATTTTATGAAACTTTTCGATGACAGCCCCCACAAATGATAAAAGAAAAAAAAGTCTATCGCTTACGAAGTTTTCGCTGTTCATGCATGATGTTTTATTTATTGCTTATTTGCTGCTAACTCTATTCGCAATAAGTATCGAAACCAGTATCGCATATGCCGCTGAATGTACCTACAAAATTATGTATGGCACAAATGACAGAAAACGTGACATCATAAACATTAAGCTGCTTGGATTGGATTGGATTGTTTGGGGGAAGAGACCAAACTGCGAGGTCATCGGTCTCATCGGACTAGGGAAGGATGGGGAAGGAAGTCGGCCGTGCCCTTTCAAAGGAACCATCCCAGCATTTGCCTGGAGCGATTTAGGGAAATCACGGAAAACCTAAATCAGGATGGCCGGACGCGGGATTGAACCGCCGTCCTCCCGAATGCGAGTCCAGTGTGCTACCACTGCGCCACCTCGCTCGGTAAGCTGCTTGTATACGAAACTGCAGGGCGAAGTTAGGTATAGATACAGGTGAGCTATGTATACAAATACTTGTGAAATATGCTAAACATATGTGGAAAATCTCTGACATGTGCGTACGTGGCCTAAGCTTCTTCTAAACCCCTGGATCTATTTCAAACAAATTTGGTACTCACGCTACCTACTATCTGGAATGAAACGGTGTGCATGTAAGAACAAGTAACCTCCTATTGGGGTTGAGGTGATGACGTGAAGGGGCAGCAGGAGGTGGACAGACAAAGAGGGGGGAAGTAGGAGATGGATTTTACTAGGGGAGACAAGGAGATGGACAGAGAGATGGGACAAGAGGAGATGGGGAAAGAAAGGTAAAAGGAGGAGAGGGAAAGAGAGAGGGAGGGGAAAGAGATGGATAAAGAAAGAGGTGACGGAGAGGGGAGGAAATGAAAATCAATAAAAAAAGGTAAGTGGAGGACATGGACAGGGAGGAGGGGGAGGGGGAGGGGGAGTGAGGAGGAGGGAGAGGTGTAAGGGGGGGGAGATGGACGGTGAGATTGGTACGATAAGGGCATAGAGAGGAGGAGGGGAGGAGATGATGGACAGAGAGAGAGAGAGAGAGAGAGTGAGTGAGGAAGAAATGGACAAAGAGATGGGGAGGAGGAGACTGACTTTGGGGAATTGAGGATAAGACAGAGGGGGAGACAGAGTGGGGAACTGAGCAGGTGGGCAAGGGAGTAGGCGCAAGTGGATAGAGAGAGATTAGAGGACGAGATAGGCTAATAGAAGATGGGAATAAATATATATTTCGCCAACACCTGTTAGTCAACCAGTCTGCTATTAAAATATAATGAACACCTTATTGTCATTGGACTATATAATTCTTCTTACTTACCAACAACTACATCACCAAAACCAACACAGCCGGCCGGAGTGGCCGCGCGGTTCTAGGCGCTCTAGTCTGGAACCGAGAGACCGCTACGGTCGCAGGTTCGAATCCTGCCTCGGGCATGGATGTGTGTGATGTCCTTAGGTTATTTAGGTTTAATTAGTTCTAAGTTCTAGGCGACTGATGACCTCAGAAGTTAAGTCGCATAGTGCTCAGAGCCATTTGTACCATCTGAACCAAAACCAACACTGAGAAAAACTGCAATATTCCCTAACAAATATAACCTCATTCTGAGCTGAATGACCTTCTTCATTACGATGGATATTCCTGAGAAAAATTGCCAAGAAGACACAATATCGCTGTGTAGTTATGGGTGTTAATTAGGTAATTTTACACAATTCCTGCAGAGCCAGGAGAAAGACTTTTAGTTAAATTACCTTTCACTCAGCTCACTTAACGTAATTTAAAATCGATTCATGTTCGGATCGGTGGCCAATGTTTCCGAATTTGATTTGCGCAATAGATTTGTGTATTACATGCAGATTCGTCGTGAATTACTATATGTAATTAATATGACTTACTGGTTCGTAAATCGAAGGTCAATAATTAGAAATGTTAGAATTGTTTCACTGATTTTAATAAAAGTATGGCAAATGGCTTCCTGGTGCCAATGTTTCCAAGACATCAACGCGTAAAGGTAGATAGAACAAAAAACTAATGGCAGAGCTGACAGTTGCAAAGTCTCTGCAAACTCTCTAAAAAGCGAAAGATAATTCCTTTCTATGGGAGGTGAGTATTGTGTGACATGATATGGGATTAGTAATTTCCACAGAATAACAATATACAGTATCTATTATTTTTGTTCGGTCTATTAGTGTTTCAGTGTACGATTTACAAGTTGCTAACACAGCCACGACAACAAAAGGTATTTTTATTGCCAAAAATTGACTAACTTTTATCTCAGTATTAGATGGATATTTAAATATCATCTTTTGCAACATTACAAGGCAGTTCATAAATAACTCCGTCACTATAGGGCATTGTTAAATGGTGGACCTTATGATCTTTCTGGGAGTTTATTTGATCACAGTTTGTCAACTTTCTTTTCGTCACTCTTCCGGTACATGAATCTCGGTACGACTTCTCCTCTGCCAAACTCTTCTTGTCAGTGAAGCACTTACGTAGAATGTCCTCAGTTATTTATTAGATATACTGCAGTCTCAGTCTGTCAGATTGTTACCTTTTACAACTTCCTCTTGTACCACAAAAGTTATCTCCTGATAATTTAAAAATTGTTCTATCATCCTGTCTATTTTTACACTCAGTGCTTACCCACATACTCCTTTTCTCATTTCTTACCATTCCACTTAATTTTTCAACAGTTCTGTTTATCACCACTTCTCAAGCGCTTCTGACCTCTTATTTTTCGTTTAAAGTTATAGAGTTTACTGTAATGCTGTCTTTTCCGATTGTAATACAAGTCTTATTTAGTACCTACAGTGGTCAGTTTTTTTTATTATTATTCTTACGTAAATCTTAACGTTCTTTTACACATAAGTGCTAGATTTTTGTACACAGCACTTTTAGTGACACGGAATATATTTATGTTTTTATATTGTAAAAGTACACGAAACTTCCAATTTTGCACAGTGCATGATTATTTTCCATGTAGTGTTTTAAAGTTACCTGTACAAATGTACCTTCGTTCGTGCCAACAATAATTTTCACTAATAAAGTGCGAGTTCGTCTCAGTAAAAGTTCGCCAGTTTGTCCTGTGGTCAGTCTCGATTAGGCAGGCCAAGCTCTTTGAGCTATCTCTCTGTGTCTTCACTGAAGTTTGGTTGCATCCTTGGGAGCCACGAGGACCATCGGTCAATAGGAAAAGTTTCGTTGGTGTCGAGTAGCGAAGCGATACATTCCGAATGGGCCGAACCATTCTATTCGATGCTGCGCTATTCGGTTCTGCTTTGTGTTTTGTCTGGTGTAAGGTCTGGGGTCGACGAGAACTGGTTCAGAGTTCTAGAGTGTTCGCAATTCTGGCTAAGAGCTTTGGAATTACTTGCCGTGGTAAATAATAGGCTGTGGCCCTATTCCACGTCTTGAAATGACAGCCAGATGGGGCATTTCTCAAAGGTACGGTAAGAATTTAACTGTTTACAAATGTGGCAATTTAGAACAATAGAACTCACGCGACGTGGAGGTGACCTTTATTGAGAGTGGATTATTTTACTAAAACGTGCGCAATAGGGGTGTTCGAAGGAAACTTCTTTGCTTTAATGCTACAATTTACATTACAAAAATCTACTCTCTTGTAATTCATTAGCAGATCTGCTTTGTATTAGACCACTGACTAGACTAACATGGGTCGTTGTTCGGAAACAGGAACCAATTAAACTTGCGCAGGTTCAATTTCAAAATATTACATATCGACGAGAAATGATCGGAATAAATGTCTCAGGAGGGTTGTAACAAGCAGACCGCCAACCTCCCCTATTTTTCTTGCTGTACCATTCAGAAATCATAACATAAATGATTAAAACACAAGGTAATGGTTTGAACCAATAACGGATTCGACACAACAGATAGATTTAAATAACCTTTAACGAACAAATATACTTACAAGTACGACACATCTGCTCGAACTCCCAACGACGACAGGCGGTAACACAAAAGAAGATGATAACAGAACAGCGCTCTTTCATTTATTATCAGTGGCTTTGCATTCACTACTTTAACAATTTCTGGAAGTTTCGGCATGTTAAACGCAATCTTTGAACATATACTAGATACGTGGCTTTCTTAGTAATGAAAGAAGGTTTTCTGATTACAGAATGCCTCAGCTTCATCTCTTATGTGTTCCCTGTTTTTGAACTGTTGTCCTTATTCTCATTTATTCATCCGCTCATCACACTAGATTGTGGCGAGTACTGCTAGTTTTGTTGTTAGGACAGTTTAAATCGTACTCCTTACGTATCGCTTTTTTCTTAAACTTTCGAAGTTGAGCGCAACTTTTCCTTGGCAGAGGCATTTTCTTGCTGTTAACATCTACAATGCACAAGCGTTACTGGTCACTTGCATGCTTGTTAGAGGAGTCGTGTCGCCGCTCTACTCGTAAATAGTCTGAATAATTTGTTAAACCGCTGATTAGTCCTTTTATTCGCAGAGAGGTGGTCGAAGTTACTTATGAAATTTGTGGAAGGAACAGCATCGTGGTTCCATGAACACTAATAACCTGTTAAATTAATGTGGACATGCAACACAGCAATGGTTTCTCCAGCATGAATGGGAAATAAGCTTAACTGTTAATACTTACAAGAGAGGATGAGCGTAGGCATTGTTAGGGAGTGAGTTACGTGCTTAAAGGGCAATAAAACGAAGGAATGTGATCTGTGCCTATTATTTCTAAGTGACGCTTTACATTCTATAAATGAAGAAAAATATTTGAAAAGTATAAGAGCCACGTGTTCGTGTAAAGCTACACGGTCAGGTTTATTGAGTAACGAAGCGCGTTCTATATGTAAATCTCCCACATTCGAGTGAAATAACCACAAATTTAATAAATATTGGGTTCGTGCACAAGTTCTTAGCATTTTTTCATAATTTTAGTAAACACAATAGATAGACATAACAGAGACTTCTGTCGCCAATATCATATTCTCCGTCACTGGGGAAACTTTTCGATTCCGCGACTGTAGAAGTCACGTGCTTTTGTGGCGAAGAACTCTCAGGCCGTGATCGGAGCGCATTTTCATCCGGAAAGGAATTTCCTTGGAGGCTGTTCGATGAAAAGTGGAAAAGGCGAAAATCTGAGGGCGCAAGATCAAGTGAATAAGGCGAGTACAGAATGACTTCCGAACCCAACTCCTGTACAGTGTTTTCTGTCAGTGTAGCAGAATGCGTGTGGGCGTTGTCGTGGAATAGCATCACTTCACACAGTCTTCCCGGTCTTTGTCCGCAATAGTTACATGTCGGCGAAGCAATTCGCAGTACGCCATACCAACACTGTGGCACCAGGTGATAACGTCACCTTTTGTGGATGCGCGCAGGTCTTTGAAAGAGGAGTTGCCGCTGTACTTGGGCTCAACCATTCCTATCCCTTCCTTATGTCAGTATTAAGGACACTATTTCTCGTCACGAGTGACGATACGGCATAAGAATGGCCGGTTTTTTTCACGAGCCAATTGATGCCGAGCAAACGGAGGCGCACATATGGCCACCGGCTGATTTTTGTGATTTTGGCTTAGAGCATGGTGTAACCGTACCCCAGATTTTTGACTCTGCCTCATCACTCAAAAATTCTCCCAAATCGCCTCTGTAAAGCAGTTGCTGTTTTTTAGCTCGTTTCGATAGTTCAGTGTTGTTTCGTCGAGAAAAATTACTTAGAAACTCAAAATTGCTTAGCACATCGGCTTTTGCACTCTTTCACACATTTTCCTCTTTCTTTACTGCTTTATCTTCCAAGAGTCTCCAGTGCCGAGAACCACCTTCTCTTCTTCGACTATCACTCAGTTTAATTAATACTAAAATATAAATCACAAACTAAGCGCTAAACAACAGCAGTCTTTACAGTTTCAAATTAAACTAAGCTGTCAGTCGAGAGGCCAGCTGTTAGAATGACTGGCGGTATATTCTTTGTGTATTGTCGAGTGTTGTACTGGCTAGTCCTATGACAGTTTTAGTGGCATCTCCCATCCCAAAGCTTAATGGCAGGAAAAGGATTAGTCTTCCTAACGTATACCACATGAGAAATAATGACACTGAATATAGTGTATAATGGGTATTTTGACATGACGTAACGACATTACTGGAACGAAACCTATCCTTTTTCCGATGCCTGACCAGACGGTTCATCAAACCGGCGGAACCGACGAGAGCTCCTTCTTCCATGCGGCCACACTGAAGAGTGCGTGTGTGTGGCGGCGTGCAGACCGGTGGGCCTGCTGTGGACGGTTAAAGATCATTTTAAGCACCGCAGCAATCCAGAACATTACTTTCAGGTGTTCAGGAAAGTCGTTCCTATATAACAACGGGATATAGATGTCAACCAATAACGGTTTGTGGAGAAATTCATTTATGATACGTTGTTTGTAGCTGAAGGTAGCGATGTAGATGCACATGTTTGCCAAGTCCCTCCTCACATCGGAAATTCCTCCCGTTTCTTCATTACATCTTCACAGCAACAACTATTATCTTTTTCCGACTCGAACAGTTGACGTTTTTCTGCACCCAGTCCCAAAGCAACATCCACACCCTATCCACTTTCCCTTTCTGCAGTATACTGGGTTTCCAAATTAATTTTAGGATTAAGTTATTTCTTTTAAAATAGAATTGTACATACAAACGTCTTTTGTGGCAATAAACATTGTTGTTGCATGGTTATTAGTAATACTCTTTTTTTGCATGGTTGCATTGGTCAGTTATCTTCATCTTCATCACGAGATGCTCTTGGCGTTGGCCACAATGTGACTTAATTCCAAAACTGCGTCTTGTCTTGATCTATAGGACAAAAGATTTCTTCATGCCATTCGTTTTGTTGTTATTTATAGGCTCTACAGATTTGTAGGCTTCTTTTAAGGGAGTTTCAAAGATTGTACAGCTTGTCTCGATCTCTAACTATCCACCGTCAAGCTAGCAACATTCATGTTGCACGTAATACTATGTGGATTTTTACCTTACGGTATTTTCAGATACTGATTACTCTTCTTAGGCGCCTAGAAACGACTTTACCTTACGAATCATCCCTCGGATTGGTTCTTTTATAGAATGTAGGCCCCAAAGAACTGGAGTCGATAAAAGAATCCACCTTCATCTGAAAAATGGAATCATGTTTTTCTGAGGGATGCTTTGTGCGTTCAGCTACGTCATCCCCTGTGTAGTATTCTCCCTCCTTCAGACCAATATGCTCCAGGCTTGTTCCCTATCTGCAGTAGACGGAGAACTGACGGCGTTATCAGACCTGTATTATCGTACAAATGAGTTTCCTTTTGACTGTAAGCAAAGCATTGATCCACTTATGACCACAATCGTCACAAAACGGAAATTATAAATTTGAACCAGTTGCCTTTTCGCAGTAAAAAATTCGTATACATTTCCTATCCGCCAGCAGACAGCGCTGACCTATTGTGTCGCGTGGCGCATTCCTCAGAATGAATTAAAGAGTCTTCGGTAGTAAACAGTCTAAAACGTGATGAGAAATCAGGAGTGGTGACACAAGCTGAAAATGTTGGGCAAAATATAAGATACAGACTAGAAGAAGCCATACATCGTGACAGAGAGGCGTCTGGTAACAGAACACCCAACCACAACGTCATTCCGGAAACATGGGGAAAGATGTGCTTCACGGAGGAGCAGAAAGAACTTACAGATGCGCTGTCTTCCTCAAACACGGCGTCTCGTGAGGGCAAAGAAGAATTAAGGTGGCACGGCAGCGCAGTCTCTCTGGATCATGGGTTACGTCTCAGCGCGGCCAGGAGGCGACACTCCGGAGAAAATGAGAAAACAAGTTTTGCCTTTGTCTCCAGGCACTGTAATGTTATGTAGTGCAGAGTTCTACATCGCGTAAACTGCGACGTAACAGCGGGGTAAAGAGTAGTAATGTAGTAGTAAGTGCCTTATGCATGAGCACACATCTGCGTACCAGAGACAAAGGATGTCGACCTTCTTTGCGTTAACCTATAACTAGCCTTTCTTTTCTTTCTCTCTCTCTCTCTCTCTCTCTCTCTCTCTCTCTCTCTTCCTCTGCCTATCTGTCTGTCTGTCTGTCTGTCTCCATTCCTCTTCTGTCCTAACTGTTTCACATTTCGTCGCTAATCAGCATAGTGTTTACAGTAATCCATTTTAACTTTTATATTAATATATGTGCTACTACCTGCAGCGCCCGGCATTCCCCCGGGATGTTTAGTATCTCCCTCACAAAGTGGATGGCCCTGTGCCTTGTTGCTAGAGCAAATGTATGCAGCATGGGAAACAAAATCGTTTTAAACCGAAGGGCATATTTGAATCACTGCGTGTCAACAGATTGTGACGAGTGAATACGTCTTCACCTGCATGAAAGGATGATTAATTGCTTCATCTGTTGTTACTTTTTGTGATAAGTACCTCATTGTGTTTTTGGAGAAGTCATCCTCTGCTCAGATTTCACTGTATCAAGTAGAGATGTGTTTGGGCAGGACTAGAACTGTTCCAACAGTTTGCGTCACAGTTCGGGAAATCTCTGGTTCAGTTCGATCTGTTTATTGGTCTGCGATCTACTGACTTTTGTTGGTACTATATCCACATCCTGCCTTAGCTTTCGGATATCGGTATTTACATATGTTGTTGTTGTTGTGGTCTTCAGTCCTGAGACTGGTTTGATGCAGCTCTCCATGCTACTCTATCCTATGCAAGCTTTTTCATCTTCCAGTACCTACTGCAACCTACATCCTTCTGAATCTGCTTAGTGTATTCATCTCTTGGTCTCCCTCTACGATTTTTACCCTGCACGCTGCCCTCCAATACTAAATTGGTGATCCCTTGATGCCTCAGAACATGTCCTACCAACCGATCCCTCCTTCTGGTCAAGTTGTGCCACAAACTTCTCTTCTCCCCAATCCTATTCAATACTTCCTCATTAGTTATGTGATCTACCCATCTAATCTTCAGCATTCTTCTGTAGCACCACATTTCGAAAGCTTCTATTCTCTTCTTGTCCAAACTATTTATCGTCCATGTTTCACTTCCATACATGGCTACACTCCATACGAATACTTTCAGAAATGACTTCCTGACACTTAAATCAATACTGGATGTTAACAAATTTCTCTTCTTCAGAAACGCTTTCCTTGCCATTGCCAGCCTACATTTTATATCCTCTCTACTTCGACCATCATCAGTTATTTTGCTCCCCAAATAGCAAAACTCCTTTACTACTTTAAGTGCCTCATTTCCTAATCTAATTCCCTCAGCATCACCCGACTTAATTAGACTACATTCCATTATCCCTGTTTTGCTTTTGTTGATGTTCATCTTATATCCTCCTTTCAAGACACTGTCCATTCCATTCAACTGCTCTTCCAAGTCCTTTGCTGTCTCTGACAGAATTACAATGTCATCCGCGAACCTCAAAGTTTTTATTTCTTCTCCATGAATTTTAATACCTACTCCGAATTTTTCTTTTGTTTCCTTTACTGCTTGCTCAATATACAGATTGAACAACATCGGGGAGAGGCTACAACCCTGTCTTACTCCCTTCCCAACCACTGCTTCCCTTTCATGTCCCTCGACTCTTATAACTGCCATCTGGTTTCTGTACAAATTGTAAATAGCCTTTCGCTCCCTGTATTTTACTCCTGCCACCTTTAGAATTTGAAAGAGAGTATTCCAGTCAACATTGTCAAAAGCTTTATCTAAGTCTACAAATGCTAGAAACGTAGGTTTGTCTTTCCTTAATCTTTCTTCTAAGATAAGTCGTAAGGTCAGTATTGCCTCACGTGTTCCAGTGTTTCTACGGAATCCAAACTGATCTTCCCCGAGGTTGGCTTCTACTAGTTTTTCCATTCGTCTGTAAAGAATTCGTGTTAGTATTTTGCAGCTGTGACTTATTAAGCTGATAGTTCGGTAATTTTCACATCTGTCAACACCTGCTTTCTTTGGGATTGGAATTATTATATTCTTCTTATTTACATCTAGTGTATGTATAAGAAATATGTATCGTATGTCCATCCAAATGTCAATTAGCGGATGGTGTAGAGGTTTGAAATAAATTGGCCAAAAACTTTTAGAGGTTTTTGGCAACAACATCTCCCCTTTATACGCACATCAAAAAAAGTTTTGTATCATCCCAGTTCCCAGAACTCCTGAAGATAGACATTGACTGTGGATATTGTATCACAGACACAGTCCCTTCAGAGAAGTCACTACGCCCGCCCAAAGATGTAAACAACGATGCATGAGCAGCGCCTATTAGACGGAGGGGGGTCAGACAGCCGATCAGTTCCAGTCTTTTCTCCAGGAAGGAGGTACACGGCTCGTGTTGTACGAGTATGTAGTTCCGCCATGCCTAGACGGTCAATACCTAGGTTCGATCGCTTCCGCATTGTTACTTTGTACCAGGAAGGGCTCTCAACAAGCTAAGTGTCCTGGCGTCTCGGAGTGAACCAAGGCGATGTCCTTGCAGGAGATACAGAGAGACGGGAACTGTCGATGATATGCCTCGCTCAGGCCATTTAAGGACTAATTCTACAGTGGATGACCGGTACCTACGGATTATGGCTCGGAGGAACCCTGACAGCAACGCCACCATGTTGAACAATGCTTTTCGTGCAGCCACAGGACGTTGTGTTACGACTCAAACTGTGCGCAATAGGCTGCATGATGCGCAACTTCACTCCCGACGTCCATGGCGAAGTCCATCTTTGCAACCATGACACCATGCAGCGCGGTACAGATGGGCCCAGCAACATGCCGAATAGACAGCTCAGGATTGGTATCACGTTCCCTTCATCGATGAGTGTCGCATATGCCTTCAAACAGACTATCTTCTAGACGTGTTTGGAGGCAACCCGGTCAGGCTGAACGCCTTAGACATATTGTCCAGCGAGTGCAGTAAGGTGGAGGTTCCCTGCTATTTTTGGGCCGACGTACGCCGCTGGTGGTCGTGGAAGGCGCCGTAATGGCTGTACGGCACATAAATTCCATCCTCCGACCGACAGTTAAACCGTATCGGCAGCATATTAGCGAGGCATTCGTCTTCATGGA
The DNA here is from genome assembly GCF_023864345.2 of Schistocerca serialis cubense. Lineage (NCBI taxonomy): Eukaryota > Metazoa > Arthropoda > Insecta > Orthoptera > Acrididae > Schistocerca > Schistocerca serialis. The sequence goes on from NC_064645.1 coordinate 638,025,222, forward strand.
CGACAATTGGCGCCCCCATCGTGCACGTCTTGTGAATGACTTCCTTCAGGATAACGACATCGCTCGATTAGAGTGGCTAGCAAGTTCTCCGGACATGGACCCTATCGAACATGCCTGGAATACATTGAAAGGGGCTGTTTATGGACGACGTGACCCACCAACCACTCTGAGGGATCTACGCCGAATCTCCGTTGAGGAATGGGACAACGTTGACGAACAGTGCCTTGATGAACTTGTGGATAGTATGCCACCACGAATACAGGCATGCATCAATGCAAGTGGACGTGCTACTGAGTGTTAGAGGTACTAGTTTGTTCAGCAATCTGGACCACCGCCTCTGAAGGCCTCTCTGTATGGTGTTACAACATGTGGTTTCCATGACGAATAAAATGGGCGGAAATTATGTTTATTTTGTTCTCTATTCGAATTTTCTGCACAGGTTCCGGAACACTCGGAACCGTAGTGATGCAAAACTTTTTTCGACGTATATGTATTGCATACATGTACGTTTCGAGTCAGATTACAAAGTCTTAAGTAGACAGTGATTTTTATGGTTCTTAAGGTGCCGTACTATCTGTTTTACAATCTAGTTAACAAAGAGAAAACAGGCAATAAATAAATAATCCACTCTACAAGAAAGTGTTCAAAAAATCGGCTCTCGTAAATTTACCCTTTGTGCACGTTGTTAACTAAGGGAGGCTTTCATGTTTAACTGATGTGGATTTATTCTAAGAGGAGACTCCCTGTTGCATCGATTTTTAATGCAAATGACGAGAACAGTTAGTTGAAATTTAACCCTTCCGAACGAAGAACAAGTATTATCTTGAGGTTTTAAAACAAAGAATACATACAGCTGTCTAATCACACGATGACGTTTCTTAAATATCTCAAAGCATTTTACAAGACGAATACTGATCGTCTTGAGCTGACACACTGAAAGGATGATACGCAATTACGTGTCATAAAGTAGCCTACCTGAGTACCATTCCGTAGAATAACGTCATTAGTTGTCTACAATGAAAGACTATAAAGTGCTGAAAAATTTATTTTCACCTGTGCTCTTTGTTAGTATTCAACAAATGCGACACACCTTCCATGTAAAATACAACGTACATAACACTTGTACTATATGCGTCCTTGGCATTAGGCCTTGATCCTATGCATGTTCTTCTGCCTAACGTGTCTTCTCCTAATGCTAGAGACATCATCAGAAGCAGTTTCAATCTAAAAGAAGTTCAGAAAGCTCACCCGGTTACACGTATCAAGGAAACTGTCGCGTCGTGACGTCATCAGACGGGTGCTTAAGATCATGGAGTAGCGCCGACGTGTGTTACAATGGCGGCGCCGTCTGCTTTACTCAGTATTAAAGCACACGATATGTCTGATCTGAATCCTTCTACTCTTCCGTTAAATTTCTTTTGGTGCTTTTGAATTTCTTTGGCCTCTGTTGAACCTAGCAAACTAATGATTGGGCGCTGATAAAAAAAAAATAGTATCAGAGAAATGGATTTGGTGGTTTCCTGGACCCAGTGATTATCTGCTACTGTTAATTTATCCTTGTTTCCCAAGTAACATTTGACTTTTTATAAATGGGAATTAACGTGTTTCGTAAGGTGGTACTACACTGCCCAAGACTTACAGTACAACGTGGCCTTTTGATGACGTGGAGCTTCCAGTATACCATTTACTGAGGTCGCATGGCGTCACCCATCTGGGAACAACGTCCTCGTTAACGACAGGCTGACGGCAACCGAAACCAACAAGAGCATAAAAAAATCCCTTGCTCAGATTGGCTGAACAGTTGGGACCAGGAAACCCTTAAACCCTTTGCCACTGCTCGGGCAGTCTCGCAGTGTCGGCAAAATCAAATGGTCGTGTGTCCTTTATGGGTCCCACAAAATTTTGCAGAATGCCTTTTTTCTTTTTTTTTTTTCATCAGCCTTTTGACTGGTTTACTGGTTTGATGAGGCCCGCGCCACGAATTCCTCTCCTGCTTACCTCTTCATCTCAGAGTAGCACTTGCAACATACATCCCAAATTTTTGCTGGATGTATTCCAATCTCTGTCTTCCTTTACAGTTTTTGCCCTCTACAGCTCCCTCTAGTATGATGGAAGTCATTCCCTCAACATAGGTCCTATCATCCTGTCCCTTCTCCTTATCAGTGTTTTCCGCAAGTTCCTCTTCTCTCTGATTCTGTGCAGAACCTCCTCATTCCTTACCTTATCAATCCACCTAATTTTCAACATTAGTCTGTTGTACCACACTTTTCCCCCAGTCCATGTTTCACTACCATAAAATTCTGTGCTCCGGCCCTACATTCTCAGAAATTTCTTCCTCAAATTAAGGCCGATGTTTGATATTAGTAGACTTCTTTTGGCCAGGAATGCCCTTTTTGCCATTGCTAGTCTGCTTTTGATGTCCTCCTTGCTCCGTCCATCATTGGTTACTTTACTGCCTACGTAGCCGAATTCCTTAACTTCATCTACTTCGTGACCATCAATCCTGATGTTAAGTTCCTTGTTCTACTACTTCTCATTACCTTCGTCTTTCTTCGATTTACTCTCAATCCATACTCTGCATTCATTAGACTGTTCATTCCGTTCAGCGCGTCATGTAATTCTTCTTCACTTTCACTCAGGATAGCAATGTCATCAGCGAATAGTATCATTGATATCCTTTCACCTCGAATTTTAATCCCCCTCCTGAACCTTTCTTATATTTCCATCATCGCTTCCTCGATGTACACATTCAACAGTGGGGACAAAAGGCTACATCCTGGTCTTACACCCTTTTTTAATACGAGCACTTCGTTCATGGTCGTTCATTCTTATTATTCCCTCTTGGCTGTTGTTGTACATATCGTATATGATCCGTCACTCCCTATAACTTACCCCTACTTTTTTCAGAATTTCGAACATATTGCACCATTTTACATTGTCGAATGCTTTTCCAAGTCGACAAATCCTATGAACGTGTCTTGATTTTTCTTTAGTCTTGCTTCCATTATTAGCCGCAACGTCAGAATTGCCTCTCTCGTACCTTTACCTTTCCTAAAGGCAGACTGATCGTCATCTAGCGCATCCTCAATTTCCTTTTCCATTCTTCTGTATATCATTCTTGTAAGAAACTTGGATGCATGAGCTGTTAAGCTGATTCTGCGATGATTCTCACATCAGCTTTTGCTGTCATCGGAATTGCGTGGAGGATGCTTTTCCGACAGTCAGATTGGGTGTCGCCAGACTCATACACTCTACACACCAACGTGAATAGTCGTTTTGTTGCCACTTCCACTAATAATTTTAGACATTCTGCCTTATTTGATCTTAAGGCCTCCAAATCTCGCTTAAATTCTGATTCTAATACTGGATTCCCTATCTCTTCTAATCGACTCCTGTTTCTTCTTCTATCACATCAGACAAATCTTCCCCCTCATAGAGGCTTTCAATGTATTCTTTCCGCCTATCCGCTCTCTCCTCTGCATTTAACAGTGGAATTCCCGTTGCGCTCTTAATGTTATTACCCTTGCTTTTAATGTCACCGAAGGTCGTTTTGACTTTCCGGTATGCTGAATCTGTCCTTCAAATAATCATTTCTTTTTCGATGTCTTCACATTTTTTCTGATTCCCTGCACTTCCTATTTATTTCATTCCTCAATGACTTGTATTTCTGTATTCCTGAGTTTCTCGGAACGTTTTTAAAATTCCTCCTTTCATCGATCAATTGAAGTATTTCTTCTGTTCCCATGGTTTCTTAGCGGTTACATTCTTTGTACCTATGTTTTCCTTCCCAACTTCTGTGATGGCCCTTTATAGAGATGTTCATTCTTCTTCAACTGTAGTGTCTACTGAACTATTCCTTATTGCTGTATCTATAGTATCAGAGAACTTCAACTGTATCTTACGATTCCTTAGTACTTCCGTATCCCACTTCTTTGCATGCTAATTCTTCCTGACTAATGTGTTAAACTTCAGCCTACTCTTCATCACTAGTATATTGTGATCTGAGTCTTTATCTGCTCCTGGGTAAGCCTTACAATCCAGTAACTGATTTCGGAATTCTCTGTCTGATCAAGGTGTAATCTAACTGAAATCTTCCCGTATCAGCCGGCCTTTTCCAAGTATACGTCCACCTCTTGTGATTCTTGAACAGACTATTCGCTATTACTAGCTGAAACGTGTTACAGAACTCAATAAGTCTTTCTCCTCTCTCATTCCTTGTCTCAAGCCCATATTCTCCTGTAACCTTTTCTTCTGCTCCTTTCCCTACAACTGCATTCCAGTCCACCGTGACTATTAGAGTTTCAACCCCCTTTATTTACTGTATTACTCTCTCAATGTGATCAGACACTTTCTTTACCTCTTTATATTCAGCTTGCGACGTCGGCGCGTATACCTGAACTATCGTTGTTGGTGTTGGTTTGCCGTCGATTTTGATGAGAACAACCCTGTCACTGAACTGTTCACAGTAACACACTCTCTGCCCTACCTTCTTATTCATAACGAATCCTACTCCCATTATTCCATTTTCTGCTGCTGTTAATGTTATCCTATACTCATCTGACCAGAAATCCTTGTCTTCTTTCCACTTCACTTCACTGACCCCTACTATATCTAGATTGAGCCTTTGCATTTCCCCTTTCAGATTTTCTAGTTTCCCTATACGTTCAAGCTTCTGATATTTCACGCCCATATTTGTAGTAGGTTATCCTTTCGTTGATTATTCTATCTTTTTCTTATGGTAACCTCCCCTTTGGCAGTCCCTTATCTTCATTATTATCAATTACAGTCACTATCATTGTCAACAGGCAACAGAAACGGTCGCGAGAATGTCGACAATCGTCATTATTAAATCAAGTGTGTATGTTGAACGGTTACCGTTGGTTTCTGATTTGCTTCTTTGCAGTTAACTAAGTCCGACTTAATTTCTTCCCGTCGAACACATAGGGAGATCATTGCCAGACTGTATGCACTTTCTTTTACTTTTTCTAATTCTTCATTTCATAAAAGGGGCAAGCCCAAAATAATTAAAAAAAACGTTCAGATGTGTGTGAAATCTTATGGGGCTCAACTGCTAAGGTCATCAGTCCCTAAGCTTACACACTACTTAACCTAAATTATCCTAAGGACAAACACACACACCCATGCGCGAGGGAGGACTCGAACCTCCGCCGGGACTAGCCGCACCAAAATAATTATTTGATTATTAAGTGAAATACAAAATATTGATCTATGTACAACGGATAACGTATTAAAGAGCTCATGCAAACAATGAAAATTAGTGGATGTTTGCCTACAGTCAGACACACTCTATCTCTCATTAATATTAACAAAACTATTTACTGATTGATTATAATTCATCAATTGGGGTGAATAATCAGGATTCCTGTAAGGAATGATTTTGTGGCTCAAATTATTGTAGTACCTTGGTTCAAGAAAGCTAAATACAATAAAACCATATGAAAATGGGACGAAACCGCACAAAAAGAGTTTTGAAATGTTATAGCAGGCACTTCTGTCCGCTCCACGTTTGACTCACCAGATCTCAGTAAAGAATTTTGTATGTCCACGGATAGCACCCGGTATCGGGTGGGTCTGACTCTCTTTCAGGTGCCTGAAGAGAAGGGAGAGGTGGTAACGAATCTGACTGCATTTGCAAGACGCGTACTGAATAAAGCGACGCAGCACTACACTGTCACCAAACTAGAGACGTTAGAGATCGTTTGGGGTTTCTCCAAGTTTAGATATTACCTCTTTGCACAAGAGACGAAGATTTACAATGATTATATAGCGCTCCAATTTCTCATGTCCTCAAAACTAATACATAATCGTTTATTTAGATGGGCAATATACCCGCAAGAGTTCAGATTTTAGGTTTTTACATCACAGGGTACCAGAACGTTGTTGGAGACGTGCTTTCCCCTGGTCCAGTTGGACTGATTTAAAGCAATGACGCAGATCTTAATGAGAATGCAGTCCACTTGATGTATGTGAGAGGTGTAGCATTTGACAATTTTATAGGAACTGTTCCAAGGAATATACGAAGGGAACAGGATAAACATCCTATCTTTTGCGTGATCAAAGAAAAGTTGAGCGACGTTGAGGAAAGGAGGCTAAGAAGGCTCCTGTCGGTAAGAGGTGGAACTCTGTTTTGTCGACGACATCCAGATAATTGTGTAGTGAATATTCCAGATGAGATCGTGAATAAATGATCTAGTACTATCATCGGAGTTTAGGCATTTCGGAGTCAGAAAGTGTAGTCAAAAGTTAGTCGAGCCAGTACACTTTATCAGCATGGCGAGGCGAATAAAGCGAGTTGTTCGCCCGTGTAAAAGGTGTCAGAAGGCGAAGTCTTCCTCTGTCACTTGCAAAGCACCATTACATGATACTGTACCTGCGCGATTAAAAGGATTATGGCAACGAACCTGTTTGGCCTACAACCCTGCACAACTAATGGATCCCAGTATGTGTTTGTAGTCGTAGAATTGGCCTCGAAGTATGTAACATTTGTTCCCTCGAGAACAGCAACAGCAAGAACAGTGGGAGCAGCTTTTGTGAAATGGTTCCCCAGAGAAGTGGGTCATGTTGAGAAAGGAACTGCAGATAAAGGGCCACGCCGTGGCACGAACTTGCCAACGTAGTGGGAATATAGTAGGGGGCAAACTTTTCCTTTGGTTAGTTCTTTTTTTACTAGAAACTCCAGATTTTTTAGGAGATACGGCTTTGTTTGTCTAATTGCAGTAGGAGCCGTTTCCTTATAGCTACTGATGATGTCACCAGCATCAGGAGACGAAATGCTAGGCAATGAGATATACCGTGTACCATGGCGCATTGCCCATTAAACGAGATTAACCAAGTACGGTATTCTGTATTATGACATATCGGTGACGTCAGATATTCCATACCCTTAATCCCTTATTGTATAAGGAGCTATCAAAAAGTTTCCGTTAGAAGACCACGTTAACCCCTCTGCTTACACGCCGGTGCTGCATGTACGCTGCAGCAAGGTACTAAAACGGATCGCCCCTTTCACAGTACTCTATGTTTCCACTTTATTTTCTTCAGTGGTAGTAGCTTAAGTATGTTCTGAATGGGAATCCCTTTGAAAAGAAGTGTGACAGACTTGAATTCAGCTGCTTTTTTCTCAAGCGATGAAATGAAGAGAGAAACTACAGTGCTCTGCAAAAATTACGACAAAAGCATCTATCGCATGATGTGTCGCTGTCAAGTAGCTTATTTCGATGGAGAGGGGATCATGCATATATAGAACTGTTACAGTATAGCGCAAAAGGTAACTGAAATACGTAATGATACGAACAGAAATGACAATTTTATTCAAAGATATAAACTGCACTGGAGACGCTGTTGTTTATGACGGTCCTCTCGACATTCCAAATTCCAGATATGATTCTTAAATGAGTGTATCATCCCCACAGATGGCTGTGCATGCTTTCCAACGTGCTCCCATGCTGGCCTTAGTGTTGATAAAGAGTTGTTCTCGTAGGGAGTTCCATTTCTCCGCCAACGCGCTTGGCAACTGCGGAGCTGTAGACGGTCGTTGGCGCATATAGGCGTGCTGCAATACGACTGCCCCACGAATCCTACACGTTGTCGACAGCATTTACGTCAGTGGACGGGCAGCCAGCCCATTCACTCAACACGTCCACCTGCGCTGTTCGATGCGGTCGCACATTGTCATCCATGAAAAGTGTATGAACCACTGAAAAGACGCAAATGTGGAAGGGATATAGTGCCGTACCACCCAGACCACCAATAAAGTTCGATGACGTACTTACTCTCAAATGTCGTGAGGTGGAAACAGGTAATGCACCCAGAAACATGGTCAAACATGATCGATTTGATGGTCCAAGTGTTACGTTACAGGAAGAGATAAAGTGACATGATCTACAACTCATGGAACACTCACTGGTCGACGTTATTGTGACACTGTACAGCTCCTTATTCGTGTCTTTCACTTTGATGGATAACAGTGTACGACTGCATCGAACAGCACAGGTAAAGGAGCTTGAACCGTGAATTTACTTTCAAAACTTTTTCTTAAGAATTTACTTTGTTTACTAGCGATTCATCAAGAACATTAACACATTTAATCACACTATGTGAGCGTGGAAGTAGTTGCCAGAGAGTAACTGATGAAATCAAAATGAAATTGCTTTTAACAAATCGGAATTTTATTCTTAAAATCCTTTTTCTTTTAAGAAACAGATTTAAAATTATAAGCAGAAAGCACCCTCTAAATATCAAGTTACAATTTATTTAGAGGCAGAAAGAAACAAATTTTTGAGTGTATGAGCTTTCGGGCTGAGAAGCTTGCCGCTCCCTTTTGACACTGCCATACTCACGACAGCTCACAACAACATCTGAAAGACTACACAGGTGCAAATCTGCAACACACCAGATTAACTTAAAGTAAAAGTTTTAACAATTCTGCCGGCCGGAGTGGCCGAGCGGTTAAAGTCGCTACAGTCTGGAACCCCACGACCGCTACGGTCGCAGGTTCGAATCCTGCCTCGGGCATGGATGTGTGTGATGTCCTTAGGTTAGTTAGGTTTAAGTAGTTCTAAGTTCTAGGGGACTGATGACCACAGCAGTAGAGTCCCATAGTGCTCAGAGCCATTTGAGCCATTTTTTTTAACAATTCTCACAAGCACACAAACTATGCGCCCCGTAGGAGGGATGGAAATGGTACAAAACACTAAAATTAAAAAAATTAACTTGCCACCGAAGGTGCAACTTGATTTTAACTTCCAAGAAAAGTCTTACGGTGGAGGGGTGGCAACTTTATATACTAAAATGACCATTTAAACAAAAGCCCATGAAATGAAATCTTACATAAAGTTATACAAGGTTGGCCAAACATGCTCTACAGTACACATATACCGCCTCTCAAGATGATAGGCAAGATAAAAACATATTTCAAGAATTAGGCCGTTATATTACAAGCAATAAATTCGTTATTACACCGAATTCGACAATCATGACAGAGGCAGCTATTAACGTCCGGCAGATTGACAGGGATATTGCCGTACAACCCGAACCGCAGGTTGCTATAGGCCACCCCTACTCCACAATGGAAAAACGGACCACGCAATTCATAAACAACCACATTCCCGCAGGTGGGCAAACGGAGAAGAATGGTGGGACGACCCCAAAACAAAGCGGCTGGTGACCTCACCAAGAAAACAAGTAGAATTTAACAAGTAAGTGAAACAACATATCACCAATCACTTAACTTCTAATAAACTGCGATTTCTGGCGAAGACCTGGCGTAGCACCCGCAAAATGCTCTCCCGAACCGTCCGCTGCCAGTCGCTTCAACGGACGCAGGAAGGCGCGCCGATCTCCCGTCTCATGGCGTCGCAGCTCGCACCGGCCAGACCAATGTCGTGGGTTGACTCCTGTTGCTCTCGTGTCGGCCGCGAAGCCCTCGCTATAAGGCGCCGCCCACTGGACTGACGTGTCGACGTCACATGCGCCGACGCTCAAGACGGACAAGTCATCTTGTGTCTCAGTGCCCGACCGACCAACCGATCGATCCAACCGCCAATGACCGTTCCCTGAGCAACTCGAGCAGACTGGCGGCCTAACGCGCAGACTCAGATGCAGGAACTCAGCCCCCGACCGGGCGACCAGTCGTTGAGTTCTCTCACTGCGCCACAATTTCGGACGAGAGACAGACTAGCAAGCTGGGGACGAGAGACTGACCCCAGACTGACTCCACACTCACCCAGACTGACCAGCTGGCGAGCTCATAGCGTCCCTTAAATGCACGTGAACAGACAACCTTTCCCCTTTCCCACCAGTGGGAGACACCAAAGCTGCGATTGCCACAGAGGCACCACCGCCAGAAATGGAGGGCGACTGCTTCACACAACGCGCTGCGGCGCGCTCTTCAAAACAGCAATTTTTACCACGGCTCAGAGCTATTGGAATGAGAAGATGTTCGATAGATGGACTGCCTCCCCGTTTCCGTGAATTAATGAGGACATGTGGAATGCTTCTTAGAGACGTATTGCAGCTCATCCATATGCGCCAACGACCACCCAGAAGTTTTCAGTCGTTCTGGTAGGGGAATGGAGCGCCCAAAAACAAAAACTCCTTACCAACTGAAGAATTCAGAGAGGTCCAGCGGAAACACTGTGGACGGTAAAGAATGCCTTTATTTAACTGCAGTACATGATGCGTCGTATCTCAGCATGGCTCACTCTGTTCTTCCTGGCCAGCACTGATGTACAGGATGCTCCATAGACGCCCTGTGACGCTGATGGAAGGCTGGAGGTCAATGCCGTGACGTCGGCAGCCTTTTACTTCCCTCGGTGACGTGGAGCTCTGGTGGCCCCTTGGTTCCGCACACATTTACCACGGCAGCGCGTGGAGACGGCTGTGCGCTGGCTTCGACTTGCTGTCCTCTGCCGGGAATGGACGGCGTTGAGGCACTAAACTCCTCTCGGAACTCAGCAGCAGGCATGGACGGCAGTTTTGCTAGGCTGTGGCATCAACTCCAACGAGGAACTTAGTGCCGGTGGAGGCAGACGAAACCTGGTCTCGGACCCATGGGTGCTGCTGGTAATGTCCAGTATCTCGCCGCTCAGCGTCACCCTTGGCGTCGTGGTGGTTCTGCTGGACTCCAGCGACGACGGGGTGTCATCTGCCTCATTACCGCTGTGCAGAACAGATTTCCACTGACCACGGCTAGCCTCACACCCCAATTTCCTTGCTCGTGTCAGGCACATCTACCCCTACAAGTCCGTAGCTTCACGGCGGCTTTCTCACTACTTGCCGCTCATTATTTTATTGGGCAGCGGCGCTACACAACATTGAGGCCAGCATGAGAGCACGTTGCTAGGATGCTTTGTGGTGATCACACACCCTCTTGAATCCACGTCCTTCCTTTTATAATGTCCAGGGGCCATCATAAATTATGGTGATTTCAGTGTCACCATTGCCTTTCAATAGATTTCTGTTTTGGGGGTTTGATAACAGTTAGGCGGTTTTTTGTTCTATTCGTTTTCATTTGTATGAACTAGTTTTCGGTGTATTAAGGCCATCTTCAGATAACTACTGGCTATTATTTTCAAGGAGCCTGTGTTCTTACGAACCAAACATTCCGGACTAAGATACAGCGCACATACATAAGGTCTATTGTTGTGGTATTGTCTTTGGAATTGTCAAACGGGTCTTTTGACTTTTTGTTCTGTAAAACTGTTCTTTGACATGATAAATCACATTTTATGGTTTGTCAGTACCATGTACCATCAATAGAACAAAAAACCGCCTAAGTGTTATTCAACCCTCATTATGGAATTGTTCTATCAAGAAGCGACGGAAGAATCCATAAATAAGATTTCTGTTTCGTTTCATTGCGCATTTCTGGCAGTTGCCTTCTGTGTTATATTGCAGCGGTTGTATCTATGCGTGTTCCAGGTTTCATCGAGCTGTGTTACTTGACACACACATCATAAGAAAGTTACTCTCGTGTTTGAGGTTTGCACTTCAGCATACTTGGAAACTTCTAGCAACTTTGGACTAATTTCCATTGGCGTCCAAAACAAACAATTTTATGATGGCACTGTGTTGCGGTTCATGCATTTCGACTAAACTTCATCCACGAGATACTTCTGCGCGTTAAAAACCAGAAACAAAAATTCATTAATGCGGAAGCCGTTCCAATGCAAGACCTATATCTTTTCATCTTGCCCCCGTACACAAAATACGACAGCAATCTGTATAATAAGTATTTTTAGTGACTACTGCGATTCACATCTCGACCTACTGCATCCATATTCCGAATGACTGACTCTGGGATATTTTATATTGTACGCATAGCCACTCATTGATGGAAATAGCATACCTACGATCTGTGGGAAGGGTTAGACGTAAAAGCTCCATCGTCAGTAAAAATTTAGGAAGTAATATTTGAATGAAGAGTAGGCCCATTATTTCGGGAAGTCTCCAGAGCTCTGTGACTGCAGCCAAAGGATTAGTTTCAATATGATGCACCGCTACTTTCGATGATCTTTGAAGATGGGTTGGGGAAGGGACTGAGGAAGGTGTTGCTTAATTTCACGTAAGACGACGCCACTTACCTTGATGACAGGCCAGTAGCATTGGTCTTGACGGATTATTTCTGGTGATCAGAATTTCTCCAGTTACTTATTCGCGAATCGGATATCGACAGGAGGTTATAATGTACAGTGTACTGGTATTGATCTAGAAGAAACTGGATATTTTTTTGATTTCAGCCTTCTCAGTTGCGTCGATATAAAATTTATCTGTAGTGGTTGTCGGTTTCAGATTAACGCTCCCATTCTCAAACTACACACCTCGATATTAGCCGTAATTATTGTTACAGTGTGGTGGCAAGCCAGACCGAAACCGGTAATCACTACAGCTGAATTTTATATCAATACAACTGAGAAGGCTGAAATAAACAATTATCCAATTTCTTCAGTATTGAAAAGTTGCGGGCCTGCCGTCCCGTGGCAGCGTGTCTCGAATAAGCAAATATTAATCTTCTTGTAGATAACGTATTTAATAGCTGAATAAACGATCTAATTTTTGATAATTCTATCTGACGACTTTCGGCAATGAGGGATGTCACTTTAGTTTTAGGCTCGTAAAGGATATACTTATTAAAATAAATCTCGAGGTAGCAGGTTGGAAAATCCACCAAAAGAAAGTAAGTTTTACACAGTTCGACTGACTGCCACGTCGGATAGACATACAAATACATCACACATTATAGTTTGCATCTATGATTAAAATTCTTTTCAGCAGTCTTAAGCATCAGAAATAATATTTATTTTGGTTTCATTATGATTAATTATTGAGGTATTCTTCCAAATGAATACAAATTATTTCTGATTAATTGGGTACATTTTATTTATTGTAACACTATACATGTATCTATCCAGCGATAAACAGCAGAATGTGAAATGTAAAATGCCCGTTCAATGCCATCTCCTAATACGGCGAGTGAAAGAAAAGAGCGACAAACTTTATATAATTGCTCGCTCATAGCAGCTCTGAATTCTAATGCGAGCAGAGATCACTAACATCGCAAGTCAGAATTTCTAGAAACTATGTATCACAAGCTTCATTAAAATAATTTAGTGATCTAACACAGAGGTATATCAGAGATTATAACATTCATTTATCTTATTTGAGATGCATATCCCACAGAATTTTTTCAATAATAGAAGATATTCTTGTAGTCAACATTTATTACCCACATAAGTTAATTTCTCGATTACACCTTGATTCCCTATCAGACATCTTACAAGTGAAGAAACTCACGCAAGCTATAAAAGCTACAGCGGTGACACCTCAGTATCTCAGTTCAAAATGTTTCTGAGGTGAGATACTCTATTATGACACTCGATATTGCCAAGTGGCCAGAGATACAGATGCTGACTGTCACAAGCACTCCATTTTCAACTTCCTCGCTTGTGTGCTTTTTACGAACTTAGGCGCAGCTTACATTGACATGTGACAGAGGGTCATTCCGGAAATGAATCGCAGTCTTTGGTTTGCTTTCCCAACAATTTATCTGTGTGACTGCCCCAATTTAAGTTATTCGTAATTGTAATATTTACGTATTTAGTTGAATTTATACGTCTGAAAAAATAAGACAGTGTGCGAAGAAGATGCAAAGCATCCTCTCAGACGAACACCACTAATAAATCTTTTTTGAATAATCAGTCTTCTGACTGATACGAGGCAAGCCGCCACGAATTCGTCACTTGTGCCAACCTCTTCATTTCAGATTAGTACTTTCACGCACTTACATCCGATATCCTGAATTATTTATTTGACATATCTCAATATTGTTAGTGCTTTCCGTATGTACCTTCCTTCGCCTATTCTGCAGAGAACCTCTTCAACCTTATTTTATCAGTCCACATAATTTTTAACATCCTTATGTAGCTCCGTATCTCAAACAGTTCGATTATCTTCTGTTTTCGCAAGGTTTCTTCGCAGTTATCTTTCTCGTACTTATGTCTGTTTGTCAGACTTCTAACATTTCCCCTTTTAGAGATTTCCAACCCTCTTCAACTGAACTGCCTACTGTAGGATTCATTTTCGCATTAACTGCAGCCTTAGATAACTACAAACGCATCTCATCATTCAGTATTTCAGTATCTCTCTTCGTTCAACATTGATTCTTCCTGACGGTTTTCTTATACTTGCCTACTCTTCATCATTACTAAATTGCGATCCTAGTACACCTCTGCTTCCTGGGTACCTCTTACAAGCCAATATTTGATTCCGGGATACACACATCTACATCTACATGAATATTCTGGAATTCACAACTAAGTTGCAGAAGGTTTATCGAACCACTTTCAAGCTGTTTGTCTACCGTTACTCTCGAACAGATCGCGGGAAAAACGAATATTTACATCTCTCCGTGAAACCTCTGATTTCTCTAAATTTGTTATGAAGAACATTTCTTCCTATGTAGGTGCGTGCCAAAGATATTTTTTCACTCGTTTGAGGAATTTGGTGCCGCAACGAAAAACGCTTTTGTTTTAATGATTGCCCTTCCCCCCTTCCCAAATCTTCGTATCGTATCTGTGGCACTCTCTCTCCTATTTCGTGATAACACCAAACGAGTTGCCCTTCCTTGAACTTTTTCGAAGTACTTCGTCAATCGTATCTGATGCTGATCCCACACTCAACAACAATACTTCAGAATAGAGCGGACGAGCGTGGTGTAATCAGTCTCTTTAGTAGACCTGTTCCATTTTCTAAATATTCTGGAAATGAATCGCAGTCTTTGGTTTGCTTTCCCCACAATTTATCTATGTGACTGTCCCAATTTAAGTTATTCGTAATTGTAATATTTACGTATTTAGTTGAATTTACGGCGTTTTTATTTGTGTGATTTATCGTGTAACCAAAATTGAACACAATATCTAAAGTACACGTTACACGAAAAGGAAGTTTTGGAAAACAAAATATTCAGTATTCGCACACATAGACATATTTTTATAGAAAGCTTGCATAGGTACGGATCTTTCGACGAGCGAGCGGTTGTGTCTGACTACGAAGTACGGAACTATTGTGTCAGTATACTCTGAGAAGCACTGCTATAAAATCTGGACCGGAAGTCTTGTTTTCAATAACTTATTTAAGCTTCTTCGCTACACAGTGGATACCTGTTCGGTAGTTGCTCATGTTCGCAGTTGCTCTCGATTCGAACTCTGGAATATTTGATTCGTCTTCTTTGGTGAAGGAACTTCGGAAAACCTTGCTTACTAACTTTGATTTAGGGGCAGTACCATCAATGGAATCACCATTATCATCACGCAGTGAAGGTACTGATTGCGTCTTACCGCTGTTGTATTTGACATACCACCAGAATCCCTTTGGGCTTTTTGCCACATTTCGAGGCATTTTCGTTGTGCAAGTTCGCGCTAAATTTCGAACTTCTGTAAAACTTTACCAATCTTGGAATTTTTACTTTTTCTTAAATTTTCATATGCTTTATTTCTTCGCTTCCGCAACAGTGTTGTGAATTCTTTTGTGTGCCATGGGGGATCAGTACCATCTCTCATTATTTGCTATATATATCTCAGTCACCGTTGATACTTTTTCTTTAATTTTAAGCCACATTTGTTCTATGCTTACATAGTCAGGTAGAAAGGAGTTGAACTCTCACTTAGGAAGGTGTCAAGTGAATTTTTATCAGCTTTTTTTAATAGATGTAGTTTGCGTTAATTTTTGATGTGTTTGGTTGTTACGGTTTGTCATTGTGGGCTCTAATCTGTGTATCCGTCATGGTGCTCCCTGTTTGCTCAGAATTGTTTGTTGCTAAGCTGTCAAGTATGTTTTCGGAATTCATCTACACTCCAATTGGGCTTCTGAACTAATAGTTCAAAATGATTCCCTAGATAGCATTGGGTACGATTTCGGACGTCGTTCAGTGCCTACGACCGACTTTAAACATATGTTTTGGCCAACATATCGACATAACACCTATAATAGTGTGAGTGGGGTATCTATTTGAAATGACACACAAGTTTTCGTTGAACTGTTCAGCAAATTTATCACTTTAGTCTGGGAGTCCCATTATTCACCATGATGTAATCCAGCTGCACTCTTGATAACCGTCACAGCCTTTTCCTTGCATACCTCC
This sequence comes from Schistocerca serialis cubense, assembly GCF_023864345.2. NCBI lineage: Eukaryota > Metazoa > Arthropoda > Insecta > Orthoptera > Acrididae > Schistocerca > Schistocerca serialis. The sequence continues at coordinate 638,041,381 of NC_064645.1, forward strand.
TCCTCCTTTGGTTCTGAACAGTGTATCTGCTGCCACTAAATGAAATTTGTGGGAGAGCTCGGTCTTTCTCTTCTCTCATTCCTAATACCAAGTGTACTCTTCCGCGTAAGTATGTCGTCTGTTCCTCACCCGCTACCGAGTTCCCAAGTCCCATCATTATCAGATTGTCATCTCGTTTTGCTTATCATATTACCTGTTAACATTCTCATATACAGTGCTTTCTTTACGCGTTCACCAACAGCTTGAGAGGTCGGCGCGTATACCTGAACTATTCTTGCAGTTGTTGGTTTGTCGACGATTCTGCTGAGAAAAACCCTAGGACTGAATTCTTTACGGTCACTCTGCCCTAGTTTTCTATTACAATAGGATCCTACTCCCGTTTTACTGTTTTCTGCTCCGGATGTTACCCACAACAGCAAAGTGATGTTTCGAGAATAGACAAAATTTATGGCTTTCATGGTCAGGAGGCAAGTTACGACGAAACGATAATAGATTACCAGAAAACAGAAAGATTAAACTTGTTTATCTTATTAGGAAATACTATCTCATTCATGACATGAATAGACATAGAAATGAAAGTAGGAAGAGTTAGTTACATTAACGGAGCAGTCTACAGCGTCTCAGAAGTACTGAGTAAAAACCGTAAGAGATTTTGGTCGTATGTAAAATCAGTAAGAGTGTCAAAATAATCTATTCATTCTCTCAGCGACCGCACCGGCGCCGAAATGGAATATAACAGAGAGAAGGCCGAAATACTGAATCCGGTCTTCCGAAGTTGTTTCGCCGATGATTATCGTAATACTGTCCCTCCTTTCAATCGTCGTACGATCAAAACGGCAGATGCTGAGATAACCGATCGCGGAAGCAGCTACAAGCGGAAAGTCTTCTCGACAAGATGAGATAATATTCTATAAATATTATGCGAAAAAACTTGCTCCTCTTCTAGCAGTAACTTATCGTAGATCGCTTGAGCAACGAAAGGTATCTAACGACTGGAAAAAAGAGAAGGTCATTCCCGTTTATAAGAACGGCCGTAAGACAGATCCACACAATTATAGACCTATATCGTTGACGTCAATCTATTGTAGAATTACGGAACATGTTTTATGCTGAAGAATTTTGACGTTTTTGGAAAATGAACATCTCCTCTATAGGAATCAACATGGATTCCGCAGACAGAGATCCTGCGAAACTGAGCTCGCTCTGTTCCTCCATGCTACCCACAGCACAGTGGACAACGGCGCTCGGGCTGATGCCGTGTTCCTTGATTTCAGTAAAAGGCATCTGACACCGTCCCGCATTGCCGTTTAGTGAAAAACTACGAGCTTACGGAGTATCGGAGCAGACCTGCAATTGGATTCAAGACTTTCTTGCAGATAGAACTCAAAACGTTCTTCTTTACGGAACTCAGTCGACAGATGTGAAGGTAATATCCGGAGCACCACAGGGAAGTGGTTCCTTCCGGCGGCTGGCTGATTTGGTGAAGACAACCAGCATCGCACGCGGAGTGCAAGCTGAGCTTAATATCTGCAGCATAGTGCCCAGAGTCGATCGCGGTCCTCTGGTTTGGAGCCGTGTGGAGGGTCTAAACCAGAGGCTCAGACGACTCTGCGACTATAATGGTTGCAAATTCATCGACCTCCGTTATTGGGTGGAGAACTGTAGGGCCCCCCTAGACAGGTCAGGCGTGCACTACACACCGGAAGCAGCTACTAGGGTAGCAGAGTACGTGTGGCGTGCACACGGGGGTTTTTTTTGGTTAGAGGGACTCCCGCTTGGGCGAAACGATAAAATACCTGACGGCTTACCAGAGAGGACATTATCATCGTTGATAAAGATCGTCCGTCCTCAGAGACCAAAAACAGGAAAAGTTAACGTAATATTGGTAAACTGCAGGAGTATCCAGGGCAAGGTTCCTGAATTAGTATCTCTTATTGAAGGAAATAGTGCGCATATAGTATTAGGAACGGAAAGTTGGTTAAAACCGGAAGTGAACAGTAACGAAATCCTAGACACAGAATGGAATATATACCGCAAGGATAGGATAAACGCCAATGGTGGAGGAGTATTTATAGCAGTAAAGAATTCAATAATATCCAGTGAAGTTATTAGCGAATGCGAATGTGAAATAATCTGGGTTAAGTATCAAAGGTGGGTCAGATATGATAGTCGGATGCTTCTATAGACCACCTGCATCAGCAACCGTAGTAGTTGAGCGCCTCAGAGAGAACCTGCAGAACGTCGTGAAGAAGTTTCGTGATCATACTATTGTAATAGGGGGAGACTTCAATCTACCAGGTATAGAATGGGATAGTCACACAATCAGAACTGGAGCCAGGGACAGAGACTCTTGTGACATTATCCTGACTGCCTTGTCCGAGAATTACTTCGAGCAGATAGTTAGAGAACCAACTCGTGAAGCTAACGTTTTAGACCTCATAGCAACAAATAGACCGGAACTTTTCGACTCCGTGAATGTAGAAGAGGGTATCAGTGATCATAAGTCAGTGGTTGCATCAATGACTACAAGTGTAATAAGAAATGCCAAGAAAGGAAGGAAAATATATTTGCTTAACAAGAGTGATAGGGCACAAATCGCAGAATATCTGAGTGACCACCATCAAACGTTCATTTCTGAGGAAGAGGATGTGGAACAAAAATGGAAAAAATTCAGAAACATCGTCCAGTACGCCTTAGATAAGTTCGTACCGACTAAGGTCCAAAGCGAGGGGAAAGATCCACCGTGGTATAACAATCATGTACGAAAGGTACTACGGAAACAAAGAAAGCTTCATCATAGGTTTAAGAGTAGTCGAATCATAGCTGATAAGGAAAAGCTGAACGAAGCGAAAAAGAGCGTAAAGAGAGCAATGAGAGAAGCATTCAACGAATTCGAACATAAAACATTGGCAAACAATCTAAACAAGAACCCTAAAAAGTTTTGGTCATATGTAAAATCGGTAAGCGGATCTAAATCCCCTATTCAGTCACTCGTTGACCACGATGGCACCGAAACAGAGGACGACCGAAGAAAGGCAGAAATACTGAATTCAGTGTTCCGAAACTGTTTCACTGCGGAAAATCGTAACACGGTCCCTGACTTCAGCTGTCGCACGGACGCCAAAATGGAGAATATTGAAATAAACGATATCGGAATTGAAAAACAACTGCTATCACTTAGTAGCGGAAAAGCATCCGGACCAGACGAGATACCCTTAAGATTCTACACTGATTATGCTAAAGAACTTGCCCCCTTTCTATCAGCAATTTATCGTAGATCGCTGGAAGAACGTAAAGTACCTAGCGACTGGAAGAAAGCGCAGGTCGTTCCCATTTTCAAGAAGGGTCATAAATCAGATGCGAATAATTATAGGCCTATTTCGCTTACGTCAATCTGTTGTAGAATAATGAAACATGTTTTGTGTTCTCGTATTATGACGTTCTTAGATAATACAAATCTCCTTCATCATAACCAACATGGATTCCGCAAACAGAGATCATGCGAAACTCAGCTCGCCCTATTTGCCCAAGAAATTCACAGTGCCGTAGACACTGGCGAGCAGATTGATGCCGTATTCCTGGACTTCAGGAAGGCATTTGATACTGTTCCGCACTTACGTTTAGTGAAAAAAATACGAGCTTACGGAATATCGGACCAGGTTTGTGATTGGATTCAGGATTTCCTAGAAGAAAGAACACAACATGTCATTCTTAACGGTTCAAAATCTGCAGATGTAGAGGTAATTTCGGGAGTACCGCAGGGAAGCGTGATAGGACCTTTATTGTTTACAATATACATAAATGACTTAGTTGACAACATCGGTAGCTCCGTGAGGCTATTTGCAGATGACACGGTTGTCTACAAGAAAGTAGCAACATCAGAAGACTCGTACGTACTCCAGGAGGACCTGCAGAGGATTAATGCATGGTGCGACAGCTGGCAGCTTTCCCTAAACATAGACAAATGTAATATAATGCGCATACATAGGGGCAGAAATCCATTCCAGTACGATTATGCCATAGGTGGTAAATCATTGGAAGCGGTAACGACCGTAAAATACTTAGGAGTTACTATCCGGAGCGATCTGAAGTGGAATGATCACATAAAACAAATAGTGGGAAAAGCAGGCGCCAGGTTGAGATTCATAGGAAGAATTCTAAGAAAATGTGACTCATCGACGAAAGAAGTAGCTTACAAAACGCTTGTTCGTCCGATCCTTGAGTATTGCTCATCAGTATGGGACCCTTACCAGGTTGGATTAATAGAAGAGATAGACATGATCCAGCGAAAAGCAGCGCGATTCGTCATGGGGACATTTAGTCAGCGCGAGAGCGTTACGGAGATGCTGAACAAGCTCCAGTGGCGGACACTTCAAGAAAGGCGTTACGCAATACGGAGAGGTTTATTATCGAAATTACGAGAGAGCACATTCCGGGAAGAGATGGGCAACATATTACTACCGCCCACATACATCTCGCGTAATGATCACAACGAAAAGATCCGAGAAATTAGAGCAAATACGGAGACTTACAAGCAGTCGTTCTTCCCACGCACAATTCGTGAATGGAACAGGGAAGGGGGGATCAGATAGTGGTACAATAAGTACCCTCCGCCACACACCGTAAGGTGGCTCGCGGAGTATAGATGTAGATGTAGATGTAGAAGTGTGATAGGACCTTTGCTGTTTACAATATATATATACATGATATAGCAGAAAGCGTCGGATACTCTTTAAGGCTATTCGCAGATGATGCAGTTGTCTATACCAAAGTAGCAAGGTCAGAAGATAGTAAGACTTCGCAGAACAACCTGCAGTGAGTTGATGAATGGTGCAGACTCTGGCAGTTGACGCTGAACGTAAGTAAAAGTAACATACTGGCCGTACAAATGAAAAGAAATCCACTACCGTACAGCTACACTATTTATGGCAAACAGCTGGAGACAGCGTCTGCCATAAAATATCTAGGCGTGGCTATTCAGAGCGACCTTAAGTGGAATGACCATATAGAACAGGTAGTGGGAAGAGCAGACACCAGACTCAGATTCATCGGAAGAATCTTAAGGAAATGTAACTCATCCACGAAAGAAGTGGCTTATAAGGCGCTTGTTCGCCAGATTCTTGAGTACTGTTCATCTATATGGGAACCCTATCAGATAAGACTAATAGAGGAGATAGAGATGATTCAATGAAGAGCGGCGCGTTCTCGTCACGGATCGCTTAGCTGGCGAGAAAGCCGGCGGACGTTACAAGAGAGGCGTTGTGCATCACGGAGAGATTTACTATTGAAATTTCGGGACAGCACTTTTCAGGAGTCGGACGACATATTACTTCTCCGCCCATACATCTCCCGTATTGACCACGAGGAGAGAGGTCGAGAAATTAGAGCCAATACAGAGGCTTACCGACAATCATTCTCCCCACGCACAATTCGTGTGTGGAACAGAGTTGGAGGGATCAGATAGTGGTACCGAAAGTATCCTCCACCACACACCATTAGGTGGCTTGCAGAGTATGATGTAGATGTAAAGGAAATTCAGCTTAGGTTCTACAAAACAATGTTGCTACAACCATGTCACATGAAAGTCAGTCGTGGACTGTCACAAAAGTAATGAACAAACAATACAAGCATAGAAGATGTGATTCCTAACGGAGTAGCTGGGTGCACTCCATCCGACAGGAGGGTGAATGCTGTTACCATAGAATAACTAGAAGTGAAAGGCTTATACGAACGGATTAAGGAACGCAGGTACAACAGGAAGGACCAAGTCACATGAACGGAAGATGACAAAATGCCAAAATTAAAGATTAATTACTATCGAGTGGCCAGAAGACCTTTAGGAATACCGAGGTAATGGTGGAAAGTTCGATAATTTCATGCAAGAGGGCGTAACAGATAAGTGCCTGCTACATGCAGAAAAGAAAGAAGTGAACTGTCTGACCAGTTATCACAATGTTCTTGCCGTTTCACTTCAATGACTCTCGGAACAAAAACAGACATTGGAGAAAAAATATGGAAACACCACGAGAAATGCATGCCTGAACATAAACACTGATTCTAGCCAGGTCTGCAGGTTTCTCTGTTGTATTTGATCTTGAAAAGCTACAGCGCAATGTCCTCAATACAACTGTCAGTCGTGATCAGAAAATTGTTCTGAGTCGATGTAAGTGCATTATGTAGGCGCTAATTGACTTCGAACGCTCGCAAATCGTTGGCGGCCGTACGGTGCGCGCTTCCGTAACCAAGGTAGCGGAAGTGTTTGATGTTTCAAGAGGCACCGTATAGAAAATTTATACTGCTTATAGTGAAAGTGGAAAAACATTATCCACTAACAAGAAAACATTCCGAAGTGTCAGTAAACGATATTGATATAAAACTTAGCTTGTGTGTATTGGAGGCAACTAATGCAATACGTAACTTTTTTCTTGGAGGGAATATCTTCGAAACGAAGATATATAAAAAATGTGTTTCACAGAAAAGTGATACGTAATTAACGTTTTGAAAACTGTATAAACGAATTTTGTAATAATTTCAAATTTTGAAAGATACCCCACTACCATCAATTAATTTTGAAAAATGAGAACTTACGTTACAAAGTAAATTAAAGAAGCTTTCAAGCTCCTTACATCTGTGTGTCAAATAAAGTAGGCTTCTGAAATACTATTTCTGCGAAATACGCTGTATACAAATTGATGTCAGAGTATTTTCAACGTACCTAACTTAAATATATAAAAATTAATTATTAGTCTAGTTATTTATTTTACTTATCGGTGTTTTATGTTTTAAATTATTATTATACGTTTTACATCGATTTTTTGTTTAGCGTATCACATGTGTATTTTAGTAATTGAAAATGATAGAAAACTGATTATTGCAATAGAATATCATTATAGTAACGATAAGCTGTATATACAGGGCTATTACAAATGATTGAAGCGATTTCATAAATTCACTGTAGCTCCATTCATTGACATATGGTCACGACACACTACAGATACGTAGAAAAACTCATAAAGTTTTGTTCGGCTGAAGCCGCACTTCAGATTTCTGCCGCCAGAGCGCTCGAGAGCGCAGTGAGACAAAATGGTGACAGGAGCCGAGAAAGCGTGTGTCGCGCTTGAAATGCACTCACATCAGTCAGTCATAACAGTGCAACGACACTTCAGGACGAAGTTCAACAAATATCCACCAACTGCTAACTCCATTCGGCGATGGTATGCGCAGTTTAAAGCTTCTGGATGCCTCACGGTTTAAAGTTTACGGCCCCTTTTTCTTCTGCGAAAAAAACGTTACCGGACACGTGTATCTGGACATGCTGGAAAATTGGCGCATGCCACAACTGAAGACCGACAGCGCCGACTTCATCGTTCAACAGGATGGTGCTCCAGCGCACTTCCATCATGATGTTCGGCATTTCTTAAACAGGAGATTGGAAAACCGATGGATCGGTCGTGGTGGAGATCATGATCAGCAATTCATGTCATGGCCTCCACGCTCTCCCGACTTAACCCCATGCGATTTCTTTCTGTGGGGTTATGTGAAAGATTCAGTGTTCAAACCTCCTCTACCAAGAAACGTGCCAGAACTGCGAGCTCGCATCAACGATGCTTTCGAACTCATTGATGGGGACATGCTGCGCCAAGTGTGGGAGGAACTTGATTATCGGCTTGATGTCTGCCGAATCACTAAAGGGGCACACATCGAACATTTGTGAATGCCTAAAAAAACTTTTTGAGTTTTTGTATGTGTGTGCAAAGCATTGTGAAAATATCTCAAATAATAAAGTTTTTGTAGAGCTGTGAAATCGCTTCAATCATTTGTAATAATCCTGTACATTCTTAAAACATAACATCTCCTTACACCATGCACATAAAATGAACGACATTTCTTTAAGTAATATACACGGCAGAGAACACAACATAAAACAAAATGCAGGAGGATTTCAAATTGTTGTGGGTGATCCTCTAAATATCCTGATTTATGTCAGGCATATTTCATTTCAGTACATTGGTAAGCTGTGGCAAAAAGATCTGATTATGTACTAGTGACTGCAGCTGAATTATTGTTTCTCAAGCGGAGATTGCCATCAAAATCATTCAACAGAACTAAGTCTGAAAATGTTCTCACAAATTTCTTCCAACATAAGCCGTATACACATCGCGACTGCACCTGTGCCTTCGAGTTTCTTGTCTCAAAGTACAATGCTCTTCACGGTTCTAAGAATCTAACAATAGCTCTAAGAATGTAACAATACTCTAAGAATCTAAGAATAATACAGATATTTCTCCCCACTGGGAATAAATGTCCTTTGACCTGGTCAGAATTTTGCTTACCAGATTTCGATGCTGTCACTAGGACATTTGGGGCTTCAAAAAGACATCTCGAATGGTCCGTCCAAACTCAGGAAAGTGTGTATAATATTCCTTTGAAAACCCTACAGGGCGTGTATTTATTTATTTAGGATGAATGGAAGTTGTTTCGAATGCCATGGGGCCTATCCCCCGTATTGGACATGGTAATGTGTTGTGTTTTTGGTATTCCACATTTTTGTCCACATTCTGTAGACTGATACTTAGCATTTCCCTTTTGGATTTTCTATCTTCCTACCAGGTTCATATCTTCGACATTCCATGCTCCAATTCGTAGAATGATACCCTTCCATTGGCTAATCAACTTTTTCTTATGTTGACCTTTCCCTCAGCAGTCGTCTCTCCGGGATTTGTGACAGTTGTGTCTTGTAGCACGGAATGTGTTGATATTTCTTTTTATTCCAAGACACTTCAGAAAGTAGAGCTCGGAGCTGACTATTGCAGAGGAAGGGAATACCAGCCTGTTCGCCGCTGTGAAGAATACAACTCAGTAACATGGTTACCATCACATAAAAGTGAGAAACAGGCACTCAATGGCATCAGGAAAAAATATATGGGACCTACGCAAGATTCGGCGGATTCTGGAGGAATATTTTTCAAGAAGATAATTTACTGATGAATAATGGCAGCCATTTTTTTACTTGTAGGTGAAAACGAAGGACCTTTGCAGGGCTGTTGGTGTTTGTCAGCGAAAAAGAAAAATAATTATTATAAAGCTGTGAATCATTCTTTGTGGATGTAACTCTGAAGAACTCGTGAAAGCCGTTTGGACAGTTGTTTACACAGAGTGATTCTGTGATGATGTTACAAATTTCCAGTAGAAAAAATGTGTTTCACAGTAACAAACATAAACAAGTGCTAAAGCTCTTCAGGTTTTAGAGCCCGTGTTTACTGGATAATTTTTTGTTGTTTTATTCCATACTGTCTCCTCCCAAAATATGGAAAGCAAGGGCTTGCAGTAGAAAAGGTCCACTGTCGGAGGTATCATAACGTCCGACTTCGTCGTTTCTGGAAGAGTGTCCCTTATCTCAGAATGACACATTTACCCTTTTCCATCATCCCTGAGAGTTACAGGATCATCCCGAGACCTGGCAGTACTTAACACTGACGGTGGGAAACAAAACACTGTTCCAGCTTTCTACGCTTTGCTATCAACGCCTAGAAAGTATGGCAATTTCTTAAAGCGGTTAAGATCAACATGTCTAGATAGAACCGTGTATCTCTCTTGAAGGATTTCGAAATCTTTTCCTTTCCGTCAACTAAAAGTTTGTTTTCTGAAACAGCAATTGTGTGTTTCTATTATCATTTTAATCAATGTTTGTGGAATGAAGTTCAGTGTTGTGGCTATGAGACATGATCAAATGCTCGTTTCTCCCTCTACCATTCTGATTTTTTTTTTCTTTTTTTGCAAGCATTTTACATCTTCCCCTGTTTTTGGTTAAAACATTTGACGCTGACCAATACATCAGCAGGGGGTGTAGCTCCCTACTTGATCAACAGGCTATCAGCTTTCGACTGGCGCCAGCATTTGATTTGAGGGTGTAAATAATCATCAGTTTCTGAAATGCCTTTTATGGGCTAGAACCATCGTGTTTGCAAACGTGTCCGCACCGTTAACCAGTAAAGTGTCGTCCCCGCTACGTACTGCCGAGAACGGACCATGACCAACTCCTCCTGGGCTTGTAAAGCCATGGCCCTGGTCAGCGGCTCTACTGTACTCATTACTTGAGCTCTTTATCGTCCACAAAGCACAATGAGCCACCTAGCCGGAAAACGGGTGTGATTCGCATGTGAAACTCTGTCATCCAATGCATTATCTCATATGAACGAAAAGCTATTATTTCAGTAAGATCTGACTTTCTTGTTTCTTGACCTGTTACGAGGACTACTGAATATTCTATTAGAACAGGTAATTGCGAGTGTTAATGCAATTTTTCGTGGTCCGTTCATCCTGAAATTACGAGCGGAAACCAATCTTAACTGACTTCGAAGTGCAAGTATTGAAACACACGTCAGCATCTTCCCATGTTTCCTTTCTCAATCTACCTCTTTGTCACCTGTTGTCAGATTGGGTTTTCACATTAGTTGTATTAGAAAGGAAATGAGGACCCGGATTATCATTTATCAAACATGCAGACCTAAAGAAAACGATGGCGCACTTCTCTGAGAGGTCGGTTATATTCGCAAGCAATTAACAAGTGGCAAAAGCTAGTAAACAATTTAGAAAAGCTAAGTGTACAGTGTGAGAGGAGTCTGACAAATTCCTCTCAGTACTATCAGATTTTCAGAAATATATCAATCACACAATCTTAAAGACAGCAAGAACAAGCAACTGTGAACATTATCAAAGAGTCAGTGTAATAACTGATTTGTCCAAGTTCATGAGAAGAATAATACACAGAACGAAAAAAAAAGAAATTTGAGAAGTTGTTAAACAGTGATCACCTTGGTTTTAGGAAAAGTAAATTAACCGAAGAGGCATTCCTCACATTGCCCTTGATAATGAAAGCAAGACTTAAGAAAAATCAAGACATTTTTATAAGGCTTTTCAGGCTAGAAAAAAGTTTGACAATGTAAACTAGGTGTTACCTACACCAAAGACGGTTAATATACATTATGTGCATGAGAAGAACACGAAGAACGAACTACTCGAATTAAAGAGGATATGAGGCAGGGATGCAGCCGTTTGCCCTAACCGTTTGATCTATGAATATACATCAAAGAACAAAGAGAGTAAAAAATTAAAAGTTCGGTAGTGTGATTCGATTACTACGTCAATGTCCTCAGTGAATGTGAGGACGAACTGCAAGCTTATTAAGTGGACGGAACTGCTACAGAGCTCAGAATGGGACTGAAAATAGACCGAAAAAAGATGAAAGTCAAGAGGACTGGCAGAAATGATATTAGCGACTAATGTATCAGAACTGGTGAATACGAAGTAAACGCGGTGACTGAATTCTTTTACCTTGGAACAAAATAACATATGGTGGACAAAGCAAGGAGGACATATAAAGTAGGAAAGCACAGCCAAAAAAAGACATCCTTGGCGAACATCCGACGGAGACGTGGTGCTGCATATGGATACTGAAAATCCGATGGATTGAAAGGTTCTCAGCAGAAAGATTGTGGGGGGGTGGGGGGGTAGGGGAGAGGGAGCGAGGTGTAGAGAACATGTGGAAAATATTGTCAAGAAGGAGGAACAGAATGAAACGACATGCGTTAAGATAACATGGAATAACCTGCACAGAACAAGAGGGTGCTGTAAGGGGATCAGATCTTTGGAGAAAGACAGAGAGTGGAATGTATCCAACAAATAATGCAAGTACTACTTTGAGATGAAGAGGTCGACACTAAAGAGGTCAGTTCGATTATAATATCAGCCGCTCAGCGTAATTTTTTATTTGCGTATTGTCAGCTTAGCTTTGTTGGCTTGATGTTAGGCTGTGTAAGTGTGCCTCGCGGGACCAGTCAGTTATAATGGAACAGGAGAGAAAAACGATGTCATGCTGTGTGCATTTAAGACTCTTAACTTGCCGTGTGTGGTTGGTTTTCCCTATGAGACAGTATTATGGCTCTGTTATGTCTCAACCTGTGATTGTGATCCCGGGGCCGGCCCGAGAGCCGAGCGGTTCTAGGCCCTTTCAGTCTGGAACCGTGCGACCGCTAAAGTCGCTGGTTCGAATCCTGCCTCTGGCATGGATGTGTGTGATGTCCTTAGGTTAGGTAGTTCTAAGTTCTAGGGGACTGATGAGCTCAAATGTTAAGTCCCATAGTGCTCAGAGCCATTTGAACCATTTTTGTGATACGGGGAGGCGGTCGGAACGGCTACTGCTTGTAGCTGCGGGGGCCGTCGTGGTGTCAGGCGTTCCACACTCTTCACGCCTCATTGTGACTGCGTCCAGCACCCCGTACATCTGTCTGGTGATTTAACTGTTAGGCCTACTTTTATTTTCTCAAACTTTGCTCTAGGCTTCCGCTGTTTCACAAGCAGGTGGAGAGCAGGACCCCAGGCTTTACTAACGTGGTACGTGGAGTCACCGTTGTTGTTTCCTTTGATTTTTGTTTCAGTGGATTCTGACAATCACAAAACTTGGACGTCTTTCCCAGTGCCTTCGTTTGCTGTTTTTCCCCTTTTTTAAAAGTCTTCATTCGTCTGACTGGTTTGATGCGTCTCGCCACAAATTCCTCTCCTGTGCCAACCTCTTCGCCTCAGAACAACACTAGTAACCAACGTCTTTAATTATTCTCTGGATGCATTCTAACCTTAACCTTCTTCTACACTTTTTACCCTCTACAATTCCCTCTAGTATCGTGGAAGTTATTCCCTAATGTTCTTTCATCCTGATGTGATTCTTCAATTTCTCCAATTTCTTCAATTTCGCCTGGTATTAGTGTGCATAGGACACAATATTTCGGCAATCGACCATGTACATCAGCTCACCTGATGATGCAACGTGGTCGATTGCTGAAATATTGTGTCCTATGCACACTCGTACCAGGCTGTTCACCCGAGATTTAATTCGTTCTTTCATCCTGTTCACTCTTCTTGTCACTGTTCTGCATATATTCCTTTCCTCGCCGATTCTTCGGAGAACCTCTTCATTTCTTATTAGTCCACCTAATTTTCATCATTCTCCTGTGGCATCACATCTCAAATGGCTCTGAGCACTATGCGACTCAACTACTGAGGTCATCAGTCGCCTAGAACTTAGAACTAATTAAACCTAACTAACCTAAGGACAGCACACAACACCCAGCCATCACGAGGCAGAGAAAATCCCTGACCCCGCCGGGAATCGAACCCGGGAACCCGGGCGTGGGAAGCGAGAACGCTACCGCACGACCACGAGATGCGGGCACATCTCAAATGTTTCGATTCTCTTCTGTTCCGGTTTTCCCACAATCCAAGTTCCATTACTGTACAATGCTACGTATGCTAAAAACGTACGTACTCAGAAATTTCTTCCTCAGATTAAGGCTTATGTTTGATACCAGTAGACCTCCCTTGACCAAGAATAGCCTCTTTGCTAATCTTCCTTTTCATGTCCACCTTGCTGCGTCCGTCATACGCTATTTTGCTGCCTAGGTAATTTTCTTTGGTCTTTTTTCGATTTATTCTCAATTCACATTCTCTACTAATTAGATTGTTCATTCCATTCAACAGCTCCTGTAATTGTTTCATTTTCTCTGAGAATAGGAATGTCATTAGCGAATCTTAACATTGATATCCTTCCATATTGAATGTTAATCCTACTCATGAATGTTTCTGTGTCATTACTTCTTCAAGGTAGAGTTTGAACTCTACAGGCGAAAGACTACATCCCTGTCTTACACCTTTCTAATCTGAGCTCTTAGTTCTTGGTCTTCCAGTCTTATTGTTTGCTGTGGGTTCTTGTACGTGTTTTATATCACCCGTACCTCCCTATAGCTTACCGCTATTCTCCTCAGAATTTCGAACGTCTTGCGCCATTTTACACTGTCGAATACTTTTTCAGGTCGACATATCCTATGAATGTGTCTCGATTGTTCTTCAGTCTTTCTCGCATTACCAACCGCAACGTCGGAACAGCTTCTCTAGTGCCATTAACTGTCCTAAACTCAAACTTACGCAGTCACCTAACGGATCTTCCTTTGCTTTATGCGCATTAAAGATGTGAATGGTATCAGTTTCTGTTACTTGAGGTTCGCTTCCATTGTGTTACCTCACAACATCACTGTCGAGCTCCTTGAACTATACCTGCTCCTTTTCTAAGTTCAATAAGAAGGAAGCAGTGTTAGGTGTTTTATTCCTCTTTTACAAACTACGTTAGCTCGTTCATAATAGAAACGTTCTGAAAATACACAAACTGGAAGAAGTCTTTGCAGTAGCCTCGCAGTACTGAAGCATATTTACACATATGTTATTTATGTATGTAATAAAACAATCACGTAACATCAACTTTTGTACTAAAATATTTTTATTCAGCTGCCAATCAGTGCCACAGTTTACCCCAAAGTCGTACATAACAGTAAATCATTGCCTTATTAATTGATATAAATACAACTTAGGGCGGAAATACAATCTTCCAAAATGTTTTTAGTGAAAAGAGCAATCAATATGTCGAGCAGCAACAGCAATTTGTAATTTTAAATTTAATATTAACTGAAAAAAATCAGGGGAAGTTTCTATCCTTCCTTCTGGAGTCACTTGGCATTTTACACAGTTTTTAAATAAAATCATATGATTGCCCCCTCGTGCAACGTAATTGTTGGTCACATAATGGAAAAAAAGCACCCATTCCAATCGTATCACCAGGTGGTGCCTTTACGTCTGGTGAGTTAGCAGTCAAACTTCGTAAGCCACCCTGCGGTCCCGTAATGGGCTTGGCATGCATCCGCTGCCCCTATTAGCACCCGCCGGCCCGACTGCAGGAAGCGGTCGCTCCTCGTTACACTCAGTTCGCCCACGTCGCTGTTTGCAAATTCTCGTCAGCCACTCCAAACAGCGCCGTCCGCAATTAGGCCCCCGCGTGCGCCGTCGCCTTCGCCTGCAGCAGTAAGTGACCACAGGCCGTGCTGCGGCCGCAGCTCTGCCTCGGCGACCCGCCGTGTTCCATCTCCGCTGCCGACATTGCGTAAACCGCTGGCCCGCTCCCTGCTGATCACGCGACACTGCGCTGGTGCAACAGGCCACTGACCACAGGTTACAGACACAAGGCAGAGGTGTAAGAGACCAAACTGGGAAGGAGTAAGCATATCGTTCATCTGTGTCTAAACAACAGAATGCAATGGTTCCGAGTATCGCGAATAAGGGTACATTAAATTATATAGTGAAGTGCCAAATAAACTGGTATAGGCGTGCGTATTTAAATACAGAGATATGTAAACAGACAGAATACGGCGCAGCGGTCGGCAATGCCTACGTCTACATAAGACAACCAGTATATGGTGCAGTTGTCAGATCGATTACTGCTGTTACAATCGCATGTATCAAGATTTAAGTCAGTTTGAACGTGCTGCAGCAGTCGGCGCACGAGTGATGGGACACAGCATCTCCGAGGTAGCAATGAAGTGGGGATTTTCCCATACGACCATTTCACGAGTGTACCGTCAATATCAGGAATCCGGTAAAACATCAAATCTCAGACATCGCTGCGGCCGGAAAAAAATCCTGCAAGAACGGGACCAACGGCGACTGAAGACAATTGTTCGAGGTGACAGAAGTGCATCCCTTCCGCAGATTGCTGCAGATTTCAATGCTGAGCCGTCAACAAGTGTTAGCGTGCGAATCATTCAACGAAACATGATCGATATGGGCTTTCGGAGTCGACGGCCTACCCGTGTAGCCCCGATGAGTCCACAACTCGAAGCTTTACGCCTCGCCTAAGCCCGCCAACACAGACACTGGACTGTTGATGACTGAAAACATGTTGCCCGGTTGGACGAGTCTCATTTCAAATTGTATTGAGCGGACGGATGTGTACGGGTATGAAGACAACCTCATGAATCCATGGACCCTGCATCTCATTGGGGGACTGTGCAAGCTATTGGAGCCTCTGTAATGTTTTGGAGCGTCTGCATGTGGAGTGGTATGGGACTCCTGATACGTCTAGATACCACTCTGACAGGAGACACGTACGTAAGCATCCTGTCTGATCACCTGCATCCACTCATGTCCATTGCGCATTCCGACGGACTTGGGCAATTCCAGCAGGATAATGCGACACTCCACAAGTCCAGAATTGCTACAGAGTGGCTCCAGAAACACTCTTCTGAGTTTAAACATTCCGCTGGCAACCAAACTCCCCAGACATGAACATTATTGAACATATCTGGGATGCATTGTAAGTTGCTCTTCAGAAGAGATCCCCACCCACTCGTATTCCTACGGTTTTATGGACAGCCCTGCAGGATTCATGGTTCCCTTCAGCACTACTTCAGACATAAGTTGAGTCTATGCCACGTCGTGCTCCGACACTTTTGCGTGTTCGAGGGGGCTCTGCACGATATTAGGCAGGTGTACCTGTTTCTTTGGCTCTTCAGTGTTTTTAAATATTTAAAATATATATCACCATCTATTTTTCATTTTTACTCACGTAAGTCCTCGCAAGGTATCAACCGAAGCAGAGGCTGGCGAGTCGTGGTCTGGCATGTTGACCACACGCTGATCCCGTAGGCAGTTCCCATGTGGCAAATCTGTGATGCGTGTGGCTCGCACGCTTCCCTGAGAGCGCTCTGTCCCTCTCTGGTCTCTGCTCCCGTCGTTCCATCGGATGAACCCTGGTTTTGGGTGTCGGACTGGCAGACGTCGTAAATTACACTGATTTTGGCTCACGAGTTTGGTAGGACACCTGGTCCATACGATGCCGAATTATCTGAGCAGCTCATACCCTGAACTGGAACGGTGTTGGTGGGCTCATGGACAACCGATCAGTGGCAGCTTCTGAGCTGGACCCTGGTGTCAGCTGTGGTCACGGAACTGCTGTCATTATGCCAGGTCCCCAGTAGGCGTTGTCGAGTCCTATCTAGTGAATCTGCCTTACTGTTACAAGACCAAATGATGTAGTTTTATGTCCAATTGTCTTACACTTTGCCGCTGAGCTTTCTCGCACACAAGTGTCGATGTCGCATTTTTGGTGACCGACTAACCGTGTCAAAAAATTTACGCCTTGCGGCTGGGTCGTGCTGACACATCGCTTCGCTGAAGCAATGCTGGGCTGTAGTGAGACCAAATTTGGCATAGTTCTTTTGTAGCTTGGGTAAGAAACCACACAATGAATATACATTGTAAATGGCAGTTCGTGTTGTTCTTAAGGCCATATCAGTGACAAACCTTATGGAATGTTATGCCGCGCTCCACTATCTTTTGTACCAGTGAGATAAGAGATACATGACGTTTACACCACTCTCGAGTAAAACCTGCGCTTCTAGTTTAAGACACAATATCACGGTTGCTTACTACCTAAGAAAATACTACATCACTGAGAGCAATAAGTGAACAATCTGGCCCAAGTCTCTCACACACAGGCAGAGAGCCCAAACATAATTTGTCGTCACCAATTTTAATGTGCCACAACCTGCGATTTTCATATTAACAATGAAAATATACACTCCTGGAAATTGAAATAAGAACACCGTGAATTCATTGTCCCAGGAAGAGGAAACTTTATTGACACATTCCTGGGGTCAGATACATCACATGATCACACTGACAGAACCACAGGCACATAGACACAGGCAACAGAGCATGCACAATGTCGGCACTAGTACAGTGTATATCCACCTTTCGCAGCAATGCAGGCTGCTATTCTCCCATGGAGACGATCGTAGAGATGCTGGATGTAGTCCTGTGGAACGGCTTGCCATGCCATTTCCACCTGGCGCCTCAGTTGGACCAGCGTTCGTGCTGGACGTGCAGACCGCGTGAGACGACGCTTCATCCAGTCCCAAACATGCTCAATGGGGGACAGATCCGGAGATCTTGCTGGCCAGGGTAGTTGACTTACACGCTCTAGAGCACGTTGGGTGGCACGGGATACATGCGGACGTGCATTGTCCTGTTGGAACAGCAAGTTCCCTTGCCGGTCTAGGAATGGTAGAACGATGGGTTCGATGACGGTTTGGATGTACCGTGCACTATTCAGTGTCCCCTCGACGATCACCAGTGTAGGAGATCGCTCCCCACACCATGATGCCGGATGTTGGCCCTGTGTGCCTCGGTCGTATGCAGTCCTGATTGTGGCGCTCACCTGCACGGCGCCAAACACGCATACGACCATCATTGGCACCAAGGCAGAAGCGACTCTCATCGCTGAAGACGACACGTCTCCATTCGTCCCTCCATTCACGCCTGTCGCGACACCACTGGAGGCGGGCTGCACGATGTTGGGGCGTGAGCGGAAGACGGCCTAACGGTGTGCGGGACCGTAGCCCAGCTTCATGGAGACAGTTGCGAATGGTCCTCGCCGATACCCCAGGAGCAACAGTGTCCCTAATTTGCTGGGAAGTGGCGGTGCGGTCCACTACGGCACTGCGTAGGATCCTACGGTCTTGGCGTGCATCCGTGCGTCGCTGCGGTCCGGTCCCAGGTCGACGGGCACGTGCACCTTCCGCCGACCACTGGCGACAACATCGATGTACTGTGGAGACCTCACGCCCCACGTGTTGAGCAATTCGGCGGTACGTCCACCCGGCCTCCCGCATGCCCACTATACGCCCTCGCTCAAAGTCCGTCAACTGCACATACGGTTCACGTCCACGCTGTCGCGGCATGCTACCAGTGTTAAAGACTGCGATGGAGCTCCGTATGCCACGGCAAACTGGCTGACACTGACGGCTGCGGTGCACAAATGCTGCGCAGCTAGCGCCATTCGACGGCCAACACCGCGGTTCCTGGTGTGTCCGCTGTGCCGTGCGTGTGATCATTGCTTGTACAGCCCTCTCGCAGTGTCCGGAGCAAGTATGGTGGGACTGACACACCGGTGTCAATGTGTTCTTTTTTCCATTTCCAGGAGTGTATATTATGTTTTAATAAAATAATAACAAGAACCGCACGACCACAATACTTGGGTTAGCCACTACAGCACAGTGACCAAACCCGAAGCTCTGTGCATAAGTGAAACGTTAATTGTTAACAGAAAAGAAATGAAGGATTGTTAGACAAATTCTTGCCCCAGAAAACACGGAGGGCGGATGCAGACTGAAATCCTGAACCGTCACTCTTCTGACTGATGTGATGTGGTCTGCCAGGAATTCCTCTCCTGCGCCAACCTTTTCATCCAGAGTAACAACTGTACCCTAAATTCTCAATTATTTGCTGGATGCATTCCTTCTTCTTCTACAGATTTTGCCCTCTGCACCTCTCTTCATCACTATGGATGTTATCCCGTGACGTCTTAACAGATGATCTGACGTCATGTCCCTTCTTCTTGTCAGTGTTTCCCACATGTTCCTTCCCTCGTCGATTCTATGGAGAACCTGCCCATTCCTTACCTGATTAGTCTGCCTAATCTATCGGTACACATTATGAACTGAAGTCCCACGCCGTGATTTTCTCTCTGTCTGTGATGACCAATCTCGGGAAGTGCTGTAAGAATTTTTATACGGTTTTCACTAACAGACTGATTCACGTAGGTTTGCGCATATAATTTATAAACATTTCGGGCAAATTGTCCGAATCATGATCAATTAAAGTTCCCCGCCGGTTTTTTTCCACCTGGGTGTGAAGGCTAATCCCAGGAACTACTGCTGAGATTTTGGTACGGTTTTCACTGATAGACGGGCTGCTTCACGTGGAAAGCTTCTGTGTACAATTTCTTCCCACTACGCTTCCCAAGTCGTCCAACCGTAGCCATGCAACGCTGGAGAGGGTCGCTAGTTGAATGTCTCGTCACACAATCACTAATATTAGGAACATAATTCCCAGCAATGCGTTTCGGGAGTCAAGAAGCCATCACCTGGTTGTCTAAGTCAACCCTACATAAAGTGCACTTCCAAAGCACTCAGCGTCAAAATACGAAAACAAAATTATTTTGATATTAATTCCTCATCTTACTTTAAAAATCTCATTATCAGATTCTCTGCTTCTCTTATCCATGAGGCCGCACACCCACAAAAGCGTTCCTTTCGCAAGGCGGTAAATGCCGGCCACGCCAGCGGCCTCTCCGTGCGTATAAAATGTTTCCGAACTAGCGGTACACGGAGGATCTGCGGTTGCATGGATAAGAGAAGCAGAGAATATGTTGTTGGTATTTTTAAAGTAAGACTAGGACTATGTCAGAATAATTTTATCTGTTTTTACATTGTGACCTTGCGTTCATTTTATGTAGGAATAACTTAGACAGCAAGATGACGGGAGCTTTACTTCAGAAACGTGTTGTTGTGACTTACGTTCGTAATGTTAGTGGTTGAATGCAGAATATTTACAGCGATTACCTTAACAACTGCTACCTCCGGTCCTTAAGATGGACAATATTGAAATATACAAGAAAAATTAAGGATATGTTATGGAAACAAAAAGCTGAAGACGGACTTGAGAGAGCTCAGACAGAAGCAGTTCTAGCAGTAGAGAGAGAACTGTTCACTCAAAAGGTAAACTCTTGGGTTGTGCAGCCACAGAGAGACGTTTAAAAAACTGAAAGGCAGTCGACCGAAGAAGGAAATATAGCCTACGGAAAGAGAAAATTATTGTTAATCAACATTAAATACTTTAGCGAGGTGACTTTCTACTGCCGTCAGATACTTAAGGAACTGCATCTTTAACCATCGGCTGTACATGTAACTCTTTATTCTCTGTCGGTTTCGGTCTCCCAGACCATCATTACAGGAAGACTATGAACAGAGACATAAAGAAAACACGCAGTTTATGCATTATGATTAGCAAATAACGTTAACGCAGCGGTTAAATGGAATTTTAAAAGCACTTACAAAGGCTAAAACGTCAGACTGAAATGCAGTTCATATTTTTCTTACATGTCTCGAAATTCCTCTATGTTACAGTAACATGTATTGCACACGGCAGGACATATTTTCCATTGCTTTCTTTGTAGTTCTTATTGAACATGTGACCTGTGTTGTTCTCTAGTGCACTGAGCTCATTCTTCATGATAATTTCTATACATTTTGTTGCATATTTTTGTAAGACCAATCTGATGCCGTTTAAGTTCATGATGTATGACAGATTGTTATGTATTCTTATTGTAACGTTAAGGGCTTTCGATGCATCTAAGAGAAAGATAACTTGCTTTTCGATCTGACGGTTTTCCGTTTGTAAGTGCTTTTATATTTCTCTTTAACCTTTGTGTTTATGTTATTTTCTGGGCATAATATGTACATTACAGTTGATAGTGTAGCTGTAATGATGGACTGGGAGACCAAAACCGGCAGAGAATAAAGGTTTATTTGTACAGCCGATGGTTAAGAATACAGTTCCTTAAGTAACAATAATAACTTGTGTACATCAGTGCTTGGTACACAACTTTAAGTAACTTCCAAGAAATTGCTATCAAGGCAAACACAGAACGTGAAAAGCATCAATCCGAAAATTTTGTAAATGGCTTTCTCAAATAATTGATTTAAGAAAAATAATGGCGATAAACCCTGATAACTCGGATGACGTTATAATGTACACAATACGATATCAGAGTGGATTCGCCATTATCACCGGGACACCTAGTGCTGCGACTGTGAACGCAAATCTGCAGATTACGAATAACAAAGCGTGTAAATGCTGCTTGTATCTGTCGTTTGCACCTACGCTTGGGAAAGTAAGTCATTTATCCTAGGAGGAGGGCCTTTTTTTTGTTTTGTCTTATGCAACGTTATTATTCCAGTATTACGCGTTTCGGACGTTTCTATCATCATGTATCATAGAATATGATAGTTAGTCATACTACGTGTAACTTTTGTGTCTATGTGCAAGTTGATATTCCAGGATATCTGATGATGGAAGATTCCGAAACGTGTAATGTTGGACTAGCAAAGTCAGCTCGCATCTAGTTAATGGCTTTTTCCACAGTGACCTGCTCAGCATTTTGAGGCTGCACATATATTGTGTATTCAAAAACAACTAGCAATTTCTAGAATTTTCCAGAATCTTTTAGTTCTTATGACACGTCGTTCTCTGAACATATCTGAGAAATTTGAAACGTCATCACGTCGACTGAAGATTATATAAGCTGTCCACCACGCGAAAAAATGCCGGTCGCTGGTCTCTACAGATCTCGCCCAGTAAACAGAGAGCTCAGACCGCCTTAAACAAGCCGAAGTCAGGACAAATCACATCCCTGTGAAGACGGCCTGTCGCGAATGCAAAGCTGTATTCAGGCAAATGTGAAGTGTGATCGTTTTGACTATATTTCTTGTAAAATGTGCAACCTCTCATAAAATGTTTCTCATAGAGGTCCAGACGTCACAGACCTGTCTGTAAAAGCAGGTATTCTTATTGAGTTGTTATAATAAAAACTACAGCGTGAGAGTGTGAAGACACAGAATGAACTGCATAGATGTAAAATGATAGCAGATAATTGTGAATTGATATTAAAAAGGAAAACACTTCCTAATGTTCTCCAAAATTGTATTTATTTTATCACTAACCGTCTTTCGGCTTCTCACGCCATCTTCAGGTGACAACTGAATGTCGCAGACAGAGGTATACACGATGTGCGACTTACACAGATATAATTTGTACAGACGAAACTCTGTGTCAAATGTTGCTTTTTGTCTTAACTATTGAATAAAAATTTTGATATGTTTTTGCTAGTTTCATTCAATAGTAAAGACAAAATGCAACCCATGGCACCAACTGGTGTATGTAAAATCAGTTGAAAGCAGTGTGAAAAGGTGTATCTTGGTCGGTTAGGCAGTGCCGTGGCAATAAGGGGCTACATGAACATGATAGAGCTGACGATTAAAGAAGAAAGATTCGATCTTTGCTGATTATCTTTTAGCAGAAAACCATCCACGAAGTTTTACATCTTGTAAAAAATAAAATGAAATAAAATAAAAAGCAGAAAAGTGATCCTACCGGAAATACCGGAAATCAACAAACACATGACACGGAATGCCAGTCTAGTATTAAACGATCGGACTCAATTTCCCCTTTCCCCTAGGATAAACTAAGTTTTCATTACAAATCCTAGATTCAGACTGTAAATTCATTTTATTTCTCGTCATTTATTATATGTATCTCCACATAAAAGCATTGTTTATCCCCCTCCCCGGTCTTAGCTTGTAGCTAACGAAATTACTGTAATATTTTCCTGTGTAAAAACTTTATCATTTTTGTATCTTCTGTACAAATATTATCTGTGTAAGTCGCACATCATGTATTCCTCTGTTTGCGACATTCAGCTGTCACCTGAAGATGGCGTGAGAGCCGAAAGCTGGTTCATGACCAAATAAATATAATTTTGTGGAACATTAGGTGTTTTTCTGTTTAATATTACGATCATGTTTTCCCAAGCACCGACGAAAAATTGAGTGAAATTTGTGTACCACTTAGAAGATGTGAATTACTGGTAACTAATGAATGTTTTTTTCAGAAGCCACATAAACACGTTGTCCCAGGGTGTGCAAACAGTTGTTACACTGACGATAAGAGCTACATCGATTATTCCGGTTCTCAACAGCTACAGATACGCGCAGATCAATTCCGAGGAAAACCTGGATAATTTCCATGAGGCTCGTGGTCTCTAAGAAACATTTTAAAAAGAATGGCATTAATAACAATTAACATTTTTCAAGATTTGCAAGTAAATAAGAAGAAGTACCTAAGAACTCGACCAAAATTACGTGAAGGTGTGGTTCCAAGAATTTTCCCCAATCTGTCACACTATTTAACTAAACCAATAAAAATTTCAACCTGCGGAATTTCATAATGAAATAATATTGAGGCGAGATCAGGCCTTAGTTACAGAAGATGTGATAAAAAGCTCCACCGATATACGTGAAAATTTATCTAAGATTGTAGGAAGTGACAAGTACTACCATACTGCAATGAACGATTCGTTATGCTTCTAGAGGCTATTGGTGGAAGTAATTCCAAAAAGTCAGACCAGTGTAAAGATTGGGAATTGTATAATCATTACTTACTTACACAGTGTTGATGATAAATAAGCCTATATTTACGTAATCTACTTGATTCTCATTCAAATGACTCTAGATTTTATCTGTTGATTTTTCTGATTAACAAACTGTGGAGATAAAACAGCGTACAGTGAAGTATATACCAATATCAAACAATGTCACCCAAAACCTTATCCTAGCACAAAATATTTAAAACAGTTATTTAAATACAAGTTGTGTTCACACTGTGCTTATTTTCCTGATTTCCTCTATTTTTTTTATTTCCCTTTGAGTAATTGCTTCTGGATATTCAAAATTTTGGAATGAATCTATTAAATAAGTCATCAGAATCTTGTTGCATGTCAAACCAGACATATCTACACTTTACACTGAGGAAACAGGAAATGGAATTCCTTGGAATTAAGCGAATGTATAACATTACAAACGACCTTGTGCATCTTGCATTTAACACAGTAATTCGTCACTTTATATTTTGCGCATGAAAAAATTGTTTTTTTATTTTGTATGTGCATAGCATTCTTTCTGCACTATGGTTGAAAGGTGCACATCGTTTAATTTTCTTACATCATAATTTTCGTCGTTTATTAAAATTTCACTGTTACCCGTTTGAATTGGAATAGAATTACTGATTAGTTCTTGTGGACATGTATTACTCGTAGCATTGTGTTTGTATAAAGGCATACGACACCATTTTGTCATATACGGTAATTGATTTCCACGTTATGCGCAGTGTTCCGTTCTCGTGTTTCACAATTTTCGTAGCTCGTTAAAATTTGTAGATATTTTAACAGGAAGATACCAGCTATTCGTTCCTGTGTGCATGTGTTAAACGTACAATTGCAACTATTTGAGAGTAAAACAACATTGTTCTTTAATGTGCAACGAGACGTCCATTCGACGAGCGCAGCTGTGCCGTGTGTTTAACAGCTGCCCAGTGTTGCCACATTTAAATCTCTGGCTTATGTAAAGCCAGCTACGTAGAGGGCGTAATGTTAGCCTCACTAGGACAGCGAAAGCACCAGGAACGCCCTCCTCGTTATTATAACTAGTACTGCGGGTGTGTTTACGTTTCGACAGCAGCAGGTCACCACGGTTGTTGTCCTAACTTGTCGAAACAAATCCTGCGGCGCACGTAGAACGTAGGTGCTACCGGCAGAGAATGAAATGACGACGGCAGCTACCAACGATTAATGTCCACCACATTCGTTACGCCTAACATTTCACGGTTGCATTTACGATTGGGGAAACAGCGGGACGTGCTTGGCCTCCAAGCACACCTGGAAGTTGTGCGTTTCCAGTTACGTTACTCAACATCAACCGTAAGGAACGGTGAGTTTATTTCTGGATAGGAGTAGGGGAATAGCTATTATGGATGCTATGATTGTAGTGAAATAGCCACAGGTATTTTTGTGACCACTGTTTTTAATGATGCGGGGTTGGGTTGTTTGGGGCAGGAGACCAGACAGCGAGGTCATCGGCCTCATCGGATTAGGGAAGGACGGGGAAGGAAGTCGGCCGTGCCCTTTGAAAGGAACCATCCCGGCATTTGCCTACAGCGATTTAGGGAAATCACGGAAAACCTAAATCAGGATGGCCGGACGCGGGATTGAACCGTCGTCCTCCCGAATGCGAGTCCAGTTTAATGATGCGTTTCGGAAATATCATCAGATTCTGAAAAGAGATTTTTATAAAACCAATTACAAGTTGCCAACACAGTGTACAAATGTGGTATAGCTAGATATTATACATACAAATTAAGAGAACAAACACCATACAATGTACTGAGTAAACTTAAGTGTGCCATGAAACTTCCTGGCAGATTAAAACTGTGTGCCCGACCGAGACTCGAACTCGGGACCTTTGCCTTTCGCGGGCAAGTGCTCTACCATCTGAGCTACCGAAGCACGACTCACGCCCGGTACTCACAGCTTTACTTCTGCCAGTACCTCGTCTCCTACCTTCCAAACTTTACAGAAGCTCTCCTGTAGGAGACGAGGTACTGGCAGAAGTAAAGCTGTGAGTACCGGGCGTGAGTCGTGAGTACCGGGCGTGAGTCCAGTGGTTGTAGGAGGTATGACTTACAATGTCACACATTTTTCAGGACAGATAGTTTGGTCTAAAGAAGAAGAATTTTTATACGCAGACCAAGGATCAAGCAAAACCTAGCTATTTTGACCAGCTATCGGCCAAAAGCAGTGCTCATACCATAGTTGTAGCTTTACGACCATTTCCCCACTCTTGCTTGCTGTGATGTAAATATTAATTAGTGCCCTTGCATGGTCACGTACAGGATATTCGTAGGGGGTAGACCATCTCCAACCTCTCGCGGCACAGTAAATAATTTTCCACATAATTTACCATCCAGATTAACAGTCGGCATTGATGTTATATGGTACTGATACAGCTCTCTTGGTGACTAATTTTCTGGGCTCTGTTCATACGCATTTTATTTGCAAATTCCGATTGATCAGAGCTGAAAACAAAATTTTTTACTGAACGACTGGTTTATCTCATCTACAAATTTTCTGGCCGATTCAGCAGTTTACCGTGCATCGTAAAGTTGTCGCTTTGTTTGAAATTTCGTCTTCCATGTCAATAGCATTGTTTGAAGTTACGCAACCATCCATTGCCTTTTGTATCAAGGGCGCGTGGCCCTCCCTTGAACAACCGTAGTTTCTCGTATGCACTACACTGTCATATTGGTGCGGAATTATTCGAAATCTCTTCATAATTGTTTATTCTGCTGTGCTGTAGATGATCTTCCATGTACGTAATTATGTTTAGTGCTCGCTCCTTAGCCAACAATTGTCCTTTACTACGTTTCACTGGAGACGGAATTTGCGGCTCTCCGATCAACAAGGATGATGAACTATGTGGTTTTACACCTGTTTCAATCTCACTTTCACTTATTAAGCAAGTATCGTTATCATTACATTCCTCACGTGTATTGTCCGAGCAGTTGAGCGTATACAACGCAGAATGCACTAACAAACCTTTCGGAAACGTTAATATTTCATCTGCTACTTCTTTCTCACTCTGCGAAATTGCTTTGGATCCTTTCTGAGGAAATGTCGACGTCAGCAACTGCTGTTGTAGATATAACGCAGTGTTACTTTGTTTATCGTGTCATTCAAAAATGGTTCAAATGGCTCTGAGCACTATGGGACTTAACAGCTTAGGTCATCAGTCCCCTAGAACTTAGAACTACTTAAACCTAACTAACCTAAGGACATCACACACATCCATACCCGAGGCAGGATTCGAACCTGCGACCGTAGCGGTCGCGCGGTTCCAGACTGAAGCGCCTAGAATCCCTCGGCCACTCCGGCCGGCTATCGCGTCATTGCTCTGCTTCATATCAATACCACTAGCACTGTAGTAGTGTTGTGAGTTACTCTTCGTCGACTAAGCAGCTAAACTACGCTCCATAGTCTCATGCTATGCTTACCATTGGATACCTCCAGCCCCTCCCTTCCCTCCCCCCCCCCCCCCACACACGTTGTCATTAGCAGCCAATATTATGGTTTCATGGTGTAAACAATATGTGAAGCGTCCAATGCCGTAAACATCATTGGCCTTTTGCGATCTGGCATAGAAAGAGTTCCTTGGCAGTGCTAGTATTACAAAATTCATTCCTTCAGACTTTGAAGGTATTTAACCTGTAACTGTTACTTTTTAGAACACAGATTGAATGAGTACTCTCTCAGTCAAGAATGTTCTCTATTTTTTTCTTCAGAACTTACTTATTAGTTTTATTCCAAGTTCGTGAGTTTATTTCTTGTGTTGTAAATACAACTATTTAATTGGTATACCGGGTGAAATTTTCGTGTAATGTAGCCTAAGGAAACGACATATCACAAATGGTCTTAGTAAAATGCAGAATAATATTACTTTTGCTGTCGAGCACCGACGGGATAACGTATGAATTTGTGGATGTTTCCATTGCCATGAACGAACATGAACATGTTTTTGGCATTTGTCATAAGCCTACAACGTCCGACGTCATTACTCTTGGTCGACATAAAAAGGCCTCTTTCGTTTTGCAACAAACTGATCCCTTAAAATTCCACTACATGCTAATGAAGTAGAAAATGAACTTAGCAGATGGAGAAATATAGCCCGGAATGACGGTTGCCACAAAATGGTCGTTGATGAAATTTGCAATTTCACGAAGTCTAAAGGGAATTAATTCACACAAACTAGGTGCTGAATAAAAAAAAAAAGTGTCGTTTTCTTTCAATGTGCAGGTCTCATACAAACTTGCTAATCTTTTTTAAATAAGTATAGTGTTCAGCCCCCCCTCCCCCCCATGAACTACAGACCTCGCCGTTGGTGGGGAGGCTTGCGTGCCTCAGCAATACAGATGGCCGTACCGTAGGTGCAACCACAACGGAGGGGTATCTGTTGAGATGCCAGACAAACGTGTCGTTCCTGAGGAGGGGCAACAGCCTTTTCAGTAGTTGCAGGGGCAGCAGTCTGGATGATTGGCTGATCTGGCCCTGTAACACCAACCAAAGCGGCCTGCGTGCGTGCGTTGGAGCTGCTGCCGGCCCAGCGTCGAGCTGTGGCCCTCTGATAACCTGCTAGTCAGCTGCTGGGGTTCGATTTCCGCCTCGCGGGGACTGCGGTCGACGTGATGCAGTGCGGGCTGCCGTTGGCGCCTCACGCACTTGCCGCGACAGAAATTTGAAAACTAGTTACTTTCTTGAAACTTCCTGGCAGATTAAAACTGTGTGCCCGACCGAGACTCGAACTCGGGACCTTTGCCTTTCGCGGGCGAGCGCTCTACCAACTGAGCTACCGAACCACGACTCACGCCCGGTACTCACAGCTTTACTTCTGCCAGTACCTCGTCTCCTACCTTCCAAACTTCACAGAAGCTCTCCTGCGAACCTTGCAGAACTAGCACTCCTGAAAGAAAGGATATTGCGGAGACATGGCTTAGCCACAGCCTGGGGGATGTTTCCAGAATGAGATTTTCACTCTGCAGCGGAGTGTGCGCTGATATGAAACTTCCTGGCAGATTAAAACTGTGTGCCCGACCGAGACTCGAACTCGGGACCTTTGCCTTTCGCGGGCGAGCGCTCTACCAACTGAGCTACCGAACCACGACTCACGCCCGGTACTCACAGCTTTACTTCTGCCAGTACCTCGTCTCCTACCTTCCAAACTTTACAGAAGCTCTCCTGCGAACCTTGCAGAACTACCACTCCTGAAAGAAAGGATATTGCGGAGACATGGCTTAGCCACAGCCTGGGGGATGTTTCCAGAATGAGATTTTCACTCTGCAGCGGAGTGTGCGCTGATATGAAACTTCCTGGCAGATTAAAACTGTGTGCCCGACCGAGACTCGAACTCGGGACCTTTGCCTTTCGCGGGCGAGCGCTCTACCAACTGAGCTACCGAAGCACGACTCACGCCCGGTACTCACAGCTTTACTTCTGCCAGTACCTCGTCTCCTACCTTCCAAACTTTACAGAAGCTCTCCTGCGAACCTTGCAGAACTAGCACTCCTGAAAGAAAGGATATTGCGGAGACATGGCTTAGCCACAGCCTGGGGGATGTTTCCAGAATGAGATTTTCACTCTGCAGCGGAGTATGCGCTGATATGAAACTTCCTGGCAGATTAAAACTGTGTGCCCGACCGAGACTCGAACTCGGGACCTTTGCCTTTCGCGGGCGAGCGCTCTACCAACTGAGCTACCGAAGCACGACTCACGCCCAGTACTCACAGCTTTACTTCTGCCAGTACCTCGTCTCCTACCTTCCAGGAAGTTTCATATCAGCGCACACTCCGCTGCAGAGTGAAAATCTCATTCTGGAAACATCCCCCAGGCTGTGGCTAAGCCATGTCTCCGCAATATCCTTTCTTTCAGGAGTGCTAGTTCTGCAAGGTTCGCAGGAGAGCTTCTGTAAAGTTTGGAAGGTAGGAGACGAGGTACTGGCAGAAGTAAAGCTGTGAGTACCGGGCGTGAATCGTGCTTCGGTAGCTCAGTTGGTAGAGCGCTCGCCCGCGAAAGGCAAAGGTCCCGAGTTCGAGTCTCGGTCGGGCACACAGTTTTAATCTGCCAGGAAGTTTCATATCAGCGCACACTCCGCTGCAGAGTGAAAATCTCATTCTGGAAACATCCCCCAGGCTGTGGCTAAGCCATGTCTCCGCAATATCCTTTCTTTCAGGAGTGCTAGTTCTGCAAGGTTCGCAGGAGAGCTTCTGTAAAGTTTGGAAGGTAGGAGACGAGGTACTGGCAGAAGTAAAGCTGTGAGTACCGGGCGTGAGTCGTGGTTCGGTAGCTCAGTTGGTAGAGCGCTCGCCCGCGAAAGGCAAAGGTCCCGAGTTCGAGTCTCGGTCGGGCACACAGTTTTAATCTGCCAGGAAGTTTCATATCAGCGCACACTCCGCTGCAGAGTGAAAATCTCATTCTGGAAACATCCCCCAGGCTGTGGCTAAGCCATGTCTCCGCAATATCCTTTCTTTCAGGAGTGCTAGTTCTGCAAGGTTCGCAGGAGAGCTTCTGTAAAGTTTGGAAGGTAGGAGACGAGGTACTGGCAGAAGTAAAGCTGTGAGTACCGGGCGTGAGTCGTGCTTCGGTAGCTCAGTTGGTAGAGCGCTCGCCCGCGAAAGGCAAAGGTCCCGAGTTCGAGTCTCGGTCGGGCACACAGTTTTAATCTGCCAGGAAGTTTCATATCAGCGCACACTCCGCTGCAGAGTGAAAATCTCATTCTAGTTACTTTCTTGTCGTGAGCCGCAGAATAAGACGGGAGTGTCATCGGCATAACATTTGTGGTAGACTATCCAGACGTTAGTTGCCGTGTGAACTTTAAAGAATTTACTTGCCAAATGACACGAAAATATCTGCTATTGTACTTAACATCAGAAACCCTGTAGTGAACCCATCTTTTTGAAGGTAAATATTATTTTGAAAAGTGACGTAGTTGTACTTTAGTACGATTTCCAGTAACTCGGTAACTCCTATGACTGCCCCGAGGACAAGTGTCTTGTGTGCTAGCAGATTATTTTTTGTTACTGTTATCGTTTCGTTTGGAGGAATGTTATCATACATATCTGCTTCTGCTACACCAATCGAAGGGAACCGCGCATTGTCAGGGATACAGCTATGACTAACCATTGTTTTGAAATCTACAATGATCTCTTAATAGTTTCTTGAGTTTTTCTCCAGCAAATCGCTAGGTTTGCCTATAGCATTAACTGTTGGAATAGGGGCTTTGTTCTCGTGCGTTGTAATCTGTAGGCACAGAGAAGGTGTCCTTGGTTTCATTTCTTCAAGCAGCTTTCCTTTTTTATCGTTCAATAGATTGCAGTTGCTATTATACCTTTCCTGGCTTCTATTTGAAGTTTATTTGTTGGATACTCATTTCCGTAGTATTAGTTTCCAAGAAAATTTTTTCGTATTTCTCAATATAATTGTCTATATACGTAACAAGCAACGTGTTCACCTCATCTGCCATAGTGATCAAGACCTTGGCTGCTTTATTTTCCGTTATTGTCGCAAAATACAGAAAGTTCTAAACCGTTATTTGTAGGTTGATTAGCGGCTTCACTTAGAATTTTGTTGACTGATACTGTTAATCTCGCTTATTCTGTTATACTTACTTTTATACAATCTGTGCCATTTTGGAGCAAGCTAATAAGTTTTTAATTTCTTTTTCTCCCATAAAATGAAGACAGGAGAAGTTCAGGCATTTATTTAAAAGAACTTGCCCGTTGTTAAAGAACTGTGGTATTGTTAATTTCTCTGTCGTAGTCTTGAAAGTTGTTTTGGATTTGATATTTCTTCATATTCGGAGGTATTTTTGATATGTTAAAACGCTGTCTGGTTTCCTTTTCTCCTAGGTGCTATCTTGCTTTACTGCGAAAGCACTCCCATTTTTATGTATTCATACATTTGAACAAACTGAACTGAAGTTAAAAAATTATATTGTATCAAATGAGTGTCGAAAAAATCTGAATTTAAAACTCCATTTTTTTTAAAAAAGTCCATGATTTCATTCCTTATCCAAAGCATTTCATATTTTCACTGTGTTACACGAACAGTGTGGGAGCATACTTTTATCCTAAGGCTGATCTAGTTAGGGATAACCATCAACTGAAATGAGTAAACTCGAAGAGATAGATTTACTGTAGCAAACCTGGCATAGCGCAGAACATCTACACTAGTATCTAAAACTTAAGGACGAAAGTATGTTTCGCATGTTGTGTCACTGCCAAGCAATATAGTTCGATGAAACAGGCCATGCACAGAACGAATTGTTACGGTATAGTGCAGAAGGTAAATGAAAAAAGTGCACATCTAACCAATCAGTGCTATTAACGTCCGCCCCCAGTAGCTTAGTGGGCAGCGCGACAGGATGTCAATCCTAAGGGGCGGGTTTGATTCCCGGCTGGGTCGGAGATTTTCTCCGCTCAGGGACTGGGTGTTGTGTTGTCCTAATCATCATCATTTCATCCCCATCGACGAGCAAGTCGCCGAAGTGGCGTCAGATGGAAAGAGTTGCACCAGGTGAACGGTCTACCCGACGGGAGGCCCTCGTCACACGACATTATTATTATTATTATTAGTGCTATTAACAAAAGGATTTTCAGCGATTATTTTTTTCATCAGTCTTCTACTGGTTAGATCTGCGGTCCACGCCAATTCCTCTCCTGTTCAAACTCTTCAACAGAGTAGCACTTGCAGTCTATGACTTCAGTTGTTTTTTGGATACACTCCAGTCTCTGTCCCCCTCAACAGATTTTACGCTCCATAGCTCCCACTAGTACCATGTGAGCTATTCCCTGATGTCTTAACAGAGAGCCTACCATCCTCTCCCTTATTCTTGTCAGTGTTTTCCACATATTTCTTTCCTCTCTGATTCTGCGCAGAACCTATTCATTCGTTATCCTATCAGTCCACCTAATTGTCAATATTCGCCTGTAGCACCACATCTCAAATGCTTCGATTCTCTTCTATTCTGGTTTTCTTACAGACCATGTTTCACTACCATACAATGCGTGCTCCAGACGTACATTCTCAGAAATTTCTTCCTCAAATTAAGGCCTATGTTTGATACTAGGAGACTTCTCTTGGCCAGGAATGCCCTTTTGTCAGTGCTAGCCTGCTTTTGATGTCGTCCTTGCTCCGTCCGCCGTCCTAGGTAGCAGAATTTCTTCATCTATTTCAATAATGATGTTATGTTTCTCGCTGTCTTCATTTCTGCTTCTTCTCATTACTTCCCTCTTTCTTCGATTTACTCTCAGTCCATACTCTGTACTCATTAAACTGCCCACTCCGTTCAGCAGATCATGTAATTCTTCTTCTTTTTCACGCATGATAGCAATATCATCAGCGAATCGTATCATAGATACCCATTCACCTTGAATTTTTGTCCACCTCCTGAACCTTTCGTTTATTTCTATCATTACTTCTTCGATGTATATATTTAACAGCAGGGGCGAAAGACTACATCCCTGTCTTACACCCAATCCGAACCCTTGCTTCTTGGTCGTCCACTCTTATTATTCCCTCTTGACTCTTCCACGTATTGCATCTTATGCGTCTCTCCCTACAGCTTACCCCTATTTTTCGCAGAACATCTTATGAACGTGTCTTGATATTTGTCTAGTCTTGTTCCATTATCAACCACAACGTCATAATTGCCTCTCTGGTGCCTTCACTGACCATCATCTAACATAACCTCGATTTTCTTTTCATCCTTCTCTATATTATTCTTGTTATAAACTTGGATGCATGAGCTGTTAAGCTGATTGTGCTATAATTCTCGCACTTGTAAGCTCCTGCCGTCACTCATATATTCTACACATCAACGTGAATAGTCGTTTTGTTGCCACTTCCCCCTATGATTTTAGAAATTCTAATGGAATGTTATCTATTCCTTCAGCCTTATTTGATCTTATGTCTTCCAAAGCTCTTTTAAATTCTGATTGTAATATTCTATCCAATATTTCTCCTAAATCTAATTCCGTTTTCTCTTCAATCACATCAGACAAGTCTTATCCCTCATAGAGGCCTTCAGGGTACACTTTCCACCTGCCTGCTCTCTTCTCTGCATTTAATAGTGGAATTACCGTTCCTTTCTTAATGTTAGCACTCTTGGTTTTTTTTTACGCCGAAGGTTATTTTGACTTTCCTGCACGCTGAGTCAGTCCCTCCGACAATTATTTCTTATTAGATTTTTTCACATTTTTCATGCAGCCACTTCGCCTCAGATTCCCTGCATTTCCTATTTACTTCATACCTCAGTGACTTGTATTTCCATTCCTCAATTTCCCTGAACATTTTTGTGCTTCCTTCTTTCATGTATCAACTGAAGTATGTCTTCTGTTACCCATGGTTTCTTCGCAGTTATCTTCTTTTTATCTATGTTTTTCTTTCTAACTTCCGTGATTTCCCTTTTGAGATATGTCCGTTGCTCTTCAACTGTACTGCCTACTGAGCTGATCCTTTTTGTTATATTATGTGCTCAAGAGTATCCGAACACCGGGCTGAAAATGACTTACAAGTTCGTGGCGCCCTCCATAGGTAATGCTGCAATTCAGTATGTTGTTGGCCCATCCTTAGCCTTGATGACAGCTTCCATTCTCGCGGGCATACGTTCAGTTAGGTGCTGGAACGTTTCTTGGGGAGTGGCAGCTCATTCTTCACGGAGTGCTGCACTGAGAAGAGGTATCGATGACAGTGTGTGGGGCCTCGCACGAAGTCAGCGTTCCAAACCATCCCAAAAGTGTTGTATAGGATTCAGATGAGAACTCTGTGCAGGCCAGTCCATTACAGGGATATTATTGTCGTGTAACTACTCCACCACAGGCCGTGCATTATGAACAGGTGCTCGATCGTGTTGAAAGATGCAATCGCCATCCCCGAACTGCTCTTCAACAAAGGGAAGCAAGAAAGTCTTTAAACTTCAATGTAGGCCTGTGCTGTGCCACGCAAAACAAAAAGGGATGCAAGGCCTCTCCAAGGAAAACACGACCACGCCACAATACCACCGCCTCCGAATTTTACTATTGGCACTACACACGCTGGCAGATGACGATCACCGGGCATTCGCCATACCCACACCCTGCCACCGTATCGCCACATTACGTACCGTGATTCGTCACTCCACACGATGTTTTTCCACTGTTCAATCGTCCAATATCGACGCTCCTTACACCAAGCGAGGCGCCGTTTGGAATTTAACGGCGTGATTCGTGGCTTATGAGCAGCCGCTCGACCGTGAAATCCAAGAATTCTCACCTCCGGCCTAACTGTCATAGTACTTGCAGTGGATCCTGATGCAGCTTGGAGTTCCTGCGTGATGGTCTGGATGGCTGTCTCCCTATTACACATTACGAACCTCTTCAAAGTCGGTGGTCACTGTCAGTCAGCAGATGACGTCGAGCTGTATGCGTGCCCCCTCACGTTTCCGCTTCACTATTACATCGGAAACAATGGACCTAAAGATGTTTAGGAGTGTGGAAATCTCGCGTACAGAAGTACGACACAAGTGACACCCAATCACCTGACCACTTTCGAAGTCCGTGAGTTCCGCAGAGTGCCCCATTCTGCTCTCTCACGATGTCTAATGACTATTGAGGTCGCTGATATGGAGTACCAGGGTGTAGGTGGCAGCACAATCCACCTAACATGAAAAACGTATGTTCTTGGGGGTGTCCGAATACTTTTGATCACATAGTGTATATCAATAGCCGTAGAGAACTTTAAGCGTATCTCGTCGTTCCCTAGTTCCGTATCCCACTTCTTTGAGTACTGATTCTAACTGACTAATCTCTTAAACTTCAGCCTGTGATCTGAGACCATATCCGCTCCTGGTTACGTCTTACAATCCAGAATCTGATTTCGGAGTCTCTGTCTGACCATGATGTAATCTAACTGATAACTTCCCGTATCACCCAACCTGTTCCAAGTACGCTTCCTCCTCTTGTTATTCATGAAATGATTATTCGTTATTCCTAGCTGAAATTTATTACAGAACTCAATTAGTCTTTCTCCTCTCTCATTCCTTGTCTCAAGCCCATATTCTCCCGTAACCGTTTCTTCTGCTGCTTCCCTTACAACTGCATTCCAGTCTCCTATGACTATTCTATTTTCATCTTCCTTTACGTACTGTATTACCCTTTGAATATTCTCATATACTTTCTCTGTCTCTTCATTTCCAGTTTGAGACGTTGGCATGTACACCTGAACTATCGTTGTCGATGTTGGTTTGATGTCGATTCTGATAAGAACAAATCACTGAACTATTCTTGCTAACATACTCTCCATCCTGCTTGCCTATTCGTAACGAATCCTACTCCCGTTATCACATTTTGTGCTGCTGTTGGTATTACCCTATACTCATCTGAAATCCTTGTCTTCTTTCCATTTCACTTCACTGACCTCCGCTATATCTAGATCGAGCCTTTGCATTTCCATTTCCAGCTTCGCTACCATGTTCATTCTTGTGACATTTCACGCCCCGACTCGTAGAACGTTATCATTTCTTGGTTATTCAGTCTTTTTCTCACGATCACCTCCCCTTGGCGGTCTTCTACCGGAGATCAGAATGGAGGACTATGCAGGAATCTTTTACCAATGGAGAGATCATCATGAGACTTTTTCGATTACACGTCACATGTCCTGTGGATACACGTCACGTGTCTTTAATGCAGTGGCTTTCGTTGCCTTCTGCATCGTCATGCCGTTGATCACTGCTGATTCTTCCTCCTTTACGGGCAATTTCGCACCCCAAGGGCAAGAAAAATGGTTCAAATGGCTCTGAGCGCTATGGAACTTAACATCTATGGTCATCAGTCCCCTAGAACTTAGAACTACTTAAACCTAACAACCTAAGGACATCACACAACACCCAGTCATCACGAGGCAGAGAAAATCCCTGACTCCGCCGGGAATCTAACCCGGGAACCCGGGCGCGGGAAGCGAGAACGCTACCGCACGACCACGAGCCAAGGGCAAGAGAGTGTCCTGATTATCTGTCCGCTTCTTCGTCTTCTTTGATGAGGCAGTTGGCAGGATGAGAGTGACTTGTAATGCCGGAACCCTTCTGTCGCCAACGCTGATTTTTATTCAAAACTTAATCGATGATGGGGTTCGAACCCAGGTCCGACAACGTTTTGATTACCAAAATCAGAGAAGCTAGCCCTAGACCACACCACACTGCCACAATAATTGTTTACCAATCTTGTGGCGAGCATTGGAGCACGTTGCGGAGCATGCATGCACTGCTCTACGTAGTGATCACGCTATTAGGAACCCTCTTTCTGTTTTTGTAACGTGCAAGGGACCATCCCGAACCGCGGTGACTTCAGTGTAATTACTGTCTTTGCATAAAAGTATCAGTTTTGTTCGTCTGTGTAGTTCTTTCAGGTACCATCTGTGCTAAGCTGTAAAAATTCTTTCTTTGTATGGTCCAAGTGTCACGAGCTATGTTATTTGGTAGTGACACATTACTGAAATTTTCTTTTGTCTTTGAGCTTAGCACATCAGTGTGTTATACCATGAGACTCAAGCGCGATTTATTGAGGAGTAGTACTCCCGTAATTTGAGCCCGTAGCAAGACGTTCTGACGAAGGGAGTAGTGTATAAGGAGCATCCAAAGAAAATGAGTCGGATGAAAAAAAAACTGTTTTTTATTTCTAAAGTCACCGTTATAACGGTTAATAAATTTATGCCACTGTGAGACAAGGCGTTCAGTGGCGTCATAGAATAATGTTTGCCGTTGCCTAAGGAACCACGATTGTACACAGGTATGCATCTCTTCGAAAATCGACGGCCGTGAGTTTCTTTAGGGCTCCAATAATATGGAAATTGCAAGGTGGGAGGTCGGGTCTGTGTGGAAGACGTGTAAGGGCTTTCCAGCGAAACTTCTGCAGTTTGCTCGAATCCAACCTTGGCCACATGTGGCCCGCTTCGGACGAAGAGGTGCACGCCTAGGTACAATCATGATTCCGTAGGCAATCGCGTTTACATGAAGGCATTGATCTTCTTGTCTCTCAGAGGAATAAATGTATTAAGAGCTATGCGATTACTTTTGGAATAATAGACATTTGACTTTCCTTTCTTTCATCTGTCTTGTTTTCATTTCACTAGCCCTTGTAAGCTTTACGAAAGTGTAACAGACGTTGTCACAGATGTGTAGGGTTAATAGCTGGAAAAATATTGCGTTATTCACTTGAACTGCCGTTACCGAAAAGTAAGGGGCTAGTGCAGACTCCACAGCACAATACTGCGCCCGCTGAGGGGATATGAGAATAAGAAAAGAGATATTATATTGCTCACAAGGATACGTCGAGTAGGTCCATGTGCAAATAGAATCAGTCACGGGAGCGGCTAACACCCATGCGAATAAGAGTGATGATAAACAACACACCCAGAGGACGCTTATCGTGTTCGTAGTGAAGAACATCTCATAACCGCTGCGGCCCGGTCTATGGAACTTGCAAGGGACTGTTTTATAATTCATATTGTTCTTCGAATTGTCTCCAGAGTTTGAAGTGCACTAAGTTCCAAAGTCAAGTTCCATACAAACGGTCATTATTAAATTATAGCGCTTCGCGAGCAGATTTGGACGTTTCGCAGCGAACTCTGATTGAACTCAATATTACAAAGCAAACAGAAAGAAGGAATTCGCCGGAGAATATTACTTGCATTGTGATAGAACACACAGCCTCTGCACAAAATGCACTGAATGAACAAGTTAATTACAGTCTCGCGAAAGAGGGAAGGATAAAAGGTTTTTAACAGGTGAGACAAAAGGCCAAGACAATTCATGAGCGAGTTCCGCATATAGTGGAGGATCTTTCAAAGACTTTCACCTTTTCAGGACTTATTTATCTTAAATCAACACGGAAATACTTCGGAATAAAAGTTAACATTGTACACGTATTCCGCTCAAATATTCTCGGAGTTATTATCAAAGATGAACACACCTCCACCTCCAGCAAGTGTTAGACGAATATGTATCGTCTAACTTTGTGACAGAAGATAATGCCGTTCTGTTACGTTCGACTGATAAACTTCCAATATTACTCGTATTTCTTCGATTAGTAGCATGTCTGAACTAAAGTGTAGTTGTTCACAAAGCAATAACTTCCAGTAACTGGCCTGTAAGGAAGTCACTCGTGTGATTTTAGAGGTAACTAGAACTCGGTAGTGACATCACGACAGACAAAAACAGGAGTTTCTGACAACCATTTTCAGTCAAATATGTCAATAGTCTTGGAGCGGTCAGAGGGAATGCTGATTGGGAATACATGGCAGGGGAGCCTGAATTCCGGAATTCTCTTAATATTCGAGAAAACCTCCAGAAAACCTGCGTCCAAACTGCTGGAGTAGCCACTGTCCCAGTCAAAAATTAAAATTTATAGGTGTGTTGTGGTATGTATTCAGGACTGCGCCTGTGCATATTCGGCCAGCACACTTCTGGATAACCGAGCGAGGTGGCGCAGTGGTTAGACACTGGACTCGCATTCGGGAGGACGACGGTTCAATCCCGCGTCTGGCCATCCTGATTTAGGTTTTCCGTGATTTCCCTAAATGGCTCCAGGGAAATGCCAGGATGGTTCATTTCAAAGGGTACAGACGACTCCCTTCCCCGTCCTTCCCTAATCCGATGAGACCGATGACCTCGCTGTCTGGTCTCCTTCCCCAAATCAACCCAACACTTCTGGATACGCTCCGCGGACCGGTTCGGCCCCAGGCTCATCTTAGATGTTGCTTGGGTCACGGAACTGTTCAGCGCCAAGCCTCCTGCAGCCGCCACGGCGTGTGAGAGCGCAAGTCGCGCCGACATGTGGCGTGCAGTTCGCGGTACATGACGCTGCAGTTGCAGGCATCTATTCACATCCGCTCGGTCACGTGTCCGCACGACAACACGGATGTAGCCTTCAGCAAACGCGTACTTAGTTCGCCGCTCCGCTCTTCTAGAGCGAGCTACGCTGCAGGATCTGACCGATCGTCAGCGGCCACGAATCTCCAATACGGACCCAAAATCTGCCGCTGCTCCTGCCCACTTGCGAGTCTCTCACCCTCATCACGAGCCCCATGTACAAAAGTAGACTTCCGTCGACCGCTCGCGAGGGAGGCGCTCCGCAGGATGCGCATGCGGCTGGCCGCGAGCCACCGCCTGGTTGCGGCACCTTGGGCTGCTCATCAGTCGCCGGCCCTTACGTTCCTGGCCTCCTGGGACCTTGTCGCTGCTCATCCTCCCTGTTCCTCACCATTTCGACATTCGTGGACTTCGTCTTAGCACCTTTTACGCGTCATCAAGGGTCGACATTTCAGTTGTTATAAAGTTGTCTGGTCAGTCGTCCTTAGAAGCTGTACTTGGTTTAGTTAGTTTTAATAAATAAATTGTTGTTACTGCAAAGTGTGCACTCTAATACTGTCTGTTACTGTACTCGGCTAGGACATAACATGTTTCATAGAAAAAGCTGTTTTTTAATGGTTTTCTTTCGCCACGTAAAGCGGTGTGTTCCACCAAATTCGTTCCAAATACGAGTCCGAATTAGTAACGGGGAGCCAGTTTCTAGTTCCAGCATTTGTATTTCAAACTGGAGAAGCCTCGCAAAATCCTTCGTCAGAACCGGGTAACACTAGGCCCAGACAACAACATGTATTTGCAGAATAGTCTTTCACACGTCTTTTTTTTTTCATGAAACTTTCTAAAGCCACGAGCGGCTGCGCGACTATGAGAGACATTCTACCGTCCAACGCAGGCACGTTGTCGCAGAATACGGGTAACTGCACTGGTGTCAGTTCTTCATGAGACACTAAAGACGTCATCCAGATGTGGCCGCCCTTCTCTGTACCTCGCTGTCTGTACCATTTGGGCGTAGTTGTTGCTGTCCACTGATAAAATCTTGCATTACGGAACCTCTGGCCTCCATGTTGGTTTTTTCTTCACGAGTTCTCCTTCTAAGCTGTAATTTAAGCTGATGTCAGATTAAGAGTTCAATGAATTTAGTTTTTTTCTCTGTATCATGTTAACCAACATTATTTTCTCTTTAATCAAATCAAATGGCTCTGAGCACTATGGGACTTAACATCTGAGGTCATCAGTCCCCTAGAACTTAGAACTGCTTAAACCTAACTAACCTAAGGACATCACACACATCCATGCCCGAGGCAGGATTCGAACCTGCGACCGTAGCGGTCGCGTGGTTCCAGACTGAAGCGCCGAGAACCGCTCGCCCACACCGGTCGACAATGCACTGAACATTTTCAGAAAATTCTTGCTTCTTATATTCAAGAACGTATCTTTTCCAGTTTATCGCCGGAACAAACCTCTAATTTCGAAAGCTTTTCAAAATTTCATTCATGAAAGTTACGAACATAAAATTCAGATGATTTCCTGCTTTACTTTATTGTTTAATTTTAAAAATTACACACTAAGTTTATTGGCAAGTAATATCGACCTTTTCCAGGCACAATAAGTATACTAGTGCTTTTACTCATATATCTTCTTCGTGCTGCTGCAGTTGGTCCTCTACAAATATCACATTCAATGCGCCTTGATATTTTCACGTAGCTTCCAATTCTTTGTTTGTTTAGTTCTACCTTCTCTTGCGCCCAGATATCAATTACAAATAAAGTTAAAAAAACAGTGCATCTCAGTTTTTACTTACATGCCTCCTTAATTACACAGACTACATGAAACAGAGCTGGGAAGATATCACGACGCTGGCGAGTGTAGAACACGATCAGAATTAGAATTCCATCTGCGGCACGTCGCTTTGCCTCTTTGTTCTATAAAATCTGTAGAATTGTTGTACAGGTGTCCAAAAGTGATGTAATACGTTCATGAGCTCTTACCTGAAGATTTTAGCTTCACGTCATAACGGATGAGGAGGGGGACTCGATGATTGGTTTGGAATCGTCAATTAGGCCACAAGTCAGTTAGTAATGCTTTTATGAATACAGTGAAACACAAAATTAATGACATATAATTGAAAAGAGTTACTGATATTGTAGATTTTTCCGGACTGGAAAAGAAACCACGGCGAGGCTGAAATTAGTCATTTAGCCGAATGGTATCACAGTTCGCCGAAGAGCTATGGTGCGATCCCGAGCACGCCCACGCGCAACACGATCAGTCCAAAGGATGAGCGGTGTAGTGCAGAATAGTCGCCGATATTTCTGTCAGCAGTTGAGAGGAACTCATTAACTAGCAAACGCTTATGTGCAGCATTGAGGTTATTCACTGTGTAATTCGGGAAACTTCGTAATGTAAGCCAAATTAAAACTTCTATTGTTTCATTTTAGCTGGCATTACAAATATTCCAATGAGGAAAGACATTTTTCTACGTAGACGTGAATACCGCCATTCAAGTGTTACCCGCTTCATTATATTACAAGTTGAATCAGAGATGCTGCTTGCTAGTCTAAATTAATTTATAGGTGTTTATATAATAACTAGGTTTACGGATACCTGGTCGTAAATATAGATCAATTTTCTCGCGTGATTCGGGGACGCAGTCACAAATTGTTATACTGTAAGGATTCAATATAATTCCAATTGATTTATATCCGCAAAATGAAAGTATAAACATTAAAAGCATTGACTGAGTCGATGAGGTGGCAGCAAACTGGAAGCAACACCAACGAAAAATGCGTGCTTACAACTGAGATCAGTCACTTAGCTTCTATCAGCGACTCCTGTGGTGTGTGAATAGCAGTGTACTTTCGGTGTGTGACGATTACCGAGTCATCCTTCATCATTTCAGTGCGACATGAGTAGAACTCGGATTATAAAGATAATTCAATCTTTTTTCTTGAAATGTATGGTGAATTTTACAACAATTTATGCACGAATCCAGTTATTGTAGTGTAGAAAACCGTATTTTTAACTTTTTTTCAGAGAGATTACCCACTTCGGCCAACGTTTGCCCATAACATGCCATATTTCGGCCAACGTTTGCCAAAAATGCATATATTTGCCGTACCTTTAAGGACACAAGGATAGAAGCGTGAAGATGTTGCTGAAGATGTTGCTCACATGACAATATTTC
Organism: Schistocerca serialis cubense; assembly: GCF_023864345.2. Lineage (NCBI taxonomy): Eukaryota > Metazoa > Arthropoda > Insecta > Orthoptera > Acrididae > Schistocerca > Schistocerca serialis. The sequence goes on from NC_064645.1 coordinate 638,084,341, forward strand.
AGGTTATATTGTCACAAATAAACACAATTCCTACAAAATTTTGTTTGTCATGACTTTAATAGACAATCAGAGGAACACATTAGTCGGCTCGCTGATCTAATGTATTGTCGCACGGGGTCGACAAAATGCTCTCGAAGCCAATAAAGGCGGGTTCTGACGTAATAAACAACGCTCACGTGGTCACACCGTTTAGAATGAATATAAACTCAGTCTGATTCAACTGGTCGAAAGTAAAATACTCTAACAGCTTCAAGTTGCGAAGTTTCACTTAGTGATTTTTGTGGTGATAGGAGCGGGGAGGAATAGGTAAGGTGCTTGGTCGAATTTAAAACTGAAAACATGGTTTCCCTTCACAATAAAACGTCACATGCCCTTACTTCACATTACAGTTTCTAATGATACCAAGCTACCAGAATAACAGCTTAGCGGTTTGATGGGAAAGCACGTGAAATCAAGCTCAAATTACAAGTTTTACACACTTCCTATAAGTCAGGAAAGAAGGTCTCAAAACTGACATCAGTTTCACAGAGCTTAGGTAATAACTATACGACGTAAAAGCTGAGTTAGAAAACTTAACTGTGCTTTCATAAATTTTTACGCAACACAATTCCAGAAGAACGAATTTGCAATTACCATATAAATTATTAAAACTTGTAAAAGGCACGCAGTGAACAGATTTTTAAAAAAGTAAATTCAGCTAGTGAACACTTTAAAATTTAGGCTTGAATATACAAATACCAAATAATGCAAATATCAGGCACAAAGCCTTTTCAAAAGTAATTGCCCTTAGAAACAGTGGTAGTTCCAGGAAAACCGTAGTTACTGCTTAGTCCCAAGTAATAATTACTACTGACTAGCTTACAGGATGACAAACTAAAATATTGACTAGCTTGCAGCACGACCGATTAGAACACAGACAGCTTACCTCAAGAGCCTGGCTCCTAAAAGTAACACAAAGGTACAAGCCCAATTGTCAAATGGCTGCTGCCAGTCTCTTTTTTTTTTCTTTCTTTTTTAACAAAACATCAGTCATCAAGGTGGTCTTCACAATGTGTTAACAAAGAACATTTTGGTAGAAACACCTGAATCGTAGATTTGTTACCACAGACAACCAATATAGCTGAAACATAATGGATACCACATATACACTTGTTATATGCAGTAGCTATTGATCTGAATGTTAACAAAACACAGGAAAAATTATCACCACTTTCTGGATGACTCAGTAGAAGGAAAACTACCGGCACATAGGTTACCTCTCCAGACTAACTAGACACGGTGGCGACAGGTTATCAGAGTAAGAATAACTAACAAGACTTTCACGATGGTCTGCCACAATGCCACCAATTCACTGCAGGCTACACAAGAGTCCGCTCCAAAGAATTCTAAACTAGCTCTTCAGGATGCTAACAGAGCCCTCCGAGAACACGCGTGCCTCTAGCAATGGCAAGCCGGACCACCATACTACACACGTAACAGCCGCCTTAGACACACCACAGCTGGCTGCCCCGTCGACTACCGTCACATTCCGCTCCACTCGCTGCACCTAGCAGGCAGCCGCCACACAACCCACGGCGTATTTTTCGAAGTCAAAAACACAGCAACGCCCATGATCCACAAAAAGGCCTCCCGTTCCTTGCACAAGAAAGAAGGGAAAATTTCGAGAGAACAATCGAATTAGAAAGCGCAGGCAATACCCCCGCAAAACAATTTGATAAAAGCAAACCGGAGGCTCAGTTTTGGAGATAAGTTGTTCAGCACTGTCAGAGAAATATTGTTTTAGAAACTATGCGGAGTTAAAATTAGTGCAGAAAAGTGGTTTAATGTGCAACAACGCTGTAATACCGCAAAACACAAGCTACATGAAGAGAAGTGCTGCAAATGACAGCATACAATCGGTGTTACTTGAGTACACAGCTCATCTTCAACCGTGCATCATTCCTGAAGTATATGTGCGACATGATGGTGTCTTGCAACATCACTTTAGAGAAGCTGTAGAATCCAATTTTCGGACAGTTCTTGCAGAAGTACGCAACACATGCAATCTGATATGAATCTAGTCCGAGGAAGAAGTATTTATACGTGTGCTACAGGGAGGTAGTCAACAAAATATGAATTAGTGTTGCTGATCGAAACGTCTGTGCGTCCACAGGTGAAACCACCGATGTGGGAGGGCGCCATGTTGCAAATGTTGTTGGTGTTCGGGCTTGGAGAAATGTTATGCTTAATGTGTGAAGCTCTCGAGGGAGGAAACAACACGATAATTGCCGTTTTCTTCTACAGTTCTATGAAATTGCTGTCGCTGGATGATGTGAAAAGAGACAATGTTTTGCTGCTAGTAACAATCGGTACTTCACACGTGGTTAAAGCAGACCAGGGGCTTCAGATTCTTTACCCCAGTTTGGTGTACGTTACTTGTCCTGCACATGCATTACACAGCCTTGCAGAAGAGGTGTGGTCAAATTACCCCTGTGTAGGCAAATGAAAACTATGGGTGCAGAAATTCAAAGATCAAAAATGTTCAAATGTGTGTCAAATCTTATGGGACTTAACTGCTAAGGTGATCAGTCCCTAAGCTTACACACTACTTAACCTAAATTATCCTAGGGACAAACACACACACCCATGCCCGAGGGAGGACTCGAACCTCCGCCGGGACCAGCCGCACAGTCCATGACTGCAGCGCCCCAGACCGCTCGGCTAATCCCGCGCGCCCTAAATTCAAAGAAGAAACACCTTCGCTGCCCCTCCTTCCTCTGGAGGTTTTCGTACGGTGGGAGCTCGCTTAATTCTGCTGAGCATTACTGCACCAGGAGCACCAAAATGAATTCATTTGTGAGCTTGATTTCGATTAATCAAATGCTGTCGAAACTGTGGAAGAAATCTTTACAGATGATTTATTGGAAACTTGGTACAAATCACATCACTGGAAGCTGCTGGTACGCAGTTGTGTTGCACCCTGCAAAGTACTATACTAACAATTCGTTCATAAATAAATTTTGTATTGTATGATATACAAAAAAAATTAACAAGAATGTTTCAGATAAACTTGTGTAAAGTAATCTATTTGTAAGGTCATTTTCATATAAGTTTTAGGTAAATAATGTTTGTGTATTTCTCTGTTTTTCTTTTTTGGTCATTAACTTTCGGACCTTAGTCTAGAAGAGCACACTTAGACAGTCCACACACAAGCACTGGTATATACGTGGCTCTACTGAGTGCAACCCCGTTGCAGACGACTGTGAGACTGGTAAGACTATGTTGTTGGTGTCAAACAGAGTGAAAACGGAAGCCCACGGTTTGCGTGTATTTAAATCACCAGGTGGTATTCCATCGGAACCGTTGCGCAGAGTGACTGATTAATTTAAACAGGAAGGAAGTCAGCAATCAGTCGCAAATCAACGTGTATTTCATTGCAGATCTCAGCTACAGAATAGCTGTCATCAGTGCTAGAAAATATAAGAAATACGTAAGGAATCAGACACTGAACGACATAGAAAGAGATTTACACTGACGTGATAAAAATCATGGGATAGCGGTATGCGCATATGCACACGGCGGTACTATCGCGTACACGAGATGTAAAAGGGCAGGGCATTGGCGGAGCTGTCATTTGTACTCAGGTGATTCGTGTGGAAAGGTTTCCGACGTGATCATGGCCGCACGACGGGAAGTAACCGAACGCCGAATGGCAGTTGGAGCTAAGCGCATGAGGCATGCCATTACGGATATCGTTGGGGAATTCAACATTCAAGATCCACGGCGTCAACACTGAGCCGAGAATAATAAATTTCAGGCGTTGTCTCTCAACACAGACAACACAGTGTGCGACGCCCTTCACATTACGACCGATAGCAGCGCCGGTAACGTATACGTCAGGACAGGGCGGCGAAATGTGGCGTTAATGGACTATGGCAGCAGACGACCGGCGCGAGTTCCTTTGTTAACGGCACGACGTCGCCTGCAGCGCCTCTGCTGGGCTCTTGACCATATCGGATGGACCCTAAACGTCTGGAAAGCCGCGGCCTGGTCACACGAGTCCCGATTTCAGTCGGTAAGAGCTGATGGTAGGGTTAGAGTGTGGCGCAGATCCCACGAAGCCATGGACCCTAGTTGTCAACAAGACACTGTGCAAGAAGACGGTGGTTCCACAGTGGTGTGGGCTGTTTACTGAACCTATCAGTGAACCTGTCAGTGCCTCGAAAAGGTTGTTTAACGGCAACTTGCAGACCATTTTCATCCATTCATGGACTTCATGTTCCCGAAACGATGGAATTTTTATGGATGACAATACGCAATGTCACCGGACCATAATTTTCGCGATTGCTTTGAAGAAAGTATTGGACAAATTCGAGCGAATGATTTAGCCACCCGGATCGCCCAGCATAAATCCCATCGAACATTTATGGGACACAATCGAGAGGTCAGTTGGTCCGCACGAACCTGCATCGGCAACACTTTCGCCATTATGGCCGGCTATAGAGGCAGCATGGCGCAGTACTTCTGCAGGGGACTCGGTCGGCAGTGACATGTTGAACCCGTGCCATGTCGAGATGCTGGACTACGCCCGGCATAAGGAGGGTCAACATCATATTGGGAGATATCCCATTACTTTGGTCACGTCAGTGCGTAACTCTAACCAACGAGAGGGTAATGTTCTGTGAGCCGCCGCATGGAATGTCAGAAGTTTGCACGTGGTAAGGGAGCTAGAAAATCGGAAAAGCTGAGTCTCAATGTAGATATAGTGGTGCGTCAGTGAAGTGAAATGAAAAGAAGGTAAGGATATCTAGTCACAAGAAAGTAGATAATATCAACAGCAATGGAAAATATTATAACGGGAGTGTGATTCGTCATGAATAGGGAGGTAAGGCAAGGAGTGAGCCACTGTGAACAGTTCAATGACAGAGTTGTTCTCTTCAGAATTGACAGCAAACGAACACCGACAATAATAGTTCGTTTTTACATATTGTCGTCGCAAGCAGAAGATAGAGAAAGTATATGAGGATATTTAACGGGTAATTCAGTAAGTAAATTGACGTGAAAATCCAATAGCCATGAGGAATTGGAACGCGGTTGTAGGGGAAGGGGTGGAAAAAAGTGATCCTGGAGAATATGGGCTTGGTAGTAGGAATGAGAGAGGGGAAAGACTAACTGATTTCTGCAATAAATTTCAGCGAATACTCTGTTCCAGAATCACAAGAGGAGCAGGTTTACTTGGAAAACGCCGGGAGATACAGGAAGATTTCAATTGTGTTACATCATGGCCAGGCAGAAATCCCAAAATCAGATACTGGAAAATTTGGAAATTTGTGGTAAGGTTTTATGGGACCAAACTGCTGAGGTCCCTAAGTTTACACACATTTGATCTAACTTAATCGAATGTACGCTAAGGACGTCACACACACACACACCCATGCCCGAGGGGGCACTCGAACCTCCGATCTCAGACATTGGATTGTAAGGCATATTCAGGAGCAGATACAGACTCAGATGACAAGTTAGTAATGATGAAGAGTATGCAGAAGTTTGAGAGACTAGTTAACAACACTCAATGCGCAAATAAGTGCGATACGGAAGTACTAATGAATGAAGAGATACGCTTGAAGTTGTCTGAGGCAATAGTTACTGGGAGAATCAACAGCTCAGCAGACAGTTCAGTTGGACAGGACTGGACATCTCTAAAAAGGGCAATCGTAGAATTTTCAAGAAAAATGTAGTACAAGGAAGGATACTGCGAAGAAACCATGGGTAACACAACAACAGCTGATCAACAATAAAAGGAAGTACAAACATGTTCAGGGAAATTCAAGAATATAGAAATACATTCCACTAAGGAATGAAATGAATATGAAGAGCAGGGATGCTGAGGCGAAATGACTGCATGAAAAATGTAGAGAAATCGAAAAAGAGATGATCGTTGGAAAAAATGACTCAGTAAAAACAACCCTCGGCGCAGTTAAAAACTAGGGCGGTAACATTAAAAGTGCAATGGGAATTCCACTTTTAAATGCAGAAAAGAGAGTGTATAGGTGGAAAGAGAATACTGGAAGCCTCTGTGAAGGGGAGGACTTACATGATGGCGTGATAGAAGAAGAAACAGAAGTCGACATGGAAGACATAGTGGATCCAGTATCAGAATCAGAAATTCAAAGAGCTCTGGGTGATCAAAGGGCAGAAGGGATAAACAACATTCCGCCGTAAATCCTAAAATAGTAGGGGGGAACTAACAACTGAACTACTACTCACATTGTTATGTAGAGCATATGAGAATGGCTATGTACCAACAGAGCTTCAGAGAAACATCTTCCAAGCAATTCCGAATACAGAAAGGGCCAAGTGCGAGAATTAGCGCACAATCAGCATAAGAGTTCTTGCATTCAACTTGATAACGAGAAATATACACAGAAGAGTGAGAAGGAAAATTGAGGGTTGTTAGATAACGATTAGTTTGGCTTTAGAAAAGATAAAGGCATCAGAGAGGCAGTTCTGATGTTGCGGTTGATAATGGAAAACTACAGTGAAGAAAAATCAAGATACATTCATAGGATTCTTCGACCTGGAAAAAGTGTTCGACAATACAGAACTGTACAAAATTGATCGAAAGTCTGAGAAACATAGGGGTAAGCTTCAGGCAAACACGAGTTATATACAATATGTATTAGAGCCAAGACGGAACAAAAAGACTCTAAGAACAAGAACGAAGTGCTCGAATTAAAAAGGATGTAAGACAAGGATGTCGTCTTTCACCCTGCTGTTTAGTCTCTACATTGAATAACCAATGATGGGAATAATAGGAAGGTTCAAGAGTCGGATTAAAATTTAGGGTGGGAGGATATCATTGATAATATTCGCTGATGACGTTGCTACCCTGAGTGAATTTGAAGAACAATTACAGGATCTATTCAGTGAAATGAACAGTCAAATGAGTACATAATATGTATTGGGAAGGGGAGAGTGGGGATAAATCGAAGAAAGCCGTGATTATAAGTAGCAGAAATGAGAAGAGCGAGGGACTTAACATCAGAATTGGGGATCACGAAGTAGACAAAATTAAGGAGTTCTGCTACCTAGGAAACAAAATAACCCATGATGGACATAGCAAGAAGGACATAAAAATCAAACTAACCTTGGGAGAAAGGGCATTCCTGGACAAGGAAACACTATTGCTGTCAAACGTAGGCCTTAATTTGAGAAAGGAATTTCTGACAATGTACGTTTGAAGCACAGCATTGTATGGTAGTGAACATGGACTAAGAGAAAACCTAAACGGAAGAAAATCGTAGAATTTCAGATGTTGTACTGCAGGAGAATGTTGAAAATTAGGTGGATTGGTAAGGTAAGGAATGAAGAGGTTTTCTGAAGAATTGGCGAGGAAAGGAATATACGGAAAACACAGACAAGAAGAAGGGACAGGATGGTAGGACATCTGTTAGGACATCGCGGAATAACTTCGATGGCAGTAAAGGGAGCTGCAGAAGGTAAAAACAGTAGAGGGAAACAGATTGTAATACATCCAGCAAACAATTGAGGAGTTAGGTTGCAAGTGCTAGTTTGAGATGAAGATGTTGGCACAGGAGACGAATTCTTCATGGGCCGCATCAAACCTAATTACACAAATCTAATTATACACGTAATTATGTCTCCATACTTCTATTCCCCCGTTGTAACGAACGTATCTTCAAGCTTCGCAACTGCATTCTTTCGATATATATAATGAGAAAACGTACCCTGCGACATTTTAATATTTTTTGTGTGGACCTTGGAGCTATCAGGGTTGAAGTGATTCGTCTTTCATTGGTAAGGTCGACGGGACAAACTTGCTATCATTTTTAACAAATGCGAGAGGGTTGGAAAGAGAAGACATTACTTCCGCGCTTTGCTCTCCTTCGTGAAGACGCACGAAAAGGACCTACGGTCGCTAAGCACAAATATTAATATAACCTTTGTTCTTTTATTGATATTGAGCAATATAGATTGTTAGCGTTGATGACCTGATACTCAAGGCACCGTTATTACCTATACGTTCCCTCTGAAGAACGGCTGCATTTCCCTGCAGAATGAAGTCTCAACTTTCATTCGCTGCTGACAAGTAATATTTTTTGGTTCATATTATTTTGGGTTATTTCTCAAAATGTGAATTCTACTGAAAGTTTATCGCAATAAAAACTAGAAAACATCGCCCCAGTTGCGAAGAGGAAGCTGCGATTATGAGAGTTGCAGCATTCTAAACATGCTTCTGTAAGGATCTTTCAAGTGACGCGCAAAGCCTGTCACGTTCGAAATACTTGTCATTCGGCCACAAGATGACAGTGTAGACCAGGTGGCATCGTAGTGTAATTGCGCAGAACGTGCGAATCTCCAGAGAAAACCGTTCTATTTAAAGTAACCATCTGTAAGAAGTCCAGCGTGGCATTATTCAATTATTGTGCAAAAAATGTGTGACGAAAAGTGAAATGCATCACTGAATGCAAACCATATGCTGGGAAGCAAGCTTCGAAAATAGTACTGTGGCAAAAAGCTGTGTTCAGTTTCAAAGTGGCAAAGAATAGGGGACCTTCCTTGAACCTGCCGGGAGCGGGTCATAGAAGACTGGTAGAACACAATAACTGCATGAGCTGCACGTACGTGGGATCCACTCTAATGATGCTGTGTAGAGAAGTGAGGTACTAGAAAGTTCTGGCTGTTTGGCTACCGCGACACCTTCACAACGAGAAGAGAGACTTGCGACTGAATATGTGCCTGGAACCCTGATCTGATGCTGGCAGGATGTGAGACTATTCCTTAATATATCTAATGTGGTTGTGGAATTAACATAGTTTACCAATTTCCTACCGACGGTAGAAAGAATGAGCCACGAATGGAAATACACAACATCAAAGTTCTGTTCAATTCCCCTATACGCTGCATCTATCTTCCCGCTAGACATGCATGCTCCTACATCCTTACACTTCTCGTCCAACCATTCCTGCTTTGCCATTTTTTGCTTCTTGTCAGTCTCATTTTACCCGCTTCATTTCCTTTTACTAGCTTCATTTGCTGCATTGTTATATTATACCCTTCGCCAATTACATCAATTACATTCGTGCGTTACCTAAGGATTTTTTTTTTTTTTTTTTTTTTTTTTTTGCTGCTTTCACTGTTTCATCTCACAAAGCTATCCATTCGTATTTTCTTGTGTTCCTTAACCCTATTCTAGTCAATTGATGCCTAATGCTCCGTTTCAAACTCTCAGCAGTCTATTGCTTTCCCAGCTTACCGATGTTTCATTTCCTTAATGTACTATCTTCCTGCCATTTCTCGATTTCAGTCTCCAGTTCACAATCAACAACTTATGCAACATAAAGGAAATCGAGACATCAGCCGCAATCAGGCATCGAAATAAATTCAGCGGTCGAAGATGAAACTTCGTGCCAGAGAAGGACTCGAAATCAGACCTCCTGCTTAACGCAAGTAACTGCCTCATCTGCCTCGGCCATCCATACACTCGTTATGGCCGACAAAAATTCTTGTCACTCGCTAGTAGTGTCCCTGTGCATTAACTTCGTTGCTCGCAACATTATCTGTATTATATTAATGTGCACCCGACGTCTAGGGGTAGCGCCTTTGACTGGTAATGGAAACGTCCTCAGTCTCGGGTTTGAAAACCGCTACCGCTTAAATTTCGATTAATAATCAGCATTGGCGGCCGAGGGCTGCCGGCATAGGTAGTCACCTTCATTCCGCCAACGGCCTTGCCAAAGAGAGAGGGAGCGGACAGAGATTGAGGTCACTTTGTTGTCCTTGAGGTGAGAAACTGCCCCTGTAGGCGACGGAATCAGCAATGATGAACGGTATGAGGAAGCGGAAGGCAATGAAAACCAATACGTTAAAGACATTTTACGTGTATCCACAAGACTTGTGACCTGTAGCTGAAAAAGTATCATGATGATACTTGGAAAAAAGATTCCGGAATAGTCCCCCATTCGGATTTCCAGGAGGGAACTGCCAAGGGGCAAATGACCATTAAAAAAAAAATTGAATAACCAACGAAAGGGTAACGTTCTACGAGTTGGGGCGTGGAAAGTCAGAAGCTTGAACATGGTAGGAAAGCTGGAAAATCTGAAAGGGAAATGCAAAGGCTCAATCTAGAAATAGTAGGGGTCGGTGAAGTGAAATAGAGAGAAGACAAGGATTGCTGGCCGGATGAGTATAGGGCGATGCCAACAGCAGCAGAAATTGGTATAATGGGGGTGGGAATTGTTACGGAAAGGAAGGTAGGACAGTGTGTTACTGCGATCCGTTCAGATATTTGGTTGTTCTCATCAGAACCGACACCAAACCGACACTGACAGCAATGGTTCCGGTATACATGCCGACATCCCAAGCTGAAAATGAAGAGATAGAGAAAGTATATGGGGATATTGGACGGGTACATCAATACATAAAGGGAGATGAAATCTAATAGTCATGAGGAACTGGAAAGCTGTTGCAGGGGAAGGAATAGAAGAAAGATTTACAGGAGAATATGGGCTTTGGGCCAGAAATGACACAGGAGAAAGACTAACTGAGGTCTGTATATGAGCTAGTACTAGCGAGTACTCTGTTCAAGAAACAGAAGAGGAGCAGATACACTTGGAAGAGGTCTGGAGATACGGGAACATTCCAGTTAGATTGTATCACGGTCAGACAGATTCCGAAGTCAGATAATGGGATCGTGAGCTGTACCGAGGAGCAAATAGAGCCTCCGATCAAAATTTCGTAGTAGGCTGGAGTTTAAGAGATTAGTCAGGAAGAAACAATACGCAAAGTGGGATACAGGAGTACTAAGGAATGAAGAGATAGGCTTGTAGTTCTCTAAGGCAGTAGTACAGCAATAAGGAACAGCTCAAGAGGCAGTACAGTTGAAAAGGAATGGACATATCCAGAAAGGGCAATCACAGATGTTGGTATGTTACAAAGAAGGTAGCTGCGAAGAAACCATAGGTAACAGAAGAAATACTTCAGTTGATCCACGAAAGAAGGAAGTACAAAAATGCTCCGGGACACTCAGGAATATTCCGGGGAACTCAGGAATACTGAAATACACTCCTGGAAATTGAAATAAGAACACCGTGAATTCATTGTCCCAGGAAGGGGAAACGTTATTGACACATTCCTGGGGTCAGATACATTACATGACCACACTGACAAAACCACAGGCACATAGACACAGGCAACAGAGCATGCACAATGTCGGCACTACTACGGTGTATATCCACCTTTCGCAGCAATGCAGGCTGCTATTCTCCCATGGAGACGATCGTAGAGATGTTGGATGTAGTCCTGTGGAACGGCTTGCCATGCCATTTCCACCTGGCGCCTCAGTTGGACCAGCGTTCGTGCTGGACGTGCAGACCGCGTGAGACGACGCTTCATCCAGTCCCAAACATGCTCAATGGGGGACAGATCCGGAGATCTTGCTGGCCAGGGTAGTTGACTTACACCTTCTAGAGCACGTTGGGTGGCACGGGATACATGCGGACGTGCATTGTCCTGATGGAACAGCAAGTTCCCTTGCCGGTCTAGGAATGGTAGAACGATGGGTTCGATGACGGTTTGGATGTACCGTGCACTATTCAGTGTCCCCTCGACGATCACCAGTGGTGTACGGCCAGTGTAGGAGATCGCTCCCCACACCATGATGCCGGGTGTTGGCCCTGTGTGCCTCGGTCGTATGCAGTCCTGATTGTGGCGCTCACCTGCACGGCGCCAAACACGCATACGACCATCATTGGCACCAAGGCAGAAGCGACTCTCATCGCTGAAGACGACACGTCTCCATTCGTCCCTCCATTCACGCCTGTCGCGACACCACTGGAGGCGGGCTGCACGATGTTGGGGCGTGAGCGGAAGACGGCCTAACGGTGTGCGGGACCGTAGCCCAGCTTCATGGAGACGGTTGCGAATGGTCCTCGCCGATACCCCAGGAGCAACAGTGTCCCTAATTTGATAGGAAGTGGCGGTGCGGTCCCCTAAGGCACTGCGTAGGATCCTACGGTCTTGGCGTGCATCCGTACGTCGCTGCGGTCCGGTCCCAGGTCGACGGGCACGTGCACCTTCCGCCGACCACTGGCGACAACATCGATGTGCTGTGGAGACCTCACGCCCCACGTGTTGAGCAATTCGGCGGTACGTCCACCTGGCCTCCCGCATGCCCACTATACGCCCTCGCTCAAAGTCCGCCAACTGCACATACGGTTCACGTCCACGCTGTCGCGGCATGCTACCAGTGTTAAAGACTGCGATGGAGCTCCGTATGCCACGGCAAACTGGCTGACACTGACGGCGGCGGTGCACAAATGTTGCGCAGCTAGCGCCATTCGACGGCCAACACCGCGGTTCCTGGTGTGTCCGCTGTGCCGTGCGTGTGATCATTGCTTGTACAGCCCTCTCGCAGTGTCCGGAGCAAGTATGGTGGGTCTGACACACCGGTGTCAATGTGTTCTTTTTTCCATTTCCAGGAGTGTACAAGTCGCGGTGGCCACGCGCTTCTAGGCGCTTCAGTCCGGAACCGAGAGACCGCTACGGTCGCAGGTTCGAATCCTGCCTCGGGCATGGATGTGTGTGATGTCCTTAGGTTAGTTAGGTTTAAGTAGTTCGTTCTAGGGGACTGATGACCTCAGATGTTAAGTCCCATAGTGCTCAGAACCATATGAGCCATATATATGAAATACAAGTCGCTGAGGAATGAAAGAAATAGGAAGTGCAGGGAAGCAAAGACGAAGTGGCTGCAGGAAAAATGTGAAGACATCGAAAAAGAAAAGGATTGTTGGAAGGACAGACTCAGCATACAGGAAAGCCAAAACAACCTTCGGTGGAACTAAAAGGAAGGGTAATGACACTAAGAGTGCAACGGGAATTCCATTGTTAAATGCAGAGGAGAGAGCGGATAGGTGGAAAGTATACATTGAAAGCCTGTATGAGGGGGAAGATTTGTCTGATGTGATGGAAGAAGAAACAGGAATCTATTCAGAAGAGGTAGGTCATGCAGTATTAGAATCAGCATTTAATAGAGCTTTGGAGTACTTAAGATCAAGTAAGTAGAATTTCTAAAATCATTGGGGTATGTGGAAACAAAACGACTATTCACGTCGGTGTATATAATGTATGAGTCTGGCGACATACCATATAACAAGAAAAATCAGGACACATTCATAGGATTTGTCGACCTGGAAAAAGCGTTCGACAATGTAAAATGCTGCAAAATGTTCGAATTTCTGAAAAACTAGGGGTAAGCTACACGGAGAGATGGGCAATACGTAATGTACAAGAGCCAAGAGGGAATAATAAGAGTTGACCACGAAGTGCTCGGATTAAAAACGATGTAAGACGGGGTTACAATCTACTGTTCAATCTGTACGTTGAAGAAGCAATGATAGAAATACTCACATCAAAAAAAGTTTTGCATCACCTCGGTTCCTAGCGTTCCGGAACCTGTACAGAAAATTGGACTATATATCAATGTAAACATCATTTCCACCCTTATTACTGTCCATTATAACTACCTTCAGAGCTGGTGACCCAGATAGCTGTATAAACTGGTACCGCTAATACCCAGTAGCACGTCCTCTTGCATTGATGCATGCCTGTAATCATCGTGGCATACTATCCATAAGTTCATCAAGGCACTGTTGGTCGAGATTGTCCAACTCCTCAACAGCGATTCGGCGTAGGTCCCTCAAAGTGGTTTTTGGCTCACGCCGTCCATAAACAGCTCTCTTCAGTGTATCCCAGGCACGGTCGATAGTGTTCACGTCTGCAGAACATGCTGGCCACTCTGTTCGAGAGATGTCGTTATTCTGAAGGAAACCATTCACAAGATGTACACGATGGTGCCGCGAATAGTTGTCCATGAAGACGAATGCCTCGCCAATATGCTACCGATATCGTTGCACTATCGGTCGGAGGATGGCATTCACGAATCTTACAGCCGTTACGGCGCCTTCCATAACCCCTAGCGGCGTACGTCGGCCCTACATAATGCCGCCCCAAAACAAAGGGAACCTCCATCTTGCTGCACTCGCTGGACAGCCGGCCGGTGTGGCCCTGCGGTCTAGGACCTTCAGTCTGGAACCGCGCGACCGCTGCGGTCGCAGGTTCGAATACTGCCTCGGGCATGGATGTGTGTGATGTCCTCAGGTTAGTTAGGTTTAAGTAGCTCTAAGTTCTAGGGGACTGATGACCTCAGATGTTAAGTCCCATAGTGCTCAGAGCCATTTGAACCATTTTTGAACTCGCTGGACAACGTGTCTAAGGCGTTCAGCCTGACCGGGTTGCCTCCAAACACGTCTGCGTCGATTTTTGAAGGCATACGCGACACTCATCGGTAAAGAGAATGTAATACAAATCCTGAGTGGTCTATTCGGCATGTTGTTGGGCCCATCTGTACCGGCTGCATGGTGTCGTGGATGGACCTCGCCATGGATGTCGGGAGTGAAGTCGCGCATCATGCAGCTTATTGAGCACAATTTGAGTCGTAACACGATGTCCTGTGGCTGCACGGAAAGCATTATTCAACATGGTGGCGTTGCTGTTAGGGTTCCTCCAAGTCATAACTCGTAGATAGCCGTCATCCACTGCAGTAGTAGCCCTTGGGCGGCCTGAGCCAGGGATGTCAACGACAGTTCCTGTCTCTCTGCATCTCCTCCATGCCCGAACAACATCGCTTATGTTCACTCCGACACGCCTGGACACTTCCCTTGTTGCCAGCCCTTCCTGGCACAAAGTAACAATGCGGACGCCATCGAACCGCGCTATCGATCGTCTAGGCATATTTGAACTACAGACAACACAAGCCGTGTACCTCCTTCCTGGTGGAATGGCTCGAACTGATCGGTTGTCGGATCCCCTCTGTCTAATAGGCGCTGCTCATGAATGATTGTTTACAGGTTTGAGCGGGTTTAGTAACATCTCTGAACAGGCAAATGGAATGTGTCTGTGATACAATATCTTCAGTCAGCGTCTATCTGCAGGAGTTCTGTGAACTGGGGTGATGCAAAACTTTTTTTGATGCGTGTAAAAGAAAGGTTCAGGTGTGGAATTAAAATTCGGTGTGAAAGGATATTAATCATAGGATTCGCTGATGACATTTCTCTCCTTAGTGGAAGTGAAGAAGAGTTACACGATCTGAATGGAGAGAACAGTCTAATGAGTACAGAATATGGAGTGAAAGTAAATCGAAAAAAGACGAAAGTAATAAGAAGTAGCAGAAATGAAAAAGCGAGAACCTTAAAATCAGAACTGATGGTCACGAAGTAGATAAAGTTAAGGAAGTTTACCATCTAGGCGGCAAAACAAACAATGACGACAGAGCAAGGAGGACACAAAAGCAGACTAGCAGTGGCAAAAAGGGCATTCCTGGCCAAGAGAAATCTACTAGCATCAAAGACAGGCCTTAATTTGAGGAAGCATTTTCTGAGAGTGTACGTTTGGAGCACAGCATTGTATGATAGTGAAACATAGACTGTGGGAAAACCGGAACAGAAGAGAATCTAAGCATTTCAGATGTGGTGCTACAGGCGAATTTAGGTGGACTGATAAGGTAAAGAATGAGGAAGTAATGCGTAGAATCGGAGAGGAAAGTAATATGTGGAAAACACTGACAACGATTACAAGATGATACGACATCTGTTAAGACGTAGGTGAATGATGCTATGGTGCTAGAGGGAGCTGTAGAGTGAAAAAACTGTATAGGAAGACAGAGATTGGAATACATCTAGTAAATAATTAAGGATGTCGGTTGCAAGTGCTACTCTGAGATTAAGAGGCTGGCAAAGGAAAGGAATTCGTGGCAGGCTGCATCAAACCTGTAAGAAGACTGACGACTCAAAAAGAAATGAATGTATGGTGTCTGTTGTTTCAGGCAAGTCTGCACGCATTCATATTACTGATTCGCCTCGATGGGCAACTAACCCACAATCTTTAGTGCAGATGTACACTTACGTTCGACCTTCAGCGAGAATCTAAGATTAGCGAGCACAGAGGACATAGATCGGGGCTGCAGATACGTGGCGCTAGGTGCGAATGGGATGGCTAGAGGACAAATGTAAGGATGTAGAGGCCTATCTCACTAGGGGTAAGATAGATACCGCCTACAGGAAAATTAAAGAGACCTTTGGAGATAAGAGAACGACTTGTATGAATATCAAGAGCTCAGATGGAAACCCAGTTCTAAGCAAAGAAGCGAAAGCAGAAAGGTGGAAGGGGTATATAGAGGGTCTATACAAGGGTGATGTACTTGAGGACAGTATTATGGAAATGGAAGAGGATGTAGATGAAATGGGAGATATCATACTGCGTGAAGAGTTTGACAGAGCACTGAAAGACCTGAGTCGAAACAAGGCCCCCGGAGTAGACAATATTCCATTGGAACTACTGACGGCCTTGGGAGAGCCAGTCCTGACAAAACTCTACCATCTGGTGAGCAAGATGTATGAAACAGGCGAAATACCCTCAGACTTCAAGAAGAATATAATAATTCCAATCCCAAAGAAAGCAGGCGTTGACAGATGTGAAAATTACCGAACTATCAGTTTAATAAGTCACAGCTGCAAAATACTAACACGAATTCTATACAGACGAATGGAAAAACTAGTAGAAGCCAACCTCGGGGAAGATCAGTTTGGATTCCGTAGAAACACTGGAACACGTGAGGCAATACTGACCTTACGACTTATCTTAGAAGAAAGATTAAGGAAAGGCCAACCTACGTTTCTAGCATTTGTAGACTTAGAGAAAGCTTTTGACAATGTTGACTGGAATACTCTCTTTCAAATTCTAAAGGTGGCAGGGGTAAAATACAGGGAGCGAAAGGCTATTTACAGTCTGTACAGAAACCAGATGGCAGTTATAAGAGTCGAGGGACATGAAAGGGAAGCAGTGGTTGGGAAGGGAGTAAGACAGGGTTGTAGCCTCTCCCCGATGTTATTCAATCTGTATATTGAGCAAGCAGTAAATGAAACAAAAGAAAAATTCGGAGTAGGTATTAAAATTCATGGAGAAGAAATAAAAACTTTGAGGTTCGCCGATGACATTGTAATTCTGTCAGAGACAGCAAAGGACTTGGAAGAGCAGTTGAATGGAATGGACAGTGTCTTGAAACGAGGATATAAGATGAACATCAACAAAAGCAAAACAAGGATAATGGAATGTAGTCTAATTAAGTCGGGTGATGCTGAGGGAATTAGATTAGGAAATGAGAGACTTAAAGTAGTAAAGGAGTTTTGCTATTTGGGGAGCAAAATAACTGATGATGGTCGAAGTAGAGAGGATATAAAACGTAGGCTGCCAATGGCAAGGAAAGCGTTTCTGAAGAAGAGAAATTTGTTAACATCCAGTATTGATTTAAGTGTCAGGAAGTCATTTCTGAAAGTATTCGTATGGAGTGTAGCCATGTATGGAAGTGAAACATGGACGATAAATAGTTTGGACAAGAAGAGAATAGAAGCTTTCGAAATGTGGTGCTACAGAAGAATGCTGAAGATTACATGGGTAGATCACATAACTAATGAGGAAGTATTGAATAGGATTGGGGAGAAGAGAAGTTTGTGGCAGAACTTGACCAGAAGAAGGGATCGGTTGGTAGGACATGTTCTGAGGCATCAAGGGATCACCAATTTAGTATTGTATGGCAGCGTGGAGGGTAAAAATCGTCGAGGGAGACCAAGAGATGAATACACTAAGCAGATTCAGAAGGATGTAGGTAGCAGTAGGTACTGGGAGATGAAAAAGCTTGCACAGGATAGAGTAGCATGGAGAGCTGCATCAAACCAGTCTCAGGACTGAAGACCACAACAACAAACACAACAGGTGCGAATGTGAGTCACCTAGGGAGCAGTCCTAGACAGTCTGCACTTTTGTGATAAACACTGTGTCCAGGTTGCGCAGTGGTTAACACAACTGCCTAGTAAGCAGAAGATCCATAGTTCGAGTCACGGTCTTGCACACATTTTCACTCTTCACCACTGGTTGCACATAAAGGCGCGATGCAGCTGATACCGTTAGTTCCTTTCCTTTCCCTTCTGTCCCCTCCGTCTTCAATTACATAATATGTATCATAGCTACAGATTCCGCGTGCTGTCCTTTCGGACATGTCTGATGGAACAGAAACCACACTTATACAGTAAATTATGTTCAAAGTCGACATTTACCCCTAGAAATGTTTTGCTATCTAACACCTGATTTAGAAATCTCGGTCTTACCATTATGTAATCTATTTGAAACCTTCCTCTGTCTCCAAGTCCCATCCACTCACACAAACTTTTTCATGTTTTTTAATTCAAATATTAGCAATGATTATATTGTGCTAGGAGCAAAACTCTACTAGGCAGCTTTCATTTCTTTCCCCCAGTCCACGCTCTCCAAATATTTTTCTTACTCGTCTTTTCCCTACTATCGAATTCCAGTAGCCCATTACAATTATCTTTTCATTTCCCTAGACTATTTCAATAATTTATTTTATCTCATCATTCTTTCAGTCTCTTAATCATCTGCTTACCACGAAGCCATACAATCTTGTCCTAATGTGATGGATGTTGGGCTTCGAGTCTGTCTTGGCTGTGATAATGCGTTAACTATCCTGGTCATAGAAACTTACCTGTATTTCCATTTTCATATTAATTGTTGGACCTACACCTGTATCACCCCTTTTTGATTTTGTCCTGGTATTCCTTTATTGACTTCACCACAAGTCATTTTCCCGAGAACACCCATACTACTTCCCATATGCAGAATTATTTTACCTCGAGAATATTTTACCCAGGAGGATACCATCATCATCAGGCTGTACAGTACAGTTGCGTATCCTCGAGAAAGATAACACCTGCAGTTCCTTGGTGCTTTCAGCTGTTTGCAGTACTAACATACCGAGGCTCTATTAACTAATATTATTGTCAGATCGGTCAATAATAATGATGAATGCCCCTGCACCTACTGGGAAGGCTGTTGCCTCGTTTTTAGGAACCAAATGTTTCTTTGACCTTTCCACAAATACCTCCGCTGTGGTTGTATGAGGGCTATTTGGAAAGTAAGGTACGATCGGCCGCGAAATCGAAACGAAAGTGCAAGTCGTATGAAACTTTGCACATATGTGTTCGACAAAGCCTCTAGTATGCCTTTCTATCGAGTCTCCTTGCTCTTTTCATTGCTGAGCACGCAGTGGGGACGTAAAGGTGCCTAGAGCAGTAGTGTCTCCCACCAAGTCTGGGTCTCGGCTGAGAGGTTTCGCCTGATTTCATGCAACCTCGCGTAACGTAACTGTCACGCATTCCCTTCTTCATGTCAATTTTCAGCGGCAATCTGCAGGGACAGACACTTCGATAGGAAGTGTTTGATCAGCCACCACACAGCGCTACTTGGCTCCCACTTATGTTCATATCTGCTCACATGAACCGCTGAGTATGAAGACAACATTTTGGCACAGACAAAAAACTGCACACCAATGTAGAGAAGTGGAGAAAAGCACAAATGGCTGCCTTCTATGCCGAGAGTATTACAAACGGTATTACAACGATTCGACAAATGTCTATGTTGGAGTCACGACTACGTAGAGGAGTAGTTGGAAAGTGTAGCGAACTGTTGCAAATAAAATATTTTTTATTTTCATTGTGATTTACATTTCACGAGCGATCGGACCTTACTTTCCAAGTAGCCCTCGCACCTATGGCATGGCTGTCCATATCGTAGAGGCGTGCAACCCACCCCATCATAACAAGGTGTATGTTTCTACATCTACATGATTACTCTGCAATTCACATTTAAGTGCTTGGCAGAGGGTTCATCGAACCACAATCATACTATCTCTCTACCATTCCACTCTTGAACAGCGCGTGGGAAAAACGAACACCTAAACCTTTCTGTTCGAGTACTGATTTCTCTTATTTTATTTTGATGATGATTCCTACCTATGTAGGTTGGGCTCAACAAAATATTCTCGCATTCGGAAGAGAAAGTTGGTGACTGAAATTTCGTAAGTAGATCTCGCCGCGACGAAAAACGTCTTTGCTTTAATGACTTCCATCCCAACTCGCGTATCATACCTGCCACATGCTCTCCCCTATTACGTTATAATACAAAATGAGCTGCCCTTTTTTGCACCTTTTCGATGTCCTCCGTCAAGGATCCAACACTGCGCAGCAATATTCTAACAGAGGACGAACGAGTGTAGTGTAAGCTGTCTCTTTAGTCGACTTGTTGCATCTTCTAAGTGTCCTGCCGATGAAACGCAACCTTTGGCTCGCCTTCCCGACAATATTATCTATGTGGTCTTTCCAACTGAAGTTGTTGGTAATTTTAACACCCAGGTACTTAGTTGAATTGACAGCCTTGAGAATTGTACTATTTATAGAGTAATCGAATTCCAACGGATTTCTTTTGGAACTCATGTGGATCACCTCACACTTTTCGTTATTTAGCGTCAACTGCCACCTGCCACACCATACAGCAATCTTTTCTAAATCGCTTTGCAACTGATACTGGTCTTCGGATGACCTTACTAGACGGTAAATTACATCATCAACTGCGAACAACCTAAGAGAACTGCTCAGATTGTCACCCAGGTCATTTATATAGATCAGGAACAGCAGAGATCCCAGGACGCTTCCCTGGGGAACACCTGATATCACTTCAGTTTTACTCGATGATTTGCCGTCTATTACTACGAACTGCGACCTTGCTGACAGGAAATCACGAATCCAGTCGCACAACTGAGGCGATACCCCATAGGCCCAAAGCTTGATTACAAGTCGCTTGTGAGGAACGGTGTCAAAAGCTTTCCGGAAATCTAGAAATACGGAATCAACTTGAGATCCCCTGTCGATAGCGGCCATTACTTCGTGTGAGTAAAGAGCTAGCTGCGTTGCACAAGAACGATGTTTTCTGAAACCATGCTGATTACGTATCAATAGATCATTCCCTCCGTGGTGATTCATAATGTTTGAATACAGTATATGCTCCAAAACCATACTGCAAACCGACGTCAATGGTATAGGTCTGTAGTTCGATGGATTACTCCTACTACTCTTCTTAAACACTGGTGCGACCTGCGCAATTTTCCAGTCTGTAGGTACAGATCTATCGGTGAGCGAGCGGTTGTATATGATTGCTAAGTAGGGAGCTAGTGTATCAGCGTAATCTGAAAGGAACCTAATCGGTATACAATCTGGACCTGAAGACTTGCCCGTATCAAGCGATTTGAGTTGCTTCGCAACCCCTAAGGTATCTACTTCTAAGAAACTCATGCTAGCAGTTGTTCGTGTTTCAAATTCTGGAATATTTCATTCGTCTTCCCTGGTGAAGGAATTTCGGAAAACTGCGTTCAATAACTCCGCTTTAGCGGCACAGTCGTCGGTAACAGTACCATCGGCAATGCGCAGCGAAGGTATTGACTGTGTCTTGCCGCTTGTGTACTTTACATACGACCAGAATTTCTTCAGATTTTCTACGAAATTTCGAGACAATGTTTCGTTGTGGAACCTATTAAAGGCATCTCGCATTGAAGTCCGTGCCAAATTTCGCGTGTCTGTAAATTTTAGCCAATCTTCGGGATACCCATTCCAAGGTGTGATACGATCTGTAACGAGAGTTCCACAGCACAAGCAAAGATGTTTCCTCAACAGAGCATCAGGGATACTGAACGGCCTCTCTGAGCAATTAGCTTCGCTCCGGACCTGTGGTGTCAACCGTTTCTCTCTGCCTTCTCTGGTCTTGCGTTCTGCATCTTCGTTCCGGAGTTTGTGCTCACGTTTCCAGGAAATTGCACTCTGCACCCTCATGAATATCGAATGGGCTTTTAGCAATACGACCTTCGAACCCGTGGTTAGAACTGAAGAAGAGCATGGCATGAAGACCACAACATATAGATTAATTAAGAGCATGCTGAGTAAACGGAAGGTGGAGGTCAAAGATTCTCTGACAGCCTTAATACAGCTACTTCCTTGTTCCTGTAGCGTTGCGAGTGATGCGCTGTATTTACTTCTACACATGCGCTATATGGTAGTTACCCCTCCCTGTCAGTCACTTTGCATTTAAACACAAGAGTCTCGGGGGGTATCAGCACTGGAGAAACATATCGCTAACTTTGTACATTTTGTAACCAAAAAGATTTACTTTATGTACATGACAACAACAGCGATTCAGCTCAACAAATTATTACCTTGTGTAATGCCTGGTAGCTGATATACACGGAATTAACTATTTTTATTGATTTGAAGACGGCTCGTCCATAAACTGAAACAAGTATGCAGTGAAGGAGTTTTAGTGATCTTGACCTAGGATTTTTATCCACGCGTTTTAACCGTAGATTCCGATTTGACAATGTCAAATAACGATTCGTCTTTTATGTAGACTTGTAGAAACGCTTCCGTTCATTTAGAAAAGATGTGTGCAATGTACCTTCATAAGAATAATAATTATAATAACAAAACTTTTTTCAAATTAATTGCTCGTTTATAAGGAGAAAGTTATTTTTAAAGTAAAAACAGGAATATAGCAAATGGTTCTTTTATTGACAATAATTTTTCTTTTTGCGTATTATGAAGATGCACATATATTCATTTTTTGGTTAATGTAATAAAAAGATGAAGGCATCCTTTATACATCAATGAAAATAATTTCACAGATTTTTAATATGCAGATGTACTTGTCTTTTTTTCTGTATGTTTTACGTATACAGCAGTGAAAATTATTTTCAGAGATTTTTCAAAAGAAGGTAAAATATATGTATAAGACAGCATATATATATATATATATATATATATATATATATATATATATTTCCACACTGTTACTACTATTATGGTTTTTTTCTATACATACAGTTTACAATATATACAATATTTATGTTGTATGAGGGACTAGCAGTACACAGCCAGAAAAAAGAAAAATCCCACATACACATACATGCACACGTAGTAAATAACTTTGCATGTACACATAGTGCGCAGTCTTTCATACACACAAACACACAGCTATGACAAATGTTTCAACTATCTGCACACACACACACACACACGCACAAACACACACACAATAACTCTCAAGCGAATAGCGTGATCCCGTCCACACAGATGAAATGGGTGTGGTGTATTTATCGTAGTAGACGAGAAACTCAGATCCACAGAGGCAGAAATTGAAACTGCGTGTGAGATTCTCTGAGCAGCTCTCAGCATCTGGGTTGGGCATAAAATGATAACTGGATACTTCTATCGCCCACTAGACTCATCTCCTGATGTAACTTAAAACTTCAGAGAAAACCTCAGTTCATCTGTATAAAAGTTCCCTCAACCGTGCTGTAATCATTGATGGAGACTTAAATTATCCAGGAGTCAACTGGGAGAATTACAGTTTTCTTACTGGTGAACGTGATGAGACCTCCTGTGAAGCTTTACTAAATGTCTTCTCTGAAAACTACCTAGAAGAGATAGTTAGGAACCCCATTCATGATGAAAATATATTGGATCTAATGGCAACAAATAGTCATGACCTTTTCGCGGACGTCCACATAGGAACTGGTATCAGTGACCATGACGCGGTTGTGGCAACAATGGTTATAAAAATACAAAGGACAACCAAAACAAGCAGAAAGATATATACGTTAAGTAAACTAGATAAAAAAAATCAGTAGTCGAGGCGCCTGAAACTTTCAGCACAAGGCAAGTGCATCTAGAGGAACTCTGGCTCAGGTTTAAAAGGATAGTTGACCAGACACTGAATAGATATGTATCCAGAAGAGCAGTTCATAATAGGAGGGAGCCCCCATGGTGTGTAGTCACTGTAAAGAAACTTCTAAAGAAACAGAGATAACTACATAATAGGCTGTAGACAGAGAGATTCTGAATGAAACGCGTTTGGCAGTCAAGAGAGCAATGCATCACTACCAAAGCAGACTACTGTAAAGTGATCTTTCACAGAACCCAAACAAACTCTGGCTGTATGCAAAAGCTGTTAGTGGCATCAAAGGTAGTGTGCAGTCCCTAGCGAATGAGACAGGAAATGAAACTAAGGTTGCCAAAAATAGTTGAAATGGTTAACTCCATTACCAAATGTTCCTTTACAAAGAGAAACCCAGGAGAACTGTCCCGATTTAATCCTCGTACCACTGAAAAGGTGAATGAAATAGGTATTAGCGTCAGTGGTGTTGAGAAAGCTGAAATCGTTAAAATTGAACAGAGCTCCAGGCCCCAGTGGAATCCGTGTCAGATTCTATACTGAATTTTAGGCTGAGTGAGCCTCTCTTCTAACTATAACCTATCGTAGGCCCCTCGAACAAAAAACCGCGTCCAGTTCTTGGAAAAAGGCACAGGTGACACCTGTCGACAAGAAGGATAGCAGAAGTGATCCACAAAACTACCGTCCAATATCCTTGACATCGATTTATTGTAGACTCTTAAAACATATTACGAGCTCAAACATAATGAATTTTCTATAACAGAATGGCCTCCTCAGTACCAACTATCAGAGATTCCTAAAACATCGATCATGTGAAACCCAACTTTAACTCTTCTCACATGACATACTGAAGGCTTTGGATCAAGGCCGTCAGGTAGATGCAGTATTTCATGATTTCCGAAAAACATTTGACTCAGTACCACACCTACGATTATTGTCAAAAGTACGATTATATGGGGCATCAAGGGAAATTTGTGACAGGATTGAGGACTTTTTGGTAGGGAGGACGCAAAATGTTATTTTGGATGGAGAGTCATCTTCAGATGTAGAAATAACTTTGGGTGTACCCAAGAGAAGCCTGTTGGGACCCTTGCTGTTCATATTGTATATTAATGACCTTGCAGACCACTACTGCGGTCATCTTCAGACCAATGAGTAAGAACCTCCTTCTGCTTGAGAATCACTACTGATTGCAATCATAGGATATTATGTTTTTCCGTTTTTCAAGTGCAAAATTTTACATTTCGGAACGTTTAGAGCAAGTTGCCAATCTCTGCACCACATTGAAATCTTATCAAGATCTGACATATTTATGCAGCTTCTTTCAGATAGAACTTCGTTATAGATAACTACATTATCTGCAAAAAGCCTGATTTTACTATTAATATGGTCACAATTTCTTTATTATGGTGACCGGTTTCATATGGCACCTCTATCGATACGGTATACATACATTTTGGATCAGTGCTCAACAAACTTGGCATTCTGCGAGCGATTCGCCTCGTGCTTTATCAGGCCAATAACCTTCTTGTTCAGAAGTGTTATGCCTTAAGGATTGTCGGCCACATATCCGAACGTGCCAAACTTCTCTGGAATGTAACTAATTACTTAATATTGATCTTAGTCTTTCATCCAATAGATGAAACTATCTGTAACCATATAAAGTACTTGGGATCAACGAAGTTTAATATCGTGCAGTGTGGTGGCGGGCCCACGTAAGCCCCCACTTTGACCATAAAATTCAAATTTGGCGCCCCCGGAAGAAGACAATACGAGAACGCCTGCTTCGATCGATGGCAGCACCACCTCCTTCTGCTGGAGAATCAGCAGTGATTCTCAAGCAGAAGGAGGTTCTTACTCATTGGTCTTAAGATGACCACAGTAGTGGTCGAAACCGGTCACCATAATAAATAAATTGTGATCAAGACTAAAAATGGTTCAAATGGCTCTGAGCACTATGGGACTGAACATCTGTAGTCATTAGTCCCCTAGAACTTAGAACTACTTAAACCTAACTAACCTAAGGACATCACACACATCCATGCCCGAGGCAGGATTCGAACCTGCGACCGGAGCGGTCACGCGGTTCCAGACTGAAGCGCCTAGACCGCAGGGCCACACCGGCCGGCGTGATCAAGACTGTTTTTGATAGTAAATATTTGTAACACATTGATCACTGTCATTCTCATAATGTATTCAAAAGTAACTACAGTTTTCGGCTACGGGGTTGTTCCATTTCCGTGGAGTACGATGTACTAGGCTTTTGTTGAGTTGTTACAACAGCAGCAGCAGTAACGGCACTTTGAAGAACAGCAACAGCAACAGGAGCAGTTAGATTTGCTTCGTAAGTTGTTTACAAATTTGCACAGTTCCGAGAGCCCTCCTCAGCTTCCCTCTGCCAGCCCATGCACTCTTCAGCTCTTCCACCATTACGGAAAGTGAAGCAAGGTTGAGACTCGTATGTGCACCACTTGCAGCAACATTCCGTAGCGTTTTAGGTATTTCCTCTTGACTTGGTTTGAGCTCCAAACACGTCATTTGCTTCAAAAACTTGCTCTGTTAAAAGGAGCTGGTAGCACTGTCGTTTTCTGAAATGTGTAAGTTGCTCAGTGCTTATTATCTTAAGCAAACACACGTCGTTGCGGCTCGTATGGACTTTCGCCAGCGACAAACGAAACCAAACCAGTCCAACCAGTTGTGGGTGGCCGAACCCCGCGACTTGGGGAAAATGCAAAATTCTTTGTGCTCATTGTCAAGATTCCTATGTAGATTCTTTGAACTTGACGTCATTGTTCGTTCTGCTCCGGACAGGTGGTACGTCGTATTACGTCTCACGGTAGAGGAGGTTTTGGCTGTCGGTCAGGCGTCTGATATGACACAGCCTGCGACGGAACAGTTTGAAGACGTCATGGACGTCGTGTTGGTGCGTGCATTTCCACAGCAAAGGCCTCATCAGGTTCGCACCGTTGCGACGTAGGTTCCCCTCGTGTCCTGATTGTTTCCAAGTGCACTCCCACAGTTCCCCCGCAGACTGTCGTGGTTCACAGTTTGTCACAGACAGGCCCATGCGACAGCTTCACGATCGATGTTGCGTATCAGCACATCAAGAGAGCAGTTATGTTTTTGGCAGTCAACAGCGAGACATCAGAAAGTAATTCACGGTTTTTGAATTTCCCTTTCATGGTTCTCTGCATCTTCTTTCCAACTGCATTCCGTTCCAGGCACTGGACGAGCTCAGCTGCGGGTTCATGGCTCCGTTTAAGCCTGGACTGGGGCCCCTAAGGACTAAGAGGGCTTAAGCCCTCCTAAATTCTGTCGTACCCGGCCTATCCCCTTTGCTACGCGACAGGCTGTGAAGGACGAACTGGTCAGGTTGAAAAATGTGGGCGTCACTGAACTAGTTCCTTCTAGCCAGTGGACTAAGCCTCTGGTAGTTATTCGCAAAAATACGAGGGTGCTTCGTTTATGTGGGGATTCAAAGTCTACTGCTAATGCCCAACTGACAGTCGATTACTCACCAGTTCCATGTACCGACGAATTCCCCACGACGGTGACCAACGTGAGTGTTTTTCGAAAATTAACTTGTCAGAGGCATAGCTGCAGCTTCGTCTCGATTCCGCTTTTCAGGTTAAACCGATATACGTGCCAACTTTTCGGCATCGCGAGCACCCCAGCCACCTTTCAATTATTTTTGGAACAGTTAATGCAGGATGTAGCACGCTGCTCCTATTATCTTGATGGCATCATTGCCACGGGTTCCTCGCAGCAGAAACATCTCGCTAACCTCCGTATCCTCTTCACAAAAATGCAAAAGGTGGCCTTTAGGGCAGTTTGCAAAACTCCAAATTACCTCCGATGGAAATCGATTACGGCAACTACCTTCTTTCGAAGGGCGGTATAAAACCAACGGAACCTCACTATGTGGCGTTTGTCAACCTACCTTTACTGCGGAACCAGAAGGAACCGCCAGGGTCTCTGGGTAAAGTCAGTAATTATTCCAAATTTGTCTCCAACGTGGCAGGCGTGATCCTTCCACTCAACAACTTGCGTAAAAATTGTATTCCTTTCGTTTGGTAGGCAGACATCGCTGGCATATTTGCCTGCATGAAGTGACTGCAGAAGCCATCGCCATGCCTTGGTTCTTTTATGCTGAATAAACAGCTTGCCCTTACCACAGACGCCTCATGTAAAGGATTGGGGCAGTCGTAGCTCACAAAAAATCCGACAGTTCTAAACAGTCTATTCCTCCAAGACGTTGACAGCTGCACAATGCAATTAATCTCAAATAGAGAAGGAGGCTCTGGCCAATGCGTACACAGTTCAAAGTTCCATGTCTTCCTCTGTGGTAACAATAATCTCATCACCGATAGTAAGCCGCTTGCTGCATTTTTGGCCCTCTTCCGCAACTTGCCGGAAGGAGCAAACAATGACTCCAGCATTGGGCTCTGTTTTTTGAGTGCATGTCGCTGAGATTGACAGCGCCGCAGGCAAATGTGAACACATTGTCGTGCTTGCCCATGGGCCCAACCAAAACTTCGACAAAGCCGAGATTGTCTGTTTCCAGACCGATGATCGTTTGCAGCAAGCAGTTTATCAGGTTCCAGTAATGGCTTGTTGCGTAGCCCTGGCCATCT
Organism: Schistocerca serialis cubense; assembly: GCF_023864345.2. Classification (NCBI taxonomy): domain Eukaryota; kingdom Metazoa; phylum Arthropoda; class Insecta; order Orthoptera; family Acrididae; genus Schistocerca; species Schistocerca serialis. The sequence continues at coordinate 638,112,657 of NC_064645.1, forward strand.
GTCCAAGATCCAGCGCACCATCAGGTGGTTCAGTTTGTGTTTGATGGTGGCTAGTAGGTCCCCTATAATCGACAGACAGTCGTCGACAGTGTGCTCTGCTCAGTGCAGACTCCAACAAACACCTGTAGTTGCTCCTCTAGTCCTATGAGCTTGTATATTTGCCTTCCTGTATCATGGTGACTGGGGCATGACTCACATGAATGTCCTTACATGGCGATTTGTTTACTGATTTGGATTGATTGAGAAGCTGAGAAGATCGTTCGTGAGTGCAAAAAGCATGCGAAACAGCAGGTGGAACCACACAGATGCTTCACGGCCCACACCCAGTCGGCCATGACACTGCATCTACATTCACTTTGTGGGCCCCTTCTGTAATTCCAGTCGATGCAGTGTCCTATTATCCATATGTAATGCACATGCACTCCATCACAGTGCACACGACTATGGGCTGTCACACAGGCTTCCATGATAAATTGGCTGCCCAGATGATTTTCTCCGATAATGGCACACAGTTTGCTTCAATGTTGTTTCAGACTCTGTACCTGCAGTGGTGTTATTCACCTTGATTCTGTTCTATTTCACCCGCAGTCGAATGGGGAGGCAGAGCATATGGTGCATACTCTCCGCCACACACCGTCAGGTGGCTCTTGGAGTATGGATGTAGATGTAGATACAGTTAAGACTCAGTTAAGGAAGTGATTGGTGGACTCAGCATTGCTTCTGTTTCTCAGGATCAACAGGACCACCCCGCTGAATGAATGCAACTCGGCCGAAATCTTCCATGGCCATCAGCCCCAGACACCATCTCATCTAGTCTGCGATGTGCCATGCCCTGAATTGCATTTGCATCCTTCAGGTTCACGCCAGGTGATACAGTTTGGGCATGCACTTTCGTTTGGAGGCATTAGTTGGCACTAGCGACAGTATGTATGATACGCTGTCGGTGGATGTTCACAGGGGAGGACAGCAGGCTGCCACTCTGCCGACATCAGAACCAGTTGCAGCCTTGGTGGGTCCCTGGTATGCTTGGTCTCCAGCTGCCAGCAGGAAGCCATCTGGCAAGTGCCACACCACCCTAGGGCCCATTGCCTAGGGTGCATCTCCAGTTGATGCACGGTTGGACAATGGCGACGTCGAGCTGCAGCTGCCGGTCACGCCAGACCCTCTGCCAGTGTCCAGCGATGGCTGCATGAAGGCCGACCTTCTGCAAAAGCATTGGGTGGCCGCTTTCCTCTCGTCATAGCCTCCACTTGTCGCTTCCATCGCGCGTGTTCTAGTTCATCACCGTCTGTGAGGTTTTTATTTATGTAGCGTATGGCTAATACAGACATATTATGAAATTAAATTACATATACATATGTACATGTTCACAAGAAAGTTAAGTTTGTCTTTACAACTGAATATCCAGTCCTTCAATCCAGCGCACTGCATCTGGAGTTGCTAGCGGGAAGTCCTCTTTGACGCCGTAATAGGCTCGAATCCTGCATTCATTGACAATGTGGTGAACAGTCTGGTATGGACCCCCGCAGTCACAGGCTGGATCAGCAGCTTCTTCCACTTAAAGAGAGCATCCCTGCATCGCCCATGGCCAGTACGGACTCTGTTGAGAGTAGTCCAGGTCTTGCGCGGCAGGTCGAATCCACTTGGAAGTTTAGCACCTGAGAAGATGTTATGCAGGTGCACGTCTGTCACTGCTTCCCACTGAACTTTCCATTCTTCAAGAGGTTTGAAATCCTTAGCAACCATGTCAGCAGCATCGCACAAAGTTGTATGACGTGATTTCAGTCTCTTGCGATTTAAAAGTGGCAGGTCGCTATGCACAAGTAGGTTAGAATTCCTGGAGGTCTTGTGGAATTCTCTCATAAGGGCAGTACATCTGTGTAGATCAGGAGGCATTATACCGGTTAACAGTGGACGCCCGTAAACTGGAGTAGATCTGATTGCGCTAGATATTATGCGCATTGTCGTATTCAGCTGGGTATCAACAAGCCTTGTATGATGACTGTTCGTCTAAACAGGTGCACAAAACTCAGCACTTGAGTACACCAAGGTCAGAGCTGAAGATCGCAGGGTGGTTGCTGAAGATCCCCAGGTAGTTCCGCATAGCTTATGTAGGATGTTGTTTCGAGTCCTCAACTTTTGAGCTAAGTTAAGAAGGTGTTGTTTGAAGCATAGTGTATCTGTGAGGTAGTTACTGTGCTTGGCTTGGCGCCAGCTAGGCGACTTCTGGCTCTATGCCCCGCCAAGTCGCAGCCATTTGACTATGCAGCCTCACGATGGCGACGCGACTTCAGGTGCTGACGAGCTCATGGAAATGAACACCGTCGACCTCCAGCTGCTATGGACCTGCAGCCACTGCTGCCAGATCACCTCAGCAGACTTCATGGCCCCATCGGCCGTGGCAGCCCGTCATCAGCTGCCCCAGCCAGTTCGTTCTCCGCCTTCGTTCACCAACACTTACACCATCAGCTCCCCAGAGGAGGGAAGGGATGTGTCAGCGTGCCACATAGCCACCACCATGGCCACAATATTAGTTTTTAGCGCCACGCGCAAGAAGACAACGTGAAGGTCCCTGCTTCACTCGATAGCAGCACCATTGCCAAGAGAACATTCCCGGTAGCACACCACAAGCACAGCCTCACTCTCTTGCGCACCAGCCATGTTACATGAAGACTCAGCTCACAGACTGTGACAGCCTGTAACCTCCCCCCTTACTTATCGACCTTAATGACAGTGAAAAATTAAACCGCGTGTACCTAATGAAAATTTGGGAAAAGCAATCGTCACCGAAGTTAATCTATCGGTAAAGAGGGAGGAAAGGGTTACATCTAAATGAAAGGAAAAATGCAAATGAAACTGGTGGAAATTAATTTTGAAAAGGGGTAAAGTTAATAAAGAAAGTAAATGTGCGGCCGTTACGTTAACAATTAACTAGCGGTAATTAGATATTTGAGATTTGGGGGAAATTACGGTCGCCAGTCCTATGGACAATTACTATAATAACTGAAAAAGAAGGGTTATTACACATATAATTAGCACTAGAAGCGTGGCAACTGAAGGTTGACACGTGTAGTGTGAAAACTGAAAGTTTGTCAGAAGTAATAAATTTCGCTACACTTAATTTAGCAAAAGAATTAATGAAACCGGAAAATCGAAAGTTAATTTAGTGACTGAAGTTAATAGTGAGCTTTCTTTCTGAAGCACATCGAAATACAGTTAGTCTTGGACTACCTCAACAATCATTTCTAAAGCTACTTGAATCTACGCAATTTAGAAAGAAGAAATTTAACTTTGAACTTGAATTAAACGATTCTGAACAATTAACAATAGTAAAATTTAGTACGTACCAAGCTGAGCTGCAGTCACAGGTAAGCTAAAATACGGTAACAAAACTCGCACTCTTAATTTGTGCTTGTGTAATCTAACTATTGTAGCCAGCTAATGCTTAAATTGAACTTTGAAATTAAAGCAGTGAAATGGAATTATGCTGGCGTTTGAATTTCAACGACACTCGGGTTCATTTCGGAAAAGGAAGGGACCCTGCTTGGCAATGCAATTGGGACAATGAGCAACAAAGGTTCATGCTAAGTTCCTGTAATTTTGCGAGGCAAATGGAACAATTTGAAAAGCTGAGGTCTGCCATACAGTTCTGAAACTTTACGTGCTTTTAGTCTTCCTTGTTGGTTGATTGAAGGTTTGAAGCCGTCGATCGAGGAGGTGGCGACAGTCACTCATTGTCGGCCGTCGCTGTTGCAGAAGCTGGATGTTGGCGCGCCTTCTTCTCGACACGGTCACCAGGCGAAACGGGCTCTTGATGTGCGCCAGCTAATGCTTCCCGTCCGCGACACCATGTCAGAAACTATCATCGCGAGTCGAGCGCAATTACATGCTGCCAAACGCCGAAAGCGCGGCAACTCGCGGGAGCGTCACACAACACACCTGCTCCACTCGCTACTCCAGCCAGACTCTTACTGCTCTGCCCGCGCTCCACGCGGCAGAGTTAACACTACCAAAGATCCTACACACTTTGATTCTTCACACGACCCATCGATGTAATCGTTCGATAGCAGTTTTCCCTAGGCAAGACCCAGAGTAAAAATACAAATAATATTTACGAAACAAACCAATTATACATCGACATAAGTGCATAAATATATATATATCCAAACAGTAAAGCAATTACAATATATAAAGAGACAGAAATGGCATATCTTGAGGTAACAAAACAAGGAAAAAAATAATAGTACAATAGATGGAAATAGGAGGATATGCATTTCCGGCGTTACACGTGCCCCACATTGTCTGAGGATGTTCGTGTAACGTAAACAGACTCAGAAAATGTCCCAAAAAAGAAACAGCGGAAATGCATATGCTCAAAACATCAACAAAATTTAGCATTCGTCTAATTAAGCATAAATCAATTTTTAGACCATAATAATTGAGTGGAGGCACTCCTAATCTTATTCCACTCTGTCATCTTGCACAAAATAAAACAGGTTGACAACATATTAAAATTCATAGCAAACATAGAAAATGGTTTAGCTATTCTAAAATTGTCAAAATTCCCAACAGTATCAAGAAATGGAATACTATTTACAAAATTAATCAGAGTACATGGTCATAAAAACAGGTAGATCAAAATACGCAAATTAATAATTCATTACATAGAATACACATTTTTACATAACCCTTTCATAATTAATATTCTCGTCATGGGAGTCCATTAAACGCTAAACAAGAAAATAACACACATCAGATCGAAAAAAACATAAATATTGACAGTAGAATTCTTTCAGCTGTCCAGGAAGAAAAACAATTCCGCCTTCCGTACTCGCAAGTACAAAGAATGCCGACAGCGGCACAAGAGCCGACAGCGGCACCGCCTCGCCAGTATTGTTGCGCCCGCCTGTGCGGCACGCTTGATCTCACTCGCCTGTGTAACGGCATTTCCAGAACGTCCGTTTCACTGAATTCTTTCGGAAAAACTCACTCCCGAGTAATCTCAAGGAGTCCATTAACACTATCACAGTGGATAACTCAACACTGTCCATCATCACACATGTACAAGCCTGAAACTTAAAACAGCGTCTCAGTACATCGGCAATGACTAGTAAAACACATATTCATGGAATCTTACAGCTAGTTACAAAATCATATTTACATTGCTTAATCTACTGTGACTCAGCTGAAAACTTAAACTAGCAGCTTGGATTTTTAAATTGATTAATATTCAGTAACTCTTAAATCATTTAATCAACATAAATTACTTATTAATTACAACTTCTTTAATGACCTCTAGGTCAGGCAAAAGCATCGCCACATGGCACATCCTTAAATCTTACCCTCTATATCTACATACTGTACAAATTACCCTATCTGTGGTACTAATCAATCCTTGGTTGGTACAATTTCAGGTCTACAATGTTTCGTATACCTAATAGCTTTCCAGAGCTTGGATACTCTAAGCAATAAGCATTTGTGTGAGGTATACCAATGACTTTATATGGTCCATTATAAACAAACTTAAATTTAGAGATTTCATTGTCTATCTCGCTCGATTTCTCATGAGCTTTTACAAGTACTAAGTCTCCGATCGCAAACTTAGCAAAACGCGCTTTAGCGTCATGACGACGTATGCGAGCATCGGCTTTAAGCTTCATTACTTCTCGCAAACGATCTTTTTTCACACCAATACTAATGTCAATCCGTGGAGGGAATTTGATTATCTCTTCCACTAAACTTTTACTTCTGTAATCCAACAGGATTTCCTCTGGAGAAAATCCCGTCGATTCATGTCTCAAGGTGTTCATAATTCTCTCAAATACTGCTACATATTTGCCCCATGCCCTATGGTTGTGATGGCAATAGGTACGGCACAGTCGGCTTCGTCTTTGTTCGTGTGTTACGTTTGACATACCGTCTACAATACTTTCCAATTCAGTTTCTACATTATTGTCAATGCCGAGATTCCTCACATTACAGTAGTTCAAATTCATTCCTGCGTCAATGTCATCCGGCCAGTTAATAATGTGTATAGGCTGGTATTGCCTACGCACACCGTCTCCTGCCTCGTCAAAACTAACTACTATTGTTTCATCTTGGGACGTACATGTCAAAGTTTTGCTTTCGCAGTTAGTCACTGCACGGTACTTTAATAGCCAATCTAACCCGATAATTACTTCCGTAGTTAAGTCTGGCACGACGACAAACTCTTGTTCAAATCGTGCCCCACATATCTCGAAGTGGACAAAAATCTGTTTTGTGACCGGTTTACTGGCCTTCCCAGTAGCACCGATAATTTTCACTCCTGTTACTGGCATAACTACGATGCCAGGTCTGTCTTTCAGTAACTCAAATATTTTCCCAGGTACAGCACTCAATTCTGCACCGGTGTCAATCAACACGTTTAGTTGTAGGTCGTGCATATTAACAGACACTACTATCTGTCTACACTTGTCCTCGACTGTTTCTTTATTTTCCCACAGTAAATCCTCGTCTATATCCAGGTCATTCCAGAAAAAACCATCCGGCTTTGATCCTAAATCCGGTTTATCTGGCGGCTTTTTCAGCCTCTGTTCACATACAGTTTTAATTTCAACACGTTTGTCCTGAGGCTTAGTCTGTAGCGTCGCCTCCAATACCGAAACCTTTTCGTGTAACTCGTCAACTAGTGAGTGTTGCTTTGCTATCAATTCACTAGTTGTCATCTTCGTTGATTCCTCTTTAGTCAGATTGATCTCATCTGCCAATCTACCTGGAGAAATGTGCCCAGTAGTATCTGCAATTACTTCCTCTAGATCTGCACAACCCACACTGTTATCGTCTGACCGTATAACGTCAGCTCTAACCTCATACACGCCGTAATCTATGTGCTTTTCTACCAATCGTGTCCGGCTATCACTAAAATTCTCGTAATCTTTCAACTTAATACTCTCGCAATGTTTAAACTGGATGTTCGCGTCGGATGGGTCGGCTACTTCTACCACTACAACTTTCGGTAAAGTCTGCCGGTTAGGGCCAGAACTTTCCGTTACAACTTCAACATTCAACTCCTGCGGGACGAAACACGACGCATCTTGCTCGTGCTCCCCGTTAACATCAACTATTTCTAGTAAAGTCTGCCGGTTAGGGCCAGAACTTTCTATCACTTCACAATCACTATCTTCCTGCGGGACGAGACGCGGCAAATCCTGCCCGCGCTCCCCATAAACACTTCTCCCGTACAGGCCCCTATAATCTCTTAGTTCGTCGTATAAGCGACCGAACTGCCTTAACCAGACCTCATCCCTCTCTGCATCCCCTCGCTCGATGACGGACGTTTTATCCGACATCTGATCTTCTTTCAACACTTGCGAATCATTCTTAAACTCAATCTCCAGTTCCACTGTGGGTGTTACAGCTGCCACTTTATAATCGATTTCCGGAACACTGCTTAAATTGTTCTCACTGACAGTGAATGTATTTTCTACTGCCGTGTCTACAGCTGATCTACTACTTGTGGGCGCACTCCTTTCTCCTAATACTGGCACACTCTCCCGCCGTTGATTATTCCATACGGAATTTTCATAACGACGACACCTGGGTTTTCTCCTGTTATTGGGCCGCCAAAATTTCTCCACGCCCGGTCGGCCCCTCTCCGGCGCGGCTAATGGTTTCCCTGTCTCGTCCCAGCAGATACCCTTCCCGGATGCTGCTGAGGCGGCTGGTCACACCCTCTGGCGTTATTACTATTCTGTGAAGCCCGTATCACGTTAGTAGGATACTGGTTTCCGTCATTCCTGTTATTATTTGCATTGTACCGATTGTCATTACGGCCCGAACCACTATTGTTAATGCTGCCAAGATTGCGGTATGCATTATTCCCATGGTTATCGTTGTTGCGGTTGCTGTGGTACCCGTTGTTGTTACCACTGCCTCTACCACTGTTGCGATTATTGCCCCAATTGTCCTCATCCTCAACTCTTTCCAGGAAATCATTGATTGTCCTGTAATTGCTTCCTATGTAGCGTTTTGTATCATCTGGAAGCTTCTTGTAGAGTTCCCAGACTATTTCGGATTCCGTGCGGCGATCACACAAATATTCCAACTTGCGGATCCAGCCCTCACAAAACTCCTTCATCGAAACGCGCGAATTCGCATCGAAAGGCCTCGATACGACAAATTCGCGCCAGACGCTTTGCTGTTTTTGCTCTGACCAGTATTCAGCCAGAAACAAATTTTTAAACTCGTCAAAAGTCAGGTTCGTAATGATGAGGTTTAGGCCCCAACGCTTGGCATCACCAGCCAACACATCAATAACCGCAATAATTTTTCTCTCATTAGTCCATGATCTGGGTAAAACTCTTTCACAATTTTTAATGAAATCCGTCGGGTGTATACCGCCTTTTTTCAAGGGGTCGAACCGCTCCTCTTTCGTCAACAACTCCGAACTATGTGCACAGATTGGCACATAGCTCTGTTTCTCGTCAAGTTTCCTTTCTAATTCCGACACCCTCGTAATCACTTGCCAAGTGGTTGTCGCAAGCGTTTCCACTTCCCTCTTTTTCTCTTCGCAGGTGTTAGCCTGCTTCGTCACTTTGGTATCTACTTCGGATACTAAAGCCTTTAAAGTTTCCACCTCCTGTTGATCCTCTTTTCTCACTAATTGAATTTGTTCCATCACCTTATTCTCGATGATCGGAGCAACTGCGTCTCCTACACTTTTCTCGATTCTGCTAATTTCGGAATCAAACCGAGTATTTATGCTCGCAATTTCCGCCTGAACGCCTATCATTTCCTTTTTAAGATTACCGATTTCGGTATTAATCACAATAATATCTTCTTTGATTTTATCAATTTTTGTGTTAACAACTCCAACATTGTTGTTAACAACATTAATAGCTTTGTTCTGATCGTCTAGCTTTCGTTCAATTTTTTTAGACTGAGCTTCTTGCTTGGCAGCCTGAGCTTCTTGCTTGGCAGCCTGATCGTCTTGCTTGGCAGAAAGAGCTTTAATTTCTGCCGATTGACTCTTGATTTCGTTAATCAAAACATTCAATAAATCAGTTAAATTCCCGGAAACCACCGGTTTTACTTCCGTAGCGGCTTCCTCTTTCATTGTCCCCCCGTATCCGTCATCAAGGGATTCAGATTTGATTTTCACTTCCGATTCCGAAACATTTTCTAAAGTCTGGAATTCCATTTCTGCTCTTTGTTGCGTTTCGGCGGTCGCATCTTTCATGCTAGCCGCCTGCCCCGGAACAATGGGTACCGCTGTGCTCGTTTCCCACTGTTCGACCGACTGTTCCGTATCTAAGTCTACCAAATTTTGGTAATTGTTGCCTTCACTCATTTTAATAATTTTCAATATAAATGCAAAATCTCAACTCTAATTAGGATTCCTCACACGAATATTCTCGCTGACGTATCGACCATTTCGTAACCAGTACTTTGTTACGAGATTTGCACAATGCAAAATTCGTGTCCAGAACAACCTCAAATTTGAAGATTGTCCTGTCACGGTCGCCACGTGTAACCTCCCCCCTCACTTATCGACCTTAATGACAGTGAAAAATTAAACCGCGTGTACCTAATGAAAATTTGGGAAAAGCAATCGTCACCGAAGTTAATCTATCGGTAAAGAGGGAGGAAAGGGTTACATCTAAATGAAAGGAAAAATGCAAATGAAACTGGTGGAAATTAATTTTGAAAAGGGGTAAAGTTAATAAAGAAAGTAAATGTGCGGCCGTTACGTTAACAATTAACTAGCGGTAATTAGATATTTGAGATTTGGGGGAAATTACGGTCGCCAGTCCTATGGACAATTACTATAATAACTGAAAAAGAAGGGTTATTACACATATAATTAGCACTAGAAGCGTGGCAACTGAAGGTTGACACGTGTAGTGTGAAAACTGAAAGTTTGTCAGAAGTAATAAATTTCGCTACACTTAATTTAGCAAAAGAATTAATGAAACCGGAAAATCGAAAGTTAATTTAGTGACTGAAGTTAATAGTGAGCTTTCTTTCTGAAGCACATCGAAATACAGTTAGTCTTGGACTACCTCAACAATCATTTCTAAAGCTACTTGAATCTACGCAATTTAGAAAGAAGAAATTTAACTTTGAACTTGAATTAAACGATTCTGAACAATTAACAATAGTAAAATTTAGTACGTACCAAGCTGAGCTGCAGTCACAGGTAAGCTAAAATACGGTAACAAAACTCGCACTCTTAATTTGTGCTTGTGTAATCTAACTATTGTAGCCAGCTAATGCTTAAATTGAACTTTGAAATTAAAGCAGTGAAATGGAATTATGCTGGCGTTTGAATTTCAACGACACTCGGGTTCATTTCGGAAAAGGAAGGGACCCTGCTTGGCAATGCAATTGGGACAATGAGCAACAAAGGTTCATGCTAAGTTCCTGTAATTTTGCGAGGCAAATGGAACAATTTGAAAAGCTGAGGTCTGCCATACAGTTCTGAAACTTTACGTGCTTTTAGTCTTCCTTGTTGGTTGATTGAAGGTTTGAAGCCGTCGATCGAGGAGGTGGCGACAGTCACTCATTGTCGGCCGTCGCTGTTGCAGAAGCTGGATGTTGGCGCGCCTTCTTCTCGACACGGTCACCAGGCGAAACGGGCTCTTGATGTGTGCCAGCTAATGCTTCCCGTCCGCGACACCATGTCAGAAACTATCATCGAGAGTCGAGCGCAATTACATGCTGCCAAACGCCGAAAGCGCGGCAACTCGCGGGAGCGTCACACAACACACCTGCTCCACTCGCTACTCCAGCCAGACTCTTACTGCTCTGCCCGCGCTCCACGTGGCAGAGTTAACACTACCAAAGATCCTACACACTTTGATTCTTCACACGACCCATCGATGTAATCGTTCGATAGCAGTTTTCCCTAGGCAAGACCCAGCGTAAAAATACAAATAATATTTACGAAACAAACCAATTATACATCGACATAAGTGCATAAATATATATATATATCCAAACAGTAAAGCAATTACAATGTATAAAGAGACAGAAATGTCATATCTTGAGGTAACAAAACAAGGAAAAAAATAATAGTACAATAGATGGAAATAGGAGGATATGCATTTCCGGCGTTACAAGCCATGTGTCATTATATGTCGACACAGCATGTGATCAGACTCTACGTGAGCTTGTGGTCTGCAGTCTGTTCGCTCTCTTGCTTCTCTAATTCCAGTGCTTGGCTCACTGCTACTGTAGCTACTAAAGTGCTGTTGTTGTCAGTAACGAACTGTAGATACTACAAGCGAACTCATAATGCAATTGGAACAAGAGGAGTTTGGAGAGTTCTAGAACACGCATACCAACATAGACAGCATTCATGAATTCCCCTGAAATGTGAGGCATCTCCACAGTGACTAATCCTTCATCGAAGATTGTGTCCCACTTAAAACTTGGCTTGATAATGGAATCTCTTGTGCCATAACACCCATACCATTAGTAAACTAAAGAGTTTCATAGTAGTTTCTAACATTCTCCATGGTTTTAACAAAAACCGAATTATTCGTTAATTTATAAAAGTCCTATTGAACGTCACCCATCATGAGAGCCCTCTTTTCAGCATTAACGTTAATGTACTCCTTCAGCCAGGGACACTGCTTAAAGGCGATGCTGAAGGTGATTCTAACAAGTCTCATCCCCAGCCTGAGAAACTTCCAGAGGTTTCCATAATGAAGAATGTACCTCTGCTTGTTCTGCAACGTGGGGGATGGAACCACCTCTCGGGACAAGTTGTCTGAGCACGGTGTCAAATCTCTGTGTGTGTCATGCAAAGTGATCGAATATTCTAGACCTGCATCCAGGATATATCTAACACCAGCAACTGCAGCGACATCTTGAATTTCATCTTTCAGTCTGACGACTGCATTACAGGCAGCCCCTGGAACCTTCCAAATGGCAGAAACTGTTACATGGTATGCTTGTATAGGGTGTTTATATCCAAGCAAAGGAAACTGGCAGATTGCTTGAATTCGTCCGCACTCATAGGCGGGTTTTTCGTCTTGGCATACCTGTGCATGTACTGACAAAGGTTTCCACAAATCCCGTGTTCAAAAGAAAGCATGCTTTCAACATCAGTCAACATTTCGATGTTGATGAAAGAATTGGTGCAGTGTAATAGAAGGTAGGATCGAGAGTGTATGTGCCTAGGCATACACTATGGAGTTTCTCAAAAAATGTCTTTGAGCGGGTCTTCCTCTATATTAAAGACGTCCAACTCCTGCCAAACAATCGCCATGCACCTGTACTCTACATCTGTTATGATACCGTCTGTGAATTTGTGGTTAATTGCGGTACCGCGTCGATAGGTCAACGCAGAAAACGCCATTCCACATGTTAGCAGAAAGAAGTTCGCGTGCTACTTACCCAGGTGGCTGGTGAGGACGAAGGGACTGTGGCCTCACCGAATGGGTCACCTGTGAACCTGGGGGTTGTGAACTCCGCCTGAAGACGTCGCTGGTTCGATTCTGGAACGAAGCAATCCGTGCCACCCTGTAGCCGCTTGTCCATAATGCAACGAGCGAATTCACAAGGAGAAGGCCGCACCGCCACCGCAGAACTCCTCACTCATCAGAAGAAATCGTCGCTCAGCTGTACGATTAGAATACCACATCAGTGCAAGGAGAAGAGGAAACGTATGAACTATGTATCTTCATGACCCTGCTATATATAAGAAACAAAGAAATGCAGCTGCAAAAGCCGCCTGCATGCTAATGTAATTGTGTAGCCCTCACCACGACTGAGTGGATGAAGCACTCCCATCACGAGAGCCTAGTAGTAACGGACTGGTTCTGCAGCTTTTCCGATAGTCTAGAGCACGTTGAATTGCACGACTGAAATACATTAAATTCTTGAAAGGCATTCCTGTAGATGAATGCTCTCTCTCTCGTTAGACAGTTTAGCTGTTCGTGAGAAACCTCCTACTATGATGGTGTGATCACCTAGTTTCACTGATGAGGATAGAGTGCTCCTGAAGAATAAAGGATCAATCTGCATCGGGACGCTACACAGACGATTCCATTCATCTTTAGATAATGTTACTTCATAGTCACAATATCCCAGATTTTCGAATACCACCACTGTATAAAACTCGCGATCTGACTGCATACCCACATTGATGCGTTTACAGACGCTCTTGTTCAAGCTGTAACAGACAGTAAACAACATTATTTGTGATGTGGATAGCCTTTGAAAAATCTCAAATGACTGAGTGAGCTAGTAATAGATAGCTTAGCAACGCTTTAAAACTTTTGCAGGCAGCAATCAAATCATAAAAAAAATTGATTAAATGGTCGGAGCCTGGTTTTCTCACCCGAGAAAACAGACGTCAAATGATTCCTGTGGAACGACCTTAAAACGCAATGGAGGGATGGAGCTTCTTTCCCATTTGCCAACCCCTCCACCCCCTCCATCCTCCTCCTCCTCTCCCTCTCCCCTCCCCTGGGTGACTTTAACAAGTGTTGTCAGTGACCTTGAATAAGACATGCACAACTACCGCATCAACTGTAATATGACACCAAAGGTCATTTGAACGTTAGCCAGCTCTCTCTTTGACAGTCTACTATCGTGATCTCTGACGGTATTACTTGTTATCGTCGAATACATCTCGACTGACAAATATAACAATGCAGTGTGTCTAGCAATGATTTCTCTGGAAGTGAAGTTGCTTCACGTGCAGAAGGGCTTTTTTCTTGTTACATGACTAGTGTATTGCAATTTGTATTGGGAACTACGTATGAAGATACTAACAAACACACTTAAACTGCGAAATTTCTGAAATAACATCAAGTGGAGTATCAATCCAAGGGGAGTATTAAAACAAAATGAAACGTAACAAGGCTATGGTAACTATGAAAGATAAATACAAGTGAAATCCTTAAAATAAGGATAACGATTTTCTCCAACAATCAAGGAATTATTCAGTATTTAATTAAGAGAAACTGAGGAAAAAAGGAAGATCGAAGTTTAACTCTTGCATAGCCCGGTTATTAGACATAAAGTATTTACGTACGTTTTCATTGAAATATATGAGTTTAACACCGGTCAAAACATTGCACTACTAAATTTCAGCTCAGAGTTAAGCAAAATCACATCACGCAAACCATCCTGATCCACTGTATGTAGTAAATAATATTTCCCAAATGAAATGAGAGACAGGAAACCTGTTCGCTCGCCGCCCACTAACCTCTCCCTTCTACAGACTCGTTACCGACCCCTTGCTTGTTTATTCAGCTGAAGTTTCGTCCACGTGGCAAGCTCAGTGTTTTATTTCTGGGAAGCCGTCGTTGCTCTTAATTAACGTCGTCCGGAGCAGTTCAATCAGTGCCTCGAATAACACCGTTAAAAGAATCACTCAGAATTGATGCAAACTTGAGTCTGTGTGACACGGAATACGAATCTCCTAAGGCTTTAAGCTTCAGATTTGCATTGACATTGGGTCAGGAGGTGACGAGGAAGGGAGGCGTGCAGCTATTTCACTATGGGAACTGTTTTATGCATTCTGGAGACAGTCGCCTACAGTGTAATTAAGTGATCTGTTCGTGATTTTCTTCCTCCAGGAATTCTGCCTCAGGACCTTACACAGAAGAACTTTATCTGCAACTATATTTAAATGATTACAATTCACAAGTGTTTCAAAAAGGGTACATAGAAACGCTTTCAGACATGTCATCTATCATTCTACTCTCAAAATCTTTTAGTGCGAGTCCCAATATCTCTTGTTTTATCACGACGGTCATTTATATCTATGTGGTTGGTAGTCAGCAAAATATTTTGGTATCCGCAGAAGAAAATCGTTGATTGAAATTCCGTGAAAAGACCTCACAGTGATGAAAAACATTTTTGGTTTAATTACGTCCACCCCACTCGTGTCCCATATCCGTCACACATATAGTGTTAGACACGTAGCGAATGTGAAGTCGTCGTGACTAATGAACGTATCTCAAATTTACGTTGACCTTTTTCTGCCATTTTCACTCTCTCACCTCTTTAGATATTTAATTTGTTTTGATTAGAATACTGTTAACTCACTAACAGACTGCATGTTCTTGCCTTCTGAGATAGAACAAGTTGAGAAAAAAATTATTGTTATAATCTCTACCAGAATTCGTCTTTATAGTCGTTGATCGTCTTCGTTGCTTAGACAACCAATGATAATATTTAATCTGGCACTCAGCTAAATGCAGTGGCTTTAGTGTTATAAAATATGCAATTAAAAATTTTCCAACCTAATGTATTATGTGCTTATTTCTACTTAATCGGAGAACTGTTTCTCGTTCACATTCAGGTAATAGATCATTCTAGCATTTTCAAAGAAATAAAAAAAAATATCAGTTACAGTTGCGAAAATATGTCTCGGTGAACTATTGCAAAACCAGACATATCGCTTCCTAATTAATCGGAGTAATGTTTCTCGTTCACATTCAGGTAACAGGTCATACTAGCTTTTTCAAAAACAAAAAAGAATCTGTTATAGTTACGAAAATATGTCTCGGTGAACTATTGCAAAACCAGACATATCGCTTCCTATTTTTCGTACTTTTTTAGTATATGGACTCAAGCGGATAACATTTCCTAAATACGCCTTTAAAAATAAACTTCTTCATCCGTATACAGCTCAGGAAAACATACCAAATGTTCCTCCTAAGAGGCGTCAGAAGTATTTTCTCTGTTGTTGCAGCAGATATTTGCAAAATCGATTGGGATTTGTACCACTCCAAATAAATACTGTTCATCACATCTTTCATGTGACGTCCCGCGTCGACGGGAAACGTCAGTTTGTTCCAGATGCAAACAAAATGATCTCTAAAGCGCAACTTTACTTGCCCATTCGATATAGTTATCCAGGCTTAGTCTAGTTGACACTGGTTTTAGTGATACGTATTAACATGTGCACTAGAACACGAGGGGGATAACCGGTTCCCAGCAGCCAGCAGCGAGTGGGCAGCGCCGCCGGCCACGCTGACTGCTGCCGCCACGCAGCGGCGCTGATCATTCGCTGCTGGAGTACTGCTTTACTGTTTCTGTTGACGCGTATGTGTAAAACGGGTATAACAGCACTAGACTAATTTGGAATCGCTCTAGCGAACAGGCACACAAAATGACCATTTACAAATCATTTTGTTTGTAATGTTAAACAAACCGATATTTTCCGTAGACACTGAGTGTCAGGTGAAAGACTTTATTGAGTAGCACTTGTTTTGTGTGACTCCAGCTACACACTGCAAAAATGATGTTAAAAATATCTGCGGAAACATCAGAGGAAAGGATACTGACGACTCCGAGGCGGCAAACCACTATATGTAGTATGACGTATTTGTCATTTCATGATAACTTTAACTTAGTTTATTCTTCACAAGAGAATACAGTTGAATGCCACATATTAAAAAACATTAAGCACTGAAACAACGCAGAGGCTGACTTGACTGTGGCCAGATGCGCTTTCATTTCTTTTATCGTACAATCATAATCGCCGCAGATGTATAGCTTCGGGCTTCTTGTTGCGGTACTCGGCCGTCGACCACTTGAGTATTGGATCTGCGCCACACGAAGAACGGCCAGAAACGCTCGCCAGATCACCGCGATCTACATATAACGAAAGACAACACACAGACACTTTCCAATTTTACATTAAATAAATACTAGTATGAAAAGAAAATATACTGACGTAAAAAAATCGCAGCACCGAGAAGGAGTTGTCGGACATAGACGGAAGTTGGTAGGTGTGTTTCTACATCTCAAAGGTAATGTCCATTCAAATTTCACAC
Organism: Schistocerca serialis cubense; assembly: GCF_023864345.2. Classification (NCBI taxonomy): domain Eukaryota; kingdom Metazoa; phylum Arthropoda; class Insecta; order Orthoptera; family Acrididae; genus Schistocerca; species Schistocerca serialis. Next base: position 638,129,441 of record NC_064645.1, read on the forward strand.
TGGGCTCGCATTCGGGAGGACGACGGTTCAATCCCACGTCTGGCCATCCTGATTTAGGTTTTCCGTGATTTCCCTAAATCGCTCCAGGCAACTGCCGGGATGGTTCCTTTGAAAGGGCACGGCCGACTTCCTTCCCTAATCCGACGAGACCGATGACCTCGCTGTCTGGTCTCCTTCCCCTAACAACCCAACCCAACCCATTCAGATTTCGCACCAGCTGCATAAAAGTGGCGCTAGCAGTGTCACTATGACGATGAGGACCAAGTTTGATTAAATACGCGCTGTAACGGTCTTGAGCGTTAGTTAACCTGAGACTGGACGTGGCGATAAAGACACCGTTATCAACCACCTCAGTGAGTTTGAACAAGGCCGTGTAATAGAGCTAAGAGTGACTAGATGTTCCTTCTGAGATACTGCAGAAACTCCTGACAGGAATGTGGCCACTGTACAGGATTGGTAACTGCGGTACTCACGAGAATGTGTAGTTGCAAGGGGACGTGGCTCTGGGTGGCCACGTGGCACTACCGACAGAGAAGACCGCCGTGTCTGGCGTATGGCTCTGGCGCGTCGTACTGCAGCAGTTACGACGGCTGTTCAGAAAGTGGGGAACGGTTCCGTCTCACGCTACTGACGCTGCGCGCCGATCGCGTATATTTTGGTATGTGCGTGCTCGGCAGCTCGGTCGGCATCTCTCCGTGACAGCGGGAGCGTCTCTGTGCCTCTGATTTGTTCGATATTCCAATTTGAAATGTGGCTGCAATCGAAAATCCCGCCAGTTGTGTGGTGCTGTTTGTGATACAGTTTTTGTTGGCAAAAAACCTAAAACGTATAGAAATTTATAGTGGACGGTGCGAAGTGTACGGAACATCGTAATGAGTGAATGTTCCGTCCGGAAATGGTCCATTTGGCTTAAAAATGGCCGAACCAACGTTCATGATGAGGAGAAGAGTGGACGCCCGAGCACTGTGACAGACGACCTGGTCGCTAAAGTTGATGAAACGATTCGTAAAATCCCTCGCTTCACAAAAACGGAGCTTTCGCTTTGTTTTCCACAAACGCCGATGAAAGCTGACGTCCAAAATTTTGTTTTTGCACGATAATGCCCGACCTCACACGGCAAACCGCACTAAAGAACTCCTTAATTCATTCAAATGAAAAATTTTCCCTCATCCGCCTTACAGCCCCGATATTGCACCAAACAACTTCCACTTGTTTCCCAAGATGGAGAACTGGCGTGCAACGCAGCGCTTTGATGACGACGCGGACTCCAGGCGGGCTTGACTCTCTGGCTCAAGTCTCAGGCGGCTGAGTTTTACGACGAATGTCTTTCAAATCTTGTCCACCTCTACGATAAGTGCCTCAATGTGTTTGGTGACTGTGTGGAGAAGCAGTATGTCTTTCAGATGAGTATAATAAAATGTATTTCCTGTACTTAGACTTTTTTTAATGCCGAAACGTTCCCTGGTTTCTGAATAGCCCTCGTATCTGACCAGCAGTTGGCCCCACAGTGGCACAACGAACTGTTACAAATCTTTTTGTATGACCATCCTTCAGACTGGACGTTTGGGGACTTCGGCCTTTCACTTACGTAAGAAAATGGAACACCTACAGCAGTCCTTACGACGGTATTTATTATTTGGCTACCAGTTTCAGAGCCTCAGTACACCATCTTCAGGCCTTAACTGACACTGAGAGGGTTCACTCCAATCATATACACGATTCCATCAGTGACCAACATCTGTGAACTGGTTGGTAACGATGCTGTGTCTCCATCTATCAATTACCAACTCAGATTGGTTACTTCGAGGACAGCTCCGAACTAGGTACCGTGTAGCGTTTACTCCACTGACCCCAAACCATCGCCTTTTGTGACTTCAGTGGTGTCAAGGAGAGCTCATTGGAGGGCAAGGTGGAGCTGTGTTGTGAAAGCTGGTTGTGCCTCGGTGCCATTGATGACCAGGTGCTAGAGGCCGTGTGAGAGCCTGCAACAAACTTGTCTGCAGCCTAGACACACTGGACCTACACCTGGAGTTATCGTCGGGCGTGCGATTCCGTATGACAACAGGAGTACTCTCGTTGTTGTTCCACACACCCTGACCGCAAACCTGTACGTTATCCAGGTGATTCGACTTGTTGTGCTGCCATTCACGAACAACATTCCAGGGGGTATTTTCCAACAGCATAACTCTGGCCACATACCGCTGTTGTAAGCCGACATGCTCTACAAACTGTTGAAGTGTTGTCTCGGCCTGCTCGGTCACCAGATCTCTCTCCAATCGAGCACATACGGGAGCTCATAGGACAGCAACTCCAGCATCATCCACAACCAGCATTAACCGCTCATATTTTGACCGACCAAGTGCGACAAGCATGGTACTCCATCCTACAAACTGACGTTCACCACCTGTACAATACAATTTATTCACGTTTGCATGCTTGCATCCAACATACTAGCGGTTACACCGGTTATGAATGTACCAGCATTTCGCATTTACAATGGCGTATCTCACTCTTACATTAATCTGTGGTCTTGCAATGTTAATCACTCGAATATGTTACCGAGACAAATATATTCCCGAATTATTAATTATTTTTTTGGCGTTGTGATTTTTCCGTCGGTGTACATACCGGATCTACGTCTATATCTACGTGATTACTCTGCTATTCACAATAAAGTGCCTGGCAGAGGGTTCAATGAAGCCCCTTCAAGCTGTCTCTCTACCGTTCCGCTCTCGAACGGCGTGCGGAAAAAACGAGAGGAATTAGAGTTTTCTGTGCGAGCCCTGATTTCTCTTATTTTATAATGATGATCATTTCTCCCTATGTAGGTGGGTGCCAAAAGAATGTTCTCGCAATCGAAGGAGAATGAAATTTCATGAGAAGGTCCCGTCGCAACGAAAAATGCCTTTGTTTTAATGATTGCCACTTCAATTCACGTATCATATCTGTGGCACTATCTCCCCTGTTTCGCGATAATACAAAACGAGCTGCCCTGCTTTGAACTTTTTCGATGTCATCCGTCAGTCCTACCAGATGCAGATCGCACACCGCACACCAATACTCCAGAATAGGGCGGAGAAGCGAGGTGTAAGCAGTCTCTTTAGTAGACCTGTTGCACCTTCCAAGTGTTCTGCCAGTGAATCGCAATCTTTGGTTTGCTGTACCCACAACACTATCTATGTGATCGTCCCAATTTTGGTTATTTGTAATTGTAATCCCTAAGTATTTAGTTGAATTTACAGCCTTCAAGTTTATGTGACTTATCGTGTAATCTAAATTTAGCGGATTTCTTTAAGTAGTCATAGCTCTCTTATGGGCCGTCATCTACATTTTGTCTGATGTTTCGCCAGATAATTGCTATTTTATTTTTGCAGTGTCAATGAAAATGTCTATTTGTTTCCCATTACAAACAAAACGATCTGTAAATCGTAATTTTACGCGCCCTTTCGATAGAGTGGTTCCAGATTTGTCTAGTTCGTTATTCGTTTTATACGTATGTATTAACAGGAACAGTAAAGCGTGAATAATAATCAATACTCCAGCAGCCACTGAGCAGCGCTTCTGCAGGGCGGGAGCAGTCGGGGCGGTGCCTGCGCTGCTTGAGTACTGGCTATTAAAGGCTGCGTTCACACTGCCGGCCGGGCCGAGCCCAGCCTGGCCGGGCCGCCGCCCGCCTTGATATCAAACACAGGGTTTTGAACTGCGGTGTCCACACTGGCGGCCGGGCCGCGCCGACACGGCGTGAGCCTCCCGGAGCCGAGCCGGCGACATCCCGAGTGTTTAATATTGCCGGCGCGAGCCGACTGCAGGCGCGAGCCTGTGGAGCAGCACTACAGCTTCTGCAGTACACGCATTACACGTCTCCCTTCTGCTTTCTTCACAAGTGTGACTGCACACGTCTTTTATTTTTATTTTATTTTAATATGTTACCTCACATTTCACAATCAGTGAGGAAAAATTACGTTTATTATAATGATACATGCGAAAGTACTTTTATTTCATTTATTTAATCTACCGTATTTACATGCACTTACAACAATAGCTTGCCAGGGATCTCGGCTTTGCCGCCACTGAATAGTTCGCATTTATTTGTAAACGGAGGCAGATATGAGTGCCACTGAGGGACGGAAATGTGTTCCTACCAGATGACAATGCATTGTAAAGTCATGCTGCGGCACGTTACTATAAGCTGTTGTCTGTGACATCTTTTTGCGATGTTCTTATTTTAATGAATGCAGAATAACATATACATGACATTAACTTGTGTCCATCAATTTGGTATCAGAAATTCGCCTAGTATGACAGTAATGATACAGTTTCCAGATTATGGAACGATGTAACCGAGGAGTGTGTTTCAGATAGTACGGACAAATATAAATTACTTTCCTTTATAATTTTATTTGTTTTATTTACAGTGAAATGAGATACACAAAGCTACGGTCGCAGGTTCGAATCCTGCCTCGGGCATGGTTGTGTGTGATGTCCTTAGGTTAGTTAGGTTTAAGTAGTTCTAAGTTCTAGGGGACTGATGACCACAGATGTTAAGTCCCATAGTGCTCAGAGCCATTTGAACCATTTTTTTGAGATACACAAAAATACAGTAAATAGCTAAGTACTTTCAATTCCAAAATTTATTTTTGAAAGGATTTTTAATTATTTAAAGTTGCATTTTTAACGAAATATTCAACAAAAGTGTTCCTGGCAGTTTTCGAACGCAATGTGGAATTGCTGTTGAATGTGGCACCAGCTGTCTGCATATCAGCATTGTTACAAAACTTTTCAGCTTCAACATTGCATCCTTCTCTGTCAATGACAATATTATGAAGTAGACAAATGCACTTGACTATGTGATCAGCTACGTCAATGAATGTTTCAATTTCCTTCCTCAGTAGTCTCCATTTATTGGTCATTATGCCAAATGCACATTCAACAACTTTTCTTGCTCTGGAATGCATATCATTTTATAGAATCTTCTCGTTGTCCAAATTTCTGCAAGGAAAAGGTCTCATCAAATTCTCTAATAAGGGATAAACTTCATCTCCCAAAATGACGTACGGTAGTTCCTGACACATTCCTTCAAGTCTTGTTGGTGGCGGTAATAACAGCTCCCCATTTGTAAGTTTCTTATATAACATGCTTTCTTTAAACACGCCTGCATCAGACTGTTTACCGTATGCACCAACATCTACAGCTATAAATTTGTAATTTGCATCAGCAACTGCTTGGAGTACAATCGAATAATACTGTTTGTAATTGTAAAACATGCTGCCAGAAAGTTTAGGACATTGGACACGTATGTGGTTCCCGTCTATACATCCAACACAGATTGTAAATCCCCATCTCTTATGCATTTCACTGGCAATTTCTTTAAATCGAGAAACAGTTGGTAAATGAATGGGGGCAGGTGACTCCCATATGGCCATACAAACGTCTTTCACCAACACTGATACGGTGGACACCCCTGATCGGAATGACGATGCTAGCGCATGAAAGGAGATGCCAGTGGACAGATACCTGAGAAAAAAATCGTAAAATGTGTTACTCAAGTGTGGCACTCGGCGAAATTTTTACAGTTTTGTTTGCACAGTAGATATTTACTTAGTCCATGTCATTTCACAGTTATACAACAATAAATAATTAAAGAGACTTTTCTTGCACCCTTCTATATTCTTTCAATTAAAATAATTAAATCGAAATGCAAAGACCTGAGAGACAGTTACAGAGAATAACTTGTATAACTTGGCAAAGTAAGGTCATGTTATCCAGGGAATAGTATATTAAAATGCGATTCCACTCGGGCTTTGTTCTGTCATATGATTTTCCTAAGTTCCAAGAGCTATGCACAGTTTCTTATCAGTGGAAATAGAACCACTGAGTCAAAGGGCAAAACTCTTCGCCTATCAGTCTGTCTATCTTACAAGGTAATGAAAAGAATTCTGTGAGGTGATCAGTGGCCCCACAGGATGAACCATCACCACTGCCAAGCGCTGCATCATGAAGAAAAAAGAAGAAAAAAGTTGCAAAATTCTGAAGGAGTATTTCTGCGATTCTTCGTTGAAGGCACAGCAAGATATTACCCAAAATGACGAAGCTAATTGCTTACTAATCATTCTCAGGAGTCCCATAAACTCTCTTCCCCTCAGACGTTAGCGTTTGTGAAATTTAAAATACAAAAGCATGACTACAATTAACTGGAGGTAGTGAGTGCTGTACAAAGTTCTACTGCAAACCAAAAAGTGTGTACTAACGAATCTTACCTTATCGTTATACACAATTTTTCATCTGCTGTTATACTTCTGCAAAAATTTGTGTTCTGTTTCGAAATTTTGTCTTGAATGTTCTGTATTATGATTCATTCTGTAATACGAATAAAATTTTTCAGGATAGTTTTTAAATTCTTCATGTAAAGAAAAAAACTCTCCTAAATGTCTGTCGCTATTTATGGGATGAATCCATAACCTCCTAGTTCTTCTGTACTTCAAAACTCGACGAGCTACTGCAGAGTCAAAACAATACCAATAAAAGAGTGAAGACATTGTTCTACACGACAGCACACACTAGCTAAAGGCAAGCGACTGTTGACTGCAGCTGCGTTTTCTACTGACTTGCTTGTCAGCTGTCGAAGGGTGGAGATTTTTTTTTTAATTTATTTATTTGGCCTCCGGCAACTAACAGCCATTTAGCCAAAGAGTGGGGATTACCTTGACAGTGCAGCGCAGCCCGCCAAGGAAGAAAAAAAAAACAATGAAGAACAATGAAACGCACATCTGTGTCGATCTACCGTAGTTTCATTAACTCTCCATTATATTTTCTGTCAAAGTAGACAACGAGACTACAGAATTGCGCTTCAGTTTCTGCAGTAAACGTATCACAAATCTCCAGTTTGTTTTTGTGATTAGTTTTACACCAAATTTTGTCAGACCTATGTCATTGACACTTCTACCTATACATGTACTAAACCAAGCTGTAACCGCGCGAAATTCCGTGGCATGCGGACGCGGCACTGACGCCACTGAATAGCTCGCATTACATGTGACCAGAGACAGATATCAGTATCATTATCATTTCAAAAACGTTTTGGTACTTTTAGCTACATTTCATTCCCAACAATGTATGGTCTAAAACGGATCTAACAGTAAGCTACCCGCTACATAACTTTTTCACTACAAGATTTGTAAATCAAGTGCACAACGTTGACAAATAGCATCATTTCACAATGACTGTTAAGAAATACGGAAAGATAAATGATTCAATACGAAGCTAAGATGTTACACTACCACGTGTACAAAAATCGGATTTTTTGGCCTCATACTTTCTTCAACATCGGTTGGGAAGCGTTACGAAACTAAGAAATCACGCGAAACGAAAAGTAGACTTTTTCTTTTTTCACGACGTAAGTAACGCTTTTAAGGAAAAAGTAAGTTCATAAAACGATGTGGCGAAGTCTAATATACCGCTAAGAATTTTTAAAACATGAAAATCGGAGAAGTGGATTTTCCCCCATTTCGCCGTCCCGGCTCTGCGCGGCGCGCAATGTGAATGCACTGAGCTGGCTAGGCACGAGCCGAGCCAGTACGCGTCAGCCCGGCCCGGCCCGCCCGGCAGTGTGAACGCAGCCTTATACTGTTCCTGTCAATTCACATCAATAAAACAAATACTGCACTAGACTAAATTATAATTGCTCTATCGAATGGGCACGTAAAATCCCACTCTAAAAATCATTTCGCGAGAAACAAGCCGATGTTTTCCACCTACGCTGGATGTTGCATGATATACGTGACGAACAGTATTTGTTTGGGCTGACTCCAGGTTGTTGTTCTTGTTGTTGTTGTTATTGTTGTGGTCTTCAGTCCTGAAACTGGTTTGATGCAGCTCTCCATGCTACTCTATCCTGTGCTAGCTTCTTCATCTCCCAGTACCTACTGCAGCCCACATCCTTCTGAATCTGCTTAATGTATTCATCTCTTGGTCTCCCTCTACGATTTTTACCCTCCACGCTGCCCTCCAATACTAAATTAGTAATCCCTCGATGTCTCAGAACATGTCCTACCAACCGATCCCTTCTTCTAGTCAAGTTGTGCCACAAGCTCCTCTTCTCCCCAATTCTATTCAATACCTCCTCATTATTTATGTGATCTACCCATCTAATCTTCAGCATTCTCCTGTAGCACCACATTTCGAAAGCTTCTATTCTCTTCTTGTCTAAACTATTTATCGTCCACGTTTCACTTCCATACATGGCTACACTCCATACAAATACTTTCAGAAATGACAACCTGACACTTAAATCTATACTCAGTGTTAACAAATTTCTCTTCTTCAGAAATGCTTTCCTTGCCATTGCCAGTCTACATTTTATATCCTCTCTACTTCGACCATCGTCAGTTATTTTGCTCCCCAAATAGCAAAACTCCTTTACTACTTTGTCTCATTTCCTAATCTAATTCCCTCAGCATCACCCGACATAATTCGACTATATTCCATTATCCTCGTTTTGCTTTTGTTGATGTTCATCTTATACTCTCCTTTCAAGACACGGTCCATTCAATTCAGCTGTTCTTCCAAGTCCTTTGCTGTCTCTGACAGAATTACAATGTCATCGGCAAACCTCAAAGTTTTTAATTGTTCTCCATGGATTTTAATACCTACTCCGAATTTTTCTTTTGTTTCCTTTATTGCTTGCTCAATATACAGATTTAATAACATCGGGGATAGGCTACAACCCTGTCTCACTCCCTTCTCAACCACTGCTTCCCTTTCATACCCCTCGCCTCTTACAACTGCCATCTGATTTCTGTACAAATTGTAAATAGCCTTTCGCTCCCTGTATTTTACCCCTGCCACCTTCAGAATTTGAAAGAGAGTATTCCAATCAACATTGTCAAAAGCTTTCTCTAAGTATACAAATGCTAGAAACGTAGGTTTGCCTTTCCTTAATCTTTCTTCTAAGGTAAGTCGTAGGGTCGGTATTGCCTCACGTGTTCCAATATTTCTACGAAATCCAAACTGATCTTCCCCGAGGTCGGCTGCTATCAGTTTTTCCATTCGTGTGTAAAGAATTTGCGTTAGTATTTTGCAGCTGTGACTTATTAAACTGATTGTTCGGTAATTTTCACATCTGTCAACACCTGCTTTCTTTGGGATTGGAATTATTATATTTGTCTTGAAGTCTGAGGGTATTTCGCCTGTCTCATACATCTCGCTCACCAGATGGTAGAGTTTTGTCAGGACTGGCTCTCCCAAGGCTGTCAGTAGTTCTAAATGAATGTTGTCTACTCCGGGGGCCTTGTTTCGACTTAGGTCTTTCAGTGCTCTTTCAAACTCTTCACGCAGTATGATATCTCCCATTTCATCTTCATCTACATCCTCTTCCATTTCCATAGTATTGTCCTCAAGTACATCGCCCTTATATAGACCCTCTATATACTCCTTCCACCTTTCTGCTTTCCCTTCTTTGCTTAAAACTGGGTTTCCATCAAAGCTCTTGATATTCATGCAAGTGGTTCTTGTGGTGTCACCGCCAGACACCACACTTGCTAGGTGGTAGCCTTTAAATCGGCCGCGGTCCATTAGTATACGCCGGACCCGCGTGTCGCCATTGTCAGTGATTGCAGACCGAGCGCCACCACACGGCAGGGCTAGAGAGACTTACTAGCACTCGCCCCAGTTGTACAGCCGACTTTGCTAGGAAAGGTTCACTGACTATTACGCTCTCATTTGCCGAGACGATACTTAGCATAGCCTTCAGCTACGTCATTTGCTACGACCTAGCAAGGCGCAATTACCAGTTAATATGGAAATTATAAAACATGTACCGTCAGGAGAGATGTACACCGATTGTGGATTAAAGTTAGGTATTACATAAACTACGTACTTTATTTGCAACTATTAATTCCTTTACCTTGTTCCAGACCTCACGCCAATCTGCGTGAGCTTAAAAGCGTGCATTTCGGCCTCCTTTAGCAACACGGTGTTGGCATTTCTGCCAACACTACAGTTCTCCTTTCTCCAAAGGTCTCTTTAATTTTCCTGTAGGCAGTATCTATCTTACCCCTAGTGAGATAAGCCTCTACATCCTTACATTTGTCCTCTAGCCATCCCTGCTTAGCCATTTTGCACTTCCTGTCGATATCATTTTTGAGACGTTTGTATTCCATTTTGCCTACTTCACTTACTGCATTTTTATATTTTCTCCTTTCATCAATTAAATTCAATATTTCTTCTGTTACCAAGGGTTTCTACTAGCCCTCGTCTTCTTACCTATTTGATCCTCTGCTGCCTTCACTATTTCATCCCTCAAAGCTACCCAATCTTCTCCTACTGTATTTGTTTCCCCCATTCTTGTCAATTGTTCCCTTATGCTCTCCCTGAAACTCTGAACAACCTCTGGTTCTTTCAGTTTATCCAGGTCCCATCTCCTTAAATTCCCACCTTTTTGCAGTTTCTTCGGTTTTAATCTACAGTTCATAACCAATAGATTGTGGTCAGAGTCCACATCTACCCTTGGAAATGTCTTACAATTTAAAACCTGGTTCCTAAATCTCTGTCTTACCATTATATTATCTATCTGATGCCTTTTAGTATCTCCAGGGTTCTTCCATGTGTTAGCTATGATTAAGTTGTGCTCTGCGCAAAATTCTACCAGGCGGCTTCCTCTTTCATTTCTCAGCCCCAATCCATATTCACCTACTATGTTTCCTTCTCTCCCTTTTCCTACTCTCGAATTCCAGTCACCCATGACTATTAAATTTTCGTCTCACTTCACTACCTGAATAATTTATTTTATCTCATCATACATTTCATCAATTTCTTCGTCAGCTGCAGGTACATGTTGTGAAAAATAAATTGCAAATGTCTCGCGAAACATCAGAGAAAAAGTGCCTGATGACTCTTAGGAGAGGCCGGCAAAGTCTTCAGTGATACTGTACAGAATCAGTCTTACTACACATTGTAGCCCATTTATCGTGATAATACAAGACAAGCTGCACTTCTCTAACTTTTTGGATGTTCTCCGTCAATCCTACATCGCGTAGCAATACTCTAGAAGAGGACAGGCATGTATAGTATAAGCAGCCTCTTTAGTATATATGTTGCACCGTCTGTTTAGAGAATAAAACTCGGTCCTTAGCTCACTGTCCCCATATTTTCTAGGTGAACGGTCCGATTTCAATAGTTATTGTACAATCGCTAAACGTTTCTGCGAGTATGGAGCTTCGAATGTTGGCAAAAGTGAAGCTGTGGTGGCGTGAGGTGACTCATGCCTAGATAGCTAAATTGATAAGAGTATTTTCAGGAAAAGGTAAGGTTCCGGGTTAGTGTTGCAATCCAGCACACGGTTTTAATCTGTCAGGAAGTTTCCAAGTATCCCACACTCCGCTTCTGGATGAAAGATTCAGTCTCAGTTACTGTAACTTTCTTAGGGATTAGCCGCTTATAGCAGTGGAGCTCGAATCAAGACCATTACTATTCTGTGAATGGTGCCCTGCATAGGACGAACAATGTCATCTGGCTCAAATGGCTCTGAGCACTATGTAACTTAACTACTGTGGTCATCAGTCCCCTAGAACGTAGAACTACTTAAACCTAACTAACCTAAGGACATCACACACATCCATGCCCGAGGCAGGATTCGAACCTGCGACCGCAGCAGTCGCGCGGTTCCGGACTGCGCGCCTAGAACCGCTAGACCACCGCGGCCGGCCAATGTCATCTGGATGCATCTCAAAGACTGACTGCAATCTTACGTATTCTAGTACCTCTCTCCTAACCTCTAAATAGAAGTTTGGGTAGTAACATTGTCACAAAAAAAATACGGTAAGAGACTGAATCCCTGTCCAGCAAACAATTTTAATCATCCGTGAATATCATTTCTGTGTGCACATACTGCTGCAGAGTGAGTGGTTGTTGACCACTCTTGATTTATTTTGCTACACATTGTCGCTATTATTAGTTAGCGAACCTGAAAATGCTTCGCAATCAGTGGGGATCATAGGTATTTGGGTTACGAGAGAGGCTTCTCTAGCTGCTAGATTTGTGAGGACAGTAGTTTCAATGAAATCATTTTGCGTCTGCGAATGCGTACAAAGCTTCGGACGATTCAGATTGTGTAGCAGTATTCTAATCATTAGCCACAAATACAACATTCCACCATGAGAAGATCCTCATACGGTGGTCTTCCGAGCAGATAAGGGAAACGCCACCGTGCTACTGCCACGTGAGGTTCATGCGCAGTAGACTTATAACTTGCTGAGTGAGCCAATGTGTTGGAAGACTGGCAAATACCCCACAGCCAAAGTGGAGGAGGAAACATCAGCGCTGCTGAATTCTACTTCTATCCCGCAAGAAGTGGCCAAAAGACTAATACGCCATAGTTCTGTGCCACCCAGGTTATATGGCTTTCCGAATATTCATAAGAAAGAGGCTCCGTTACAGCCGATAGTCAGTAATATCGACGCTCCGACGTATGGTTTAGCGATACATCTCGTCTCTCTACTGAGACCTTCCGTGGGGAAGTGCACGCATCATGTACGCAACTCGGCTGACTTTATGCATAGATTGAAGTCACTTCAACTCAATTAAACTGACTTACTAGTGAGCTTCGGCGTCACCTCACGTGTCACTACAGTTCCTCTTATGGGCTCTTTGTCACTCATCAACAATAAGTTCACGGCCGATATAACAGCACTTTTTCATCATGTCCTTTCCTCAAACCTCTCTTTATTTAACAACTAATATTTTGAGCAGACTGGCGGTGTTACCATGGGCAGTCCTCTCTCCCCTTTGATAGTAAACTGTTTTATGGAAGACTTTGAGGAGAGGGCACTTGATTCGGTAGAACTTAAACCGAGAGTCTTCTGCCGATATGTCGATGACGCTTTTGTAGTGTCGCCCCATGGTGGAGAAGAACCGTCACGTTTCTTGCAACATCTGAATTTAGTCCACAAGAACATCCCGTTTACGATGGAAACAGAGAAGGATGGTTGCTTACCGTTTTTGGACGTCTTGCTCACTAGGAGAGTGGATGGGTCATTAGAGCATTCTGTCTACCGTAAACCCACACATACGGACCTTTACCTGCAAGCGTCGAGTTGCCATCACCCTTCACAAACTACCGGTATCCTTAGAGCGTTGGTGCTCCGGACTCGTGTTGTTTCTGATGAACACCGCTTTACAAAGGAGTTAGAACATCTACAGTCGGTGTTCAAAGATAATGGTTACTCTCCACATCAGGTTAGCACAGCGCTAAGGAGGAAGAAACGTGACCACCCACAACATCAAGAAGATAAGGAGCTGTTCAAGTCCAGGTCATTCCTTCCATACGTCGGCAACCTTTCATTTGAAGCAGGCAGGATTCTAAGGCAGGCCACCGGCGAAGATTAGTGCCCTTCTCGTTCGGTAAAGGGCGATCTGGATCTGTAGAAAGCCGGAATCTAAAAAATTCCTTGACCGTGTGGTAAAGCTTACATAGGTCAGACGATGCGCACAATACACGAAAGGCGCGTTGAATGTGAGCGCCACACTCTCCTTTCGCAGTCCAGTAGCTGGCCGTGGCTGAGCACTGTATCACCACACCACAGGACACTCAATGGATTCTTCTGCCACAATAGTTCCTTGCCTGTCACCACTATCAAGACTAGACGTGTTGTTAAGCGTTGAAAGCATCATGTATAATGGGACAGACTAAAATTTTGTCTTGTGCAATTATATCACTAGACCCGGTGGAAAACCGGTTAGCGAGTATGCGAAAGAACTTGCCCCTCTTCTAGTGCACCGTAGGTGTCTAGAGTATCGAAGCGTTTCTGATGATTGGATAAGAGCACAAGTCCTTCCCGCTTTCTAGAACGGTCGATGAACAGACGCGTAAAACTATAGGCCGATATCTCTGACATCGGTCAGTTGTAGAGTTTCGAAAGATGTTTTATGCTCGCGTGTTATGATATTTCTGGAGACAGAAAATCTCCGCTGTAGGAACCAACATGGATTTCCAAAACAAGGATCGCGTAAAATATAGCTCGCTCTATTTGTCCACGAAACCCAGAAATCAGTAGATAGGCATTCGATACAGCTCAGTACTGCCACCAAGTGAAAATAATACTAGTGCATGGAATATCAGACTAACTACGTGATTGGACTGAAGATTTTCTAGCAAACTGTACGTATCATGTCATTTTTAACACAAAGAAGTCTTCAGAGGTAAAAGTAACGTAGGTGGTCCTCCGGGGCAGCGTTAAAGGAGTACTACTTTTCACAATATTTATATATGGGCTAGTAGATAACTTCGGAAGGTCTATGAGGCTTTTCGCGGATGAAGCTGTTGAATACAGAAAAGTGGTAACGTTAGGCAATTGTAGCGAAATGGTAGAAGACCTGCAAAGGAATGACGCGTGGAGCAAGGAGTGTCAACTGACCGTCAACATAAACAGGTAGAACGTATTGCGAATACGTAGATACAAAGATCGTTTTCTCTACGTTACAAAATCGCAGATCAGTCACAGGAAGTAGTTACTTCAGTAAATTATGCGGACCGAGTGACCTGAAGTGGTACGAACACATAAAACTCCAGTGGCAGGCGGTGCAAGAGAGGCGTTCTCCGTGGTCTGCTGATAGTGTGCCGAGAGCGTACGTTCCTAGAAGAGTCAACCAGTACCTTGCTTCCCCCTATGTATACCTCGCGAAATGACCATCAAGATTCGAGCCCACGCAGTGTCTTCCCAGCACTCGTTCTTCCTCCGAACCAGATTGGGACTGGAGCAGGAAAGGGGGATGTGACCTTGGTACACGAAGTACCCTCCGCCATACACCGTAAGGTCGCTTGAGGAGGTTAGATGTAGATAGAGATGAAGCCAAGGCAATGTGCAATAATTCCGTCCTTCCGTAAGACAACACATCAGGAAACCAGTTAGGAGTCTCTGGAAGACGAGGTAAATTAGAGTTCTATGTCCCATTGATAGTATGGTAGTTACAGGCGAACAACCTAGTCAGCATAGGAGGAGAAATTGGTGATGTCCTTTAAGCGAATTATCCTATACTCTGGGGATACTATCAGCAGATTAGATTAGATTAGATTTACTTTCATTCCAATTGATCCGTAGTGAGGAGGTCCTCCAGGATGTGGAACATGTCAGATACACACGAATTGTCTTACGTGTACTTGGACACCACTGTGAGCACAGACATGCAATGTATGTATCTCCGACTAGGAAGTTTGTTGTTTAACCGTAGTCCACTGATTGTGCTTACATTACACTGAGATGTTTTCACCACTGAATACTATTGAATACGGTTTCGGGTGTTATGCTGGCGAAAGTTTCCGATGTTAAAGAGGTACATTATGGATATCGTCCAATTCACAACTGCTAAGCATTACAGGTATTTTCAGAAGTATTAAGCCATAGGGGTTGTCAAGACGGAAGTGATGCCTTTCTCTCCGCACTTTCCTGATGTAGCATTCGAAAGACGACGTCCATTTACACAATGCTCCAATTGCTCTCATTGTCAGTATAGTTCCTTCAGACATTGTTAAAAAAGTTACTTTGTCTTGTTAGCATTTAAACTTACAATGAGGTGACAAAAGTCATGGGATATCTCCTAATCCCGTGTCGGACCTCCTTTTGCCCGGCGTAGTGCAGCAGCTAGATGTGGTGTGGACTCAACAAGGCGTCGAAAGTCCGCTTTCCGGTGCAGGATTTTGTACACGAACTGACCTCTGTATTATGCCCCATAAATTTTTGATGGGAATCATGTTGGGCGATCTTGGTGGCCATATCATTCGCTCGAAGTGTCCAGAATGTTGTTCAAACAGGTCGTTAACAATGGTGGCCCGGTGACATGGTGCATTGTTACGGGAACATGAAGTCAATGAATTGTCTGAAATGGTTTCCAGTCAGTGATCGGTTCAGTTGGATCAGAGGACCCAGTCCATTCCACGTGAATACACTCCACAGCACTATGGAGCCACCACAAGCTCGCAGAGTGCCTTGTTCATAAGTTGGGTCCATGGCTTTGTGGGGTCTGCACAGTACTCCAAACCTACCATAAGCTCGTACCAACTGAAATAGGGAGTCATATGGTGAGGCCACGGTTTTCCAGTCGACTAGCGTCCAACCGACATGGTAACGAACCCAGGAGAGGCGGTGCAGTTAGTAGGGGCAATCGATTCAGTCGTCTGCTGCCACAGCCTATTAACGCCACATTTCGTCGTATGTCCCTCATTGATTTCTGCAGTGTTGCTTGTCTGTTAGCACTGACAACGCTTTGCAAACGCTGCTGCCCTTGGCCGCTAAGTGAAGGCCGTGGACCACTCAGTTGTGTGTGGTGAGAGGTAATGCCTGAAATCTGTTATTCTTGGCCAACTCTTGACACTGTGGATCTCTTAATATTGAATTCCTTAAGATTTCCGAAATGGAATACACCAAGCATCCAGCTCCAGCTACAATTCCGCGTTCTAAATCTATTAATTCCCTATCGTGAGGCCATAAACATGTCGGAAATCTTTTCACACGAGTCACCTGACAGCTGCGCCACTGCACTGACCTTTTGTGTCGTGTGTACGCGATACTATCGCCGCCTGTACGTGTTCACATCGCTATCACCTCAGTGTAGCTCCAGGTGTTCCGCCCAACTAAACGCCGAAGACAGATAAAAACACGTGACAGACTTCGGGTCACATAGGACACTGGGAAAATTCAGTCAGCAGTCGAAGAAAACGACTTACAAAACACTTGTACTGTCGGTCGCAGAATATTGCTCAACTGTGTGAAACCACCTATCAGATAGGCCTGACAAGAGATACTGAATGAACACAAAAAACGCAGAACGAATGGGTCATGCGTTAGTTTTACTAGCGAGAAAGCGACACCTAAAAGCTAAATAAAAATGTATTGGTGGCCGTTCGAAGTTAGGTGTAGCTATTCCATGAAAGCCTACATATAGGGTATTCCCCCTTGAAGCGGAAACCTTCTCTGAATCGGAATTATCTGTAATCCCAGTGGGTGAAATTATTTACGAAGAGATGGCGTGACGGAATTCCCAGTAACGCAAGCATATTTAATGGTTTCTTGGAAATTTCTCCGTTTCTGGAGAGTTGTTTTCACAATCTGTTTCGTGATGGATTCCTCCCTATCAGCACAAAGAACAGTTATCCCATTTCTTTGCGCAGAAGGTAGCATGGGAGAGCAGTCTCCCGCACTGTGCACAACATTCCGGTGGCGCCAGCGTTATGAGGCGGTGTCGTGTCCCGACTCAGAGTAAAGGGAAATCAGGGGGTGTGAGGCCACTCTGCGATTTCGGAGCGGTTAGGAGCAATGCAGAAAGACAAATTCCCAGCGAAGATAGGCCGATGATCTGTATCAGCGCCAAACACTGTCACAGGGCACCTACGAGAGGCGCGGATTCTGGGAATCGATAGGGTGCTTGGAGCAGGACACTCCTGGAATTCAGGGGTCTGATTAACGCTACTTATTTGTGATCACACCTGCTACTTTACTGAAGGTTAATTCTAAACATTAGAAAAATCACAGGAGACAGTTAGTTGAACAATAGAAGTCGGTGGCTGAATCCACGGGGGTGAGCGCTGACGAGAGTAGTGAACACTAGGAGCTCACTATGTACAAACCTGAGAGCAGCACTGCAAGTGAGGAAAACAGACATGTCGGAGCTTACCGAGGCTGGCCACGAGCGACACGGAGTCGACGCCCCAGCGATCTGACTGAGAACTACTCTGAATACAAAAACACGGGTTTCTGAAGAATCGTGAAGGCGCACTGTTTCTCCCTTTCTATAGTCGACCCACAGACCCACCAGCACTTAACAAACTTCTGCCAATCTAGATAGTAGCTCTGCATCTCCAGGGCGTCTCTGGCCAACCGCGTTTCGATTCTTCCCCAACTTCCACTCGGTAGCAGGGATGCTTCTCGATTTCAAAAATGGCTCTGAGCACTATGGGACTCAACTACTGAGGTCATTAGTCCCCTAGAACTTAGAACTACTTAAACCTAACTAACCTAAGGACATCACAAACATCCATGCCCGAGGCAGGATTCGAACCTGCGACCGTAGCGGTCTTGCGGTTCCAGACTGCAGCGCCTTTAACCGCACGGCCACTTCGGCCGGCCGCTTCTCGATTTTACATCAACAAATTCCAAGATTGGTACCACAGCGATCAGCTGAAAGCTAAACGTAACTGCCACCCCTATTATGATTAGCGACAACAGTGTTTTACGTCACTTCGCCCCGCCTTCTGTCATTTCCCGGAAGGGGGCTGCTGTAGTACCACTCTAACCTGCTTAAACACACTGACGTTGAAGTTCTCAGTAGCAAGTAGCAAGCTTGCTGTATCTGCTAAGACGTACCTTTTCACGGTCATCTTCTACTGTGACGCCTTACAACAGCGGGTAGGCGATGGATGGAGTTACCAGTTAATTCTGTGAAGTGAAACTTTTCCCCTCGGACAGCTGCCCAGAGCGTCTATAGTTTACAGGGTTTTAGTCTTACTACTTACCTCCGATAATCTACGCTACCACTTTTGCCTGATCTCTGCACTGTGTGCCTGATTTCCTATATTGGAGTGCCCTTGACGGCTCCCAACAGCCTGAAGAGTAACAACGTATAAGCCATTAAGTTATAAATATATGACAACGAGGTATGTGGCCAAGAAGACCCTCGAGCTCATTCAAAAATTTCGATGGACTGTCCTGCAACATTCTCTTTACAACCTCGGTATTTCCCCATATACCTCTGATATCTTCGGTCCCTTGAAACAACGTCTGACAAGTTCTCTTGGGACAAGCAAATGGGAGGCACCGTGGAAAACTGGATCCGTCAGCAACCCAGGAGTTTATGCATCGAAGTGATCTACTTCCATCCTGCACGCTGGGATCGGTGTACCAGTGAGCGGCCTTTAGGTATGCCTGTACTGTTCCACATGGACTGTGATTATAACATCTTTATTAAAATTTGTCTCCTTTTCATTTGCGCACACTTTGTACAGACTTTCAGGAACAAATTTTCAGTGAGAATTGCCTACGTATCGCTGTTTTAGACGCCGGGAAGACAAAATTACAAAGCGCATTCAAGGAATCATTCTTCCCACGGTCCGTACGCGAATTGAAAAGGAAGAAATCAAAATAGGCTTTACAATTGAAAGTACTCTCCGTCACTTGTATCACAGAAGTTTTCACAGTGTCGACGTAGTTGTAGATGATGACGCTGATGTAGAAGACTGCATTATTTCCTCCGGTTTGGACACTTACGTAAACCTGTATATAATCGATATAGAAATGGTACTTACTGGAAAACTGTACCGACAAGATGTCATTGATATACAAGGAGAAGAGTAGAGAGCACAGGACTTAATGCTGTGGCACTTCTGAAGGAAATTGTTCCCGTGACAAATTTTCGTTCCCATTGACAATACGCTTCTTTCGAAATGTGACTGTACCACTATTTCATTCCTGTCACTTTTTTGTGAGCAGTGAGGCAAAGTAAATAGTTTCAAATACTAGTACATTCCAAGCAGACTAATCACATCGTTGTTCAACTTCAAAAGAATATTAATTGTTTTGAAAAGAACTGCCACCCAGTGGACCCGTTATATTAAATGTTGTAAACCACGGTAAATTAATTCGCAACTGACCGATTAATGCGATTGTTCCTTAAGTGTAAGGTTTGTCTTGAAAAAACAGAAGCCACTACGTAATTTCCTTCCGTAGCGCTTAGCTCTATTGAAGAAATGAACTGTACACTATAGTTTTAACTTTTGACAGTTTAGTATACTGTTTTGTATACCTCGGGGAAATTCTGATTTAATATAAGACATTAGAAAAGAAGTTGATCAGCATGAACAGTTCTACGATACATCTGCTTACTGTAACGAAAATTCTGGTGATAAATGTTCCTGGTGCCACAAGGGTTCGAAACTGCTACCCTACGTTTCCTACAGTCGCAGATGTTTTGGTAAGGTCTCACCTTCCGTGCTGTGTTATACAATTGGCTTCTCGCGTACTCGTGTTTGTCTACAGAACAGTGATTCTGGTCCTACTAAGGTAAGTTTTAATGTAGTAGCGACAGGTAGGCAAACGAGACTTGTTACTAGATCAAAATTTTGCATCTACTCGTATATCATCCTCCCATGTGGTGTTGTCATTCCCGAATGATCCTCTGCCTCTTTGAAGCGCGAACTATTCTGCATGACGGCGCCGAATTTGGTAGGCGCTGGCTTTGACCTGCATTGTATTCCACACACTAGAGATGGATGGCCGGGCATTTAGCACCATTGTCTTCCTGTCTGTCCACCCATGGATCACTGACATATGACACGAGGGAACGACATACACCTGAACATACGACCTCATTCCTCTCTCTATGAACATATTTATGAGAAAATTACTTGCGTTAAAGCAGAATAGTTGGCGAACGTATAGGTGTATAGATGTATGCTATAGGCAACGGTAGTGTTTTCTCACATCAACCAACTAACTAATGACGATCTCTTTATTTTTTACAGATTAATAAATTTTTCTACTGCTATAGTGAAGCCATATCTCAACAATGATCACAAATATTCCTTCGACAACCTATTCTTCGGCAGTATTTTAAATTTTCAAAATATCTAGAGAACTTTCAATCACTGCATCAAACGGAAAATAATTATTTTACAGATGTTACATAGCACCGCGAGCATTTATCACAATAGGTTCATTTGATCAACCGCCGCAAAATGCTGTATAGTGTGTTGTGAAGTATATATGTATACGCAGATATTTTGTTAACAGTTTTGCCAAATATTCAGAACTTCCTTGTTGTTGTTGTTGTTGTTGTGGTCTTCAGTCCTGAGACTGGTTTGATGCAGCTCTCCATGCTACTCTATCCTGTGCAAGCTTCTTCATCTCCCAGTACCTACTGCAACCTACATCCTTCTGAATCTGCTTAGTGTATTCATCTCTTGGTCTCCCTCTACGATTTTTACCCTCCACGCTGCCCTCCAATGCTAAATTTGTGATCCCTTGATGCCTCAAAACATGTCCTACCAACTGATCCCTTCTTCTAGTCAGGTTGTGCCACAAACTTCTCTTCTCCCCAACCCTATTCAATACCTCCTCATTAGTTACGTGATCTACCCACCTTATCTTCAGCACTCTTCCGTAGCACCACATTTCGAAAGCTTCTATTCTCTTCTTGTCCAAACTGCATATCGTCCATGTTTCACTTCCATACACGGCTACACTCCATACAAATACTTTCAGAAATGACTTCCTGACACTTAAATCATTACTGGATGTTAACAAATTTCTCTACTTCAGAAACGATTTCCTTGCCATTGCCAGTCTACATTTTATATCCTCTCTACTTCGACCATCATCAGTTATTTTACTCCCTAAATAGCAAAACTCCTTTACTACTTTAAGTGTCTCATTTCCTAATCTAATCCCCTCAGCATCACCCGATTTAATTTGACTACATTCCATTATCCTCGTTTTGCTTTTGTTGATGTTCATCTTATATCCTCCTTTCAAGACACTGTCCATTCCGTTCAACTAATCTTCCAAGTCCTTTGCTGTCTCCGATAGAATTACAATGTCATCGGCGAACCTCAAAGTTTTTACTTCTCCATGAATTTTAATACCTACTCCGAATTTTTCTTTTGTTTCCTTTACTGCTTGCTCAATATACAGATTGAATAACATCGGGGAGAGGCTACAACCCTATCTCACTCCTTTCCCAACCACTGCTTCCCTTTCATGCCCCTCGACTCTTATTACTGCCATCTGGTTTCTGTACAAATTGTAAATAGCCTTTCGCGGCCTGTATTTTACCCCTGCCACCTTCAGAATTTGGAAGAGAGTATTCCAGTTAACGTTGTCAAAAGCTTTCTCTAAGTCTACAAATGCTAGAAACGTAGGTTTGCCTTTTTTTAATCTTTCTTCTAAGATACGTCGTAAGGTTAGTATTGCCTCACGTGTTCCAACATTTCTACGGAATCCAAACTGATCTTCCCCGAGGTTCGCTTCTACCAGTTTTTCCATTCGTCTGTAAAGAATTTGCGTTAGTATTTTGCAGCTGTGACTTATTAAACTGATAGTTCGGTAATTTTCACATCTGTCAACACCTGCTTTCTTTGGGATTGGAATTATTATATTCTTCTTGAAGTCTGAGGGTATTTCGCCTGTCTCATACATCTTGCTCACCAGATGGTAGAGTTTTGTGAGGACTGGCTCTCCCAAGGCCGTCAGTAGTTCTAATGGAATGATGTCTACTCCCGGGGCCTTCCTTAGTGAGGCGATATTTTAGTTACATTGGACGTGACGTTTTAAGGAACTACTATGGAGGTAATTCACAGGTCTAAGAGGGCCGTAGGCAAATGGAATAAATGTTTTGAAACGTTTTTTTCCGGCGCCGTCCTATACCTATGAACTAGACAACAGATCTCTTCATGTTAAATTTAGCTATGTCGAGACATTCACTTTCGACCCGCCCACCTTACAGCAGGTAAGTGCAGTGCACCACGCACGTGATAACAGTGATGTGACTTGGAGTGTGCATCGCTATGCACGTAAAGAGGTGTTGGAGAATCGTCGCTGACGCTGCTTCATTTGTAGATGATCTTGTAGTTCATTGTCCTCTTTCACATAGTCGCTAAATGTTGGACTGTTAAATTTTGTATTACAGTATCTTGGCAACTATGGCTTCCGTGATAACATATTTTTAAAGCGTCTAAGACATGTGATACATCTGTGATAATTTTCTTGAGTGTTTGGATCGGTTTTACAGTTTTTCTGCTTTTCTTATTTCGTTTGGCATTGTCACTTTATCCACGTTTGTATGTTCTACAGCTGCCGTTGATTATGGTTCAGAACCCAAACCGGTAACTGTGGTGTCACCGCCAGACACCACACTTGCTAGGTGGTAGCCTTTAAATCGGCGGCGGTCCGTTAGTATACGTTGGACCCGCGTGTCGCCACTATCAGTGATTGCAGACCGAGCGCCGCCACACGTCAGGTCCAGAGAGACTTCCTAGCACTCGCCCCAGTTGTGCAACCGACTTTGCTAGCGATGGTTCACTGACAAAATACGCTCTCATTTGCCGAGACGATAGTTAGCATAGCCTTCAGCTACGTCATTTGCTACGACCTAGCAAGGCGCCATTATCAGTTGCTATTGATATTGTAAATAATGTACAGACAAGAGCTACGTTCAACATTAATGGATTAAAGTTAAGTATTCCACCATCTGCGTCCGTTTTTCTAAGTTCTAATTTCTTTGTCCTGTTCCAGACCTCACGCCAGCCTGCGTGAGCTAAAACGCGTGCCTTTCGGCTTCCTCTAAATTTAGTGGGTTGGTCTCCTGCCAATCCACAACAGTAACAAAATAAAGTAACATTATTTCAGACAGCACTGTGTTATGTATTTTCTAAAACTCCGATACTTTGGGTGCGATTTGCTTTCATAAGCTAAAAAGCACCAAAAACAAAAAATTGTTCACAATTTGCTTTCGAACAGCTGATTAATTGCAACGCCTTTAAGCTAATCCTTTCGCACTACAATAATCATCTGTTCTGAAGCCATCTTACAACTAGCTCATGAATCGGTACGGGGAAATTTATGCCATCAGCTGTCAAACGTGTGATTTTTAGCACATATTTGACTAAGTTATCCAATCATCAGGTGCTATAAAAAAAGGAAACCACTCAATAAATTGCAATACGACGCTTACTAACCACCATACAAAATACTACCCCATCCGGTAATATATCTGTTGTGACTTGGCAAGACAGCCAAGCCACTATGAGATAGCCGAAAGGCACGCGTTTAAGCTCACGCAGGCTGGCGTGAGATCTGGAACAGTTAAAGAAGTTGAGTCTAGTAAAAAAAGTAAGTAGCTTCTGGAATACTTAACTTTAATCCATAATTGGTAAACATCGGTCTGACGGTACATGCATAGCAAATGATAATGGCGCCTTGCTAGGTCGTAGGAAATGACGTAGCTGAAGCCTATGCTAACTATCGTCTCGGCAAATGAGAGCGTATTTCTCAGTGTAGCATCGCTAGCAAAGTCGGCAGTACAACTGGGCCGAGTGCTAGAACGTCTCTCTAGACCTACCGTGTGGTGGCGCTCGGTCTGCAATCACGCGGGTCCGACGTATACTAACGGACCGCGGCCGATTTAAAGGCTACCACCTAGCAAGTGTGGTGTCTGGCGGTGACACCACATTCCTCCCCCGCAAATCGGCGGACGGTTGTGGCATAAGGCTTCCGCCCGCCGTGGGGAGGACCCCATGTTGACGTATGCGACGAGGTGGGGAGCCTAACAACAGGCGAGGCTGTGCCACCCGCACCCTGCCATTCGGTCCGAGGGGCGCTAGGAAACGCCTGAAAACCTAGTCCAGGGTGCACGTCAACATGTGGTGTATGCGCCCGTAGAGAGACAGGAGGGGCCGAAGGGTCGACCTCCATCGGGTCGGGGCACCCCACGGGCGAAGACGTCATGTGGTCCGGAGCAGGCAAGAGTTCCATGTCGGAGGACAGCTGGTCACGGGAAGCGATCGGCGGCGCATAACCCAGAGAGGCGCTTGGCGGCTGCAGTGACGCGTCCACTGCGGGCGTCGCCGGCGGGAGAACAGGCGGCGGCGGCGGCGGCGCGTCGCCATGGGGCAAAATGGAAGGCAGCGTCGGTAACACCTGGGGCTGAGGCGAGCCAGTAGATGGGTCCCCAGGGCGCTGACCGGACGGCACTGTCGCTGAAAGCAGACGGGGAGCAGCAGAACCCGTGCGACGACAGAGGCGCACCTCACCAGAGGCCCCCAAAACCAGATACATAGCGCGGCCGAGGCAGCGAAGAATGCGCCCTGCGAGCCAACGCCGTGAACCTCGATAGTTGCGGTAGTAGACAACGTCGCCTGGGGCAAAAGCAGGTGTCTGCCGCTGCACAGGAACCTGATGCGGCGGATGTAGCAAAGACATCAAGGTTCGATGAGGGCGACCGTGGAGCAACTCAGCCAGCGAGCGACCATCACAAGGCTGAGAGCGATACGAGGACAAGAAGAGCAATAACGCATCCTCCCGAGAATGCGACTCTTTCAACTTCAACATCTGTGACTTGAAAGTCCTGACCAAACGTTCAGCGGCACCGTTTGACTGTGGCGAAAACGGCGCGGACGTCAGATGTTGAATACCATTGGCCTGGCAGAATGAGTGAAGTTCTGCGGACATGAATTGTGGGCCATTGTCGGAAACAATAGTCTGTGGAAGACCTTCTATGCAAAAGATAGCAGATAACGCGTGGATAGTGGCAGATGACATCGTGGAAGACATCCTGACAACAAAAGGAAAATTACTGAATCAACCTACCACAACCAACCATCGAGCATTCCAGAATAGACTAGCAAAATCGATGTGTAAGCGTTGCCAAGGGGTAGTGGCTTTCGGCCATGCAAAGAATTTCCGCGGTGGTGCGGATTGTTGTTCGGCACTCGCCACGCAAGAAGAGCAGATATGTGTAATCGCAGCATCGATTCCGATCCAAGTACAGTGTTGACGAGCAAGTTGTTTCGTTCTCACTATACCCCAATGTCCTTGGTGGAGAAGCCGTAAGACAGAGGACTGTAACGAACATGGGACCACGACCCTGGACTGATCATTATCAGAACGCAACAGCAAAACACCACGTCGTACAAAAAGTCTCTCCTTGTGAGCAAGAAATCGGCGAACCAGCGGATCCCCGATCTGTGACTTTGATAAGAGCCGTTGTGTAGCACCAAAACGCGCTGGGATTCGTCGTCCACCGGTATTTGCATGTACGCATCTGCTAGGTCCAACTTCGAAAAATATTTACCCGGGCACAGTTTGTCAAAAAGATCTTCCGGGCAGGGTAAAGGAAAAGTTGCAATCACTAGTTGTGGATTCACTGTTGCCTTGAAGTCCACACAAAGTCTCAATTTTCGGGAATGTTTTGGTAAAATTACTAAGGGTGATGCCCAGAGAGAAGCCTGCACACGTTCAGTCACACCTTGTGATTCCAAATCGTTTAATGTTCTTGTGACCTCATCACGCAATGCGTGGGGAACATTGCGCGCCCTGAAAAATTTCGGTTGCGCGTTTACTTTCAGTTCCAAATGTGCTTCATAGTTCTTAGCGCAACTGAGGCCCCGTGCAAAAATGTCTGCAAATTCTTCACATAGATGAGAAACACTGTCTGAAGGCATAGTCTGGTTCACTGATAGGACCTGATTGACTATAGACAAGTTAAACAACTGAAATAAATCCAAACCAAACAAGTTCACTGCAGAAGAAGAACGAAGGACGTAAAATGACACAAGTTTTGTTTGTCCCTTGTATGTTGCAAGAAGGCTGCACTGTCGTAACACAGGGATATGCTGACCGGAATAGCAACTGAGCTTAACATTTGCGGCACATAACTGAGGTGTGCCCAACTGTTTGTACGTGTCTTGATTGATCAGTGAAACTGCAGCTCTGGTATTGAGCTGGAATGGTATCACGTTCCCATTAATGACCAAGTCTACAAAAAGTTTATTGTCCTGCTGACGATAAGAGCGACTGTCTCGTGCAACGTGAACTGACACTGGTACAGAGTCACTTGCGACTTGACGGGATTTCCGGTGATGTCGACGCACACTATTTGTGGGACGAACACGGTCACTGTTAGAGAGAGTGGCACTGGGCGGAGTGGAATGAACTACATGAATGTCCATGGGCGAAGGTTCACGAGCCTGAGTATTCTGGGTTCGATTCCGATTCCGGAGCGAAGCAAAGGGCCTGGAATGGTTGTGAGTGTCCATTCTGAGCTTTTTCTGGCAAACACTTTGAACATGTCCATTTTTATTACAGAAAAAGCAAATAGCTTGGCGTGACGGGCAATTCTCACGTGAATGTCTAGTAGCACACCGGGGGCATGATTTTAGCACTGCATTTGCTTGCTTGCGTGGCACACGTGGTGGAGAGCTTGGCGGCAGTTGCGCAGACGGGCGCGAGGGCTGTTTACAGTTTCGTGTAGCTCGCCCAGCGGGCCAGTAATGTGACACATGGCTGGTGAAGTATCAAATGATTTCTGAGAAAAGTCAAGTGTGTCCTGCCGATCCAATATGTCCATCACTTGTTGAAGGGAGGGATTGACTAGTTTCAAAATCTGTTCCCTTATATGAACATCAGAAACGTTCTGTGCAATTGCATCACGTACCATAGTATCTGAATAAGGGAGTCCACATTCACACTCAAAAGCACAATCCCTAGTAAGGCCTTGCAAAGTTGCAACCCACTCTCGATTAGTTTGACCGGCCGTACGATATGTACGAAAGAAAGTATACCTTTTTGCAACTAAATTGACTGATTCTTTGAAATATGTATCTAATGCAGACAAAATTTCGTCGTAGGACAGAGTTGCTACATCACGTCTGGGAAATAATTTCACTATCACACGGTACGTCTGGACGCCTACGGATGCTAACAAAAAAGTCGGTCGCTCATTACCTTGAAATCTGTAGGCGGCGAGATGGAATCCAAATTGGCGTGACCACTCCGTCCAGCTTTCCAGTGCAGCATCAAAAGGACGAAAAGGTGGTGCAACAGCGTGTTGTGGCTGCGGTAGCGGTGGAGCGGCGGCCGCCGCATCGTTTTGCATCGCACGTTGACCCTGGATGAGCTGTCCAAGGGCATCCAATAAGGCCTGCGTCTGCTGATTCTGCAAGCGATAAAATTCGGACAGTACATCTGGAGATTGTGGCGAAGCCATTACACAAGTAGATCATGGCAGTATAGTATAGCTCGTCGCCGATCCTCGTCGCCAAACTGTTGTGACTTGGCAAGACAGCCAAGCCACTATGAGATAGCCGAAAGCCACGCGTTTAAGCTCACGCAGGCTGGCGTGAAATCTGGAACCGTTAAAGGAGTTGAGTCTAGTAAAAAAAGTACGTAGCTTCTGGAATACTTAACTTTAATCCTTAATTGATGAACATCGGTCTGACGGTACATGCAACACAAGATAAATAGCAAATGATAATGGCGCCTTGCTAGGTCGTAGCAAATGACGTAGCTGAAGGCTATGCTAACTATCGTCTCGGCAAATGAGAGCGTAATTTGTCAGTGAACCATCGCTAGCAAAGTCGGCAACTGGGGCGAGTGCTAGGAAGTGTCTGTAGACCTGCCGTGTGGCGGCGTTCGGTCTGCAATCACTGATAGTGGCGACACGCGGGTCCGACGTATACTAACGGACCGCAGCCGATTTAAAGGCTACCACCTAGCAAGTGTGGTGTCTGGCGGTGACACCACAATATCATACCTCAAAGCCTCTATGCCACAGGGTACCGTCAAAACTAAAAGCCAAGCACAGACATGTACTATCAAACACAAAACTCTTCTCTGAACATCTTAAGTTGGCGCTTAATACTCTCAGTTCACAGTTGTGAACTAAAGGCAGCCACTTTCACATACGGAATAAAATCTGTAAACATGCTATGTCAAGTTCTAGTAAATACAGAAAATCAATATCACAAATATGCTGCATCGTGCGCATCCATACAGAACGACCAACAGAAAACACAAAACCTAGCGCCGTTAATTCGAAAACGTTGGTGGCATCATCCCAATGAGGAGATCGCTAAAGTTGGCCCAGAAATCCCTCTTGAACCCTTCTGTCTTCTCATTTAACACGCTGCGCATTGCTTTGTTAAAGTTCAAAAAATCAACTTCCTCTAAATTTGGCAACAACCAAATAAATGGTCAAATGGCTCTGGGCACTATGGGACTTAACTTCTGAGGTCATCAGTCCCCTAGAACTTAGAACTATTTAAACCTAACTAACCTAAGGACATCACTCACATCCATGCCCGAAGCAGGATTCGAACCTGCGACCATAGCGGTCACGTGGTTCCAAACTGTAGCGCCTAGGACCGCTCGGCCACCCCGGCCGGCGACAACAACCACCCTTTATCCTCAAAGTGCAATATTGTCCGAATTGGTTTTAAATGCAGAAGAGCACTGCTAGTACGGGAGATCTTACGAAATACCGATAAAAGAAGAGCGAGCGTTTATGAACTATTAAGAGTATTGTAGCATTGGACAGCCAGACTTGTATCTTGGCCAATAAAGCGTTTTTGGTAATTTTTTGTGCAAATATTTGTTGCGATTGGACTGTGATCAGATTTGTTCCGTATCTTGAGACTAGTGGTCCTGTTTGGCAGCTTCTGATGTAACTGAGTAGTTGTAGTATTTTTTTTTTTTAATTTGGCACCCTCTAACAAGGAGACGACGCCTACTCGTCATCGCCGAATTCGCCCAAATTCGTGGTACATGTAGGGCGTGGTGAGACATAAAAGTACCCCAAGTGGGAGCTTCATGTGGCCAAACGTTTAGGAAATAAAAGTAATTTTGATACGGATGTATCACCATGTTCACCTCATCAATTGTGCCTGTGAAAATGTGTTTAGTAAGTGGCGTTTGGCTCAGCAGTAAGATACTGAATTGATACTGAAAGAGTCGCGGGTTCGACTCCTCCCAGCAGCAATTTTTTTGTGCTCCTTCTTCAAAATCCTGTAAACTGACAACAGACTTGTGTAAAAAAATATTAAACTGATGTGATGAAGCCGTACGTGCAGGAGAATAAATGTCTTCTGTTGATTGACTCGAGGGGAGGACAAACAAATCCACAAATATACGGCCAACTGTTCCAAGATGAAGACGGATTGCCGACGTATAGTATCGGAGTAATTCCGCCCAAATGTACAACATTAGTGCAACCTTGCGATGTATATTTTTATCATCAGATAAGAAATCTAATAAAAAAATGTCAATAATGCACTTACCTCATAAAGAAGAAGAAATCACTTCCCGAGAAGCTTGCATCAAACTACATTCCATTGTACATCACCAGCTATCCTCGCACGCATTCAGCGACTTGGTTCGTTACGCGTGGTTCGGTGCTGGACTGTGCGATGGGGAAGCTATTTTCAGAATGTGAATAAAGTTTGTTTTTCTATGGGGACATTAAAAAACCATGTCACATGCAAAAAGGCGGCGTTTATGATGTACGCAAGATGGGATCAAAGTTATTGCTTCCCCTGTTTCTTTAATGAATCTCACCCCGGTACATGTAATTGATCAGTTGCAAAAGAATGGAACTATATAGACTTACATACACGACGTTCGCGTGTAAGCGTTAACTACAGTCCCTTTCTAACTGATTGCAGTCCCGCATTTCATCCTATGCCTATACTTTTTCTGCTTATATTAATTAATAAGATAACCTCTATGGAGTTGCGGTTAATTTTGATGTCAGTCGTGTACGCACTGCCAAGCAGCGCAAAAGTATTTGCCACCGGGCGGAGTCGAACGTGCGTCCCTTTCAATGCGAATCCGATCTCTTAACGCTTTTTTTTTTCATTATAATTAACTTTACTTCTCTCTCTTTACAATGTTTTTTCCATGCGCATCAAATATATAAAAGTGCATTAAAGCAAATTGTTCATCAGCCATGTCCGTAAGTCAAATGTTTCAATTAAGTACTTATATCCGACATCACAAGAATTCCTTAAAATTCAGTAAAATACTATTTAACAGTCACACTATGTCATCTTTGGCAAGTAGTATGGATTTTTTCCCAAGTAAAAGAAAAATAATTTTATCACATACTTTTCATCTGATAACAAATTAATACAGATACACACATTTCATATATAAAATTAATACCAATAATATAACCTGAATGGATATATAAGCAACACATGAAGTTTCAAAAAATAGACAAGTTTCCAATGCCTCCACCAAATGCATGCCGGCTGAGGTGGCCGAGCGGTTCTAGGCGCTACAGCCTGGAACCGCGCAACGGCTACGGTCGCAGGTTCGAATCCTGCCTCGAGCATGGATGTTTGTGATGTCCTTAGGTTAGTTAGATTTAACTAGTTATAAGTTCTAAGGGACTGATGACCTCAGAAGTTAAGTCCCATAGTGCTCAAAGCCATTTGAAGCATTTTTGAACTAAATACACTATAAACGGTTCAAATGGCTCTGAGCACTATGGGACTTAACTTCTGAGCTCATCAGTCCCCTAGAACTTAGAATTACTTAAATCTAAATAACATAAGGACATCACACACATCCATGCCCGAGGCAGGATTCGAACCTGCGACCGTAGCGGTCGCGCGGTTCCAGACTGAAGCGCCTAGAACCGCTTGGCCACAACGGCCGGCGCACTATAAATGTAAACTGTATTATAACCAAGGCACATGTGACCCATGAGGCATCAATAGTAATCTGGCACAGGTGCACGTGCTGGCTTCACAAACTCCTGGTACTTCACCTGTCCATTGTGTGAAACACTTGCTTCTCTAAAAATCTGTTTCACTTCCTTCCCACTAATTCTTTCTCACCAATTAAGCAGCATATGCTTCAATTGCCGACCTGGTAACACACCTTTCTTTCCAGGATCAGCTGCTTGAAATGCTGCCCCTACTTCATCTGGTAAAACTTCAGCCCGGCTGTGGGTATGCATCACTTCAAGTAACTCTGCAAACGACTTCTTTCCACATTTCTCTTTCATATACTTTTTATTTTCGTGAATCGTTGGGCTCATATTCAGCGATCTCGTTATAGTAGTTAACTCATCCAAAGTAGGAATCTGTCCACTTCGTGCAAACAGGCGGAAGCATTCACGAAATTCATCTATATCCTGCTCCAAGAAATAACGCTATTAACAGCTGTTCAAACAATACGCCGACAAACGTCAAATGGCGACTATTCAGATAAACGGATCTTATCTAGCTTATAAACTTTCCACGCGTACCATTGTAAGTGTTCTAAAATAGTGGTGAATAAAACATGTCCTTGCACTTACCGTCACAAACCGCAATGTGAGCCAAATACCGCTTCCTAAATATAGTGTCACAGGAACAATTGATAAGGTGCACATGGTGATAGATCCGTACCAAATTTCTTTTGTTTCCTAAAGGTTTGGATATCTGGAGTTTCCACTTGAGGCATTTTCTTGTCTCACCACGCCCTACATGTACCATAAATTTGGACGACTTCGGCGATGACCATTAGGCGTTCTCTCCTTGTAAGGTAACTGAGTGGTTGCTTTACGTGCATGCAAGATTGGTTAGGTGATTTGCATTGAGCGAGGTATTGCCACTAGAGATTTGAAAGTGTAACTTCCCTTTGGTCATGCAGCGTGTGCTGTCCGAAAATTCAGAAAGATCTCTTACGGAATTATTTAATACTTGCACCCTATCGGGATCATTAATGTGAGCTTCTTGCAGAATTGTCATTGCTTGCAGAATTATTGTGGCGAATGACCATTCATTTACGAAATGTTGATGGACGCGTTTGCCCACACCTGAGGAGGCAGAATTTTTCTTTGCTGTTTAACTTCGGGACCTAAAACAGTGAGAGGCTTGTAGGTTTTTGTTTATATTTTTAATTTGCTGTCATCGTTGTTTGGGAACGCGCTTTGCTAGCACTCGTCCACAGCTGACGATAATCTGCTGTAAGAGAAAAAAAAATTAATTGAAACTTTGGTTGGTGGAAATTTATGACAGAGATCTTGACTCTTTATTTTGAAGCAAAATAGAATTTGCCATTAATTAATCTAGAATCAAAAAGAAAAAACAGAATGAAAGAGAACGTATCTTAAAATAACGTAAATAAGGCAAAGATATTCATATTTTTCTGTTAACTGTATTACAGAACAACAGTTATAGGATGCGATTTACTTGTATTATGCATGGAGATAAAAAAAGAAGGGAGTGTCACTACGTCACAGACTTGAAGCCGACGTCCACCATCTTAAGTTTCCAAAAACATTTGGTTCACCACATTCATGGTTCACCGTGGTGATACATCCCCGTGACGTCACTCTGACGGGCCCACGTCCAGTTCCACCGTTTTGGGTGCTTACATTGTGTGGAGACGTAGTAGTTTCACCAAAAACGCCAGCCTGCACTGTTTAAGGAATTACTAATCTATCCGATCGTAATCTAAAGGGATTACATTTCATTCGTAGGCGGAGCTATTGAAGCAATGTTTTCTTTTCTATGCATGAATTACGGTTGCACTGTTCACTTTTATTGTAGTGCTTTCATTTCTGTCATTTGACTTTAGATTTGCCGTACTTTACTCAGGGCTCGTTCTTTCTCTTCTTTGGTGTGTTTTTCATTGACTTGCAAATCGCAAACCCTCCGACATTCGAGCCACACCGTGTCAACGGTCCCGCCGCCGCTCGGTACACACACGCTCTGACTGTTGGGATAGTATCTCATGCCCTAAATTCCTCTCGCCGACAATAATTCATTGTTCAATTTTCCTCCTCCTTTAGAAAATATGATAGCTAGAACAGCCGGAGGCAGTGGTCAGGTGCATGTGAGGTTTGTACTCGTATCTATGATTGTGTGAATGTGTATGTGTGTTTCGCTTCCTTTTTGAAGAAGGCTTTGGCTGATAAATTGTGTTAGATTTCTTTTCGTCGTACCTGCCTGCTGCTCGGCGCATGAATGTATCCGCTTCACAACATCGTTATTCCCCCATGAAACTTGTTGTAAATAATCCGTTGCAATTCAACAGGAACAATGATGTATATAATTACAATACCAGAAGAAAAAATGACATTCATTATCCCCACATTAAGGCTGTCTGTAGCACAAACAGGGTTTCACAATGCTGCAACTTAAAGTTTTGAACACATGCACATTCGCAGAAAATGCCCGACAGACAGCAAAGTAAAATTTAAAGTGAAGCTGAAAAGGTTTCCCTTTGACAATTACTCCTACGCCTGAGAAGATTATCTATTACTGTAATGTGTAAATGGTGATGGGTAGGAATTACTAACAACTGTCTGTCATTAATTAAAAAACGTAAAAACTAATAAAACTAACTACTGGGATATCTCAAAACATAGTACAGGCTTCTATACTTTGAGAAACTCAAAATTAAGTAAAACGAAACAGATAAAGTAGACGTAAATTCCACTTGTCCTACGTTTGGTTACTTCTGAAAAACTGACAGAGTTACTGCGAGGAATATTCTGAGAAAAGAAGCAAACAGGCTACTATTGGAAACGTAGGCCTATATCTTACATAGGTTTGGCTATCATTACTAAAAAGAATTACTTACATATATGTTAAAGCAAAAAGTCCATTTTATGTGGTATTAAGGGTTTGAGGCCATTCCCTTAATCACATTTACAGCATTCCGCAGTGCTGAAAGACGTTCAAACAGTTATATCGTTTTTTCACTCTGTGAACTGCTATTATAGACCTCACACTGAATGGTGCATCATAGGCAAGATTTAAGAGTGATAAGATGTGTAGATTACAGTGAGACTAACGCACGGACAATCTAGTAAAACAAGAACTCTATTCTGCATGGAGGTATACCTCTATGCAATTCTGTTTCGTTGACATTTCAATAATCGTTCACTTTCTTGACATGCACAGGATGCAATAGCATGCCTTGCTTCTTTCCTCAATGCACACGTGTGTGGTTTAACAAAAAAAAAAAAAAAACGTAGGTAAGTTTCTTGCACAAGTGAACATTAAAAATGTTGCGCTTACGAGCTGAAAGCTGAAAATGTGCCGTACACGAAGCAGTACCAGTAAGCTAACAAGCGTTGGTTTCGAATTTCAGCTTCATTTGCTGTCCATACAAACATAATAAAAGTGGAATAAAATGCATTACGAAATCATCCTTTTCACATCACATCCTTCTCTTCTTGGCCATTCGAAATATATCAACAAAAAGAAGGCACATTTACGAGGCCACATGCGTCGCATCACTAGATCAAATACGCGTTCAAGACCAGAAAACGTTCGAAACTGCCTTCCTTACCCTATTTTATTCATGTTAACACTGTAATTTTTAGTATTTAAAACAGCTATTGGGTGCACACGATAGAAATAATGAACAAGAAGCAATCATAACCAATAGTCTGCGAATATTTTGGGTTATTTAATATGGTGGCAGGCCCCGCCCAATCTGGCTTTAAAACAGCATCCAGCGTAAGTCTATAGTGCCATTTCCCTTTTTTTTTTTTTTTTACTTCCATCGTATTACGTCTATTAGATAGATAGGCTGTTCATTTGATCTTTCCTTTAATTTAGCGTACAGTACGACAAAAGAAGGAAGGTCTACAGTTACTTCGCCTATTTCGAATAATTGTAAGTAAAATAAACGTTTCTATCGTTAGACTTGCTCCGATATTTAACATTTTTGCCGTAGAGAGACGAGAGCTAGATCATTTGGCAAGTGTTGGTAAAAGTTGTTTATACCATTCGTGCCAAGTCAGCGATATTGTTACGGCCCAGCTGCGCACTGTTACATGGTGTATAACTAACCATAAAGAATATATATTAACTATTGTTGTGACATTTTGCATATTCCAGAATGAAATTTTCACTCTGCAATGTAGTGTGCACTGACATGAAACTGCCTGGCAGATTAAAACAGTTTTAAACTGCCAGGAAGTTTCGTATCAGCGCACACTCCGCTGTAGAGTGAAAATTTCATTCTGGAAACATTCCCCAGGCTGTGGCTAAGACATGCCTCCCCAACATCCTTTCTTCCAGGAGTGCCAGTTCTGCAAGGTATGCAGGAGAGCTTCTGTGAAGTTTGGAAGGTAGGAGGCGAGGTACTGGCGGAATTAAAGCTGTGAGGAAGGGTCGTGAGTCGTGCTTGGTTAGTTCAGATGGTAGAGCACTTGCCCGCGATAGGCAAAGGTCCCGAGTCTCGGTCCGGTACACAGCTTAAGCCTGACAGAAAGTTTCATTTTGCATCCTCATAAGATGCAAAAGGGATCTACGTTACAGTGATTTGAAATCTGGACTAATCACTAACAAAAGTGCTTAGTGAGTTACTCACTTAAAGCAATACTAGTCTATATAAGGAGGTGGGAGGACGTTCTAAAAAGTAAAGCCTCCATATTTTTTATGTGAAGGCTCTTACAGCTTCTTAAATAAAACAAACTTTATTCTCATTCTACATCTTTATTCTTCTGCCTATATATTTATTTCTTGACATAGTTACACTGGCGACGAGCACATTTCTTCTAAGGAGAGACCATTTTGTTGATACCATCACTGAAGAATGTTTAACTTTGTTGACGGAACCACAACCTTACCCCTGCTTGCAACACTTCACACTGTCAAAGTGAAGTTTTCAAAGTTATTCGTCGCGTGTTGGAAACAAATAAAAATGCTGTTTACATATGTTGTAATTGTCTGTGTGAATAATTATACATTGCAATTTTTCTTACGTCTAGTTTAGTTTGTGTCCATATTGCATCACAATAACTGTCACTAATTCGTAGTGATTATGTGACTACAGTGATTATAAACGTATATAATACGTTTTGACACGTATTTGACAGTTCGTTTACTATAAAGGACGAATTGACACTTATTTGGCATTTCGTTTACTGAGATACTCTATGTTTCTCGAAGTTAAGCAGTGATAATCTTGTATTTCACTTAACGTATTTTGCTGTGGACTATATCTTTGATCTGAGTAGGTGTTGTAGTCCAATTTACTATCCCGTTTCGTGTTCCAATATGCCAATAAAGTTTTCCGAATAATATTAAAGTTTAAAGTATCTGTGTTCGTTTAGCATTTCACGTGGATGGTTTCCCGTATGTGTGTACATCTCAACTCTTCAAGTATGTGCTCTCCGCTGGACTCACGAATGCCCACGTGAATGTTCCCCAGAGCATAATCGAGCCGCAGCCTGCTTGTCTCCGTCCTGCAGTAGCGGTGTCAAGGAGCTGCTCCCTTGGAAGACGACGCATTCCCGCCATCCCATCGGCGTGATGAAGAAGGTACCGGAATACACCAGACCGGGCAACGCTCTGCCGCTGCGCCAACGTCCAGTGCCGACGGTCACGTGCCCATTTCAGTCGCAGTTGCCGATGTCGTGGTGTCAACATCGGCACATGGACGGGTCGTCTGCTACGGAGGCCCATCGTTAAGAGTGATGGGTGCACCGTGCGTTCAGATACACCTGTACTCTGCCCAGCATTAAAGTCTGATGTTGGTTCTGCCACAGTTCGTCACCCGTCCTACTTTACCACTCTACCCAGTTTACGACGTCCGACGTCTGTCATAAGGGGTGGCCGCCCAACCCGACGACATCTGCACGTGGTTTCACCTTGGTTTCGCCACGTGTTGAAACTCACTACAGCGCTCTTCCAACACCCGACAAGTCGTGCAGTTCCCGTAAAGCTCGTGCCGAGTCTGTATGCCATCACAAGCTGCCCTCGGTCCAAGTCTGACAGGTCGCGCGCCTTCATTCTACACACGCGCAGCACGCTCGTTGATACCACACGCACTGCGCTTGTGTCTGACTAGCAGTCATTCCTCGCCAGGTGACGGTTCTGTCGCCTGGGCGGGTTTATGTCGATAGTAGATTGGTGGTCATAATGTTCGGGCTTACCAATATATATCGAATTTGCCCACGAGTATGCATATGTAACATACTAAACATTTAATAACGTAAGAACACATCAGTAGGATTATACTGCTACTCAAGTGTTGGTAAACCATGTATAGGTGTTGGTTCGAGAGGTGTTTACACTGTAGTTACTCCTTTATTTCTTAATTATTTCTCCATGGTTCTTGATTTGTGTCTTTAGGTTCGATTTTGCTATCAGTTGAATAGAGACATATGACGGAATAATTCTGTGTTGTAGACATCGGTTGATGTATCTTATGCCTTCAGTTTATATCTTAGCTTCATTTGTAAGCACAGATATCGCAGAACGTTCCCCGTTGTTTCATATGACGGTATCGTCAATATTTTACGCTCGATTGAGCCTCAGCATAGTATATGTTATAGTATGGCATTTTGAAAATGAAAGGCCCATACCATCTGCAATATATTTAATATTGTTTACGATGGTTGTTTCCGCTTTATTGCCACTCTCAAGTAACCTGTGAATACAACGCAGGTGAGACTATCTACGCCGCCCGCTGTGACGGAGCGGTTCTAGGCGCTTCAGTCCGGAACTTCGCTGCTGCTACTGTCGCAGGTTCGAATCCTGCCTCGGGCATGGATGTGTGTGATGTCCTAAGATTAGTTAGGTTTAGGTAATTCTAAGTCTAGGGGACTGATGACCTAAGATGTTAAGTTCTATAGTGCTTAGAGCCATTTCAACCATTAGACTATCTACATATGTGGTGCTTGTCCTTGTGAATTACCACATAGGTAGTTATGTCTAGTTTGATTTGACGTCCAGGTTTCATCTGTAGTAAACTATTACTATATAATTCGTAGTGATCACGTGACATCTAGTAATTATAAACATATGGAATACGTCCTGACACGTATTTGGCAGTTCGTGTACAATAAAGTACTATTTGACATTCATTCGACAGTTTGTTTACTAAGATGGTCTATATTTATAAAGTATATTAAGCTAACAATCGATAATGTCATATTTCACTGACTGGATTTGTTTGTGGAATATATTTTAGTCTAACTATGTGTTCTTGTCTAAGGTACTATCCCTTTTCGTGTCCCTGTATTTCAATAGCGTTTTCCGCATAATATTTATGTTTAAGTCTATGTACTTCTTTAGTATTTCGTGTGGATAGTTTCTGATATGTGTGTACATAACCAGTTCTTCGTGTACATTCATACTGAGTCTTTTCGGTGTGCTGTGTAGTGTTTGTAATGCAGTTTAATTCTTCTTGGCTGTGTGATTTTGGTATTTTAGATGCAAGAAGAAGCTACATTGATTACTGTCGCTGCTTCTTGTGTCTTCTCTGGCTCTGATACTAAAATTTCTTCCTGTTTGGCCGATACTGAAATTATTGCGATTATCACAAGCGATTTTGTACATTCCCAGATTGGTATATTCTGAGATTATGGTATTGCCTGAATGCAGTTTTGTTGTGAGATGGATGGAATGGAAGGCCAGTTGGATGTGAGCGGCTTTGCAATTTTTATAGTTTTCTGAACACACCAGAAGAAAACTTTTCCAAATCTCAATTTTCAATATTTAATGAAATCGTTTACTCGTATGAATATGCTAATTGATGGAATTCATACAAAAACCAAGACGTCCACACGCACTTAACACCCTACAGCCCAAAATCAAATTTAGCATGGAAATAGAAAAAGACTCTTCAATAAACTACCTTGACCTCAAAATTAGCGAAAACAAAAACCACCCACACGTCTGAAAGTTCAGAAAACCTACCACTACACATAACACAAAATCACAAAAGCATGTGTACTTCCACTCAGCGATCAATAGCTTAATTAGTTTACCATTAGAATAACGAGTAATACAAGAAGAAGTGGAAATACTCCGTTATTTAGCCCACGAAAATGATTTTGACCCAGATACAGTAACAAAACTATATAGGAAACACATGAACCCCAACACAATACACAACGACATATATATATATATATATATATAGAGAGAGAGAGAGA
Source organism: Schistocerca serialis cubense (assembly GCF_023864345.2). Classification (NCBI taxonomy): domain Eukaryota; kingdom Metazoa; phylum Arthropoda; class Insecta; order Orthoptera; family Acrididae; genus Schistocerca; species Schistocerca serialis. The sequence goes on from NC_064645.1 coordinate 638,168,867, forward strand.
GAGAGAGAGAGAGAAACCTCAACTAAACAGAGAACAATGTACAAACCTGTAATTTACGTAGGACAAATATCAAACAAGATATATTGAAACGTCCCCTTAGAACAATTATACACGAAAGTCCTTAAGCTGACACACAATACTTTGTTAGCGCAACGCAATCTGACTTTCAATAATCCCTACAAAAGAATGGGCCCTGACTAACATTAAACTATACCTTTCACAAATCACTTACCTCACAAAAATCTTCGCTACTCAAGCTACTGCAATACAGCGAGCGCCACTACTGCCAGCTAAATAAAAGATTCAAAGTACTGAAGGCACTAACTACTGATAGGCATAGTTAGCAAATGAAAGATTTTGATAGAGAACAACCAATGTATTTACCTTGATATCATCATACACTCCTGGAAATGGAAAACAGAACACATTGACATCGGTGTGTCAGACCCACCATACTTGCTCCGGACACTGCGAGAGGGCTGTACAAGCAATGATCACACGCACGGCACAGCGGACACACCAGGAACCGCGGTGTTGGCCGTCGAATGGCGCTAGCTGCGCAGCATTTGTGCACCGCCGCCGTCAGTGTCAGCCAGTTTGCCGTGGCATACGGAGCTCCATCGCAGTCTTTAACACTGGTAGCATGCCGCGACAGCGTGGGCGTGAACCGTATGTGCAGTTGACGGACTTTGAGCGAGGGCGTATAGTGGGCATGCCGGAGGCCGGGTGGACGTACCGCTGAATTGCTCAACACGTAGGGCGTGAGGTCTCCACAGTACATCGATGTTGTCGCCAGTGGTCGGCGGAAGGTGCACGTGCTCGTCGACCTGGGACCGGACCGCAGCGACGCACGGATGCACGCCAAGACCGTAGGATCCTACGCAGTGCCGTAGGGGACCGCACCGCCACTTCCCAGCAAATTAGGGACACTGTTGCTGCTGGAGTATCGGCGAGGACCATTCGCAACCGTCTCCATGAAGCTGGGCTACGGTCCCGCACACCGTTAGGCCGTCTTCCGCTCACGCCCCAACATCGTGCAGCCCGCCTCCAGCGGTGTCGCGACAGGCGTGAATGGAGGGACGAATGGAGACGTGTCGTCTTCAGCGATGAGAGTCGCTTCTGCCTTGGTGCCAATGATGGTCGTATGCGTGTTTGGCGCCGTGCAGGTGAGCGCCACAATCAGGACTGCATACGACTGAGGCACACAGGGCCAACACCCGGCATCATGGTGTGGGGAGCGATCTCCTACACTGGCCGTACACCACTGGTGATCGTCGAGGGGACACTGAATAGTGCACGGTACATCCAAACCGTCATCGAACCCATCGTTCTACCATTCCTAGACCGGCAAGGGAACTTGCTGTTCCAACAGGACAATGCACGTCCGCATCTATCCCGTGCCACCCAACGTGCTCTAGAAGGTGTAAGTCAACTACCCTGGCCAGCAAGATCTCCGTATCTGCCCCCCATTGAGCATGTTTGGGACTGGATGAAGCGTCGTCTCACGCGGTCTGCACGTCCAGCACGAACGCTGGTCCAACTGAGGCGCCAGGTGGAAATGGCATGGCAAGCCGTTCCACAGGACTACATCCAGCATCTCTACGATCGTCTCCATGGGAGAATAGCAGCTTGCATTGCTGCGAAAGGTGGATATACACTGTACTAGTGCCGACATTGTGCATGCTCTGTTGCCTGTGTCTATGTGCCTGTGGTTCTGTCAGTGTGATCATGTGATGTATCTGACCCCAGGAATGTGTCAATAAAGTTTCCCCTTCCTGGGACAATGAATTCACGGTGTTCTTATTTCAATTTCCAGGAGTGTATATAAATATAGCAGTTCATGACAAATTTCAAAACTCCGCCATCTCTCTCCCCACATCCACCACTGCTGGCGGCTCACCTCCAACTGCGCAACGCTACGCGCTGTTAACAGCCCAGCTGCCCAACACTACAATGGCGAGTATTATAACAATGCAAAGCAGCCACAGACTGCACACAGCGCAGCCAGTGATTTTTCAGAGCGCTACGTGGCGTTACCAATACAAGAACCTAAACAGCCTACTTACAACATGTACAAATCCAAGCCACGTACATCCAACTGGCCTTCCATACTATTAACATTTTATAACAGAACTGCATTCAGGCAAGATCAAAATTTCAAAAATGTACAAATCTTGGAATATGTAAAAGCAATAAATTTTCTATCGGACGAACAGATGAAATCTTAGAATCATATCCAGAGAACACATCAGAGACAGTGACAGTAACCAGTATAGCTTCTTCTTGCATGCAAACTAGGAATACTCTACAGCCAAGGGCATTTAAACTGCAACAAACACCGCACAGAATACCGAAGGGTCTCACTACGAACGTACTTGAACAGTTGGAGATATTTACACATAACTAAAGCTATCCATGTGAAGCACTAAACGAACATATATACCGTATACATAAATATTATCGGGAAAACTTTGTGGACATGCTGGAGCACGGAAAAGAATAACACATGTGACAACAACACATACTCGGACCAAAGGTATAGATCGCAGCAAAATCCGACAGACATCCATTACTATGTCTGTGCGAAATCCATGGATGTGAAAAACAATGGAATTGTCATTACGTCAGAAACTTGAAGCGGACGTTCACCGTATTACGTAGTCAAAACCATTAGATTCGCCCCTGGAGATGAAAAAAGAAGGAAGTTCTCATGATGTCACAAACGTGAAACCGACGTCCGCCATCTTACATAACCCAAAATATTACGTTCGCCGCATTTATACCTCCATGATTCACCATCGTGATACTTCTCCGTTGCGTCACTCTGACATGTCATGCTACGTTTCGTCCCTGGGCAAGTGTACTGACTTTCGTGGTCGTATCCCAAATAGCATCTGGTGCTCTGATTGTGTGGAGACGTTGTTTTCCATCAAAAAAGCCAGGATGCGTCGTTTACGGGTGTACTAACCGATATTCATTGCTCGAAAACGTGCGGCAAGAATGTGATGTGGTGCTCATCAACGATCATCTTGTAGCCATCTGTGTAAGGCGCTAGGCATTTTCACTACTGCTTCGCAGTACATCACACGGTGGAATGGAAAGTAGAGCTTAGAATGTCACCAGTAGTGTGAATATAAGTAAAGAAGGAGTACAGAAGACATCGAGCAGCGGACACACACGATGGAAAGAGTGTCGATACAAGCTTTCAGCCATAGCCTTCCACAGAACGGAAGGAAAGCACTGACATTTACGCACACATGACCGCTGTTTCCGGCTACTGTAGTAGAGATCGGAGTCTATTGTTGATATTCCAATGTGGACACGCTGTCGTTTGATTTTGCCCAACGGCTTTTCTTCTATCCCACAAATCAGTAAGGTTGTCCTTTGTTACTGTCTTCTAAAGTTTTACTTTACTCAGTGGCCGTTGTTCCCATTCCTTCCTGCGTTTTTCAATACCTTCCAAACAACAAACTTCACCTCTTGCAGATTGTACAGAACAAAGTGCTGTATATCATTAGCAACGCTCCACGCTACACTCACACCGCGGATCTTCACAATGAATACCGCCTTGAAATTCTCAAGGAGTTATTCAAAAAACTTGCCACACGACTAATCAGGAACTCGAGACACCCGAACAATCCTTTCATCCTTACTCTGGGGAACTATAATCACAACAACAATCGCACTGTTAGACCTAACCGCCTATGGCGAGTTAACACACTCTCTCCAGCGAGCTCATCGGCGAACCTCTGCACATCAGTAATATTGCCTGGCCGTGCTAGCCGCTGTCGCAGCCGACCAACAGGCAACAGCAGGGAAGCCGATAAGCTCGTACACTAGCGCACAAACAAACCACCTACCCTACCCTACTCTGTGCATCCGGTATATGGCCTATCAGACACCAACCGATGACGAACAGTTACAGGTATGCTGATGCTGACCGAGAAGACAACGTTGGTACCCAGCTGCGGCCACTGACGGACAACGACCCGCAGCGTCAAAGCTTTCAACGCGCACGATTCCCATTATTAACTTACCTAGCCTTCGCAAGATCCGTCGCAGATATTAAGTAATCCGCTTACTGCTCTTACTACCCGAACGACTATCAAATGGTTCAAATGGCTCTGAGCACTATGGGACTTAACATCTCAGGTCATCAGTCCCCTAGAACTTAGAACTAATTAAACCTAACTAACCTAAGGACATCACACACATCCATGCCCGAGGCAGGATTCGAACCTGCGACCGTAGCGATCGCGCGGTTCCAGACTGAAGCGCCTAGAACGACTATCACATGCGTTTTTTCCCCTTGGCTCTAGCCTAGGGAACTACTCTTCCCCTACGCTTCAAACCGCTACTTTCGTTCAATTTTCGACCTAATCTACCTCCAGACGAACGCGTGTCAATGGCTAATCATAACCGGACGTAGTCAAACATCGCAGTATCGACATATTGCGCAGACCTCAACTAGTGAACACTAACCCCTATACAGAGATGGCAATAGACCTTTTGTCTTCGCCTTCATGCCGCTGTTGGCGTGGACGGGCTCCACCCTATTAAAAAAATAATAATAAAAACAGCAAACGTTCCCCACACAACACTCGACTACGTGACCGCGCTGATTGTTGGTGCAGCATCTCATGGCCTAAATTTCTCCCGCCTATTATCCATTTTTCACATTTCCTCCCTCTTTAAAAGGATTCTGGCTAGAACAGCCGGAGACAGTCATCGTGTGTGTGCGAGTTTTGTGAGTACGATTGTATGAATGTGTGTGTATGTGTGCTTTGCTTCCTTTCTGGAAATAGCTTTGGCCGAAAATACATGTGAACACTCTCTTCGTGGTACCTGCCTGCTGCTGTCGCGACAGCGAGCGGTCTAGACGCTCAGTGACACTGGAGACTGGGGAAGGTCCGTCCAGTCAGACAACGCGGAGATGGCTAACTGGAAGTTTGAAAGAGCTGTGAAACTCGGTCGGGGAGTAATCGAATGAAGACATGAATAACTACAGTCTTTAATGGTTCGTCTGAGCAAGAACTGAATAACGACTTGAATGGCCTACACAGACGTCCCTTCTGGGCCGCTGTCTGTAATAAACTCCCTCTTTCGGCTATCGCCGCCTCCGCCATGCCGCCCTTTCCACAATGGCGCTTCTGTGGTGTCTCATATGACCATATATGGTCACCGGCAACGCACTGCCGCGTCTCGCGGCTCTCCGCATGAGTTCACATGAGAACTCGTGAATCTATGTGACATTTCTGGCCAGAACCCAAACCAGCGTCCTTTCTGTGCCGTCTCCTTTGTACTATGAGTGCTTTACAGAAAACCTATTCGTTCTGGCAGGTCTTCTATTGCCTTTCAGGCGTTGCATTTTTTAAATATGCGACACTGCTCGGCCTGTGAATAGCTACCTATCCACTTCACAGTACGGTTATTCCTTCATGACGTTTCTTGTTAATAATACTGCAACCAATTTTTTTGTCATTTACCCAGCGATATAAAATGCCTGACAGACAGCAAAGTAAAACTTGAAACTAAACTGAAAACATCTCTCTTTGGCAACTCCTCCGATTCCGCAGAAGGCTATCTATTGTTGCGATGTGCAAATGCTGATGGGCAGGAAGAGCTGACTAACATCTGTCTTCTTTGATTAAAAAACGAGAAAACTAATAAATGATCAGCATGGAGATATATACACAAAAAAGTTGATGTTAATTTAACTTGATTCGTTCCACATCATTACGGTTTATCTTGCAAATGATACGTGTAACATGAAACTAACTACCTAGTTGTTGCTATATCACGAAGTATGGTGTAGACTTATATACTTTGAAAATCTGTTAATGAAATTCTAAAGTAAAGTGAAGCAGATCAAAGTAGACACGCATCCCAATTGTGACATGTTTGATTGTTCCTGAAAAACGACAAAGGTACTGGCAATGAATATTTCGGGAAAGAAAGCAAACAGTTTACTGTTGGAAAGGTAGACCTATATGTTACACAGGTTAGGCTACCATTACTAAAAGAATGACTTACATACAAGTTAAAGCAAAATATCCATTTTACGGGATCTAAGCCTTTGAGACCATTCCATTAATGCTTTTATACCATTGCACAATGACGAAACATGTTTAAAACATTATATCTTTTTTACCCTCTAAATTGCTATTATTGGTCACACTCTGAATGACGCATCACAGCTAAGATTTCAAACTGAGAACACGTGTAAATTGCAGTGCAACTATTGCATTGACAATCTAATAAAACAAGAACTCCATTGTCCGTGGAGGTTTACCTCTGTGCGGATCTGTTTCTTTGACATTTCAATAATCGTTCACTTTTTCCACGCATAAGAAATGACCGCATGCCTCGCTTCTTTTCATATTGCACATGTTTGTGGAATAACAAGGAACACGTGAACATTAAAGATGTTGTATAAACGAGTTGACAGTGAAAAAGTAATGAACAAGAAGCAGTACCAGTAAGTAAACAAACGTTGGTTTCGGAGTTCTAGGTTCATTTTCTGTCGATACAAATACATTAAAAGTGGAATTAAACGGATTACGAAATTAAGTGGATTACGAAAGCATGCTTCTTGGATATAGGGTGTCCCATTTATCTTGACCACCCTAAATAACTGTTTGTCCAGTTGCAAATTACAAAACGTTTCAAGCAAATATTCTTCAGGCGTCAGGGGGACTTCAATCAGCATGATTGCCTTCGTTCGATGAAACACAACGTTATTAATTACATAACACAACACTGACGTTGACGCTCTCAGCATTTAGTGCAGGTACTCGGGGTAATGGAACACATCCACGTGCTGATGCTGACAGAGGACAAGTGTAAACATAAGTAGAATGCACACCCGTCATTCCGTCAACCATCGTCAGTTGAAGAGTTGTGTGAATAGATGTACACCAACGAAGGGAAGGTAGAAATGCTACTCCTCTATGGGGAATGTGAGTTAGCAGAACAGTAATTGCAATACTGTTTTCTTATGTACTGGTACATTTACTAATAGGTTAGTCCTTTTAAATACTGCTATGTAGAGTAGGCATATAGTAAAGGCTATCCTTCCTGCAAACTGCATCAACATAAAGTTTCTTTTACTGTTGTTGTTGCTGTTGTTGTTCTTGTTGAAGGTAGGCGAAGTGCTACGCAGGCAGCGGAACTGACAGACAGCGATATTCTGACAAGAACCCACCTTCTCGACGGATGTTTTCTCGTCTTGTTGCGATGCTTCAAGAAACGGGAAGTTTTAGCCAGTCCACGACTGCGCAATCGTCGTAGCGCTCGCACAGACGAAGCTGCCAAAGTTACTGTTTTCGTTTCCGTTGCTATGAATCCTCATGTTAGCAGACGACAGCTTGAACACGAGACTGGCTTTCCTAAAACCAGTGTACATCGTATTCTTACACGTCACCGGTTCCGTCCTTACCATGTACACCTAAAACAAGATTTGCATGGAAATGATTTCCAGAATCATGTACAGTTCTGTCAATGGGCACAGCAGCAAATCCTCACCAACCTTATCTTCTTCTCCAATGTTCTATTTATCGATGAACGTTCCTTCTCATACAAAGGATAGGTAAATACAAGGAACTTGCATTATTGGTCCAGCGACAACCCACGATGGCTTAGACAGGTGAAACATCATGTCAATGGAGAGTTAAACGTCTGGTGTGCGATGCTTGATACTACAATTATTGGCCCTTATTTCACCAATGGTACTCTAAACGGCACAGCGTATGCCAACTTCCTCAGCCGAATTCTTCCTCCTCTTCTGGATGGAGTGCCGCTAAGAACCAGAATGCTTATGTGGTACCAACACGATGGATGTCCAGCACATAATGCCTTGCTTGGACGTCGTGTTCTGAACCGAGGGTATCCTGCCAGATGGATTGGTCGAGGAGGAACAGTTAATTGACCTGCTAGGTCTCCCGATTTAAATCCTCTGGACTTTTTTCTTTGGGGATGCGTTAAAGACGTTGTCTGTCGCGATATTTCAACAATTCCAGAGGACATGCAGAAACTTATCGTGCTTGCTTGTAATTCTCTTCAGCAGGCAACACTGGAAGCAGTAAATAATTCTTTCATTCAACGAGTGCACCAGTGTATCGGTGTCCATGGCCACCATATTGAGCACCTTTGAATGTTCTATTCCTGGGCAGTGGTACAGGAGAGTCAAAGTCAGTTTTGTGTTATGTTTTTACTTGGTTTTCATTTGTTTCCTGACAACTCCAGCAATTGGACGAGTTTGTGATCCCAGGCTCAAAGTCAATGCTGTGTTGTGTAATTAATAACGTTGTGTTTCAGTGAATGATACACTGTGATACATTTTTGAATAGATATTTAGGAGAGAAAATGAATTACCGAACAAAAAATACAGGGTGCCATTTAAAAGGTCGTACCGCTGTTCATATCTTTGTAAAAAACAAAGCTACAACGAAGGCAGGCATGCTGATTGATGTCTCCCTGACAGCTAAAGAACATTTGCTTGAAAGAATCTTGTAATTTGCATTTGGATAAAGAGTTATTTAGGATGGTCAAGATAAATGGGACACCCTATACATATATATATATATATATATATATATATTCCTTAATATATACATTAAAGAAGGAAAATTTATCATATTGCTAGAACAAATACGCATTCAAGACCGGAAAAACTTTCGATATAGCTTTCCTGACGCTATATTATTCATGTAAGCACTGTAGTATTTACTACTTAAAACAGTAGTTGCGTGCACACGACAGAAATAATGAACAAGAATCAATTTTAAGCAATTTAAGATAGCGGTAACCTCCGCTCACTCTGACTTCAAAATAATGTATAGCGTGAGTCTGTAGCATCATCTCCCTTCTTTTTTTGCCCCCATGCAAAATCCAGTAGTGAACATTATTGTTGCTTATCTAATTATATTTTATTAGAGCATCTCAGCAAACTAACTGTGAAATAAATGTCAAATCGTACTTTATAGTAAACGAACTGTGAAATGCGTGTCAAAACGTATTCCGTATGTTTATAATTACTATACCTCTTGCAATCACTACGAATTAGACAGTGATAGTTTACTATAAATACAACATGGACGTCAAATCCAACTGGATGTAAGCTCCAATGTATAATTATTCACATGGATAATCACATATATAGATAGTCTCATCTATCTTATATTCGCAGGTTACTTGATAATGGCAAACAAGTGGAACCAGTAGTCGTACAGAATATTAAAATTATTTCAGGCTGTCTGAACCTTTCATTTTCGAAACGTATAGTGTTGTGTAGCTGGGGGAACCGAGGTGTTAAGGTCACACTGTCGGCTGGTATAGTTTATATAGAACTCAAGTATTATAGTGAAACGCCACTGTGCGGTCATTTGGATGGTTTCAAAACAAGGATGAAAGTTTGAGGGAGATTCATCTGGAAAGGGATGGATAAACAGATTGAGTCATTGATGATAGGGTGTAAAATCTGCTGTATTATCAAACCGGCGTTAAACATGTGACAGGGGGTTTCTTCTTCTGGTTCGGTTGCTAAGCCTATGCAGAAATTATATGTGGATTACGTGGGTCCGTTCCGATTCTCCAGAGAGAGTAACCGGTACATCTTTGTGTGCATAGATGCGTCTACACGCTTGAGTTGGTTGCTCCCTAACCGTAACGTGACGTCTCAGGTGTCAGTCAGATGTTTGCAACGGATATCTGGAACCAATGGGCCTTGCCGCGTGCTAATTTCCGAGTTTAAATCTACCGCCTTTCGTAATTTTTGATTCGAAATAGGAGTGGCTCACAGTACTACTACGCCATATTACCCGTACCCTTCCTTTTCGGAATGAGTGAATGGCAATTTGCGAGCAAGTTTGACTGCATTCCATCATAGATACCACATTCAGTGGAACAGTTCCCTGTCGTGGTTGCCGAGTGCTTTTAATACCGCGGTACACGAAGCTCTCAAGGCAACACCTGCTAGTCTTATGTTTGCTTCTAAACCCAGCTCTCCGCTTGCCAGTTTAAGGTCGCTGCTCCAGGACAAAGTTGACGCTGAACATACCTGTTCTTACTGGAGGCGTGCCCGAAATATCCTAAAGGTGTACTTATATGGATATGGTGCCCGTTCTTTGAAACATGTCCGAAAGAACAGACACCATTGATGACCTGCAGCCGTCTAGAACGAAATTAGAATTATACATTAATACCTTCAGCTGCTGACAAGCGTTCATATACATCAGCGGGCACAGGTGAAAATGTGTGCCCCGACCGGCACTCGAACCCGAGATCTCCTGCTTACATGGTAGCCGCTCTATCCATCTGAGCCACCGAGAGCACACACGATAGTGCGACTGCAGGGACTATCTCGCGCACGCCTCCCGCGAGACCCACATTCTTACCTGTCCCCGTTGATGTATATCAACGCTTGTTAGCAACTGAAGGTATTAATATATAATTCTATTTTCCTTCTAGACAGCTGCAGGTCATCAACAGACACCATATCCATATAAGTATATAGTTCTGGAAATACCGGCCATGAGCTCCTTCTTCTGTGCGGATGCACACATATTACCCGATCTCTTATGGGACTTGGTAAGAATGTCTTCCACGAGTAATGAGTGTGTTGGGTAGGGACGCTACGAATGTAGTGTGTGGACATAAAAGGTGAGAATGTGGGTCTCGCGGGCGGCGTGCGCGAGATAGTCCCTGCAGTCGCACTATCCTCTGTGCCCTCGGTGGCTCAGATGGATAGAGCGGCTACCACGTAAGCAGGAGATCCCGGGTTCGAGTCCCGGGCGGAGAACACATTTTCACCTGCCCCCGTTGATATATATCAACGCTTGTCAGCAGTTGAAGGTATTAATATATAATTCTAATATCCTAAAGGTCTCTCATGAAAAGATGGAGCGATTTATAATGCTGTTGAGACAGCCGAACTCATTGAAACCAGGGCATCGGGTCTGGGTGATAAATTTTGCGCGCGAAGTCGCGGCGTCGACAAGGTTATGGGAAAGCCTTTGTCAAAGTTTCTGGTGCCTGCTAGGTTTCTACGTTTTGTGACCCCGACACTTTGTTGGAAAGGAACCTACAAACTAAAAAAATATTCAGAAGACACATATCACTGATAAAATCTTATATTTGAGAGAATTCACCTCAGTAAGTATTGTTATATTGTATCCCTAGCTCTAATTTTTTTTTTTTTTTTTTTGGCTTGACGGATGTAATGTGAATTCCTTCCGCAGTTTTTAGTACCGATGTCAAAAATTCAAAAGGTATTCGAACTCCTGCGTGGAAGCGTGACTGTCGCGCTTCCTAAACGAAGCTGCCTGGTGTCAAGAGCCAACAGCAGCTGCCTTGTACATCCAAACTTCGACCTGTAAGAAACATCGACAGGGCCCGCTGGCCGCAAGACACTGTTTTCACGACCTGGGGTTTTTTTCTCTTTGGTCAGCACCGTCAACAGCGGTGGTTACTATCGAGTGATCTAATGTGTTAAGGTTGTTTGTTCGACTTGGGTCGTGTGGCTCTTTTAGTTCGCCGATTGTTTATGTTGTCTATCTGAGATTGTGGACCCATTTGTACGTCGCTAGCTGCGTGCAGTTGCTGGCTAGCCTTGATTATTTGTCAGGAAGGCCTTAGATACTATTCAGAAAACAGCTCCTGCCGTTCGCTTAAGATATCTTCATTGTCCTAAAAATTTATGAGCACTGTGACTCCAGCGTTGATGGTTTGCTCTATTTAATCAGGTCTCAGTTATACGACAGTTCATGAGCAATATTGCGTAACTTTAATTTGTCTTGAACATTTGGTACTGGGTAACAGAGTTGATGAATACTGACGGTTGTTAGGTGTATGTAAAATTCATACAGAGTGCTATAAAATGCCCCACAAAAACGTTTGGGAATTGCAGGTGGGTCTGAGCAGCCAATATTTAGAATTGGAATCCATTTCCGTAAATGTACTGTTTCCGCGCTACAGCGGTTTGAAAACATGTTTACCAGGTATGTGTGCAACAGGGTAGTCATGAGGGAGTGGGAGGTGGGGATGAGGGAGCTTACGTCTGATCGGCTGACGTCATTTGACGTCTCCTACCTCGCTGACCTGGTTCGAGCCTCATTCACGTGTGTGTGTGTGTGTGTGTGTGTGTGTGTGTGTGTGTGTGTGTGTGTGGGTGGGTGGGTTTTAGAGCAACATGGCTGAGTAAACGTTTGCATAATACACCGACGTGATCTTTCTGTATGGAGAAGCTCTCGGTAATGGAAGTGCTGCTCGTTGTTTGTCAAGATCGTTATCCACAACGTCCGACTGTATCACATACGCTTTTCACCACGAGTACCCAACGACTTCGAGAAAGCGTCGGCAGGCATGACTGTGGTGCTTCAAGGAGACGCCGCACACTCGAACAGGAAGCGGCCGCACTGCGGCACGTTGAAGAGAAACTGTCAACGAATACATCGGTCCAGTGTTTGTTTATCAGTGAATGGAATTATAAAACAAGTGATGTACTGAGTCACGCCTAATAAATTACTTGTAAAAGTGATCATGTTACCTGCATATTTTCAAATGGTTGCAGCACGAAAACGGTACGTTCCCGGACGTGGGTTCCAGTTCAAAATATTTCCTATTCAGTCCCCTCTAAAAGTCCTAGAAGTTCGAAAGGGGAATTTTATAGCACGACGTATAGAGTTTAATGGCTCTCATTTCTTCGGTAGTATTTTCCAAGAGTAGATACAAGGGGATTTATAGATTATGAGTGTTAAGAATACTGTTAAAGCGGTTATGATTGTTGGTATTCTGTTTTTAGTAAAATTATTCTACTTGCGTTCTTGAATGTACGAGCAAATTTTGGAGGCGTAGCGATGTAATTTATTTGGCCTTAAATCATAATATCGTCAAGATTGGATGAGAGTTTTCTGTTTATTTATACTGATGCGTTTTTTGTGGGAGACTTTTACTGTAATAAAACTGAGTTGGTACTTTGTTTTTGTTGACATGCAAGCTTGTGTGTGCTCTTTCTTGAGCTCGCGTACGATATCCCGACGGGCGCTGTGGAATCACAGGCAAAGAGTGCAAGTTCTCTACCTACCATTTTCTCGCTGCCAGGTACGAAGTACGGCGTGCTGGTTCATGTTACGCTTGTCATGTTCACATGGATGTGGAATTAACAGGAACATATTAGCACAGTTTGCGGCTGTGGTTGCCAGAGGACAAATAGGCACCACGCCGGTGATTCCCGGAGTGAAGTCACGGTCCGTTCGTCGTGGTTCACCGAGCGTCTCTACTGGTAGAGGCTATTTGTCTGCACTGCACTGTTTGAGAAATTCAGCTGTTCTAATATGTAAAATATTCCATGAAAAGTCTTGCGGAAATCGATGTCCATATGGTGCTTCACGTCTGTCCATTGTATGTTATATGTCATCAGTCATATTCATTTCTGAAGGTGGTGCACAGATACTGGTAACAAATGCAGGCTGTTTGCTTGCCTTTTTTTGCTGTCGTGTACGAAGTGCTATTTCTAGATGGATGCTGGCTCTCTGCCTGCCGTCTTCTTGCTGCAGTGCATGAAATATGGCTCGCCAATTCATGCTATACTTCTCACGTTCGGTGGATGTGAAAGTGACGGAAGGACATTAGCAAGGTTTGCGCCTGTGTTTAGAAGAGGGCAAATAACCACCACACCAATGGTCGCTGGAGTCTCTTTGTTGTGGTTCACTGAGCATCTCTTGTGGCAGTTGTGTTTTCCTCTTTAATGCTTTGTGCTGGTACAGCAGTATGATGTGTACCTAGAGTATCCGTTAGTAATCTTCAAGCGACGTTGTGGTACTCCCTGTGTTGTTCAGCTGGGAACTGCAGAGCGAGCTAGAATCTCCGAACTACTCATCAGTGATGCAAATGCCCGTAATGGGGAAGCATTGTGGCGAAGCCATAAACCCTGGACTACAGAACAACGGAAGTATGTCATTTGGCCGAATGAGTCTTGTTTCACACTGTTTTCAACTGCTGGGTGGCTTCATGTTGTAATGGTTCTTTATTTACGTGACCATCACGGCACTCCAACCCCAGTTCTCGATACCAGTAATATCGTACTACTTTTGTGCGAAGTAACAGACATATTTTTGTGACAATATTCACATTTGGTTTTATTAATGTGTAGGTACTCCGATGTATCGATATATTACAGTGATATGGTTCTTGTGTGTATTCATTTCTGTGAGACTGTCATAATCTTTGACTTACTTGTAACCGTTTTGGCGCGAATGCGCACAGGGCAGTCTTTGTTTCACTTTGCAGAAGTTGTTATTTCGCTTTGAAAATTAAATATGTGAAGATTGATACAAAACTGTTTTCTTGACGATGTGACAATTAAGAAGAAGTATATGTGAATTTACAAGAAGTTTAATAAAAATGTGGATCGTGAACACCAAGTCAAAAATTATTTCTACCATACCATTGTTCTGATCTGGGATTGTTTGATCATTAAGAATTTCCTGAAAAACGCATTTGTTAGGTCTTCAAATATTGGTAAAATACAGATCTGGACCTTCTAGCAGTCAAAATGGAATCACCCTAGAATGAACAAGATGAGCCATAACAACTTCGACGAAATCTACGTGGGAATCCATTCAAGATAAGTGCCAAAATTAATGACTTTTTACAGTGACTTCATTATTTCCATTCTGACGCTACCATCCACAGTCAATAACTTTGTTGTTGCCCGATAAAGCTAACATCTGATTTCTAACCTACTTTGCAAGTGGTGGTATTGTTATAATGTCTCAAAAGTGAACAATTGCGAGGGTTCGGTGATGATTTAGACTGTCATGTTGCAGTATTTCATGGACACCATGATTACGCTACAAGGTCGTATTACTGCCAAGGATTATCTGACCTTTTTGCCTGATCAAGTCCATCGCATGGTACAAATCTTGTTCCCGAATGGTGATGCCGTGTTCCAAGACGACAGGGCCCAACTTGACAAAGATGACACCAGGAGAAAATATGTTTCTAAATTTTTGGATTGCATATAGGCATGAGAGGGATTTCCTTCCCAGTTCAAATATTCATCCAAGATTATGTCAAGATCTTTGACTGTTTTCGAAATGGCAATTGGATACCATTGAGGGATATTGAAGGGGATATGTCACGAAAATGTCCTCTGATCAACTTTCGGTGAGATGTGAGGATAACCTGTGACTTCTTAGGATTTAGTTTAAGACCCAGGTTTCATACCCATCGTGATATTGAACAAAGATTGTCATTCATATCTGGTACAGCGTCAGCAATGTTGTTTGAGCCGCCACTTACATACAACTGGACATTTGTGGTAGTTACAAGAGTGAGAGCAGTCGTGTACGGTTAGGATTGCGGTATTTTACAAATCGTGGGCAGGACCACAACAAAACCAATTACTTATGATTAGCGTAACATGAGGTTTCATTTGATCGCTGCCTCTCCCGGATAAATATAGTTAGTCAAAGGAATCTCCACCTGATAACGTCTACCAATGTTGTCTGTCAAGTAGTGTAAATGGGACTACATTTTTTTAAAAAAGATTGATACCACACAATTTAGCGAACTACTATTCAATGTGGCAACATTTTTCCTTATTTTTCCTTAAACAAAATGGTCTATAGCCAGAATGAGATTTTCAGTCTGCAGCGGAGTGTGCGCTGATATGAAACTTCCTGGCAGATTAAAACTGTGTGCCGGACCGAGACTCGAGTCTCGGTCTATTTTTGCACACAATACCACACGCGCACAACACTAATGTATACTTTCCTGTCAAAAAATATTTCGTAATAGTTCTTACGAAATAATCAGGGTTCATACATTAGCAGAGAACAATTTCACCACGTAAGACACTGTTTGCACCATATTTAAAGATTATTCATAATCTAAGACGAATTTGTGGTTTATGGGTGGGTTCGGGGCCACCAATACACAGTTCTTATCATGAAAATTGACCATCAACATTCTTGTGTCTTTCGTAGTTTGATTTAAAACTGCCGCCGCAATATTTCACTAAGATGGTGGCCAACATAAGACAGTCGCTTATCAATTCTGGTTCAGGCGTTGTTTCGCTCTCAACAAATAATATATATATTAAATCTTTTCAGTACCTTAATTATAAGCATTAACATTTAAAAGTATTTCTCGATGCTAATCACTCATTATTCAGCACTTTACCAATAATTCGCGCTGCAGATCAATGGCGCTACTGGCTGCGCTCCATTGTAGCCGAACAGAAAACTTAACGTTTATACAGGACGGGAGTCATATTAAAATAAAACACGTGTGTTGATTTCAATGACACAGAAACACTATTTTTCAAATATTACTTAGCAACATAATATAGTTTTTTACCGACCTCAGTGCTACAAGACATCAATCGGGTCCGATCATTACAACATTTCGAACAAGAAGAAGAATTATTCTAGATGAATCATAGATAACAAAATATTAAGATTTCCATTATCTTTTTCCATGAGTATTGTCTGAGATATAATTTTCACAGAAAATTAAATTATATCATTGACAATAATTAATTATTATTATTTTAGTATCGATGAAGTCCTCTTTTATTAACATCATGAGAATGTTCGTTCAAATTGCACACACAATGCCGTCGTGAATATTGTTCTAAATAAAATTTAGGCGTGGATATTACAACACGTATGAAAATCATGCAATGAGAAAATCAATGGACCAAGAACGGAATTCAGAACAACATCAGCGAGAACTTTTTACTTAATTATCCACAGATTAGCCTTTGACATCTTTTTGAGGTAGTTTTCGAACCACAGTAGTGTACTGTTTGAGAAATCTAGCTATTTTAATAAACAAAATATCGCATGAAAAGCCTTGCGGAAATCAGTTTCCACATGGTGCTTCATTGTATGCCTTATGTCAAAGTCACACTGATTAATGCAGATGCTTCACTGTGGTGTCTTTAGAAACGTGACTACTATTGATCATAGATGTGTATATGTTTCGAGGTAATCTGTTAATTGTTCATTAACAGTATACTCAAAGGCTTATAGGTACTGAGGGTAGTATGCTGATCAGCATCATCGGTTTATTTTGGGTTATCGTTCTTGGATATTGCTTAAATTAATCTTTGTTTTCGCGTAGTAGGATATGTATTACAACAGAAGAAAGACTGAGGATGTCTGTGAGAACTAAAATAATAGTATCGACATTGTTCTCGTGATTGCTTTCCGTACTGTGTGCGTAGAAACACATAGCGATAGGAACGGCACCCGCGCATCCTCTACCACCAACATTGCAAAATCCAAGTTAACGTGCCGAGCCCATGAAGATACGGAATCAGGACAGGGAAAAGAAGAAGAAACAGCACGTCCACGTTCTGCGAACGCCCGACAGCAATCAGCTCCGCACACTCACTACCAACTTTTCGCAGCTAAGCGCTGTGATAACGTGTCATTAATTGAGCTTGCTTTTCTCACTGTGACTCGGAGGTCGAAACGACATGGTCTGACTTAAAATAGTAACTGAATTAATGTGTAGAAAGTAAATATCTAAAAGTAATGCAAAAAAATGGCTCTGAGCACTATGGGACTCAACTGCTGAGGTCATTAGTCCCCTAGAACGTAGAACTAGTTAAACCTAACTAACCTAAGGACATCACAAACATCCATGCCCGAGGCAGGATTCGAACCTGCGACCGTAGCGGTCTTGCGGTAAAAGTAATGCAGCATGTGAGGATGTGTTCTCCTCACAACGTGTGCCTCTGTCTCTATTTGTTATTAACAACCAAACCCAATTCAAAAGTAATAGCAGTGTGCATAACTACAATACTAGGAGAAAGGACGATCTTCACTATTCAAGATTAAATCTAACTTTGGCACAGAAAGGGGTGAATTATACTGGCACTAAAGTCTTTGGTCACTTACCAAATAGTATCAAAAGTCTGACAGATAACCAACAAGTATTTAAGAAGAAATTAAAAGAATTTCTGAATGACAACTCCTTCTACTCCATAGAGGAATTTTTAGATATAAATTAAAAAAAAAAAGAAAAAAAATATTTAAAAAAAATAAATAAAAAATAAGGAAAAACAAAAAACACAAAAAATAAAGTTGTTATATTAACTTAAGTATGTTGTTAAATTAACCTAATTATGTCATGTATTAGAAAATTCGACTCGTTCCACATCATTACGAAATATCGTATTCATGATCCATGGAACTAGTATTAATCTAATCTAATCTAATCTCCCACAACGGCTGCATGTTCGTACTGCGGTAGCGACGAGGACAAGAGCGATTGAAAGGGCAATATAGCATTGATTTTGGTTGGTTTATAGATTACGCCAATTAAAAATTTCTGGTTGGATACATTTTATTTTAAGAAACTAGCGCTCTGCTTCTACTTCAGCGTTTGCATCTAATACACTTTGGTTCCCTGATTATAGATCGAAACGAACATGTGCACACACTCCGCCCTCACGATGTGCTACACGGTCAACCCTTAGAAGAGCACAAGCCATGAAACGGACAGAGTCTGAGTAGATGTCTTGTTTGAGACAAGTCCCTGAGAGAAGAATGAGTATAAATTGCAAGTCGTGGCACAGGTCATAAAACTTTTCAAAGCGAACCACAAACGACTGTACATTGTGACCGAAAAGCAATTCACAGATATATCCCACTGTGACTGCTTGCGTACTGACCTGATCGGCATCTAATTGCCCTCGGAAGCCCGTCTTCGCCGCGACAGGCACTCTGCGGCAGTGACCAAGATCACTGCTATCAAGATCGTCTGCAGGGTTCAGTGAGTGACTGAATGAGCAGATAGTGGATAAGAGGTCCACTCTGAGAGCGTCTGTCCGCCTTAAGAAACAGCTGAGAAGTTTCAGAGGGAAAGGCTTCAATATCACTGATTATACACCTCAGAAGGAAGTGATATTGGAGTTTTAGGATTCTCCCAGTAGGTGTAAACTGAATCAAAGCGTGAATTAACTTGTGATAAATGAAACAACTTGTATCTTTTATAGGAGCGCAGTTCGAAGCGAGACTCATCACCGAAGACAGTTCCACTTAAGCTAATGAGATTACAGGCCCCGATGACCAGCGAGGACGCGTCTGGAAACGTCTCGGCCAGTGGTGGGAAACCAAGCTGACTGTCAGCCGCCCTAAGGCCCGACAACAAGGAGTGGTGGTCTGAGCTGCCACTTCATTTCACAGCCATCCGCGGCACTTTTACGGCACAGCGTTGCGTCGACGATACTCTATGCCCCGTTTTGTTGCTCTTCATGGCAAGCCATCTGGGCTTACATTGCAGCAATACACTGCCCTTCCGCACTCGGCGAGAGTTTCTATAGCTTGTCTTCGTGATTGCCAAATTCTACCTAGACCAGCAAGGTCGCCGGATATCTCCTCAGTTGACAGCGGATGGAGCATCGTGGGCTAGGCCAGCAAACCAGCTCGGGATTTTGACGATGTAGCCCGCCAGTTGCACAGAGGACTTAGGTGGTCCAAACCATGACATTTTTGTAAGTAAATGGCGAGCGGTAATGTCAGCCGTAACGCCACGAGTCGGCAACAGCCACACAAAGCGACAGAAGGCATCAACCATCACCAGGATACACTTGTTGCCCCTTCTAGTGCGCGGCAACGGTCCGACACAGTCAATAAAGACTATCAAGAGTATAATCTTCCCTTTTAGGATGTAACAGCCCGTGAGGAACACCCGAGCTGGGTGACATGTCTGACAGCTAGCAACTAATCGACGCACATCGCAATACAGTGAGGGCCAAACAAATCTTTCACGTATCTTAGCTAAGGTCTTATAAAGGCCTAAATGACCAACTATGGACTCGTGACAATATCTGAACACCGTAGGTACCAAACTCATCGGCAAGCAAACCCTTAATTGCTGGTCCTTGCCCACCTGCTTACAGAGGACGCCATGACTGAGGCAATAACACGGATAAGGTTCCGCTACCCTGAAATTCTCCCTCACCGGTCCCCAGACCGGATCTTCTGAATGTTTTTCTTCCAGATCAGATAATAACTCGGGAATATCCGACAATATAGCTCCCACCGTGCACTGCGGCTCAACTCTTTGGACCTCGGAAGGCTCCTCAGTGAACATATGACTTAACGCGTCAATTACATCTGCATCTACATTTACATCCATACTCCGCAAGCCACCTGACGGTGTGTGGCGGAGGGTACCTTGAGTACCTCTATCGGTTCTCCCTTCTATTCCAGTCTCGTATTGTTCGTGGAAAGGAGGATTGTCGGTATGCCTCTGTGTGGGCTCTGATCTCTCTGATTTTATCCTTATGGTCTCTTCGCGAGATATACGTAGGAGAGAGCAATATACTGCTTGACTCCTCGGTGAAGGTATGTTCTCGAAACTTCAACAAAAGCCCGTAAAGAGCTACTGAGCGTCTCTCCTGCAGAGTCTTCCACTTGAGTTGATCTATCATCTCCGTAACGTTTTCGCGATTACTAAATGATCCTGTAACGAAGCGCGCTGCTCTCCGTTGGATCTTCTCTATCTCTTCTATCAACCACATCTGGTACGGATCCCACACTGCTGAGCAGTATTCAAGCAGTGGGCCAACAAGCGTACTGTAACCTACTTCCTTTGTTTTTGGATTGCATTTCCTTAGGATTCTTCCAATGGATCTCAGTCTGGCATCTGCTTTACCGACGATCAACTTTATATGATCATTCCATTTTAAATCACTCCTAATGCGTACTCCCAGATAATTTATGGAATTAACTGCTTCCAGTTGCTGACCTGCTATATTGTAGCTAAATGATAAAGGATCTTTCTTTCTATGTATTCGCAGCACATTACACTTGTCTACATTGAGATTCAATTGCCATTCCCTGCACCATGCGTCAATTCGCTGCAGATCCTCCTGCATTTCAGTACAATTTTCCATTGTTACAATCACTCGATATACCACAGCATCACCCGCAAAAATCCTCAGTGAACTTCCGATGTCATACACAACGTCATTTATGTATATTGTGAATAGCAACCGTCCTACGACACTCCCCTGCGGCACACCTGAAATCACTCTTACTTCGGAAGAGAGAATGACATGCTGCGTTCTGTTATCTAGGAACTCTTCAATCCAATCACACAATTGGTCTGATAGTCCATATGCTCTTACTTTGTTCATTAAACGACTGTGGGGAACTGTATCGAACGCCTTGCGGAAGTCAAGAAACACGGCATCGACCTGTGAACCCGTGTCTATGGCGCTCTGAGTCTCGTGGACGAATAACGCGAGCTGGGTTTCACACTATCGTCTTTTCCGAAACCCATGCTGATTCCTACAGAGTAGATTTCTAGTCTCCAGAACATAATACGTGTTCCAAAATCCTACAACTGATCGGCGTTAGAGATATAGGTCTATACTTCTGCACATCTGTTCGACGTCCCTTCTTGAACACGGGGATGACCTGTGCCCTTTTCCAATCCTTTGGAATGCTACGCTCTTCTAGAGACCTACGGTACAACGCTGTAAGAAGGGGCGCAAGCTCCTTCGCGTACTCTGTGTAAAATCGAACTGGTATCCCATCAGGTCCAGCGGCCTTTCCTCTTTTGAGCGATTTTAATTTTTTCTCTATCCCTCTGTCGTCTATTTCGATATCTACCATTTTGTCATCTGTACGACAATCTAGAGAAGGAACTACAGTGCAGTCTTCCTCTGTGAAACAGCTTTGGAAAAAGAAATTTAGTATTTCGGCCTTTAGTCTGTCATCCTCTGTTTCAGTACCATTTTGGTCACAGAGTGTCTGGATATTTTGTTTTGATCCACCTACCGCTTTAACATTAGATCAAAATTTCTTAGGATTTTCTGTCAAGTCAGTACATAGAACTTTACTTTCGAATTCATTGAACGCGTCTCGCATAGCCCTCCTCACACTACATTTCGATTCGCGTAATTTTTGTTTGTCCGCAAGGCTTTGGCTATGTTTCGGTTTGCTGTGAAGTTCCCTTTGCTTCCGCAGCAGATTTCTAACTCGGTTGTTATACCACGGTGGCTCTTTTCCATCTCTTACGGTCTTGCTTGGCACATACTCATCTAACACATATTGTACGATGGTTTTGAACTTTGTCCACTGATCCTCAACACTATCTGTACTTGAGACAAAACTTTTGTGTTGAGCCGCCAGGTACTCTGAAATCTGCTTTTTGTCATTTTTGCTAAAAAGAAAAATCTTCCTGCCTTTTTTAATATTTCTATTTACGGCTGAAATCATCGATGCAGTAACCGCTTTATGATCGCTGATTCCCTGTTCTGCGTTAACTGTTTCAAATAGTTCGGGTCTGTTTGTCACCAGAAGGTCTAATATGTTATCGCCACGAGTCGGTTCTCTGTTTAACTGCTCAGTAGTTTTCAGATAAAGCACTTAAAAAATTTTCACTGGATTGTTTGTTCCTGCCACCCAGTCTACATCCGGCAAATTAAAATCTCCACCCAGAACTATAACATGGTGGGGAAATCTACTCGAAATATTTTCCAAATTATCCTACAGGTGCTCAGCCACAACAGCTGATGAGCCAGGGGGCCTATAGAGACATCCAATTACCATGTCTGAGCCTGCTTTAACCGAGACCTTCACCCAAATTATTTCACATTTCGGATCTCCGTCAATTTCCTTCGATACTATTGCACTTCTTATCGCTATAAACACGCCTAGTCCGCCGCTCGTGGTCTCGCGGTAGCGTTCTCGCTTCCCGAGCACGGGGTCCCAGGTTCGATTCCCGGCGGGGTCAGGGATTTTCACCTGCCTCGAGATGACTGGGTGTTTGTGTTGTCCTCATCATTTCATCATCATCCAGGAAAGTGGCGAAATTGGACTGAGCAAAGACTGGGTAATTGTACGGGCGCTGATAACCACGCAGTTGAGCGCCCCACAAACCAGCCATCATCATCATCATCGTCACAAACACGCCTCCCCCTTCACTGTCCAGCCTGTCTCTGCGGTATACATTCCAGTCTACCGCGTTATCGGACCCTTAATATGTTTGACATCAAAGCGAAAAGCTGAAATACGCACAGCCCAACGAGCAATTCGCCCAGTTTTCCTTGGCCTAGTCAGGACCCAGCTCAAAGCCAGGTTATCAGTCTCCAGGAGAAAGTTCTTATGCTCGAGATAAAAGCTAAACTTCTCTGAGGCAAGTATAACTGCCAAAGCCGGCCTTAGTGGCCGTGCGGTTCTAGGCGCTACAGTCTGGAGCCGAGCTGCCACTACGGTCGCAGGTTCGAGTCCTGCCTCGCGCATGGATGTGTGTAATGTCTTTAGGTTAGTTAGGTTTAATTAGTTCTAAGTTCTAGTCGACTGATGACCTCAGACGTTAAGTCGCATAGTGCTCAGAGGCATTTGAACCATTTTTTGAACTGCCAAAGCCTCCACTTCGTGAACAGAACAGTTACACTCGGGACCAGATAAACGGCGCGACGCGTAAGCTAAAGGCCTCCTTTCTCCCTTCTCCTCCTGGAACAAGACAGCAGCAACACCCGCATGGGAGGCGTCCCTTTGTACAACCCAGTTCTTATCAGAATTCGGTACAGCCAATAAAGGTGGGTTAGAAACGGCAGCTTTAAGTTCTTGAAAGGCAATTTGCTGGGCCTCACCCCAAACAAATTCGTCGTCCTTCTTACGAAGATTGTTGAGGGGAGCCGCTAATTGGGAAAAATTGGGTACGAACTTGCGAAAAAAATTCGCCATTCCCACAAAACGGGCAATTTCCTTCTTACTCCGAGGAGGGGGTACCTCGCGCAAACCCTTAGTCCTTTCCGGATCAATACTGACCTCTTTAGTCGAGACCAAGTATCCCAGAAATGAAATATCGGACCTACAAAGGGTAATCTTCGAAGATTTGACGGTCAGTCCTGCCGAACGTAAGCGGGCAAAACCTTGATCTTAATGTCCTATGTGATCCTCTAGGGCTCGACTGTAAACCACCACATCGTCAAGGTAATCATACACACAGACAGACTTCAAAATGCCGAGAACGGAAAGGGACCCGGTTGAGTTCAAAAAGGTTCCAGTCGGTGCAGAACGCCGTCACCGGCCTTGACACTTCCGACAAAGCAATCTGGTAATACGCCTGGTTCAAATCTAGGATGGTAAAGACGGTTGCGCCAGAAAAGCAGGTAAAACAATTATGTAAGTCAGGCGGTGGCACCGACTCCACGACCACCTTCTTATTAAGACGACGATAGTCAATAGTCAATGACAACACGAAAGTCTTTACCCTGTTCTTTCGGAACCAAAAAAACTGGGGCAGCATACGGCGAGGTGGATGGCCTAATTACCCCTTCCTGGAGCATCTTATTTATTTTTTGCTTTAGTATCCCCGTCTTCAGGGGTGATAATCTATACGGCGCCTGGAGTACAGAAACGCTATCAGTCAAAATTATCTCGTACTCCAGCAGTTTAGTCTCGGCTAACCGCTCGGACAACACTCCAAGACTTCCTCAACCCGCGCACTTGCTCGGTGGAAAGACGACCCATCTCCACCTGTAAATTACCGAAATAATCGATACTGGTGCCCCTTGACTGATTGCACGAACAGAGCGACATGACAGAACCAGAAGCAAATTTAAAATGAAAAACCCCTGCCACATAATCAGCAAACAACCCAGTGCGTTGCGCAAAATCACATCACAATATCTCTGGAGTCTGCAAATTACACACAATGATAAAGCTCTGTGGCCATGAAAAACCATTAATGTGCAAATAACCCCGCACCTCCCCCTGCAAAGGCAACTCACGGCCGTCAGCGACCCGACATCTTTGCACAGGAGGGAGCGGTAATGAAAATTTACGCTAATACCCGAATTCTAGATACCACGGGCGTTCAATCTGAGATACCGAACTACAGGAATCAACTAAAGCGTAAACCGGCTCATCTGCAATCCGAGCGCAAACATAGGGCAAGGCAGAACGACTAGCACACTTAATTGCCTCACAATTCAAGGGCCAGTTATGATCTTCGTTGCATCTAGCCCTCCTCTGGCGTCAGCTGTTCGGCCTAGGGCTCCTGGACACGCGACACTGCCGCACTAAGTGATCGGTAGCTTGACAATGATAACACCGCACTATAGGCTCCCCTTTCTCGATCCCTCCCCCCCCCCCCCCCGGGGAATTCCCACAAAACGTTGTGTAACTGGGAATTGCTTCCGTTGATCGTCGACTAAGGAGACTTCTCCTACATAATCAATTAGCTGCTGAAATTGTGTCAACAAAATCGGCCGCTGTGCAAAAGTTAAACGCGAACGATCTTGAGGGCGCATCCCTTCCAGAAGATGTTCAATATTATCCAGCTCTGTTACCGACATATCAAGAGCAACAACAGCAGTACATACTCGACCAAAATATTGGGCTAGCGTCTCATCATAGGCTTGTACCCTCCAATAAAAATCACGCTCCAACTGCACGTATGTTCGATACGAGAGCTTCCTCCACAGAATCTTTCGGCGGAGTTGAACCAGTGTTCCTTGATGCTGCAATTCCTCCGCTAAGATCTTAGCAAAACACCTCCGAGCCATCGGATACAATAGAGACAAAATTACGCCATGGTCCATCCCCAATGCATCAGCATGAATTGTAACCGAACGAACAACTACAAGAATCCTTGAATATGATCTAAGGTATCGATACGTAACTCTGAAATACCTTCAAACAATTTTACAATAGGATTCGGCAATTTCAAAGAAACAGTCAGAATACCCAGTTTTACATTATACTCCCCTGCCTGTATCCTTACTCTGTACAACGGGCTAGCCTTCCAAACCCCCCTCACCTAAAGGAAGCACTGGGCTGTCGGCCGCGGCCGCTCGCAGCCGCGCCGCTAACTCGTCAACATTGCCCTCCACGGACAAACCGCGTACACGCAGCTCATAAATTATGTGGTGTCACCGCCAGACACCACACTTGCTAGGTGGTAGCTTTAAATCGGCCGCGGTCCATTAGTACATGTCGGACCCGCGTGTCGCCACTGTCAGGGATCGCAGACCGAGCGCCACCACAAGGCAGGTCTCGAGATACGGACTAGCACTCGCCCCAGTTGTACGGACGACGTAGCTAGCGATGCACACTGACGAAGCCTCGCTCATTTGCAGAGCAGATAGTTAGAATAGCCTTCAGCTAAGTCAATGGCTACGACCTAGCAAGGCGCCATTAGTAACATTGCATGTATCTAAAGAGTCTCACTTGTATCGCCACAATCTCCAGATGTACCAAAAGGATGGATTAAAGTTAAGTATTCCAGAAGCTACGTACTTTTCTTTATAGCATTCATTACGTATCCTGTTTCAGACCTCACGCCATCCTGCTTTAGCTTAGCGCGTGCCTTTCGGCTTCCTCTCATTGTGTCTAGGCTGTCTTGTCTAGACACAACAAATTAAGTCCTCGCGCAAATATTAAATTCCAGGGCAAGTACCTCCACTCATTCTGGGCAACTTCCTGAAAGAACAAAACGTATTAGTGAACATGAACAGACACTCTTATCACAAGCTTCGACCATCAACATGAAGGGTAGAAAGGAAACCCCCCGGTATTGTTCTGCTACCAGTTGAACCGTGGTACTACTCACTTCTTTAGAAAATCAAATATTTCAATCTCACCACAGTTATTTAAAGGAGATAGGAGGCCAGGGATCACTAGTGACGGACGAGCTTGTGATTGTTTTACAATTTTAATTTGACTGAAAACAGACTTTATTATAAACTTCAATTCGGACATTTTCCCTCTTACTGATGCAATATACAACTCTTCACTTTAATTGACTCACATAAACACGAATAAGAATCATATTTGGCATCCGCAACCAAAATCATAGATAGTAGGCACGGTGAAATAATCAATCATAAAGAATCGTTCTTGCTTAACCATATCTCAAAAGACTAGTAACACTATGCACTTCCAACCCAAAGTTACACAGCCACATAATACCACGACTTCATTAAAAAACAAAGATCTTAAAGCTTAATAAAACTGAACTGCCCACATATAGGTCCACAGTGAAATATGCTTATACTAAAAATGCAAAGTGGGCCAACCAAGCCCGCAAAAGTGGCACACAGGAAAAATAACATTAAAGATAGACAAATGATTAACATAAGCGTTAAATAAGAATGGCTAGTAACAACTTAACCAGTAAAATGACTTAGAGAAACGCTAATATTAACAAAGTGGCCTCACTTAACCAACGGAGATAACGACTCAGAATGATTCCCAAATTGCACTCAAGTTTAGAGAACAGCATTAAGGTCCACAGCAGTGTTTGGAAGCAATAACGCCACGGCCGGCAGTCAGTACGAGCGTTCACTCCCCACGGCTTGTGCACAGTCTCACTAGCAGCCGGTATATATCTATATATAGTCCGGCCGGCCTCACAGTGAGCGCTCCTGGCAAGAATCCATAGCCGCACCGACGCCAGGGAACGAGCAGACTTAACAAATGGTCTGTAGCACAAATAGATTGCAAAGAAAACAACGTCAAATCACAACCACACTGGAATATAGAATAAGCATGCCCCCAAATCCTTATGGAGCAATTTCTCTAACATTACCCGTCTCCCAGGAAATTAGCAGGAAACTTAGAGATCACTTCCAGTTGCCTTAAGGCGCTTTCAGCATTAAATACACCAAATCATGCCGTGACAAATGATTAAACCATTAACTCTACGGCTGCCGGGTGCGTACACAACCGCAACAAGTCCCAAGGCGGTCAGTATGTCGTAAAACAAGTTAAAATTTGCGTGAAAACCACTTAAAGCACACACTCCACAGATGATGAGAAACCCCAAATGAGGAACATCAGCCTCCTTAAAATAGCCACTGTGGAACCAAGTTCAGAACCATCTCCTGCAGCTACCCACGCCACAATAAGATTCAACGATCTTTTTAGGTAAACGCAGAATAAAAGTGATACGTAACTTGGAGCTTGCAAATTACGAGCTGGGAAGCTGTTCAGCGTGAGACGACGAACCCACCACAGTTCTGCACGTCAAGGCGCCCAGTGACCGGCACCGTACATCCGGCGCGCCGAAAGACAAGGGCGGCGAGCACTGCGAGGCCCAGGCACCGCGGTTAGGGACGCGGGCTTGTTTTCAGCACAAGGTGGCTCGTTGAACGCCGACCGGAAACTCTCTCGTCACACGTTCACCTGGAAAAGAGGCGAGGGGAGCAGTCAAAGATAGCAAGACAACCGAATATCGATATCTAGCCAGTCGCCACGTCTCACTACGGTTCTGGTCTGAGCTCATTCGTATGGTCCTTTACTTGAGTAGAAGCATGTAAAATACAAGTGAGGAGTTCTTCCTTTGTGTCTGCTCCACACTTGTAGACGTCGCTCTTCAGCCGACCACACAATCAATCTAATGGAGTAAGATCGGGTGACCCTGGTGGCCAAGAAATGACTGAACGGCGACCAGTTCAACGATCACGATACGTTTCAGTGAGGTAATATTTCTTTGGTCGTTGAGAATGCGCAGGAACTCCGCCGTCCTGAAAGCACATACGAAGTCGTGTCATCAAAGGGATATCCTACAAGTGGTCTTCTTGAAGGAAATCAGCACACCGAATTCCATTAAGACGATTATCTAAAACAACATGTACACTTGGAGAGCTCTCGTTCTCCTCAGCCCATGCACAAGTGGAATATGAATTGAAATGGACAATAAAGACAACGCTGTGCAGCGTAACGTCGCTCTGTTTGTATCAGCACGCGAGTGCTGGTGGTGGTGGCCATGCGACTGACGCCTGTGATTATCAAATAGCTGTATGGCGGACACGGTTTTGAAAAGGGCATACGTTCATTTGAGATTTTTAGTTCAGAATCTCCAATACTGCACCCCTCAAAGTATATTCTGATTCATTATAAAGTTATATTTCAGCATAAAAATAGGAATAATAATAATAATAATAATAATAATAATTACATTACAACAAATAATAATAAAGTAATGATAATATCAATAATATTAATCAGTAAGTAATAGTTAAGACAAAAACGAACGTGTTATGTATCACTACTAATACTGGTGCATTTATACAGGGTGAACATTAATAAATCGACAGACTGAAGGGACGGATTCCTGACCGGAAATGGAGGAAAGAAGGTCCTATGAAGATGTGCCCAGAAATGGAGGGTGTTCCTGGAACGACAACAAATCGTTCCGGAGCGCGGCACGGAGCCGCATCACATCCACGTCAGAACAGATGACGACTGTGTAGATTGACGATGCCGAGTCTGGTGAAGGTTGCTTCGTCGGTAAAGAGGAGTGGTGACAGGAATCCCATAATTGTGATAGTCTGGTGCAAAAAGCAGCAACAAAATCCTTCCCGTAGAGAGAAATCCGCTGCAGATAATCCTTGCACTCACTGCTGGTGACTGCGATAGTAGCGGTTGTCATGCAGGATATACGTAATCGCACTTCGGCTTACACCTGGTCGGCGGACAACTTACCTGGAGCTTTCACTGGGGTTCGTCTTAATCACACAAACGGGGGAAAAAGTTCTTTAAATGTTGCGTCATGTGGTTGATGTCCGTGAGCGATTTGGTTTGGTATACCCATTCTGCCACTTGACCGATTTCCATCTGCTTGGGCGTATACAAATACCATCTCTGCTTGTTCTCGACAGGACCACTCTGCTGCTTACAGTACGCTGCGTCAGTCACACATGCCTGAAACACACGAGGAACACACTGCACGTGGCGAGAGGAACTTTCATTCGCCAGCACCATTGGCAACAATGCATTTCCATACAAATGTTCATAGGACCTTTTCCGCTGCATTTTCAGTGCAGAATCCGTCCCCAGACTTTGTCAGTTTTATTAATGTTCACCCTGTGTACGGTGATGAAAAAAATCGCAGTACCAAGAAGGAGTTGTGTGTCACAAACGAAAGTTTGTAAGCGTGTTTCCACATCTGAAAGATGACGTCTGTCCAGATATCGCAGCAGGTGTTGGGCCGTGCGGCGGCCAACAGTAGGGTCACCGCTGTCCACAACGTCTCCAGAGACATCTTCGGCTTTAAATCTCATTGACTGGAGTGGAACTGTCTTTAGTGATGAGTCCCGTTTTGAATTGAGCCCAGCTGACCAGCGGATAAGTGTCTGGAGACGCCTCGGACAGCGGTGGGACACTGACCCGATATCCGTCATGACGAAATACGATAACTCTGTCGCTCACTACCAAGCTCCATAACTACCTGCATAAGGGCCAGAGGTGGACCGACGCGTCACTGACTTCCTCGATTTGTGAAGCTGTTTCTCGTCAATAAATCATTCCGTTTCTCTGGAACTGTTGTCAGCTGTTTATCTGCACGCGTATGTCAGATCTAGCGGTTTACGTCCTATTCGGATAGTTCCTTCGTAGTGCGGCGTTATTTCTATTTTTTTTTTATAGTGTATTATTTCTCTCCCTCACACGCCGCTTTCGTAGCCAACAGACTGCAGATTTGTTCTGAATGTGTCACTAATTAGCCAGTCGCATAAGGTTAAAATTATGGACATACTGCCTCTGCACCTGGAAGGTCCTGTATTAGTAATTTTTCAGTCAGTTCCTCGTTAATTTTTGCACTTTCCAGGTAATGCTGTCGCAATATTCAGAGCAGGCCACTCATATTTACGCGGACGCCTCATTACATCTTCTTGTTGGGAGGGTTACTCTAGCAGAGGTCAGATTTTTTATCAGATTTCGCAGTTTTCGCCACGAAAACAGCGACTATCGTTTCTTCCTACTGGTACAACTATTGCTGCTACGCGCTGTATCGCCAGAAAACGAGTCAGATATTAACATTTTAAAATATTGTTGGAAACACGAATTGTCGAGAGCAGTCCTGAAAGTGAATCCGCCAACACCACGAGTATCTCATAATCAGGTTATTATATTGTGAGAAAGCAAAATATAATAACTCCAGAATCGAAGCTACCGTATTTGCTTGCATAATTGGAATATCCCCAAAAATTCAAACCCTATGAACAATTTGTCATCAGCTGCATTTTCGTGGCGATCTGCGATTTTCCTAAAAAAAAATATGTATCTACCTAGTCCACTCCTTCGTCTCCGTATTTGCATCCCTATTTTTTCTTTTAATTTCAATTAGAAACCCACAAGGCGATAATCATTTCAAAACGGTAGGATTGCAGTCAACAGAAATGTGCAGCACTCCAGCTGAGTGTGAGGCCACTTCAGGGTGTTCACACCACACTAAAATGTTTCACGACTCAAAGGTACAAAAACTTAAGGCAGGTTCCCACGCTCATGTAAAAGTAGGGGAAGGACAGGGAATCCTGAACTTGCGTCTTGGTTAATTTCTTGTGGAATCGGCATGTCAGTACTTCACGCAGACACCTGATGTGGGTTACTCGTGTGAGTGCGCAGTGTAGATGACAGAACAGACCACTTCTGAGATTTGGTATTATTTTTCCTTGACAAGGGGCAGTACATATTCTGTATAAAAGGGGAATGGGAACGAAGGGGGCGGTATATGGCCAGCCATTCGAGGCGGTGTAAAGTTGGACGCCGGGTTTAATGTCAGTGTCAGTGGACATTATCAGCACCGCCTGGCGCTGCAAATACGACTGTGTAAGGAGGACGTCTCGCGTGCAATCCCAAACTGGCACTTCACCTCCTTTTATGACTAGTCATAAAATTCTCCGTACCAGTCGGACACTAGTCGCAACGTCATTTTCGAGCACTTTTCCGTTTTTCTATCTTTAACGACAATTCGTCACCCATTTAGCAACACGTTGGCGACAGCTAATGGATCCCCTTGAACTTTAAAAGTATAACTGTTATTTACTAGATGGTTTAAAATAATAAATTATAATGTTGATAAATATGTTCCATGCTCATGCATTATGATGTTCCTGGAGGACGAGAAACTGGTCTACAAAAAGCAATGTGGAATCCGCAAATGGATATCTTGCGAAACACTGGAAGCTCTCTTCGTTCATGTAATCCACCCCACGGGAGTTTTGGGTGGACGTTACTGTTTACAATATACGAGTGTCCCTGCTGAGAGTCGCCAGGCACATTTCCTCTGATGTTTCAGCAGGTAGTTGCTATTTCGTTTTTGTAAAGCGTCGCTGAAGTCAGGCCAGACAAATACCACCCATCTCTCCTTTTATGTGACGCCCACTGTCGCTGGAAAGTGTTTCTTTCCCGTTACAAACAAAATTATTTTTAAAGGGGAAATTTTGTGTGACGATATCATACAGCTGTCCCAGATTAGTGCAGTGCGGTATTCGCTTTATCGATTCGTACTGCCCTCTTCCCTGCGGCTTCGCCTAAGCACACATGCAACGTATATATTGCACAAGTCTCTCCCTCCCTCTCTGTGTACTGTGTCCGCATCTTCCTGCCCCAAATTCTCTGTCCACTTCATTCTCCAACCTCTGTCTGTCCATATCCTATCCACCCCTCTCTCTTCCACCTCATCCTTCTACATACTCTCTTCGTCCATCTCCGCCATCCCTCTCTCTCTGTACATCTAAACCTATCCCTCTCCCTCTGCTCATACCCTCGTCCATCATTCTCTTTCCATCTCCTACTTCCGACTCTTATTTGTCTACTTGCCCAGTACACCTCTACACTTTCCACCTGCCTCCTGCATCTGCTCTTTCTTACTCACTTTCTGTCCGTCTTCTCCTTCCATTCTCTCTGCACATCTTCTCCTCCCCTACTCTGCCAATCCCCTACTCACACTTCTCTTCGAATATGTCCACCTCTACCCATCTGTCTATCTCACCCTCCTCCACACAATTCATCTTCTTTTCCCCTCTCTGTATGCTCTGTCTGTTCGTCTTCTCCTGCTTCTCTGTCTCTTCAACACCTCTGCTATCCTCCTCAGTCTTCCCTCAGGCACACTCTTCTACATTTGTAGCACATGAAAATCAGGTTCATAAAGTAGGCCAATACTATTACTCTCTCAGTCCGTCTCTTCCTCCACCCTTTGCCTTTGTCCATCTCCTTGTCCCACCTCCATCTCCTCCATCACCATTATCTTTGTCCACCTCAATCTTTCCTCTCTCTCTGTCCATTTCTTCCTCCTCCTCCTCCCCCCCCCCCCCCCCCCCCATGAACCATGGACCTTGCCGTTGGTGGGGAGGTTTGCGTGCCTCAGCGATACAGATGGCCGTACCGTAGGTGCAATCACAACAGAGGGGTATCTGTTGAGAGGCCGGACAAACGTGTGG
This sequence comes from Schistocerca serialis cubense, assembly GCF_023864345.2. NCBI lineage: Eukaryota > Metazoa > Arthropoda > Insecta > Orthoptera > Acrididae > Schistocerca > Schistocerca serialis. The sequence continues at coordinate 638,202,069 of NC_064645.1, forward strand.
TTCCTGAAGAGGGGCAGCAGCCTTTTCAGTAGTTGCAGGGGCAACAGTCTGGATGATTGACTGATCTGGCCTTGTAACATTAACCAAAACGGCCTTGCTGTGCTGGTACTGCGAACGGCTGAAAGCAAGGGGAAACTTCAGCCGTAATTTTTCCCGAGGGCATGCAGCTTTACTGTATGGTTAAACGATGATGGCGTCCTCTTGGGTAAAATATTCCGGAGGTAAAATAGTCCCCCATTCGGATCTCCGAGCGGGGACTACTCAAGAGGACGTCGTTATCAGGAGAAAGAAAACTGGCGTTCTACGGATCGGAGCGTGGAATGTCAGATCCCTTAATCAAGCAGGTAGGTTAGAAAATTTAAAAAGGGAAATGGATAGGTTAAAGTTAGATATAGTGGGAATTAGTGACGTTCGGTGGCAGGAGGAACAGGACTTTTGGTCAGGTGATTACAGGGTTATAAATACAAAATCAAATAGGGGTAATGCAGGAGTAGGTTTAATAATGAATAAAAAAATAGGAGTGCGGGTAAGCTACTACAAACAGCATAGTGAAAGCATTATTGTGGCCACGATAGACACAAAGACCATGCCTACTACAGTAGTACAAGTTTATATGCCAACTAGCTCTGCAGATGATGAAGAAATTGATGAAATGTATGATGAGATAAAAGAAATTATTCAGGTAGTGAAGGGAGACGAAAATTTAATAGTCATGGGTGACTGAATTCGTCGGTAGGAAAAGGGAGAGAAGGAAACATAGTAGGTGAATATGGATTGGGGGGAAGAAATGAAAGAGGAAGCCGCCTTGTAGAATTTTGCACAGAGCATAACTTAATCATAGCTAACACTTGGTTCAAGAATCATAAAAGAAGGTTGTATACCTGGAAGAATCCTGGAGATACTAAAAGGTATCAGATAGATTATATAATGGTAAGACAGAGATTTAGGAACCAGGTTTTAAATTGTAACACATTTCCAGGGGCAGATGTGGATTCTGACCACAATCTATTGGTTATGAACTGCAGATTGAAACTGAAGAAACTGCAAAAAGGTGGGAATTTAAGGAGATGGGACCTGGATAAACTGAAAGAACCAGAGGTTGTAGAGAGTTTCAGGGAGAGCATAAGGGAACAATTGACAGGAATGGGGGAAAGAAATACAGTAGATGAAGAATGGGTAGCTCTGAGGGATGAAGTAGTGAAGGCAGCAGACGATCAAGTAGGTAAAAAGACGAGGGCTACTAGAAATCCTTGGGTAACAGTAGAAATACTGAAATTAATTGATGAAAGGAGAAAATATAAAAATTCAGTAAATGATGCAGGCAAAAAGGAATACAAACGTCTCAAAAATGAGATCGACAGGAAGTGCAAAATGGCTAAGCAGGGATGGCTAGAGGACAAATGTAAGGATGTAGAGGCTTGTCTCACTAGGGGTAAGATAGATACGGCCTACAAGAAAATTAAAGAGACTTTTGGAGAAAAGAGAACCACTTGTATGAATATCAAGAGCTCAGACGGCAACCCAGTTCTAAGCAAAGAAGGGAAGGCAGAAAGGTGGAAGGAGTATATAGAGGGTTTATACAAGGGCGATGTACTTGAGGACAATATTATGGAAATGGAAGAGGATGTAGATGAAGACGAAATGGGAGATAAGATACTGCGTGAAGAGTCTGACAGAGCACTGAAAGACCTGAGTCGAAACAAGGCCCCGGGAATAGACAACATTCCATTAGAACTACTGATGGCCTTGGGAGAGCCAGTCATGACAAAACTCTACCATCTGGTGAGCAAGATGTATGAGACAGGCGAAATACCCTCAGACTTCAAGAAGATTATAATAATTTCAATCCCAAAGAAAGCAGATGTTGACAGATGTGAAAATTACCGAACTATCAGTTTAATAAGTCACAGCTGCAAAATACTAACACGAATTCTTTACAGACGAATGAAAAAACTGGTAGAAGCGGACCTCGGGGAAGATCAGTTTGGATTCCGTAGAAATGTTGGAACACGTGAGGCAATACTAACCTTACGACTTATCTTAGAAGGAAGATTAAGAAAAGGCAAACCTACGTTTCTAGCATTTGTAGACTTAGAGAAAGCTTTTGGCAATGTTGACTGGAATACTCTCTTTCACATTCTAAAGGTGGCAGGGGTAAAATACAGGGAGCGAAAGGCTATTTACAATTTGTACAGAAACCAGATGGCAGTTATAAGAGTCGAGGGGCATAAAAGGGAAGCAGTGGTTGGGAAAGGAGTGAGACAGGGTTCTAGTCTGTCCCCGATGTTATTCAATCTGTATATTGAGCAAGCAGTAAAGGAAACAAAAGAAAAATTCGGAGTAGGTATTAAAATTCATGGAGAAGAAGTAAAAACTTTGAGGTTCGCCGATGACATTGTAATTCTGTCAGAGACAGCAAAGGACTTGGATTAGATTAGATTAGATTAGATTAGATTAATACTAGTTCCATGGATCATGAATACGATATTTCGTAATGATGTGGAACGAGTCAAATTTTCCAATACATGACATAATTAGGTTAATTTAACAACATACTTAAGTTAATATAACAACTTTATTTTTTTGTGGTTTTTTTATTTTTATTTTATTTTATTTTATTTTTAATTTTTTTAATATTTTTTTTCTTAATTTCTATCTAAAAATTCCTCTATGGAGTAGAAGGAGTTGTCATTCAGAAATTCTTTTAATTTCTTCTCAAATACTTGTTGGTTATCTGTCAGACTTTTGATACTATTTGGTAAGTGACCAAAGACTTTAGTGCCAGTATAATTCACCCCTTTCTGTGCCAAAGTTAGATTTAATCTTGAATAGTGAAGATCGTCCTTTCTCCTAGTATTGTAGTTATGCACACTGCTATTACTTTTGAATTGGGTTTGGTTGTTAATAACAAATTTCATAAGAGAGTATATATACTGAGAAGCTACTGTGAATATCCCTAGATCCTTAAATAAATGTCTGCAGGATGATCTTGGGTGGACTCCAGCTATTATTCTGATTACACGCTTCTGTGCAATGAATACTTTATTCCTCAGTGATGAATTATCCCAAAATATGATGCCATATGAAAGCAATGAGTGAAAATAGGCGTAGTAAGCTAATTTACTAAGATGTTTATCACCAAAATTTGCAATGACCCTTATTGCATAAGTAGCTGAACTCAAACGTTTCAGCAGATCATCAATGTGTTTCTTCCAATTTAATCTCTCATCAATGGACATACCTAAAAATTTGGAATATTCTACCTTAGCTATATGCTTCTGATTGAGGTCTATATTTATTAATGGCGTCATACCATTCACTGTACGGAACTGTATGTACTGTGTCTTATCAAAATTCAGTGAGAGTCCGTTTACAAGGAACCACTTAGTAATTTTCTGAAAGACAGTATTGACAATTTCATCAGTTAATTCTTGTTTCTCAGGTGTGATTACTATACTTGTATCATCAGCAAAGAGAACTAACTTTGCCTCTTCATGAATATAGAATGGCAAGTCATTAATATATAATAAGAACAACAAAGGACCCAAGACTGACCCTTGTGGAACCCCATTCTTGATAGTTCCCCAGTTTGAGGAATGTGCTGATCTTTGCATGTTACGAGAACTACTTATTTCAACTTTCTGCACTCTTCCAATTAGGTATGAATTAAACCATTTGTGCACTGTCCCACTCATGCCACAATACTTGAGATTTTCTAGCAGAATTTCATGATTTACACAATCAAAAGCCTTTGAGAGATCACAAAAAATCCTAATGGGAGGTGTTCGGTTATTCAGATCATTCAAAATTTGACTGGTGAAAGCATATATGGCATTTTCTGTTGAAAAACCTTTCTGGAAACCAAACTGACATTTTGTTAGTACTTCATTTTTACAGATATGTGAAGCTACTCTTGAATACATTACTTTCTCAAAAATTTTGGATAAAGCTGTTAGAAGGGAGATTGGACGGTAATTGTTGACATCAGATCTGTCCCCCTTTTTATGCAAAGGTATAACAATAGCATATTTCAGTCTATCAGGGAAAATGCCCTGTTCCAGAGAGCTATTACACAGGTGGCTGAGAATCTTACTTATCTGTCGAGAACAAGCTTTTAGTATTTTGCTGGAAATACCATCAATTCCATGTGAGTTTTTGCTTTTAAGCAAGTTTATTATTTTCCTAATTTCAGAGGGAGAAGTGGGTGAGATTTCAATTATATCAAATTGCGTAGGTATGGCCTCTTCCATTAACAGCCTAGCATCTTCTAATGAACACCTGGATCCTACTATATCCACAACATTTAGAAAATGATTATTAAAAATATTTTCAACTTCTGACTTTTTGTTCGTAACGTTTTCATTCAATTTGATGGTAATACTGTCTTCCTCTGCTCTTGGTTGACCTGTTTCTCTTTTAATAATATTCCAAATTGTTTTAATTTTATTATCAGAGTTGCTGATTTCAGACATGATACACATACTCCTGGATTTTTTAATAACTTTTCTTAATATAACACAGTAGTTTTTATAATTTTTGATAGTTTCTGGGTCACTACTCTTTCTTGCTGTCAGATACATTTCCCTTTTCCGGTTACAAGATATTTTTATACCCTTAGTAAGCCATGGTTTGTTACAAGGTTTCTTACGAGTATATATAACTATTTTCTTGGGAAAGCAGTTTTCAAATGCATTTACAAAAATGTCATGAAATAAATTATATTTTAAATTGGCATCAGGTTCACGGTACACCTCATCCCAGTCTAACTGCTGTAGGCTTTCCCTGAAATTTGCAATTGTTAAATCGTTGACTGAACGTACTACTTTGGAGGACTGTTTAATAATGCTGAATGGAGCTATGTCATATATTGTAACTAGCTGTGCACCATGATCAGAAAGACCATTCTCAACAGGCTGAGCATTTATCTGGTTAAACTTATCTTGGTTTATAAAGAAGTTATCTATCAGTGAGCTGCTATCCTTTACCACCCGAGTAGGAAAATCAATAACGGGTGTCAAATTGAAAGAACTGAGTAATACTTCAAGGTCATTTTTCCTATTACCCTCTTTCAGAGAATCTACATTGAAGTCCCCACAAATAATAATTTGCTTCTCCCTGTCTGACAGATAGCACAACAAGGAGTCCAAATTTTTCAGAAATAGATGAAAATTTCCTGATGGGGACCTATATACAGTTACAATCATAAATGTGCCTTTATTTAATTTAAGCTCACAGGCACATGCTTCTATATGTTTCTCTACACAAAACTTTTTTGTTTCTATACTTTTTGCACAATGATAACTTTTGACATATATGGCAACTCCTCCTTTCTCCATATTTTCTCTCATTACATGTGCAGAGAGCTTATAACCACTTACATTTACCTTATCCATATCAGTAACAATGTGATGCTCAGACAGGCATAGTATATCTATTTCATTCTCAGCTTCTAAATCTTCTAAACAAACCAGAAGCTCATCTACTTTATTCTTTAAACTCCCAATATTTTGATGAAATATACTTACATTATTTTTAATTATACTTTTATGAGAACCTTTCCTTATTCTAACATTTGCAGTACTCTCCTGTCTGAGTTTCTCATTGTGCTTAGGCCTAGTTCCTATACCAGTGGTCACATGGTGTTCTGAGAGGCAGATTATGTCAACTGGGTTGGGTGACTTTAATTCATCAATGGAATTACCTAGGACTGAGATACAACTTGGTGGAGATAAAATTTCTGGTGATTGGTGAAAATTTATAATTGGTAGCTGTGATTGGTGATCCAATGTGCTAGAATTGTGCTGTTTAATTTCTTTCCTAAACTGAAGATTTGTTTCAATCCTGACCTCTCGTAGAACTTGACATCTTTCTGTCTTACTTATCCTAAAAAAGGTGCTGCTCCAACACCTGTAACCACTGGTATTTTACCATTCATGGCAGTGCCTCCCCCCCTTAAATTTCCTGCTATTACCCCAGCCAGTTTCCCCTTCCCTTTCCTGTTGAGATGTAGGCCGTGCCTGGTATAGTCCCACCTACTGAGATAATCAACAGGAACCGCACCAATATGAGCCCCCGCACCCGATCCAAGCAGCCGTTCCAACTCCAAATTAACTCTCCCAACAGAAGAGTTCAAATGAGGCCGGTCAGGGCGTCTCAGGACAGATACAAATTCAACATTGGTGTGTCTCGATGCCGACGCAATCTTTACCAGGTCACACTCTATACTGTACCCAGGATCTCTGTCGATGCTGTTCCCTGGCCCTCCCACAATAACCACGGTGTCTTCCCTGGTAAATCCTTTACAGAGTGAACCTAAATCCTCTGTCACCTGATCCAGACTAGCACTTGGTTTGAAAAAATTTGTGAGCTGGTATTCTGGTCCTAATTCCTCCTGCAGAAGTTGGCCTACACCTCTGGCATGAGAACTGCCTAACAACAAAACTTTCTTCCTTTTCGATGACTTTCCTACATTCTTTTTCAATTTCCTATTGAAAGTTTGTTGTGTCCTGTCTACACCTACCTCTGCTTGAGGCTCATCAGTTTCTAACTGAAGCAACAGGTCAAACTTATTTTTGACATTCACCACAAAACTGTCAGACTTAGTTCTAGGCCTATTCCTTCTGCTACCTGTTGCCACTTCCCACCTCTCTTTGCCCTTCTCCCTCCTTAACCTGTCCAGATCTTCCCTAGCCTGATCTAGCTCAGCCTGAAGGGCAGCAATTTTCCCCTCCTGTTCCACTATCTTCCTATCTCTGCTGCAAATCCTACATAACCACTGATGAGCCTGATCCACTTCCCAACACCCACGCCACTGCAGTCCCCCCAGTGAAAAAAACTACTGCATCCATCACACCAAACCCCGGAACTAACAATTCTACGGCAAGTCAGGCACTTCTCACTCATGGCAAAAATAATACTTTAGCTAGAATAAATCAATTAAATTACCGAAAATCAAAAAAGACGTTACAAGAATTAAGCCTATTCACAAATGTATATAAGCAAGTTTCTGATTTATAATTCCGCTGTTTTTCTGCGATCTGTATTGAAACAACGAAGGTATACGCTATTTATTATATATTTCACTCGATGGAATGAAAAAAAGGACAATTAAACGAGATACTTTAACTTTGATTCGCCAAAAACGTTACGAGAATTAGGCCTATAAACAAATGTATATAGGCAAGTTTCTGATATAAAGTTACGTTGTTTTTCTGAAATCTGTATTAAAACAATGAAGTTATACGCTATTTACGGTAGTTTACTTATTTGTTACCGAGAAACTAGTTAAATTACCGTGAAATAAGAAACCAACACGTTTACAAAATTTAAGCCCAAGCGCGACTTCGCGAAGTTACGATCTTTTCGTGTTTTCTGAAAAAATACGCAAAGAAAAGTCAAACCTTTAACGGCAAGACTAAACGATACACTAATGCACGTGTTTAACTTGTTGTCGGCGTTTGGAAGAGCAGTTGAACGGAATGAACAGTGTCTTGAAAGGAGGATATAAGATGAACATCAACAAAAGTAAAACAAGGATAATGGAATGTAGTCAAATTAAATCGGGTGATGCTGAGGGAATTAGATTAGGAAATGAGACACTTAAAGTAGTAAAGGAGTTTTGCTATTTAGGGAGTAAATTAACTGATGATGGTCGAAGTGGAGAGGATATAAAATGTAGACTGGCAATGGCCAGGAAATCGTTTCTGAAGAAGAGAAATTTGTTAACATCGAGTATAGATTTAAGTGTCAGGAAGTCGTTTCTGAAAGTATTTGTATGGAGTGTAGCCATGTATGGAAGTGAAACATGGACGATAACTAGTTTGGACAAGAAGAGAATAGAAGCTTTCGAAATGTGGTGCTACAGAAGAATGCCGAAGATAAGGTGGGTAGATCACGTAACTAATGAGGAGGTACTGAATAGGATTGGGGAGAAGAGAAGTTTGTGGCACAACTTGACTAGAAGAAGGGATCGGTTGGTAGGACATGTTTTGAGGCATCAAGGGATCACAAATTTAGCATTGGAGGGCAGCGTGGAGGGTAAAAATCGTAGAGGGAGACCAAGAGATGAATACACTAAGCAGATTCAGAAGGATGTAGGTTGCAGTAGGTACTGGGAGATGAAGAAGCTTGCACAGGATAGAGTAGCATGGAGAGCTGCATCAAACCAGTCTCAGGACTGAAGACCACAACAACTAACAACCTTCTCTCTGTTCGTCGCCTCCTCTTTCATTTCTCTGTGCATCTGCTCCTCTTTCTCTGTCCATTTTCGCCTCTCCCCTGTCTCTGTCCATCTCCTCTTCTTCCTTTTCAGTCCATTTATCCTCCCCCTGTCTCTGTCCATTTCCTTCTACCCCCTATCTGTGTCCCTGTGCTCCTTACCCCTCTCTGTCACTCATTCACCTTCTATGCTCTTCTCTGCCACGTTATCAAGTCTACCCCAATAGAAGGTTGCTGGTTCTAGCTGTGACAGTATTTCTTTCCTGGTAGTAAATGGTATGTGCACCACGTTTGGTTGAAATCGATCCAGGGGTTTAGGAGGAGCTTTTTACCCATGGCTCTACCCGCATACACCCACTTCACATACATTTAACATATTTCACACATATTTGTACACATCCTTCACCAACATCTCTAGCGAGTTTCGTATTCACGCATCTCAACATTTATGGCGTCATACCTCCTGAACTATGTATTGTGCGATGATATGGTAGGTACATTCAGTGGCATATGAGGATACTGTCTGCGAAATGTGTTGCGAATAGATCTAGTAGCTGAGAAAGTAATAAATTTAAACATCGTGCATGATGCGCAGTTTTCAAGTACCTCATTGTTTATGGCGTCACATCCCCTGAACTATGAGTCGTATAATGATATAATTTTGTAAGTACATTGAGCGGTATATGTGAATAGTGTCTGAGAAACCCGTTAGGAATAGTACTAGCATCAAAGAAGCAATAAATTTAATCGTTGTGCATGATGTGGCAGTCTTTCACGCATCTCAGTATTTATAGCATCATGCCACTTGAACTGTGTGTCGTAAAATGATATAATTCTGCAGCTGCATTTAGTAGTAAATGTGAGTACTGTCATCAAAATGTGTTGAAAACACAGTTAGTAATAAAGAAGTAATACGAGTAAATTAAAGTGTCATACCTGAAGCGACAGCTTTACAGCATGAACAGCGAAAATGTAGTAACCGATAAACTATTTGTTTCTCATGTTAACTGATTCATACGTCGGTTCTAGGTGCATTCCATTTATTTTTTTCTATCATCATTTTCTGGGGGTTGTCAGCGAGAAAACGTTTTGTAAAGGTGTGAAATTATGTGTAAAGTTAGTTGCAAGTCACTAAGTGCTCTCATCCTCAAGTACTAGATGAATAAAGTCTGGTTATTCTCCCATCTTGGGCTGTACTCCTTTTCCACTCCAGCCCCCACCCCTTTGATAGATAGGGAGTTCGTTTCCCCGCTGAAGGCATGAAATAAGTAAAGAAATTAAACTTACTGTAATTAAATTAAAGACACAAGTCACATAGTTCATGAAGAGATTAAACCTACTTCATACAGACCAAGAGCCGGCCGCGGTGGCCGTGCGGTTCTGGCGCTGCAGTCTGGAACCGCGGGACTGCTACGGTCGCAGGTTCGAATCCTGCCTCGGGCATGGATGTGTGTGATGTGCTTAGGTTAGTTAGGTTTAAGTAGTTCTAAGTTCTAGGGGACTTATGACCTAAGCTGTTGAGTCCCATAGTGCTCAGAGCCATTTGACCCATTTTTGACAGACCAAGAAAAAGTACTAAACGCTTATCCCATGTAACGATATAACGTGCTAAGACATAACTGGTATGTATGTAACAGTTCCTAAAAGTCATGTGGGGGCATAGAAACTGGGAGTAACTTGTTTTAAAGTTGTAAAGAACATGAAGATTTCCTCTGTAAACAATGATAAGGAACAAGTTGGCTGTTTTGAGAAATTGCCCTGTAAAATTTCAATAAAATCTAGTAACTTGTATTTTAAGTAGACCCACTGTGATTCTTTTATTCTGATAACCCATTTTTTCATATACTTCTAGAGCAACGACATATTTTTACAGTCATTAATTATATCAAAAATTTTATTCTTAAAAATATGTCTGTTGACACCTTACATTGGTTAGTTGCAAACTGAGTGTCCTTAACACGGGTTAGCGTTGAATTACCACTGTTGACTTGATGGACGAGTTAACGAAACATTTCTTTCAAAGTTCACAAAAATACGAATTTAAAAAGTCCGATTTGTTTCCGTTTATGATACTAAGATCGATATTACTTTTTTTTGAAATAATAAAGCATACAATATCAAAAATTAATCTATGATTTAGCACAAAATAAATTTTATTGCCATGTTATTACAGTACGTAAGCAACGTAGAGGATGACGTTTAACATTTCTGCCATCACTCTGCCACGTAAATTCACACAAACAAATGTAAGGAAGGCGACATTGTTCACTTACTTAAATAAATACTCACATTTACCTAGTGTCTTTCTTAATTATATTTGCGTTTAGGAACATGTTCAGGATGTTAGCTGAGTCCTAATTATCCAGATCATCACTGGATTTGCACAAATCGTCCCTGAAAAGAATTTTCCCCTCATTTACATTGCGTGCGTTACTACTGCTGGCAGCCATGTTTTTGTCACTTAACACTGTTTACATGCACGCATCCTGACAAAGTTGCCCTTAATGGGAATCTGAAATTAGAGATAGGGACGCCATTTCCCGCTCTGCCGTGGAGCAATCAACTAATACGAATAAAGCACATCACGTACCATGTTTCACATGCAATAACTGTGTTTCTAATCGACTGTCTTTTGTCACAGTTTACAGGCGTATTCTTCATATCTTAAGCGATGTAGGCGGTTTTCTTCTCAAAATATTCACAATGATCATTCAGGAAATTTATTTCCTTTATTCGTAAGACATACCAAGTTCTGCAATAACATGGATAGGGAGGCTACCAGAGATCTTGTTTATAGGAACCATCCCAAATTTTTGGTTTAATCTGTTCAAAGAAACCGCAGAGAACGTAAATTTATATGGCCTGAGGTGAATATGAACCCTACACTTACTAAATGCTAGCTAATTGATTGAGTTAACTAGCTAAGTAGGAGGGCGAGGAAGTAATATGTCTTTATGTTAATACATTTGGTAAGAATGTAATAAAATATAATTTACAGTTATTTCGAAGGTATTTCCTTCGAGAGTTAAGCACTTGAACCAAAGAGGTTCCTCTTTTTTCTTTATACCAATTTCAGGAAAATTTGTATGGCGGGATCATTTCCACATTCAATAAAAAGTTCTGCGTTGATCTCGCTTTATGCAAAAGCCACCAATCGAGAAGGGCTCAGTCTTCCTTTCGTGCAAATTTATTGGGAAGAATGCGCTGTACTCAAGCAACTCAGATGCTTTCCATATCGCGTCCATGGCACACATTAATTTTCAAATATCCCATTACCTTATCTTTTTCTCTGTGGTTGCCTATGTGACAGCTTAAACTCCCCGATTGGAACGCGCTGGTTTTAGCACTTTGTCTACTTCATAGAAACTGATTAATTCATAAATAAACAGTACCAATTTATTGTACGGAGTTTACATAATCTATCAAACTGAATGTTAAGTGACAGTGGTAAAGTCGTTGTTTCTTTGTTTCCATTCTTCTTCATTGTCTTTCCCTCATCGCCTTATCAGAGTTGTGAAACTGCATTAAACTATCATAAGTAAGGGTAGATTACGATAGTTTTCCTAGCAGCCTTGTTCAGTTAGGTGTGTTGCATAACTGTCGGGCTTTACCTCATTTCGATTTCTTTGACTGCGTATGCGATCAAAGTCTTACTAGATTCCCCTTCAAAGTGGAAGCGGTGAACCGTCTAGAAACTGAGTGAGAATATAAAAAGGGCCACGTAACCTAGGGGCCTTTCTTTTGTTCTACGCTGTTATCCCTCTGCCTATTACATAAAAATAAACAATATCTATAGCAAAATTGAAATCGTCAATGTTTAAACTACGTTTTATTCGAATAATGTTGATTTTTAACGTGAAACGGATTTGTAGTAAAAATAAAAAGAAATCAAGACAGATTTATCATGTAAAATACACTTTCCTCGCAAAGAGGTAAAATTAAAAAAAAATAAAAACATATCAAACATCGCTACACTACTTCGTCGAGCTTATATAAAACGTGTTTCTTTTATTCATAAACAGCTTTCGCACTTACCAGTAACAGCAGGAAACTCTTGCCTTTGATAATGATGAAGGACGTTCTATTGCATACAAAAAAACAACAAATATTCATTACATGTTTTATGTTTGTGCGTGTAAACTCCATTTGCTTCAAAAGTATACCAGCTGGGTTCCTTTCCGAGTATGCTGATGCATTAGCTCCGTACTTAACATTCACGTGCAACCGTTCACTCGAAGAAAGATCCGTACACAAAGACTGGAAAGTTGCACAGGTCACACCAATATTCAAGAAATGTAGTAGGCGTAATCCACTAAATTACAGACCCATGTAATTAACGTCGATATGCGTCAGGATTTTGGAACATAAATTGTGTTTGAACATTATGAATTATCTCGAAGAAAACGATCTGCTGGGGCACAGTCAACACGGATTTAGAAAACATCGTTCTTGTGGAACACAACTAGCTCTTTACCCGCACGAAGTGTTGGCTGCTTTTCCAGATTGATTCCTTATTTCTGGATTTCCGGAAGGGTTTTGACTCTGTATCACACAAACGGCTTGTAGTGAAATTGCGTGCTTATGGAATATCGCCTCAGTTATGTGATTGGATTCGCGATTTCCTGCCAGAGAGATCACAGTTCGTAGTAATTGATGGAAAGTCATCGAGTAAGACAGAAGTGATTTCTGACGTTCCACAAGGTAGTGTTATAGGACCTTTGTTGCTCCTTCTCTACACAAACGATGTGGGAGACAATCTGAGCAGCCATCTTAGGTTGTTTGCAGATGACGCTGTCGTTTATCGACTAGTAAAGTCATCAGAAGATCAAAACAAATTGCAAAACGATTTAGAAGAAATATCTGTATGGTGCGAAAATTGGCAGTTGACCCTAAATAACGAGAAGTAAGAAGTCACCACGTGAGTGCTAAAAGGAATTCGTTAAACTTCGGTTACACGATAAAACATTCAAATCTAAAGACCATAAATTCAACTAAACACCTAGGAATTACAACTACGAACAATTTAAATTGGAAGGACCGCATAGAAAATGTTGTGGGGAAGGTTAACCAAAGACTCAGTTTTATTGGCAGGGCACTTAGAAAATGTAACAGATCTACTAAGGAGACTGCCTACACTACGCTTGTTCATCCTCTTTTAGAGTGCTACTGAGCGGTGTGGGATTTTTCCAGATAGGATTAAGGAGCACATCGAAAACGTTCAGAGAAGGGCAGCACGTGTTGTACCACCGCGAAATGGGGAGAGAGTGTCACTGAAATCTACAGGGTTGGGGATGGACATAATTAAAACAAAGGCGTGTTTCGTTGTGGAGGAATCTTCTCACGAAATTTCAGTCACCAACTTTTTCCTTCGAATGCGAGAATATTTTCTTGACGCCGACCTACACAGGGAGAAACGATCACCATTATCAAATAAGAGAAGTCAGAGCTCGTACGCAGGCACTTAAATGTGATTTGCAGAGTATCCATGTAGATGTGGAAAAGTAACTGCTTTGGTTACATAAAAGTTCAGAAGTTACGCGATCAACTAATTTTTATTACTTGTAGAATGCAATTTGTAGTGTTGGCAGAAGAGCCAACACTGTGTTTCTAGAGGAGGCCGAAATGCACGCGTTTAATTACACGCTGACTGGCGTGAGGTCTGGAACAGGACAATATCTTGAGAATTGCAAATAAAGTACGTAGATGATGTAATACTTAACTTTAATCCACAATTGTAGAACATCTCTCGTTACGGTACATGCTTCATAATATTAATTATCAACTGCTATGGCGCCTTGCTAGGTCGTAGCAAATGACGTAGCTGAAGGCTATGCTAACTATCGTCTCGGCAAATGAGAGCGTAGTTGTCAGTGAACCTTTCCTAGCAAAGTCGGCTGTACAACTGGGGCGAGTGCCAGGACGTCTCTCTAGACCTGCCGTGTGGTGGCGCTCGGTCTGCTATCACTGACAGTGGCGACATGCGGGTCCGACGTATACTAACGGACCGCGGCCGATTTAAAGGCTACCACCTAGCAAGTGTGGTGTCTGGCGGTGACACCACACAATTTATATTTTCTAAGGATGCAAAATACACAATGAAGTAACACTGAACGATGTGCGTTTCAATTTATGGGCGAAACAAACCATCAAACCAGAATCTGGAAAACCTGCATTTTGAGTTCATTCACAAATTTTCAGGCATTTCCTGCGACGTTAACAAAGCTATTAACCTATAATTGTGCAGCAGACGAAGAGTACTGGAGACAAATGACGAGTAAAGGGTAGAGCATCTGGTCCACAATGTACTGTACGAACGAGGGAAGGAGGTCGTAGAAAGACTGGAGGCACAGAGCTAGAAAAATGGATATGAGGCGCTTAGTGAATATCTGCTACACATCTGTCCAATAGGCACCATGAAATATGTCAGTATCCACCTTATTCGACTTACTGCCAACACGAAGAGCTTGCGGTCACGACGTATGCGTGACGAGGTATTGCGTTACTGACAGCAGAGCAACGGCCCTCGTTCCAGTCTGTGAGGTGAACGGCAGCTGCTGCACTCTAGCGGCAAGCCACCTGTTGGAGCGAAAGTGGCTTAACTTCGCTTCAGTGTCCCGCAACGCGCACCAGATGTCTACACGGGCCCGCGCGTTTCTGCGGCAATCGCGGCGCCGTAATGAGCCGTGGAACAGGTAAGTCGGCACCCACAACGCACTGTGTTTCAGCCACGAGAGCGACAGATTGACTGCGAGGCACAGCTGACACAACCGCCATTTGATGCGATTTATTTAAGACTGTACTTCCAGAACAGATCGCAGCTTTGCTACCGCTTTTTTTCTGTACTTCCTGCTGTGCCATATTTCACACCTGTTGATTTACGATCCTGTAGCCAACGACAGAGTACGAGGTCGCATATTGGTTAAGACTCTGGATTCGCATACCGGAGAACGGCGTTTCATGTCCCTGTCCGCCCATCCAGATTTAGGTTTCCTTAAATTACTGAAGGTAAATTGCAGAAAAGTTACGTTGAAAAGGATACACCCATTTTCATTCCTCATCCTTATTTAATACACCCTTGTTCTCTAGCTGTAATGACGCTATCACCGACGGAAAATTGAACGCTAATCATCTTCCTGCCTTCCTAAATCTGAAAGGCTAAAAATGCTAGTTTTGTTTCTATGTCAGGAAGGCCACATCTCTATGTTTCTCCCAGTGGAACACATTATAGAAATATTCTTAATCGAGAAAAAGAGCCTCCGTCTAAAAGACTTTTCTGTTCATTTACTCTCCCAGAGCTCTATCAGATAAGTTAAGCTGTCTTGTTCTACGCTTCTGCTTTTCGTTACTTTCTGTTTGTTGTGACTAACTAAAATCCTTTGTTAATCAGTCTCTGTATTTAAAAAGAATTTCCCTAAATATCACTTATTTCAGCCAGAGTTGGTGTGAATTTTATTAGCGACACCCGTTATCTATAAAATTTTGACAGTTAATTAAAGAGATTAGTTAAATCAATAACAAAAAGAATAATACGTCATATTGCATCACGCTCTTCGCAACAATGCCTAAAGAAAAACACCTGCTGATTTACTCTATGTGATCAAAAGTATACTCTGTGTCACGAGATGCGAACGCGGCAGGCAGGGAGTACTGAGATCTCAGTACAGAATTAGTAACAATAGAATGGGTCGGGCAGGAGAGCTCAGTGACTTTGAGCATGGGCTAGTCATTGGATGTCACTAATTAACAAATGTATCAGGGACATTTCAGCCCTTCTGAAGTAACCCAAGCCGACTGCTGGTGATGTAACTGTGAAGTGGAAATGCGAAGCACCACATCTTAACCGAGATAGGCAGACCTTACCCTATTGACGAACGGAAATCATCGAGCATTACGGAGGGTCGTTGTAAAAAACCGCATCACATCAGCGGAAGGGATCAGTCGTGAGTTCCGAAGCACTGCCAGCAGTCCACTCGTTCAGTGACTGTGCGTGAGGAGTCCAACAGAATGAGGTATAATGTCGAGCAGCTCTTCATAAGCCGCACACTCCAGTGCTCAGGGCTGACAACGCTTGAGATGGTGTGGACAGCGACGCCACTGCAACGTGGAGAGATACGGAGCGAGGAGACACGCGGTCAATTCGATGGAGGTGTCCAGGTTTGACTTGTGAGTGGAGAACCGTGCCTGCCATAATGTGTCGTGCCAACAATGAATTACGGAGGGGGTAGTGTTCGTATGTGTGTGTGTGTGGGGGGCGGGTTCGTGATCAAGATGTGATCCCCCTGCTGCGCTTAAGAAAACGCTAAATACAGACATGAACACATTTTCCAGTATTTTGTACTGCTGCGTACAGTGGAAGAACCGTTCGGAGACGATGATTGTACCCCTCAGGCAGTAACTTCCCCCGGCTGGGAGCCAGTGTTACATACACTCAATATCAGTTACGAACGGCTGAGATAGCACTAACTCTGTCCCTCTGTTGTTCGACTAGAGAGAGAGAGAGAGAGCAAGATTCCAAGCAGAATTTAGGCATAAACCTCTATCTCTCTTTATAAGATCACATAGTAATTTAATCAACTGATTCCTTGATAACACTATCGCAATCAGTAGCTGGACCCGCCAAGACAGTCAGAACAATCCAACTTGGAACAAGATTTCCTTCCCCTGTGCGACCGAAGATTTGAATTGGGACGGCCACAACAATACAATTTGTTTGGTTTTCCGTGGCAACGGATGATGGCTCAAATAACGAAGACAGCCCACAATTACTCATCTTTATCCGTGGAATTAATGAAAATTTTGTCGTGACAGAGGAGATACTTGACCTAGAATGAATTTAAAGATAGAATCACTAGTCAGGATTTGCTTGAGTGTGTCGTGAATTGTGTGGAGAAAAGTGGCTTGTCCTGGAACAAAATTGTTAGCATTATAGTAGATGAGGCCAGTGCTTTCAGTTGGAAAAATGTAGGTACATGTACAAGTTACAAGCTCAAGATACATACAGTGTTTGCTTATCTCTTCATAGCATTTTACATCGAGAGAGCCTCTGTAAAGCTGTATCGGGCTTAAAAACAAGTAGTAGATTCAGTTGTTGGTGTTGTGAACACAATCAGAGCAAGAACACTCCACCATCGACAGTCAAAATCTCTTCTTGAGGATGTGAAATCTCTTCTTGAGAATGTGGGGACAGTTTGAAGGTGTAATTTATCACAACAGTGTGAGGTAGTTGAGCCTGGGCAAATTGTTAAAAACAGTCTGGACAATGCAGAATGAAATCCCCTTACTTATGAACACGAAGGAGGTATCTCATGATTTTGTTACAAAAATAGGATGTGAACTGTAGAGATATGAGATTATGTTTGAAGCTCATATATCTGAGAAACTGAGTGAACGGAATGTGACACTGGAGGAAAAGGTGTTGTTTGAACATGAAATGTGGACACATGTGAAAGTTTGAGGGTATTTTCGTTCTGTCATAAAATCATTCGAAGCAAAACTAGTTCTATACGCAAGGCAATCAGGTGAAGGCAATTTTTGTTATTTCCATTTATTAAGAAAACAGAAAGGGCCTGAAAGTGTTTCTCTAACGTTAGGGATCTTCTGCAGAGTTTGGAGGAGGAATTCACAGGACCATTTCTGGACTTTAAGAAAAGTGAGCCTCAATTAACACAGCAATGGAGGAGCTGTAACTTGAAATTATTGACTATACAGCTAGATCACACTGCAAAATAAATTTTTAATGCTGTGACATTAGCTGACTTTTATAAATATTTGCACCTGAAAAATTTTCACGTATGACGAAATTTGCTGGGAAAATGTTCTCCGTGTTCGGGTCTACAAAGTTATTCTTACTTGAATACCAACAAGAGTCTGTATCGATGCTTTTTGCCAGATATTAACTTGCCGGCTGTGGTTAGAATCTCAACAAGTAGTCTCACCCCTGATTTCAAAAAAAAATTGTACAAAAGTGTGACAGGATGCATTTGTCTCATTAAAGTGGTTAGAAATTAAACGTGGCTTGCAGATGTAGATGATATGAGATTAGGAAATTAATTAAATTGAATGAAACTACTACTATTTTATTTATGTTTGTTGATTATTATGTGCAATCAATGAGTGCAATCATTTTTAAAGGTATGGCCCTCTGCTAACCTCCACTTCCACCTCTGAGCCAAAAAAATTGCCCACCCCTGCCACTGGATCGGTCCCCAAGGCAATGTTCTGCAACGGCACAGTTTCTTACCCTCCACAAGACACCATTCCTACACAGTTCTGATGGTTTCACTATTGTATGACATTCTGCAACTGCAATGAACATACATTGGTCAGATCATTGGACTGTGGGGGACCTACATACTGAACACAAGTGTCATACACGCTTACGACAGCCGAGCAGATTTGCTGTTGGAAACACGGAGATTCTGGCAGGCACCTCCAGCTTTTGGGATAGTGTTATAAAGGATGCAGTTCAGATTAAATCAGGAAGTGACCTTACAAACTGAGATGGAGGTAGTTGCTTAAATTATGCTTGGAATCCTGCTCTCTCTGTGGTGAAACAACACAGGGACAGACATAATTCTGCCTC
The DNA here is from genome assembly GCF_023864345.2 of Schistocerca serialis cubense. NCBI lineage: Eukaryota > Metazoa > Arthropoda > Insecta > Orthoptera > Acrididae > Schistocerca > Schistocerca serialis. The sequence goes on from NC_064645.1 coordinate 638,220,868, forward strand.
ACCCATTGGTACTTAATATTCGCCATCGACAACATATGACGTAATTTTTGGTTGTTTCTTGATCATAGTGTTTACCGTGTGTGTGTGTGTGTGTGTGTGTGTGTGTGTGTGTGGTCTTTTATTTCCCCCTTGCCCAGTACTATCTCATTCCATTGTGCCTTGTAAATGACAGGGTGTGGACCTATCGCAATATCGGCGATTATCAAAGAGAGCATCCGCTGCATTCCGGTAAGATGCTCGAACATTTTATGTACAGGAAAAAATTCAAGTTCTAGTTCAGCAATATTACTGTACTGAAGATAATTTTTTTAAGTTGCTATCGAGCATCGAGATAAGCGACATGAAGGCATATTATGACCAGTGTTTCGAGACAATTCCGTTGTGTACTTCAACTGCTCCTGCTAGGAAGATAATCACTACTATTCCAGCTTAATTTGCCATATTTCGCATGCGAGTTTTACCGGTAGATCTCGTGCATTTACATACAGGAAATTGCCCAACACTAAGTTCATCGAATTTGGTTAAACAAGTCACTGCGCAATGAAAGTCGCAAAACGGTTGCACAATAATACGCCACGACGAATACTTCCATCATAACGCACAGGCACTTTGTTTCTTTTGTGTCTGGGCACCGCGTGTGAGTCCTTGGTGTCCCAGAAACGTGCTATCGATAAGTGGATTATTTGGAAAGTTGAAAATCCGTTTCTGTTAACTGACCTAAGCTCCTCCCTCTTTTACACAAAACTACGATGTAGGTTGGAACGTTGAAGGGACATGAAACCAACATAAAAAGGAATTGGGAAACACAGGAAACAGGTCAGAGAAAACTAAAAACTACTCCGTCCGAATAGGCCTTGGAAGCCCCAAGGGTACCGACTGAGCCTAAGGGCGTCACTGGATGCGGATACGGAGGGTCACGTGGTCAGCACACCGCTCTCCCGACCGTTGTCAGTTTTCGTGACCGGAGCCGCTACACCTCAGTCAAGAAGCTCCTCAGTTTGCCTCGCAAGGGCTGAGTGCAGCCCGCTTGCCGACAGCGCTCGGCAGAGAGGATGGTCACCCATCCTATTGCTAGCCCAGCCCGACAGCGCTTAACTTCGGTGATCTGACGGGAACTTCCCGGCGGAGGTTCGAGTCCTCCCTCGGGCTTGGGTGTGTGTGTGTTTGTCCTTAGGATAATTTAGGTAAAGTAGTGTGTAAGCTTAGGGACTGATGACCTTAGCAGTTAAGTCCGTAAGACTTCACACACATTTGAACATTTGACGGGAACCGGTGTTACCACTGCGGCAAGGCCGTTGGCAAGAGAAAGAAATTTTAAATGTTGCCACTAGCGTTTTTGGAGGAGAGAAGTGTTACAGGATAGAGTACCAAATTGATGTACACTATCTAATCAAAAGGGAGTGTCCGGACATTAGCGGACGTTAGTACGCTGTGTCAGCTTTTCCCTTTCATGATGGCTTGAACTCTTCTGGGGAGATGTCTGGACGTCTGCAGAGGAAAGGCAGCCCATTCCTCCTCAAGAGCTGAACCCAGAAAAAGTAGTGATATTGGAAGCAGGAATCCGAAGCAAAGTCTACAGTCCATCTCATCTCAAAAGTGTTTACTGGATTCAGGTAGGGACTCTGGGCAGGCTGGTCCATTTCCGGAGTGTTACTGTCCACAATTCAATGCCTCAAAGATGCCGTTTTGTGACAGGGTCCATTGAAATCAAATGTCATGTGGCGGGGACCTCCTGACGGGTAGACGTGATCACCTGGTGCAAATCTTTGCCGGCCAGTGTGGCCGAGCGGTTCTAGGCGCTTCAGTCTGGAACCGTGCGACTGCTACGGTCGCAGCTTCGAATCCTGCCTCGGGCATGGATGTGTGTGATGTCCTTAGGTTAGTTAGGTTTAAGTAGTTCTAGGGGACTGATGACCACAGCTGTTAAGTCCCATAGTGCTCAGAGCCATTTGAAACATTTTTGAAGGAGGGTGGAACCACGAATAGACGACAAGGTACTTGACATGCACACCTCACTCAAAGCAAGTCCTGGAAAATTCCTTGTGTTCCATAGTCGAATTTCTGCAGAGAAACTGCTAGCCTGTTCCAAAAAAATTAAAAAGGCATTGATTCTTAAGTATAGTTACACGTGTAAGGTTAAGGGGAGATTTACATTCGTACGCGGGAAGATATTAAAAAAATTTCTTTTTGTCATAAACGTTCCTTGGAGAGTATTTTACTAGAGAGGAACTTACCATCGTAGAACAGTGAAACTTACACAACTTACAGAAACTGGGCTGAACATCAATGATGCATTTTTAAAAGAAGTTCTGTTTAATATCGTAGAAATTATGAATTAATAAAGCTTAAATATGTGGAAAAAATGTTATAACTTGCAAAAATTTCTGTATAAAATAAATCATGCGATCGACTTATCTACAAAAGCAGTCAATGGAGAGAGACTCCTCCTCCACCGGCCATTAAAAATTTTATAACACTATCATGAACCGTTCACGAGGTAAATGTACATAAAATTGACAAACTTAACACTGTGAGTATGCAGGGTGGCCCATTGATCGTGACCAGGCCAAATTTCTCACGAAATAAGCGTCGAACGAAAAAACTACAAAGATCGAAACTTGTCTAGCTTGAAGGGGGAAACCAGATGGCGCTATGGTTGGCCCGCTAGATGGCGCTGCCATAGGTCAAACGGATATCAACTGCGTTTATAAAAATAGGAACCCCCATTTTTTATTACATATTCGTGTAGTACGTAAAGAAATATGAATGTCAGATCCGGTGAACGTGCGGGCCATGGTATGGTGCTTCGACGACCAATCCACCTGTCATGAAATATGCTATTGAATACCGCTTCAACCGCACGCGAGCTATGTGCCAGACATCCATCATGTTGGAAGTACATCGCCATTCTGTCATGCAGTGAAACATCTTGTACTAACATCGGTAGAACATTACGTAGGAAATCAGCATACATTGCACCATTTAGAGCGGGGGCGGGCAAACGTTGCACGCGGCTCATGAGCGCACAGCGCTGCAGGTGTGCTGCTCGCGTGCAGCCGTCGACCGGGGCAGTGGCGACAGCCGGCAGGGTGCGGCAGTGTAGTGCCAGGCTAAGCTGCGGACGTTGTTGCGAAGCGACCACTATGTAGTGAACGTTGTATTGCAAGAAACGGAGAAGTGGAGATTTGCTATCTTTTAAAAAGTAATGGGAGAATCATTTTTTCTTTGTGCAAAAACGTGAAAATTCGAAATGTTTAATATGTGGCAGCATTCTCGCTGGTCAACGGAAGTTTAGTATTGAAGACCATTATAATAAATTTCACAAGGACGAGTACAATTTATTGTCGGATTCTGTGCGGATGGGGAATTGACTGAGCTTAAGAAGAGCGATCTGACGATACCAGATGAATCTGTCGTAGTTGGCCGGCCGAAGTGGCCGAGCGGTTCTAGGCACTACAGTCTGGAACCGCGCGACCGCTATGGTCGCAGGTTCGAATCCTGCCTCGGGCATGGATGTGTGTGATGTCCTTAGGTTAGTTAGGCTTAAGTAGTTCTAAGTTCTAGGGGACTGATGACCACAGCAGTTAAGTCCCATAGTGCTCAGAGCCATTTGAATTTGTCGTAGTTGCTGTTGTCACGAGAGATCTGCGACTTTCTCTCGTCGTGTCTCTCATCTAACTGACTTAAAATTTTATGGAACACTGTTTTCAAGTTTTCAGGACGACAACAATTATAGCCCAGCGGTATGTGCAAGTTATAAGACTGCGCGTAATATAGCGAGAGCTGGAAAACCATTTGCTGAATTAATAAGTCTCGGTTAAGAGCAAACATCAGTGATGAAAATTTACGTAAGTGTTTGTGTTTGTCTGTATGTAGAAATTTTGTTCCAGATATTAAACGTATTGTAAACTCCACCTGTGATAATTAAATAAAACGTATCGTAGGTAATAGGTACTCTTTCAAACCACGATTTCCTTCATGCACTCCTACTAACCTTATTCATTCACTCAGTAAAGCAAGCTAGGAAACAAAACGCATTACAGAAGAAGGAGCGGACAGAAGGTGTGGTGGGGATGGGAGATAAGCGGGTGGCCAGCTTGCCCCTGTGTGCACGCAGAGCACCTGTTAACTGCACGCGAGCAAGTGCACCGCACACGTGCAGGATTCCTGCCCGCCCCTGATTTAGATTGTCATCGATAAAATTGGGGCCAATTATCCTTCCTACCACAATGCCACACCATACATTAACCCGCAGCCATCGTGGATTTTCCGTTGCCCCATAGTGCATATTATGTCGGTTTACGTTACCGCTGTTGGGGATTGACACTTCGTCACTAAATAGAACGCGTGCAAAAAATCTGTCATCGTCCCGTAATTTCTCTTGTGCCCAGTGGCAGAACTGTACACGACGTTCAAAGTCGTCGCCATGCAGTTCCTGGTATGGGTGCAATCCATGTTGATGTAGCATTCTCAACACCGACGTTTTTGAGATTCCCGATTCTCGCGTAATTTGTCTGCTACTGATGTGCGGATTAGCCGCGACAGCAGCTAAAACACCTACTTGGGCATCGTCATTTGTTGCAGGTCGTGGTTGACGTTTCACTCGTGGCTGAACACTTCCTGTTTCCTTAAATAACGTAACTATCCGACGAACGGTCCGGACACTTGGGTGATGTCGTCCAGGATACCGAGCAGCATACATAGCACACGCCCGTTGGGCATTTTGATCACAATAGCCATACATCAACACGATATCGACCTTTTCCGCAATTGGTAAACGGTCTATTTTAACACGGGTAATGTATCACGAAGCAAATACCGTCCGCACTGGCGGAATGTTACGTGATACCATGTATTTATACGTTTGTGACTATTACAGCGCCATCTATCACAAAGAGAAAAAAGTAGTCCAACTAAAACATTCATATTTCTTTACGTACTACACGAATATGTAATAAAAATGGGTGTTCCTCTTTAAAAAAAGACCAGTTGATACCCGTTTGACCTATGGCAGCGCCATCTAGCGGGCCAACCATGGCGCCATCTGGTTTCCCCCTTCAAGCTAGACAAGTTCCGATCCTAGTAGTTTTTTCGTTCGACGCTTATTTCGTGAGATATTTGGCCCGGTCACTATCAATGCACCACCCTGTATAAGGTACAATCTCCCCTTAAGAAATATATGTTCATTAATATTAGTACTTGTTTCACATCATTTGGATTAAAAAAAGTCCTTCAAATGATGTATGGAACTGACTACCTAACTGACTAACCTCATCACGGTCGGATAGTTGTTCACTCTGTAAAGGTGGATGTGAGTCCATCTGTAGCGGGTCTGACGACAGGCAGGCACAAGGATCTGAGAGCGCAGCTTTCAGTGCACGTTCGTGAACGTTGGCCCCACATTAGAAGAGTCCTCTGTTTTCCCACGTTGACGCAACGACCGCGTCAGTTACCATTGCAACGGGTGTAGCACCATCGAGATTGTACCGTGGATCAGTTGATAAGTGTCACGTGATCCGACGAATCACGTCTCTTGTTACACCACGCCGTATCCAATTCCACCATCACCCAGGCAGAAGACTGTTCCAGGCTTGCTTGGCACAACGGAACCATGTCGATGGGAGCAGTATTATGCCTTGGGGGGCATCCACTTGTGCTTCAATAGGACCTGTGGTACTAATATAAGAAACCACGGCAGCTGTAAACTACTTGAAGATTATTTAGGACCGTGTTTTATGTGCTTCTTAAGGCAGGATAACAGTCGGTGTCACAAAACCAGAATCGTTCAAATGGTTGAAATGGCTCTGAGCACTATGGGACGTTACATCTGAGGTCAGCAGTCCCCTAGAACGTGGAACTACTTAAACCTAACTAACCTAAGGACATCACACACATCCATGCCCGAGGCAGGATTCGAACCTGCGACCGTAGCGGTCGCGTGGTTCCAGACTGAAGCGCCTAGAACCGCTCGGCCACACCGGCCGGCAAACCAGAATCGTCCTACACTGGTTTGAGGAAAGTGACAGCGAATTCACATGGATGTCTTGGTCACCAAATTCGCCTGATATGAACCTGCTGGAACACCTCTAAGACCGTATCAGGTGCCAGCATCGAGACAAGAAAGACCAGCTATAAATTACGGGCTGATGGTTTGCTGGTGCAGAGCTGAGCCTCAACTCCGCCCAGAAATTTTCCATCAGGTCTAGAGATGGTAAATTTGGTGGTCAAACACCAACGTAAGTTCACTATCATGTGGCTCAAACCACTGTAGAACGAATCTGGCATTGCGACAGGAAAGGTTATCTTGCTAGAAGATACAATAACCACTGGGGAAGACATCACACATGAATGTGTGGAGATGGTCACAATAATTTTCACATGTTCCAGAACTGTAATAGTGTCTTCAGTTAATACCACATGTCCAATGGAACACCAGGTGAACACAATATTGCCTCTACTGATCTGCGCCCGTTCCACAGTGCATGTTTCTAGCTGTCGTTTCCCTGAATGATGGTGAAAATAGGCAGGACTGTAGACTTGGTGTAACAAGAAATTTCGTTCATCTGACAAGGAGACATGTTGCGTTGATCCATGGTCCAATCTCGATGACCCCTAGCTCATTGCAGTCGTACTTGATTATCAAAACGAGACACGATTGTCTCAACGGGAATTCCGCGACCGTTCATTAAATAAAATATGCCGTTTCAGTCTTCGGTCGCTATTCTTTATTTTCAATTACCGGTTTCGGGCTAGCTGCCCATCTTCAGATCATATATTGTAGTTACAGAGTAACTTGTCCGTACAGAACACTCGGTTCGCTGTCATAAGTCAGTCATATGACAGCGAACCGAGTGTTCTGTACGGACAAGTTACTCTGTAACTACAATATATGATCTGAAGATGGGCAGCTAGCCCGAAACCGGTAACTGAAAATATAGAATAGCGATCGAAGACTGAAACGCCATGTTTTATTTTATGTACTTGATTATGCCGTTACGTCAAGTGGAAACAAGTAGGAGTCATCTGTTGCGCAGCCTCATGTCAACAAAGTGCACTGCACGGATGCTCCAAAACACTTGTGCGTGAACAATATTTGCAATCCTTTGTAAGTCCATCTTTATACAGATGGTTGCGGAACGTCAGCTGTTGAGTACGAATTGTCGAATGAAACACCTTCAGCCAACTAAATTTCCATTTATTTTATTTAAGCAACAAATTTCAGCGCTACATTACGCCATCCTCACGCCTCCTGACCGACGTTTGGGGAGAATTCCACCTGTGGTCCAGCCAAATAGGGGCCAGCATTCAGTGGCTGGTATCTGTAGATTTCTTCTTAACACTGCGATCCCTTAGATTACCATTGGCCGATCAGTGGGCCTGAAGGTGGCGGAATGTAGCGCTTCAACTGGTCTCACAACAAATAAAATAACAATAGAAAAGTTAGACGGCTGAAGGTGTTTGATTCGACATTTTAGATTTGCAGTCTGTCGTCATATCAGCCAGAGATCGCCGCCTCTCCTGCTTTTCAGAGTGGCAGGCCTCCCCTATTTTCTGATGAGTTGCTGGTGTGCAGAACATTGCCGCCTGCTGCTGGTTATTATATGCTTTCAAGAGATGCTCGCGACGGTGTCATAACAGCCGATCAGCTTCACCATTTCCGAAATACTCGTTCCCGGGTCCTGCGTCATAACAATCTGACAAACGATCCGCTTATATATCTTCCTTATATTGTCGCATACCAACAATGTTACCAGGCGGCATTCAATCTCGCGGTAGGCAGTGGTCAGAACGTTCTGACTCATCAGTGTATACAGTGAACTGTATATCGGCTCTGGTAGACACAAGTCTCCCCTTGACTCTGTAACCTAGCAACGAGCGCTGTGACGTCCTACCGTAGTGCGCATCTTGTCCCGCCTGTTCGTTTTTAGAAAGCTGTCCGCGCAGGCTCGCTCTCATTGCGCTTCTCGTTCAGTGCCTTGAGGTCTGCACGCTGCAGCTGAAGCCAAGCCGCTGCGGCGCGCAATGTTGTTGACTCTAGCCCGTTGGAGAAGATGCAAACGCTGTACTGTATTACAGGATAAGTGCTGTAGTTCGACGGGTCGAGCTAGTAACAGACTGAGGCAGGCAGCACCTAAGAAATTAGCTATTGTCGACTTCGTCCACTGCACCTCCTGCAGCCCACCAAAGGCAATTAATTTCGTGAGACGATTCACTTTCGGCTATGTTCCACAGCTAGTGAGTGATGCGTTTGAGTGAGACAAGCCTTAGCTAAATCTGCTTCAGTTGTGGTCTAGCTGTTTGTTTCTACTATAAAATCCGAATTACTGTCATTGGGTCTGATGTACAGCCACCCCAGGTTACGTGTTATCCTAATTACTATTTGCTGTTGGTATGCATTATGGCTGCCCTATGATTTTTACGTGTTAATAGTTTGTTCATTTAATACTGTAAGATTTTTAAGAATACTTATTCGAAGCTCTGGAAATGCTGGTGTGTATGTGCTCTAAGTGTAACCTGAGGTTGTCTGATTTCATATTTATATTGTTGTGTATACTTTGTTCATTGCCATGTTAAATGAGAACTACCTTTTAAATCTTGTAATTGCCAAATGCGGCCAGTTTATTGCATGAAATTGTCAAGGTTACCAGACAGTTTGCATGTCCAGTCTTGGTGACAGAGACCAGCTCGTGGCTGTAAACTGCCTGCATTAATACAAGTTGTTGTAATCTGTTCAAGTGTCAGTGTGATACGTGATTAATGCCTTTTATTTATTTTTATGTCTCTTGGCAGCAAACTTGTGCTGATAACAATGCATCTATTCTGGTGGAAGGAGTGTGGTTGACCTCTACTGAACTTCTGCCCCAAAATATTCCAGAGCACAGAGCCACTTGTAGCGTTGCTTTTGGGGGGCGAACATAAAAAGAATTGTTATTTTTTTTAATGTCGAAAAAGTGAATATTTTGGTCGGCCACTTGGCAACAGAATCAGGGATTGATTACACTATTATAATAACATACGTTGAGCATTAAATACCTGAATAAGAGCAGCATATTGATATATATTTGAGATAGTTCGGAAGAAACATTATTATTTCTGGGCATTTTTATAGTCGCGATGTAGTCATACCCGGATCAACACTAAGGGACCAGGAGATTTATAGACTTTAAAAGAAATGCAACACTACACAATTAAAAAAAAGTTGGTTCAGAAATGATAGGAAACCGATAATGTTCCTTCTGCCTCATGCTGCGTTCGGCCCATCAGCCTGATCGTAATTTATTTTCATATTAAATTACAATAGATGACCATTGTGGTTAAATACTTTACACATAACAGTCAAAATGTCTTCTTGATGCTGTCTGTTCGTAATCAGTTACAATTGGAAAAATAACAATTATCATATTCACTCAATATTTTCACCTAAAATATAAAATACAGTTGCGGAACGCAGCAAGTCCGCGTCCGCCTTTCATAGACTACAAAAAGTAAAAGGTGAGGCGCCAAATGCCTCATTTGTCTTGAAACAACAGAATTTTTTTTATGCCATTAATTGATACATGTACATAGAGATTTACAGGCACCGCGCAAGAACGGCAGAGATAAAGAATAATAGACTCTGCCGCTGCTATGCGATGGTTCATTTCTTTTACTTTACAATTGTTCGATAACTTTAGGCCATCAGGCGTTTACTATTGAGCGTATATCAATGTTTGTGAGGTGAAAATTACTAATATGACACACTCTTTAGTTACACCACTGTAGAATGTTATACAACGGAAAGTTTATATGCAAAAGACTCATTTTGGCCCATAGCGGTAAAGCTGAAGTTGACACGATGCATAACATTCCAAAATAATTCTTATCAAGTGCCACATAAATGAATAAGTGAATAAGGCAAAATCTACTGAAATAACAAATGAGTTTTTAAGAAAGCGTAAACTTATTACATCAACAGAGAATGATCATGAACAGACATAAACATCACTGATTACATCCAAGTTCTTGTATAACGAAATAAATTGTGTGTACTGATGTGCAGTTTACAAAGCTGAGGAGTGGGTGCAAAATTAATTCCTACTCTGTCACTGACTATGGATATCGTAATATGGCTTAAACTAATTCATTGACAGTGATTCCTGCTGTTTGAAAGTGCTCATCGTGGACAATGAAAATTCACCTTAAAGATTCCTGCTGTGCCGAAGCTGTGAATGCTCACCATACACCAGCAGGAGTCAGGAGTGTGGCGACCACGCTTCTGCGTCGCGTGGAACAGTGAACCTCCATCTCGTTCTCTGCATCCAAGTCCCGAATTCTCACTCGGATGCCAATCGTAGCCCTTGGCCAACAGTTCCATCCAACACCTGGTGCAGCCCAGGCCCGAAACTTATACGTACCATGGTTTACGCCTAAATGTCCTCTCGGTCTCTTTACTGCTAGTTTCCAAAAAACACTCCACGTAGAGTACTCTCTAAAAGCTAAAACGACCAATAATGATGCATCAGGTCTTCCGATGTCGGTCGCAAAATTCTCCACTCCCCATCGCTATACATGACAAGGAACAGACACCTACCAGCACATCTTCTGATGCAACAGTCGGCGTGCCAATCAAGAAGCTGTTTCTCGACGCGTGAGGGAAGCAGCCTGGCGAGGATGCCTGCGTGGCTCTAAAAAAGAAGCGATAGCTGTCCCAGCGACATTGTGATGGGCATTTTGCCATGCCGGCCCATTTTCGCCACGATGGGGAAATGCTTTTCACGATACTAGCAGACAAAGATCTCAGCAGGAAAGTCTACAGGTACCAGCAGGTGGATAGCTGGAGATTCAGAAGAATGCTCTCTCCCCAGCCGGGAACGACTGTCAAAGCCCAGCCTCTGTGCCAAGATGCACTGTGGTCCACTAAGAGTTCCTCTCTCCCTGAGGCTAGGAGATCCCTGCTGCTCAGGCTGTGCCTGCCAGCGTGTTCCAGCTTCTTGAGTGTGGCAGGCAGGGCTCTCAGGCCTGTCTCACATACCTTGTTCCAAGAAGCGACGACAATAAAGCAGTCTTTTTGCCATCTACGCGCTGTGGGCTTTCCTTTGCCTAGCGGCAGCCATAACTATACACCAAACCACAAACGCAGTCCCATCACTCCACGAACTTAGTATCTACTTAATTCACACATAAAAAAAAGTTTTGCATCACCTTGGTTCCGAGAGTTCCAGAACCTGTACAGAAAATTGGAATGGAGATCAACATAAACATCATTTCCGCCCTTTTTATTGCTCATGAAAACCACACATGTTTCACCACCATATTTCTAATACCCAATAGCACATCCTCTTGCATTGCTGCATGCCTGTATTGGTCGTGGCATACTATCCAAAAGATCATCAAGGCACTGTTGATCCATATTGTCTCACTCCTCAACGGCGATTCGGCGTAGATCCCTCAGAGTGGTTGGTGGGTCATGTCGTCCATAAGCAGCCCTTTTCAATCTATCCCTGGCATGTTCGATAGGGTTCATGCCTGGAGAACATACTGCCCACTCTAGCCGAGCGATGTCGTTACCCCGAAGGAAGTCATTCACAAGATGTGCACGATGGAGGCGCGAATTGTCGTCCATTAAGACGAATGCTTCGCCAATATGCTGCCGATATGGTTGCACTATCGGTCGGAGGATGGCATTCACGTATCGTACAGCCGTTACGGCGCCTTCCATGACCACCAGTGGCGTACGTCGGCCCCACATAATGCCACCCAAAAAACAGCAAGGAACCTCCACCTTTCTGCACCCGCTGGACAGTGTGTCTAAGGCGTTCAGCCTGACCAGGTTGCCTCCAAACACGTCTCCGACGATTGTCTGGCTGAAGGCATATGCGACACTCATCGGTGAAGGGAATGTGATGCCAAGGCTGAGCGGTTCATTCGGCATGTTGTTGGACCCTTCTGTACCGCGCTGAATGGTGTCGTTGTTGCAAAGATGGACCTCGCCATGGACGTCGAGGGTGAAGTTGTGCATCATGCAGCTTATTGCGCACAGTTTGAGTCATAACACGACGTCCTGTGGCTCCACGGAAAGCATTATTCAACATGGTGGCGTTGCTGTTAGGGTTCCTCCGAGCCATAATCCGTAGATAGCGGTCATCCACTGCAGTAGTAGCCCTTGAGCGGCCTGAGCAAGGCATTACATCGACAGTTCCTGTTTCTCTGTATCTCCTCCATGTCCGAACAACATCGCTTTGGTTCACTCCGAGATGCCTGGACACTTCCCTTGTTGAGAGCCCTTCCTGGCACAAAGTAACAATGCGGACTATGTCTGTGATACAATATCCACGTCAACGCGGTGTTGACCGTCTAGGTATGGTTGAGCTACAGACAACACGAGCCGTGTACCTCCTTCCTGTCGAAATGACTGGAACTGATAGGCTTTCGGACCCCTTCCGTCTATTCGGCGCTGCTCATGCATGGTTGTTTACGTCTTTGGGAGGGTTTAGTGATTGATGTCTGTGAACAGTCAAAGGGACTATGTCTGTGATACAATATCCACCGTCAACGTCTATCTTCAGGAGTTCTAGGAACCAGGGTCATGAAAAACTTTTTTTGATGTGTGTATACATTATATCGATCACAGTGTCTTCAGAACTCGATACAAGTCCCTTAATTGTATATGTCTTCATGAACGGAGTAATTAGAGTGAAAGGAAGGAGAGCCCAAAGGACTTGCCACCTTTCAAGATTTTGTTGTTTTGTTATAGTGCTGGCCTTAGAAATAGAATAATTTGTTTCTTTGAGATAAATATTTTGTTGGCCTGATAATTCCAGTCCCACCTTCTCGCTCTCAGACTTTCATATAGAATCAAAAGGACAAAAGAATTCCGCTGTGATTTTGTAGCGACTGATACACCTGCCCATGTCGACTGAAACATTCAGTTTATTAGTCCTTGTGTCTAGAAGGAATACAGCAGATTCATGGCACTCCTGTCTAGAAGTCATTACAAGATGGAGCGAAATTTGGTTTCTTGAATGCAATAGCTGCAGTTTTCCCTCAGACAGACAGAAGAGACCGCGCTGAACAGTTAATCTGTACCCAGAGCAGCAGAATAAGACACGCTGTGGAAGAAGGACATGGTTCGATACCAGGATGAGGACAAACCGAACAAAGGGAAGTATGTCCAGTGAGCCGTCAACTTGTATCCAAATTCGAATTCGAGTTTGAAAGGGAGGCCAGTTCTTCAGTACCTAACCTTCCAACAGGTGACAAAAAGGAAAGTTCTCATGTACATTGCCGGTTAGGTTTGGAAACCACGAACTCCCTGAGCTAGTGCGATGAGGAAACTGGAAGCAGAGTATCCCAGCCACTGGCACTACTCAGAAACTGTCTTAGCAACTGCCATGTCCTCCACATGTCATGGTAATCGTAACAAATACCTTTCTTATTTGTATTTCTTGTTTCTAAAAACTAAATAAATTTTCAGCTGCCAAGATCGCTAATACCTTTCATTCATGTAAGTGAGCGTTTTCAGCAATTCTCTGTTTCCATCCTCGGATCTATGTTTATTATGTTAACGATGTAAACATAGACCCGAAGAGGGCAACAGAGAATTGTCGAAGCCCTTCGTCTGTATGACTAAATGATTTTAAGGATGTATGTATGTATGTATGTAGGAACGCCGCCTGCATTAATATCGTTTATAGTATTAATTGAAACAATTAGAAATGTCATTCGACCAGGTACACTTGTATATTTCTTGCTTGTCTTTTCACACTACCAGTCCTCTGCCTCACTTAGTATTATTAATTCTTTATCATTATTATTATTATCATTATCATTATTATTATTATTATTATAAGATTTTTGTTTTATTCTTTCCTTCTATTATGTTGGGTGGAGTGCAGTTATGAGGGGTAAATTAGTAATAGATAATTAAGTGCAGTTTATTTCTTAGAAGATTAAAGTGCAGAGCAACGCAACCTGTCGCAACGAACGTCCGCCAGCAACTTTCAAAAATGACAGTTGATGAGTTCTGTACAAGTGTTATGTAACAGATATCGTCCACGTACGTTCACTACGTCATGTATTATTAATGAAGAGAAATGAACTAAAAGTATTTTTACTTAATCGACCATCGTGTCAAGCATATGACAAATCACCGATTGTATCGTATTTCTCATCATCTTCCGTTACTTGTCTGTAAGAAGAAGGAAAATGTCTTACTTTCTGAAGCTACGAGCGTCTGCTGTTTACAACGTACAGTCTCTTCTAAGAAATCCACTTGAAGTTTGTTTAACAAGCTGTTTCGATGTCGCACAGGATTCGACGAATTTACCTCGTTTCGTCTTGCGCCAGATGTAACATCGTCGTAATAAGGGGCAGACTTTTCCATTAGTACACAGTCGGGTAACTCACTGATAATTAGCTACGGCACTGTTTCAACTCGGGCACCACGACGAATATGATACAATTTTCTGGACTGCTCTGTGGCCGAACATGAAATTTTGGTGACTCTCGACACTTGCAAGAATAGGCGACAGGGCAAGAGGTTATAGATGAGTGACGAACCGGAGCAGTTCTGCTCCTTGGGAATAAAAAAGCAGCACCACCACTGGCTGTAACTGGAAACTTACTTAGAGTTTATTGTAGACATACTCGAAATAACACTAAATTTTAGTGTAAGTGTGTTGGTTCCGGCGGGCAGAGTCAGTTGACAAATACGAGTGACGTTTCTGGATGCAGAGTCATATCATGTTGTAGCATAACGGTTACTGTACGAATAAAACAGAAATGCCACTCAAACTATGACCGACACATCAGTTTTATCCACCTGGCGACATTAATTGTACCAAATGAGATGACTCCACATCCAGAAATCTTTTATGTTATACTTCTTCATAAATACCGTATTTGCTTTTGTATTTCTTCATCATTATCATCATCATCATCATCATCATCATTTCAAGTGGCTCCACCGTTCTCATAAAAATCGGCAGCAAACCAACAACGACTACGATAGATCAGGTATACATGCCGACTTCGCAAGCCACAGATGAAGAGCTAGAGAAAGTATATGACAATATTGAACGAGTAATTCATTACTTAAAGGGAGATGAAAATCTAATAGTCAGGAGAGACTGGAATGTGACTGTAAGGTAAAAGGAGAAGAAGAAAGTCTTAGAGGAGAATATGGATTTGGTGGTAGGAATGAGAGAAGAGAAAGACTAATTGAGTTCTGCAATAAATGCCAGCTAGTAATATCGAATACCCTGTCCAAGAATCAAAAGAGGAGGAGATATACTTGGAAAATGCCGCGAGATACGGGAATATTTCAGTTAGATTACATCATGGCACGGCAGAGATTCCGAAATGAGATACTGGATTGTAAGGTGCACCAAGGAGAAGATACAGACGCAGATCACAATGTAGTAATGATGAAGGGTACCCTGAAATTTAAGATACTAGTCAGGAAGAATTAATGTTCAAAGAAGTGGGATACTAAAGTACTAAGGAATGAGGAGATACCCCTGAACGTCTCTGAGGCTGTAGACACTGTGATAAGGATCAGCTCAGCAGGCAGTTCAGCTGAGGAGGAATGGACACCTCTGAAAACTGCAGTCACAGAACGTGGGTACAAAGAAGGTAACTGCGAAGAAACAATGGGTAACAGAAGAAATACTTCAGTTGATCGATGAGAGAAGGGAGTACAAAAATATTCAGGGGAATTTAGGAATACAGAAATACGAGTCACTCAGGATTGCAATAAACAGAAACTGCAGGGAGCTAAAACGAAATGGCTGCATGAAACGTGAGAAGAAATCAAGAAAGAAATGATATCGGTAGGACTGATTCAGCGCACAGAACAGCCATAACAGCATTAAAAGAAGGGGTGGTAACGTTAAGAGTGCGATGGGAATTCCACTGTTAAATGCAGAAGAGAAAGCGGGTAGATGGAAATAGTGCTCTGAAGGCGTCTACGAGGGCAAGACTTGACTGATGACGTGGTGAAAGGGAAAACAGAAATCGATATAGCAGAGAGGATCCAGTATTAGAATCAGAATTTTAAAAAGCTTTGGAAGACGTAATATCAAATAAGGCAGAAGGAATAGATGACATACCGTCGGAATTTCTAAAATCATGTGGCGAAGTGCGCAGAATGTATGAGTCCCGCGATATGCCATCTGAGTTTCGGAAAAATATCATCCACACAGTTTTGAAGATTTCAAGAGCCGACAAGTGCGACAATTACCGCACAATCAGTTTAACAGATCATGCATCCATGTCGCTGACAAGAACAATGTGCAGAAGGAAGAAAGATTAATATGTGTTACATGACAATCAGTTTGACTTCTGGGCAAGGAAGACAAATGAAAGGAAGACTAAAGAAAAATCAGGACACACATCCATAGGATTTGTCGACTGGAAAAAGGTTCCAAAATATAAAATGATGCAAGATATTTGAAATTCTTTGATAAGTAGGTGTAAGCTATAGGGAAAGACGCATAATATACAATACGTACAAGAGCCAAGAGAGAACGACAAGCGTGTAAGACCAAGAACAAAGTGTTCGGCGTAAAAAGGATATACTCGTTCGTCCTTACTGTTCAACGCATGCATCGAATAAGTAATGAAGAAAGTAAAAGAAAGGTTCAAGAGTAGAATTAAATTCAGGGTGAAAGGATATCAGCGATAAAATTTGCTGATAACATTGCTATCTTCAGTGAAAGTGGAGAAGAATTACAGGATATGCCGAATGGAATGAACAATCTAATGTGTACAGACTCTGGACTGATAGTAAATAGAAGAAAGACAAAAGAAATGAGAAGTAGCAGAAACGGGAACAGTGGGAAACTTAACATCAGGACTAGCGATCATAAAGTAGGTGAAGTTAAGGAATTCTGCTACCTAGACAGCAAAATAACCCATGATGGGCGGAGCAAGTATAACGTGAAAAGCAGGCTAGCATTGGGAAAAAGGACATGTCTGGCCATAGAATTCTACTAGTACCAAACATAGACCTTAATTTTGGGAAGATTGTTTCGAGAATGTATGTCTCGAACACAGGATTTTGTGGCAGTGAGGTATGATCTGCAGGAAAACCGGAAAAGACAAGAATGGAAGCATTTGAGTTGTGGTGCTGGATACGAATGTTTAGGTTTAGGTGGACTGATAAGGTAAGGAATGAGGAGGTTCTGCGCAGAATCTGAGAGGAAAGGAGTATGTGGAAAACATGACAAAAATGTGTGGACAAAATGATAGTACATCTGTTAAGAATCAGGGAATAAGTACTAAAGGTAGCTGTAGAAGGTAAAATCTGGAGAGGAAAACAGAGGCTGCAATAAATGGAGACTTCAATACATGCAGCAAATAACTGAGGAAGCAGCAGGTTGCAAGCGCTGCTCCGAGATGAAGAGGTTGTCGCAAGAGAGCAGTTCGAGGCAGGCTGCAGCAAACCAGTGAGAAGACTGGTGACTCAAAGAAATTGTTAATCTAATGGTATGTCTTAGAAAATTTTAGGAAAATTTTTTAATGCATATTAGGCTCTACAGGCTGTTACTAATTTCTGTTCAATTTCATAAGTGCATCTGAGTGAGCGACTGTCAATCCCAGATATTTAAACTGCTATACTCACTCAAGTTATGACTGCCCAGTGTTACTGAGTGTGTCATATTCTCCTTTCCGAGCTTTCCGAGCAGATATATATTTAGTTTGATATTCAGTGCCATACCTGATTGGCCTGCTCCAGTGGGATGAATGTCTCCTCCTTAGCCTCCCGAGGTCGTGCAAATTTTTCTTTGGCGTAAGAGAGGATTTGCACTGTTTTATGACAGATGGTTCCTGCATAGCAGATTTGTATCTTCGTAGGTCATCATCCGGCGCACTTCAAAACGCAAAAGCACTTTCCAAACAACGTCACCATTTTGCAGCACATACCGCTTTGTTTTACATGTAATTACTCCAGAAGATAGAGTATTCTGAAAACTACAATTTCCTCATTTGAGAAAAATTTCGCTTGTTACATTTCACGAGGACAATCATATCTTTTTCGATGTCTTCACATTTTTCCTGCAGCCATTTCGTCTTAGCTTCCCTGCACTTCCTCTTTATTTCATTCCTCAGCGACTTGTATTTCTGTATTCCTGATTTTCCCGGAACATGTTTGTACTTCCTCCTTTCATCAATCAGCTGAAGTATTTCTTCTGTTACCCATGGTTTCTTCGCAGCTACCTTCTTTGTACCTATGTTTTCCTTCCCAACTTCTGTGATGGCCCTTTTTAGAGATGTCCATTCCTCTTCAACTATACTGCCTACTGCGCTATTCCTTATTGCTGTATCTATAGCGTTAGGGAACTTCAAACGTATCTCGTCATTCCTTAGTACTTCCGTATCCCACTTCTTTGCTTATTGATTCTTCCTGACTAATGTCTTGAACTTCAGCCTACTCTTTATCACTACTATATTGTGATCTGAGTCTATATCTGCTCCTGGGTACGCCTTACAATCCAGTATCTGATTTCGGAATCTCTGTCTGACCATGATGTAATATAATTGAAATCTTCCTGTATCTCCCGGCCTTTTCCAAGTATACCTCCTCCTCTTGTGATTCTTGAACAGGGTAGTCGCTATTACTAGCTGAAACTTGTTACAGAACTCAATGTAAAGCCTATGGAACCCATCTGGATCGTTACGGGGCGCCAACACCGCTTACGCAAAGCAGCGGCCCATTATCTGCACAAATTGCATGACCTATGCGTCGACGTCTAATGTCAAATACCTCCAAAAAAACCTACCAATAAACTTTCGGATCCCTGATACGCAGAATAAGTGATGTATTTCGTTCCAAAGACTGGCAAACAAGCTATTAAGCAGGTGGCCATACTTCTTTGGCTCGTCAGTGTATGCAGCTGCAGAACATCGGTACGAGAATGTTGTTAAAACGATACTGAACGGTTTCAGAAGACTTTGGGCAGATGTGTCACGTTCCCCTCCCCCCCCCCCCCCCCCCCCCACCTTCCCACGCCTCGTCACCCCGGGAATAGGAGGGCTACGGTTGTCACTATCATGTCACTTCGCGCTCGTGCATTAGGGGGCTACAGTCGAACGGAGCGCGTGACGAGTGCGAGCGAAGTTTGAACATTGTACACTCCGTAGTTTGTAACCGTGTACCATGAAACTTGTGGCCTAAATTTTCGCTCGGGGTCGATCGCTGTGCCTGATACCTTTGGAGTGCATTTTCTTCTCCTTAAAACATGAGGTGAAGTTGATGATGTTCTCTTGTCAGTTAATTCAGTGACTGCAGCTAAGCGTAACACAGTAGACACCTGATTTTTAGAAATCATGAAATTTTCGTGGAATGTAAGAAAACTACTGAGAGCTGTGGCTCGGATTCAACAGCGGTTCAAGGGCGTGCTGAAAAGTAACGCCTCCAAATTTTTTATGCGAAAGTTCTTAAAGGTTTTTTAAATAATGCATACTTTATTGGGATTCTAGATTTTTGTTTCTCATGTTTACATATGTATTTCTTAACATAGTCACATGGCGACTAACAGACTTCTCCCAACGAAATACCAGTTTTTTTATACCGTCACTGTGGAATGTTTACTTCGTGGACGTGGTCACAACCCCACCTCTTCTTGCACCGCTCCATCACTCTCCACTCCTCGAAAGCGTATTTCAAGCTCTGGAAACAGATGAAAATCGGATAAGGCCGAGCCGAGACAGTGAAGTCGAGGCGTCGGATTGTCGGGATTGTCCCAGCGCTTGTGCGTGGCTCGCCATGCTGGGGGAGACGGCGCTCCATCCGTGGGCACGCTCTTCCAATTCGTGATTTCAGTTTTCTCAGCGTCTCGCAGTACATTGCAGGGTTTGCGGTGCTGGCTTTAGGCATGAATTCCAAATGAACCACACCTTGAACATCGCAGAACGCTGTGAGCATGACTTTGCTTGTTGACATCACGGTCTTGAACTTTTTTGGCGTTGCTGTCTTTGTAGCGGAACTCCATTGATGCTCTCTTTTATTTTTTTCAGGGTCAGAATGGTGAACCCACCTTTCATCACCTGTCACAATGATGTTAAGAAATGCTTCACCCGCACGATCTTTGTTATCCGACGATTTTCTCTGATAAGCCCATTAGTCCAATTCATATGAGTCTCGCAGGCTGCTGTACGCGGTCGCCGGCCAGTGTGGCCGAGTGGTTCTAGGCGCTTCAGTCTAGAACCGCACGACCGCCACGGTCGCAGGTTCGAATCCTGCCTCGGGCATGGATGTGCGTGATGTCCTTAGGTTAGTTAGGTTTACGTAGTTCTAAGTTCTAGGGGACTGATGACCGCAGATGTTAAGTCCCACAGTGCTCAGACCCATTTGAACCATTTTTTGTACGCGGTCGTCCACTCCGAGCTCAGTGACACACGTTGAGGTTAGCACAATCTTTTTCTTCATTAAGAACACTTACAACCCAACGTCACACATATCTAATGTCGATACAATCATCACCGTACGCGGCTTTCACTCTTCTGTGGATTTCAGTTGGAGGCACTTTTTCTGCGGTTGGAAATTCGGGTATAGCTCTCAGTTCCCACTCACCGACATAGTTATTCGTAGGTTACACACCGCCATGCTATACGCTATAATGCGGAGCCCTCTAGCTAGCGGGAAAGTCGACGGAGTAATGGTTCAAATGGCTCTGAGCACTATGGGACTCAACTTCTGAGGTCATCAGTCCCCTAGAACTTAGAACTACTTAAACCTAACTAACCTAAGGACATCACGCACATCCATGCCCGAGGCAGGATTCGAACCTGCGATCGTAGCGGGCGCACGGTTCCAGACTGAAGCGCCTAGAACCGCTCGGCCACATCGGCCGGCGACGCAGTAATATGCGTAATACGTAATACCTCAATCCATATTGAGAAGAAAATAAAAACCTCGGAGGTATTACTTTTCAGCATCCCCTCAAACTATTTTTTTTTTAATTTTCATATTTTTAGTCAGCTTTTCGACAACTATATAGGATGAAAATCAAGGGACATGACAACTGCAAGGAGTTATACTTTTCAGTTGCTTGTCGCCTGGATATGGATATAGAAACATTCCATTCAGCTAAATGTGGTCCCATTCAGGTTAACCGTAACCGGTGCCAAAAATAAAACAGGCGTATTTGGGAGCCCAAAGAAGTTGAGTAAAGTAAAACAGAGAAAAATCTTCCACTGAAAAGGTAACATCAGAAATACTGGCATTTTCATAAACTTAGGGGGAACCTAACGAAAAAGAACAGGTCTCCCCTTTTCCACGCTTCCATAGCAACACTCTGTAGACCTGAACTTAGAATAGTTGTGCTAAGTTTAATACTGATAATGCTGAGTGCACACTTCGATGCCATGTCGTGTAAACCATGAAGCTGCCAAAGTTGGGGAAATTCGTTGCTGTTGCAGTTCTTAAATCAGTTGCACGACACATGTATGTTTCAAATTTAGTGGTGTATTTCTCTGAATTTCAGTTTGTTTGAGGTTATGCTATAATTTTGTTCTAA
Source organism: Schistocerca serialis cubense (assembly GCF_023864345.2). Classification (NCBI taxonomy): domain Eukaryota; kingdom Metazoa; phylum Arthropoda; class Insecta; order Orthoptera; family Acrididae; genus Schistocerca; species Schistocerca serialis. The sequence continues at coordinate 638,242,368 of NC_064645.1, forward strand.
ACACTGACATAAATAAATACAGGCTGGTTGTAATTAAACTTCCGCTACTTCAGCGGGCCTCCATGAAAAACGAGTGGTCGTAGGACAACGAAACTTTGTGGAATCATTTGCAAGGACTGGACTGGTACAACGATGTTCAGTACATCTACGTAACCACCTAGCCGTACGCAAAAGGTGCTCTGAATGAAACATATTCCTCTCTTCGTCGATTCTACAGAGAAAGGCCTCATTCCTTACCTTATCAGTCTACCTAATTTTCAAAGTTCTTTTGAATCGCCACATCTCAAATGATTCGATTCTCTTCCTTTCCGGTGTTCCCATAATCCATGATTCACTACGATACAATGCTGTCCTCCAAACGTCCATTCTCAGAAATTTCTTTCGCAAACTAAGGCCTCTGTTTCACACGAGTAGACTTCTATTGGCCATAAATGCTCCTATTGCCAGTGCTACTCTACCTTTGCGTCCTCTTTGCTCCACCCATCATTGTTGTTTAGCTTCCTGTGTAGCAAAATTCCTTAACTTCGTCTACTTTTCTACTTTGCGATGCCCAATTTTGATGTTAAGTTGCTGTTCTCGCAGTTCTCATTTGTGCTACTTCTCGTTATTTTCGTCTTTCTTCGATTTACTCGCAATCCATATTCCGTACTCATTAGACCATTCAATTCAGTAGATCCTGTAATTCTTCTTTACTTTGACTAAGAATAGCCATGTCATCAGTGAATGTTATCACTGATATCCTTTCACCCTGAATTTAATCCAGTACTTGAATTTTTCATTTGCTTCCGTTATTGCCTTCAGTGTATAGATTGAGCGGTAGGGGCGAAAGACTATATGCATGTCTTACACTCTTTTTAATCCGAGCACCTCGATCTTGATCGTCCAATCTTATTGTTCCCTCTTGGTTGTTGTACATATTATATATTACCCGACATTCCCTATTCTTGATCGTCCAATCTTATTGTTCCCTCTTGGTTGTTGTACATATTGTGTATTACCCGACATTTCCTACAGCCTTCCCTTGTCTTTCTCGGCATTCCGAATGCATTGCTCCATTTTAAACTGTCGAAAGCTATTTCAAGGTCGATAAATCGTATGAAAGTGTCTTGATTTTTCTTCGTCTTGCTTCCAATATCAACAGAAACGTCAAAACTGACTCTCTGTTGCCTTTATCTTTCCTAAAGCCACACTGACTCTCATCTATCACATCCTCAATTTTCATTTCCGTTCTTCTGTATATTAATCGTGTCAGCAGCTTGGATACATGAGCTGTTAAGCTGATTGTGCGATAATTCACGCACTTGTGTTCACTTGCAGTCTTCGGAATTGTGTGCATGATATTTTTCCGAAAGTGAGATGGTATATCGCCAGTCTCATACATTCTACGCACCAACGTGAATTGTCGTTTTGTTGCCATTTCCCCCAATGATTTTATGAATCCCACAATGATTTTATGAATTCCGATGGAATGCTATCTATCACTTCTGCCTTATACGATCTTAAGTCTTCCAAAGCTCTTTTAAGTTTTGATTCTAATATTGGATCACCTATTTCTTCCCCGTCGATTCCTGTCTCTTCTATCACGTCACCAGACAAGCCCTCCCTCTCACAGAGGCTTTCAATGCACTCTTTCCACCTGTCCGCTTTCTCCTCTGTATTTAACAGCAGAATTCGCATTGCTCTCTTAATATTACTGTCCTTGCTTTTAATTTCACCGGAGGTTGTTTCCACTCTTGTGTGTGCTGAATCTGTTCTTCCGACAGTTTTCTTTTTCTCGATATCTTCACATTTTTCATGCAACCATTTCGCATTAGTTTCCCTGTACATGCTATTTCCTTCCTAAGTGACTTTTACTTTTGTCTTCCTGAACTTCCCTGCACATTTTTGTACTTCCTTCTTTCGTCAATTAACTGAAGTATGTCTTACGTTATTCATAGTTCCTTCACGTTTACATTCCATGTACCAACGTTTTTCTTTCCCACTTCTGTGATTGCCCATATTAGAGATGTCAATTTCTCTTCGACTAAACTGCCTATTGAACTATTTTTATCATAGTACCTATAGCCTCAGAGTACTTCAAGCGTATCTCATCATTCTTTAGCACTCCCGTATCCCACGTCTTTGTGTAGTGATTTTTCCTGAGTATTCTCTTAAAACTCAGGTCACTCTTCATCATTACTAAATTGTGATATGAGTCTATCTCTGCTCCTGGGCACCTTACAATCCAATATCTGATTTCGGAATCTCTGCCTGACATTGATGTAATCCGGGTGGAATCTCCCTTTTTTGATTCTTGTTGTTTGTTGTCGATTCTGATGAGAATAACCCTATCAGTAAACTGTTCACAGTAACTCACTCTCTACCATACCTTCCTTTCATAACTGGTTCTGCTCCAGTTATACGATTTTCTGCTGCTCTTGATAATACCTTGTACACATCTATCCAGAAATTCTTGTCTTTTCTTCATTTCATTTCACAGACCACAACTTTATCATGATTTATTCTTAACATTTTTCCCTTTTCAAATTTTGTAGCTTCCCTACCACGTTCTGAGTTTTGGCAGTTTACGCCCCGATTCGTAGAACGTTACCCTTTCGCTGGTTATTCACTCTTTTCCTCCTGGTCATTTCCCCCTCTGCAGTCACCCTTGGGAGATCCAAATACGGGTCTTTGCCAATAGAGATCATCATGACACTTTTTCCACTTAGCGAGTGGACACGACAGAGTAAATACGAGACGGCTCGCGTCGTGGAAGTTATTAACATGTCGGCGCCCCGCGGCAGAAGCGGTCACTTGAACACGACCTGCAAACAACTGAGACTGAAATGAGAGAGAACAATGGGATGCCGGTGGTTCTATAGACTGGCGGTTTCGATTTTCTACATCTGCTTCCACACCTATCCTCTGCAAACCACTGTGAAGTGCCTGGCAGAAGGTATGTCCCGTTGTACCAGTTATTAGGGATTTTTCCCGTTGCACCCACGTATGGAACGCAGGAAGAATGATTGTTTAAATGGCTCCATGCGTAATTAATCTAATCTTATCTGAACTTTCCCACCCAGAGAGATACACTATGTGATCAAAAGTATCCGGACACCTGGCTGAAAATGACTTACAAGTTCGTGGCGCCCTCCATCGGTATTGCTGGAATTCAATATGGTTTTGGCCCACCCTTAGCCTTGATGACAGCTTCCACTCTCGCAGGCATACGTTCAGTGAGGTGCTAGGTGTTCTATACGATTCACGTTAGGACTCTGCGCAGGCCAGTCCATTACAGGGATGCTATTGTCGTGTAACCGCTCCACCACAGGCCATGCGTTATGAACACGTGTTCGATCGCGTTGAAAGGTGCAATCGCCATCCCTGAATTGCTCTTCAACAGTGGGAAGCAAGAAGGTGCTTAAAACATCAATGTAGGTCTGTGCTGTGATAGTGCCACGCAAATCAACAGTGGGTGCAAGCTCCCTCCATGAAAAACACGACCACATCATAACATCACCGCCTCCCAATTTTACTGTTGGAACTAAACACGCTGGCAGATGACGTTCACCGGGCATTCACCATACCCACACCTTGCCATCAGATCGCCACATTGTGTACCGTGATTTGTCAGTCCACGCAACGTTTTTCCTCTGTTCAGTTGTCCAACGTTTATGCTCCTTACACCAAGCGAGGCGTCATTTGGCATTTACTGGCGTCATGTGTAGCTTATGAACAGCCGCTCTACTATGAAATCCAAGTTTTCTCACCTCCCGCCAAACTGTCATAGTACTTGCAGTGGATCCTGATGCAGTTTGGAATTCCTGTGTGATGGTCTGGATGGATGTCTGCTAATTACACATTACGACCCTGTCGGCGGTGTCTGTCAATCAACGGATGAGGTCGGCCTGTACGCTTTTGTGCTGTACGTGTCCCTTCACGTTTTTGCTTCACTATCACATCGGAAACAGTGGACGTAGGGATGTTAAGGAGTGTGGGAACCTCGTGTACAGACGAATGATACAAGTGACACCCAATCGCCTGAGCACGTTCGAGGTCCGTGAGTTTCGCGGAGCGCTCCATTCTCCTCTCTCACGATGTCTAATGACTACTGAGGTCGCTGATATGGAGTACCTGGCAATAGGTGGCAGCACAATGCATCTAATATGAAAAACGTATGTTTTTGGAGGTGTCCGGATACTTTTGATCAGATAGTGTATGTAGGGTATTCTAGTATATTCCTTGAGTCCACATTTAAGACCGGTTCTTGAAACTTTATAAGAAAGTTTTCTCGGGACTGTTTACATCTGTCTTCAGGAGTCTGCTATTTCAGTTTCTTCAGCATCTCTGTGGCGTTCTTCAACGGATCAAACATATGGCCATTTGTGTTTCCCTTGTTCGTATACGTTCAGTAACCCCCGTTAGTTCTATTTGGTAGAGGTTCCACACAACTGAGCAATATTCTAGGTAGGGTCGCACGAATGACTTGTAAGCAGTCTCCTTTGTAGAGTGATCTCATTTCTCCAGTATTCTATCAATAATGAAAAGTCTACGACCTGCTTTACCTACGACCTACAAAGCGTTAAATCAAGGTATTTACCTGAGTTAACCGATTACAGCTGTGACTCACTGTTACTATAGTATTGGGATTCTACATTTTTCTTTTTGTAAAGTGTACAGTTTTGCAGATCTCATTTAAAGTAAGTTGGCAATCTTTACACCATTTTGAAATCTCATCAAAATCGTACATAATATTTTTGCACCTTCTTTCTGATAGTAATTCATTGTAGATAAATTCATAATCTACAAAAAGTCTAAGGTCACTGCTAATATTGTCTGCAAGGTCGATAATATACAACATTAACAGCAAGGATGCCAACACATCTCTGGGGCATACCCAAATTAACTTTTACATACAAGATAACTTCCTGTGTCCTCCATACCTAAAAAAATCCTCAGTCTAGCCACAAATTTCGCTTGACACCCCATACGATAGTACTTTGAATAATAAGCGTAGGTACGATACAGACACAAATGTTTTTCGGATATCAAGTAATAGTGCATCTACTTGACTGCCTTGATCCAACGCTTTTGGTGTGTCATGTGAGAAAAGCACGAGTTGGATTGCACGTGTTCGATGTTTTCGGAATCCATGCTGTCTGGCACGTAGAAGGTCATTCTGTTCGAGATACCTCATTGTGTTTGAGCTCAGAATATTTTTCGTTGAGCCAGGCCCGCATCACCTTGGACATGTGGCCGCTCCTTCAGCAAGGTCCGAGCAGGCACACGGGGGGAGGGTTTTATTAGTGATTGGGAGCTCCAATGTTAGGCGGGTGATGGAGCCCCTTGGAGAAATAGCGGAAAGGTCGGGGAAGAAGGCTAGTATTCGCTCCGTCTGCTTGTCGGGGTTCTCATCCGAGATGTGGAGGCCCTGCCGGCGGCGATAGAGAGCACTGGGTGCACCCGACTGCAGATTGTTGCTCATGTCGGCACCAATGACTCCTGCCGTCTTGGTTCAGAGGTCATCCTCAGTTCATACAGGCGGTTGGCGGAGTTGGTGAAGGCGGAAAGCCTCGCTCGCGGGGTGGAATGTGAGCTAACTATTTGCAGTATCGTTCCCAGAACAGATCGCGGTCCTCTGATTTGGAGCCGAGTGGTAGGCTTAAGCCAGAGGCTCAGACGATTCTGTGGAGGTCTGGGGTGCAAATTTCTCGACCTCCGCTATCGGGTGGAGAAATGTAGGATCCCCCTGAATAGGTCAATCTTGCACTACACGCAGGAAGCGGCTACAAGGGTAGCGGAGTACGTGTGGAGCACACATGTGAGTTTTTTTAGGTTAGAGAATCCCCTCCCTAGGCCCGACAAGACGCCTCCTGAGACGTGACAAGGTGGTAGTAGGCAAAACGCAACAGGGAATAACAATATTAATGTCGTAATGGTAAACTGCAGGAGCGTCTATAGAAAGGTCCCAGAACTGCTCTCATTAATAAACGGTCACTATGCCCACATAGTACTAGGGACAGAAAGTTGGCTGAAACCAGATGTAAACAGTAATGAAATTCTAAACTCAGATTGGAATGTATACCGCAGAGACAGGCTGGACAGTGAAGGGAGAGGCGTGTTTATAGCGATAAAAAGTGCAATTGTATCGAAGGAAATTGACGGAGATCCGAAATATGAAATAATTTGGGTGAAGGTCACGGTTAAAGCAGGCTCAGACATGGTAATTGGATGTCTCTATAGGCACCCTGGCTCAGCAGCTGTTGTGGCAGAGCAACTGAAGGAAAATTTGGAAAGTATTTCGAGTAGATTTCCCGACCATGTTATAGTTCTGGATGGAGATTTTAATTTGCCAGATATAGACTGGGAGACTCAAAGGTTTATAACGGGTGGCAGGAACAAAGAATCCAGTGAAATTTTTTTAAGTGCTTTATCTGAAAACTACCTTGAGCAGTTAAACAGAGAACCGACTCGTGGCGATAACAGACCTTCTGGTGACAAACAGACCCGAACTATTTGAAACAGTTAACGTAGGCCAGGGAATCAGCGATCATAAATCGATTACTGCAGCAATGATTTCAGCCGTAAATAGAAATATGTAAAAATGTAGGCTGATTTTTCTGTTTAGCAAAAGTGACAAAAAGCAGATTTCAGAGTACTTGACGGCTCAACACAAAAGTTTTGTCTCAAGTACAGGCAAGATCGTAAGAGATGGGAAAGAGCCACCGTGGTACAACAATCGAGTTAGAAAACGGCCGCGGAAGCAAAGGGAACTTCACAGCAAACATAAACATAGCCAAAGCCTTGCAGACAAACAAAAATTACGCGAAGCGAAATGTTGTGTGAGGAGTGCTATGCGAGAGGCGTTCAGTGAATTCGAAAGTAAAGTTCTATGTACTGACGTGGCAGAAAATCCTAAGAAATTTTGGTCTTATATCAAAGCGGTAGGTGGATCAAAACAAAATGTCCCGACACTCAGAGACCAAAATGGTACTGAAACAGAGGATGACAGACTAAAGGCCGAAATACTACATGTCTTTTTCCAAAGCTGTTTCACAGATGAAGACTGCACTGTAGTTCCTTCTCTAGATTGTCGAACAGATGACAAAATGGTAGATATCGAAATAGATTACAGAGAGATAGAAAACCAATTAAAATCACTCAAAAGAGGAAAGGCCGCTGGACCTCATGGGATACCAGTTCGATTTTACACAGAGTACGCGAAGGAACTTGCCCCCCTTCTTGCAGCGGTGTACCGTAGATCTCTAGAAGAGTGTAGCGTTCCAAAGGATTGGAAAAGGGCACAGGTCATCCCCGTGTTCAAGAAGGGACGTCGAATAGATGTGCAGAACTATAGACATATATCTCTAACGTCGATCAGTTGTAGAATTTTGAAACACGTATTATGTCCGAGTATAATCACTTTTCTGGAGACTAGAAATCTACTCTGTAGAAATCAGCATGGGTTTCGAAAAAGACGATCGTGTGAAACCCAGCTAGCGCTATTCGTCCGCGAGACTCAGAGGGCCATAGACACGGGTTCCCAGGTAGATGCCGTGTTTCTTGACTTCCGCAAGGCGTGTGATAAAGTTCCCCACAGTCGTTTCATGAACAAATTAAGAGCACATGGACTGTCAGACCAATTGTGTGACTGGAATGAAGAGTTTCTAGATAACAGAACGCAACATGTCATTCTCAATGGAGAGAAGTCTTCCGAAGTAAGAGCGATTTCAGGTGTGCCGCAGGGGAGTGTCGTAGGACCGTTGCTATTCACAATTACATCGGAAGTTCACTGAGGCTTTTTGCGGATGATGCTGTAGTATATCGAGAGGTTGTAACAATGGAAAATTGTACTGAAATGCAGGAGGCTCTGCAGCGAATTGACGCATGGTGCAGGGAATGGCAATTGAATCTCAATGTAGACAAGTGTAATGTGCTGCGAATATACAGAAAGAAAGATCCTTTATCATTTAGCTACAGTATAACAGGTCAGCAACTGGAAGCAGTTAATTCCATAAATTATCTGGGAGTAGGCATTAGGACTGATTTAAAATGGACTGACCATATAAAATTCATCGTCTGTAAAGCAGATGCCAGACTGATTCATTGGAAGAATCATAAGGAAATGTAATCCGAAAACAAAGGAAGTAGGTTACAGTACACTTGTTCGCCCACTGCTTGAATACTGCTCAGCGGTGTGGGATCCGTTCCAGATAGAGTTGATAGAAGAGATAGAGAAGATCCAACGGAGAGCAGCGCGCTTCGTTACAGGATCATTTAGTCAACGCGAAAGCGTTACGGAGATGATAGATGAACTCCAGTGGAAGACTCTGCAGGAGAGACGCTCAGTAGCTCGGTACGGGCTTTTGTTGAAGTTTCGAGAACATACCTTCACCGAAGAGTCAAGCAGTATATTGCTCCCTCCTACGTATATCTCGCGAAGAGACCGTGAGGATAAAATCATAGAGATTAGAGCCCACACAGAGGCATACCGACAATCTTTCTTTCCATGAACAATACGAGACCGGAGTAGAAGGGAGAACCGATAGAGGTACTCAAAGTACCCTCCGCCACACACCGTATGGGTGTAGATGTGGATGTAGACCTTGCTCCACGGTCAACACAAGCATTGGTGATCTGTAAGAACCACCGGGGACTCTTCGCTAACGGAAGCCAATAGTTGTCATCCTTTTCAGTTGGCATAACGTCGCTCTGAAGGCAGTTGCGTAGTTTAGTGTGCCAGACAGTCAGGACTGTATCTATTCTCCCGGCCAGCTACCAAAATTGGCACCTTTTCACAGTTCTGAGGTTTCCGAGGCAGCGTTCCCTCCCTTCTCCGCAACATTAGTGTCTACTCAAATAAATGCACTATTAGTGTCACTACAAGAAACGATAGTAGAAACGGGAGGAGAGTTAAGTGGGGTGACTAGCTACCCTGGCTGTTTAGAATTAATGCGTTTAACAGGCCGATGAACTTCGATATTTAAGCAATAACTTTTCAAAGGGAGGACGGCAACTGTTCTTCCGCATCCGTTTTAGAAACGAAGTTCTACAAACAGGAAAGCGCAGCACACTCACCTTTGAGATATGAGTGTCTGGAACCGTGAACTGTTACTCGCTGGAGACCTGATAAGCAAAAACAGAGAAGTTTAAACCCTGCTGAGAGAAGATGCCAAAAAAAAATTGAAACTTGTGGAGAGAGAGAGAGAGAGAGAGTGACACACACTTCCACAACTATGCAGGGAGTAAAGGATAGACACCCAAACTTGTAACAAGACTCCGGATTGTAGGAGGAGCTGAGTGGCAGTGGAAGCAAGTAAGTTTCCGAAGTTCGGAAATAGGGCCTATCTCCTCTGAGGCAGTCAAACAGCAGCAGCACACAAGATTCGCCGCCGACAGACTCGGAGCGTGACTTGAGCTCCAGAATCAATGTGGGAACCTGGGCCATCCCACAAAGGCAGCGCGGTTGCGGACTGAAGCGCCTAGAACCGCTCGGCCACAGCGGCCGGCTAAACAAATGTTTTATTGGGCCTTATTTGATCACAGCTCTTTTAAATTCGGACAAACTTTTTTTTTTTTGAGTCATCAGTCGTTTGACTGGTTTGATGCGGCCCACCACGAATTCCTCACCTGTGACAAACGTTTCATCTCAGAGTAGCAGTTGCAACCTACGTCCTCAATTATTTGCTGGATGCATTTTAACATCCGCATTTTTCTACAGGTCCCTCTAGTAAAGGAACTTATTCCCAGATATCTTAACAGATGTCCAGTCATCCTGTACCCTCTTCTTTTCAGTGTTTCACGTGTATTCCTTTCGTCGCCGATTCTGCGGAGAGCCTCATTCATTATCTTATCAGTCCATCTAATTTTCAACATTCCCCATCACATGTCAAATGCTTCGATTCTCTTCTGTTCCGATTTTCAGACTGTCCATGATTCACTACCGTACAATGCTGTGCTCCAACTCACATTCTCAGAAATTTTTTCTGAAACTAAGGACTATGTGTCATACTAATGGATTATTGGCCATGAATGCCCTTTTAGTCAGTGCTAGTCTACTTTTAAGTCCCCTTTGCTCCGCCCATCATTGTCGTTTAGCGCCGGTCGCGGTGGCCGTGCGGTTCTGACGCTGCAGTCCGGAACCGCGGGACTGCTACGGTCGCAGGTTCGAATCCTGCCTCGGGCATGGGTGTGTGTGATGTCCTTAGGTTGGTTAGGTTTAAGTATTTCTCAGTTCTATGGGACTTATGACCTAAGATGTTGAGTCCCATAGTGCTCAGAGCCACTTGAACCATTTTTTTGTCGTTTATCTTCCTGTGTAGCAGAATTCCTTAACTTTGTCTACTTCGCGATCCCCAATTCTGATGTTACGTTGCTATTCTCCCTGTTCTCATTCTGCTACTTCTCATTTCTTTCCTGTTTCTTCTATTTACTCGCAATCCATACTCCGTGCTCATTAGATTGTTCATTCCCTTCAACAGATCCTGTAATTCTTCTTCATTTTCACTGGATGGCAATGTCATCAGTAAATGTTATTACTGATATCCTTCCACCCTGAATTTTCATCCAATTCTTGAACCTTTCTTTATTTCCGCCATTGCTTCTTCAATTCTTTTTTTATTTCTTCACACTTTTCATGCACCATTTCGCATCAGTTTCCCTGCACATCCTATTTCTTTCCTTCCTAAGTGACTTGAACTTCTGTATCCCTGAACGTTTCTGCACATTTTTGCACTTCCTTCTTTCGTCAATCAACTGAAGTATTTCGTCTGTTACTCATGGTTTCTTCACTTTTACCTTCCACGTACCTACGTTTTTCTTTTCCACTTTTGTAATTACCCTTTTGCAAGATGTCAATTCCTCTTCAACCGAACTGTCTACTGAGCTATTCATTTTCGCAGTATCTGTAGCCTCAGATAACCTCAAGCATATCTCCTTACTCCTTAGTATTCCACTGTTTTGTGCACTGGTTCTTCCTGTCTAGTCGCTTAAATTTGAGCCTACTCTTCATCATTAATAAGTTGAAGAGTCTAGATCTGCTCCTGCGTACACTTTACAGACGAATACTCGTATTTGGTTTCGGAATCTCTACCTAACTTCTCTACCTAACTTCTCTTATTTCCTGGTCTTTTGCAAGGGTACCTCCTCCTGTGATTCTTCAACAGAAAATTCGCTATCACTAACATGTGTTTACTGCAGAGCTCCAGTCCCTTATTACTATTAGATTTTTATCTCCCTTTACATACTGAGTTACCCGTTGAATATCCTTAGTTTCTCTGTCTCTTCATCCTCTGCTCGTGACTTTAGCATGTATGCCTGAATTATTATTGCCAGTGTTAGTTTGCTGTCGATTCTGCTGAGAACAAAGCAGAACTGAACGGTTCACAGTAACTCACTTCAGCCCTACCTTCCTATTCACAACGAATCCTATTCCCTATATACCATTTTCTGCTGCTGACGATAATACCCTATACTCGCCTTAACAGAAATCCATGTCTTCTTTCTACTTCACTCCACTGACTCCCATTATATTTAAACAGCCTCTGCATTTATCTTTTCAGATTTTCTAGCTTCCCTACCGTGATCAAACTTTTGTATTTCATGCCCCGACTCGATAGAACTTTACCTTTTCGTTGGTTATTTAGTCTTTTTCCCATTGTCACCTCCCCTTGGTATTCCCCTCCCGGAGATCCAAATAAGGGGCTAATCCGAAGTTTTTTGTCAGTGGAGAGATCATCATGACACTTTTTCAGTTACAGGCCACATGTCCTTTGGATACACGTTATATGTCTTTAATGCAGTGGTTTTCATTGCCCTCTGCGTACTCATGCCGTTTATCATTGCTGATTCTTTAACCTTTAGGGGCAGTTTTACACCCCAAGGGGAAGAAGTGCCCTGAACCTCTAGCTGCTCCTCCGCCCTTTTTGACAAGGCCTTTACAGATATAGAATGACTTATTATGGCGAACGTCTTCGGCCGCCATTTTTGACGATTATTATTCAGAATTTAAGAATTTGCTGGTATTAACCAGAGATTGAGGACCTTTTGATTACTATTCCAAGACGTCACCATTGTTTCTCACCTGTATCATGGATGCACTAATGTATGTGAGACTGTCGTACCCTGGGAATAGTATACCAAGACGTTTCCTGGCTGTTGCTTCAATTTAGTGATTGATGTTAGAATCTCATGAAGGAATGCGCACCAGGGACCGCCATAAATAGTTTCCGCCATTTTGTACTGCTTTTTGTTGCTGTGTCACATTAGCTTGTGTTTTGTAGAATGTTTGTAGATATTTGGTGTTCTACACGTTTAAGAGCTGTGTAATATATTAAAGCTGCTGGCAATATATTATTAATTCTTCAGTTACAGAATTTTATGGTGCGCAAAATGCTATATTTAACTTGTTAAGTCATACTTCGTCGGTCTTGCACCGTGTTGTACTTTGAGACAGAGGATGACAGTATTTTCCAGAATGCAGTGATTTTAAAAGAATGTTTGAAACGCTCATTTTAGAAACCGCATAACTCCATAAATGCATGTTTTCCAGAAAATATAAAAAACTATTTTTAAAATAAAGTTCAACACATATCAAAAGTTTCTTCGTTCTCTTTAATGAGTATAGTTAAATGTGTAATTTAACATATAATTTAATCTTTAGCTCCTGTTAGACCCAGCCAAAACAGTGATCAAAGTGATTGGAGTTACGTTTTTTTCTAAAATTAATTCAAATGCTTGTAAAAATTTAGCACTGAAACATGCTCTTGTAATCAACTTAAGAATAATTTTACTTTCAAAAGCTATGAAACATATGAAAACTGATTTACACAGCAAACTCTCACAAATGCAAGACATTAGTGTTATACTGCCTATAACATTAACATTAATTTGAAGCATCTAACATTTTTTTTTAAATTACGCCCAGAAATGATCTTTTAACATTGTGACTTGGCAATGTAAATGGAAGACTGAAGACACTTACTTCAAATTATCAATGAATGTCCACAATTTCAAGGTAAAATTAGTGATATTCTTCAGGAATACACTGCAAGGTCTTCTTCAGGTCAGCTAACTTCAGTGATTGACATCTGTCTGTTGTATGCCCTTGTTTGCAGTAAACACACGTTTTGTTGCCCAGTACCCCGCAGGACGAACGTATGTTCCACTGCTGTCTTGATGAATGGTGATGCAGCTACTGTTCCTGGATGCCGAGATGAGTATTTGAAATGCGTTAATGTTGATATCTGGAATGCCGTAGCGGGTGTCTCTTGAAAGATGTTCGCTTTCCAATGGATTTACTATCTGCTTATGTAGAGCAGGCCACCAATCCTCGAAGTGAATTACATCTTCAACACTTAAGGTAGTAACCATGAACTCTCCAGGGAGTCTTAACTTTACTGTTACCTTACGTACTTCTTTTCGCAGATAAATTCGATCGTGCTTTGACAAAATCCTCTTCACAATACCAAAATCAGGGTCATTTGGGAGAAAAGAGTGTCCTCTCAGGGGAAAAAATGCTGGATTTTATCATAACGCTCTGTTTCTACAAGAGCCACCAATAACTCTAGTATGGTGTGATTTCTGATTTGACTACCACAGCTATCACATCCTTCTAAATGCAATCATCAGTGTAATGCAGAAGAAAACAAGCTACTTCAAGAAAACAAGCTACTTCAAGAAAACAATCTACTTCAAGCAAAGAAGCTACTTCAATGGTCCTTGGATATCCTGGGTTTCGTCATAGCGGTAAAAATCTCCTGATTTCGCGTTATAAATATAAAAAACGTTGAGGGTTAACTGTTGAAGGTAAAACAATTCCTGCGCGGGAATGTTAGGCAGCGAAATATTTTGCATGTAACAACCAGATCCTCCCTTTCTTTGCTCAGATTCGTTGAAGCTTGAAGAGCACTGTAAAAATTTTTAGCTGTTCCTTTGTGGATCATCAAGTCTGCTTCGGCAACTTTCTTTGGCTTCTCGTTAAGAAATGGGGACTTCAGTCTCTGTTCTAAGACTTCGCATGTACCACAGATATATACCTGAAGGATTTCAAAACTGTGGTGAAAACTGTGTCTGAAGTATTTAGCATAGTGTTGATATGTAGTGTCTACGTCAGGATGTTTTCCATAAAACATCTGCAACATGATTTTCACATTTAATTTTGCATCAAGGTAATTTTTCATCTTGGAGGAATAGTGACCCTGTTTTCTTGGAAAAAGACTCAATATGTTGATGAATGAACACCTCTGAATCTAATGTGGGGCTTAAATCAACCGTAGACTTACCAGCTATCAATGATTCTCGCAGACGACGGAGTCTACTGTCACCCTTAAGACCATGGAAAGCTATAAAAGCCTTCTGGAAGACAGACCACCTTCCTTTAACCGTTGAGTATGGTGAAACACTAAAAACTGTGACTACGCTTAATTGGTGACACATTTTTAGATGAACGATGTCTTTGTACATTACTGTAGGTGATGAGCTCTTGTAATTACGTATCATGTTTGTCTTTGCTCCTGAAATTATTAAATCTATCTAACAAAGATGTCTGATGAAAAGCCGGCTGGAGTGGCCGAGCGGTTCTAGGCGCTATAGTCTGGAACCGCGCGACCGCCACGGTCGCAGGTTAGAAACCTGCCTCGGGCATAGATGTGTGTGATGTCCTTAGGCTAGTTAGGTTTAAGTAGTTCTAAGTTCTAGGGGACTGATGACCTCAGATGTTAACTCCCATAGTGCTCAGAGCCATTTTTTTGTCTGATGAAACATACCAAAATTTGCGAAACATGCTTTCTTAAAACTGCATTTCTCACATGTTTTTCTTTCCGGAATTGTTTTTCCTCCGTAGTACATGTCCTCACTTCCTCGAACAAGTGCTCTTTTATCGATCCCACTCTTGTATTCAGCTTCGTTCCTCAGACCCCACTTTCGATTTTTGGAGTTTTCCCATATCACAGAACTTTAAAATAAAATTGATGTCAACCTGCACCTTGTAGTCATGTAAGATAACCAAGTCCGTGAATGTTCTGCTCTGTGTAAAAGACAATCATCTCTTCAACAACGACAAATCTTATTACTATAATAAACAGCGCACGCAGCACTTTTAACAGAATCAACAGTGCTGACAGGTTAAGATTAGAAACACCAGAATTGCAGGAATTATGTTGTTTCTAACACTAATACAAACTTACCACACATATAAAACACACACACGTAGACGGAAATTATGTCATTTCTACACACAACGATGCGGTTACCCTTACAGAGGGCCTGGACGTAAGTAACTCATTTTGGATAAAATGTCGAGCTACGTTGTTTCTAAAATGACCAATTCGTTTGTTCATAGGTACACGACCGTATTCTACCTTTTAACATGCTTTCACATTTGGAAAAAAACCCTTAATTTTACGTAATTATTTTTGTAATTTCAGAAAAAGAGTGCAGGACATAAAATATGAATGCCAACATTTAAAAATGGAATTAGAAAATATCGTAAACTTATTTAACACGGCTGGCTAGAGGAGAAAATCTGAAAAGTGTACCAAGATACAAACATCTTCTCTATTATTAGATATAAGGAACTAGCAGTGATAAAATTTATTAATGGCCTAAGCAAATTTCGTAACAGATGTTCTTCAGATAATTATAAATCAAACAGCAGAAAAGTGTCGACCAAATGTTAGGATACATCGATATCTACATCCTGCAGAAAATATGAAATACAAATACACAGCAAACAATGTTCATAAGGCAATACATAAAGCGTTTTAATTTATCACCCATTGTTTTTCTTTCCTTTTTAAGTACCAAATAACCGCAAAAGCACATTTTTTTCCGCCGCGTGGAGTGGCCGCGCGGCAAGAGGCACCATGTCACGGACTGCGCGGACCCTCCCGCCGGTGGTTCGAGTCCTCCCTCGGGCATGGGTGTGTGTTTTGTTCTTAGCATAGGTTAGTTTAAGTAATGTGTAAGTCTAGGGACCGATGACCTCAGTAGTTTGGTCCAATAGGAATTTACACACACACACACACACACACACACACACACACACACACACACACACACATTTTTTTCCTTCGATGGAAGTAACTTTTTCGTTGCTAATAAAAAGTTCTTTAATGGCAATTTTTGTCAGTTTGTGTTCTTAATTATGTAGTCGACAGTGTAGGCTTTTTCTTTCTACATGTACCATTAAATCTAAATCATTTTTCGCTTTCAGATATCTAGCCTCCTTTGTAGAAAATTACTCATTGGAAAAATACCTGTATAAAGGGTATATAGCCTGCAGCCAATCCACACACATGAAGCAATTGTTTTTGTGTCACACTTGTATGACTGTCTTGCCATGAGGACAAACTTTTGTTCTACTCTTTGTAATGAATCCGTTACGATGGTACGAAAACAAACATGCAGTTTATCTCACAACATGATTTCATAATCTCTACGCTGTGGATCTCAAGATGGCAGCTTGGTCCTGTCGAAACTAGTAACCCAGTGAACCTAACGCTGCCAAAGGCAATAAAAAACTTAATATCCGAAGCTTTCTTTACATTGAATTCATTGATCGCTCTCCAGCGGACAATGTTAGCTATTTATACCATTATTTTGCGCTTTATTGTATATATTCTGTTTGTAGGTGAAGCTGTAGGGAGCTGGTTGGGGAGCGGAAAGGTGCTAGTACCACAAAATATTATCAGAAACACTTATACAATGATTAAATACACAGTTTAATAATGGAAGCACTGTTGATTAATGAATAAGGCACTTAAAACCATAAGTTCAATCATTTAATAAATAAATCCTTGAAATGCATTGATGCAAGATGATAATTTAGAAAAGATAACGAAGATCGCCCGAAAATAATTTTTTCCAAAAAAGCGGCACTAAGCAGCTGCAGTAAGTTTAATAATATTGCCATACGGCGTTGCTCGTTAACGGACTATTACACGTCAAGAATATCAATTAATCAAGCAAATAGTTACGCTTAGCAACTGTACAAAGGCTTAAGTTCCAACGATAAATGATGGGAATGCAGGAGGACGGCGTAGGTTATCTTCAATCAGTAAGATTCCAAACAATTAGAAATATAATGACAATTAATAAGTACGAAAAAATATTTAACTTCAATTATGCTTCTTCTTGTGAAATGTCCAGCGCAATTAGACGTTTGAAATTATTAAAAGCTCTCTAAGATATTAAAGTTTTGTCACTATGTCTCTCAGTGATGCCTACGTACAATCCAGTGCTGGCCCACGGAGCCTGTCTCGGAGACGACGGACGAACACTGCAGCTTGTAGTCCCGGCGGTAAATGGAGATTACACACGACTCGGCGCGCTGAAGAGAACTGTCCGTCTTACAAGGGGAGGCCGCCAATTGTGGAATTCAGATTCGATTCATACTGCGCATAATAAAAGCTCATGGCCAGAGTTGTAATGTGGCAAAGCACCAAGATGCACTTCTCAGCCGTTATCGAGAAAATCGACAGTTAAGAGAAACCGTTGCGGTGAAATACTCTCGACGATTAATAATTTTCTACAGTGTCGTGGCGCAGCGGTAAGCGCTCGGGTTCGTAATCCAAAGGTCGCCGGATCGAATCTCGCGCTATGCAACTTTTTTTTTTAGAATTTGTTTTTTATAAATCAAATATATATATATATATATAATTCCCGGCAATCAGTTGCAACAATTATGCATATAATAAGCTGTTGAAAGTCGTTTGTCGTGGAAAAACTGGCGACTTCGAACATCATTATGTTTTCCGCAAACAAAGTTGTATTTCACAAACGTTATTAATTGTCTTCATAATGCTAACCACGTATAGTTAACGGAAGACGTAGAAACGATATTCCGAAACGAATAAGTATAGCGTAAGTCAAGAGTAAGTCAAACGTTCGAATTAGAATAGAGACCCCACGAACACAAATTTGCTGTGGCAGGTATGAAATATAAACTCCGTTACTCGCTCGTTACACTTGAATGACAGATGTTGAATGGGCCGAAACGAGCCGCCGCATAACAGCGTAGTTGCCTGCTAACTTCTAAAGAAGGTAGATGCGGTCCCTAGCGCAACTCATAACATTGTCGAAAATCAGTGCGGACGGGAGAGCTTTGGTATACCCTGTTAAAAAAAAAAAAAAAACGGAAAAATGGAGGCGGTACAATTGGAGAGCGATCCGCCTTCACCAACATGCATAAGCAATTCATTAATACTTTATATATATATATATATATATATATATATATATATATATATATATATATATATATATATATATATATTTGAATTACAAAAAACTAATAATAAAAAAATTGCATGGCGCGAGATTCGATCTGGCGACCTTCGGACTACGAACCCGAGCGCTTACCGTTGCGCCACGACGCTGTAGAAAATCATTAATCGTCGAGAGTATTTCACCGCAACGGTTTCTTTTAACTGTCGATTTTCTCGACAACGGCTGAGAAGTGCATCTTGGTGCTTTGCCACATTACACCTCTGGCCATGAGCTTTTATTATGCGCAGTATGAATCGAATCTGAATTTCACAATTGGCGGCCTCCCCTTGTTAGCTCAGTGCTCCGGTATTCAACGAGGCATCGGCCAATCGGTATCCACACACGTGGCGCCGATGGATTGGCAGCTGCGGTCGCTGTCGGGTTTCTGTGTAGTACGCACCGGCAACCCACGCAGCTGCTGCGCTACGAGTGTTTCGAGCGCAGCTTATCGATTGTTGCGCGGTGTTCTCTGGAGTCGTGAGTACCGCCACCACAGCAAATGCCTGCCACGGCGAAATCAACAAAATTCAACGTTATAAGCAGTGGCAGCGAGAGTATACAGGGTGGTCCATTGATACTGACTGGACCAAATATCTCACGAAATAAGCATCAAACGAAAAAAACTACAAAGAACGAAACTCGTCTAGCTTGAAGGGGGAAACCAGATTTCTCTGTGGTTGGCCCGCTAGATGGCGCTGCCGTAGGTCAAACGGATATCAACTGCGTTTTTTTTTTAAATAGGAACCCCCATTTTTATTACATATTCGTGTAGTACGTAAAAAATATCAATGTTTTAGTTGGACCACTTTTTTCACTTTGTGATAGATGGCACTGTAATAGTTACAAACATATAAGTACGTGGTATCACGTAACATTCCGCCAGTGCGGACAGTATTTGCTTCGTGATACATTACCCGTGTTAAAAAGGACCCTTTACCAATTCCGGAAAAGGTCGATAACGTGTTGACGTACGGCTGTTGTCATCAAAATGCCCAAAGGGTGTGTGCTATGTATGCTGCTCGGTATCCTGGACGACATCATCCAAGTGTCCGGACCGTTCGCTGTATAGTTACGTTATTTAAGGAAAGAGGAAGTGTTCAGCCACGTTTGAAACGTCAACCACGACCTGCAACAAATGACGATGCCCAAGTAGGTGTTTTAGCTGCCGTCGCGGCTTATTCGCACATCAGTAGCAGACAAATTGCGTGAGAATCGGGAATCTCAAAAACGTCGGCGTTGAGAATACTACATCAACATCGATTGCACCCGTACCATATTTCTATGCAAGAAGAATTGCATGGCGACGACTTTGAACGTCGTGTACAGTTCTGCCACTGGGCACAAGAGAAATTACGGCACGATGACAGATTTTTTGCACGCGTTCTATTTAGTGACGAAGTGTCAATGCCCAACAGCGGTAACGTAAACCGGCATAATATGCACTATTGGGCAACGGAAAATCCACGATGGTTGCGACAAGTGGAACATCAGCGACCTTGCGGGTTAATGTATGGTGCGGTAGTATGGGAGGAAGGATAAGTGGCCCCCATTTTATCGATGGCAATCTAAATGGTGCAATGTATCCTGATTTCCTACGTAATGTTCTACCGATGTTACTACAAGATGTTTCACTGCATGACAGAATGGCGATGTACTTCCAACATGATGGAAGTGCGGCACATAGCTCGCGTGCGGTTGAAGCGGTACTGAATAGCATATTTCTTGACAGATAGGTTGGTCGCCGAAGCACCATACCATGGCCCGCACGTTCACCAGATCTGACGTCCCCGGATTTCTTTCTGTGGGGAAAGTTTAAGGATATTTGCTATCGTGATCCACCGACAACGCCTGACAACATGCGTCAGCGCATTGTCAATGCATGTGCGAACATTACGGAAGGCGAACTACTCGCTGTTGAGAGGAATGTCGTTACACTTATTGCCACATGCATTGAGGTTGACAGACATCATTTTGAGCATTTATTGCATTAATGTGGTATTTACAGGTAATCACACTGTAACAGCGTGCGTTCTCAGAAATGATAAGTTCAGAAAGGTACATGTATCGCATTGGAACAACCGAAATAAAATGTTCAAACATACCTACGTTCTGTCTTTAATTTAAAAAAAAAAAAAAACCTACCTGCTACCAACTGTTCGTCTAAAATTGTGAGCCATATGTTTGTGACTATTACAGCGCCATCTATCACAAAGCGAAAAACGCGGTCCAACTATAACATTGATATTTCTTTACGTACTACTCGAATATGTAATAAAAAATGGGGGTTCCTATTTTAAGAAACGCAGTTGATATCCGTTTGACCTATGGCAGCGCCATCTAGCGGGCCAACCACAGAGAAATCTGGTTTCCCCCTTCAAGCTAGACGAGTTTCGTTCTTTGTAGTTTTTCGTTTGACTCTTATTTCGTGAGATATTTGGCCCGGTCACGATCAACCGATCACCCTGTACACAGACAAAGGTGGCGAACGTCAAATGGTGAAACCTGTAACTATATTTAGCAACTGCACAAACGGCTTAAAGCCCAATGATGAATTAACGACCGGCGACTAGGCAAACACGTTTTATAGTTGGTGATGCTGCTTTAGGATTTACATAAAATTTGGTTAAAATAGAAGAAATCCATTTTATGATTTCTAAGCTTATCTCTTAACGCGCCTCCGCAGGCAAGCAATTATCAAGCTTGTAACACTCTGAGCTTTACGGTACAACGACCGACCAAAACCGTAGATTGACCTCATACTAAATACCGCCTCTACGTCTGCATCTACACTCCGCTTGGGAATAAAGACTGTCGTAAAGCTCCATGTGACAAATAATATCTCTGATATTCGCGTCTTGATCGTTTGGTGAGACCTATGTGAGAGGAAGTAATATGTTCCTGGAACGTATACTCCCGAAAATTCGTCATTAAATTTCACCGTGATGCGAAACGCCTCTGTTGTAACATTTGCCTCTGGAGTTTGTTGAGCATCTTCCCTACGTCCTCGCGCCGAATAAACAATCCCATGCCGGAACGTGCCGCTTCTCCATCTCCTTTAAGTAATTCTCCTTAGTGAGGATCGCAGACTGATGAACAGTAGTCAAGAATCGGTGAACAAGTTTCTTCAGAGTCAATTCCTTGATGAATAAATTACATGTCCTTAAGATTTTTCCTCTGAATCTCAGTCAGTAATCTGCTTATCCTACTGTTTGGTTTACGTTGTCCCACTATATGTTGTTTCATATGGTTACTCCTATGTATTTAATGTCAGTTACTGTGTCCGGTGATTCGTTGCCAATAGTGCAGTTGAGTAGTAGAGGATCTCTTCGTCCATTTATGAGAAATAAATTTATGAGGAAATCGTATATCCAATCACAAATCTGATGCGATACTTGACTAGCTCGTATGTTGTTCACTAAATGACAGTGCACAGTTGTACCGTGTGAGCCCTGGAAGTCGAGGATGCCGGCCTCAACACGAGCGCCCTTGTCTACGGCGCTCTGGGTCTCGTGAAAGAACAGAGCGAGCTGAGTTTCTCAGGATCTCTGTTTGAGGAATCCATGTTCATTTTTATGGAGGAGAACTTCGTTCTCCAGTGGCACAAGGTTATAATACGTGCATAGTGAGTGGCTGTGATGTTAGTGAGTCATTTGTCACGTCCTCGGCAAATGAGATGGCTCTGAGAAAGCCTGTCTGTGCACCCTCTGCTTTGACTCCGCAGTGTTGAACTTAAGAGACGAACAGTACTTGCAATATTCATTGTAGGGTACAGACGTGCCCCACCGACGAGTGCGTAATATTGTTGAACAGATTCAGCCATCTAAACGGGATCGTATTGTGGACTTGCGGGAAACTGGATGCACGTATCGACGGATTGCTGCACGTGATGGGCACATTGTAACGGTGGTGTGTCGCCGCTTTCAACCGTTGTCCGTGGAACATTCCGAAACCTGTATACCAGGTTCTGGATGCCCGCGTAGCATAGACGTACGTCAGGATCGACGCATTTTGCTAGCAGCGGTGACCGACCGAATGTCATCCAGGGGTGATGGGCACGCGATACAGCCGTTGTTTCATCATGTACCACCGGGAACCGCCTGCTTGCAGCAGGATTAAGACCACCTGTGCCTCTGGGCCAGGCCGTCACTGACACCACGACTCCGCCAAGCATGGCTCCCCTGTGGTCGTGAAAGAGATGACTGAAGATTGCAACGGCGCACTGTTGTCTTCAGTGATGACAGTAGATTCTCTCTGAATGCGCGTGCTGGACCACGTGTTTATGGCATCATGTTGTGAGTTGCCTATAACAGAGTGCATTTGACCACGACACACACGTCCCATTCCAGGCTTCACGGTGCAGTGGACCATCATTTACAACTTAAAGCCCTATTTCGTATTTCCTCAGGTACAATAGACAGTGTCTGCTACATTGCAGAGGCTATTACCCTTGTACTACTGCCATTACTTGGCCAAGAAGGTGATGTCTTTTTCAGAAGGACAATGCACACCCATGTACAGCTGCCGCGACGCAACGTGCTCTTCGTGGTGTACAACAACTGCCCTGCAAGCAGAACACCAAATTTCCCGCCAGCTGAACAAGTGTGGGACATGATGAAGCGGGAACTTACGCATTCTCCAAAGCCTGCACAAACCGTTCCCGAATTGCGACAAAACGAGCAAGGTACTTGTGACATTCTATCACAGGACACCAGGCAGCACCTTTATGATCGTTTGAGAGGGAGAATGCACGTCTGCGTTGCCACCAAAAGGAGGCACACTGTGTGTTGATGCGACTGTTTGGGCACTCCTTACTGTGACGTGCGTGTTTCACTTTGTCTGGATTTTCTTTCTCTTTCTGGTTTTTTTTTCACCGTATTTTGTTGACAGGACAAGGAACTAAATCTTTTTCGTCTCGAACAAACATTTTGTGTATCTACTGGAACATTTCAATTGAATGAGCCTTTCGTCTGGTCAGTAATATAATCTGTGTCGATCTTTTAAATAGACAGCCGGCCGGGTTGGTCTCGCGGTTAAGGCGCTCAGTCCGGAACCGCGCGACTGCTACGGTCGCAGGTTCGAATCCTGCCTCGGGCATGGATGTGTGTGATGTCCTTAGGTTAGTTAGGTTTAAGTAGTTCTAAGTTCTAGGGGACTGATGCCCACAGAAGTTAAGTCCCATAGTGCTCAGAGCCATTTGAACCATTTTTTAAATAGACAATAGTCGACTGTTAAATCCCAGATCTGTAAAACAGGAAATAACAGAAGGTTGTAAAAGACTAACTGTTATTGTTCTATAGTCTTGAATACGGCTGAAGTTCTTGAAAGAAGTTACGCATAGCGTAGCTTGCAATTAGCGTTGTCGACCGCGCCTCAGGGCAGATTTACCTGCCGTTAAGAGCAGAAAGTTCCCAGACGCTACCAGATATTACATTCCTTAACGTTCACTTGACTTTGTGGCCAGTAAAAAATAGATATGAAGACTGTAATGGTTCTGTGCTGACGCAGTCGGTATGCTGCGGCAGCTTCAGATCCTCTTGTCACAGTTGAGGTTGTATCGAAGGAGAAAACTTCCTTTGCAGCGACATTGTACTCGAAGTTACTTAGCATTGCCAATGCGAGTAACCTCATCCATTAATTCAGTTGTTAGAAGCCGTTTATTGTTCTAAGCACAAATCATTTGGAAATTAATTCTTATTTTTCATTGTTAAAGGCTTTACCTTGTTACCTTCAGATGGCACGTATCATCACGAGTGATCTCTTAAATTTTATATTTCGTTTCACTTTCACTGCAGAAGGGGACGAAAAGCAATTACAGTTGTCAAAACATAATCTGCAGTTGCGAATGTGAAAATATGTACTTACAGAGCATTAGACTTCTGCTACTGCAAGAATTCTCTCGTCACTGCTGGTAATTTTCCTTCACTCCGTCTTCAAAGAATGTAGTACGTATTATGGAAAACAAATGGCTAGTTTCAAGGTTGTACATCTGTCTATGAGGTTATGCTAAATACGACTTCGCTTATGACAGCATTGGCCACAATGAAAATGTTACGAGGAGTAACTTAAGAATTTCTTGTGCCAGAAAAGCATTGGAAAACGTTAACTGACTGACTTTCAGAATTGTCATTACCTTGCTTTTTGATAAATAGCTATTAGTGTGTCCAAACAATGGAAAATCTTTGATGGCCGTGGAGAGATGCCTTATATTCTGTACGGGCGTTGTCTCATGCTCCTCGTTGCCGGGGACTCTACGTTTCCAATCTGCATGAAGAAATCGGGCTTAGGTGGAAATTAAATCAAGTCTAACTGTCGTGCATTTATTTCTTCTTGGCAGGAAACATCCGGTTAAGCTCTACTCTCAGCTGGTGGTAAGACTTACGGACTGGAGAATTTGACTGACGTCGTGATCCGTCGTATTTGTAGCTAATAAATGAAAACTGTTATAGAATCACCTTTATTATTTCAAGGCTGCTGACTCTTTCGTAGCTTTCTGGCCTTCAGACCAAAAGTCAGAAATTTTAAAAATAAATAAGCGGCCTTTTCGGAATGTTAATACCTTGCCCAGCGCTAGAACATATCAGAAGCGTCCGTCTAGTTGAACAACCAAAAGGACCAGAGACGGGTGGTGTATTATTCTGTAAGTAACTTCACTTTTTCATCAGAAACAAGCTAAGTGAGAAGCTTCTAAAGAACGTTGTAGCACAGTACAACCGTAACTAAAGGCTCCTCCAGTCATTTATTTTCATATTATCAGTGTATAATTTAAAAGGGGCGACAGCTGGGGACATTACAGTTGGTACGGCCGACTTTACATTCGTAGGGGGTATATGCGTTAACGTCTTCGATATTGTTTTTTTTTTTTGACAATTCTAACTTGACGCTGATGTCGAGATCATTATAGCTGAAACACTACCTTCCTCCGACGATTGAGAGGATAATTTGGTTTTGTCATATTTGAAAGAACATTTTTTTTCAGCCAGTTGACAACAGCGCAATTATGTTTCACAAAACTTATAACAAAAAGCTGAATTGGGTTCTTTTATTTTACAGCCGGCTTCAGTTACAAACCACTATCTGGTGCGAAACCCGAACAGATACGTCCTACATACGAGGGCTATTCGGGAAGCAAAGTCCCATCGGTCGCTTGATGAAAACCACAGTGAAAAATTAAAAACAAATTATTTGCAACAGTTTGCTACATCTTCCAGCTACTTCTCTACACAGTCACCGCTCCGACTTAGACATATGTCGTAGCGTTGTGCGAACTGCCCAGTAATTTATCGTAGAAGGCAGCTGCCCGTGCTTACCGCCACTTCTCTTGTATGATTTGCAGTTAGTTTTCTGTGCCAAAGTGCTGTCTTCGTAGCCAGAGGTTCACGTGAGCAGGAATGAACATCAGAGGGCTGTATGGTAGGTGACCAAACACACCTCATCGGAATCGCTGTAGGGCCTTCCTCATTGCCCCTGCAGAGTGCATCCGAGAATTTGCGTGAAGAAGGGAATGTATGGTACATACGTTATGTGGAATTGCATTGAAAGCAGGCGAAACCTCGCAACAGGCGGCCATACTTGGCAGGAGGCACTACCTTTACGTGCTCACTGTGTATTCAGAAAAGAAAGGGGCTGATGGGGCGCAATCGACAGGCCTACTACTGACACTGCACAACACATCCGTGCAAAGATTTATCGCATTTCCCTGGCGTCTCCATTTCGGGACCTGTCGGACCCAACTTCCTGACTAGCCCTTTATTACGAAAATGGAAACATAGGAATGCACATTCATTTACAAAAATACGTCGGTCACGTTCAGGTTGGAAAATAGCATAACAGAGTAACAGAAACCCACAGGACGAGCGGCATACGTGTAGTTGAGGTATAAGCAAGTTATATTTCAAAGAACCATACTGGTATTTGGCCATCAATGAAATTAAGGAAATCATGCTAAACCTAAATGGATAATTATAACTTCCTCTGCACGTGGGTGCACAGCCTGGATATTTTTTCATATAAAAACATTGTCCGTTATCCCTCGCAATACCAAGGGTGTGTGATGGCCGGGGGGTACTTTCTGCCCACCTTGTGAAAATATCGTAATCTAGTATGGTACTTCATATTTTAAAATTCTCAAAAAAACGTACTGTTTTTAATGATTTCTCATATCATATTCCGTAACGGCTTTAAATTTTTCAGTAAAACTTAACCAAAAACTATAAGTCTTAATATCGAATGTGATTTGTCGCATCAAATGTTATATTCATTTTTTCAGGTTCAAGACGCTTCTTACACATCTAAATAACTTTAAAGAGTATATTGTGAATTAAAATCAACGGCAGTTAACGGAATTTGTGTCCTTTTTTATCTTTTGTGGTGCTCATAAAGTACCCCCTCCCTCGGTGTAAACATTACAGAAAATCCGTTATAGTTGCTAAGATTATGCTAAAAGATCTTTTTAGGTTCTGTGCCCTACCTGTATATCGGTACTTTTTTTTAAATTGTGATATTAATTAACGTTACACAAATTCGTCATTTTTCTGTGGTGGGCGCAAAATACCTCCCTTGGTGTTACGGGGTAAGGAAAATGTTTTGATGTTGCTGGGGCTATGGGCTGTACAATCTTCAAGTTATTTGCTACTGGCCAATTTTTAGTCATTAACAAGCAACATTCAGTTAACCTCTACGCAACACGTCGCATCATTGTTGTTTGTGGATGACGTAATCTCACCAACCAAAATGTAAGATGTAAGTCTCCCCCTCAAAAGAGTCCACCGCTCCCCGTGGAGCATTGTAGGCGATGTATAACTGCTAGCAGGTGGTCATGTGACCCTTCAGGTGTCAGCAGGTTATAGGGCATCAGCGCTTAATATGATCTACATGGAGACGTCACAGAATGTGAGAAAAGAACTATCGTGTCCGGACGTGCCCGTAACCACACCGAGAATTGCCCTATTTGTTGATTATCAATGCAGACTGTTCAATAAGTTTACAAGGAAAGACGTAACACTCGCAGCCATGTAACACGGTGTAGGAACAGCGGTCGTAAAAATATCCTAATCGATATGGTCTGAAGAAAAGTGCCACGCATTGTCACTGATAATCCATTTCAAAAGGTCATTGCTCACAACGGCTGCATGTCTTCAGCGTAGGGATGGGAAAAACCGACCGGTTCATACCACTACCGGTATTTCAGTTCTGCATTACAGGCATTTTTTTCTGTTTTCGCTTGATCTTGGTTATAACAAGTGTTTTTAATTGTTTCTAACAACCACGTAAAGAACCCAAATATCAATTATCCACGGCAGCAGTGGTAAAATTTTTCGTTTCTAAATTAATCCTTTTTTCAAAGAACGAGTAACTTTTATTCTTAAATTCTGCATTTCTTTGAAATATTCCGATGTTACAGTAAATGAGAAACGCACTCGGTGTTATTTTCATAGTGATGCCGACAGAAAAGAGCAGTTAACATATGGCATAACGATTGGAACAGCACTGCTGAGACAAAGATGTTCTTGTTGCCACGTGGCGTGGCCTATTAGGTGGTAGGCATGTACATATAGTGTGCAAGACTCGCCCCACGTGATCTGTGTGGCAGTTTCTCACTGTCGTCGTCGGATATTATTCGTATTACAGAATGGCAGCATCCCTGGTTGAAAGTTCTTTACTAAGTGTGATATCAATGAACTACAATTCTCCATTTACTTCAAAAGATTAAATAGGTGATGAACTACAATCAACTTGTGACATGGTATAAGAGACAAAACGTAAAACTTAACAGTTCATTCATAGTTTAGCATTAAAATAGAAAGTAGCTGATCTGCCTGTGTCTACATAATACGCATTTATCTGCTTCTAGCCCCTGAAAACAGACAAACCAACACGAAAAACAGAGTTCTTCAACCTCAGGTTTCATCCTTTAGCACTGACTATTCGTAATGCCCAAATAGTGGTATGAAGTCCGATTTTTCAGCAGAGTTTCAAAAAATGAGAATGAATGGGAGAATAACGGTGATTTTGTGTGGTTGTCAGCCACTTATCACTTTTCGAGGAAAGCTGCGAACCATGGACTGACTAAGTTTGTCTTTCCTTGCACATTCAATTTAATATTTTGATTGTGTTTATCTTGAAACTGAGTGAAATTTTTTAGTCTTTGTTCGATTTCTACGTTTACTGCAGGAAAAAATTGGAATAAAAAACCGAAAATCGGTTATTTCAGAAACAAGGTATTTTGAACTGTTTTAATAATCCGGTTAAACCGATGCTGACAAAAACGATGTAACCGAAACCCGGCCGTTTCGGAGGTAACTGTTATCCCTACTTCAGCAGACCAAAATAACGCTCAGACCGGACAGTACCAGATTATAGGCGTCTAGCACACTGGTTGTTTTCAAATGATGCGAGACTTCGAATGCAGCGGTGAGCCACGAGGCGTTTAACCTCCGTCTGTGGAGTGTGCAGCTCGCATCCGAGGTGGTTTTGTGATGGTTTCTGGGGGTTTTGGTACCGTGACTTGGACCCAGCCATTCATTCGGATTACGGAACCAGGGTGTTTATTTAAAAATTCTCGGTGATATCTTCTTAATGAGTACGTCGTGGGCACTCGTGCCTTTCGAGGTTTGTTTACTTGCTGTAAGTGGACCAGAAGCTGTGCTGTAGGCGGACTAGAAGCCGTGTCATTTCCTGCAGTACAAATAAATGCTCTAAATTTTTCATGAAGTCGAGAATTTTATTGTTGTAGCCTTCTAAACGTGAATTTATTACTAGGATCTTCAAATAAGGTCTGAAAACAAGAAGTGTTTAAAAAAAATTGAATGGTGCAGATGTCGCAGTCTGGAAACTTTGATCCGTCGGTAACAGAACGAGGGAATGAAGACTGTTTCCTCCATCGTCAGGGAGGGCTGCAACATGTGATGATGTTTGAACGGAGAAGGGACTGCCACTGGGAGTAAATTCTGCCTCAAACATACAAAAATAATGTGGCGACACGATTTTTGATTATTTTATCCAGCAGATCGATCAAATTCTTTACCTTTTATTTAGCTGATCCACCCTGCATGACTTTCTTCGGTTTCCACTAAGGAAAACACCTGCAAAGACTTGGAATTTTTAAAAATCAATAACTTTCCAGTGTGGCTCAATAAATGTATATATTTCGAAGGAAAGTCTTAAACGAATCATTGGGGGTGCAGAAAATTTAAAGCTTATAGGCTTCAGATGCAGTTATTGTGACAAAGCTACGCAAATTAGGCTGCACTGTAAACTTCCCTGGTACCATTTACACAGGATGTTTTACAATTATTATTACAGACTGATATGGGATGGAGAGGAGGCTCAGTAGATAAAGTTTTGCTAGGATGCCATATCCGGAAATTTACCGCTTGGATGCTAAATGAGTTTGAAGATCAGATCACTTCCAAATTAGCTGCTTGGAAGTATGCACACAGTAGAGACAAAGAGCACAGCTGTGTGCTCCACGGGAGCGCGTGGCTTGTTCAGTGTTCAGAGTAACCGTCATCGGGTTCTCTTCCACGCGGCAGAGGACGTCCTCTTCAAAGTCGGGGGTGCTGCGCTTCTGTGGAGCACCAGTCAACCATAAGTTACGAACGTACCAGTGGCTCTGAGCACTATGGGACTCAACTTCTGAGGACACTAGTCACGAACGTACCAGTCTCTCGAGCGTTGCTATTGTCGGTCGAAAATGGTACGCAATATCGTAATTACAACAGGGACCGATGAAGGCTTCCTCTTCTCAGTTTGTGTATCATGAAGCGAGAGATTTGAAAATAATACCTTTTTTAACATTTTTCATTCCTGTATCTGCAGAAGCGAACGGGTTGTTCGAGAGCTTCTTGATTTGTCTATTCAGCCTTTGGGTTACGTACATTTCTTTCTTAATTCATACTTTTTGTAACATGAAGATCCGTTCTTGAGCCTCCTTTTATATACAAACGATTCATTTCCGGACATGGGTTCCCTGTCAAATCTTTATCTACCAAGTCCCCTCTGCAGCTCCTAGAAGCCTCTAATAGGAATTGCGAAACACCCTGCCCAATTATTCTCTACCAGATCCGGAAGGCTTTCAATGAAAGGCGTCAATAATGATGAATGAAAAAGCAAGGTAAAGCTGTTCCAAGAGCACAGAAATGTTTATTACATTTAGGTAAAACCGTTTATGTCCGTTCCATAATTCTCCTGTTTTGTAATATCCTGTTCATAGTCAAGCACCGATGAAATAGTAATTCACGAAAACCTCTCTACAAAATTGCTATTTACGATCAATCTGAGATGATCCAAAAGTAGCAATTTCGAAAGCGAATAGCGAAAATAATGATAACTATGCGTTTTGTTTACATTTGTAACTAAAAACTGTATGTAATAACACAGTTTCAATCATACTCGACGAATGCGGCCAGATGGATTACGAGGGAAGCTGTGAAACGAATTAAATTAATTACATTCGTGAAACGATTGTATGAGTGGTACCCAGCTGGCGCTCTTCCCATTATGATCCAGTGCGGAATGTAGCTCCTCATTTCCTCATTGATTAATATGCGTAGTATTCTCCGTGTGTACCACTCACTCACTGACTGCCCCACACACACACGCACACACACACACACACACGCAATAACTAGCCTTCAGTTTTACGACAGAGACAGATAGAGACTAACACGCATCATCTCATACAAATATTTACACAGCTGTGACAGCTGTGGTATCGACAGAAAGCGGCAGGACTGCCTTACCAGTACGCTTAACGTGCTGTAAGTATAAAAAGCAATTTCCCGCTTAGCCAAATTAGGAGGGCAAATCGAAAACTCAATAATTGTGCACCCTAATTTTATATCGTTGCCAGGAGGCAAAAAACATCCTGCACAGTTGTGCACTGCCGGACTGTAGCTTCCCGAACACTCAATAAAATCTCTTTTTAAAAAATACTTTTTACGTCCATTAATAGTATTTAAAGCCTACGCAATCGAAGGTACTACATAAGCACACTTTTGCAACAACACCAATCGAGTCACTGCGAGCTCAAACTGATGGCTATTACACTAACGAAAGTGTCTGTGTAGTACTATACAATGTCGTTCAGATATGTATGCGTAGTACAACACGACGTCCTTCGAGAGAGGATGTCGTTTTTGCCCTTTTTGCCTTGCTGGGTAAGTAACACACTTTTGCAGGCCCGATAGCACCATCTATTACAGTTTGTCCCTGTGGCACGAATTCACGATGAATTAATTCTTCAAAGTCAAAGAAAACTATCAGCATGGTTTTGACATTTCACCTGACCTGACGAGCTTTTTTTGGTCTTGGAGAACCTTTCCCGATCGATTGTGCTGACTGAACCTTGGTCTCAACATCATAACCGTAAAGCCGCGTCTCACCACCAGTCATGATTCTCTTAATGAAAATCTCGTTCTCATTTGCGTAATCAAATGGCTCTGACCACTATGGGACTTAACATCTGGGTTCAAATGGTTCAAATGGCTCTGAGCACTATGGGACCTAACTTCTGAGGTCATCAGTCCCCTAGAACTTAGAACTACTTAAACCTAACTAACCTAAGGACATCACACACTTCCATGTCCGAGACAGGATTCGAACCTGCGACCGTAGCGGTCGCTCGGCTCCAGACTGTAGCGCCTAGAACCGCACGGCCACTCCGGCCGGCACGTAATCCAAAAGCTCTTCATAGACTGCCAGACGAAGGTCTTTCTGGTCTTGGCTCATGAGTCGTGGAACGAACTTGGCGGCAACACGATGCTTTCCATGATGCTGTTTCAGGATGTCTTTACGTCTCAGTAGGACTGTATGGATCCTCAGCTGCCATGTCAGTCCACTTGATTCGTCACTCATACAGCATCTCTGGGATCCAATAGGAATATGTACTCTTCATACCAGCCTCCGACCAACAGTGTGCATTAACAAACACAGCGTGTGTTTCAGGCATGAGAAGAACTTCTTAGAATGGCGTTTGTAGGCTGTTTGCTTTCACACCACAACGAATATAAAAAAGTAAATTGGGGAAAAAACTGCAGGAAACGAACCCTGAGGAGAGAAGGAGCAGAAAATGGGTGCATGGATTTACGGCTGAAAATGCATTACAAAGGAGTTACTCTGAGCTGAAGGTGCAGGCGGTTTGGTTGCTGGTTCGTCGCACGGGCCACCTCAGTGCTACCATATCGGTCATCCATCCCCTTCACGAAGGGCCACATCGTCAACCTGTGAGCTACAGAATATCTGCAACGGTTCAGCTTCAGTACGCCCGCCATTCGTGCTTACAAAACGTCTCATAGCCGAGGAATATTTGCAATTACTGCCGGTTACCCTGTCCTCCCTGCTGGGAGTCGTGCCTATGGTCGTACGAAGGATCGTATGGCTACTTCACGACGGTGATCCAACTCTCTTCCCTCTTAAGTGTACTCTAGTATAAACAGAACGTTACCACTTGCCTCAAATGTACTCGCGTGTGCCTTAAACCATCGAAACCTACACTTTCAAATGTCTCTTATCTCCACCTTCAGAACATTAGGACCACATATCCAACAGCCGGTATGTCCACTTTTGACACGGATATCAATGGCGACTAGTCGTGGCAGGGAAGCAACGAGGCTTTGATAGGTCGTTGGAGGGAGTTGGCACCACGTCTGCACCGACAGGTCACCTAATTCCTCTAAATGCCAGGGAAAGGGTCGCTGAGCTCTGACGCCACGTTCAATCCCATCCCAATATGCGTTCGATTGGGTCCAGATCTAGCGAGTTGAGAGGCAGCACACCAGTTGGAACTCGCCACCGTGTTCCTCGAACCATTCCATCACACTACTGGCCCTGTGACAGGTCACTTTATCTTGTTGAAAAATACCACTTCCGCCGGGAAATATGATCGACGCGAATGGGTGTACATGGTCTGCAGCCAGTGTTCAATACTCTTCGGCCCTCAGGGTGCCTCGCACGAGCGCCATTAGACTCATGGATGCCCACATGAATGTTCCCCAGAGCAGAATGGAGCCGCCGCCAGCTTGTCTCCGTCGTGCAGTACATGTGTCAAGGAGCTGTTCCCCTGCAAGACAACGGATCCGCGCCCTCCCATCTGCATGATGAAGAAGGCATCTGAAGTCATCAGATCGTGCAACGCTCTGCCACTGTGGCAACGTCCAGTGCCGATTGTAACACGCCGATTCCAGCCGTAGTTGCCGATTTTGTGGTATTAACATTGGCACATGCATGGGTCGTCGGTTGTGGAAGCCTATCGTTAGGAGTGTTAAGTACACTGTGTGTTCAGACACATTTGTAGTCTGCCCAGCATTAAAGTCTGATGTACGTTCCGCCACAGTTCTCCACCTATCCTGTTTTACCAATATGCTCAGCCTACAACGTTCGCCATCTGTAATTAGGGGTGGCCGCCAACCCCACGACGTTGGTTTCGCCACTTGTTGAAGGTACTCACCACAATAGGCGACAAGTCGTGCAGTTTCCGAAATGTTCGTGTCGAGCCGCTAGGCCATCACAATCTGCTCTCGGTCAAACTCAGATAGATCGTGCACCTTCCGCATTCTACACACGGACAGCACACTCACTTAAAGTGCATGCACCGCACGTGTGTTTGACTAACGGTCATTCCTCGCCAGATGCCACTGCCATCGCCTGGACGGGTTTATATCGCTAGTAGGTCGATGGCCATAGTGTTCTGGCTGATTAGTGCATAAGCTAGCTCCATTTCAAAGTTAATCCA
This sequence comes from Schistocerca serialis cubense, assembly GCF_023864345.2. Classification (NCBI taxonomy): domain Eukaryota; kingdom Metazoa; phylum Arthropoda; class Insecta; order Orthoptera; family Acrididae; genus Schistocerca; species Schistocerca serialis. The sequence goes on from NC_064645.1 coordinate 638,276,344, forward strand.
AATCCGGCAGCCTTTCCAGTGCGAACATACACAGACACACTCATAAATTTCGACATTTATAGCATAAAATACAAGATTTAACTGTTATGGCGACTTTCTTTAATTTATTTGTCTGGAACGTAGCATTATGCAGGGTGATTTTTCCAATTGATGAAAGCAGCAGGAACGATTCCTGAGAGAATAAGGACCAAAAATGGTCATACAAGACCAGAAATGCGTTCAAAGAGAGGTAAACCGACCTGAAGGTGGAGATAAGAGACATTTGAAAGTGTAGGTTTCGATGGTTTAACGCACACACGAGAACACATGAGGCAAGTGGTGACGTTCTGTTTATACTAGAGTACACTTAAGAGGGAAGTAGCCATGCGAACCTTCGTACGACCAAAGGCACGTCTCCCAGCAGGGAGGACAGGGACACCTGCAGTAATTGCAAATATGCCTCGGCTGCCTTAACAGAAGGGTCCGGTTGCTGGTGAATAACAGGAATAGACCACGACGCGCGAATACCCGTACTTTATTCATCCAGTATTTGAGAATGAAACCACTTAGTGACTTGCAACAGTTTAAACATAATATAAAACTTTTATCAAACTGTTTCTCGCTGACAACCTCCAAAAATGGTTGTACGACACATCGTTCAGGTGATGCGATATCATAAACATTGAACTGCGTGCAAAAGAAACTGCCGGGCGAAATTCGGTAGAGATACAGGTGAAATATGTGTACAAATACGTATGAAATATATTAGTATTTGTGAAACAGATATGATTTATGTGCATGCCAGCAAAGGTACAGATAAAAAGGTCACCCTAATTCCGTGGAACGATTTCAACCAAATTTGGCAAACATATTAGTTACGATCTGAAAAAGAAAAAATACTGTAGGGATGTGCTAACGTGGAGAGAAAGGGGAGAGGAGGAAATGGACGGACAGAGCGGGGGAAGGAGGAAATGAACACAAATACCATTGAAATTTCGGTATAGCACTTTTCAGGAGTAGTCGGACAACATTTACTATGTGATCAAAAGTATCCGAACACCTGGCTGAAAATGACTTACAAGTTCGTCGCGCCCCTCAGAGGTAATGGTGGAATGCAATATGGTGTAGTCAGTCTTGTTGCAACCCTTGTTCACTGAAATACGCGCAGCCCTTAGCGGCTCGCCATCTTTCTTACAACTATTCATGACGTCGCCTTTCCAGCTTAGATCTTTTTTAATATGTGACTTGTAAGTACTCCATCTTTTTCCAGTCAGTACAAACTTTAATTTTAATAATGTATTATATACTTAATATGTTTTAGGACAGTTAGTCTAATTCTGAAGACGACGCTCATAGTAGCGTCGAAACCTGGTCAATTTTGACTTAATATTTGTGACCGAGGGCTTATTTGTTCTAATATAATTCTGATACGGTCACTGAACCTTAGAAGCTGTGTTCAAAGTAGGATACGTAACAGTGTTAAATATGGCGGACATAAGATCGGCCATAGAGGGGAACTTTTATGAAAACTATTTAATTCTGTAGTAGTGCAGGGAATCAAGCCACAGTAGGCCTAATTTTGATGTGCCATCCTCCATAAATTTTCATGGTGATCCCAATAAAACTTCAATATTGAACATATCTACAGTAGTTTTGGATTTACTTTTAAAATGAAATTAACAAATTTTGTAACAAAGTCCTGAATACTAAAATCTGAACGCTTTCGTCGATCTGAACGATTGACATTTCATATAGAAGCATATCATTAAAATGACAAAACTTGTAAATATCAACTCTGTAACTTTATTTGTTTAAAAGATATAGTAAATTTAAATTATCAGTATTTTCAGTTAAGCATCAGATCATCATTTACTCCACACAAAACACATTGAACGATGACAGCATGACACCTTATTGAATCATTAGGTAATAGAATATTTGTTGTAAAGTTTAGTTACTTTTGTTCTTTATTTATTTATCAGAAAACACATACTGGTCGTGACATTCAAAGTTAAGAAGTTAAGAAGTTATTTAGAACGTGATAGTGGTCAAGCTTTGATTATTTAAATATGTTAAAATGTAAAGTAATGTAGGATAAACTGTAGCCATTCAGATGGACGGCTTCAGGAAAGCGAACTGCAGTAGTCAGTTGAGTGATGATGTTCGGCGAGCGGAAAACGCGGCCGGAGACCAGTAGAGGGCAGTTCTGGTCGAGACACCAAAGGGGACAGTTCGGATGGAGACAGGAAACGGACAGTTCGGCTGGAGACACCAAAGGGTACAGTTCGAATTGAGACGCTAAAGCGGACAGCCGGTCTTTAGGCAGCTCGGAAGAGAAACGACTTACAAAATTTCGCGTTATGTGGTATCGCGGAACTTAGTCTCTCAGCGGAGAGCACCCGCGCGCTTGTAGTGAACTCTTTAACTTTTCGTGTAAATATCGAGGTGGAGTATCGTGTTTCGCTATGAGATTGTGAATGATCGAACTGTGTCAGATGGATATGCGCTCGAGTGTAACAGTAACTCTAAATACGACTACTTTCGTTATTAGTTTGCTTTCTGAATAAGCATTATACTGACCAAATCGCAACTGTGTGACCTACATGATTTTGGGTCGTTAATTTAATTCCCGATATTACTATTACTGTTATTATATGTTATGTTAACTTTGTATTCCGCGAACTTGTCATCAGCCAGACAATTTGACCAAAGGGTCTCAAGTGTCTAATTCATGGCGTGTAATGCGACACGGGCGGTTCAACCCCTAGACGAGTTTGAGCCAAGACATTTCGACGAAGAGGAACCGCATGTGAGCCCCAACATCTATGGGATGTTATCTCGCATGCAGAGCGGCCAATTCTGCTCTCTCGCGACGTTTAATGACTACTGAGGACGCTGATATGGAGTACCTGGCAGCAGGTGGCAGCACAATGCACCTAATATGAAAAACGTATTTTTGGGGGTGTCCGGATACTTTTGATCACATAGCGTGTTTCCCCCCCCCCCCCCTCCCACGTACATCTCTCGTATTGACCACGAGAACAAAATTCGAGAACTTAGAGCCAATACAGAAGCTTACCGACAATTATTCTTCCAACGCACTATTCGTGAGAGAAACAGGGTTGAAGGGATCAGACAGTGGTACCTAAAGTACCTTCCGCCACACACCATTATGTGGTTTGCGGAGTATGATGTAGATGTAGATATTGGTGGAGGAGGTGGTGGACAGAGAGAACGGGGAGGAGGAGATGGCTCGAGAGAGAGAAGGGGAGGAGGAGCTGAACTGTAGAAGATTGGAATAAATACGTAGCTGGGCAACGCCAGGCACTCAGCTGGCTGTACATGTACGCAAGACGTTTCCCAGACAGGTAATAAAAAATAGATAAAAGCTAAGCTGTGGTTTAAGTGCTTCAGGTGTTCTACATAGTCTCGCCCCGGTTGAGTACAATGCACAGGACATCATACAGCAATGTGAAACTATCAGGGAAGTCCTTCTTCGGGATGTTATTCAACTCACGTGTCACATTCACAACTTCTTCGGTCTTGGCGAACTATCAGATACCCATTCCGCACTTTGTCGTTTTGTGAAAGATTGGTGTTGATAACACCGAGTGATGATTCTTCCCAGGAAAGAATTGTCCGTGTTTTCATTGCAGTCAGTTGGTGACAGGCGCCCATACGTAGGTGGTTTTGTTCGTGAGTCAAGGTGTTCGGGACAAACTTCACATACACTTTTGTCTTCTTTATAACATACATATCAAAAAATGTTTTGCATTACCCCGGTTTCCAGAACTCCTGAAGATAGACGTTGACTATGGATATTGTATCACCGACACAATCCCTTTGTCAGTTCAGAGATGTCACTAAACCTGACCAAAGATGTAAACAACCATGCATGAGCAGCGCCTATTAGCAGATCAGTTCCAGTCACTCCACAAGGAAGGAGGTACACGGCTCGTGTTGTTTGTAGTTCAGCCATGCCTAGACGGTCAGTACCACCGTTCGATCGCGTCCGCATCGTTACTTTGTGCCAGAATGGCTCTCAACAAGGCAAGTTTCCAGGCGTCTCGGAGTGAACCAAAGCGATTTTGTTCGGACATGGAGCAGATACAGAGAGACAGGAACTGTCGGTGACACGCCTCGCTCATGCCGCTCGAGGGTTACTACTGCTGTGGATGACCGGTACCTACTGATTATTGCTCGGAGGAACCCTGACAGCAACGCCACCATGTTGAATAATGTTTTTCGTGCAGCCACAGGACGTCGTGTTATGACTCAAACTGTGCGCAGTAGCCTGCATGATGCGCAACTTCACTCACGACACAATGCAGTGCGGTTACAGGTGGGCCCAACAACATGCCGCTCAGGATTGGCATCACGTTCTCTTCACCGATGAGTGTCGCAAATGCTTTCAACCAGACAATCGTCGGAGACGTGTTTGAAGGCAATCCCGCCATGTTGTACGAATTAGACACACTGTCCATCGAGTGCAGCAAGGTGGAGGTTCCCTGCTGTTTTGGGGTGGCGTTATTTTGGGCCGACTTACGCCGCTGGTGGTCGTGGATGGCGCCCCAATGGCTGTACGGTACATAAATGCCATCCTCCGACCGATAGTGCAACCATATCGGCAGCATATTGGCGAGGAATTCGTCTTCATGGACGACAATTCGCGCCCCCATCGTGCACATCTTGTGAATGACTTCCTCCAGGATAACGACATTGCTCGACTGGAGTGGCCATCATGTTCTCGAGACATGAACCCTATCGAACATGCCTGGGATAGATTGAAAAGGGCGGTTTGTGGACGACGTGACCCACCAACTATTCTGAGGGATCTACGCCAAATCGCCGTTGAGGAGTGGGCCAATCTGGACCAACAGTGCCTTGATGAACTTATGGATAGTATGCCACGTCGAATACATGTATGCATCAATATGCACAGCAATGTCCACAGCAATCTGGACCACCATCTCTGAAGGCCTCGCTGTATGGTTGTACAGCATGCAATGTGTGGTTTTCATGAGCAATACAAATGGCGGAAATGATGTTTATGTTGGTCTCTATTCCAATTTTCTATACAGGTACCGGAACTCTCGGAACCGAGATGACGCAAAACTTTTTTTGGTACGTGTATTATGTAGGATATCTGGAACTCTCGATTTAGCGATCTGCGACGAAATAGCATTCACAGACGACGGCCACTGCTTCATAATGCCTGCTCACAATTGACTGGTCGAATCCACATCTGTTGTTATTAGTTCAAGCTGCCACCGTGATCACTGCGCTGGCGGCTCTTACACGCCACGAATGAAATCTCGGTCCGAGAACGGTTTGGGCAGATGGTGTGTGTGTTTCATTAGCATCAATTTGTTAAAAAGCTTTCTAATGGTTTTTTTATGATGTATAATACTGAGCCAAGGTTGAGCTGCGAAATTCGCAATCACAACACCAGTCCATTCCTCCCGCCGTAGGGTTCACAAAGTTTTTTTTAATTTTTTTTACTCTGGTGCAAAGTCTTTAACTGGTTGCGATCAAATGTACAGGAAACTGGAACTCCTTAAATATTCAGATCTATAGGCCTAATAAAAATGTACCTTACTGGCCACTCCTTTAATTTCTCATGACATTAGGATACGGTACGTAAATTCTATTTCACTTTAATTTTCATATTAATCAGGTTTTACTTTACCACTACAAAGCAGCAATGGCGTCTGCAGAATTTTTTCCATGAGAGGCAGCATTCAGAACCTGCGAGTCTTGATAATAAATTATTCTGTGAGTCTGCAGACGTGTCGTGCACCAAGAATTAACTTCGCCATTAAGTATACAAAACTTACGGCATCTCAGAATATTGATACGTATCCACACGCACGTGCACAGTAAATCTTTTTGTGCTGTTAATACTACAATGACACATTTTTGATTCATCGACCTGAAATTTACATTCTCATATCATTAAATCCAGGTTATCCATCGAGATACCAAATAAATCTAGAAAAGTATTCGCAAATATAAATTATTCATACTTCCATAATGTTAGGTTGAAACTGAAAATCTGCAATATGAAAAAAGTGAGAATTTGTTGAGAAAGTCCAGCTGGACAACAACAAAAATACCACCTTAATACCTCTCGAAGTGAAGAAACGGAGAATAAATTTCGAGAAAGTCTTATTCAACTTTCATGCTCTCTTTAGTAATTAACTTGCTTTTAAAACTGTATGTCTGGGTTTACTGTATTACTTTCCTGATTTCTATTTTTTTTAGTATAAACTGGCATAACTGAAGTTATACGAAATGTGTTTTGAAAGCTATATTTTTTCTGGGGTGAGGTAAATTGTAGCCCAGGATCAATATACGATTAGACGAATGTGTGGAACCGCCAAAACCACACTCGAATGGACTGGTAGGATCACCATTTAGCAGTCTAGAACTGCACCAAGTTAATCCTCGTCTCTAATTGAAATGCAGAAATAGGAGCTGTGTGGTTCCATGTGGTTCTGTGTAGCACCCTTAGACTTTGGGAAAGTGCCAATACTGGAGAGAACATTTTTCTAGACCTTAAAATTCATACGCTTTTCCCTCTCTTCTTGAGCAAATATAGTTTTTAACTGATACATTTGGAATTAAGTGTAGAAATACGGGCCTAAAAAATACAGCATGACTGTTTTCTTCCGAGTGTATTACGATAACTCTGTCACGTAAACCTGAACTGAGAATTTGCATGCAGTCAAGTCTTTTTTTCTGTCCACAGACAAATCCTAAATTATTGTTATTCCGTCAGGCATCAAGGGGCACGGATGACTGGTGTATATATCACTGCCATGTTTGTGTGTTGGGAATCGGCGACGGAATCCTTGCGCCAGGGTGTTAGAGCGGATTCTTTCTCTGTGTTGGTGTGAGCGTACAGGTTGTGGTGTGACATTAGAGCGGCAGTTTCCCGCCGCAGAGCACGTGGCTTGGGGTTGCTACGGAGCCGTGGCGAGCGGCTAGCGTTACGCGGCCGTGCAAAAACCCAAGTGCTTGGCAGGGGTGCGTATGGCCGTGTTTTCGCGCTTGGAGAAATTTATACGCCAGAGAAAAATTGATAAAAACAGAACTAAGAATGACACGGAGGTGCGAGTAGGCACTCGTGGACAGAAAAATATGTAAAGCTAAATTATCTAGAAGCGCCACAAAAGTATATAATAGCCTAAAAGTTATTGTTCTCTCATAAATTGTAAATTTATGAAAGTTCAAATGCTAATATCTCGGCAACGCTTTGGCCAATTTATATGAACAAAGTGTCTACGGATGTGACAAGTAGAGCTGCATCGAGTAATCATAGCCGATTTAGCAAAACGTGTACCATTTTTGAATGAGAGATCGGAATATGGGATACGACTGATAGAAACTGTGTTTTTGGTACTAAACAAATTTAAAGAGATGAAACTAGCGACAGCAATCTAAAGTTTAAAGATGTAGATTAGTAATTTAGTATATATTTTTATTTGTTTATTTATGTTTAGTATCACAAATCTGGGAAAAGCAAAATCACGCCACAAGAACATTATTTGTAAAACAACGATGGCAGATACAAAAATTTGGCCTTTAGACTACTATTGTCCAGTAAATTTCCATTTTTTTCAATGTGTCATATGTGGTTTTGTGTTTAGTTTTAGAATATTCGTAATTCTTTTTGTCAAACATTGTTTTTCGTTAGGCAGTCGTTTCGAGGGTGGATAGGGCGGCCATCTTGGAGGACAGATGAGTTTGAGCGAGGCTAAGAGCCGGACCTGCCGCCCATCTGGGGCTGGTAGTGGGTTGGTCACCACATTCGGGGACAAGTATGTATGTAGCGACATTCGAAAACTATCAAATGGAGCGCAATATAATGGCTTAAGAGAACAAGCAAGAGTGTATTTTGTGAACTGTGAACACACTGACGAGTGCCATGGTCGCGACGAATCAGTTTTGTAGTGAAGTGTTGTGGCATCGGTTATTAACGGCCGCCGTGACGTAAGAGCCCCTCAGACTGCATTTTAAGTGGTCAGAAAAATAAACTACTTGTTCAAATTATAAATCAAAGTGAGTGACTCGAGATTTTAAATTTCACCGCAATACCTGGCTGCATTGCTTTGTTACATTTTATTTCAGCTTAAAAATTGAGTTTACGACAGGTGTGAGCTGGCACCCTATGACGAAAAACGTAGCCAACATTGAGACGAGCCACATCTCTGGGCCGCTCAATTAAGCTGAGTGTAACAAATACATATTTTTTCGTGCCATAGCACATAGGGGGTCGAGCCAAAATATTCAAACTTCAATGTGTAGTACCCAGTACAGTCGTATTGGTAAGGCTCAAAGAGGAAGCGACAGAATGAAGGCATTATTTCCGTACGATTCGTATCCATACTGACTGCAAATCAGCGCCGGAACAGCAACCGCACCAAGGAATCGGCATAATTTTCCTTGAACAGAGTGGCAAATAGGAAAACCCAAATTTGTAATGATTGCTAAAGCTGGAATACTTATGGTCGCGGTTGGCAGTGCCAAATCATCAGTTCAGACGAGTCGCACGCAACGACTGCAAAAATTCTGAGACATCTATAATGAGTAACAAGTCTCTACCTACAGGGTGTTTCAAAAATGACCGGTATATTTGAAACGGCAATAAAAACTAAACGAGCAGCGATAGAAATACACCGTTTGTTGCAATATGCTTGGGACAACAGTACATTTTCAGGCGGACAAACTTTCGAAATTACAGTAGTTACAATTTTCAACAACAGATGGCGCTGCAAGTGATGTGGAAGATATAGAAGACAACGCAGTCTGTGGGTGCGCCATTCTGTACGTCGTCTTTCTGCTGTAAGCGTGTGCTGTTCACAACGTGCAAGTGTGCTGTAGACAACATGGTTTATTCCTTAGAACAGAGGATTTTTCTGGTGTTGGAATTCCACCACCTAGAACACAGTGTTGTTGCAACAAGACGAAGTTTTCAACGGAGGTTTAATGTAACCAAAGGACCGAAAAGCGACACAATAAAGCATCTGTTTGAAAAATTTCAACAGACTGGGAACGTGACGGATGAATGTGCTGGAAAGGTAGGGCGACCGCGTACGGCAACCACAGAGGGCAACGCGCAGCTAGTGCAGCAGGTGATCCAACAGCGGTCTCGGGTTTCCGTTCGCCGTGTTGCAGCTGCAGTCCAAATGACGCCAACGTCCACGTATCGTCTCATGCGCCAGAGTTTACACCTCTATGCATACAAAATTCAAACGCGGCAACCCCTCAGCGCTGCTGCCATTGCTGCACGAGAGACATTCGCTAACGATATAGTGCACAGGATTGATGACGGCGATATGCATGTGGGCAGCATTTGGTTTACTGACGAAGCTTATTTTTACCTGGACGGCTTCGTCAATAAACAGAACTGGCGCATATGGGGAACCGAAAAGCCCCATGTTGCAGTCCCATCGTCCCTGCATCCTTAAAAAGTACTGGTCTGGGCCGCCATTTCTTCCAAAGGAATCATTGGCCCATTTTTCAGATCTGAAACGATTACTGCATCACGCTAACTGGACATTCTTCGTGAATTTGTGGCGGTACAAACTGCCTTAGACGACACTGCGAACACCTCGTGGTTTATGCAAGATGGTGCCCGGCCACATCGCACGGCCGACGTCTTTAATTTCCTGAATGAATATTTCGATGATCGTGTGATTGCTTTGGGCTATCCGAAACATACAGGAGGCGGCGTGGATTGGCCTCCCTATTCGCCAGACATGAACCCCTGTGACTTCTTTCTGTGGGGACACTTGAAAGACCAGGTGTACCGCCAGAATCCAGAAACAATTGAACAGCTGAAGCAGTACATCTCATCTGCATGTGAAGCCATTCCGCCAGACACGTTGTCAAAGGTTTCGGGTAATTTCATTCAGAGACTACGCCATATTATTGCTACGCATGGTGGATATGTGGAAAATATCGTACTATAGAGTTTCCCAGACCGCAGCGCCATCTGTTGAAAATTGTAATTACTGTAATTTCGAAAGTTTGTCTGCCTGAAAATGTACTGTTGTCCCAAGCATATTGCAACAAACGGTGTATTTCTATCGCTGCTCGTTTAGTTTTTATTGCCGTTTCAAATATACCGGTCATTTTTGAAACACCCTGTACATTCCAGGAGGGAGCAAGTGCTGAGTTGTGTAAGAAAAAGAGCAATAGCATTCTGCTCTGAAAGCAACCTGCACTGGCTGTTCCTGGTAATTGATGTACGAGTATAATTCGACTCATTCCACTTCCCTGAAGGCTTTCACTTTTATGATGGGGTTTATGGAACAAGATGGGTGAATGAATGAATAAATGAGAGCGTCATTAACAGCGCCACACTTTGTGCGCCGTTTTGATTTTCCAAGTATTGACGCTTTTCACACTACGACTAAATCAAACAAACATTTTTTCTTAATTTCAGACATGTTCTAACATAGATTCTTCGACTCGTTTCATATTTTATTTGTGTCTTGTGGTGTTCCCTGTACATTCGACATATAACTTTTTTGCGTTGTTATTTACGGTTTTGAGTTTTCGTGGCTTTATGCTAGTAGTCAACAGCTTAAGGAATGAGAATGAGAGAACAAGACTGACTGCAGCAGTGCACCGCCAGTTCTTTGACACCGACGCTGCGTTCAAGTAATGCAGAGTGCCTCGGTACACCTTGCTTTCACTGCTTCGCTGTCTCGTTCTCACCCAGCCCACGAGTGACGCAGTGGGCTTATGACGTGCAACCACTTTTTCCTCGTTACTGTAAATGACTTCGACCTCCGCGCTGCGCCCTGGTAGTGTCTGCGCCATACTCAAACCTGTCGTTAGCGCTCTCTCTTTGTGTAAATTTGTCAACTGCTACTGACTCATCACAAGTTCTGATCTCGCGAACACAGGTTGAACAGCCGGAAAGCATTAGATACTGTTAAAAGCAAAATTCTGAAGTTATCGGCGATAAAATACAGGGATCGATAGCTTACAAAGTTATCACACAGCAGTTATAAGAGTCAAGTGGCAGGAACTAGAGGCTATAGTTCAGAAGGGGTTGTGGTCCTCTCCCCATGTTATTTAATCCATACATAGAGCAAGGTACAAAGAAACCAAAGAGAGATAAGGAAAAGAGCTAAAAACCATAAAGTTTGTCAGGTACTTTCTAATCCTATCAGAGAGGGCAAGAACATAGAAAACGAGTTGAAGACAGCAGATAATGTCTTGAAGAGAGATTAGAAAACAAGCACCACCGGACAGTAGAGTGCAATCTTTTTAAATAAGACGATGCTAATAAAATTTGTGTAATAAGTCAGACTCTGGAAGTTGTAGTTGAGTTTTGTTATTTGAGCAGGAAAATACGTGACGACATGGAAGGGCAAGAAAAGCATTTCTGAAAAAGAGAACTTTCTTACACCTAATATACACATAACTGTTATGAAGTATTTGTCTGCAGTCTTATACAGGACGATTTTGCTAAACGGCGATAAACAGCAGGAAACGGTCCCCTAAAAGGAAAAAGCGGTCAAGGAAAAAGAGGTCATATCGTCATAGTACCAGAAATGCGTTCCAAAGGATTTACATTCACTTAAAGATGACAGTAAGAGGTCTATGGCAGTGGAGGTTTCAGTGATTGAAAGCACACATGAGAAAATACCAGGCAAATGGGAATGTTCTATTCATGAATGAGATTTTCACTCTGCAGCGGAGTGTGCGCTGATATGAAACTTCCTGGAAGATTGAAACTATGTGCCGGACCGAGACTTCAACTCGGGACCTTTGCCTTTCGCGGGAAAGTGCTCTTCGAGTCTCGGTCTGGCACACAATTTTAATCTTCCAGGAAGTTTCATATCAGCGCACACTCCGCTGCAGAGTGAAAATTTCATTCTGGAAACATCCCCCCAGGCTGTGGCTAAGCCATGTCTCCTCAGTGTCCTTTCTTCCAGTAGTGCTAGTCCTGAAAGTCTCGCAGGAGAGTTTCTGTGCAGTTTGGAAGGTAGGAGACGAGGTACTAGCAGAAGTAAAGCTGTGAGGAGGGGGCGTGAATCGTGTTCTATCCGTATTGGTGGAGTAGCATCACATGGCAGTCACATAATAGCAGATATTCCAACCCTGTGAGGCGTTGTGGAAGGATGACTGATGCCACGAGGTGGTCGCCAGCAGTCTCCGTCCATACAATGAGCATGAAACGGTGCTGATGGTTCGCTGCCATCGTACAACGGACGTTGACGTTACTGCCCCTCGTAAATGTATCCCCATCTGTGAATAGGATGAATAGCAGAAATACTACCACTGTGGTGGTCGGTGGGACATATCAGTGACAGAACCGTCGTAGCGGAGGCAATTGCACAGGGTTATAAGGCCTGCAAGAGTTGTAAGCAATTCAGACAGTGGCGGATCGCATGGAGAATGTTCCTCGCGATCGTGTAGCTTACACTATGCTGGCGGGCCATCTGCCTCTTACTGATACTGGGATCATCGTCAAAGATCTTCAACCTGCAGCTTCAAGTGAGTGTTCCTGCCTTGGAATGCATTTCCTGTCGCGTGTCCTTACTGATAAATGGCCAGGTGTCAGTTGCTGCTCGGGGAGTAGAAGGACTGGGCAACACAGTGTATCAAATTTACCACTGTTGCGATAAACAGACAACATGGTAAAAGTGTTGACAGTACAATTACAAAGACCAACCGCTTCATGTCGTGAGACAGGATTGAAACCGCTAAGTCGCCAACCAGTCTGGATGCGCCGCAGTAAAAAGGGGAAAATGAGTTGTCCGCAGATGAAATAGACCTATTTTCTAAAACTCAGTCTTAAGGTGATGACTTACAGTAAAATCAGAACCCTTCCGTAAAACAACAATAAACAATAGAATTCAAATAACAGGTGGGAGCCAAGTTTGCAGCGTGATACCCCGCTCCTACAGTTATGTAAATGAACAATTACAGCTCCTTGGGACATTTGAGTCTCATCTTTAACTGCGCTGATGATAGACGTTCAATAAATGAATTAAAATTTGTGTCATGGCCAGGTCCCAAATCCAGGTTTCCAAGCTTACTAGGCAGGTGCGCTAGCCACTACACCACCGCAACAGCGTATCTAATAGAGATGCACGGACGACTCCAAAGCAATGCCCTAGATGCACGGACGGCTCTAAAGCAATGCCCTCCCTAACACAAACTTAAACTCACGTCTTAAGCTAATTTTTTCCATGTTAGAACGTCATTATTGCAAAGGCTCTCCAGTATTGGAATAGCACCCCAGCAGTGGATGTAAAGGGGAAATGGCGACCTAAGAAGGAACAAATACACTGAAGATGTGAATTGAAATTTGTGTGATGGAGTGCATTGGACTACAGCAGCCCGTGCTGTAGTGGTGCAATAGATAGCACACTTTCCTATTAAGCAAGGAGGCCCAGGTTCAGACCCTGGCCATGGCAGAAATTTTAATTCATTTCCTGAGCTTCTGTCATTATTGTAAATAAAAAGGAGACTCAAATGTCTCAAGGAAAATTTAATTATATGAGATCTATAGATCACCTACGTCTGAGGTACAATCCAATACTGGGTTGGTATCCCAATACCGGAGAGCGCCGCCCATAGTGCCGATGAAACACGGGGAAAATAAGCTGAAGACCTGAATTGAAATTTGTGTTAGGGAGCTAGGTCATCTCTCTAGTAAACAAGGAGACCCAGGACTTGAGCGTGGCACAAATTTTAATTTATTTCTTCATCTTCTATCATTATCGTAGATAATAGTTCAGTAGCATCTGGGACAGTTTACAAATGAACAACAACTTCTTAATGTGCCTGCAATCTGCTGACCAAGCAGTGGAATGTAACCGGCAGAACAAATCATTAATGGTACACAAACTCGTCTCGACCCAGAAGTAATGTTACATTAGAAGGACCAGCTAATATTTCACATATGATAATAAAACAATATTAGTGACCATTAGGGGCTATTGGACTATTATTAAACACTGAAAACAGAAAAAACTCATTAATAAAAGTGCAACACGACAGTCTGAACCGTACGATGAACCGAAACACTGAATCTTTCAAACCGGAGAATTGATCCTGGTTTACTCGAACAGCACTTAGAGCCACAGATTAACATCTTGACAGAAAGATTGTAACCTCTCAACAGATAAATTATATGATAACCTCCCAACAGATAAAATAAGTATAGCATTCACATTTAGTGTAGCCTCCCAACAGAAAAGTTCCGAAACCTCCCAACAGTAAAAAATATAACTATAACATTGACATTTACAGTTATCGCCCAATAAATAAATTGCGTAACCTATCAATAATAAAATGTGACTAATCTCTGAATAAAAAATTGTGGCTCACTTATAACCTTTCAATAATTGACTGTGAATTTAAACTGGTAAATTTTGGACGTCAGCAGCGCTGCGTCATGGCCCTGAAAGATCATTCTGAATAAATTGAAAATTCTTACCTCAATAAGGTCGCCGGATAACGCGTATACATCTGCTCCTATAAGAAATTTTTCTGGCATAGCCCTGTGCAATGCTGGCCGATAGATTTGTCATGTATAAAAAGAAACAACTGATTTTTCTTTACAATAATCGGGATGGCCATGGATAAGAAAGATTATTATTAAGAGATTTTTTAAAAACATTTACATGGGGCTTGACATAACAATAGCACATATTCGCGAGGCTGCTTTTACCTTATATCATACCGCTCAGGCTCCGCCATCGCTCCCCACGACCAGCCCAGCCAACTCGATACACCAGACCAGACTGCTCGCTACTACTTACTTCTACTGCTACACAGTTCCTACTGCATACAAAATTGCTCTTTGGTCTGAGATTCTCTTATAGCTTACATATCGCAGGCAGCGCGTGAGCAATCCATCGAAATTACATCTGCTCGACTGCGCTAGCAACAAATTCCTTAATCGTGGACCTCTTACAAGATGCATTTCTGAAATGGTGCTAAATGTCAGTCACACATCATATCCAACAAAACTAGGTGACGAGCCTTAATTGCTTCATTCCAGTTGACACAAAGCAGCCGAGCAATCGTGATATAAACCAGTTCGAAAACGCGCTCGCCCGTCATAGTCTTCCGGCGGGGCCTGTCGGCGATAGCAGAGTGGTGTAGGTGTGAGAATGGCGACCGTGGCCCCCCTCCTCAGACAGCTGCCCTCCGCGAGACCTCCTGTCCGCGCCCTCGCTGAAGGGGCGCTGCCGGTCTGATGGACTCCGGGTGTCGACGCAATCGGCGGTCCCCAACACCAACCCAGGCCGCGTGTCCGTCCGTGGCCACACGGAAAGCCTCCTGCCTCGGCTGCTGAAGGCGAACTGCCCCGGCCAGCAGCAGCCTGCCGTCCCGTTCCACACGCCCAGTGTTGTCGCGGATTATGTGCAGCGAACCCCGGACTCGGTCGGACGTAGCGGCCTCGGACGATAGCGGGCTCCTCTTCGAGCGAACACGCTAAAGCCGACTGCACACGGATCGTGCTTTTGAACGTGAATGTTCGCTGTATCTGGCTGATAATCACATTCTTTACGAAATCGAAGGGCATAATTCCTGCATCAACACTATTAAAATGTACATTTCCTCCCTTGTCCATACGCTGGTCAGGTTGTTCTTTCTGTAGTATGCATAAAGAAAAACTTTAATATGCGTGAACATGTTATAATGCAAAAAGGAAAGTAACATTTCCAGTCAATAAGGACATCGGCTTATAAAACTTCCATTATTAATAGTGCGATACAACTTTACAATAGTTCTCCACATTTTTTAGCAAAATCGTACGATCATTCTTACTTTATCACTTTTCCTATTCCGTATCGGAATCTTTACAACATATGAAATTGTTATTGTTGTTGTGGTCTTCAGTCCAGAAACTGGTTTGATGCAGCTCTCCATGCTACTCTATCCTGTGCAAGCTTCTTCATCTCCCAGTACCCACTGCAACCTACAGCCTTCTGAATCTGCTTGCTGTATTCATCTCTTGGTCTCCCTCTACGATTTTTACCCTCCACACTGCCCTCCAGTGCTAAATTTGTGATCCCTTGATGCCTCAGAACATGTCCTACCAACCGATCCCTTCTTCTAGTCAAGTTGTGCCACAAACTTCTCTTCTCCCCAATCCTATTCAATACCTCCTCATTAGTTATGTGATCTACCCATCTAATCTTCAGCATTCTTCTGTAGCACCAAATTTCGAAAGCTTCTATTCTCTTCTTGTCCAAACTAGTTTTCGTCCATGTTTCACTTCCATACAGGGCTACACTCCATACAAATACTTTCAGAAATGACTTCCTAACACTTAATCAATACTCGATGTTAACAAATTTCTCTTCTTCAGAAACGCTTTCCTTGCCATTGCCAGTCTACATTTTATATCTTCTCTACTTCGACCATCATCAGTTATTTTGCTCCCCAAATAGCAAAACTCCTTTACTACTTTAAGTGTCTCATTTCCTAATCTAATTCCCTCAGCATCACCCGACTTAATTCGAATACATTCCATTATCCTCGTTTTGCTTTTGTTGATTTTCATCTTATATCCTCCTTTCAAGACACTATCTGTTCCGTTCAACTGCTCTTCCAAGTCCTTTGCTGTCTCAGACAGAATTACAATATCATCGGCGAACCTCAAAGTTTTTATTTCTTCTCCATGGATTTTAATACCTACTCCGAATTTTTCTTTTGATTCCTTCACTGCTTGCTCAATATACAAATTGAATAACATCGGGGAAAGGCTACAACCCTGTCTCACTCCCTTCCCAACCACTGCTTCCCTTTCATGCCCCTCGACTCTTATAACTGCCATCTGGTTTCTGTACGAATTGTAAATAGCCTTTCGCTCCCTGTATTTTACCCCTGCCACCTTCAGAATTTGAAAGAGAGTATTCCAATCAACATTGTCAAAAGCTTTTTCTAAGTCTACAAATGCTAGAAACTTAGGTTCGCCTTTCCTTAATCTAGCTTCTCAGGTAAGTCGTAGGGTCAGTATTGCCTCGCGTGTTCCGATATTTCTACGGAATCCAAACTGTTCTTCCCCGAGGTCGGCTTCTACTAGTTTTTCCATTCATCTGTAAAGAATTCATGTTAGTATTTTGCAGCTATGATTTATTAAACTGATAGTTCGGTAATTTTTACATCAGTCAACACCTGCTTTCTTTGGTATTGGAATTATTATATTCTTATTGAAGTCTGAGGGTATTTCGCCTGTCTCATACATCTTGCTCATCAGATGGTAGAGTTTTGTCAGGACTGGCTCTCCCAAGGCTGTCAGTAGTTCTAATGGAATGTTGTCTACTCCCGGGGATTTGTTTCGACTCAGGTCTTTCAGTGCTCTGTCAAACCCTTCACGCAGTATCGTATCTCACATTTCATCTTCATCTACATCCTCTTCCATTTCCAAAATATTGTCCTCAAGTACATCGCCCATGTATAGACCCTCTATATACTCCTTCCACCTTTCTGCTTTCCCTTCTTTGCTTAGAACTGGGCTTCCATCTGAGCTCTTGATATTCATACAAGTGGTTCTCTTTTCTCCAAAGGTCTCTTTAATTTTCCTGTAGGCCGTATCTATCTTACCCCTATTGAGACAAGCCTCTACATCCTTACATTTGTTCTCTAGCCATCCCTGCTTAGCCAATTTGCACTTCCTGTCGATCTCATTTTCGAGACTTTTGTATTCCTTTTTGCCTGCTTCATTTACTGCATTTTTATGTTTTCTCCTTTCATCATTTAAATTCAGTATTTCTTCTGTTAGCCAAGGATTTCTACTAGCCCTCGTCTTTTTACCTACTTGATCCTCTGCTGCCTTCACTACTTCATCCCTCAAAGCTACCCATTCTTCTTCTACTATATTTCTTTCCCCCATTCTTGTCAATTGTTCCCTTATGGTCTCCCAGAAACTCTCTACAACTTCTGGTTCTTTCAGTTTATCCAGGTCCCATCTCCTTAAATTCCCACCTTTTTGCAGTTCCTTCAGTTTTAATCTACAGTTCATAACCAATTGATTGTGGTCAGAGTCCACATCTACCCCTGGACATGTCTTACAATTTAAAACCTGGTTCCTAAATCTCTGTCTTACCATTATATAATCTATATGAAACCTGTCAGTATCTCCAGGATTCTTCCATGTATACAACCTTCTTTTATGATTCTTGAACCAAGTGTTAGCTATGATTAAGTTGTGCTCTGTGCAAAATTCTACCAGGCGGCTTCCTCTTTCGTTTCTTACCCCCAATCCATATTCACCTACTACGTTTCCTTCTCTCCCTTTTCTTACTGACGAATTCCATTCACCCACGACTATTAAATTTTCGTCTCCCTTCACTATCTGAATAATTTCTTTTATTTCATCATACATTTCTTCAATTTGTTCGGCATCTGCAGAGCTAGTTGGCGTATAAACTTGTACTACTGTGGTAGGCGTGGGCTTCGTATCTATCTTGGCCACAATAATGTGTTCGCTATGCTGTTTGTAGTAGCTTACCCGCATTCCTATTTTCCTATTCATTATTAAACCTACTCCTGCATTACCCCTATCTGATTTTGTGTTTATATCCCTGTAGTCACCTGACCAGAAGACTTGTTCATCCTGCCACCGAACTTCACTAATTCCCCTATATCTAACTTTAACCTATCCATTTCTCTTTTTAAATTTTCGAACCTACCTGCCCGATTAAGGGATCTGACATTCCACGCTCCGATCCGTAGAACGCCAGTTTTCTTTCTCCTGATAATGACATCCTCTTGAGTAGTCCCCGTCCGGAGATCCGAATGGGGGACTATTTTACCTCCGGAATATTTTACCCAAGGGAACCCCATCATCATTTAACCATACAGTAAAGCTGCATGCCCTCGGGAAAAATTACGGCTGAAGTTTCCCCTTGCTTTCAGCCGTTCGCAGTACCAGCAAAGCAAGGCCGTTTTGGTTAGTGTTACAAGGCCAGATCAGTCAATCATCCAGACTGTTGCCTCTGCTACTACTGAAAAGGCTGCTGCCCCTCTTCAGGAACCACACGTTTGTCTGGCCTCTCAACAGATACCCCTCCGCTGTGGTTGCACCTACGGTACGGCTATCTGTATCGCTGAGGCACGCAAGCCTCCCCACCAACGGCAAGGGGGGGGGGGGGGACATATGAAATACGAAACTTAAAAGAAGAAAGGACAAAATATCTCACTGCAAGTAGCTCAGGCTATCCTGTAGTTTAAGCCAGTCGAACAAACTCACTCCTCAAAAAGAGCAGACTTGTATTTACAT
This sequence comes from Schistocerca serialis cubense, assembly GCF_023864345.2. Taxonomy (NCBI): domain Eukaryota; kingdom Metazoa; phylum Arthropoda; class Insecta; order Orthoptera; family Acrididae; genus Schistocerca; species Schistocerca serialis. The sequence continues at coordinate 638,295,593 of NC_064645.1, forward strand.
AACATCGAATATTATACTATATACTTATATCAGACTAATAAGAAAGTATTAGAACCTCTTAAAAACACGAATATTCGTTTAAACAATGGAGGAAGTTTGGTGCGAACGACCAGCACTTCACACTTTAACTTACGAATCTGTGACGCTGCTCACTGTGCTAGACTGACTAAGTGTTTAATGACTCTACCAAGTATGTCATATCTCCTGAAAGCTTTAATCGTAGCTATGTTACTAACTGAAACTTTATGACAAATTGTACCAAGTACAATACATTATTGATGGATACTCAATGTGCCGTTGCCTTCAAACGGGATACTCTCATAATACGGAAGTTATAATACTTCTTCGACCAAAAATATGACGTTTCTCGTTATTTTATTACACCGAATCATACAACAAACAGCGGGTTTTCGAGAGACCTTCGGTTCGCTGGTGCTCAGAAACGGGATAAATACGTATTGGTTTCAACTGAAAGCCAATATGGCGCCTTGCGGTTTGTAGTAAAGGGAGATGGCGCGGCGTTCTGCCATCTACATCTACATCTACATTTATACTCCGCAAGCCACCCAACGGTGTGTGGCGGAGGGCACTTTACGTGCCACTGTCATTACCTCCCTTTCCTGTTCCAGTCGCGTATGGTTCGCGGGAAGAACGACTGTCTGAAAGCCTCCGTGCGCGCTCTAATCTCTCTAATTTTACATTCGTGACCTCCTCGGGAGGTATAAGTAGGGGGAAGCAATATATTCGATACCTCATCCAGAAACGCACCCTCTCGAAACCTGGCGAGCAAGCTACACCGCGATGCAGAGCGCCTCTCTTGCAGAGTCTGCCACTTGAGTTTATTAAACATCTCCGTAACGCTATCACGGTTACCAAATAACCCGGTGACGAAACGCGCCGCTCTTCTTTGGATCTTCTCTATCTCGTCCGTCAACCCGACCTGGTACGGATCCCACACTGATGAGCAATACTCAAGTATAGGTCGAACGAGTGTTTTGTAAGCCACCTCCTTTGTTGATGGACTACATTTTCTAAGGACTCTCCCAATGAATCTCAACCTGGTACCCGCCTTACCAATAATTAATTTTATATGATCATTCCACTTCGAATCGTTCCGCACGCATACTCCCAGATATTTTACAGATGTAGCTGCTACCAGTGTTTGTTCCGCTATCATATAATCATACAATAAGGGATCCTTCTTTCTATGTATTCGCAATACATTATATTTGTCTATGTTAAGGGTCAGTTGCCACTCCCTGCACCAAGTGCCTATCCGCTGCAGATCTTCCTGCATTTCGCTACAATTTTCTAATGCTGCAACTTCTCTGTACACTACAGCATCATCCGCGAAAAGCCGCATGGGACTTCCGACACTATCTACTAGGTCATTTATATATATTGGTCAACGTTGAAACGCACGTTCAGAGTGTCTGACATGTTGGATATTGCCCTACCCGCTTACAAAGACTTCCCAACGCGCTATTCCAGACGTCAGAAGCTAGGCACGCTCAACGCTCGACGGTCCGTCTACCGACGGCTCACAGCCCGGCCGCACTGAGCGAAAGGTGACAGCTGGTCAGTCGTCCGGTGCGCCGCGAGGCCAACCCTCGTCTCGGTTCTTTCCGGCGTGTCGCCTGAGAATACTACCCGGTGAACGCCGCTGATTACATAATTTGGTTTGTTTCTTTTCTACCTCGGTTGACGAATCATTAAAACCGGCAGTTTTCGAAAGGGAATGACGTACTGAAGCGTCATTTTAGCTTCTGTCGATGTCTAGCATCAGTACTTCATTTTTTTTCCGCTCGAGGTCCAAGTCGCCATTGCTTGTAGACAAATTGGAACGTATTTTTTTCCTCTGAGGCTCAGGTGTGTTAACTGCCCGAGGTATACGTGGCAACTTTTAGAGACTGAACTTCTTGAAACAGCGTAGCAGTTTCATCTGTTGCTGAATGGCTTGATGAGGCGTGACAATTCGCTACGGCCTAGCGGGATGCCTGACTAAGCAGTAACCCTCCTAACCTTTACTGAGAAGCGACGTTGTGCCGCGTGGTGCCACACACAGTGGGTGTTTCAAATGGTTCAAATGGCTCTGAGCACTATGGGACTTAACATCTGTGGTCATCAGTCCCCAAGACCTAGAACTACTTAAACCTATCTAACCTAAGGACATCACACACATCCATGCCCGAGGCAGGATTCGAACCTGCGACCGTAGCGGTCACGCGGTTCCACACTGAAGCGCCTAGAACTGCACGGCCACACCGGCCGGGGTGGGTGTTTCCTGGTTGCCACGAATGGCCCTTGTGGTGACTGAATACGCCATCCCTAGTGACTGTGGTCCCATCAATGAATGACACAAAAGCTGGCAAAATGCACTTGTGCGGGATGGTCCTCGGGGTGTAACAACAGCACCCTTTGGAGACTAAAGGCATGTAAGGACTTGCCGTTAACAATACACTGGGTGCCACTAAGAGACATCCATACGTCCGAGGCTCCGAGGCAACGGCACGTATGATGGTGCGTGGATTAGTCTCCACCGCATACAACACAATTCCTTCCTTAACGACCGAACGTGTCGATTGTCGCCTGCTCTCACCAGCCCTGCCACGTCTTAATAACCTGTACTCGCACAAATTTCGATGCAGGCGTGCAGACAAACTGTGATGCGTTTGATGTCTGTCTGGGAAACGTCCTAGATGAAAGCGTCCAGCTGCTCGTCCATTGCACTCCGCTAATCCATACATTAAGTGGAGGTCCGCATGCTCGGCATTCATACACCGCCGCATGCTCCTCGCACTCTGGCCAGCGCTCGAATGAAGAAATCCTCACGTTCTCCTCCAGTACTCTGGTGCACAGCACCACACAGAAGGGCACGACGACATTGCGGCCATGAGATGCCGTGCAGCTATCAATCCTACAGGTTTGTCGCAGCATTTCTGGGACAACCTGTATTTGTTCACGTTCAACAGATAGCTCTCCACTAGGTATATAAAAACACGCGCGTATTCGGATGCAACGTTGTGTCAAAATTTCAACGCAGTCGGTGAAGACCTTTCGGAGACTTATGATTTTGAACCAGCAAACATCTACAATTTTATTTATGTAGGTTGCTGCCTGAAGCTGATACCATTGTTTATTCCCATCTCTAACAGTTAGCATTTTTTTGGAACTGAATCATGTCTGAAGCAGCGTATTCTACGGCTCCAGTCATGATTCTTATACTGTTAAAGTAATACTACTGGGGGATTTTTATTTCAGGCCCCTAGTAGTGTAGGCACGCCCAAGTCAAACTACGCTGCACGAGCAAAAATGTGAAACAACCAGAAGACTTGATGGGACGCCTAACATCGTACACGTGAATGCCATCGGCGGGTATGTAAATGATTGGAATCGCAATTCTCTGTGAAATAGAATGGCCACCAGAGTGCATTAATGCTATTGGCGTTTAATGTTGTTATCGGGCGTGGTAGGCCAGATAAGGGACCTGAACATCGACACCGTGATCACTGTGGAGGACACGCAGATGCTACTTACTCGTGTGAGACAGCGCTATCAGCACCTGACAGTGTTTCAAAGGAGCCTCAGTATAGTCCCCATGTAGCCGACTGGTCAAATCGTATGATATCCCGATTTGTGGGGCATTCAGATATGACAGCTGTCCGATACTGGACCGCATGGCAATGTGTGAGAGCAGGCATATTCGTTATCGTGGTTCCAGTCGACCACGTCTGACCACCGAAAGCGAGGATCGCCGTATTGTGAACCAAGCACATCGTGACCTCTTCACATCTGCGCCTGCCATCCGAGAAAAAGTAATGGACTTTCCGCAATATTCTGTGTCATCCCGCACCAGGGACTAGCAGCAGCTGGACCAGCTAATTACCGTGTCATGTGTGGACCGCCATTAACAACATAAACGACTTCATCCGAGGTGGTGTCTTGACCGGGAAACACAGACTGCCGAAAGTCGCCACGTTGTGTTCGGCGATGAATCGTGGTTCAGCGCCACCGCGGATGACCACTGTCGGCAAGTGTGGCGCCGGCCTTGGGGGGTTCCCGTTCCTTTATTGTTCTGGACAGGGATAGCGGTGTAACTAATGGCGTCATCTTGTGGGGAGCCTCTGGATCAGATCACGGCTGAGGGCACTGAGACGGCGCAGCGGTATGTCACGGACGTCCAGAGTCGTCTCGTGCTGCCACTGCTGCGGCAGTACAGCGGCGCCATTCTGCCACACGAGGCGCGTGTGTCAGTGAGCAGTATACGTGATGCTGAGGCACTCCTGCCGCCAGCAAGCTCCCCACTTGAGCACGTGTGGGACGTCAACTCCGTTACAGTACCAGTATGTAGCATCTCGAGGGACACTTGGCAATAGTTGTGGGCCAGCTCGCCTCAGGAGCGGACGCAGCGGAATCTTAACTCCCTCCTCTACCGCATTAGTGCATGCATGCCACAGTGGGTGCAACATCTACATCTACCTCATGCTCCGCAAGCCACCTAGTGGTGTGTGGCGGACGGTGCTCTTGTACCAGTAACTGAGCCCTCCAACTCTGTTCGTCTCGCGAATAGTGCGTGGGAAGAACAACTGTCGGTAAGCCTCTGTATTAGCTCTAAATTCTCGAATTGTTTCCTCGTAGTCATAACGCGAGACGTATGTCAGGGAAAATATGTTGTCCGACTCTTCTCGGTAAGCGCTCCCTTGAAAATTCGACAGTAAATCTCTCCGTGACGCACAGTGCCGCTCTTGTAATGTCTGCCAAAGTAGTCTGCCTGAGCTTCCCTGTAACGCCTCTCGTACCGGCTAAACGATCCCGTCCCGAAGCGCACCGTTCTTCGTTAGATCTTCGCTATCTCTTCTATCGGTCCTACCTGGCAGTGATCCCAGATGAATGAATAATACTCAAGAATCGGTCGAACAAGTGCCTTATAAGCCACTTCCTTCATGAATGAGTTACATTTCCTTAAGATTCCACCTATGAATTTGAATGTGGCATCTCCTTTTCCCACGCTTTTTATGTAGTCATTCCAGGTCGCTCTGGATAGTTGCTCCTAGATAATTTACGGTAGATACTATCTCCAGCGGTTTATCATCAATAGTGTATCTGTACTCCAGTGGATTCCTTTTCCTATGTATGCGCTATACGTTACATTTATTTAGGTTCAGTGTCAACTGACAGAGACTGAACCGTTCATATATTCTCTGGAGGTCATTCTGCAAATCGTTATTATCTTCTGGCGTTGCTACTTTGTTATAGACAACCGCATCATCTGCTTAAAAAGCGTCCGACGCTTTCTACTACATAATTTATATACGAGGATTGACCAGAAAGTAATGCACTGCATTTTTTTTCCTCAGCAATTCTTTGTTGAACATAATGAGAATTACACACACGAAATAATGGTGTTTTATCTACAAACCCTATTTTTTCCCACGTAATGTTCATCCCGTTGCATAGCCTTCCTCCCGCGCGAAACAATGGCGTACCAGTTCTTGTCCTGGTGTCCTGCAGCTACGCTATCTGTCGGGAAGTGACGGAAACTTGGCGCGTTCACTCAGCAGTTTTCAAACAATACATACATAAACGTTTCGCATTCTTAGTATTGTTTCCAGCTGAGAAAAAAAATGCAATGCATTACTTTCTGGGCAACCCTCTTATGTTGTAAACAATAGCGGTCCTATCACACTCCCTTGGTGTACTGGACAAATTACCTTTACATCTGTCGATTTTGTCCTGTTAAGAGCGACGTGTTGGGTTCTGTCTGCAAGGAGATCTTGAATGCAGTCGTAAATCCGCTCCGATACTCGATAAACTCGTATTTTTTCACTAAACGGCAGTGCCTGACAGTGTCAAATGCCTTCCTGAAGTCAAGGAACACAGCACAACCTGAGTGACGTTGTCTACGGTGCTGTGGGTCTCATACAGTAACAGAGCGAGCTGAATTTCACAGAATCTCTGTTTGCGGAATCCATGTTCATTTTTATAGAGGAGATTTTCATTCGCCAAAAACTTAATAATTCTTGAGCATAGAACATGTTCCATAATTCTACAACTGATAGACGTCAACGACATAGGTTTATAATTGGGTGCCTCTGTCCTACGGCCCTTCGTAAAACTGAAAATGTCCTGCTCTTTCTTCCAGTGGCTAGGTATCCTTTTCTCAAGCGCCTTACTATAAATTACTGATAGAAGGGCATCTCAGAGTAGCACTTACACTCAAAATTCACAATTATATTTCTATATATTCCAGTCTCCGTCTCCCACTACTGTTTTTTGGCATCTACGTCTCTCTCTAAAGTCGTAATACGTGTCCCAACATCCATCTCCTCCTTCCAGTCACTGTTTTCCACGTACACCTTTCCACGCCCATTCCGAAGAGAATCATCGATTTCTTATGTAAATTTGATTTTTAATATCCTTCTGTAACGTTACATCTCAAACATTTCGATTGTCTTCTTTTCTAGCTTTCCCAAGGTTCATGACTCATTTCCATACAGTGCTGTGTTTCAGAAATTCTTAGGAATTTCTTCCTGAAATTAAAGCGAATTGTCGATAGTAAAAAATTTATTTTAGGGAGGAATTCTTTCTTTCCCTTTACCATCTTGATTTTTATATCCTCTTTGCTTCGTCCGTCATGTGCTGATTTTAGCTTTCAAGGCGGCAGAATTCCTTCATTTCGTCTATTTAGTTGCCCCCAATTTTGATTTTAAATTTTACGCTAATCTAATTTCTGCTACTGCTCTTTACTTTCGTCTTTCTTCAGTTTACTCTCGATCTACAGTCTTTCATCATTAGACTAATTCATTCAAAAGGTCCTATATTTCTTCATCATTATCACTGATGGCAGAAATGTCATGAGGTAATCTATTATTGACCTCTTTCCACCCTGAATCTTAATTCCATTTATTTCTGTATCTTTCTTTTATTTTCTTCGTTGCTTCTTCGGTGAACGGATTGAACAATGGAGAAAGGCTTGCATCCCTGTCTTAGATCTTTTTTATCCTGATCTTTCGTTCTTGGTGTTCCATTCCTATTGTTCGCTCCAGGTTTTTGTTCATGTTGTCTACTACCATCTTTCCCCGTAGCTTACCCTTACTTGAGATTTTTGAACACCTTGCACTGTACATATGTTAGGTAAGCAAATGTTACGAAGCTGTGTTAATTTTTCCGAATGATTCTATTATCAAGAGCAACGCCAAAACTGCCTCTGGTGTTTTTACTTTTCCTAATATCTAATTGCTCGCCACCTAACACATCTTTAATTTTCTTTTTCATTCTTCCGCTTATTGTACTTACCACCAATAATATATACACATATATAAAATATGTGCATCAAAAAATGGTTCAAATGGCTCTGAGCACTATGGGACTCAACTGCTGTGGTCATCAGTCCCCTAGAACTTAGAACTACTTAAACCTAACTAACCTAAGGACATCACACACATCCATGCCCGAGGCAGGATTCGAACCTGCGACCGTAGCGGTCACGCGGTTCCAGACTGAAGCGCCTAAAAGCGCACGGCCACACCGGCCGGCCGCTTATCAAGAGGAATACGCCGTTTGCCGGCACCAGGTTTCACCCTCTCTCTACCCTTTATCCACAACAACAAAAACACTGAAAGGGGACTGTTTTATTTGCCATGACGACTTTCAAGAAGTTTTGCCTGCCCATAAATGTGAATGAAGTTGCGAAATTGATAAGTGTATTCAACCTCTGCAGTATCGTTATAACCATATTCTTTGTAAGTCTGTTCTTGACACCACAGATGTTGGTCAGAGAGGTTACTTACTTTGAAGTTTGTAGCAGGCAGTGTGTGTTTGATATGGGTATGTCCTTGGTTTGAAAAGGATGGAAACTGGCCTGCCGCATAGCGGAGGCAGCATTATTTAAAAGGGATTTTGTAGTAACATGTTTGAGGAAATGAGACGTTATGAATGCAAGAATGACAAAAGGTTATATTTGGGTAATCCAGTCCTTTTATATTTGTAATTTATTATTCTATGTAGTTTATTAGTATTAGAACATTACGTATGGTTAACTTTTGCTGTAGAAATTTTGTAGTGAAGCACATAGACTTGTCTGATAGTCGAAACATGTGTCTAGGAAGGCAGTTGTACACAAGAGAGTTATTAAGAAATATTATAATAAGTTGTCTAGGCGTGAGAATTTTATGAAAAGGTATACTGTTTTCATGGTTTAATGGAGCATAGTTTAACTTGCAGTCTTGTTCTCATTCATCAGTCGTTAACATTAGTTCCCCATTTTCATTTACTTTCACGACTGTGTTTGCATACTCGCATTGCACATCGCGAGTTATTTACTGAGAAACATTTTTGTGAAAACTGGTAAGATACCGCTTTTCAATGCGCACTACAAGGACGGCTATTGAAATTTGGTTTTGGACAGTCAGATGATTATCCCAACTGTGACAGGTTGCAGAGCAGACGAGCGTCTCGTGCGGACAGGTATGCCAATAAATTTAATTACCCTTCAGGTTCATGTCCATTGCAAGGAACAGTGATTGTCACAATGTTTTTATGAAAACCATCAGTTCTGGGGCTTAATATCAATAAAATATTTCAGTAAAGTGCTATCTCGTAAAATTTCAGGCAATTTTATTAGAATGTCAGATGCGTTAAATTTTATGTTCATTTGCTGTGCAATTAGAATAACAGTTCTGGTACAGTGATTTCTGCAAAACTAAAGATAAAAAGTAGTTATATTCAGGGCGAACATTTTAATGTGAGTTATTTGTTTTGCAGTCAGATAGCATATGTAAATTTCATTGAAAGCGGGTTGCTTTCTCGCAGGCGAATTGTTTGGTGTCCCGGCTAGGCTGGATTTCGCATCGTGTAGCGTGCGCTCTACAAATTTCTATTCAAAATTAAATTTTTCCCTGCACTGAGATTTATACATTTCTCAGTTACCAACCAGACGCTAACAAACACGAGTTTAAATATCACAAGAAACTTTCACCTACAAACACGAGTTTAAACGTTTCAACGTTTAAATTGTACATACACTCATCACAGCTGTCCATACGAGATAGATACACACTTGACACTTCAGAACATGTCGGAGGAAGACAGTGGCAGAGCACCTCCACCAGAACCTGCCGCGTGCGGCAGTGCAGGATTCCTGCATCAGCTCCCCCAAGCTCATTCCCTGAGTATGAGAGTACTTTGGCTTCGGCGTGAGTAAAACTATCCATGTGGGCTCGTTGCCTCATTCTTACTCAATTTCCAATAGCTTACTGTTGCGCTACACACTGAAGTCCTTGGGGGAAGCTAAGCACAACGTTCTGATACGTAGAAAGCGGAATCTGCTACCATTCCTTCTGAAACTGATTAGCGACATTTTGCGGGTAGCGGCAGACAATGGACGGACAGTTCGTGCCAAAGATCCGCGACCGGAGCCGGATTCAGCAAAATTGTTCTAGGTGTGTGTGGCCGGGTCACAACGTGTAATAAAACGATCAACTTGACTTTTTTATTATTGTGAAATAGAGGAGAGAGTGTCACAGATATGACACACGAGTTGGGGTGGCAGTCATTAAAACAATAGCGTTTCTTGTTGTGCGAGATCTGTTCACGAAGTTACAATCTCCAACGTTCTCTTCTGAATGCGGAAATATTTTGTTGGCATCTACCTACATAAGGAGAAGTAATCGTCATAATAAAATAAGAGAAACCAGAGTCGGCGCGGAGAGACTTGTGTGTTCGTTCTTCCCGCGCGCTGTGGAACGTCAGAGAAATAGCGTGAAACTGGCTCGATGAACCCTCTGCCAAGCACTTAAATGTGGATTGCAGAGTAATCATATAGATATAGACGTAGACGTACTAAAGCGATGTCTGAGTTTCAGGATCCCTGACGTTTCTCCTTAACATCAGCGTTGTCAACAGTGGACCCCGGTTACTTCCGCATTCTGTAAAATCCTGAAGAAACATTCGATTTTGTGCTGGTGCATACTGTGACTATCTATAACAACCAGGTCGGGATCGAGTACGGATGCTTGCCTTTTCTTACCAATTACGCTGCTCTTACCACGTCTAACGAACCGATTCCTTCAAGTTGCCACAGACTTCTCTCGTTCCTCTAAAAACTCTCTAGCGATGCTGCGGAACTAGCAAACTCCAGGAGAACTGATATATTGGGGAGACTGGCTTCTCCACAGCCTCAGAGTTGTTCCTGAGATGACTGTGCGTTCGCATAAATTTATCCAAAGGGTGTGGGGACAAGATTCTAAAACTGCCGTTTTTATACAACTAATTTGGCGAGTTTCAGAATGCATAATAGCACAAAAACTAAATTTGACAAACTGCAGAAAACATATTTTATCACAAACGACTATAGACCTAATGTTTCTTAGGTAAATTACTGTGACGCATATTTCATTAGTATATGCGAAGTTTACATTTTAATTAAATCGAGGATACTGAATCCGATATTCAGAAGGAAATGTTTTATGTGGATGCCAGTAATGTTAGGTGTTCACTGAAAATAAAAAAATCTGAAATAAAAAAATAAATTAGAGCATATGAGAGAAACCTGATAGACAGTAGCAAAGCCAATTAGTAAAAATGTCAAATTAATGATCTTATTGACACTTCTCCTACGAAGAGGAGAAACTAAAAAAAGACAATATTTCATATTCCGCTCAACTGTACTGGATCTGCTAATTAGTAGACTGTAATACAAAAACTTCATGGCTCACGTAAAGAATTTTCAGTAACATATAACCGATTTCAGTGCCTCATGCGTCGTCATCGGATATAAAATGCTTGTCTACGGTAGCATGTCAGTGTGAATTACAGTACCATAAGCAGCATACTATCATGATAGATATCACTACGCAGCAATTATTGCCATTTCTCTCATTGTGCATAAAACAACCGAGAAAAGCTGTTGGCAATCATTTTGCAAGCTCACCGTGCAGAAGATCGGGTAAAAAAGGTTAAGTTCCGCATTCTGACTCTAGGCGCGCAAATCGGTTCCGACCGACCGCCCTGCCATCCTCCACCAGTGACGTAATTCAACAGGGTATGTAAAGGCATGTGGTCAGCACACCTCTCTCCCAGTCGCCGTCTGGTTTGATGACCTTGGAACCGTTACTGTACGGTCAAGTAGCTCCTCAGTTGGCGTCAGGTGGCTAATTGTACCCCTATTCCAGTCCTGTCATCATGGAAAAATCCCGGGAATCGAACCTGGTTACCCCACAAGGCAGGCAGCCGCGCTGACCACTCAGCAACCGAGGCGGACACAAAACATTAAACTAATCGCACTGGAGGGCGCTAGATAGTAAAGAACTGTTGCCGGAGGGTCACGTAACTTCCACAGCTTACGTAAATCGTGCAAGCAAAGTGGTCTTTACATGCCAGCTGCTTCTGTGGAATCAGCGTAGTAAGATGATTGCTCACGGAGACGCGACAGAATGACTTATATACAGAAAATACTTATCGTGTTATGGATGTGGCCAACACAAGGTGACTGAAGTTGCCCGAATTGTCTGTTTATCAACGTGGACTTTCCAAAGTCTCTACAAAGAACAGTACACTACATGTAGCTGCGTAACGCTGCACAAGGACAGTGAGCGTGAAGTGAATCTAGAGACGAGTCTGATGCCTTATCAAAGACAATCCATCTCAACCAGTTTTCGAGCGAACAGTGCGAAGGAGTACTGCATGCAATGGACATTTGGAGTCTGATATCTCTCAAAAGGTCATTATTGAAGGGGTCACACAGAGCTACACATCTTCTAGGGGATAAATATCGGACAGTAGCTGAATAGAAGCGTGTAGCGTGGCTTGACGATTCGCCACTTTATTTTTAATTCAAAATTCCGTCCATAGGCCGTGGAGAGCCAATCTGTACTGGCCGCCCGCCGTGGGGTCAGCGTAGCGCTCTTCCGGCCATTGTCAGTTTTCGTGACTTGGAGTCGCTACTGATATTTCAAGTAGCCTCTTAACTGACATCAGGAGGCCAAGTGCGCCCCATTTCAGTTCTCCTACCAAGAAAAAAATTCCCTGGCATTACCAGGAATCGAACCCGGACGCATGACAGTTAGCCGCGCTGACCTCAGCTATGGAGATGGGCGATTCGCAGTTTGGCCACTTTTCAGATGTTGTACTGAGGTGGGTGCAAAGACGGTCCAGATAAGCATTTAATCCACAACTTGTAGAGGGTGTAGGTCAGGTCAGAGGTAGTTCTGCAAGTTTGTTGCGACATGGGATGAAATTGGAGGAGGAGGGGGCGCGGCCGTGGATTCGGCCCACTGTTCAGGTTACTGGGTTGCCATGAACATGAACTGGGATTTTCATTTGCAGATTCGCGGCGGTCAAGTTGAAAGCGGTAGGGCGCTGGCGTTGAATGGTAAGGAGTGGTAAGGTGCTAGATCACAATACGTTTGTTCAGATTTAAACAAACCAATTTATTTGAACTAGCAAGAAAGTTTCACAAGCGTCAAATATGTCAGATAAGAGCAGTACATATCATTACAATTTATGAACATAGCTTTACAGAAGGATATTAGAGGCAGAATTTACCAAAAACACCTCAATACAGTCATTTAATGACATCAATATTAAGTAACACTGCCAGCTACATTTACTATCACACCGTTTGCACCATAAATCTGAGCAACCATTGCCACTAGAATTTACTATAGGGGCTTACAAAAATCGCTGCTGGCAGAATATAATACATTAGCAGCAAGCTAAACAGCAACTACTAACAAGATTTACTGCTCAGACTTCAGAAAATTAAATATTGGCAGAATTTAATAAGATGATCCAAAGAGTTAAACAGCAACTGCCCACCAGAACTGCTGTTACAACTTAAAGAAAGCAGCTGTTGACAGATTTTAATAGAATAATCAATGGGTATGACAGCAACTCCTACAAGGGTTACTATTACAACTTAAGAAAACAACAGTTGGCAGAATTTCATAACACGATCAATGAGCATAAGAGCAATTGCCAACAAGACCTACTATCGGAACTTAGGAAAGCTACTGTTGGCAGAGTTTAATGAAATAATCAATGAGGAAAATAGCATCTGCCAACAAGATTTTCTATTACAACTGTTGGCAGATTTTAATAAAATGATAAATAAGCAAAACGGCAACTGCCAACAAGATTTACCTTTAAAAAACCGGTTAATATATTTTAGTGTACCACTGACAATTAAATTTAAATTTTATTCAGAGTCGGTAGCGCACTAGAATACGGGAGCAAATACGTACGCTAGTACCGACCCAGCAAGGCTTTCTAAGTAGCGGAAATCAAACAGCGCACACCTTCAGTCTCACAGTTTCTTACAGAGAAGGTACTCAAAGATGTGCGTATCCAAAAAAACACCGTTATCCGTATCCTGAAATTGTACCGAATTCCGTCTGTAAGATGAGACTGCCAGTCTGTAAAGGAGGAAAAAGCAAAACAGAAATTTCACTTAAAAGCACTAGCCTAAACAGCTAGTCAGCATAGCTAGTTTCTTTAGCTCCGTTAGCGCAGCTGATGGAAAACATAAAGCTTTGTAGTAGCATGTAGAGGGATCACTAGTTATATTCCGGCCCCGATTCCTAAGTGCATGGATACCCAAACTGAACAGGCAGAATCACAAGGTCCCCATACAGTAACATACGAGACACCGGTGAACAGTCAAATTTATATACTACACACATACAGAACAGACCATGTTCAGACTAAGTGACCCCTCGTCCACGCAAGGTACAATAAAGAACAATAAATAAGAATTTAACTACCACGTTACTTGCGGCTTTGCCATTTTGAACAGGGCCCACACTTAACACAACACGACTTGGGCTAGCTGACACGGTAAGATTAATGACAAACAGCCGGTTGGAAATCGCTTCATAGCCAACCTGACGTTAACTATTTCACTGAGTCTACTATGCTTCTGATAAGTTTTTGGGTAACCAGGACGGCGAGCACACCAGTCGTAAAACAAAATGCTCACCGCATTTTCTGAGGATCAACGCAGAAACCAACAGCAGCTCCAAATAACCGAGACTGCTAGGAAACGGATGCTTTCGCTATACAGCTGCAATTCAGGAACCAACAGGCCGTAATCCACGACCAACGATCGGAACTGATGGACAGGTAGCAAACCCGCCACCACAGCTGTCACAATGTTTCTTAAGATATTCTTACTCGAAGCATAAGTAAAGGTTCTACCACCACGCCGGAACAAATTTCTCACTGAGCTTTACTCCTTGACCAAACAGCAATAACCGACACTTCGGAAGAACAGAGCGCAACGTTTGAAGCGTGGCTCCTGGCCAAGCCTACCGATGGCCCAGAATACATTGCACTTGCTCGCAGCGCGCTGCTTGCCAGGAACTGACTGAGCTCTGACAACCTGCGGCCTTCCCTCTGGTGGCGGATACACTGCCAGCAACAGCGCTGATAGACTATGATGAGAGAAGGATACTCCATGCGCCACATGTGTGTGACGCTGTCTTCTACACCTTTATGATGAGTGTGCTGTGAACACTCCTGTCTTCCGAGACGATAACAGCCTTGTTTACTGATCCACGCGATAACACTCAAGCATCCTATCGAACCTCGACTGGTCCGCTAAGTAAGGCGATCTTAACCCAACACAAAATGTCTAGAGCTATTTGGAACAATGGGTTAAATGCATCACTCAACATCTACGAGTAGCTTCATCTTCGTATGGTACACCCTAAACATCCCCTTTGAAGTCCTGTCTTTAAAAATTATTTTAGCTTTTATTCCACTATTTAGTTCAGTAGACCGTGTGTTCCCCTGAACTCTTGATGCTGTCTTGCCTTAGATACACAAGGTTTACGTTCCCATTGTGTACCTGCGATGTTATTTTATCGTACCAACTTTGCCGGAAATTGAAACTACACGATACGGTCTCATTAATGTGATCGCCCAAAGGTGGTTCATTGCAGCACTAGTAGTGGGCATGTCGGGAGGCGGCGGAAAAACAGGGCAGACGCTGTCGTAACGCGGAAACGGAATGGTTTGTCTGACGCACAAACAGGCATTATCATTGGCTTTCGCGACGAGGATGGGATGGCTTTAGGGCCAAGGATGGAAGAATTTCCTAGGTGCTAAGTTTTTAAACTGTTAGCGTGGCGTCTAGGATAAAGTGTACCGTGCATGGCAAAATGGCGGTATCCAGAAGCCGCACCAAGGCAGCTGTGAAGCACCGCACCACTCGTCATAAATGATAGGAATGAATGGAGGACGTGGAGACGCGTGCGGGCAAATAGACGTGCAACTGTTGGGCATCTGGCCGCTCAGAAGAACCGAGGGGCTTCCAAAAGTGTCTCCCCAACGACCGTTCAGCGAATGTTGCTGCGTCTGGGCTTCCGCAGCAGGCGCCCGGTTCGTGCAGCTGTGCTCACTGCTGTCCACCAGTGACGAAGGTTGGAATTTGCACGCCAGTACCGCAACCTGACGTCCACTGAGTGAAGGTAGGTGCCCTATTCAGGTAAATCACATTTTATGCTCATTCACACAGATGGTCGTTGGCGTGTACTGTGTGAGACGTCTGAAAGCAAGGAACCCGCATGCGTTATGGTGTGGGGAAAGCTTTCGTGGCACCCCCAGGTGGTCTCGTCATTCTGGAAGTCACAATGGATCAACTTGGTAGGCATCTATCCTTGAGGACCTTATAAATCGGGACACACTACGTGTTTTTCCACAGCACAGTGCCATCCACGAACATGACAGTGCAATGTGTCACACAGCTCTCAGTGTACGTGTGTGGTTCGAAGAGCACCAAGACGACTACTCTCCTGACCACAAAACCCCCCGGACTGAAACTCAATCTAGAGTCTGTGGGACCACCTCGATCGGCCCCTTCACGCCTTGGAACCTCAATCGAGAAACCTGGCGCAGCTGACCACGGCTCTGGAGTCAGCACGGCTCCACACACCCGTCAGCACCTTCTGAACCTCACTGATTCTGCACATCTCGCAGCAGTCCACGCTGTAACAGGTGATTATGGAGGCCTCTGACGGGTGGTCACAATGTGATTGCAAAGTGTACAACATTCGTCGTGGCGAGAGCTTCCTCATTTCAGGTAACTTTACGTATGGGTTTGTCTTGATGGAATGTGTGGCTCGGGCATGGGTTGTCTCCACTGCTACAATCATCCTTCGTCTGCAACCTGGGGCATCTACAGTTCAAGTTTATTCCCCAAGGTAAGTCTTGAAGCATTACTGGCTTAACAGAAGGCGTGATTTAGTGTGGCGCCACGGGACATGGCTAACAATCACTACCGCTACAAATTATGAGTGCTCCAAGCACGAATCATTACCTCAAAGAATCTACAGATATTAAATCACCCATCTCCTTGATCACATACGTGACACTAAATCACAGATAAATATTTTCAGCCATGTCATACCTAGACCGATTACTTCTAGTACAAAGTATAAACTGTCAGTTACGAGGGCATACCGCTGATACGACATAGATGACATACTCACTCCGCTGTTAAGTTCCGTATTCTACAGCTACCGACAAGAACGAAACACACGTTTGAATCGAGCAGATTGCACTTGAAACGCTTCTTTGATTAATTGTTGTGGCGTGTACGAGATGTACGAGAGCGTGTTGAAAAATAATACCTCTGAATTTTTTATGTGAAAACTCTCTTAAAGCTTCATAAATAAAACAAATAATATTGACGTTCTACATCTTTCTTTTTCGTGTCTATTTATTTCTCAACATAGTCAGCCTGGAAACGGACGCAATTCTCCCAACAAGAGACCAGTTTGTTGATACCGTCACTAGAATGTTTCGCTTTGTTGCTGGAGCCACGATCTCACCCCTGCTTGCACCACTTCATCACTATCAATGTGAAGTCATCGAAGGTATTCTTCAAGTTTTGGAAACAGATGACAATCGGATGGGGTCAATTCGGGACTGTGTGGCGGACGATCGATGACAGTGAGCCCAGGGGCGTCGGATTGCTGCTGGCGTCACTGCGCTCGTGTGTGGCCCGGCGTTGTCGTGCGCAGTCATTCTCGACTCGATCACAGCAAGCTCTTCCTGACGCACCGACATGGTTGCGGAACACATCGCTGTGTTACACGCTATGGTTCGAAGAGTTCCGACGGTATAGGACAGCAAGTATGTCGGTATGAAGAATGAAGATGTAGAATGTTAATAACGCTTGTTTTATTTACAAGTTTTAAGAGTTTTCACGTTAAAAATTCGGAAGCGTTACTTTTCAGCCCGCCCTCGTAAATTTAAAACTAAGGTCTCTGTCACTAATCGAGACTGGAATAACATCAAACATTAATAATTTTCTGATCGGTGTTAAAATGAAATGCTGTTTGAGTTAATATCTCAGATGGTTTATATTTGACGTTTCATTTGTTGCGTTCTGCGGTGTCACATTGCTGGAATAAGCCGCAAGGTTGAAATGTCAGAATCGACGTTTATCCCTATACTGGGGTATTTTTTACCGTTTCACTTTGGTATGATTAGAGTACAGTCGGTAGTTCTCTGACCAATGAGTATGTACTACGTTACAGCCCTGATTTCCGTGTATCATATGAGGTCATGGCAGGAAACGGAGCAACTTCTCCCTCTGTGGTGTGCGGAACATTTATTGCAGAATCGTTAGGGAAAACATCGAAGGTTGTGATGCCGCTGTGCCTAATTCTCTTTGTAACTATTCAGAGGAACCTGCTTATCCCGTTTCACAATTATGTCTCTCAGAACCTCGTGCTTAAAAAAAAAAAAAGTCTCTCCCACCTGTTACCTAGTTCCGTTCACAGCCTAAAACGAAGGAACCACTATTTCCCCAGTGACACTGAACACGTGCTAGTTTTCTATTCACGTAGCTACGACAGAGCTATGTTTCCCCGAAACGTGCGGCAAAGTCCGATTCTCGCCACGGGCGATTACTGCTGTGCTATCTCTCGCTTCGGTCAGTGCTACGTCACTCGATAAGAGTGCAGTTTACTGCCCAGACCCAAGCCATTTCAGCGACTGTCACCCACTTAACTCATCGTCAGTCTTTCACCGTATACTAGTAAGTGTTTTTCAAGAAATCACAAGAATAGCAGTATACAGCTACCTGTCAAGTGTATATTGAAAAAATTTGGAAATTTGTGGTAAGTTCCTACGGGACCAAACTGCTGAGGTCATCAGTCCCTAGGCTTACACACTAGTTAATCTACGCTAAGGACAACACACTCATCCATGCCCGAGGGAGGACTCGAACCTCCGACAGAGGTAGCAAGTGTGTAGTGAGAATTACCCCTTATCTAGATACAGGGTCGTTGTTTACAGGAGGATCCTCGATTGCGCCACAAATTTTTCCCCGAATAGCAGACTCTCAACCCTCTCCTTTCGAAGTATGAACAAACTTACACTATCGTAAATGTGCATGATCCAGTCAAACAGGCAACTAAGAAAGACCCAGACTGAACAGATGAATTGTTGGAGGAACTGGAAGACCCTAATTGTAAAATATCCAGGAAACACTAGGAGGGCCCAGCGGAGAAAAATAAGCAGACACAGAGAAGCTCAGATCTACCTGGAATCTCAAAAGCCAGGTAACTGTGAGTAACTGCAAATTGCACTGCTAAAGACAGCTAACGAAATAGCCTCACTAAGCAGACCGAAGAGACATGCCTGGTGGACCTGCGAATATGTTGTGGTTTTGAGAAAAGGGCAGCGTGAGTGGCAGAAGTACGAAGATAACTAGACGAAATTCCCGGAGGAGAGAAACTGCGCTGCTAAAACTATCAGCGGAGTGAAATGTGCTTTCCAAAAAAATGGTTCAAATGGCTCTGAGCACTATGGTACTCAACTGCTGAGGTCATTAGTCCCCTAGAACTTAGAACTAGTTAAACCTAACTAACCTAAGGACATCACAAACATCCATGCCCGAGGCAGGATTCGAACCTGCGATCGTAGCGGTCTTGCGGTTCCAGGCTGCAGCGCCTTTAACCGCACGGCCACTTCGGCCGGCTGTGCTTTCCACAAAAACCATCTGCTACAGACTGAGGGACACTTCAAGAAGAATAAGATCAGAGGCTTCTACAAGATTTTCAAACGAAATCTCAGCAAGTTAAATCTCCCGAGTGAACATTTCAAAGGCCCCCATGGTAATAAGGATAACTGTCATGTCCTGAAAAATTACTTCTCAATACTGACGCCCCAAAATCAAATTTCAAGTTCGAAAACAGCACAGCCAACTTCATCACCTCACTCAAGGATAGAAATTAAACAGATTATACATTCACTTAAGGACAACAGGGAACCAGGCAAAGACTCGTTACTTGAAGGCATATGGCAGAACGCAGCAAACTGATGAACTGACCTATATAATATGCAACACTTGGGAAACTGAGGAACTTCCATGTGGTTGACCTTCAGTACTGATTCACCCACTTCATAATAAAGGTGACAGAATGAACGTAACAATTATCGCGAGTGTCTCTGTTAATGAAGTACAAGATTCTTTCAAAACCGCTTCAGACAAGGACAGAAAAATACTTGCACTCACAACTGAGTGAATATCATGGAGTATTCAGGAAAGGATGTTCATGTGCCGAA
Source organism: Schistocerca serialis cubense (assembly GCF_023864345.2). NCBI lineage: Eukaryota > Metazoa > Arthropoda > Insecta > Orthoptera > Acrididae > Schistocerca > Schistocerca serialis. The sequence continues at coordinate 638,315,168 of NC_064645.1, forward strand.
TTGACCAAGAATCTTAAATGTGTTCTCTTTTGCCTGAAACGAAGAACCAACAAATTCGCAGCGACATTCCTAGATTTCAAAAAGATCTGTGATTCAACTGTTCTCGAAATTGTTTGCGTAACAAAACAAGAGCTATTACCTGACAAATTTTTACTAACACCACCTCCAAAGTGAAGTTTGTGGGAGATATTTCAGATGATTTTGCAACCAGGTCGTAATTCAGGCAAAGTGACGAAGTTTCTGCTTCGATTTTCAGCTGTGTTCTTAAGAAAGTGATTCGCAAGTGACGAAGAGGAATAAGTAACGAAGGTGTAGAAACTGGAATCAAGCTCAGCTATAGAAACGCTAGACAGTTGACTGCCTTACTTTTGCGGGTAATCTCGTATTGTTTCTAATTCGCTAGGCACAGCTGCACAATAAATCAATGAACTCAGGACACGTGCAACAAAACCGGGACTCCAGATCTCCTTCAGAAAACTGAATTTACGACAAACAGCGAGTCACCACCCAGAGCGCCACAGATACAAGAAGAGTGAGTGAAATGGACGACGGAATTTAAATATCTGGGAGCGTCGATAGGGTCAAACTTCTCTGAGAAGAATTTGTATCACTGAACAGAGAAAATGGAAACAGCGTATCAGCTAACCAAAACTGTCTACAAGCTGACGTCGGTATCGATTAATACCAAGATACGGGCACTACTGCACAGTATTAACACCGGACCTCCTGCTGCTGCTAAACGCCGTTCTATGAATTGAAGAGATCTGATCGAGAAATTTGAAATGAAAGAAATTGTAGGCCCAGTCAAAGAAAATAGTGTATTCAGGAGACGACACAACCATGTATTCCATACATACGCCGAAAATATGAGAAGTACTATCTGTAGGAGGAGAATTGTTTTGTATAAACGTGTTTCCTCTACGATTCCTACAGCGCTGAGCAGTCGGATCGTCCGTTACTTCCTCAACAAGAAAACCAAGGCGGTGTCGTTCACTGAAGTAGAAAAAGACCTGCAAGAAATGAGCATAACACAGGAGGACCTCCGTAAACGTATTCCGCTCGAGAACAAAGTCCAAGAGCACCCGGCTTTCCAAGAAAAGCCAAGACTATAAATGGCGAACCAAGGACTGAAGGAAAGAAGGAACAGCACAGGAAACGAATGTGGCAGCACCGGGCTAAAGTTATAGCCCAGAAATGTCCAATAAGAGAAGAAAAAGGCTAAAAAAACTAAAGGCGCGTAAACACGGAGAAAAATAACGCCTATAGTTTATTTTTATTAGAGTGGTAGTGATAACTTCCTATCAAATTTTCAGAATACGAGTGCTGAATAAAATACACTCCTGGAAATTGAAATAAGAACACCGTGAATTCATTGTCCCAGGAAGGGGAAACTTTATTGACACATTCCTGGGGTCAGATACATCACATGATCACACTGACAGAACCACAGGCACATAGACACAGGCAACAGAGCATGCACAATGTCGGCACTAGTACAGTGTATATCCACCTTTCGCAGCAATGCAGGCTGCTATTCTCCCATGGAGACGATCGTAGAGATGCTGGATGTAGTCCTGTGGAACGGCTTGCCATGCCATTTCCACCTGGCGCCTCAGTTGGACCAGCGTTCGTGCTGGACGTGCAGACCGCGTGAGACGACACTTCATCCAGTCCCAAACATGCTCAATGGGGGACAGATCCGGAGATCTTGCTGGCCAGGGTAGTTGACTTACACCTTCTAGAGCACGTTGGGTGGCACGGGATACATGCGGACGTGCATTGTCCTGTTGGAACAGCAAGTTCCCTTGCCGGTCTAGGAATGGTAGAACGATGGGTTCGATGACGGTTTGGATGTACCGTGCACTATTCAGTGTCCCCTCGACGATCACCAGTGGTGTACGGCCAGTGTAGGAGATCGCTCCCCACACCATGATGCCAGGTGTTGGCCCTGTGTGCCTCGGTCGTATGCAGTCCTGATTGTGGCGCTCACCTGCACGGCGCCAAACACGCATACGACCATCATTGGCACCAAGGCAGAAGCGACTCTCATCGCTGATGACGACACGTCTCCATTCGTCCCTCCATTCACGCCTGTCGCGACACCACTGGAGGCGGGCTGCACGATGTTGGGGCGTGAGCGGAAGACGGCCTAACGGTGTGCGGGACCGTAGCCCAGCTTCATGGAGACGGTTGCGAATGGTCCTCGCCGTTACCCCAGGAGCAACAGTGTCCCTAATTTGCTGGGAAGTGGCGGTGCGGTCCCCTACGGCACTGCATAGGATCCTACGGTCTTGGCGTGCATCCGTGCGTCGCTGCGGTCCGGTCCCAGGTCGACGGGCACGTGCACCTTCCGCCGACCACTGGCGACAACATCGATGTACTGTGGAGACCTCACGCCCCACGTGTTGAGCAATTCGGCGGTACGTCCACCCGGCCTCCCGCATGTCCACTATACGCCCTCGCTCAAAGTCCGTCAGCTGCACATACGGTTCACGTCCACGCTGTCGCGGCATGCTACCAGTGTTAAAGACTGCGATGGAGCTCCGTATGCCACGGCAAACTGGCTGACACTGACGGCGGCGGTGCACAAATGCTGCGCAGCTAGCGCCATTCGACGGCCAACACCGCGGTTCCTGGTGTGTCCGCTGTGCCGTGCGTGTGATCATTGCTTGCACAGCCCTCTCGCAGTGTCCAGAGCAAGTATGGTGGGTCTGACACACCGGTGTCAATGTGTTCTTTTTTCCATTTCCAGGAGTGTAATATGAACAGACTGATATAATTACGTCATTTATGTTCCTTCTTTTCTAAGATGGGGAGTATCTGAACTCCAACGATTATACGTGTATTAAATGGTTTTAAAATACAGAGATGTGCCTGTTGTATCACACTCAAAGTATGTTATCTGCAAACCACGTTTATGTACAATCGCTGAAGATTAATGGAAGGGTAGAGAAGCACAAATCGCTGAAGAAATGATACTGCCTAGGAGACTGTTACGACCACCAGATTCACAAGAGTTACGAATAAAGTATTATTTGGTAAGAATCTAAACATTTCCCTGAAACAACCCTGTATGTCACAGGAAGAATGGTCAGACTCCAAGGTACGACAGGAGCGATCATGCAAGCAAAGAAATCTAGTAAAAATGTGCTCTAAAATGTACACCTTAAGACAGGGGCGACGAAGAATGCGGCTCGCGAGCCATGCCCTGCCCTGGCGTGAGTGCCATTGCGATCAACCTGACTGTACATTTCCTTCACTGTCCTGTCACACTGTATCAGAACTGTGAAAGAGACGCGTTTAAATGGCAATGCAGTCAGTCGCTCTGCGTACGTTGTGGTTTTATGCATTTAAAGACAAAAAACAAAACAAAAACGACGCACCAAGAAGGAATTGTCTGAATGGGACGGAAATTAAAGGATGTGACGCACATGTACAGACAACCAAATGATTACAATGTCAGAAAAAGTGGATATTTTTCAAGAGGAAGAGCATCACAAACGGAGCAGGTCAATAATACGCTAAACTATCTCCGGCCTCTATGCAAGCAATTATTCGACTTGTCATTGATTGACAGAGTTGTTGGACGTTCTCCTAAGGGATATCATGTTAAATTCTGTCCAATTGGCACGTTAGATCGTCAAAATCCCGACATAATGGTAGGGCCCTGCCCATAATGCTCCAAACTTTCCCAACTGGAAGAGAACCAGCAGACGTGCTGGTCAAAGTAGGGTTTTCAAACACGAAGACAATCAGTAGAAACTCTCGCCGTGTATGGAAGGGAGTTATCTTGCTGAACTGTAAGTCCAGGATGGCTTGTCATGAACAGCAACAAAACGAGGCGTAGAATATCCTCGTCATGCCGCTGTGCTGTAGGGGTGCGGTGGATGGCAACCAAAGGGCTCCTGCAATGAAAAGAAATGGCACCCCAGATCATTACTCCTGGTTGTCTGCGCATACGGTGGGCGACAGTCACGTTGGTATACCTCCGCTGTCCAGGGCGTCTTTAGACATGTCTTTGGCCTGGAATCTCGTTGACTGTACTGGAACTGTCTCCAGTGATGAGTCCCCCTTCGGACTGAGCCTCAATGTCTAGCGAAGACGCCTCCAACAACGATTGCAAACCAACCTATCAATCGTCACACGACTGGGGAAGATGGTCTGGAGCGCCATTTCATTTCGTGGCACCGACGACATTCTTACCCTTCACGGCAAACCATCCTGACCGCACATTTCAGCAAGGTAAAGTCCTTCTGCATACGGCGAGAGTTTCTTCTGCTTGTTTCATGCTCACTAAACTCTACCTTGGCCAGCAAGGTCAACAGGTCTCTCCCAATTGAGAACGTTTGGAGCATTCTGGGAAGGGCGTTCCAACCACCTCGGGATTTTGACAGTCTAAAGATTTAATTCTTTTAAGACAACAATGAATTCTTCAAGCCTCGAGTTGTTTTCAACTCCAATGAGCTTAGAGAACTGGACTTTGTTCATCAGACTTTGTCCTTTTCTGTCTTTTTGAATGCATGCCAATCAGACCACAAATAAGTTGTTTCACATCCTGCAATGACTTACCGTAGACAGTATGCAGTCGAATCCAATTAAATTGCGACGTCTGCAATCCATTACGGATGTTCTAATTTTCGTGCCTACATTCTTTTTTCTTTCATAAATTCAATAACAGCGAATTTTAAATCGAAAAATCGTTCCAGGCATGCCGCTTGATTTAACCAGCGTACTTTCCATTAGTATATAAAGTCTTCATGTTCTTTCAGTTCCATAGAAAACCGCTGCAGCTGACAATGGAATAATGCGTGCAATCTCAGAAATTTTACTATTCGTACCAAAAATTTCTTCAAGTGTTTCTCTATGTACAAAACACTGAATCTCGTCAAGCGATCGTTGTAACTATTTAGTCTTGCATTGTCAACTAAATCTTTATATTCTTTCTGCTTGGTATTGTAATATCGTTTCATACCAAATTTGCAATACCTGCCGATTATACAACTGCATGATAGATATTGAGAAATCTCATCCCTGTCTTCCGTCATTCCCTTTCAGTTCTATAGACTCGTGACGATAGATCGCTAGACTGTTTCAATTTGTGTGAACGTCCACAGGACCTGTGAACGTCCTTCATAGCACAAACTAACAGCGAAGAGCAAACAGCGCTCGTAACAGCTATGAGTCTTTGTTGAGAGAAGAAATGTGTTTCACGGTAGCTAAGATGAAGAATTACTTATAGCTCTTAAGGTATGAATTCTAGAGCCGATGTTTGCTAAACTTTTTTACTTCGAATGATCGTTCCAGTCACATCCATGAACAATAACCATTTCTCCTAAGACACCTTGTATACGTTAATACACTTACTTACAACGAACTTTTCTCAAAAGAGAAGTTGCTGTTTTGTCAACTTACTAACCGTATTCGTTATCGGAGCATAAATAAATAATTAAGTGATTAAAACGCAGTAGGATGGAACAGCATTAACACATAAAAAGGGCAAAACGTGGAGCAAAACGTGGACATATTCAATCATTTTCCGTGTATCCGCACTGCAATAGTGCAATATAAAAAGCCACAATGATCAATTTATCAGTATTTTTCACTATAAGCTGTTTCATTCCGCTGTTTTTAACCACGTCATTGAGCGCAATGGTACTCCCAAACGCGCCCAAGTTCAGCAAAGATAATTTTCTGCCATTCAAGCACATGTGAATGCGAACAGACGGAGCACCTGGACGCTTTTCTGTGGAGGCACGTGACGTACTAGATGCCACGTATTCATGGTGTTCTATTTTTCTTTGTGGGGTATATCGAAATCCTCGTGTACGTGACACGATATCCTAACGAAGAAACCCTTCTCGCCAACATACTTGCAGCGTCCTATGAAATTCGTGCGATGCGTGGCATGGACTTAACACGTCGTTGGAAGTCCCCTGAAGAAAGTCACGTTGTCTCTATAGCCGTATATAAATGCGAAAGTGTTGCCGGTGCAAGATGTTGAGCACGAAATGACCTCTCCATTATGTCCCATAAATGGGCGATGGTATTCATGTCGCTCAAATTGTCCAGAATATTCTTCAAACCATTCGAGAACAATTGTGACATGGTGCATTGTCTTCCATAAAAAACCTTAGTTTTTTGGGAACATGGAGTCCATAAATGGCTGAAAATGGTCTCCAAGTAACCGAACGTAACTATTTTCAGTCGATGATGCATTTAAACCCAACCCACACCATTATAGAGCCACCTCCAACTTGCACAGTCCCTTGACAATTAGTGTCAACGGCTTCGTGGGCTCTGCGCCACACTCGAACCCACCCATCAGCTCTTACAGCTGAAGTACTGCCTCAACAGACCGGGCCACGACTTTCCAATCTTCTGTGGACGATCCCATATGATCACGAACCAAAGAAAGGCACTGCAGGCGATGTCGTGCTGTTAGCAAAAGCACTTGCATCGGTCGTCCGTTTTTACAGTCCATTTACGCCAAATTTAGCTGCACTGTCCTAACGGATAAGCTCGTCGTACGCCCCACAATCATTTTTACGGTTACTTCACGCAGTGTTGCTTGTCTCTTAGCACTAACAACTCTGCAAAGACGCCGCTGCTCTCGGTCGTTAAGTAAATGGCGTCGTCCACTGCACTGTCCGTGGTGGGAGGGAATGCCTGAAACATGGTACAGTTCTCACACTCTTGACACTGTGGATCTCCGAATACTGAGTTCAGTAACGATTTCCCAAATGGAATGTCCATTGCGTCTAGCTCCAGCTACCATTTCAGAGTCTGTTAATAACCGTCGGGCAGCCATAATCACGACGGAAACCTTTTCACACGAGTCGCCCGAGTGAAAATAGCAGCTGCACCAATACCTAGTACACGCGATACTACCGCCATCTGCATATGTGCATATCGCTGTCTCATGACATTTTTGGCCCCAGAATCTTTGCAAACCTCAAGGCGCGTGTGCAGTGACGGTCTTCGTTCCTCATCACAACTTTCACTGGCTCAGGATAAATACCGTAAATTCCTATCCAAATGTCACTGTATTTCAACTCCTCTTTCAGCTCCTTTAATTTGTGGACAACTTTTCTTACTGGTCTGTAAATTGTCCAAACAAAAGTTTAGGTTTTTCTCAGATAATAACTCACATGTGACTTAAAATTGGGCCGGCCAGTGTGGCCGTGCGTTTCTAGGCGCTTTAGTCCGGAACCGCGCGACCGCTACGGCCACAGGTTCGAATCCTGCCTCGGGCATGGATGTGTGTGATGTCCTTAGGTTAGTTAGGTTTAAGTAGTTCTAAGTTCTAGGGGACTGATGACCTCAGATGTTAAGTCCCATAGTGCTCAGAGCCATTTCTTAAAATTCCTAGTCTTAATAATCTGTAACACGATATTGTTTCTTCGTCGACTTGCCCTGCTTTGGCAGTCTCTAGACTCATTAACTTTCGAACATCAATTCCTATACTAAAGCAGTTTTACAGAGAAAATACCTTAATGGGTACTGGAACAAACAAATATCTGTATTTTAAAGTCATTTATATTCGATTTTATGTGCTCAGACTGGAATATTTCCCTTGCAAGTTATACGCAGTGCTCTGATTTCCTTTTCTCCTCGCATTTTCTGAAAGTATTTGAGTGATCAGCACATTTGTGATCGTGGTTGCTATGTTTCTGATCTATTGTCACTCGTAACCTTAAGATTTTCATATCCACTAAGCTGACACATCCAACAGCTGGCAGCCTACTACAGATATATTGAACTACCGTACGTTAGGTTCACGTGTAAACTCGGTCTGCTATACAAAATGATGGAATAAAAGCTAAAATTACATTTAAAGGGAGTACATAAAACAATACTGCTGGATTTAAAAAGAATAGTACTGGCTTGTAATAACTGCTGACCTTAATATGCGTGTAGAGAACAAAGTTCCAACCTAAACAGCACCTTATAAGTATAATGGAGATGATTTGGGTTGTCATATCATGGTTTTCAGTCGGTAGTGCGTTCACGCTGCAAGTGTGCATAACTGGTATGGTCTACGAAGCGATTCTACGCAACAGCTGTATTTTTCTCATCACTTCACACGGCTGCTGCAAATCTCCGGACATGGTTCTATGAGCCCAAAGATGGAATACCATGTGGGTTTTGACTTCCGAAATTGCCTGATTTGAATACTATCGTACCATAGTGATTACTGGAAGAACTGTTAGGGATGAATTACATTCTTCCATCATCTATTAAGTGAGTAGATTTCTTCGCATAGACTTATATAATAGCCCTTTGAGAAGCATTCAAGATATCCATGCATCGATTCCTAGAAAGTGTCAGTTTCTGACTTGAAACGTCGTATTACGTGCGTGTTCATATTATTTTGCCCCGGCGTTGCGTCTTGCATTTGTTTTTCTGATTTAGGTTCAGCTATAGATGATCATTTATGTTCAACTAAATGTTTGTGTAGCCCAGGGAAAACTGTGAAGATAACCATTACGTTCGCAAAACCGTTCCCAAACAGCGTTAGCGGTGAGCATTGGCGGGCGGCGCGTGTGCCCTGACGGCGCGTATCACTGTCGGAATACACAGTACGGGCTGTCGCTTATCGACGCCAGCGACTGGTCGGCAGGCTTCAGCCGGCTAAAAGTGGTCGCACCGTGCTCAGAATCGGCTTTTGCACATTGTCACGCTTTCTTTCCACCGCAGCGACGAGAGTCACATGGTAGTGCTTTTGCGCTTGTTTGAGGGCTGTTGCTTTACTCTGTGTTTTGTATTGCACGTTTTGGTTATTCCATATTACTGGCTGTTTGTCTGCTGTGAATGTATTTCACAAAACGAAAGTAATTTTGGTAAAAAAACATAATAATACTTAATAATCACACCTCTGGACGTCGCGATTGCGGCACCATGAAGACAACACGTGACAAACGTCAAATTAGCATAAAGTGTACTATACAAGGTGACAATGATTTCAGTAGACAAACTCTGACATGGTGTGCGGGTCACCAAAACAAACATTTTTCTCTAACATCATAATTTACTGTGAGCATTTTATAATCCCATAGAGGATGTAATCACGCTCAGCACTCGTGTAATTTCGCATAACATGGGGACGAATCAGGTGAATGTAAGAAAAGTCCTCTATGAGTAATTGTTAATCCACTTCACTTACAGAGTGTACATAACCTAAAACCAGATGGTTATCCACTCAGAGCTGTGGGACGTGGAACAGTGTCAAATGTATCCTACATTCTAGTCCTTTGCGCTGTTTAACCCTTAATCACAGTCGTGAGTACTTTTCATGCAACTACAGCCGCGGGGTCCCTTGGACCACGTTCAGGAGGCGGGAAAAATACGTAAAAACCACCATCTAGCGCTACTTTTTGCACGTAGTACTACATCTCTGTTCTTTAGTTATACATAAATGGTAGCATATGTGTACAGGATATTGTTTCGGTGCTGTGGGAAAGGCCTATTCATATTGCCCTCGAAATTCTCAGTGATGGACAAACATCGAAATATTTAAGTGTACTTCCTTACTTGAAACTTCCTTGTTGCCGTTAATGTTTGACAGGCACCATCAGTGTCAAAATTAATAAGTATTCTTGTCAATGCACTGCTTAAAGTGGTCACATTTCGCGTCATCTTACACGCACTGCGGACACCTTACTGGAGCATTCCAAACAAATTGGGACCTCACACTTGCGACACAATAGCTTGCCTCCCTCTTCATTTTTTTTTTTTTGGTGGACAAATCCGACATTTCTTCCTTCCATCCCTACGTGTTTTGTCGTCCTTTTCCCGGTTTTCCTGGAGCTGTACCTCAGTTCCTAGAACTCGACCAACAGAAAATCTCAATTCTCGTGGAAGGTGTTTGTTCATTATTCTTTCACGTAATGCAGGTTCGATCACTTCTTTCACCAGCGCTTTCTTGAAGTTCATTCTGGAAAGTACAGTTCTTTCCTTGAATGACGGATGAACAAAATATGCACTGATAACACTCATATCGAGATAACGGAAAACACAGCCAGGGGGAGTGTTGTGTACGGTGGCTCGAACAATATTTTTAGCACTTTTTTCATCTACAGTATCAACAGCACACTTCAGGTTCTGCACTTTCCACGTCATCTTCTTTGAAGTAATGCGCTGTTGATATTAGAATTACTGCTCTTCCTTTCTTAGACACCTGGGAAATCAGCGTGACGAGGTTGGTAAATGCATACAGCGTTGTTCCAACTTCATGCCAGGAGAGGCAAGAAAGATGCCGGAATTTCCTTTCGGTTCTTTAGCATTGTTCCCACTATGGTAAAATAAATTTTTCGCAACACGTCTGCAAGTTTGATTACACATACCAGTTATCAGCAGTAATGTTTCGGTTACAATCTGAGGACAGCCTGAGTGGGAACTGCGTATTGCTTCTCATTTAGGGAAAGTCACGTTGATGACACAGTGGCATGAAAAATATCACTGCCAGTCCCATCAAAAAAAAAAAAAAAAAAAAAAAAAAAAAAAAAAAAAAAAAAAAAAAAAAAAAACAGAACGTATGTCTTCGTCATTCGATCTAAATACAGTAGTGTAGATTAGGAGACCGATAAAACTCTTCATTTCACACATTCTGACTTCTGTTCTCTCCGTAATCGTGTATTTTGCTAGAATTTCTTCATGTTTTTCATTTGCCTATGTGAGTATTTCGTTCAGCATATCACCACTGAAAATATAGGTCCAAGCGGTGAGTGGGTCGACCTGTAATTGTCTTCTGAGATCGTGTCGAAGTGATAGTATCTTCAATATTCTATTAGCTGGAATTCTGACATTCCTATCTGGTTCTACTGCCGACCACTTGAAGAAGTATTTCCTTCACTTTCTGTTTCTCCTTCAGCTCTTTCCTCGCCACTTTCACTCTCGCCAGACACACTGGATTCTGAATCATGTTCGCTGTGTATAAAATCACCATACTTCGCGTCATAAAAATCAAAGTCGGATATGTCACTCCTCCCCACTTCATCGATAATTCTTGCCGCGCTGTATTAGCCGAGCGGTCTAAGGCGCTGCAGTCGTGGACTGTGCGGCTGATCCCGGCGGAGGTTCGAGTCCTCCCTCGGGCATGGGTGTGTGTGTTTGTTCTTAGGATAATTTAGGTTAAGTAGTGCGTAAGCTTAGGGACTGATGACCTTAGCAGTTAAGTCCCATAAGATTTCACACATATTTGAACATCGATAATTCTTGAAAGCTTTTCTTCAAAATAAGGATCGTCTGTTCTCGCATATGATGGAACTGACGCGAAGAACAAAGCAAATACAACGAACAAGAAAAATATTCAGTCTGTTACTGACTTATACTAACACAGTCGTGCGGTCCCCCGGACGTCGTTTCAACTAAACGAAAGCAAACATGGCGCTTTAACAATGGCGAACGTGGCAGCAAGCAGCAAATTGAGAATAGGGAAGCTACTGGGGCAGCCCAGCTCTTAAAAGTCGATAGCATTCCTAGAAACACTTGTGTTAAGAGCAGCGCGGTCCCATGGACCACACGAGTGTAGTTCAGGTTTTAAGACGAAGGAACGTTAGGGAGTGAGGGGTGTTGTCTTCAACATCCACGATTCGCATGTTTTGAGTGAGGTTAGGCCACACGTCACATTTACACGCGCTCATCAGTTGCGTTTCTACGTGAAAGTGAGGGAAGAGTTTGTTGATGACTGTTTAATTGGTCTATATCTCCTAGTAGACTGTTAAATGACAGCCAAAATTACACTTTTCCTCGCCAAAGAATTGCCAGAGCTGCTGGGTACGTGCCACTCACTACAAGACTCGGCATGTGATTCCAGAATGACGGAGCGCCAGCACATTTCAATCGTCCTGTGCGCCCACTCTTGGACCGACCGTTTCCAGAGAAGTGGATTGACAGTGGTGGCCATGTACCGTGGCCTACTCGATTCCCTGATTTGACCTCTCTGGACTTTTTGTCTGACGAGAGATGTGCAACCTTGTTTACAAAACCCCTGTAGAATCAAAACAGGGTCTGGTTGCCTGCATAGCAGCACCGGCAGTAGGAATTAAGCATACTCCTGTAGTTCAAATGGTTCAAATGGCTCTGAGCACTATGCGACTCAACTGTTGAGGTCATCAGTCGCCTAGAACTTAGAACTAATTAAACCTAACTAACCTAAGGACAGCACACAACACCCAGCCATCACGAGGCAGAGAAAATCCCTGACCCCGCCGGGAATCGAACCCGGGAACCCAGGCGTGGGAAGCGAGAACGCTACCGCACGACCACGAGATGCGGGCATACTCCTGTAGTCTCTGACCGTGTCAGACAGAACATAACCCACCTCCCAGAATTCGTCGCTATCCACAATCTGTGTATAGGGTGCATCATAATTAATGGCGTAAGCGCATGTAGTTTAAAGTGTACGATACCAGAAGGAAGACGTCCAGTAAGCGTGAGGTCTAAAACGCATACCTGAAGAGCTGAATGTACTTCAACATTATGAAACAAATTTCTACTGAAAGCTCATTGCTTTCCATATTTTGAGAGGTGGCAGTGAGGACAAAACGGAAAAAAATATCCAGTAAACACGGTCTCTAAAGTGCATATCTTAATAGCTATTCACATTTGTTCATTATTGCTGCTGAGAAACACATCTCTTCTACTGAACAAGTGTGAATACCTCTTAAGATATGCATTTTAGAGCCATAGTGTACTACACAATTTTTTCTTGTTTTGGTCCATACTGCCTCCTCCAAAATATGGAAAGCGGTGATCTTTCAGTAGAATAGATTTGTTTCACAGTATCGAAGATGAAGAAGTGCCCATATCTCTTCAGGAATGCATTTTAGAACCCATATTTACTAGACTTTTTGCTTCTACTGTCGTGTAGTTTCAACAGTATGCGTTCACGCCGTACGCGCAGCGGGTTTCTCATTTTGCAGTTGTAACCGAATTCAGTATATCCATTGTGCATGACGACTGAACAGTGTTTGAAGTTGGCAGTCTGCTTTTGTAAGATATGCAACCAGCCGCTTTTTGAAACGGATGCGATTTAATATAACATTAGCTAGTTTTTGAGCCACTGCGGGTTCGTCATTAGATGGAAATATTACAGGAACATTATTTTCTGTATCGTGTGAAGCTATATCACTAGGATCGTGGTGCTGACGAAAATTACGGAAATTTAGGCACAAGTTGATAAAATCGGTACGAAACGGATCGACTTGGTACCCATGACAAATTTATTCCGATAATATACGTTTTAGCCAGTTTATTCACACACACACACACACACACACACACACACACACACACACACACAGTATTCAAGGCGTAACTCCCTCATTTACACTCAGAATTAGCTGTTGGCTTCGTAGTGTGTTATTACTCATTTTAAATCTGTTTATTAAGGTATTGTCAATGACTGTTTTGAACAATTGAGGAAATCTGCAGTAGGAGTTAAATTTAATGATTGTGTAACTAACTGTCATAAGAAAATCTATGTTAAAATTACCACCTATCAGTATTTCTTAGCGTTTTTTGTTTGTTTTTAGCAATAAAATTCCGAAAGATCTAAATGACTTACGAATAGGTGCTTGATGTACTCGTGTAGTTACTATAGTAAGAGTTTTATTATGAAATTCTGCCGTCGCCAGTTCTTTCTATTACGTGTTACCACAGCCAACCTCTCTTAATCCTTCTCTTCCCTTAAACTGGCCACATCTTTGCTATATTATTTCACTCAGCCAAAAGGATAGGCATTCTTTCCTATCTTTTCCATTATTATTCAATCAACAATAAATATCTTACAGAATCACTGAAAACATTTATTTCCCCAATGTCCACACCATTACAATAACCCAAATGGAAGGAATTATAGTGTAGTAAATAATAACAATTTAGAACGATGTATTGACACAATTTGAGATAAAATAGGGATCGTCTGATAGTACATCCTCGATACCAAGGAATAATCAGTGTAACGGAGGGCGGAGGGACAATTGTAGAGGGCGTTCAAGACTTGCATATAGTAAGCAGGTTCAAGTGGATTTAAATTGCAGTAATTATGAAGAGATGACGAGGTTCGTACGGAATAGACTAGCCTGGATAAGTGCACAAGACCAATCTTCGGAACTAAATGACCACAACAACAAATTAGTGGACGGCCAAATACGAGTAAACAATAATACTCGTTTACAGAAATTAGGTCTATACGTAAACTAGAAACTGTGCAAATTTATTGTACAAAACCGATTAGACTTTACACTATCTCCCGTAAATATTTACTAGGTAGTACTGAGATAAGTCCCACTGAATTACGCTTGCCTATAATGGCTCTGAACAGTTTTTCCATGTAGTAAACCTATACATTAAACGTACATAGTAGATAATTTTCCTTGTGAATCAGGTGAGGACCAAGTCATCACTAAGCGTTTAGCTTACTTCACGAGATCAGTTCGAGCAGGCTATACGGGGTGTTTCAAAGTCAAAAGTTGACTTTATGGTTGATAGGTCACGTCGTGAAAGACAAAGTGCTCACTGACGCTTTCTGGAAATGCTAGGGGTCATTTAGTGTTCACTGACCCTGGGACAACGAGATTTCTACAAAATAGCACGATTTATTAACCAGGACTACCACACAGTAAACTGACAGCGATTTTCAACAAGAAACCCTTAAGGATGAGTGTCTAACAAGGAAAGGACCCCAGTGGTGCTATCAACTTTTTGAAACTATCTATTAGGTGACGTAGGTTAAGACCACCTGTATCCCACATTGTAGTCATTCACCCTGGTGGGCTCTCATAAAGTAATAGACGAAAAAATAAAATCGGAATTTTGTGTGACACGGTATAGCATCAATACAGTTGCGTAAAATAGTGTAGTTGTGTGATGTGATGGAAAGAACAATAGCATCACATGCAGAAGGATGTGGATTCGTGTTTTGTCAGGTGCACAATTTTTTTTTTATTTTTAATCTTTATCGAAATGTCTTTGATCACAATTTTAATTTAAGTAATTGATTTTAATATAATTTTTTAATTCCATTTCTTCGTCACATAATTTTAATCATAATATCAACGTGTTCATTTGTTCTCATTTTTCTTCCTACAGTTCTTTTTCCACCTGAAATCTTTCTTCTTGTGTTTTTAATTAACTTTATGTATTATTTCGATTTAATTTCTCCTGTTTTGTCACCCTGTTTTTTCATCCACATTATTGCATTCATTACATTTGTTCCTCATTTTGCTGGAATTTCGTTTTACTTATAAACCCTTCTTTCATTTAAATCTCTATTTGCATTATATTGTCCATAGCGCAATAGGTATTTAGATTATGTTTTAAAGGTTTGTCTGACGATCACCGTCTAAAAATTGCACATCTGGCAACAAAAATACACTCCTGGAAATGGAAAAAAGAACACATTGACACCGGTGTGTCAGACCCACCATTCTTGCTCCGGACACTGCGAGAGGGCTGTACAAGCAATGATCACACGCACGGCACAGCGGACACACCAGGAACCGCGGTGTTGGCCGTCGAATGGCGCTAGCTGCGCAGCATTTGTGCACCGCCGCCGTCAGTGTCAGCCAGTTTGCCGTGGCATACGGAGCTCCATCGCAGTCTTTAACACTGGTAGCATTCCGCGACAGCGTGGACGTGAACCGTATGTGCAGTTGACGGACTTTGAGCGAGGGCGTATAGTGGGCGTGTGGGAGGCCGGGTGGACGTACCGCCGAATTGCTCAACACGAGGGGCGTGAGGTCTCCACAGTACATCGATGTTGTCGCCAGTGGTCGGCGGAAGGTGCACGTGCCCGTCGACCTGGGACCGGACCGCAGCGACGCACGGATGCTCGCCAAGACCGTAGGATCCTACGCAGTGCCGTAGGGGACCGCACCGCCACTTACCAGCAAATTAGGGACACTGTTGCTCCTGGGGTATCGGCGAGGACCATTCGCAACCGTCTCCATGAAGCTGGGCTACGGTCCCGCACACCGTTAGGCCGTCTTCCGCTCACGCCCCAACATCGTGCAGCCCGCCTCCAGTGGTGTCGCGACAGGCGTGAATGGAGGGACGAATGGAGACGTGTCGTCTTCAGCGATGAGAGTCGCTTCTGCCTTGGTGCCAATGATGGTCGTATGCGTGTTTGGCGCCGTGCAGGTGAGCGCCACAATCAGGACTGCATACGACCGAGGCACACAGGGCCAACACCCGGCATCATGGTGTGGGGAGCGATCTCCTACACTGGCCGTACACCACTGGTGATCGTCGAGGGGACACTGAATAGTGCACGGTACATCCAAACCGTCATCGAACCCATCGTTCTACCATTCGTAGACCGGCAAGGGAACTTGCTGTTCCAACAGGACAATGCACGTCCGCATGTATCCCGTGCCACCCAACGTGCTCTAGAAGGTGTAAGTAAACTATCCTGGCCAGCAAGATCTCCGGATCTGTCCCCCATTGAGCATGTTTGGGACTGGATGAAGCGTCGTCTCACGCGGTCTGCACGTCCAGCACGAACGCTGGTCCAACTGAGGTGCCAGGTGGAAATGGCATGGCAAGCCGTTCCACAGGACTACATCCAGCATCTCTACGATCGTCTCCATGGGAGAATAGCAGCCTGCATTGCTGCGAAAGGTGGATATACACTGCACTAGTGCCGACATTGTGCATGCTCTGTTGCTTGTGTCTATGTGCCTGTGGTTCTGTCAGTGTGATCATGTGATGTATCTGACCCCAGGAATGTGTCAATAAAGTTTCCCCTTCCTGGGACAATGAATTCACGGTGTTCTTATTTCAATTTCCAGGAGTGTACATTTTTCGCATCACTGCACAAATATAGATCATTTCGTCGTTTGTTTTTTAATTGATAGCTCGGAGTTTTCTAATATTTGAATATTATAATGAATAAATATAACTAAATTCATATTCACAAAAATTCCGATTGGAAAGAGAATGATACAAACAAAAAAATGAAAAAGTTCATATGGTGCTTAAAATGACATGACAAAGGAATAGAAATAAAATATTTACTTTCAAACTATTTAACTGGATAACAATGATGATCAAAGTCATTTCCATAAAGATTTAAAAATAAAAAAGTCTTGTGTACCTCACGAAAATCGAACACACATCCTCTTCAATGCGAAGCTGTTATCCTGTCCCTAACGCTACACAACCACACTACATTAACTATCTTTTATAATGCTACTATCACACAAAACTCCGAATTTTTTTTCGTCAGTTACTCGTAAGCGAGGTCCACAAAGATGAATGACTGCAGTGAGCGATATTTGGGATCATAACCTGTACCACGGTATAGATAGTTCCAAAAAATCTATCGTACCACTGAGGACTTCCCCATGTATGTGGAAAAAGATAATTTAGAAGCTAATTATGAACCTTAATTGGCTGGGCCTAACCCCTGGATTATAGACAACACACACTGCAGACGCATGTCGCAGAGTGTCTACGTCCTGCCACTTCTCACGGGCATAAGCAATACAAAAGGTTGGCTAGCGTCGCCAGGAAGCATCAGTGAACATTTTATCTGTAACAAAAGTAATCTCCCATAGCGTGATCTGTCATGCAAAGAAGTTTGATCCTTAGGCTACAATATACAACACAAAACTGGTATCAAAAGATATGAAAATAAGTTATATTTCACCACTGATCAGAGACATAGTATACTGAGTAGAATATGGTTTTTAGCTCCACCTATTTTATGTCAATCATATAAAATAATTCAACAGATCGATAGATACGTTGTATCTCGTCAACATTCTGAAATACGAGACAACTGCAAACTGCTACTAGGTACAAATTGGAAACAAAGTGGACTAAACGGATAGTCGATGCTGGATTCGTGATAGACGCAGCATATGTTTGTTCACAATCACATTTTCATCGTTACATTGTATAAAACAATTTCATCACTAAAAAATTCACAATTCGTGGAAATCATTTTACAATGTTTTACAAAAGATACTTTTTTACAAATCAATGGGTAACAGATCTCTCGAATGGTCAAAAATAATACATTGGAAGAGGCCGCTGAGTGGAGCTAGGGTGCATGAGGCAAATTGTATGGTAACAACAGTTTTTAGCTTTCATCGTGTAAATTCAGTAAACATTCATAAATACCATTTTATAAGAATTTAAAAAGTATACGAATACCATTTGAAGCGTGTAATACTCACTTATGAAAAACAAGTGACGCCCATGCATTTCGATTTCCGCCAGTGGGAGCCAAAGCATCAGCGCCATACAGGAAATTCAAACACATTGAGGAGACTCAGTATAGGAACCCATACATTAGTTCCATCAAGAGCACATGGCAACCGTCCCAGATTTCCTCATGTAACTGAAACCGCTTAGTCCCCAAACATCAGTTTAGCTAAAGCACTACCCAAAATACAATCATATAGAAACCTGTGCAATGTTACTGCTAGTGGTACATTAGCAGATGTGCTACCTTATGTAACTTTCTTCCTCTTATTTGGATTACATGTCACAATTTTTTTGTTGGAATCAAGGATAACTCTTACGAAAGTAGATATAACTATATAACAAACCATAAGCTGTATTTGTACGTATGACACGTGATAAAATGGTAATAAAAATTAAAATTACAAAAATTAGAAGGGGGTGGGAAAGTAATGCATTATAACTGGCACACTTAAAATAACATTAGTAAGAATCTTCTGTGGTTCTGCGACAGTAAAATTGTTTTCTGTTTGATTTTGGAAATAGAAGGCATGTACTCATGACATCTGAAAATTATTAAAGTGCATCCAAATGACCACTTCGTCTCATACCACTTTTATGGCGGTTGCAGATAAGACAACCAGGACTTTAGTGAAATTTGAGTAGTTAATACTTGCATTAACGTCTCTTCTAGACCTTAAGTTGAAGGTCTCAGTTTTAATCAAGTATTGCCCGTAAAAAAAAGTTATTTCTAACGCAGTAGATGTGACAATTTTTAGGCTGTAAATCAACGAGAGTCACTTTTGTGGCAAGTATGACGAATCTGGATGCAACTTTTGCTGTTAGCTTACCCCAATGGAATGGCTCTGAGTTTTCCTATAATAATAATAATAATAAAAATAATGGTAATAATAGTAATATAGTAATAATAAATGCGTTCTAACACAGTCCGCCAGTAACTCGAAAACTATCAAATTCGGCCTCGCAACAGCAGCAGGAACGCTGACGCTGTTTTATAGTTAGATTGCTGAAGTCTTCCAAGCGGATGCTACCCAGGAGAGCTTCTGTAAAGTTTGGAAGGTAGGAGACGAGGTACTGGCAGAAGTGAAGCTGTTAGGACGGGGCATGAGTTGTGCTTGGGTAGCTCAGGTTGTAGAGCACTTGCCCGCGAAAGGCAAAGATCCCGAGTTCGAGTCTCGGTCCGTCACACAGTTTTAATCTGCCAGGAAGTTTCAATAAGTATATAAGTATTATAGCTAACACTTGGTTCAAGAATCATAAAAGAAGGTTGTATACCTGGAAGAATCCTGGAGATACTAAAAGGTATCAGATAGATTATATAATGGTAAGACAGAGATTTAGGAGCCAGGTTTTAAATTGTAAGACATTTCCAGGGGCAGATGTGGATTCTGACCACAATCTATTGGTTATGAGCTTCAGATTGAAACTGAAGAAACTGCAAAAAGGTGGGAATTTAAGGAGATGGGACCTGGATAAACTGAAAGAACCAGAGGTTGTACAGAGTTTCAGGGAGAGCATAAGGGAGCAACTGACAGGAATGGGGGAAAGAAATATAGTAGAAGAAGAATGGGTAGATTTGAGGGATGAAGTAGTGAAGGCAGCAGAGGATCAAGTAGGTAAAAAGACGAGGGTTAGTAGAAATCCTTGGGTAACAGAAGAAATATTGAATTTAATTGATGAAAGGAGAAAATATAAAAATGCAATAAATGAAGCAGGCAAAAAGGAATACAAACGTCTCAAAAATGAGATCGACAGGAAGTGCAAATTGGCTAAGCAGGGATGGCTAGAGGACAAATATAAGGATGTAGAGGCTTGTCTCAATAGGGGTAAGATAGATACGGCCTACAGGAAAATTAAAGAGACCTTTGGAGAAAAGAGAACCACTTGTATGAATATCAAGAGCTCAGATGGCAACCTAGTTCTTAGCAAAGAAGGGAAGGCAGAAAGGTGGAAGGAGTATATAGAGGGTTTATACAAGGGCGATGTACTTGAGGACAATATTATGGAAATGGAAGAGGATGTAGATGAAGATGAAATGGGAGATAAGATACTGCGTGAAGAGTTTGACAGAGCACTGAAAGACCTGAGTCGAAACAAGGCCCCGGGAGTAGACAACATTCCATTAGAACTACTGATGGCCTTGGGAGAGCCAGTCATGACAAAACTCTACCATCTAGTGAGCAAGATGTATGAGACAGGCGAAATACCCACAGACTTCAAGAAGAATATAATAATTCCAATCCCAAAGAAAGCGGGTGTTGACAGATGTGAAAATTACCGAACTATCAGTTTAATAAGTCACAGTTGCAAAATACTAACGCGAATTCTTTACAGACGAATGGAAAAACTGGTAGAAGCAGACCTCGGAGAAGATCAGTTTGGATTCCGTAGAAATGTTGGAACACGTGAGGCAATACTAACCTTACGACTTATCTTAGAAGAAAGGTTAAGAAAAGGCAAACCTACGTTTCTAGCATTTGTAGACTTAGAGAAAGCTTTTGACAACGTTAACTGGAATACTCTCTTTCAAATTCTGAAGGTGGCGGGGGTAAAATACAAGGAGCGAAAGGCTATTTACAATTTGTACAGAAACCAAATGGCAGTTATAAGAATCGAGGGCCATGAAAGGGAAGCAGTGGTTGGGAAAGGAGTGAGACAGGGTTGTAGCCTCTCCCCGATGTTATTCAATCTGTATATTGAGCAAGCAGTAAAGGAAACAAAAGAAAAATTTGGAGTAGGTATTAAAATTCATGGAGAAGAAGTAAAAACTTTGAGGTTCGCCGATGACATTGTAATTCTGTCAGAGACAGCAAAGGACTTGGAAGAGTAGTTGAACGGAATAGACAGTGTCTTGAAAGGAGGGTATAAGATGAACATCAACAAAAGCAAAACGAGGATAATGGAATGTAGTCAAATTAAATCGGGTGATGCTGAGGGGATTAGATTAGGAAATGAGACACTTAAAGTAGTAAAGGAGTTTTGCTATTTAGGGAGTAAAATAACTGATGATGGTCGAAGTAGAGAGGATATAAAATGCAGACTGGCAATGGCAAGGAAATCGTTTCTGAAGAAGAGAAATTTGTTAACATCGAGTATAGATTTAAGTGTCAGGAAGTCGTTTCTGAAAGTATTTATATGGAGTGTAGCCATGTATGGAAGTGAAACATGGACGATAACCAGTTTGGACAAGAAGAGAATAGAAGCTTTCGAAATGTGGTGTTACAGAAGAATGCTGAAGATAAGGTGGGTAGATCACGTAACTAATGAGGGGTTATTGAATAGGATTGGGGAGAAGAGAAGTTTGTGGCACAACTTGACTAGAAGAAGGGATCGGTTGGTAGGACATGTTTTGAGGCATCAAGGGATCACAAATTTAGCATTGGAGGGCAGCGTGGAGGGTAAAAATCGTAGAGGGAGACCAAGAGATCAATACACTAAGCAGATTCAGAAGGATGTAGGTTGCAGTAGGTACTGGGAGACGAAGAAGCTTGCGCAGGATAGAGTAGCATGGAGAGCTGCATCAAACCAGTCTCAGGAATGAAGACCACAACAACATTAGTAATTAGTTACTTTATTATTAACTAATAAAATATTCACTATCATTAAATGAACATGCAATAAATAAATCAGCAAGTCAAAGCTAGTAACATACAAAACGTTCTATAATAACAGCTAATTATTTAAATAATTTCATCTTCTTCAGATGAATCATTTTTGTCTGCATCACCCCCATAGTTGATTTCAGACTGATACGGTTCTTTGGTACCGATTTGTTTTACAACGTTTATTGGAATTTGATATTCTTTCTAGCATTTTCCTCCCAATCTCAAACCATAGCGTATTCCTAATATAGCAGTTAAATGATTTAACTTCATTCTAGCCCTCTACTTGTTTTTTTATAACATTCATATTGCTAAATAGTCTCAACATCGGCATTGGAATGAGGCAGTATTAGGAGAGTCATCGCAAAATTCATTAATTCCTTACATCTGGATTCCCCTTGATCATCTTTGAAATGCGATACTGCATTCCAAATTTTTTTTTTTTGTATCTTTGATCTTTTTACAGTTCAACAAATGTATTTATCACCACTAATCATCCACTCTTGCTATAAATTCTACACTTTTATTGCACTGAAGCATTATGTCAATTAGATTTTCTTTGTTGTTCAAAAATGGCTCTGAGCACTATGGGACTTAACTTCTTTGGTCATCAGTCCCCTAGAACTTAGAACTAATTAAACCTAACTAACCTAAGGACATCACACACATCCATGCCCGAGGCAGGATTCGAGCCTGCGACCGTAGCGGTCGCCCGGTTCCAGACTGAAGCGCCTAGAACCGCTCGGCCACCACGGCCGGCCACTCGACAGAACACATGCGAGGAATGAATAGTATTTAGTAGCACCTAGTTATAGTTCATTTCACGAGCGAAGGCGGCTTGTGTAGGTGCAGAGAGTGCAGCAACGGGTTTCATACAGTGGGTGCTCACTTATTTCAGGAGCGCTTGTTGGCTCACGCAGGGTGCGTCATGTCAGATGCGCACTAAGAGTAACTCGACTGGTGTGCACTATACAGTTGTGATTCTCAGTGTATGGTATTATTTCACGACTTCATACGTGTATAACTATGCCAAAACCACAATATACGCAAAAGTTTCCGGATTCTTGGCTTCAAGACCCACATTTAAAAGATTGGCTTCAAGCTGCTGCAAAAGAATTTTTACCGAGAAGTTTGGAGTTTCTAATTAAAGAGACATGTGATGTCGCTCCTCTTCCATACAGTCTCTTTATAAGGAGCTATGCAAAACCATCAACGATGGTCAGAAACCGTTAAACATAGTTCAACAGTGCCAGACAAGGTGGTTATCAATAGAATCCGCTATATCAGGAATATTCAGGCAATGGTCACGTCTAAAAACACATTTTTCCGTAGCTAAGGTGCGCGAAAGGTGTCACATGGCAGAGTTACTGCACGCTATGTGATTTCTTCGATCGAAGATGTTATCTGGGATTCCGCTTTGAAAAGCAGTTGCTTGAAACGAGAGAAAAAGGATTACCACGGGAAGACGAAGAAATGTTGCGTAATCGGTGCATAACATTTATAGTAAGTCTGATTGATGAAAGAAAAAAACAGGTTACCAGAAAATGTGATATTGATGAAAAAATTTCCAGAATAAGTGTTGAACAAGCGCTTAATCACAACAAAGAATGGCCGAGCGGTTCTAGGTGCTACAGTCTGGAACCGCGCTACCGCTACGGTCGCAGGTTCGAATCCTGCCTCGGGCATAGATGTATGTGATGTCCTTAGGTTAGTTAGGTTTATCTAGTTCTAAGTTCTAGGGAACTGATGATCTCAGAAGCTAAGTCCCATAGTGCTCAGAGCCACTTGAACCATTTTCTGTCGATTGTGATGGTTCGTTTGATGTCACATTGTAATGCATCAGTGTAGTAAAAAAAAGTTAAATACTCCTGAAACTAATTAAAGTAGTAATAACATATTTCGAAACATATAAATAGCTTAGTGGTTGAGAGATCACATTTTCGGTAACTGAACCACCATAAAATCCACCAGCCACTAGAAGTAATACTTCGCCACTAAAGGGAGGGTAGAAACCACCAGTTAAGAGGAAAGTCCACTAAGTTGGCAACACTGCAGCTAACCGTCTAACCGAACACGCTGAGCTACAGTGCCGGCACCAGCTGAGCTACCCGAGCACGATTCACAACTCGTCTTCGAAGTTTCAGTTCTTCCAGTACCTCGTCTCCTACCTTCCAGACTTCACAGAAACTCTTCAGCGAACCTCGACAAAGGTCCTGAGTTCGAGTCTGTGTCCGGTACACAGTTTTAATCTGCCAGGAAAGTTTCTTGTAAAAGTGTTCAGGTAAGCAGGTTTTATTTTTCGAAAAAAATAGATTATCGTAATGCATATCGTTTAGTATTATCGATCCAGCAGTCTCTAACTGAACTTCATTTTAACAATATGCCGGGTGATAAATGTAATAAAAGCATTCAGGACATCTTATGCATATTGTGCTGTGTTGGCAGAAGAGCCAACACCGTGTTGCTAGAGGAGACTGGCGTGAGGTCTGGAACAGTTAACTGTAATCAATATAGCCAATAAGGTACGCTGTTGCTGGAATACTTAACTTTAATCCATAATTGGTGTACATCGCTCTTGACTGTACATGCTTCACAAGATAAATATCAATTGAATACGGCGCCTTGCTAGGTCGTAGCAAATGACGTAGCTGAAGGCTACGCTAACTATCGTCTCGGCAAATAAGAGCGTATTTGTCAGTGTAGCATCGCTAGCAAAGTCGGCTGTACAACTGGGCCGGGTGCTAGGAAGTCTCTCTGGACCTGCCGTGTGGCGGCGCTCGGTCTGCAATCACTGACACTCGCGACACGCGGGTCCGACGTATACTACCGGACCGCGGCCGATTTAAAGGCTACCACCTAGCAAGTGTGGTGTCTGGCGGTGACACCGCATTCCTCCCCCGCAAATCGGCGTACGGTTGTGTTATAAGGCTTCCGCCCGCCATGGGGAGGACCCCATGTTGACGTATGCGACGAGGTGGGGATCCTAACAACAGGCGAGGCTGTGCCACCCGCACCCTGCCATTCGGTCCGAGGGGATCTAGGAAACGCCTGAAAACCTAGTCCAGGGTGCACGCCAACATGCGGTGTATGCGCCCGTAAAGAGACAGGAGGGGGCCGAAGATTCAACCTCCATCGGGGCGGGGCAGCCGACGGGCGAAGACGACATCTGGTCCGGAGCAGGCAAGAGTTCCATGTCGGAGGACAGCTGGTCACGGGAAGCGATCGGCGGCGCGTGATCCAGGGAGGCGCTTGGCGGCTGCAGCGAAGCGTCCACTGCGGGCGTCGCCGGCGGGAGAACAGGCGGCGGCGGCGCGTCGCCATGGGGCAAAATGGAAGGCAGCGTCGGTAACACCTGGGGATGAGGCGAGCCAGTAGATGGTTCCCCAGGGCGCTGACCGGACGGCACCGTCGCTGAAAGCAGACGGGGAGCGGCAGAACCCAGGCGACGACAGAGGCGCAGCTGATTGAGATGCCGACGCACCTCACCAGAGGCCCCCAAAACCAGATACATAGCGCGGCCGAGGCAACGAAGAATGCGCCCTGCGAGCCAACACCGTGAACCTCGATAGTTGCGGTAGTAGACAACGTCGCCTGGGGCAAAAGCAGGTGTCTGCCGCTGCACAGGAACCTGATGCGGCGGATGTAGCAAAGACATCAAGGGTCGATGAGGACGACCGTGGAGCAACTCAGCCGGCGAGCGACCACCTCGGGGCTGAGAGCGATACGAGGACAAGAAGAGCAATAACGCGTCCTCCCGAGAATGCGACTCTTTCAACTTCAACATCTGTGACTTGAAAGTCCTGACCAAACGTTCAGCGGCACCGTTTGACTGAGGTGAAAACGGCGCGGACGTCAGATGTTGAATACCATTGGCCTTGCAGAATGACTGAAATTCTGCGGACATGAATTGTGGGCCATTGTCGGAAACAATAGTCTGTGGAAGACCTTCAATACAAAAGATAGCGGATAACGCTTGGATGGTGGCAGATGACGTCGTGGAAGGCAAGTCTTGTATGGCACGGAAGTGCTCGGGACTGGGATGTATGGTTGGTTTGGGGGATTAAAGGGACCAGACTGCTATGGTCATCGGTCCCTTTTTCCAAAGACAAAGAACACCCACAGAGAATAAAAACAAGGAACAGAAGAGATCACAGACGATACAGAACAAGAGATACTGAGACAAAGACAAGACAAAACAAACTAAAACCACACAGAGTGTGACGGTGGTTGGCCGACCATAGACATAAAAAAAGGAAAGGCCAACCACTTAGAAACACATTAAAAAATCAGTGTAAAACCATAGGCCAAAGGCCAGAATCAACACAAAACAATAAAATAAAACAGAAACACTCAGAGTAAATGATAAAATCCCCCTGCCCGAATAAAACGTAAAACTAAGTCAGCCATAGTGGAGTCGTCTGTTAAAAGGGCAGGGAGCGTAGCAGGCAGCGCAAATGTCTGCCGGACCACAGCTAAAAGGGGGCAGGCCAGCAAAATGTGGGCCACTGTCAAAGCTGCCCCCACAGCGACATAGAGGAGGGTCCTCCCGGCGCAGTAAATAACTGTGTGTCAGCCGGGAGTGGCCAATGCGGAGCCGGCAAAGAACTATTGAGTCCCTGCGAGTGGCTCGCAGGGATGACCGCCACACAGCCGTCGTCTCCTTGACAGCACGGAGTTTATTGCGCATTGTCAGTTCGCGCCATTCAACGTCCCATAGCGCCAAGATTTTGCGGCGGAAGACTGCCCGCAAATCAGTCTCTGGGAGGCCAACGTCCAGAGATGGCGTACTGGTGGCCTCTTTCGCCAGGCGGTCAACATGTTCGTTACCCGGGATACCGACATGACCGGGGGTCCACACAAAGACCACAGAGCGGCCGCAACAGGCGAGAGTATGCAGAGACTCGTGGATAGCCATCACCAGACGAGAACGAGGGAAACACTGGTCGAGAGCTCGTAAACCGCTCAGGGAATCGCTACAGATAACGAAGGACTCACCTGAGCAGGAGCAGATATACTCTAGGGCACGAAAGATGGCCACCAGTTCAGCAGTGTAAACGCTGCAGCCATCCGGCAAGGAACGTTGTTCGGAAAGGTCCCCTAGAGTGAGCGCGTATCCGACACGACCAGAAACCATCGAACCGTCAGTGTAAACAACACCAGAGCCCTGATACGTGGCCAGGATGGAATAAAAGCGGCGGCGGAAGGCCTCTGGAGGGACTGAGTCCTTAGGGCCCTGTGCCAAGTCGAGCCGAAGGCTAGGGCGACGAACACACCATGGGGGTGTATGCAAAGTAGCAAGGAAAGGAGGTGGAACAGTGAAACCCTGGAGCCCAGAGAGAAGCTCTTTGACGCGGACCGCTATTGTACAACCAGACCGGGGCCGACGTTCTGGCATACGGACGACCGACCGCGGGAACAGGAGGTGATAGTTTGGATGCCCGGGCGAGCTTAGAACATGGGCAGCATAAGCGGCCAGCAAACGTTGGCGTCGGAACCGCAGTGGAGGTACACCTGCCTCCACCAGTACGCTGTCCACAGGGCTGGTGCGGAAAGCACCAGTGGCAAGGCGTATCCCGCTGTGGAGAATCGGGTCCAGCACCCGTAACGCAGATGGGGATGCTGAGCCATAAGCCAGGCTCCCATAATCCAGACGGGACTGGATTAACGCCTGGTAGAGCCGCAACAGTGTAGAGTGGTCGGCGCCCCAGCGGGTGTTGCTCAAGCATCTCAGAGCGTTTAGATGCCGCCAACACGTCTGTTTCAGCTGCCGGATATGAGGCAGCCAAGTCAACCGGGCATCGAAAACCACCCCCAAAAACCTGTGGGTCTCCACCACAGCAAGGAGTTCGTCGGCAAGATAAAGCCGCGGCTCTGGATGGACTGTTCGGCGCCGGCAGAAATGCATAACGCAGGTCTTGGCTGCCGAAAACTGAAACCCATGCGCTACAGCCCAAGACTGCGCCTTACGGATAGCGCCCTGTAGCTGACGTTCAACAGCTGCAATGCCAGTAGAGCTGTAATAAAGGCAGAAGTCGTCAGCATACAGGGAAGCAGAGACAGAATTTCCCACGGCCGCAGCAAGCCCGTTAATGGCTATTAAAACAGACAGACACTTAAAACAGAGCCCTGTGGCACACAGTTCTCCTGGACGTGGGAGGAACTATACGAGGCCGCGACTTGCACGTGGAAGGTACGACACGACAGAAAATTGCGGATAAAAATCGGCAGAGGACCCCGAAGACCCCATCCATGAAGCGTAGAAAGAATGTGATGACGCCATGTCGTATCGTACGCCTTCCGCATGTCGAAAAAGACAGCGACCAGGTGCTGACGGCGGGCAAAAGCAGTACGGATGGCCGACTCCAGACTCACCAGATTGTCGGTGGCGGAGCGGCCTTTACGGAACCCACCCTGAGACGGAGCCAGAAGGCCCCGAGACTCCAGTATCCAATGCAAGCGCCGGCTCACCATCCGTTCAAGCAACTTACAAAGAACGTTGGTGAGGCTAATGGGACGGTAGCTGTCCACCTCCAGAGGGGTCTTCCCAGGTTTCAAAACGGGGATGACAATGCCTTCCCGCCATTGCGACGGAAACTCCCCCTCGACCCAAAGACGGTTGTAAAGATCGAGAAGGCGCCGCTGGCAGTCCACTGAAAAGTGTTTCAGCATCTGACAGTGGATGCCATCTGGCCCAGGAGCGGTATCAGGGCAAGCAGCTAGGGCACTGCGAAATTCCCACTCACTGAATGGAGCATTGTAAGATTTCGGGTGGTTGGTGCGAAACGAAAGGCTCCGACGTTCCAGCCGCTCTTTAATGGAGCGGAAGGCCTGGGTGTAATTCGCAGAAGCGGAACTCATAGCAAAATGCTCTGCTAAGCGATTTGCAATGACGTCGGAGTCGGTACAAACGGCTCCATTCAGTGAGAGCGCAGGGACGCTGGCAGGGGTCCGATAGCCGTAGACGCGTCGAATCTTGGCCCAGACCTGCGAGGGAGTGACATGGAGGCCTTGGCGGATAAGGAGGCGGGCCCGCGCACGCAGCCGTTTGAAGGCGATAAGGTGGGCTAGGGAGGGATGTCGCTTGTGACGCTGGAGCACCCGCCGGCGATCTTTAATCGCTTCAGCGATCTCAGGCGACCACCAAGGCACAGCCTTCCGCCGAGCGGACCCAGAAGAACGGGGAATGGCAGATTCGGCGGCAGTAACGATGCCGGTGGTGACAGATTGAACCACCGCATCAATGTCATCAGTAGAGAGAGGCTCAAAAGCGGCAGTGGAGGAGAACAAATCCCAGTCAGCCTTATTCATAGCCCATCTGCTAGGGCGCCCAGAAGAGTGACGCTGTGGTAGTGACAAAAAGAGCGGAAAGTGGTCACTACCACACAGGTCGTCATGCACACTCCATTGGACAGACGGTAAGAGGCTATGGCTACAGATGGAAAGGTCAATGGCGGAGTAGGTGCCATGCGCCACACTGAAGTGTGTGAAGGCGCCATCATTTAACAGCGAGAGATCGAGCTGCGACAACAAATGTTCAACGATGGCGCCTCGACCTGTGGCCACTGACCCACCCCACAGAGGGTTATGGGCGTTGAAGTCGCCCAATAGCAAGAAAGGTGGCGGCAATTGGGCGACCAGTGCAGCCAGGACATGCTGCGAGACATCACCATCCGGTGGAATGTAAAGACTGCAGACGGTAACAGCCTGTGGCGTCCATACGCGTACAGCAACAGCCTCTAAAGGCGCCTGGAGAGGGACAGACTCGCTGTGCAGAGTGTGAAGGACATATATGCAGACGCCACCAGACACCCTTTCATAAGCTGCTCGGTTCTTGTAATAACCCCGATAGCCACGGAGGGCGGGGGTTCGCATCGCTGGAAACCAAGTTTCCTGGAGAGCAATGCAGAAGAAAGGGCGAAGGCTGAGAAGTTGGCGGAGCTCAGCTAAATGGTGGAAAAAACCGCCGCAGTTCCACTGGAGGATGGTATTGTCCATGGCTGAGAAAGGCGTGAAAGGACTGGGAAGGCAATTTACGCCGCTTGTTCACACACTGCCACCGATTCAGTACCCGGACGAGAGGCATCCATGGCGTCTGAGGGACCAGCGAGATCAAGGTCCTCAGCGGACGCTAGAATCTCGACTTCATCCTCAGACGCAGAGCGCGAAAGGTGCGGTGGGGTTGGTGCCACCGCAAGTTCTTTGGCCTTAGAGGTCTTTCTCTTGGACTTCTCTCGCTGAACCTTGGGTTTCACCAGCTGGGAAGGCTTCACCGATTCAGTCTCCGGGACAGAGGAGGATCGTGAAGCCCTACGCCCGGCCGCTGGTGAGGACTTATGCCACTGGTGGCAGTCATCCTTCCCGCTGGTGGAACCCTGGGAAGGGAGGGTCCCAAGGGAACTCTTACGGGCGAGAGTAGCCGAAGAAGTTAGACGCTTCTCCGGCTGAAGCGCGGACGGACGTCCCCGATGGGTGGGAGGAGGTTGCTCCTGAGGTAGGTGGTGCAGGAGCAACCGGTTGGGTAGAGCCCCCCACGGGCAAGGGGGCAGGAGGAGTCTTACTGCTTATCGAGCTGGCTGGAAGTCTCGAAACTGATGGAGCTAGCACAGTTGTTGTAGCAGCTGCATAAGAAGATGTCATTCTCACAGGATGGAGTCTGTCATATTTCCGTTTGGCCTCAGTATAGGTCAGCCGGTCCAGGGTCTTATATTCCATGATTTTGCGCTCTTTCTGAAAGACTTTGCAGTCAGGCGAGCAAGGTGAATGGTGCTCCTCGCAGTTGACGCAGATTGGAGGTGGGGCACATGGAGTATCGGGATGAGATGGGCGTCCGCAATCGCGACATGTGAGGCTGGAAGTGCAGCGGGAAGACATATGGCCGAACTTCCAGCACTTGAAGCACCGCATCGGGGGAGGGATATAGGGCTTGACGTCACATCGGTAGACCATCACCTTGACCTTTTCCGGTAACGTATCACCCTCGAAGGCCAAGATGAAGGCACCGGTAGCAACCTGATTGTCCCTCGGACCCCGATGAACGCGCCGGACGAAATGAACACCTCTACGTTCTAAGTTGGCGTGCAGCTCGTCATCAGACTGCAAAAGGAGGTCCCTATGGAAAATAACACCCTGGACCATATTTAAACTCTTATGTGGTGTAATAGAAACGTTAACATCCCCCAACTTGTCACAAGCAAGTAACCTGCAGGACTGGGCGGAGGATGCCGTTTGTATCAGTACTGACCCAGAGCGCATTTTAGACAAGCCCTCCACCTCCCCAAACTTGTCCTCTAAATGCTCGATGAAGAACTGAGGCTTTGTGGAGAGAAAAGACTCCCCATCAGCTCTCGTGCAAACTAAGAATCGGGGCGAATAACTGTTACCTCCATCCTGAGACTTACGCTCTTCCCACGGCGTGGCCAGGGAGGGGAACGTTTTCGGATCGTACTTCTGAGCATTAAATTGAGCCCGAGAACGCTTAGAGACTGCTGGCGGCTGGCCGCCAGCGAGAGATGATGTACCACGCTTCATTGCGGGTCATCCGCCCTGATGCCACCTACTCCGACCAAGGGCCCTCCCCACGGGCGCCACCCAGCCACAGCAACAGCCACCTGGCAGGATGGCCATTGCGGGAGTCCTGATGCCCCAGGGAGATGGGCATCTACTCCTTGGCATACGTGGGGAGTGAACGGCGCAGGCATCAGTAGAGCGATCCCTGTGTTGTCAGGGGGCTACAACCAAGAGGGTACATGGTGGCCCCACCACAACGGATTGGCTACCGTGCTGGATGTTAGGTGACATGTGGTCCATGGGCGTCGTCAGTGCAGAAAATGGCCCTGCACAGTGCTTGGCAGAAAGTGCACGCAGGGGCGCATCGATGCCCAAGAGATGGAGAGCGGGCAAGACTGCAATGCAACGACGAATAAGATGGCGAAAGTTCTCAACACAACATGGACACAATGCACCAAGTAATGCGCCCTTCCCCAATCAGCTCGCTCTTCGGAAAAATTTTGAGATATGGAGGTCAAACCCGACAGGGGACCATCACATAAGGCCGAAACGTTTGAGACTCCTTTTAGTCGCCTCTTACGACAGGCAGGAATACCGCGGGCCTATTCTAACCCCCGAATCCGCAGGGGGAGGACTGGGATGTATGCCTTGGGCATTGAGTACATGTCCCAGACAGGGTAAGTCACGAGCAAAAAACACACATTTGTCCTTCCGCAAGTGAAGACCATTTTGTCGCAAGACCTGAAATAATGTTCTGAGATTGGCTAAATGTTCTTTTTCCGTCTTTCCGGAAATCACAATATCGTACAGATAGTTTGCTGCAGTAGGGACCGACGCACAAACAGTTTTCAGATATAGCTGAAACAATGCAGGGGTGGATGCACACCCGAATGGCAGTCTTTTGAACTGATACAAACCAAGATGCGTGTTAACCACCAAGACGCGCTGGGATTCGTCGTCCACTGGTATTTGCAAGTACGCATCTGCTACGTCCAATTTCGAAAAATATTTACCCGGGCACAGTTTGTCAAAAAGATATTCCGGGCAGAGTAAAGGATAAGTTTCAATCACTAGTTGTGGATTCACCGTTGCCTTGAAGTCCACACAGAGTCTCAATTTTCCGGAAGGTTTCGGCAAAATTACTAAGGGTGATACCGAGAGAGAAGCCTGCACACGTTCGATCACACCTTGTGATTCCAAATCGTGTAATGTTCTTGCGACCTCATCATGCAATGCATGGGGAACATTGCACGCTCTGAAAAATTTCTGTTGCGTGTTTACTTTCAGTTCCAAATGTGCTTTATAGTTCTTAGCGCAACCTAGGCCCAGTGCAAAATTGTCTGCAAATTCTTCACATAGACGAGAAACACTGGCTGAAGGCACAGTTTGATTCACCGATAGGACCTGATTGACTATAGACAAGTTAAACAACTGAAATAAATCTAAACCAAACAAGTTCACAGCAGAAGAAGAACGAAGGACGTAAAATGACACAAGTTTTGTTTGTCCCTTGTATGTTGCAAGAAGGCTGCACTGTCCTAATACAGGGATCTTGTGACCTGAATATGTAGTTAGCTTAACATTGGCGGCACGCAAGGGAGGTGTACCCAGTTGTTGGTACGTGTCTTTATTGATCAATGAAACTGCAGCTCTGGTATCGAGCTGGAATGGTATCACGTGGCCCTGAATGTCCAAGTCTACAAAAAGTTTATTGTCCTGCTGACGACAAGAGCGACTGTCTCGTGCAACGTGAACCGACACTGGTACATAATCACTTGCTACTTGATGGGATTTCCGTCGATGACGACGCACACTATTTGTGGGACGAACACAGTCACTGTGAGAGAGAGTGGCACTGGGCGGAGTGGAATGAATGACATGAATGGCCATGGGCGAAAGTTCACGAGCCCGAGTATTCTTGGTTCGATGCCGGCGCGAAGCAAAGGGCCTGGAATGGTTGTTAGTGTCCGATCGAAGCTTTCGCTGGCAAACACTTTGAACATGTCCTTTTTTATTACAGATAAAGCAAATAGCTTGGCGTGATGGGCAATTCTCACGCGAATGTCTAGTAGCACACCACGGGCAAGACTTTAGCACTGCATTTGCTTGCTGGCGCGGCACACGTAGCGGAGAGCTTGGCGGCAGCTGCGCGGACGGGCGCGGGGGCTGTTTACTGTTCCGTGCAGCGCGCCCGGCTGGCCGGTTAACGTGACACACGGCTGGCGAAGTTGCAAATGATTCCTGAGCAAAGTCAAGTGTGTCCTGCCGATCCAATATGTCCACCACTTGTTGAAGGGAGGGATTGACTAGTTTCAAAATCTGTTCCCTTATACGAACATCAGAAACGTTCTGTGCAATTGCATCACGCACCATAGTATTTGAATAAGGGAGTCCACATTGACACTCAAAAGCACAGTCCCTAGTAATACCTCGCAAAGTTGCAACCCACTCCCTATTAGTCTGACCTATCGTATGTTTTGTACGAAAGAAAGTATACCTTTTTGCAACTACATTGACTGATTCTTTGAAATATGCATCTAATGCAGACAAAAGTTCGTCGTAGGACAGAGTTTCTACGTCCCGTCAGGGAAATAATTTCACTATCACTCGGTACGTCTGGACGCCTACACAGGACAAGGAGAAAGGCTGCCGCTCATTACCTTGAATTCTGTAGGCGGCGAGATGGAATCCAAATTGGCATGACCACTCCGTCCACCTTTCCAGTGCCGCATCAAAAGGACGAAAAGGTGGAGCAACTGGGTGTTGTGGCTGCCGTAGCGGCGGAGCAGCGGCTGCCGCATCGTTTTGCATCGCACGTTGACCCTGGACGAGCTGTCCAAGGGCATCCAATAAGGCCTGCGTCTGCTGATTCTGCAAGCGATAAAATTCGGACAGTACATCTGGAGATTGTGGCGAAGCCATGACACAAGTAATTTAAGCAAGTATAAAGAAGAAGACCACTTTTACTCTCGTCGCCATGTGCTGTGTTGGCAGAAGAGCCATCACCGCGTTGCTAGAGGAGGCCAAAATGCACGCGTTTAATTACACGCAGACTGGCGTGAGGTCTGGAACAGTTAAATGTAATTAATATAGCCAATAAGGTACGCTGTTGCTGGAATACTTAACTTTAATCCATAATTGGTGTACATCGCTCTTGACTGTACATGCTTCACAAGATAAATATCAATTGAATACGGCGCCTTGCTAGGTCGTAGCAAATGACATAGCTGAAGGCTACGCTAACTATCGTCTCGGCAAATAAGAGCGTATTTGTCAGTGTAGCATCGCTAGCAAAGTCGGCTGTACAACTGGGCCGGGTGCTAGGAAGTCTCTCTGGAGCTGCCGTGTGGCGGCGCTCGGTCTGCAATCACTGACACTCGCGACACGTGGGTCCGACGTATACTACCGGACCGCGGCCGATTTAAAGGCTACCACCTAGCAAGTGTGGTGTCTGGCGGTGACACCACATATTGAATAAAATACATTTTGACTCAAGCATAATTGTCTTGCCTGATAGACGCCGGAAAAAAACTTAGATTATACAGGACGATTTTGCTAAGTAGGGACAAACTGCAGGAAACGATCCCTGAGAGGATAAAAGACAAAAAACTGCGTATGGACGTACGGCCAGAAATTTGTTCCAAGGGAGGGACACCCACTTAACGGTGGAGCTAAAGGATCTTTGACGGAATAGGTTTCAACGGTTGAAAGCACATTATACAAGTGGAAATGTACTGCCTATACTAGTGTTTTAGTGGTATTGTGGCAGCGAAATATCAGCACTGGTACAGTCGCAGTATGCGGTCGTGGTAGAACTGATGCTGTAGAGGTGCCTCCCCACTGAAACACGGAAGTGAGCTGGAGCACCTTCATGTGGCAGCCGCATGACCCTTAGGACCACCAAAGGCACTTCTTCAAGAAAGGGAGGCCGGGTCACATTGAGACCTACACTGTCAAAAGATCTTTCATCTTCATCTTCAATTGGGTGTACCTCCCTTGGAAACAATTTCCGGCCATTTGTCCATACGACTTTTTTGCTCTTTATTCTCTGTGGGACCGTTTCTTGCAGTTTGTCCCCTTTTAGCCAAATCACCCTGTATTCATGAAACGCCCAAATGATAAAAGAAAACGATATGCGTTATTATGATCTACATCTGCGAATTTTATTGTTTCCATCTATGTCATTGCATTGTCCTGTAATCATCTGCATAAAGTATATCTAAATCTACATCTACACCTACACTATGATCAAAAGTATCCGGACACCCCAAAAAACATACGTTTATCGTATTTTGTGCTTTATGATGCCACCCAATGGCAGGTTCTCCATACCAGCGACCTCAGTAGTCATCACACATCGTGAGAGAGCAGAATGGGGCTCTCCATGGAACTCACTGACTTCGAACGTGGTCAGGTGATTGGATGTCACTTGTGTCATACGTCTGTACGCGAGATTTACACACTCCTAAACATCCCTAGGTCCACTGTTACCGATGTGATAGTGAAGTGAAAACGTGGAGGGACACGCACAGCACAAAAACGTACAGGCCGACCTCGTCTGTTGGCTGACAGATAACCGAGTGTTGAAGGTCGTAATGTGTAATAGGCAGACATCTATCCAGACCATCAACAGGAATTCCAAAGTGCATCAGGATCCACTGTAAGTACTATGACAGTTAGGCGGGAGGTGAGAAAACTTGGATTTCATAGTCGAGCGGCTGCTAGTAAGCCATACATCACGCCGGTAAATGCAAAACGATGCCTCGTTTGGTGTAAGAAGCGTAAACACTGGACGATTGAAAAGTGAAAAAATGTTGTGTGGAGTGACGAATCACGGTACGCAATGTAGCGATCCTATTGCAGGGTGTGGGTATGGCGAATGCCCGGTGAACGTCATCTGCCAGCGTGTATATTGCCAACAGTAAAATTCGGAGGCGGTGGTGCTATGGTGTGGTCGTGTTTTTCATGGAGGGGGCTTACACCCCTTGTTGTTTTGCACGGAACTGCCACAGCACAGGCCTACATTGACGTTTTAAGCAACTTATTGGTTCCCACTGTTGAAGAGCAATTCGGGGATGGCGATTGCATCTTTCAACACGAACGAACACTTATTAATAATGCCCGGCCTGTGGTGGAGTGGTTACACGACAATAACATCCCTGTAATGGACTGGCCTGCACAGAGTCCTGATCTGAATCCTATAGAACACCTTTGGGATGTTTTGGAACGCCGACTTCATGCCAGGCCTCAGCGACCGATGTCGATAGCTCTCCTCAGTGCGGCAGTCCGTGACGAATGGGCTGCCATTCCCCAAGGAACTTTCCAGGACCTAATTGAACGTATGCCAGCGATAGTGGAAGCTGTCATCAAGGCTAAGGGTGGGCCAACACCATACTGAATTCCAGCATTACCGATGGAGGGAGCCACGAACTTTTAAGTCATTTTCAGCAAGGTGTCCGGATTCTTTTGATTACATAGTGTACATCTAAATGGTAACTCTGAAAATCACACTTCTTAAGTGCATGGCAGGGGGTTAATAAAACCACCTTCACAACAATTCTTTATTGTTCCATTCTCGAAAAACTCGCGGAAAAAACGAGCGCCTATATCTTTCCGTGCGAGTTCTGATTTTCCGTATTTTATTATGTTGATCATTGCTTCCTACGTAGGTCTGCGTCAACAAAATATTTTGCATTCGGAGGAGAAAGTAGGTGATCGAAATTTCGTGAAAAGATCCCAACGCAACGAGAAACGCCTTTCTTTTAATGATGTCCGCCAGGAATCCTGTCTCACGCCCGTAACACTTACTCCCCTATTTCGCGATAGTGCAAAATGCGCTGCTCTTGTTCGAATTTTCTCGATGTAGTCCGTTAATGCTATCTGGTAGGGATCCCACACCGAGCGACAGTGTTCAAAAACAGGTCGAACGCGCGCAGTGTAGGTAGTCCCTTCAGCAGATCTATTGCATCTTCTTAAGTGTCCTGCCAATAAAACCCAGTCTTTGGTTTCCTTCCCCGCAACATTTTCTGTGTGTTCTTTCCAATTTAAGCTGTCCATGATTGTAATTCCTAGGTATTATGTTTAATTTGCGGCTTTTAGATTTGATTGTTTATTCGTGTAACCAAAGTTTAACGGATTCCTTGTAGCACTCATGTGGATGACTTCACACTTTTCGCTATTTAGCGCCAATTGCCAACTTTAGTACCACACAGATATCTTTTCTTAATTTTTTGCAGTTGTTTTGATATTGTGCTTTATTAAATGCTTTTAATTATTCATGTGATAAATAAAAAATGCAAGTCTGGGAATTTGAACTCGTCACATTCTTGTCAGGAAGTAATCGTTCCAACCGCTGGACCAAAGTCTTAAACTATGTCAGTTTAAACTGAACATTTTTACTTTCAGATCTGAATGTTTGATGTTGACTGCTTCGGTGGTCTACAATCTGTTTGTTGTTGCAGTTAAAAAGCATAAATATCTTCGTCTCTTAACATTGCTATTGACACCTATGCTACTTGTCGGTGCTTATATGCCCCCATCGAAGTCGCGCTGGATTGCATATACACTCCATTAACGCACTCACACGGAAACATTTTGATTGCCAATTGTACAGAGTGGTCAGAAAGAGAATGAAAAACATGTAAGGGTGTTGCAGGGTACGTTGTGCTGATAAATAATAGCTGAGAAAAAAATTCGATACGTTGCGGTGTTTCAAAGTCATTTAGCATTCAATTAGCCTGTCAGGCCATTGCGAGAGAAAATTCAAGCCCATCAGAGACGGTGAAGCCAAAAGTGTGCTTCGTTTGGTTTCCTAAACCCGGACAAGAAAGCGATACAAGAAATGGGCATGGGTCTTTAGTAAGCATCGAACCCGAGCCATAGGCCGGGCAGTCTCGTGCGCTAGCATCTACGCTATGAGAACAGCTGACACTACTGTATTTGTATCTGGTGGGCCGCTTGAATTTGCGCGCGCAAGTCTGATTGGCTGACTTTAGTGCTAACTAACTCGGAAACGTCCAAAGTATCGATTTTTTTTCATTACAGTTATTTCTCAGTCAGCTTGCCCTATAACACCCTTACAAGCCTTATAGATCGTTTCTGACCACCCTTTATAACTACCTTATGATCACTGGTTCCCTGATCTA
The DNA here is from genome assembly GCF_023864345.2 of Schistocerca serialis cubense. Classification (NCBI taxonomy): domain Eukaryota; kingdom Metazoa; phylum Arthropoda; class Insecta; order Orthoptera; family Acrididae; genus Schistocerca; species Schistocerca serialis. The sequence goes on from NC_064645.1 coordinate 638,353,635, forward strand.
TGTTTACTGAAGTGCAGGGTTCGGACCTGCTTGTAACTAAGAGACCAAAGATGTTATCCTTGCGAGTCAGTTCTCTGGCTAACTAATCAACGCACTCTGCTAGTTAGGCACTTAGGACAACACCGATAACCCCACCTCCAATTCTTCAAAGAATCGAGCATTCACGCACAAAAAAGCTTCAAACGGCTGATTACTTCTCAAATGAGTTAACCTGTTAGATATTTGACGTTAAGTATATAAAAATTTCATGGTTGGAGACACGAACCCTAATGATGTTGGATTTGTTATTGTCCGACTACACTCTTAGAGGCTAATAGAAAAGTTTGGAAAATATATGAAATTATGTTTAAATTTTATTGTAAGCCGCTAAGTGCTCTCACTATCAAACAGTGGTGTGTGTAGTCTGGGTAATTTGCGTGTTGTGAGTTACATTGCCTCAAGACATACACACAGTTTCTAAATCTAATACTTGACTCATTCTCTCAAACCCTGAAAATAAGATTGTACTTCTTACTGTACAGATTATAATAACATTTATTTTTTTATTCGGTCAGTGATTATGTGAAGTATTGAAAATAAAATTCTTGTTGCCCCTGGAAGCTGTTAGATAGGTTCAAATGGCTCTGAGCACTATGGGACTTAACTTCTGAGGTCATCAGTCATCTAGAACTTAGAACTAGTTAAACCTAACTAACCTAAGGACATCACACACATCCATGCCCGAGGCAGGATTCGAACCTGCGACCGTAGCGGTCGCGCGGTTCCAGACTGTAGCGCCTAGAGCCGCTCGGCCACTCCGGCCGGCTGTTAGATAAGCAACCTGCAACTACGGTCGTGTACCGTGCATCGTTTTAGGCCTGTAGTATAGTGGAAGATGGAGTAAGTGGCCAGGGCGGGAAAAGTGTCCGTTCGACATTTTCTGCCTTGATGCGTGCTGTTGCCTACTGAGGCGTGGTCAGACTACAGGATGGCCGTGGAAAAACCAGCCCCGAGTGCAGACTGTTCGCCAATTACGATCGAATTATTGCTCGCCATGAGCAGAGACAACAACAGATAGATAAACATGCAGTAATTAGATAATATAGAAATAACAAATACGTAAGCTATTACAAAGGTAAATATTTAAAACAACTTCGAAAATAACGAGCGACAAGGAGCAGCCAAGTGCTACGGGACGGTTTTTCGTGCGCCATCCTGAAATTCTAATACACAACTTCATCGTTGCCAGTGAGTTTGACAGAGGAAGCTTGATCCGTTATTTTTAGCGCAAACTTTTCTGATTCTTATTATCTCACTTAAACGCATAGTCTACTCTGCAATACACACATAAGTGCCTGGCGGGGGGGGGGGGCGGAGGGTTCATTAAACCAACTTCACATTATTTTTCTACAGTTCCACTCTCTAACGGCTCGCGGGGTAAACGAACACTTAAATATTTCTGTGAGACCTCTGATTTTATTACAATGATCATTTCTCCCTATGCAGGTGAGTGTCAAGAAAATATTTTCTCATTCGGAGGAGAAAGATGGAGATTTCAGCCATGTTTAAAATCTTTCGTGTAAAGATCTCGCCGCAACGAGGAACGCCTTTATTTTAATGAAAGCTGTCCCAACTCGTGTACCACATCCGTGATACTCTCTCCCCTGTTTCGCGATGATACAAAACGAGCTGCCTTTCTTTGAACTTCTTCGACGTCCTCCGTCAATCCATTCTGGTAAGGATTCCATACTGCAGAGCAATACTGTAGCAGAGAGACAAGTGTAGAGTGGGCAGTCCCTTCAGTACACCTGCCGCACGTTCTAGGTGTCCTGCCAGTAGAATCCAGTCTTTTATTTGCCTTCTCCAGAATGTTATCTATTTGATCGTTCCAATTTAAGTTGTTCGTAATTGTAATTCCTAGGTACTTAACTGACAGCCTTCAGATTTGTGTGATTTGTAGTGTAACTGCAATTTAACGCATTCCTGTCAGAACTCATGTGGAAGACCGTACTTTCATTATCTGATAATTTGGATCACTAATGCCGACACTGCTTCCACTAGGGAAAAGTAGACAACTACTGGTCCAAAATGGCTCTGAGCACTGTGGGACTTAACATCTGAGGTCATCAGTCCCCTAGAACTTAGAACTACTTAGTCATGAGTCCCCTAGAACTTAGAACTACTTAAACCTAACTAACCTAAGGACATCAGACAAACCTAAGGACATCACACACATCCATGCCTGAGGCAGGATTCGAACCTGCGACCGTAGCAGTCGGGCGGTTCCAGACTGAAGCGCCTAGAACCACTCGGCCACCATGGCCGGCGACAACTACTGGACACTAAATCAAGGTGTTTACAACAACAGAAATACTTACTTCCATGTATTACAAATAATACTACAGGTTTATTTAAGTCCCTTTACATGCAAAACTATCATCCGTTATTCTATCGCTCTGTTGTGATTTTGAATTAATTAAAGAAAGGTTCTAGGAAAAAAAAGAGATGCAGTAGGTGATTAAAAGATTATGGGAAGCTTATGGAGTGTTTTCATCAAAGAACAAGAAATCTTTGAGTATGTTTTTTTTTTCAATTGGAAAAGCGATTTTATGGCTTTACAGTGAACGATCTATGGAGATTAGCATTCCATTTGGCAAAGTTGAATAAAATACCGCATCGTTTTAACAAAGAGTCAGAGATGACAGGTAAATATGAATTATTCCTGCTCAGTTTTCACCAAACACATTCTACTCAATGGTCAAGATGAAAGCGAGCTTGGTGATCATTTACTCTGAGTAAGTTCAGTCAGTTAATTTAGACGCTGATGCATAATTAATTCAATTAAAAGTAAAATGGACTGTTTGAGAATAATCTCTCTGATAAGCATTTGATCAAAATCACAATAACGAGTCTCTTACTAAACAAATAAAAAATAAATAAAAAATCGAATAACTATTGGAGGTGCTGATAAGCGGATGGATTTGTAGAAGCCCAGAATGGAAAGTTAGGAGGATTGCATGAGACAACATTAGGATCGCAATTAAGAAATAACTGTACATTTATATTCTTTTATTTACTATCAAAAACAGTCTCGATCACAATTTATTTATTGCGGTAATCAGCGTAATAAATGAATTCTGATCAAGACTGTTTTGATAGTAAATACTTGTAACACATTAATCACTGTTCACTCCCACAATGTATTCAAAAGTAATTAATTTATATTCTTGTTAAATTTAACAACAGATATCAATTAACTAGGACCAAATAATTCAGCAGTGAACAAAGCCCTCAGAAAATGAGCATAAAGACCACCGATCTCCAGATAAATACTACCAGAAAGACACATATGTCGAGAAAAATTAATTTAGTATTGAGAGCAGGCAGTAATGATTGTATTGTATTGAGAGCTCATTACGTGTCGACAACGCTCTTCGTCTAATTCAGACATGAAACACAATGCAAAACAACAGAACTCTCGAATGATATTTATGTTAAATTAAATCACACTCACCCGGAAGATTATTAAAAAGGCTACTGTACAAGAGGATGAATTACCAGAGCTGAAGACTCAGTGCACCACATGGGAAGCTGGTGGGTGCGATGACAACCTCACACTCTAGAGGAAACTCGTGAAATGGAATGAAATGGAACGACAGAAAAAGAATTCGAGCACGAACATGTAGAAAATACACAACACTTTCATACGTAATAGACACAAATTAACTGAATTTAGATATAGGCTGGCTAGAACACACTCCCATCGCTGTAGAAAACACAGCACATCCATATATAATAGATACAAATTAACTGAATTTAGACATAGGTTAGCTATCGCTAAGTTACGGTAGGATAAAGGATTAATCTAAAGAAACGGAATACTAATAAAACATTATTGTCATCCTCATCATCATCATCATTTATCACTGTAGACACTCAAATCGTTTTAATAATATTTTTCATGTTAAAATCGTTATTTCTTGGGTAACTATGGTGTCAAAAAGGCACTGTATGTGTAAAACCCTTGTCTGATGGCCCTAATCAGATCAGCTTAAATAAATAAATAGGTACAGTACAATACAATACAATACTGACTCCAATAGCGGCGGTCAAAAAATCCGCATCCAAGATTGTCACAGAAACGTTTGAGCCTCCGCTATATTCACCATATCAGTTAGTGACATTAAGGAACCGAGGAAGGCTTCAGGAACCACGTGCCACGTGCTGATACGAGTCACTATTTGCAGCAGGCTACATACATCCAGAGTGCTCAATGCCTGTTCCTCGACAACTCTGATGAGGATAGAGTGAACTTAAGTCTTCCTTCCCGATTTATCTGCTGTTTCTCGGAGGGCCTCCGTCGCCTACCTACCGTTTAAGGTCTCAGTGGCCAACAAATCCATCGTCTGCGTTTGTTCAGACCTTTCAGGAAGATTGGCCTCCATATTAAAGATGAGGTGTCCCACGCTAACACAAATCAACTCTCCACAATGGGCAAGGCTTCAGACTTGTAAGGCATAATTCGAGAGCCGTGTTGGCAGTAACGTTTTCGGCTTACGTCCAGAGACACGGCATTCCGCCACTGTATGTCGCCAACCCTCAGCTGAGTTTGAACCTGCCAAGTCAGGCGTATCTGAATATGCTGCAGTACCAGGGACTTCAGGCGACGCTAGGTGCACAGAGCTTCTACAGATGTTGCTGTACGTGTCACTGCATCCCGAGGCAGTAGCCTGAAGTCTGTCTACCATGAACCATGCGGCATCCAGCGGATTCTGGATAGTGGCCCACGCCTACCCAATCTGTGTTCAACAAGACAGTCACTACTTAACTTTACCTGCTCTCTACCACACAATTAGAAACAAGACTAAGCGAAGCAGTTGCTAAATACTTTTAAAGTACTGCTGCTGTGTTGCTCCTGTCGTTCACCCCTCAAATACTGGAACGCCACTGACTTTACAGAGGTCACTAATTAAAATTGGCTCTGATGACTGTAGCGCTTTGGCAGCAGGAAACAACAATACAACGTCAGATTATACCACACTAACATTCGTAAAGTATGCAAGGAATTGAGAGAAATGAAAACCACTACTCAACACAAACAATAAACAGCCACTGATCACTTTTAAGCAGGAGGCAATACTGAAACGTTTGAACTAGACGCTCTACACAAACTAAGCACTGTATTCCTGCTGCTGGCTACTGCTCTCACCAGCATCTACAGAACAACGTCACAAACTTAATCCACGAGACAATAACTCTCCCTAAATACGCAGACATTTAAGAAAATATATAAAAACACTGCTCAGTTCTCCACTGAAGCGCCTGAGATTACGATTAAACGAAACACTATGTATGGTTGCTGCTAGCGGCTGCTCGCTATGGTGCAACTGGCTAATATTGCATTGTTACAATTCCGAGGAACACACAGCAAGATCCGAACTTCATAAACATCGTGTGAACATTCTCTTCGTAAAGTACTGTTTGACAAACGTTCCACTTTTAGCAATACAAGCTTGAATAACTCGGGTAGTGGAAACAATGTTTCAGGATTACGCAGATTCTGGAAGCTTTATCTGACTTTCTACCGTACCTGCACGGGATGAAATAGGTTTAGAAACAGTGTTTTGTTATGGAACATACTGAACCACATAAACTACACTGACGGAAAAAAAAATCGCAACACCAAGGGGGAGTCGTGCGACATAAACGAAAGTTGGTGGGTGTGCTCCTGTATCTTAGAGATAACGTCTACTCAGATTTCGCCCCAGTCGCATAACAGTGACGATAGTAGGGCCATTATGAGAATGCAAATCAGGTTTGCTTTAAATACACACTGTAGCGATCGTGAGCGTTAGTTGCCTTTGAAATTCGACGTGGTGAGTTGATGTTAGTCAGGAGTGCCTTTAAGGCGACAAACATGAGGGGGTTGAACGAGCTCTTGTAATAGGGCTATGAGAAGCTGGATGTTACTTCTGTGATGTTGCAGAAAAACTTGACAGGAATGTAGCCACAGTACATGATTGCAGGCAGCGACAGTCACGAGAATGTACGGTCGCAAGAAGAGCGAGCTCCGGACGGCTACGTGGCACTGCCGAGAGGGTAAATCATCGTGTTCGGCGTATGGCTCTGGCGCCTCATATTGCACCTACAACAGCAATTTGAGCAGCTTGGCACCACAGTGAAAGCAACGAACTATTACAAATCGGTTATTTTAACGATAGCTCCGAACCAGACACCCTGTAGAGTTCATTCTACTGACCCCAAACCACCGCCATCTGCGAACTCAGTGGTGTAAAGATGTCGTTAGAGGGCAGGGATGAGGTCTGTTGTGTTTTCTGGTGAAAGCTGGTTCTGCCTCGGTGCCAGTGATGGCCGAGTGTTGGTCAGAAGGAGACCTGTCTACATGCTGGACACACTGGATCTACATCTGGGGCTATGGTCTGGAGTGCGATGATTCGACCTGCTGTGCTGACATTCATGAACGGCATTCCAGAGGATGTTTTCCAATAGGATAACGCTCGCCCACACACCGCTGTTGTAACCCAACATGCTCTACAGAGCGTCGACATGTCGGTTTGGCCTGCTCTATAACCAGATCCGTCTCCAATCGAGTGCGTATGGGACAACATCGCACGGCAACTCCGGCGTCATCCACAAACAGCATTCACCGTCCCTTTATTGACCGACCGAGTGCAACAGGCATGGAACTCCATCCCACACACCGACATCCGACACCTGTACAGCACAACGCATGCACGTTTGCATGTTTGCATTCAACATTTTCAATATCCTCTCGCTCCCTTAGACCACCGGATTAGTCGGCTGCTTCGTTCACATCATTAATTTAAACTCTTCCGTGAAGGTAATGAAAAGAAAAGACTTTTGCAAACGTTGTGCTGAAGCTAATTACTTTTACAGTTCGAACTAAACTTAACCCTTCCAAGCCAGTCGTAATACAGTGGTTTTGTAGTAAGAAGGCAAGACAAACAAAATGATATAATTGTTAATTTTATGCTTTTAAAATTCGGAATATACACTCCTGGAAATGGAAAAAAGAACACATTGACACCGGTGTGTCAGACCCACCATACTTGCTCCGGACACTGCGAGAGGGCTGTACAAGCAATGATCACACGCACGGCACAGCGGACACACCAGGAACCGCGGTGTTGGCCGTCGAATGGCGCTAGCTGCGCAGCATTTGTGCACCGCCGCCGTCAGTGTCAGCCAGTTTGCCGTGGCATACGGAGCTCCATCGCAGTCTTTAACACTGGTAGCATGCCGCGACAGCGTGGACGTGAACCGTATGTGCAGTTGACGGACTTTGAGCGAGGGCGTATAGTGGGCATGCGGGAGGCCGGGTGGACGTACCGCCGAATTGCTCAACACGTGGGGCGCGAGATCTCCACAGTACATCGATGTTGTCGCCAGTGGTCGGCGGAAGGTGCACGTGCCCGTCGACCTGGGACCGGACCGCAGCGACGCACGGATGCACGCCAAGACCGTAGGGTCCTACGCAGTTCCGTAGGGGACCGCACCGCCACTTCCCAGCAAATTAGGGACACTGTTGCTCCTGGGGTATCGGCGAGGACCATTCGCAACCGTCTCCATGAAGCTGGGCTACGGTCCCGCACACCGTTAGGCCGTCTTCCGCTCACGCCCCAACATCGTGCAGCCCGCCTGCAGTGGTGTCGCGACAGGCGTGAATGGAGGGACGAATGGAGACGTGTCGTCTTCAGCGATGAGAGTCGCTTCTGCCTTGGTGCCAATGATGGTCGTATGCGTGTTTGGCGCCGTGCAGGTGAGTGCCACAATCAGGACTGCATACGACCGAGGCACACAGGGCCAACACCCGGCATCATGGTGTGGGGAGCGATCTCCTACACTGGCCGTACACCACTGGTGATCGTCGAGGGGACACTGAATAGTGCACGGTACATCCAAACCGTCATCGAACCCATCGTTCTACCATTCCTAGACCGGCAAGGGAACTTGCTGTTCCAACAGGACAATGCACGTCCGCATGCATCCCGTGCCACCCAACGTGCTCTAGAAGGTGTAAGTCAACTACCCTGGCCAGCAAGATCTCCGGATCTGTCCCCCATTGAGCATGTTTGGGACTGGATGAAGCGTCGTCTCACGCGGTCTGCACGTCCAGCACGAACGCTGGTCCAACTGAGGCGCCAGGTGGAAATGGCATGGCAAGCCGTTCCACAGGACTACATCCAGCATCTCTACGATCGTCTCCATGGGAGAATAGCAGCCTGCATTGCTGCGAAAGGTGGATATACACTGTACTAGTGCCGACATTGTGCATGCTCTATTGCCTGTGTGTATGTGCCTGTGGTTCTGTCAGTGTGATCATGTGATGTATCTGACCCCAGGAATGTGTCAATAAAGTTTCCCCTTCCTGGGACAATGAATTCACGGTGTTCTTATTTCAATTTCCAGGAGTGTATACAGGGTGTTACAAAAAGGCACGGACAAACTTTCAGGAAACATTCCTCACACACAAATAAAGAAAAGGTGTTATGTGGACATGTGTCCGGAAACGCTTAATTTCCATGTTAGAGCTCGTTTTAGTTTCGTCAGTATGTACTGTACTTCCTCGATTCACCGCCAGTTGGCCCAATTGAAGGAAGGTAATGTTGACTTCGGTGCTTGTGTTGACATGCGACTCATTGCTCTACAGTACCAGCATCAAGCACATCAGTACGTAGCATCAACAGGTTAGTGTTCATCAAGAACGTGGTTTTGCAGTCAGTGCAATGTTTACAAATGCGGAGTTGGCAGATGCCCATTTGATGTATGGATTAGCACGGGGCAATAGCCGTGGCGCGGTACGTTTGTATCGAGACAGATTTCCAGAACGAAGGTGTCCCGACAGGAAGACGATCGAAGCAATTGATCGGCGTCTTAGGGAGCACGGAACATTCCAGCCTATGACTCGCGACTGGCGAAGACCTAGAACGACGAGGACAGCTGCAATGGACGAGGCAATTCTTCGTGCAGTTGACGATAACCCTAATGTCAGCGTCAGAGAAGTTGCTGTTGTACAAGTTAACGTTGACCACGTCACTGTATGGAGAGTGCTACGGGAGAACCAGTTGTTTCCGTACCATGTACAGCGTGTGCAGGCACTATCAGCAGCTGACTGGCCTCCACAGGTACACTTCTACGAATGGTTCATCCGACAATGTGTCAATCCTCATTTCAATGCAAATGTTCTCTTTGCGGATGAGGCTTCATTCCAACGTCATCAAATTGTGAATTTTCACAATCAACATGTGTGGGCTGACGAGAATCCGCAAGCAATTGTGCAATCACGTCATCAACACAGATTTTATGTGAACGTTTGGGCAGGCATTGTTAGTGATGTCTTGATTGGGCCCCATGTTCTTCCACCTACGTTCAATGGAGCACGTTATCATGATTTCATACGGAATACTCTACCTGTGCTGCTAGAACATGTGCCTTTACAAGTACGACACAACATGTGGTTCATGCACGATGGAGCTCCTGCATATTTCAGTCGAAGTGTTCGTACGCTTCTCAACAACAGATTCGGTGACCGATGGATTGGTTGAGGCGGACCAATTCCATGGCCTCCACGCTCTCCTGACCTCAACCCTCTTGACTTTCATCTATGGGAGCATTTGAACGCTCTTGTCTACGCAACCCCGAATTGTGGACTGATGTGATACAATACGCCATTCTCCAGGGCTGCATCAGCGCATCAGGGATTCCATGCGACGGAGGGTGAATGCATGTATCCTCGCTAACGGAGGACATTTTGAACATTTCCTGTAAGAAAGCGTTTGAAGTCACGCTGGTACGTTCTGTTGCTGTGTGTTTCCATTCCATGATTAATGTGATTTGAAGAAAGTAATAAAATGAGCTCTAACATGGAAAGTAAGCGTTTCCGGACACATGTCCACATAACATATTTTCTTTCTTTGAGTGTGAGGAATGTTTCCTGAAAGTTTGGCCGTACCATTTTGTAACACCCTGTGTAGGTAAAATTTACGCAAACGTCAGGCTTATATTCTGTGAGTGCAAAAACATGGGGTTTTTAATATCCAAGACAGAATTTAGCCAAAAATCTCGCGCGGCGAGCATGCGTTGTAACCTGCGTTGGTGGCTTTTGTAAGCCAATTTGAGGCTGTTTCCAACTTCAGAGGTCACAACTGTGCTATATCAATTTGTCCGTCTCCAATTCACTTACAACACTGTCGTGAGTTGTAAATAGTTATTGTTTATACCTTGTATATTGAAATAAAGTTAATTCACATTTCCGAGAGCAGCCTTTACAGATATAACGATCCTACCTTCACAAAAGAGAGACAGAGATTGGCATGCATACCAAAAAGTTATCATAGGAAATAAAATATAGTAAACTGATAATTATTTAAAAAGGAATAGGCATTACTGACACGCCACTAATACGGGGTTTTAGTCATACAGGGTGGTGGATAACACGCATTTATTCAGGCGGCTAGATTTTACTCCTACACTGGTGAGACTGTGTGTGGATAATATCGTGATAGACCAAAACGATTGGAGAAAAAATTGAAGGCATGAGAGAACGACTGAGGCGACAAAGGGTGGGTTGCGTTGGCTTCTTACCACACGGGGACGCGGATATCGATTTGCTATATGCGGTAGAGTCCCTCACTGCTTATGCACTATGCACACTCACTGTCACAAAAAAAGAACGCCTTGAAGGGCTAAAGATAGGACGTTCATATTCAAAGGACATGTATATCAATATGTTCTGCAGAAATGATTAGTCTTTCGGTCAGCTCGGTACAGCATGTATCCTGTTGTCTAGTAGGCACAGAGCCCACTATGGGCCCTGATAACTTGATCCGTGCAAGATGGCATCGTCGCGTATAACGCGCGAATAGCGTCCTTTGGTGTCACCATCCATGACGCATTCACCTGGTTCCAGAGTTAATCTGTGGTGTTTGGCATCGGGTCACAGCGCTTTACCATACCCAACACATTATCGTTTGACGACAAGTCCGGTGATCTGGTGGGCCATGTGTTCGTGCTCCAACAAGCGGTCGTGCATTGCCTCTCGTTCTGGAGTGGAAAACACTTTTGTTTCGCGTAGGACGCTTCAGCAGGGACTGGATGAGAGCCACAGTATCACAGAGAACTCACCCGCCAGTCTGCGATGGATTATTTAACATCAGTTCGACTGGTATAATAAAGCAGCTATTAAAAAAACATTTGAACCATAATTAATGTCCTCTTTCCACGGATATAGGTAAAGTCCAGTTTCATTTAGTTTTATGAGCAAAATCCGTATAGATTTTTTTACGGTCGACTGAGAAACTGATCACATCTGTGAAGACATTTACGTGGAAACGCGAAAAAAAAAAAAAAAAGAGGAAACCGATATCTTCACTCACGGATACCGATGTCAGTGATGTAGCAGATTACAAATCACCCCTTTAATTTACAAAGCCGAGTAAGGCGTTTCTCATATCTAGAGAACCAGCAAACGTGTCTTCCACCTGGAAGATGCACACACCACAATCGATCTTCTCTCAACGACAAAGTCGTGAAATGTGAAGAAGGAGTCAATGTGACAATATACATGGGAGGGAATAGTCGCCCAGCCCATACATATCTCTGTATTGAATCTCCTCAAATTTCCACTTTATCACGAAAACTGTCCAACACATACAAAGTATTAGTTCGCTATTCGGCCGTCTAGAGGACTGCTCGGTTAAGTCAACTACATTCCTGCATTGCACCAATCGTCTCCATTCGGACGGCCCTTGCCGTCAGTGGGAAACGTGAATCATTCCCCCTACGCATAGACAGACTTATCCTACGAAATCGGTCATATATTTATATTTGATGGTTACACTTACAATTAAATGTTACGATTGCGGTTTCAGTTGAATGACATTCGAGAATGAGCGAAGTATCGGAAATACACCCTGCTTACAGCCCTGGAAACTGAAATATCTGTACCATTCTTATGACCTGGCATACTCTTCCCTTTGCTATCACAGTATTCCACATCAAATCCATACCTTCCTTATGACTGGACATCCCCTTTGCACATGTCGGAACACAAACACATACTGATGCTCATGGCGAACCTATCACACACCCCCTACTAATAAGTATAATACGACGTCAATAACTGATTACTGACGATATGAAATAATACTGACCGAAAATAAACGATTGCTGCGCATATCTCATACTTTTTGTTCTTGAGAGTGGTACCACTGTGTCTTAGGAAGAGACATGTAATCGTCTTACAAACTGTAGGATGTTAAAAAAACACCAACATATTACCATTACAAGCGGTCTTGGTTCTAAGGTTCATGCAGGTATCCATGTTGAAAGCAACACTGGATTCATAAATCGAGGTACGACATTACCTCTGAATGAGGCGGTTTTTTGTCCAGACCAATATCGTGACACTATATACTCTCATCGGTGATTGCTGGAGTATATAGTGTCAGACCAGTTACACGTAGACGACGGTCCAACCGCATAATAAAATTACCCAATTTAGAAAGTGATTCAGCTAAGGAACGTGGTATGAAATCGGTATTTGAAACTCCCACACGCCGCCGCCGCTAGATACTTCTCCAATATTTGTAACACATGCAGTCTCGATGACATGTCAGAGGTTCAATGATATATTGAGTAGGCTAAACGCGATTGAATGAGAATATTCACAAATAGTAGATGGTGTGCTGATTGAGGTCATAAGAAATGTACACTAGCTTTTCAGATCGCTAGTGCTACGCTATCTGCTAGAAATGCTGTCTGGGATTTCGAATCAAGTCCCCCCATTCAAGCACATACTGCGTTGGATCCTATCAAGAAGTCCTTTAATGATTACAGCCACTAGTGAATCATATTGCTGGCACTCTCATATCTCGAAACGAGTCACCTTTCTCGAATCTATCTGCTGCAGTAAAATTCCAACCTCTTTTTAAGTAGTCCCTGTGCATCTTCCATCTTCTGCCATTTCTGCAGCTTTACACGTGTATTCGTTCCAATTTAAGTTCAAATGGTTCAAATGGCTCTGAGCACTATGGGACATAACATCTGAGGTCATCAGTCCCCTAGAACTTAGAACTACTTAAACCTAACTAACATAAGGACATCACACACATCCAAGCGCGAGGCAGGATTCGAACCTGCGACCGCAGCGGTCGCGCGGTTCCAGACTGAAGCGCCTAGAACCGCTCGGCCACACTGGCCGGCCCCAATTTAAGTCCGACTGATTAGTACTAGGAGAAAACTATAGCTACCACCTTCTGCAACACATGTAGAAACAGGCTAAGCTGCATTACTGGAGCGGGACTGTGTTTTGACCATTCGATGGAAACGGGAACAGGGAGAAGGAAGAGTATTTTTGCTACTGCAATGTGGTGCATCCCCATACTTCATTCAAGCACTACAGGTCCGTGTCCCTCAGGGCCCATTCACATTTATCACCCCAAATTCTATCTTCGTTATTTTGTAGCATCAAACAGAGAAAAATTATGAACTACAAAAGCTCCACTAACTTCATCTGATAGAGAGCTTGATAAGATTTTTTCACTTCATCTCTCTCCTCCCGTATATCAAAAACGAATACCACATGCATGCCAGCATCGAGGAAATGTGACGATCCTATTAAATATACAGGTATTGATCAACTGCAGAGACCATTTTAAAGTTTCCTCACCTGTACTATATGACTATCGTATCCCGTGGACTATACTGTAAGTTGCAAGAGATGATCCCTGTGACCCTGTCTCGTTGTTTGAAACATTGTTTTCTTCTGCTATAACACGCTTTGTCCACTGCCATACATTTTGTCTTTCCCCCACGACTTCGAGGTATGTGCCAGGTTCTAAACTGCCTTAACACGTTCTGATCCATGGCTTCTCGCAGAAAACTAGACATCGCACAGTGTAAAATCATGTTGTTACTGTCGCTACTGTAACACACCACACACACTGGATGATTTTAAATTAAAGTCAGTTACAACATGAAGAAAGTGGAGAAATTATTCCGCATTGTTGAGAGTCTCCAAACTACAGTCCGAAGATGATTCAAGAGCTCTACATTTAAAGTCATCTGTCACAGTGAGGGAATAGCTGATGGCTCTGGGTTCTGTTTCGACTGATTCCTCATATTGCAGTCATGTATGCTATCACTATTTCGGTGCTAGTCATCCTGAGAAGGTGTTACCCCTCCACAAAACTCTTCCTCCAACTCAGAGAAGCGTTGTCAGTCAATAATTATGTGGCGACCAATATCGTGCCAGTGGACGGATGGGATGGAAAAGAAGCCATCGATGTACTGAAATAATAACCATCACAGTTGATAGCGCAAACAATTTCAGCAATTTTTCAGTAATTTCAGCACCGACCATCATGCAACAGCATGTTTCCTAGTTTCAGTGTCATAGCTGAACAACCCCTTCTCCACTTTGCGAGTATCATTGCGAATGTATATAGATCACTGGGCAGTACGTCCATTCACTGTTAACTCTCGAACACATACATCGTCAAAGTATACCAAACAGCACTCGACATATTTCTATCACCTCGAGCATAGAGCATAATTTACGATCTATCTCTATGCTGATGGGAGTCACAGAGCATTCTCGCAGTCTTAGGATAAAATTAGAGACTGAAAGGTCCACTGAGACTGCACTGACCAACCCATCCTACATCACCGTTACCGATTTAATCTGCAACCCACCATAAGTAGACCGCTACATTCCGCGTCTCGTGAATGAATGGAGCTTGCCAAGTTCTCGCCCATCCAAGTGCACAAGTTTTCTCGAGGTGTGCTCATGTCGAGGAGGTCAGCAGTCCTTATCAGTGTGTAGTAACAGATTTGAAAGCGTTGTGATCTAATAGCAAATGGTTAAGAAAAACAAGAAACGGTTGATTTTTTATGCGTGATGGAGCTCTAGATGGATGGAGTTCGGAGCATTTTTACATAAATCAACCACACTATCAATGCAGCGCTGTTAATATTCCAATATTCCATCCACGACACATGCATATACACAGACACACAGAAAACAGAGCAAACGCTCTCCAGATGCGAAATATGTGGGGTGCAGGGGACTGGATATAATCGAGTACAGCGCTATACTACACATCCCGATCAGTGCATTCGGGGTAGGTGTTGGCAGTTGTACTAAATTTACAATCAATTTTGGGACACAGGACGCGAGGTTATGTCATGATCGCATGAGTATAACTGACATAAAATCGACAGAATTTCGAAAAATGACAGGACAATATGTATAAATTGAGCGAATACTCACGGAAATGCGGGGTAATTGAGGAAGTACTTGCGTATGTTCTGGTTCGCGCAGAACAGTTTGTACATGGGATCAAGAATGCACCAACAAGAGGAATGCGAGAAAAGGTTGACATCGAAACGAAGGGGAATCAGGGAGGTAGTCAATTTTTTCCCACTTAGTCAGTATTATACTCTATGTCTATTGAGGTGTCAGTGATACACGCGAGTTGACTACTGTATTTGGTGCTTTTGAGGAGTACAGAGATCGTTTCACCTCTAAACTTATTTGCATCTGCGTTATAGGATAACAAAGAATGGAGGGGCTGATCGAGTGAGAAAGAGCTGTAACGAGGTATGATTTATAGGATGACTAATTCATTCTAGAGAAGGAGAAGTTGGTGGAGCTCAATTTTTTTTTCTCCTGTGTTCTATCCGGATGCATAAGTCACGTGACATAGCCTATGTTCTACTTGTATACAGCTACGTGTTCCATATGTGGTTTAAAGCAGTGTCTACTTGCGATCGTTAACGGTAAACCTGTCGCTCATCAGAGGACGTCCATCTCATGTGTGATGAAACTTGACACATTCCTCTAAACGAACTATGACTTATGCGACTCCATCTCCTGTCGCATCTTGGGTGTAAAATCGAGACTTCAGCTACATAACTAAGATTATTATAAGTTAGCGATAGGTGTGTGAGGCACTGCAATCCCCCTGTATACATTTCCCTGACAGATGTGCTGTTCACAGAGTTAGTGGAGCAACAACTTGTAATTTCAAATGTCGGACACTGCTGCTATGCGTTTATCTGTTTCATTGTATCAGGTATTCTCCATAACTAACGATCAGTTTATATAGGACTGATGATGCGGGCATAGTATAATTTCTGAACCGTGATCGGATGTGAACAGTGGACGCTATACATCTCTGGAAAGCTATATTATGCTCATGTCACACAGAGTCGATGTTTTAAGGAATTAGTCTCTTCGTTTTATGGTTCGATAACATAGTTTATCATAGAGAAAGCAGGAGGAAGGAGGTATGTCATGCGCCAGAAATATATTTTCTTACATTGGAATATTAACAGCGCTGCATTCCATACAACTGATAGGTCGGAAACTCAAGTGATCTAACATTATTGCCTGTTTTAAGTGCAGAACGTTGTAGCCTTAGGAGTGGGTGTGTTTATGTTCTCTCTTATCAGTACCTTCCAGGTACTGATCGTAGACTCTAGAACAATACTTTAAAACTGATAGTGTGGTTGATTTACGTAAAAATGCTTCGAACTCCAACCATCTAGAGCTCCAACACGCATAAAAATCACCCGTTTCTTGATCTTCTTAACCGATTGATATTATATCATAACACTTTCAAATCTGTTACTACACATCGACAAGGAGTGCTGACCTCCTCGACATGGGCGCATCTGCAGAAATCTTGTGCACTTGGATGGGCGAGGACTCGACAAGCTCCATTCATTCACGAGACGTGGAGTGCAGCGGTCTACTTCTGGTCGGTTACAGATTAACGGTGGGTAGGTCAATGACAGTGTTTTTTTTTGTTATGGTTTTATGGCGCAAAACAGCTATGGTCATTAGCGCCCGTTCTGTGGCTTAGGGAAAGGTAAAAAAAAACCATACTGGAAATCAGCAGCAACTCAAAAAGTGCGGAAACTAAAAAACAGAAGGAAAGCCTAGAAAACCACTACAGAAGGGAGGGGGGGTTGTTTTCACCAAAAAGAGCTTCAAATGACCGACGTCATCTCACTGACACTGATGAACTCGAGGACGCGATCGGCTGAGCACGTGTCATCTGATGAAATGGAAGATATGTCAGGCGACAGCTGTAGACGGACGCGTAGCAGAGTAAAATAGGGGCACTGAAGTAAAAGGTGTCTCACCGTCCACAGTTGAGAGCAGTGGGGACAAAGCGGAGGAGGTCGATGGCTAAAAATACAGTGCCCTATCTGGAGTCTAGTTAAAATTACCTCTTTCCGACGACGAGTTCGGGAGGAAGAGGTCCAAGCACAGGGAAGAGCTTTCACTTCCCGCAATTTATTACTGGGAAGCGTAGACCAATGTGCGTGCCATAAAAGCGCAACACGACGACATAAAACACTCTGTAGATCGGCGAAGGGAACCATGCGAACAGCAGGCTGAAGAAGAGAGACTGCAGCCTTGGCCGCTTTATCGGCCGCCTCGTTTCCGCGGGTACCAACGTGTCCTGGGATCCAGAGGAACGCCACAGAGACGCCCCCCAAGCGCAACAAGTGGAGGCAGTCCTGATTACGGTGGACCAGAGCGTGGACAGGGTAAAGAGCTCGGAGACTGGGGAGAGAGCTGAGCGAATCTGAGCGTATAATATACTGTATCCGCTGATGGTGACGAATGTATTGGACAGGCTGGAGAACAGCGTAAAGCTCCGCACTAAAAACCGAACACTGGTCACGGAGCCAACAATATAGGCACTCCCAACACCAAATGATGTTTTTGAGCCGTCAGTGTAAATAAATGTGGTATCCTTCATTTGTGCGCATAGAACAGCAAATGCCCGACGATAAGCGAGAGAAGGGGTACCATTCTTGGGAAGCTGACAAAAGTCACAGAGCAGGCAGGTCCGGGAGTGGAGCCAAGGTGTGCTGTACCCCTAGTTGTCAAGAAAGTTTTAGGAAAGTGGAAGGAAAGAGAACGTAGCAGTTGA
The DNA here is from genome assembly GCF_023864345.2 of Schistocerca serialis cubense. Classification (NCBI taxonomy): domain Eukaryota; kingdom Metazoa; phylum Arthropoda; class Insecta; order Orthoptera; family Acrididae; genus Schistocerca; species Schistocerca serialis. The sequence goes on from NC_064645.1 coordinate 638,371,607, forward strand.
TGGAAGCGGACACCTGGTGATAGTAGAGAGCAAGGGCGGCCTGCATACCCTAAATCCAAGGAGGCGTCGAGAAAAAGGTCATGGGCCAGATTATCAGGCATGGAAGAGAGATGGCTAGCATAACGACTCAGAAGGACAGCTCGCTGACTGGACAGTGGAAGTTCAGCAGTCTCAGCATAAATGCTTTCCACAGGGCTGGTGTAAAAAGCTCTAGATGCTAAATGCAATCCACAGTGGTGGACAGACTCGAGACGCCGAAGAATAGAAGAATAGACGGTCGAGCAGAGGAGTAAACTATGCTTCCATAGTCCAATTTCGACTGCACTAAGGCGCGATAGAGGCGGAGAAGGACCACTCGGTCCGTTTCCCAGGAGTTATCATTCAGGACACGGAGGGTGTCGAGGGATCGCAGACAGCGAGCCAAAAGATAGGAAACGTGGGAGGACCAGCACTGTTTTCTGTCATACATAAGACCCAAAAATTTAGCGACGTCCACTAGTGGAAGATCGACAAGGCCTAAATGTAGGGAAGGTGGAAGAAACTCCATAAGACGCCAAAAACTAACACAAACGGTCTTACTGGGAGAAAAGCGGAAGCTGGTTTCGATGCTCCAAGAGTGGAGGCGATCGAGACATCTTACAATACGTCGTTCAAGAAGGCTGGTCTGTTGAGAGCTGTAGTAGATCGCAAAATCGTCCACAAAGAGGGAGCCCGAGACATCGGGTAGGAGACAATCCATAATTGGATTTATGGCGATGGCAAACAGTTCAACACTTAGCATGGAGCCCTGGGGTACCCGTTTTCTTGGGAGAAAGTACGGGAGAGAGTAGTGTTCACCCGCACTTTAAATCTGCGCTCTGGCATAAATTCACGAATAAAAAGGGGCAGCCGACCTCGAAAGCCCCAAGAGAACAATGTGCAGAGGATGCCTGTCCTCCAACAGGAATCGTATGCTCTCTCCAGATCAAAAAATACTGATACCGTTTGGCGTTTCCTGAGAAAATTGTTCATGATATAAGTGGAGAGAGCAACAATATTCAACTGCAGAATGATGCTTTCGGAAACCACATTGGGTAGGTGTTAAAAGGCTTCGGGACTCCAGCCACCAGGCTAAACGGCAATTCACCATACGCTCCAAAATCTTACATACACTACTCGTGAGAGAAATGGGGCGATAGCTAGAGGACAGATATTTGTCCTTTCCAGGTTTCGGAACAGGAACGACGATAGCTTCCCGCCTTCTTCTGAGAAGAGTACTGTCGGTCCAAATTCGATCATAAAGGCGAATGAGGTAACGCAGACTATGGTATCATAAATGCAGCAACATTTGGATGTGGATACCATCCAGTCCTGGGGCGGAAGAGCAAGAAGAAGAGGGTGCGTGTTGGAATTCCCGCATGGAGAAAACAGTAATATAGCTTTCGCTATTTTGAGAGGAGAAAGGAAGAAGTTGCACTTCCGCTGCACGTTTCTTTGGGAGAAAGGCTGGCAGGTAATTTGAAGAGCTCGAAATCTCAGCAAAAGTGTTGATCCAATGAGTTAGAAATTGCGACGGGGTCCACTAAGGTATCATGCGTGACAGTGAGCCCAGAGACTGGCGAGAAATTGGGAGCGCCAGATAACTGTCGAATTTGACTCCAAACGTCTGAGGAGGGAGTGAAGGTGTTAAAAGAGCTAGTAAAGAAGTCCCAGCTTGCCTTCTTGCTATCGCAGATAACGCGACGGAATCGCGCACGTAACTGCTTATAGCGGATACAGTTGGCCAAAGTCGGGTGGTGGCGGAAAACGCGAAGAGCACGTCGCCGCCCACGTATTGCGTCACGGCACGCCTCGTTCCACCAAGGAACTGGGGGACACCGGGGCAAATCGGAGGTGCGTGGTATTGAACGTCCCGGGGCTGTAAGAATAACTTCTGTAACATGAGTGACCTGATAGTCGACGCTAGGAAATTGAGGGTCATCGAATGTCGCTAGAGACGAAAAAAGTGTCCAATCGGCTTGGGCAAACTTCCAGCGTCTCGGGCGCATAGATGGCAGTTGTGGCTGCAATCGAAGGACACATGGAAAATGGTCACTCGAATGTGTATCAGCAAGAGCGAACCATTCAAAGCGCCGAGGTAGCTGAACAGTACCGACAAAAAGGTCGAAATGAGAGAAATTCGTCGTAGAGGCAGACAAAAATGTAGGCTCCCTAGTGTTGAGGCAAAGAAGATCCGCTTGGTGAAAGACGTCAATTAATAGGGAGCCTCGTGGACAAGGACACGGGGATCCCCAACCAGCAAATAGGGGGACGGGATCTGACCAAGGCTGTGAAGGAAATCAGCTCTTTCCATCGGTGTGGACGATGGAATGTATACGATACAAAGAGAGAAGGTGTATCCAGAAAGGGAAAGACGGACAGCAACAGCTTGGAAGGAACTGTTTAAGGGGATTGGGTGATAATGAATAGTATCATGGAGAAGAATCATAAGTCCCCCATGTGCTGGTGTGCCATCAACAGAGCGGAGATCAAACCAGACTGACTGAAAATGAGGGAAAACAAAGCCATCATGGGCACACAGCTTTGTTTCCTGAAGATGACCAGCGAGTAGGATCGTAAGATGATCGACAACTCATCAAAAAAATGGCTCTGAGCACTATGGGACTTAACAGCTATGGTAATCAGTCCCCTAGAACTTAGAACTACTTAAACCTAACTAACCTAAGGACAGCACACAACACCCAGCCATCACGAGGCAGAGAAAATCCCTGACCCCGCCGGGAATCGAACCCGGGAACCCGGGCGTGGGAAGCGAGAACGCTACCGCACGACCACAAGATGCGGGCAACAATTCATCCCGATTGGCTCTAACGCCATGGACATTCCAACAGATAATTGACATAGGGTGGACAGAAAAGGGAAGAATCTTACCATGGTTGCTCTCAACGCAATGACTGCTGAGAGCCAGCAGCCGACAGCATGGAACGGCATTCAGACAAGGGCAGAAGATCCTGATCCATAGGTTGTTCAGGGGCAGCTCCTGCCACCAGCGATCGGCCGGTTGATCGGCCGCCAGCAGTGCGCCTTGGCGGCATGGAAGACGGCCGAGGGCCGTTACCGCCAGGTGGCGCTGTAGATGAGACACTCCGTTGCGGAGAAGGAGAGGAGCTTGGTTCCTTATGAGACTTCTTGGAAACAGGAGGTTGAGATGTGGGAGGAAGCGATGGTAGTGAAGTCGGGGTACGTAAAAAATCTTTGCGAATAGGCTCTTTTTTGGAAGTCCGAGTGTCAAATTTTGGAGCTCATGATTTATCAGAAGCCAATCAAGAGTGAGACATAGAGTGAGTAAGTGATAGTGGGGACGTTGAGCGGGCGATCTTTGCTCTGGCCGATCTGATGACCGTGGCACTAAAGGTGAGATCACAAGTCTGAGTGGCTACCTCCTTAGTAGGCCGAGGAGATGCAACGACAGTGCTACATTTACCTGCTGGAGCTACTGTTGGCTTTCGACTGGCGAATAATTTACGAGCAGCAAATGTAGACATCTTTTCCTTCACTCTGATTTCCTGAATAAGCCGTTCATCTTTGAAAATGGGGCAATCTCCAGAGGAAGCAGCGTGGTCACCCATACAGTTGATGCAATGAAGGGGCTGGACAAGCACCCTCATGGGCATAGTTGCCCCACGTAATGCATTTGGCCAGATTGGAACACGACTGGCTGGTATGATTAAACTGCTGACACTGATAGCAACACGTAGGGCTGGGGATGTAAGGGCGAACTGAAATTATGTTATAGCCTGCTTTAATGTTCGATGGAAGTTGAACTCTGTCAAATGTCAAGAAGATAGTACGGGTAGGTACCAAGTCCTTGTCAACCCTTTTCATGACTTAATGTACATCCGTTACGCCCTGGTCAGACAGGTAGTTTTGAATTTCCTCATTGAACAATCCGTCGAGTGAGCGTGTATAAACCACCCCACGTGATAAATTTAAAGTGTGGTGCGCTTACACCCAGACAAGGAAGGTGTGTAGCAGTGAAGTTCACAGCAATTTTTGTGCCTGGAGTGCATTGACTGTTTCTAACAACAAGGTGCCATTTCGTAATTGGGACCTGTAATTGCATCGACACATTTCTGAATAATGAGAGGGTTGACTGTGGAGAAGTCTTGACCTTCATCCGACTGAGAAACAACAAGGAACTGTGGCACTGATGGAAGAATTGTCCTTGGCTGAGACTCATTTAACTTTCGCTTGTGATCAGAAATTGTAGACGTAGAGGAAACCATTTCGGAATTATCCCCCAATGATTACCAGCGTCTCCAGTGGCGCCCTCGTTCCTTGTTTGGGGTCCTCTCTGAGGGCACTCCCGCCTTAGGTGATTGTTCACATCTCAGGTCACACCTCCTGAGAAACGGACAGAGGGACCAATCGGCACGTTCGGAAGGTACCAGCTCGGGTAATCACCCCTCCCTGGACCTGGCTGTTACCAGGGGGTACACACGTGTCCTACCTGTCTACTCAGGGTGGGGAATTACGTGTTACCCAGTCACCGGCCACGCGTGGGAACGTGTGGGTCGGCCTTCAGACACGCACAGGGAGGAAAGAAAGAGAAAGGGAGGAACAAAGAAAAGGAAAGAAGAGAGATCTCAGACGCTGCAGCGGAGAAGAGGGTAAGGAGAAGAGGCAAGGAAAAGAGAAGGACAAAGGGTGGGCCGAGACTTTTCAGCATAGAAAGCCAACAGAGAGACTGTCTTACAGTTATAAGCATCTGTCTCCAGATGTAGGCAAAAAAACATACTCCCATAGAGTAAGAGGTGGAGGCGAGGGGAGGCAGGGAGGATGGGGAAAGATGTGGAAAAGGAAGGTATGCAGCCTGGAAAGGAAAGAGAGCTGCACTAGCTCAGGGTCCTGTGCTCGCCACGCACTGTGATGGAGCGGTATATAAATAAGGAGCGCGGTTGAAGCTTGCTCACGAATGTGCATATACAAATGTTAATTAAAATTTTGGCTCTCACGTAAGTCTAAGGGGATGATTTCCACACTTGGTGGATTAGAACACTGTTCCACACCCATGCATTACTTATAGTTTTTGAATTAATTATTCACTCAGACATAAGTACAGTTTATGCTAGGGAACAAGAATTAGGCGATTATTACACTAAAATCAGTTTTTCACGACACAGTTCAATCACCATTTATTCGCATTGTCCTTTTCTTTCACACAATGAAATTAGCACTGGTGGGAAGGCTTACAGTTTTACTTTAATAATAATTTGACTCCGAGCCCCCAATAGCAGTAATGTAGGCTGCTATAAACGAAAATTACTCAATCAATTCGAACAGAACCACAAGTCCTTCAGTCTTCTTTGTTCTATCAATTTTGGCGCGAAATCACAGATCGCCACATGCTCACTTACACCGATGTATACCTCGTAATTCGTACTCACACAAATAACAGTAGCACTTCCAGTTCACCAAATATATGCATGCACATTTGCACTATTAAACAGTTCTCTTTGTCGAAATAAATCAGTGCAAAAATTCTTACTCAAACGACCACATGGGCCACCCTCAAGTGGGGCTCGCTCACCACCCACCCTCCAAAACGACTGAACAACGACTGACTTCTGGCCAAGATGGCCGCTCGCTTATATAGGCTCGGACGCCAACCCGCCCCCCACCCCTGGCTATGCAAGTACCAATCTCACCAGTTAAGCTTACAAATTTTGATACATACATCCCTCGACAGACATAAGTACACCCTCGGAACAGCGCCAAAACGTACATCTTATTTACTATATTACATTATTTTCTAGGATTATTCTATCGCCCGTAAATCAAGTTTTAGTTTCTACAAAATTTCGCCACTTAGCGGAAATTTGTTTGCTGACATCTGTGCTGCAAAGTTTTAACATAGAAGTGCATATAGCACCGTTTTTAGACGTACAGGTAATCTATAGCGATCTACACATTGCGCTGCTCAAAATCTTCATCTCTATAATAATTAATTAAATAATTATGGGCGATAAATGTTAATAATAATTTGCAAACAATGAAAACTATTGCAAGTTAAGTGTATAGTATAGCTTAACTAGATTAAAATACGTGTGATGCCACCCAAAAATTATATAGTTCCGTTCTTTACGTCATGAATTTTCTATTGAATTATATAAACAATTTTCCCTCGAACTTTGTTTATTGCTCTTTACGGGCTTAATTATTTATGAATCTTAACATATGACTATGGAACTCGATCCGATATGACAAATGTTTTTAATGAGTGCTCGCTCATCCCTGTAAGTTGTTATTTGCTATTTTTATTAATCTTTCAGTATTCGTGATGTTAACCGATTTTGAGGTTACTATAACTTTTGCGTCTCGTGACTTGAAATAAAGATCGATCTTTCAGAAGGTGCATATTGCTGACCACAATACACTGCCGCATCGCTCTTTACCGTAAGTTACATAGTTTTCGCGTAATGCGCGAAAAACCAAACAATGCCCCAAGCTGCGGGCCACGTGGCCGCCCGGCGGCGGAGACCATCCCACCGACCGTTGCAAATCTCGCGCGGGCGCGCCACGCGCTTCAGCAAATCGCGCGCCATGTAGCGCGCTCACTCTCTACAATGCAATCCTTGCATCCTAGAAATACCCATCTAGTAACGGGGGTTTGTACTGTCACAATACCCCCACTTGCTAGCGTATGCACGCAGTAAATGCTGTAGCAAGTAGTACCAACGAAAAAAAAAAAACACAAAAAGAGTGACCGACCAGTCATGTTAAATTAGTCCTAGAATGTTAACATTTTACTTGTCAATCTATTCGGCGGTGGCATCAACCTAAACTATGTAAAATTCCCTATGTATTTTGTGCCCAACAAAAAGAAATTTGTAGCATATCTGTGAATAACCCCAACCCAAAAAATATCTATTTCCTTAAATGTGATTCCAAATTCGTGTCTTCTATATATATATGTGTGTGTGTGTGTGTGTGTGTGTGTGTGTGTGTGTGTGTGTGTGTGTGTGTGTGTGTGTAGTACAACAGGCCTCCCAAAGCAAAACAAACACAACCAAATTTAACATCACAATAATTTTTATTAATCAATTTTTTTAACACTTTGTCAGAGCCAAAAAAGCTTCCTTATTTTGTGCAGTGTATTATGCACACCACACTGTTTCCAATCAATCTATTCACTTTGGAACACATATTTATCAGTTTGTTTCACAAGCACTCTCACTTCTCACTGCCTAAAACGTATCCCAGGGATGCACCCAGACTAGATTTAGTGTCACAGCTCCCTACTCCCGCGCTATTTCCTGTCCTTCCACTAGCCAGTTTATGGAGCACTACCAGGGATCACACAAAATCCCCAATGAAAATCTCATATACACGAAAGTTTTCCCCGTTTACCATAGAGTGGTCCAGCCTAGACACATCCTCATGCAATCCAGAGCTGACACAGCTAAGACAGACTTTCAGGCCAAACCATCACTAAGAAACAGGCTAGAGCAACAGATGGGTAGTTGTGCCCAACAATCTGTTCACTACTAGATTAGGAATGTCATTGAGGCAGTACTGCTTGGCGACAAAGCCTCACTAATCAAAATGATACTGATAATGTGGCAGGAATCAAACAGACTTTAAATAATATCTGACTCTTGTCATGGCTTGATGGCAGAGACTCAGAAAAACTTTACTTGATTATTACAGACCATGAATTAAATACCAGGGTTTGGCAATGTTTCCTCAAAAACAAAAAACAAAAATGACTTAATCTACTTTTAAAAATCTCTATTCAAAGTCACCTATACACTTTGTTAAAATATCCTCTATTCATATCATCTAGCTCAGTTTGAGACTTCAAGCAGCAAATGAACTAACTTTAATTTTACAATCCCCATGCTGTGTTGCTTACACTCATATTCAGTCCACCAACGTGACCCCCACGCACCAAAAGAAGTTTGGTGTGTCTACACACAGAACCCAGTGCAAAATATGTTGAAGTTAACAATTACACCCCCAAGTTTCTCGAACAACATAAAACCTTGTGCTGGACGCCCCATGCACCAAAAATTAAGCAGATTATATATATATATATATATATATACAAGCCCAACAGTTATTCAGACACCACAGCACATAATTTTTACTTCTCCAAAAATTCTTATTGTTAACATACCTAAGATCTCTTCAATTATATGTACATATAATTATATCTTAGGCTGCCAAAGCCCATACGTTTCTCATACCGGTTGTTTATACAACTGCAGCTCAGTTACATTTCTAAGCCCTAGTGGCCTTCTTGATTTTTAGTACTCCAACCGATATGCATTTGGGTGTGGGCAACTTGCTAACAAAAATGGCCCATGGCACAATTCAAATAGTTTCTTCATTTCCCCATCAATGTCACTTGACCATTCCTTCGTCTTCACCAACACAAGATCATTTACCTTGTACCTAACTGGCTTGTATCGTCTATCTTGCCTGCATTTCCTTTGCGTAGCTGCTGTGGCCATTCTTTCTATAACCAGCCTTTGCCGTTGCTGCTCAGTAATGGGAGATTCCGGAGGAAAGTCTACCGTTTCACCTATCAAGTTTGCTGCCCTGTTGTTGAACATCACCTCACTTAGCACTGCTTTTGACACTGTTCATGACATCTTCAAATGATGCAATATGTTCAGCCCATGATGTATGCTTATGGTTACCATAGGTCCGGCACAAGCGACCAAGTTCACGCACAGCGAGGTTACCTGCTGGGTGGTAGACGGAGGTCTTTATATGTTTCAAACCTACTTGTTTCATGTAGTCCTCCCATAACTTCGAAATAAATTGTGATCCATTATCAGTCAACACCGCCTTTGCCATCCCCAAGTTCTTAAAGTAATCTACTTCCAGTTTCTGAATCATTACTTTGCTGGTGGCCTTCTTCATACCGTATAGTTTTACATATTTGGAGAACACATCCACAGCCAGCATCATGTGCTTTTGTCCCTCTCTACTTTTGGTAACGGGCCAAAAATATAAATTGCCAATCATTCTCCCACTGCCCGGGGAAGGATGTTTTGCATTTCCCCTTGGCTGGCAACAGTACTATGTTTGACCGAAGCGCTCAATTTTTTCCTGACTCTTTGTTTCACATTATTAAGGATTACATAGTCCTGCAGTACCCCCAAACACTTTTGTGCCCCATAATGGCCATAACTTAGATGTGTATAGTTTATTAAGAATTGAATATGTTCCTCCAGCCAACACAAACGCCACTCTTCCTCCACATCTCTGCCCCTTTGTACCAAAGTTTGTTTTCACCAGTTTCAAAATTAGGTCAGTATTCTGCACACGCCCCATGACTTAACATATTCCCTGCCTCTGCTTCTCTCCTTCCACTCCCTTCATATACATCATCACAAATTTGGCCATGCTCCTCTCTTCCTCAACTTCTTCCTCACCTTGATTTGGCAAACACGAGAGCATGTCAGCAACTACATTGTCAGTTCCTTTATTGTACTCAATCCTATATTGGAATTGCTGTAGAATGAGCGCCCACCATGCTAGCCTACAGTTCAACAGCTTGCAATCCAGCTAATAACTTAGAGCCTTATGGTCAGTCATGACTATGATCTCATGTCTCCTAAATTTCAGGAAACCTCATACCACTGCTAACAGTTCCTTCTCCGAGATCCCATATCCTCGCTCATGCTTAGATAACACTCTGCTAGCAAAAGCTATGCTGCAATGCTCAGGCCTCCCATCTACTAGTTGTCGTTGGGACAGTTCAACACCTATGCTATAGTCTGAGCTATCTGTCGCTACATAGAATGGAAGTGACAGGTCAGGATGATCAAATATCTTGCTGTTACACAAACTGTTTTTTATCTTTTCGAAATCCCTATTACATCCCTCATTCCATACCCACGCCACATTCTTTTTCAGTAACCGTGACAGATTTGGTGAACTCAAACTCAAGTCATTTACAAACTTCCGGTAGAAACTGGCCATGTCGAGGAATGACATTAATTGTTTCCAATTCCTGGGCCTGGCACACTCATCTATTGCTCTGATCTTGTCTCCATTGGCAATTACTTCTTCTGAAGACAGTACATGGCCCAAAAAATTTATTTTGCCTTTAAAAAGTCACTTCTTTAGTTTCTGTTTCATCCCCACTTTTTGCAAAGTTGTTAACACCTCTCTCAATAGCAAACAATGTTCCCTCCAAGTAGTAGTAGCCACAAGAATGTCATCCACATAGATGCTGAGCCTCCTCATCAACTCATCCCCAAGTACATAATTCAGTGCTCTAACAAAGACAGCAACTGATGTACAGAGGCTGAATGGGGCTACCCCATATTGGTAAGCTCTACCTTCAAACAGGAAAACAGTGTATTTCCTGCTTTGTTCTGCCAAAGGAACTTGCCAGAACCCAGCTGTCAGGTCCATACTGGTCATTATCCTTGCGTTTTTGTAGCCTTGGACTAGTTCTTCCATATTTTCAGGGTGGTCAGTTTCTGGTATTATAATTTTATTTAATTTCCTAGCATCTGGAACTAGTCGTACTGACTCATCCCTCTTTTTGACCACCACCACACGCTTTATTTCTGACCTAACAGCATCTTTGTCTGTTATGGCAATAGGATATGGCCTAACCTTAACAGCCTCATGAGGCTTCACCCTGAGTATATATTCATAATTTACCACTCTCCCAGGTCTCTCTGAGGACACATCTTTATTCTCTACCAGTAAATTATACAGTTCTTCCCTCTCACTGTCACCAATACCCCCCTTCAAAAGTATCTTTGTGTTCTTTATTTTCTAAGCCCGACCATCCTAATTTCTTGGAAAAACTAAAATTCTCCCTCTCCCATACCTTTGGTCCCAATTTCTGTATATACTTAGAAAAATCCACTTAATCAAATGGTTCAAATGGCTCTGAGCACTATGGGACTTAACTTCTGAGGTCATCAGTCCCCTAGAACTTAAAACTACTTAAACCTAACTAACCTAAGGACATCACACACATCCATGCCCAAGACAGGATTCGAATCTGCAACAGTAGCTGTCGCACAGTTCTAGACTAAAGCGCCTAGAACTGCTCAGCCACACCGGCCAGCTCCACCCAATCACTAGCATCAAAATCACATTCGCTCTTCCCCATCCAACCAGTATTCCATTCAGCCTCTTACATACCCCCATACTGCTCATACTCATACACTACATAATTATTCACCTTCATCTCCCTCATCACACACTAATTTTCCACAATCTATAACCCTGCAGTTACTCTCCACAGCACATCCTACCATTTCATTTATAAAAGCCCCCCTTAAACCATCAAACTCCTTATCCCCATCAAATATTTTCTTGAGTACATTGTAATATGCCTCATCCTCAACATTTAACTGCTTTAAACTGTTCACATAATTATATTTCCCTACTGTCCAATTTTCTGGAGTATATTTTTGCGATCATTTTTCCCTTGCTTCCCAATCGTTTAAGTTCAATTCAGATTCCCCCTTAGTTCTCCACTGTTCATCATTCTTAGCTTGCTGTTTACCCCCATGCATATCAACACTAGCACAACTTGTTTCATCCTGTTTCGTGGATACAGATACACCTTTCCCCACCAAAATATCACTTGCATTACCATCCTGCACATTACAAACACTTTCACCAGACATCTCAGAACCAGCCCCTTCTGGCTGCTCACAGCTAACCTCATAAACTTCACCAGATACACTCTCAGGTACATATTCATTTATCACTACATCAACAATAGGCACTATGGCCCCAAAATCATTACCATCATCTACAAAACCATTAGTTTCAGGCACTTTGGCCCTCTCAGAATTATTATTATCATCCACTGTATCCACTTCCATTACACACAACTCAACAGATTTCTTACTATTACTTTCACACACACTTTGGTCATCACAACATCCATCTGTACCTTCAGACAATGCCTTAGTCCCCGACCTGTTAATAATGATCACCAAACCAATACTATCTTTCTCAGAATTCACAACTCTTTCTAAAAAACATTCTCAGCATTGATTTCTTCCATTTGGGCCTTTACCCTAACATTCTTCCTCTTAAAAGCTCTCCTTTTGCCATGCTTCATGCACCAGCTCCCCAATACATTTTCATCATTTAAAATGGTCTCCATACCACGAATTCTTTCCTCTCTCCTATTTCTATCATTATTGTCATACCCCCTTTTAGAATAACCACCCCTAGGCTGATTATAATTATTATCATTCCATCTTTTGGCCCTATTGTTTGCAACTTCTCTTGTCCCAAAGTGGACCTCATTTGAGACAACTCCTAGTTTAAAGGATGCTGTCTCTGTTGTGTGCTGTTGTTCTGACCCCCTCTTCCAGATCCATTCCCCAGCATTAGCCCTGGTTCATTTCTCACAACATTGCCCTAAAAATCCCTTTGACTGTGGCTCTCTTCATTATATCTTCCCCAATTTACTCTCCATTGTTCTTTTATATTTCTGTCCCCATGATGGCTCTGATGATTATTTCCCCAATGCCTATTTCTGTGACCATTTTGATGATTGTTACCCCAATTCATATTTCTTCTCTTCCCCGAATCCCTATCGTTATTCCCTGGATTGTTTCCCTTTGAGCCAGGCCTATAGCACATAGCCTGCTCCATCCTGTCAACAAAGTCTAAAAACTTCTCCACAGAATCAGTGGGACAATGTATGAGTTCTCCTCAGGTAGTCTCCTCCTTAAAGTAGATATTTCTGTTAACACACCTAAAGGCTGATCCAGATTTACTAATTTACTCAACTCTTCCTGACAAAATTCCCTCATAGTTTGTCTGCCTCCCCTGTACACAGGTCCATTTAAAAACTTATTTTGCAACCTACACTGCTTATTTTTACTCCAGTATTTGTCTAGAAACAATCTTTCAAATATTTCAAATGAAATGAACTGATCCTTAAATTTGTTAGCCCATTTCTGAGCTGAACTTCCCAGCATTATCTTTAAAAATTTTACTTTTGCCTCATCTGACATCCCAGGCAGAAAATAGTCCTTGCAACTGGCCAAAAAATCCACGGCATGATATCCATTTTCGCCTTAAAATGGCTTTCCACTAGGTGCCTGCATTCCTGGACACACAGCATGATCTGAAACATTATACAATTCTATCTGGGTAATTTTGTCATTTACTTTTGAGTTGACAGTTGCCATTTCCTTTCTGAGATCATCAGCTGTGCTGTCTAATTTATTTATGAGCACAGCTTTTGTCTCCTAATCGCTAGCCACTATTTTCGCATTCAATTCAACCAAAGATTGCCTTATCGCCTCTTCCCTATCATCACACATCTGCCTTCCCAAAACAATTTCACCCCTCAGCTCAGCCTCAACCGCTGCAACCTTGGAATGCCAGCTCTCTTCTACTTTTTTCTAATCTATTATCTAATTCGGTCACAATTTCTTGTTTCATTGACCCCAATTGACTATTTATTTGGCCCATATTAGTTTTTAATACACCCAATTCATTTCCCACATCAGTTTTCAGAGAACTTAATTCCGAATTTAGCTGCATCGGTCTCGGCTCTGCTGAAGAGGCTGCTTTGCAAAGAGTAGTCACAGCCGCTTTTTGCAGATCCGCTGGTCGCTAGATCCGCGCTGCGTGGCGCCGTCGAACGGCGATAGTAGGCGCGCGTGCGATTAACTGAAACACACGTTTCCGCAAATGTTCATGCTTCGCCTAGTTCCACTAGCCTTCGGGCCTAGTTGCCTAGCACACTAGTTTCCCGGAAGAGCCCCCAATTGCGATGGGGCGGTATATAAATAAGAAGCGCTGTTAAAGCGTTCTCACGAATGTGCATATACAAATGTTAGTTAAAATTTGGGCTCTCACGTAAGTCTCAGGACATGATTTCCACACTTGGTGCATTAGATCACTGTTCCACACCGGCCCATTAGTTATAGCTTTTGAATTAATTTTTCACTCAGACATAAGTACAGTTTATGCTAGGGAACAAGAATTAGGCGATTATTATACTAAAATCAGTTTTTCACGACACAGTTCAATCACTATTTATTCGCGTAGTCCTTTTCTTTCACACAATGAAATTTGCACTGCTGAGACGGTTTACACTTTTACTTTAATAATAATTTGACTCCAAGCCCCCAATAGCAGTAATGTAGGCTGCTATAAACAAAAATTACTCAATCAATTCGAACAGAACCACAAATCCTACAGTCCTCTTTTTTTCTAGCAGTTTTGGCGCGAAATCACAGATCGCCACATGTTCACTTATGCCGATGTATACCTCGTAATTCGTACTCACACAAATAATCGTAGCACTTCCAATTCACCAAATATATGCATGCACATTTTCACTATTAAACAATACTCTTTGTCGAAATAAATCGGAGCGAAAAATTCTTACTAAAACGACAACATGGGTCACCCTCAAATGGGACTCGCTCGCCACCCACCCTCCAAAACGACTGACCAACAACTGACCTCTGGCCAAGATGGCCGCTCGCTCAGACGTCAAACACCTCCCTCCCCCCCCCCCCCCCCACCGGTTATGCAAGTACCAATCTCACCAGTTGAGGTTACAAATTTTGACACAGACATCCCTCGACAGAAATAAGTACACCATCGGAACCGCGCTAAAAGTACATCTTCTTTACTATGTTACATTAATTTCTAGGATTGTTCTATCGCCCGTAAATCAAGTTTTAGTTTCTGCGAAATTTCGCCACTTATCGCAAATTTGTTTGTTGACATCTGTGCTGCAAAGTTTTAACATAGAACTGCATATAGCACCGTTTTTAGACGTAATTACGTAGTTTTTGCGTAATGCGCGAAAAACCAAACAATGCCCCAAGCTGCAGGCCACGTGGTCGCCAAGCAGCAGAGACCATCCCACCGACTGTTGCAAATCTCACGCGGGCGCGCCACGCGAATTCCGCGAATCGCGCTCCATGTAGCGCGCTCGCTCTCCACAAAGCAATCCTTGCATACTATAAATATCCATCTAGTAACGGGGGTTTGTACCGTCACGATACCCCCATTTGCTAGCGCATGCACGCAGTAAATGCGGTAGCAAGTAACACCAACAAAAAAAAAAAAAAAAAAAAAAAAAAAAAAAAAAAAAAAACATAAAAAGAGTGACCGTCACACCACGTATCCACAAAAGAGTTGTGGAACCCCTGGGGAAGGGGGTGGGGGGTGGGGATGACAGTGGGAGGGAGTCTTTCAGTCTCTAATTTTATCCTAAGATTACGAGAATTCTCTGTGACCCCCATCAGCACAGAGATAAATCGTAAATCAAGCACTATGCTCGATGTGTTAGAAATATGTAGAGTATACTTTGATGATTTATGTATTTGAGAACTAACAATGGATGGACGTACTGCATAGTCATCTACATACATTCGCAATGATACTTGCAAAGTGGAGGAGGGGTTGTTTAGCTATGACACTGAAATTGGGAAACATGCTGTTGTATGATTGGTCGGTGTTGAAATTACTGAAAAATTGCTAAAATTGTTTGCACTGTCTAATGTGATGGTTATTATTGCAGTACATCGATGGTGTCTTTTCCATCCCATCCATCCAGTGGTACACTGTTGGTTTCCCCGTAATTATTGACTGACAACGCTTATTTGAGTTGAAGAAAGTTTTGTAGAGGGGTAACACCGTCTGGGGATGGCTAGCACCAAGACAGCTATCACGTACATGACTGCAATATGAGGAATCAATCGAAACAGAACGCAGAGCCGTCTACTATTCCATCACTGTGACAGATGAGTTTAAATGTAGACCTCATCAATCATCTTCAGACTGTAGTTTGGAGACTCTCAACAACACAGAAAAACTCTTCCACTTTCCTTACGTTGTAACTGTCTTATTTAAAATCATCCAGAGTGTGTGGTGTGGTGTGTTATAGTAGCAGCGGTAACAACACAATTTTACACTATGCGATGTCTAGTTTTCTGCGAGAGGCCATGGATCAGAACGTGTTAATGGCAGTTTAGAAACTGGTACAGACCTGGAAGTCGTGGCAGAAAAACAAAATGTATGGCAGTGTACAAAGTGTGTTACAGCAGAAAAAAACAATGTTTCAAACAACGAGACAGGGTAACAGGGAGCACCTCTTCTGACTTACAGTATGGTTCGTGGGATACGATTATCGTAATAGAGTACAGGTGATGAAACTTTGAACTGGTCTTTGCAGTTGATCATTACCTGTATATTTAATATGATCGTCATACGTTCTCAATCCTGGCATGCATGCGGTATTTGTTTTTTATGTATGGAAAGAGAGAGATGCATTAAAATCCTGTCGAGTCCTCTATTGGATGAAGTTAGTGGAGTTTTTTTAGTTCGTAATTTTTCTCTGTTGAATGATAAAGAATAACAAAGATAGTATGTAGCGGTGATAGATGTGAATGGGCCCTGAGGGACACGGACTTGTAGTGCTTGAATGTAGTATGGAGACACACCACAGTGCAGTAGCAAAAATACTCTTCCTTCTCCCTGTTCCTTTTTCCATCGAATGGTCAAAACACAGTCCTGTCCCAGTAATGCAGCTTAGCCTGATTCTACATGTGTTGCAGAAAGTGGTAACTATAGTTTTCTCCTACTCCTAATAAGTCTGACTTAAACTCGAACGATCACATGCGTAACGCAGCAGAAATGGCAGCAGTTGCAAGATGCATAGGGACTACATAACACGAGGTTGGAATTTTATTGTAGGAGATAGATTCGAGAAAGGTGACTCGTTTCAAGATATGAGGGTGCCAGAAATTTAATTCATGGTGGCTGTAATCATTAAAGAACTTCTCGATAGGATCCAATGCAGGTATGTGCTTGAATGAGGGGACTTGATTCCAAATTCCAGACAGCATTTCTAGCAAATAGCATAGCACTAGAGATCTGAAAAGCCAGTGTACATTTCAATCAGCACACCATCTACCATTTGTGAACATTCTCAATCAATCGCATTTAGCCCAGTCGATATATCACCAAACCTCTGGCATGGCATCGAGACAGAATGTCTTACAAATATTGGAGAAATATCTAGCGGCGGCGGCGTGTGGGAGTTGCAAATGCCGATTTCATACCACGTTCCTTAGCCGAATCACTTTCTAAATTGGGTAATTTTATTATGCGGTTCGACCGTCGGCAACGTGTAACCGCACTATTGGTCTGACACTATATACTCCAGCGATCACCGCCTATATTCAGTGTCTCAATATTGGTCTGGAGAAAAAAAAAACACCTCATTCGGAGGTAATGTCGCATCTCGATTTATTAAGCCAGTGTAGCTTTTAACATGGGTACTTGTATGCACCTTAGAACCAAGACCGCTTGTGATGGTAATATGGTTGTGTTTTTTAACATCTGACAGTTTGTAAGACGATTACACCCCACTTACTAAGACACAGTGGTACCACTCTCAAGAAAAAATGTTATGAGATATGCGCACCCATTAGGGACTGTTGCGCCGCTATACTTCAGAAGACCAAGATGCATCTGGGGAAAGCCCGTCCTTTTATCTCCTAGTTAACTATATCTGATTTTGTGTTGGTGAATCTCAATCATATCAGGGCAGGCAGCGGCCAGCACAAGGCGCGAGGCTTTCTGCTGAGTACCTCCATCCCGTAGGTTCATTTTGGTAGTTTGTGATTGTACATGGAGGAGAACCCACATTCAACTGCAGGCTTTTAGGAGGACGATTTTCCCGAAGACACGTGATGCACTATGATCCATTCAATACGAATGCTAGTTTTTCTCGCGACAATTTCGAAGTCTAATTATAACTCTGATGCATTTTTTGCATCAGCTGTGATATCGTGGATTGGCTTCCGTTAGCTGGGCTGTAGGGTGATTACAGTAGGTGTGTGTAATGAACTCTGACGTCACACAGCGATAGAGTCTATATGCTTGCAGGTAATACAATTTTTCTCTTAAATTCCTCTCTGTCCAACACCAGCATCTAGTCAGTTGAACGTATTTCCCACCAATAAGAATAAAGATTGCACCTTACACCACAGCCTTCCTCCTCCCCCCCCCCCTCCCTCTCCCCAGCTTGTATACGTCAGGTGGAATGTGTTTCTGTCGCTGGTTTCGAGTGGTATCGCGAGATTTTCTTCCCAGCAAGATAACACCAGATGTATGGTATCGTCAGTTTCTGCAGCTTATTGCCATCCTTCTGAAGTACTATGCATATAGTTGTGTAATTAGGTCCCATCTTTATGATTTATTTCGTAATAAGGATGGATATTTGCGTCAGTTTCCCGAGCAAAATAAATAAAGTACACTAAGCTAACCTACCTCTACCGCATCTGGACAGTTTCCATGTGTTAGGGAGTTGCACTTAGGCTTTCCATCCATTAGAATCTGGGTTCGAGTCACTGATAAGTTGCGATTTTTACGTGCACTCAGTGTTTATGCACTGAATTCGGTTCAAGCGTTGTGAGTGTGTTTGTATGCACTATTTCGGTGATCTTTGAGTAGTTAGCACGTCTGTATGCTGTGTACTGGATTATTTTATTTCGGTATTGTACCGTTTGCGCTTCTGCACGTCAGGGTAATGTATTATTTACAAGTAGTTTGTAGGTCTGTAAACTGTACATTGTGACTCCAAGCGCATGAGGGTGAGTGTTTTGCATCAATGTAATAAATAAACTAAGTGAAATCCGTCGCTAAATAAATTGTTCCAAAAAATAAATAAAGTGCGTTCCTTCCTATCTCCAGCAGCCCAGAACAGTCTGATTCCATTTCCCACTAGTTTTCCACTCCAGACCTCTAGGGGGATGAGGAGGCCGAGGTAGACGTGCAGCTGAGTAAAACACATGACGTCATGATGCTGCGCTCCTATGGATGAGCTGCACGCCAACTACCTTAGTTCTTTGGTCTGCTGGATCAGAAGCAGTTGTCTCTTGTGTGGTCAGAGCTTATATGCAGGCTTTACAAATGACAGACAATTGAAGCAGAGGTAGATGTTTCCATACGTTGTGTAATGCATCTTTAATGCAAAGCATTTATTTGCTGTTAAAACTCCACCTGTGTGCCACCAACATCTCGCTAACTGAACACTAACAGGTCAACAAGCACTGATATCTTAGCCTCTTGTGATGGTAACACGACACTAATGCTGTAGGTAGATGATAAATTAAAACAAATTTATACAAATTTTAAAAAATTATTCTCGAACTGATTGGCATCATGAGTAGCCTCTAGTAGGGGCAACACAAAACTAGCTCCCCTCAGCTGCAGGAGTAAGCTCTTAGAGCACATTTCCCTCCAAAATTCGAAATCCCCACCAGGAGGGCGTGGCACTTTCCCGCCATCTTGGATAACGATACTCGCGTCATCAGCTGACGTCACGACAGCCATCTTGGATGACGTCAATTGCATCATCAGCTGAGTCACGGCCGCCATCTTGGATGACGTCAGTGGGGCTGCACCAAATTGGCCCAATTACTCATATGCATTCATCTGAACACGTGGAGAGGCGACTAGCATCACTGTGTCACAATTTTAAGACGCCGAATATCACGCAAAGTAGAAGCTAATGTGCAAACAACTGCACCCCCTGGTCTGAAATGGGGCAGGTGCTGAGAAGAAAAATATGTGATACACATCTCATACTCAAACGTTATTGGAGATAAAACGTTAACACCAAATAATTTATAATTCTTTCGAAATGCAGGGTAATTCCGTGATGTAGCTTTCAGTGATGGTATAAAAGGGTAAATTTAAGGAAAGGGACGCTAGTCCAGAAACGACCGAGTCGAAACTTGTAGGTGAAAATCGTTCTGTTAGCTCTGGTAGAGATGTGCAAGTATGGATACTGTTGTTGCTAAGAACGTGGCAGTCACGACGAACACATAGGCGTAAAGTTTGGGACAGTAACTCAACTAATCCAATGAATTTGTGTATGTTGTGTGTTCTTTCGGATATGCCCGAAA
Organism: Schistocerca serialis cubense; assembly: GCF_023864345.2. Taxonomy (NCBI): domain Eukaryota; kingdom Metazoa; phylum Arthropoda; class Insecta; order Orthoptera; family Acrididae; genus Schistocerca; species Schistocerca serialis. Next base: position 638,391,538 of record NC_064645.1, read on the forward strand.
GAACAGACAAATATATGTATGATATGGTCTCTTCATTGCGGATGTACACCAGTCTCGAGGTCTTACGAGAATCGGCGAAATGCCGCGACTGATGGGGTGCACTACATTACTAGTGTGTTAATAAGATGAAGACTTCAGTTAAATTTATGTGTGCAACGATAAGAATGTGGTGAAAATTACGAACATCATTTGCTTGAGGGAAACTATGAAAACCAATACTCTAGACCGACATTTCACGTAAGTCACATCCCAGTGCAAATCCGTAACGCAACCATCTGTGTGGCGTGCTTATATCTACGTATTATTCATGTTTTAGGACAACTAATCAATAAAAAAACGCACATGCTCTAATTAAAGCATGAAAGTCGCCTGACGAATTGTAATAATTCGAAACCAGTAATGGTAGCTTTTGAAAAAAGGAACTTGAATTTGTGGCTGGTTGCTGACTCAATATCATCAACATGCACAAATTTTAAGTCTAAAAGATTTTTGTGCTGCAACACATGTTAAATATAGTTACCAACTTTTTAGGAAAGCTGATCCAGTTGCTGTACAGACTTTTGTAAACCTTATCAAGGAACAAGAGTGGCAAGATGTTTATAGTGCTGATACAGTAGACGATAAATACAATGCTTTCCTCAAGACTTTTCTCCTGCTCTTTGAAAGTTGCTTTCCGTTAGAACGTTCAAAACAGGGTACTAGCACAAACAGGCAGCCTGGGTGGCTGACTAAAGGGATAAGAATATCTTGTAGAACAAAGTGGCAATTATATCAAAACGATAGAAACAGTCAAAATCTAAATGCAGCAGCCCGTTACAAACAGTATTGTAAGGTGCTTAAAAAAGTTATTAGGAAGGCAAAAAGTATGTGGTATGCAGATAGAATAGCTAAGTCTTCGGATAAAATTAAAACCATATGGTCAGTCGTAAAGGAAGTGGCTGGTCTGCAGAGACCGGTCGAGAATATAGAATCAGTGCGTAGTGGGGATGTCTGTGTTACTGATAAGTCGCATATATGTACAGTACTTAATAATCACTTTCTGAATATAGCAGGTGAACTAAATAGAAACCTAGTCCCAACAGGGAATCATATAGCGCTCTTAGAAAAAAGTGTTCCGAGACTGTTACCTGAAATGCTCCTCCATGATACTGACAAGAGGGAGATTGAGTTAATAATTAAATCTCTAAAGACCAAGAATTCTCATGGATATCACGGGGTATCTAGCAGAATACTGAAGCATTGTTCCACGTATGTTAGCTCAGTACTTAGCCATATCTGTAACTTTTCCTTTAGGAGTGGTCGGTTTCCTGACCGATTAAAGTACTCGGTAGTGAAGCCACTTTATAAAAAGGGAGACATTGATAATGTTGACAATTTTAGACCTATTTCTATGCCATCGGTGTTTGCTAAAGGTATCGAGAGGGTTGTATATACAAGGTTACTGCAGTTTGGTTTTAGAAATGGCTTAACAACTGAAAATGCTATAGTCTCTTTTCTCTGTGAGGTTTTGGACGGATTAAATAAAAGGTTGCGAACGTTAGGTGTTTTCTTTGATTTAACGAAGGCTTTTGTCTGTGTTGACCACAAAATATTACTGCAGAAGTTGGAACATTACGGAGTAAGGGGAGTAGCTTACAATTGGTTCACCTCCTACTTTAAGAACAGAAAGCAGAAGGTAATCCTCCGCAATATTGAGAGTGGTAATGATGTTCAGTCCCAGTGGGGCACTGTTAAATGGGGCGTTCCCCAAGGGTCAGTGCTGGGGCCATTGCTGTTTCTTATTTATGTAAATGATATGCCTTCTAGTATTACAGGTGATTCAAAAATATTTCTGTTTGCTGATGACACCACCTTGGTAGTGAAGGATCTTGTGTGTAATATTGAAACATTATCAAATAATGTGGTTCATGATATAAGTTTGTGGCTTGTGGAAAATAATTTGATGCTAAATCACAGTAAGACTCAGTTTTTACAGTTTCTAACCCACAATTCAACAATAACTGACATTTTAATCAGACAGATTGGGCATGTTATAAGCGAGACGGAACAGTTCAAGTTCCTAGGCGTACGGATAGATAGTAAGCTGTTGTGGAAAGCCCATGTTCAGGATCTTGTTCAGAAACTAAATGCCGCTTTATTTACCATTAGAACAGTATCTGAAATAAGTGACATTTCAATGCGAAAAGTAATATACTTTGCATATTTTCATATGCTTATGTCATATGGTATTATTTTTTGGGATAATTCTTCTGATTCAAAAAGGGTATTTTTGGCTCAAAAACGGGCTGTTCGAGCTATGTATGGTGTAAGTTCGAAAACCTCTTGTCGACCCCTATTCAATAGTCTGGGAATTTTGACATTGCCCTCACAGTATGTATTTTCTTTAATGTCGTTTGTTGTTAGCAATATTAGCTTATTCCCAAGAGTTAGCAGCTTTCACTCAGTTAATACTAGGCAGAAATCAAATCTGCATGTGGAATGCACTTCCTTGACTCTTGTGCAGAAAGGAGTGCAGTATTCTGCTGCATCCATTTTCAATAAGCTACCACAAGAACTCAAAAATCTTAGCAGTAGCCCAAACACTTTTAAGTCTAAACTGAAGAATTTCCTCATGGCTCACTCCTTCTATTCTGTCGAGGAGCTCCTGGAAGAGCTAAAAAATTAAGCAAATTCTAGTGTTACATTCTTGATTTTCTTTATTTAAACTAACGACTTGTCGCCTGAATATGTTTCTTATATTTCATTTTATCTGTTTCTACAATCGTGTTATAATTTCATGTATTGACTCGATCCATGACCATGGAGACTTCTCCAAAATGTGGTCCGACGGAACAATAAATAAATAAATAAAAATAATAAAAGAATCTGACAAGCAATTGTTTGTTGTCAATATCCCACAGTAGTAGAATGCACATTTTGTATTATGAACTAGAAGAGAAATATAAATTAATCTAGGATGAGACTTTGCTGTGGACAGAACGTTATAAAACCTTGCGACGTGACAGTCTATTTAATTGCTTTCTAATTGGAAAGGAGAGCAAGAGGGGCCAAGAAATAGAATTATATTTACAGAGTCTTCGTTCCGAAATTTTCCATTTCGTATTTCCTTGAGACTGTAGCACCACAAGTTGTAAATAATTACATCTCGTCACCGTCCCTACGTAGTTTCGATATAGATTTTTCTGTTTTGACAGAAAGAGAGAACGAAAATTAATGATTTAAAGTCCTGTCGAAACCGAGGCCATTATAGACGGTTAACAAAGAGTAATGGGCAGGTTCGGCGTAGTTTCAAACACTACAGTGCAGGTAAACATATTAGTATCGATGCAGGTGTGTGCGTCATTTTTTCTCTGTCTATATGTGGTGTCCGTTCTTTCGGACGAATCCGGAAGAACATACATTGTTTTGATCCACCAGCCATTATGAATTAAGACACAAAGGAATTACAGACCTTTGTTGCGAACGAGCATTGACTGAAATCAATGGGGAAAGTACAGTCAGCAGGATAACTTTGTACCACTTTTTACCATTCTTTTGAAATTCTGGACGCATAATAAATTACACATCGAAACAGACATTGTAACATTTTACATCTATAGTCACTGAATGCTTGAATAAGTGGAAATGTGTACTATCTATGCCCTATTAGAGTACAAGTACAATTTTAATTCAAGTACGAAGTTACTCTGTCATTCAGTACTGCTGTAGACCAGTCCTAAAAACAAAGAATTTTTCCTACATCTAATGCTCTGTGTAAATTTTGATTGTGCTAGAGGGAAATCAGTATTAGTAAGAAGTAAAAAAAATTCAGCACTGCATGTTTACTTTGAAATATCAAATATTAGTATGTACCTGTCATTGTTCGACTTAAATCACTGTCTCAAGAAGCTGTCTTCATAGCCAACGTAATTAAGGGATAATTACAAGACTAACAGCTAGTAGGAAGTCGGAAAGACAACCGAAATATAAATTAGAAGTCACAGAAGTAATAAAAATGTTACTTTTAGTACAAAATAATGGAAGTAGGCAGAGCAGCAGCCATTTGAAACAAAACGGCTAAGTGGTACAATGATGCCCTGAAGGTAAAGAGCTACCCTGATTTACAGAAAAAAAATTGTACCGTATCCGCATTCGAACCTGGGTCTCCTGCTTAGTAGGCAAATGTTCTGACTACTTGTTTACCTCATTTTGTCCGTTGTTGTTTGTTGCATTTGTTCAGGGCGGATGTCCCATGACACCCGTTCAAGTTCATCATTGATTCACTCACACAGATTTTTTTTTTTATTATAGAGAGCCATTAACCCTCGGACCGAGGACCACTTTCTCATTTTGTTGAGTTACTTTCTCAACCTTTACGCCCATGTGCTCGTCGGGAATGTCACGGTCTTAGCAAAAACAGTGTCCCTACTTGTACTCCACTGCCAGCGGTAACAGAACGATTCACGCTGACAACTTTCGACTCGGTTGTTTCTGGACTAGTGTCCCTTTCCTTAAATTTACGCTTGTATATCATCCCTGAAAGTTTATAACAACACGGAATCACCCTGCATTTCGAAAGAAGTATAAATAATTTGGTGTTAACGTTTTATCTCCAATAAGTGAGTATGAGGAGTATGACATTTTTCTTCTCAGCATCTGCCCCATTTCAGACCAGGGTAAACTTGTTTGCACATTAGCTTTTACTTTGAATGAACATGTGACACAGAGACGCTAGTCGCCTCTCCACGTGTTCGGACGCATACGTATGCATTCGCGAGACAGCATTAACAAAGACAGGGATCCCGAGTAATTAAAAAGCCTTTCTAGTCGTTCAGAAGTTGGACTTATTGTTTTCAAGTAGCACGTTGGTCCCTTCTAATTTTGCTATTTATGTTATATAGAAATATTAACGCCTTTTTGTGCAGATTAGTCCCTCAGAAAAAAAATGGAAAAGAAGGAAACCCTAAGGGACACATTCCTTATAGATATTCAGTAATCTGATTTCTGATGCGATCATTATGAGATGATTTACTTAGTTCTCCAAAATGATGACTGCCATTAAAATCTACCGATTTGAGCAGCTCGTTCCTCTTCAAAGAAGCAAAGTGATAAGAGAAGCGACCTCGCTTCCGTCAGTTGGCGCCTAGATATGACGAGAAACCTCTATGGACCGGAGACGTCTACACTGTGTGTCCCAGCAGGTAGAAAGTGGCCACTGCTCTGCCCAGCAGTTGGTACGAGACCTACGTTTTGATGTCAGAAATTTAGTGACGTATTTACCAAAGTGGTCATAAAAATCCGGCGCACTGCCGTATCAGCCAACTCCCCGCAAGTTCAGCGAGTGCACTTTGATGGTGCATTTGGAAAACGCCCACGGAGATGGCAGACAACTCTTAGCAGTTGCAAACTTCGCCACATTACAGTTTTACTGTCCATTACGTTCGACGTAAGCTCGTATTGTGCCCGCTACTGGACGTCACCATTTTGACACAGCTAACACAACTAGACTCAAGTTGAGAAAAAAACAGGACACCTTGAACGACTAGAGATACGACGTTCATATTCACAGGACATGTACGTTAGTATGTTGTGCAGAAATGATCAGCATTTGAACCATGTCGGGCCGTGGATTCAAGGCCACATCGATATCGCGGAGCAATACCACCTACCGGTAGAATGTACCTACAGCTCTCGTTGTCGCTATAAATCGAAGGCAATGTATCCGTGTGATTTTAGCAGACGTGCATGCTGGCTCGCAAACGTATGCGCGAACCGCAACGTCAAATCAGTGAATCTGAAAGATGGCGCTTTATTCGCATGAGAGAATGTGATGCATCCATTCGGGGAACTGCTATTTGTGTGGGACGAATTGTTTCGTCGGTGCAACGGGTGTGGACAGAATGGTTCATGGAAGGCCGTACAACACGACGAGATGGACCAGGTCGCACTAGCCAGACAACATCCCGAGGAGATCGACATCCCATACGAATGGCATTGCAGGGCAGATCTGCGTCCTCGGCTCTGGCGCAACAGTGGAGCAGTTTAACACATCGTACACTATCAGAAATGACAGTCCGTCGGGTCGGGGGGGGGGGGGGCGGGAGGGTTAAATTTTTCCACTGACCAGCAAAATATCTGGAGACAGCCCTGACTATGGTCGCCTGAAAACCCACACTCGTTTCATCAAACGTTCGACTAACGATATTGGAGTGTGAACGTGAGGTGTGGCATATTATCGCACAGCACGTGATCGGCCCATATTTTGTTGATGGTTTATTGAACAAAGACACGTGGATAGATTTTTTTGATAAATACTTTACCCTTATCACCAGAAAATATGCCCTTGAGAACTAGTCAGACGATGTGGTTCCAACAATATGAACGTCCAGCCCATAATTCTGCAGATGCAAAAGACGTATTAAACCGATTCCATCCAAACTGGTGCGTAGGAAGAGTCACAGATGACTGGAGTCATGAGAAGTGGCAACGTGTAAAGACGACCTACTACTGGTGCAGCAGGACACTGCTGTGTTCAGGGAAATAAAATTGTGAACGTTGTGACTTCGCTTGTTGAGAGGCGTGCGATGTCTGGTGAACTGTTTTCCCAGACACCCAAAGATCGCTGGCCTGTCCGTGAAGACGAGCTTTTCTCTTATTTGTTACTGTAGAAGTGATATTTAAGATACTCTAAAGTGTGAAGCCATACACTAAGCCGCATGTTAGATAAACAGGGTATGATATTTATAGTAAATATGTATTATTTATTAACATTTTTCCGATGCCAGAGAAATACTGTGGCCCAGGCTGTGCAAGCAGTTAGCACTACGTTGGCATCAAGGAGCTACACTACAGTTCCCAACAGATACACACAGAGCAATTCTGAGGAAAGAGTAGATAATTTTCAAGAGATCCCCGATCTGTGCAGAACGTTTTGGAGAAGAGGATATAATAAAATGTTTATGTTTTTAACGATCTGGAAGAAAATTTCAACATTCCCCACCGAACTAACACATTATTTAAGTAATGCAAGTAAACATGTGTGTGAGATAGTTCCAATAGGAAGAAGACTGAAGCGAGAGGGATTTTCGCAAGATAAAGTAAGAGTGGCATGCAGAAAATGTGATTAAAGGTTGTACTGATGTGTGTGAACATGTAGACAGGATTCTAAGACGTGATAAGATGATGATGAGTTGAGTTGAGGGGGTGCTCGACATCACGATCATGAAATCTCATGGGTGAGGACGAAGGCTGTCCCCACATGCAGAGCAGTTTATAACGTACTAAAGTCTGCCGCCCTTCCCCACCAGTTTAGGGATCACAAAATTTCACCACTCTGTTAACACTGGTATCGGTATCTGCGAGGACGGTAGGCAGATCTCCAGCGAGACCAAGAGCTGCCCTATTATTAGTATACAGGACACACGTAGCCACAATATGCTGAACTGAAAGCGGCACGCCACAAACTTCGCAGAAAGGTGGATCCTCCCCCCGAAGGAGGAAGCTATGTGTGAAAGGGCTATGCCCGATGCACAGTCTGGTAAGCAAAACCTCCTTCCAGCAGCGAGGCTGATACGAAGTCCGCCAAGCTTTTCTGGTCGGTTTGAGTGACTGCAGTTTGTTGTCCGACACCTGCAACCATTCAGTCTCTCACTCACGCATGATGCATCTGTCAGAAAATGAGATAACGGCGTGCAACGGGAGGGGGCATTGATGGACCGCACCATCCCAACATGCTTGCTTGGCAGCTTTATCAGCCATGCCATTACCCTGTATCCCAACGTGGCCAGGTACCCAGCAAAAGATCACCTCCTTGCCACGGCGTTGGAGCCTCTGTAGGCAGTCATGGATGGTCTGAATCAGCGGGTCTACCGGATGCATTTGGTGAAGCGTTTGCCGTGCACTAAGAGAGTCGGAGCAGACAAGAAAACTCGTACGGTGATTACTGTGAACCCTCTCCAGTGCCATTAGAATGCCATATAGCCCCGCATCATAATTTGAAAATCGTTCTAGAAGACGCACTTTAAAAACCCTGTCAGGGAAAACCACAGAACAACAGTGAGCGTTCCCCTGCTGGGATCCATCTGTATAAATAACGATAAAACTATGGTACATACTTAGGAAGAGGTTAAAACTAAGCTGGAAAAACCATATCTGGATTACAATTTTTCGGGTACTGCGTCAAGCTTAAAATCACTTTGGGCCTCAGAAGACACCAGGGCGGCAGTGTGTTCCATCTCTGGGTGTGTATTTTCATGTCCGAGAGATCCAGACCCTTGAGACAGCCCGTAGCACATATACCAAATGGCTGGGTCGCTTGGGGCCAATTCCTGAAGTCGTTCGAAGGGGGGTTGGATCACTGAACTAAATGCCAACGACTGGGGTGACGCTGAGATTTCCAGCGCCTGTCGAGCCAAAAGGATACATCGCCGAATCCAGAGTGGTGGTTCACCAGCCTCTGCACACAAACTCTAAACTGGGCTGGTCCGAAAGGCTCCAGTCGATATCCGAATGCCCACATGATGGACAGCATCTAACATCTGAAGGTAGGAAGGACGGGCCGATCCATAGACCACGCTGCCATAGTCTAAGTGTGATCGAACAAATACTCTGTAAATCTGTGGGAGACGGAACCTGTCAGATCTCCATGTTTTTCCGCCAAGGCATTTCCAAATGTTCAACAACCGAAAGCCCTTTGTTCGTAGGTCTTTCAGGTGTGGGAGCCATGTTAATTTAGAGTCAAATAATAAACCCAAAAAGCGCACTGTGTCTTGAAAAAGTAAAATACAGTCCCCCATTGTAAGCTCTGGTTGGTTAAAACTCCGATGAGCACGATTAAAACTGACACACACAGTCTTCTCAGGTGAGAACCGAAAACCAGTTGTCTGGGCCCAGGTTTCCAGCCTCCTAATGGTCAGTTGTAGCTGCTTCGTCGTCGTCTTAAGATCAGAGGAAGAGAAGAAGATTGCAAAGTCATCCACAAACAAGGAGCATTTGACAGGACTCCTGACTGCAGAGAAAAAATGCCGTTAATAGCGATGGCAAACAATGTAACACTGAGGACACTGCCCTGGGGCACACCATTCTCCTGAACATAGCAATCAGATGTGGCATCGCCAATGCGATAATGAAAACGCCTGTCCTCGAGAAAAGATTGGATCAGAAGCGGCAGGCGTCCACATAGTTCCCATTCATGAATTTTTCGAAGGATGTTGTACCTCCAAGCAGTGTCATATGCTTTTTCGAGGTCAAAAAATACACAAACTAAATGGTTTCGGCGTAAGAAGGACTCCTGTATCACCGTCTCCAGTAGAATTGTCAAGAGTGGAACGGTAGCTCCTGAAACCACACTGGGAGCGGCTCAGGTAACCTCGGGATTCGAGCAGCCAGACGAGGCAGCGGTTGACCATACGTTCAATAGTCTTGCCCATACAACTAGTTAGGGCGATAGGGCGACACTCCGATAACTGTTAGGGGCGCTCCGGTCCTTACCTGGTTTCCAGAATGGAATTAAGATTGCCTCCTTCCAAGTCGTGGGGTACTGTCCATCAAACCAAATCTGACTGAAACAAGAGAGGAGCTGACCTTTCGCTTCAGGGCACAGATGACGAAGCGTGGTATAAAGGATCTCATCAGGTCCTGGAGCAGTGTCTTTGGCTGCAGATAAAGCTGATTCCAGTTCCCACATGGAGAATGGAAGGTTGTAGACTTCTTCATTACCCGAGAAAAATTAAGCTTCCTCATCTCTGCAGTCCGACGGAATACCTGAACAGCAGGAGCTTATCTGGATGACTTAGTACCAGTAAAGAAGTGTTCAGCTAGAACGTGAGCCATCTCTTCTGGCGTGTCCACTAAGACCCCATTATTTGACAAGGCCATAAGGGGATGTGGACTACCCTTGCCTGAAATCCGTCTTATTGATTCCCAAAGGTGCGCAGTGGAAGTGGACTGATTAATGGTTGTCGTGAATTCCCTCCAGGAAGCCCTCTTCCGTTCTTTGATCACTCGCCTTGCATGTGCTCTCGCAGACCTGAAGTCATGATGATTGTCTGTAGCTGAACACCGTTTGAAGTTCCGAAGAGCTGTCCATCCGTCCCTGATTGCCAATCGACAGTCGTCATCCCACCATGGTGCAGGTCGTCGTCCGAGGTGGTTACTAGACCTGGGGATGGACTCTGCAGCAGCCCTTTGGATCTCGTGAGTGATGTGCGCCACCGCCTCTTGTGTACAATCCTTTCGTTCAAAAATAGCCTGTCGACTGTACTGTAACCAATTTGCCCTTTGTATCATCCACCTGCATGGTCTCCTGCTGGTCACTGTCCTAGGTGGCAGACGAATCCACATTGGAAAGTGGTCACTAAAATGTAAATCTGGAGCCACTTCCCACTGAACTGAATCTGCAATAGCTGAGGAACAAAAGCAAAGATCAATAGCTGAAAAAGACCCTGTAGCTGTGTAAAAGTGAGTCATCTGACGTGCGTTCAGAAGGCAGATATCCTCAGAATGGACGAGTCGCTCGATCATCCGACCACTGGAGCGAGTAGTAGCCGAGCCCCACAGCGCATTGTGGGCATTGAAGTCCCCCACAAGAAGAAATGGGCGCGGAAATGCCTGGAAGAGGTCTGCCAGTGCGTCCACATCGAAAGTATAATGGGGGGGGGGGGGGGTGATAGTAAATGGTGAGAAAACTTACACAGCAGTTGCTTGGATGATCGTGGCAAGAGGAACAGCAGAGGAGTGGTATCTGTCATCAAGAAAAATAGCCACTCCATCTTTAGCCCTGCCTACAGTAGTATCGTCTTTCCTGTACATGTGGTAGGCCTGTATGTAGGTGTGCCTGCGACTTTAAAATGCGTTTCGTGTAAGCAGATGCAGAATGGTTTATCCTGAACCAGCGGCTGCAGTTCTTCCAAACGTGAGCGATATCCATTCAATTTCCAATGCAGCACAGAAGCCCCTATGGAAGCCATTGGTTAGCGATGGTGGTTCTTTCCTTTCTCCCTCGTAGGCGGTAATTTACCAGGTAGGTCAGGGGGAACGTTAGCCGGTTCCGCGTTCTCTATTTCTTCCGATTGGAAGCCCATATCTTCAAGAGCATAGTCGCCATCAGAAAGGGAGAGCGCTCGTCGATCCGAAGGCTTACCTACCGCTTCCTTGGACATAGAACTACTTTTAGAAGAACGTTTTTCTTTACTGACAGGAGGGGGAGGCTGCCTGGGTTGCTGGGATGGCTTAGGTGGCTTCTGAAGTTGGGGAGTGTTATGTGGCTTAGGTGGTAAGTCTATTGCTGATGGCTTCCGAGCGACATCAGTTGCAAGTGGAGAGTTTCCCCCACAGGTACAGCGACAAGTGCATGTGCTCGCACTTGAATCTGTGGTCTGAGTTTGTGTGAAGGCGTCACACTTAGCTATTGGTGGTTTAAGGGCTCATGCAAAAGAAGTTGCAAAAACCGGTGGTTGCATGGCTTTGTAAGCTTTTTTAGCTTCACCATAGGGCATGCACATCTGTACTTTCAACTCTTGAATTTTCTTTTCTCGTTGTAAACCCCACGCTTTCTGCTCCACACTGGGTGATCCCCAGAGCAGTTAACACACTTCGTAGGAAGTGTACAAGAAGTCCCTGACTCACGAGCGAAGCCTCCACAATTGCCACATGTAGCCTTCCCGTTACATCCCATAGTGGTATGGCGAAATCTTTGACATTTATAGCAGCGCATGGGGTTAGGAACAAATGGGCGAACCTTAAGGCGGATATAGCCACAAGGGTACATTCCGGTAACTAAACGTTAGAATAAACGTTGCCGATTTTTCCAATCTGCCATTGACTCTCTTGATATAATTCCGCACCTCTTTGACGCCCACATTCTTCCACTCTGCAAGCACCTCCATTATATCGGAGCAGGTAACCAGGCTCTTACTATAGTTAAGGGTGTCATGCAATTCAGCCTCGATTGGGCAGTCACTTAAGGCCTACATCCCAGAAGCTGAGATATTTGGGTGGAATTAGCAGTTTCCACCAAAAGCATTCCATTACGTAGTCGTTTGACACTTTTCAGAGACCCATCAATACCTTCCAATGCCTTGTTAATATAGAAAGGGGATATCTTCTCAAAGCTTCCCCCGTTTCACTTGATTACAATAAAAGTGTTATAGCACACTAATGCCCTGTTACTATTACTCGGAGACTTCTTTTCGGGAGGACTGGCCAACCGAGCTCTCTTTGAGGAGTGGGTGTAGGTGTTGCCTCACGGTACACCCATCCAGTCGGGAGCAGTAGACTCACGAGACAGTTCCATAATGATCCCACGAGACACTAGGGAAACAACCATCGACCCAGGCAGAGCCCCGCATGCCTGAGCAAGCCTGATTCAACTGGGGTGCGACAGGTGTCCCAGAGGTTGCTCGCTAAAGACTGTTTCACCTCAACAGCCATTCACCTCCTCAGCACGTAGCACACCTTGAGGTTGAGGTTTTTTTTACAGAGTTCCTCGCAGTTCAGGCGGTGAAGTCAAGACCCCCGTTCTCCGAAACACACAACATTCCACCGCTGCGCCGCACGGTGGTCGTTGAAGTATGACCAGAGCTTACGGTGACATAGGACTGGTGGCGTGTACCAGTCCCCAGCTCAGAATCCCCGGGGTCGCCAAGCCCGTACTCAGCAAACGAATGCCGAGCCCCTGAGGGGAAGAAGTGATAAGTTGTGCAGTTGTGTGCCATAGTACAATAAGCAGCAACCGGCCGAGACACAAGCAGCAACAAGGAATGACCGATTTTGTGACATTTTACGAGTTCGTAGCCAGAAGCTAATTATATAGTTTCATCTGCTTGCTTTGGCAGTTTAGTTTCTGAATTTTTCGTGTTAATTTAAGAGACACAGTTCTCCCGTTTTCGTTTGTGTTGGAAAGTAAATCGATTTTGTTACATGTTACCAGTTCCTGATCAGGAGCGAGGATTTAGTCTCACCTGAGTGCTTTGGCAGTTTAGTTTTTGAATCTCTGCATGTTAATCTAATTTACTAGACACACTTCTTGCATTTTCGTTAGTGTCTACAGTAGAGTTCTGTAGCGCATGTCGATAGTCCTTTGTTTCTCCATGTAGTGTAGTTTTCCACGGTATTCACAATGGATAGGGACTGCGACTGCTGTGTGCGGATGCGAGCCGGGTTGGTGACACTTTGTTCTTAGCTCCAGCTATGATGGCTTCGTTTACGCAGCCTGAGGCTGCAGTGGATGGGCGTCACTATTGTGGGCCGGCCGTGGGAATCCAACAGACGTCCAGCACGGCCCACGAGTCCGCCGATCGACCCGCACCGATGCCCAGCCCATTTACTGCTCACACAGGTTGATACCTCACCTGCAGTCGAGTGGGATATTCCCTGGGGGCGTGGCAGGCTGCGACAGAAGGAAAGCCCTCCCCGGATAGTCTGACAAACAGGTTCCAGGTGCTGTCTACGGCTCAGCGAGATGCAGTCGCTTGCCCTGTTTCAGTAGAAACTTCTCAGCCTACAAGATCCGGGCCGACACAGAGGATGGGATTATAGTTAGCTGTGAGCTCCAATGTTAGGCGCATTATGGGGCCCCTAAGGAACGAGACTGCCAAGGAGGGGAAGAAAACCATCTGCACTTCGTGTGCATACTGGGTGGAGTCATTCCAGACATGGAAGGTCCTTCCGGATATCACGAAGAGCACACGGTGCAGCCAACCGCAGGTGGTGGCTCACATTGGTATCAATAATGTGTGTCGCTTTGGATTAGAAGAGACTCCGATTTTGAGCGGCTATCAGAGGTGATAAAAGCTGCCAGTCTCGCTCGTGAGATGAAACCAGAGCTCACTATCTGCAGCATAGTCGACAGGGCGGATTGCCGATCTTTGGCATACAGCTGAGTGGAGGAGGATCTATATCAGAGGCTCAGGCGGTTCTGCGACCGTGTAGGCTGCAGATTTCCTAGACTTGCGCCGTAGGGTGGCGGGTTTTCGGGTTCTGATAAACAGGTCAGGAGTCCATTACACGCAGAAGGCGGCTACACATGTAGCAGGGGCTATGTGGCGTGGATTAAGCGGATTTTTAGGTTACAGAGTCTCGGAGAAACACAAAAAGGACTCCAAAGGATACAGGTCGAACACAGGAAGAAAGTAGACCTGGGAATCATTGGTATGATAGTTGTGAACTGTCGTAGCTGTGTTGGGAAAGTACCAGAGCTCCAAGTGCTAATAGAAAGCACTAACGCTCAAATAGTTATAAGCATTGAAAGCTGGCTAAAGCCGGAGGTAAGTTCAATCGAAATTTTTGGGAAGGACCTAACGGTGTTCAGAAAAGATAAGGTATATACAGATGGCGGTGGCGTATTTGTTGTTAGAAGTAATTTATCTTGTAGCGAGACTGAAGTAGATCGTTCCCGTGAACTCATTCTTGGCAATCTCCCAACTCAAATGATTCAGTTGCCGAAACGTTCAGAGAAAACTTTAGTTTCAAACAAGTACTCAACTTATACCATTATAATAGGTGGTGACTTCATTTTACCTTCGATATGTTGGCGAAAATACATGTTCATATGCGGAAGTACGCATAAATCTTCATTCGAAATTTTGCAAATAGTGCTAAACGCATTCTCTGAAAATTACTTCCAGCAATTAATTCATGAGCCCACACGAACAGTAGTAAGCGGTTGTGAAAACGCACTTGGTCTCTTGGCAACAAATAATTCTGAGCTAATAACGAGCATCAAAACGGATACGGGGGTTAGTGCACACAGGATTGTCGTAGCGAGACTGAATACCATAACTCCCAAATCCTCCAAAAATAAACGAAAATATACCTATTCAAAAAGCAGATAAAAATTCGCTTGACGCCTTCCTGAGAGACGATCTCCACTCCTTCCAAATTAACCATGTAAGTGTAGACCAGATGTGGCTTGTATTCAGAGAAATAGTATCGACAGAATTGAGAAATTTATACCGAACAAATTAACAAATGTCGGGGCTGAAACCCCATGGTACACAGAACAGTTTAGAACACTGTTGTTGAAACAACGAAATAAGCAGCCAAATTTAAACGAACACAAAATCCCCAAAACTCGCGATCTTTCACAGAAGCTCAAAATTTAGCGCAGATTTCAATGCGAGAGGCATATAACAGTTTTCACAATGAAACTTTGTCTCGAAACCTGGCAGAAAATCCAAAGAGATTCTGGTCGTATGTAAAGTATGCTACAAGCAAGACACAAGCAGCGCCTTCTCTGGGGGAAAGCGATGGAAATACTATCGATGATAGTACTGTTAAAGCAAAGTTACTCAACACAGTCTTCCGAATTTCCTTCGCCAAACAAAACGAAGTAAATACTGCGGCATTTGAATCAAGAACAGCTGCCAACATGAGTAACGAAGTTGATATCCTTGAAGTAGAGCAGCAACTTAGATCACTTAATAAAAGCAAGTCTTCCGGTCCAGACTATATACCAATTAGGTTTCTTTCAGAGTATTCTGATGCAACAGCTCCATACTTAACAACACTGTACATCGTTCGCTGAACGAAAGATCCGTATCCAAAGACTGGAAAGGTACACAGGTTACACAAGTAATCAAGGAAGGCAATAGGAGTAATGAGACACGCACACCTTCCTCCAATTTTTCAACAAAAGCTTAGTCTTATATCAAGCAAATATTATATGCGGAGATAAGAAATCACGGGAATAACTGAAATAGTGCATCACTCCACTCCAATATGCATTTCTTGTTGCACTTGATAACAGACCAAGAATATGTGATGTGTTACACTTGACAGATAATAGAACTAGAACAACAATAAACTTCCGATTCAGTTTTCTGCACTTTAATTAAAGTTCAACAGACCAATACAATTTAAGTTCTCCCATAAATATAAATACGCGCGTAGGCGTGTTAAGGAATTGTTTATGAAATAGGCACTTATAACATCAAGGCAAGCACACTTCATTTAAAGGAAAAGTTTACACATTGACCAGAACATTAAGGCGAATAACAGGAACGTGCGCCGTCCACAACACCTTATGGCGACAGTTAACTCCAATGAGTTCCTTTCTTTACAATATGACATTAAGTACAGCTCAAAAGTAAGAAAAAACACTTAAATACCACTGATTATATATATGTTCGTAAACAATGGTGGAAAAACAAATTGGAAATTGACAAGTCTATAGTCAAAGGAGCCGCACCTAGAGTAACAAAATTAAGAAAAACATGCTTATAGATTAACTAGAATAAAGGAATAAAGAACACATACACGGATTCTGACGACCGACAAACTGTTGAGCTGTTGAGCAGTGATTAAGCTAGCCACAAATACACTAACCAGGTTAGCGGCGTATTTGAAGACAAGCGTCGAGCAAGAACCCAGTTCAGAAGGTAATGGAACCAGTACTAATTTAGAACTAACTACAGCACCGAAATCAACTGACGACAGGTTGACCATTACGGATGTGGTGTACGATGGACACTCAATAGACTGAACACTCAGCTGAAACCAGAGTATAATGCTGAGGGGCGAAACGCCCAGCCCAAAGCATGTTTAGCGCAAACACCTAGTTTGAGAATAAAGCGACCATGAAACCACAGGATTTTATTGCAGCTTGCAGTACAAATGCCAGAGCCCGAATATAGTCTTACTCAAGGCAGGACTAAAGAATATTAGTTTCTCTCTCGACTAGAGTTTCCAAAACAATCAAAACCAGCAGGATTCCCTTACACAGCAGACGTGTCGACACTTGCGTTCATATCCCAGAATCCACTAGCGTAACATAAATCATTGACACATTTCAGGTAATATTTTAAAACAGCGTCCTTAAATACCTTTGTTTACAACGAGCCTTAATTAGTTAACGGGTTAGGCTTTGTTACTGATGCCATGCAAATGAGGTAGCAAGTAAAGGTCTACAATTCTACTTTGTCATTTAACACGCGTCGTGACGAGGAAAGAAAGAATCCAGCTAATTAATTGAAAGTCACTACTTGGATTCAGTATTTGATGATGCGCTCAAAATCAGCAGACCAAGGTGAGAGTCACGTTTACACTCTCAAGCAGCACACGCAAAATACGAGCATAAGGTGAACATTAAATAAAATGCTCCTTGTTCAGTCATTTACACACCGACGAAACGAATAATCTTCGCCGAATTACTGCAGACGCCAGAATCGCCAGTTGCTTGCAAATGACGCAAATAATGGTGAAAACGTCTTATTAAGTCCGGCGACATCCGTAGGATAGGAGTTTCAATGGACAACGAGGCCTCATCCCCTTAGATCCACCTGCGACCAAGACAGTAACAGTGGCTGCTATCACGGCTTTAACGACGCATCACACCTGACACGGGTCACGTCAAACCATCAACAAACGGCGTGGCCTCCTGTACGCTCCCAGGCGTCCGCAGTCAAGAGTCCCTCCTCCCGACCGCTCTCCCGTATACACACACGGCAGGCAGCCGGCCGCGGCAACGCCTCGGCGCCCTCTGGCTAGGGTCAGGAAACAGCAGAGAGCGAAGCGGGAATTTCAAAAGGAACGCGCTACAGACAAGGAGGAAACGCAGACAACCAACCGTGACATTATGGTTCACGTAATTCATTAAGTTACAGGTCCATAACATTAACGTCGATATGCAGCAGGATTTTGGAACATGTATTGTGTACGAACATTATGAATTATCTCGAAGAGAACGGTCTATTGGCACAGTCAACACGGATTTAGAAAACATCATTCTTGTGAACCACAACTAGCTCTTCACTCACATGAAGTGATGAGAACTGAAGTGTTGGCAGAAGAGCCAACACCGTGTTGCTAGAGGAGGCCGAAATGCACGTGTTTAATTACACGCAGACTGGCGTGAGGTCTGGAACAGTTAAATGTAATTAATATAGCCAATAAGGTACATTGTTGCTGGAATACTTAACTTTAATCCATAATTGGTGCCGGCCGCGGTGGTCTCGCGGTTCTACGCGCGCAGTCCGGAACCGCGAGACTGCTACGGTCGCAGGTTCGAATCCTGCCTCGGGCATGGATGTGTGTGATGTCCTTAGGTTAGTTAGGTTTAAGTAGTTCTAAGTTCTAGGGGACTGATGACCACAGCTGTTAAGTTGGTTGGTTGGTTTGTGGGACTAAAGGGACCAGACTGCTACGGTCATCGGTCCCAGCTGTTAAGTCCCATAGTGCTCAGACCCATTTGAACCCCCCATAATTGGTGTACATCGCTCTTGACGGTACATAATTTCCATTTCAATATAAACTGGTAATGGCGCCTTGCTAGGTCGTAGCAAATGACGTAGCTGAAGGCTATGCTAACTATCGTCTCGGCAAATGAGAGCGTATTTGTCAGTGAACCTTTCCAAGCAAAGTCGGCTGTAGAACTGGGGCGAGTGCTCGGAAGTCTCTCTAGACCTGCCGTGTGGTGGCGCTCGGTCTGCAATCACTGACAGTGGCGACACGCGGGTCCGACGTATACTAGCGGACCGCGGCCGATTTAAAGGCTACCACCTAGCAAGTGTGGTGTCTGGCGGTGACACCACAAGGACTATTGACAAGGGATTTCAAACTGATTCAGTATTAACAGATTTCCAGAACGCTTTTGGCACTCTGCCTCACGAGCGGCTTGTAATGAAATTGCGTGCTTACGGAATATCGTCTCAGTTACGCGATTGGATTCGTTATTTCCTGTCAGAGAGGTCACTGCTCGAAGTAATTAACAGAAAGTTATCGAGTAAAACAGAGGTGATTTCTTGCATTCCCCAAGGTAGTGTTATAGATCCTCTGCTATTCCTTATCTATAAAAACGACTTAAGAGACAATCTGAGCAGCTGTCTTAGGTTGTTTGCATATGATGCTGTCGTTTATCATGTAGTAAAGTCATCAGAAGAACAAAACCAACTGCAAAACGATTCAGAGATCTGTATGGTGCGAAAATTGGCAATTGACCCTAAATAATGAAAAGTATGGAGTCATCCACAGGAGTGCTAAAAGGAATCCGTTAAACTTCGGTTATATGATAAATCAATCAAATTTAAAGGCCTTAAAATGAACTAAATGCCTGGAAATTACAATTATGAACAACTTAAATTAGAATGACCACATAGAAAATGTTGTGGGGAAGGCGAACCAAAGACTGCGATTTATTGGCAGAACACTTAGAAGATGCAACAGATCTGCTAAAGAGTCTTCCTACACTACTCTTGTCTGTACTCTTTAGCCGTACTGCTGCACGTCATGGTATCCTTACCAGATGTGATAAACAGAGTACATCAAGAAAGTTCAAAGAACAGCAGCACGTTTTGTATAATCGCGAAATATGTGAGAGAGTGTCACAGACATGGTACAGGATTTGGGATGGACGCCATTAAATCAAAAGCGTGTCTCACGAAATTTCGATCACCATCTTTCTCCAGCGAATACGAAAATATTTTGTTGACGCCGACCTGCATAGCAAGAAGTGATCATCATAATAAAATAAGAGAAACCAGAGATAGAACGGAAAGATATAGGTGTTTGTTTTTTCTTCACTCTTCGAGAGTGGAATAATAGACAATTATTGTGAAGGTCGTTCAATGGACCCTCTGTTGGGCACTTAAGTATGATTTGTAGAGTATCCATGTCGATGTGGACGTAGATGTTTATGTTTCTAAAGGTTATCAGTGGAAGGAATTACAAAAATTCAGACCAGCGAAAAGGTCGATAGTTACAAAATTATTCCGTCCTTGCATATTACAGTTGAGAACACGTCAAATAAAAGTATCGCCAGTGGAATCAAGTGGTTAAAATGCTATGAGCTTTCGATCAATCACTCCTTGGGTTTTGTCAAGTGGTATGGCTGCCATTGTGTTGTTGGCACGTCTTTATATACACGAGCTACCGGCTGCCACGTCACGGTGCTCACGGTTTCCCCATATAGGGGCCTAGATTCACCTGGCGTTCGGTGCACCTGTTTCAACCACGCTGTCACTTAGCCCCACTCACTCAGCTGCAGTCCGTCATATCTATCAAAGGTGTTATTGCTGATTTTTATTTCGATGGCTTCGTTAATTACACAGTCCTAGAACCCGGTAGCGCGAATCATGACGGAAGTTTCGTCAGATTCGTTCCGATGAATGTTTTGTGGAACATACTCAGCTAAAGGGGATTTCTCAGGGCAGCATAGGTAATAAAACTTCCCATGCTCCTTCCTGCATTATTCTACAGTGCGCACTTTGTATGACATAAATCTCACCATTTTCCCGAGGTATCTTGTGTACCCTAGCTGTTCTGAGACTCGCAGCGTCTTTAACTGAAGTCATTAATTGCTGATGAAGATCAATTGGAATTTGAGTCTTTTCAGCATGTGGCTTACATGGCCTGCCACAGAGCCACAGAACGACAAAAAAGCAAGTTTCTTTTTCTGCTCTCCATCAACGGTCTTGCTTGACGTCACTTTATTTGATGAAAGTTGTAGTCCTTGTTCCCGAAGACCGTGCATAGATGGCTCAGCTCATGGGGCGGGTTATCAGTGTCCAATATCGTTCTTCCACGATGCGGCAGTTTTTATAACAGAGTGCGTTTCTGTGCTGAGTAATGATGACTGATGGCATGAAAGTTCAGATCTGTATGAATAGGTTTTCTGTAGGCCACCGAGAACACTCTTAATAGAGACTACAGCCTGTAGGTCAGCTCAGCGTGGGACTCAATGACTGCGAGGCTGAACTGGGTGCATCGAATGTTGAGTCAACATATGCACATACATGGTGATGCCATGTGCATCAGTGATGTCACAGCCAGCAGCTAGTGTATATAAGTGCGTACTAACAGCCCATTGGCACTTATACAACTTGACAATGGCCAAGGAGTGTTTGACTAAATGCTCAGCTTCGTTTTTAATGTGCAACGAAATGTCCATTCTAAAAGTCCAGTTGTCTATTTGATTCCGGCACAATGTACAGAAGGTTATAGGGGAGGCATTCCTATTCAGAAGCATCCAGCATGATCACCTGACCTGATGCCATTTCACTTCTTCCATGGTAGAGAAGAATATATATTCAGTGAACTTTGTGTTTTCTTGTTAGATCTACAAAACAGTTACATCACAGAATTTATTTCATCTAGGTCTCCTATTCTGCTGTTAAAAGTACGAAGAGTTCAGTCTAAAACAAAGTTGATGCATGTATCAGGATCATTAATGAAGCTGCGAAAATGTATTTCTGTTTGTTTCATGAGCCCCTGTTCACTGTTCATCAAGGTGAAAACAGATTACAAATGTCTTTAACAGGTCAAAAATAATCTGAGGCAAAAAATCCAGGGGCCGCAGGCATAAAGCTGCGTTTCCACATGCAGCAAAAGTGACGCCATTTAGCTTTGAGTGGTATCCAAAGTTACATTTGGTAACTTTCAAATGCCTGTGTCACCATTTGAGTGATGCCACTTTTAGCTATACCACGATAGTTAAATTTGCTTTAGCTTTGTGACTCTCCCTTCCTTCCCCCAGAAGCAATTAGCACCTTTGGCTGCCATCTTCTGGCTGAATTTCGAAGTATCAACACAATGCTTAGGTTTTTTGTCAACAATGTTGCTGTCTGTGAGTTTCACAGTTTTTGAAAATGTCTTAAATGTGGTTGTTAGCAACTGCTGTATAGTTTACTAAACTGTACAAGGAGTGACCTTCTTTATAAAAACACAAATATGAGAGCTACTAACGCAGATATCAAGCATTGCTTGAAATTGTGGATGACATGTAGGAAAATGGACGCAGCTGTGACTTATGTATTGCAGTAACTAAAATGAGAAGCATTTGCTATGTCTACATCAACGAACACAACAAAATTTACTATCTTATGAGAGTGTTAGATCTGCAGTTCCACCTGGTAGGCAAAGAGATTGATTTCTAGTAGTAGTAGCAGTAGTAGCTTTATTCATCTGTAGATCTCTTTTTATGAGGATATAGGACATGTCAAAGTATCTACAAGTTTCAACCAATTTAAAATAAGCTAATTCGTATACACACACATATGTCTAGTTAGAGACACTCGTTATATTACGTCTGGTATGCAATACTTTCCAATTTAAAATAAGCTAATTCGTATACACATGTATATGTCTAGTTAGAGACAATCATTAGATCACTTCTGGTATACAATACTTTTTTTTACAGATAACTAATTTAATAATGTAATGCCACACTGATAACTCATATCTCACTATCAGTCACTGCACACACTATACACACATTGTTTCATAAAACTTCACTCACTACACACTCACTACACACACACACACACACACACACACACACACACACACACACACACACTTGTGATCTCTGGGCCATTTTCTGTACTGCAACTTCCCATTTGCTATCCTGAAAAACTGAGTCAGCGTCCCTACATAATGTGTGAGATGCTGAGCTCAGAAAGAGGAAGAGCTATGCACAGCTTGGAGGTAAGTATTTCTGGAAAGGAAAAAAGAAGGAAAAAACATAAAGTGAAGGTGTTATGTGGAATGTTTTATGTTTTATAATCATTATTATTATTATTTATTTGTATAACATTTTATTTCAAACCCCTACTCTGTTTTATCTAATTAATCCTTCAATGTATAAAATATATTGTAAAGCAGGTACTTTTTAGCTGCCTTTTTAAATAACTCTATTTTTGCAATTTCTTTAATCTCTTTTGGTAATTTATTGTAGAGTTTTATTCCTTGGTAGAAAATGCTGTTATGAGTGTTATGCTTATTTTTTCTTGGTAAATGCAAGTTGAGTCTATCTCTTGTTGCATGGTCATGGACAGAGCTGTTTGTGCAGTAATTACAATGTCATTTTCGATGTGTACATCTGACTGGTAAATGTATTCACA
Organism: Schistocerca serialis cubense; assembly: GCF_023864345.2. Classification (NCBI taxonomy): domain Eukaryota; kingdom Metazoa; phylum Arthropoda; class Insecta; order Orthoptera; family Acrididae; genus Schistocerca; species Schistocerca serialis. Next base: position 638,414,349 of record NC_064645.1, read on the forward strand.
TGGAGCAGTTAAAATCCCCAGTGTTTTGAACAGATCTTTACAGTGAGCTTTACTAGTATTTTTGATTATTATTCTTATGGCTCTTTTCTGGAGTTTGAAAATTGTGTTCATAATTTGTGCATCTGTTCCACCAAAAAGAATGCCATAGCTAAGACTTGAGTGTACATATGAATAATATGTAACTAAAAGACACTACGTGTTACATACTGATGATAGGAGTCTAAGGGCATAACATGCAGATGAAATTCTGTTTGCAGGTACCTTTGTGTGTTCACACCACTTCACCTGAAAATCAATATTCATTCCTAGAAATTTTGCATTTGTTACACAGTCTATAGAGGTGCCACCTACATTTAACTTAACATTGTTGAGCCATGCTAGCCCCGCCTTATGATTGGTTTAAACATTGGCTGTTACTCTGCATTTTGTTTCCCACAGTTATTGTGGTTATGCAGCAGCAGTGTGTATCGATAGTCGCACCATGTACTATCTTTCGTCTGGTCGTGGATCAGCCAGGAAATCTCCGTGTGACGCAATGGGCGAGGCCCGCCGGCAGTCTCTATGCAGTGTTGGAGTGTGTGGGAGCTGTTCTGACTGCTACGATGTTCATGGCTCACTGACCTAGGACATCAAAGTTGAGTGGTGATTTAATTACTGAAGCCAGTCTGTCACATTGTGCCACTGGTTTTCATGGTTGGCTGTTGGGGGTAGTCCCATTGTCAACAGCGAGTGTTCGAGTTGGCAAAAGTTTGGCCACCATCCGGTGGAGTTTAACTGTATACTGGTTATTTGAAGTCCAAGTGCACCGGCGGAATTTTCTGCCTTGTGGCCGTTAGTGTTCTGGTCACCTGCCCTGGCCGCTGACATAAAATTCAGGCAGTGTCCTTTCCTCACTGTGTTGTCACTGTCCAACACGTGTGTGTAGTTTTGACATCTTATGCGTACTTGGTTGTGGGCGGCTATGCCTTTTACGTTTTGGCATGGGAGTTCCTTGTGTATTGGTCAGGTGGAAAGCAAGTCGTCTTGTCTTGGTTGGGTTGCAGGTGGATCGGATATAGTTGCGCCCACTACCTGTCTTCCCTAAGCGAACGTTAATATTTCAAGTGCAGACTGACCCCCGGAAACTTCTGAGTGCTGCTAGCTGTACTGCCTTTTCTTATTGGTGTTTGATTGTGTATTTTAATGGCTCATAGCCGATGGTTTGAATTTGTATGCTTTTAGTTGGGTTTTAAATAATGGGCCTTCAGCCGCTATAAAATTGAAAGTTCATTACTTGTCAAGTCTTGCATTGTTTGGGCCTTCAACCTCATTTAATTTTTCTTTTGGATAAAGCTTTGGGCCTTCTGCCTTTTGAAAATTTATTGTAGTTGTGTTTTTCAGTCATGGGCGTTCAGCTGTCTTAAAATTTAAATTCCTTAATTGTTAAGTCTTAGATTTTTTGGCCCTTCAGGCTCATTTGAAATATTATTTTAGGATAAAACCTTGGCCTCTCTGCCTTTTGAAAGTTATTGTAGTTGTGTTTTAAATCATGGTCCTTCAGCCATTTTAAAAATTAAAGAAGTTGTGCCCTTAAGCCATAAGATTGTGTGAAATATTCAGTCGATAGTTAAGCTCGGAAATTTGCACTGTATTGTTTGGGCAACTAAACAAAGTTAAATGTGTTCGAGTGTAACTGACAGCCGCTCATTTTTGGCCCCTTTCCACAATTCCAACTACCTGTTCTGTCATGTGGACTTAACCAGGCGTTTCATTTTTCCTCTTCTAACTGAAATTCATGGCATTAGTTTTCTTTATGTTCAGTGTCACTTTATTGCTTATTGGCCAATCATAAACTTCTTTCAGAGTTTCATTTGCTTTCTACGCAAGGAGTTCTCTTGTTTTCTCAGTGATTATAATATTGCTGTCATCAGTGAAGAGAATTTTTTCACCATGAGTAACACTGCTGGGAAAGTCATTGATGTATATCAGGAATAGTATTGGTCTTAATAAACTATCTTGCGGAACTCCTGTATTAATGTATTTTGGTTCTGATAAGTGTTTTGCTAAATGTTTAGATCTATTTGAAGTATGTGTTATCTCTGCTCTTTGTACCCTGTCTGCTAGGTATGATTGAAACCAGTCATTAACTACCCCTCTTACTCCTAATGCTTCTAATTTATTTAATAGAATCTTGAGGTCGACTGTATCAAACGCCTTAGAAACATCCAAAAATATACCCGTGACAAACTCATCTTTATCAAGAGCATCAAGTACAACTTTTGTGAATTCTACTATGACTGACTCCATATTTTTGCCACTTTGGAAACCAAACTGTGATACACTTAAAAAGATGGTATTTATTCAGGTAATTCGTTAATCTGTCTTTCATAATTCCTCCTATTATTTTTGAGAATGCTGACAGCAGGGAAACTGGCCGGTAATTTTCTATGTCTTCTGCATTACCTTTCTTAAGCAAAGGTATAAAACTCTTGCCTGTTTCAACTGCTCTGGAAATGTCCCTGGTAGGAAGCATTCATTTATTATCTTTCTTAAGGGGCCTTGTATAATCCCTGTGCATTGTTTCAGTACATACACTGGTACTTCAGCTAAGCCAACTGACTTTTTATATTTTAGCTTTTGAACAGTTTCATTGACTTCATTGTCTGTGGTCGGAAGTAACATCATTGTATTTAGTGTAACATTATTTACAGGTGTTATATTTGTTTCTGGGTCTTTTTGTGCAACATCTCTGAAATACTTGAAAAATTCTTGTGTACATAGTTTGCTAAGTGTTGTGGATCGTTTATTGCCTTATCCCCCTCCCCTATCAGTATGTTATTCTGCGTTTGTTTGCATCTCCCCATTTCCTTTTTATAGCATCCCAGACTGCTTTGCTTTTATTCTCTGGATTATATATTATTTTGTCATTAAATGACCTTTTTGCAGCAGTCAACACCTTCCTACAGATATTTTTGTATCTATAACAGAAATTTAAGAATTCTGGATCACTTTCATGGAACTGAAGTGTTTAAGAGTTTGGGTGGACTTCTTAATACCTGCTGTTATCCATCTATTTTTGTAAGATGTTGATACAGACATGCATACTTTTGGAAATGCCTTTTCACAGTGTGGAGAATTTAGAGAATTTCATATTCACTTTGGTTTCCTGATACACTTCTCCCAGCTTTGTTTTTCTAGTTCTTTTGAAAAATCTTTTATTTTGATTTCTGATAGATGTCATTTGTAGGGTTTAAGTTTAGGGAATGATTCGATGTCTGATTTTACTGTTGATATTTGACAGAGATGGTCTGATAGCCTGAGATCTTTTACAGCTACATCACATTTTTTCCAGTCCATATTTGTGGCCACATGGCCAATTACTGATGCAGTGATTGTAGTAACACTTGTTGCACTATTGACCAATAGGGACATGCCCAAACTTTGAAGGATGTTTATGAAGGAGCTGCTGGATTCGTTGATGACAGTAGTGTTAATGTTAATGTCCCTACACAGAATTATGTTGATCTTTGTACTTGAGAGCTTATGTACAACTTCTGTTAATTTATTGAAAACACTGTCCACACTATGACTCAGAGATCTATACACACACAAAATGATTAATATCTTGCTGATATCAAGCCCTGTTAATTCATTAGCTGATTTTTCAAAGGGTTTCTCTTCACTTACTGTACTGAGGTCATGTCTTGATATGAACTGAGTACGTTTTCTGATATAAATGCATGATCCTCCACACGTTGAAGTAGTTCTGCAGGAATAGTTTGCCCTTTCATACAATGATAATACTACATGCTGGATTTCTGTGTCTCTACACCAGTGCTCAGTAACACAAACTACTGTGCAGTTCCAAGATTGGAGCTCAACTTCGAATAGTTGTATTTTGTTTTGTGTTGATTGCATGTTTTAATGGAGGATTGTTAAGTCTGTGAAATGAACCATGTTACTCTTTCCATTGGTTTGTTTTTCTTTGTGACATCTGGTATGTGTGATACTTGAAGTGTTAAAATCTGTCTTGTGAGTGATTGTTACAGTATTTTTTAAACTGCTGGAGATACTCTTTAGACAGGAGAACCTGCTGTCTGGATTTATCCTAAAAAAGACCTACTTTTCCTACCTATGACAACAGGTATTTGACCATGTGTGACCTGAGATCCACCCCCTACACTTTCATTAATCAACTGTACCAAACTTCCCTTCCTAGTCCTGTTTAGGTGTTAGTCATGCCTAGTGAAACCCCATCTGTTGATAGTCCTGGCAGGCACCAGAGAAATGTGAGCAAAGTTGGCTGTCCTCAGAGCCATCCCTAACCCCACATTAATTCACTTCATAGCTCCATCAAGGTGTGGTCTATCATGACGCTGGAACATCTCAATAAAGTGTACATTGGTGCCATGAGTCAGGGAAGCTATCTTGTTCAGGTCACCACTTATGTCATATGCCTCATCCCTGTCCAAACTGTTTCCCACCACACCCACTACCAGTACGTGGTCCTCTTTTGTAAAGTTCTTACATAAAGACCGTAGATCTTTATGACTTAGCCCTGCATTTGGCTTGAAGATACTGGTGGCCTGGTGCACTGCCCCTGAACTTTCTTGTCATTGAGGGCCCACACCTCACCCATGGATACTACCTAGCAGCAGCACTTGCTTCTTCCTAACACTTTGTACATTCCTAGGTTTCTTGGCCTTGGTTCAAGAGTGCTGCACATTGCCTGCTTCTCGTTCTAGGTGAGGCTCTTCTCCACTTAACTCTGGCAGTGGTAGATACCTGTTTTTGGTGTTGATGGTAAAACTATAAGATCACATTCTCTTTCTTCTTACCCTCCTGCCAGTTGCCAGTTCCCAATCACCCTCCTCCCCCTATCTCCCTTGATCCTTATGAGGTCCTTCCTTGCTTCCTCCAACTGTGCCTGAAGAGCACAGATTTTCCTTTCCTGTTCCCCAATCAAAATGTTCCTGCTGCATACTCTGCACTTCCAGGAGAGAGCCTCTTCTGATCTCCTAACATTCTCCCCACTGCATTCCCCACTCCCCCCCACATGTGCAAATATTTCCTACAAGATTGGCAACAAAACCCTCTACTGACTACCCAATAACAGCTCCAACATTTCTCACTCATGATCAGTTTCGAAGAATACTTAAGTTTAAAGAACGTTTTAAATTTGTCAAGGACGCAAGATTGGCAGTGCAGAAACAAGAAACGACACAAAGGTTTTATGTGCGGAAGTTGTTGTTTTTGTACTGATTTAGAGATACAGTGACAGAAAAATGAATTTGTAATTACTTTGCTTTTAGAGAATTTACGTTATCAGGCGTGTTTGATCAGGTTTTTAAACATTTATAACTCAGAAAATTTAGACCTAGTTCGCGCCTATCTAACTAGTATACAATAAGTAATGTGTTAGTTAAATACGATTTAGAAAACGTTTAATTACACTTTTATTGCAACAATAGACACTGATGAAACTAGTAGCTGTCTTTTTTTAACGAATTTTGCACTATCAAGTAAACTTGAATAGAATTTATTGTGTTTATGACATACAAAATATCGGGTTTTGTCGCGATTATCAGGACTTCAGCTAAAGAACAAGTTTTTTCAAGAACAAGCTCTGCCAGGACGCTAATACTCAGTTGTGTGACAAGAACGGACACTACAGCAAGTAAACAAAACAAAGATAATTTAAATTTGACACTATTTACTCTTAAATAAATTCTTTTAGCAGACAAAGAAAATGCCTGTGATCTGTCTCGGTGGTAATTTTGGACAAAATATATAGTAATTTTATATTTGTAAGTAAAATCAATTACAGTCGACTTAAAAACTTTATTTGAAATAGAAGTGAGATAGTTGCAAAAGTTTGATAGAAATAATGCAATTACTGTACTGCAAAGTATTGATTTAGAAATACAAAAAATGGATCATTTAATGTTGAATTGTAAAGTGCACAACTTTAATGACAACAAAATGATGTTGAGTATGATGTCGTTATGTATGGTGAGTACCAAGCAACTGTGACAACATAATATGAGTGTTTTTATTCTAAATTTATGTACCATCTACCATGATAACATGATGTGTATTTTCACAGTAACGTGATATTAACTTTATACAGTCAGTGTCGCTGGTTGTTAAAGGTTTCTGTATTGCTGTTATGAGCATATATTATTTAACTTATGTGGTGAAAGTTTTTCATGTTTCTACTATATGATGCATGGATAAGATTTGTGTGTGAGTAGGCAAGCATTATTGAGTAACGAGAGGAAGGTGATTTGTATTTTCACAGCAGGTCACTTAATTCTACAAATGGTGAAAATTAATGATACTGGTAGTATGTTCATATTCTAGGAATGGCAACTTCAGTGCTGTTAAACACTTGTTCCGTGAATTTGAGAAAAGAATTAACAAGGTTCTTAGTGGCAGTATAATTTCAGACTGCATGTTGGTTTTGATAAAGGGAATCAACCAATCGTAGTGTCTTTTAGTGTACTTTCTTGAAGCATACACCAGAACTGAGTACAGAATGACTTCATTATTTCATTTTAGTTAACTGGTGTTGGTTGCAAGAGTGAAACTATTAGCTTTTAAATGGATTTTAGGGCTTTGTAAATAGCATCCAACACATCACACAAGACTTCTAATACTGTACTTTTGAGAATGTGGTGTATATATTGGAAAGCTAATACTTGACTGCCTAACTCAAACATTGAAATGTCACCTCTAATTTCACTCAAGTCAGGACTGCATCTATAATCTGAGTATTGGATTTTTTAATCCAGTTTGACTAAAGCTCTACAATTGATGAAGACCCAAAATGTGAAATAATTTGGATGAAGGTCACGGTTAGAGCAGGCTCAGACATGGTAATTCGATGTCTCTATAGGCCCCCTGGCTCAGCAGCTGTTGTGGCTGAGCACCTGAAGGATATTTTGGAAAATATTTCGAGTAGATTTCCCCACCATGTTATAGTTTTGAGTGGAGATTTTAATTTGCCGGATATAGACTGGGAGACTAAAATGTTCATAACGGGTGGCAGGGACAAAGAATCCAGTGAAATTTTTTTAAGTGCTTTCTCTGCAAACTAAACAATTAAACAGAGAACCGACTCGTGGCGATAACATATTAGACCATCTGGTGACAAACAGACCTGAACTATTTGAAACAGTTAACGCAGAACAGGGAATCAGCGATCATAAAGCATCTATGATTTCAGCCATAAATGGAAATATTAAAAAAGGTAGGAAGATTTTTCTGTTTAGCAAAAGTGACAAAAAGCAGATTTCAGAGTACCTGATGGCTCAACACAAAAGTTTTGTCTCAAGTACAGATAGTGTTGGGGATCAGTGGACAAAGTTCAAAACCATCGTACAATATGCGTTAGATGAGTATGTGCCAAGCAAGGCCGTAAGAGATGGAAAAGAGCCATCGTGGTACAACAACCGAGTTAGAAAACTGCTGCGGAACCAAAGGGATCTTCACAGCAAACATAAACATAGCTAAAGCCTTGCAGACAAACAAAAATTACGTGAAGCGAAATGTAGTGTGAGGAGGGCTATGCGAGAGGCGTTCAATGAATTCGAAAGTAAAGTTCTATGTACTGACTTGACAGAAAATCTTAAGAAATTTTGGTCTTATGTCAAAGCGGTAGGTGGATCAAAACAAAATATCCAGACTCTCTGTGACCAAAATGGTACTGAAACAGAGGATGACAGACTAAAAAAATGGTTCAAATGGCTCTGAGCACTATGGGACTCAACTGCTGAGGTCATTAGTCCCCTAGAGCTTAGAACTAGTTAAACCTAACTAACCTAAGGACATCACAAACATCCATGCCCGAGGCAGGATTCGAACCTGCGACCGTAGCGGTCTTGCGGGTCCAGGCTGCAGCGCCTTTAACCTCACGGCCACTTCGGCCGGCCGATGACAGACTAAAGGCCGAAATACTAAATTTCTTTTTCCAAAGCTGTTTCACAGAGGAAGACTGCACTGTAGTTCCTTCTCTAGATTGTCGTACAGATGACAAAATGGTAGATATCGAAATAGACGACAGAGGGATAGAGAAACAATTAAAATCGCTCAAAAGAGGAAAGGCCGCTGGACCTGATGGGATACCAGTTCGATTTTACACAGAGTACGCGAAGGAACTTGCCCCCTTCTTGCAGCTGTGTAGATTAGATTAGATTAGATTAGATTTACTTTCATTCCAATTGATCCGTAGTGAGGAGGTCCTCCAGGATGTGGAACATGTCAGAAAAACAACAATACATGACAAATATTTAAACTAAAACAAATAAGCTAATGTACCATTCCACAGGTCCCAAGTGGAATGATCGTCATTTTTTAATGAACACTAAGAGTCATTTTACAAATACTATTGCACTGAATTTAAAATAAAAAAGTTTTTTATTTATTTATAAGGTAAGAAACATGTAATACAACTACTGTAATACTTATTTACAATGAACACATTACTGCACTGAAATGGTGCAGAAGTTAGATTATACTTACACACACACACACACACACACACACACACACACAAATTTTCAGTGAACACATTACTGCACTGAAATTGTGCAGAAGATATGTTGTACTTATATACAAATCAGTTGGTTTTCCTCAGAAATTCATCAATGGAGTAGAAGGAGTTGGCCACCAATAAATCCTTTAGGCTTCTCTTAAACTGAATTTCATTGGTTGTTAAGCTTTTTATGGCTGCTGGCAAGTTATTGAAAATGTGTGTTCCTGAATAATGCACACCTTTTTGTACAAGACTAAGTGACTTTAAATCCTTGTGAAGATTATTCTTATTTCTAGTATTGATTCCATGAATTGAGCTATTGGTTTGAAAAAGTGATATATTTTTAATGACAAATTTCATTAAGGAATAAATATATTGGGAAGCTGTAGTTAATATCCCTAGTTCCCTAAACAGGCTTCTGCAGGATGTTCTTGAGTTCACACCACATATAATTCTTACTGCACGTTTTTGTGCCCGGAAAACTTTAGCTTGGCTTGATGAATTACCCCAGAAAATAATCCCATATGACATTATGGAATGAAAGTAAGCATAGTATGCCAGCTTTTTCATTTTTATATCCCCTATGTCTGACAAAATTCGCATTGCAAACAGAGATTTGTTAAGACGCTTCAGCAGTTCTGTGGTGTGCTCCTCCCAGTTGAATTTATTATCAAGCTGTAATCCCAAGAATTTAACACCGTCCACTTCTTCTATCTTCTTGTCATCATATGTTAGACATATACTCTTGGGACACCCCTTACAAGTTCTGAACTGCATGTAGTGTGTTTTTTCAAAGTTTAGTGACAAAGAATTGGCTAGGAACCAGTGATTAATGTCTACAAATATTTTATTGGCTGATCTTTCTAAGACTACACTTGATTTGCTATTTATTGCAATGTTTGTATCATCAGCAAACAAAACAAACTTGGCATCTGGTAATGTTACTGATGAAAGGTCATTGATATACACAAGAAAAAGTAAGGGCCCCAAAATGGAACCTTGTGGGACCCCACATGTAATTAGTTCCCAGTTGGATGATGCCTGATAGCTTGATACATGTCTCTTTCCTAATAACACCCTTTGTTTCCTGCCAGAGATATAAGATTTGAACCATTTTGCAGCATTTCCTGTTACACTATAATATTCTAGTTTACTTAAAAGGATATTGTGATTTACACAGTCAAATGCCTTTGACAGATCACAAAATATACCAGTTGCCTGCAATTTTTTGTCTAATGAATTAAGTACATTTTCACTGTAAGTGTAGATAGCCTTCTCAATATCAGAACCTTTTAGAAATCCAAACTGTGACTTTGACAGTATGTTATTTGAGATAAGATGGTTATAAAGACGACTGTACATTACTTTTTCGAAAATTTTTGAGAATGCTGGCAACAGTGAAATTGGACGGAAATTTGATGCTATTTCTTTATCTCCCTTCTTAAACAGTGGCTTAACTTCAGCATATTTCAGCCATTCGGGAAATATTCCACTGATAAACGACTGGTTACACAGATAGCTTAATATGTTACTTAGCTCAGAATCACATTCTTTAATTAACTTTGTTGATATTTCATCATACCCACTAGATGTTTTTGATTTTAAAGATTTTATGATGGACATTATTTCTGTTGGGGTAGTGAGGGTCAAATTCATATTATGGAAGTTACTTGAAATGTCTGGTCTAAGGTAATCCATAGCAGCATCTACCGAACCTGACAACCCCATCTTTTCAGTAACAGTTATAAAATGTTTGTTAAAAAGTTCTGCAACACTATACACATCTGTCACCAATGCATCATTTACTCTTAATGCTATTTGTTCCTCTTCATGTCTGGTTCTACCGGTCTCCTCCTTCACTATATCCCATATTGTCTTTATTTTGTTATCTGATATGACTATCTTTTCCTTGTAATATATTTGCTTTGACATCCGTATTACAGTCTTTAATATTTTGCAGTATTTCTTATAATGTGCTATAGCATCAACATTGGAAATGTTTCGGATTGACAGATACAGTTTTCTTTTTGTTTTACAAGATACCCCTATTCCTCGAGTAATCCATGGCTTCTTTGTAGGTCTCTAGAAGAGTGTAACGTTCCAAAGGATTGGAAAAGGGCACAGGTCATCCCCGTTTTCAAGAAGGGACGCCGAACAGATGTGCAGAACTATAGACCTGTATCTCTAGCGTCTATCAGTTGTTGAATTTTGGAACACATATTATGTTCGAGTATAATGACATTTCTGGAGACTAGAAATCTACTCTGTAGGGATCAGCATGGGCTTCGAAAAAGACGATCGTGTGAAACCCAGCTCGCACTATTCGTCCAAGAGAGTCAGAGGGCCATAGACACAGGTTCCCAGGTAGATGTTGTGTTTCTTGACTTCCGCAATGCATTCGATACAGTTCCCCACAGTCGTTTAATGAACAAAGTAAGAGCATATGGACTATCAGACCAATTGTGTGATTGGATTGAAGAGCTCCTAGATAACAGAACGCAGCAGGTCATTCTCAATGGAGGGAAGTCTTCCAAAGTAAGAGAGATTTCAGGTGTGCCGCAGGGGAGTGTCGTAGGACCGTTGCTATTCACAATATACATAAATGACCTTGTGGATGACATCGGAAGTTCACTGAGGCTTTTTGCAGAAGATGCTGTGGTATATTGAGAGGTTGTAACAATGGAAAATTGTACTGAAATGCAGGAGGATCTGCAGTGAATTGACGCATGGTGCAGGGAATGGCAATTGAATCTCAATGTAGACAAGTGTAATGTGCTGCGAATACATGGAAAGAAAGATCCCTTATCATTTAGCTATAATATAGCAGGTCAGCAACTGGAAACAGTTAATTCCATAAAGTATCAGGGAGTATGCATTAGGAGTGATTTAAAATGGAACGATCATATAAAGTTGATCGTCGGTAAAGCAGATGCCAGACTGAGATTCATTGGAAGAATCCTAAGGAAATGCAATCCGAAAACAAAGGAAGTAGGCTACAGTACGCTTGTTCGCCCACTGCTTGAATACTGCTCAGCAGTGTGGGATCCGTACCAGATAGGATTGATAGAAGAGATAGAGAAGATCCAACGGAGAGCAGTATGCTTCGTTACAGGATCATTTAGTAATCACGAAAGCGTTACGGAGATGATAGATAAACTCCAGTGGAAGACTCTGCAAGAGAGACGCTCAATAGCTCGGTACGGGCTTTTGTTGAAGTTTCGAGAACATACCTTCACCGAGGAGTCAAGCAGTATATTGCTCCCTCCTACGTATATCTCGCGAAGAGACCATGAGGATAAAATCAGAGACATGTTTCCAAACAGAGCTCTAGATACCATTGACAGCAGAACCATCTGTTTGCATGAGAGCAGGTAACTGAGCTCCCATAGTGAGGTTTACAGTCATCAATCCTTTTAGATTTTTATATCTTCTTGAGCTATAAACTTGGTTACTACATTGTATATACATAATGATGCAGAAAGTCTTAGTATAGTGTCGGAATTGTAGAAGTAGCAATGATAGAGCTTATCAATCACCAAGAAAAAGTTCATAACGGATGTTTTTGATCAGTTTTGTGAGGTAAAGTACAAAGTACACAGTGAAACAACATTTCAAAAAATCTACGTTTATTTGCTAGTGAAAACATATACTGTACATTGAAACTTATCAAATAGTATGTATGAGGGAATGAAAAGATCCTGCTTACCTTATTGGTTATGTATTTCTTTTCTTATGTAACTAATAACATCATAAATAACTGTACCTTCCTCTTTTATTAGAGACATCTATCCACTTAAAAATGTTATTTAATGAAAACTGCTCCTTCAATTTGTATTTTTATTTATACATAGTGCAAGCATCTGCTCTGCTCTGCTATTGTAATGCCTAAACAAAATTTCGCTTCCCGATTCTTACCTTGTTTATATAGGTGGTAAAGCCAGGTTTCCACTAGCATGAATTTCTTACACATGTATCCCCCACCACCACTCATATAAGTCAATTAACATGTTGAAACACCCTACTTGCGCATTGTCATGGCGACTTACGCTTAAAATATGGAAGTTGAAAGGCATTCTACTTTCTTGCATGATGTCACTTCCCCCATTATCACCTCCAAGCTACAGCAATTACCAGTAGGTGGATCTGCTCTCATTCTGCTCTGATCTGTTGGACAGCGCGGATTTAGAATTGTTTATATACATGGAGAGTTAACGTCTTGCCAAAATAATAGGCTAAGGCTTCAACTAAGTAAATAAATTATATCTAAAGTTCTTAAACAGTGCTATAGGAGTCTCTCTCTAGCATTCAGCAATTCTTCATAATCACTTATTTGTAACACAACATCGTTTGATGTGACGAAATGGATAAAAAGTATTGTAACTGAGAGTGTGATTGCTGAGAACTGTATTTTTGCAGAACAGTCAATACTGTGAAGGTCTTTTTCATTTCCAGAATCATTTTTTGCATTAGCTATAAAGTCTAAATATTATGGTGAAATGGAATTTTTTTATGGCTTTAGGAATTAAAACTACTCTTGGCCCTCATTAAAATCTTATGCAAATATAGGTGCTCATATTGGCGCTATTATTGAGTAATGACTTCTGCACAGTAGTACAAAATGAAGTATTGCACTGGAAAAAAACCTATATTTACAGCACCTTTGACTTACCAGAATCTTGACTAACCTTGTAAATAAAAACAAAGCTGAACAGTTGAGACAAAAACCTTACTGCCTGATCTACCTTCAGTGTATCGCAGATAACATAAAAATTTTGAGACATTGTTATTCAGAATGCAGTACATATATTGCAGTGACATGTATGTGAGTTAGGTTTTTGTACAGATCCAGAAATAGGAATCAAAAAGATTTTGAAACTGGTTATCGGCAGATAACCATCTTATTAATGATTCGATGTTCCCAAAGATTGCTATGAGATGCCCATTTCCATTCGACGTTTATGTGTCCCATGTTAGTAACATGTAGCAACAGTAGTGGTGGTGGAGTGCGCATGTAACAAATTCATGCCTGTGAAAACCTCCCTTAACACTCATTTCACACTTTACTGCCTGCAAAAGTCACGTCATTTTGAAGTGACACGCACCATCGACGACCGCGTGATCTGTATCGACTTTGTGACAAGGAAGAATATGAATATTGTTGCTTCTCGATTCACTCGCTGCAGTTTAAGCTATTCTCCTAGGTTGTTACCTAACCGCATACTTCATGGAAAAAAGTCCCTGTATTCCACAGAGGTCGTCATGGGACGTTAGCAGTTTGCCACAAAAACAAAGGAAAATTGTATAATCAAAATTAAGAAAAAACAAAAGCACCAAATCCATTGCAACAACTTGAATGATTTTAGCGAAAATTGGTTAACTTCCCATATTGACAGAAGACGACGCCGATAAAAATTTCTTCCCGAAAAATCTTGGAGGCGATGTGACGTGATTTGGCGATCCTTTGACAGCCTGTATCATTGCTGTCATTTGAAATGCTTTGCGGAAAGTTTCGACGTTACGTGATGGCAAATGTGAATTATCCTTAAGATACTTAATAGTTTATGGATTGTTGCTCGTGAAGAATATGTTTGTACACTTATCAAAACGCAATTTCATGAACCGTGAAATATGTATGTAGTTAAGAGCACATTTATGGTCAGTCCTGTTTCTACACTTCACTGCCACCACTTCGATATTAATATCGTCGATTCATAACAGCTTTCAGATTCAGTACTGGAGGATATCGATACTCGATAGTGATCACAGTCAACTACTGTCACATGAAAACAAAAATATGAGAAGAAATTATAAGCATTTTGATTACCAGTAATTTGAATGTATGGTAACATTATTATATGCTCGTCCTTAATAAGCCCAATTATACTTTGGGTCTGATAAAGACATTCATACAAGCATGTACACTAGTACCTGCAAATGTACATGAGAATCCGCAAAAAAGAGGCGTGGTTCAGGAAACTAGCCATCCACAAAATCCGGGTTAGCGAAATGTCAGAACTGATTTCAGACGAGTACAGGCTTACACGAAGTAAAAACTTTCTGATAATACTTCGAAATAAACTTTTAATAAAAGTACCGTGATGGATCGTGTTAGGGCAAGGCATCAGTTAAGTGAAAAGTGCGTGAAAGGTTAAATCTGATAACAGAAGATTAATATATTAATGAGTCATTTGTTTGTAATAGGATTAGCTTGTAGTACCTGCATTGTATTTATTTCAGGTATGCTTACAAACGACTAGAAATGGAGGAGGTTCCGCTGCGAATGAACTCCGATGAACGAGATTTTGAAATTGACGAAACAGATTTTTTATTACAACACTCAGACCATGACCTGAGAACCAACTCGGCGAAACATCGTAGATCCAAGCGGTGTCCCAAATGCCTGTCGCTATTTTTCTGTGGGTGAGTACACGATACGGATATTCTCTGCGAGATTTTAATCGGCGGTTTTAAAACCCAGGGATTCCTTGAAACTATGAGCAGCCTCTCTCGGGACTGTTCAGGCGGGTTACTGCATAAACGCAGCAGTGTGTACAATATAAAAAACTGGATTCTGGCACAAGATCTCAAGAGTCGTTAAAAATTATGCAAAGTGGTGATACCAATTTGTTGACATGTGACATTACTTATTAAATGTAATTGTTGTAAATCGACCAAACGCCAGTTATGGACAGAAAACAATAAAACCAGGATTTAATTTCGTCAATACTGTTTTAAATATTAATTTGATCACTGATACCCCTTTCTGTAATGTATCACAGAGCTTCAAAAACAGGAACAGCTAACGTGTACACCATTTGAATATCATCAGATGTTCAAAAGCATTCTAATCTTGAAACAAAGTTTCATTAATGTGACAGTCAGTCATACATTTAATATGAAATCATTGAAAGTTATCAGGCTTTGCGCTTCTGCCATAAGAATGCAATATTTTTCAAGTTAATCATCAGATGTTGAGCAGAATACTTCAAACAGGAACATATTTTTTACTAACTTCAGTGAATCAAACTGGAATAGAATAGGTCCCAAGGCAGAGTGCACACTTCTGAAGTGGTATCATTAGTAAACTGAACTACAGTAAGAGCATCCTAGTTCTTAATACATTAACAGTACTGGTATCATTTTAAGTGTACAGCTATTCACTGTAATGACATGTAAAGTGTCAGACACCATTATTCAATATATTTTGTATAAATGGCAGCATTGCTTGTAAATATTCAAACCCTTTCTTTTACAGATGGATTTTGGTCACTGTGTGACAATCTTAAGTGCTAAATGTACATAATAACCACCAGACAAGAGGCTTTTAACACAAATGTGGTCCTATTTATAATCACCATCAAAACATTCAGAAACAGAAAAATACATACAAATATACAGATTCTTATACATACCAAATTATGTGGTATATACAAGAATCTGTATATTTGTATATATTTTTTTCTGTTTCTGTATTTTTTATGGTGGTTATAAATGGGGCCTCATTTGTGTTAAGATCCTAGTGTCTGATGGGTCTTATGCATTATTAGCACTGAAGATCTTTGAAACAAAAGATTGCAATTTTTATTACCGATACTGCCATTTATCCAAAATACATTGACAATAATGGAATTAGACATGAAGACACCTTCATTGCTTATTATGGAACTAAATGGAAAAATAAAACTGGCATAAACAAAGCTAAGGCAAATAGCAAAATTGTCTTTAAAACATAAAGCAACTGGGTTTTATATTTAATGAAATTTAGGTTCAAGGTATCTGAGTATTCTGTTTAAAGTTTCCAATTTTTCCTTGATAACTACAGATACCCAGATGCAAATGTTCACTTTTTATTTTGAGTACACAGTCAGTAGTTGTAAATGTTTGCTATACAAAAGAACTAATAATTGGTAACGAGCTAATTTGCTATTTTCACATGTAGTTGTGTTGCAGTGGGTGTGTTTTCAGCATAGTAACTTTCTCTTGTATCTAACAGCAACAGGTTGGTGCATGTCACTTTAAAAATTTAAAATGTTAAATGTTGCAAAATGACAAAATCATTTGCAGTGTCGTGTATGAGTGGACACTTCTGTGAGCTTTTTCTTTAATTTTCATGTCTATAGTTCCCTTGTTGTACAGATTTGTTAGTTAATACTGGCATTTCAAAATTAAATTACCAAGCAAGGTGACACAGTGATTAGCTCACCGGACACACATTCAAGAAGACTGTGCTGGCCGGCTAGTGTGGCCAAGCAGTTCTAGGCGCTTCAGTCTGTAACCGCGCGACTGCTACGGTCGCAGGTTCGAATCCTGCCTCAGGCATGGATGTGTGTGATGTTCTTAGGTTAGTTAGGTTTAAGTAGTTCTAAGTTCAAAGGGACTGATGGCATCAGATATTAAGTCCCATAGTGCTCAGAGCCTTTTGAACCATTCTTGGACTATGCTTCAAATCCCCTTCCAACCATCCAGATTTTGATTTTCTCAAATTCGAGCAAGGCAAATGCAGTAATGAGCCCTTTGAAAAGGGAACAACTGATTTTCTTCCCCGCCTTTTGGAATTTGTAATTCAACATTTCACTCCACCTCCAATGACTGCACTGTCAACGAGATGTTTAAATCTAATTTTGTTCCTTTTTAAAACCTAATGTGTAGAAGTGTGATTAATAATGCATGCTACTGTTGGTATAGTTAAAAACTAGAGGTTTATACTGCATATTATTATCCATCAAAAAGAAAAGGCATTTACTGGTTGTAAAAGTTTTATACTGCCAGAGACAGTGATCATGTGAGTGTGAGATGTGTTTATGTGTATTTGTATGCATATGTTGTCTATTGCAGAAGGAGGCCTTTTGGTCGAAAGCATATGTTTTAAGCAGTCTTTCTGTTGTGCCTCTCTGCAGCTCAACATCTCCACTATATCTTTTTCATGATACTATCATTTTTCCGTGCTGGATTTTCCATTGTTAAAATTTATGGCTCAACTTAACTAAAAGAGAGGATTGATTGTTAGGTCACAGTCTGAGGCTTCAAGAAACTGTCAGTTTTGTAGCTAGACATGAGTACTGTGAACTGGTTCAAGTGGATGTGCATTGCAGTAGTTACTTAAAGATGAAGGGGTTTTTAAGCCATAGACCAGCATGGAGAGATGCATCAAACCGTTCCTTAGACTAAAGGTCATAATAACAGCAACAAGCATGACTAGCACTAAGCAATATCATGAATTTTATTGTTAATACACTGTATAGGTAAAGGTGTTACGAATTGCTCACCTTTTGACAATATATAGTTTTGTAAAAGGAAACATTTTCTGTTGTAGGCTGTAATTTATATCATTTATCTGCTGTGCTATTTGCCAGTTTCGACTACCATATCAGTATGAAGTATATATTCATTAAGAGTGTGCACCATGTTGCCCGAATTGTGGCATACAAATCATATTATCAATCCACATGTGATGTCACACATAGGGAACAATATGCTCTGTATTTAATACAAAACAAAGAGCAGTAAAATATGTAAAAGAACCATATACAGGATAACTTGAGCATGAAGATTCTGTCCTTTAAGCCCAGGACCACATTGTATCATGTGCGAACCAAACCACACACTGTCTGCAACAGAGAATGTTTTGTCACAGATAGGCGCAACAAAAAGACTGCCACAAAATGCGCTTTCCAGCCAACAAGGGTTTTGTCGAGAAAAACACACACACACACACACACACACACACACACACACACACAGACAGAGAGAGAGAGAGAGAGAGAGTCATGTGTTGCACCATATAAACAAGATTATCGATCTATACTTTCACTTGTTTCACATACCTGAAGATTCTCCTTGTTGATGAGATCTTGGAAATACAGTAATTGATTGATTGATTGATTGGCTGAGTGAGTGAGTGATTGTGTGAATGAATGAATACATGCACGCAACCCTCAACCTGAAGGTGGACTTGAACACCAGAGTGCTTTACTGAAAATGATCCTGTTGGAGGTGGTATGCCAATGCCTTCCTCCAATCTTTGAATTGATCTATCAGTCTTATGAAAATCATTGCCACAGATAAAAAAACTGGTAAGTTAACAAAATAACTCAGGATTTAACCACTGACATTTCGATTTACAGTTTGACACTCAGTGGCACAAAGTGCTAAGTGCAACTCCTGAATGGAAACCTTTAAAAATTAATTCCTTCCCTTCATTTAGAGCCATTCCAGACCATGGCAAATAACTATAATGCCCATCTGAAAGCCTTTTGTGCAAATCAAAAGGGTTGCATTCTTTCTCTTGTGACAATGTAAATCACAGCCTCCACTCAATATGAGAGCAACATTTTTATATAGTGTGGTACTAGGTGATGTGTTTTAATAAATGTGTTCTGTACAAGTCAAACTTTTGCTTAACCCATCATGACAGATACATTTTTATTTCAAATACTTAACAGTTATTATTTTAAAAACTTTACAGGTCTTCAAACTCTGACCACCTGCAATTCAGCTGCTGTTCTGCCGTTGATCATTTTGAAAGCCTGTACCCTTGTTGATCAATGGCCCGTACTTTGAAAGGTCAGGGACATCTTCCTGATTCAGTTCAGTGCTTCTTGATGTCCTTCATTACTTTCTTCAACTATTTATTACCATTAGGTGGCTTGCAGAGTATAGATTTAGATGTAGAGTTTACAAAAGATCTTGAACTCAAACTTCTGTGTTTCTTTCAATCCAGACTTTTCTGTCATTCTGAGGGATTCACTTCATAAGTCATTAATAGGCAGTGCACCTATACCTAATACAGCTGAAACTAAGCTACTCACATTCAGTAATTTCTTTCAAATTAATTTCAGACCATTGTTAATCATCAGTAATATCGGTTCATCCCTACATGCAGATAAATAAGTATTCACTTGCAAATAGACATTCACTTTTGAGTTTTATAGTGCCTCAGTTTAGCTTTCCCTGAAATTCCCTTTGTTTTGTACAGGACTTGGGTTTTACGAACAGCAATGGCCATCTTCTCTCTCCTGTGGCCATTGGTGTCTTTCTTGGTAGTTTTCGAAAGTAACTGAAATTGTCCACATTTTTTTGTTTCACTACTCTGTGAGTACATCCTGTGTGACCAAATCAAAGGCTTTCTTAAAGTTGACAAAGACACCTCCTAGGTCCTTCAAGATGTAATTTTCCAATACTCTTTTCCAGACTTGTTTATAACTGTAATAACAAACTTCCTTCTCAGGTTTGACTTCACAGATGGTTGAATGGTGACTATTACAGAACTTCATTGTGCATATTATCATTTTGTATTACTAGAAGAAAGATATGTGTTAATCAGTCTAAACAAGAAAATATGAATCAGAAAAATGAAAATCAGTAATAATTATTATGAATTACAAATAATTTATGAAATACAAAAAGTTACAAGAACAAGAATGATGTCATACCCAGATAAAATCACATAAAATACATGAAAGAGAGTAGTGACAATATTATGAAAAGGATAGTTGCTACTCGCCATATAGTGGAGATGCTGAGTCACAGATAGGGACAAGAAAAAGACTGTCAAACAACTGTTTGAAAGTCTTTTCGTTGTGCTTATCTGCAACTCAGCTTCACCGCTATATAGTGAATAACAACTATCCTTTTCATAATATTGTCATTATTCTATCCTGGATTTTCCATTGTGTGAAAGAGACCAGACATCATTTTAGAGCCTGAACTGTGTAGTAAAACTAAATGCCTTGTTACTTGTGCAGTTTACAAGTCACAGTCATACAGCTAGACAATGCAGTAAACCAACAGAGGGGAATTATTTATGTATAATGCTATGGTAGGTGACTCTCAAAGCTGATATCTACATCCTAAAAAACAATAAGCACATAGAAACTTCCAATCATTCATGTAATACAACTGGTAATTGCCCATCTGCTTAGTTAACCACATGCATTATTTTTTAGTGAAAGGAAATAAGTATAATGTTCTTCTGACAGCTGTGGTACAGCTAGCGGGATTTGAAAACTGGTGATGCGTCTTCATCATGTACAATGGATCAGTCTTATCTGTTTTGTTCACTCAATCATCAATCTGTTCTCTTGCCTGCAACAGCCAGAACTTGAAAGTCACTTCTTAGTGATGCCCTCACCACCACCACTGACACTGACACTGGTTTGCATCTATGTGGCACAGTTTTTATCAGATTTTAGAAGAGCTTCTGAGGCACATTCAGCTGTTCTTGGAAAAGAGCAATGTCAACCACATGTGACATGTGCAACACAATTGAGGGATGGTGCGCACATTGCCCATGGTTTTAAAGTGATATTCTCACATGATAGTATGTCATCCACTGCAATATCTTGCTGCCCACAATGTGGAAAATGTGGAGTGGCACCAGTGCATGTAGATAATGGTGTCAACAAACCAAAGTTCGGTTTGGACACTGCAGTGCTTTACTAGGAATGGTCCTATTGAAGATGGTGCACCTTTACCTTCCTCTGAGCTTTGAAGTGAGTTACTGGGGAACCTACAGTTTAATGTGGACTCTGAAAAACTACGTGACTTTGCAGTTTCAACATGCACAAATAACTGCCAGTGGTGAAATCAGTGGTCAATGACAAAAATCCCAGGACCAACTATGATAAAATCCTGGACCAATGGATTGTTAGTTGACCACTTATCCACACAGCATACAATACAGCAAAAGATTAGATGATCTCATCTCTGCATCTTAGACCGATTGAAGAGCTGGTGCTTGTAATTAACATCAAGGTTTGCATGTATGTTTCTGTCTGTTCCTGCTCACATCAACAACCTATTATTATGGCATTTGGTTACTTCAGGTGTGAATGCATGTGGAGAGATTGTGGAAATCAAAATGAGGTCACAAGTGCATCATCTGTGAGGTGTGAGATGAAGTTACAAGACAAAAGCTTTACTCTATGTGCTCTTTCAACAACAGCCTATGTCTTTGATGTTGTTGATGAGACAGTCACAATTTGGAATTCTCCGTAACCAGCACTCCCAGGTATTGGAGCTTCTCACATCTCTCATAATTACCTCTGTTCAACTTAATATATTTCTCTTTAACAATAGCATTTTTCCTGGAAGCAAAGAAATACTGTGTTTTTGTGTTATTTACTCAAAGTCCCAACTGTTCTGCCTCCTTTTCCAGTCTGCCAAATCCTTCCACTTCTTTCAAACTTCTAGACAGTATACACACATCATTGGCATAAGCTAGATTTTGATGCATACGGTTAAACTGAGTACCACCTCCTTTATCAAACTCCACCCTTTGCATCACTCTCTCCAACACTATGTTGAAGAGTAGCATGGATAATACATCCTTATCAAATATATATGGGACTAGGAAATGACATTAAGGTCCTAGACCCAATGAAGGGAAACTCCTGATCTACACCTCCACATGGTAGAGAGTGGGCAACGTCACTTCATGTGATGGCTAACGTAGACAGGGACCAAGGGATGACTAGGATAAGTCATCACCCCAGCATTTGCTGGGCAGGGCACCCTCTTGTCCTGGAAATAAGAAATCATTTCTAAAGGCGGAAGAACTGGCTTATGGTCAACGGCATGGGATGGGGAAGGCAACGGGATACCACCACAATAAAGAACTATGGTATTCCCAAGCATCACCAGGAAACCATGCCAGTATCTTCTGTAAAATTTTCTGGAGACAAAATAGTCCCCCAGTCAGATGTCCGGGTGGGGACTGCAAAAGATACACACAAAGTGAAGGAAAAGCATCCTAATTTTAACATAGCAACTTGGAATATGAAAACACTGCTTCAATGTAGCAAACTAGAAAATCTAAAACTTGAAATGGAATGACTGGAAATTGATATTCTAGGCATATCTGAGATGAGGTGGTCCCAATCATATGATTTCTGGCCTGAAGAATACAGAGTCATTCACACCAGAACTGACGAAGTAGACCAGGAATGGGAGGAGTTTGAATAATTTTGAGAAAAAACTATGGCTCACATGTCAAGGGATATGTGCAATATAGCTCTCGAATAATACTAGTCAAACTTGAAACTAAACCAAAGGACACTGTGATAATACAAATATAGATGCCAACATCCAAAGAAGAAGATGCAGTTGTTGACGAAATATACGAAGAAATAAGTAATGCGATGAGATATGTTAAGGGAGATGAAAACCTGATTCCCATGGGGGACTGGAATACGATTGTGGGTGAAGAACCGGAGGTAGGAATTGTTGGCAAATATGGGCTTGAAAGAAGAAATGAAAAAGGAGATCGACTAATCGAGTTCTGCTCGAGGCACCAATTAGTTGTTGCAAACACACTTTTCCAACATCACAAACAAAGAAGATGCACATGGAAGGCCCCTGGAGATCTGAAGAGACAACAGATTGATTACATTCTAGTGAAAGCATGGAATAAGGTAAAAGATTGCAGGAGCTATCCATCTGCAGATATAGGCAGTGATCATAACCTGGTCCTGATGAAAAGTTCACTCAGATTCAAATATTTGAAGAAGAAGCCAGTAAAACTTAAATTGGAAATAGAAAAACTGACAACTGAGAGACTGGCAAAGTGCTATGCTCACAAAACAGAGAACCTAGCTAAAAAATTTCAACATGGTTGAGTAAATGAAGACTGGGATCAAATTAAATCTGGTATATACAAAGCAGCAGAAAAAGTAGTTGGAAAAACTAAACCCAAAAACAAGAGGAAATGGATTACAGCAGATATTATTGAGCTTAGAGAAAACAGGAGATTATACAAAAATGCAACTTATGAACAAGGAAAAGCTGAATACAGAAGACCAAGGAATTTAGTCAATTGATAAGCTAGGAACACAAAAGAAAATTTTCTTGAGGAAGTGTGCAGGGAAGTGGAAGAAAAGATGCAAAACAGGAGAACTAATTTTGCCTACAGAACAGCAAATACATTTTTTCACAAACACAAAACAACACTCTCAGACACAAAAGAAAATAAGAAGGGGAAAATGCTGTTTGGTGAAGACATGGTAAGAATACATAGAGGAGTTGCATGCTGGAACACATCTTTTGGAGGAAGTAATAGGAAGAGAAGAGCAAGTAGACGAAGGTGACAAAAGAGATGACATTCTGCAAGAACAATTTGACAAAGTTCTAAAAGAACTACGGGACAACAAAGCAATAAGTATTGATGACATCCCTTCAGAACTAATAAAGAATGCTGGTGACAGCATGAAAACAATGCTGCTTAAACTTATTAGGTCCATCTATAACACAAGAGAGATACTGACAGACTTCCAGAAATGCATCATTGTTCCTATACCAGCATCAGCTACAAAATGTGGGGGTACCAAACTTTAAGCCTAATATCAAATACATCAAAAATTTTCATAAAAATAATTCTAAAGAGAATTGAAGAGAAGGTGGAGGAAATGCTGAGTGAAGATCAGTTTGGTTTCAAAAGGGGTTTGGGAACAAGAGAAGTGATTCTGGCTTGGAGATTCCTTATCGAAAAGCAATTACAGAAAAATAAACCAACTTATATTGCCTTCGTAGACCTGGAAAGGCATTTGATAATGTTATCTGGCAAGAGATGTTCAGAGTGCTGAGGGAAAGTGGAATGAAGTACAAAGACATCCGTGTGATGCTCAGTTTCTATAAGAATGAGGAGGCAGTGATTAGGAACTGTCACCAGGAACAAGAAGCAAATATTAGAAAAGGGTTAAGACAAGGATGTGCTCTCTCTCTCTCTCCTCTTATATTCAATGCTTACATACAGGAAGCTATAGACAAAGTCTGAGAAACTAGTGAGGTGGGGATCAAAATTAATGGGCAAAAGATAGAGATGCTACGTTATGCAGATGTTATTGCTATAGCCACGAAGACAAAAGATGATCTAGAGGAAGTCCTCAGAACAATGTAAAGGATTGTATGCAATCAGCATGGAATGCGAATAAACAAGAAAAAGACTGAAGTGACGGTATGCAGTACAGGAGCAGAATATGAACCTCTGAGAATGAGAATTGGAAGAGAGGAGCTGAAAGTGATAGAGGAATTTACTTATCTGGGAAGCAAAATCACAAGGAATGGTAGAAGCTGGAAAGAAATTGCGAACAGAAAACAAAAGGGCCCAAATTACATTTAATTGGAGGAGGAAGCTATTCACCAGCAAGATCATGTCTGAAAATAAGGAATGTATCACAAAAGCTTTCATTTCGAGTGTGGCCATATATGGATGTAAAACTTGGATAATGAGAAGATACTATGCTAAGACACTTTGACAGATGCTGCCCTGTTAAGAAAATACAAAGAGTGTTCACCCATAACCAAAGTGCAAAAACCAACAGACTGATACTTCCAGCAAATATAATAAAACTCAGGCAAAACATCCAGGACCTGGATGTGTTACACAAGTCAACAAACCTGCAGGTTTTTAAGGCCAAGTACAACGAAGCCAAGAAAATCTTTAAGAAAGAGCTTTCAAATCTAAGAAAACAGATATACTGCAGTGAAATAGCTCAATCAGACAATATAGCCAAGACCTCATGGAGAATTGTAAATCAATTTCGCAAAGCCACACCGAAGCCAGAAACTGAAATTGTAAATATAAGACATGAAGGAAACATAATTAAAGATCCTAATACAGTCTGCAATGTTTTCAATAAATACTTTATATCTGCAGCTGTTAGTCCAGTTAATAACACAATTGTAAGTAGTGAGGTAAAGCTCTACCCCTTTGAAGAGCCAGCTTTTGAATTCAAACAACTAAGTGAAAAAGAAATAGGCAGGATAATAAATAACCTAAAGAATAAGTTCGCATCTAAATGGGATGGTTTGAGTAGTATATTGATTAAAAAATGTAATAAGGAATTAGTTAAAATAATCACCCACCTGGTAAACTGCAGTATCAGAGACCATACATTTCCAAATGTATTGAAATGGAGCACAGTTAAACCAGTGCATAAAAAAGGATCCAAGGAAGAGGTTTCAAATTTCAGGCCCATAGCATTAATATCTGTCTTCAGCAAAGTATTTGAAGTTGTGCTGCTGACACAACTTAGTGACTATTTCTTGAAAAATAAGTTCCTAACAGAGACACAACATGGATTCCGAAAAGATCATAGTACTATCACAGCAATTATGGAATTTCTTCACAAAACGTATGGTGCCCTTGATCAAGGAATGCAAACAGCTGGCATATTTCTAGACCTTACTAAAGCCTTTGACTCGGTAAACCATGAGTTACTTTGAAGTAAACTTGAGTCATACAATGTAAATGCTGCGTCCATGCAATTGCTGGCTACATATTTATTTAACCGCAAGCAGTGTACAAAGCTGACATACAAAAACAATAATCAGATCTTTAATTTCCAGTCCAAATATGAGACAGTCACACAAGGTGTACCCCAGGGCTCAATTTTGGGCCCTTTCCTTTTCCTAGTGTACATAAATGATATAGAGCAACCTTTCAACTCCCAATTGGTAACCTATGCAGACGATACCTCACTGTTATTTCTTGGTAAACAAAATGATGAGTTAACGTTGGTCAAATAACTACTTATTTCAAAGATCAAGGTTTGAAAGTTAATATCAGTAAATCTCAGTTATTGCCATTTAAACTTACAAACTCACACCAAACCTCTATCAGTAACATAGGTCGAATTGAAGTAGTGGACACAGCGGGCTGCAGGTTTCCAGGTATTCACCTAGATGAAAGTCTAAGATGGGTAAACCATATCAAATTTTTATGCAATAAAATCAGCAGTTCATTACATCTAATCAGCCAGTTATCAAAAGTAGTCCCACATCAGACATTAAAAACAATTTATTATGGAACCATTTTTGCACAGATTAATAACGGGTTAGAGATATGGGGGTGTGCTGCCGACATACATATGGACAGGATATTAACCCTACAGAAAAGAGCAGTCAGAATTATCCATGGATTAGGGTATAGAGATTCATGCAGGGAAATCTTTGTTCATCATAAATACCTCACACTCTACTCACTGTATCTTTACAAATTAATTATATTATTTGTGACACATCAAAACAAAGCAACAAAGTGCTCTGATATGCATGCCTATAATACAAGAAACAAAGACTGCTACTACAGACAAAGAACAAATTTGAAAACAACAGACCATAGTCTATGCATTAGTGGTCAAATATGGTACAACAAATTACTGAGCTCTATAAGGTGCCACAAAGGGAACTTACTCAAAGTGAAACTGAAATATTTCTTGATTGACAAGTGTTTATATTCTATAAGTGAATATTAGTATTAAACTAAAATAAATTGGAAACATTCCACGTGGGAAAAATATATCTAAAAACACAGAAGATGTGACTTACCGAACGAAAGTGCTGGCAGGTTGATAGACACACAAACATACACATGAAATTCAAGCTTTCGCAACCAATGGTTACTTCATCAGGAAAGAGGGAAGGAGAGGGGAAGACGAAATGATGTGGGTTTTAAGGGAGAGGGTAAGGAGTCATTCCAATCCCGGGAGCGGAAAGACATACCTTATGGGGAAAAAAGGACAGGTATACACTCACGCACACACACACATCCATCCGCACATATACAGACACAAGCAGACATATGTAAAGGCAAAGAATTTGGGCAGAGATGTCAGTCGAGGCGGAAGTACAGAGGCAAAGATGTTGTTAAATGACAGGTGAGGTATGTGCAGCGGCAACTTGAAATTAGCGGAGGTTGAGGCCTGCTGGGCAACGGGAAGAGAGGATATATTGAAGGGCAAGTTCCCATCTCCGGAGCTCTGATAGGTTGGTGTTAGTGGGAAGTATCCAGATAACCCGGATGGTGTAACACTGTGCCAAGATGTGCTGGCCGTGCACCGAGGTATGTTTAGCCACAGGTTGATCCTCATTACCAACAAACACTGTCTGCCTGTGTCCATTCATACGAATGGACATTTTGCTGCTGGTCATTCCCACATAGAAAGCTTCACAGTGTAGGCAGGTCAGTTGGTAAATCACATGCGTGCTGTCACATGTGGCTCTGCCTTTGATCGTGTACACCTTCCGGGTTACAGGACTGGAGTAGGTGGTGGTGGGAGGGTGCATGGGACCAAGAGTGTCTTTCCGCCGTCCACCTAACCTTCGTAACCTCTTGGTTCAACCCTATGAAATCCCAAAACCATCTTCCCTACCCTCTGGCTCCTACTCTTGTAACTGCCCCTGATGTAAAACCTGTCCAATGCACCCTCCCACCACCACCTACTCCAGTCCTGTAACCCGAAAGGTGTACACGATCAAAGGCAGAGCCACGTGTTAAAGCACGCACGTGATTTACCAACTGACCTGCCTACACTGTGAAGCTTTCTATGTGGGAATGACTAGCAACAAACTGTCCATTCGCATGAATGGACACAGGCAGACAGTGTTTGTTGGTAATGAGGATTACCCTGTGGCTAAACCTGCCTTGGTGCACGGCCAGCACATCTTGGCACAGTGTTACACTGTCCGGGTTATCTGGATACTTCCCACTAACACCAACCTATCAGAACTCCGGAGATGGGAACTTGCCCTTCAATATATCCTCTCTTCCCGTTACCCACCAGGCCTCAACCTCCGCTAATTTCGAGTTGCCACCGCTCATACCTCACCTGTCATTCAACAACATCTTTGCCTCTGTACTTCTGCCTCAACTGACATCTCTGCCCAAATTCTTTGCCCTTACATATGTCTGCTTGTGTCTGTATATGTACGGATGGATATGTGTGTGTGCGCGAGTGTATACCTGTCCTTTTTCCCCCATAAGGTATGTCTTTCCGCTCCCGGGATTGGAATGACTCCTTACCCTCTCCCTTAAAACCCACATCATTTCGTCTTTCCCTCTCCTTCCCTCTTTCCTGATGAAGTAACCATTGGTTGCGAAAGCTTGAATTTTGTGGGTGTGTTTGTGTTTGTTTGTGTGTCTATCAACATACCAATGCTTTAGTGTGTGTGTGTGTGTGTATGTGTGTGTGTTTTTATATATATATATATATATATATATATATATATATATATATATATATATATATTTTTTTTTTTTTTTTTTTTTTTTTTTTTTTTTTTTTTTTTTTTTTTTTTTTTTTTACACCAACAACCTGAAAACAGCTTTCGCATCCCGCAACTACCCTCCCGACCTGGTACAGAAGCAAATAACCAGAGCCACTTCCTCGTCCCCTCAAACCCAGAATCCCCCACAGAAGAACCACAAAAGTGCCCCACTTGTGACAGGATACTTTCCGGGACTGGACCAGACTCTGAATGTGGCTCTCCAGCAGGGATACAACTTCCTCAAATCCTGCCCTGAAATGAGATCCATCCTTCATGAAATCCTCCCCACTCCGCCAAGAGTGTCTTTCCGCCGTCCACCTAACCTTCGTAACCTGTTAGTTCATCCCTATGAAATCCCCAAACCACCTTCCCTACCCTCTGGCTCCTATCCTTGTAACCGCCCCCGATGCAAAATCTGTCCCATGCACCCTCCCACCACCACCTACTCCAGTCCTGTAACCCGGAAGGTGTACACGATCAAAGGCAGAGCCACGTGTGAAAGCACCCACGTGATTTACCAACTGACCTGCCTACACTGTGACGCATTCTATGTGGGAATGACCAGCAACAAACTGTCCATTCGCATGAATGGACACAGGCAGACAGTGTTTGTTGGTAATGAGGATCACCCTGTGGCTAAACATGCCTTGGTGCACGGCCAGCACATCTTGGCACAGTGTTACACCGTCCGGGTTATCTGGATACTTCCCACCAACACCAACCTATCTGAACTCCGGAGATGGGAACTTGCCCTTCAGTATATCCTCTCTTCTCGTCATCCGTCAGGCCCCAATCTCCGCTAATTTCAAGTTGCCGCCACTTATACCTCACCTGTCTTTCAACAACTTCTTTGCCTCTACACTTCTGCCTCGACTGTCATCTCTGCCCAAACTCTTTGTCTTTAAATATGTCTGCTTGTGTCTGTATGTGTGGATGGATATGTGTGTGTGTGCGAGTGTATACCTGTCCTTTTTTCCCCCTAAGGTAAGTCTTTCCGCTCCCGGGATTGGAATGACTCCTTACCCTCTCCTTTAAAACCCACTTCCTTTCGTCTTCCCCTCTCCTTCCCTCTTTCCTGATGAGGCAACAGTTTGTTGCGAAAGCTTGAATTTTGTGTGTATGTTTGTGTTTGTTTGTGTGTCTATCGACCTGCCAGCGCTTTTGTTCGGTAAGTCACCTCATCTTTGTTTTTTATATATATATATATATATATATATATATATATATATATATATATATATATATATACACACACACAAAATTCAAGCTTTCGCAACAAACTGTTGCCTCATCAGGAAAGAGGGAAGGAGAGGGAAAGACGAGGATGTGGGTTTTAAGGGAGAGGGTAAGGAGTCATTCCAACCCCGGGAGCGGAAAGACTTACCTTAGGGGGAAAAAGGACGGGTATACACTCGCGCGCACACACACACATATCCATCCACACATATACAGACACAAGCAGATATATTTTTCCCACGTGGAATGTTTCCCTCTATTTTTATATATATATATATATATATATATAGTGACTTCTGTGGTTCAGTATTTCAGCAATGTGCTATCTCTCTGTTATTTGTCTGAATGACTTACCCATCTAAAAGAAACAGCCTTTGCCTTCTTTGAGTAGATATGTTGAGATGATTCCTAGACACTTTTCCCCAGGATGTATCAGTATACATTGAAGAATATTGTCACAGAAGAAGCTGAGTAGCACAGTCACCGTGGTGTAGTGGTTATGATAGTACACTGTAGACTGTTGCATGGAGGGTCTTGAGTTCAAAACTCACCTGATCTGTAAAATTTTAATTTCTATATGCAGTTCAAGTACATTATAGAAGTATCCACAAATGCCAAGAATCATTGTACTGGAATGTTCTGTAACAGTATATATACTGTATGTGTTCTGGCCAGAGGCAGTTCAGAATGAACCTTTGTTAAGTGAAGTTAGTGTTCGTCATTCATCTAATTACACCTTCTTCTATGTGACAATATTATTATTGTTTTGACAACTGTACTTGATTTGTTTTGAAATTTGTGATAGATTTTATGAGGCACAGTTGTCTGTCTCAACCTAATATCAGTATCTGACAGGTTGGCTCACACCCTGTCCCACAAACCAGACCTTCGAGGTGGTGCAGCCATGAGCATCACTCTGGCAGTTTTCCAGGAAATAATTTTTAATATTTTTAGGCATATACAGACACTATCGTTAGTGCAAAATGCTTCGTACTAGCACTAAATGTTGCTTTTGTGAAGATGCATATTGACTGTAAGGTGAATGCAGAATGACCTGGTTTTGGGACACTTGGAGAACTGTTTATATGAATGTGTGAATTACAAATTATGGCTTTTTGTGTCCTGGAAACTGGCACATTGATGCTGTATAAGAGGTGTTAAAGTGAAAACCTATGAAACATCATAGCAACCAAAGGAGTTGAAATTTACATATGTGACTTTGGGATAACAAATTGAGACAGCTAGAGACAAAGTGGGACAACATGCAATAGAAGCGTGCTTTGTCACCTCCCCCTAACAAATTCAAAGTTGTGCCCTCAACAGGCAATGTGATGCTCATCTTTTTTTTAAATGCCCAAGGTCCGACACTCGTCGAATTCCTTGAGAATGGAAAAACCATTAATGGTGATTTGTACTGTGAGACACTCCTTAACCTATGCAAGTCCATCAAGAGCTAACAGGGAGTAATATTGCTTAGTTATAATATGCATCCACAAACTCCTAGATCATACAAAGTATAATGGCCAAGTTCAAGTGGCAGCAGCTTGAGCATCTGCCCTACAGATTAGACATGTTATTACCCTGTGACTTCATGTGCACCCTGTGACTTCATGTGCCTGGTCTGCTACAAAAAAAAAAAAAAAAAAATATCTCAAAGGAAGCACTTAAACTGGGACAAATAACTGAAGGATACAGTGGGGGGTTGGCTCCTGTCACAGCCACAGGAATGCTGGGAACAGAGAATCCTTCAGCTCATGAAACAATGAGATGACTGTACTCAGGCCAGTGCTGATTACTTTTGAATAAAGACTCAGTTGTACCCACAGTAGTGTTTTCTATCTTTTCTTTTGAGCACCCCTCATAGATCAAAATTCCACATGCTCCCATCTTTTGAAAGTTCTGGAATATTTTGATACATATAATAACAGAAAAACTAGTAGAGCTATCTTTGATTACTGCCCTATGATTGTGGCCACTTAACACAATGCAACAAAATAGGGGCACACCTTTTTATCTTCAGTTTTATTGCCTAAGCATGGCCAAAGAAGATCCAGATGCGTGACTTCTAATTTGTCTCTGGGCCGGATGGGTGTAGTCATTTTTTGGTAGCACTTACAGGTGACTGGATCTCAGTCATAAAATCACAAAAGTAGATATTTAAAAACACCAGATAGCAAACCTCATATTCTGAGCCATCTGTTCCTGTGCCACATATTTTATTTCCCATTTCTTTTCTATCTTAGTTAAAAGAACTAACAAAAGGGTTCAGTCATGGTAAGAAAAATGAATGCAATGTGCATATGGCTCTACTCGCAAGGAAGTGTCACTTTTGAGTAACTGTAGGGGTGTACAACATAATGGACAAAATTTCTAGGTGGTGCTGTGAATGACAGGTTGCTCTAAACATTGAGAAATGTAAGTTAATGTGGTTGCATAGGAGAAACAATCTTGTAACACACAAATACAGCCTCAGTAGGGTGCAGCTTGAGTTAGATTTGGCACTGGTAGGTTCGATCAGCATGCAAGTATTAAGGAGATTCATAAACTCAAGTGGGTATCCTTTGAGGAAATATGACACTCTTCTCGTAAGGCACTATTATAGAAATTTAGAGAACTGGCATTCGAGGCCTACTGCAGAAAGATTCTACTGCCACTAACGTACATTTTGCGGCAGGACCACAATTCTAAGATATGAGAAATTAGGACCCAGACAGAGGCTTTTAGACAGTTGTTCTTCCTTTGCTCTATAAGTGAGTGAGTGGTCAGATATTCTACCGGACATGAGCATTGTTCTTGAATGATATTTCAACAGTGTGACTCGTTATCTTGATCAGGTGCTACCTAACACTGCTCGTCAAGTGGAATGGGTCCAGTATTTATGCCTACACTCTTCCCCATCCATTGTCAGTTCCCGGTATTCCACCTGCTGTCCACTTATGATAAAAGTGCCCTGTGACATTCCATTCTTGGTCCAGTGCACCTGGTGCTTTATCTGGATTTCATTTTCCCTGTCCACCCCATTAGGTCTCCTTTTTGCAGATTTCTTCTGTTGCCCCCATTGTGTTTCCAATGCAGGATTCTTGGCTGTATTGAGTTGATACCCAGTGTCATGATTCATGAGGTTTTCTGTCAGCTTTATATTTCTGGACTCTCTTTAACACTTCCCCAATATCTGAGAGTTAGTGCCAGAACCCTTGTTTCGTCATAGTTGGTGGAATGATTGAGTTTTAGATACTGTTGACAATGACTGATTTGGTAGCCAGTCTTAGTTAGGTGCACCTCTGCATCTGATGTCCACTTTTCTAGCTGTTTGGTCAATGTACGACATCCAACACTGGCAAGGCATTTTATAAGTTCTTGGTTTTCATATTCCCAGGTTGTCTTTCACATTTCCCAGTAGCTCTCTTATTTTGGTAATAGGACAGAACATGCACTTGATGTGGTGCTTCCTGGTAATCCTGCAGATTTTGGTAAAAACAGATGCTGCACAAAGCAGATACACCTCATCTTGCTTTTTTTGTGGACCATGTGGTGGAAGAGCTGGTTGTAGGGCCTCCTGAATGGTCATGTGTCCATTCTTGCTGAACACTGATCATGGATGCTCAATTTCTACTGTCGAATTATCAGGGTCTGACAATGTGCGTGTCCTGAGGACCAATGTTTTCAGAACATTGTTCATCTGCACTGGGTAGTGACAGTTGCTGATTTGCAGGTATAAATCAGCATGTGTATGGTAGCAACATACACTGTGGCCAAACTGCTCATCTGCTCTTCTTGTGATAAGTACATCCAGGGATGGCAACTGGCCATCCTTTTCCAGCTCTATGATGAACTTAATACTTAGGTGGTGTCAGTTCAGATGTTCCAAAAGCTCATTGAGCCTATCCCCACTATGAAGCCAGATCACAAAAGTATCATCCACGCACAAGACGAAACACATGGGTTTGTATCTAGCTCTCCCTAACGCCTCAGTTTATTTACCTTCATATCATTTCAATATCTTTATTTGCATGTTTTCAATTTTGATAGCTATGTTGTACTGTTCATTTGCTAGATTAAGTTATTATCTTTTTATATTTTCTTTGAGGCTACATTGGTCCCTACTTTACTTTTGATTTTGTGTTGGAGTTGTCAGCCTCGACATTTACAGGCTGGTGTTTATTTAATTTTTTATACTTTTTTTTACTAGATTACCTTTATTATTAGTTTTATTTAATGTTTGTAATTTTTGCCAGTACTCTTTACCTTCCTGTTTTGTTTGACCCTTTTTTAGTTAGGACACCAATATTTTTACTACATCCCTGGCTTTCAGAGGCTCAAGTGGAGGCTCCTACATCTGGCAGAAAAATTCTTGCTGGTGTTTTATTGAAGTTAGATGGATATGGTATTTTTTGAGTAATAAAGGTTTTGAGTAATTAAGGTTTCATTAAGTTTATCAGGTAGTGTTATTGTTAGATTTATTTGGTTTTGTCAAGCTGATCATAAGTCTTTAATTGCTTAGTCTTCTGTTACTCATAGCTATTGGTGGTTTAATAACAATAAACTGATGAGGTTGTATGGCTTCACTTTCTTTAATGATTGGTCATTGTTTATGTTCTTCTGATTTATTTTGTTTGTCAAATTTTATTTATGAAATTTAGGTAGATGAAGATTATCAATGATATAATTAAACTTATACTCAGTATGGCATAGTTATGAGATCTTTTGAGATCATCAGATATGTCTGCTCCTTGAATTTAAATTTGATAGGAAGCTACTCTCTCTCTCTCTCTCTCTCTCTCTCTCTCTCTCTCTCTCTCTCTCTCTCTCTCTCTCTCTCTTGATGACCTCGCTGTCTGGTCTCCTTCCCCAAAACAACCAACCAACCTCTCTCTCTCAACATTGTTCTTACTATGTTAGAAATGTTAATGGAATTTAACCATTAATACAAAAAGCATTCAAATTTGCTTTACAGTTCCTTAATTGGAACTTGATAGATCATTTATATTATTAACAACAATAAACCACTTTGTGGTTCCATTTAATACATAATAAAGGTACATTTATGAACCTTGCACATCAAAACTGACTACAATAATTTGCTTCTTATTCAGTATAAGGTTGATTGTAATATCGATACTTTCAGATTGCAACCCAAATGTTATATTTAAGTAGAACCCTTTTTTCTGCTCATTGTAGAGCACCTTGATTTCATTTTTGGTATAATACTCGTAGGAGGACTAAAATGAGGATTATTGTTGATATTGTTCAGATTATAATATTTGATGTTTTTTAATAATTGCAGCTGGTAAATTAAAGCAATTTATAAATCAAAAATTAAGATTACAGAAATTAAAAAAAACTGAAGGGAAAAAGGTAATCTTGCTGATATTTTTGTGTTGAATCTGCATTCAAATGTTGATCTTTTTTTCTCAGTCAGTAATTCACTTTTTGAAAGAATCATTGCAAGAATTGCAACAATTATTGGAACAATGGATCTAATAAAAATTCTTGTAGATAAAACTATAATTGTTTTCCTTGATTAATAACCAAGCTTTTTTATTGGATGTCAAACGTACTGTTTATCCTAGGAAAACAATTATCTACGTCATCAGTAAATTGAACTGTGAAAGAAAAAAATCAAACTACATCTCCAAAATGTTATCATGGGTCTAGGTTCATAAACAAATTTGTGTCTTGGTAAGAACTGATCTATAGAATGTTGAAGTAAACATTTTGTTAGAAAAATTGTTCCAATTGTTCCAAGTTTCATGGAATCCTGTGACAACAAAGAATGTTGACCCATAAACTGCATTTGCAGTGGTAAAAGGTGCTTCTCAATATAAACTGAGGTGACAAAAGTCATGGAATACTTCCTGATATCATGTCTGACCTCCTTTTGGCTGGCATAGTGCAGTAACTCGGCATGCTATGTACTCGGTGAGTTGTTGAAAGTCCCCTGCAGGAATATTGAGTCACGCTGCCTCTAAAGTTGCCCATGATTGTGAAAGTATTGCTGGTGCAAGAATTGACCTATTGATTATGTCCCATAAATATTTGATTGGATTTATGACAGGTGAACTGGATAGCGAAATCATTTTCTTAAACTGTCAAGAATGTTTTTCAAACCAGTTGCAAACAGTTGTGGCCCAGTACCATGCATAACGTGAAGTCCATGAATGGCTGATACCAGCTTGCACAGTGCCTTGTTGGCAACTTGGGACTATGGCTTAGTGGGGTCTGTACCATACTCGCTCCCTACTATCAGCTCTTACCCAAAGAAATTGGGACATCTGACCAGGCCACAGTTTTCCAATTGACTATGGTTCAGCCAATATCATCATGAGCCCAGGAGGTGCACTGCTGGCGATGTGCTGTTAGTAAAGGCACTCGTGTCAGTCGTCTGCTGCCATAGCCAGATTTTGCCACACTGACCCAACAGATACATTCATTGTATTTCCCACTTTGATTTCTGCAGTTATTTCATGCAGTATTGTTTGTGTGTTAGCACTGACAACTCTGTGCAAACGCCAATGCTCTCATTTGTTAAGTGAAGGCCGTTGGCTATTGCATGGTCTTTGGTGAAAGATAACCCTGAAATTTGGTAATCTCTGCACAGTATTGAAACTGAGGATCTCAGAACATTGAATTCACTAATAATTTCTGAAATGTAATGTCCCATGCGTTAGCTCCAACTATCATTCCGTGTTCAAAGTGTGTTCATCCTCGTCATGCCACCATAATCACATCAGATAGCTTTTGACATGAATCACCTGAGAAAAATGACAGCTGTGCCAATGCCCTGCTCTTTTATATTTTTATTTATGTATTTACACATCAAGTTCCATAGGACCAAATTGAGGAGCAAATCTCCAAGGTCATGGAACGTCTCAGTACATGAAATTACAACACAAAAGTAATAACAAATAAAAATAAATGTTTATGAACTCACAAAAAAGTCAGTCCATAAGTTTAAGTAAACGCAATCAACAATACAACAAGAATCAGCATACTTTTTCAAGGAACCCCTTGACAGAATAGAAGGAGTGACCCATGAGGAAACTCTTGTTTTGATTTGAAAGCAAGTGGATTACTGCTAAGGTTTTTGAATTCAAGTGGTAGCTTACTGAAAATGGTTGCAGCAGTATACTGCACATCTTTCTACACTGGAGTTAAGGAAGTCTGGTCCAAATGCAGGTTGGATTTCTGCTGAGTATTAACTTTGTGAAAGCTGCTTATTCTTGGGAATAAGCTGGTATTGTTAATGAGAAGCAACAGTAAAGAATGTATATGTTGAGAAGCCAATGTTGCGAACCTATACTGCTTATTGCCCGAACCACCCATTTCTGAGCCAAAAATATCCTTCCAGAATGGGAAGAGTTACCCCAAAGTATATCATCATATGACATAAATAGATGAAAATAAGCAAAGTGCACTAATTTTTGTGTCGAATGATCACTCACTTCAGATACCATTCGAATAGTAACAATGCATTAAGTCTTTGAACGAGGTCCTGAACGTGGGGTTTCCACAGTTTACTATCTGAACACCCAGAAGTTTGAACTGTTCAGTTTCACTAATCAATGCCCTTTCTGTGAAACTGAAACATCAGGTTTTGTTGAATTGTGTGTTAGAAACTGTAAAAACTGAGTCTTACTGTGATTTAGCATTAGTTTATTTTCTACAAGCCATGAACTTAGGTCATGAACTGCACTATTTGAAACCGAGCCAATCTTGCACACAACATCCTTTACTACCAAGCTAGTGTCATCAGCAAACAGAAATATTTTAGCATTGCCCATAATACTTGAGGGCATATCATTATATAAATAAGGAACAGGAGTGGCCCCAACCCTGATCCCTGGGGCACGTCCATCTTGAGCGTAGCCCACTCAGACCCCACCTCACAGCCATTATCAACATTGTGAATAATGACCTTTTGCTGTCTGTTGCTAAAATAAGAGGTGAACCAATTGTGAGCTACTCCCTGTATTCCGTAACAGTCCAACTTCTGGAGCAATATTTTGTGATCAACACAATTGAATGCCTTAGTTAAATAAAAAAAATATGCCTAGCATTCAAAACCTTTTGTTTAACCCAGGGCTTCCCAACCTGTGGTCCGCTCTTTCTAGGGGATCCGCAGCCACCTTTCACCAAATCGTGTAAAATAATGAGTAAAATTACTGAATAAAAATGTGAAAATCAAATTCATCACTATTTTTTTTCCGTGTGATCCCCAAGCAGCCTTTGCGGTTCCTAAGTGAGAACACATACACATTTTAGTGCCGGAGAATGCAGCTTCTCTGATCGACTGTTTCGCAACAATACGGGGATTGTTTGTGCCCTGGCTCACGGCACTAGATGTGCTGAAACCTTTTACGCATGCGCGGAGCGAGCTTTGTCGACCAATCACAGTGCTCGCTGGCACGTATGTGGTCCCAGGCATCATTAAATGTAAAACTTGCTTTGTCAGTGCACCACCTATTTCATAAGTCGATTTTTGACCAGTTTATTACTTCTAACATGGATCGGTTGCTGAATTCGGGATGACTGAAGAAAGGTGCAGTTTCTCCATCGCCTTCACAACAAGGGAAGTTTCTAGTTGAAATTAATGAGGAGGGAGGACGACCAAAGGAAGACTTTACATACATTTGAACATTTTCCTTCGGATTTCGTGCCCCCCCACACACACACACACACACACACACACACACGACTGTCACGAAATATGCATGCTCCTTACACAGCAGTAGCCAAATAGTGGAAGTGAACAGACCATAAGCGGCAGGCAGTCAACAGCGAACAGTTTGGACGTGACATTGATTGCTCTTGGAAGAAGACAGCTCCATCGTGTGAAATTTTAATCAGGCTATAGTGTTTTGAACAAAGTGAGTAAATCCACTAGCAAGTGTCTGGATGCAGTGGGAATTCAAATTGGATCGTTAATTTTAAGTTGTTTTCACTCATCTCTAAATCAAAGACTATTGATACTTTGAGGGGGGGGGGGGGGGTCATTGGGAACATGGCACTTCCATTAAGAAGCTTTCAGTTCCCATGGGCTTCGCTCTGAAATTTAAAGTTGTGCTCTTGATTGACTAGGGGTCCGCCATGGATTTTCGACTGAAGAAGGGGTCTGGAAGTTGAAATGGTTGGGAAGCCCTGGTTGAACCCATCCAGTACCTCGCAAAGAAAAGAAAATACAGCATTTTCAGTTGTTGAATGACTTCTAAAGCTGAACTGTACTTTTGATAGCAAATCCTGTGATATAAAATGATAAATTATCCTTACATACACAGCCTTCTCAATAACTTTAGCAAACACTGATGGCATAGAAATAGGTCTAAAATTATCTACATTATCCCTTTCTCCCTTTTTATAAAGCAGCTTTACTACTGATTAGTTTAATAGTTCAGGAAACTGACCATTCCTAAAGGAAAAATTACAAATGTGGCTAAATACAGGGCTAATACATGCAGCACAGTACTTTAATATTCTGCTTGGCACTCTATCATAACCATGAGAGTCCTTAGTCTTCAGTGATTTGATTATTCACTCAATCTCCCTCTTGTCTGTATCGCAGAGGAGTATTTCAGACATCAGTCTCAGAAAGGCATTGACAAGAAAGTTATATGATTCCCTGTAGAAACTAAATTTTTATTTAATTCACCAGTAATGCTCAGAAAATGATTGTTAAATACTGTACATATATCTGATTTATCAGTAACAGAAATATTTTTACTACAAACTGACTTTATATCACCGACCTTGTGCTGATGACCAGACACATCCTTCACAACTGACCACATGGTCTTAGTTTTATCCTGCGAATTAGCTATTCTGTTTGCATATCATATACTCTTTGCCTTCGTAATAACATTTTAAGCACCTTATAGTACTGTTTGTAATGAGCTACTGTAACTTGATTGTGACTACTTCTAACATTTCGACATAATTCCCGCTTTGTTCTACATGATATCCTTATCCCACTAGTCAGCCACCCAGGCTGCCTTTTGCTGCTAGTATGCCATCTAGAACATTCAAATGGAAAGTAACTCCCATAGAGAATGAGAAATGTGTTAAGAAAAGCATTATATTTATCAACTGTGTTATTGGCAATATAAATATCCTGCAATTCTTGTTCCTTGACAGGGTTAAGATAAAACTCTCTATTGCTGTTGTATTAACTTTCCTACATAGTTTGTAATTATATGTGACATTTGTTTGAGTACTAAAGCCTTTTAGTGATAAAATTTGTGCATCATGGTCTGAAAGGCCATTCACCCTTTTACCAACAGAATGCCCATCTGGTAATGAAGAATGAATAAAAATATTGTCTATGGCTGTGCTACTGTTCCCCTGCACCCTAGTTGGAAAAAATACAGTCTGCATCAGATCATATGAATTTATGAGATCTACCAATATCCTCTTTCTTGCACCATCATATACAAAATTTATATTGAAGTCACCACATATAACTAATTTCTAGTACTTCCTACAAAGTCAATCAAGAACCCTCTCTAGCTTTAGGAGAAATGCTCTGAAGTCAGAGTTAGGGGACCTATAAACAACAACAATTAGAAGTTTAGTTTCACTAAATTCAACTGCCCCTGCACAACATTCAAGTATCTGTTCAGTGCAGTGCCATGATACGTCTATGGACTCAAATGGAATACTGTTTTTTACGTACATAGCCACTCCCCCACCCCGCAAGGACCTCCTTGAAAAACAGCCAGCTAATCTGTATCCTGGTAAAGGAAGCATCTGAATCATCACATTATTTAAGTGGTGCTCTGATACACCAATAATTGCAGAGTCAACATCTATAAGCAGTTCACTACCTTTATCTCTAATATCTCTTATGTTTTGATGAAATATGCTAATTCCTTCTCTATTTGGAAACATTACATCTCCTGAAGGTGAGCCCTTAGTTAGAGAGACCTCTTTTAAGCAGGTATACCTATCAGCTGACTTCAATCTAAAAAAGGTGCAGCTCTAACACCAACTACTACAGGAATTTTTCCATGAGTGACACCACCACCACCACCACCACCACCACCACCACCACCACCACCCACTACACTGTCACCTATAAGCTTAGCCAGCCTCCCCTGCCCATACCTATTAAGGTGCAGGCCATGCCTAGTGAATCCCAATCTGCAGATAGACCCAACTGGCACCACTGAGATGTGACCCATGCCCTCTCCCATCAGCACTCTCCCCAGCCTCATGTTAATGCGCCTAACAGCCGCATTAAGATGAGGCCAATCGTGATGCTGAAACAGTAGCACAAAATGCCCATTACTGTAGTGCCACCAGTTTGAGTAGCTATCTTGCATGTGCGATACTACCATGTGCGTATCGCTGTGAAATGACTGTTGTCATCTCCTTGTAGAGAAAATAGTCCTGATGATACTGTGAAAAATGGACCTTGTAATGCTTGATTATGGTTAGGTTGTATAAGTCTGTGATCTGCTCTTATCACAGTTACTCTGGGTGCAAGAAGAATGGCTGTATTAAGTGGTGGTATTTGTATAGGGTTAAAAGGTTTAATTCCTATTGGTGGTCGTAGTATTCCTAATTCAATAGTAGGTGCCAGTCTTTTACTTAAAAAAGCTCAGAAGGATGACACATACAGCGGGACCTCACATGAGTAAGAAAACACAGCAGATGGAGGACAGTAACACGAGAATAACCCAAGTGGCAAGCAGTTTGATGACACCTCTTTGAAGGTACTCAGAAGGGATCTCAACTTCGCAATGACTCCAAGAAATGTGCCCATTTCAGGTTTCATCAACACAGTGGAGCAAGTATTGAATGTTTTCCACCAAATGTGGCAGAAGAAATTCTTCTGGAGACCTGCACTTCACTTTCTAGTGATGAGGTCATTGCATTCAAGAGGCTGTGGCAGACACCAACATCATGGTGTTGGCAGCAGACAAAGGGAACTCTACAGTCATTCTGGAGTGCACTGGTTATGATGAGAAAGAGTGTCAACTTCAGGGGGAACACAATATAGACTTTTGGGATGTGACTGTAAGAGCGAAGTGGACAAGAAAAACAGGGCTGCCTTGTAGGAAACCAGTATGCCTGAGAAGGTCATTAAACAACTACGAATAAGACCACCATTTTCATCTATACTATTTGGGTAGCTGAAAGTACATGAAAAAAGGTCATGCCACTGTGTCCAATTGTCAGCAACAATGGCACATCAACAACCAACAACCAAGTACTTTAAGAAATAGCCATTCTGATATGTTGAGAAGTGTATTCACCATACCCATCTTTCAACATCTCAAGTAACTACTTATCACAGAATATGATAAAATGGTCAATTTTGATGTGGTATCCCTATTTGTTACGGTGCCAGTGAAAGATTCATTAGAACAGACTGCAGAGAAATTTGATGATGCTTTGGTGGACCTATTAGGCATATTTTCTGTATAGGGGCCAATATTACGACAGAAAGTATAGCCATGGGCAGCTCTCTTGTCTCCAGTGGTTGCCAGTATTTTCATGGAGAGATTTCCAAGGGGATGTTAGAGACAGCTAGATGCAAACCCACTTGCTTTGTTGGGTGTGTGGATGATACCATTGTGATCTGGCCTCATGGCAGGGATAGGTTCAATGAGATCCTGGAACTTGTGAACTCACACCATCCAAATATTAGTAAAACTTCATTGTAGATCACCATCAGCTGTCTATTTTTATGCTCAATACTACTAGTTTCAATCAGCCAACCATTATCAAGCCAAAGCAAAGTGTAACCAGATTGTCACTACAACATTTGAAGCAAACAACTTCAGTGCAGGTTGTAAAACATACCCAAATATTAAGTTCACCATGGAACTGGAAAAAGATGGCCTGTTGCCATTTCTGGATGTACTTGTCAAAAGCAAAGCAGATGGCTAGTTTGATCACAGTGTGTGTTTCAGACCTACACACAATGATTTATACCTGCAAGCCAGCAGCCGTCACCACCCAAGTGCAGAAGAATGGAGTTTCCAAGACACTGGTCCACAAGGCACACAGAATGTCAGACTCTCATAGTTTGACAGTAGAAACTGAGCATCCACGACCATTGTTCTGCAAGAATGGATACATGGCCAAACAGCAGTTGTTTTTGTGTTCTAAAATAAAACAAAACAAACAACAATAGCCAAACAGATTCAGAAGGCTCTGCAACCAGCCACTGTCACATAATCCACAAGAAGAGCAAGGTGAGGCAAAGACTGTGGTGCACCTGCCTTATGTAGTGTCTGTTTCTGCAAAAATCAGCAAAATTCCCAGGAAGTACAATATCAAGTGTTACTTCTGTCCATGTACGTAAATGAGGGCTACTAGGAAATGTGGAACACAGCCTGGGGCTACGAAGACCAGGAATTTATAATAAAGCTTACCAATGTGGCATGTTGTACATTGCTAGAATAGTGGATATTAGAGGCACCCAAACTAAGACAAGCAACCAAATTAGCCAATGCTGAGCACTGTCTGGAATGCAACCATTTCATCAATTATGATTTAATGATCTGGAACAGATCCCCAGATATTGGTACAGTGTTATAAGAGAGTTTGTAGAGATAAAGGTGATGGAAGACCTCATTAATCATGACAAACTACA
The DNA here is from genome assembly GCF_023864345.2 of Schistocerca serialis cubense. NCBI lineage: Eukaryota > Metazoa > Arthropoda > Insecta > Orthoptera > Acrididae > Schistocerca > Schistocerca serialis. The sequence goes on from NC_064645.1 coordinate 638,457,740, forward strand.
CTGGGCCGAAAACAGAATGCCAGCATGCAGAAGGTTGCATGGGACCAAAGTCTAACACCAACACTCGGTGTTGCGCATTGAAGAGTAGACTGCAGAGAGAACAGCTGGAACCACAGGGAACCTGTGCTGACCTGAAATGGGAACACCTAAAGACGCTGCTAATGGAAGAAGACTGCAGGTGGATTGCCTGGAACTGATGATGGAGGAGGAATTGTGCACGTATAAATACTGGACCCATTCCACTCAGCAAGCAATCTGAGGTAGCACCTGCTAAAGATAACAAGTCACGCTGTCAAAATATTGTGCAAGAATGACTTTGATATCCGGCAGAAAACCTGACACCACAAGACGTCAGGAGAGGAAATGACTATTGGTGGTACATGGTACACTGCACCATGCACTGTAGAGTGGCTTGCGGAATATGTATGTTGATGTTGATGTAGATGTAGAGACCCCATCTGTAATGTTTGGCCACCTGTTCGAAATCATTCTATTTGATGCCACTTCAGCAACTTGTGTATCAATGGTGAAGAGGACATACATCCATTCCTGAATGGAGAAGCTCACTGACCCTGCTGGGAACCAAACCGGGAGCCCTATAATCGAGAATCAGCAATGCTAATCACAAGACCACGTGTTGCTGACTTAGTAGGAAAAGACTGTAGGTTATACCAGTGGGCATGCTTTCAGAATGAAGCAGAAGCTAGTAAATGCAGTTAACACCCACTTTATTACCAGCAACAGATGGATAACAACAGAAATGCATGTGCACAGTAAAATTGTTTGTAGTCGACTTAGCAGGCTATAATGTCAAAGATACTCCTCCCTGTGGGAGGACTAAACTTGTATCGCTGCAAAGAGGCTCATTTGTGTGATATTTTATACATCATCGTTCATCAGTGGTGAAGTCCCCACAGAGCACACATCCCCCTCATCTCCCCCCCTCCCCCACTCCCCCAGCATGGATTACAAACAGAAGGAATTCAATGCGGGTCGCAGCTGCTGACCTGCTCTTCGAACAGTTGTTCACGACCAGTTACGCTCTAGTGGGCTACAAGACAGGACACAACTGGACCGATTCCAGGATTGCTGGTTGACATCAAAGTTCTCGAGTCGTGGTGGCGGAATGTTCAGTTATGGTGGTGATGAAAGAGACGGTGTGATGTTTCTTCATGCCTGATTGCTGTAGCAGTTTTTCCTAGGAGCAGTGGTGGTTAGAAAACCACTGGGTGATAAACGTGACCTTATCACCTCCTGTTCAACACCATTGTGTAGCTTATCATGGCGAGTGAACTGCTGGGAAGTAAAACATCTCTCGACTTTCTGTTTCTCACACTGTCCTTAAACAATGACATAACCATACAACAGATTTGCACTTATTTCATTTGTCTGGAATTGCTGCACATCAGGGCACACATCAAAACTGTTGATAGTATTCTGAATGTTTGATGTTCCATTGTGCCCTGTAGCAACATAAGTCTTGTCTTCTGCCCAAAAAGCCCTTTTATTATCTGTGTTGGTTATATCTCACCAAATCCAGGAGGGCTTGAGATGATGCATGGAGAAGGTGACCAACTTCTGATGTAGTAGTATGTCGAGGCTGTTGTCTCCGCATTGAGTGCCCAATGTGGTCCAGAATGTCGTGGCTGCACTGCTGGTCTCATTGTATCATCTTGTAACAAGACATACTTAAAGTTTGCTAGAGCCTTGTGCAGAAAAATGTTTGGTGAGCTATGTGACGAGGATAGTGGTATTCTTATGTTGTTTCTTGGTAGCTTTGTTCAAATGGCTCTGAGCACTATGGGACTTAACTTCTGAGCTCATCAGTCCCCTAGAACTTAGAACTACTTAAACCTAAGTAACCTAAGGACATCACACACATCCATGCCCAAGGCAGGATTCGAACCTGCGACCGTAGCGGTCGCACGGTTTCAGACTGTAGCGCCTAGAACCGCTTGGCCACTCCGGCCAGCGGTAGCTTTGTAATGGCTGGTGGTTATACTGGGGAGATGAAAGCTGCAGCTAGGTTGAGAGACTCCCTGTATAAAATCTCTGACAAAGAGGCTCACAGGTCTTCTTTGCATGCAGAGCAAACACTCAGTAGAATCCAAGGTAAGGACTTTATCCACTGGCCCATATGACACAAGTGCTGCCTGAGTGTTGGATGCCAGCATTCCAGAAGTCCATCGCTCTGCAGATGGTAAGCTATGGTATGGTAGCACTGAACATTGCAAATATTACATAGCTTGGACAACAGTACAGATTCAAATTGGCAATCCTGGTTGGTAGTCATGGATGCTAGGCAATCAAAATTCAATATCCACAATTGTACAAATGCCCTTGTCATTTTTTTCCATCATTATGTCCCGTGAGGGTGTCGCTTCAGCCCAGCAAGTGATATGCTTGATCGCAGTAATCTTTAAATTCCCATAAAGAGCTGACCAGATTGACGTAGAAATGTTATTCTTGGCTCTTAGGCATTTTGTATCACCTGTGCATTGGATGTGCATGGCAAGTCATGCAGGTTTGAGCCCAAGTTTGCAGTCTTGCTTCATATCAGACCAGACAGATCAGTTTGTAACAAGCTTAGTAGTAGGAAATACCCCAGGTGCCACAAGCAGAAAATTTATTGGAGACAGGCTTTCTCTTATTTAGTGGGACTAGTGGGTGGAGGCAGTGTTGTGATATGTCATACCAGACTTGCATGGAAGAATGAGGGATGGTGCATTAATTTCAAACCTGTTATAGTATCTTGTGGAAGATTGCAGATTTGCAGCTTCTGTTTTTGAGCCTTGGCAAAGTCTCGAAGTTGATGTCAACCAACAGTGCATTTACTCAAGATAGGTAAGCCACAATGACATTGTCTGCACCCCTTGAGGTGGGGTGTTGAATGTCAGTGGTAAATTGTGCAACATACACTCCTGGAAATGGAAAAAAGAACACATTGACACCGGTGTGTCAGACCCACCATACTTGCTCCGGACACTGCGAGAGGGCTGTACAAGCAATGATCACACGCACGGCACAGCGGACACACCAGGAACCGCGGTGTTGGGCGTCGAATGGCGCTAGCTGCGCAGCATTTGTGCACCGCCGCCGTCAGTGTCAGCCAGTTTGCCGTGGCATACGGAGCTCCATCGCAGTCTTTAACACTGGTAGCATGCCGCGACAGCGTGGACGTGAACCGTATGTGCAGTTGACGGACTTTGAGCGACGGCGTATAGTGGGCATGCGGGAGGCCGGGTGGACGTACCGCCGAATTGCTCAACACGTGGGGCGTGAGGTCTCCACAGTACATCGATGTTGTCGCCAGTGGTCGGCGGAAGGTGCACGTGCCCGTCGACCTGGGACCGGACCGCAGCGACGCACGGATGCACGCCAAGACCGTAGGATCCTACGCAGTGCCGTAGGGGACCGCACCGCCACTTCCCAGCAAATTAGGGACACTGTTGCTCCTGGGGTATCGGCGAGGACCATTCGCAACCGTCTCCATGAAGCTGGGCTACGGTCCCGCACACCGTTAGGCCGTCTTCCGCTCACGCCCCAACATCGTGCAGCCCGCCTCCAGTGGTGTCGCGACAGGCGTGAATGGAGGGACGAATGGAGACGTGTCGTCTTCAGCGATGAGGGTCGCTTCTGCCTTGGTGCCAATGATGGTCGTATGCGTGTTTGGCGCCGTGCAGGTGAGCGCCACAATCAGGACTGCATACGACCGAGGCACACAGGGCCAACACCCGGCATCATGGTGTGGGGAGCGATCTCCTACACTGGCCGTACACCACTGGTGATCGTCGAGGGGACACTGAATAGTGCACGGTACATCCAAACCGTCATCGAACCCATCGTTCTACCATTCCTAGACCGGCAAGGGAACTTGCTGTTCCAACAGGACAATGCACGTCCGCATGTATCCCGTGCCACCCAACGTGCTCTAGAAGGTGTAAGTCAACTACCCTGGCCAGCAAGATCTCCGGATCTGTCCCCCATTGAGCATGTTTGGGACTGGATGAAGCGTCGTCCCACGCGGTCTGCACGTCCAGCACGAACGCTGGTCCAACTGAGGCGCCAGGTGGAAATGGCATGGCAAGCCGTTCCACAGGACTACATCCAGCATCTCTACGATCGTCTCCATGGGAGAATAGCAGCCTGCATTGCTGCGAAAGGTGGATATACACTGTACTAGTGCCGACATTGTGCATGCTCTGTTGCCTGTGTCTATGTGCCTGTGGTTCTGTCAGTGTGATCATGTGATGTATCTGACCCCAGGAATGTGTCAATAAAGTTTCCCCTTCCTGGGACAATGAATTCACGGTGTTCTTATTTCAATTTCCAGGAGTGTAGTTGAGGTGGTGGATATGACAATGAGAATAGTTTTTTTACCAGATTGCATATGCAATCTGCTAGTGTTCTGTGGAATCTCCTGGTAGTCGGTGGTACTTGCAAATTGTGAGCAGCTTACCCTCGATGTCATCCTTGAAGTTTTGCACTGCCTGATACACATCTATCAGTTCTCTATCATAAGCCAACCACATGTATTGAGACTCAGTTAGCTTCTGTGAGAAGAAATTTAAGGGTTGTCACTCACCTATGACTGTCTGCTGAAGAATAGTACTCACTGCAGTTTCACTCATGTCGGAGGTAATTGACAAGGAAGTTGCTGTAACCAGATGGGCTAACGTTGTCGTATGTAGCCAGCTGAGCGTAGTAATACAGTCAAAGGCCTGTTGCATTTTTGGAGTCTTAAGTGAGATCCTGTCTGCTATGTGTGTTTTTTCCAGACAACATATCCATGAATGGTGCCTCTATGGCTGCTGCTTGTGGCATGTGATGTCTGCAGAAAGTAATTGCCATAACTCATGGTAATTCATTGGATGTGGGAATCAATGGATAAGGTCTGTGCATTGGGTCATGGGTCAAAACCCAGCTTGACTGATGGACTGTCCTAGAAATGTTACTTCAGATTCTCGATGCTGGCACTTGTCGTCATTTATCACTATCCCAGAATGTTCAAAGGTCTCAAAATAAGTGTGATATATTCCTCATACTCTTGCAGAGATGCTGAAAAAACTTAAATATTGTCCAAGTGTGAGAAACAGAATGCAAATTTAAGGAGAATTTTATCAATCAAGTGTTGTCCCGTGTGAACTACATTTGCAGGCAAGCTTTTTTACAATCGAGAATGCTGAGCAAGGAAGCCCCTGCTAGAGTGTGAGTAAAATATTGGATGTTAGGTATTGGGTAATGGTCAGGTACTTTGTGAGCTTTCAGGGCCCAATAGTCCCCATGTAATCTGCATGTTCATCTTTCTTAGGAACTAAGAGTATGGCTGCTGCCCCTGGGCTGTCCAGTGACCTGGACTATGCCTGCTTACAGTAATTCGTAAATAGCAGTTATAGTTGCTCGTAATCTGTCATGTGCCAGTCAGTGTGCTTTGTGGTAGACCAGCGGTCCAGGTGTGGTGATAATTGTGTGCACAGTGTCATGATTAATCCCTGTCTGTGTATATAACACACACATAATGTGGGAAACACAGAAGGCAGATATAGGGGTTGCATGGACACTGTTAGAAAAGTTCATAGTACTGACCTGTGTTTGTGATGGGTCATGAGGTGGAGTACACCGTGTCTGTCTGTGTGTGATCAACTAATATCATGGCAGGTTCTATCTTGTTTACATAGGGTATTTGCAGATGGTGGTGCTGTTCCTGCTATAATGACTGTAGGTAAGATTACGTGGCATTAAGTTAATGAAAGTACTTGAGTTTTCAGTTTTAAATTCTCATTGTGTAGCCTGGGATTCTTCTTTTTTTACTTCTTCATAATGCTTTGCTACTGTTTCTAAATCAGATTCTAAAGCCCTATGGTCATTAAGTAGTTTCACGCAGATGTCATAGGTAGAGATCCTTCTTTACTTCTCCATAATTCATCATCATAGATTGTAATTCAGATTCTAAGCCCAATGGTCATTAAGAAGTTGCAGGTAGATGTCAAATGTCAAGATCAAAGGGGTTGTACTGTAGTAGTCCCTTGCAGAGCTGCATGTGAATGTGCTCATGGACTACCAACGATACTGAATGTCGACACTCTGCTGCTGGTTTGCCTGAGGATACCTTGTATTAGGTCATCAGAGAGATGAAATCGATGGAAAAAATGCACACCCAAGATCAGTTCATCAACACCTCTGACCACAAATGGCCATGAAAATGTATCATGCATCTCGAGGTCCATGATGCATGTGATGGTTCCAAATATTATGACATGAGTATCATTTTCAGTGCGCAGTTGGGCAGCAGATGTTGTAAGTTCCACTTGTTGTTCTCTGCAAGTAGTGCTCACTTCCGGGCCAGTATTGGAAAGAAAGTATTAATTTGTTGAGTTGTCTTTTTTATCAAGTGCAGTCTGCTACTGTCACTTGTAAATGGGGAAAAATAGTTTGGCCCTTGTGCTTTAGCTGTAGGCAGTTTTGTTGAGTTTTGTGATGTGGAGTGCCTATCACAGACTGTTGCTGGTTGTGTCGTGGGAAGCAGTTGTGTAAACAGTCACCGAAGTGTGTGTGAAACCAACACAGCTGCTGCCACACCCCTTTGTTGCTGTGAGGAATGTTATTTTTGGCCTTGGGTATGGCAGTTGCGGCTGGCTGAATGTCACCGCCCTCGCAGAGAGTGCTAGTCACATCACTCTGATAAGTCCACACAATCATTCGGGTCTCAAGAGCTTCTTATGGTTGGGGCCAGCATATCAGGCAAGGAATGTGCTGGCAGTGGCCATTGTTGCTCATTGCGTTTGACTACTTTTGTCACTGCTGTAGGATGCAAAGTCTGTCAGCCAGGAATAATTTGTGTTTCCTCATTTCATTTTCATGTGAAATCATTGCCATCTATATCTGAGATGGTAATGTGATTAACCAGAGTGTGCTGTCTGTCATTAGAGTGAAGTTCATTGATACACAGATATGTCTCCAATGCCAAGATGGTGTCCTGCTGCCCAATTTTTCCTCATAAATTACTTGTTGAAGCTGCTACTCTGGTGTCTTGGGAAGTTAGCGGAGCAGTGCTGCCTTTGCAGTGTGAAATTTGCCTTCAGCCAGAGGTGCTTGTATACCATCACCAATGATGTGGATGTGATCTCCTGTGTTGACCCCCTGTGTTGCTTAGTAGGACCACAAACTTGGAAGTGTCATAACTGTATAGTATGCCATAACTGTACAGTATAGTATAACTGTATAGTATGAATTTGATGATCGTGATCAATGTTCCCAGCTGTTCTGGTTGGAAGGTCAGTGGTTTAGGTTTGAAACTCTGATACCATAGGGAGCATTGATGTGGGGGAGTGGAACATGTTGGTGGTTTTACTGGACATAATTTGATTTCATTGTTTATTAATAGAAACAGAATTTGAACATTACACATTATTGTAAAGCAATTTTGTTATACTGTACCATAACACAATTTAATCTCCAGATATATTTCATCACATTTGGCAATTAAAAAAATAAATAAATGAAGAAACCTTCTGTCTTTCAGTGATAGTGAAATTATTGCTGTAATCTTTCAGGCACATTATGAAGAAACAACACTCAGCCACCTGGTTCTTGGAGAAAGATGGACATATTAATAACCTGAATACACAGTATTATTGACACACATACACACACACACACACACACACACACACACACACACACACAAAAGCAATTAAATCATCTTTGCAACCAGTGGCACTTTCTCCTTAAGAACCACAAGGCATTTACAAGTAGCCAGCTATTTCTTTAAAAATAAATCTTTGATGTAAAACTCTTGAAAAACATATATAACAAATACAAAACAACTGGCTTGGTGCACGTGGAAGTCTTCACATAACCTTGCCACAATTGTCACTTTACTCAATCCAATGGTGGCAACCTGAGATCAGTAGCTTCACATATTTTGAACCATCTGTTAGACAGTCTCAGCACTACCAGTGCAATAAACATTTAAAAGTAATTGAATGGAGGCCAGCTTCATAATTTAACTTGGCAATAACACATCACTTAAAAGACAAATGGTTACACGCATATGTAACAAAAGACAAGCCAAACATAACACCAATTTCTAAATGGGGCGAATGAGAAAGAAACTTGACATTCCAAAGTAAGCCTCTGCACTTATGCTAGAAACCAAAGTGTTTACATACACATTTTTAGATGGACGCAAGGTCTCTTGGACCATGAGCAGATGACACACCGAGAGTCTTCTTGTGTGGCCCAGCCGGCTGGGACTCGCGTGGGTTTACGAACTGATTTGGCTGGGTCATTCTCAATATAGATAGAATGGTAAAATCACATGAAATGGTGCCATATGGACAGGAATTAGCTGGTGGAATATTGTCTTGTTGGCATGGGGGAGATTTGCCTTGTTGCCATCACCAAGGACGTGGAAAGGCATTACACATTATTCATCCACACATTCACCATTGTTGTCAATGGTAAGACACATCAGAATGTTACTTTCATGTTTCAAATAAATTGTAGGTGGATCCAAGGGGAAGAAAATGTTATGCAAGTCACTGTTTTGTCCAAATTGTTCGAAAATATGGTGATCATGGAACAGCCCCATTGTGAAAGTGAACACAATCTGACAGAGTACACTTATTACATTGAAGTTAATGTTGCTGTTCATTGTGGGGACGCCACTGCAGATTATTCCAGTAGGGAATGCTTGCAGAATTAAGTGAAATGCTGGAAATGCAATTGACACACACTTTTATTATAGGAATGGATGTACAACAGAAATGCATGTGTCCAACACAATAGTACGTAGCAGACTGAATAGCCTAGAGTGCCAAAGATATTCCTCCTTGTGGGAGGGCTAAACTCCCATTGAGGTGAGGTCCCCACAAGTCTCTAAAACATAGTAACTCAAATCGCTTATTCACTCTCAGTTCACTATGAAATTCTTAGACAAATCATACTTGAAAATATTCTAGCTCCAACTGCATTTGCAAGAGCAATGAAATACTGTGCATAACACAGTAATTGAGGCACTTCCATTGTTGCTAAGTCATTCATTATTGATACTTTCAAAGCTAAATTATAGTGACTTTATTAGAAGAGTAATTGTCGATATAGGTTGAATCATTCTCAAAACTAAAAGAGTAGCCCTTCTTTGTAGCCCACATCAAGTTTACAGGAGCTATTGGTAAACGACTCAGCAAGAACAATCCTAGACATTTATTAAATGGTACATCATAAAATGTTAGAAGCCTTAAATTAATGATAAGCACAAGTATTCACTTCACTACATTACTCCCCCCCCCCCCCCCCCCCCCCTCTCTCTCTCTCTCTCTCTCTCTCTCTCTCTCTCTCTCTCTCTCTCTCTCTCTCTCTCTCACACACACACACACACACACACACACACACACATGTTTCTACTGAACTGTTTGCCTATTGCCTATGAAGAGGTAGCTACTTTTGTCTATGGTGAGCTTTGCAGTAGCATGTTGTAAGACAGAACTGATGAAATAAAGAAGGGTCCACTTTTCTGTGTAGCTACAGATGTTGTTAGCAAATAGTTCTTCGGCCTGAATCCCATATTCAGAACACTCTTGGGAGTTGTCCCGCTGAGAAGAGTTTGACAATAATTGCATTTACTTCTAATGAACGTCAACAGTATCAAAGTTTGTGCTGTACTGTTGTTAAGGTTTATCACATGTTGTTTTGATGTTATTTTTGCTATATCAAAGAAACACAGTTTGTTCTTATTAAATATTCTTTGTGTTCGAGAATAGGCTTTCAGTGTTAAGCTGTGTTTAATTCATGGAGTGTACAGTCTCTTTATGTTTCTCCCTTCAGTCAACATTCTTAGTTATCATTGTCTGTCTTCCCCCTCCCCCTTTCATGCCTCCTCTTCTGTCTGTACACCTCATTTCAAAAGCTTCTATTCTCTTCTTGTCTGTACTCTTGATCGCTCACATTTCGTTTCTGAAACAGGACTATGCTTCAGACAAATATTTCAATCAAGACCTTGCTTCTTTGATGTTGGCAAGTTTCTCTTTTTCAGATGTGTTGTTCTTGCTGTTGCCAATCACATTGTTTGTCCTCTCTATCGAGCAAGATAGTGCAGTGGTTAGCAGACTGGACTCATATTCAGGGGACAATGCTTCAAGGCCGCATCTGGCCACCCTGATTTAGGTTTTCCATGATTTCCCAAAATCACTTCAGGCAAATGCCAGGGTGGTTCCTTTGAAAGGGCACAGCAAACTTCCTTCCCCATCCTTCCCTAATCTGATGGGACCAATGATCTCATTGTTTGATCTCCCCACCCCCAAAATTAACCAAGCAACCAACAATCCTCTCTACTTCAGTCATAATCAGTTATGTTACTACCCAAATAGAAAAACACCAATAATTTTTGTGTCAAATCCACTTCCTTCAGCATCACTTGATTTAACCAACTACATTCCATCGCCTTTGTTTTAGTTTCGTTTATATTCAGCTTATAATCTCTTTCCAAAACACCACATCATGTTCTTTCAATCTCTCTAACTTCAGTCAGTTTTCTGAACAAGTTGTAGGTAGTGTTTTGCTCATATGTTTTATCCCTACTATCTTCACTTCAAAGAATGTATTCCAGTCAACATGGTGAAAACCTTTCTCTAAATCTACAAATGTGTTAAATGTAGGTTGGCATTCCATTAGTTTATCTTCTAAGACATGGTGGAGTGTCAGTATTGTTTCATGTGTTCCTGCACTCTCTGGAACTCAAACAGGTCTCATCTGAGGCTGATTTCTGCCAGTTTCTGTAAATTAAATGCCCTCTACTCCAGGGGCCATGTCTTGTCTTGGGTTTTTCAGTGATTTTTCAAATTCTTTTCACCATATGATATTGCTGTGATTTTCTAAAAGTGTTGGAGAGTGTCATCAGTAGGTGCTCAATTGAAGTATAGCAATCTCAGGGATATCGTTTGATGCAACACTTGAAAGCATTGTCAACAAGTAACTATTATTTATTATTATATCACTTACATCTTCCTTATATTATTCCTATCTCTTGAATTTATTACTGATGTAATGAACGATGCTTCTCTATGGTACTTCCTGGCAGATTAAAACTGTGTGCCCGACCGAGACTCGAACTCGGGATCTTTGCCTTTCGCGGGCAAGTGCTCTACCATCTGATCTACCAAAGCATGACTCAACGCCTGGTCCTCACAGCTTTACTTGTGCCAGTATCTCGTCTCCTACCTTCCAAACATTACAGAAGCTATTACTTAAATTGTGTTAAGTAGATGTCTTGTTTTATATGTTATTAATTTAGTGGAAATATTTCAAATAAATCCGAATAAAACTTAGTAAAAAAAAGAAAAAATTGAAATAGATAAACTTGGAACAGAACACGTGAATTACTTTCGTGTGATTTATTCTGCACTTGTATGACGGCAGGTGCTACTTCTCTTCCAGATTAATCATCTCATGATTTTGGCCGATAAGCTTAACTAATTTCATGTCCAATAAATTATATTAGCGATACCGTTTCGAAGAACGTCTCACCGTTACAGAAGTTAACTTTTAGGAAGCTACAGATACGCAGTAGGCAGCCACGTAGAGAGAAGCGAGTAGGGAAATCGCTACGAGAGAGAACTCCGTTGTTGTTGCTGTTGTGATGTCGCGGATGCATTTCGCATAAGTACGAAATAATCTATGGCTTTAGAAAACAGAGGACGGCCGCCAAAGGCATTGGAGAGTTGGCAGATCCGCTTCGTAAACTTCCAGACCCCTCCCACGACTTGCTTAAAAGCGTCGTCTTCCATCGTCGAAGCTTTGCATCTGCTGTCGGCGCGACTTTTCCTTGTACATTGGTTTGGAGATTTGTTTGACACGGCGGTTTGTGTTCGGTATTTCTGCAGCGCGTTGTGTGTAGTATTTCCGCTTCACTCCCAGGTGTATATTGCGTCATGAGGAAACTGCGAGCTTCGGGCTTTTCATGCAATTTCGTTAAAAGCGCAGGAAACGGTATCGTCGATGATAAGATAACCGCGTAGCCTTGCGATTGACCGTATTGTACAACTCGGAAGTGCACCATATCGTATTCTTGTCAGCTTGTGTGCGGGCAGACGTGCTTCTTGCAAGTAACGTCGTTACCACGCACTAGAAATAAGGGGGAAAAAAAATCAGAGATTACAACGTAAGGTGGAAGACGGTTATCGTGCGCGCGCACTTTATGACTGGAATGAGTTACAAGGACGCGGAACGTGTGCGAACTACGGCGTGTGACGACAGCGATTGTGAGTCGGAAACCGAATCACAGCTGGCGGATTGTGAATCACAAGATACGTCACTATACTACGATAATAAAAGGTAATGTTGCTAAAATAATGATGGCGCACATAGCAAATGATTTCCGATTAACAAGCTTATTTCTAACTACAATTTCTGCAAACTCAATCACAGATTAATTTTATTCCTTTTGCAACTATACGTTGCTTAGCAAACGTCGTTGTCATTGGGTGATGCAGCATAAGGATAACCGGCTGAGAGGAGTAACCTTGACATTTAAGCCGCGGCCAGTAGAACTGCACAGCTGCAACTATCGCAGGAATTGCGGAAGCAATATTATCAGTGCTTAAAACAGACGTTTCAAAACACTTCAACCAAATTTTTTGAGTGAGAAATTGCAACAATGTAATGCAACAGTATCTACTAAAAAAAACGGCGCGGCTTGCGGTACTGTTATGTTTTAAATATTTCTTGAAATTATCGTTGCACTTCATTCACAAATAGTACAGACAGACGTCAATAGAAATGATAAATACTCGAAATTCACCGATTATCTTCGATAGACAGAACAACGCCGTGGACAGGCCGACAATTGCTCAGTACTTGGCCATAAGTCCGGCCCGGCTGCTTCCATCAGGGGCACTATTTAGCACTATATGAGGAATTAATTAATTAATTTATTTTTTAGGTATGTAAACTTTCTTTTCAAGTGTGAAATGGAGCTGCATAAACATTGGCAACTAAACGGAAAGAAAACGTTTCGTTTGTTTGTTGGCTTGATGTCAGCTAGCAACTTCCCAATTTTTTCCCCATTTCTAAAATTGGAACAGTGCATCACAACTCTTTCTTGAATGATGCTATTAGTAAATGCTCATAAGTAAATAAAAGTTACGGAGATATGCGTATCATTTGCTGGTCAGAGTTCTAAAATACGCTACACTTACATCGCTTTTAGCAACTAGATTTATTGTTTTTCTTCTCAGTTGTATTTTTATCAGGCGCTTACCATCGTCAGTAAAATTGCTTACTTCTCAGTTGTTTTCACGATTAAGTTAGTAAACAAACTGTAAAGACGAGACATGAGCCGTGCTTGGGTAGCTCAGTTGGAAGAGCACTTGCCAGCGAAAGGCAAATTTTCCTGATTCGAGTCCTTGCCCGCTACACAGTTTTAATCTGCCAGAGATATAATATTCTGTTTGTTTATAGTGCAGAAAAAGTAATTACTTTTTGGTATCGACATCAAACAGGAAATTATGGTGTAGAAGATATGTTTTTCTACAGGCTGTTGAAATCCATGCCTAAAAGAATATAGTTTATAATCAGAGGCCCAGTTCTCGATGCTGTACGTACGTGCGTAAACCTTAGTAGTTAAGTAATTTATCTTCATAATTACTCGTAAACCCTGAAATCAATGCTAGTTACCGCACGTTTCAAGAATTTTATTCACCATAGATCATTTTACAATGATATTGGCTTCGTCATACAAGATGTACTAGTACATACAGAATAACAAAATAAACTTCTGTCAATACATTATAAATACATTTGAAGCATGGCAGTGTACCAAATTACAAAGGATAGCTTTTAAAAGCTAACGCAACAAGCTATCTTATAATCTAATATAATAAGGTATTTTATTGTTTATAGTATAAACTTTGTAATTACACACGATTAACCACAGCACAAAATAATATGTTTAACTACAGACAACTTTTAAATGCTTATATTCTCCTCAGGCATCTCAAAGAATTCTTTAATGTCATAGAATGGATGATCTGACAGACAGCTGTACCACTTAATTTTAAAAGAATTTGTATCCATAGACTGAACATGAATTGGCAGTTTATTGAACATTTTGAGTGGGTTAACTTTGTGGGAATTTCCTGTTCTCGCTAATCTGTGGCGCGGTATGTCTAAATTACCGTTCGCCCTGGTGTTGTGTTCGTGTATTTTCTTTCTGGCAATAAATTCTAAAATATTATTTTTAATATAGAGTACAGCCACATAGATGTATAAATTTATAATTGTAAGTATTCTGAGTCTGGAGAAAAGAGGACGACAGTGCTCCCTATGACCTCTTTTACATATTATACGTATGACTTTTTTTTTTTGTAATTTCAATACGTTTTTGATGTGAGGGGAGTGCCCCCATATAATAAGACCATATGAAATATGTGACTGGAGTAGCTCCGCTAGACTTATCTACAGTCTCGCAATACTATTCCAAGCAGTTGCTAGCAGACAGGAGTGTACGGCATCACTTAAGTAAGGTAATTAGCTAAAACAGAATGTTTCAAGTTAAGTAGTACTGTTACTCATAAAAATGAAGACTATGGAACATGCCAGGGAAAAGTTTGAAATTCGCGCCATCTATTGACGTCGCGTCCATGGGAGTGTTTCCGCAAATAAGTCTGCTGTTGTTTTGCTGCGATTAATGTATGCAACAGTAGCGGAAAAGACTTGGTTGTGAGGAATAGGAAAAATGGAATGGTATTAGACGTCATTGAAATCATGGATGCTACAAAAATTAGTGTGATTGATTCTTCGTCCACAACACAGCTCGTAAAGGAAGATCTCCCATTAATACCTAAACAAACGGATGATTGCTGTACAAGGTAAGAGTTAGAAAGTATTGACGTAGTACAATATTTTAGTGGGTTGGAAGTCATAATAATATTATTGTAACTCTTAAAAATAACCTCAAGTACCTAGATTAATAAGTTGCGTTTGACAGCTAAGGTTAGCTCGCCACCAGTGCATAAGTTCTTAAATTGTACTATTACAACTTTCAAACAGCAAATGAGATTTTCGAGTAAGGGTAGGCCAAGACCGCAAAGTAATACATAAATGACAATTTAGTTTGCAATGAGTTAGTTTGATTTTGCCGTGTTTTTCCACTCTCGAGTGTTACAGTACTAATTCATGCACACTGTCATAGAAACTCAGTGCCTAATTACAGACATCGATTACCATTTTCATTCTGATTTTCGAGTAGAACACCGGAGAATTGCTGGAAATTGCACAGAATAAAAATGATTATCTTACTCATTATTTATTTTTTATTGTTGTGGTGCATATTTTATACCAACTAATTTTGTTATTTTAGATGCTGCCATTCGATGTGGAGACGATGTTGCAGAGAACGAGAATTGAAACCAAGGACTATAGTAGTTGGAAGAACAAGTACAGAAAAATTTCCAGCAAATGTTATTCGCAATCAGAAGTACAATATTGTCACATTCTTGCCATTGGTAGGACGCCACTTTGTTTACTTGTTTTAATTACAAATTTGATAGGCCACTGTAATTGCAACTTAAGTTTATTTTACTCAACATTCTAGAGGAATACTGCACTTGAATTCAAATTAAAAGCAGCACTTCCATTGCAGGTGTTGTTCCAGCAGTTCAAGTTCTTTCTCAACTTGTATTTTTTGATAATGGCTACCAGTCAGTTCATTCCAGACATAAGGATTGGTTATCTTTACACATACTGGGGCCCTCTGGTAAGTTCTGGTTTATTATTTTTGTATCCTGTGTTGCTTATGAATTAAGGACTTTCAGAATTATCTATATTTTTTCACATGACACACTTTTGGGGGATTCCATTGTCACGGGTGGGACAGTTGCACTACGTTTTTCAACAGTCAGATGCTGATATAACATAAAGTATAAATAGAAATGAAGTAAAAATTGACTGGTTGCCTTACAAATAATTGTTTTACCTTCCCTTTAAATCTGAATGTCAGAAGTTTACAAATTGAGCTGTTATTCATCTTTAAAACTTAGTCACGGGTGGGACAGCAAATAGATGTAGCATTTATTTATTTATTTATTTATTTATTCATCCGTGGAACAATAAATATTGTATGGATGTCGTCTGATTACAACACATGAGCACACATACATTTACAATCAAACAGGTTTCTCATTACATAATATTTTGGTGATAATGTCATATGTTGCTAATAATCTACATCTATGTTAAATATTCTTTTACAGTGTAACAACTTTTACTTACTAAAAAGGTTTTAAGCTTTTGTCTGAAAGTGAGGGGCTCATTTATTTCTTTAATTTCTTGTGGTAAATTGTTGTACAGTTTTATCCCATTGTAAAATATACTTTTTTGCGTCTTTGCCTTGTTCTTTCTATCTACACTCCTGGAAATGGAAAAAAGAACACATTGACACCGGTGTGTCAGACCCACCATACTTGCTCCGGACACTGCGAGAGGGCTGTACAAGCAATGATCACACGCACGGCACAGCGGACACACCAGGAACCGCGGTGTTGGCCGTCGAATGGCGCTAGCGGCGCAGCATTTGTGCACCGCCGCCGTCAGTGTCAGCCAGTTTGCTGTGGCATACGGAGCTCCATCGCAGTCTTTAACACTGGTAGCACGCCGTGACAGCGTGGATGTGAACCGTATGTGCAGTTGACGGACTTTGAGCGAGGGCGTATAGTGGGCATGCGGGAGGCCGGGTGGACGTACCGCCGAATTGCTCAACACGTGGGGCGTGAGGTCTCCACAGTACATCGATGTTGTCTCCAGTGGTCAGCGGAAGGTGCACGTGCCCGTCGACCTGGGACCGGACCGCAGCGACGCACGGATGCACGCCAAGACCGTAGGATCCTACGCAGTGCCGTAGGGGACCGCACCGCCACTTCCCAGCAAATTAGGGACACTATTGCTCCTGGGGTATCGGCGAGGACCATTCGCAACCGTCTCCATGAAGCTGGGCTATGTTCCCTCACACCGTTAGGCCGTCTTCCGCTCACGCCCCAACATCGTGCAGCCCGCCTCCAGTGGTGTCGCGACAGGTGTGAATGGAGGGACGAATGGAGACGTGTCGTCTTCAGCGATGAGAGTCGCTTCTGCCTTGGTGCCAATGATGGTCGTATGCGTGTTTGGCGCCGTGCAGGTGAGCGCCACAATCAGGACTGTATACGACCGAGGCACACAGGGCCAACACCCGGCATCATGGTGTGGGGAGCGATCTCCTACACTGGCCGTACACCACTGGTGATCGTTGAGGGGACACTGAATATTGCACGGTACATCCAAACCGTCATCGAACCCATCGTTCTACCATTCCTAGACCGGCAAGGGAACTTGCTGTTCCAACAGGACAATGCACGTCCACATGTATCCCGTGCCACCCAACGTGCTCTAGAAGGTGTAAGTCAACTACCCTGGCCAGCAAGATCTCCGGATCTGTCCCCCATTGAGCATGTTTGGGACTGGATGAAGCGTCGTCTCACGCGGTCTGCACGTCCAGCACGAACGCTGGTCCAACTGAGGCGCCAGGTGGAAATGGCATGGCAAGCCGTTCCACAGGACTACATCCAGCATCTCTACGATCGTCTCCATGGGAGAATAGCAGCCTGCATTGCTGCGAAAGGTGGATATACACTGTACTAGTGCCGACATTGTGCATGCTCTGTTGCCTGTGTCTATGTGCCTGTGGTTCTGTCAGTGTGATCATGTGATGTATCTGACCCCAGGAATGTGTCAATAAAGTTTCCCATTCCTGGGACAATGAATTCACGGTGTTCTTATTTCAATTTCCAAAAGTGTAGATTGAGGTGGTGACAAGCTCTTGTTTCATGGTCATGTATTAGGCTGTTTGTGTTGTACATGTTGAGATTTTTCTTAATGAACATTATGTTCTGAAAGATATACTCACAAGAAACAGTTAGAATTCCTAGCTTTCTAAATAATTCTAGACAGTGGGCCCTGTTGTTGCTATTTGTTATTATCCTTATAGCTCTTTTTTGTACTTTGAACACAGTTTGTAAGTTACTGGCACTTGTTCCCCAAAACATGATCCCATAGCTGAGGATTGTGTGTAGATATCCGTAATATGTTATTTTAAGACAGGTATTATTGCATACCGGTGCGAGGATTCTAAGAGCATAGCATGCTGTGGATAATTTCTTTGCCAAAATGTTGACATGGTTTGTCCATTTCAGTTGGCTGTCTACATTCATCCCTAAGAATTTGGTACTTGTTACACATTCTAATTCATTATTATTAACTTTTATTCTAGTGGCATTGTGTTTTTTGTTCAGTTGGAAGTTAATATAGTTAGTTTTCTTTACATTTAGGGTTACTTTATTTTTTTAATGACCAGCCGTGGACATCATTGAGAGCCTCGTTTGCTCTTTCTGACAGTTGTGTTGGATTTTCACCTGTTATTACTATGTTGCTGTCATCAGCAAAAAGTATTTTTTCGCCATGTCTGATACTTTGTGGGAAGTTGTTAATGTATATAAGAAACAATATTGGGCCTAATACACTTCCCTGTGGGACGCCTATATTCACATTTTCTGGGTCAGACAGGTGTTTTATAAGGGAATTGTTTGAAACTTGTGATATCTCAACTCGTTGAACTCTGTTTTCCAAGTATGATTTGAACCACTTCTTTGTCACACCTCTTATTCCTATTTGCCCTAATTTATGACCGAGCGGGGTGGCGCAGTGGTTAGACACTGGACTCGCATTCGGGAGGACGACGGTTCAATCCCGCGTCCGGCCATCCTGATTTAGGTTTTCCGTGATTTCCCTAAATCACTCCAGGCAAATGCCAGGATGGTTCCTCTGAAAGGGCACGGCCGACTTCCTTCCCAATCCTTCCCTAATCCGATGAGACCGATGACCACGCTGTCTGGTCTCCCTCCCCAAACCAACCAACCAACCAACCTAATTTATGAAGTAAGATTTTGTGGTCAACTGTATCAAAGGCCTTGGACAAGTCTAAAAAGATACCACTTACATTTTCACCTTTGTCCAGTGCTTCTAAAATTACTTTAGTGAACTGTGCTATAGCATATTGTGTGCCTTTTCCGGGCCTAAAACCAAATTGGTCATTGGAAAGAAGATTATATTTATTCAGGTAATTTAGCAGTCTCTTTTTGACTAGTATTTCTATTATTTTAGAAATGATAGACAGTATAGAGATCGGCCTGTAGTTCTCTACATTTTCCACATCTCCGTTTTTAAGGATAGGTATAACTTTTGCTTGTTTTAGGTACTCCGGAAAGTATCCAGATTCGAAAGATTCATTAATTATGTCTGTTAATGGGCCCTTTATGGAGTCTATACAATCTTTAATTACGCAGACTGGGATTTCATCAAGTCCTACTGAAGTTTTATTTTTTAGTTGGTGTACTACTAGTGCCACTTCCCTTTCTGTAGTTGGCAAGAGCACCATTGAGTTTGTTGGCTGGTTCTGAGTAGGTAAATCATATGTATCTGGAAATTTCTGCTGTAATTTTTTTGCAATACTACTGAAATATGAGTTTACAAAATCAGCTAATTTTTTAGGGCTACCTACTGGTACATCTTTGTTTTTAATATGTGAATTGAGGTCCTTTTTAGCAGAGTTAGATGTTTCCTGTTTGACGATGTTCCAGGCTGCTTTGCTCTTGTTTTCAGCTTCAAGTAATATTTTGTTGTTTGAAAGTTTTTTTGCGGCTAGCAACACCTTTCTGTAAATTTTCCTGTACTTTTTGTAGGATTGCAGAACTTCTGGGTTAGATTGATTATTTTTTATGGAGTTGAGATATCTAAGAGTTTCTGAGGATTTTTTGATACCTGTAGTCACCCACTGATTTCTCTTTGTAGTTTTAATTTGATAAAGAGTTTTGGGAAACATCTCTTCAAATCTGAGTTTAAAAATTGACATGAACTTGATAAATTTCTGATTTGCGTTGGTTTCTGCATAGACTTCCCTCCAATCTTCATATTCTAGCTGGGATTTAAACTGATGCAGGGCTGATTTGGAAAACATTCTTTTGTATGTACAAAGTTTAGGAGGAGTTTCTACATGAAAGTTAGTTTTTAAGATCTGGCAGAGGTGGTCTGCTAGGCCCAGGTTTTGGACAACAATATGACATTTTTACTATCAATATCTGTAGCTACATGATCTATAGATGAGGAGGATTCTTTCATTATTCTAGTTGGACAATTAACAAGGGAGGATATTCCATAACAGCTTAGAATATTCACATATATGTTGCTAGCCTTATCAGGCTTCATCATATTAATGTTTAAGTCACCACAGATAATTACATTTGCTTTTGGTCCAGAAACCTTGTCTAAGCTTTGATTCAGTTTTGAGAAGAATATATCAGTGTCTCCACTAGGAGAGCGGTACACACAAAATATGACTAATTTTTTTGCTATGCCAGGTCCTATTATTTCAACCGCGGAAAGTTCGAAATGTTTGTCCTCACCTAGATCTGAAAGATCATATCTTACTTTAAATGACATACCTTTTTTTACATAGATACATGAACCTCCACCATTCATTGAGATTCTGCTATAGTAACATGCAAGGTCAAATGAGGCTAATGCAATGTGTTCAATTTGCTTCCCTTTGCACCAGTGTTCAGTGATACACAAAATTTGGCTATCAAATTTTTCCAATTCTACTTCTAGCTGTTGTGCTTTGTTCTTTATGGCTTGAATGTTTTGGTGAAACACTGTTAGGCATTTGTTTTCACTTATCTTGGTGGCGCCTTTCCCTTTAGACCTGATGCTAAAAAATCCTTCAGATGAGCTGGTGGCATGGTTATTCTTCTGTTGATGACAGTGGAGGTGAGTCTGTTGCCGGTTTGACTTGGAAGTTGGTGTATCTGAAAGTATGTGCCTTATGTTAGTCTTGTAACTGAGGCCGGGTTCCAAAAATCCTGTAGAGTTGAAAGTTTCCTGGTTCTTGTGCTTCTTCTGTTTGCTTCTGTTACTGCTGATGATGGTGAAGCTGGTGAAAAGTCTTTCACTGTTGAATACTGAGGAGCGGCCAATACTGATGAAAGGTCATTGGCTGTTGGCACATCAGGCGTTTTTTTTTTTCTTGTTAATGATGCAGTTGCGTAGTATGTAGCTGCTTCTGCTGAAGCTGCTTTGGAAATTTCTGTCCTAGTTGAATCATTTATCTCAGCTGTTTTTGACGATAGTGGAGATTCTAGTGCTGGACCTGTTGTCAGTGATTGTTTCATTTTCTTCTTGGAAATTTTCAGTTGCTGTGTTTGGTGGTGGAAGTGGTATGGTCGTGCTATTCTTGTCCTTAACTGCCTTCACTGCATTAAGGATTTCACGACTAATGAATGATTTTCCGAGTTTATTTCTGTGAAGCCCATGCCTTGTAAAATGACTTCTCTCTGCGGATGGTATGTCCTTCTTTGTTGACACAGGATTCTTCTATAAGATCGTGTCTTTGTGGGATACTGGCAATGAAGAACTTACATCTGTAATTTTCTGTAATGTACTTCTTAGAGCTCTTGTGGCGAGTTTGCCCTCGTTCCTATAAACATCATTAGCACCTCCTATTATTAGACAGTTGCTTCCAAGCTTCAAAGAATGTTCACAGTCTTTTAAAACTTCGCGCAAAGGGGCACCCGGTTTCGTTATTCCACTAACCTTGAATATAGTTTGCATGTTACACAAAATGTCGGCTAAGCCCTTTCCATGACTGTCTGAAAGTATGAAAATATCTTCTTTTTTCTTCTTACCTGTATTGGTAGATATCTTGTTTGCACGATAAGTATGTTCCATGTATTTTCTGATACTTCCTTTCTTGTTATTACAGGACTTCGTAGGCCTACTGAAATGATTTGTGGTCACTGCATTTGATGAAAGTACTTCCTTTCTTTGGCTCTTTTCACATATTTCATATTCATCACACGTTAAAAATTCAAACTTATTTGCTTGTGGGAGACGAAAGTTGTTTTCGTTACGATTAACACGACAAAACTTTTTAGGCCTAATAAAGTTACCGTTTTGTTCGTTTACAACCATTTCACTACCCTTTGAATGGTCTATCACTTCTTCCAGCTTCTGTACACTATCTATCACTGATTCAAGCTTCTCTACATATAGTTTAGCTAACATAAGATCATATTTTAATGAAGACGTCGTGCATTCTTCTTCGCATTCCGTTTGTAAACACACGATATGACGATAGTTACAGTGCACATTTCCACAGTCACAGGTCATGTTTTTTTCCTCTAAGACGTTTAAACATTGACGATGGATCCATTTCTGTGACCATGAACATAGTTTAACACCATATTTCACCTTCTTACTGTATTTTACACACACAGGATTTAAAGACTCGTAATTTTCCGCGGATCGGTTTATTAGTACGTCTACACGCGCCGCCATCTGATTGAATAACCACCAACTTTTTAGAAGAATTCTGTGATTTATGCACTTATTTTCTTTTGAAAATATTGAATTCACATTAATAAAACAATTCTCTACATAACATAATATCAATAAATATTAGATTAGTAATACTTACTTACAATAATTGCAATCAAAGACTGTCACGGGTGGGACAAGGAATTGTCACGGGTGGGACTCATGTGAAGTACAATCTTTTTTTTAATTTGAACTGATTTTATTATGTCAGTTAGCTATGAATCGGTAGGTAACATATACTTAGAGGGCACTTTAAGTTTTAATAACTTTGTAGAACATTTTTGTTGCTCATAAATAATATAAATTTTGGTATAGTATTGGTTTACAGTTCTGAGTACTTAATAATTTCACTTGAAGAATGTACCACTTTGAAAAAATACACTTGACCTCTCACCCACTTTCGAAAATGTCTAAATTGCCGGGAAACTCATAATATAAGGTGTCCCTAACATGTTTGAAATTTGGATTCGGGAGAATAGCAAGAACTTGTTTAAACTCGACGTAGGATACATTCTGCTTGTCAGCTTTAAATACCTTTGCTGAGTCCCCAACAGATCGCATACACATAATCTGTATTTCCCCATTCTCTTCTACACTTCTCTGTGCAATTGCATCATATCTGTATGTAGTGGATTTCTTTCTTGCAATTTGGAACTCATCTAAAATAAATGTTCCTGGCATGATTTGTTCCACAGCTGGTTCTGAACCTGTAACTTCTTGGGAATTGGGTATCAACAGGACATCAGGATATGATTCCTCATCACTCATCTCAGAATCTGTGTAGATTAGTGAATGTATGTTGGGCGAAAGTGGGAAAACCTCCACTTTCTCTAAATCTGATTTTAGGAAAGTTCTACCACATACTAGGTTACAGGTATTGTAACCGTTGAAGTAATGCTTGCTGCGAATATCTTTTATTTTTTTAACAGCTTTCCAGCGACCATCCAGAAGGTCTCTGTTTTCATCAATATGATCTTTTGTCAGAAGAAGAAAGTTTATTCCAGAAACAGATGATTTGGCACAGTTTAAAAATTCCTGTGCATTGCTGATGATGACTTTTCTTTGCTTAACTTTATTCCAAACAGCCCTTTTTGTTACAGCTCCAATGCCATCCACTGCACCTTTCCCATGTGATGTTGCAAAAAAAAAAAAAAAAAAAAAAAAAAAAAAAAAAAAAAAAAAAAAAACCATTCTCCAGACACTCCAAAGTCTTGAATCATGTAGCAAAGGTGACCTGCGCAACCATCAGAAAAAATTGTATCGAGGTCAAATTGGGAAGCTCTTGTTTCAGCTTACTTATACTCTTCAAACATGCATAAACTGAGTACTTGTCGAGACACAGTTCATCGCTCACAATTGCAAATGACTGTAGCCCTGTTTTCATCCAAACACAAATAGTGACCACTGTAATCTGTGTATGACTCCAGTGGGCACTTTGTATCTCATCTTGTGCCAGTGCTACATAGTTTTCTGCAAAATCTATTTGCAATATCACTTCATCATCACTAACTGATGGTTTCACAGTCTTGAAAGCTCCAGATTGCATCCTTTTGACAAAGAAGTGCTCCTTGAATGTTTTTAGTTGAGACTGAAGTTCAGAGAGAGCTTCACAGTGTTCCACTGGTAGTAGTCTGTTTAGGGTGACACTCATGTTCGGTCCATTTTCTCCAAGATATTATGTCACACAAATCAAACTTTCCATCTATTAATGTGTGTAAATTCATGATGCATTTCTTGCATTGATTTGTCATGCATATTTCGCTTTCTACATCACAGTAAACAAGATTCATAAGGTGAGTGTGAGTAGTAGGGAAACTAGCTATTTCTTTGTGAATGGCTTCAATGATGAAGTTGAAGCTAGCATGATATCTGCACACACATACATTGTGAGGCATTTGAGACGTTAGAACAACATTTTTAGGCCGCAACTCGTAGAATTTTGAAATCTTGATATCAATATCTGGATTTTCTTGCTTAAAAAGAAAAAATGCTTCCTTAACTGTCATATTCATGTGACGTTTCTGCAAGCTAACTCTTTTCCCAGTTTCATGGTCTACAATAGACTTTACATCCTTTATACCAGGTGTCTGCCTGCTGATTTCATCATTCGTGAAAAAATTTTGTATTTTGAGCAGATTATCACCTGTAAGTTTACGAGATGTTTTCTTCACTACTGGGAAAATCTGCTTTACTACCTTTTTAGGTAAGCTTTCACTTACAAGCTTTTTTATTACTGCTGATTTTTTTGAGGGGCTTGAAGGAAGCACCTTCTTTACCCGAGAAACAGCTTTGCCAAGAGACTGAGGACATTTATATGATCCTAACTGGGAAATACAGATCTCAGACTGATCTTTAATTAATACGGATTTTAGTTTAAGTCTGTACTTCCTTTTTCTTTCAGCTTCCTTCTTTCAATATTCCAATAAAGATTTTTCACTGGAGGATACCTTCATCTTCATATTTTCCCTTCTTCTTTTATCCCGCTCTCTTTCTTTTTCTTTATGGACATTGTACTTGCTGGTACCTTTCTTCAGTTTTTCGCGAAGTTTTCTCATAAGTTTTTATTTAGTGTAAACCATCAAAGCACTTGTTATATCAACCAATTTAACTTAACAATAACAAGAAGTGTCAAATGGTTTAGATTTGAGTAACATCAAAAACCTGTCACGGGTGGGACACAATTTCTTTTAACATTTATAAATGATCATTTACAACTTAGAAGGTGCCTTATGGTTCATTGGATGTTTTTATTTGTTTTTCTTACTTCTAACCTAAAATACATGGAATTATTATAATTGCTGAGTTAGAAGGTAAACTTTTTCATGTTTTTTGTCACGGGTGGGACACTAAATACATAGTAACTTTTGTGAATTAGCTGCATACTTAATAACTTACCTTTCTTTAAAAACTGAAGTTTGTCAGAAAGATAAGATTCTGATCTTGAAATTTAACAATTAAAACATCAACAATCACTGCAACCCAAATTTAAACAGCTGCCAACACAAAAAGCAAACCTTTTCTTTTCCATCCTCATCTGTAGAATCACCAACTTTGTTTAACTATATTTCCTCAGCTAATTATGTAATTTTTATAATTTTTTCAGGACAGTAAAATTCAACTTTTGTAGATTCAAAAAACTATAACATTGTTAAATTTGGCATTTTTTTCAAAAAATAAGCCTCAGGCTCAGTTTGGCTGGAATGACCCTTTTCAGAACAGACCATTAGATTAATTTCTAAGTCATTTCAGTCAAATTCAAGAGTGATTCTTTAAATAAGACATGGGGATTATTTTGTTTCTCATCCTATTGTATTCTGATCATGCCCTCCATTTATAAGATGATTTATTGAGTGATGTTCAACACTTAAGATTGTTTCTTTTCCTCTCTATGTGTCACTTGCGAAGTTAGGTATCACCAGTTTCTCTCTTTGTGACAGAGTTTTGTCCTAACCGTTACAATTTGCCGTGAAGCAATAGATGACTTCAGACGTCATCAAAGGGACAAGGAAGTAAACAGTCAACGCTACAGGCGTCTTGTTCGAGGTAGAGACACACCTGAACTAGTACCATCATCTAAATTACGTGTTGGTGATTTGGTAAGTAAGAAAAGTGTTGTTCTGAACTTTATATTGTTTCGTAGTGTAAGAGACCTAGAAATCATTGTATTTCATGGAATACTATTCTAAAATGTTGAGGAAATCTAATGGTTACTTTTTAAGGGGGAAGGAAAGATGCAACTTGTGTTTTTGCAGATGAGCATGGGCAATGACTTCAATGTTAAAGTAGTCCAAAGGATAGTTTCATTACAGGATTTTTATTCATAAATATAGTTGTCAGTTACAAAATAATGATGATAGCTAGGCATTAGAATACGTCCTTTGTGAAGATGTGGACATAGATCATTTGGATACTGCTATGATTGTTTGTTACTGCACTGGTGTATTTAGTGTAAAGTTAACTAGGCAGTATATTTTTGTATTTGTCCAAGCAGTTGGCTGTAAGAGGGAGGGAAGAAATGTTAGATCACTCTTTGACTTTAAACAGTTGTGTGTTGATGATTAGCATTTAATAAGAGGAACTATGTTTAGGCCCATCCACACATAACAGTCTGGTTTCCCAAATGTCTGTGCATGTCAAATCTGTGCAGACAGATTGTAGCATGTGAACGAGAGATTTGCACAGGTATGGCGTGAGCACACCTAGAAGTTGGAGTTGAAGATTTGAGCAAAATTGCTCAAGTCTGTGGGCTCAAATCACATCTGCACAGACAAGTTGGAGCATGTGAGCAGGAAATTACAACAAATAGACATTAGTGCAGATACCTACCCAAGCATACCATTGTGTGTGGACCGGCCTTTGGGAGTGTAAAGAGTATTAATGACAAATGTGTTGATGATACATACATATTTCAGTAAAATTATGGAAAGAGTTTTAATTTATGTGAGCCAATATCCCAAATTTGTGCAAGCAGTGAAGTATTTGGAAAGAACGAGGAGTTAAGGAATCACAAGTGATTTGAGAACATTTGCAGCAATGTGTTACCAGTATGAGATCACAGTCTCATATTAACTAAGCAAACTGAATATATATATAAGTGACTTACCAAACGAAAGCCCTGGCAGGTTGATAGACACACAAACAAACACAAACATACACACAAAATTCTAGCTTTCGCAACCAATGGCTGCTTCATCAGGAAAGAGGGAAGGAGAGGGAAAGACGAAAGGATGTGGGTTTTAAGGGAAAGACTTACCTTAGGGGGAAAAAAGGGGTGGTATACACTCGCATACACACACATATCCATCCGCACATACACATACACAGACACTTTTCTCACGTGGAATGTTTCCCTCTATTATATATATATATATATATATATATATATATATATATATATAAAACACAGATGATGTGACTTACCGAACGAAAGTGCTGGCAGGTCGATAGACACACAAACATACGCATACACACACATATCCATCCGCACATACACATACACAGACACTTTTCTCACGTGGAATGTTTCCCTCTATTATATATATATATATATATATATATATATATATATATATATATATATATATATATAAAAACACAGATGATGTGACTTACCGAACGAAAGTGCTGGCAGGTCGATAGACACACAAACATACACATGAAATTCAAGCTTTCGGAACAAACTGTTGCCCCATCAGGAAAGAGGGAAGGAGAGGGAAAGACGAAAGGATGTGGGTTTTAAGGGAGAGGGTAAGGAGGCATTCCAATTCCGGGAGCGGAAAGACTTACCTTAGGGGGAAAAAAGGACTGGTATACACTCGCGTGCGCGCGACACACACATATCCATCCCATTGGCTGAGTTGATGTGTAGGAGAAGGATTAGATGGGTGAGGGCAATAGATTGTTCAGTTTGGAACTGGTACAGGGACTGATGGAAAGAAGGATTACAGCCAGAGATGGGAACTTTAAGTGTGAGGCCTTTGGGGGTAATGCCAAATGTCAGACAAGCCTGAGAAAATAAAATATGGGGGTGTAATCTGGCTAGGGCGAAGGCATGTTTGCGGAGGGAATGTAAATAAAACTTAATGGGGTCGATGTGGGGATGTTGTGAGGGTGACATGGTATTAGAAGGTGGAAAGTGTAACATGAGGCTAAAAAGAAAATGAAAATAAAAATATATGGCGAGAGATAAGGTGAACTAGAAAGCAACTGGAGATCTGGTGTGAAAAAAGCCGAAAAGGTGTTGGTTATAGCTGGGCTATGTTGATCCTGTGGTGAAGTTGGGTTGAATCAGTAGATTTGTCATTTTGTAGCAAACAACCTCAAGTTTGATTCACGAAGTGCATCAGTGGCTCATTCCACCACCAGGAACGCCAGCATAGTGCACTATTGAAATTGCTACTTTCACTTGTATGAAGCTTGCTTGCTGTGTGCTTTGGTTTCTTTAAAGAAACTCTGTAACAGCTGTTGGCATAAATTCACATGCAACCCTGGAACACATTCACGGAAGCCCCAAAGTTAATGCGTTTTGTACATTTAGCAAAGAAAGCTTACAGCCCTTTTATTCTTTGTGGAGAAAACTGCCAATGGTATTGTGTATCTTGATATGCTTGAAAACTTTTTAATTCCACAGGTCGATGAAAATCACTGATGTGAGGTGGTTTATTACCAGCAAAACTCTCCACCATCTCTTTTCCTCATGGAAATTCAAGGTTTCCCGAAAAATCTTTTCCCAGGTCAGTGGATTGGCCATGAAAGGCCAATTGCATGGCCACCCCAGGCTTGATATAACTTAACTTTTTTTATTCTTGGTGTTTCATTAAAGAGCATGTTTACATTCTTCCCTACCAAACAGTTTAGCCAACTTGAAAAATTGAATCCATGTTGCCGTTGCACAAGTTATGCCCGATTTGCTGCAACAAGTGTGGGAAGAAATTGATTATGGTGGGATGTTTGCTGTATTACAGATAAGTCACATAGAACCAAAAAGGCGCTTAGAAACTTTTATGTGAAACTTGTTGCTTGCTACAAAATAATGTGTCTACCAATTCTGTAAGTATCTCAATAAATTTCTGCATCATTCCAAGGTTCTAAAATCCTTTTAAATGTGCCATGTACTTTAGGAGTAAAGGAAACCAGTCACCAAAAAGCAGAAACATTTATTCAATAGGCGCTCACCAAAAGAAAGAAAACATGCTAGATTTACACACACACACACACACACACACACACACACACACACACACACACACACCTATGTCCATACAATTTGTTAGCTGGACACACAGTGCCAGTGCTGCATTTCAGCGGGTGGTCTAGGTTGGCATGGGAATTGTCAGGTGGGCTGGGTGAGGGACAAAGAGGCATATCGCTGAAAGAGGCGTTGGGAATTGGTAACTAGCAGCTCGGAGGTAGGCAGCCAGTTTGCCAGCTAAGAATGTGAGAGGGATGAATGGCAGGTGCATGGGCTAGGCGTATGATACATGAGTGTCAGAGCCAGTAGGGAAGCATCGCACACTGAAGATGATATGGGGACATGAATTGGGAGGGGTGATAGAATGGAGGAAGGGAAACTGTTGTGTCGTGGGTGTGGGGACAGTAGGTTACCGGAGATCGAGGCCATGTGAGTTACGCGAATGAAGGATGTGTTGCTGGGGTAAATCCCATCTGCATAGTTCAGAGAAGCTGGTGGTGGAGGAAAGGATCTAGATGGCTCGGGTTGTGAAGGAACAGTAGAAATTGAGCATGTTGTGCTCAGCTGCATGTTGCAGTCAACTTTGTTCTTGTCAGTGTTTTGGCAGTGACCATTCACCCTGGTGCACTGTTGATTGGTAGTCATACCGCCATAAAAAAGCTGTATGGTGTTTGTAGCAGAGTTTGTATATGACACGGCTGCTTTCACAAGTGTCCTCACCTCTGATGGATAGGATAAGGTTGTGACAGGACTGGAGTAGGGAGTGCAAGTTGGTGAATGGGCAGGTCCTGCACGTGGGTCTTGAATATGATCCTTGTGGCAAGGGTTTGGGGTTGGTAATGGGATGTAATGATGGAGTAGGATTTTTTGTGGGTTGGATGGGTGACAGAACACCACTTACAGAGGGATGGAAAGATTCCTGGACAGAATGTGCCTCATTTCACAACGTGTTGATAGTCAAAGCCCTGACAAGGGATAGGTTCAGCTCTTCCATTCCAGGGCAGTAGTGTGACTAGGACGCACTCCTTTGCTGCTGATTTTGTAGGTGGTGTGAGGATTGAGGGTGTAGGAGCATATGGCACAGGAAATCTATTTGACGATTAGGTCTGGGCTATACTGCTTGTCTGTGAAGGCCTCTGTGAGGTGCTGGGTAGGGAGTTCTCATCACTACAGGTCTACTGATGGCAAGGCTGTATGGGATGGATTGTTTGATGTGAAAGGGATGACAGCAGCCGAAATGCAGGTGCTGTTGATGATTTGTGGCTTTGATGTAGACAGAGGTATGGATGGAGCCATCATAGAGTTGGAGGTCAACGTCCAGGAAGGTGGCACACTGAGTTGAGTAGGACAAGCTGAAGCAAATGGGAGAGAAAGTGTTGAGGTTGTGAAGGATTGGGGGTACATTACCTTGATCATGTATCCAGATCATGAAGATACTTCAATGAAACTGAACAAGACTAGGGGTTGGGAGTTTTGGGAGGCCAGGAAAGTTTCCTCTAGATAGCCCATAAACAGGTTGGCTTAGGAGGATGCCCTGCAGGTGCTGATGGCTGTGGCATGGATTTGTGTGAATACTTTACCTTCAAAGGAAAAGTAGTAGTGTGTCAAGATACAGCCGGTAAGGCATATAAAGAATGAGGTAGTTAGTTTTGTGTGTGCAAGATATTAGAAGAGGCAGTGTTAGAGAGCAGCAAGGCCATGGGCATGAGGGATGTTGGTGTACATGGAAGTGGTGCCAAGAGTGATGAGTAGGGATCCAGGAGGTAAAGGGGAAGAGGGGAGTGTGTGCAGAAAGGGGTTAGTGTCTTTGATGTGGGAGGCTGTCGCCTTTTGTGTTGCTGTTCCCCGGCCATGACATGAGTGCTTCACGTGATACCTAGCCTGTGCATTTTCCACCTGTCCCTCACAAACTTCTAGTAGGCAAAACTGGCTGCCACCCTCCAAACTGTTTGTTACCCCCTTGCCTCCCTGAGAGACACTAATCACGTACGTCAACGTCTGTTCCTGCCTCCCACCTTCTCTCTCTCTCTCTCTCTCTCTCTCTCTCTCTCTCTCTCTCTCTCTCTCTCTTTTGTGTGCGTGTATGAGAGAGAGATTTATTAACTCCAAAATAAATTTATGACTTTTTTTGTGTGATTGTACGTTTTTCTAATGTTCTAAAATGGTTTGTTTTTAGATTGTTGTTGAAAAAGATCAAAGAGTTCCAGCTGACCTGGTTTTATTGCGAACAACAGAACGGTCAGGTGCGTGCTTTGTTCGCACTGACCAGTTGGATGGTGAGACGGATTGGAAGTTGCGACTTGCAGTGCCTGCCACTCAGAAACTCGATTCAGATTTTCAGTTGTTTGATATAAAGGCATCACTTTTTGTGGAAAAACCACAGAGAGACATTCATAGCTTTATTGGGACCTTCACAAGGGTAAGAAATTCTCTCTCATGTTATATAAGTTTAATATTTTAAACCTTGTAGCAAAATAATGCTCTGTTTTATGAATAAGTGTTGTCAGTGCATCTGTTCTATTTTATGTTATTTGGATGATGGAAAATTCACTGACTAAAGTCAGTGCGTGGGTACATTCATTGTTGTTGTTGTCTTCAGTTCGAAGAATGGTTTGATGCAGCTCTCCATGTCTATTCTGTATAAGTCTCTTCATCTCTGAATAATTAGTGTAATGTGCATCCATTTTAACCTGCTTACTATATATTTATGCCTGGGTCTCCCTCTCCCCCTCCTTCCCCCCTTCCCCCCTCCCACCCTCACTCACTCACTCACTCACTCACTCACTCACTCACACACCTACCTACCTACCTTTTGATGCCTCAGAATGTGACCTCTCAACAGATTCCTCCTTTTAGTGAAGTTGTGCTATAATATATATAATTTGATTCAGTACCTCATTATTAGTTATTTCAGCTGCCAACCTAATTTTCATCATTCTTGTGTAGCACCACATTTCAAAAACTTCTGTTCTTACATGAACTACTTATTGTCCATGTTTCACTCCCATACAAGGCTACACTCTGGACAGATTCCTTCAGAAAGGTGTACCTAAAACTTAAATTAGATGTTAAGAATTTTTTGAAGTGCTTTCCTTCATTTAGCCAATCTACATTTTATATTTTCCTAATTCAGCCATCGTCAGTTATTTCGTTGTCTAAATAGTAAAACTCATCTACAAATTTTTGTGTTTCATTTCCTAATCTAATTCTGTCAGCATCACCTAATTTTGACTGCTTTCCATTATCTTTGTTTCACTTTTGTTGATGCTCATCTTATAACCTCCTTTCTAGACACTATCCATTCTGTTCAAATGCTTTTCCAAATCCTTTATTTTGTTACTACTGCCATCAGTGTGCGTATTCCAACCAACATTGTCAAAAGGTCTCTCTAAATCGAAAAATGCTAGAAACATAGGTTTATCTGTCTTTAACCTGTCTTCTTAAATAAGTGTTGCCTCATGTGTTACTACACTTTTCCAGAACCTGAACTGATCTTCCAAAGGGCAGTTTCTATCAAGTTTTTCTACCCTTCTGTAAATAATTTATGTCAATATTTTGCATTGGCTCGTCTATGAAAACCTATAACTCTGAAGTTGATGTTGTCCACATAGTGTATCAAAACTTAAAGAATGGATGCTCTAAGAGACAAAATCAAGGCATTTGTTTGTATAGACAAATTGTATGACATTGATTGCAAGTAGTTCCTCGTTGAATGCCATGAAAAATCACTTAGCTAATCTTGTTCTGTGTAGTAACAAAAATCCCACCCTTTTCACCATTGACGTGCACGAGCCTGTGCTTGCTTTGAATTTTGTAATGTATCCAATAGGAAAATTTCTCTTTATCCCCAGTGTCTTCATTTGGATAATTTTTTGAGTATTTGCAAGCCTCAATTGCGTATTTCTCATTGTGTTGTTCTGAACAACCCGCTGTTCTAATTCATGAAGTCTTCCCTGATTTGGTCTGCTGGAACTTGTTTGTTTAAAACTGGCGATTTTTAATTCATTCTTCATCTGGTGGCACCAATGAACATTCGCTTCTGTTGTATCAAATGTTCTTCTTGCTGCAAAGTTATTTGTGGCCTCCACTTTATGAACAGCCATTAACATAAAATTAGTGTTGTGTTGTCTGTGTGAACTGATTGTAATCTGCAAACACGTATACTCACATTTCCGAACAGTCATGGAGTGATTTGCATCCATTATCAATCTTTATAATGTGCTGTTCTTACAGCATTAAATAAATTGACTGACAACAGTATGTGATCCCAATGCTGAATCTGCAGAAATTGCACCACTTTAGGTCAACAGCGTGCTTCATTCATTTCTTGTTGAAATGTATACCATTCCTGAGTATTTGTTCATTTGTAAAATCAGATCAATTCAGACTACTTTTAGGTTTAGATGAATTGCAGTTAAAACATGGAAGATGTTCATCAGAAGCCAGGTATGAAGGATGCATTCCCATGGTTGGCAGCCTGAAGGATTTTGCTGCTCATAGCAACTACCTTCCCCACATCCGTCCATGCTGCTGGTGTCATTGCTTCCCATCACACTCCTCAGAATTCATCAAATTAAATGTGTACGTGATCTTAACTACCACAGCTTCATTTGTGAATGTAATACAACCACCATTTTAAACTATTACACAATGTAAAAACATTGCCCGTAGCAACCAAATATGTATCTGTCACTTTAAGATGATGTCACATATTTCGAATGACGAATTTGGCGAAAACCTTTTATTGTAGTGAGGTAGATCTGTCTCTAGTGTATGTGACTTGCTGCAGTTAATCAGCTCTCTGCTTGCAGAATGTGCTACACAAAGGGTTTTGATTATTTGCAGTATGGATTTTATAACATGTTGCCTGTGTTGATGATGTCAGTGTGTATTCTGTAATATATATACGTGTGTTACTCACTAATTATACTGTTCTAGATTATGTTGTGTTCTTTTTTCCTTCTCCTGTGTGTGAAGAGTCTATTCTTGAAACTATGCTGCTGACTTTTTTACATTCTATTGAATAGCAAAATATTTAAGAGATAGTAGCTTCAACTCGATAATTAACTAGAGGTTAGGATACATTGCAGATCCATTGATTGATTTCAGTTTTATTAGTAGCTGCTATTTGTTTTAGCATGATGGCTTTGGCAGTGAAGACAGTTTGGATGTGGAGAATACATTATGGGCAAATTGTGTTGTTGCATCTGGTTCTGCTCTTGGAGTTGTTATTTACACAGGGTCAGAAACACGCAGTGTAATGAACAACTCTCAGCCTCGTAGCAAAGTTGGACTTCTTGATATGGAAATCAATCAGTTGACAAAGGTGAAATAACTTTTCATATCTTATTCTGAATGTGCCACATACAACTTGTACTTGTTGACATGCATTTGGGAAAAAAAAATTGTTTTTTCTTTTATACATTTCAAGGTGCTTTTCTGCGCTGTGATTGGTCTGGCATTAGTTATGATGTGCCTGAAAGGATTCAGTGGCCCTTGGTACCGTTATATGTTCCGTTTTGTTCTTCTCTTCTCATACATAATTCCAATAAGGTATTATTGTTAAGATTTTTTATTATTCTGCTCTACTTCAAGTGTTTTCTACCAAACTCTACTGCTTTACTGCTACTTCTCTTCCCCAACAGCTTACGTGTGAACTTGGACATGGGAAAAGCTTTTTACTCTTGGTCAATACAGCGTGATGGTGAGATATCTGGTACTGTTGTGAGATCCACAACAATCCCCGAAGAACTGGGAAGGATATCATATCTTCTTAGTGATAAAACTGGTACATTGACACAAAATGAGATGGTATTTAAAAAACTACACTTGGGAACAGTTTCATACGGCACAGAAACATTTGATGAGGTAATTATATGATATAGTCTGAATACAATAAACAATAAAAATTGATGCATGCTAGAGTAAAGATTAAACAGGTTATCTGGCTCATCACTTCCAGTATATATATGAATTACCCCATTCAAATGGTGAGTATAGCATTAATGGAGAGTGATTTTCCCCAATTAATGTAATTACGAAATATGATGCTCTTTCACTCATAATGATGTGCGATAGATGGACCCATTTAAGACTGAATTGTTCAAAAATTTATATTTTGTAATATATACTTTTATTTGAGTAATCCAAAGAATGATCACTGGGGCTTGCATCTGTTTCCTCCACAGTCTCTTGTGAATATGAATGTTGGTTTTTGGCATATGGAATGCAAATCAATTTTCACTATATGGAATTTTGGAAGAAAGAAAACAAGCTAATATGAAACACAGAGAAGGAATGTGGTGATGGATAGACAAAGAATTGAAATCATAGGAAAAGACAAGTACCACTGCTAGTCCATAACAGAGAAATAAGTTGAACAAAAGGCACTGACAGTAATCAGTGGTACAATGAAAGAGGTTATTTCCAGACACGTGTAATGTGTAATAGGAATATGTCATGAATGGGTAGCAAAAGTGGCAACAAAAGTTTTGATGATTGTGAAACAATAACTCAGACACACTTGGTGGTGTATTAGGCCCTCAATTGTTGACGACTCAGCTACTTCTGTTACCGTAGTCGTCATGAAAGCAGTTACATACAGGATTGTGCAAACAGTCTGTTGGCCACGTAATGCCTGCCAGAATAGACATGACGCCCATCGCCCATGGTTGGGCCAAGGAGGATAACGGTGATGGGGACCCAGCAGGACTGAGTAACCCTAGCTGCAGATGAGGACTAGATTCTACCGGTGGGACCTGTGTGATATCCATTCAGGCTGCTGCTGAGTGGTTGTAGAATGCGGAATGTTGTTGTTTGCTGGCACCCACTTTCAGTGACATTTACATATATAATTAAGAATGTTATCAATATTATGAGAAGAAAAGTTGCTACTCACCATATAGTGGAGATGCTGAGTTGCAGATAGGCACAAGAAGTCTCGCACACAAATGCAACTCTCACCCACGACTGCAGTCATGCCTGTGTGTGTGTGTGTGTGTGTGTGTGTGTGTGTATTGTTGACGAAGGCCTTAATGGCTGAAAGCTTTAGTTGTGAGAGTCTTTTTGTTTTGCCTATTTGCGACTCAGCATCTCCACTATATATTGAGTAGCAACTTTCCTTCTCACAATATTGTTACATTTCATCCGGGATTTTCCATTTTTTGATGTAAGAATGTTATCAGTGCTGCTTACAGTTTGCATCCTGGAAGTTTCAGGTCAAACATGTTTAAATGATTGTACGAGCTACTGAGTTGAATCATTGGAGGAAGGGTAAGAAGGGATGGGAAGATGGTGAATGTCACTAAGAGCATAGAAACTATTGAAAGTGTAGGATCTTAACTGCAACTGTTGTCAGTAATGCCGACGCTTTTCAGTCTTTCACTGATGAAAATGTGTGTTGAGAGAGAAGTTTTTATACCGTCCGAAACTGCAAACATTTACATAATGTGGAGAAATGGGAGATTGCATTGACAGTGACCAACTACATGCAGAATAAGAGTGGGTCAGCAGAATATATGTGGAGGTGGTCTCAGGTACCTTGGGATAGTGGCCAGGATGCAAATCATTGCCATTGTGTTACCCGAGAGGAGATGCAGATCTTACGACTGTCATCATTACCTCATCATCTAGGTTTATCAAATGTCATTATACTGTTTTGTATTGGATATGCTCCAAAGGTGCCTGTGGATGATGGCAAAGACCTCTATCAAAAGTACCTTTAGGATTATTACCTAATCATTGCCAATGAAATAAGGAGGCAGTCTGTAACATCTGACTTTGACATAACAGTTAACTAAGAAAACTAGTGACTGTAAGTTTTGGGTACTTGTGAATGTACATTTAAATACTGATGGTTCCAGTCTTAGTAGTATACTGCAGATAGTGTGGAATGGTGATAAGATTATCTACGTGCAGTGTACATTCCAGGAGTTCCTCGCAGTTCCGTGCAATTAGAGCCACAGGTCTGACAGAAAACAGACCCTCAATTGGAATCAATAACTTGATGTTGCTTTTAACACTCATGGTAAGCCTCGAATCTTCGAACAACTCCTAAATCTGAAATGCTGAAACAGCCTGCAGCTGTCATCAAGTACCCAAGTAGTATAACCAGCAGTCATACAGCAACCTGTTCCCTTTCCTTGCATTTACAAGGATGGCTGATAAGTCGGGTAAATTTTCAAGAAAGAATGGAACATTTTTGTTGTGCCGTCTTGAATGAGGGGGTTGATTATTGCAAGGACTGTATATAAAATTTCAACAATGTGCAGCTTGTGGTTTGTGTTGTCGCCTGTCTGAATTGGTCAGTTTGTTGAGTGCAGTTGAAACTGAGAAAACCGACTTTTGTACTGTTCTCAAACATTTTCATATGAAGGGTCGGACTGCTGCACCAATCAGATGGCCAGTGTAAAGGCCGAAACTGGTTATCATTTTTAAATAAATGATGATTTGCATACTTGACTGTTTCATTAAGTGATAAAATCAAAACAGAATTGTATGAAGTTCATGCAACCATGCACAATCATTGAAGACCATTTACTTTTGAATTAATGTATTTCAACATGGTCGGACAAGCCCTGAAGACTAAGTGCTTTGCAGCTTTCCAGTTGTGGTCACCACAAAGGAAACAATTGACAAAGTGCATGATATGGTAATGCAAGACTGCTGAACAAAAATTTACAAGATTGTTGACACTGTAGGCATCACAATTGAGCGACCGTGTAATATCCTGCACAGCGAATTGGCTGTGAAGAAGCTGTGTGCGATGTGGGTGCTGCGACTGCCCACACTCGACCAAAAGCTCATCTGGCACAACATTTCAACACACTGTCGGGCTATATTTAATCACAATCTGCAAGACTTTTGTGCCTGTTTGTGAATATTGATGTAACCTGGATCCATTATTACACAGCAGAGTCAAAATGGCTGTCAAAACAATGGACAAAGGCTGGTGAAAGTGCACCAAATAAGGAAAAGACCATTTTGTCAGCTGGTAAGGAGGTGACAACTGTTTTTTTGGGATTCCCAAGGATTAATCCTCATAGATTACTTGAAAAAAGGCAGAACAATAACTGGACCCAATTATGCTTCATTGCTGGATCATTTGAAATTTGCATTGGCTGAAAAAAAGACCAACGTTGGAAGAAAAAAAAGCCCACTTTCATCTGGATAATGCACCATCCCACACATTTGCGATAGAAATGAAGAAAGTGCATGAATTGTGTTTTGAATTGGTTCCTCATCCATCCTATTCACTAGACTTAGTCCCAGTTAACTTCTCCTCATTGCCTAACTTGGAACTTTATCTTGCTGGGAAGAAATTTTCATCAGATGTGGAAGTGATAGTTGCAGTCAACTAGTATTTTACAGAGTTTGACAGACTATATTTTTCCGATGGTAGGAAAAAGCTAGAAGATTGCTGGACCAAGTCTGTATCCCTTAAAGGAGATGATTTCAAGAAGGAAAGTGAGTTTTTTATGAAACAAATTTTTTTCTTGTTTTATTACCAGGCTTATTAAACCACCGTCACACTGTTAGCCTTGGAAGCTTGAATGCTGAATAGTTGCCATTCATTTTCCAAAATGCTAAAAATACTGCATGCCCCATGGTAAAGCCCCCCCCTCCACAAACTACCGTATGAGTGCTCATGGTCGTGTTTATTATTGTTGGCTCCGTACTATGTGTGTGTCCATGTTTGTATATGTGCATACACAAGTTTGTTTCTTTTTTAATTTGATGTTCTATTTATTTTGTCTGCAGTTGGCACATAACAGTGAGTGACATTTTGTCATTGAAGGTGATTATAAAAGTAAATGAAAGCTATAGTGTGTGCAATTGGTAGGTAGCATACTACTGACAGGAAACAAATGCTTCATTTACTTAACACCTTTATCCAATATTAGGAATAATTGTCAATTTGATATCATTCCCTCCCCCTCTCCCATTGAAAAAATTCAAAAGTTTCATTACAGATAATCCTTAAAAGGTGATGAACAATCCTGTTTTCAACATTCAACAAATGTATTTACTAGTACATTATTTTTGCATCAAACATTATTAATTAATATTTACTAACCTTACTTGAATTATTAGATAAAAGTTCTGAAATGAATAAATTTGTTTAGATCTTGAGTTGTACGGAAGTAGTATGTAGCGTTACTGAACAATATTAAGGTCTGATAGGGGAGGTACCTCCCCCCATGAACCATGAACCTTGCCATTGGTGGGGAGGCTTGCGTGCCTCAACAATACAGATAGCCGTACCATAGGTGCAACCACAACGGAGGGGTATCTGTTGAGAGGCCAGACAAACGTGTGGTTCCTGAAGAGGGGCAGCAGCCTTTTCAGTAGTTGCGGGGGCAACAGTCTGGATGATTGACTGATCTGGCCTTGTAACACTAACCAAAATGGCCTTGCTGTTGTGGTACTGCGAACGGCTAAAAGCAAGGAGAAACTACAGCCGTAATATTTCCCGAGGGCATGCAGCTTTACTGTATGGTTAAATGATGATGGCATCCTCTTGGGTAAAATATTCCGGAGGTAAAATAGTCCCCCATTCGGAACTCCAGGTGGGGACTACAAGAGGACATCGTTATCACGAGAAAGAAAACTGGCATTCTACGGATTGGAGCGTGGAATCTCAGATCCCTTAATCGAGCAGGTAGGTTAGAAAATTTAAAAAGGGAAATGGATAGGTTAAAGTTAGATATAGTGGGAATTAGTGAAGTTTGGTGGCAGGAGGAACAAGACTTTTGGTCAGGTGAATATTGGGTTATAAATACAAAATCAAATAGCGGTAATGCAGGAGTAGGTTTAGTAATGAATAAAAAAATAAGAGTATGAGTAAGCTACTATAAACAGCATAGTGAATGCATTATTGTGGCCAGATAGACATGAAGCCCATGCCTACTACAGTAGTACAAGTTTATATGCCAACTAGCTCTGCAGGTGATGAAGAAATTGAAGAAATGTATGATAAGATAAAAGAAATTATTCAGGTAGTGAAGGGAGATGAAAATTTAATAGTCATGGGTGACTGGAATCCGACAGTAGGAAAAGGGAGAGAAGGAAACATAGTAGGTGAATATGGATTTAAGAAATGAAAGAGAAAGCCGTCTGGTAGAATTTTGCTCAGAGCATAACTTAATCACAGCTAACACTTGGGTCAACAATCATAAAAGAAGGTTGTATACATGGAAGAATCCTGGAGACACTAAAAGGTATCAGATAGATTATATAATGGTAAGACAGAGATTTAGGAACCAGGTTTTAAATTGTAGGACATTTACAGGGGCAGATTGGGTGGGTAGATCACGTAACTAATGAGGAGGTATTGAATGGGATTGGGGAGAAGAGAAGTTTGTGGCACAACTTGACTAGAAGAAGGGATCGGTTGGTAGGACATGTCCTGGGGCATCAAGGGATCACAAATTTAGCATTGAGGTTAAAAATCGTAGAGGGAGACGAAGAGATGAATATACTAAACAGATTGAGAAGGATGTAGGTTGCAGTAGGTACTGCGAGATGAAGGAGCTTGCACAGGATAGATTAGCATGGAGAGCTGCATCAAACCAGGCTCAGGACTGAAGACCACAACAACAACAACAACAGGGGAGGTATAATTCTACCAAGGACAGTGTCCCTGCCCATTTGGAAAATCATGTGATAGAATAAAACTTGTTTAGTTGAGAAAACATTTGATATGATTATGATTAAATGAGATTGTTGTTTATTACATGGTAGTCAGCTCATACACTTCATTGTTGACTTCATTGCTACAAAACATAGACTTGCCAAAGAGTATTTTCAGAGTTTTGTTTTGCTGGCTAATCAGGATGTGTTCTGTTTCATTGATTTTTATGTGCATTTATGTTCTTGTCTGTTACATATATCGAAGTAAGTTCATGTGTGTAATTTCATAGAAGAATGTGTTGACTATGTGTGTTATGCATAAATAAGATATGGACACTCATGACATCATTTAACACCCTGATTTGTACAACCACATGCAGTATGTATCTCTTTTGTGTATTCATATGATTCTTGACTTTCTTTATTAAACATTATATTATTTGTCACGTCCACCAATTTCAGGTGGCATCACACTTGAAAACAGCATATTCCCAGCATCAGCAGTCAGATGGCCCTTCTCCAACTCGTGAAGTGCTCCTAATGCCACTAGGTACATCTGGATCGGTTTCTGGAACAAAAGTGCGACGCTCGGAGGTGACTCGGGTGCAGGAAGCAGTCAAGGCTGTGGCACTCTGCCATAACGTGACACCTGTGTGGGAGGAAGAACCAGAAGCAGTAGCTGGTAGCTCACTGGAAAGCCCTGTGTCAGTTGAGAGTCAGACAGAAGCAGATCAGCATTATTGGCAGAAGAATCAGCAGAGTTGTGTGTACCAGGCCTCTAGCCCAGATGAGGTAAAGGGAAATGAACTATTGAAGCATCTTAAGTTGTAGTACACTGTGGCTCACAAACACAGTTGGAAGTTGCTCCTCATTGTATTTTATTAAGTTGTGGGGAGAAACAATTGTCCAGAATATTTCTATCTTTACAGAAATGTTACTTGGTGGAGACTATAAGGTTTCATGAGTGTAACTTGCCAAGAAAGCCTACTGTGCTTGATAATTCATATTTGACACAAGTTTCCGGTACTAGTGTTGTCTTATGGTGTATTCAGACGTGTAACAACTTAACTTCATTAGAGACTGTTAGCAAAGTATTGTATGTATATTGCATATTGAACACAAAAAAATATCTTAATAGGTGCATGGGATATCAATTTTGTACATACTTATTTTTAAAAGGAACTGAATTTTACATGAGATGTATGTTCTTCCAGTGGATCTTGTCCAGTAACAAATCAGGTATGCATGTCATGAGCCAAGGGATTTCGAGCTTGAGGCTGGCAAAAACTGTATTCAGAACATTGCATATGCCCTCAGGTGTTTCAGTTTTCTTTGTAAGACATGATGGAGGAACATTGTGTGCCTGTTAAAGACTGGGGATCTTTACCTGTTTTGTGGACAGATACATACTGCTTTTCCGTTTTATTTACTAAAAGGAGAAGAAAGAAGATTAACTTCATAGTCATGAATGTGCTCAAGGGAAGCTCTAATTAGTGAGCAACTTCTGGGAAGTCTGTTGCCTCCCATTTAGACTTGCCATGCATACAGGGCTCTGTTTTGAGTTGATTCTTTCATTTACATAGATTCTCATTATACTAATGTTTTCAGACAATTCCTGCAGGTTAGGAGAGTAACACCATCTACTTAAAAACAAAAGGAAACAGCCTTTTTATGTGACACGTCAGAAGTAACTATAGTGTAATACAGAAAATAGAAAGTTTCTGAGAATAGTTTTCCTTGTTATCTAACGGGAAGCGCTACCACCTGTTTACATACATAAAGTTGTACAAAATATAGTAGGAATCATGAAATCAGCTGATTAGTTAATAGTCGGACAGTCCAAATGTGTAAGAATCAAGAAAGTTGGGAGAGTTTTTGTGTTTGGTAGGAGTGATAGACAGGCCATATGTAGAGCTGATTAACAGCTCTGAACCTTTTATTCAGACCCTTGTAAGTCAGTCTGATGTTTAAACTGAAGACAACAGTCAGAAAGCTAAAATATTTAATTCCACATACAAAAACAGAATATTACTGTACCACATTCAATTTGTCCATAGATCCACAGGTGAGTGATACTTAACACTTAGATAGGAACATCATTTTACAGTGCATTCTTGGGAATGTCTGCCTTGGAGGTGGATAGGGAGTTTTAATGTCTGCCTGCGAGGCAAATATCACCTTTTTCTGATGAATATTAAGCCATTGTTGAACACTGGGATATATCTGAAAATTTAAAATTGAATTAAATACATATTGAAACTCAAAGATTTTAATGTAATCAAACAAGGGAAAATCCAGGATGGAATGTAACAATACTAGAGAAGGAAAGTTGCTACTCACTATATAGCGGAGATGCTGAACCGTGATAGGCACAATAAAATGATTCACACACTCATAGCTTTCGGCCATTAAGGCCTTTGTCAGCAGTAGACACACACACACACACACACACACACACACACACACACACTCTCACGCAAGCACAACTTGCACACACATCTGCAGTCTCATAAAGCTGAAACTACACTCTCTGAGACTGCAGATGTGTGTTCAAGTTGTGCTTGTGTGTGTGTGTGTGTGTGTGTGTGTGTGTGTGTGTGTGTGTGTGTGTGTGTGTGTGTGTGTGCGTGCGTGCGTGCGTGCGCCCGTCTGCTGCTGACAAAGGCCTTGATGGCCAAAAGCTATGAGTGTGTGAATCTTTTTATTGTGTCTATCGCGGCTCAGCATCTCCGCTATATAAAGATTTTAATTTTTTATTCAATTTCAGAAGGAAAATCCATCAGTCTCAAACAAAGTTTTGCCACTCATGTATAATGTTTTAGCTATACAGAAATAATGAACAGTTACTTGGATAGTTCTGAGATAAATTAACAGAGGAATTTGGAACACGTAGCGAACTTGAAGGGCCACATTCCACATTTGTAGTATCTGGCACATTATGATCAGAATTGAGATTGCTCTTCTATTTTCAGCTTGTTCATGCTGATTTTAGTAATAATAGTTGCAGTCTCTTCATATAAAATATTCTCAACCAGTTCGTTTTCGGATATTTTGGCCTGTGTAGTGGCCTACCATTGACAGATTGCT
Organism: Schistocerca serialis cubense; assembly: GCF_023864345.2. Classification (NCBI taxonomy): domain Eukaryota; kingdom Metazoa; phylum Arthropoda; class Insecta; order Orthoptera; family Acrididae; genus Schistocerca; species Schistocerca serialis. The sequence goes on from NC_064645.1 coordinate 638,501,604, forward strand.
TTCATCAGGAACATATAAATCGCTGTAGAGTCAGGGTCTTCAGAAAAATTCTCCTCCAGCATATGCATAATTCATCTGTTTCAGTTAGAGACATTTGCAGATATTTTTCCAGCCATTACACTTTAAACAAGCGGCATGAGTTAGGAACCAATAGATGCTAGGAATTCCTTGTTGACTGTAATTAATGAAGAGTTGTAAAAAGAGAACCTGCCTAACTTTATAAACTAGCAAATAACCAAGAAACAATAGCAAAATGAATGAGTCACAATAAATCAAATCAAAATTTATAGATCGTAAAGTACATGCCTAGATACAGAAAATATTTCAAACAAGTAATATTGTAATTTATAAAGAAAGAGAACCATGCTAAAAAGAACTGAAACTGCACTTAAATATAAGTAGTTTGGTAGCTGTGATTTTATTAACAAAGTTATTCACTCCAAATTCTTCTAAACAAACTCACTATAGCATAAATTAACCTTTATTGTAAAAAGGTAATTAGAAATGTCATGTAAAAGAACTTAAAGAAATAATTGGATTATCTGCCTGTGAGGCACAATAGTGCAAGTTCATGAACATCAGTCTGTGGGTGGGTGAATATTTGCTCTTACCTGAAACATCTGCCCATGAAGTGGTGTGGGTCTGGAATGGAAACAAGTTTTGTTCAATAAATTGGCATGACAATGCATAAGACCTTCACTGCAATATGACGAAATACCAAATGAGACTCTTGTAACTTGCTACAACCATAGGGCTATTTTCAGTGCCTGTAGAGGAAAAAATGTAAACCATATCTGTCTCTCTGATGGATGTTCCGTTCTAAGTGTTAAATAGAGGATACCAGTAATGAAAACCAATTAAGACTTACAGATAATGAAGGCACTATACCCCAGTGGAATTTGTGTTGGATGTTATGCTTAATACACCATGAATCCTAGAAAATACATATATGCCTTATGTACAGGGTGCTCAGAAATAGACTGAAAAGCTTGCAAGGATGTTGATGGGTAGGATGTGCTGAGAAATAATGATGAAGAAAAAGTTTGATATGTCATGCTGTTTACTAGTTAATTAGCATTGAAGTTAGCCAATTAGGCCATTGCACATGCAATTTCAAGTGACCCACCAGATGCAATTAGTATCAGTTGTTCTAATTGCATAAATCGGTTGTTCTAATTGCATAAATGATAGCACTCGAGACTGCTCAGCCTTTGGCTTGGTTTCGATCCTTCTTGCCGCCCCATGTCCAATTTTTGTATTGCTATCTTGTTCACTTTTGGAAAGCAAACGAAGAATGTGTGGTGACACTGTCTCTGGCAGGCTGCTTGAATTTGCATGCACAACAGCTATCTTCACTGCTAATTAACGCAGAAACAGCACAGTATATATATTTATTTATTTATTTTATTTTTATTTATCCCCCCCCCCCCCCCCCCCCGTCTCTCTCTCTCTCTCTCTCTCTCTCTCTCTCTCTCTCTCTCTCTCTCTCTCTCTCAACAGTTATTTCTCAGCACAACCTACGCTGCAACACCCTTATAAACTATTCATACTGATTCTGACCACCCTATATATACAGTGAAACCCTGCTTTTACACTTTTCAAATGAGTTGAAAAAAGTGGTGTAGAATGTGGGAAATAATGTCTTAAGCATCCCCTCTTGCATTTTTGCACATTGTTTGATATATGTACATAATAGTCAGCAAAATACTTGTCAGGGACTTGTTTATTATCTAATTATGGTTTATTATTCAGTAAAACCACTGATGTAACTAGAACTGGTAACTGTCTGGGAAGTTGAAACTTTTGACTTTATTTCGAACATCATAATTGATGTTATTGGAAAGCTTGCTGCTGTCATTCATTATGTAAATAATGAAACACTGCACCAGTTAACATATCTTTTCAACCTTAGCACGACACATTTTGAGAATTTATTGTCGTTGTCAAGTATAAATGTTTTGTGTGGTGTTTGCATATGTATTGTTCTGTGTTTCCTGTACTGTAATCATCTTTTTGAGGTTATCAGATACCGTGTCTTCTCAGTTACATAGAAAATGACACACAGGCAAACTATGACTCATTATTTTTGAAACATCGCAGAGAATACTTACGTAAATATTTACATTTGACAACGAGAATAAATTCTCGAAACATGTCTTGCTAAGCATGAAACAGATGTAATTGATGCTGTGTTAAAAACCAAAAACATTTGAGTGATGCAAAGTGATCAAAGCTAGCAAGCTTGCACTACAAGTGGCCAAACAACGAGCCACACTAAATATGGTTCGAATAACACAAAGGTGCCAAGATGATGATAAAAATCACGAAGCTGCACATGCACAGTAGAGACTGTTTGGAATTAGTGGTGACTGGTCATGATGCCTTTATTATTCAAACAAAGCTATTTACTCCCTACACCCATCACACCGAGTAGTCGAGTAGCACTTGGCAGATAAACTCACGGATTGTTCAGCCTTTTACCAGTTCAGATCTGCTGAGTAGAAGGTCCTGGTGTCAACAGACATTACCACTAATGTTCGTAAACATTGGGTGACAGCCATCGTCATTTACATCAGCTACATCAGTTCTTTTCTCCATGAAAATTCGTTCATAAAGCATAAGTCACAGGAAAATTATAAAAATGTGAACTCAAAATCAGGTGTAAGTTAACATTGTGAACATAGGAAATTTGATGGGACCAGCCCCCCCCCCCCCCCCCCCCCCCCCCCCACACACACACACACACACACACACACATTACAAAACAATACCAACAAGCTTTGACGGGTTGTAGAAGTCAAATTGAGGATAAAATTGTCTGGAAATTTCATCCAACAACGCTACTGAATGTCGAAGTTATAGGGGCTGGCAGCTGCCACTAAGCCACCTATTCGGCAGCAAACATGACCTTGTATGTTTACTGATCATGGGCAGAGCATCTCACAGTAGTGTTTGTTATTCAGAGATTGAACTGATTGCCACATTGTCAGTGGAGAAGATGGAGCTAGCTGCTGCGTAGACAAGCCTTGTCTCCTATGAATGTGATGCTCTGTTGCCTCTGTGATGGTTTGGGGCACAGGTTTCCATCTGCAGTTTATTTTTCTCCTGGTACCCTGTAAAATCTCCAATGTTTTTGGTGCACAGCAGACGAATAAAGTGTGTATGGAAACGTGTGAAAACAATCATCCTTCGAGGCAGCAGGGCATCGCATTTACAGGAAATACAGCCTGTCTATGCAGGAGCCAGCTTCATCTTCTCAAACGGTGATTATAGCAGTCAGTTGCAATCACTGAATAACATGACATTACTGGTGTAATGAGTGAATGCTCCCTTTAAATATTGATAATTACATAACACCCATAACAAAGAGAAAGAACTCAGGTTATTATGGAAATGATGAACTTTTGGAGTCCAAAAAATTGTTTAAAAATTTAGGGATAACACTTCAAAGTGATATGAAAAGAATGAATATGTAAAATCAGTTGTTGAAAAGAGGAATGAAGTGTTAGATTGTTGGGGGTGGGGGGCAACTTCTGAGAAAGTGTATTGCAACTACACACTGATGCATGTATGACAAATTCTCAATTACTTCTCTATTGTTTCGATTCTTGTCAAGTATTCATAACTGCAGATATCAAACAAATGCAGAGATATGCTGTTGGGATCTTAACTGACTAGTGTAGTCCATACAGTAGTCTAACCGAGAAGCTCAATAGCTGGTGGATCCTGTTCTGCTGCCTCCAGAGGCATCTTGTATAGGGCTTGTGAGAGTAAGAGAGATTAGAGAACATTCTCTCACCCCACACACAAGTGGAACAGAACAGAAAATCACTAATAGTAAAAGGTCACTAATATTCACTATCTCAAACACAAATGATGTGTTATTGAAATTGTGTTCGCAACATACAAACTTCCCCAAGTGTATAGATGAAATGAAAATACACGTAATGAAGTTCTCAAAGTAAATACAGTATTTTAAACACAGAAAAACCATTATTTTTTCTCACAACAGCTACAGCCAACCGTTCCAACTGATGCTGCCATGAATTTGTATAGCTGAAAGTGCACTTACCAGTGATAGTCCTTTAGAAAAATGTGTTGACTACAGATAAGAGTATTCCATATCATAGTTCATAGTTCAAGCACAACTGGTCAACTGAAAGGAGTCAACTATATTGTTTGCAGTTACAAAATCACCAGAATCTGCACTGAAGGAAATATAAGTAAAAAAGCTCCTCAATCACCTACCTTGTTAACTGTTTCCTTGTCTTAATGAAAATGTGAAAGTATTGTTCCATGTTTCCCCTCCTCATCATTGACATTCAAGTAGAAGCTGTAACACTGTTCTGTGATTCAGAATTCCTATTACAGGCTTCTAGGGATTATAGAGAAGACTTAGTAGGTGAAGTTTTGATAAGGAACCTATGTTCGGAAATGTTCCATTGGCAAGTAAAATCAGTTTGAGGATTGGATCACTTTCAGACCTCACACTTTATTGTAAATACATGCTAGAGACAGAGAGACTGATCTGTGTGCTGCAGGAGCACATGACGGAGCAGTGTTTCAAGTACTTGTCTTCAGGTTCTCTTCTACATGATGAAGAACATCCTCTTCAAAGTAAAGAGTGCAGTGCATCTGTGGAGCACTACAGTTAACCCTCCTAGTTGTGAACATACAAATTTCTCGCAGCTGTTGTTGTAGTCAGAGGAAGCGGTTATATGCTGTCATAACTACAACAGGGCCTGATGAAGGCATCCTGTTATCAGCTTTTGTACATACTGTGAAGTGGAAGATTTGAAAATGTTTTCCAAATGGTACCTTTCCGAACATGGGTTCCTTATCAAAATTCCAACTATCAAGCCTCATGTACAACCCTTAGAAACCTGTAATAGGAATTTTGAATCACCCTGTATAATGAGAGTAAATTGATTTACCAGCCAACAAAATTAAACTTTCCAAAATCTCATTTTAGAAATTTCCTCATTATTTATAATCTGTTGTTGTTGTTGTTGTTGTGGTCTTCAGTCAAGAGACTGGTTTGATGCAGATCTCCATGCTACTCTATCCCGTGCAAGCTTTTTCATCTCCAATTACCTACTGCAACCTTCTGAATCTGCTTAGTGCATTAATCTCTTGGTCTCCCTCAAAGATTTTATATCTTCTCCATGGATTTTAATTCCTACTCAGAGTTTTTCTATTGTTTCCTTTACCGCTTGCTCAGTATACAGATAGAATAACATTGGGGATAGGCTACAACCCTGTCTCACTCCCTTCCGAACCACTGTTTCCCTTTCATGGCCCTAGACACTTATGACTGCCATCTGGTTTCTGTACAAATTGTAAATAGCCTTTCGACCCAGTATTTCACCCCTGCCACCTTCAGAATTTGAAAGAGAGTATTCCCGTCAACATTTTCAAAAGCTTTCTCTAAGCCTACAAATGCTAGAAACATAGGTTTTTTTTTTTTTTTTTTTTTTTTTTTTTTTTTTTTTTTTTTTTTAAAAAAAAATCTATCTTCTAAGATAAGTCGTAGGGTCAGTATTGCCTCATGTGTTCCACCATTTCCAGGGAATCCAAACTGATCTTCCCCGAGGTCGGCTTCTATCAGTTTTTACATTTATCTGTAAAGAATTCGTGTTAGTAGCTGTGACTTATTAAACTGATAGTTTGGTAATTTTCATGTGTGTCAGCACTTGCCTTCTTTGAAATTGGAATTATTATATTCTGCTTGAAGTCTGAAGGTATTTTGCTTGTCTCATACATCTTGCTCACCAAATGGAAGAGTTTTGTCATGGCTGGCTCTCTCAAGGCTATCAGTAGCTCTAATGGAATGTTGTCTACTCCCAGGGCCATGTTTCAACTTAGGTCTTCCAGTGCTCTGTCAGATTCTTCATGCAGTATCATATCTCCCATTACATCTTCACCTACATCCTCTTCCATTTCAACAATATTGCCCTCAAGTACATTGCCCTTGTATAGGCCCTTTATATACTCCTTCCACCTTTCTGATTTCCCTTCCTTGCTTAGCTCTGGTTTTCCATCTGAGTTCTTGATATTCATAGAAGTGGTTCTCTTTTCTCCAAAGGTCTCTTTAATTTTCCTGTAGGCTGTATCTATCTTATACCTAATGATATATTCCTCTACAACCTTACATTTGTCCTCTAGCCATTTGGCACTGCCTGTCGATCTCATTTTTGAGACGTTGGTACTCTTTTTTGCCTGTTTCTTGTCTTGCATTTTTGTATTTTCTCCTTTCGTTAATTAAATTTAGTATCTCTTCTGTGACTAAGGATTTGTACTAGCCCTTGCCTTTCTACCTACTTGATCACCTTCAATATTTCATCTCTCAAAGATACCCATTCTTCTTTGTCTGAAATTCTCTACAAGCTCTGGTTCTTTCAGTTTATCCAGGTCCCATCTTCTTAAATTCCCACCTTTTTGCAGTTTTCTTCAGTTTTAATCTACAGTTCATAACCAACAGATTGTGGTCAGAGTCCACATCTGCCCCTGGAAAAGTCTTACAATTTAAAACCTGGTTCCTAAATCTCTGTCTTACCATTATGTGATCTATCTGAAACCTTCCAGTGTCTCCAGGCCTCTTCCACATACATAACCTGCTTTCATGATTCTTAAACCAAGTGTTAGCTGTGATTAAGTTGTGCTCTGTGCAAAATTCTACCAGGCGGCTTCCTCTTTCATTCCTTACCCCCATTCCATACTCACCTACCACTTTTCCTTCTCTCCTTTTTCCTACTATCAAATTCCAGTCCCCCATGACTATTAAATGTTCATTTCCCTTCACTGTCTGAATAACTTCTTTTGTCTCATCATACCTTTCTTCAATCTCTTTGTCATCTGTGGAGCTAGTTGGTTTATAATCTTGTACTACTGTGGTAGGCATGGGCTTCGTGTCTATCTTGGCTACAATAATGCATTCACTATGCTGTTCATATCAGCTTACCCGTAATCCTATTTTTTTATTCATTATTTAACTTACTCCTGCATTACCACTATTTGATTTTGTATTTACAACGCCGTATTCACCTGACCAGAAGTCTTGTTTCTCCTGCCACTGAACTTCACAAATTCCCACTATATCTAACTTTAACTTATCCATTTCCAATTTTTTTTTCCAAACCTACCTGCCCAGCTAAGGGATCTGACATTCCCTTCTCTGATCTGTAGAATGCCAGTTTTCTTTCTCCTGATAACGACGTCCTTGTGTGTAGTCCCCACTCGTAGATCCAAATTGGGGACTATTTTATATCCGGAATATTTTACCCAAGAGGACGCCATCATCATTTAATCACACAGTAAAGCTCCATGCTCTCGGGAAAAATTACGGCTGCAGTTTCCCCTTGCTTTCAGTTGTTTGCAGTACCATTATAGCAAACCTGTTTTGGTTAATGTTACAAAGCCAGATCAGTCAATCATCCAGACTGTTGCCCCTCTAACTACTGAAAAGGCTGCTGCCCTTCTTCAGGAACCACACATTTGTCTGACCTCTCAACAGATACCCCTCAATTGTGGTTGCACCTGCTGTACAGCTGTCTCTATCGCTGAGGTACGCAGGCCTCCCCACCAACGGCAAAGTCCATAAATCATGGAGGGGGTAGGGGAGAATTTATAATCTATGATGACTTCAATGCACACAGTATGCTCTGCCTCTATATATACAGGGACCAATTTTAGAGACCTGCATTCAATAAGCAGAACTGTATCTTTTGAACACAGGGCAGATTGTGGACTTCAACACTTTTCTAAGGCCGTGTTCTGCCTTAGATTTTACTATAAGCTTTCCTCCATTATAGGTTTTGTTGATACATCATGATATGCAGACACATGCCACTCTGAATAGTACCTAATAGGAAACTTCCAGAATAGGTGCTCTGCAATTTTGCCACTAAATACACAGTTTTATGTAATATTGTGAATTCCAGATGTGGTTCTTTGAGTATCAATAATATCAGTGGCACAGTATCCTTCAAATAAAGATATATGGGCTGATGTAAAGCAAGTCTACTGATGAGCAACTCAACAATCAAAGTGGTTTGAGATTTATACAAGTGTCATTCAATAATTGGATACATAGTTCCACAGCAAAAACATTTTATTAAATCAGTACAATTTTTTGTGAACTTCTCCACTGAGCCCCTTAAACTTTTATGCTCTTAGATTGAATTTTCTCATTTTCAGAAAGAGAGAGAGTGATCTATTTTACATGGTAAAAGAACTTTCTAAAGCTAAGATCGCATAAATGTACGTTTATTCACAACAACCGGTTTCGACAGACTTTGCTGTCATTTCCAGGTCTTCAAACTTTTTGTTATAAAACACGTTTGTTGTGAGATGGAACTTGCACCAAGTTTCCATGTTAGTGGATAAAATGTAGCACATCATACAAAGATTTGTGAGTAATAAAATGTTTACAGTCCCAAAGCACCTTGCGTACAAGACCATGTTAGCATATATAGTACTCACACATGGTTGTTGCATCCGAAAAATCACCATGTACAATAAAATGCACACTGTTCACACAACTAGTGCCTCACATGGTAAACTCACCTGCTACACAACTGGCAGGTCGGAAAGGACAGGAGGAGTACTCCTGTGAAGATTTTTTACACTCCTGCAGCCAACAAACGTCTGAATTGCCTCTGCCAACCACAAAGGCTCCAAGAAATCAAACAAGGACAGATGGTCTTCTCCTGCACTGGCTCGGAGATGCTCTTCAGTGGTGTCACCATGTGATACCCACACCTGGCTGACCTCAATGTCACCAGTGTGCACCGCCAACTGTTTTCCTGCCCTGGACTCCGCAGACCGACCGAGGGAGAATGCCGACACCCTTCTAGATCTTGCTGGATCCTCCACTAACATGCCAACTTGGTGCAAGTTCCATCTCTCAACAAACATGTTTTATAACAAAAATTTTGAAGACCTCAAAACGACAGTGAAGTCTATCGAAACCGGTTGTTGAAAATAAACATATATTTATGCGATCTTAGCTTTAGAAAGTTCTTTTACCATGTAAAATAGATCACTCTCTCTCATTTCTGAAAGGAAGAGAGTCTTTGAAGGCTGGCACTTGGCAGCCACCGAGGGGACACCCCTTTCCTCATCGTGAGTCTCTTCCAATGGAATGTTCACAGCTTTCGATCCAACAATGAGGAATTATGGCTGCTCTGGGAATCACAGCATCCACTTGTTCTCTGCCTCCAGGAAACAAAATTGTGTTGTCAAGACCACTTTGACCTGTCACATTTCTTTCAGGTCCGCTTTGACCTTCCCCTCCAAGGACAGCATTCAATCTCTTGGGGGGAGTCATGCTGTTCATCCGGGATGACATTCATAGTTACACCATATCACTGAACACCTGGCTGCAAGCTGTTGTAGTCCGCATTTTTATTCCTCACTTCACCTTTTCCATTTGTACCGTTCACGTCCCTCTGTCATTCTGTCACCAGGGCAGACTTCCTCCAACTTTCTGGGCAACTCCCTCACCTCTTTTTGCTGCTCAGTGGCTTTAATGTGCACCATTCCCTTTGGCGCTCTCCCAGAACCGGTCAGAGGTGCCCTCTTGGCTGACCTTTGCAATCATCTCAACCTCATCTGCCTTAGCAAGGAGTACCCACATTCCTTTCAGACTCCATGCACACCTGTTCTCATCTGGACCTCTCATTCTGCCCTACCCAGCTTGCCTGTTGTCTTTAGTGGCCCATTCTCTCTCACTTATAATCGTGTGACCATTTCCCATGTGCTATCCAATTGCTGACTCCTACCCAACCTAAGTGCAAACCCAAATTGCAGCCTTCTAAGACCAACTGGAGGCTTTATTTCTCCCTGGCAACCTTCAACAAACAACATTTCCCCAGTTGTGACGACCAGATAGTATACATTACCAACGGTATCCTTACCTCCGCAGAATGTTCAACTTTATTTATCACACTGTGTCCCGGTCCATTGGTGGAGTGAGGTGTGCTGCGACACGGTTAACATGTGGAGAAGTGCTCTCCGTGTTTTTTAACCGTCATTCTATGGCGCCAAACTATATTGATTATAAACAGTTGCGTGCACAGTGTCCTCGCATTCTTTGGGATAGCAAAAAAGATAGCTATTTTTCATTCACTGGTTCTTTTAACAGTTCCACTCCCTCTTTGGTCATGTGGGCCAACCTTCAAGAGCTCTCTGGGACCGAGATCCATTCTCCAATTTCCAGCCTTCCAGTAGCAGACAATGTCGTAGTGGGCACTATTGCTATTTCCAACACCTTGAGCTGCCATTTTGTGGAGATTTCAGGCTTCCCATTGTCACCCTGCTTTCCTCCATCAGAAATGAGCGGAGGCGGCTTGGGCAATACCCTTCTCTTCTCAGAATTGTGAGTGCTACAATGTCGCATTTACTATGAGGGAGCTAGATCACACTCTCACTTCATCCCGATCCTTCATCCCAGGGTCAGGTGATGTTCACATTCAGCTGTTGCATCTTCCTCTGGTGGGCAAGCACTTTCTGCTTCATACATACAATCAAATCTGGGCAGAGGGCACATTTCCCGGATGTTGGTGTGAAGCCAGTGTCATACCCATACGTAACCCCAGTAAGGACAAACACCTTCCTTCTAGCTACCTCCCCATTTCTCTCACCAGCTGTGTTTTCAAGGTGATGGATCGTATGTTTCATGCCCGGCTGGTATGGAGGCTACAGTCTCGCAATATACTAACCACTACACAGTGTGGATTTTGAGGGTGCCATTCTGCAGTTGACCATCCGTCACTTCGTCTACCCATGTTATGAATGGTTTTCTACGAAGATTCCAGACTTTGACCATGTTTTTCAATTTGGAGAAAGCCTGCTGGAGGATTGGTATCCTCAGTACTCTCTACATGTGGCGCTTCAGTTTCCTTCAGGAATTTTTAAAACTTGAGCTTTCAAGGTATGTGTGGGTTCTGCCTTGTCGGACACCTTTATCCAGGAAAACTATGTGCCTCAGGGTTCTGTTCTAAGCATTGTCCTCCTTGCTGTTGTCATTAACCCTATTATGACCTGTCTCCCACTGGGCATGTCCGGTCCCTCTTTCGTTGACCATTTTGCCATCTGATGCAGTTCTCCATGGACTTGTCTCCTTGAGCGGCATCGTCAGCAACGTCGTGACCATCTTTACTCATGGAGCATAGACAATGGCTTTTGTTTTTCCACTGACAAAACTGTTTGTTTGAATTTCTGGCAGCACAATTGGTTTCTTCCACCGTCTGTACATCTTGGTCCTGTTGCTCTTCCGTTTGTTGAAAGTACAAAATTCCTCGGGCTCGTACTTGATAGGAAACTTTCTTGGTTCTCCCACATGCCTTATCTGGCAGCATGCTGTATGCGGTCCCTCAACGCCCTACATGTCCTCAGTAGTACTTAGTAGGCAGCAGATCAAACCACCCTCCTCCCTTTGTACCAGTCCTTTGTCCTTTCAAAAATAGACTATGGGTGTTTCGTTTATGCATCTGCACACCCATCCCCTTTACGCCATCTCAGTACTGTCCACCACCGTGGTATCTGTTTGGCCGCTGATGCCTATTACACTAGCCCGTTTGAGAGTCTGTATCTAGAAGCTGCTGAACTACTGTTGTCCTACTGTCGTGACTCTATCCTTAGCAGATATGCATGCCACTTGTATGCCATGCATGGCCACCCATCCTATGCCTCCTTCTTCGATGACTCCTTGGATCGCCAGTATGGGGTGCGTCCCTCTTCTCTGTTACCTCCTCAGCTCGCTTTCAGCCCGTGCTCCGAAAGTTTAACTTCACTCTACCTGCCACTTTCCCAATGGGTATGAACCTTCACCACCTTGGCTTCATGCGGCGGCCCCTGTTCACCTTGGCCTTCGTTCACTTCCTAAGGGCACTACTCCAGCCTTGCTCTATCGCCTTCAGTTTCACGACCTTCACACGGAACTTCATGATAGTACCTTTGTGTACACTGATGGCTCTTGGACTGACTGTGGTGTTGGTTGTGCCTTCATCATTGGAATCTACATTTTTTGGTATCGGCTCCCTCAACACTGCTCAGTATTTATAGCAGAGCTTTTCGCCCTGTTTCAGTCCACACAGTGCATCTGGCAACACAGGCTTTTCAATTGTGACATCTGCTCTGACCTTCTCTGTGCCCTTCGAAGCCTCTGTTTGCTGTACACTGTCCATCCCTTAGTACAATGATTCCAGGAAAGCTGTCACTTCCTCACTCCTGATGGAGCCACTGTGTTGTTTATGTGGGCTCCTGGTCATGTCGGTGTGATGGGAAATGAGGTTTCTGCCAAGTCTGCAGTCTTGGTACCTCAGGTGATCTCTGTGTTGCCACCTGTCAGCATGTGGTGTCACTTTGGCATCACCGTTAGCCCTCCCTTCATGTGAACAAGCTCTGGGCTATTAAGTCTCTCCTGGTGGCTTCGACGACCACCTCTCGGCCTTCTCGCCGTATCGGACACTGTCTTTGTAGCTATCGCCATTTGTTGAGCGGTGCTCCCTCACAACTTTGTGCTCATTGTGCTCAATTTTTGATGGTCCGCCATTTCCTGACGGAATGCCCCTTTTTTAGCCACTTATGTTCTCATTTGTGTTTGCTGTCTGAGTTATCATCTGTTTTAGTGCACAACCACATTTTAATTTGTATCCGTTGTAACAATATAGTGAAGGACATATAATTTTTAGTTCAGGACCTCTGTTTTTCCATGGCGTCTTTTATAAACATTTCTCCATGTCCCTGTTTTTAGCTGTCTTCTCTTCTGTCGATTGGGATTAACGTGTAGTCGTTTTAACTCCTCTCTTTGTCTATGTGTTTTACAGTTGTGACATGGTTGCATATCACACTAGTTGTTTTTGTGCCCTAAAACAAAACAAAACAACACGCAGCTGATATATTGGTTCAAGTCTCGCAGTTTATTAACAACTGCACAACGTAGATTTCAAGTATGCCGTTGTGCTGTTGATCCCCATGTCATGAATGGTTTTTTGCACAAATACCTGGCTGTTGCCGTGATTTTTGATTTGGGGAAAGCCTACAACACATGCTGTAGGACTGGTATCTTCCGTACACTCTACACGTGGGTCTTCCGACTTCACCTGCCCTGTTTCCTTCAGGAATTTTTAAGAGACAGAGTTTTCAAGGTCTGTGTTGTTTCTGCATTGTCGGACACCTTCACCCAGGGAAACTGTGTGCCTCAGGGTTCTGTCCCGAACATTGCCCTCTTTACTATAGCCATTAACCCTATTATGGCCTGTCTCTCACCAGGCATCTCTGGCACCCTTTTCGTTGATGACTTTGCAATCTAATGCAGTTCTCCACAGACATGTCTTCTTGAGCGGTGTCTTCAGCGATGTCTTGATTGCCTGTACTCATGACGATGGCTTTTACTTTTCCACTGCCATAACCATTTGTATTATGAATTTCTGTTGGTGCAATGGGTTTCTTCCACCATTGCCTATTGCTCTTCCATTCATTAAAACTATGAAATTCCTGGGGCTCATGCTCAGTAGGAAAATTTCTTGGCCCATCCACGTGTCTTACCTGGGCACCCACCATACCCAATCCCTCAGTGTCCTGTGTGTCCTAAGCGGCACTTTCTGGGTACAGAATCAGGCCACCCTTCCCCATTTGTCCGTTCAAAACTAGACTGTGTGTGTTTCGTTTATGCAACTGCACGTACATCCATCTTACGATGTCTCAATACAATGTACCAACGTGGCATCCATTTGGCCACTGGCACCCTTTACAATAGCCTGGTTGAGAGTCCATAAGTAGAAGCTACCAACCCCCACTGTCATACAGATGTGATGTTCTCGTCAGCAGATACGCTTGCCATTTGACTACCATGCATGGCCACCCAGCCTATGTCTCCTTTGATGGCTGCTTTGACCACCAGTATGAGGTGCATCCCTCTTCTCTGTTACCTCCTGGAGCTCACTTTTGGATGTTGCTCCGGCAGCTTAACTTCACACTACCTGCCATTTTGTAAATGTGTGTGAACCTTTCACCATCTTGACTTCATGCGGTGGCCCATGTTCACCTTGGACTTCATTAGCCCCTAAGGACACTACTCCAGACTCGCTCTATTGCTGTAAGTGTCTTGACCTTCGCACAGAACTTCGCAATAATATTTTCATTTGTACTGATGGCTCTTGGGCTGACTGACTGGTGTCGGGTGTGCCTTCATCATTGGCACCAACAATTTTTGGTATCAGCTTCCAGAACACTGCTCAGTATTTACAGCGGAGCTCATCGCCCTGTATCAGGCCATGCAGTACATCCAGCGACAACGGCTTTTCAATTGTTTCATTCGCTCCAACTCTCTCAGTGACCTTGTGTTTTGTACACCATTCATCCCTTAGTGTAACTGATCCAGGAAAGTTTTCACTCACTCGCTGTTGATAGAGCCGCTGTAATTTTTATTTGGGGCCCTGGTCACATCAGTCTGACACAAAACGAGGCCACTGACACTGCTGCCAAGGCTGCGGACCCCCTACCTCAGCCCACTAGTTATTCCTTTCCCTGCGATGATCCCTGTGTTGCCATCTGTCAGCAGCTTGTGTCACTTCAGCATCACTTCATGGGAAGAAGCTCCGGGGAATTAAACCTCTCCATGTGGGTTGACTGTCCTCCTCTCAGGCCCCTCTCCCCCCCTCGCCCCTCCTCCATTTGCGGGTCCAGGGATTACAATAGGCCCGAGATATTCCTGCCTGTCATCAGAGGCGACTAAAAGGAGAGTCTCACATGTTTTGGCCTTTATGTGATGGTCCCCTGTAGGGTTTGACCTCCATTTTTCAAAATCTTTCCAAAGAGCGAACCAATTGGGGAAGGGCGCCTTACATGGTGCATCATGTCCATCGTGCCTTGAGATCTTCAGCCCACTCATTGTCGTTCTGCAGTCCAGCTCATTCTCGATCTCTTGGGCGAGGACACCTCCCCGGGTGCATTTTCCTCCACCCACTATGCAGTGTCGCTTTTTGCGCCAATGATGAGCATGGACTTCTTTGCACCTCATATCCAGCATGGTAGCCAGTCTGTTGTGGTGGGGCCAGCATGTACCCTGTTGGTTGTAGCCCCCTGACAACATAGAGATCACTCTGCTGATGCCTGCACCATTAACTCCCCACGTATGCCAAGGAGTAAATGCCCATCTCCCTGGGGCATCAGGACTCTCGACAAAGGCCATCCTGCCAGGTGGCTTTTGCCGCGGCTGAGTGGCACCTGTGGGGAGGCCCCTGGTTGGAGTGGGTGGCATCAGGGCGAATGATGCGTGATGAAGTATACCACATCATCACTTGCTGGTGATCAAACACCAGCAGTCTCTAAGTGTTCCAAGTCTCAGTACAATGCAAGAAAGTATGACCCTAAATCATTCCTGTCGCTGGCCACACCATGGATCGAACGCCGGGCTAAGGATGGCAGCGAACCTTATTCGCCCTGGTACCTCGTATGTATGAGAACTGATGGGGACTCCTTTGTTTCGATGAAGCCACTGTTTTTTGTAGAGCATTTAGAGGACGAGTTTGGGGAGGTGGAGGTGATGGTCTGCCGCTGTGATGTCAGTCTTGGTAAAAACAGCATCCTCTGCCTAGTCACGGGCTTTACTCGCTTGTAACAAGTTGGGGGATGTTTCTGTTACCATCACGCCACATAAGAGCTTAAATACGATCCAGGGTATTGTATTTCACAGGGTCCTTCTTTTGCAATCAGACAACGAGCTGGACGCCAAGTTAGAGCGGCGAGGTGTTCATTTCGTCCGGCATGCCCATAGGGTCTGAGGGATAATCAGGTTGCCACTGGTGCCTTCATCTTGGCCTATGTGACACCTTACCCAAGAAGGTCAAGATGATGGTCTGCCGCTGTGACGTCAGTCCATATATCCCTCTCCCACTGTGGTGCTTTAAATGCTGGACGTTCGGCCATATGTCTTCCCTCTGTACTTCCAGCATCACATGTCGAGATTGTGGATGTTCATCACATCCCCGCCTCCCATCTGTGTCAACTGTGGAGAGCATCATTCGCCTTGCTTGCCAGACTGCAGAATTTTACAGAAAGAGAGAAAAATCATGAAATACAAGACACTCAACTGACTGGCCTACACTTAGCCTAAGAGAAAATGTAAACGGCTACATCCTGTGGCTATGACCATCTTATACGCTGTCACTATGAGAACAGTTGTAGCCCCATCAGTTCCTGCCCCCTTGATGGGGGGGGGGGGGGGCACTTCCCCCACTGTTGGTGCTGCACCACCTACCTCAGGAGCACTCCCCCCCTCCCCCAACCACCACCACCACCACCTCCTCCCAACCATCGAGGACACCAGTCTTCACTTCCCAGCTGGAGAAGCACAAGTCTTCTTTGGGTCCTCTCGCCACGAAGGGGTCCCTTGGGTCACTCCCTTCCCAGGTTTCTGCTAGTGGGAAAGATGACATCCACCAGTGGCTGAAGTGCCTAAAAGCAGCTGGTCGTAAGGCTTCATGCTTATCCTCAGTCCCGGAGACTGAATCAGTGAAACCCTCCCAGCCAGAGCAACCCGAGGAGCAGCGAAGAAAGTCCAAAAAGAAGACCCCTAAGACCAAGGAAATTGCGGTGGCATCCACACCAACGCTACCTACAAGCTCTGCGTCTGGGGATAGGGTGAAGATTCTGGTGTCTGATGAGGACATAGAGCTCGCCAGACCCTCAGACACAATGGATAGAGACTGCTCAAGCAATAAGTGAGTAGCAGCAAGTGACCCTGAGGCGTAAATTACCTCATCCAATGTTCCATGCCTTCCCAGTCTCATGATGACGTCATGCTCCAGTGGAAGTGTGGTGGTTTTTTCCACCGCTTGGCTGAGCTACGGCAACTGTTAAGCTTTACACCTGCTTTCTGCATTGCCCTGTAAGAAACCTGGTTCCCAGCAATGCAGACACCTACCCTCCATGGCTATAAGGGATATTACAGGAACCGTAGAGACTACAATCTAGTGTCAGGTAGAGTTTGCATTTATGTCCTAAACTCAGTCCTGAAATGTATTAGCTGCACTGACTGATCAATTCCCTAAACCTTTCCTACTAGTGGGATATTTTAATGCCTATAATCCCTTGTGGGGTGGCACCGTCCTTACTGGCCGAGGCAGAGACTGTCTCAATTCGACCTCTGCCATAGTCAGTTGATTAAACATCTCTCATCTGACTACAGGTGACATCTCCTCATCATCTTCAACCGGATCTGGTGCGATTGCGTCTTTCCATCACCAAGGCAGGAGAGCACCACCATTCCGATGCTTAAACCCGTAAAAACCTGCTTGATGTGGATAGCTATCGGCCCATCAGCCTTACCAACATTCTTTGTAAGCTGCTGGCACGTATGATGTGTCGGCGGTTGGGATGGGTCCTGGAGTCACGTGGCCTACTGGCTCCATGTCAGGGCGGCTTCCGCCAGGGTCGCTCTACCACTGATAATCCTGTGTCCCTCGAGTCTGCCATCCGAAAAGCCTTTTCCAGAAGCCAACACCTGGTTGCCATCTTTTTTGATTTACGAAAGGCGTATGACATGACCTGGCAACATCATATCCTTGCCACTTTATACAATTGGGGTTTCTGAGGCTCGCTCCTGATTTTTATCCAGAATTTCCTGTAGCTTTGTACTTCTTGTGTCCAAGTTGGTGTCTCCCATAGTTGCCCCTATATCCAGGAGAATAGGGTCCAGCAGAGCTCTGTATTGAGTGTGTCTATAGTTTTAGTGGCCATTAATGGTCCAGCAGCAGCTGTAGGGCCGTCCGTCTCACCTTCTCTGTATGCCAACAACTTCTGCATTTCATACTGCCTCACCAGTACTGGTGTTGCTGAGCGGCACCTACAGGGAGCCATCCACAAGGCGCAGTCATGGGCTCTAGCCCACAGTTTCCAGTTTTTTGGCTGCAAAGTTGGGTGTTATGCACTTCTGTCGGCATCGTACCATTCATCCAGAACCAGAACTTTACCTTAATGACAATCCACTCACTGTAGTGGAGACATTCCGATTCTTAGGACTGGTTTTTGACACCCGATTGACTTGGCCTTCTCACCTCCGTCAGCTTCAGCGAAAGTGCTGGCAGAAACCCAATCCCCTCTGCTGCCTGAGAAACACCAACTGGGGTGCAGATCGCTCTATGCTGCTGCAGCTCTACAGAGCCCTTGTTCAATCCCACCTTGACTATGGGAGTCTGGTTTATGGTTCAGCAGCACCCTCACCATTGCATTTACTCAACCCAGTGCACCACTATCCCATTCGCTTAGCGACAGTAGGTTGTAGGATGAGTCCAATGAACAGTGTCCTGGTGGAGGCCGGAGTCCCTCCATTGCAGGTTAGGAGTGCACAATTGCTCTCCAGTTATGTCACACACATTCATAGTTCTCCTGCGCATCTGAATTACCATCTCCTTCTCCCGCCCATGGCGGTTCATCTCCCGCATCGGTGGCCCAGGTCAGGGCTTACAATTGCAGTTCATGTGTGATCCCTTCTCTCCAAATTGGAGTCCTTGCCTTTACCACCTATACTTGAGGTTAATTCACAAACACCTCCATGGTGTTCACGTAGGCCGCGGCTTCGCCTGGACCTTTCACATGGCCCTAGGGACTCAGTTAACCACGAGACTCTCCGATGTCACTTCCTCTCGATTGTCGACAGTTACCGGGGCCATGAAGTGGTTTACACAGATGGCTGATGGTCATGTTGACTTTGCCTATGTTCATGGAGGACATATAGAACAGTACTCCTTGCCAGATGGCTGCAATGTTTTCACTGCAGATCTGGCGGCCATGTCTCGTGCTGTTGAGCACATCTGTTCATGCCCAGGTGAGTAATTTCTCCTGTGTATTGGCTCCTTGAGGAGCCTACAAGCTATCGACCAGTGCTACCCTCTTTATTCTTTGGTAGCGACCATTGAGGAGTCCATCTGTGCCCTGGAATGGTCCAGTCGTTCAGTGGTGTTTGTCTGGACCCCAGGTCACATCAGAATCCCAGGCAACAGACTTGCCGGCAGGCTGGCCAAACAGACTACGCGGAAACCGCTTATGGAGATTGGCTTCTCTGAAACTGACGTGCGTTCAGTATTACACCGCAAGGTTTTGCGGCTTTGGGAGATGGAATGGCATAACCTCACAACAAGCTGTGTGCCATTAAGGAAACAACGAGTATGTGGAAGATCTCTGTGCGTGTCTCTTGCAGAGACTCTGTGGTTCTCTGTCGGCTCCACATTGGCCATATGTGGCTGACGCATGGTTACCTCCTCCGTCGCGTGGACCCACCTCAGTGTCGCTGTGGCCCACGAATGACAGTCGTCCATCTCTTGCTGCACTGTCCACTTTTAGCCACTCTGCGGCAGACTTTTAACTTTCCCAGCACCCTACCTTCGGTGTTGGGTGACAATACCTCAACAGCAGCTTTAGTTTTATGTGTTATTTGTGAGGGTGAGTTTCATCATTTGCTCTAAGTTTTAGCACATGTCCTTTGTTCCTGTGTGTCTTCCACCCTAGTGCTTTCAGGGTGGAGGTTTTAATGTGTTGCAGAGTGGCTGGTTTTTCCTTTTTATCCTCATGATGTGGTTTTTCCCTTCATTCTGTTTTGTGTTGCAAGTCTCATTGCCTTGTTCTCACCCTTGTGTCATTGTTTCCTTTGGAACAAGGGACTGATGATCTTGTAGTTTGGTTCCTTCCCCCCTCTTTTAAACCAACCAACCTCTCGGCCCTCTTGCTTCAAGGAGATCATTGTGCTAGGTTGTGTATTGGGCACAGTCTTTTTCGCCACCACCATTTTTTATGTGGTAATCCTCCACCATTTTGTACCCGTTGCCATCAGCCTCTGACAGTTTGCCATTTCATTATGGACTGCCCTTTTTTCAACCACTTAACATTCTAATTTACATTTGCCATCTGAGATATAAGCTTTTTTAGCGAACGACGTGCGGGCTGCGACTGTGTTTCAATTTTCATCCGTCGTAGCATTATGGTGAAGGACATCTAATCTTTGGTTCGGGAACTCCGCTTTTAACTCCTCGCTTTTAACTCCTTTTTTGTCTTCGTGTTCTACGGTTCTGACACGTGTGCATATGTTGTTAGTTGTTTTTGTGCCCTGAAGGAAAACAAAACAAAAAACAACTATTGCTGTATATTTTGTTGTATGCTTTTGTTCCATCTTCTTATGACTCTTCTTATCCCCTTAGTGAAGAGATCTTTACGTGGACCATGAAGCCAGTTTTGTACTTTTTCCTTCAACTCTGTGTTATCATTGGATTTGCTGTCGTGCAGAGCCTCTGTCATTGGATGAAACAGATAAAAACCTGAAGGGCCAAGGACAGGGCTGTAAGGAAGATGAGATAGAAACTCTGAACCTTCTTTATCGGTAGTTTCCTGTGTCAGTTGTGCCGTATGAGCTTGAGCATTGAAATAAAGAAAGTGCATGCTCTTTATCTACTATCCCAGACATTTTCTCTTCAGTACAGGCTTAAATTTGTTCTCAATCATACCTGAACAGTATAGACTGTTGGTAATGTTCCTCCTCCAAAAAATCACAGAAAAGCGAGCTATGGCGCCTGGAAAGGTGGTTAACTTGACATTCCCCTCTGACGGTTGTGTTTTGAAGTCTCATGGACAGGTTATGCAGGTTGTTTCCACAGCATGCTTTGATGCTTATACACTGCCTGAAAATGATGTAGCTAAGTCTCATCATACTTTAAAACCCTGTCAGAAAATGCATCACCTTCGCTATTGAAACAGTTTTTGAGTTCAGTGCAAATGCAAAATCTCTATTCCTTGTGACGAATGGTAAGCTCTCAGGGAACCCACTTTGTGAAAGTGTTATAGTAGTTTGTTTTAAATGATGGAATGTACTGGGTGATCAAAAAGTCAGTATAAATTTGAAAACTGAATAAATCATGGAATAATGTAGGTAGAGAGATACAAATTGCCACACATGCTTGGAATGACATGGGGTTTTATTAGAACCAAAAAAATACAAAAGTTCAGAAAATGTCCGACAGATGGTGCTATAAAATTTCAGAAAATGTCCAACAGATGGCGCTTCATCTGATCAGAATAGCAATAATTAGCATAACAATGTAAGACAAAGCAAAGATGATGATCTTTACAGGAACTGCTCAATATGTCCACCATCATTCCTCAACAATAGCTGTAGTCGAGGAATAATGTTGTCAACAGCACTGTAAAAGCACGTCCGGAGGCATTGTTGTCAGATGTTGTCTTTCAGCATTCCTAGAGATGTTGATCGATCACGATACACTTGCAATTTCAGGTAACCCCAAAGCCAATAATCGCACAGACTGAGGTCTGGGGACCTGAGAAGCCAAGCATGACGAAAGTGGCGGCTGAGCACACGATCATCACCAAACGACGTGTGCAAGAGATCTTTCATGCATCTAGCAATATGGGGTGGAGCGCCATCCTGCATAATCATCATACATTCCAGCAGGTGTTTATCAGCCAGGCTGGGGATGATGCAATTCTGTAACATATTGGCGTACCTCTCACCCGTCACGCTAGCAGCTACAAAACCAGAATCACGCATTTCCTCGAAGAAAAAAGGCCCGATAACGGATTTTCAGTAGCCCAAATTCTGCAGTTGTGAGCGTTGACAGACCCTCGGAGCGTGAAATGAGCTTCGTCGGTCCACAACACATTACTCTACCAATCGTCATCTTCCGCCATCTTTTGAAACGCCCACACCGCAAATGTCCTCCGCTTCACTAATTCGCCAGGTAACAGTTCATGATGCCGATGGATTTTGTACAGGTAGCATTGGAGGGTACGCCTAAGTGCCAACCAAACAGTAGTGTATGGAATGCCAGTGCGACGTGCGACTGCACAAGCGCTGACTTCCCCGAGCATAGATGAACCCACTACAGTCTCCATTTCTTCCTGAACTGTCTCAGCAGCTTTATGCCCTGTGCTCAGTCGGCCACTACGGGGTCTGTCTTCTAAACAACCCGTGGCTTCGAACTTCGAAATCATTCTCGCCACAGCTGCATTTGCCAACGGACCTTTACACATTAGAATCCCCTTCCTATGGTGAAAGGATCATAACGCTGAACTAGCACATTCCCCATTCTGATAATACAGCTTCATTTAAAGTGCCTTTTCGGGTAACGTCAACATGCTGCGACGGTTGGCGCATCTGATTCTCTCTCTCATTACAGCTTCTTTTATACATGATTGTCATGCGCAGTCACTGACGTTTTGCTTTCCACTGCCATCTGTCGTACATTTTGTGAACCTTGTTTTTTCTTTTTTTTTTTTTTTAATACACATGTCATTCCAAGCATTTGTGTCAATTTTTACCTCTATCTACATTATTCCGTGGTTTATTAAGTTTTCACATTTATACTGACTTTTTGATCACCCGGTATTATACCAACACTTACCCAATGTTTTTCAGCAATTTGTTCAATTGTAAGTCATTAGCCTTCTTGATTAAATTAATAATACAGATTTGCACTACAGAGGTTGATACTGCTTCCAGATGCCAAAAGTGTTGATCACTGGTTACAGTTTTGCAGGTACCTTTAAACTTTTCCACCAATGAATAAAAACATGTGGTTCATGCAACTACTGCCATAATATTTGTTTATCTGAGAGAAAATTTCTTCGAGCAGGCACAACACCTTAGGTGTTACATTTACATAAATATTATTTGAACAAATGATGAACACTTTCCACTAGGTGACCATTTAACACTTAACGAAAGTTTCCGTTTCCTGCAGTACACATTGCCCTCATTATGCATATATTGATTGTAAATTATTGATGAACTTTTTAGAAGGATACAGTAAAGTATCAGATTAGTAGGAACCTGAAAGTTTTGCATTTGTGATAAATACAAATTTTGTAATATTCACTATTTCGTTGTGAATTGTGCGCAGATGAACTATTTTGTCAGAGATAGTTAGAAGTAACTTTATTTTCTGCAGGTAAATGTTGAAAAAGTAACCAGTTTCCCTTACTAGTATTGCGCATCATCTGTGGCAGCACAGTTTGTGAAATGAATGTGCTTAAAAATGAATTTGCAAAATAAAAGAGCACATCTGTGTATGAATGTGACGACATATCAGTGCATTCATAAGTTACACTCCAGTCCCTCATCAAACAACAGGTGGTTGTGCGGCCCTTGTAAGACATGCTGTGTATGGCAAAGCTGAACTCAGCCTTGGGACTTAACATCATAAAACAAAATGAAAACAAAAACAGAGGTACTTTTGTCTGTTAGGTAAAGTTGGTATGATGCAAAATTGCAGGCACTATAACATGGCAGTATTGGGGTGTTTTGAACTATAGTTGAATTACGGACTGGTAGAGGTTGTGCCTGAACTACTTTGTTTACAATGTTGCCAACATCAGCACATAATTGCACAGTAATTGTTACCAAATGGTTTCTGCACTCTACTTTACTTTGTGTTGTGTATCTATCATTATTTTCTTTTCTTATGTTGAAATGAGCAAAGCGTGTAATCCTAGTGCTTCACATGCTTTGAGTACGACTTTCTCAGTACCAGAAGGGATAGGTAATCCATTTGTCAGTTCTCCTTTCCCAGAAAAACAGAACATGGGTCCCCCCAGGGTTTCCACAACTCTTTTGTGGATACGTGCGTTGTGAGCACGGGACCCCGAGTTAATGTGGCCCTCCTTCCTTTCCGGGCTGCATATCTTCCTTTTCCGCATCCTTCCCTATCCCCCATCTTTGCCCCCCCCCCCCTCCCCTCACTTCTGGCTCTTTCCTTCCCTTTCTCCCCCTCTGGGAGTATGGTTTGTGCCTACGTCCGGAGACGGACGCTCAAAACTGTTACAAATTCTTTGCTTTCTCCGCTTGCAAGTCTTCGTCCTTCCTCAGTCCTTCTCTTTTCCTTACCTCTTCTCTTTGCCCTTTTCTCTGCTGCGGCGTTTGAGACCCCTCTTCTTTCCTTTCCCTTTCTCTTTTTTCCTCCCTGTGCATGTCTGAAGGCCGACCCACGCATTTCCATGCGTAACCGGTGACAGGGTAACGCGTAATTCCCCGCCCCGGGTAGACGGGTAGGACACGTACGTACCCCCTGGTAACGGCCAGGCCCAGGGAGGGGTGATTACCCGAGCTGATACCTTCCGAAGGTGCCGATTGGTCCTTCTGTCCGTTTGTCGGGAGGTGTGACCTGAGGTGTGAACAATCACTTAAGGCGGGAGTGCCCTTAGTGAGGGCCCCCACAAGGGAGGAGCGCGCCATCGGAGACGCTGGTAATCATGGGGGTTTCTTCCGCAATGGTTTCCTCACCTTCCACTATGTCTGCTCACAAGCGTAAGTTCACTGAGTCTCAGCCACAGACAGTTCTTCCATCGTTGCCACAGTTCCTTGTTGTTTTTCGGTCTGACGAAGGTCACGACTTCTCCACGGTCAACCCTTTCATTATTCAGAAAGGTGTCGATGCAATTGCAGGTCCTGTAAAGTCCTGTTCCAGATTACGGAATGGCACCTTGTTGTTAGAAACAGTCAGTGCCCTCCAAGCACAAAAATTGCTGCGTACTTCACTGCTCCACACCTTCCCTGTCAGGGTTGAACCGCACCGCACTTTAAATTCCTCGCGTGGAGTCATTTATACATGCTCCCTCGATGGATTGTCTGATGAAGAAATTCAGCACTACCTGTCTGATCAGGGCGTAACGGCTGTTCATAGAGTTATGAAAAGGGGTGACACGAACATCATTCCAACCCGCACTGTCTTCTTGAGATTTGACAAAGTTCAACTCCCATCGAAAATCAAAGCAGGCTATGAGATAATTTCCATTCGCCCTTACGTCCCAAACCCTACGCGTTGCTATCGGTGTCAGCGGTTCAATCACACCAACCAGTCCTGTTCCAATCCGGCCAAATGTGTTACGTGTGGCAAGGATGCCCATGAGGGTGCTTGTCCACCTCCATCCCCTCGCTGCATCAACTGTATGGGTGACCACGCTGCTTCCTCTCGCGATTGCCCCATTTTTAAAGACGAAAAGCTCATCCAGGAAATCAGAGTGAAGGAAAAGGTGTCGACCTTTGCTACTCGAAAGTTATTCGCCAGTCGACAGCCCACCATGCCTCAGACAGGAAAATATAGCACTGTCCTTGCTTCTCCTCGGCCAACAAAGGAGGTGGCCACGCAGACTTGCGACCTCACCTTTAGTACCACGGTCGTCAGATCGGCCAGCGCAAAGATCGCCTGTTCAACCTCACCACTTTCGCCTGCCCACTCTATGGCTCACCCTTCATCGGGTTCTGCTAAATCTCGAGCCCACAAGTCAGACACCAAGACTTCGAAAAAAGAGCATATCGTGAAGATTTTTTACGTACCCCAACTTCACAACCATCGGTTCCCCCTTCATCTAAACATCATATTTCCAAGAAGGCTAATAAGAAACCCAGTTCATCTCCTTCTCCACCAAGGCATGTCCCATCTAAAGCACCACCTGGCGGAAATCGCCCTCGGCCGTCTTCTGTGTCGCCGAGGCGCACTGCTGGCGGCCGATCAAACGGCCGATCGCTGGTGGCAGGAGCTGCTCCTGAACAATCTATGGATCAGGATCTTCTGCCTTTGGCTGAATGCCATTCCATGTTGTCGGTCGCAAGCTCTGAGCAGTCGTTGAGTTGACGGCAACCTTGGTCACATTCCTCCATTTTCTGTTCACCCTATGTCCATTATCCACTGGAATATCGTGGCATTCGAGCCAATCGGGACAAATTGTCGATCCTCTTATGATCCTACTCGCCGGTCATCTTCTGTCTTCAGGAAACAAAGCTGCGTCCCCATGACCGCTTTGTTCTCCCCCATTTTCAGTCCGTCCGATTTGATCTCCCCTCTGTTGAAGGCACTCCAGCCCATGGAGGACTCATGATTCTTCTCCATGATACTCTCCATTATCACTCAATCCACTTAAACACTTCCTTCCAAGCTGTCGCTGTCCGTCTTTCCCTTTCTGGATATACCTTTTCTCTTTGTACTGTATACATTCCATCGTCCACACCAATGGCACGAGCTGATCTCCTTCATCTTCTTGGTCAGCTTCCACCCCCCTATTTGCTGGTTGGGGACTTCAATGCCCACCACCCGCTTTGGGGATCTCCACATCCTTGTCCACGTGGCTCACTATTGCTAGACGTCTTCCATCAAGCGGATCTAGTTTACCTCAACACTGGGGTCCCTACATTTTTGTCTGCCTCCACGACAAATTTCTCTCATTTGGACCTTTCGGTCGGTACCGTTCCGCTAGCTTGGCGCTTCGAATGGTTCGCCCTTGATGATACACACTCTAGTGACCACTTTCCATGTGTCCTTAGACTGCAGCCTCAACTGCCATATATGCGCCCGCGACTCTGGAAGTTTGCCCAAGCCGATTGGACACTTTTTTCGTCTCTAGTGACATTCGATGGCCGTCACTTTCCTAGCGTCGACGATGGGGTCACACTTCTTACAGACGTTATTCTTACAGCTGCGGAACGTTCAATACCACGCACCTCCGAATTGCCCCGGCGCCCCCCAGTTTCTTGGTGGAACGTGGCATGCCGTGACGCAATACGTGAGCGGCGACGTGCTCTTCGCGTTTTCCGCCACCATCCTACTTTGGCCAACTGTATCCGCTATAAGCAGTTCCGTGTGCGATGCCGTCGCGTCATCCGCGATAGCAAGAAGGCAAGCTGGAAATTCTTTACTAGCTCATTTAACAACTTCACTCCCTCCTCGGAAGTTTGGAGTCGGATTCGACGGTTATCTGGCGCGCGTAGTGTCTCCCCGGTCTCTGGGCTCACTGTCGCGCGTGATACGTTAGTGGACCTCGTCGCAATTTCTAACTCCTTGGGTAAACACTTTGCTGCGATTTTGAGCTCTTCAAATTACCCGCCAGCGTTTCTCCCGAAGAAACATGCAGTGGAAGTGCAACCTCTTGCTTTCTCCTCTCCAAATCGCGAAAGCTATAATACTGTTTTCTCCATGCGGGAACTCCAACATGCACTCTATTCTTCTCGCTCCTCCGCCCCAGGACCGGATGGTATCCACATCCAAATGTTGCTGCATTTATCAACCCATAGTCTGCGTTACCTCCTTCGCATTTGTAATCGAATTTGGACCGACAGTACTTTTCCCAGACGATGGCGGGAAGCTATCGTCGTTCTTGTTCCGAAACCTGGAAAGGACAAACATCTCCCCTCTAGCTATCGCCCCATTTCTCTCATGAGTAGTGTATGTAAGGTTTTGGAGCGTATGGTGAATTGCCGTTTAGCTTGGTGGCTGGAGTCCCGCAGTCTTTTAACACCTGCCAAATGCGGTTTCCGAAAGCATCGTTCTGCAGTTGACCATCTTGTTTCTCTCTCCACTTACATCATGAACAATTTTCTCCGGAAACGCCAAACAGTAGCAATATTTTTTGATCTGGAGAGAGCATACGATACCTGTTGGAGGACAGGCATCCTCCACACACTGTTCTCTTGGGGCTTTCGAGGTCGGCTGCCCCTTTTTCTTAGCGAATTTATGGCAGAGCGCACATTTCGAGTGCGGATGAACACTACTCTCTCCCGTACTTTCTCCCAAGAAAACGGGGTACCCCAGGGCTCCGTGCTAAGTGTTGTACTGTTTGCCATTGCCATAAATCCAATTATGGATTGTCTCCTTCCTGATGTCTCGGGCTCCCTCTTTGTGGACGATTTTGCAATCTACTACAGCTCTCAACGGACCAGCCTTCTTGAACGACGTCTTCAAGGATGTCTCGATCGCCTCTACTCTTGGAGCATCGAAACCGGCTTCCGTTTTTCTCCCAGTAAGACCGTTTGTGTTAATTTTTGGCGATGTAAGGAGTTTCTTCCACCCTCCTTACATCTAGGACCTGTCAACCTTCCGTTTTCGGACGTCGCTAAATTCTTGGGTCTTATGTTTGACAGAAAACTGTGCTGGTCCTCCCATGTTTCCTATCTTTCAGCTCGCTGTCTGCGATCCCTCAACACCCTCCGTGTCCTGAATGGTACCTCCTGGGGAGCGGACCGAATGGTCCTTTTGCGCCTCTATCGCGCCTTAGTGCGCTCGAAATTGGACTATGGATGCATAGTTTACTACTCTGCTCGGCCGTCTATTCTTCGTCGTCTCGACTCTATCCACCACCGTGGATTAAGTTTAGTGTCTGGAGCTTTTTACACCAGCCCTGTGCAAAGCCTTTATGCTGAGACTGCTGAACCTCCGCTGTCCAGTCGGCGAGCAGTCCTTCTGAGTCGTTATGCTAGCCGTCTGTCTTCCCTGCCTGCTAATCCAGCCCATGACATTTTTTTCGACGCCTCCTTTGATGTAGGGTACGCAGGCCACCCCTCCTCCCTACTACCACTGGGAGTCCGCTTCCGTCAACTTCTCCATTCTCTTTCCTAAAACCTTCTTGACAACTTGGGGTACAGCACCGCATTGGCTCCATCCCCGGATCTGCCTGCTCCGTGACCTTTGTCAATTTCCCAAGGATGGTATCCCTTCACTTGTTTATCGTCGGGCATTTGCTGCTCTATGTGCACAAATGAAGGAAGCCACATTTATTTACACTGATGGCTGGAAAACATCGTTAGGTGTAGGGAGTGCCTATATTGTTGGCGACACCCCAAATCAATTTCGGCTTCCCGACCAGTGTTTGGTTTATACTGCGGAGCTTTACGCTGTTCTCCAGGCTGTCCACTATATCCGCCGCCATCAGCAGATACAGTATGTTATCTGTTCAGATTCTCTCAGCTCTCTCCTCAGTCTCCAAGCTCTTTACCCTGTCCACCCTCTGGTCCACCGGATTCAGGACTGTCTGCGCTTGCTCCACCTGGGGGGCGTCTCGGTGGCGTTCCTCTGGCTCCCAGGACACGTTGGTATCTGTGGAAATGAGGCGGCCGATATAGCGGCCAAGGCTGCAGTCTCTCTTCTTCAGCCAGCTATTCAGTCGATTCCCTTCACCGATCTACGGAGCGTTTTATGTCATCGAGTTTTTCTTTTATGGCACGCCCATTGGTCGACACTTCCCCATAATAAATTGCGGGACATGAAAGCTCTTCCTTGTGCTTGGACCTCTTTCTCCCGAATGCGTCGTCGGGAGGAGGTAATTTTAACTAGACTCCGGATAGGGCACTGTCTTTTTAGCCATCGACATCTTTTAAGCGGCGATCCTCCTCCACTCTGTCCCCACTGCTCTCAGTTGTGGACGGTAAGACACCTTTTAATTGAGTGCCCCTATTTTACTCCGTTACGTGCCCGTCTACAGCTGTCGCCTGATATATCGTCCATTTTAGCAGATGACACGCGCTTGGCCGATCGCGTTCTCGAGTTTATTAGTGCCAGTGAAATGACGTCAGTCATTTGAAACTTTTTTTTGGGAACAACCAACCCCTTTCCGTAGTGGATTTTTAAGCCTTTCTTCTGCTTTTAGTTTCTCCAATTTTTGAGTTTCGTTCCCATTTCTGCTGGTTTCCATTTTCGATTTTTACTGTTTCCTAAGTCACGGACCTGGCGCTAATGACCATAGCAGTTTTGCGCCCTAAAACCAAAACCAAAAAAAAAAGGACATGGGTGTAGGCTGACTGACCTGTGAAAGGGAGATGGGGACTTGTTACCCTCACAGCGCTCTTCACCTATCAGGTGTCCGAGGTTTCCTTGTGCTCGCTGCCTCCTACTACACTTGTAGTGTCTGCACTGTAGATACCATGCTGAGTTTCTTCATATAAAGTGCAAATAGTTATTTTCTGTCCTACTTCCACACGAAGCACCTTGTTATTCTGTCTGTAGCATCGTCAAGTAGGGCTCGCATGGTCTGTAAATGGGATCTGCAATATGTTATCAGTGCTTACATGCAATAGATTTGAGACAAGTGTTGTGCAGATTTCGTAATTATCAAACTGGGTGGGAAAAAGAAAAATAATGTCAAGAATCATCTTAAATCAGAGTAGCAGTCCACTGTCTGGCGAGAAAATACTGCTGCTTCTCAACAGAAACAATCATTTTCTGACAGCTTAAATAGTGTCGAGGAAAAGAAACTAGCACATACTGCTACAGAACAAACAACTGCTAGTTTTTGCAGAATAAAATATTCCGCTCAAAAAGCTCTTATTGTGGAGGAGGAAACCATTTATTATTATTATTATTGTATTGACCAACTGGGATCATGTTAACAGCTTCAGTTCCTTTTCTTCCTTTGTTGTTGTTTACTATTTTTCCAGTATTCCCTCATTTTCTCCCCATGAAGTCTCTTCCCTTCTTCTGTCCATGTCCTTCCTGATTTTTTATTTCTTCTGCTTTGAAAACCTTCCAAATTTAGTATTTTATTTTTAAAATGGTTTCTTTCTGCTAATTCTGATTCTTTGATGTTGTTTCTTCCTAGATCTTTTCTTACTTCTGTAATCCATGCTATTGTCGATTTCTTCTTCTTCCAGAAATATAGAAGTATTTGTTTTATTAGTCTATTTCCATCCATTCGGTAGAGGTGTCTGAAAAGGGTGAATCTTGTTTGGCCATTACTTCAGATATTTTCTTTCCATTTTTGTAGATCTCCTCATTACTTATTTTCCAACCACCTGCAGTTTTTATCGCACCCATTATTTTTCTAATAATCCTTCTTTCCAGTACTTCTAGTCTGTCCATCTTATAGTTCATCGTTACGCATTCAGATCCATATAAACATTCTGCTCGTACCACTGTGGTGTAGTGTTTTAGTTTTATTTTTCTAGATACACATTTCTTGTTGGAAATATTTTTGGTCAAACCATATGCTCTTTCCATTTTGTTAATTCTTACATCTATTGCAGATTTTTTCTAGTCAGCTCTGTTGTGTAGTCTCTCCAAGATATTTATTTACTCGCTCTATTTTACCTATTTGTGTTTCTATGAATTTTGGCACACTTTTTTATATTTGTCATGAATTTTGTTTTTTGAGCTGAAATTTTGAGACCAGTTCTGTTTCCCCCAGCCCCCAGGTGGTTTATCTGAATAACTGCTTCTGTCAGGTTTTCTGAAAGTATTGCAAAATCATCCGCAAAAGCCAAGCAGTTTACCTTAATTCCATTTGTTTTCCTTCCCAGAGTTATTGGTTCAATTTTGTGATTTTTTAGCTCCGAATTCCATATCCTTAGAATTTTTTCTAGAACACAATTAAACAGTTTAAAGGTGATAAACCATCACCTTGTCTAACACCAGTTTTTATTTCACATGGCTGAGATACTTCTCCCGTAAATTTGACTTTTAGATGTTGTACCTGTTAGTGTTTCATGAATTATATATGCTAATTTTGATTTAACTCCAAATTTTCTAATGACCTTATCTATTGTTTCTCTGTCTGTTTAATCAAATGCTTTCTTGAAATCAATAAATGATATTATTATTGGTTCTCTGGTTAACATTCAATGGCGAATTATTGTTTTTAAGTTAAAAATTTGTTCTGCACAGGATCTTCTCTTTCGAAAACCACCCTGATATTCTCCCAGTTGTTTGTCTAAAGTATCTACCACTCTGTTCAGGACAATTTTTGATAATATTTTGTATGCCACTGGCAGATGTGACACTCCTCTGTAATTATTGACATTTTGTTTGTCTCCCTTTTCATGTGTTGGGTGGATTAATGCTGTTTTCCATTCAACTGGAATCTTTTCAGTTTTCCAAATGTTCTCAAGAAGCAGTTGTAGATCCTTTATGATTCTTGGTTCTGACCACTGCAATAATTCTGCTGTAATGGAGTCTTCACCACTTGCTTTACTGTTTTTGAGTGTTTTGATGGCTTCATGAATTTCTATCTCTGTTGGTGTAAAATCTTCCTCTGGGTTTTGAGGTGCTGCTGGAAATTCTAATTTATCTGTTGGAACTGGACAGTTTAACAGCTTTAAGTATGTGTTTAAAAGTTTGGTAAAAATTTCCAGTATTATTTTTGGTGAAATTTTCTTCTATTTCAATAAGCTGAGAATTTTCAAAGTTTCTTTTGATTTTCTAGATTATTTTTGATGTTTCTTTTCTTTGTTGACTGAATTGTTCAAGGTCTTACTCTTTTTTCGAACATCTTCTTTTTCTCCATTTTTGAATTCTGTGTATTAGTGCTTCGTCACACTCCTCAATCCACCATGTCTTCTTTTTATACTTGGTCAATCCTGAAGTTTTCTCTGCTGCTTCAGTTATTTGCATCTGAAGTTCCGCATCTCGTGGTCGTGCGGTAGCGTTCTCGCTTCCCACGCCCGGGTTCCCGGGTTCGATTCCCGGCGGGGTCAGGGATTTTCTCTGCCTCGTGATGGCTGGGTGTTGTGTGCTGTCCTTAGGTTAGTTAGGTTTAAGTAGTTCTAAGTTCTAGGGGACTGATGACCATAGATGTTAAGTCCCGTAGTGCTCAGAGCCATTTGAACCATCTGAAGTTCACGCCAATCACCCTCTTTACTTGTCTCAGTTTCTTCTCTAAATTTTTATATATTTTCTATTGTAATATTAGCTGTAGTGGTGTTGTATCTGATCACTTTCTTGGTCACCTTTTTTTGTTTTAGATGGGAGAAATTTTATTTTAATCTTAGAGATATAATGATCTGAGTCGAATTCCCCATTTCTGACTATTTTAACATTCATAATTTCCGTGCTATACCTTTTAGATATGGCTACGTGATCCAGTTGAAATTCTCGTAGGTTTGAATTTGGATGTCTCCAAGTTTTGGCTTTTCTTGGTAGTTTGCAGAAATGTGTGGACATGAGTTTTAACTGGAACATTTTACACATATTGATCAGTCTTTCACCATTTCTGTTTATTATCCTTTCCAATTTGCACATTGAAGTCACCAAGAAGTATTTTAACAATCTTTTTAGGTATGATAGAAATTTCAGATTCTAAAAGATCCCAGAACTGATTTACTGTCTCCAGATTTCTTCTGTTGTCTGCATTTATAGGTGCATGACAGTTTATGAGGGTGTAACTTTTATTCTTGCACTTTATTGTTAACATAGATATTCTTTCTGAATTCGATCTAAATTTTGTTGCACTGTCTAAGGTTTTTCTGTTTACATAAAATTCTGTTCCAAACATCAGCATGTTTTTCATTATTCTCACTGCTGGTTTCCCTTTATAAGTTCTATAATGTTGTGTATCAACTATATACTCACCTAAGAATCGTGTTCCCTGGACTGCTATAATTTGTATATCATTCTTCTGCAAAAATAATTCATATTCCTTTTGTTTCCCAGTTATCAGAAGAGAATTTACGTTTGACGTTCCAAAGTAGTACTTCTTCTTGAACTGAATTTTGGAAGGCTTTTCAATATATGCCATCTCTTCTTCATCACAAATGTTGGGACTCCCAGAATCCTAGGTCTCATTGCATTACATGATGTAACAGTGGATTCCTCATCATGTTACCACCTGGGGTAGAGCATTCATTGTGCGAACTTTCCATTTTGCGACTTGAAGCTGTAAATTGTAAAGAGTTGGGAATCTGAAGTCATCCCTGAATTCCCAAAGTAAGACCAGGTTGTTAGCCTGGAATATTACTTATTCAACCACCACTAACATGTGGACGAGACACTGTCGGGGCACCACCACTAACATGTGGAACCGTCGTGCCCTCTTTCCACTTTGGCCTTGGACAAGAGGGTGCCTCTTCCACCAGCTCCACCGTACCGAAGTCCATCTTCTCCGCCTATGCTGCCATTGAAGTCTTCACCGTATCCCTGGTAAGGGGCCGTCACTAGGTACTATCACCCAGGCCAGGTGAACCACGGTTTTTTAATCCCGTAACCATTTACAAAAAAAGATGCTTATTTCACCAAAATAGGTGCTTGTTACACCAACGTAGGTTCTGATTTCTCTCAAAATAGACACAAATTTTGTTAAAAATAAATGCTGCATTTTCAGATCCCTACAGATACAGATTTGGAGGCATGTAATGAAAATAATCATTTGGGATAGGTTTAAACTGTGTGTTGTGTCCGAATTGATGACAGATAACCCAAATTTGTTGCTATGAAACAGTGACTGGGCTACTGTTTCTACTTCATAACTTCACTCAGATGTTTGTACCTTCCACTTCATTGGAAAAATAGGCTCTGGTCCTGGCACGGTACACTGCTCTAATGTTTCACTAAACTAGAATAGAATGCTTCCTGAAATATGCATTAATGCAGATTGTAGTGACAGTAAGCATATAGTATATGGAAAAAAAAGTATTTTTCATTTCTTGGCTGGGTTGGAACATGTAGAGTTACAGGAGTTAGCTTAGTTGTACTGTGAAATTGAGTATTAACTCATCTGCAATTGTTAAATCTAGTGTGCATTATTAAAGAGTTATCAGTTATAAGAAGCAAAACTGTTTATCTTATCACCTCCTTACACACACAATTCTTGTTCATTGAAATTTGTGGAATTGTTTTTTTTTTTTTTTTTTCTTTTTTCTTTTTTTTTTTTTCTTCCATGTTTGCCGGTGTGTTATTCATATAACATATGATATTCTCAGTTTGTGTATGATCTCTGTTTAGGTTGCATTGGTGCGATGGACTGAGCAAGTGGGACTGGCTCTTGTTCGTAGAGATCTTGTAAGCATGCAGCTAAGAACACCAAGTGGTCACATCTTTTCGTACTCTATTTTGCAAATCTTCCCATTCACATCAGAAACCAAACGGATGGGTGTAATAGTTAAGGTAAGAAATTCAAAATGTAGAACAGTTTTATGTTAAGTGTTGATAAAGCAGTTTGCCTCTATTTATCTTATCAACTATAAAGGCCTTGGAATAGGAATTATCAGCAAATTTGTGCTAATGAGTATAACTTAACGACTGTTTAGTATAACACACACACACCATGGACTTTGCTGTTGTAGGGTGGCATGCATACCTCAGCAATAGGGGTAGCTGAACCATTGGTGTAACTATGTCAAAAGGTTTCTGTGTAAAGAGACCAGACTAATGTATAGTTTCTGAAGGGGCAATGGCATTTCACTAGTTACAGGGCCAACTGTCCAGTTAGTCATTAATGTATCCTTGTAATGTTAGCCTTGCACACAACCGAACAATAATGGATAACTTCTAGAGATAAAATAGTGAAATCATCCCAACAAAAATACATTGAAAAGACAAATCTCAGTGGAAGTCCTTTGATAACACTTGAGATTAAATTTAATCGATGAAAGAGGAACATAGAAATGCAGCAAATGAAGCAAGGAACAAGGAATACAGATGCATAAAAAATGAGATTGACTTCAAAGCACAGTGGCAAAGCAGAAACAACGCAAAATGGCAAAGCAGAAATGGCTAGAAGTGAATAGAAAGCTGTACAGGTAGAAGTATGAGTAGTAATAGTGAAGGTAAATGTTTTGTGAAAGAACATTAAAGTAACTTCTGGAGGAAAGAGAAGCTACTTTATAAATTTCAAGTGTTGAGATAGCAAGTGTGCACTAAGCAAATAAGGGAAGACTGAAAGATGGAAGAAATATACAGGGTGGTCCATTGATAGCGACCGGGCCAAATATCTCACGAAATAAGCATCAAACGAAAAAACTACAAAGAACGAAACTCGTCTAGCTTGAAGGGGGAAACCAGATGGCGCTATGGTTGGCCCGCTAGATGGTGTTGCCATAGGTCAAACAGATATCAACTGCGTTTTTAAAAATAGGAACCCCCATTTTTTATTACACATTCGTGTAGTGCGTAAAGAAATATGAATGTTTTAGTTGGACCATTTTTTTCGCTTTGTGATAGATGGCGCTGTAATAGTCACAAATGTACAAGTATGTGGTATCACGTAACATTCTGCCAGTGCGGACGGTATTTGCTTCGTGATACATTACCCGTGTTAAAATGGACCATTTACCAATTGCAGAAAAGGTTGATATCATGTTGATGTGTGGCTATTGTGATCAAAATGCCCCACGGGCATGTGCTATGTATGCTGCTCATGTTGGACATGCTGAACATTGCTCTTTGCCAATGGCTGCAGTGTTTTCACTGCAGAGCCGCTAGTCATCTTTCACACTCTTGAGCATATCCACTCGTGTACAGGTGACTCCTTCCTCATTTGTAGTGACTCCTTAAGCAGACTGCAAGCTCGTGACCACTGCATCCCCTGCCACCCTCTGGTAATGAATATCCAGGAGTCTATTTATGCACTCAAAAACTGTGGCTGTGGGGTGGTCTTCATCTGGATTCCAGGACATATCAGGATCCCGGGAAATGAACTTCCTGACGGACTGGCCAAATAGGCTACCAGTAAACCGACCCTAGACATTGGCACATTGGGCACAGATCTCCAATCAGTCTTATGCCGTAAAGTTTTCGGTATCTGGGATACTGAATGGCACACCCTCAGTACACCAATTAAACTATGTGTTGTCAAGGAGACAATGAATTTGTGGCGGTCATCCATGGGAGCCACTCACAGGG
This sequence comes from Schistocerca serialis cubense, assembly GCF_023864345.2. Classification (NCBI taxonomy): domain Eukaryota; kingdom Metazoa; phylum Arthropoda; class Insecta; order Orthoptera; family Acrididae; genus Schistocerca; species Schistocerca serialis. The sequence continues at coordinate 638,537,984 of NC_064645.1, forward strand.
TCTCTGTTGTTCTTTGCCAGCTCCATGTCAGCCATACTTGGCTGATGCATGGTCACCTCCTCCATTGCAAGGACACACCTCAGTGTCGCTGTGATTCCCACTTGACTGTGGTCCACATCTTGTTGGACTGCCCAATTTTAGCCACCCTGAGGTGGACTATTAACCTTCCTGCCACATTACCTGTGGTGTTAGGAGACAGTGCCCCAATGGCTGATCTAGTTAGGAGACAGTGCCCCAATGGCTGATCTAGTTATACATTCTATTTGTGAACAGGTTTTTTGTCACTCAATCTAAGGGTGGGTGTCGTCCTCTCCCAGGCCTTCATCTTTCTTTAATTTTAACTCTGCCTCACTCTTTCTTTGCTTTTTGTTTGCCTTGTTCATCTTTTCCCTATCTGTGTGTCTTGTCTTGGCTTTTAGGTTGAAGATTTTAGTGTGTTGCAGAGTGGCTGGCTCAGCCTTTTCTATTCTTGCGATCAGCCAGCCCAGGCCATCTGCTATATTATTTTAATATCTTCTACCACTTTTTTTCCTTTTATTGCATGTTTTCCCCTTTTGGCTTTCTTCTTTTGTTTTCTGTTAGTTTTCCGCCTTTTTTACTTTCCCAGACACTTTTGGGGGCTGCTTTTAATGTGAGACATGTTGTAATGAGGAAACATGGGCTGATGACCCTATACTTTGGTCCCTTTCTCTCCAAACCAACCAACCCTCCTATGCCAGTCTGGTTATGGACTGTGTAGAAGAAACCTTCTTGTCCTCCAATACCACAAATTCCTTGTCTGGTTCAGATTCATTGATGATATCTTCCTGAGCTGGATCCTTGGTCGAGACACCCTGTCCTCATTTCTGCACAGCCTCAACAGCTCCCCCATCCACTTCACCTGATCCTCCTCAGCTCAGCATGCCACATTACTGGACATTGACCTCCATGTGTCTGACGGCTCCATCCATAATTATGTCCATATCTAGCCCATTAACCATTAACAGTACCTGGATTTTGACAGCAGTCATCCCTTCTACACCAAAAACTTGGTCCCATATCGTCTGGCCACCTATGGACAGTGTATGTGCTACAATGAGAATTCCCTTGCACAATACGCTGAAGGTCTCGCAAAAACCTTTACAGATGGTCACTATCTTCCAGACCTACAACCTAGACTACAGATGGATTTCCTATGCCATATCCTCACATACCCCTCACTGTCCTGCTTGGCCCCCCATCCCTCCCAAGAACCAACTGCGAAGGAGACACCCCCCCCCCCCCACACACACACACACGCACACACACACGCGCACACACACACACACACACACACACACACACACACACACACACACAAATCACCCATTGTCATGCCTGACTTGAGCAACTGAACCGTGTTCTTCACTAGGGCGTTGTCTACCCATCATTGTACCTGGAAATGAAGGACATTGTATCTACAATATTTACCACCCCTCCCGAAGTCATATTGCACTGCCCACCCTATCTACATAAATCATGGTTCTCCGTATCCCACTCCCACTCCAAACCCCTTGCCATAGGGGTCACATCCCTGTGAAAGACCCTGGTGCAAGACCTGCCCAACTCACCCAACCAGCATATACTACGTTAGTCCTATCACACAGTTCACTCTTGCTCTAGACCTGTCACAGGCTTAAGCATTCATCAGAGACGGAGCCATCTGTGTAAGCAGTCATGTCACATAGCAGCTCTGCTGTAATTGCTGCACTGCATTTTGTGTGGACATGACCACCAATCAGTTATCCACCAAGGTGAATGGCAACTGCCAAGCTGTAGCCAAAAACACAGATGACCACCCAGTGGCAGAACACATTCCTAGCCACAACAGCTAGAGTTCAGTGGCTGCTTCACAACTTGTGCCATCTGGATCTCCCCCCCCCCCCCCCCCCACCCCCCTCTCCATGCACCAACTCTTCTGAACAGTGTAGATAGGAGTTATTCCCACCAACACATCCTTTGTTCCCATAAACCTCCTGGCCTCAGTCTCCACTTACCTACTGCATCCACATACCAACAGTCTCCCCTTCCTCTGTCCTATCAACCTTTCCCAGTTCACTCCCCAACATTGTCGTCATCGTGTGACACCATGAATCAACATTTCTATTATTCCGTGAGTTGTCTCCTTTACTTCTAAATTATTTGCATTCTTCATCTTGTCTGCCTACTCCATATATTCCTTTTCTCATGATTTCTGCAGGGAACCTTCGCATTTCTTACATAATAACTTCACTTATTTTGAGCATCCTTCTGTAACACTTCATCTCAGAAGATTCAGTTTTGTTCTCAGTGATTTTTCCCATTGTCCATGATTCACGTCCATAGAATGCTGTAACCCAGATATATATTTTCAGAAATTTATCCTCAAATGGAGAATTTGTCTTTACCAGTGATGGTCTGCTTCTTTTGTTACCCTAGTTTCAACTGCCACGTTTTTCTTCCTAGATGGCAGAATTCCTTCACTTGGTGTACTACATGGTCCCTAATTTAGATGCTGAGTTTACTGGTAGTCACATTTCTGCTACCCCTCAATACTTTCATCTTCATTGGGCTTACTCCTAGTCCATATTCAGCGCTCATTAGGCTGCTGATTCCCTTAGAGAGGTCCTGTAAGTTTTCCTCACTTTCAGCAGGATAACAATGTCATCCATAATATCCTTTCACCCTTAATTTTAATCCAACTCCTGAACTCTTTCATTTTTATTGGCATCATTGCTTCTTTGATCTGAAAGATGAACAGTAGGAAAGAAAGAGTGCATCTCTGTCTCACACCTGTTATTATGCGAGAACTTCATTCTTGTTCTTCCATTCATATTGTTCTCTTTCGGTTCTTGTATATGTTTTGTATTACTTGCCTTTCCCTGTAACTTATTTTTCTAAGGATATTATATACTATCCGTCTTTCCCTATAACTTATAACTATTTTCCTGAGGATTTAAAAATCTCGTCTAAGAAAGCCACAATTTCCTTTTCCGTTCTTCTGTATATTATCTTTGTAGGCAACAGTTTAGATGCATGTGTAGTAACCACAACCGATAGTGGCAACGCCTCGGGCTGCGGATCGGAGCCGCCAGGCGGGGAAGCCGCCAGGCGGTGGAGCACGCACCACCGGGTAAACACAGGACGAGTCGGACGACAGACCGACGACAACTGACAACGGCCGACCACGACCGACTGTGAGCGACACGACAAGGAAGAGATAAACAACGGAGGCTTGTGGAAACCACAACACCGAACACCAAACGTAAATCCATTCGGAACCAGAGCCGGGCAAATGTCAACAATGAGCAACGACCAGAACGCAGTACCGCCGAGATAGAAACGAAATCCAGAGCGAGTACCAGACTGGCTGGACTAGGGCAGAGCGGCTCCCTATATACGAAACCGGAGGGAGCGGCTATCGTCCGCTGTCTGCACGTGGCTTAGCGGTGGCGCCCTCGCTGCGCGGAATAACCGCCGCGGAGGCGGAGCCCTCTACGGGCTGACCACGTCTATTTGTTCTGCCGCATGTTCGACTTCCGCGGCGGAAGGTACTAGAGCATGAGCTTTCAAACTGATTGTGCAGTTGTTCTTGCATTTATCAACTTTCTTTTTTCTTTGGGGTTTTGTGGATTATATCAATCTGATAGTATGTCTCCAGTCTCATAGATTCCACTCTCTAACTAAAATAATTTTTTCGTTGCAACTTTCTTTAATGACTTTATAATTTCAAAAGGGATGTTATCCATATCTGCTGCCCTTGCTGGATTGCAACATTCCAAAGCTGTGTCAGACTCTTATACTTGTGTGGGCTGCATTATGTCTCTCCAAATCAACACCTAGTCTTCTCTGCCAGAAGTTTATCCACTTTGTAAGGGTCTTCTCTGTACATTTGCACTCTCCTCTGTCAGTAGTAATTATTTGCATTCAATTACTTTAATACTGCTTGATGCTGTTCAGCTGACTGTATCAAGAGATAACACTCACATCACATATTTGACCCTAAGTTTGCGGCATTCATTAAATAAAATAAAATAAAAACGACATTGGACTGTGGGTCCACATCTTCCATAAATTCATTTCTTCACACATTGCAACTGGATGGAAGGCCATGCCTCCTTCTTCAGCTGAGTAACCAGAGCATTCCATTTGATACTTCTCCTAGCATCCAGAAGTAGTTAAGAGCTTCTGTGCCCGAGGTACCACTTTGCAGGCACGGCTAGTGTTTATATTTCTCCATATGTTATTTGGCCGACCTCTGGCTATTACTTCCGTGTAATACTAAAAACTTACAACCATTAAACTGCATCAAAACAAATCCAAAAAGCAGTTCAAAATTTGTGTTCTATTGTTATTCAACTATGCATTAAGAACAATGTTGAATTTCTTCTCATGAACAGTATTTCTAATTAATCCAGCAAGTCCAGTTTTCTCCCTTCCTTTTTGATGTGCAGGATTTAGAGTCATTTATGCCATTTCAGAAGTGACCTGTTTCATACATACTAACTGTCCTCTGTATTTAACAGTAGAATATGTTTCCACTCTTAATGTTAATGCTTTAGCTTTTAATTTCTCCAAAAGCTATTTTCTCTTTACTATGTGCCGAGCCTTTCTTATCGACTGTCATTATGTTTGTGGTTTCTTCAAATTTTCCTGCAGCTACGTTGCCTCAGCTTCCCTGCACTACTTATAGATTTTATTCCTAAGTGATTTGACTTACATTGCTGTATTCCTTTCTTTTCGTGAACATTTTTTATATTTCCTGCTTCCTTGTGAATGAATTGAAATATTTATTCTGTTATCCGAGGTTTCTTTGCAGTTACTTACCTTATACCTATATTTGTTTGTATAACTTCTATTATTGCTCTATTTAAAACTGTCTGTTCATTTACAACTGAACTTCTTACTGTGGTATTCAATATAGTCTTGTCCAAAACCTCAGACAACACCATACCTACATTTAAGTACCACTTCCTTACGAATATGTGTCTCTTCCTTGATGCAGCCTACAATCCAGTACCTGATTTGTTATGTTTTGTCTCACTAAGATGTAATCCATCCGCTATCTTCCCGTGTCTCAGGTCTTTTCAAGAATACCACCTCCTCATATCGCTCTTGAACAGTGCGTTTGCTATTGCTAGGAACGAGAAAATTTTGCTTAAATGGTAATGTGATCAATAACACGAAATGGGTTTTATGACATGAAATGTTGCAAAATTTGATATTTTCCCCTTTCCCATGTGAATTTGAAAATTATGCCAATAACAGTTTTATTTTATGTGCAGAAGGTAGCTGTCTGTAAAGAGAATGGGACTGTTAATTCATCTGGCTTTATAGAATAAGACCAACAAGATATTTTAGTTTTCAAAATTTTAGACATGCATGTCGTGGCTGCCACGTAATAGGTAAAAAAAAAATTCTGGTCTCCAGAGAATTACTCCATAAAAAAGTGATTGAGAAGGGACTGAGTCAGAGGTGTAGCCTATCCACCATTTTGAACAAGCAGTAAAGAAAACTAATGAGAAATTTGGAGAGCGAGCTACCATTCAGGAAGGAAAAAGCAAAAGCTTTGGAGTTCTCCAGTGAGCGCTGTTATTCTGTCAGACAGCAAAAGACTTGCTAGGTTGGTTAAAGTGAATAGATAGTATCTTAAAAAGAGGTCATTGGCTGAAACGCCAAAAAAAGTAAAACAGGGGTAATGGAGTTTAGTCTAATTACATCAGGAAATGTTGGGGAAATTAGATTAATAAATTGGATACCAAAAGTAGTAAACAAGTTTTGCTACTTTTTCACCAAGAAACTGGTGTTGGTAGAAGTAAAAAATATAAAATGTAGACTGACAACTCTCCTTTCTGAAAAGACAAATACGTTAACATAAAATAAAAATGTAAGTGTTACAAAGCCTGTTCTGAAAGTATTGTCTGGAACACAGCCCAACATGTAAGAAAACATGAAATCTTTTAACAATAGAGCAGCCTCCAGTACTCAGCATCATGCTAAAAGCATGAAGATGTAAACTCCTGCATGTCTCACCTACAATATCCATAATGCATAAGCTCTACAGTCAGCATTAATATAACATCTGAAACAGCCGACTTTTACTTATTGGTAGGTACTCAATGACATTCTCAAAATATGACGACGTATTGCACTTAACTTTATTAAATACATAGCAGAAGTTCTTAGGTATGGTGCTCTCTCGCCGCTGCCGCCTCCCCCCCCCCCCTCCCCCCTCCCCCCTCACACACACATTGCACAGTGACAGCAATTGAAACATCATCAGCTGTTGTCGTGGAGGTTGCTGACAATGTTCTCTTTGACCTATCTTGACCATCACAATACAATAATTTGTTCTCCGTGACTTTTCGGTTAGGTGTTGGAAGGATATCATTTGCTTATTATAAACATTTTTCCTTTAAATTATGGGATGCCGTTACATTTTAGTAAGTGTACTTCTGACAAAAAATGGAAAGTAATCTGATAGTGGAATGTTAGGAATTGTGGGAACGTTAACTGTGGCATTCTGCTGCAGTTACTTCACCCAAGAAAGCAGTAAAGAAGGTAAAAAGGTAGAGCAAGTGGCAGACTGATGTTTCAGATTATGTGGATTGTCTGTAACTACTTAATGTTGTCTTTGCTAATTCTAAGCATCCTGTCACCAACGAGACCATTTCCTCTTTTGTTCAGCACAGGAAATGTGTACAATGATAGTTCATATGTTTGAAGTGCTGATGTGAATTAAATATGGAATATATTTTGTTACAGGAAAATCAGACAGGAGAAATAACATTTTATCTCAAAGGCGCAGATGTGGTAATGTCCTCAATAGTCCAATATAACGATTGGCTGGAGGAAGAATGTGGAAACATGGCACGAGAAGGTCTCAGAACATTGGTGGTTGCCAAGAAAACCTTAACAGAAGAGCAATACCTTGACTTTGAGGTGAGTACATCTCTTACATTTTTGAAATTTGGTGTTGAAGATAAGTTTGGTAGATCAGACAATGTACAAAGAGCTACTGAATTAAACTGGGCAAACATAAAAATTACAGCAAACCAGAGTAAAAGAAGGGATTGATTGATAGGATATATCCTGAGGTGTCAGGAATCATCAGTTTGGTAACAGAAGGAATTGGAGGGGGGGGGGGTAACCATTGTAGAGGGAAACAATGGCTTGAGTACAGTAAGCAGGTTCAAATGGATGTAGGAGTTTCGGAGAGATGAAAATACTTTCGTGGGGTAGATAGTGTGGAGAGCTGCATCAAACCAGTCATAGCAGCAACAACAACAGATGACAACAACAGAAGCAGAAATGTATTTCTATATTACAGTCAGTGCTTCATTTACATTTTAATATGAGACACACCACTGTCATCTTTTTTCTGGATAAAAGACATTTTCCACAGACACATTATATCACATTATCAACAACACACACAAAATCTCGCACTGGCTGCTCCAACTCCTTCTTCCCCCACACTGAACTGAGGTTGTTTTCACAGTCACTAATGTCATAGCACAAATCTGACAGGATAGTAGCACATGCTTTGTCTGTTTGGAAGACTCCAGTTTTTTGGAAGCAGTCAGGGATGGTGAACTTACTAATCACCATCCATGCTTTAGCTACAAAATGCAGACCACCACAAATTAAAATTTTTGTGGAGACTGGGTCCTTCCCATTTAATAAATTTACATTTTTGAGAATATTATGAAAAGGAATGATTGCTACTTGTCGTACAGCAGATACGTTGAATTGCAGACAGGCACAACAAAAAAGCTACTAAAGCTTTCAGCTGGAAGCCGTCCTTCTGAACTAGACAACATGCACATACATATTCATGCAAAGCAGCTCACACACACATGGCTACTGTGTCTGGATGTCGAGGCCAGACTGCGAGCAACTGTGCATCGTGAGAGAAGCATTCTGGGTGTTTGTGATAGCATACAAGGACAAGATGGAGAGACTATAGGGCAGCTACGTGCAGTCGGGAGGTTAGATGGAGGATAAGGGGAGTGGAAAATGAGAGAAGTAAAAAGACTGTGGGCATGCTTGTGGAATGATAGCTTCACAGCCCATGCCATCTGGATCTGTTCTGCCAGAAACAGTTGCACAGGTGGGAACTCTCCCTGCAATATATGCTATATTCCCATAACCCTCCTAGCTAGTCATTGTCCTTCACCCACCTATCCTCTTCCCTGTTGCCACTGCAGCACTACACGACCTTCTATTCCAGAAGTGCAACCACAGTCATTTCACTTCTGTACTTTTCTGCTCCCTACTACCCACTCCGCTGTCCTCTGTCAAATCTTCCAACTGCACCTAGCTGCCATACCCTCTCTGCACCTTGTCCCTGTATGCTCCCAAATTAGAAGGCGGCCTTCTGGCTGAAAGCTCAGGTATTTAGTAGTCTTTTTGTTGTACCTGTCTGCGACTCATCTCTGCCATATGGCATATCCTTTTCGTAATACAATCGTTATTCCATCATGAATTTTCCAATGTGTAAATTTACATTTGTAGTGAACACTGGGCAACATTTACAAAGAGGAGAATTGTACTGCTATAGGCTTCCATTCTTGCATCAGTGCTGTGCAAGTGTTTTCAAAGGTTCTGAAGTCATCCACTATTCTCTGGTTTGCACTGTAGTTAGTGGCTGCTATGGATCTCTCCATATGCCCTCCAACACTCGAACACACCTCATCAGGGAGTGGTAGTTGAATGTCAAACAAGTTATCACTTACCAATCTGGATACACCTGCCAAACAGAGTAGTACCTGAGAGAAAGCCACAATGATTGGTGTTTAGTAGGACAGACAGGACATTTTACAGCCAGTTTGCTGTGTTTGAATACCTTGACTTCATTCAGGAATGGGTGGATCATATTACCGAAATAATCTACCATGCCACTGAAGCATTGCTTGTGCAGTTTTCAACTCAGCTGAAAACACATCCTGTATGTTGGTGAAGCAACAAATGTCACTCTGGAATCAGGGCCAAGCTGGTGGCTGCCAACTGCAGAGAGCCTTTCGGGTAGTGAGGACAAAATATCGCCAAATTATTAGAGAGAGCAAACAGGGATTGTGGCAGCAGTTCCTAACGAAGGTTAGTCGCTGTCCTCACTCATCCAGCACCTTCCCTGCTCCATTCCAGCACTACACAGCCGTCATTGCACCACCACACCCAGGCTTTTTAATTATTTTATTTTATTGTTTTATTTATTTCTCTCCTTTTCTGCTGCTTCCCCCCTCCCCCCCCCCCCTTCTCCACCTCTCCCCAGCTCACCACCCAACCTGAAGCACTTCACTGTCTGTCATCCCCACCATACTCTCTCTCCCCTTCCCTGCCCCAGCCTCCTCCTTTCCCCCACCCAGTCGCCACACCCATCACGCACTGGTGCTGCTGCTCTGCTCGCTGTGTGCTTTCAGTTACCTGAAACTGCATTGTGTGAATAAGTTTTGTGTGTGTGTGTGTGTGTGTGTGTGTGTGTGTGTGTGTGTGTGTGTGTGTTGTTTTTGACAGAGGCCACTGGCCGAAAGCTTTAAGTGTGAATATCCTTTTGTTGTGCCTATCTATAACTCAGCATCTCCACTATATGGCGAGTGGCAACTTTGCTTCTCGAAACACAGATTTCCTGTTACATCAGCAGTGTCCGTACACTCCTATGACAAAATGAGCAAGACAGTAGCACAAAAGTTCTGTTTTTTTTTTCTGTCCGGACAGACTGAACTGTCACAACCAAAGAGTTTCCTGTGCTACAGCAGAGGTACACAGATGTCAAGACAGAATTCCAATGCATGAACTCACCACTGAGCTGCTTTATAAATTTTAAGTTCCATGGGGGGGGGGGGGAGGGGGGGGGGCAAGAAAGGGTTAAAAAGTCTTGAGAGGGTTGCTGGAGTCACTATCTATTCCAATCTATTCCATTCCCACAATAAAGAGATAAAGGAGGAGGGAGGAAATATAGCTACAAATACTTCCCAAGGCTTCACACTTTCAGAAAAGACATGGAGGAAGAAGAAGAAGAAAATTTTATATTTGAGTAATATTGATGAACAGAGGACAGACATAATTTTCATGTGACTGGCATTCTTTTATTTTATGTTATCAGTATTATGCTAAATGAAATTCTCCGCTATGTTACATTTTTACCCAGTTTTTGTTTTATGGTATTTCCTTCTGGCACCACATGATCAACCTTATTTTGCTTTGGTTATTTCCTTTGTTAAAAAAAGCTTGTTGGGGCCACCTGCTTGACCATGGTGCTTGCATATTTTCTGCTGTTGTCATCTTCCACTTCTGGTGTTCATGGTGAAATTTGGTAGTTGTTTTTTTGTTAGTGCATTGAGCTTTTGCATTACTGCAGTGTTCCTCGATTCTCATGCTGAACCCTATCTTGGGTCCTTAGATCATTTCCTGGTCTCTTTGTTGTTAAATTCTGTAAGGGATGTTAGGAAGGGTCTGGTTTCATTAGTTCCATGGTAGTCATCCTTTAGTAGTTGTGTCTTGCCTTATATATAGTTCTACAAGGTATTTGTTTATTTGCTTGATCCACAGGGATCCTGTGGCTTTGCTCTTGCTGTCTACTTTGTGAAGATCTTACTGGACATCTTACGAAGATCCATTCTGTATCAGTGGCTATAGAAACCTAGTCATCATCGGACAACAACAGTGATGTTTCCTTAGAGTTGATAGAGTTCATGATTAGGTTTATGCCATTGTCCCTCATCTGGTAGGATCCTTGGCTCCACTGTCTTTTGCAGGAATTTCTGTTCTTGTAATTTGAGAACTCTTATTAGGGTCTCCTTGGTTAGGGATAAAAATTCTGCTGTGCAGAGAACTGATGGTCTGAGTACTATGTTTTGGTGTCTTAGTTCAGTATTGATCTACCTAGTTTGATTTTCCTTTGTTTAAGAGGTACTGTTTCACCAAGATCATACAAGCTCCAGTCTTTAAGGTATTTTGTAGCGTTGGCTCTCTTGATAAGCTTAATTGTGCTGACTCATTCTAGGTGTGTTTTTAATATTATCTTGATCAGTAGACCCGTTTTCTTTGCTATTAAACGCAGTGCTACCCCATGTTTCTCAGAGGCTGTGTCATTTTTGAGTAGATTTATGATCTCTGACTTCCTCGTATATGAGTGGAGGGGTGTGGTTGGTGTTGGGATTAGAGGGTTCTATAACTCGGAGAGTCTTACATAGATTCTTTGACATTTAGGAGTTGCTGAAAGTATTGACATAAACTTTTAATGTGTTATAATTGAGGCTCAGTGATCCATCTTCTTGCTGGAAATGTGAAGTAGGAGGCATGAAATGGGTCATCTTTTTTGAGGTACTTTTAGAGATCTATATAGTTGTCTATTTGAAAATTTCCCTCTGGCTGTTCAATCAGTTGTTTGTTGTACTTCCTCTTTGCCCATCTTATGATGCTGGCTGTTGTCTTCCTTTGTGTAATAAAGGCCATTTTGATACTCTAATGAAAAACTATTGACCGTTGACAAATTTTTGATCATGCTGATAAAAACTGTGTGCTAAATCAGGACTCGAAACTGGGACCTATTGGACATACTGACATATCCTATTAATATGATCATTTGTAGAGTCAATCTGTAGCTTACAAATTAGTATGCGAAATAAGCCTTTGTGTATAGACTTCAGCTATTGAATAGCACCAACTGCACAATGGCCGTTCACAATGGCATCCCCACCACCACCTCTGCCACCTTCCCTATCATACCGTCTGCCCAGGTATGGGCCAAATTATTTAGTGTAAATTCCTCTTCAGTGTCTCATGGTCTTGCGGTAGCGTTCTCGCTTCCTTTTCACGGGGTCCTGGGTTTGATTTCCAGGGGGGTCAGGGATTTTTCCTGCCTCGAGACGACTGGGTGGTGTTGTGTCGTCGTCATCATCATCATTATCATCATCATTAATTCCTATTATGGTCGGAGGAAGGCAATGGCAAACCACCTCCACTAGGACCTTGCCTAGTACAGTGATGTGGATCTCCCACATCGCCCCCATGCTCCTATGAGAATGGGACATCATCATCATCATCATCTTCTTCTTCTTCTTCTTCTTCTTCTTCTTCTCAGCTGCTTCCCAGTGGTTGACACTCCTTTTTATTTTACTAGTTGCTAGTACTCCACTTAATTGTATTACTTTAATAGACTGTTTGATGTAATTTATGTAAATAAAGCTTTCTAACAAATGCATCATTATGTAAAATAGAACCAGTACGCAACCATCAAAAAGTGTTCACTGCAAGTTTAGCTTTTTTTCTAATTTTGGAAAAAGTGACTCCACAGTCTGAAATTCTTGTATTTGTGCTAGTAACATTGACAAATTTTTCTTTCAGAGTCGATACAATGCAGCTCGTATGAGTGTATCAGATCGTGTTTCTCGAGTGGCTGCTGTAGTGGAAAGCCTTGAACGTGAAATGGAGTTGCTGTGTGTGACAGGTGTTGAGGATCGTTTGCAGGATCGTGTGCGCCCCACATTGGAGCTCCTAAGAAATGCTGGAATAAAGGTATTCATTGTTTGCTTACAAGTTTGTATTAAATTGGTGAAGAATGATTTGTCTGAGCTGTTTTGCTGAATTGCCAATAAGCTTGTAGCAGAGTTTTTTTATACATAATAGTAAATGGCCAAAGTTGCTGTGAATTAATAAATGAACTTTTGTTCTTGCCAAAACTTTCAACTGAAGAAGCCACAATATCATTGAAGGACATACTGCACTTAACAGAAGTATCATGACCGTCACATAGTAATTAAGAACAAGTTTTTACTTATTGAGTGTCTTCTAAAATCCTACACACTCACCATTGACAGTACTGGAGAGCAGTATCGTAAAATAGTGCTCCACACTTTCTGTAAGATATATCTGGATCTAGTTAACAATCCACATTTAGTATTTCAGATTTTTTTTCCCTTGAGGTCATGCTTCAATTACGTAGCTCTAATTCAAATTACACTATTACTAAGGACTTCAGTATAAAGTCTTTGACATAGAGCTGAGTGAGTAAACTGTTGATCACCACTTATTAAAGTTATGATACTTCAGATCTGCTGGCAATAAAAAGATATTTCAGAGAAAAGGCTAAGCCACAGCTGAGGAAGGGGTTACTGTACCTCCAAGCCACAAAAGAGGAAGGTGTGGATTAGAGTCCCAGGCTGGTAAACCTGCATGAAATTTTTGAAGACAAATTTGAACTTCTGCTTTTCTCCATGAATGAATCTGTCCTTAACGGGCAACTATTTGTTTCAGATTTTTGTGGAAAAGCAACTAAAAAATCAAAATGTGCAGTATACATTATACCCATAAAGACTATTTGTGGAGAGTAGAAATTTGTATAGGAGAAGGGTAAATTTGTCCATCCCTATCAAATCTTTGTTGGTGAAGAAAATTCCTCAGTTCTGGGAAAAGGGCAAACTGTACACATTCGCAGATCCCAAATGTGCTCTACAGTCAGTAAGAAACTACTAAAAAGTATAATGCTAGTTGAAACAGTGATAAATAAAGGGCACATATATCTAGAAGTTGATTAAATCAGAAACTTTAACCATTGACATTTTATTACAGAGACCACCTGTAGTGTGCACATTATCAACACAACATTAGGTAACTTTTACTGTACATACCAGTGTAAAATACAGAAAGAGATATTATGAGGTAATAAAGACCATTATTTATTTACTAGTTTGCAATCTGTTTGCAACCAGTGTTGAAGAGGCGGCTAGATAATAAAATATTATTGTTTCTGATGAAATCTAAAATTGTGGAAATAGATTTTCTCTTTTGGGATAATAGCCTGACACTTGACTAACTGAGATGCTAAAGGAAACATACCAGGTGCCCTCCTAAGAGCTGTGAGGTACATTTTCTCTAGTGTTTCAGCAAATATTTGCATTGCTGTTTTTTTGCAGTGTGTAGCTGGTGATAATCAAAACAAATACTGCTCATCTAATCTTTCATGGGCACCCAGTGTCAGTTAAAAGTATCAGTTTGTTTCCCATTACAGAAGTACTGATTTTGGAATTTTATGTGCCCATCGAACAGAGTGGCCCCAAATTAGTCTATTGTGATATTTGTTTTATCATTGTGTACAAACAGGAACACTAAAACATGAAGAGTAATCAGTACTCCAGCAGCAACGGGTGCATGGTGGTAGCAGTCAGTGTGGGCCAAGGTGATGTTGTTGCTCCTTATTATTCTGTGTGTTTTACTGTCTCTGTTAATACGTATTGATAAAACAAATATTGCATTAGACTAATTTGGGACTGTGTATCAAATGAGGACATAAAATTCTGCTTTTAAACTAATTTTATGTGTAACAGGAAACAAACAAATGCTTTCTGACACTGGGTGTCGCATGAAAGATATGATGAGTAGTAGTTGCTTGGACCTAGTCTATCTACACAGACAGAAACTAAATTGCAAATATCTGCCAAAACACCATAGAAACTGTGCCTGACGACTCTTAGGAGGTCAATACCAGTTACTATAAATAGCACTGTTCTTGGTTGAGGAAGTGTTAATTGAGGCACTGCCTGAAAAATTAACCTTTAACCAGAGCCGTTTTTGATTATTAGATTTTGCTGTTACTTCGTATGCTAGTGTATGCTAAGTAATCATTTGGTGCTTGTCATCTAAATTTTAAAATAATTGAATGCAATCTTTTTTAAATCCAGATATGGATGCTGACTGGTGACAAACTGGAGACAGCCACTTGTATTGCTAAGAGTTCGCACTTAGTTTCTCGCACCCAGGGGTTGCATGTCTTCAAATCTGTTATGACAAGGACTGACGCTCATCTTGAACTGAATACTTTTAGGAAGAAACAAGATTGTGCCCTGGTTATAAGTGGTGATTCTTTGGAGGTAAACACGTTATTTTTATATATCATTCGCAGGCCTATATTTAATTACTAATGCAGTTTTAGTTTCTGGTCTTCTGCTACATAATGCACTAAGTTGTAAGTAACAAAGCATTTGTCCAACTTTTGTAACAGAAATTACCGGCTATTCAAATGATAGAAGTGGTACACAAATATGAATATAGATGCAAATTCTGTCTCAAATGCGAAAACTCAAAATTACCTTATAAATGCTATGTCTTAGTGGGTCACATCAGATGAACTATTTTATAAGAGATAGTTTGAAACAGATTATTTTATTTTTTGCATATAAGTATAAAAAAGTAACCAGTTTTTGATTACTGGTATTGCACAACATCTAATGAAGCTTAGATTTCAAAGACAAGGTTTGTAATACTGTGTCTTTGCAAAATAAGAAATGCATGAACGCAATCATGTATCAGTGCACTTGATGCCCTGGTGCTGCGCAAATTATTGTTGTTTAAATGGTGTGTATAGGGTCCATATCGAATAATGCAACAAGCAAAGAAACGTGTGTGTATCTGCTAGCTGAAGTTCAAAAGTTGGTGTAATAAAGACTCTTTAATGTGGCAATTCTAGGTGGTGGGTGTTATGAACTATGGTTGTATTAAATTCTGGTAGAGGTTGTAAAAAAGCTGTTTTTCTCTCCCCCCCCCCCCCTGCCAAAAAAAAATTATTATTATTATTCAAATTTTGTGGTGTCTTCAGTTTTATAATCTATTGGCATGTGCTCAATATCTTAAAAAATTTTACAATGATCCAGTGATTAACCAACTCAACTTTCTTATGTATTACATTCCTTTGCTTATTAGGTGTTAAGAAGCTATCTAGTTTGTCTGAAAACTGTGCTGATTACAAAACATCAGAAATTTTGTATTTTGTTGTCACTGTTCATTTGTAAACATATTCCTGAACTAACTTCTTGATAAAGTAGATTAAAGAGGTAGGTACATAATTTAGCATTTATACAGCTAATATCAGATAAATGTTAGCAACTTTTGCACTCATTTAGTTTCAGAGTAATTCAAGCGAATATTATTTCACTATTCAGTTAATCATAAATGTATATCTTTGTGATTTATTAAATTCCAATAAACAACAGTAGCTAAAGCCAGCTGTAATTATTTTAAATTTATATAAGAAGCTGGTTGGAAGACATTTTAAGTCAGTCTGTGGTTGGTTTGAAAGGAGGAACGCCTATGGTTAAAAAATATGGGATAATGTATTGCAGACAAGTTAGTACAAATTACAAGTCAGAAAATGTACCCCAATTTATCTAGATTTCATATCTGGGAGTTTATTAATAATTCAGTGACTTTTAATGATCAATTGTTCTCTGAGCATATAATTAGTGTCATGGACTGTAACAAACTTCAATAATGGTTGTCTACTGTGACAATGGGGTCAAACTGTGAACTGTGTTGTTTCCAATAGTTAGTTATTGATTTTGTTGTTAGATTTCAAGGACAACGAATTAAGAATTTTATGTGGCTGTGTTAATTATATTTGCCTGCCACAGGTGAACTGTTGTGAACAGTCACATCAGAGTTAGGTTACTGCATTTGATGTGACATTATCAGACGTCAATTGAGTGTAGTCTATGATTGTCCAATTATCTTTACAGTACTTATAATAGACTCAGTCTGGCCATAAACAGTAATTTATTCACCATCTCAGTCCAAATAATGTGCCTGAACTGCAAATCCAGTGTGGACCACATTATCAGTAGTAGTATATTTCCCCACCCCCAATGTCTCGGCCAGTTTTGATGGAGGTGCAACTAGTGGTGGCATACTTGTGCAGGTGTTGTTCTTTGCTCATTCTTTTCTTTTGTTATTTCAAAATGAGTGAAAGGATTAATCCTGCCAAAAGTCTTCCCCTAACATCTGAATACAATTATTTTCAATTTTACTTCCACACAAAATGCCCACGAAAGGTCAGAATCGATATTCTGCAGATTCAGCGATTATTGGATTGGGTGGGAAAACAAAAATAGTATCCAGAAAAACCTTAAATCACAGGTGCACTCTATTCAGAGAAAATAAGCAAAGAATTTTGGAATAAACTTTTGAGTGTGTGTGTGTGTGTGTGTGTGAGAGAGACTTCTTTCCTAGGCACTTCGCGAACTAGACAGTTCTAAAGATAATGTGTGAAATTACCTGGCAATTATGCAAAGTCAAGTTTACTCTAATCAAACATGAAAGTGATATACAGCTTAGGTACTGTCAATCTAGAACATCCATCAATACTAGTTTCTGTCTAAATATGAGTTCAGGTGGTACTATCACCCAGTGATCTTGATATGTTTATGCATGCAGTTTACTCACTATTTGTGTTGGATCTTCACCTGATGAACCTTCACTATGACTTTCTTCTGCTAAAAATGTTGTTTTAATGCCCATAAACACATTGTTTAGAATTGCAAAAAGACCTTTTGCCGTAGCTTTCTCATCAGAATTGACATTCAAGGTACTTGGCCACATTTTAGAGAAACACATCAGAGATTTCTTCCGAGAGCTCGTAAAAGTACATATCATCATGGCCATAGTTAATAAAAACTGGAGAGTAACTAAAAAAAATTTGATTCATAACAATAGTTGTGAATGTCAGTCTATTATCATATCAGGCAGACAACACGACAAGTGATGATGATGAAGTCCCAAACTCCTTGACAGAGCATAAGGGACGATGCAGGAGACCCGCACTGCTGTACTAGGCAAGGTCCTAGCGGAGGTGGTTTGCCATTGCCTTCCTCCAACCATAATGAGGATGAAAGATGATGATGAAGATGACACAACAACACCCAGTCATCTCGAGGCAGGTGAAAATCCCTGACCCCACCATGAATCGAACTCGGGATCCCGTGCTCGGGAAACGAGAACGCTACTGCGAGACCATGAGCTTCTACACAAGTAGAGGAAAATAGAACAAATTCATTTAAATCCAGCAAATCAGCTGTCATGGAATCCCTGGAATACCAGTATAGGTGTTCTTTTTCTGTGTGTGTGTGTGTGTGTGTGTGTGTGTGTGTGTGTGTGTGTGTGTGTGTGTGTCATAAAGTTGGCATTATCACTTGGCTTGTCCAACAGTCTGATCATGTATGATCAAAGCATGGGACCCTGAAAACTGACACAAAAATTGCTGCAGCTTTTGAGATATTTTGACAGTGATAGTGTACATGTTGTCCCCAAGAAGCAAATTCCTGAACGGTAACCCTAAATGGGTTGAAGGCAGCAGTAACTGATACTCACACTACCCCATAACGTGTGTTGCACAGAACACTTTAGAGGCAATAAACTATATCTCTCTGTATGGACAAGCATAAGGGAAAGTAAGTATATTACGAATGCAGAGAATGAGTGGGGAGAGAGAGAGAGAGAGAGAGAGAGAGAGAGAGAGAGAGAGAGCTCTCTGTAGTCCACAGAGCATCTCTTGATGGAATGAAGTTTGCTTCTGTTTTGACACTTCCAGGTACGTACTTGAAGAATCCTTTCTTGGGAGGGTAATACCCCAAATAGATTGCTATCACTGTGTATGGGTAGCATTAAGAATATTGTGCAAGCCATGTGCTGGGCACACTGTGAAGCATTTTCAAGATTTACAGTGTTTGGCACTATGCTATAACAGCAATTGGTTGGAAACTCAGACTAGTTATGTACTGTTGTCACTTTCCTTTATATATAATAATTACAAGAACTACTCCCAAGTCTAGGTATAGCAAGTGCTATTACGTTATTGGTTTTCAACCCACCTGTTATTCACACGCATCCAGTGCAGTAAAGGGCACTAAAATTGAAGAAAGAAATAAGATTCAGTAGTTTCTATGGTCCTTTCAAGTTTAATATTGTTTTATCAGGATTTAGTATGTAGATGGTGATAAAGAGCCACTATGGATCTACCATATTATGAGGTTGCAGCTGTTACAGCCAAACAGCCATCCTTTATGAGCTATTAAGTGGGTCATGTCAACTCACCTAGACCACTGTGCTGGACCATCACAGATTTCATTGAAATTTTACGTGAAATTTGGCACATGCCCCCAATCAACATCAGTAAAGTTTAATGTTCATCAAAGCAACATTGTCCTAGATTTAATCACTTATTTGGCTCCATTTGTGACTTCACACAGAGCGAGCATGATTTTATGGAGAGTTTGAGCTGTTCTATCTCAAGTACTATTTTGTCGAAAGAAATGAAGTTTGGCTGTTTTGTATAACTTTGCATTCTCTTAATAATAATAATAATAATAATAATAATAATAATAATAATCTGAATTTGGCTTGTTACATCTTACTGATTAAAAATATGACAAACTTGAAACTTGGTATGTAGTAACCTAACAACACAAGTTTCTTATATATTAAGTTTGTTATGTACTGCTTTTCAACACTGAGTCAGTTAGATGCAAAGTTGGAGATTTTGTAAAAAGATAAAAAAATGCAGTAGTTTAGGCCTAATTTTCGAAAAAAACTGTTTTCGATGAAACTCTGCAAACTAGACTCATTAGGAAGATCACTGTTTTAACCACAAAAAAACGTTTATTTGATTATCCAACATGGGGTAACAGTGCTAGATAATTTGAATTAAAGTTGGATTAGAAATACGCAATAGTAAAAAAATTTAAATTTTGGATTCTTATATATCATGCTGTAAACATATCCTGAACATGAAACTTATTATGCTATGGGTCAGTAGTACAAGGATGTGAAATACAAAATTTAATTGATGCACTACTTTCCAACGATCTACAAATCTGTCATAATGATGACTGGTTTTGTGGAAACGTGAAACTAAATGATATTAGACACTTCTTGTACAAATACCTTTTTCTATTATCAAAGCAATATAGTGAGATATTAGTTGTCAATAAACAAATAAAAAATACATGCAACAAAATACATTTAACAAGTTGTTGAGACATAGCCCATTGTCGTGGTACATTAACTCGAATTTGTCCATCATTTACAAGTATCGTTAGCACACATTAGGAAATTGAATGTGATGATCTGAATGCTTGAAAACATACTCTTTCCAGCTCTGATTATTTTGAAATCAGTTATGTAAATCAGATCTTCTAAAAGCAAATTGAATGTTATCTATTTTTGGCATTTTTACGACAATCAAATTTGAACTGATTTTGTAGAAATTTGGAAAGCAGCATGTGATGGAAAACCTTATATTGCTTAGTTGTTGTTGTTATCCTTTTTTTACCTGTAATCAACATGTTATAAGAAGTCAAAGTTAAAACTTTATTCACATTACGAATTTTCTGGCTACATTGCCTTGGTTTATCTTGTATTGTTAGGCCATGTTGGAAATTAAACCCACTGATCTGAGAAGGGGTCTTAAAATACATTGTTTTGCGTGAGACTGTTTTTAAAGCTTTAATATAAAACAGCATTGGTAAATGAAGTGTTGAACATACCCAATGTTCACCTTTTCACAAAAGTCTCCATTTTTTGAGGAATTTGTAGATTCATTGGAAAATAGTGGGTCAATGAAATTTTGTATTTCATATTCTTGTTCCACCGACCTATTGCATAATAAGTTTCATGTTCAGCATGCATTTTCTTTGAAATATGAGACTCCGAAGCTTAAATTTTTTTCATGCTGTGATTTTCATGTCCATCCTCAATTCAAATTATATAGCATTTTTAGCTCATGTTGGGTAATCAATAAACTTTTTTCTATGGTTAAAACAGTGATCTTCATACCACTTAGGAAAGTTTTATAGAACATAGTTTGTTGCAAAATAAGATCCAGAATACTGCATTTTTGATATTTTTGTAAAATCCTGTACTTTACACTTAATTGACTCTGTAGTGGGAAGTGGTACATAAATGGAACTTCATTTTGAAAATCTTGTGTTGTTAGGTTAATACATGCCAAGTTTCTTATTCATCATACCTTTAAACCCTGAGAGGTAACAAGCCAAATTTTTTGCGGGCAATTTTGCCTAAAATTTTGTAGCTGAACATGGCTTGTAAAATTAATTTAATTACTGTTCTTAAGTGAACCATAAAACTGTACAAGATAGCCAAATTTCAATTCTTTCAAGAAAATATTGCCCAAGATACAACAGCTCGTAGTCGCCAGAAATTCACATTCACTCTGCACAAAGTTGTGCTTCGAATCAAACAGGTGTTTGTATTTCAGCCAGTATTGCTTTGATGAACATTAAACTTTACCAGTGTTCATTGGTAACATGTGTGAATGTTCACATAAAATTTCACGGAAATCCACGATGACAGAGCAGGAAAATGTTCCAAAATTGCTCGATATGACATAGAATGACACAAGTATGTTTAAAAAAATCATTCTTTACTTATTTTACAGGTCAATATTTTCCTTGCTGTAATGGTAGATACTAATAATTGTAATGTTTACCACCTGTTGATGTTCAAGTTGTTCATAATGGAATCCATACTGACTGTCTTACAATGGAAGACTAGTCCATTTCTGTTTATTAAAATCTTCCCTTCAAGTTCCAAGACAGCACTTATTTCAGTATGGAGCATGGTATTCCTGAAGAGTTGTATTACAGCGCTTCTGTCTAACACGCATTTACAGTGATATCATAGTTACAGTGTTCTAGAGTGATAAATGCAGTTTCCCCAGTGAAGTTTATTACTATTATTATTATTATTATTGTTATTATTATTATTATTATTATTATTATTATTATTATTATTATTTGTATTATCTCTCTGTGTGACATCATTCTTACAGAATATTAAGTAAGTTGTAGATACTTTTAGCAAAATTCCTGTACTGTGTCGCAATAATGAGGTACTGGTGGTGTGAACAGGTATGCCTGCAGTACTACCAGCATGAATTTCTGGAACTGGCTTGTGGCTGTCCAGCAGTAGTGTGCTGTCGTTGTTCACCAACTCAGAAGGCAGAAGTGGTTCGGCTCATACAGAGGCACACAGGCAAAAGGGCAGCTGCAGTTGGAGATGGTGGCAATGATGTTAGCATGATACAGGCAGCAGATGCAGGTTGTGTACCATATTGTTATCTAGATGGTTTTACCATAGAAATATATTTCAAAATTTTTTAAGACCATTTTCACTGCATTGTTTTTTTTCAGTCAGGTTTAATGTATCATTTCTGTACTTTCATTTCTTTCTTTATCCAGTTCTGCACATTTTCCAAACTCCAAGCTTCAACGTAAATAGAAAAATTTTCTCATCCCCATTTCTTACTCAAATTCATTGGTCTTGCTATTTTTATCTTCAATGAAAAAAATAATTGTCTTATATAGCAAGGCCTTTTCATTTCCATGTGTTCAAAATGTAACACTGAAAGTTACATAAATAGCTTCCAATATCTGGAAATGTAAATGTAAATCATAGGTTACACATTGCCATGTATAAAATGAGTTGCTGCCCCCCCCCCCCTCAAGCAACTGGAGACAGTAGCTGTGTTGTGTTGTGGCATGCGTGCGTGTGTGTGTGTGTGTGTGTGGGGGGGGGGGGGGTTGCAGGTACACATTCCACTTCAGTAGGAGGACTTTGTCTGAAAGTTTAAGAGAAAATATTGTTGCAGTCTTTTTCATAGTGTTTGCTTGCAACTCATTGCCTCATGTATGTCCTTTCCATAAATTTCTGTTCTGTTGCTCCATTATCTCATCATTTTTGTGAAACTGGTGCATGCTGCTGAAGATTTGGTGATTATCTCCCTGCATGTTTTAGTGCCACTTTCAGGTAGTAGTCACATCTGCTCTACAGATAAATACAAAGCCCACACTGTGTCATCACCAGTTTGTTCTCTCTTTCTGATTTTGTGTGATCCCATGTGATGTTCTCAAACTGTCTTTTCCGGGCATTTGGCGAGTATACTCAGGCATACTCTGTGTGATGATTCAGTTTCTGTTTCCAACTCTCTCTGAAATTCTGAAATGACAGCAGCATGAAATGGGAGAGATTGTGACTCATGATATAGAGGTGACATTGAGTGACAAGAGTTCGTCACATGTTGAAAAACGTGCGTGCATTCATACATCTACAACTCTCTCTCTCTCTCTCTCTCTCTCTCTCTCTCTCTCTTCTCTCGCACTCACACACACACACACACACACACACACACACACACACACACACACACACAAGGTCACAGCTACTGTCGTCTCCAGGCACTAAGAATTGACTGTGATGAGCAAAAATTCGACGGGTGTGATTGGTGAGAGTACATAAGAGGTGGGGTAGGAGAGAGAGGGATGGGGGTGGGGGGATTCATTAGTGCTGTCTTTGGGTGTGTGCAGATTGTAGGCTGTAGGTGCAGCATTGGGAGGCTGTGCTGAATGAAAAAGCCAGAGGAGAGAAGCAGAGAAGAGGAAAGGGCTATGCAGATGCGATGGGGGATAGAAGGTGAGTGATGCTGGTGTGGGAGCAGGAAAGGAGATAAGAGGCACTTGCAGCAGGGACTAAAGTTCACATTATGTAAGAAGGCAGCCCAATTTTCAGCTGTTCTGCGCATCCACCCCCTCCTGCCACTAGCCACTGGCAGCCAATAATATTAATTCTCTTTCTGAGCAGCTAGCAGAGTGTTACAGCTAGGAGTGAGAATCTCACTCCTACATGCTGCACTGTTGCTGTACTTCGCGACAACCAAATTATTTATTCAACTGTCAATTTTTTTTGTTTCCTTTTTTTTCTTGCAGCAGTATAGCTGTGAATGTGTGTGTTTACGGCATTGAATTTGAAGTGCTTCACAAGCAGGCAAAGCGAATTATTTACCGCATTTATAACTTTTTCAAATGTGAATTTGAAAACACATCTCCTACTGTTGACACTTGAAAACACAAGAACGGACTCCAGAACCATGTGTTGTCGGCAAGAGAATTGTAAGTGAAAATGTCAGAGCTGCAGGAACCATAGAAATAACTGGTTTCATGTCACATGGAAAGCATCGAAATCGCAAGGAACCTGTAACACAAATGGATGGTTTTAACAAAGATGCTTTAAAGGGTTCCATGTGAATGATGAACACACGACGTCACAAAAATGTTTACAGTTATGGTGGCTTCAATTGTAAGCGCTTGTCAATGTAAAGAATTTTAAAAGATGTTGGTTCCAGATACATTAAGAAGAGAGTTTTTAGTTCAAAGAAGTGACATAGGTGCAGTACAAACTATATCCCATGTAAGGGTCCACAATACAAGAGGAGGAGGTTGCTCAATAGTGTACTGCCCTGGTGGAATGTTGGCCAATTAGAATCATTCCAATATGATCTGCTGGAAAATGAGTGATGGTACTGGCGGTTTTAAAGTTGTCATAGGAATAAATTCTCGGACAATTTTTCTGCATGCTGACTCTTCTTCAGTTTTGTTTCTGAGAATAAACTTGTATTTACATGTAAAAAAAAACAGCAGTGACTACCATTGTGAAATGAGCACTGTCAGTTTCGTGACGTGATTCACAATTCTTGTCATATCATGCTTGAAGTCGGTCATTGTCAGTTAAATTTAACTGTTATAGAGAAAACATCAAGTACAAACACCAGAAGAGTGGATATTTTCCCACGGCCGAAAAAATAAAAATATTAAGCACCGTATAAACCAGACTCGTGCCGATCTCTTGTAGCTCGTTAATTTATACAAGTCACGTGACAGAACGTACAAATTTGACTTCCTTGCACATGAATAGGGTCACACAATTTTGTCACTGTCAGTGACACGTGGAATTAATTTGGGAAAATTGTTTTAAGGCTATGTGGGAGAGGGGGGAGGGGGGAGGGGGATTCAAGATGTTACAATAGATCGCTTGTGCATGAGGCAATGTACAACATCCCACCTATAGCGTGGTCATAGTGCGCAGCATGCTGAAAAGCTTCAGACAGAAGAATTTGATAGGGAAGTGATGATGGATATAAGCGTTGAACCTATCATCATAAATTTACAATCAGATTGTTCGGAAACAGACTCAAATAGAAGCGACGATGGTATTACAATGTAGACCTTGGAACAAAGTTATAATTTTTCTTAGTTTTAAAGACTTGTGGTTAAAAAATTTGTTTGTCAACGTATCAGTTGCATACATAATAATTAGAACTTCCTACCCTTTTTCCCTTGGACTTTGTATCCTTTTAATTACACAGACTATAATGTTCAACATATTACCCAAGGAGAAGTTACACTTCTCCCACCATGTTGTATGCTCTGATAACACGCGAGAATGCAGCTGAATAAATTTGTCAGAAGTCTGATTTTTCCACATGTAAACCTCTGTCATTTTCAGGGTATGAACTGGATAAGGCCCTAAAATAACAGTAACTGTTACTTGTCAAGATATCAGTGGTTTTCGATGTTATTGGTCACCATTCCCTAGAGTTATTTGCAGATGATGGTTAATTGCTTCCATGTTGAATGGATTATAAATGCGGTCTCTCCTTGTAATATCAAACCTGTTAGTTTACACTCATAATTCCCATTAACAGCGACAAACATGACAACTTACTGACAATTTTAACAATAATTTTTTATATCAGTATTTTCTACCACTAATTCATTTTTACACACAGTGGTTACACTTAACAATAGTCTCTCTCTCTCTCTCTCTCTCTCTCTCTCTCTCTCTCTCTCTCTCTCTCACACACACACACACACACACACACACACACACCTTACACACCTTACACAGTTTTAAAAATTCTATTGAGTAGAAGCAGTTGTCAAGCAAATATAACGATTTTGGTTTGTGCTTCAAATTAATTTTGTTGTGTATTAAATTTTTACTTATAATGCGGTTCAGATTGCGATAAATTTTAATTATTGCAAGCAGTTTCAATGACCTTGTCATTAGACAAGTGTCATTTTGAGAAAAATTGTACTTCAAGTCTTCACAGAGCTGTGTCATCTGTTCTCACCTCCCGATGTCTCATCAGGTAAATCTGTAGAGCAGTGGATGCAATGTCATCAAGACTTAAATTAATATTTATTTTATGACAACTGATCGAAATTGGTTTTAATATATGCTATTCCCGTCATATATTTGAGCATATAATACAATGTACAGTAGGCAAATGAGCCTGACTGTTATCCGCACCAACACAGTTTGGCAACGTGGACTTAATTTGCCTGCGCTCTGCTGCTGCGCATGCGCAGTTCTCATAACCCCCTATGCTTCCTTTCCGCTCCACCTCTATGCACGGAAGCACCATCCTAGGTGATGGGGGCTATAGTGAAGGTTGAGGCCATGTTGTTAAGCCAAAGAAGGATACCATGTTGAAAGAGTTTCCACCTGTACAGTTCAGCAAAATTGTTGATGGAAAGAAACCAGTTGGCAGAGGCTGTGACGCATCCATTGATGTCAAGCACGCAGTGTTGAGCAGTATGCTTGGCTGCTGTCTCTTGACCACAGTTTGGTGGTGGCCTTTTATACAATCAGACAGCTTGTTAGTTGTCATGTCCACATAGAATGCCATGTAGTTGTTGCAGCTAAGTTGGTAGATCACATGGCTGCTTTCACCTGCCATGGCTTTGATGAGGTCATAGATGCTTATGATACAACTGGAGTTAGATGGTAATGAGAGGGACAGATCTTGCATGTAAGTCTGTTTCTGTAAAATGAGCCATGGGTCATGGGGAACAGGGGTGGAGTAGGGGCTATGGGCAACAAGGATATTATGTAGGTTGGGTGTACGGTGGAACACCATTCTGGTAAGGGTGGTGAGGATACTTCTCATTTCAAGGCACAGTGAAAGGTAATTGAAATTATGCAGGTGGGAACTCTCCCTGCAACATATCCTCTGTTCCCATAATCTCCTGCCTCACCTGATAAAGTCCCCTTCTTTGCTCCCACTCCAGTCCCACACACCTTCTGACCATCTCAGCACCGAGCGAGGTGGCGCAGTGGTTAGCACACTGGACTCGCATTCGGGAGGACGACGGTTCAATCCCGCGTCCGGCCACCCTGATTTAGGTTTTCCATGATTTCCCTAAATTGCTCCAGGCAAATGTCGGGATGGTTCCTTTGCAAGGGCACGGCCGACTTTCTTCCCCATCCTTCCCTAATCCGATGAGACCGATGACCTCACTGTCTGGTCTCCTTCCCCAAACAACCAACCAACCAACCAACCATCTCAGCACAACTGCAAGTCCTTACTCCTTCTCTGCTTCTCGCTTCTCTCTATCCTCCTCCCCCCCCCCCTCCCCCCTCAGCACAGCCTCCCTATTCTGCACCTAGCAGCTTACCATCTTGTCACCACCACAGCCGGCACTCTCATAGGCACCACTACATCGTCATCGTCATCATCATCATCATCATCATCATCATCATCATCATCTGTATCCCCATTACTCACTCGGCTGAGATTGCTGCTCAGCACAGTCAGGCCTTGGCACCTCGAAATGACAGGGGCTCTGTGTCTGTGTGTGTGTGTGTGTGTGTGTGTGTGTGTGTGTGTGTGTGTGTGTGCGCGCTTTCTATATCTGAAAAATGACTTTGTTCATAACTTTGAACAGCATTGAACTAACAGTCTCCTTTCAGTGTGTGTGTGTGTGTGTGTGTGTGTGTGTGTGTGTGTGTGTGTGCGTGTGCGCCGCTGCCGCCACTTTTGTGGACTTACTTGTTGAAGAATGTTGGTTCTGCTTTCTTGCAGCGCCGATGTCTTCTACTAGCACCGGACGCTCCTCCGAAGATTTCACTGCTAGGAAGGGGAAATTTTCTCTCTCTCTCTCTCTCTCTCTCTCTCTCTCTCTCTCCTTATTTAAAAAACACGCTACTCTGGGAATATCATTCAGTGCACCAGAACATATTTATTTCCACTTTGTACAAAAAAAATTACTAAACTTTATGACGTAAGCCCATACATTATCGGGCACCCAGAATCAGTTAATTACACATTTTTGAACACAATTAAAACATAAGCTTTTATCATGGCTGACTATCCACGTCCAGTCCACGTACTCTCAACAGCAATTCAACGTCTAACAAACAGTCGCTATCTCAAGTATCTCCATTTGTTTTTCAACAATACAAAGCTACATTACTCTTTGCAGCCGGTCACAGAGCTTCTGGGCCGTATTTGATTATTCTTGGCAGGTCGCACTGAACACTTGCCAGTGCCGACGAATTATCCCCCTTCCAGTTTCGCCTGCACAAACAATAAATGGGTGCAGTATCCCACGCTCATCCTTATGCCGTGCTTTAAAATAATGCGTATTCGAAATGGCTGGAACACACATGTCTCCAGACTTTCGTAAAATTCTGGGGGCACTACAGTTCCGAGTAAGGTTTTAAGGTATGGGAAAGATCCACTCCAGTTTAATAGACATGTTAGAAAAGCTCTACGTAAACAAAGAGAACTTCATCACAGATTCAAGAGAAGTAAAAACCTAGCTGACAAACAAAAGCTGAACAAAGCGAAAATGAGTGTAAGGAGACCAATGAGAAAAGCGTTCAATGATTTTGAAAGTAAGACGTTGTCAACCGACCTGAGTAAAAACTCAGAGATTTTGGTTGTATGTAAAATCAGTAAGCAGGTCAAAATCATCTATTCTTTCTCTCAGTGACCACGACAACACCGAAACAGAAGATAACAGACAGAAGCCCGAAGTGCTGAATTTGATCTTCCGAGTTGTTTCACCATGGAAGATCGTAACACTGTCCCTTCTTTCAACTGTGTGCAAACGCCGAAATGGCAGATACAGCTGCAATTGCTTAGTAGTGGAAAGGCTTCAGGACCAGATAAGATACCTATAACATTCTATAAAGATTATGCGGAAGAGCTTGCTCCCCTTCTAGCAGTAATTTATCGTAGATCCCTTGAGCAACAAAAGGTACCTAACTGGAAAAAAGTGCAGGTCATTCCAGTTTTCAAGAAAGGCCATAAGACACAATTATATACCTATATCATTGATGTCAGTCTGTTGTAGAATTATGGAACATGTCTTATGCTCAAGAATTATGACGTGCTTGGAAAATGAACAGCTTCTCTATAAAAATCAATGAGCAGACCTGCTATTGGATTCAAGACTTTCTTGCAGATAGAACTCAACACGTCACTCTTAACGGAACTAAATCGACAGATGTAAACATAATATCCGGAGTACCACAGGGAAGTGTGAGAGGACCGTTGCTGTTCACAATATATATAAATGATCTAGTAGAAAGTGTCGGATGCTCTTTAAGGCTATTCACAGATGATGCAGTGCCAGAAGATAGTAAGAATCTGCAGAACGACCTGCAGAGAATTGATGAATGGTGCAGACTGCGGCAGTTGACCTGAAAGTAAATGAATGTAAAATATTGCGCATTCATAGGAAAAGAAATCCACTACTGTACAGCTACACTATTGATGACAAACAGCTGGAGACAACGTCTGCTGTAAAATATCTAGGTGTAACTATCCAGAGCAACCTGAAGTTGAATGACTATATAAAACAGAGAGTGGGAAAAGCAGACATGAGACTCAGATTCATCGGAAGAATCGTAAGGAAATGTAACTCATCCACGAAAGAAGTGGCTTATAAGGTGCTTGTTCGCCCGATTCTTGAGTATTGTTCACCTATCTGGGATCCCTATCAGGTAGGACTGATAGAAGAGATAGAGAAGATCCAATGAAGAGGCGCATTTCATCTAGGGATTGTTTCGGTGGTGAGAGAGTGTAACGGAGATGCTAAACAAACTCCAGTGGCAGACGTTACAAGTGAGACGTTGTGCATCACAGAGAAATTTACTACCGAAATTTGAGGACAGCACTTTTCAGGCAGAGTCAGACAACATATTACTTCCCCCCACATACATCTCACATATTGACCACGAGGAGAAAATTCGAGAAATTAGAGCCAACACAGAGGCTTACGGACAATCATTCTTCCCACCCACTGTTCACGAGTGGAAGAGGATTTGAGAGATCAGATAGTTGTACCTAAGATACCCTCTGCCACACACCATTAGGTGGCTTGTAGAGTATGATGTAGATGTAGTGTGACAAATCACAAAGGTTCACTCGGCTCTCTTGGAAGAATGTACACCACCTGGAGGCATTGCTATGGTCCATACAGTCATTCTCATACTCCCCTCATACTTCCCTGTGAACTTCACTCAGTTTATGCTCTTTGGCTCACAAATACGGAACTGCATTTCGCTGCTCTTCACAAGTTGATGACAATAACATGCATGCATTTTTTTAGTTTTGGCTTATCTTGCTACAGCTGCACATGAAAACAAAATACCACCTCTAACGCAAACTTCAAAGTACATTGTTGTGGAATTTCAACATTCCAGCTGCAGTACCAGGGGGAAAAAATTATTGTGTGTTACTTTCCAATCCTCTCCCGTATCTTCTTCCATGTGATTAATTAAAACCATGTACAAATTAAAAGCGAGATAAGTGCAAGTAGGACTCGGCCTCTGAGCATTCAGTACAAACTTATGTAAGTAGATGATGATGATGATGATGTTCCTGGCAACTCCTCGTATCATTGAAAGGTGAAAGCTAGGTTAAAACAATGACTGAAAAATCTGTGGTGAGACCGAGGTTCAATCCCACAACCTCTGGCTTTACAGGCAAGCGCTTTACCACTAGACCACCAAGCCTGATACGTATAACATAGTTCGTATATATGTTTTGATGAGAGATTTTCCGAGCACCAAAATATGTTGCATATTTGTTTGTATTATTTGATTGCATTGAATTTTTGTTCTTGTTGTTGTTGTTGTGGTCTTCAGTCCTGAGACTGGTTTGATGCAGCTCTCCATGCTACTCTATCCTGTGCAAGCTTCTTCCTCTCCCAGTACTTACTGCAACCTACATCCTTCTGAATCTTCTTAGTGTATTCATCTCTTGGTCTCCCTCTAGGATTTTTACCTACCACGCTGCCCTCCAATGCTAAATTTTTGATCCCTTGATGCCTCAGAACATGTCCTACCAACCGGTCCCTTCTTCTTGTCAAGTTGTGCCACAAACTCCTCTGCTTCCCAATTCTTTTCAATACCTCCTCATTAGTTATGTGATCTACCCATCTAATCTTCAGCATTCTTCTGTAGCACCACATTTCGGAAGCTTCTATTCTCTTCTTGTCCAAACTATTTATCGTCCATGTTTCACTGCCATACATGGCTACACTCCATACACATACTTTCAGAAACGACTTCCTGACCCTTCAATCTATACTCGATGTTAACAAATTTCTCTTCTTCAGAAACACTTTCCTTGCCATTGCCAGTCTACATATTATATCCTCTCTACTTCGACCATCATCAGTTATTTTGCTCCCCAAATAGCAAAACTACTTTAATTGTCTCATTTCTTCATCGAATTGCCTCAGCATCACCCGACTTAATTCGACTACATTCCATTATCCTCGTTTTGCTTTTGTTGATGTTCATCTTACATCCTCCTTTCATGACACTGCCCATTCCGTTCAACTGCTCTTCCAAGTCCTTTGCTGTCTCTGATACAATTACAATGTCATTGGCGAACCTCAAAGTTTTCATTTCTTCTCCATGGATTTTAATACCTACTCCGAATTTTTCTTTTGTTTCCTTCACTGCTTGCTCAATATACAGATTGAATAACACCGGGGAGAGGTTACAACCCTGTGTCACTCCCTTCCCAATCACTGCTTCCGTTTCATGTCCCTCGACTCTTATAACTGCCATCTGGTTACTGTACAAATTGTAAATAGCCTTTTGCTCCCCGTATTTTACCCCTGCCACCTTTAGAATTTGAAAGAGAGTATTCCAGTCCACAGTATCAAAAGCTTTTTCGAAGTCTACAAATGCTAGAAACGTACGTTTGCCTTTCCTTAATCTTTCTTCTAAGATAAGTCGTAGGGTCAGTATTGCCTCACATGTTCCAATATTTCTTCAGAATCCAAACTGATCTTCGCTGAGTTCGGCTTCTACCAGTTTTTCCACTCATCTGTAAAGAATTCGAGTTAGTATTTTGCAGCTGTGACTTATTAAACTGATAGTTTGGTAATTTTCACATCTGTCCTCACCTACTTTCTTTGGGATTGGAATTTTTATATTCTTCTTGAAGTCTCAGGATAGTTTGCCTGTCTCACACATCTTGATCACCACATGGTTTTGTCAGGGCTGGCTCTACCAAGGCCGTCAGTAGTTCTAATAGAATGTTGTCCACTCCCGGGGCCTTGTTTCGACTCAGGTCTTTCAGTGCTCTGTCAAACTCTGCACGCAGTATCATATCTCCCATGTCATCTTCATCTACATCCTCTTCCATTTCAATAATATTGTCCTCAAGTACATCGCCCTTGTATAGACACTCTATATACTCCTTCCACCTTTCTGCTTTCCCTTCTTTGCTTAGAACTGGGTTTCCATCTGAGCTCTTGATATTCATGCAAGTGGCTCTCTTTTCTCCAAAGGTCTCTTTAATTTTCCTGTAGGCAGTATCTATCTTACCCCTAGTGAGATAAGCCTCTACAGCCTTACATTTGTCATCTAGCCATCCCTGCTTAGCCATTTTGCACTTCCTGTCGATCTCATTTTTGAGACGTTTGTATTCCTTTTTGCCTGCTTCATTTACTGCATTTTTATATTTTCTCCTTTCATCAGTTAAATTCAATATTTCTTCTGTTACCCAAGGATTTCTACTAGCCGTCGTCTTTTTACCTACTTGATCGTCTGCTGCCTTCACTACTTCATCTATCAAGGCTACCCATTCTTCTTCTACTATATTTCTTTCCCCCATTCCTGTCAATTGTTCCCTTATGCTCTCCCTGAAACTCAGTACAACCTCTGGTTTAGTCGGATTATCCAGGTCCCATCTCCTTAAATTCCCACCTTTTTGCAGTTTCTTCAGTTTTAATCTACAGTTCATAACCAATAGATTGTGGTCAGAGTCCACATCTGCCCCTGGAAATGTCTTACAATTTAAAACCTGGTTGCTAAATCTCTGCCTTACCATTATATAATCTATCTGATACCTTCTAGTATCTGCAGGATTCTTCCATGTGTACAACCTTCTTTTATGATTCTTGAACCAAGTGTTAGCTATGATTAATATGCATTGAATTAGAAGCTCAAATTTTGAACGCCGCCGATGGACTGTAGACCATAATATGTGACATATAGTGCAATTTGATACCTCACTGGTTAATGAGAAATTGGAATCTTTAACAGCCAGACCGGCAGGCAGACATAGTCACTTTTTTTTGTCAATCTAAGGGTTCTGTTTTTACTGCCTGAGGTACATAACCATAAAAAGGCAGCGTATTAAAATGTCCACTAATCTTGTTATTGTAGTTGAACATTATAAGATTGTCTGTTATGAAGATGATTGTATTGTGATTTGTTTTCAAACCCAATTCCAGTTTTCAGGTAAACTCATTTTATTCTCATGTAATTCTTCAGGCTTTCCCGGCGAGATCTTGACATGTGGAATAATTGGGTCTACTGCCAGATGTTTGTGTTGCTCTGGCACAATATTTCGCCCACGTAACTCGTTGCCTTCTTCAGGTGCGACCTGATTCTGTTTATAAGTCACATCAGTCAGTGTGACCTAAAATTTCACTGCAAATCTTTTGTGTTATAATTTGGAAAAAAATTCAACATGGTGTATGTACCGTCTTTTGTTAAAGCCAGGCAAACTGCCAATAGCCTGAGCTTTGCTGCCAAAGATTCCGTATTCCCCCTTTTTATGAGTATTGGACAGCATATTATTAATATGCCATGTCTCTTTGAGTGCCACAACCATCAATTTTGGATGATAAGACTTTTACTTACTTACTACAGCAATGTCCAAAATTTAGTCAGCATATTGAGTTTAACCAGATGCTCAAATTTAGTTTTAAAAAAAGTGTTCAAAATGTAACTTGTGTATTAAAATTACCACATGAATGTACTTGGTAATAAGTACTGGCCCTTTTTGTTGCATTCCTAAAAACATTACTATAGGTAGCAAATTCCTGGTGAATTCATCTTTTCTCAAAGCACACAGTATTGTCATTTCCATAAATTTACAAGACATGAAATTTGGTTTGCACTGTTTTCTAGTTTAGATATGCATGAAAGTAGTTCTAGTGTGAGTCACTGATGTAGGGGTGAGGTGCTTACATGCACATACAAATTACTAGCAATAATGTACAATACGTAAACTATTTCGTAACACTCAGCTTTCTATTTATGAAGGGGTAATAGTCTGAAAACATAGAACTAGTAGTGTCTGGTGCACTGGCTGCTCTCTGTCTCAATGACTAAACATTACTGTGTGCAGCTGCACTGTAGTTGAATGCCATATTTTGTTTTGCTTGGTTGTATTTGAGCTGTTGGTGCTAGAAAGAGTAATGAAACAGTTCCTGGTAAAAGTCATTTTCTACAGTGAGAGTGAATACTTGTTGCAGAGCACAAAGGATGCTGCAGTCTGCTCCCTTTACACTGCTTCTCATTCTGTGAGAATTTAAATGTTAGGTGGACCTTGCTCCCTCCACTCCTGGTTAAGTGCACCCAAGAAAAAGTGTTCAGACTGTAAAAGAAGCATAATATTGATGGTCAGTGGCTCTCCTTCAAGAATGCAACTAAGTCAAAATATTTCTTGTGTGATATGAATCTAACTCCTTTACTCAGTTCATTCCTAGCAGTGCGGCTGAGGATGAGTCTTAGGCAGTTTTCCTTACTGGCTCAAGATAATACAGGACACACACCCTTAGCTTACACTCGTACATGTTTTACATATCACTAAGTTTTACTTTATTTCCAATATTTGTCTCTAAATGGTATCTCATTGCTGTACCGTTAGTTGTTTTATGTCAGATGAAATTAATGCATACCGAAGCATCGTTTGTTCAGCTGTATGTTAAATATTTGCCCTGCCAAGAAATGGAAAACATGTATTACTGTCTGACTGTTTTAATTGGAAAAAAATATTTCTTTACTTGCAGGAATAGGTATTCAAGGACAGGAAGGTCTTCAGGCATCATTGGCAGCTGATTTTTCAATACCACAGTTCCAGCACTTAGCACGTCTCTTACTTGTCCACGGACGTCGTTCGTACAAGCGATCTGCGGCACTAAGTCAGTTTGTCATTCATCGTGGTCTGATTATATCCACCATGCAGGCTGTTTTCTCATCAGTTTTCTACTTCTCATCGGTACCACTCTATCAGGGGTTCTTGATGGTGGGGTAAGATGATTTGACACAAATTATTTGTTACTACATAATGAATGTATGTTATTGTGGCAGATATCAGTGAAATGTATTTTCATCATTTCTAGGTATGCTACATTGTATACAATGTTTCCTGTGTTTTCACTGGTCTTGGATAAAGATGTTTCAAGTAAAATAGCTCTCACGTATCCAGAGCTATATAAAGAATTGAGCAAAGGACGTTCTCTGTCATATAAAACATTTTTCATGTGGGTACTCATCAGTATATACCAAGGTAAGAGTAGTTACAATATGTTTATGGTATTGATGCAAGAATTAACAAGATGAATATTAAACAGTGGAAAATCCAGGATGGAATGTAACAATATTATGAGAAGGAAAGCTGCTACTCACGGTATAATGGAGATGCTGAGTCGCAGATAGGCACAACAAAAAGACTTTCACACTTAAAGCTTTCAGCCAATGGCCTTCATCAAAACACACACACACACACACACACACACACACACACACACACACACATACACACAAATGCAACTCACACACACGTCTGCAGTCTCAGGCAACTGAAACCACACTGCAAGTGGCAGCATCAGTGCATCATGGGAGTGGTGACTGGGTTGAGGTAAGGAGGGGGAGGGGTAGTATGGTGGGGATGGCGGATAGTGTAGTGCTGCAGGTTAGGCGGTGAGCATGGGAAGGTGGGGGGGGGGGGGGGATGTAGTGGAAAAAGAAGAGAAATAGAGAGAAATAAATAAAAAAAAGACTGGATGTGGTGGTGGAATGACGGCTGTGTAGTGCTGGAATGGGAGCAGGGAAGGGTCTGGATGGGTGAGGACAGCGACTAGTAAAGGCTGAGGCTAGGAGGGTTACGGGAACGTAGGATGTATTGCAGGGAAAGTTCCCACCTGCACAGTTCGGAAAAGCTGGTGTTGGTGGGAAGGATCCATATGGCACAGGCTGTGAAGCAGTCATTGAAATGAAGGATATCATGTTTGGCATCGTGTTCAGCAACAGGGTGGTCCACTTGTTTCTCGGCCACAGTTTGTCGGTGGCCATTCATGTTGACAGACAGCATGTTGGTTGTCATGCCTACATAGAATGCAGCACAGTGGTTGCAGCTTAGCTAGTAGACTATTTGGCTGGTTTCACAGGTAGCCCTGCCTTTGATGGGATAGGTGATGTCAGTGACCAGACTGGAGTAGGTGGTGGTGGGAGAATGTATGGGACAGGTCTTGCGATTAGGTCTATTACAGGGGTCTGAGTCTTGAGGTAAGGGACTGGGAGCAGGATTTGTGTCAGGATGGACGAGTACATTGTGTAGGTTCGGTGGACCGTGGAATACAACTGTGTGTGCGGGAGGGGGGGATAGTTGGCAGGACATTTCTTAATTAAGACACGACGAAAGGAAATCAAAACCCTGGTGGAGAATGTAATTCAGTAGCTCCAGTCCTGGGTGGTACTGAGTTACGAGGGGAATGCTCATCTGTGGCCAGAATGTGGGACTTCGGGAGGTGGTGGGAGACTGGAAAGATAAGGCATGGGAGATTTGTTTTTGAGCAAGGGTGGGAGGACAATTACGGTCACTGAAGGGTTCACTGCAGATGTGATGACCACAGGTGGCTAAGCTGTACGGAAGTGTCTTCTTGGTGTGGAATAGGTGGCAACTGTTGAAGTGGAGGTATTGCTGGTGGTTGGTAGGTTTGATATGGACGGAGGTAGTGATGTAACCATCTTCAAG
This sequence comes from Schistocerca serialis cubense, assembly GCF_023864345.2. Lineage (NCBI taxonomy): Eukaryota > Metazoa > Arthropoda > Insecta > Orthoptera > Acrididae > Schistocerca > Schistocerca serialis. The sequence goes on from NC_064645.1 coordinate 638,574,684, forward strand.
GTGGAGGTCAACATCTAGAAAGGTGGCTTGTTGGCTTGAGTAGGACCAGGTGAAGCAAATGGGAGAGAAATTGTTGAGGTTCTGGAGGAATGTGGATAGGTTGTCTTTACCTTTCATCCAGATAGCAAAGATGTTATCAATGAATCTGAGGGGTTTAGGCTTCTGAGTTTTTAGGAAGGATTCCTTTAGATGGCCGATTAATAGGTTGGCATAGGATGGTGCCGTGTGGGTGCCCATAGCTGTTGTACCCTGGATTTGTTTGTAGGTAATCCCTTCAGAGGTGAAGTATTGGGTCTACAACTTTGCTTCTGCCATTTTGCAATAGCCGGCAGTAGCAGTTTTGGTGATTGGTCATAGGTGTAATACAAGAAGCTTAGGCATCTGTAAACATAATGCCATAAAAATATTAGTTCATTTGTGATATCAATATAATAGAGGGAAACATTCCACGTGGGAAAAATTATATTTAAAAACAAAGATGAGGTGACTTACCGAACGAAAGCGCTGGCAGGTCGATAGACACACAAACAAACACAAACATACACACAAAATTCAAGCTTTCGCACCAAACTGTTGCCTCATCAGGAAAGAGGGAAGGAGAGGGGAAGACGGAAGGAAGTGGGTTTTAAGGGAGAGGGTAAGGAGTCATTCCAATCCCGGGAGCGGAAAGACTTACCTTAGGGGGAAGAAAGGACAGGTATACACTCGCACACACGCACATATCCATCCACATGTACAGACACAAGCAGACATATTTAAAGGTCTTTAAATATGTCTGCTTGTGTCTGTACGTGTGGATGGATATGTGCATGTGTGCGAGTGTATACCTGGCCTTGTAACACTAACCGAAACGGCCTTGCTGTGCTGTTACTGGGAACGGCTGAAAGCAAGGGGAAACTACAGCTGTAACTGTTCCCGAGGGCATGCAGGTTTACTGTATGGTTAAATGATGGTGACGTCCTCTTGGGTAAAATATTCCGGAGGTAAAATAGTCCCCCACTCGGATCTCTGGACAGGGACTACTCGGGAGGACGTCGTTATCAGGAGAAAGAAAACTAGCGTTCTACGGATCGGAACGTGGAATGTCAGATCCCTTAATCGAGCAGGTAGGTTAGAAAATTTAAAGAGGGAAATTGATAGGTTAAAGTTAGATATAGTGGGAATTAGTGAAGTTCGCTGGCAGGAGGAACAAGACTTTTGTTCAGACGAATACAGGGTTATAAATACAAAATCAAATAGCGGTAATGCAGGGGTCGGTTTAATAATGAATAAAAAATTGGAGTGCGGATAAGCTACTACAAACAGCATAGTGAACGCATTATTGTGGCCAAGATAGACATGAAGCCCACACCTACTACAGTAGTACAAGTTTATATGCCAACTAGCTCCGCAGATGATGAAGAAATTGAAGAAATGTATGATGAAATAAAAGAAATTATTCAGATAGTGAAGGGAGAGAAAATTTAATAGTCATGGGTGACTGGAATTCAGTAGTAGGAAAAGGGAGAGAAGGAAACATAGTAGGCGAATATGGATTGGGGCTAAGAAATGAAAGAGGAAGCCACCTGATAGAATTTTGCACAGAGCACAACTTAACCATAGCCAACACTTGGTTCATGAATCGTAAAAGAAGGTTGTTCACATGGAAGAAGCCTGGAGATACTGACAGGTTTCAGATAGATTATATAATGGTAAGGCAGAGATTTAGCAACCAGGTTTTAAATTGTAAGACATTTCCAGGGGCAGATGTGGACTCTGACCACAATCTATTGGTTATGAACTGTAGATTAAAACTGAAGAAACTGCAAAAAGGTGGGAATTTAAGGAGATGGGACCTGGATAATCCGACTAAACCAGAGGTTGTACTGAGTTTCAGGGAGAGCATAAGGGAACAATTGACAGGAATGGGGGAAAGAAATATAGTAGAAGAAGAATGGGTAGCCTTGATAGATGAAGTAGTGAAGGCAGCAGAGGATCTAGTAGGTAAAAAGACGAGGGCTAGTAGAAATCCTTGGGTAACAGAAGATATATTGAATTTAATTGATGAAAGGAGATAATATAAAAATGCAGTAAATGAAGCAGGCAAAAAGGAATACAAAAATCTCAAAAATGAGATCGACAGGAAGTGCAAAATGGCTAAGCAGGGATGGCTAGAGGACAAATGTAAGGATGTAGAGGCTTATCTCACTAGGGGTAAGATAGATACTGCCTACAGGAAAATTAGAGAGACCTTTGGAGAAAACAGAACGACTTGTATGAATATCAAGAGCTCAGATGGAAACCCAGTTCTAAGCAAAGAAGGGAAAGCAGAAAGGTGGAAGGATTATATAGAGGGTCTATATAAGGGTGATGTACTTGAGGACAATATTATGGAAATGGAAGAGGATGTAGATGAAGATGAAATGGGAGATACGATACTGCGTGAAGAGTTTGACAGAGCACTGAAAGACCTGAGTCGAAACAAGGCCCCAGGAGTAGACAACATTCCATTAGAACTACTGACGGCCTTGGGAGAGCCAGTCCTGACAAAACTCTACCATCTGGTGAGCAAGATGTATGAGACAGGCGAAATACCCTTAGACTTCAAGAAGAATATAATAATTCCAATTCCAAATAAAGCAGGTGCTGACAGATGTGAAAATTACCGAACAATCAGTTTAATAAGTCGCGGATGCAAAATACTAACGCGAATTCTTTAGAGATGAATGGAAAAACTGGTAGAAGCTGTCCTCGGGGAAGATCAGTTTGGAGTCCGTAGAAATATTGGAGCACGTGAGGCAATACTGACTCTATTACTTACCTTAGAAGCTAGATTAAGGAAAGGCAAACCTACGTTTCTAGCATTTGTTGACTTAGAGAAAGCTTTTGACAATGTTGACTGGAATACTCTCTTTCAAATTCTGAAGGTGGCAGGGGTAAAATACGGGGAGCAAAAGGCTATTTACAATTTGTGCAGAAACCAGATGGCAGTTATAAGAGTCGAGGGACATGAAAGGGAAGCAGTGATTGGGAAGGGAGTGAGACAGGGTTGTAGCCTATCCCCGATGTTATTCAATCTGTATATTGAGCAAGCAGTGAAGGAAACAAAAGAAAAATTCGGAGTAGGTATTAAAATCCATGGAGAAGAAATAAAAACTTTGAGGTTCGCCGATGACATTGTAGTTCTGTCTGAGACAGCAAAGGACTTGGAAGAGCAGTTGAACGGAATGGACAGTGTCTTGAAAGGAGGGTATAAGATGAACATCAACAAAAGCAAAACAAGGATAATGGAATGTAGTCGATTTAAGTTGGGTGATGCTGAGGGAATTAGATTAGGAAATGAGACACTTAAAGTGGTAAAGGAGTTTTGCTATTTGGGGAGCAAAATAACTGATGATGGTCGAAGTAGAGAGGATATAAAACGTAGACTGGCAATGGCAAGGAAAGCATTTCTGAAGAAGAGAAATTTGTTAACATCGAGTATTGATTTAAGTGTTAGGAAGTCGTTTCTGAAAGTATGTGTATGGAGTGTAGCCATGTATGGAGTGTAGCCATGTATGGAACTGAAACGTGGACGATAAATAGTTTAGACAAAAAGAGAATAGAAGTTATCGAAATGTGGTGCTACAGAAGAATGCTGAAGATTAGATCCCTATGAAATCCCCAAACCACCTTCCCTACCCTCTGGCTCCTATCCTTGTAACCGCCCCCGATGCAAAACCTGTCCCATGCACCCTCCCACCACCACCTACTCCAGTCCTGTAACCCGGAAGGTGTACACGATCAGAGGCAGAGCCACGTGTGAAAGCACCCACGTGATTTACCAACTGACCTGCCTACACTGTGATGCATTCTATGTGGGAATGACCAGCAACAAACTGTCCATTCGCATGAATGGACACAGGCAGACAGTGTTTGTTGGTAATGAGGATCACCCTGTGGCTAAACATGCCTTGGTGCACAGCCAGCACATCTTGGCACAGTGTTACACCGTCCGGGTTATCTGGATACTTCCCACCAACACCAACCTATCCGAACTCCGGAGATGGGAACTTGCCCTTCAGTATATCCTCTCTTCTCGTCATCCGCCAGGCCTCAATCTCCGCTAATTTCAAGTTGCCGCCACTCATACCTCACCTGTCTTTCAACAACTTCTTTGCCTCTACACTTCTGCCTCGACTGACATCTCTGCCCAAACTCTTTGTCTTTAAATATGTCTGCTTGTGTCTGTATGTGTGGATGGATATGTGCGTGTGTGCGAGTGTATACCTGTCCTTTTTTCCCCCTAAGGTAAGTCTTTCCGCTCCCGGGATTGGAATGACTCCTTACCCTCTCCCTTAAAACCCACTTCCTTTCGTCTTCCCCTCTCCTTCCCTCTTTCCTGATGAGGCAACAGTTTGTTGCGAAAGCTTGAATTTTGTGTGTATGTTTGTGTTTGTTTGTGTGTCTATCGACCTGCCAGCGCTTTTGTTCGGTAAGTCACCTCATCTTTGTTTTTATATATAATTTTTCCCACGTGGAATGTTTCCTTCCATTATATTGGTACTGTTTAATCTTATTGTTCCGAGTCTTTTCTTGACACCCATCTCAATCTGTTACTGAGCGGGCGCTGAAGACCTTGCCGTCGTGTGCCCTTAAAACCCTCTCCATCCATCCACACATCCATGTTGGAAGCCTGCTTTCAAAAACGCTATTTTATTTACCTAAAGCACTCTGGCCATATTTGCTCATCCCACCAAAAAGTTGTTGTTTTCAGTTGCTCTCAACACACAAACGTATCAACTGGTTAGACCTCATTTATTATATCTTTTCAGCCCCAGGTCACATAACTGGTGTTATTACTAATTTCAGCTGTGTAGATAGTCATAAGATTGTGTTTTTTAAAAAGACAAAGAGGGATAGTAAAATGCTAACAAACAAAATTTAAAACTGAAACTAACCTTTGTATACAGCTAACATACACTTGAATATATTTCATAGTAACTTGTCATAAGGATGCATACAATACCAAAATTTAAACTAAACCGCAAATATCATTGGAAGTTTCTGGGGTGGGATACAGATAATGCTGTTCATATTATATACTGGTTTGCAACAGCAGTTAGTGCAGTGGTAACAACTGACAGTTGTATGGTTATATTTGTGCAGTTTGTTGACGTAGAACTTATATTTTACAACCAGGCGGGGAAAATTATCAACACTATCAACTTGGCTGAAGTGTAGACAAGGACATCTACTCTTGGCAAATAAATTAAAAGAAAATTGTCAGCTACTCATCCCAAATAAGTTTTTAATAAAGCCATTGAGAGTAGCTTTCATTCCTTGCAGTTTAGACCAATTTGACAATACAGTATCTAGCTGGAGCCAAAAAATAACTACGCTTTATTACATTCAACAGCATTGTTTAATTTTCTGACTCTAACTAATGTCTTCTGTGTTAATTTTTTATATTTGTTTTGTAAACAATGAATTTCCTTTTTCAGGTGGTGTTATAATGTATGGGGCCCTTATACTGTTTGAAGATGAGTTTATTCATATTGTTGCCATAAGTTTTACAGCATTAATCCTTACTGAACTGATTATGGTTGCATTAACTATCAGGACATGGCATTACATTATGGTACTAGCAGAGTTCTTCAGCCTGGGTCTCTATATCCTGTCGCTTATTGTTATGAAGGATTCTTTTGGTATGTACAAGAATTATTTTGTAGTGCTTTCCATTTTAGTGCATACCATCTCATTATATACGTATCTAAGAATTCTATATTTTAACAGGGTCCTCATTAATTAGCTTCCCAAGTACTGGTTTTTCCATTATGAGTATACTGTCAAACTGGTAGACAGGCCTAAATTACTGCCCTTGCAGAAAAGCCTCAAAAGTAACCCTTTCAGCTAACTGTGGAGGGTTCACCACCAAACACAAAGTTCATTAATGATTTTATCACTGATTAAAATATTACAAGCTATGTGGACAGAAATAAATTAGTTTTATGAGAAATTTGTATTTCAGTGTGTTTTGTATAGCATGAACTAGCTGCTGCAGTGTAAGTCTGATGACCTGTCTGCAGCTTTATGAGACTGATGGACTTCTAAGCAATTACTATGGATGAAATTATGGGTTATGTGCCAAGTAACAACAGTGTCTTGACGGAATGTTTGGACAAGTTTGCTGTTTGTCATCTTCAGGGCAAGTGAAATTTCAAAGTATTTGGGAATTACACACATCACCTCATTTCCCAGAACTCCTGAAGATAGGCATTGACCATGGATATTGTATTACAGACACAGTCCCTTTGACTTTTCAGAGAGATGTCACTAAACCTGCCCAAAGATGTAAACAATCATGCATGAGCAGCGCTTATGAGACGGAGGGGGTCCAAAAGCCGATCAGTTCCAGTCATTCCACTAGGAAAGAGGTACACGGCTCGTGTTGTCTGTAGTTCAACCATGCCTAGATGGTCAATATCACAGTTTGACCGTGTCTGCATTGTTACTTTGTGCCAGGAAGGGCTCTCAACAAGGGAAGTGTCCAGGCCTCGTGGAGTGAACCAAAGCATTGTTGGTCGGACATGGAGGAGATAGAGAGACAGGAACTGTCGATGCTATGCCTCTCTCAGGCCACCCAAGGGCTACTACTGCAGTGGATGACCACTGCAGTAGTATGGCAGTAGAATGGCCAGCATGTTCTCCAGACATGAACCCTATCGAACACGCCTGGATAGATTGAAAAGGGCTGTTTATGGATGACGTGACCCACAACCTGTCTGAGGCATCTACGCCGAATCGCCCTTGAGGAGTGGGACAAACTGGACCAAGAGTGCCTTGATGAACTTGTGGATAGCATGCCACGACGAATACAAGCATGCATCAATTCCAAAGGACGTGCTACTGGATATTACAGGTACCAGTGTGTACAGCAATCTGGACCACCACCTCTGAAGGTCTTGCAGTATGGTTGTACAACAAACAATGTGTGGTTTTCATGAGCAATAAAAAGGGCGGAAATGATGTTTATGTTGATATCTATTCCAATTTTCTGTACAGGTTGCAGAACTCTCAGAACCGAGGTGATGCAAAACTTTTTTTAATGTCTGTACATTCCTCCTCTGCTGAGAGAGCAACATATGAACCACTCGTGGGCCTCCGGAAGAATGTGTCCCAATTTGTGGTGTAGTATGTGATTAGTGAGCAATATCATAGCCAAGAGAGTTATTGCTGGATTTTTGTTAATGCAGGATTCCACGCAGACACTGTTTCTAGTTGACAAGATTGTCTTTTACTTTCACAGCCAAGCTGTCAAGCTGGAATCTCGTATCTTTATTGGTTACAGTTAGATTAAACTTTAGTCTAACTGTGACCATTGGTGACGGCACATTCCAGCTGAGCTGTATGCGTGAATGAACACTTGTGCTTCAATCTGTGACATAAAAACTGATGCTGTAATTCTGGGGGGGGGGGGGGGGGGGGCCAAAACTGTAGCTTGGGAACTTCTGTTTTTAAAACAAATGCTTTATCAGCTGTGGATCCCAAAAAAGAATTCTCCTTATAAAATAGTGGAGAAGATATGAGAGAGAGTGCATGGCACCTGGCCATTGTATTGTCTACCACACTCTAGACAAAACAGCAAACATGAGGTGTTTAGCCCTATGTGACCTTTGACATAGACCAAGATGTCCCAATATTGTGTGTTAGATGAAATGTGGGGTTTTTGTGTTATTTCTTGATGGTTCTTGGGAATCATGGCAGTGGGTGGTTCTGCATTCTGTAAGGAAGTCATGCATGTGATGTCTTGCCACCTTCTTCTTCTTAGTTCCATTTCTCTGAAGAATATATTTCACTTAGTTCTCCATGTAGCTCTCCTTGCAGAAAGTTTTTCAGAGGGGATGTGACTCAGGAAGCAGGCTGCTCTTGCAGGTGGCTAGAGCTCGGTGCACCAAGCTACACTAGATGGTGCCAGCTTCTAGGATTGTGGTAAAAATTCAAATGTCCTTTTTTCCTGTAGATGGAGTACCCCCATGTATTCTTCAGATTCTTCTTTTTCAGAATGTCCAGGAATGGTAGGTCTCCATTTTCTTCCACCTCAGTGGTGAACTTGATGTTGCTCTGTATACTGTTGAGATGTCACAAAATTTCATCGGGGGGTTGTTCACGATTCCAACCAATATTGTCCACAAAACTGTAGAACAATTTTGGTTCCAGATGTGTAGCTTTCTGTGCTATTTTGTCTAAGAGCTCTTTATGTGAAAATGTGATCATTGAAGTGAGAAGAGATCCTACAACAGCTCTTTTACTTGTTCACAGAACACAGAACCACATTAGTAGTAAGTGTATGCCAACTGTTTCGCCATGTCCTTGTAAATGTATAAGTTGAACAATAGTGGTGATATGGTGCAAACCTGCTATATACCTACTGCAGGAAAAGTCGCAGCTGCTTGTAGATATTCAGCTGCTGCTGAAACTACAGTCTACAATACAACCATTGGCTGACTTACTCCACTAACAATGAGATGGCTGATTATTGCTAGGTTCCTTTTTTGGTGCTTGTGTCACCCCTCTAACAGTCAACAATTTGTGGTGCAGTCATAGTAGCTTATATCCTTCTGAACATGAAGTTATCTTTCTTGACCTTCAACTTGTGTTCTGCAGAGGTAAATTATTTGTCTGTCTGTACCTTAGCCCCAATGTTCACAAAGATCAGTTTGGTTACAGGAAGGGAATAGGTGCCAGAGAAGCATTTCTGACATTATGCCTGGTAATGTTAAGATAGGCTGAAGAAAAATGTCGATTGCGTCTCATCTGACTAATTTAATCATTCACAGGCATACGTGATGTTACAGTGTCTTTATTTTAAATTTCCAGTAGTACGTTTCGTGGTGCTGGAGTTAATCATCAAACCATGGTGTTTTATGATTTTTGCAAGATATTCATATATTTATCTTACCTGTGTTTGCTTGCACTCCGTTAGTTTCATTCATAACATTCAAGAGAATTCAAGCATGGTCAAAAAAGACAAATGTTGGAGTCACTAAGGGCTAACTTTGAAAATCTTATTGCTCTTATTGAAAAACCCTTTAATGAAAGATGATTGATTTTTAGTTGGAAATGGTGCCTTGTACAACATCTGAAGCAAGATTTAAATTCCTTATGAAGAGGTTTTTTTGGGGTGCATGTTGACATTATGAAGTAATTTTGGAAATGGAAATGAAAGCACTAACAATAACGTGGGATCTTGCTACTGGTTGGAAAAAAAAAATTATCATTAAATTTAGTAGTTTTGTTCAGTATAGTAGTAATCTAGCGTGATGTGAAACATACAGATAAAAAATCTACTCACGAAGCAGCGGCAGAACACACACATAAGACTGGTGAAATTGGCAAGCTTTCAGAAACAGTGGCTGCTCCTTCAGGCAGAAGGTTTTAAGGGGAAGGAAAAGGACTGGAGAGGTCTAGGAAAAGGAGTAGATTTCGGGAAAGTCACTCAGAACTGTGGGTCAGGGGAGACTTACTGTACATGATCAGAAGGAAACACTGATTGTTGGGGAGTGCATCGGACGAGATTTGAAAACCTAATAGCTTACAGGTGGAGAACAGGGTAATATACACACAGAGATTATTGTTTAAACATCACACATGAGTTAATATGAGTGAAAAGCTAAGTGCATTGCACATAACAGAGGTGGGAGGGGGGCAGTGAAAAATATATGGGAAAGACAATGAAAGATGTAGAAAACTAAAATGGACCGAAGCAAAGAGTAGTTACATTAAAGAAATGCTGAGGCAGAAGAAATTAATGTAAATTAATACCAGGTGAGTAGTGAGAACCAAGGACATGTTGTAATGCTAGTTCCCACCTGTGGAGTTCTGAGAATCTGGTGTCTGGAGGAAGAATCCAGGTGGCGCGTGTGGTGAAACAGGCACCGAAGTCACGAGTTTCATGTTGTAGAGCATTCTCTGCAACAATATAATGCGAGTTGCCAGTATACACCCTCTGCCTATGCCTATTTGTTCTGATTGATAATTTGGTGGTAGTTCTGCTGATGTAGAAGGCCGAACAGTGTTCACATAATAGCTGGAATGTGACGTGTAGTATATTTTTTGCCAGTTACAGGGCTATTATAGATGGTGGTAGGAGGGTGCATAGGGCAAGTCTTGCAGCAGGGGCAGTCATGGGGGTAGGAACCATAGGATAGGGAGATGGGCACAGAAGCAGCATTAGGTCTGACAAGAATATTGTGGTGATTGGGAGGGCGATGGAAAGCTATTCTAGGTGTGATTGTCAAAATTTCAGACAGAATGGATCTCAATTCAGGTCATTATTTTAGGAAGTCATAACCCTGTAGAAGTAGCTGATTAACACATTCCAGACAAGGATAATACTGAGTCACCACTGGTGTGCTCTGAAGCTGTTTTGTGGAGGGATCAGCAGTACCAGGATTGGATGTAATGGCCCGGGAAATCTGCTATTTAACTAGGCTGGTGGGATAATTACAAGCAGTGAATGGTGAGGTGAGAATGGTGGTGTACTGCTGTGAAGTGTCTGCTCCAAACAAATACATTTCCCTCGAGTGCGAAGGCTGTATGGGAGGGAACGTTTGACATGGAAAGGATGGCAACTATGAGAATGAAAGTACTGTTGTTTGTTGTAGGTTTAATGTGGACAGAAGTGTGTAGCTGGCTTTCGGTGAGGACAAAATCAACATCAAGGAAAGTGGCATGAGATTCAGAATAGGACCATGTGAAATTTAATTGGGAGAAGGTATCTAGAGATTCTAGGAATTTTAGCCGGTCAGCCTCACCATGAGGCCATATGGTAAAGATATCATCAAAATATCTAAAGCAAAGCAGGGGCTGAAGACTTCATCAGTGTATCTATTGTAAAGATTACATATACGAGGGTTGGAATTTAAATAGTGGCAACTATTTATTCACAACCGATACAAAAGAGTTACATGTTTGCACCTGTTACTGTCCTTCAAAGTAGTCACCATTATTGTGTAGAGCCCATGGCTAGTGATGTGGAAGGCGTAGTATACCGTTAGCAGAGCCCGTTATGTTGATTGTGCGAATGGAATGTACATGTACGTGTAAGACTGTGATGAGGTTATCCTAACACATTATGTTCCTCCACAGCAGACCATCAGTTCACAGTATTACTGTTCATTTTTGGAGCATCACCTGCAACCAGCTTTGCAAAAGAAGCAGCGACACTTTCTCTGCCAACCCATGCATCATTTTTCATGACACTGCACGGGCGCATACAGCGCAAGCTGTGGCTGCTCTGTTCCGTTGGTGGGACTGGGGTCTGTTCGGTTGATGGGACTGGGAAGTACTGTACCACCCACCATACTCCCCGGACTTAAGTCCTTGTGACTTTGATTTGATTCCGAAGATGAAGGAACCACTTCGTGGCATTCACCTCAGAATTGTTCCAGAGATTCGAAGGCAGTAGACTGCTTCATTCCCACCATCAACAGAACAGGCTCTGCTAACAGTGTACTACGCCTTCCACATCACTGGCAATAGGTTCTACACAACACTGGTGCTAATTTGAAGGACAGTACAGGTGCAAAAATGTACCTGTTCTGTATCAGTTGTGAATAAATAATTGCCACTATTTAAGTTCCAATCCTCATGTAAAATATCCCCATGCCTCAGAAGATACATGCCCTTTTTCAACATAGTCTTCATTAAGTTTCACACACTTGTGCCACCGATGTAGTAACTTACGTAGGCCCTCCTCGAACCACTTTTTTGGAGTCTACCACACCCACTGCAATTCCTATGTGCATTTGTGAAATTTTGTATTCATAGCCCTGAATAGGTGGTAATCAGAAGGGGTGAAGTCAGGAGAATACAGTGGATGTGACAGTACCTGGAAACCCATGTCAGCGATGGTAGCCGTGCTTGTCCAACTCATATAGGGATGAACATTGTTCTGTTCCAAGAGCACTTCTTTCACCAATTTTCATGGCAGTTTCTTTTGAATGGCACGGCATAACCTGTGGAAAGGGTCCACACGTGCCATGCTGTTACTAGTGGTTCTTGGGCCCTGGTCCCTGGTTCCAGCCAGTCAGTGAGGTGGTTTCCATCCTTGTCCCTAAAGATTGTGGCCATGTGCTTTCTCCCACTGAAGGCGCTGTGTGGAACTTGTTAGGTGAGACACTGCCTGTTTGCTTCGACTGCATCGATTGGGCTTTGATCTCCACCTCGCGATTGTGGGGCCAATTCTTCTTGTGTCAAGAGTTTCAGCATGAAACCTTCTGTATTCTGGCTTTGGTATTGAAGGCAATCACTGCACATTTCCTTGTGCCATTGCATTCAGCTGCAAGGGATTCGGGAACCCACTTGGAACATACCCTACCCATACTGAAGGTGTTGTGCACTAAGTGGAGCAGTGTGTTTCTGGAAAGTCCTGTGGCTGCCTCCAGTTTCGTGATTGTGATGCAGGTATTCTCCTGAATATTATTTTCCACACTTGAAATGTTGACTGGTGTTACCACAATCACTTTCCTTCAAGAACTGATTTCTTTCTCTGTTGAAGTGTGGCCACTTTTTCAGCCATCCACCCAATTTTCACGATGGTGCACAAGACTCACTGCCACCGGTCACCTTTGAATATCCACAGTGCTCATACCCTCTTTCCACAGGAACCACATTATTCAGTGTTGTGATTGATGTTCACACTCCTTGTCCATTCACATAATGGTGGCTGTTAAGAAAATGGGCTGCACTATGAAGGTATTACACTTCTGGTGATTGTCCTGCCACCTAGAGGAGACCAAAGTACTACAGATGTGCAACTGTAATGGTATATCAGATTGCGTACAATGAATGAAGACGTACAAATCAATATGGACCGCACCTTGTATTTTTAAGAAACTCTGTATTCAGTAGAAAGAGGAACATGCTGTCATTCTCTCCAAATTTAATGGGGCATTCCATGTTTTTTTTTTTTTTTTTCATGTTTCTTATTGCATGTGCTATATGTAAAATATGCTGTGAGTTTATGAGGAGCATCTTTTTAATATAAGGTCCATTTGTGACTAAGAGTGAGCATGATGTGTCATAACCACCATGTGCTATGTGTTTGGGAGCATGCTTTGCAATTTGTAGCCGTATCATCTGTAGCATCCATCCAATATTTGAAGCGCTTCCCTTCCAACTGTTTGACAGCAGTCAGGGCGATTTCCAGTTGTTTTTAGGCATCAAGTTATTCATTCCATGGCTGAGAACAGCATGCACAATGGGTCTGCATTTTTTTCTGCCACATTACGTTACAGAACAGTAAACAAATAAATTTAACGTAAAATTGCCATTCCCTCTCAATTTCTTGATCTGTTATTCTATAAAGTGTTAAATGTTCCAATAAGAGATGAAGCAATAAACACTCAAAGAGAGATTTAATTGTGGCAAGAGAAAAAAAGTGTGATAAGTTACTGATTCCCAGAAACATTTTTGAGGTAATTGTCACTAACAAACTTGGAAAAAAAAGTGTTAATACACAATAAATGCATACAAGATGCACTCCTGTGCGAAGGGAAAACTACATGTAACATGATATGTTAATTACAATATGTTTGACAGTAACTGTAAATCACATACACTTACCTAACACGAAATATCTTAATCAGAACACTCGTAACTTCCAAAAATTCACATAAATATATAATATTTCACATAGATATACACTGAAATTTAGTGCAAATGATATTTTTTCCTAATCAAGAATACTACTAAAATGATACAAAGCGCATATGTAGATTACAATTGATGCTGAAACACAAAATGTTTTTCACTGCACTCGGCATTTGAAAATGTGCAATTTATCATGACACAAGGCTGGATTTTGATATAGCCAACATGAAAAGCACATTTAAATTTTACATGAAGCTTTAGGATATAGGTTTTCAAAGTGAATTTATCTGACACATCATTTTACTTGTACACAAAGGAAATTTCGTAAGCTGGCTTTTGTACATAAATATAAGAAAATAAATGTGCAACGTGCACAAATTTTTCATGTGGCCTTCTGCATTGGTTTGTGAATGATGAGTACTTAATTTTAGTATATCTCTGTAAAACAACGTAAATTGTGCACAGTGTCTTGGAAAAGTGGACTGGAAAGTCCAGATAAAACTGAGGAAGGGGGAGGGAGGCTCTGGAGAGGAGGGTGTGAGTTCAGAATGAATGAAGTTCAGGTCATGTGGCAGGTGTGGATGAAGGTGTGGAGCACAGTTTAGTGGAGTCTGAAACCAAGAGGGTTATGGAACTGATGTGCTGTCTGCCAGTGGGTGGTCAACTCTGCTCTTTGCCACATTTTGGGAGCTGGTTGGTAGTCATGTCTGTTGTGTTGGCTGAAGTGCCAACACCGTGTTACTAGAGGAGGCCGAAATGCAACGTTTTAGCTCACGCAGGCTGGTGTGAGGAGGGAAGAACTATACTGAAGTGAGGTCTGGAACATGACAAGGAATTAGAATTCAGAAAGCGGACGTAACTTTAATCCATTAACGATGAACGTCGCTCTTGATGGCACATGATTCACAATATCAATATCAATAGTAACTGAATATGGCGCCTTGCTAGGTCGTAGCAAATGACATAGCTGAAGGCTATACTACACTATCGTCTCTGCAAATGAAAGCGTCTGTAGTCAGTGAACCATTGCTAGCAAAGTCAGCTGTACAACTGGGGCGAGTGCTAGGGAGCCTCTCTAGACTGGACCTGCCGTATGGCGGCGCTCGGTCTGCAATCACTGATAGTGGCGACACGCGGGTCCGACGTATACTAACAAACCGCGGCCGATTTAAAGGCTACCACCTAGCAAGTGTGGTGTCTGGCGGTGACAACACAATCCTCCCCCACAAATCGGCGGACGGTTGTGGTATAAGGTCTCCGCCCGCCGTGGGGAGGACCCCATGTTGACGTATGTGACGAGGTGGGGAGCCTAATAACAGGTGAGGCTGTGCCACCCGCACCCTGCCATTCGGACCACGGGGAGCTAGGGAACACCTGAAAACCTAGTCCAGGGTGCACGCCAACATGCGGTGTATGTGCCCGTAGAGAGACGGGGGGCCGAAGGGTCGACCTCCATCGGGCCAGGGCACTCGACAGGCGAAGACGACATATGGTCCAGAGCGGGCAAGAGTTGCATGTCGGAGGACAACTGGTCACGGGAAGCGATCGGCGGCAGGTGACCCAGGGGAGCGCTCAGTGGCTGCAGCGATGCGTCCAGTACGGGCGTCGCCGGCGGGAGAACAGGCGGCGGTGCGTGGCCATGGGACAAAATGGAAGGCAGCTGTGGCTGTAGCTACTCAACAAAAATCAATCGGAAACGATTCGACCATGTCATCGGTTTCCGAATCAATGAACATGCAAGCAAGTTCGGAGGAATCGAATGCCCTATGCTCAGCAACAAGCAAACGGGACAACACATCGGCATTTCCGTGCTTAGAGTGGACCGATACAAGATCTTGTAGTGGTACTGCGAGAGGAAAATAGACCAGCGAAGGAATTTCTGTGCTGTACGTGGAGGTACAGGCTTGTTCGGATGAAAAAGCGATGTCAAAGGTTTGTGGTCTGTGATTATGGTAAAGTGATGACCATACAAGAAATCATGAAACTTTGTAACACCAAATGCGAGAGCCAATGCCTCTTTCTCGATCTGTGAATAGTTTCTTTGCGCAGACGAGAGCAATTTGGACGCAAAGGCAATAGGGCGACCGTGCGAAATCCGATGCATCCACCATCAAGAAAAGGGGCTTCCGGGGATCGAATGGCGTAAAGCAAGTATAGGAAAGCAACGCTGATTTCAACTGGTGAAAGGCGCGTTTCCATTCCGTTGTCCAGGCGAACGGAACACCTTCACGGCGTAAGCGATGAAGCGGAGCTGAAATGGGAGAGGCATGCGGCACATATCGGTGATAATAGTTGATTTTTTTCCCAGCACACTCTGTAGCTGCTTCAAATTCTGCAGCGAAGGCAAGTCTTGTATGGCACGGAGGTTCGTGGGACTGGGATGTATGCCTTGGGCATTGAGTACATGTCCCAGGTATGGCAAATCACTAGCAAAAATCACACATTTGTCCTCCCGTAAGCGACGACCATTGTGTTGCAAGACCTGAAATAATGTTCTGAGATTGGCTAAATGTTCTTCTTCCGTCTTTCCGGAGATCACAATATCGTCCAGATAGTTTGTTGCAGTAGGGACCGACGCACAAACAGTTTGTAGATATTGCTGAAACAATGCAGGGGTGGATGCACACCCGAATGGCAGTCGTTTGAATTGATACAAACCAAGATGTGTGTTAACCACCAAAACACGCTGGGGTTCTTCGTCCACCGGTATTTGCAAGTACGCATCAGCTAGGTCCAACTTCGAAAATTATTTGCCCAAGCACAGTATGTCAAAAAGATCTTCCGGGCAGGCTAAAGTAAAAGTTGCAATCACTAGTTGTGGATTCACTGTTGCCTTGAAGTCCACACAAAGTTTCAATTTTCCGGATGGTTTTGACAAAATTACTAAGGGCGATGCCCAGAGAGACGCCTGCACACGTTCAATTACACCTTGTGATTCCAAATCGTGTAATGGTTTTGCAACCTCATCACACAATGTGTGGGGAACATTGCGCGCTCTGAAAAATTTCGGTTGCGCGTTTACTTTCAGTTCCAAATGTGCATTATAGTTCACAGCGCAACCGAGACCCGGTGCAAAAATGTCTGCAAGTTCTTCATATAGACGAGAAACACTGTCTGAAGGCACAGTCTGGTTCACTGATAGGACCTGATGTACTATAGACAAGTTAAACAACTGAAATGAATCGAAACCAAGCAAGTTCACTGCAAAAGGAGAACGAAGTACGTAAAATGACACAAGTTTTGTTTGTCCTTTGTATGTTGCAAGAAGGCTGCACTGATCTAACACAGGGATCTCTTGACCTGAATAGCTAGTTAACTTAACATTTGCGGCACGCAATGAAGGTGTGCCCAGCAGTTTGTAAGTGTCTTGATTGATCAGTGAAACTGCAGCTCCAGTGTCAAGCTGGAATGGTATCACTTTGCTGTTAATGTCCAAGTCTACAAAAAGTTTATTGTCCTGCTGACAACAAGAGCGACGTGTCTCGTGCAACGTGAACAGACACTGGTACATAATCACTTGCGACTTGACGGGATTTCCGGTGATGTTGAAGCACACTATTTGTGGGACGAACACAGTCACTGTTAGAGAGAGTGGCACTGGGCGGAGTGGAATGAACTACATGAATTTCCATGGACGAAGTTTCGCGATCCTGAGTATGCTTGGGTCGATGCCGATTCCGGCGCGAAGCAAAGGGCCTGGAATGGTTTTGAGTTTCTGATCTGAGCTTTTTCTGGCAAACACTCTGAACATGTCCTTTTTTATACAGTAAAAGCAAATAGCTTGGCGTGACGGGCAATTCTCACGCGAATGTTTAGTAGTGCACCGCAGGCATGATTTGAGCACTGCATTTGCTTGCCGGCGCGGCACACGTGGCTGAGAGCCTGGCGGCAGCGGCGCGGCCGGGCGCAAGGGCTGTTTACTGCTCCGTGGTGCTCGCCCGGGGGGTCGGTGAACTTGACACACGGCTGGCGAAGTTTCAAATGATTCCTGAGCAAAGTCAAGTGTGCCCTGCCGATCCAATATGTCCATCACTTGTTGAAGGGAGGGATTGACTAGTTTCAAAGTGTGTTCCCTTATACGAACATCAGAAACGTTCTGTGCAATTGCATCACACACCATAGTATCTGAATACAGGAGTCCACATTGACACTCAAAGGCACAATCCCTAGTAAGGCCTTGCAAGGTTGCAACCCACTCCCCATTAGTCTGACCTGCCGTACATTTTGTATGGAAGAAGGTATACCGTTTTGCAACTAAATTGACTGATTGTTTGAAATATGCATGTAATGCAGACAAAATTTCTTTGTAGGACAGAGTAGCTACGTCGCGTCGGGGAAATAATTTGACTATCACACGGTATATTTGCACTCCAACGGACGACAAAAGAAAAGGCTGCCGCTCATTACCTTGAATTCTGTAGGCGGCGAGATGGAATCCAAATTGGCGTGACCACTCCGTCCAGCTTTCCAGCGCAACATCAAAAGGTCTGAAAGACGGTGCAACGGCGTGTTGTGGCTGCGTTAGCGGTGAAGCGGCGGCTGCCGCATTGTTTTGCATTGCACATTGAACCTGGATGAGCTGTCCAAGGGCATCCAGTAATGCCTGCGTCTGCTGATTCTGTTGTTGTTGTTGGTTGTTGTTGTTGTTGTTGTCTTCAGTCCTGAGACTGGTTTGATGCAGCTCTCCATGCTACTCTATCGTGTGCGAGCTTCTTCCTCTCCCAGTACTTAGTGCAACCTACATCCTTCCGAATCTGCTTAGTGTATTCATCTCTTGGTCTCCCTCTATGATTTTTACCCTCCACGCTGCCCTCCAATGCTAAATTTGTGATCCCTTGATGCCTTAGAACATGTCTTACCAACCGGTACCTTCTTCTTGTCAAGTTGTGCCACAAACTCCTCTTCTCCCCAATTATATTCAATACCTCCTCATTAGTTATGTGATCTACCCATCTAATCTTCAGCATTCTTCTGTAGCACCACATTTCGAAAGCTTCTATTCTCTTCTTGTCCAAACTATTTATCGTCCATGTTTCACTTCCATACACGGCTACACTCCATATAAATACTTTCAGAAACGACTTCCTGACATTTAAATCTATACTCGATGTTAATAAATTTCTCTTCTTCAGAAACGCTTTCCTTGCCATTGCCAGTCTACATTTTATATCCTCTCTACTTCGACCATCATCAGTTATTTTGCTCCCCCAAACAGCAAAACTCCTTTACTACTTTGTCTCATTTCCTAACCTAATTCCCTCAGCATCACCCGACTTAATTCGACTACATTCCATTATCCTCGTTTTGCCTTTGTTGATGTTCATCTTATATCCTCCCTTCAAGACACCATCCATTCCGTTCAACTGCTCTTCCAAGTCCTTTGCTGTCTCTGACAGAATTACAATGTCGTTGGCGAACCTTAATGTTTTTATTTCTTCTCCGTGGACTTTAATACCTACTCCGAATTTTTCTTTTGTTTCCTTTACTGCTTGCTCAATATACAGATTGAATAACATCGGGGACAGGCTACAACCCTTCCCAACCGCTGCTTCCCTTTCATACCCCTCAACTCTTATAACTGCCATCTGGTTTCTGTACAAATTGTAAATAGCCTTTCGCTCCCCGTATTTTACCCCTGCCACCTTTAGAATTTGAAAGAGAGTATTCCAGTCAATATTGTCAAAAGCTTTCTCTAAGTCCACAAATGCTAGAAATGTAGGTTTGCCTTTCCTTAATCTATTTTCTAAGATAAGTCGTAGGGTCAGTGTTGCCTCACGTGTTCCAACATTTCTGCGGAATCCAAACTGATCTTCGCCGAGGTCGGCTGTGCGATAAAATTCGGACAGTACATCTGGAGATTGTGGCAAAGCCATGACACAATGAAATCAGGGCAGTATAGATAAGAACACCGTTTTGACTCGTCGCCAATGTTGTGTTGGGTGAAAAGCCAACACCGTGTTACTAGAGGAGGCCGAAATGCACGCGTTTTAGCTCACGCAGGCTGGTGTGAGGAGGGAAGAACTATACTGATGTGAGGTCTGGAACATGACAAGGAATTAGAATTCAGAAAGCGGACGTAAGTAGTTTGATACTTAACTTTAATCCATTAATGATGAACGTCGCTCTTGACGGTACATGATTCACAATATCAATATCAGTAGTTACTGAATATGGCGCCTTGCTAGGTCGTAGCAAATACGTAGCTGAAGGCTGTGCTACACTGTCATCTCTGCAAATGAGAGCGTCTGTAGTCAGTGAACCATTGCTAGCAACGTCAGCTGTACAACTGGGGCGAGTGCTAGGGAGTCTCTCTAGACTAGACCTGCCGTGTGGCGGCGCTCAGTCTGCAATCACTGATAGTGGTGACACGCGGGTCCAACGTATACTAACGGACCGCGGCTGATTTAAAGGTTGCCACCTAGCAAGTGTGGTGTCTGGCGGTTACACCACAATGTCCACATAAAATACTGTGCAGAAAGTACAGCAGAGCTTATATATATGCTTCACAAGACCAGTAAGCTAGGGTATGCCTGTGACAGGACTGGAATAGGCTGAACAGAGCAGGTGTGTAAGACAGACCTTGTACCTGGGTCTTCTACAGGTGTATGGCCTTAGTGAAAAGAGACTGGGAGCAGTTATGACACAAGGTTATTTCTTAGATTGGGTAGGAAGGATTGTGGATAAGATGTTCTTTCTGAGTATGAGGATAAGTAATTGAAGCCTGGTTTAATTAAAGTGTGGAGGTGACAACGAGTGATGAGAGGGCTGTTTCTTTGCAGTTGGTTTGAAAGCTCAAAATATTCCGTCAGTTGATGCACAGTTTTCTCCAACTTGATGGAGTCTTTGAGAGTATCAGTATCCAACAGAATTCTAAACAACAAAAGTACATGTGTATCATTGTGTGGTTCTATGAGTAGAGATTCATTAAGTAAATGAACCAGAAAAGAATGTGAAGTAACTCTTCCACAGCTACTGTGCTCATGATTCTTTATTATTTCATAACTAGTGAGTGGCCTCATTCTCAAGCGCTCATCATCATTAAGTTCCACAATGCAATAGAATAAAAATGCTGCCATGGCAATAAATTGTTTAGTGGCAATGGCTTACTACTACTGTTTTGTGAAGCTCAGTAATTGTGGTGGCTGCATGTCACTTCTATTTCAGTGTGAAACACGTGGTGATTTGCATGCCATTGGTTGGAGTTGAAGTTCTCTAAAACTTTTGACATCTTATCTTGGTCTTTTTTCTCTTTACAGAGTGTGGGTTAATGTTACTTTTCATTAATTTGAAACTTTTTCATTTTTCAGATTTAATATTTTTAACGGTACTTGCATGTTATATTTGTATACTGTCACTGCCATCAAAACCACCATGAATCTACCATCTTAGCTTCTCAGTTTCACGTAAAGTCAGCATAATCTACACTGTCACTGACCATGCATGATATTTTCTGTCAGCTTTCGACAAGTGACAGAGTTTCTTAGTTCTGTTAATTGTAGTTGTTAGCTGCCAATGTTTTCTTCCTGAATTTAAACAGGAGTTAAATATTTTTGCATGTTTGCATAACCTTACCTGGTTTTTTTCATCGTTTGACAAATTTGTTAAATAGCTCAACATTTTTCCCAAAAGAGAGAGAGAGAGAGAGAGAGAGAGAGAGAGAGAGAGAGAGAGAGAGAGAGGAAAAAATACTGAAAAAAACAGACCGTTGCAATATTTTTATGTAGTATGTCAGAACTGTTGATTTAACTTAAAAGAAAACAACTGCTCACTCGGTGGTGTGATTAGCATAGCCTTGCCCTGCAGCAAGGGCTCACAATGCCATTATTTCTTACATAAGTTGCTCCTCATGACGTTGAGTCTCCTATCTGAGTGTACAAACTCAGGAAAATGGTTGAAAGTGCCAGGAAGGAATATTGGGCCTTCTATATTGTTTCAGTGTTACAAACATTCAAATAGGATGCTAGTGTCAGTATTAATGAAAGTGAAGTGTGTCTTAGAATTTTGAATTGAAATACAATTTACATGTTTAATATTTGGGTTATAACTCAACACAGCAGTTGCTACATGATGTAAAGTCTGCTACATATATTACATCCTCTGTAACTTTTGAAGCTAATGTTTTGTCAGGTTATGTTTGAATTTGTATTTGTAATAGTTTTGATGGCTTTACCTTTTCTTAAACACGATGCCATCAGTGTCAAAGTGAATCAAGTATTACCCACCGTCAAATTGCTTCTCAGAATATTTCCTTTAGATGTTTACAGGTCACAAACGTGGTTAACATTACAGTTTGTCAGAAACCTTTCTTTCCTTTATTAACTTATGAGAATATAAACTGAACATTACAAAATTAAATATGTATAAAAAACAAAGGTAGTATCTTGACATTTATTTCTTCGTGTAAAATTATTGTATGTAGAAAGTTCAGCATGGAAATTTATAGTGAAGAACCCAATACACAGCAAAAAGTCTCTCAGTGTCTGATACACAAATTGATCAAGTATTGATGTGTCTGATATACTGTCTAAAATGTTATAAGCCCTAGAAATGCTTTAAGTGTAAATTTTGTATTATGAGAATGTCGAAAGAAAAATATTATGCAGTGTCAGGGTACATATATTTGAGAAGAGAGGCTGGTCAGTATGTTAAGGAGTATTGAAAGGAGACCTGGAAATGGACAACATTAGCAAGCAGAAATGAAAGGAAAGAAGATGATGGATATGAATATATTTGTTGCTAGTCAGTATTTCAAGATTTAAGTTCATGTATTACAGTCATTGTTATTCTGTGAATTATTATTATTATTATTATTATTAAATGGGTGAGATGACTACATGTAGTTTCCATGTTCATATTTCATAAAAGGTTTTCACTCAAGTTTCTGGTTTATGTTTTTGATGAATACTAGTGATCATTTGCTTATAATAAATGTATTTAATACTGAAAATGGAATTTATTGTTTTCAGATTCGAGTTTCATTCAGACAACAGATTTCCTATGGAAAGTGCTTGTGATAACTCTTGTGAGCTGTCTGCCCCTTTACATTCTCAAGTTTTTGAGGAAAAAATTTTCACCGCCAAGTTATTCTAAACTTTCATAACTGTCTCGCAGTTATGTTGATCTAAATATAGTCTAAAAATACATCTAATGTATGTCATTGAGAAAGCTCATAATGCCAAAGATTAGTGATATAACATAGTATGTATTTCAGCAGGACAGTTGCAAGAAGCTCAACACAGTTGACTGCATATGTTGTGTATTATATACAGAACTACAGTGTGTTGAGCATTGTAAACCACTTTTTATGTGTGACATTTTGTTTTTCATTGACTGTATAGGTTGTGTTTTAACAGTCACTGTAGTGAGAAACTTTCCATGACTGATTTTCTTAAATTTATTATTTATTAACAGTGGCAAAGTGCCGTAGATGTTTATTATTCTTTCCTTTAAAGTCAAATGTTGCATCACAGAGATAGGTTGAATTTTGCAGCTTAATAATTTAATACATTTTAATCCCTGTAGGGAAAGATCCCTCATATACACACAATTTCAGCCATCAGGCTGACATACATGTTGTTGAAATGAATTTCATATGACGCTCATTATATGTGATAAATGTAAACAAGATATTCATGGCCTTTGGAAGAAGATTTTGACCCAAAGGGATGTACATTCTAGTGAGAGCATTTTTAAAAGTGAAACATTCATTAAGAAATGTCATGGCAATATTTTGTACATATCCAAATAATAATTTTTATATTGTTCAACTAATATTTGCTATATAAACCCATACTAATATATTTATACATACATGTATTTTTTAAAATAAGTTTATCATCCTAAAATAAAAAGTTGAATGTTTGCTAAGTAGTAAATGTAGCAGTGCTTGAATCTGGAATTTAGTTTTTTGAAAATAAGAACGAAGTGTATGTAGAATGTATGACAGTCTTTCATATTTTTGCATAAGAGAACAAGACATGTGATTACTACATAACTGGCCTTTTTTTCGCCATAGTATTTCAGCGTGGTGGCCTTTATGCTTTATGACATGCAAATTATCCCAGCTCGTCTCTCTCTAAAAACCACTGTTATCTCGATTATTTGTAGGCAGGAATTTTGTGATTGCTTGTTGTAGCCTTATCGAGTTATGCAGCACTGTTTATACTTAGTTGTAACTTTACCTAAAAGTTGTGTTCCCTTTTCAACATGCTTCTTTCACATAGTGATTGGAGAATTTTGTGCAATTAAAAAGGGGCCCAGTTTGAAGAGTTATTTGGCAAGGTGGAAAGCATAAATTGTGATTTTTCCATAATTTTTGTATTTTTTTTACTGCAGGCTTTCATTCAGTTGACATTTTTTCCCTTGTGTTGCAGTGCATTCAATAAGTAGTTGATAATTACATATTTTCCATGCAATTAGTATTGCATAGAGAACATTTTAGTAATGTGAGCATCTGAATATAGAACTGTGTTTTTGCCTTCACTTATCTTGTAGTCAAAATATATGTACCCTAATTACCAACCTATTGTGAAGTTGAAGCTCACAGCTCATACATTCCCATATTTATGTGGGTGAATTGGTAGTAGTGACATCACAGGTTAGAACAATGAAGCTGTGTTAAAGTCTTATTGCTTTTGACTTTTTAAAAAAAGCAAAACTTTCACACAGTTACGTGCCACATCAGAAGCTCCTACATTCATGTAACCGTAATGCATATTCACCAATAACAGCATTTTAATACCAATATTAAGAACTCAAAACTACCAGCTGCATAATTTAAAGTATTTTGAAGGGTTATTGTTTTGCAGGAAATGCTACCTGATCACAAATTAAACAGGATGGACCACTTTATGGGGACACTGTTTGTTGTAGTGACAAATTTCATCAAAATAGCCAGTCTTTTGGTTGTGTGTAAGCATTTTACAACAGATGTATTCTTGCCCTCCATTTGCAAATGCCGTGTATGAGATTTGGCCCACGAGAGACTACTCATGCTACAGATATGTGTACTTACTTACCAGTATGATCTGTTGATTATAGCCACCATCAAATCACAATAAATTTGAGTCAGTGTACATGTAAATTCAGCCCTTCCACCAGTCGAAATATATTCTAAATGTCACTTGCCATGATGCAATGTATGATCACTGCCATTTTTGCTTTGGAATGCAAGACCATGTTAAACTCATTGTCACTGTCAATGAGTTAATCAATTTCAATTGCACTTACTACAAATTCACAATGTATCTGTATCTGAGTGGTAAAGGAATTCAAATACAGTTTTATTGTGTTTTTTACTTTGGATCATATTTGTAGTACCCATATACCATTTAATTTGTGGAATAAAGACGTCACTCCTTTTCCAGTATACAGGTGATTTATGATGATGATGATGATGATGATGATGATGAAATCCCATGCTTCTTGACAGCATAGGGGAACGGTGCGGAAGACCTGCACCGCCATACTAGGCAAGAGGTGGTGCCATTGACAGGTGATTTAGGCGGAGTTAAAAGAGCACATGTCCATTTAACACTGCCTGTGATTCGTCATTAACTGGAAAGGACTACTACCCTTCTTCCACAAATGAAACAATGTGTAGTTGTTACTCATACAGTCTTAAGTTAAAAATGCATTAACTGGATTTACACCCATTCACCTCTCATGTCTGGATGTAGTACCTTAATAATGTTGTTACCAGTCTCATTTCTTTTCTGCCAGAACACCTTTTTGTGAGCTTATCTACTGCTAATGCTTCATATACAAGGTTATATGGTTTCTGTTTTTACTACCATCCCAAATATTTCATAGACTTGCGTACAATGCCTACACACCGTACCAAAGACCTGAAGACAATTGGGAGTCCATGGATAGCATTACTCAACTCTGTCTCCTGGTTAAGAAATGAAGCAAACTATTCAAACGAAATTTTTCCAAGGAACAGTCTTGGAGGTAGAGAATTTACATTTTGTGCTCTTTAACTATGGGGAATTACAATGTCAAATCATTTCAAAATTTCATGTAACAATTACTAACAGTGCAGTTTATCACATGCTGTGCAGTGCTCAAAGAACTATTTTCAAGTAGGAGATGATGTGACTTAGTTTCATACAACCGAGAAAGCTATTTCCAGTATCTTATTAAGTTTTTGAACACTAAAAGCTTGCTTGGGACAATAGTGTACAGTGGAGTGACATGTTACAAATCAAATTGTATATGTTTTTGAACCAAGTCATTGTCACAGTTCCCATGAAATTGACAAATCCTATTCTTGATAAAATAACGCTGGACTCCATATTGGTCAGCCACTCACTATAGCAAGGCAGCAGTAAAGTCAGGAATATGCCAATAACTAAATTCTGCAAAAATATAACTGTTTGTTCATTGAACTGCCATTGATGTTTGAAGTTAAAATCCACAGAATTTGTCCAGATTCCATCCTAGGAGGTTAAGTGTTGAAAGGTGGTTATTATCCAATTGTCAAAACCCAAGCAAATTGCTAGATTCTGTAAAACAGTAAGCCGACAGGTGAAACTTGTCAGTTGCTATACTGGGGAATGGTGAACAAAATGCAAGATGCAAGGCTTCATATGAAAGCCATTATAAGGGGGTCAAGCCAAAACACTTAACTTGTCATACTACAGCAGTGTCAAGAAATGATGTACATTCACAACTATTAGACTTCTGTATGTTGATAATTAATATCAAAGATATCGTCATCTCATATTAATCGGCATTTCATAAAGGAAATGGATGCTGATGATTGCAATGTGAGGAAAAGCTGTAGTAACTTTTGCAGTTTGTCCTTTACAGAAACTGTAATCTCCACATATGAATTTAGTAGTTTTGTGGAGAGTCCTTTTTATGCAGGAAATAATCACTTATTCAATTAGCATTACATGGCAGTTGTAGTCATTGGTTGTTTTGTGAATAGTTCCTATAACTGTGTAAGGAATCTTTTCAGTATTTTATATCTGGATGTTTTATCCAGTATTTAAGAAGCTTCTGTTATTTATTATTGTATACAAGTTGTTCATGACTGGAAAATAATTGCAGCAACTCTTTGTTTTAAGCAGTTTCAGAATATATTTTTCTTTTTTGTATTGTTGTACACAAATAATATATCTGCATTTAATTTCATTGAAAAATATTGAATCTCTATAAATCCATTGGTTGCATAGCAACAAGAGACTGCTTATTTTTGTGTTTACAGAAATTATCATTGTTGTTAGTACAGGAAATGCTTAGTGTTTTATGAGTTACTAACTGTTATTCTTATCAATACTTTTCCACTGTTTGATTTGTGCCAGTTTAGTATTCACATGGCAGATTTACTAGAGCATTTTATGTACTATAAAGCATTTGTAAATGTGCTTACAGAAAATGTGGGGAAATGCCTGAAGGTGTTTATAAAATGTCTTCTTTTCTACATTGTAAATCTCAGATTTTTTATAATCATTTATTCAGGACACAGTTAAAATGCAGCCCCAGTCAAATATAAATTGGTGAGAAGTCCAAGTACACTGTAAGTTTAGGTATTGAAAGCAGTAGCAGTTTTTGCAGCGCACAGATATGACTGAAGTTCATTGCTTTGAAAGCCAGAGAAAGGTGACTGAACATTTTGCAAGAGAAAAACACTTAACCCCATTGCCAAAGAAAGACCTGTTGAGGTTACTCTGTTATGTTTGTATCTTTTGGGTCTGCCGAACTGCTGCTACTTGTCATGCCGGAATTGGACTTGTTTTGGTTGACATAAAAAAAAAATCTAATTTGTGGAATGCAGGTTTATTATACTTACTTATATGTGATACTTTTGTGAAAATAGAGCCTGGGTTCTACATTTGTTTCGATGCCATATTGAATGTAATGTGACTCTGTTGTTGAAAGAATCAAAAAAAATCTTTATCAAGTTGTAATAATAAATAACTTTATTTTAAAACTTTTTCTATTATCTTATTGTAACACCAAGTATTTCTTCTGCCATTCTTGCAATACTGTTATGTATTTCATTTACTTCTTTCTGTGTCAGTGTCCTGCCCATATGCCTGTACACAATACGATAACAGTGACTTTTTAATCCTTTCTTTTTATGGGTGAATTCATCGATCAGGGAAATCTGAAAAAAATAGTATGTAAAAACAGAATAAGTTACCTTTAATGGAAGCAACTATCAAGGTTAATGAGCAAAAGCGTGGAGTTCATTAAAGTGTCATTACTTTATGGGCATTAAAACCCTGTTCTACCAATATCTTGTCCATTATGACATAATTTGATATGCTGTAATGAAATAACTGAAACAAAATTCTTACCTGCTCTATGACATCACCTCCAACAGTTCTTACCAAATCATAGAAATCATTTGGTGTGAATGAATCATCTGAAGGTAACCAGAAACTTATATCATTTGTGCACTGCGGGTATATACTTATTGGCTGAAAAATGAAGGGCAAATTAAACTGTTGTCACCAACAGGGAGAAAATGTTTCATTAGTGTTAGCTTACCTTATATTTTATTTGAGTATCAGGATCTTTCACATTGAACTGTGATAAGAAGCCAGAATCTGAGCTCCAGAAGAGACGAATGTCGGGAATGGAATATAGACACATTGCTAGTCTTTCCAGACCTAATCCAAATGCCCAGCCAATTCGGCCCTTTACTCCTGCTGCAGAATATGAAAGGACAAACTGATTTTATGTGCAATTAGGAGTATGTAAAAAATGATGGTGACTACATACAAATACGATAACAAGGGAATGATTTTTTTTTTTTGGAATTACTAATTAATTTTTCATTTTTACTCTGTAACCATCAAATCTTCACTTTTCAAAATTATGAATTCTGTGCAGAAGAGCTAGTTAGAGTTTATTTTTTAAAAATAACTTACCACTCTCTAGAATTTCGTTCTCCATAATTCCACAGCCCAATACTTCCATCCAGTTGTCATCACGTAATACCTCCAACTCCCAAGATGGGTGTGTAAATGGAAATGTTGTATCTACCCATCTATACTGAAAACCTGCAAAGTATATACTTAGAAGTAAAATAAGTTTCCATCTGATTTCATGTTTCGTACCTGCTTGTTATCAGTACACTTCAGTCAGCTATAGTAGTAATAAAGGAATTAAACTTTTGTTTTAATTTACAAAAAGTCTAATTGAAACAATAATCTGAGCAACAATGAGAATATGATAAGTAGCTTTACTAAACAAATGGATAATAATTTGGAATTTCAACCAAATTATAAGAAGATAATGAAATATGAGCTGGTATAAAAATTTTTTTATACTCTTCAATAATACTGGAAGAGCTAGTAATAAAGGAAATAAGGTTACTGGAAGAAGTAAATGGTAGAGAAAATCAAAACGTGAATTACTCAATTGAGTATGGGGAAGTGTAGTAAGAATACAATAAATAGTTCCTGCAGTTGAAGCGTCATTCAATGAAAGTTAATGAATGTGGTTAGCTTCTTTTTACAAGAAAGACGAATGAAATAGCATCCATTGCAACACTATATGGCTACAAGAAGTAGTGGTGAGAAGTGTGTTCCATATTGTATTCAGTTATTATACATTGAAACAGTTATGTGCAGTGATTCTCTTACTATTTAAAGATGAATTAATTGTCACAAGTTGCCTTTTGCGATTCTTCTCTGTGTATAGCTACAGTCTTAACTTTCTTCAATAAATTCAAATACTGAGAAATTTTCTTCAAAATGAAGAGTTGTTTGCATGTCCAGTATCAACTTGAAAAAAATAAAATGCATTTTGTGTGGAGAAAATGATTAGCATGGTTACATGCTGCACTTGTAATCACCTTAAACGGACTCTTGTAATTTGACTGGAAGTCATGTCTAACCCTTTCATACAAGAGTCTTCATATCCGTAAGATTTTACACAGGGGATAAGTAAATATTCAGTGCAGAAATCAAAGGATTTCGAGTTCTATCAACAGATGTATGTTATGTTTAATTCTGACAGGTTAAGATCAATTTTTGAACTCTACTGTATTGGTGATGATGTGACAGTATCAGTCTGACTTATATTCTGCAGTAGTAGTGTCAGGATCTTTGCCAATGAAAGTGATGAAAATCATTTCATGAAATAATGATATGCATTTTCAGTTCAGAAGAAAACACATCACCACAGTTACATATGAAAGTTGCTACGAACCATTTCTCCAACAGTCACAAGTGGATAAATGATTCATATTAATTTCCAAAGTATGTCAGCCACAAGATCCACTGCAAACATCACTACGTTCAATAATATCCTACAGGTTGATAGACTTTAGTATGCCTACCCAAGCATCTTGAAAGAATTCAGGAGATGTAATTGCGTGAGATCCCGATCCATCACAAAGTGCCAGCTCACAGGATGGACAATGCACAAGCATTTGTGTCTCAGATACAGACATGACCACATTAACATTAATGTACATATTTGTTCTTATGTGATATCTCCCTCTTCCCTGGATCTCTGAAACCTGACGGGTAAAGTGCTTCTCAACAATCTTCACAAGGAAGGAAATTGTGGATTCTGCACAGCTGCATACAATTCCAAAGAGATTGCTGGCATAGTGCAGCTTATTTGTGTAGTGTGCGTATGTGTCTGCGCACTAGCAAAGAATGAAAGCTCAAAAGCTGAGCTAACATCTTATCTTTTTGCCCATTTGGTGCTCACCAGTACTTCTGTTGGGTGAGTGGTTATCTACATTCAAGGTTTAATTAGCCTTACACATGTATATAAAAAATCTTTCTCTCAGAGTGCAGGAAACAGTTATGAAACTTGGATGTGGATACAAAATGTCCAAACTTTATTAACATATGTAATGTGATAATTTCGAAATTTTATGTCTCCATTCATCCATTTTATTTTTAGTTACAGACAACTGAACAGAATAAGTACACTATCATGAATCTATATGAGTAAGTACAGCCCTTGTTAGCAGTATCCATTGATTCTTAAGAGACCTCTGCCTGCTGTTTTAAAAACTACATAAACACTACATATTATTTTCACAGCTCTTATGTATACATTAAATCTTAATGAACTTTTTTTGTATTTTTAGACGGTTATCAACACAGTCACAGAGAATAAAACAATGAGAACTGTTTCTTGAGTAAGGCAACAATGGTAAACATTGAGTTATGTCATTTAAATACTCAAATTTTTCCATTTGAGGTTGTATTTTGAGTCTATTACAATCAGTTTTTGAAAACTAGTAAATTCATTAATATTTGCCTTGAACCACATTAGATAAGTGTCATAAAAGAATGTTTATACGGCAGCATACAAAGTACACAACAATCTCCCGATTATCTGGGTGCTTATTATCCTGCTTGCAGATTACCTGGGCACAGTTTGGTAATTTTTGAAAAAATAAAAAGTGATGCATGAAGTTCCGTTACAAGTAAAACAAATATTTTTGATCAGAACATCAATTTCTGATTATGAAGATGTAGAAGACAAAAAGGTCATGACTGATTCAACTGTGGTGCCTACGAACTATGACTTGAGCACCAAAGCAATGCACATGTAGTGAAGAAAGAGTGTTTGGTAGAATAACAGAATGAAGACGAGTTGATCAAGGAACCCACTATTAAGCACTCCAAGGCACTGAAATGTTGCTAAACTATGCAGTAGAAAATTCATTCAACTAATCTATTGGTTAAAAAGAGAGATATATTTTTATGACAAACTACATTGAGGAATAAATGTATTGGGAGGGAGTAGTCAGTATCCTTAGATTCCTGAACAGACCTCTGCAGGATTTTATTTAGTTGACACCATAAGTAATTCTTATTGCTCATTTTTGGAACCTTAAAACTTTAGGTTACCTTGATGATAGATCACGTTAACCTATATAATCAAAAGATTGCTGTAGTGTCATTTTTCACTAAATGTATTAAGACTCTTAAGTACAGCATCCTAACGTTTTGGATTGAGAAGGTGGACAAGTATCAAACACAGAGGGAGCTCTGATTTATGACTCCTTGTACACATTAATAGCTACAAACATCACAACCAGCAATGCTTAATCATAGCAGGTGCTTATGACTAGAGTTTTCATGATGCCAAACTGCTTAACAGACAATACTGCCATGAACTACATTGTTTAGCCCTCCAATATAACCAATTTGACTTCTAATGTTCAATATTCAATGTTTCTATATCATTCCTCAATTAATATTTTTAAATACTTATGTAAATTTCAACAGCTTTGTTGGCCTTGACAATTCCTACCTGATCCAAACAGAGTTTCTGCTAATCCTTCAAGTGTCTGTTTCAATTCATGTTCCATGTGTTTTGTAGCTGCCAAGGTATGGCACGCTTGCTTGGCTGCAGTTCTCTGACTTTTCTTTTCAAATACTGCCTGCATACTTCCCTCGTGTCTGAAAACCTGAAGAGAATCATACAATTAAATTATTATACTGCTTAGGTTGGGAGCCTACAATCTCCAATTTAAAAGAAAGAGTATTTTTTTTAATGACCATAAACAAATTTTAAAGTTGGTTTACAGTGTTACATTCAGAAACTAGCATCTGAGGAACTATGTTTCTGCAGTTTAAAAAAATAAATAAATGAAAAGAGGTGTGAAAAGAGGTACTGACAGATGGTTGCAAGAAATTGAGCTGTCACATTGTATGAAGTAGCAGTAATTATAACAAAATGTACAAGTTTTTTCTCCTTCCTTCAACACCTATGTAAAGACAACAACCCATAGGTTGGTTTCAGTACAATAATTCTATACTATGTACAATACTACTGGAAGTGGTATAACTGTGGATCTTTGGTCTTGTAATCTGACACATACCCACTTACATCTCCAAGTTATATACACAACACCAAAAAGGAAGAACAGCTTGTGAATGGAGGAAGATCCACATGAATAGAAAATTAGAGAAAAGTACTTAAAAAAAAAAAAAAAAAATGGATCCTGACAAAGGCACCATAACCATTTTCTATTTATTCTAGTATTCATCACTGATTAGAATGGATATAGTGATATAGTCTTGCATTTGTTTCTATACTTTGTCATCTCTTTGTTGTGAGCATGTACGGTTGTCAACACTTTGTGCCTTATATTTGTGTTTGTGTCATTATCTATAGCCTTTCTCTCCTACACTGTTCACTGTATTAATTAGTATTTAACCGGTCTTATTAACCTCTCCATTCTTGTGCAACATATCCTGCCTTACTTAAATCATTTTACGCAGTCTGGCTGCCCAATTAATACTATTCTTTTACTTAGCATACTGTACCTCTGATCTGTTCCAGATATGAACTCTAGCTGGTCATTATTCTCAGCCCTGTCTTTCTTTTCTTTACACTAGTCTGAATTCTGTGCTGAAAGGTTGTCCCTCCTGAAAATTTTAACTTTCATATAATTGTGCTTGTCTGCAACTTGACGTGTCTTCTTCACTGTAAGTAGCAATCTAACTTATCCTACATCTACACTCTGCAAACCACCATGAGATTCATGGCAGAGGGTACATCCCATTGTACCAGTTATTAGGTTTCTTCTTGGTCCATTCACATATGGTGCTTGGGAAGAATGATTGATTGAATCCCTTTGTGCATGCAGTAATTATTCTAATTTTGTCTTCAAGATTCCTCTGTGAGTGATATGTAGGGGGTTGTAGTATATTCCTACAGCACCCATTTAGAGCTGGTTATTGAAAACCTTGCTAATAGACTTTCTCGGGATAGTTTACACCTATCTTCAAGAGTTCAGTATTTCTGCGACTCTCTCTCACGGATTAAACAAACCTGTAACCCTTCATGCTGCCCTTCCTGAATACGCTCAATATCCTTGATTACACTTCCCCAGTATTCTACCAACAAACCAAAGTCTACCTGCTTTACCTACAACTGAACCTATATGATCATTCCCTTTCATGTGCCTGCAAAGTGTTACACCAGGTATTTGTAAGAGTTGGCCAATTCGAAGTGACTCACAGTTATTATAGTCATGGGATACTATGTTTTCTTCATTTTTGTAAGTGCAAAATTTGACATTTTTGAACACTTAAAGCAAGTTGCCAATCTCTGCACCACTTTGAAATTTTTATTTATTTATTTACATGCCAAGTTTCGTAGGACCAAATTGAAGAGCAAATCTCCAAGGTCATTGAACGTGTCAGTACATGAAATTACAACATAAAAGTAATAACAGATAAAAATAAAATGTTTATGAACTCAAAAAAGTCAAGCCATAAGTAAACGCAACACACAATGTAACAAAAGAATCAGCTTAATTTTCCAAGGAACTCCTCAACAGAAGAGAAGGAAGGAGTAGCCAACAAGGAAACTCTTCAGTTTTGATTTGAAAGTGTGTGGATTATTGCTAAGATTTTTGAATTATTGTGGTAGCTTATTGAAAATGGATGCAGCGGTATACTGCACCCCTTTCTACACAAGAGTTAAGGGAGTTCGGTCTAAATGTAAGTTGGATTTCTGCCGAGTATTAACTGAGTGAAAGCTGCTTATTCTTGGGAATATATTGTTAACAAGAAACGACAGTAAAGAATATATATATATATATATATATATATATATATATATATATATATATATATATATATATATATATATATATAGAGAGAGAGAGAGAGAGAGAGAGAGAGAGAGAGAGAGAGAGAGAGAGAGAGAGGCCAATGTCAAAATATCCAAACTGGTAAACAGCGGTGGACAAGAGGTTCGCGAACTGACGCTGCTTATTGCCCGAACTGCCCATTTCTGAGCCAAAAAATCCTTTCAGAGTGGGAAGAGTTATCCCAAAATATAATATTATATGACATAAGCAAATTAAAATAAGCAAAGTAGACTAATTTTCGTGTCGAACGATCACTTACTTCAGATACCATTCGAATAGTAAAAATGGCAGCATTAAGTCTCTAAATGAGATCCTGAACGTGGGCTTTCCACAACAGTTTACTATCTATATGAACACCTCGAAATTTGAACTGTTTAGTTTCACTAATCATATGAGAAATGAGTCGGAGTACCTGTGTTGAGGATGCACAACATTTGAGATGTTAGGAGGCTCTCCAAAATTCGACCTCGAGTGCAAAGAGAAGTGGAGCTCCACAGGACATGATGGGCATTGAAGTCTCCCAGGAGAAGAAATGGGCGGGGGAGTTGGTCGATAAGATCTGTGAGAGCGTCTAAGGTCATTGCATCCAGAGGGGGTAAATAAAGGGAGCAAACGGTAAGCCTCCGAGGTGAATGAATTTCAACTGCAACTGCTTGCAGGTCAGTATCCAGGGGGAGAGCAGAGGAGTGGTGGTCATCATTGACAAACACGGTGACTCCACCTTTGGCCCTTTCTCCAGTCAGGTCATCTTCGCGATAGGATGTATAGCCCCTTAGTACAGGAGCATCAGATGGTTTGAAATGCGTTTCCTGTAAACACAAGCACAGGGGGTGTTGCCGTGCTAGTTCCTCCACATGTGCCCGGAATCCATTCATGTTCCACTGTATAATGGGAGCCATCTATCAGGGTGGGAGTACCTTCATTCTCACTTTCTGTCGGGGAGGAGAGCCCACAACAGGTGGAGGCTCAGTTTTGGCGCTAGATGATTGCCCCAGTCTGACATCAACCTCCATCGCCTCGATGCATCTCATCGGCGCGCAGCACACCTTGAGATTGAGGGGTTGTTTATAGAGGTTTATTCCATCCTCGCGATCCGGGCAGTCAAGCCAATATCCCCACTCCCTGAGACACACAACATGCCACCGCCGCGCCGCACGGTGGTCGCTGAAGTATGCCCAGAGCTTACGGTGACAGAGGACTGGCGGCACTTTCCAGTCCCCAGCTCAGGAACCCCGGGATCGCCAAGCCCGTACCCAGCAAATGAATGCTGAGCCCCTGGGGGCAGGATCTCGCTAGAATTCCCACTGGGTTCCCCACTGCATTCCCCCCCCCCCCCCCCCCCCCAATGACAATACTTTGAACAAATCCCACTACTCACAAACCTACAACAGAGCCCACACTTCTCACTCGTGGTAAAATTTTTACAGTTATCTTATCAAGATCTGACTGAATATTTATGCAGCTCCTTTCAGACAGTACTTCATTATAGATAACTGCATCATCTGCAAAAAGCCTGATTTTACTGTTAATATTGTCTGCAAGGTCATTAATGCTTTTCTGAAACCAAGAAACCCAGCATCTACCAGACTGCCTTGATTGAAAGCTTTCAGTACGTCAAGTGAGAAAAGTGCGAGTTTGGTTTCACATTATCGATATTTTCGAAAACCATGCTGGTCAACATTGAGGAGGTCATTCTCTTCAAGATACCTTAACACGTTTGAGCTCTGAACATGGTCTAAGATTCTACAACAAATCGATTCAAGGATATTGGAAGGTAGTTTTGGAGATCACTTCTACTACCCTTCTTGTAGATGGGTGTCGACTGTGCCTTTTTCCAAGAACTGGGCAGGTTGTTTTTGTTCAAGAGATCTATGATAGATTATAGTTAGAAGAGGGGCTAACTCAGCCACAAATTCAGTATAGAATCTGACAGGGGTTCCATCAGACCCTGGAGTTTTGTTCAATTTTTTCCTTTATAAAGGAAAATTTTAAAACAGTTAAGCATTTCAGCTTTTGCTTCACTACCCTCAATTTAAATTCCTGTCTCATTCACTATGGACTGAACACTAACTTTGGTCCCACTAACAGCCTTTGCATACGACCAGAATTTCTTTCAGTTCTGTGAAAGATCACTTAACAATATTCTGCTATGGTAGTCACCGAAGGCATCACATATAACTCTCTTGACAACCAAATGCCTTTCATTCAGCATCTCTCTTCTGCAGCCGTGTACTTTGTTTTACACTTATTATGCAGTAATCTCTGTTTCTTCAAAAGTTTCTTAACAGTACTGTCTGCCACAGCGGTTTCCTTCTAATACGAATTGTTCTGATGGGTACATATCTATCTAGTGCATGGTCTACTATTCTTTTAAACCTGAGACAGAGATCCTCTTCATGCTCCTGCCCTGTGCTGAAAGTTTCAAGTTCTTCATTGAGATATGGCACTACGGATTTTTCATCCAGTTTATTAAATGTATACAGGGTGTTACAAAAAGGTACGGCCAAACTTTCAGGAAACATTCCTCACACACAAATAAAGAAAAGATGTTATGTAGACATATGTCCGGAAATGCTTAATTTCCATGTTAGAGCTCATTTTAGTTTCGTCAGTATGTTCTTCCACCTACGCTCAATGGAGCACGTTATCATGATTTTATACAGGATACTCCACCTGTGCTGCTAGAACATGTGCCTTTACAAGTACGACACAACATGTGGTTTATGCACGATGGAGCTCCTGCACATTTCAGTTGAAATGTTCGTACTCTTCTCAACAACAGATTCGGTGACCGATGGATTGGTAGAGGCGGATCAATTCCATGGCCTCCACGCTCTCCTGTCCTCAACCTTCTGGACTTTCATTTATGGAGGCATTTGAAAGCTCTTGTCTACGCAAACCCGGTACCAAATGAAGAGACTCTTCGTGCTCGTATTGTGGACGGCTGTGATACAATATGCCATTCTCCAGGGCTGCATCAGCGCATCAGGGATTCCATGCGACGGAGGGTGGATGCATGTATCCTCGCTAACGGAGGACATTTTGAACATTTTCTGTAACAAAGTGTTTGAAGTCTCCCTGGTACGTTCTGTTGCTGTGTGTTTCCATTCCATGATTAATGTGATTTGAAGAGAAGTAATAAAATGAGCTCTAACATGGAAAGTAAGCGTTTCCGGACACATGTCCACATAACATATTTTCTTTCTTTGTGTGTGAGGAATGTTTCCTGAAAGTTTGGCCGTACCTTTTTGTAACACCCTGTATATCTTTCTGCTTGTTTCAGTTGTCCTTTGTACTTTGGTAATCATTGTTGCCACAACCGCGTCATGGTCGCTGATACCAGTTTCAATGTGGACATCCTCACAGATCCAATATATTTCCATCATGAGTGTGGTTCCTAACTATCTGATCTAGGTAGTTTTTAGAGAAGCATTTAGTACCATTACACAGAATGTCTTAACAAGCCCACCAATAACAAAACTGTAATTTTTCAATTAATTGTTGCATGAAAGTCTCCACAATGATTACAGTAT
Organism: Schistocerca serialis cubense; assembly: GCF_023864345.2. NCBI lineage: Eukaryota > Metazoa > Arthropoda > Insecta > Orthoptera > Acrididae > Schistocerca > Schistocerca serialis. Next base: position 638,612,427 of record NC_064645.1, read on the forward strand.
GATTGGGAAACTTACATACAAGCGATGTGAGGTGTTCTCTAAATTTTTTGGTTAGATGAGGAGATGAGTGTGGTGGGCGATAGAAGGATCCAATTATTTATGCCCCCTCCCGATATTGAGTCTTGCCCAAACAATCTCACATGAGGCTTCAATTTCTATCTTGGTGAATTTGAGTTTCTCGTCTACTGTGATAAATACACCACCTCCATTCCCCATCTGTCTATCCTTTTTATGTGCACTAAAATTTTACCCAAAAGTCTCACTGCTATAACTTTCAGGTTTTAACAACTTTCTGTGCCTAGTATTATGTAAGCTTCACTGCTTTTCATGAGCTCTTCAAACTGTTGGCACTTTGTTGCAAATGCTTTGCCAGTTACCATTAGGATTTTAATACTCTCACCTGTGGAGGCATTTCTTTCGTCCTTACACAGATACTTCTGGGTTTCCTACAGCTATCATCATCTGGATGAGTTGCCTAATCTAAAATATCCAATGTGCACCCTACATACAGTCAGCTGCCTGAGTATCAGCTTCTGATGTGTAGTGCACAACTGACCCATTTTGGGGGATCCACAGTTCTCAACTCTATGGTGCAAGTCCAAGAAGTCACAGCCTAGCTGTCACAGAACTTTCAATGTCTCTGGTTCATTCCTCCCACTTGACTCAGAACCATAGGGCCACGATCAGTTCTGGGGACAATGCTGCAAATTATGAGCATCAATGGAACTCCACGCACAAGGCTGGTCTTCCCAACCTTCTCTGCCAGTCGCAGTAATGACCCAAGAATGACCTCGGGGCTCAGGCAACAGCACTATTTGTTCCAATGAGCACCACAATTTGCAGTTGGTTGCACACTGTTCCCTCAAAGGCAGCTGGAATACGTCTTCAACATGTTGAATGGGGACCCCAGGCATACACACTGACTGCACCTGGTGCTCTTTCCTTGCTGTCATTTCCCTAAGGGGTACCATCATTCGCCATATGTTTGAACTGTCGACGATTAATGGACCTCTATCCTGTTGTGTTTGCCTCCTCCTGACACCAGAAAAACAGCTTTCCCCAAAACAGGTGAAGTGTGTCCCGCTGGCTCAGTTTCAGTGAAAGACAGCATATCAAACTTATTGGTCAGGGGGAATGGTACAACACCCTGAGTCCCCCCTGGTCCCCGTCCACCCTGTACAGGATGCTTAGATCTACCATTAACATGCCACTTGCAGCCAAGTGTATGAGTAATGACAAATCTTTTACTTTCTGCACAGGAGACACGACCCATGGGAGGGAGGGGATAGTAGCTGGGGTACCTCTGCTACCAGTATGACAGGTACTCGACTCTCGGGAACTCTTCCAACACACCAATTTGCAGCAGCTGCCAATCGTTTGACAGTAGTCAGGGCGATTTCCAGCTTCTTATGAACATCAACTGACTCTTCCCATGTTCGAGAACAGCATTCACAGTGAAACTGCGTTTTGGCTGGTGCAATGTATTACAAAGCAGTGAACAAATAGCTTTAAATTACACCTACTGATTGTCTGTCAATCTGCTGAGCTAAAAATTTGGTAACTACCTATAAGAATTTAACCAAATGCACAAAACAAGATTTCTACTAATGCAAGACAATGAAGAAGCTTGCACAGAACAGACTAATGTGGAGAACTGCATCAAACCACTGTTGCATCTATAATGTCGTGCATGCTTATGCACTAAAATCTTGCCTTATTAGTTTTTTCACAATCATCTGTGCACTTGGTTTTGAAGACATTAAGCATTAACTGCCAATCTCTGTATTTAACTCACATTCCATTAATTTTTCATTTCTCATTGCATTTCACGCTGCTGAAAATTTTCTTCATGACCCATAAATGCTGTTTGACTTCTGAAACTGATATTAAAAACTATGTACTTTTGTGAGTTTAAAAAGTTATTCATACACCAGTGACATGGAATGCATGAAGGGACACTGAATTAGATGTTAGCCATTACATGTCCATCACATTGATTAGTTTACAGAATCACACACTAAAGCTTGTTAAAAATACACTGAAATCTTTCTGTCCAAAACTATGTTTTTAATGTTGTTTAGTAGTCCCTATTGTATTCTGTAAATGTTTTAATGCTTATCACCACCAAGTTGAAGCAGATTACATTTGGCTTTTCTCATCCTCAAAGCAGGTCTGAGCAACCTGCCCTACCTTTTAACCTTCCCCAACACACTACCCTTCTCTTCTCCCTGAAGAATAAGCTAATAATTCAGTACGCTAGTCATGTATTTTTATGTTTGTTTATCAAGAGTATTAAATATTTTGCCTCCTAAATGTAAGTACTGGGCAGAAATTCTATCTTGTAATTTCATACAGTCACATTTACAAAAAAGTAAGAAGTTAATAACAGGTAAGAAAATCTGGATTCAATAAGCATCAAATTCAATGAGTTCTCTTACTCCAGAGAAAATCACAGCTACAAATAGTAAACAATACACTCACGGGCAATTGTCTTACCAAGGCTTGCAAAGAAAATTATTTGTTTATCAAATGGATGCATTACATGCTGAGGGATACTGTGACCCTGGTAATTAACATTCAGATTAAATAACTACAGGTCACACACATTTTGATCAAGTCTAATGAGTTAAGCCTGACATAGGGAATAAAACTGTGTGCAACCTGTGGCTGTTTTATTTGAATAGAATTGATTTGTGACTTCCATTTTAAGAGCATGAGTATAATAATTATTCTTTCAGTTTCAAATACGCTTCTAATAAAAGATGGCAACTTTGTGCTAAAAGTCTGGGCCACCACTGGCCCAATTTTCATTAAAGAGTAGGCCTATCTAAAGTGGTGCCCACTTGAAAGCAAGTAGCACTATAGGTGACTCTCCCTTGTGGGAAACCTGTCAAACAATTTTGACAATGCGTATGACTTCAGCAGTTTTATCTACAACGTCTGTCATACCTGATAACACTAATAAAATTCTGGAAGAATTGGTCATTTACAGTAATCTCAGCAGTAAATGCCTTGACAGTATAGGTTACCAAATTCTAACTCTGGAATGTATTGTATTAATGGCAGCTTATGTAGGATGAAATTGGAATACGAGAAATTTGTAATACAGCAGTTATTAATTATGCATTTCTTTCTCATTTTATTCAACAGGCTCACAGTAACACTGTCATATGACCAAGGAACACCTCATTACACTTCGCGAATAATAATTGAAAATATAATAAGATGTCCATTTTAAATCAAACACCAAGGAAAAAACAAACCAGGATGACTGACACCGTAACAGTCCTGAATAATACCTACAGAAGCTATACAGAATGAACCAGAACTTCACTGACAAACTTTCAGAGGTGGTAGTATGGACCAAAACAATAAAACTGGCTACTAAACATATACTTTAAAACACATATCCTAAGAGAGCCATCAACTTTTGTTCAGGAGAGGAGGTGTTTCACAGCAGCAAAGCGGAACAAGTGCTTATAGTTCTGAAGATATACATTTTGGAGCCCACATTTATTAGGCATTTTTTCTCATTTTGGTCCATACTACCACCTCTGAAAGATCATTGGCAGAGTTCTGGTTTACCCTGTATAGCTTCTGTTGGGATGATTCAGTAATGTTACCTGGTCAGTCATCCTAGTCTTTTTTAAAGAACCACTGGTATGCCTGTGGAAAATATGAGTTCATCAAAAGCTAAAATACATGGTTTGTTACTAAAAACTGTCAACACTTACAGAAAAAGGTCTATCAAAGGTAACACCTCTGAATAACTTACAAGACTGTGCTCCATATATAAAGTTCATTTCTTTATCTCTTGCTCACTGAATAATGTTTGAAGCAAGTGTCTTTCATTAGTAATAAATCTTGTGAGAAAGTATGAATTGACAAACAACTGCATAAATGGCCTTTACATCAAGTGTTTGAGCTAAAAATATCACCTGTGCCTGAACCAAGTTGCCACAAATAATACCCCATATGACATGCACTAACGAGTGTTCAGAGTAAACAAGCTTCAGCATGTCACAGACATATATGGTGTGCAGCATTTTATACAAGGAGCTGCACATTTCTGCATTAGATTACAAAAGATACATCACATGACAGAGCTACCCATGTATCTTCAGTCCTAGGAATCTTGTACGTCTATTTGTCTTGTCAGTATTGTAAGAAAAATAAACACTCGTTACTGAATGACACGTGCAAATCTGACATACAATCTGTAAAATGTTTCTTCAATCCCTGGTTCTCTACTTCCAAATCAACAGAATATGAAAGACTTCATACTGTTATTGTTTTATACCTGCCTTTTGTGTCTGTCCACTGACAACCTAGGCAACACTGTGTGCAATAGACTGTAATGTCAATTTTTAAGTAAAAGTGTTTCATTTTATTGTATTGTGTTCTGGCTGTTTGTGCTAGATGAAGCATTGCTTACAACTCATTCTTGCAAAAGGAATCTCAGTACAACATTTACAGGTCAGCTGTGTATTAGACGGAGGCCACTTACTCTAGGTTCCTAGTCTATATGCTCACATGAGCTGACATCCTCTGCTCCACACATCCAGACTCTCTTACCACTCATAGTTTAAAAAATCTGTAATTGTTTTTATGTCTCCTGAGAATCAACTTATCAAAACTGTACTGCAATAAATGTTGACATGACTCCCCAAACCCTAAGGTCTTTAAGTCAATTCTACGGCACATTTTAATGTAGAAATAAGAGAGACAAAACAAATTTTTCACTCTACAGCATAATCGTGTACACTGTTCTGAAAGTACCTGGAATATTAAAACTACATGTCACACAAAGACCCATATCCAGAATCTTAATTATTGCACAAAATGCTCAATTACAAACTGGCAAATGTGAAGAATTAATATATCTGTGATACCAGACCTAACATTTTAAACACGGTTTGTCTCCTCTAGAACTTTAATGTGTTGCATTTGGTACATAGCAAAAATCCATTCCATTATTCACTTGGTTGAGTTACGTATTTATTTACGAATATTGTTACTTCAGAGCAATGAGAAACATAGGCTGGCAAAAACTTCTAAATCTAGCTTCCTCAATATCTATAATTGAGAGTACACAAAAAAGATAATGAAGTACACCATAAATGATTACTATTCAGAGGTTGTAGCTTTTTCCTTTCATTGAGTAATGTCATTCGCATAATTCATTATAATGCAATTCTGTTTGGAGGTATCAATACAGATATATGATTGTGGGAGACAAACACATGCAAAGTAAAGCTTAGTGCTAAATACTGCATGCTAGAGTGTGGCAAATTTTTAAATGGATGTGTTGGACAATACAGAACGGTCTTAAAACCCTTGTATTCCAAATGACTATCGTACAATTTCAATTATGTTACCTATGTTTATTTCATGGTGTAACACTGTTTTTTTTTTTCTTTTTTCCCAACAGAACTGTCAGTGTACGAAAACTACTACATTACTGCATACTCACTTCTTCAGGAGTGCATATCCTGACAGCATCGACTTGGTGAAACGCCGGATAATGTTTTGAATCTATTTCATCTCTACGATATACATCACCTATAATTAGGAAATTGTTTAGACCACTGCCAATAAGTTCAGATTGGTGGGCTGTAGTGTGTGCTCGCAATAAATTGCTTCTGTTTATATAGTAACAATCACTTTTTTGCCGGCTGGGGTGGTCATGTGGGACAAGAAGGCTGTCAAAATTCTGCTCGACGGTAACCACAGGGCTTAAATCATCGAATACGGCGAACAAAGGATTTCCCCTCCGTCCCACGAATGTCTTATACATATAGTTCACAATGCGCTTCTTGACTAAATGCAAAGGATGACCTGGTTGAGAATGTAAGTTTTTTCCTATATAAGAGAGAACTTTGGGTGTTACATTCGTCCACTCATCTCGACTATACGATTTTCCCTTTATTTCGATGTTTGAGAGTGGTTTAGTTTCATTTACTGTAGAAAACGAACATCGTATCGGTGATTTCGGGAAAAAGCTAGTTAATTTTCGCACCATTTCTTGTACGGGACAGAGACACAAACACCACTTCACTTCAATACAACACCTTCCATCCTCTCATAATATGACAATGAGACTCTGAGACTCATATGTTTACATCCACACCAGCGTTACCAGCTCGGAAAATGAAAACACACCAGAGAAGACTAGCACTAGCAAGCCCGGTTAGCGGTTAGCAATCGATACCTCTTTCGCCATGTAAAGAATGTTGACAGAACAGAAAATATAGTTATATAAAATGTAGTGTAGTTTGAAACCTGAAAGGCGAAACACTTAAAACGGCCCTAGAGACAGGTATTGTTACAATTATACCACATTACGTGGTGGGCGCCATATCGAATATTAACTACGTTCGCATTCGACACATCTTCCGAAAGATGAAAACCGACTTTCTAAAACTGTTTTTCGCTCTCCTCTTCACATGTTAAATTGTTCAGGATGCCTAAATCAATGAATACAATAAGATTCTAATATCTTGGAAGAATGGCATGTCTGCAGAAGATGCCAAATTGCCAACTCTTGGCTAGTTTGCCGATGCAGATAGCATTTTCGTCGCCGAGTGTTATTTCTTTTGTAAATGTGTTTGTGAGCCCCGATTTATCTCTGCGCGAAATCTGTTTTCGGATCCAACATGTAGGTTTCGTCTTCCATGTATTTAGTAGTAGTAGTAGTAGTAGTTTATTCATCCAGAGACAATTTACATTGCATGGATTTCGTCAAAAAATACATAGTATATATATACACACATATAGGGTGAACAATACTGTACAAAATACAGATGTGCATAGTAGACTACGTAACATCAGACCACATTGAAATAGCATGTACAACTTTGATTATTTACATTGATGTATGAGAAAGACTTTTTACATGGAATACACAGTTGATATTTAGATATAACACATACAATTCTAGCACTTTAGTACATATTATTTATTTAGATCATAGCAACAGTCAGATAAAAATTACTATTGGCACAGAGTACATAAATATAATTGTTTAGTTTGGAGCTATTCCAGGTATTCTTTTACACTATAATAGCAGTTGGTCACAGCTCTAAAGCAATAACCTGCACATTCGTATTCGCCCACACGATTTCGGTTTACGCCATATTGAAAGTTGTGTAACTACGTAGAATTTGTGGCGTCTTGTGTGAACGTTAGCTCACGAGGCCACTACTGAAAGGCACAAACCGTGGCACCACATTTGTTGCGTGAGTAAAAACGGCAGTCAGGTTCACACACGGTTATGGACTTAGAACTGCGACAAAAGTTAGATACAAAGAAGGCGAAACCCAAATGCTAGCTCCGAAAACAAATTTTCAGTAATAAAATGAACACACACTGAAATCAAATAACGTACAGCAACAATTACTCCACGACATCTGCAACCGAATGCCCGTGTTTCGAAATACTGACACCAGGGAGCAGAGGTGGAAGGGAAGTAGCGCAACAAAGTACAAGCAGGTGTAACTTTGTCTGACATGACAAAAGTTACGTCTCTTAAGTTGGGCCTTATCCGGGTTTACACATGCATCTAATGTGGCGCCACAGCTTGTGCCTTGCTGTAGCGGCATCGTCAGCTACCTGTCACACAGGACGCCACAAACTCTACGCAGTTACAAAGCTTTCGATGTGGCGTGAATTAAAATCGTATGGGCGGATACGAATGTTATGGTACAGGTTAGAGCCTTAGAGTTGTGACAATAGTTAAATACAAGGAAGACCAAACCCAAATGTCGGATCCGAAAATAGATTTCGCGCAGGGATGAATCAGGGGCAACAAAAGCATTTATAAAAGAAATAGCACTCCGAGACGAAAATACTGTCTGCAACAGCAAAGTATTAAACGAAACACCACTCTTCCAAGATTTTAGAATCTTATTGTATTCGTTGATATAGGAATTTAGAATAGCTAATTTTTAGTTTAACAGCTGCCACATCACACTCTGGAGCTATTTCCTACATACAATTTACGATTTATACAATGCTTGGTCTCACAAATTACAAAGTTTATACTACTAGCTTTTTTGGTAACATATATTAAGTTTATTTATTTATTCATTCCTGGGATATGTCATTGGCTTGCACACACACACACACACACACACACACACACACTGCTGCAAAAAATCAGACATAGGTTGCTGTTCTTGTAGTTGTGGAAGCTTCGAAAGTGTACCTGCCAACCATTAAAATAAGAACACACTACATCGAATGGAGTACAGCAGCAATTACTGCACGATAATTGCAACAGAATGTTCGTGTTTCGAAATCCTACCAGCAGGTAACATTGGTGGTAGGAAAGTGGTGCAACAAAGTACAACCAAGCTCAACTTTTTGTGAAGTGATAAAAGTTGCGTCTCATAAGTTTCACCACAAAAAACTGGGAGTTCACACATGTAAATGCAGTATGCCCCTAGCTGTGGCGACGCTTTTTTCCATATTTGAACCCAGCTTTAACGTCTGAAGCGGATTTGATAGACCAGTTAAATATGGCGCCTGGAAAACAGCTGTTACCGTATGCGATTTCAGGCTTTCCCGGCGTATTTCCGTTATGAAATCTCTACGGGTTATCAGCCGAGTGGCGTCGTCTTCTAGTCGCAATGTTTCAATGGACTGCGTATCCATCATCTTAAGGCGAAGTGTCAGGACGCTCTCTCTCTCACCTTTTACTTTCCCCTCCTTGGGGAAGTGTATAGAGGAGTTTGTAGCCTGCTGGCTTTTACTACACAATGTATGTTGTGAGTGTGTGATTATCTTTGACTGTTTTTGCTGTCTATGTGTTGTGTTGGTGTTCTGGTGGTGTCTAGTACTTGCCTGAGGTTTATGAGATGTTTGGTACTTTAAGGATTAAGGATTGGTGTTAGGCTTTGGAGATTTTTGGGATTTTTCTCATCGACTTAATCATCGAAGATCGTCATGGGGCGTTTGTGCTTATCGTGGGACATGTCATACCAACCTAAGGAGTGGAGCTCTCGTAGAAAGCCCTTTCCAGATCCTGTAATCATTCTTTGAGGAGTGGGAATTTGGCAGCGACGTGCAGGTCGTCTGTGGGGAATCCCATGGGTAGGTGCAGTGCCCTCCTGAGAGCGCGGTACTGCAGCCTCTGGAGTTTGTCCAGGTTCTGCTTTGCCGTGTATCCCCAGACAGGGCAGCATACTCTATTACTGGCCATATGAGGGCCTGATAGACATTTAGTCCTACAGAGGAGGGAAGGGAGCTGGTTGCGTTGAGGACTGGGTATAGGATGGACATTCTGGCGCAGATCTTCGTGTGGATCTCATCTATATGGGTTTTCCACATTAGTCTCGAGTCCAAGGTTATGCTGAGATACTTGGCAGACCTATGCCAGGGGAGTCGGGATCCATGTAGCTGCAGGTGAAGGGGAGGGGCGTGGGGGGGGGGGGGGCTGAGAGAGTCCACGTCTCCTGTGTCTCTGGGTGATCAGCATAGCCTGTGTCTTTTGAAAGTTGATGGGCATGTGCCAGCGATGGGCCCAGGTTTCTGTGTTACCTAAAACCATTTGTAGCCTACGAATGACCAGGTCCTTATTCACATTACGAATGTAAAAGGCGACATCGTCAGCATACTGTGCACTGTGCACCAGGGGGGCCGCTGGAGTGTCCGAAGTGTACAGACTGTACAAAACAGGTCGTGATGACTGGGTGTTGTGTGCTGTCCTTAGGTTAGTTAGGTTTAAGTAGTTCTAAGTTCTAGGAGACTGATGACCATAGATGTTAAGTCCCATAGTGCTCAGAGCCATTTGAATTTGTACAAAACAGGCCCCAGGACCGATCCCTGTGGCACCCCAGCACGAATACCCCTTTTGGTGGAGGTGGCTGTTTCTACCTTGACAGCGAAGGTTCTATTCGTGCAATTGTTTTGGATTAAACTGACTATGCTCACAGGGAACTCTTGTGTGTATAACTTGTGCAGTAGCCCTTTACGCCATACTGAGTCGAAGGCTTTGGCAACATCAGGTAGCACTAACCCGCAGTAGACTCCGTGCTTAAAGCCCTCTGTGTCTGCTTCCACTAGCCTCATGATCTGTTGTGGGGCGGAGTGCTTCTGTCGGAATCCGAATTGGAAATCCGGCGAAAGTCGCTCGTTGGTGATGTGGTCTCGTATGGGAATAAGCAGGAGGGGCTCATAGATCTTACTGAGAGTTGGCAAGAGGCTAATCAGCCTGTAGCGCTGTGGGAATAAAGAGTCTTTCCCTGGTTTGTGTATCGCGACCACTTCCTCGTGTTTTCATTATGCTGGGAACTCGTGGGTACGAGTAATCTCATTGAAGACTTTCGAGAGGTGTTCGATAGCCAAGGGCGGGAGGTTTTTAACTAGTTGGTTGGTCACACTGTCGTGTCCTGGTGCCTTTTTTGTAGGGAGGGACGTCATTACTTTTGCCACGTGTTTGGGGGCGAAAAGTGTGGGTTAGTCCTCTGGGTTCTCCTCAGCATTGAGTAAGACAGCCAGTTGACGACAGACTACCTCTTCATGTTCGTCATCCTGGGGTCCAGCGCTTGAAACTGCTTCTCGAAGGTATCGGCTAGAGCGTCTGCCTGTTCAGCATGGCTGTAGGCCAGACCCCTCTCACCGTGCAGTGGCAGCATCCTAGTGTGTCTCTTCGTAAATTGTTTGGTTGCCTGCCATAGTGTGTGATTGTCTACTTTGAGGGCTGTGAGGCGGTTTTGTCATTGCTGGTTTCTGTGCTCATTGAGCGCTACCTTCAGCTCTCTCTGTAGACGATTGAGCAGCCTCCTGGTGACTTTATTTCTGGTAATCTTCCACTCTTTTGCCACTCTGTTCTTGTGGCGGATTTAGACTAGAAGGTGTTCCGGAAGTTGTACTTGTGGGGGCGGGCCATCCTTTTGTGGGGGAGTGGCATCTTCTGCTGCCTGTAAGATGGTTCCTGTTAGGTCTTGTAGCGCTTGTTCTACTGTTTCGGCAGTAGGTGGCGGAGCACGAGTGATATCAGAGGCGACAGTTTCTCGGTATTGCTCCCAGTCTGTACATTTGTAGGACATCTGGTACCGTGGGAGCGCTACCCATTCTCCCACAACGACCTCTAGAATCACTGGGTTGTGGTTGGAGGACATTCTGTTGATTGTCCTTGCGGCCACAAAGCCCGCGATCCTCCTAGTAAGGGCTATGTCTACATCTACATCTACGTGATTACTCTGCTATTCACAATAAAGTGCCTAGCAGAGGATTCAATGAACCACCTTCATGCTGTCTCTCTACTGTTCCACTCTGGAACGGCACGCAGAAAGAACGAGCACTTAAATTTTTCCTTGCAAGCCCTGATTTCTCATATTTTATCGTGATTATCATTTATCCCTATGCAGGTGGGTGCTAACAGAATGTTTTCGCAATCGGAGGAGAAAACTGGTGATTGAAATTTCATGAGAGGATCCCGTCACAACGAAAAACGCCTTTGTTTTAATGATTACCACTCCAGTTCACGTGGTGTGAGACATTATCTCCCCTATTTCGCGATAATACAAAACGAGCTGCCCTTCTTTGTACTTTTTCGATGTCATCCGTCAGTCCCACCTGATGCGGATCCCACACCGCACAGCAGTACTCCAGAACTGGGCGGACAAGTTTAGTGCAAGCAGTCTCTTTGGTAGACCTGTTGCACCTTCTAAGTATTCTGCCAATGAATCGCAGTCTTTGGTTTGATCTACCCACAATATTATCTATGTGATCGTTCCAGTTTAGGTTATTTGTAATTTTAATCCCTAAGTAAATAGCTGAATTTACAACCCTCAGATTTGTGTGACGTATCGCGTAATCGAAATTTAGCTGATTTCTTTTAGTACTCATGTGAATAACTTCGTACTTTTCTTTATTCAGGGTCAATTGCCACTTTTCGCACCATACAGATGTCTTATCTAAATCATTTTCCAAGTTGTTTTGATCATCTGATGACTTTACAAGACGGTTAATGACAGTATCATCTGCAAACAATCTAAGACGGCTACTCATATTGTCTCCTATGTCGTTAATATAGATCAGGAACAATTGAGGGCCTATAACACCTCCTTGGGGAACGCCGGATATTACTTCTGTTTTACTCGATGACTTTCCGTCTATTACTACGAACTGTGACCTTTCTGACAGGAAATCACGAATCCAGCCGCACAACTGAGGCGCAGTTTGATTAGAAGACGCTTGTGAGGAATGATGACGAAAGCCTTCTGTAAATCTAAAAATATGGAATCAATTTGACATCCCCTGCCGATAGCACTTATTACTTAATGAGCTAGTTGTGTTTCACAAGAACGATATTTTCTGAATCTGTGCTGACAATATGTCAATAAATCGTTTTCTTCGAGGTACTTCGTAATGTTTTAACACAGTATATGTTCTAAAACCCTACTGAAAATCGACGTTAGTGATATAGCCTGTAATTCACCGGATTACTCCTACTTCCCCTTTTGGGTATTGGTGTGACTTGAGCAATTTTCCAGTCTTCAGGTACGTATCTTTCTGTGAACGAGTGGTTGTATACAGGGTGTCACAAAAAGGTACGGCCAAACTTTCAGGAAACATTCCTCACACACAAATAAAGAAAAGATGTTATTTGGACATGTGTCCGGAAACGCTTAATTTCCATGTTAGAGCTCGTTTTAGTTTCGTCAGTATGTACTGTACTTCCTCGATTCACCGCCAGTTGGCCCAATTGAAGGAAGGTAATGTTGACTTCGGTGCTTGTGTTGACATGCGACTCATTGCTCTACAGTACTAGCATCAAGCACATCAGTACGTAGCATCAACAGGTTAGTGTTCATCACGAACGTGGTTTTGCAGTCAGTGCTATGTTTACAAATGCGGAGTTTGCAGATGCCCATTTGATGTATGGATTAGCACGGGGCAATAGCCGTGGCGCGGTACGTTTGTGTCGAGACAGATTTCCAGAACGAAGGTGTCCCGACAGGAAGACGTTCGAAGCAATTGATCGGCGTCTTAGGAAGCACGGAACATTCCAGCCTATGACTCGCGACTGGCGAAGACCTAGAACGAGCCGGCCGCGGTGGTCTAGCGGTTCTGGCGCTGCAGTCCGGAACCGCGGGACTGCTACGGTCGCAGGTTCGAATCCTGCCTCGGGCATGGGTGTGTGTGTTGTCCTTAGGTTAGTTAGGTTTAAGTAGTTCTAAGTTCTAGGGGACTTATGACCTAAGATGTTGAGTCCCATAGTGCTCAGAGCCATTTGAACCTAGAACGACGAGGACACCTGCAATGGACGAGGCAATTCTTCGTGCAGTTGACGATAACCCTAATGTCAGCGTCAGAGAAGTTGCTGCTGTACAAGGTAACGTTGACCACGTCACTGTATGGAGAGTGCTACGGGAGAACCAGTTGTTTCCGTACCATGTACAGCGTGTGCAGGCACTATCAGCAGCTGATTGGCCTCCACAGGTACACTTCTGCGAATGGTTCATCCAACAATGTGTCAATCCTCATTTCAGTGCAAATGTTCCCTTTACGGATGAGGCTTCATTCCAACGTGATCAAATTGTAAATTTTCACAATCAACATGTGTGGGCTGACGAGAATCCGCACGCAATTGTGCAGTCACGTCATAAACACAGATTTACTGTGAACGTTTGGGCAGACATTGTTGGTGATGTTTTGATTGGGCCCCATGTTCTTCCACCCACGCTCAATGGAGCACGTTATCATGATTTCATACGGGATACTCTACCTGTGCTGCTAGAACATGTGCCTTTACAAGTACGACACAACATGTGGTTCACGCACGATGAAGCTCCTGCACGTTTCAGTCGAAGTGTTCGTACGCTTCTCAACAACAGATTCGGTGACTGATGGATTGGTAGAGGCGGACCAATTCCATGGCCTCCACGCTCTGCTGACCTCAACCCTCTTGACTTTCATTTAGGGGGGCATTTGAAAGCTCTTGTCTACGCAACCCCGGTACCAAATGAAGAGACTCTTCGTGCTCGTATTGTGGACGGCTGTGATACAATACGCCATTCTCCAGGGCTGCATCAGCGCATCAGGGATTCCATGCGACGGAGGGTGGATGCGTGTATCCTCGCTAACGGAGGACATTTTGAACATTTTCTGTAACAAAGTGTTTGAAGTCACGCTGGTACGTTCTGTCGCTGTGTGTTTCCATTCCATGATTAATGTGATATGATAAGAAGTAATAATATGACTCTAACATGGAAAGTAAGCGTTTCCGGACGCATGTCCACATAACATATTTCCTTTCTTCGTGTGTGAGGAATGTTTCCTGAAAGTTTGGCCGTACCTTTTTGTAACACCCTGTGTAATTGCTAAATATGGAGCTATTTGATCAGCATACTCTGAGAGGAACCTCACTGGTATACAATCTGGACTGGAGGCCTTGCCTTTATTAAGTGATTTAAGCTGCTTTGTTACACCGAGGATATCTACTTCTATGTTTCTAATCTTAGCAGTTGTTCTTGAATGGAATTCAGGAATGTTCACTTCGTCCTCTTTGGTGAAGGAGTTTCGGAAAACCGTGTTTAATAACTCTGCTCCAGTGGCACTGTCATCAGTGACTTCACCGTTGTTATCACGCATTGAAGGTATTGATTTTGCCTTGCCACTGGAGTGCTTTATGTATGACCAGAATCTCTTTGGGTTTTCTGCCAGATTTCGAGACAGAATTTCGTTGTGGAAATTATTAAAAGCATATTGCATTGAAGTACGCGCTATATTTCGAACTTCTGTAAAACTTTGCCAATCTTGGGGATTTTGCGTTCTTTTAAATTTGGCATGCTTTTTTCGTTGCTTCTGCAACAAAGATCTGACCTGTTTTGTGTACCATGTGGGACCAGTACCATCACTTATTAATTTATGTGGTATATATCTCTCAATTGCTGTTGATACTATGTCTTTGAAAAAATTTCCACAACTTTTCTACACTTACATGATCAGATCGGAAGGAGTGAAGACTGTCTCTTAAAAAGGCTTTAAGAGCATTTTTGTCAGCTTTTTTAAATAGATATACTTTGCGTTTCTTTTTGATGGTTGTAGGTGTTACGGTATTCACCCTAGCGCCAACTGCCTTGTGGTCGCTAATCCCTGTATTCGTCACAACACTATTTGTCCAGGATTATTTGTTGCTAAAAGTTCAAGTATGCTTTCGCAACCATTTACGCTTCGAGTGGGCTCATGAACTAATAGTTCAAAATAATTTTCTGTCTAACACCTCCATTTTTTGGAAAATGTGTGGGCTCGACCGTACCCCATGTTTCGAAGTGGTGGTCACGTGCTAGTCGTTGCAGTTTGGCGCCTGCTGTGGAGGTTACTCTAGAGTTTCAATCGGGGTGTTTGGTGTTGAAGCCGCCCCCCCTACTATGAGTTTGCCTTCAATTTGCCCCAGAGCAGATATGTCTCCCTCGTCTATCTCGTCTTGTGGGGGTCGGAAGATTGCAACAATTGTTAGGGGTCCGGTGGCAGTGGTTACTTCCATGGCCACTGATTCCATTTTATTGGTAGCTGGTAAGAACACCTGGTGGTGGGGGATCCCTCTTTTTATATATATGGCCACTCCTCCACCTTGGGTTGGCCTGCCTTTATGGTAGCTAACTAGTTGAGAACTGTCACGTTTATTCCCAGTTTTAGGTGGGTTTCCCCTATCATGCATATCTCGATGGAGAACTTCTACTTGAGTTCTCTGAACTCTACCTTTTGCTTAACAATGCCGTCTGCGTTAAGGATGCACATTGTCAGGCCTTGGATATTTGGTCGTCTATCCATGATGGCGTTTTGTAACTACTGAGAAAGTCACAGAGGGGAGTGGCTGCTGGACTTTTGCCTGAAGGGCAACGAGGATCTGAGTATTCTGCTTCTGGGCCTCCCTGTATTCCCTCATCATTTCCATGACGAGGTCCATGGTCTGGACCATAATGCCTAACAATTGATCTGAGGGTGTGGACTGAGTGCGGGGTTGCCTAGAGGTACCTCTGTCTCGCTGGACCTGGTCATTGTTGTGTTTTTCCCAGTGTCGTTCTTGCGTGTGTTTCTGGTGTTGTGGTGACAGGGCATGTGTCGACTTCTCGACGTTTTCGTGGCTCTTTGGTGGAAAGACCACTTCTGCATATGTTGCCCTTGGAGTGTCAGGCATTGGTTTTACCCAAGTCTTGTCTGTGTGTGTTGTCCTGTTTTGTCTCTCTGTGTGGTTTAATGGGGTGGCAGCGTCTTGTTTTCGTGTGTGGGGCGCGCCCTTCACAACCTTTGTCTTCTGTGTGTGTTTTTTGTAGACCTCACAGCCTTGGTACTTGGCCGTGTGGTTTTTCCCACACAGCGCGCACCTGATCTGTGGGTCCATGTGTTTTATAGTGCAAGTCCTGGTGTCGTGGGGTTCAGCGCATTTTCTACAGCACAAAGGCATCTGGCAGTGGGCATCAATGTGATCCAGTCCCTGACACTTGAAGCACTGCACCACCTTGTTCTTGCAGCAGAGCAGCTCTGTGGTGACAGGGACTGCCAGAACAGCTTTTATCTCGCGCCTGTTCTGTCGTATGTTGGACAGAGTGACTTGGAATAATGGCCACTTACTCTCTGCCTCATTTTGCCCATCTGCTCGACGGTTTCTACAGCAAATCCCTGGGCAGTCAGATCTGTCTTGACTGCCTGGGCCGAGAGCCGTCTGGGGAGGTCCCTAATGACGATGTTTTTGTTCCTTGTCTTGGTGGTGGGGAACGTGTAATGCGGTATATTTTTGTCTGTGAGGGCCTTTTTAATGATGTTGTACTTTTCTATGTTGTGTAAAGTGATATTTTGAGTTGTGATTTGATCAAGTCGTGGAGTTGATCGTAGTTGTTGGGAAACTCTGCAATGATCGGTGGGAGGCGTATGATGATTGATTCTGTGCTGTTGTTTCATCTGTTTTGTCTGACACATCCGCCACAGCCTGAAACCTGTTCGGGGTGGGTTCCACTCCCCAAGCAGGTGGAAGTATCGGTTGGCGAAAGGTTTTTCTCGCCAGCACAAAGCCCTCCAAATCCTCCCCGGTTTCCTGGTTCCCTTCCAGGGCAAAGACAGGTGCTGTCGGTGGCTCAGGAACCGTGGGCTCCTCAGGGGTAGGGGGGGGGGCGATTTGGGTTTGGGTGGGATTCCTGCTCATTTTACATTTGTCTTTCCTATACTTCTTTGCACGCCGCTGATTCGTGGACGTGCTCTTGAGTGGGGGCGATCTGAGGAGAACTGAGATTGGGTAGAGTGTTGGGTAGCAGTTGTGGATTTGGGAAGGATTTTGGTCGGTTGACAGGACTTCTGCTTGCCATTTAGATCAAGGATGTGTTCAGAGAGACGAATTTGGGCATTGGCAAGCAGGAGCAGGAGAGACGAGGAAGGCCAGGGATCGCAAATACTGACAATGTATTGTTCGTTTGTGTTCTACATGTGTTTCCCTTCTGTGTACATGTTGCCATGTCCAGATAGGAAAGGGGGTTGCTACCAAGGGACTTCGAGTGAAAACTTTTGTTGCCACCACTGGGTTTCCCAGTTGCATTGCCGGCCATAACAGAATGATCGCAGACGCGGAATTCTGGACGGAGGTGGTGGAAAACTTTCTTTGGTTCCACAGCGTGCTTCCAGGTCCAGGCCTAGCTTATCCTTATTCTTGGGGGGGGGGGGCAGAGCCTAGCTCCGCGGCAGCCAAAGTGTTCGAAACGGCCGGCGGCGCGGCCCGCAGCAACATGAAAACGTGCCTTGTGTCGTCAGCGGAAAGAGACTGCTGCGACCCCAAGGCACCACTCGAGATCGACATACCATCTCGACGAAAAGACACGACAATTCTCCTGTCGGACGACGCCATGCAAAACTTCTCAAGTGCTGTTTTGCTAAGCTGCGAGACCTTGGTGTAAGTGCCCATCAATGTTTTAATAAAAATAAAGCCAGAAAACACTCCTGGTTGTACACCCGTGCAAGCGGGGGCCTATGGTTGACGTGAGCTAGTTAGCGCAACAGATGCTCCACGCTTGACTGCTACTCAGCAATTGTCGGGATGCTGCTGCTCTCATCTGTGTGATGGGAAGTTTGTAGCCTTTCGGCTTTTACTCCCCTGTGTACGTGTGTGTGTGATTATATCTGTAGTTTTTTGGTGTCTGTGAAATGTGATGACTGTTCTGTTTGTGTCTGGTATTTGCCTGAGGTTGGCGAGATGTTTGGTGTTATGTGGGAAGGAGCAGGTTTAGGGATTGGATATTGGGATTTTCTCTTGAACTTAATCGTCGAAGATCGCCATGGAGCGCTTGTGCTTGTCGCAGGATATGTCATACCGGCCTAGGGAGTGGAGGAGGGCGTTTCCTGATCTGGAAGAACCCTCATAGAAGGCCCTTGCCAGATCTTGGAAACGCTCTCTCAGGAGTAGGATCTCAGCTGCGGCGTGCAGATCATCTATGGGGGGAATCCAAGAGCTAAATGCAATGCCCTCCTGAGGGCGCGGTTCTGCAGCCTCTGGAGTTTGTCCAGGTGCTGCTTTGCCACGTATCCACAGACAGGGCACACATATTCCATTACTGGCTGGATCAGGGCCTGGTAAACATTTACTCCTACTGGGCAGGGAAGGGAGCTGGCGCAGACTTTCCTGTGGACCTCGTCTATGTGAGTCCAAGGTTACGCCAAGGTACTTGGCGGTTCTGCGCCAGGGGAGTTGCATTCCATTTAGGTGAAGGTGAAGGGGAGTCGTTGAGGAAGTTTGTGCCTTCCGAGCCTGCGGGTAATCAGCATAGCCTGCATCTTTTCAGAGTTGATGGTGATGCACCAGTGACGGGCCCAGGTTTCTGTGTCGTCTAAAACCCTTTGTAGGCTACGGATGACCAGGTCCTTGTTTGCATCTCTCGTGTAGTAGGCTGTGTCGTCCGTGTACTGTGTAGTGTGTACTGTTGGGGTGTCCACAGTGTACAGGCTGTACAATACGGGCCCCAGGACCGATCCCTATGGCATCCCAGCACATATACGCCTTTTGGTGGAGGTGGCAGTGTCTACTTTGACAAAGAAAGTTCTATTCGTGAGATAGCTTCTGATCAGCTGAACTATACTCCCGAGAAACCCTTGTGTGTACAACTTGTAGAGTAGCCCTCTATGCAATACTGAGTCAAAGGCTTTGGCTACGTCTAGTAGCACTATCCCACAGTAGCCTCTGTGGTTGAAGTCCTCTATGCCTGCTTCAACCATTCTCATGACCTGTTGTGGGGCAGAGTGGTTATGCCGGAATCTGAATTGGAAATCCAGCAAAATTTGTTCACTGGTAATATGTTCTTGTATGGGTCTTAGCAGGAGGCGCCTAGACATCTTGCTGAGAGTTGGCAAGAGGCTAATCGGCCTGTAGTGCTGCGGGAATAGAGAGTCTTTCCCTGGTTTGTGTATCGAGACAACTTCTGCATGTTTCCAGCAAGCTGGGAACTCGCGGGATCATGTAATCTTGTTGAGTACGTTCGCGAGCTGTGTGATCGCTGTGCGTGTGAGATTTTTGACTAACTGATTGGTGACACTGTCATGTCTAGGTGCCTTTTTTGTAGAGAGGGACCTAATTAGTCTTGCCACATCCTTGGGGGCAAAAAGTATGGGTTCGTGCTCTGGGTCCTCCTCAGCATTGAGGAAGACAGCCAGTTGACGACTGACTACCTCTTCATGGTCTTCATCCTGGGGTTCTGCCACTTGAAACTCCTCTCGAAGCAGTCGGCGAAGGCGTTGGCCTTCCCAGCATGGCTGTAGACCAGACCCCGCTCGCCGAGCAGTGGCGGCATCCTAGCGTGTCTTTTTGTGAACTGTTTGGTTGCTTGCTATAGTGTATGATTGTCTGCTTTGAGAGCTGTGAGGCGGTTTTGCCATTGATGGTCTCTGTGCTCATTGAGCGCTACCTTCAGTTCTCTCCGTAGACTATTGAGCAGCCTCCTGATGTCCTGATTTCTGGTAACCTTCCACTCTTTTGCCACTCTGTTCTTATGTCGAATTTGAGCTAGCAAGTGTTCTGGGAGCTGTATTTGCGGCGGTGGGCCATCCCTTTGTGGAGGGGTCGCTTCTTCCGCTGCCTGCAAGGTGGTGTCTGTTAAGTCTTGTAACGCTTGTTCTACTGTTTCGGCAGTAGGTGACGAAGCGCGAGCGATATCAGAGGCGACAGTTTCTCGGTATTGTTCCCAGTCTGTACGTTTGTAGGACGTCTGGTACCGTGGGAGTGCTACAAATTCTCCCACATCCACTTCTAGAATCACTGGGTTGTGGTTGGAGGACATTCTGATGATTGTCCTTGTGGTCACAAACCCTGTAATCCTCCTAGTAAGTGCTATGTCTAACACGCCAGGCCTACCTCCATTTTTTGGAAAATGTCTGGGCCTAACCGGACCCTATGTTTCGAAGTGGTGGATGCGCGCTAGTTGTTGCAATTTGGCGACTGCTCTGTAGGTTACTCTAGAATTCCAATCAGGGTGTTTGCCATTGAAGTTGCCACCTATTATGAGTTTGCCGTCAATTTGCCTTAGAGCAGCTATGTCTCCCTCGTCTATCTGGTCTTGTGGGGGTCAGTAGATTGCATCAATTGTTAGGGATCCGGTGGCAGTGGTTACTTCCACGGCCACTGATTCGATTTTATTGGTAGCTGGTAAGAATACCTGGTGGTGGGGGATCCCTCTTTTTATGTATATGGCCACTCCTCCGCCTTGGGTTGGCCTGTCTTTATGGTAGCTAACGTAGTTGGTGGTGGTTAGTGTTTTAACGTCCCGTCGACAACGAGGTCATTAGAGACGGAGCGCAAGCTCGGGTTGGGGAAGGATTGGGAAGGAAATCGGCCGTGCCCTTTCAAAGGAACCATCCCGGCATTTGCCTGAAACGATTTAGGGAAATCACGGAAAACCTACGTAGTTGGGAACTGTCGCTTTTATTCCCAGTTTTAGGTGGGTTTCCCCCATCATGCATATCTCGATGGAGAACTTCTACATGAGTTCTCTGAACTCGACCTCTTGTTTAACAATGCCGTTTGCGTTAAGGACGCACATTGTCAGGTCTTGGATGTTTCGTCGTCTGTCCATGATGGGGTTTTGAAACTACTGAGGAAGTCACAGAGGGGAGCGACTGCTGGACTGCTGCCTGAAAGGCAACGAGGATCTGTGCGTTTTGCCTCTGGGCCTCCCTGAATTCCTTCATCATATCCATGACGACGTTCATGGTCTGCACCATAATGCCTAACACCTGATCTGTGGGTGTGGGCTGTGTGTGGGGTTCCCTAGGGCTTTCTCTGTCACGGTGGACCTAGTCGTCGTTGCTATGTGTTTCCCAGTGTTATTCTTGTGATGGTGTCTGGTGTTGTGGTGAAGGGGCTACGTTTCTATGTCTTCTCGAAGGACAAACACTTCCGCGTAATTTGCCCTTGGTGTGACTGTTTGGGTTGGTGCTGTTTTGTTTGCATGTATGGGGGGCGGCCATGCTGCCCTTTGCCAATTGTGAGGGTCTTTTGTGGATTTCACAACCTTGGTAACCCGCTGTGTGGTTTTTACCACACAGTGTGCACCTTATTTATGGGTCCGTGTGTTTTAGTGTGCATGTCCTTGTGTATTGGGTCTCGGTGTCGGGGAAGCTGCTGCTCTCATCTTTTACTTTCCCCTCTTTGGGGAAGTGTGAGGGGGAGTTTATAGCCTTTCGGATTTTACTCCCCTATGAACGTATGTGTGTGATTTTTCTATAATTTTTTGGTGTCTGTGATATGTGATGATTGTTCTGTCTGTGTCTGGTACTTGCCTGATGTGGGCGAGATTATTGGTGTTATATGGGAAGGAGCAGGATTAAGGGATTGGGTGTTGGGATTTTCTCTTCGACTTAATCGTCGAAGATCGTCATAGGGCGCTTGTGCTGGTCTCGGGACATGTCATACCGTCCGAGGGAGTGGATGAGGGCGTTTCCTGATCTAGAAGAACCTTGATGGTAAGCCCTTTCCAGGTCTTGGAAACGCTCTCTCAGAAGTGGGATTTCAGCTGGAGCGTGCAGATCATTTATGGGGAATCCAAGGGTTAAATGCAATGCCCTCCTGAGGGCGCGGTTCTGCAGCCTCTGGAGTTTGTCCAGGTGCTGCTTTGCCGCGTATCCCCAGACAGGGCACACACATTCCATGACTGGCCTGATCAGGGCCAGGTACACGTTTACTGCTACTGAGCAGGGAAGGGAGCTGGTTGAGTTCAGGATTGGGTATAGGATGGACATTCTGGCGTAGACCTTCATGTGGACCTCGTCTACATGGGGTTTCCACGTGAGACGAGAGTCCAAGGTTACGCCAAGGTACTTGGCGGTTCTGCGCCAGGGGAGTTGCGTTCCATTTAGGTGAAGATGGACGGGGGACGTTGAGGAGATTCGCGCCTTCCGAGCCTGCGGCTAATCACCATTGCCTGTGTCTATTCAGAGTTGATGGTGATGCTCAGCGACGGGCCCAAGTTTCTATGTCATCTAAAACCCTTTGTAGCCTACGGATGACCAGGTCCTTGTTCACATTTCTCGTGTAGAAGGCTGTGTCGTCTGCGTACTGCGCAGTGTGCACCAGGGGGGCCGTTGGAGTGTCCACAGTGTACAGATTGTACAAAACGGGCCCCAGGACCGATCCCTGCGGCACCCCAGCGCGAATACGCCTTTTGGTGGAGGTGGCAGTTTCTACTTTGACAGAGAAAGTCCTATTCGTGAGATAGCTTTTGATTAGCTTATCTATGCTGCCAGGGAACCCTTGCGTGTAAAACTTATATAGTAGCCCTCTAAGACATAGTGAGTCAAAGGCTTTGGCTACATGTAGTAGCACTATCCCACAGTAGCCTCTGTGGTTGAAATCCTCTGTGGCTGCTTCAACCACTCTCATGACCTGTTGTGTGGCAGACTGGTTCTGCCGGGACCCAGCAGGATTTGCTCTCTCGTAATACGTTCCAGTATGGGTTTTAGCAGGAGGCGCTCAGACATCTTGCTGAGTGTTGGCAAGAGGCTAATCAGCCTGTAGTGCTGCAGAAATAGAGGGTCTTTCCCTGGTTTGTGTATCGAGACCACTTCCGCATGTTTCCAGCAAGCTGGGAACTCGTGGGACCGTGTAATCTCGTTGAGGGCGTTCTCGAGATGTGTGATAGCTTTGGGTTGGAGATTTTTGACTAACTGGTTTGTGACACTGTCGTGCCCTGGCGCCTTTTTCTTAGGGAGGGACCTAATTACTCTTGCCACGTCCTGGGGACAAAAAGTATGGGTTCGTGCTCTGGGTCCCCCTCAGCATTGAGGAAGACAGCCAGTTGACGACTGACTGCCTCTTCATGCTCTTCATCCTGGGGTTCTGCCGCTTGGAACTGCTTCTGGAAGGAGTCGGCGAGGGCGTTGGCCTTCCCAGCATGGCTGTAGACCAGTCCCCGCTCGCCGTGCAGTGGCGGCATCCTAGCGCGTCTTTTTGTGAACTGTTCGGTTGCTTGCCATAGTGTATGATCGTTTATTTTGAGAGCTGTGAGGCGGTTTTACCATTGCTGGTTTCTGTGCTCATTGAGCGCTACCTTCAGTTCTCTCTGTAGACGATTGAGCAGCCTCCTTGTGGCCTGATTTCTGGTGATCTTCCACTCTTTTGCCACTCTGTTCTTGTGTCGAATTTGAGCTAGCAAGTGTTCCGGGAGCTGTATTTGCGGCGGTGGGCCATCCCTTTGTGGAGGGGTGGCTTCTTCCGCTGCCTGCAAGGTAGTGCCTGTTAGGTCTTGTAGCGCTTGTTCTAATGTTTCGGCAATAGGTGGCGGAGCGCGAGCGATATCAGAGGCGACAGCTTCTCGGTATTGCTCCCAGTCTGTGCGTTTGTACGACGTCTGGTACCGTGGGAGTGCTACCCATTCTCTCACATCGACCTCCAGAATCACTGGGTTGTGGTTGGAGGACATTCTATTGATTGTCCTTGCGGCCGCAAACCTTGCAATCCTCCTCGTGAGTGCTATGTGTAACACGTCGGGCCTGCCTCCATTTTTTGGAAAATGTGTGGGTTCGACTGGACCCCATGTTTCGAAGTGGTGGGTGCGCGCTAGTTGTTGCAGTTTGGCGCCTGCTCTGGAGGTTACTCTAGAATTCCAATCAGGGTGTTTGGCATTGAAGTCGCCACCTATTATGAGTT
Source organism: Schistocerca serialis cubense (assembly GCF_023864345.2). Classification (NCBI taxonomy): domain Eukaryota; kingdom Metazoa; phylum Arthropoda; class Insecta; order Orthoptera; family Acrididae; genus Schistocerca; species Schistocerca serialis. The sequence goes on from NC_064645.1 coordinate 638,636,554, forward strand.
TGCCTTCAATTTTCCCTAGAGCAGCTATGTCTCCCTCGTCTATCTGGTCTTGTGGGGGTCAGTAAATTGCAACAATTGTTAGGGGTCTGGTGGCGGTTGTTACTTCCACCGCCACTGCTTCGATTTTGTTGGTAGCTGGTAAGGAACTTGGTGCTGGGGATCCCTCTTTTTTTAAGTATATGGCCACTCCTCCGCCTTGGGTTGGCCTGTCTTTACGGTAGCTAACGTAGTTGGGAACTGTCGCTTTTACTCCCGTTTTTAAGTGGGTTTCCCCCATCATGCATATGTCGATTGAGAACTCCTTCATGAGTTCTCTGAACTCGACCTCTTGATTAACAATGCTGTCTGTGTTAAAGACACATATTGTCAGGCCTTGGATATTTGGTCGTCTATTCATGAAGGGGTTTTGATACTACTGAGGAAGATACAGAGGGGAGCGACTGCTGGACTGTTGCGTGAAGGGCAACGAGGATCTGTGTGTTCTGCTTCTGGGTTTCCCTGAATTCCTTCATTTCCATGACGAGGTTCATGGTCTGCACCATTACGCCTAACAACTGATCCATGTGGGGGAGTGTGTGTGGGTTTCCCTAGGGCTTTCTCTGTCATGGCGGACCTGGTCGTTGTTGCTGCGTGTTTCCCGGTGTTGTTCTTGTAGTAGTGTCTGGTGTTGTGGTGATTGGGCCACGCTTTTATGGCTTCTCGGGGGAGAAACCATTTCCGCATATGTTGCCCTTGGTGTGTCCAGCCTTGGTTTTACCCAGGCCTTGTCTGTGTGTGTTGTCATGTTTTGGTTTCTTGTGTGTCTGGATGGGTTCGTGGTGTTTTCTTTTCGTGTGTGGGGAGCGGCCTTTGCGCCCTTTGTCTGCTGTGTGTGTCGTTTGTGGACCTCACAACCTTGGTAACCCGCTGTGGGGTTTTTGCCACTCAGCGCGCAACTTATTTGTGGGTCCATGTGTTGTAGTGTTCATGTTCTTGTGTCCTGGGCCTCGGCGCACTTCCTGCATGTTATTGGCATGGTGCAGTAGGCGGTGATATCGTTTAGGCCCTGACACCTGAAGCACTCCACTGTCTTGTTTTTACGGTGCAGCAGTTCAGTGGTGACAGGCACAGCCAGGACCATTTTTATCTTCGTTTTGTTTTGGGGGATGTCCATGAGTGTGACCTGGTATAGTGGCTACTTGCTGTTAACGTTGCCCATCTGCTGGACCGCCTTGACGACGTACCCCTGGGCAGTCAAGTCTGTTTTGATTGCCTGGGGGACACTCGTCTTGGGAGGTCTCTAATCACTAGCTTTTGTTGCGTGTTTTTGTTGTGGGGAACGTGTAGTGGGGTATGTTTTTGTTATTTAAAAGTGTCTTGACTGTAGTGTAGTTTTCAAGTGTATGTACTGTGATTTTTATTTTGTCTCCACCGACAGGTTTTGCCTTGAAATTGCCCCCCCCGATTTCTGCTTTCAACAGCTGAGAAAACTCAGCGATAATCGGGGGGAGGTGGTGGGTGACTTGATTCTGTGTTTGTGTTTCTGTTGTGTTGTTTTGTGTTGTCTCTTTCTCATCAGCCACCGCCTGAAATCTGTTTGGGGTGGGTTCCACTCCCCGGGCCGGCGGAAGCCTTGGCTGGCGAAAGGTTTTCCTCGCCAGCATGAAACCATCCGAATCCTGCCCAGTTACGCGGTTCCCTTCCGTTGTTTTTTGGTCCCCACTCAGTTCGACAACAGGTGCTGTCAGGGGCGCAGGCTCCTCAGAGGGTGTGGGAGTGCTTGGGGTAGGGGTGGTGGACGTTTTCTTACTCTTGGACTTGGAGTGCCTATCCTTACGGTCTTTCCTTGCACGTCGCTGTTTTGTGGAAGTGGATTTGTGTGTGTGTGGGGGGGGGGGATTTTAGGAATGTGGTTCGGGTTGAGGGTTGGGTTGAGGCGGTGGGTTTTGGGAGGATTTCGATCGGCAGACGGGACTTCTGCTTGCCTTTATTGAGGGACTCTGTGAATTCGAAGAGTTTGTCTTGGGCGTTGGCAAGCAGGATCGGAGGTACTGACGATGTATTTTGTTGTCGGCGTACTGTGTATAACTGCGTTATTTGGTGTATTTCTCGCCATGTCGGGAGCGGAAAGTGGGGCTGCTGCGAAGGGGGTGCCAGTTACAGCCATCGTTGACACCGTTAGGTGGCCCGGCGGCATTGCTGGCCCTATTATCCTGGTGGACGCGGAGGTCTGATCGGGGGCGGCGGAAACCTTCTCTACGGTTCCGCGGCCGGCTTCCAGGTCCTGGCCCACATTTTCCCTAACCTTGGGGGGGGGGGGGGAGGGGGGCAGAGCCTATTTCTGCGGCAGCCGAAGTGCTCGAGATCGCGGGAGACGCGGCACGCGGCAGCAACAAGACGCGCCCCTTGTCGATAGCGGTGGACCACTTCGACCCCAAGGCACCACTGGAGCTCGACATCCCGCAATTCGAAAAGAAACACGACAATTCTGCTGTCAGGCGTCGCCGAAAAATATCCTGCCCGCCGTAATTCCTTACTGCAGACCTCAACTGAGTTCCCGCCGATCCTTTTATAAAAGCAAAGCCGAAGATACTCCTGGTGTGTAACCTGTACAAGTGGGGGCCTATGGCTGACAGTACGCGAGTGAGAGGAGCGATGCTCAACCCTCGACTGCTACTCAGCAAGTGTCGGGATGCTGCTGCTGCTTTCATCTCTTACTTTCCCCTCTTTGGGGAAGTGTGAGGGGGAGTTTGTAGCCGTTTGGCTTTTACTCCCCTGTGTACATGTGTGTGTGATTTTTCTATAGTTTTTTGGTGTCTGTGATATGTGATGACTTGTTTTGAGTGTGTCTGGTACTTAGCTAAGGTAGGCGAGATGATTGGTGATATATGGGAAGGAACTGGATTAGGGATTGGGTATTGGGATTTTCTCTTCGACTTAATCGTCGAAGATCGTCATAGGGCGCTTGTGTTTATCGCGGGACATGTCATACCGACCTAGGGAGTGGATGAGTGCATTTCCGGATCTGGAAGTACCTTCATAGAAGGCCCTTGCCAGATCATGGAAACGCTCTCTCAGGAGTGGGATTTTGGCTGCGGCGTGCAGGTCGTCTGTGGGGAATCTGAGAGGTAGATGCAGTGCCCTTCTGAGGGCGCGGTTCTGCAGCCTCTGGAGTTTGTCCAGGTGCTGCTTAGCCGCGTATCCCCAGACAGGGCACGCATACTCCATTACTGGCCGGATCAGGGCCTGGTATACATTTACTGCTACTGGGCAGGGAAGGGAGCTGGTTGTGTTCAGGATAGGGTATAGGATGGACATTCTGGCGCAGACCTTCCTGTGGACCTCGTCTATGTGGGGTTTCTACGTAAGACGAGAGTCCAAGGTTACGCCAAGGTACTTGGCGGTTCTGCGCCAGGGGAGTTGGGTTCCATTTAGGTGGAGGTGGAGGGGGGGTCGTTGAAGAGGTTCGCGCCATCCGAGCCTGCGGGTAATCAGCATTGCCTGCGTCTTCTCCGAATTGATGGTGATGCGCCAGCCACCGGCCCAGGTTTCTGTGTTGTCTAAAACCCTTTGTAGCCTACGGATAACTAGGTCCTTGTTCGCGTTTCTCGTGTAGAAGGCTGTATCGTCAGCGTACTGTGCAGTGTGCACCAGGGGGGCCGTTGGAGTGTCCACAGTGTACAAGCTGTACAATACGGGCCCCAGGACCGATCCCTGCGGCACCCCGGCACGAATACGCCTTCTAGTGGAGGTGGCAGTTTCTACTTTGATGGAGAAAGTCCTATTCGTGAGGTAGCTCTTGATTAGCTGAACTATGCTCCCTGGAAACCCTTGTGAGTACAACTTGTAGAGTAGCCCTCTATGCCATACTGAATCAAAGGCTTTGGCTACGTCTAGTAGCACTATCCCGCAGTAGCCTCTGTGGTTGAAGCCCTCTGTGGCTGCTTCAACCATTCTCATGACCTGTCGTGGGGCAGAGTGGTTCTGCCGGAATCCAAATTGGAAATCCGGCAGAATTTGCTCTCTGGTAATATGTTCTTGTATGGGTTTTAGCAGGAGGCGCTCATATACCTTGCTGAGAGTTGGCAAGAGGCTAATCGGCCTGTAGTGCTGTGGGAATAGAGGGTCTTTCCCTGGTTTGTGTATCGCGACCACTTCCGCATGTTTCCAGCAAGCTGGGAACTCACAGGAACGAGTAATCTCGTTGAGGACGTTCGCGAGGTGTGTGATCGCTGTGGGTGGGAGTTTTTTTACTAACTGGTTTGTGACACAGTCGTGCCCTGGCGCCTTTTTTGTAGGGAGGGACCTGATTACTCTTGCCACGTCCTCGGGGGCAAAAAGTATGGGTTCGTCCTCTGGGTCCTCCTCGGCATTGAGGAAGACGGCCAGTTGACGACTGACTACCTCTTCATGCTCTTCATCCTGGGGTTCTATCGTTTGAAACTGCTTCTCGAAGGAGTCGGCGAGGGCGTTGGGCTTTTCAGCATGGCCGTAGACCAGTCCCCGCTTGCCATGCAGTGGCGGCATCCGAGCGCGTCGTTTTGTAAACTGTTTTGTCGCTTGCCATAGTGTATGATCGTCTACTTTGAGAGCTGTGAGGCGGTTTTGCCATTGCTGGTTTCTGTGCTCATTGAGCGCTACCTTCAGTTGTCTCTGTAGACGATTGAGCAGCCTCCTTGTGGCCTGATTTCTGGTGATCTTCCACTCTTTTGCCACTCTGTTCTTGTGTCGAATTTGAGCTAGCAAGTGTTCCGGGAGCTGTATTTGCGGCGGTGGGCCATCCCTTTGTGGAGGGGTGGCTTCTTCCGCTGCCTGCAAGATGGTGCCTGTTAGGTCTTGTAGCGCTTGTTCTACTGTTTCAGCAGTGGGTGGCGGAGCGCGAGCGATATCAGAGGCGACAGTTTCTTGGTATCGCTCCCAGTCTGTTCGTTTGTACGACGTCTGGTACCGTGGGAGTGCTACCCATTCTCTCACATCGACCTCCAGAATCACTGGGTTGTGGTCGGAGGACATTCTGTTGATTGTCCTTGCGGCCACGAACCCTGCGATCCTCCTAGTGAGAGCTATATCTAACACGTCGGGCCTGCTTCCATTTTTTGGAAAATGTGTGGGCTCGACTGGACCCCATGTTTCGAAGTGGTGCGTGCGCGCTAGTTGTTGCAGTTTGGCGCCTGCTCTGGAGGTTACTCTAAAATTCCAATCAGGATGTTTGGCATTGAAGTCTCCCCCTATTATGAGTTTGCCTTCAATTTGCCCTAGAGCAGCTATGTCTCCCTCATCTATCTGGTCATGTGGGGGTCGGTAGACTGCAACAATTGTTAGGGGTCCAGTGGCAGTGGTTACTTCCACCGCCACTGCTTCGATTTTGTTGGTAGCTGGTAAGAATACCTGGTGGTGGGGGATCCCTCTTTTTACATATATGGCCACTCCTCCGCCTTGGGTTGGCCTGTCTTTACGGTAGCTAATGTAGTTGGGAACTGTCGCTTTTACTCCCGGTTTTAGGTGGGTTTCCCCCATCATGCATATGTCGATGGAGAACTCCTTCATGAGTTCTCGGAACTCGACCTCTTGATTAACAATGCCGTCTGCAATAAGACGCACATTGTCAGGCCTGGAATATTTGGTCGTCTATTCATGATGGGGTGTTGATACTACTGAGAAAGTCGCAGAGGGGAGCGACTGCTGGACTGTTGCCTGAAGGGCGACGAGGATCTGTGTGTTCTGCTTCTGGGCTTCCCTGAATTCCTTCATCATTTCCATGACGAGGTTCATGGTCTGCACCATTACGCCTAACAGCTGATCCATTGGGGGGGAGTGTGTGTGGGGTTCCCTGGGGCTTCCTCCGTCATGGTGGACCTGGTCGTTGTTGCTGTGTGTTACCCGGTGTTGTTCTCGTGATAGTGTCTGGTGTTGTGATGGTTGGGCTACGCTTTCATGGTTCCTCGGAGGAGAAACCACTTCCGCGTAAGTCACCCTCGGTGTGTCCGGCCTTGGTTTTACCCAGGCCTTGTCCGTGTGTGTTGCCATGGTTTGTTTTCTTGTGTGCCTTGGTGGGTTTATGGTGTTTTGTTTGTGTGTGTGGGGGGCGGCCTTTGCGCCCTTTGCCTGTTGTGTGTGTTGTTTGTGGACCTCACAACCTTGATAACCCGCCGTGTGGTTTTTGCCACACAGCGCGCACCTTATTTGTGGGTCCGTGTGTAGTAGTGTACATGTTCTAGTGTCGTGGGCTTCGGCGCACTTCCTGCACCTTACTGGCATGGTGCAGTAGGCGGCGATGTGGTTAAGGCCCTGACACCTGAAGCACTGCACCGTCTTGTTCTTACGGCGCAGCGGTTCAGTGGTGACAGGCACCGCCAGAACCATCTTTATCTCCCTTTTGTTCTGGGGGATGTCAGGAAGTGTGGCCTGGTATAGTGGCCACTTACTGTTTATGTTGCCCATCTGTTGAACCGCCTTGACGACGTACCCCTGGGCAGTCAAATCTGTTTTGATTGCCTGGGGGGACACTCGTTTTGGGAGGTCTCGTATCACAATGTTTCTGTTCCTTGTTTTTGTTGTGGGGAACGTGTAGTGAGGTATGTTTTTATTTGTGAAAAGTGTTTTGACTGTTGTGTAGATTTCGAGTGTGTGCAGTGTGATTTTGATCTTGTCTCCACCAGCAGGTTTTGCCTGGAAACTGCCTCCCCCGATTTTTGCCTTCAACAGCTCGAAGAGCTCCTCATAGCTGTGGGCAAACTCAGCAACAATCGGGGGGAGGTGGTGGGCGACTTGGTTCTGTGTTTGCGTTGTGGTGGTTTCTGTTGTCTCAGGCTCATCAGCAACCGCCTGAAATCTGTTCAGGGTGGGTTCCACTCCCCTGGCTGGCGGAAGCTTCGGCTGGCGAAACGTTTTCTTCGCCAGCACGAAACCGTCCGAATCCTGCCCGGTTACGCGGTTCTCTTCCAGTACCGTTGTTTCCTGGTCCCCTCCCAGTGCGACGACAGGTGCTGTCGGGGGCGCTGGCTCCTCAGGGGGTGTGGAAGCGGTTGGGGTGGGGGTGGTGGATTTCTTCTTCCCCTTGGAGTGCTTCCCCTTCCTGTCCTTCCTTGCGCGCCGCAGGTTGGATGTGGTGGACTTGAGTGGGGGGGATTTAAGGTATTTGGAGCGGGTGGAAGGCTGAGACGAGGGGGTGGGTTTGGGGAGGATTTTGGTCGGCAGGCGGATCGTCTGCTTGCCATTTTTCATGGATGCAATGTACTCGGGAAGTGTGCCGGTGGCGTTGGCAAGCAGGAGCGGAGTTAGGACGAGGGTAGGAGGGGCAGGATCGCAAGTACTGACTATGTATTTCGTTGTCGGCGTACTGTGTGAGACTGCGTTTTTAGGTGTGTTTCTCTCCATGTCCGGAGCGGAAAGTGGGGTTGCTGCCAAGGGGTTGCCAGTTACAGCCATCGTTGACACCGTTAGGTGGCCCGGCTGCATTGCTGGCCCTACTCTCCTGGTGGACGCGGTGGTCTGATGGGCGGCGGCGGAAACCTTCTCTGCAGTTCCGCGGCCGGCTGCCAGGTCCTGGCCCACATTTTCCCTAACCTTCGGGGGGGCAGAGCCTAGCTCTGCGGCAGCCGAAGTACTCGAGACCGCCGGAGACGCGGCACGCGGCAACAACAAGACGCGCCCCTTGCCGACAGCGGTGGGCCGCTTCAACCCCAAGGCACCACTGGAGCTCGACATCCCGCAATTCGAAGAGGAAGACACGACAATTCTGCTGTCGGGCGTCGCCAAAAAATATCCTGCCCGCCGTAAGTCCTTACTGCAGACCTTGACTGGGTTCCCGCCGATGCTTTAATAAAAGCAAAGACGTAGATACCCCTAGTGTGTCACCCGTACAAGCGGGGGCCTATGACTGACAGTGCGCGAGTCAGAGGAGCAAGCTCAACCCTTGACTGCCACTCAGCGAGTCCGGGAGCTGCCTGCCTGCTTACATCTGTTACTTTCCCCTCTTTGGGGAAGTGTGTGTGGGGGAGTTTGTAGCCTTTCGGCTTTTACTCCCCTGTGAACTTGTGTGTGTGATTTTTCTATAGTTTTTTGGTGTCTGTGACTTGTGATGTTTGTTGTGAGTGAGTCTAGTACTTGCCTGAGGTAGGCGAGAAGATTGGTGTTATATGGGAAGGAACTGGATTAGGGATTGGGTATTGGGATTTTCTCTTCGACTTAATCGTCGAAGATCGTCATAGGGCGCTTATGCTTATCGCGGGACATATCGTACCGACCTAGGGAGTGGATGAGCGCGTTTCCGGATCTGGAAGAACCCTCATAGAAGGCCCTTGCCAGATCCTGGAACCGCTCTCTCAGGAGTGGGATTTCGGCTGCGGCGTGCAAGTCGTCTGTAGGGAACCCAAGAGGTAAGTGTAGTGCCCTTCTGAGGGCGCGGTTCTGCAGCCTCTGGAGTTTGTCCAGGTGCTGCTTAGCCGCGTATCCCCAGACGGGGCATGCATACTCCATTACTGGCCGGATCAGGGCCTGGTAAACATTTACAGCTACTGGGCAGGGAAGGGAGCTGGTTGTGTTCAGGATAGGGTATAGGATGGACATTCTGGCGCAGACCTTCCTGTGGACCTCGTCTATGTGGGGTTTCCACGTAAGACGAGAGTCCAAGGTTACGCCAAGGTACTTGGCGGTTCTGCGCCAGGGGAGTTGGATTCCATTTAGGTGAAGGTGGAGGGGGGGACGTTGAGGAGGTTCGCGCCTTCCGAGCCTGCGGGTAATCAGCATTGCCTGCGTCTTCTCGGAGTTGATCGTGATGCGCCAGCGACGGGCCCGAGTTTCTGTGTCATCTAAAACCTTTTGTAGCCTACGGATGACCAGGTCCTTGTACGCGTTTCTCGTGTAGAAGGCTGTATCGTCAGCGTACTGCGCCGTGTGCACCAGGGGGGCCGTTGGAGTGTCCGCAGTGTACAAGCTGTACAATACGGGCCCCAGGACCGATCCCTGCGGCACCCCGGCACGAATACGCCTTCTGGTGGAGGTGGCTGTTTCTACTTTGACGGAGAAAGTCCTATTCGTGAGATAGCTCTTAATGAGCTGAACTATGCTCCCGGGAAACCCTTGTGTGTACAACTTGTAGAGTAGCCCTCTATGCCATACTGAATCAAAGGCTTTGGCTACATCTAGTAGCACTATCCCGCAGTAGCCTCTGTGGTTGAAGCCCTCTGTGGCTGCTTCAACCATTCTCATGACCTGTTGTGGGGCAGAGTGGTTCTGCCGGAACCCAAATTGGAAATCCGGCAGAATTTGCTCTCTGGCAATATGTTCCTGTATGGGTCTTAGCAGGAGGCGCTCATAGATCTTGCTGAGAGTTGGCAAGAGGCTAATCGGCCTGTAGTGCTGCGGGAATAGAGGGTCTTCCCTGGTTTGTGTATCGTGACCACTTCCGCATGTTTCCAGCAAGCTGGGAATACACGGGAACGAGTAATCTCGTTGAGGACGTTCGCGAGGTGTGTGATCGCTGTGGGTGGGAGTTTTTTGACTAACTGGTTTGTGACACTGTCGTGCCCTGGCGCCTTTTTTGTAGGGAGGGACCTGATTACTCTTGCCACGTCCTCGGGGGCAAAAAGTATGGGTTCGTCCTCTGGGTCCTCCTCGGCATTGAGGAAGACGGCCAGTTGACGACTGACTACCTCTTCATGCTCTTCATCCTGGGGTTCTATCGTTTGAAACTGCTTCTCGAAGGAGTCGGCGAGGGCGTTGGCCTTCTCAGCATGGCTGTAGACCAGTCCCCGCTCGCCGTGCAGTGGCGGCATCCTAGCGCGTCTATTTGTGAATTGTTTGGTTGCTTGCCAAAGTGTATGATCGTCTACTTTGAGAGCTGTGAGGCGGTTTTGCCATTGCTGGTTTCTGTGCTCATTGAGCGCTACCTTCAGCTCTCTCTGTAGACGATTGAGCAGCCTCCTTGTGGCCTGATTTCTGGTGACCTTCCACTCTTTTGCTACTCTGTTCTTGTGTCGAATTTGAGCTAGCAAGTGTTCCGGGAGCTGTATTTGCGGCGGTGGGCCATCCCTTTGTGGAGGGGTAGCTTCTTCCGCTGCCTGCAAGATGGTGCCTGTTAGGTCTTGTAGCGCTTGTTCTACTGTTTCAGCAGTGGGTGGCGGAGCGCGAGCGATATCAGAGGCGACAGTTTCTTGGTATCGCTCCCAGTCTGTTCGTTTGTACGACGTCTGGTACCGTGGGAGTGCTACCCATTCTCCCACATCGACCTCCAGAATCACTGGGTTGTGGTCGGAGGACATTCTGTTGATTGTCCTTGCGGCCACGAACCCTGCGATCCTCCTAGTGAGAGCTATATCTAACACGTCGGGCCTGCTTCCATTTTTTGGAAAATGTGTGGGCTCGTCTGGACCCCATGTTTCGAAGTGGTGGGTGCGCGCTAGTTGTTGCAGTTTGGCGCCTGCTCTGGAGGTTACTCTAGAATTCCAATCAGGATGTTTGGCATTGAAGTCTCCCCCTATTATGAGTTTGCCTTCAATTTGCCCTAGAGCAGCTATGTCTCCCTCATCTATCTGGTCATGTGGGGGTCGGTAGAGTGCAACAATTGTTAGGGGTCCAGTGGCAGTGGTTACTTCCACTGCCACTGCTTCGATTTTGTTGGTAGCTGGTAAGAATACCTGGTGGTGGGGGATCCCTCTTTTTACATATATGGCCACTCCTCCGCCTTGGGTTGGCCTGTCTTTACGGTAGCTAATGTAGTTGGGAACTGTCGCTTTTACTCCCGGTTTTAGGTGGGTTTCCCCCATCATGCATATGTCGATGGAGAACTCTTTCATGAGTTCTCGGAACTCGACCTCTTGATTAACAATGCCGTCTGCGTTAAAGACGCACATTGTCAGGCCTGGAATATTTGGTCGTCTATTCATGATGGGGTGTTGATACTACTGAGGAAGTCGCAGAGGGGAGCGACTGCTGGACTGTTGCCTGAAGGGCATCTCTGCGGTTCCGCGGCCGGCTGCCAGGTCCTGGCCCACATTTTCCCTAACCTTCGGGGGGGCAGAGCCTAGCTCTGCGGCAGCCGAAGTACTCGAGACCGCCGGAGACGCGGCACGCGGCAACAACAAGACGCGCCCCTTGCCGACAGCGGTGGGCCGCTTCGACCCCAAGGCACCACTGGAGCTCGACATCCCGCAATTCGAAGAGGAAGACACGACAATTCTGCTGTCGGGCGTCGCCAAAAAATATCCTGCCCGCCGTAAGTCCTTACTGCAGACCTTGACTGGGTTCCCGCCGATGCTTTAATAAAAGCAAAGACGTAGATACCCCTAGTGTGTCACCCGTACAAGCAGGGGCCTATGACTGACAGTGCGCGAGTCAGAGGAGCAAGCTCAACCCTTGACTGCCACTCAGCGAGTCCGGGAGCTGTTATTCGCGCGCTTTTGTAGCCACTGGACCACTATCAGATTCTGGTCGCCGACCAATCATGTGCCAGCGGAATCGCACCGGGTGTTTGGCGCCACCGATGGTGCGGGGGACGCGCATGCAGGCTTCGATTTCCGGTGTCTGTTCATATCAGCGCCTGGCGCGGTCTCCTTCGGGCCGGAGCATTCTTGCCGAATTTTCCTAATTGCAGGATCACAAGGTGTACTGAGATGGTAACGACTGTCTCGATTAATTAAATTTTCGTGCATACGAATCTCTACCACTTCTTTTATCACCGAATCCCAAAATACGCTGGCGCTGCATAGCTTCTTTCTTTCTTCAAATTTGAAGGTATGCTTTTCGTTGACGCTGTGTTCCGCCATCGCGTACTTGCCAACCTGTCCAAGACCCATGTTTCTTATATGTTTCGTACGCCGCTGTGTAATGCAACGTTGCATCTGTCCTACGTATTGCATTCCACATTCGCATCCAATTCGATAAACACCTGGTGTCATTAGCCCTAGTGAGTCTTTGGTCGATCCAAGAACATCCTTGATTTTCTTTGCTGCATGAAAGACGGCCTTCACTTGGTGCTACTTAAGGAGTCTTGTGATCTTCGCCGTTAGTGGTCCCACATATGGCATGAACGCACAACCTCTTGTGTCATTCTCTTCTGGTCTCTCTCCTCCTCTCTTCTTATTGTTCCTCAAAGCTCTTCCTATTAGTTTCTCGCTGTAGCCATTTCTTCTGAAGGTTTCCTTTAGATGTTGTAATTCACTCGGTAAGCTCTTCTTGTCACAAATGGATCTCGCCCTGTGTACCAAGGTGTTAAGTACAGAGCTGCGTTACGCTCTATGGTGACAGCTCCTAGCGTTGAGATGTAGATGTCCCAGCATGCCTCCTGCGTTTCTAGTAACCAGGATGTCCAGGAAGGGTAGGCTTCCGTTTTTCTCTATCTCCCTGGTAAACTTGATGTTTACATGTATATCGTTGAGGTGCTGCAGGAACTCAAGTAGTTTATCTTTACAATGTGGCCACTGAGTGGCAGTCAAGTGTTGAACATCTGTTCCACTAAGACGCACGCTGTCAGCCATAGGACCCCGCTTGCACAGGTGACAAAACATGTGTATCATCAGCTTTGCTTTTATTAAGGCATAGGCGGGAGCTCAATACAGGTCAGCAGTATGCAATTACGGCGGGCAGGATACTTTGTTTGGCGACTCCCAACAGCAGAATTGTAATGTTTCTTTTCGTTTTTCCGGGATGTTGAGCTCCAGTGGTGCCTTGGGGTCGAAGCGATCTACCGCTGTTGACAGAAGGCGCGTCTTGTTTTGCTATGGACCGCGTCGCCAGCTGTTTCGAGCACCCCAGCGCCACAGATCCAAGCTCTGCTCCCCCCAAGGTTATGGAAATTGTGCGCCAGGACCTGGAGGCCGGCCGTGGAACCAATGAGAAGGTTTCTTCCAGACCTCCGCGTCCACCAGTGCAGTAGCGCCAGCAGTGCAGCCGGGTTACCGAACCCACCACCTCGTCCCAGCCCTCCAGCCGATCCAAATACCTGAAATTCCCCCCCCCCCCCCCACTCCCCCACAAGTCCACTTTGTCCAAACAGCGGCGTGCAAGGAAGGACCAAAAGGAGAAGCACTCCAAGACTAAGAAACACTCCACCAACCCTGCCCCAACCACTCCTTCACCCTCTGAGAAACCTGCGCCCCCGACAGCACCTGTTGTCGCCCTGGGAGGAGACCAGGAAACAATTTCCCTAGAAGGGAACCGCGTAACCAGGCAGTACCCAGACAGTTTCGTGTTGATGAAGAAAACCTTTCGCCAGCCGAAGCTTCTGGCGGCCTGGGGAGTGGAACGGACCCTGAACAGACACAGACACGGCTTGGGTAAAACCAATACGAGACACACCAAGGGCAACATACGCAGACGTGGTTTCTCCTTCAAGAAGCCATGAAAACGTAGCCCTATCACCACAACACCAAACACAGTCACAAGAACAACACCGGGAAAGACACAACAACAATGACCTGCTCCATCAAGGCAGAGGAAGCTCTAGGGAATCCCACACTTAGTCCACCCCCTCGGATCAATTGTTTGGCATTATGGTCCAGACCATGAACCTCGTCATGGAAATGATGAAGGAATTCAGAGAGGCCCAGACACAGAGAACATAGATCCTCGTTGCCCTTCAGGCAGCAGTCCACAGTCGCTCCCCTCTGAAACTTACTCAGTAATTTCAAAACACCATCCTGGAGAGACGACAAAATATCCAAGGCCTGACAATGTGCGTCCTTAACGCAGATGGCATTGTTAAGCAAGAGGTCGAGTTCAGAGAACTCATGAAGAAGTTCTCCATCGTCATATGCATGATGGAGGAAACCCACCTAAAACTGGGAATAAAGGGACAGTTCACAGCCACGTTAGCTACCATAAAGACAGGCCAACCCAAGGTGGAGGAGTGGCCATATACATAAAAAGAGGGATCCCCAACACCAGAAATTCTTACCAGCTACCAATAAAATCGAAGCAGTGGCTGTGGAAGTAACCACCGCCACCAGACCCCTAACAATTGTTGCAATCTACCGACCCTCACAAGACGATATAGATGAGGGAGACATAGCTGCTCTGGGGCAAACTGAAGGCAAACTCATAATAGGAGGTGACTCAATGCCAAAAACCCCGACTGAAACTCTAGAGTAACCTCCATAGCAGGCGCCAAACTGCAACAACTAGTGCGCAACCACCACTTCGAAACATGGAGTCTGGTGGAGCCCACACATTTTCCAAAAAATGGAGGTAGGCGCAACGTGTTAGACATAGCACTCACTAGGAAGATCACAGGTTTTGTGACCGCAAGGACAATCAACAGAATGTTCTCGAACCACACACAATACAGTGATTCTAGAGGTCGATGTGGGAGATTGGGTAGCACTCCCACTGTAAAAACTAGCAGACTGGGAGCGATACCGAAAAACTGTCGCCTCTTATATCGCTCGCGCTCCGTAACAGTAGAACAAGTGCTACAAGACCTAACAGGCACCATCTTGCTAACAGGCACCATCTTGCTCAATGAGCACAGAAACCAGCAATGACAAAACCACCTCACAGCTCTCAAAGCAGACGATCACACACTCTGGCAAGCAACCAAGCAATTCACAAAACGACGCGCTAGGATGCCCCCACTGCACGGCGAGCAGGGTCTGGCCTACAGCGATGCTGAAAAGGCCAACGCCCCTGCCGACTCCTTCGAGAAGCAGTTTCAGGACCCCAGGATGAAGAACATGAAGTAGTAGTCCGTCGTCAACTGGCTGTCTTCCTCAATGCTGAGGAGGACCCAGAGGACTAACACTTTTCCCCCCTAAAGACGTGCCAAAACTAATCAGATCCCTCCCAATAAAAAAGGCACGGGGACACGACAGTGTCACCAATTAGTTAGTTAAAAATCTTTCACCCTTGGCGATCACGCGCCTCGCAAATGTCTTCAACGATAGTACTCGTTCCCACATTGCTGGAAACACATGGAAGTGGTTGCCATACACAAACCAGGGAAAGACCTTTTATTCCTGCAGCACTACAGACCGATTAGCTTCTTGCAAACTCTCAGCAAGATCTATGAGCGCCTCATGCTTATACCCATACAGGAA
The DNA here is from genome assembly GCF_023864345.2 of Schistocerca serialis cubense. NCBI lineage: Eukaryota > Metazoa > Arthropoda > Insecta > Orthoptera > Acrididae > Schistocerca > Schistocerca serialis. The sequence goes on from NC_064645.1 coordinate 638,651,565, forward strand.
CACGTTACCAGAGAGCAACTTCTGCCGTATTTCCAATTCGGATTCCGGCAGAACCGCTCTGCCCCACAACAGATCATGAGGGTGGTTGAAGCAGCCACAGAGGGCTTTAACCACAGAGGTTACAGCGGGATAGTGATACTAGACATAGCCAAAGCCTTCGAATCAGTATGGCATAGAGCGCTACTCTACAAGTTGTACACAGAAGGGTTCCCCGGGAGCATAATTAAGTTGATCAAAAGCTATCTCACGAATAGAACTTTCTCTGTCAAAGTAGAAACCACCACCTCCACCAAAAGGCGTATTCGTGCTGCAGTGCCACAGGAATCGGTCCTGGGGCCCATTTGGTACAGTCTGTACACTGCAGACACACCAATGGGCTCCCTGGTGCACACCGCACAGTACGCAGATGACACAGCCTTCTACACACGAAATGCAAACCAGGACCTGGTCATCCGTAGGCTACAAAGGGTTTTAGATGATGCAGAAACTTGGGCCTGTGGCTGGCGCATCACCATCAACTTTGAAAAGACACAAGCTATGCTAATTACCTGGAGGTTTGGAAGGTGCGAACCTTCTCAACACCCCCCCTCTCCAGCTTCACCTACATGGAACCCAATTCCCCTGTCACACAACCGCCAAGTACCTTGGCATAGCCTTGGACTCTGGTCTCACCTGGAAATCCCACATACACGAGGTCCACAGGAAGGTCTGTACCAGAATGTCCAGCCTACACCCAGTCCTTAACTCAACCAGCTCCCTTTCCTGCTCTGTAGGAGTGAATGTTTATCAGGACCTGATGTGGCCAGTAATGGAATATACATGCCCTGTCTGGGGGTACGCAGTTAAGCAGCACCTGGAAAAACTCCAGAGGCTGCAGAACCGCACTCTCAGGAGGGCACTGCGTCAACCCCTCAGAACCCCTACCTATGATCTGCACGGCGCTGCTGAAATCCCACTCCTGAGAGAGCATTTCCAAGGTCTGGCAAGGGCCTCCTACGAAAGCTCTTCCAGATTGGGAAACGTCCTCATCCACTCCCTAGGTCGATATGACATGTCCCGCATTAAGCACAAACGCCCAATGATGATCTTCGACAACTAAGTCGAAGAGAAAATCCCAATATCCAATCCCTAATCCCACTCACTCCCCCATAACACCAAACATTTCGCCAACCTCATGCAAGTACCAGACACATACAGAACATTCATCACATTAGGCAGATACCCAAAAGCTTCAGAAATAAACACATACACAAGTACAGAGTGGAGTAAAAGCCTAAAGGCTACAAACTCTCCGACACACTTCCCCAAAGAGGGACAAGTATTAGATGAGAGTGAGAGTGAGCATCCCGACGCTTCGCCTGAAGATGATGAATACGCTCTCCATTGAAACGTTGCGACCAGAAGACGACGCCACCCGTGAAGATTTCATAGCTGTTAAGTATCTGATTTAATAAACGCAATCACTATTTCTCATGATTTGGGCGAGGTGTAAACAGCCGAAAATTCTTAAAAACTGGGTGGGACCTGAAAGCCCAAGCATGTTGCAAGACCAGCTGCATTTACATATGAGTGAAAAACGACTGCGGAATTGAAAAAAAAAACCGGCTACTAGAAGCGGATTTCCGGAATCGATTCTGAAATGTTTGCATGACCACCCCGAAAGGGTATTGGGAAATCGGTTTGGGAGCACAGGTAAACGCAGTGACTATCATATACATCTACATCTACGTGATTACTCTGCTATTCACAATAAAGTGCCTGGCGGAGGGTTCAATGAACCACCTTCAAGCTGCCTCTCTACCGTTCCACTCTGGAACGGCGTGCGGGAAAAACGAGCCCTGATTTCTCTTATTTTATCGTGATGATCATTTCTCCCTATGCAGATGGGTGCCAACAGAATGTTTTCACAATCGGAGGAGATAACTGGTGATTGAAATTTCATGAGAAGATACCGTCGCAGCGAAAAACGCCCTTTTTTTTTTTTAAGTGATTGCCACTCCAATTCACATATCATGTCTGTGACACTATCTCCCCTATTTCGCGATAATACAAAACTAGCTGCCCTTCTTTGTACTTTTTCGATGTCATCCGTCAGTCCCACCTGATGTGGATCCCACAACGCACAGCAGTACTCCAGAATAGGGCGGACAAGCGTAGTGTAAGCAGTCTCTTTGGTAGACCTGTTGCACCTCCTAATTGTTCTGCCAATGAATCGCAGTCTTTGGTTTGCTCTACGCACAATATTATCTATGTCATCGTTCCGGTTTTATGTTATTTGTAATTGTATTCCCTAAGTATTTAGCGGAATTTACAGCCTTTAGATTTCTGTGACTTATCGCGTAATCGAAACTTAGCTGATTTCTTTTAATACTCATGTGGATAACTTCACGCTATTCAGGGTCAATTGCCATTTTTCGGACCATACAGATATCTTATCTAAATCATTTTGCAAGTTTCAGCGCAACGAAAAATAAGTCCAGAGTTGGAAGTTTTACTTTTTTTATTTTTTTATTCACTCAATGACTAGTTATCTGTATGCACTGTAATTGTACGTTGTGCCTTTTAGACGTGGTTTTCACATCTTCTGAAATACCATTTTGGACTATATTATGATTCTTTGAAAGTGGGTCTCGGCCCGAAACTAATCATCAAGTGAATAAAAAAATAGAAAAAAACTAAAAATAGCAACTTTGGATTGGGGTTTCGTTGTAGTGATTAACAGAAGTTGCTGATCCCAGCTACTCCAGCATGCTGGAAATATGTACCGTTTCATTTGACTTATCACTGGTGGCTGTACTCTGAGGTGACAAAGTCATGGGATATCCCCCAATATCGTGTTGCGCCTCCGTTTGCCCAGTGTAGTGCAGCAACTTGACTTGGCACAGACTCAACAAGTCGTCGGAAGCCCCTGCAGGATTACTGAGCCACAATCCATAACTGCATAATTGTTTCCGGTGCACGAACTGACCTCTCGATTATCCCATAAATGTTCGACGGGATTCCTGTCGGGCAGTTTGGGTGGCCGAATAATTCACTCTAATTGTTCAGAATGTTCTTCAAACAACTTGCGAACAACTGTAATCTGTAACAATTCCATCGTTATTTGGGAAAATGCAGTCAATGAATGGCTGTGAATGGTTTCCAAGTAGCCAAGCATAACAATTTCCAGTCAATGATTGGTTCAGCTGAGCCAAAGGTCCCAGTCCATTCCTTGTAAACAGTGCACAGCATTATACAGCCACAATCAGCTTGCACAGTGCCTTGTTGACAACTTGGGTCTATGTCTCTGTGTGGTCTGTGGCGCATTTGACCCCTACCACAAGCCACTACCAACCGAAATCTGGACTCATCTGACCAGACCACGATTTTCCAGTCATCTATTATCCAACCGATATAGTCATGAGCCTTGGAGAGGCTCAGCATGGGATTTCGTGCTCCTGACAAAGGCAAACGCCGTCACCTGTCTGGTACAATAATTCATTAACTCCAAATTGCGCCACACTGTCCTAACAGATATGTTCGTCATATGATCCGTATTGGTTTCTGCGGTTGTCATGCGTTGTTCTTTGCCTGTTAGCACTGTCAACTCTGCACAAACACTGCCGCTCTCGTTCATTAAGTAAAGGCCGTCGGCCGCTGCATTGTCCTTGGTGAGAGGTAATGCCTTAAATTTGGTATTCTCAATATATTCTTGATGCTGTGGATCTCTGAATATTGAATTCCCTAAAAAATGTCCCATGCATCTAACTGCAGCCACTATTCTGTGTTCAAAGTTTGTTAAAACCTGTCATGCGGCCATAATCACGTCGGAAACCTTTTCATAGGAATCATCTGAGTACAAATTACAGATCCGCCAAACCACTACCCTTTTATACCTTGTGTATGCGATACAAACGCCATACGCATATGTGCATATCGCTATCCCATAACTTTTGCCACCTCATTATATTTTGGAACACCAGCTTTCTGTCGTAGTTATTGTAGAATAATTGCTGCTGTTCTCTGTTCGATTTCAGCATGTCTTATTTTCTTACTATAAAAAAAACTGAAACAGTGGTTTGAGATACACTTTCGCAGCTTCTGATATCGCCACCCGTTGATTCTGCGATTTTGGCTGAGAGCATGTGGCACACACATACCCGATTTTTGAACCTTCCCCATTGCATGCAAATTTACTAGCTCTCGAGTATACTGACGTGAGACATTGTGTGCTAATGCGTTTCAGCGATCTTCATGAAACTCCTAAGGTCTCACTGATGTTTAAACGATCCTTCTTAAAACGAGAAAATCAATTTCTTACTGTGCTGAGTCCAGCAGCATTATCCCCATAACGGTGCAAATGTTTGGGGTTACCTCTGCTCCTGTGTCCCTTGTATTGGACTCAAACAGAAGAATATGTCGGAAATGTTCTAAGTTCTCCACTTGGCACAACATTTTCTAGGCTCTTTAACTCCACACACTGTCTCCAGATGACAATATTTAAACTCACATTGCAATAGTGAACTACAAACAAAAAATTACATTTCATAAAAAGATCCATAGCAACCGGAATACCAAGTAACAAAACAAAAACGATACGAACTTAAGCACCAATTTAATACATTCCCTAGGTCTACTTGCTTGTTCGAGGCCATACAGAGACTGGGTTCTAATTTTGCTACAACCATCCCATTTGGAATTTATCAGATTACTTTGTCGTATTGTAACGTACCTACAACAAATAAAGCCTATGCTTGTCTGAGAAAATGGACTCGATAAGCAACTTGAGCTATCAGTAATCGGAATCTAACTTACATAACACTGTGTGTGTGTTCTATGAATGTCAGTTTCACTGTCATTTAAGCCCTCAACAGATCATTGCATGAAAAACTTAAAGTTAACATTTGAATAAGCTATCTGACTGCTTATTTGAATAAGAATTCAGAATTGATACAGAATCTGGCGTTTGAAACGGAACTTACTGGATTAGAGTACATGACATGTTGTGGTGTGTCAGTATCTCTGTTTTGTCCCTAAGTTTTGTACTCACCTCTTTAGATGTCTGCAATTTTCCATGTCGTCTACAGCAGTTCGCAGCAGCATGCAGCAGCAATGACTAAAGCTTATTGTTACTCAGAATGAAGTTAATAAAAAGGAGTTTGCTTGAGTCCTGTTAACTACTAAATAACTTGTAAGAACGGATTTCATAAATTAACTTTATTTAAAATCTTATAAATCATCATGACCAATACTAGTTTGACAAGTATTAATAATAGCGGAATGTCTGACAATGAGCTTATAAGTATCAATAATGGATGAGTACCAGACTAACAAATTATTTCAGTTTCAAAGTTACATTAACATTTGACAGCCACAAGATATTTATGAATTAGACTTGAAGAATAATTATTACTATTTGAAGCGTAAGGAGGCTTCTATAACTGACAAACAAAACACGGGATTATTGTAAACTCGGACTAACAATCACGAACCTAACCCTGCAATTGCGCTTGACGCTATGCTTGCGAATTTTACCTAGAATTCCATCCTTAAGCGTAGCTAATCCATTTAAATCTGTCCTGGCCATACAAATGAAATCAGGCCTTGACTGTGGTAAGGTCTGCCATCACCGACGTGAGGGCAGCGTGACACGTCTCCTATCTCCGAGCTCTCGATCAACACTACTGGAATCTTACTCTCGCAGACAGACCTCGTCTCACAACAATGTTGAGAATCGAATTCGGTTAAACATGGGAGTTCGCCTCAGATTGTTACTATCGATACCTGAGTACTTACTCATTTCCAATCTTACACAATGCAAAGACTAGTCTTAAGTTGTCTACATTGTTTTCGATACTCAATGTAATATTTAATCAATGTCATGGGGAGTTCTGACACACTTTTCACAGTGCCAGAGTCCACAACTTTAGAACTACAGTATCTGACATTTCCGAGTAGTGCCTTTCACTACACTGCAGACAAATCAAGTAGCTACATCATCTACATCTAGGGTCTAAAAACGGCTGTGAAGTGCACGTTAGTGGGTGCTTCCCGTTGTACCATTTTGTACAGTTTCTTCCTGTCAACTCTGGAAGGGATGATTGAAATGCCTAACTGCACGGTACGGTTAGTCCAGTCATATCTTCACAGCCCTGCAGAAGTGATAAGTAAGAGGCTGTAGCATATTCCCAGATTCTTCACTTCGTACTTGCTCCTGAAGCCCTGTAACTAGGCGTTTGCGGGGTATTTTAAAACTAAATTAAAACAATTTTAACCGCAGTAAATATTTATTAGCAGTAGTAACCGGTTTCGATCTAAATGTGACTATCTTCAGACCATATTACACCACGTTGGCAGGCGGTTTCAGTGACTGGAGCAGGTACTGTGGATCCTCTAACGTCAACTGCCATCGTAATGCAGAATGATCTGAAGATGGTCACATTTTGACCAAAGCCGGTTACCTTTGCCAATAAATACTCGTATCGTATTGTATCGCGGTCAAGATAGTTTTAATTCAGATCATGCAGGTCAGAACCGCGAGGCCCAGCGTTGAAAGCACACAGTTTTCTTATGAGTGGCCGAGGAAAATATTTCAAACACAGCGCCGCCCAGAATCGCCACGAAATGCCTGAGGGATTGCATAAAGGACGTCAGTGAAAATACTCCTCCTCTTGGGGCGTTGATCTCGCTGTCGACAACGACAGTTCGCAGGGAGACGTGAAACAGAACGACGATCTTGACAGCCATTGATGCTGCTGACATCCCCCTCCTTCTCCGACGATTCAGGCCTTCTATAAATACACCGAGGGGCTGCAGCTCAACTTAATGTTGGCTGACCCGTTGGCGTGTAGTGTGACTCTTATTTTTACTCTCGTGTACAGGATTGAACCCCAGTTGAGCAGCATCCTCGGTGTCACCTGTGCACCTTTGTTGGGCATTTTAAAAACTTCTCTGTACAGGAGAAGCCAGCCATTCAGGGCAGTATTACACAACCATATTTCTTTGTCAAAGTTGGTTCGTCAAGTATTTGTAATGCGCATACATAGGGGCAGAAATCCATTCCAGTACGATTATGCCATAGGTGGTAAATCATTGGAAGCGGTAACGACCGCAAAATACTTAGGAGTTACTATCCGGAGCGATCTGAAGTGGAATGATCACATAAAACAAATAGTGGGAAAAGCAGGCGCCAGGTTGAGATTCATAGGAAGAATTCTAAGAAAATGTGACTCATCGACGAAAGAAGTAGCTTACAAAACGCTTGTTCGTCCGATTCTTGAGTATTGCTCATCAGTATGGGACCCTTACCAGGTTGGATTAATAGAAGAGATAGACATGATCCAGCGAAAAGCAGCGCGATTCGTCATGGGGACATTTAGTCAGCGCGAGAGCGTTACGGAGATGCTGAACAAGCTCCAGTGGCGGACACTTCAAGAAAGGCGTTACGCAATACGGAGAGGTTTATTATCGAAATTACGAGAGAGCACATTCCGGGAAGAGATGGGCAACATATTACTACCGCCCACATATATCTCGCGTAATGATCACAACGAAAAGATCCGAGAAATTAGAGCAAATACGGAGACTTACAAGCAGTCGTTCTTCCCACGCACAATTCGTGAATGGAACAGGGAAGGGGGGATCAGATAGTGGTACAATAAGTACCCTCCGCCACACACCGTAAGGTGGCTCGCGGAGTATAGATGTAGATGTAGATGTATGTCAAAGAAATTTGATAGTGTAATAGGGAACTTTGCCAAATCTCGCCTTTCGTCAAAGAAATATGATCAAATCTAGGGCCTCGCCTTATATTTGATCATAAAAGTCGTTCTGTTCACTGCAGTTTGAAATCGCCATTGATGCTGCTGAAACCCCCTCCTCCTCCGACCATTCAGGCGCTGGCATCGCTACAGCTATTTGATGACTGAAGTGTATTTGTAAACATGGCTCCAAAATATTGACCGCGCGCACGTGCGTGTGTGTGTGTGTTCCTTCGTCTCTTTATAGTAACCTTGCTTCGACAGGGTGGGGCAGTGAGCAAGGGGCACAATGCATGCTATTAATCGTGTGCTGGTGGGATATGCTGCAGATGACTTCAAATCCACAATCACAGCTACAACCATCCACCTCTACATCGAGAAACACTAAGGCAGCTTTTCAGCAAGCCGGAATAGAGGACAACACACTCTAAAATAAAATAAAAATTCTTAGCTCTCCATTCTAATTTGTCTGTTTTTGAACTGTGGAGGCTACAAGATAAAAAAAGTGCTTATCTGTTTCGTACTTCTCATTAATTTTGTAATTCTATTAATTAAATTACTCGAAAATAAAAATAGTTCTTAATGCCTATATAGTGCACTAGACATTTATTTATCTTCAGATAACCCTCGTTCAGTATTTTATAAATCACTTCACACGTTGTAACCTCCCAACAGAAAAATTCCGAAACCTCCCAACAATAAAAAATATAATTATAGCATTGACATTTAGTGTAACCTCCCAACAGAAAATTCCGTAACCTACCAATAATACAATGTAACTAATCTCTCAATAAAATTGTGGTTCACTTATAACCTTTCAATAATTAACTGTGAATTTAAACTGGTAAATTTTGAACGTCAGCAGCGCTGCGTCATGGCCCTGAAAGATCATACTGAATAAAAATGAAAATTCTTATCTCAATAAGGTCGCCGTATAACGCGTAAATATCTGCTCCTATAAGAAATTTTTGTGGCATAGCTCAGTGCAATGCTGGCCAATAGATTTGCCATGTATAAAAAGAAACAACTGAATTGTCTTTACAATAATCAGCATGACCATGGATTGGAGAAATTAGAAAGTTCTTTATATTGAGATGAATGATTATCAAAAGTTAATTTTTTTATAAGAAAGATTATTATTAAGAGATTTTTTTAAAAACATTTACATGGGGCTTGACATAACTGTAGTACATATGCGAGAGGCTGCTTTTACCCTATACTACAACGCTCAGGCACTGCCATCGCTCCCCACGACCGGCCCAGCCAACTCCACACACACGACTGCCCAGACTCTTCGCAACTACTACTACAACTCCTACACAGCTCCTACTGCATACAACACTGCTCTCTGGCCTGAGATTCTCTTATAGCTTACATATCGCAGGCAGGGCGTGAGCAATCCATCGAAATTACATCTGCTCGAGTGCGCTAGCAACAAATTCCTTAAACATGGACCTCTCACAACGTTTCAGGACTTCTTTTGTTTAATGTGCTCTGTGGTATTCGAATGCTGTATAGTAAGTTAGAGTAGCTCTCTACTGTAGCAAAATATCCCAATGTTATCGTGAACGTGTGTTTTTCACATATAGCATTCCAAAGTGAGTGTTCTGCTCTCTAAAATTAGGAGCCACTTTACTGATCAAATACTGAAATTCACTCCCTTCCATCTGTGAGTAATTTATATAAGATTTGACGTCCACCATTCGCAGCTCTCGTAATAAATTTTGCTGAATGCTTTTACTATCTCAACACAAAACCCATGGCTTCACCCAAGCATGTTTCCTTTTTTACCGCCACGTCTCTTCTAAATGCATACACGACGCAATTGTGATACAAGCAACTGCAGCACATAATAAGCAGTTACTGTTGCCGGCATCTTGAACTTTGACGAAAAATATGATGACAATGTAACACCTCTTTCTAGCGCCACGTCGAAGGTCCTTGTCAAAGATCCTTGTCAAAGAGCCTTGTCAAAGAAATTTGACGAATGTTTGGTCATATTACTTTGCCAAAGAAATATGATAGTGTAATACTGGCCTACTGTTGACAGGGATTTCGGTCACTCTCGTGCCTAGAAATCAGTGCTTGGTGGTCTCTGTAGACAGGCACATCTTTAACGGCCCGCAAAAGGTGTGCGGATGACACTGAGGATGTTGCCCAACTGGGGATTCTTAGAGGGACTCGTGCCGTTTTATTCATGCATGTGTAAATGTCTAGCCCTTCCGTGATAACACCACATTAGAGCCTGACACAAGGGGGCTGAAAGAGCATAATCATCGCTTGCCACTTCGGATCACGTTCAAATTCCGTCGAATGGTTCGTAAAGATCTGTAATTATAACACCCTGTATACCAAAGAAAAAACATTGGTCAGACTACATTCCAAAGGTGTCGATCACGAGTATCAGTGAAAATTTAAATTCAAATGGCGCTGAGCACTATGGGACTTAACTTCTGAGGTCATCAGTCCCCTAGAACTTAGAACGACTTAAACCTAACTAACCTAAGGACATCACACACATCCATGTCCAAGGCAGGATGCGAACCTGCGACCGTAGCGGTCGCGCGGTTCCAGACTGTAGCGCCTACAACCGCTCGGCCACTTCGGCCGGCAGTGAGAATTCAGCCCCAAAGTGTCCTTAGAGAAGGGTTGAATCGCCCAGGGGAGCGGGGCGGGGGGAGCGGTACGTTTCAGTGTCAAAGACTGTTACTTAACGCACTGCGAACTATTGTTTCTGACCACGAAATATGTGGCTGCAAGCGAGGGGGTGGTTTCATTAATGCCTTTTATGTCGTTCCCAGAGACCGTTTCATGTCGATTCTGAGCGTTGGTGTGCCTGAAATGTTTCCCTCGGTCAGCTATACGAAATACGCGTGATTTCTACGGTGGATGTCGCGATTTTGGCCTCCATGACAGAGGCATCAAAAGAAGGGGTGAGATGCGGGTAATAGGGGTGTGACGACCTTCGTATCGCCTGGTGTTCGACAGGATTATGGTGAATATTTTTGCCAATGTGGCATCATTAATCCACCTTACACGTCACACGGACTTCTGGGCTCCAGCCTTTCAAAGAAGGCTGTGTGAAGCGTCACTGAGGCAGGGCGCCATGTTTCCGCACCATTACGCGAGGAGGTTGCAAACACCTTTGAGGAAACCTTTTAACTTCGGCGTCGCAGTGGGAAACAATTACGGCGTTTTGAAAACTGACCCTTTAATTGTGTTGCGCAATGGCTGATGCTTGTATTGATATTCTCTGCAAGGTAATTAATGTACACAGTTCGGAAAAGACGTATCTGCTGGCGCAGCTGTGTGAGCTGTAGTGGGGATACAAGTATGGAGGGGGTATCGACCGATAGCGGTATAACTGCCATTTCTAGTAGGCACAATGGCTTGACTAGGTGAGCATCGTGCGCCTGTCGTAGAGCATATTCGTAATGGTGGTTTCGTGATTTTACTCAGCGAGCGTTTCGCATTCTGTTCGAATTTGGCTGACATGGTTCTGTTCCTGATAGAAAAACTATTCGAGTTTGGAATCAAACTTTAAAACATCAGGTTCTGCACTGAAAATAAAATCTGCTGGCCGACCTAGGACTGTTAACATCGCTAGAAAATGGGCCGTGTTTATGTCCTTTGAGCAATCCTCAAAGCGTTCAGCACTTAAACTTGTGGCTGCCCTGGAATTGTCTGATAGGACCATCTGCACATATATCTTCACATGGACCCACACAAAATGATGGTCAGCGAAGAACTGAGAGACAGGTAATTCTTCAGAACATTCCCTCTGGCACTCTTTTGACCTCTGCTGTAGAGGCCCGCTTCCATTTGTTACGTACTGCAAATAAACAAAATTACCGCAACCGAACAGCAAAAAACCGTCAGGAGCTTCAGCAACGACCTCTTCACAGACATCGTGTGACACTTCAGTGCACCGTTGATGAATTTGGTTTTAGGGTTTAATTCAAATCGCTACTGTGACTGGACACAGATCCAAGTTAATCCAGTTTGTTAGGGACTGCGAAGAAGGATAAACCTGGTTCCAACAATACGGAGCCACAGCTCACACCTCTCGACAGTCTTTAGAAATTTTGAGAAAGTTGTTTCCTGGACATGTTCTGTCTTCGCAAGGAGATATCGCCTGGCCCCCAAAGCCACCCGATTTATCGTCTTGTAATTTTTGTTCTTTGGGAACACTTAAAGGCTCAAGTGTACAAATATCGCTCCATAACACCCAGGATATGGATGCCATTCCACCGGAAGTACGATGGAGAACTTCCAGGAAACGTTTCGTCAGTGTCTCAACAATAGAGAATGCCATTTACCAGACATAGTTTTTAAAACCAGCTAATGTAAAATGGCGTAGTATTTCTTGTTGTCAAAACTTTGCTTGTTTGTTTGTTGCTTGCTTGTTACTACTTTTTCAAATATGGGAGGTCCTTTTGCGAGACCCTGTACAGCAGCTGAGTTCCAAACATACTGCTGTCGGGATTCGCCTGTCATGATTAGATTTTTACCTGTGGGGCAGTTTAGCTGGTGGCCGATTCCCCATCCTTGATGAGGGCGACGACTCGACGCTAGGACACCCCCAGTGGCGCCGGATCCGAGTCATAGGACGTGGTGGTCACCCCTTCGAGGTGCAGCGCGAACCTCTCCAGTTGCTTGAAGTGGTTTCTCGCCTGCCTACACAGCGACTGGTACGTCCTGGACACCACCATGGCTATTGTCATGTTCACGTCGCGGAGCTAGTTCTGGAAGACGCTCTGCACTTGCTGTTTGGTCGTGGTCGGATCGGTGCTATTGTGTTGGAAGTTGGCGCTCGGGTGTATGGGCGACAGGGGCTCTGTAGCTCCGTTCCACGCCTGCTCCAGGGTCGCGCCGCCAGAGCCTGGAAAGGTCCGGAGACGCTCTTTGAGTCTCTTCATCTGTCATGCTCGAGTGATGGTGGAAGGAGCCAAATCGGCACGTTTCCAGATTCCACTGAAACCGTTTTTAAATGACATACAAAAGTTGTAATTTCGATAGTGGCAGCAGACTGACGGTGGAAAAAAGTCGAAACGCCATGGTGGGGACGAGCGACATAAAGGGTCGTTGGTAAGCGTGTTTATACATCTGAAAGATGATGTATATTCAGATTTCGCGCCAGTCGCATATGAGTGGTGCTCGTAGCGTGACTATGAGGATGCAAATAAGTTTTAATGGTTGGTTCAAATGGCTCTGAGCACTACGGGACTTAACTTCTGAGGTCATCAGTCCCCTAGAACTTAGAACTATTTAAACCTAACTGACCTAAGGACATCACACATATTCATGCCCGAAGCAGGATTCGAACCTGCGACCGTAGTGGTCGCGCGGTTCCAGACTGTAGCGCCTAGAACCGCTCGGCCACCCCGGCCGGCAAATAAGTTTTAATTTAATTATACGTTGTAACCGGTCATGAGCGTTAATCACTTTTGAGATGGGTCGTGGTGAGCTGATGCTAGTCAAGAATACCTTTAAGGGAACAGAAACGCCATTCTGAGCTCCTCACTAAGTTTGAACGAGGTCGTGTAGTGGAGCTACGAGAAGGTGGACGTTTCTTCTGCAATACTGCAGAAAGACTTGGCAGAAATGTAGCCACTGTACATGGTTTCTGGCAGCAGTGCTCACGAGAATGTACAGCCGGAAGAAGACCGTTCTCCGAATAGCGACGTGGGACTACCGAGAGGGAAGACGATCGTTTTCGGCGTGTGGCTGTAGAGTGACATACTGCACCTGCTGCAGCAGTTTGAGCAGCAGTTGCCACCGCAGTGACTCAACAAACTGTTTCAAATCGGTTACTTCAGGGACAGCCCCGAGCCAGACTCCTGAGGAATGTGCATTCCACTGACCCCAAACCACCACCATTTGTGAATGCAGTGGTGTCAAACGAGAGCTCATTGGAGGACAGGGTGGAGGTGTCTTATGTTCTCTGATGAAATCTGGTTCAGCCGCAGTGCCAGTGATGGCCGTGTGTGTGTTAGGGGGAGGTCAGGTGAGGGTTTGCAAGCGACCAGTCTGCATGCCAGATACACTGGACCTACACCTGGAGTTATGGTCTCGGGTGCGATTTGATATGACAGCAGGAGCACTCTAGTGTTATATTCCACGCACCCTGGCTACTAATTTGTACGTCAGTTTGGTGACTCGGCCTGTTGTGCTATTAGGCATTACAGAGGTTGTTTTCTAAAAGGGTAATAGTCGCCTACATACCGCTGTCCAAACGTCGACATATCGCCTTGGCCTGCTCGATCACCAGAATTGTTTCCAATCGAGCACGTATGCGATATCATCGGACAACTCAGTATTATCCGCAAATAGAATTAACCGTCCCTATGTTGACCACTCAAGTACCACAGGCATGGAACTCCATACTACAAACTGACATCCGTCACATGCACAACACAATGCATTAACGTTTTCATGCTCGCGTTCAACATTCCAGTTGTTACACTGGTTACTAATGTAATAGCATTTCAAATTCCGAATGGCTTACCTCGCACTTGCGTTAGCTGGTGATTTTGCAATGTTAATCACTCGAATATGTTATCTAGAAAAGTGTACTACAGTAATTTCATTACTCTACATTAATATATTTTCGGTTTTGGGATTTTTTCTGTCACAGTATTTACTTGCAACGTGTACAAAATAGACAATGATTCAAACTTTCGCTCTCCAAAGCCGTCACCAGCGCTGTACGACGGTTGTTGGAAAAGAATACGACTTTTATTTTTAAAATCATCTTTATTGAGATACAATAGTCTGGTGCTGATCACTTTCTAAGTAGTCCCCTTCAGCCTCGACACAGCTCCTGCACTGGTGTTGCCACTGCTGGAAGCACCTCTGAAAACAGTCTTTTGGTTCTGTGCCAACTGCTCAATGAAATTCTGCATAATGTCTTCCCTGTTCTGAAATCTGATCCCCTTCAGAGTCTCTTTCAGTCTAGACAAAAGCCAGATGTCGCCCAGTGCTAGATCAGGGGAATGCTGAGGCTAACAGACCACAATTGTGTACTGACATTAGTATCATCTGGTGGTACATATGGGTCATGGACGACGCTATTGGCGTCAAAAAAACACTGTCAACTTTTTTGGGTTTCGGGAATGACGAGTGCTTCCATTGTTACTTTTAGAAATTTGTTTCTGGGTTCTGCCCATTAACCGAGGACTAATCACGAGTGATCGTTGTGTTAAGAAAATTTAGATTAATGTTCCCAGTATCCAACATGTCTTCTGGAATCTACAATCAAAGTTGCTTCTTCTCAGTTGTCAGCAGCTTTGGTCCAAGTTTTGCTGAGGTCCTCCTGAGGTCCAAATGTTACGTTAAAATGGAATAAATTGATCCGATATTTTTACCTCGTCTGTAACTTCTCTGATTGTGATTCGTCTATTCTGCGTCACCAGGGTCCTTGTGGGGTCAATAACCACCTGATTTGTGGATATTGATGGGGCACCTTAATGTACTTCTCTCTTCATTGATTAGCGGGCATCTCTGAAGCGGTTGTACCACTCCTTTAGCCGTGTGGCACCCTTTGCTTCACCCACGAACACACGTCGATTTTTTCACTTTGAGACTCGCCAAGCTCGAGACAAAATTTGATGCAATAACGTCATTTTACCCACAACACTAAATCCGACGAATACCACTTACACGTGTTCACTGGTTGTTTCCGAAGTAGTGAAAAAAATTCGGGTGTGTGTGCTACGTATGCCTGCAAACAAAGAGCGCACGCATGCCCTGATACCATTGTCGATTTCAACAATAAAAATGGTCGGATATTTTTTGAACAGCTCTCCTGTATAACCCGTCGCCAGTGATGTTGAGAGAGCAGGATACCCCTAGCTACGCCAGTTGTATAGGTAGTTCGAGTGGAGCGGTCTGTTGTCAGACGACTCTCCGTTAACAGTTCTGAGCCGAACATCACAAAGTGCCTCTCCTGCATCTTGTGAATCGAGCTGAGCTCACGGGGCTTAAGTCAGGTGGTGCGCCACCTCCCAGCCCCATTGACCGAACAAATCAGTCAAAACTTGCGCCATACGCACCTGAGCATTTTCCTGCAAAATCATGGGCAGGTCCTGCAGAAAGCGACGCCGCTCTCTCTCTGCTCTTTTCTTTCTTGGAACACAGTCTCTTACGTTTTCGTGACTAAACCGCTTAACCGATTTACGTGAAATTTGGCAGGGGGACAGTTTTAACCCTGAGGAAGAACATGGGCTACTTTAGAAACCGCAAAAAAAGTCGCCCCCCTAAGAGGGTGACATAGCGAATGGAACATCTTTTTACATTAGTGGATATACACCATGTTAAAAAATCTTTTATCTTGGTGTATAATGTACACATTGTATAGTGTATAGGTACTTGAGTAGCATACTGCATACATGTGTACCCCTCCCCCCACCCCCCACCCCAAACCAAAGGATCCAAAGGAGTCCTGCTATGAAACGAAATGGCACTCCAGGCCATCATTCCTGGTTGTTGGGCTGCATGGTGGGCGGCCCTCAGTTTGGTAACCCTCCATTGTCCGGGCCATCTTCAGACACGTCTTCGCTGGTCATCAGGGCTCAATTCAAGGTGGTAAGTGGAACGCATTACTGAGGACAGTTCTACTCTGGGCGATGAGATTCCGGCCCAAAACGTGTCTGGAGATGCCCCAGACAGAGGTGAGATTTTTGACAGTCGGCAACAGAAACCAAAGCATTGCATTGAAACAAGCGTTCAGTTCATAGTGCTGTGGTATGTGGGAAAAAACCGCAAATTGGCATTCATAAGAAGAAGAACAACACCAAAAACGCAACAGGAGCGTAATATGTAAGAAATTGTCCACGCAACCTGCCACTGATGATGCCTTGCAGAAAATGAATGCGAAACGCGTATGGCACTAAAACTGTGTTTTATTCAGTTGCTGTCAGACGGTCCATAAGTAAAACTTATCAATATACCGTAATATTTCGGGTGTGCCTTCACGACCTCCTGCTTCCTGAGACGACCCTATTTCAGACACACGGCGAAATTCTGATGCAAACCTTGAATGCGTAGTTGTTGTCGGCGGGGATAGTTTTATTGATACAACCTTGCTGCCCGCCGCCCTTTACCATTTGCCTTTTCGTAAGTAAACACCATGTTGGTAAGCTTTCGATTCGAATTCGATTGTGTACAATACTGTATCACATCCTCGACAAGGTGAGTCAGCAAGAGAAGTAATCGGACACAACATTACCAGTTACTGAGGCCGGAGAGGGCGCTGGGACATGACGTATGAGGAACATTACCACCCTCTAGGAGGAAACCATGCACCCTGTAACTGTGGCTGTGTGGTACAACGCGTATTACACCGCAGTCTCTGTAACAAAGTATGATTGCACAAATGGTCTCTAACATGGAAACCACGCATTTCCGGACGTAAGTTCATCAGACCTTATTTGTTCCGTACCCTCTCATCGATCAGTCCCTGGAGTTTGTACACCGTGGAAAAAATCACCCTGTATACTGTATTGGCGGTGGGTCCCGCCCCATTTCCTCGCCTCGCTATTCTTATCAAAAACTCGTGAGACTGATATACAAGTAGTAAAACCGACCATAGATAATAAAAGCCCTGCAGTTATTTTGTTCAAAGGGCACGGTCTTTTTCCCAAGACCCAGGTCGAACTTCTGGTCAGATCTAAAGGTGTCGTCTCGTCACATGAAATAATTAGCCTGCTCTGTTGCGAATTAATATACTTTTCTATAGATTATCGTATTGATGAGCTTACACCAGATGTAGCTCTCTGTGGATAAATCCAGGATAACGACAGAGCTTAAACTGTCGTTAGAAATGTAATTGTTGCAGATACGAGAGTTATTGACTGACGTAATTCGCCTGTGACACAATGCGGCAGGGAAAGACTCAGGAAACAATCTCTGCATTAAGTTAGTGCGCAGTGCCTGGCGTACTGCCCGCTGAAACGAGTGATAAAAGTTTTCTGATCCCATGTGGACTTAGTTTTAACGAGTCACATACCATCGACGAGGAGTATATTATCAGATTCTATACGATGTTCGTAGCTGCCGCAGCTGCTCTTCAAAACTAATCTTTATTAATATTTTAATTGATTTCAAAACAAGAAGATTGTGAAATCTTCCTTTTCTTGGCTGGATTAATATTTCATGAGCGTCAGCTACAAATTCGTAGCAATAGAGAGAAATGTGGTCCAGCGTTAACCAATATATCTGCGCTTCTCTGAATTATGGGCAAAGACATCACATAAAAATTTGGTTCTCATTCATATTTGGATTACTTATTTTCTCTCTCGAGGGAAACACACTAAATTCTGCTCAAGGCAAAGTTACTGAGTGGCTTCTGCTTCTGTGGTTGCGTTTAAAGTATCTTTACTGAATAAATGATCTACACCACGTAATCTAATAAAATATCGACTTCGTAAACAGATAAGATCTGTACAGGTTGTATTACACGGAAGACACAAGTAATGACTAATAAGACTGGAAATAATTTAGTATCAGTCCGCAAAATCACTGTAGCTTCAGCTAAAAATTACAGTAGCCATATTTAACTTCAGGTACTGCAGTACAACAAAGGACAGGACCTGACGTAAAGAAGGTTTGCTCAATGCTTAAATAATAACTATTTCAATCGGAAGCTACATCAATCAGAACAAAGCAGCAATCACACAGACCAACTTATGATCAGACCAGACAAAATAACGAAGTAATAATGACTTATTGTCGTGTAATAGTAAGTAAAGTAACACATGAAACAAACAAGCAGCGCTAGCTCCATTCTGTATGCTTGTTCTTAGACAGCACTGTAAACTGCATTTATTTTCTTAATATGTACTTAAAATGATTTTAATATTCAGAATCTCTCTTAAATTTATTCAGCGATTCTAAGGGAGGCGTCACATCTTTTAACCATAATATACTCTCGAACTGCCAGACTGAAAACACTGCTCATTGTCAGTAGCTGGGAGAAAGCACAGGGCACGCCAGGCAACAAGGAGGGTACCAGAACTGAACCTCGAAACTGCCGTCCTACGTCACTGACATGCACCAGTTGTACAACCTTAGAACGGATTCTGATGCCGAACGTAATTCAGGTTTTCCTCACCTGACATCCTGGAAACACTGGGTCAATACAGTCAAGTGGATGCATTATTTCTTGACTGCACAAAAGAATTAGATTTCTTAAAGGCAACTTCGTCCTTCGTTATTCATCATGTGTCCTGACCTCCCCGAAACAGTTAATCTGTACTGCACAAAATGCGGACCACGAGCATTCTCGTTGCTAGTGCCGAAGAACGCATGCGCCTTGATGACAGACCAGAGAGGGACCTTATTCGAATAAACTTCATATCTAGATATAATTAAATGCTGTTCCTTGGTAAGCGCATCAGTTGAGACTGTCTGGAGGGATGTCGCTTGTGACGCTGGAGCGCCCGCCGGCGATCTTTAATCGCTTCAGAGATTGTAGGCGACCACCAAGGCACAGTCCGCCGCCGAGGGGATCCAGAAGAATGGGCAATGGCAGATTCGGCGGCAGTAACAATGCCGGTGGTGACCGATTGAACCACCGCATCAATGTCATCATTAGAGAGAGGCTCAATAGCGGCAGTGGAGGAGAACAAGTCCCAGTCAGCCTTATTCATAGCCCATCTGCTAGGGCGCCCAGAAGAGTGTCGCTGTGGCAGTGACAGAAAGATCGGAAAGTGGTCACTACCACACAGGTCGTCATGCACTCTCCATTGAACAGATGGTAAGAGGCTAGGGCTGCAGATCGAAAGGTCGATGACAGAGTACATGCCATGCGCCACGCTGAAGTGTGTGAAGGAACTATCATTTAAAAGCGAAAGATCGAGCTGTGCCAAGAAATGCTCAATGGTGACGCCTCGACCTGTCGCCACTGACCCAACCCACAGAGGCTTATGGGCGTTGAAGTCGCCCAGTAACAAGAAAGGTGGTGGCAATTGGGCTATCAGCGCAGCCAGGACATGCCGCGCAACATCATTATCCGGTGGAAGGTAAAGACTGCAGACGGTAACAGCTTGTGGCGTCCACACCCGAACAGCGACAGCCTCTAAATGCGTTTGTAGAGGGACAGACTCGCTGTGAAGAGAGTTAAGGTCATAGATGCAGACGCAACCAGTTGGTGGAGCTCACCTAGATGGTGGAAGACACCGCTTCAGTTCCACTGGAGGATGGTATTGTCCATGTCTGAGAAAGGCGTGACGGGACTTGGAAGGCAGATTACGCCGCTGTGTCACCTGCTGCCTCCGATTGAGCACCTGTGCTAGTGCTATCCATGGTGTCTGAGGGCCCGGCGAGATCGAGGTCCTCAGCGGACGCCAAAATCTCCACCTCGTCCTCAGATGCAGAGCTGGAAGGTTGCGGTGGGGTGGCTGCCACCGCAAGTTCCTTGGGCTTAGAGCTCTTCTTCTTGGGTTTCTCACGCTGCTCCTTGGGTTTCACTGGCTGGGAGAGCTTCACCGATTCAGTCTCCGGGATGCAGGAGGATTGTGAAGCCCTACGACCAGCTGATTGTGGGCACTCGCGCCACTGTCGGTCGTCAGCCTTCCCGCTGGTGGAAACCTGGGAAGAGAGGGACCCAAGGGACCCCTTGCGAGCGTGAGAAGCCGAAGAAGTGGGACACTTCTTCGGCTTAGAAGCAGGGACGGACATCCCCGGTAGGTTGGATGGTGTTGCTCCTGAGGTTGGTGGTGCAGGACAAACCTGGTGTGGAACCCCCCACTGGCGAGGGGGCAGGAGGAGTTGTACTACTCGTCGATCCAGCCGGAATTCGAGAAACTGATGGGGCTAGCACCGGTGTTGTAGCAGCGGTGTAGGAAGATGTCATTCTCACAGGATGGAGTCGGTCGTATTTCCTTTTGGCCTCAGTATAGGTCAGTCGGTCCAGATTCCATGATTTTACGCTCTTTCTGGAAGATTTGGCAATCTGGCGAGCAAGATGAATGGTGCTCCCCGCAGTTGACACAGGTGGGAGGCGGGACACATGGAGTATTGGGATGTGATGCGCATCTGCAATCTCGACATGTGAGGCTAGAAGTGCAGCGGGAAGACATAGGGCCGAACTTCCAGCACTTGAAGCACCGCATCGGGGGAGGGATATAGGGCTTGACGTCACATCGGTAGACCGTCACCTTGACCTTTTCCGGTAATGTACCCCCCTCGAAGGCCAAGATGAAGGCACCGGTAGCAATCTGATTTTCCTTCGGACCCCGATGAACGCGCCGGACGAAATGTACACCTCGGCGCTCTAAATTGGCGCGCAGCTCGTCATCAGACAGCAAAAGAAGATCCCTATGGTAAATAACTCCCTGGACCATATTTAAATTCTTATGGGGTGTGATCGTAATGGCAACATCCCCCAACGTGTCACATGCAAGTAACCATCGTGACTGGGCAGAGGATGCCGTTTGTATCAGGACTGACCCAGAGTGCATTTTGGACAAGCCCTCCACCTCCCCAAACTTGTCCTCTAAATGCTCGACGAAGAACTGAGGCTTTGTGGAGAGAAAAGACTCCCCATCAGCTCTCGTACAAACTAAGAATCGGGGCGAATAACTACTACTGCCATCCTGAGACTTATGTTCCTCCCATGGTTTGGCCAGGGAGGGGAACGTTTTCGGATCGTACTTCTGAGCATTAAATTGAGCCTGAGAACGCTTGGAGACTGCTGGCGGCTGGCCACCAGCGAGAGACGATGTACCACGCTTCATTGCGCGTCATCCGCCCTGATGCCACCTACTCCCACCAAGGGCCTTCCCCACGGGCGCCACCCAGCCGCAGCAAGAGCCACCTGGCAGGATGGCCGTTGCCAGTAGTCCTGATACCCCAGGAGGATAGGCATTTACTCCTTGGCATACGTGGGGAGTTAACAGCGGAGGCATCAGTAGAGTGATCCCTGTGTTGTCAGGGGGCTACAACCAAAAGGGTACATGGCGGCCCCACCACAACGGACTGGCTGCCGTGCTGGATGTTAGGTAACATGTGGTCCATGGTCGCCGTCAGTGCAGAAAGAGGCACCGCACAGTGCAAGGTGTAATCTGCACGCAGAAACGTAGTCATGCCCAAGAGATGGAGAGCGGGCAGGACTGCAATTCAATGGCGAATAAGCTGGCGAAAGGTCTGATCGCAAGATGTATATAATGCACCAAGTAAGGCGCCCTTCCCCAATCGGCTCGCTCTTCGGAAAATTTTGAGAGATGGAGGTCAAACCCAACAGGGGACCATCACATAAGGCCGAAAAGTTTGAGACTCCTTTTAGTCGCCTCTTACAACAGGCAGGAATACCGCGGGCCTATTCTAACCCCGAACCCGCAGGGGGGACTGTCAAGTGTTCTCTGTAGCACGTCACAGATGTGGAACGCGGTGGACCATGCTATAATGTTGTGTGACAACACATGACTAAGTCGGAATACATGCGTCACTACATCGAGAGATGGCTGATGCTGAACGCCACCTAGGGTGGCACACAATGCGTTATAGTCCAGTGAAACTGTCAGAAAAAAGCCTGTACCTTGCAAGAGGTGGGGTAAAAAATTTTTTTTTTTTTTAGCTCGTTCGTATTGTTGGAAGTGTTAGAAAACCAAGTTTTGCCAACAAAATTTCTCTTGGGAAAACTTTGTGCTGTCGAAAACTTCGAAAATTTCGGACTTTTTTCAGTTTTTTCAAAATATCTCAGTTTCATTTGCTCCTATCGCTTTGACGTCTATTTTCTTTTTTAAAGAGCACAAAATTCTCAACAAATTTGATTCTTACCATTTTTTTCTACTCCCAGTATCTAAGGCGCTACAGCGCGTCAAAATATAACAATTTTTCAAATTTCGAGCAAAGAATAGTTGGTGACAATTTCCACGATGTAAAGTTCCGTAGAAAAGATAAAGTTGTTACCCTCCTTTCTGCGTTCAATTCTGTAAAAGCTGGGAGCACTAAAATTACTCCTGTTGATCCTTTAACTCTTTTCCAAAGGACTTGTTTAGTGAAACAAAGTGAAGAAGCGTTAAAAGCCTTTCTGAAATATAAACTTGCTCCTTACCCAATGTCCCTACTCTCAGAAAAAGGCATGCGAAAAGGAATAAAATCTTCATTCTAAAATGCCTTCGTTCCAGTGGAAGATGTGTAGTCAGGCGGACCAAGTAAATTTTTTGTCAGTGATGGAGGGTACCTTATCCACAAAGTGACTTGGACTCGAAATTTTTTCTTCAAGTCAATAGCCCAAAGCTATGTTTCTTACCTGCAACGTCATTTTGGATCTCAATTTGCTATTGTATTTGATGGGTATCCACGTGAGGGAGCACAAAGAGTGCTGAGAGGATTCGTAGGTCCAAACAACATTCTTCGGTTGACGTTGTCGTTGAATCAGAGATGGTGAACCAAGTCCCTCAGGACAAGTTCTTGTACATCAAACGAAACAAAATGCGTTTGACCACACTTCTTAAAATGGAATTTCTGGAGTGTAGCATTGAAGTGCACCAGGCACAAGAAGATGCTGACGTTATAATGGTAGCATCTGCCATTTCAAGAACCAAAGATTTTGGAAGTGTTGTCATTGTAGGAGAAGATGTTGACCTGCTTGTGCTCATGACCTGTTTGGGGCAAGGCACTGAAAACTTATTTTTCTTAAAGCCAGGAAGAGGAAATGCAGAAGACAAGTGGTTTTCCACTGCATCTTACAAGTTTGACAGTGAATATATTCTGTTCACTCACGCCTTTAGCGGATGTGATACAACATCTGCTTTTTTTGGTCAAGGAAAAAATAAGTGCTGCAATATTGTTGCGAAAAATGAACACCTAACCTCAGCGCTTTGCACGTTCAATAAACCACATGCTACCCGTGAAGAAATAATAACTGCAGGAGAACAAGTTACTATCGCATTGTATAGTAGAGGTGTCAGCAGTTCCCACACACTAGACCATTTGCGGTACCAGCTATTCGCCAAGTCTGCCACAAAAAGCAAACTGAATCTTGCACGCTTGCCACCTACACAAGATGCTGCACAACATCATTCGTTGCGGACTTACCAACAAGTCCACAGTTGGATGGGAAACTGGAAACCTCCTGAGAAATGGGGCTGGAATCACAGTGGCCACGGTCCAATACCCGGTATAATGAGCCAAGATCCAGCACCTGAAGCACTTCTTCACATTGTTTCATGCTCATGCAAGATGAACTGTGGTGAAGCGTGCTCCTGCAGAAAAGTGGGTTTGAAATGTTTTTCAATTTGCAAGAAATGTATTGGGGTCAACTGTGAAAACGTGCCAAAATTTTTATATGAAGACAGTGAAGAAGATGTTATGAAGGATGTTGAGGAAACCGCTGACGAAACGAACGAACTTGCTGAGGCTGACTCGCTGTTTAAAGAAGAGGTCAATCTGGGATCAACTCTAGGTACAGACCCTGAATTCGTAACTCAAGGTATTTCTGGTGACACTGAGGAACCTGGCCCATCAAAACGTTGGAAGTGATGCTCATATCTGTCTCAAGTGCGCTTAAGTGCAATATTACAAGTATTACACACCCAGAACTGTCAACATTTTTTAGTAACTGACAATGCATTTTAATTGCAATAAACCTACTTATTTTTAATGTCAACTGTGTGGCTTTTATACACAAGAATTATTACCTACCTAATTAGGTTGCCTATTGCAACTAATAATAGTTCAGTTTCGTGAGACAATTTATTTTGTGTGTGTGTGTGTGTGTGTGTGTGTGTGTGTGTGTGTGTGTGTGTGTGTGCGTGTATTTATGTCTCTTAATGATTTATATTTATAGTTTTACAAATACCATGGCTGAGGTGGCCCATAGTGAACTTCAGGCAGTGATGTAAGAATCACAATAGTTGGGTGCCCAGCAATCCTCATGTTGCATACAGAGAAATTGAATACCTGAATGTGAGGTGGTAAATTCCAACTTATAACATGATGTATAATGTATTTATACTACACAAACAGAAACTGAAAAAATAGTGTTAAAAAATAAGGTATCTTGCCACTATGCTCAAAATTTGAAAAATTGGTATTTTTTGAGGCGCTGTAGCGCCTTAGATATTGGGAGTAGAAAAAAATGGCAAGAATCAAATTTGTAGAGAATTTTATGCTCTTTAAAAAAGAAAATAGACGTTAAAGTGATAGGAGAAAATGAAACTGAGATATTTTGAAAAAACTGAAAAAAGTCCGAAATTTTCGAAGTTTTTTGACAGCAGAAAGTTTTCCCAAGCGAAATTTTGTTGGCAAAACTCGGTTTTCTAATCTTTCCAACCATATGAACGAGTTGAAAAAATAAACTCTTCTACCCCACCTTTTGCAAGGTATATCTACTATTTGACTGGACTATTAGTCCATTCCTCCCACACGCGTCCATGGCGTACCACAGTGCAAACGAGTGGTAATCGAGAGAGGAGAGATGTAGGTGAGTGCATAACATAGGGACCGTGCGGTGCACAGTAGTTGTGTGCAACCATTGTATGGTCACACATGTGCCAGGGGTGTCATTCGGTATGTAACTACCAATGTGCAGTACTGTGTGTGGGTTAGGTGTACGACATCAGCGGACAGTGGGCGCAGGCCGTTCCACGACGTGCACCGCACGCTTGGGCATACCAGTGACGTCACGTGTGCTGCACTGCTGTTGAAATTGCTCGTTAATATTTTATAAAATTTTAGACTTAATTTACTTATTTTAAAGTTTATTTGTGTTAATATTTGCCGTAAAATTGACTTATTAGTGGATTTTCATTAATCTCAGTCTTCCTTCCTCTGTTACTGACTCGAGTGGTCTGTTATTTGTGAGTGTGCTTGCGTCGCTCATCTAAGCCTCGCGCCTCAGTTGTGTGTTTACAGTTTGCGGCGTGCACTGCAGCCGTAGCGGTTGTAAAGCTAAGTACTGACAAACTTATTTCTGCTCTGTATTACAGTTATTAAATTTAATAGATTTCAGCGATGTTGCTTGCCGTTTGTGGTGAAATAACGACTTAATAAACTTTTGTAATCGTTCGCTCGCTGTGTCTTATAGAGTTTTCAGTGTGTTGAAGTCGTTTAGTAAATTTCGTGCTTTAGTTTTCAACTGACGTTTATTATTCTTTCTAGTGAAGTATTTAAGTAAAATTTTCATTTAGTGTTTTAACTTCGCTTAGCGTTACAGTGGCAGTTTTAATTTTTTGGGTTTAGCTCATAATTTTGTGAAGTTTTGCTGGTATTGGTATCGGCTGTGTTGTAGTAGTATTAATACTAGTAGCTGCTTTTTTAGTAGGTAGAGAATTTCGAGACCATTATTGTTAGTTCTTAAATAGTTCTACTGGTGTAACTGAACTTTGGTAACGTAGACGTATAGTTTTTTTTCAGTAACTGTAAAATTTTACCATGAGTGAAAAGTGTGGGCTCTGTCGTAGGTTTGTGGGTAGTGGATTGCGGTGTGGGATTTGTTCAAAGTATTTTCATTGGGGGGAATGCAGTGGCGAAGCCAGTGGTCATTTTAGGGAGATCCTCTCCTGGGAATGTAGAATCTGTAGTAGAAACAAGTTAATAAAGGAGCAGGAGTGTACGATATGTGCTCTTCAAGAGCAGTTACAATGCGCAAAGGAGGAACTAGGTAGGTTGAGGAGGGTGAAGGGTGGTGGGGAATGGGAACTGGCAGTTGGCAAGAAGGCAGCTAGGAAGAGGAGGAGCTATTGACAGTTTTACATTGCATACATGTAATAGATACGAACAACTGTCAGAGTTGAGTGAAGAGGAGCCTCGTATAGCTGTAGATGTAGGTAACTTGCAGCAGTCCTCAGCAATTAGGAGGCCTAGGTTAGTTGCAAAGTCTAGCAGAAAGAAGGCTCTGCTGCTAGGTAGTTCCCACGGTAGAGGTGTGGGCCAGCAGTTGCAGGAAGTGTTGGGGAGTGAGTACCAGGTCACTAACATTGTGAAGCTTAGTGCAGGGTTGGCTCAGGTGACTGAAAGCATAGGGGAGTTATGTAAGAATTTATGGAGGAGGATCAGGTAGTGATAGTGGGTGGAGCAGGGAACAGTCTCAATAGTGATTGGGAATATGTCAGTGGTGACTTCGTTAAGATAGCTACTCAAACTCGTGGTACTAATGTGCATTTCGTACAGCTGTTTCAGCGTCATGATCGGCCTCACCTTAATGCGGCTGTTTGGCGCGTTAACGTGGGGCTGGGGAGGGCACTGATGGCGGAGGGCATGGATCACATCTCAGTGGTGCCAGTTGGGTCTATCAGTAGACGGGGTTTCACTAGGCATGGCCTGCACCTCAATAGGTATGGGAAGGGGAGGCTGGCTAAGCTTATAGGTGACAGTGTAGTGGGTGGTGGTGGTGGTGGTGGTGGTGTCACTCGTGGAAAAAATTCCTGTAGTAGTTGGTGTTAGAGCTGCACCTTTTTTAGACTGAAGTCAACTGATAGGTATACCTGCTTAAAGGAAGTGCCTCTAACTAAGGGCTTACCTTCAAGGGATGTAATGTTTCCAAGGAGAGAAGGAATTAGCATATTTCAACAAAATATAAGAGGTATTAGAGATAAAGTTAGTGAACTGCTAATAGATGTTAACTCTGAAATTACTGATATCAGAGCAACACTTAAATAATTTGATAATCCAGAGGCTTCCTTTACCAGGCTACAGATTAGCTGGCTGTTTCTCAAGGAGTTCCTTGTGGGCTGGGGGAGTGGCTCTGTATGTAAAAGAACAGTATTTCATTTGAGTCCATAGACGTATCACGACACTGCACTGAACAGATATTTGAAAGTTGTGCAGCATTAGTTGAATTTAGTGATACTAAACTTCTAATTGCTGTTGTTTGTAGGTCGCCTAACTCGGACTTCAGAGCATTTTTGCTTAAGCTAGAGAGGGTTCTTGATTCACTTCGTAGGGAGTAACAAAGTAGTTATATGTGGTGACTTCAATATTAGTTTTGTACATGATTGTGCAAGAAAAAGGATGTTAGTAGATCTCCTAAATTCATATGATCTGATGCAAACTGTGTTTTTTTCCAACTAGGGTGCAGGGGGACAGTAGCACAGTCATAGACAATATTTTTATTCATTCTGTCAGTAAAAGGGTGAATGGCCTTTCAGACCATGATGCACAAATTTTAACACTAAAAGGTTTTTGTACTCAAACCAATGTATTTAATTACAAGCTACATAGGAAAGTTAATCCAACAGCAATAGAGAGTTTTCAAAACTTGTCAAGGAACAAGTGTGGCAAGATGTTTATAGTGCCGATAATATAGATGATAAATACAATGCTTTCCATAACACATTTCTCATGCTCTTTGAGAGTTGCTTTCCATTAGAACATTCTAAATGGGGTACTAGCAGTAATGGACAGCCGGGTTGGCTGACTAGTAGGATATCATGTAGAACAAAGCGTGAATTATATCAAAATGTTAGAAGTAGTCACAATCAAGCTACTGTAGCCCTTTACAAACAGTATTGTAAGGTGCTTAAAAAATATTACCAAGGCAAAAAGTATGTGGTATGCAAATAGAATAGCTAATTCACAGGATAAAATTAAAGCCATATGGTCAGTTGTGAAGGAAGTGTCTGGTCAGCAGCACAAGGTAGATGATATAAAGTCAGTTCGCAGAAATAATATTTTTGTTGCTGATCAGATATATGTACAGTATTTAACAACCATTTTCTGAGCATTGCTGGTGAATGAAATAAAAATTTAGTTTCTACAGGAAATCATAAAAATTTCTTAGCAAATGGCTTTCCGAGATCGATGTCCGAAATACTCCTCTGTGATACAGACAAGAGGGAGATTGAGTCAATAATTAAATCACTGAAGACTAAGGACTCTCATGGTTATGATGGAGTGTCTAGTAGAGTATTAAAGTACTGTGCTGCACATGTTAGCCCTGTATTTAGCCATATTTGTAATTTTTCCTTTAGGAATGGTCAGTTTCCTAAGTGATTAAAGTTCTCAGTAGTAAAGCTGCTTTATAAAAAGGGAGAAAGGGATAATGTAGATTGTTATATTGCTATGAGAAGGCCGAAATGCACGCTATAAGCTCATGCAGGATGGCGTGAGGTCTGAAACAGGATACTTAATGAATGCTATAAAGAAAAGTACGTAGCTTCTGGAATACTTAACTTTAACCCATAATTTGTATACATCGTTCTTGATGAGACATGCTTCATACGATAACTATCAATTGCTATGGCGCCTTGCTAGGTCGTAGCCATTGACTTAGCTGAAGGCTATTCTAACTATCTTCTCTGCAAATAAACGAGGCTTCGTCAGTGTTGCATCGCTAGCTAAGTCGTCCATACAACTGGGGCGAGTGCTAGTAAGTCTCTCGAGACCTGCCGTGTGGGGCACTCGGTCTGCGATCACTGACAGTGGCGACACGCGGGTCCGACATGTACTAATGGACCGCGGCCGATTTAAAGCTACCACCTAGCAAGTGTGGTGTCTGGCGGTGACACCACATAGATAATTTTAGACCTATTTCTATGCCATCAGTGTTTGCAAAAGTTATCGAAAAGGCTGTGTATGTAAGGTTAATTGATCATTTTATATCACACGTATTGCTATCAAATGTACAGTTCAGCTTTAGAAGTCATTTGACAACTGAAAATGCTATATTCTCTTTTCTCTGAAGTATTGGATGGGCTAAACAAAAAGCTTCGAACGCTTGGCGTATTTTTTGATTTAACAAAGGCATTTGACTGTGTTGATCTCACATTATTGCTCCAGAAGTTGGACCATTACGGAATAAGGGGAGTAGCTCACAATTGGTTCACCTCTTACTTTAGCAACAGGCAGCAAAAGGTCATTATTAACAATGTTGATAAAGGCTGTGATGTGGGATCTGAGTGGGGTACTGTCAAGTGGGGGGGAGGGGGCGGGTGCCCCAGGGATCAGTGTTGGGGCCGCTCCTGTTCCTTATTTATATAAATGATATGCCCTCTAGAATTATGGGTAACTCTAAGATACAGGGTGTTTCTAAAATGACCGGTATATTTGAAAAGGCAATAAAAACTAAACGAGCAGCGATAGAAATACGCCGTTTGTTGCAATATGCTTGGGACAACAGCACAATTTCAGGCGGACAAACTTTCGAAATTACAGTAGTTACAATTTTCAACAACAGATGGCGCTGCAAGTGATGTGAAAGATATAGAAGACAACTCAGTCTGTGGGTGCGCCATTCTGTACGTCGTCTTTCTGCTGTAAGTGTGTGCTGTTCACAACGTGCAAGTGTGCTGTAGACAACATGGTTTATTCCTTAAAACAGAGGATTTTTCCGGTGTTGGAATTCCACCGCCTAGAACACAGTGTTGTTGCAACAAGACGAAGTTTTCAACGGAGGTTTAATGTAACCAAAGGACCGAAAAGCGATACAATAAAGGATGTTTGAAAAATTTCAACGGACTGGGAACGTGACGGATGAACGTGCTGGAAAGGTAGGGCGACCGCGTACGGCAACCACAGAGGGCAACGCGCAGCTAGTGCAGCAGGTGATCGAACAGCGGCCTCGGGTTTCCGTTCGCCGTGTTGCAGCTGCGGTCCAAATGACGCCAACGTCCACGTATCGTGTCATGCGGCAGTGTTTACACCTCTATCCATACAAAATTCAAACGCGGCAACCCCTCAGCGCCCCTACCATTGCTGCACGAGAGACATTCGCTAACGATATAGTGCACAGGATTGATGACGGCGATATGCATGTGGGCAGCATTTGGTTTACTGACGAAGCTTATTTTTACCTGGACGGCTTCGTCAATAAACAGAACTGGCGCATATGGGGAACCGAAAAGCCCCATGTTGCAGTCCCATCGTCCCTGCATCCTCAAAAAGTACTGGTCTGAGCCGCCATTTCTTCCAAAGGAATTATTCGCCCATTTTTCAGATCCGAAACGATTACTGCATCACGCTATCTGGACATTCTTCGTGAATTTGTGGCAGTACAAACTTAGACGACACTGCGAACACCTCGTGGTTTATGCAAGATCGTGCCCGGCCACATCGCACGGCCGACGTCTTTAATTTCCTGAATTAATATTTCGATGATCGTGTGATTGCTTTGGCTATCCGAAACATACAGGAGGCGGCGTGGATTGGCCTCCCTATTCGCCAGACATGAACCCCTGTGACTTCTTTCTGTGGGGACACTTGAAAGACCAGGTGTACCGCCAGAATCCAGAAACAATTGAACAGCTGAAGCAGTACATCCCATCTGCATGTGAAGCCATTCCGCCAGACACGTTGTCAAAGGTTTCGGGTAATTTCATTCAGAGACTACGCCATTTTATTGCTACCCATGGTGAATATGTGGATAATATCGTACTATAGTGTTTCCCAGACCGCAGCGCCATCTGTTGTTGAAAATTGTAACTACTGTAATTTCGAAAGTTTGTCTGCCTGAATACGTACTGTTGTCCCAAGCATATTGCAACAAACGGTGTATTTCTATCGCTGCTGGTTTAGTTTTTATTGCCGTTTCAAATATACCGGTCATTTTTGAAACACCCTGTATTTCAAGAATGAGATTTTCACTCTGTAGCAGAGTGTGCCAGGAAGTTTCACCCTGTATTTCTGTTTGCTGATGACACTAGCTTGGTAGTAAAGGATGTTGTGTGCAACATTGACTCGGTTTCAAGTAGTGCAGTACATGACCTCAGTTCATGGCTTGTAGAAAATAAACTAACGTTAAAGCACAGTAAGACTCAGTTTTTACAGTTTCTAACACACAATTCAACAAAACCTGATGTTTTAATCTCACAGAACGGGCATTTGATTAGTGAAACTGAACAGTTCAAATTTCTAGGTGTTCAGATAGATAGTAAGCTGTCGTGGAAGGCCCACATTCAGGATCTTGTTCAAAGACTTAATACTGCTATTTTCACTATTCGAACGCTATCGAAAGTGAGTGATAATTCAACACGTAAATTAGTCTACTTTGCTTATTTTCATTCACTTATGTCGTATGGTATTATGTTTTGGGGTAACTCTTCCCATTCTAGAAGGATATTTTTGGCTCAGAAACGGGCGGTTCGGGCAATAAGTGGTGTGCGTTCACGAACCTCTTGTCGACCTCTGTTAACGAGTCTGGGTATTTTGACATTGGCCTCTCAATATGTATATTCCTTATTGTAGTTTCTTGTTACCAATATTAGTTTATTTCCAACAATAAGCAGCTTTCACTCGGTTAATACTCGGCAGCAACCAAACCTCCATTTGGATCAGACTCCCTTAACTCTTGTGCAAAAAGGTGTGCAGTATACTGCTGCATCCATTTTCAATAACCTGGCACTCGAATTCAAAAACCTTAGCAGTAATCCACGCGCTTTCAAATCGAAACTAAAGAGTTTCCTCATTGGTCACTCCTCCTATTCTGTCGAGGAGTTCCTTGAAAAATTAAGCTGATTCTCATTGTATTGCTGATAGCGTTTGCTTAAACTTATGGACTGATTTTGTTTCAGGTTCATCAACATTTATTATGTTATTACTTTTATGTTGTAAGTTCATCTACTGACACGTTCCATGACCTTCTAAATTTGCTCCTCAATTTGGGCCTACAGAACTTGACATGTAAATAAATAAAAAAAATAAAATAAATTGAAGTCGTTTAGTAAATTTCGTGCTTCAGTTTTCAGCTGACGTTTGTTATTGTTTCTAGTGAAATATTTCAGTAAAATTTTCATTCAGTGTTTTAATTTCGCTTAGTGTTACAGTGGCCATTTGAATTTTTCGGTTTTAGCTGTGGTGTAGTAGTATTAATACAAGTAGTTGCTTTCTTAGCAGGCAGAGAATTTCGAGATCATTATTGTTAGTTCTTAAATATTTCTACTGGTATAACTGAACTTTGGTAACATAGACGTATAGGTTTTTTTTCAGTAACCGTAAAATTTTACCTTGAGTGAGAAGTGGGTTACGGTGTGGGATTTGTTCAAATTATTGTCATTGGGGGGAATGTAGTGGGGAAGCCAGTGGTCAATTTAGTGAGATACTCTCCTGGGAATGCAGAATCTGTAGTACAAATTAGTTGATAGAGGAGCAGGAGCGTAAGATCTGTGCCCTTCAGGTGCAGTTACAATGCACAAAGGAGGAACTAGATAGGTTGAGGAGGGTGAAGGATGGTAGGGAATGGGAACTGGCAGTTGGCAAGTGGGCAGCTAGGAAGAGGAGGTATTCAGACAGTTTTGCTTTGTAAACATGCAATACATATGACCAACTGTCAGAGTTCAATGGAGAGGAGCCTCGTGTAACTGCAGATGTAGGGAACTTGCAGCAGTCCTCAGCAATTAGGAGGCCTAGGTTAGTTGCAAAGTCTAGCAGAAAGAAAGTTGAGCTGTTAGTTCCACGGTAGAGGTGTGGGCCAGCAGTTGCACTGTGTGTTGGGGAGTGAGTACCAGGTCACTAGCATTGTGAAGCCTAGTGTAGGGTTGGATCAGGTGACAGGAAGCATAGGGGAGTTATGTAAGAATTTTACGGAGGAGGATCAGGTAGTGATAGTGGGTGGAGCAGGGAACAGTCTCAATAGTGATGGGGAATATGTCAGTGGTGACTTGGTTAAGAGAGCTACTCAAACTGGTAGCACTAATGTGCATTTCGTGCAACTGTTTCAGCGTCATGATCGGCCTCACCTTAATGCGGCTGTTAGGCCCGTTAACGTGGGGCTGGGGAGGGCACTGCTGGTTGAGGGCATGGGTCACATCTCAGTGGTGCTAGTTGGGTCTATCAGTAGATCAGGTTTCACTAGGCATGGTCTGCACCTTAATAGGAAAGGGAAGGGGAGGCTGGCTAAGCTTATTGGTGACAGGGGGGTGGTGGTGGTGGTGGTGGTGGTGGTGGTGGTGGTGGTGGTGGTGGTGGTGCTGCCACTCATGGAAAAATTCCTGTAGTAGTTGGTGTTAGCGCTGCACCTTTTTTAGACTGAAGTCAACTGATAAGTATACCTGCTTAAAGGAAGTCCTCCAAGTAAGGGCTAACCTTCAGAGGATGTAATGTTTCCAAGTAGAGAAGGAATTAGCATATTTCATCAAAATATAAGAGGGATTAGAGATAAAGTTAGTGAACTGCTTATAGACGGTGACTCTGAAATTTTTGGTATATCTTAGTATCACTTAATTAATTTGCCAGTTCAGAAACTTGCTTTACCAGGATACAGATTAACTGGCTGTTTTTCAAGGAGTTCCTTGCGGGGTACGGGAGTTGCAATGTACGTAAAAACAGGAAACCATTTGAGTCCATGGACATAACACGGCACTGCACTGATGATGATGATGAGCGTTTGGCGTCATTGGCCGGGAGGCCCCTCGCGGGGCAGGTCCGGCCGCCATATCGCAGGTCTTATTACAGTCGGCGCCACATTGGGCGACCTGCACGCCGGATGGGGATGAAATGATGAAGAACACAACACAACACCCAGTCCCTGAGCGGAGAAAATCTCCGACCCAGCCGGGAATCGAACCCGGGCCCAGAGGACGGCAATCCGTCACGCTGACCATTCAGCTACTGGGGCGGACGGCACTGCACTGAACAGATATTTGAATGTTGTGCAGGGGCAGTTGAATTTAGTGAAACTAAAC
Source organism: Schistocerca serialis cubense (assembly GCF_023864345.2). NCBI lineage: Eukaryota > Metazoa > Arthropoda > Insecta > Orthoptera > Acrididae > Schistocerca > Schistocerca serialis. The sequence continues at coordinate 638,685,868 of NC_064645.1, forward strand.
TTCTAGCTGTTGTTGTTTATACATCCCCTAACTGCGACTTCCAAGCATTTCTGCTCAAGCTATAGAGGGTTCTTGATTCACTTTGTAGGAAGTACCAAAAACTAGTTATGTGCTGACTTCAATTTTAATTTTGTATATGAGTGTGCAAGAAAAATGTTTGTAGATCTCCTAAATTCATATGATCTGAGGCAAACTGTGTTGTTTCCAACTAGGTTGAAGGGAACAGTAGCACAGCCATAGACATTATTTCTATTCATTCTTCATTACTAAATGGGCATTCTGTTAGTAAAAGCGTGAAAGACCTTTCAGACCATGACGCACAAATTTCAACACTAAAAGACTCTTGTACTCCAACTAATGTCATATTTAATTACAAAATATGTAGGAAAGATAATCTAACAGCAATAGTGTTTTTAAAAACTTGTCAAGGAACGAGTGGCAGGATATGTGTAGTGCCCATAACATAGATGATAAATACAATGCCTTCCTTAACTCCCCCTGTGGGTTGAGGGATAAGAATAGGCCTGCGGTATTCCTGCCTGTCGTAAGAGGCGACTAAAAGAGTCTCAAATGTTTAGGCCCTTATGTGATAGTCCCCTTTCGGGTTTGACCTCCATATCTCAAAATTATTCCGAAGAGCGAGCCGATTGGGGAAAGGCGCCTTACATGGTGCATTGTGTCCATCGTATATTGAGACCTTTCGCTAGATTTCTCGTCGTCGCATTGTTGTTGCGCTCATTCTCCATCTCTTGGGCAGGGATACCTTCCTGTGTGTGTTTTCCACAACGCACTGTGCAGTGTTGGTTTTTGCGGAGATAACAACCATGGACTTCGTTGCAACTGATACCCAGCATGGTAGCCAGTTCGTATTGGTGGGGCCGCCATTTACCCTGTTGGTTGTAGCCCCCTGACAACACAGGGATCGCTCTGCTGATGTCTACGCCCTTAACTCCCCACGTATTCCAAGGAGTGCATGCCTATCTCTCTGGGGCATCAGGACTCCCGGCAACGGCCATCCTGCCAGGTGGCCTTTGCTGCGGCTGGGTGGCGCTCGTGGGGAGAGCCCTTGGTTGGAGTGGGTGGCATCGGGGCGGATACCTCGCAATGAAGCGGGTGAAGTCTCAATCCGGTGGCCGCACGACCACCAACGTCTCTAAGCGTGGTAAGATAGAATTTAATGCTGTGACATATAACCCCAAACCGTCCCCTTCCCTAGCCACGCTATTGGAGGAACGTAGGGCTGCGGACAGACAGGAATCGTATTCACCGTGATCCCTTGTGTGTAGCAGAACTGATGGGGATTAGTTTTTGGGGATTAAGCCTCTCTTCTTTGTTCAAGTGGGGAAGTGGCGTCTCTTTCCAAAATGAGGAGCGGGGCCATTCTGATGCAAGCAGCTTCCTCTGCACAGTCACAGGCATTACTCGCCTGTGAGAAGCTCGGTGACATCCCCGTTAGCATCACTCCCCATAAGTCCTCAAATTTGGTCCAGGGGATTATCTTTCATAAAGATCTTCTACTGCAGTCTGATGAGCTAAGGGAGAACCTGGCGCGACGAGGCGTACACTTTGTCCGTCGTGTCTTTAGGGGGCCCAAGGATAATAGGATCGCTACCGGTGCTTTCATCCTGGCCTTTCAGGGCGACTGCTTGCCCGAGAAGGTCAAGGTCATGATTTACTACCCCCAGGGGCTCAGCATTCTTTGCTGGGTACGGGCTTGGCGACCCCGCGGTTCCTGAGCTGGGGACTGGTCAGCGCCGCCCGTCCCCTGTCACCGTAACCTTTGAGCATACTTCAGCGACCACCGTGCGGCGCGGCGGTGAAACGTTGTGTGTCTCAGGGAATGGGGATCTTGGCTTGACTGCCCGGATCGTGAGGATGGAATAAACCTCTATAAAAAACCCCTCAATCTCAAGGTGTGCTGCGCGCTGATGAGATGCATGGCTGTTGAGGTGGAACAGTCGATAGCGGGCAACCTCTGGGGAACCTGCCGCACCTCAGTTGTATAAGGCTTACCTAGGCACGCGGGGCTCTGTCTAGGTGGACTTCTAGTTCCCTAGCTGCTCGTGGGACCGCGATGGATCCTTCGAAATCCTCTTTTCTTCCTCCCAGCGGAAAGGGTGGGCCGCTGGAAGGTTCTAACACCCAGTCTCTTAAGAGGGCCCGTGCAGTCAGTCCCCCTGACTCCGGCGCTTCTTTAACAAGTCCAGTCTTAGGTAACAGAATGCATTCTGGTAATCCGAATGTGTTTCTCATTGTGAAACGGAAGGAGGGTAGTTTTGAGAAGGTTTCGCCCTTCTATATACAAAAGGGTCCGGAGGGCATCTGTGGCTCCTTAAAATCAGTGAAGCATTTGCGTAATGGAACCTTGCTCGTGGAAACTTCCACTTCCAAGCAAGCCACTAACCTGCAAGCTGCTAAATGCCTTGGGGAGTATGCCATAGACACTGAACTGCACAGCACCTTGAATTATAGCAAAGGTGTGGTGACGTGCCGGGATCTAGTTGATATTCCCAAGGAAGAACTGCAACGTGAGTGGGCTCCAGAAGGTATCGTTGACGTCCAACACATCATGAAGAGGGTTGATGGCACTCTTGTCAAATCCGACTCCTTTATTCTAACCTTCAGTAGCACAAAACTTCCTGAACATGTTAAAGCTGGCTTCCTTCGCCTTAGTGTGAGGCCTTATTTCCCGGCCCCGATGCGCTGTTTCAAATGCCAGCGTTTTGGGCATACTACCCTCGGCTGTAAAGGCGAAGCGACTTGTGGAAACTGTGGTCAGGCTGCTCATGAAGTAGCTGGTTGCTCGTCTCCGGCTAAATGTATTAATTGCTCTGGGAACCACCCTGTTTGGAGTCGGGACTGCCGCGTATTTTTAGAGGAACGCAAGGTCCAGGAAATAAAAACGACCAAGCGTATCCCCTATGGTGAGGCCAAGAAGATTTATACGTCGATGCAACCTCCCACATTTGCTACATCTTTTGCATCCCTGGTACAGAAGCCTACTCCAAAAGTCGATGCCTCGACGCAGACTGAGGTGGTGAGTGTTGGCACTAACACCTGCAGCTGTCAGTGCACTAGCACCGCAGCCGGTGTTTCAGAGCCAGTGGCCCCTACTCGAATGGCAGACAAAGGTACAGTGGCGAACTTGGGCCAGCCCCTGACGCCTCCAACAGCTGAGGATGTTCCGAAGCCCTGTACAGCCAATACCACTCCAACATCAGCTCCCCCAAAGCCCACCAAACCGCAGAAAGCTCCCATACAGCAACAACAGCGGGTGAAATCCCGTAGTAAACCGTGAGGCTTCTTCTGACTCTTCCCCAGAGTTGATGGAATCCGATGTCTGTGTGGGGAAATCATCTCGCCCCACGCCTGCCCCTCCACCTGCTGCAGTCTCCCCGCCCCGTCGGAGAGACAGGATGAAGGTGCTACCCCCATAATAGATGGCTCCCATACTCCAGTGGAACTTGCAAGGGTTCAGGACGCATGTGGAGGAACTTCGTCTAGTCTCTCAGGGTAGACCACTGTGTCTCTGTCTCCAGGAGACGTATTTCCATCCCTCATACTCCCCTGAAATACGAGGCTATACACTCCACAAAAAGGACGACCTGCGTGGAGGGAGAGCTAGAGGAGGCGTCGGTATTTTCGTCAGGACGGACTACCACTCCTCACCTCTCACTTACGACGACTTTACAGGCCGTCGCTGTGTCCGTGCACGTGCGTCATCCATTGACTGTATGTTCACTTTACTTGCCCCCACATGATGCTCTTGATGAAGTGGTCCTCACCGACCTTATTACACAGCTCCCCCAGCCATTCATTATTTATGGTGATTTTAATGCCCACAATGTGCTTTGGGGCTCTGCAATTACCTGTCCCAGGGGTAGAGCAATTGAGAGGCTTCTCCTGTCATCCTGTGCCTACTTGCTCAATGGAGGACAGAGTACTCATTTCTGCACCGCGACTGGGTCGTTCTCTGCCATTGATCTCTCGCTTTGCTCTCCAGCCCTTGCCGCCAGTGCTCGCTGGGAAGTGGTCGCTGACTTGCACGGCAGTGATCATTTCCCTATCTGGATTAACCTGCCAGATGGCGTGGGCCCCGAAAGGAGACCACCACGATGGGTGCTCAGTGGAGCTGACTGGACGCTTTATAGCCAGTTGGCCCAATTCGAACACTGTGCGAATGTTGAGATGTGGGTGGATCATATTACCCACATGGTCCACCACGCCGCTGCAGCGTCCATTCCACAGTCCACAGGCCACCGGAAGAGGCCACCTGTGCCTTGGTGGAGTGCCGACTGCCGCTCTGCACTCAGGACCAGGCGTGCGGCTCTGCGTCGGTTCAAGTGTCGGCCGACTGCTGAGAATCTTGCAGCCTTTCGGGTGGCGAGGGCAAGATGTCGCCGCATTATTCGTGAGAGCAAGAAGAGGTCGTGGCAAACGTTCCTGAACATCATTAATCGTTCCACCAAAAGTTCCATTGTGTGGGAGACCATCCGGAGAATTTCTGGCAGAGGAGGGAGGTGCCCCATAGCTGCTGTAATGACTAACGGCACTCTCCACACGGAGCCGCGAGACATTGCCCAGACTCTGGCAGCGTATTTTGCCACCGTTACTGCAACGAACAGTCAGGATCCAGGTTTCCAGCGCCATAGAGCGCTTCCTGAGAGATGTAGTCTGAACTTCCAGTCCACCTCTCCTGAAGCTTACAACTGCCCATTTTCTATGTGGGAGCTGGATTCTGCATTGTCTGGAGCTCGTGACACATCCCCTGGTCACGACAGGATCCATTACAGTATGCTATGGCACCTCACAATGCGCAACAGAGAACTCCTCCTCGCACTTTTTAATGACATTTGGGCGTCGGGTCACTTTCCTGACGCGTGGCGTGAGGCAGTTTTAATCCCTTTTTTAAAACCTGGGAAAGACCGCACGAGCCCAAGTAGCTACCGTAGTATAGCCCTCACTAGTTGCATAGGGAAGACCTTGGAGCGGATGGTCAACCGCCGCCTTGTATGGATGTTGGAATCCCGGCAACTCCTTAGTCGCTTTCAGTGTGTGTTCAGGAGGTTTCGTTCCGCCTTAGATAACCTTGCCCTCCTGGAAGCGGCTATACAAGAAGCTTTCCTACGCCGTCATCACCTTCTAGGTGTATTTTTCGACATCGAGAAGGTCTACGATACCACTTGGAGGCGTCTCATCCTGGCGCAGCTTCACGAATGGGGTTTTCGTGGTTGTCTCCCTCTTTTTATTCAGTCTTTCCTCTCGCCACGATATTTTAGATACCGAATTGGTGACGTCCTGTCTGATCGTTTTGAGCAGGAGAATGGTGTCCCTCAGGGTAGCGTTTTACGTGTGACTCTGTTTGCCGTCGCTATTAATAGCATTACGTCCCTAGTGAAAAGTCCTGTCCAGTGTTCTTTGTTTGTGGATGATTTCTCTTTGTTCTGCTCTTCTTCAAGCCTTGCAACGACAACTCGTCAGTTGCAACTTACGATTAGGCGTTTGGATGACTGGGCGCAGAAGAGTGGATTCAAGTTTTCCACCGAGAAGTCTGTATGTGTTCTTTTTAACCGTTCTCGTTCGATTTTAACCTTTCCTGAGTTGCGCTTGCGGGACACTATTCTTACTTTTAAAGACGCGGTGAGATTTCTGGGTCTCCTTTTTGACTCGCACCTTACGTGGTTACCTCATCTTAAAGACCTGAAACGGCGGTCGCTTCAGGCTTTAAGTATCTTAAAATGTCTTAGCCACAGTACATGGGGAGCTGACAGGACTTGTCTGCTCCAGTTTTACAGGGCGTTTGTGCGATCTCGGCTCGATTATGGGTGCACGGTGTATGGGTCTGCGAGGCCTACTTACTTAAAGATGTTGGACGTTGTGCACCATGAAGGGCTTCGGTTGGCCACTGGGGCATTCAGAACTAGCCCCATACCAAGCCTCTGTGCAGAGGCAGGTGAACCGCCACTTCATATGCGGCGACGGCTACTTACGGTACGCCAGGCGTATAAAACTTTGTCCACACCGTACACACCTGTATACCATACCGTTGCTCAGCCTCCTCTGGCACGGTTATTTCATAACCGGCAACGTGCGACGCAGCCCTATGGGATTCGCGCACAGGATTGCCTCGCTGCGATGTCTGTGGCTGGTCTTCGTGTTTTACGTCGCGGTTGGAGCAGATCTCCACCTTGGCTCCTCCGGCGTCCCAAATTTATTTTAGATTTGACTCGTTTTAAGAAAGATGGCACACCAGATTTTACGTTCCAATCTCTGTTTTTTAACATTTTAGATGTGCATCACGGTTTCACTGTCGTTTATACTGATGGCTCGAAACAGGAGACTTCCCTTGGCTGTTCTGTGGTGTTCCCTGATCGTGTCACCCGGATTCGCCTCCCTGCTGAATATACCGTTTTCGCAGCGGAGCTCCACGCGATCCTGAAGGCACTGGAGCAGATGCATCGTGTTCGGGGCGATCGATTTCTTCTCTGCTCCGATTCTCTTAGTGCCTTACAATCGCTGCAGAGCCTATACCCGACTGAGGAGATGGTCCAGCTGATATATGACCAACTGTACTTGCTCCAACGGCGGGGTAAAGAGGTATCCTTCTGCTGGGTGCCTGGTCATGTCGGCATATGGGGCAATGAACAGGCTGATCGGGCTGCCAAGGAGGCCTGCAGAGAGCAGGATGTGGTCCAGTGTCCTATCCCCTTGCAGTCAGTCATCGCTGCACTCGACAGGAAGTGCATGGAGTTGTGGGAGGACGAATGGCTGGCGGTGACGGCCAATAAACTGCGGTCGGTAAAGTCAACCACTCGGCCGTGGCGTTCCTCCTGCCGGTTGCTCAGGCGGGAAGAGGTGGCCCTCACACGTCTGCGGATTGGGCACTGTGACGCATAGCTATTTATTACGCCGGGAGGATCCTCCGTTTTGTGCCGCTTGTGGTGTGCACATCTCTGTCCGGCACATTTTAACCGACTGTATTTTATACCGTGATGCAAGGGCAGAAGCACAAGTTGTTGGGGATCTCCCTTGTGTTTTAGCTGACGATGAGACGTGTGTGTCAAGGGTTTTTAAGTTTTGTGATGTGTCTGGACTCTGGCCTAAACTTTTAGGCTGGAGGTTTTAGTGTGTTGCGGAGTGGCTGACTCCTCCCTTTTTTCCTTGTGGTCAGCCAGCCACTTCCATCTGCTCCATTGTTTTAGCTCCCTCTCCCATTTTCTTCCTGTGTTGTCCACGTTTTACTGCTGACGCCCTGCATCATCCCACGCTTCAGTGTGGATGAGCACATTTTTTCAATGATTGTTCCCCGTGTCCTCTGTTCCGTTTTATGTCAATGTTCTGAGGTTTTCTTTTTTTTGACACCCGTCTCACTATGATGCTGCACGGGCGCTGAAGACCTTGCTGTCGTGCGCCCACAAACACCTCTACTACTACTACTACTACGTGATTTACTGGTGCGATGTCAAGCCCTATGTCCCGCTCGCTATGTGATGCTTCCAATGCTGGAAGTTCAGACATATGTCCTCCAGATGCACAGCCAGCCCCACGTGTCGTGTTTGTGGACGACCTTCACATCCGAATGCTCAATGTGCTCCGCCTCCCACCTGCGTTAACTGTGGGGAGCATCATTCTCCCTGCTCGCCAGACTGTGCAGCCTACCAACGAGAGCAGAAGATACAAGAAATTAAGACCCTGGACCGTTTAACTTGCCAAGAGGCACGGAAGAAGCTAGAACGGCTCAACCTCACATCTATGTTGAGGATTTATGCTGCTGTAACTCTGCCGCCACCAGTTCCTGCAAAGACTCCCTTCTCAGTTGGCTCACAGAACAGTCAAGTTACGCCTGCCCCACCGCTGGTAGGGGCCACTCTATCTTCCCCTACTCCTACAACACGCAGTTTGGGAGCAGTGCGCCCCGAACAACCAGGGACGTCAGTCCCCACCTCTCAGCCGGAGAAGCGACAGCCCTCTCTGGCTCCCCAGCCGGAGAAGCGACAGCCTCCTCCGGCCTCACTTGTTCGGAAGGGGTCCCTTGGGGGAGTCCCTTCCAAGGACTTCCACAGTGTCTCACTAGACACTAGCCAGTGGCTGAAGAAGCCACCAGCTGCTGGTCGAAGGGCTTCACGCTCTTCCTCTGTTCCTGATAATACGTCAGGAAAGCCCTCCCAGCATGCAAACCCTCCTCCCAAAGCCAATAGAGAAGAGGAAGCTCTCCAAGAAGCATAAGGACCCAGTGGTTCCTGCGCCACCGCTTCCTGTCAGCTCAGCCTCTGAGGATGAGGTCGAGGTCTTTGCGTCCCCTGATGACCTGGATCTCGCCATCTCCTCAGAAACGATGGAAGCTGCGACGTCTGTCACTTAGTCGGTGGCAGCATGTGACCCTGCGAAGTAATTTGCCTTTTCAGTGCCTTCATGCCCCTCCAGGTCACGCTTTGTACAATCCTCCAGTGGAACTGTGGCGGTTATTTTAGCCATCTACCTGAGCTACGTCAGCTTCTAAGCATGAAACCTGCTCTATGCATTGCCCTCCAAGAAACCTGGCTCCCGGCAATGTGGACCCCTGTCCTTCGTGGATACAGGGGTTATTACTGCAACCGTAGCACTTACAATAGTGTGTCAGGTGGAGCCTGCGTGTATGTCCTTACCTCTGTATATAGTGCTCCTGTGCCACTTCAAACATCATTGGAAGCTGTGGATGTCCGCGTAAGGACTACCCAGGACATAACCATTTGCAGTGTCTACCTCTCTTCAGGTGGTACAGTCCCCCTGACCGAATCAGCTGCACTTGTCACCCAACTTCCCACGCCTTTTCTTCTCCTGGGGGATTTTAACGCCCACAATCCCCTGTGAGGAGGAACGAAGATTACTGGCCGAGGCAGAGATGTCGAGAATCTCATCTCCCAACTCGACCTCTGCCTGTTAAACACTGGTGCCGCCACACATTTCAGTGTGGCGCATGGCACGTTCTCGGCCATGGATCTGTCATTGTGAAGCCCAGGGCTTGTACGATCGGTCCACTGGAGAGTCCATGACGACTTGTGTGGTAGTGACCATTTTCCCCATCTTCCTTTCACTACCCCAGCGTCGCTCCCATGAACGCTTGCCCAGGTGGGCATTTAGCAAGGCTAACTGGGAAGTGTTCTCCTCTGCTGCTGCTGTTGAATTTCTCCCCCATGGTACCATCGATGTGGCGGTTGAGACACTGACCGCAGCAATTGTTTCCGCTGCGGAACGTACCATTCCTCGTTCGTTAGGGTGCCCCTGGCGAAAGTCAGTGTCTTGGTGGTCTCTGGAGGTCGCTGAAGCCATTAAAGAGCGTCGGCGGGCTCTTCAGCGACATGAGCGACACCCGTATTTGGAGAACCTCATTTTATTCAAACGTCTCCGTGCTCAGGTCCGGCGGCTCATCAAAAGGCGGAAACATGAGTGCTGGGAGAGGTACGTTTCCACCATTGTTTCCCGTACTTCACCCTCCCAGGTGTGGATGAAGATTCGGCGCATCTTTGGATTGCAGCACTCTACAGGTGTCCCAGGACTTAGCATCAACGTGGAGCTATGCACCGATGCCGATGCACCGATGCCGATGCAATCGCCGAGCATTTCGCTCAGCACTATGTTCAGCAATATGTTCGGGCCTCTGCCTCAGGGAATTACCCGCCCGCGTTCCGTGCGCAAAAACGCCGGGAGGAAGGCAAACGGCTTTCTTCTGCTTCTCGCCACCCTGAGGCGTATAACGCCCCATTTAGTTTGTGGGAACTCCAAAGCGCCCTGGCACAGTGCCCCGATACAGCCTGTGGGCCACATGGCGTCCACAATCAGATGCTCAAACACCTGTCCCCGGACTATCAGCGATGTGTTCTTGCCATCTTCAACCGCATATGGGGCGATGGTGTCTTTCCGTCGCAGTGGCGAGAAAGTACCATCATTGCGGTGCTGAAGCCTGGTAAGGACCCGCTTACTGTGGATAGCTATCGGCCCATCAGTTTGACAAACCCCCCCAGGGGATCCACAACTCTTTTGTGGATACGTGCGTAGCGAGCACGGGGCCCCGAGCTAATGTGGCCTTCCTTCCTTTCCGGGCTGCATACCTTCCCTTTCCGCATCCTTCCCCATCCCCTGTCTTCACCCCCCCCCCCTCACCTCTTGCTCTTTCCTTCACTTTCTCCCCCTCTGGGAGTGTGGTTTGCGCCTACGTCCGGAGACGGACGCTTGTAAATGTACCGCATTCTTCTTCTTCCTTGCTTGTATGTCTTCTTCCTTCCTTTGTCCATCTCCTTTCCTTACCTCTTCTCTTTACCCTTTTCTCCGCTGCGGCGTTTGAGACCCCCTCTTCTTTCCTTTCCCTTTCTCTTTCTTCCTCCCTGTGCGTGTCTGAAGGCCGACCCACGCACTTCCATGCGTAGCCGGTGACGGGGTAACGCGTAATTCCCCGCCCCGGGTAGACAGGTAGGACACGTACGTACCCCCTGGTAAAGGCCAGGCCCAGGGAGGGGTGATTACCCGAGCTGATACCTTCCGAAAGTGCCGATTGGTCCCTCCGTCCGTATGTCGGGAGGTGTGACCTGAGGTGTGAACAATCACCTAAGGCGGGTGTGCCCTCGGTGAGGGCCCCCACAAGGGAGGAGCGCGCCATCGGAGACGCCGGTAATCATGGGGGATTCTTCCGCAATGGTTTCCTCACCTTCCACTATGTCTGCTCACAAACGTAAGTTCACTGAGTCTCAGCCACAGACGGTTCTTCCATCGTTGCCACAGTTCCTTGTTGTTTCTCGGTCTGACGAAGGTCACGACTTTTCCACGGTCAACCCTTTCATTATTCAGAAAGGTGTCGACGCAATTGCGGGTCCTGTAAAGTCTTGTTCCAGATTACGGAATGGTACCCTGTTGTTAGAAACACACAGTGCCCTCCAGGCTCAAAAATTGCTGCGTACTTCTCTGCTCCACTCCTTCCCTGTCCGGGTGGAACCGCACCGTACCTTAAATTCCTCGCGTGGAGTCGTTTATACACGCTCCCTCGATGGATTGTCTGACGAAGAAATTCAGCACTACCTGTCTGACCAGGGCGTCACCGCTGTTCATCGGGTTATGAAAAGGGTTGACTCGAACATCATTCCAACCCGCACTGTCTTCTTGACTTTTGACAAAGTTCAACTCCCATCAAAAATCAAAGCAGGCTATGAGATAATTTCCGTTCGCCCTTATGTCCCAAACCCTACGCGTTGCTATCGATGTCAGCGGTTTAATCACACCAGCCAGTCCTGTTCCAATCCGGCCAAACGTGTTACGTGTGGCAGGGATGCCCATGAGGGTGCTTGTCCACCTCCATCCCCTCGCTGCATCAACTGTATGGGTGACCACGCTGCTTCCTCTCGAGATTGCCCTGTTTTTAAGGACGAAAAGCTGATCCAGGAAATAAGAGTGAAGGAAAAGGTGTCGACCTTTGCTGCTCGAAAGTTACTCGCCAGTCGACAGCCCACCGTGCCTCAGAAAGGAAAATACAGCGCTGTCCTTGCTTCTTCTCGGCCAACAAAGGAGGCGGCCACGCAGACTTGCGACCTCACATTTAGTACCACGGTCGTCAGATCGGCCAGCGCAAAGATCGCCCGTTCAACCTCACCTCTTTCGCCTGCCCACTCTATGGCTCACCCTTCGTCGGGTTCTGCTAAATCTCGAGCCCAAAAGTCAGACGCCAAGTCTACAAAAAAAGAGCATTCTCGTGAAGAGTTTTTACGTACTGCAACTTCACAACCATCGGTTCCTCCTTCATCTAAACATACCTCCAAGAAGGCTACGAAGAAACACAGTTCCTCTCCTTCTCCGCCAAGGCGTGTCCCATCTACAGCACCACCTGGCGGAAATCGCCCTCGGCCATCTTCTGTGTCGCCGAGGCGCACTGTTGGTGGCCGGTCAACTGGCCGATCGTTGGTGGCAGGAGCTGCTCCTGACCAACCTATGGATCAGGATCTTCTGCCTTCGACTGAATGCCATTCCATGCTGTCGGTCGCAAGCTCTGAGCAGTCGTTGAGTTGACAGCACCCTTGGTGCCGTTCCTCCATTTTCTGTTCACCCTATGTCCATTATCCACTGGAATATCCGCGGCATTCGCGCCAATCGGGAGGAATTGTCGATCCTCTTACGATCCTACTCGCCGGTCATCTTCTGTCTTCAGGAAACAAAGCTGCGTCCCCATGACCGCTTTGTTCTCCCTCATTTTCAGTCCGTCCGATATGACCTCCCCTCAGTTGAAGGGACTCCAGCCCATGGAGGACTCATGATTCTGCTCCATGATACTCTCCATTATCACCCAATCCCCTTAAACACTTCCTTCCAAGCTGTCGCCATCCGTCTTTCCCTTTCTGGATACACGTTCTCTCTTTGTACGGTATACATTCCATCGTCTACACCAATGGCACGAGCTGATCTCCTTCATCAGCTTCCACCCCCCTATTTGCTGGTTGGGGACTTCAATGCCCACCACCCGCTTTGGGGATCTCCACATCCTTGTCCACGTGGCTCACTATTGCTAGACGTCTTCCACCAAGCGGATCTAGTCTGCCTCAACACTGGGGTCCCTACATTTTTGTCTGCCTCCACGGCAAATTTATCCCATTTGGACCTTGCGGTCGGTACTGTTCCGCTAGCTCGGCGCTTCGAATGGTTCGCCCTTGATGATACACACTCGAGTGACCACTTTCCATGTGTTCTTCGACTGCAGCCTCAACTGCCATATATGCGCTCGCGACGCTGGAAGTTTGCCCAAGCCGATTGGACACTTTTTTCGTCTCTAGCGACATTCGATGACCGTCGCTTTCCCAGCGTCGACGATGAGGTCACACATTTTACCGACGTTATTCTCACAGCTGCGGAACGTTCAATACCACGCACCTCCGAATTGCCCCGGCGCCCTCCAGTTCCTTGGTGGAACGAGGCCTGCCGTGACGCAATACGTGAGCGGCGACGTGCTCTTCGCATTTTCCGTCACCATCCAACTTTGGCCAACTGTATCCGATATAAGCAGCTCCGTGCGCGATGCCGTCGCGTCATCCGCGATAGCAAGAAGGCAAGCTGGAAATTCTTTACTAGCTCATTTAACAACTTCACTCCCTCCTCGGAAGTTTGGAGTCGGCTTCGACGGTTCTCAGGCGCGCCTAGTTTCTCCCCGGTCTCTGGGCTCACTGTCGCGCATGATACCTTAGTGGACCCCGTCGCAATTTCTAACTCATTGGGTCAGCACTTTGCTGAGATTTCGAGCTCTTCAAATTACCCGCCAGCGTTTCTCCCGAAGAAACGTGCAGCAGAAGTGCGGCATCTTGCTTTCTCCTCTCAAAATCGCGAAAGCTACAATACTGTTTTCTCCATGCGCGAACTCCAACATGCACTCTCTACTTCTCGCTCCTCCGCCCCAGGACCGGATGGTATCCATGTCCAAATGTTGCTGCATTTATCAACTCATAGCCTGCGTCACCTCCTTCGCCTTTATAATCGAATTTGGACCGACAGTACCTTTCCCAGGCGATGGCGGGAAGCTATTGTCGTTCCCGTTCCGAAACCTGGAAAGGACAAACATCTCCCCTCTAGCTATCGCCCCATTTCTCTCACGAGTAGTGTCTGTAAGGTTTTGGAGCGTATGGTGAATTACCGTTTAGCTTGGTGGTTGGAGTCCCGCAGTCTTTTAACACCAGCCCAATGCGGATTCCGAAAGCATCGTTCTGCTGTTGACCATCTTGTTGCTCTCTCCACTTATATCATGAACAATTTTCTCCGGAAACGCCAAACGGTAGCAATATTTTTTGATCTGGAGAGAGCGTACGATACCTGTTGGAGGACAGGCATCCTCCGCACACTGTTCTCTTGGGGCTTTCGAGGCCGGCTGCCCCTTTTTCTTCGCGAATTTATGGCAGAGCGCACATTTAGGGTGCGGGTGAACACTACTCTCTCCCGTACTTTCTCCCAAGAAAACGGGGTACCCCAGGGCTCCGTGCTGAGTGTTGTACTGTTTGCCATCGCCATTAATCCAATTATGGATTGTCTCCTTCCTGATGTCTCGGGCTCCCTCTTTGTGGACGATTTTGCGATCTACTACAGTTCTCAAAGGACCAGCCTTCTTGAAAGAAGTCTTCAAGGATGTCTCGATCGCCTCTACTCGTGGAGCATCGAAACCGGCTTCCGTTTCTCACCCAGTAAGACCGTTTGTGTTAATTTTTGGCGACGTAAGGAGTTTCTTCCGCCCTCCTTACATCTAGGTCCTGTCAACCTTCCGTTTTCCGACGTCGCTAAATTCTTGGGTCTTATGTTTGACAGAAAACTGTGCTGGTCCTCCCACGTTTCCTATCTTTCGGCTCGCTGTCTGCGTTCCCTTAACACCCTCCGTGTCCTGAATGGTACCTCTTGGGGAGCGGACCGGGTGGTCCTTCTCCGCCTCTATCGCGCCTTAGTGCGCTCGAAATTGGATTATGGAAGCATAGTCTACTCCTCTGCTCGGCCGTCTATTCTTCGGCGTCTCGACTCTATCCACCACCGTGGATTACGTTTAGTGTCTGGAGCTTTTTACACCAGCCCTGTGGAAAGCCTTTATGCTGAGACTGCTGAACCTCCGCTGTCCAATCGGCGGGCAGTCCTTCTGAGTCGTTATGCTAGCCATCTGTCTTCCATGCCTGCTAATCCAGCCCATAACCTTTTTTTCGACGCCTCCTTTGATGTCGGGTATGCAGGCCGCTCCTCCTCCCTACTACCCCCGGGAGTCCGCTTCCGTCAACTGCTCCATTCTCTTTCCTTCCGCTTTCCTAAAACCTTCTTGACAACTTGGGGTACAGCACCGCCTTGGCACCGTCCCCGGATCGACTTGCTCAGAGACCTATGTCAATTTCCCAAAGATGGTACCCCTACACTTGTTTACCGTCGGGCATTTGCTGCTCTATGTGCACAAATGACGGAAGCCACATTTATTTACACCGATGGCTCGAAAACATCGTTAGGTGTAGGGAGTGCCTATATTGTTGGCGACACCCCAAGTCACTTTCGGCTTCCCGACCAGTGTTCGGTTTATACTGCAGAGCTTTACGCTGTTCTCCAGGCTGTCCACTACATCCGCCGCCATCAGCGGATACAGTACGTAATCTGCTCAGATTCTCTCAGCTCTCTCCTAAGTCTCCAAGCTCTTTACCCTGTGCACCCTCTGGTCCACCGGATTCAGGACTGTCTGCGCTTGCTCCACCTGGGGGGCGTCTCAGTGGCGTTCCTCTGGCTCCCGGGACACGCTGGTATCTGTGGAAATGAGGCGGCCGATATAGCGGCCAAGGCTGCAGTCTCTCTTCCTCGGCCAGCTCTTCAGTCTCTTCCGTTTACCGATCTACGGAGCGGTTTATGTCGCCAAGTTACTCATTTATGGCATGCGCATTGGTCAACACTTCCCCACAATAAATTGCGGGAAGTGAAAGCCGTTCCTTGCGCTTGGACCTCTTCCTCCCGAACGCGTCGTCGGGAGGAGGTGATTTTAGCTCGACTCCGGATAGGGCACTGTCTTTTTAGTCATCGACATCTTTTAAGCGGTGATCCTCCCCCACTCTGTCCCCACTGCTCTCAGCTGTGGACGGTCAGACACCTTTTAATTGAATGCCCCTATTTTAATCCGTTACGCTCCCGTCTACAACTATCGCCTGATCTATCGTCGATTTTAGCAGATGACACGCGCTCAGCTGACCGCGTTCTACAGTTTATTAGTGACAGTGAAATGACGTCAGTCATTTGAAGCTTTTTTTTTTGTGGACAACCAACCCCTTTCTATAGTGGACTTTTAAGCATTCCTTCTGCCTTTAGTTTCTCCAATTTTCTGACTGTTTCCATTGCTGCTGATTTTAAATTTCGTTTTTTTCCTGTTTTCTACGTCACGGGCTGGGCGCTAATGACCATAGAAGTTTTGCGCCCTAAAACCACAAACAAAAAAAAAAAAAAAAAAAAATTTTGACAAATACTCTGTGCAAGCTACTGGAACGTATGGTGAGTCGACGGCTGTGTTGGCTGCTCGAGTCTCGGGGTCTTCTGGGTCCATGCCAGAGCGGCTTCCGTCACGGCCGTTCCACCGCCGATACTTTGGTCTTCCTTGAGTCTGCAATCCGCACTGCTTTTTCCAGGCGCCAACACCTTGTCTCCGTCTTTTTCTTCCTCTCCAGACCATATGACACGACGTGGCAGCACCATATTCTCGCCACGTTGCACTGGTGGGGTCTCCGGGGCTCTCTACCCATTTTTACTAAGAATTTTTTATCTTCCAGAATGAGGTTTTCACTCTGCAGCGGAGTGTGCGCTGATATGAAACTTCCTGGCAGATTAAAACTGTGTGCCCGACCGAGACTCGAACTCGGGACCTTTGCCTTTCGCGGGCAAGTGCTCTACCATCTGAGCTACCGAAGCACGACTCACGCCCGGTCTCACAGCTTTACTTCTGCCAGTACCTCGTCTCCTACCTTCCAAACTTTACA
Organism: Schistocerca serialis cubense; assembly: GCF_023864345.2. Taxonomy (NCBI): domain Eukaryota; kingdom Metazoa; phylum Arthropoda; class Insecta; order Orthoptera; family Acrididae; genus Schistocerca; species Schistocerca serialis. Next base: position 638,702,346 of record NC_064645.1, read on the forward strand.
GAAGCTCTCCTGCAAACCTTGCAGAACTAGCACTCCTGAAAGAAAGGATATTGCGGAGACAATTTTTTATCTGTTCGGACATTCCGCATTTTACTTGGCGCATCCCATAGTTTACTTCATGTCCAAGAGATTGGCGTTCCACAGGGCTGTGTATTGAGTGTGCCACTTTTCCTTGTGGCCATTAATGGCCTTGAAGCAGCAGTGGGGTCATCTCTCACCCACGTTATATACTGACGTTTTCTGCATCTTTTTCAGCTCCTCCACCATTAGTGTTGAAGAACGTAGGTTGCAGGGAGCCATACGCAAGGCGCAGGCGTGGGCCCTCGCCCATGTGTTTCACTTTTCTCCTGCGAAGACATGTGTTATACACTTTTGTCGGCGTCGAACTGTCCATCCCCACCCTGAGCTTTATCTTCACGATGCCATGCTCAGGGTTGTTGACACTTACTGTTTTCTGGGACTGCTGTTCGATGCCCGTCTTACTTGGCTTCCACATATTCGTCAGCTCAAACGTCAGTGCTGGCAGCATCTGAATGCCCTCCACTGCCTCAACAACACAACTTGGGGTGCAGATTGTACAACCCTGCTGCAGCTTTACAAAGCCCTCGTGCTGTCCCGACTGGATTATGGGAGTGTGGCATATGGCTCGGCGTCGCCCTCAGCGTAGCAGCTGCTGGACCCCGTTGACCACTGTGGGGTTCGACAGGCGACGGGAGCATTCCGCACCAGCCCTGTTAATAGCCTACTTGCTGAGGCTGGGGTTCCTCCACTTCGCATCCGCCGTCAACAATTGTTAGCTAACTATGCTGCACACGTCCGTTGTTCGCCCCATCACCCTAACTGCCGTCTCCTTTTCACTAATGTGGCAGTCCATATCCCACACCGGCGGCCGCGATCAGGCCATACAATTGGGATCCGTGTTTGGTCGCTCCTTCGTGAACTCGAGTCTTTGCCTCTTCCATCAGCTTTCCAGGTCCGCCCACATACACCACCTTGGTGTATTCGTCGGCCGCAGCTTCAGCTGCAACTTTCCCGATGGCCAAAAGATTCAGTTCCTCCTGCAGTCTTGCGCCGCCAATTTCTTGCTCTCCTAGGCGCATACCGTGACTCGGAGGTTTTCTATATCGATGGCTCGATGGCTGATGGCTATGTGGGTTACGCTTATGCTCATGCGGACTATGTAGACCAGCGCTCCTTGCAGTGTTTACACCGCAGAACTGACGGCCATTTTTCATGCCCTTGAGCATATTCGTACCAGCACTGGAGAGTCCTTTGTCATTGGCAGTTATTCTCGCAGTAGTCTGCAGGCTCTTGACCAGTGCTACCCATGCCATCGCATTGTTGTTGCCATCCAGGAGTCCGTTCATGCTCTTGAACAGCGTGGACGTTCAGTGGTGTTCATATGGACCCCGGGACACGTTGGGATAGCGGGAAACGAACTCGCCGACAAATTAGCCAAAGAAGCTACCCGCAAACTGACGTTGGAGATCGGCCTCCCGGCAACTGATCTCCGATCGGTGTCGGGTCTTTGGGATGAGGGCAGACGAATGGTGCACACCGTCTGCATCCAACAAGCTGCAGCGAGTAAAGGAGACCACGACTGTGTGGGGTTCCTGCATGCGGGCCTCTCGCAGGGATTCTGTTCTCTGTAGGCTCCGCATTGGTCACTCTTGGCTGACGCATGGTCCTCTGCTGCATTGAGAGGACCCCCCTCATTGTCGCTGTGGTGCAAACATGACGGTGACCCATATATTGTTGGAATGTCCTCTTTTAACCGCCCTCAGGCGAACTTTTAATCTCCTGGGTGATGTATCATCTCTTTTAGGTGACAATGTCTCTATGGCAGATCGGATTTTAAGTTTTATTCGCGCAAGCGGCTTTTATAGATCCATATAATTTTATTGCATCACCCTCTTTTGTGCTGTATCTTTTCCTTAGTTTTGTGTTGTCATTCGACTGCACACCCCCCCCCCCCCCTGCGGGTCCGGGGTAAGAATAGGCCCGAGGTATTCCTGCCTGTCGTAAGAGGCGACTAAAAGGAGTTTCAACCATTTCGGCCTTCCATGTGATGGTCCCCCTTGGAGTTTGACCACCATTTCTCAAAATTCTACAGAAGTACGAGCCTTTTGGGGAAGGACACCTTACGTGGTGTACCACTGGTCCTAAGTGCACTAAGACCTTGGCACTCAGCATTGCACCGGCGTTGTAACCATACCCACTATTCCTCAAATTGGGCCTAAACGCCTGATGGGTTGTCCAAGTTACGCCCATAGTGCGTCCCCATCTGCACCAGCGATCATGATGGACTTTCCATGGCACCAGAAATCCAGCACGGTAGCCAGCCCCTTGTGGTGGGGTCGTCATGTACCCTCTAGGTTGTAGCCCCCTGACAACACAGGGATCGTACTGCCGATACCTGAGCTGCACCCTCCCCACGTGGGCCAAGGAGTAGATGCCCATCTCCTTGGGGCATCAGGACTCCCGCCAACGGTCATCCTGCCAGGTAGCGCCCGTGGGGAGAGCCCCTGGTCGAAGTGGGTGGTATCGGGGCGGACGTTTCGCAGATGAAACGTCAACACGTATCAGGTCGCTCTGCGGCCGAGTCTTTCAAAAGAAAAGGTACCGTTTCTAGTTCTGGTTCTCCCCCCCCCCCCTGCGGGTTCGGGGGTTAGAATAGGCCCGCGATATTCCTGCCTGTCGTAAGAGGCGACTAAAAGGAGTCTCACATGTTTTGGCCTTATGTGATGGTCCCCTCTCGGGTTTGACCTCCATCTTTCTAAATTTATCCGAAGAGCGAGCCAATTGGGGAAGGGCGACTTACATGGTGCACTGTATCCGTCGTGCAATTAAACCTTTAGCCGGATTTCTCGTCGTTGCAATGGTGTTCCGCTCGTTTTCAATCTCTTGGGCGAGGACACGTCCCTGGGTGCGATTACCACGCTGCCCTCTGCAGTGTTTCTTTTCACTGCGACGACGACCTTGGACATTTTTGCACCTAATATCCAGCACGGTAGCCAGCCCATTGTGGTGGCTCCGCCATGTACCCTCCTGGTTGTAGCCCCCTGACAACACAGGGATCGCTCTACTGATGCCTGCGCCGTTAACTCCCCACGTATGCCAAGGAGTAGATGCCTATCCTCCTGGGGTATCGGGACTCCCGGCAACGGCCATCCTGCCAGGTGGCCTTTGCTGTGGCTGGGTGGTGCCCGTGGGGAGGGCCCTTGGTCGGAGTAGGTGGCATCAGGGCGGATGACCCGCAATGAAGCGTGGTACATCATCTCTCACTGGCGGCCAGCCGCCAGCAGTCTCTAAGCGTTCTCGGGCTCAATTTAATGCTCAGAAGTACGATCCGAAAACGTTCCCCTCCCTGGCCACGCCGTGGGAAGAGCGTAAGTCTCAGGATGGAGGTAACAGTAATTCGCCCCGATTCTTAGTTTGTACGAGAGCTGATGGGGAGTCTTTCCTCTCCACAAAGCCTCAGTTCTTCGTCGAGCATTAGAGGACAAGTTTGGGGAGGTGGAGGGCTTGTCTAAAATGCGCTCTGGATCAGTACTGATACAAACGGCATCCTCCGCCCAGTCACGCAGGTTGCTTGCTTGTGACAAGTTGGGGGATGTTAACGTTACTATTACACCACGTAAGAGTTTAAATATGGTCCAGGGTGTTATTTTCCATAGGGACCTCCTTTTGCAGTCTGATGACGAGCTGCGCGCCAACTTAGAATGTAGAGGTGTTCATTTCGTCCGGCACGTTCATCGGGGTCCGAGGGACAATCAGGTTGCTACCGGTGCCTTCATCTTGGCCTTCGAGGGTGATACGTTACCGGAAAAGGTCAAGGTGATGGTCTACCGATGTGACGTCAAACCCTATATCCCTCCCCCGATGCAGTGCTTCAAGTGCTGGAAGTTCGGCCATATGTCTTCCCGCTGCACTTCCAGCCTCACATGTCGAGATTGCGGACGCCCATCTCATCCCGATACTCCATGTGCCCCGCCTCCCATCTGCGTCAACTGCGGGGAGCACCATTCACCTTGCTCGCCAGACTGCAAAGTCTTTCAGAAAGAGCGCAAAATCATGGAATATAAGACCCTGGACCGGCTGACCTATACTGAGGCCAAGGGGAAATATGACAGACTCCATCCTGTGAGAATGACATCTTCTTATGCAGCTGCTACAACACCTGTGCTAGCCCCATCAGTTTCGAGACTTCCAGCCTGCTCGATAAGCAGTAAGACTCCTCCTGTCCCCTTGCCAGTGGGGGGCTCTACCCACAGGGTTGCTCCTGCGCCACCTACCTCAGGGGCAACACCATCCCCCCTATCAGGGACGTCCGTCCCTGCTTCTAAGCCGGATAAGTGTCCAACTTCTTCGGCTTCTCACGCTCGCAAGGGGTCCCTCGGGTCCCTCCCTTCCCAGGTTTCCACCAGTGGGAAGGCTGACGACCGACAGTGGCGTAAGTGCCCGCAATCAGCTGGTCGACGGGCTTCACGATCCTCCTCAGTCCCGGAGACTGAATAGGTGAAGCCCTCCCAGCCAGTTAAACCCAAGGAGCAGCGTGAGAAATCCAAGAAGAAGAGCTCTAAGCCCAAGGAACTCGCGGTGGCAGCCACCCCACCGCCACCTTCCAGCTCTGCGTCTGAGGACGAGGTGGAGATCCTGGCGTCCGCTGAGGACCTAGATCTCGCCGGTCCCTCAGACGCCATGGATAGCGCTAGCACGGCTGCTCAATCGGAGGCAGCAGGTGACCCAGCGGCGTAATCTGCCTTCCCAGTCCCGTCACGCCTTTGTCCGCCATGGACACTACCATCCTCCAGTGGAACTGCAGCGGTTTCTTCCACCATTTAGCTGAGCTCCGCCAACTTCTCAGCCTTCGCCCTTTCTTCTGCATTGCTCTCCAGGAAACTTGGTTTCCAGCGATGCGAACCCCCGCCCTCCGTGGCTATCGGGGTTATTATAAGAACCGAGCAGCTTATGAAAGGGTGTCTGGTGGCGTCTGCATATATGTCCATCACACTCTGCACAGCGAGTCTGTCCCTCTCCAGACGCCTTTAGAGGCTGTCGCTGTACGCGTGTGGACGCCACAGGCTGTTACCGTCTGCAGTCTTTACATTCCACCGGATGGTGATGTCTCGCAGCCTGTCTTGGCTGCACTGGTCGCCCAATTTCCGCCACCTTTCTTGCTATTGGGCGACTTCAACGCCCATAACCCTCTGTGGGGTGGGTCAGTGGCCACAGGTCGGGGCGCCATCGTTGAGCATTTATTGTCGCAGCTCGATCTCTCGCTGTTAAATGATGGTGCCTTCACACACTTCAGTGTGGCGCATGGCACCTACTCCGCCATTGACCTTTCCATCTGTAGCCATAGCCTCTTACCATCTGTCCAATGGAGTGTGCATGATGACCTGTGTGGTAGTGACCACTTTCCGCTCTTTTTGTCACTACCACAGCGTCACTCTTCTGGGCGCCCTAGCAGATGGGCTATGAATAAGGCTGACTGGGATTTGTTCTCCTCCACTGCCGCTTTTGAGCCTCTCTCTACTGATGACATTGATGCGGTGGTTCAATCGGCCACCATCGGCATCGTTACTGCCGCCGAATCTGCCATTCCCCGTTCTTCTGGGTCTCCTCGGCGGAAGGCTGTGCCTTGGTGGTCGCCTGAGATCGCTGAAGCGATTAAAGATCGCCGGCGGGCGCTCCAGCGTCACAAGCGACATCCCTCCTTAGCGCACCTTATCGCCTTCAAACGGCTGCGTGCGCGGGCCTGCCTCCTTATCCGCCAAGGCAAGGAGGAGTGCTGGGAGCGGTATGTGTCCACCATTGGCCTCCATGTCACTCCCTCGCAGGTCTGGGCCAAGATTCGACGCGTCTACGGCTATCGGACCCTGCCAGCGTCCCTGCGCTCTCACTGAATGGAGCTGTGTGTACTGACTCCGACGTCATTGCAAATCGCTTAGCAGAGCATTTTGCTATGAGTTCCGCTTCTGCGAATTACCCCCAGGCCTTCCGCTCCATTAAAGAGCGGCTGAAACGTCGGAGCCTTTCGTTTCGCACCAACCACCCGGAATCTTACAATGCTCCATTCAGTGAGTGGGAATTTCGCAGTGCCATAGCTGCTTGCCCTGATACCGCTCCTGGGCCAGATGGCATCCACTGTCAGATGCTGACACACCTTTCAGTGGACTGCCAGCGGCGCCTTCTCGATCTTTACAACCGTCTTTGGGTCGAGGGGGAGTTTCCGTCGCAATGGCGGGAAGGCATTGTCATCCCCGTTTTGAAACCTGGAAAGACCCCTCTGAAGGTGGACAGCTACCACCCCATTAGCCTCACCAACGTTCTTTGCAAGTTGCTTGAACAGATGGTAAGCCAGTGGTTGAGTTGGGTACTCGAGTCACGGGGCCTCCTGCCTCCTCAGGGTGGGTTCCGTAGAGGCCGCTCCGCCATCGACAATCTGGTGAGCCTGGAGTCGGCCATCCGTACTGCTTTTGCCCGCCGTCAGCACCTGGTCGCTGTCTTTTTCGACATGCGGAAGGCGTACGATACGACATGGCGTCATCACATTCTTTCTACGCTTCATGGATGGGGTCTTCGGCGTCCTCTGCCGATTTTTATCCGCAATTTTCTGTCGTGTCGTACCTTCCGCGTGCAAGTCGCGGCCTCGTATAGTTCCTCCCACGTCCAGGAGAACGGTGTGCCACAGGGCTCTGTTTTAAGTGTCTGTCTGTTTTTAATAGCCATTAACGGGCTTGCTGCGGCCGTGGGAAATTCTGTCTCCGCTTCCCTGTATGCTGACGACTTCTGCCTTTACTACAGCTCTACTGGCATTGCAGCTGTTGAACGTCAGCTACAGGGCGCTATCCGTAAGGCGCAGTCTTGGGCTGTAGCGCATGGGTTTCAGTTTTCGGCAGCCAAGACCCGCGTTATGCATTTCTGCCGGCGCCGAACAGTCCATCCTGAGCCGCGGCTTTATCTTGCCGACGAACTCCTTGCTGTGGTGGAGACCCACAGGTTTTTGGGGGTGGTTTTCGATGCCCGGTTGACTTGGCTGCCTCATATCCGGCAGCTTAAACAGACGTGTTGGCGGCATCTAAACGTTCTGAGATGCTTGAGCCACACCCGCTGGGGCGCCGACCGCTCTACCCTGTTGCGGCTCTACCAGGCGTTAATCCAGTCCCATCTGGATTATGGGAGCCTGGCTTATGGCTCCACTTCCCCATCTGCGTTACAGGTGCTGGACCCAATTCTCCACAGCGGGATACGCCTTGCCACTGGTGCTTTCCGCACCAGCCCTGTGGACAGCGTACTAGTGGAGGCCGGTGTACCTCCACTGCGGGTACGACGCCAACAATTACTGGCTGCTTATGCTGCCCATGTTTTTAGTTTGCCCGGGCATCCAAATTACCGTGTCCTGTTCCCGCAGTCGGTCGTCCATCTGCCGGACCGTCGGCCCCGGTCGGGTTGTCCGATTGCCGTATGCGTCAAGGAGCTTCTCTGCGGGCTTGGGTTTTTCCCTGTTCCGCCTCCTTTCCAGGCGCCTCTGCGTACACCCCCGTGGTGTGTTCCTCGCCTTTGCCTTCGCCTCGACTTGGCACAGGGCTCGAAGGACTCGGTCCCTCCAGAGGCCTTCCGCCGCCGCTTTTATTCCATCCTTGCCACGTATCAGGGCTCTGGAATTGTTTACACCGACGGTTCGATGGTTGCTGGTCGTGTTGGGTATGCGCTAACTCTAGGGGACCATTCCGAACAACGGTCCTTGGCGGCTGGCTGCAGCGTTTACACTGCTGAGCTAGTCGCCATCTTTCGAGTCCTAGGGTATATCCGCTCCTGCTCAGGTGAGTCCGTCGTGATCTGTAGCGATTCCCTGAGCGGTTTACGAGCTCTCGACCAGTGTTTTCCTCGTTCTCGTCTGGTGATGGCTATCCATGAGTCCCTGCATACTCTTGCGCGTTGCGGCCGCTCTGTGGTCTTTGAGTGGACCCCCGGTCATGTCGGTATCCTGGGCAATGAACATGTTGACCGCCTGGCGAAAGAGGCCACGTGTAAATCTTCTCTGGATGTTGGCCTCCCAGAGACTGATTTGCGGGCAGTCCTCCGCCGAAAAGTTTTTGCGCTTTGGGACGCTGAATGGCGCGATCGGATTACACCCAATAAACTCCGTGCCATTAAGGAGACGACGACTGTGTGGCGGTCATCCCTGCGAGCCAACCGTAGGGACTCCGTCGTCCTTTGTCGGCTCTGCATTGGCCACTCCCGGCTAACACACAGTTATTTACTGCGCCGGGAGGACCCTCCTCTGTGTCGCTGTGGGGCAGCTTTGACAGTGGCCCACATTCTGTTGGCCTGCCCCCTTTTAGCTGTGGTCAGGCAGACATTTGCGCTGCATGATACGCTCCCTGCCCTTTTAACAGACGACTCCACTATGGCTGACTTAGTTTTACATTTTATTCGGGCAGGGGGATTTTATCATTTAATCTGAGTGTTTCTGTTTTATTTTATTGTTTTGTGTTGATTCTGGCCTTTGGCCTATGATTTTCAACTGATTTTTTAAATGTGTTTCTATGTGGTTGGCTTTTCCTTTTTTATTTCTATGGTTGGCCAACCACCGTCACACTCTGTGTGGTTTTAGTTCGTTTTGTCTTGTCCTTGTCTCAGTTTATCTTGTTATGTATCGTCTGTGATCTCTTCTGTTCCTCGTTTTTATTCTCTGTGGGTGTTCTTTGTCTTTGGAAAAATGGACCGATGACCATAGCAGTCTGGTCCCTTTACTCCCCCCAAACCAACCAACCAACCAATCTGGTTCTCCTGCCCTTTCCCCCTTGGCTACTCCCTGGGAGGAGGGACAGGCCCGCCAGCTTGGGGCGAAGTACTTCCCCCACTATTTGGTCTGTTCTCGAACCGATGGGGGGACGTTCGCCACCTCCAAGACCATGTTCTTTGTTCAGCACATTGAGGACATCTTCGGGGAAATTGAGGCTCTCAGCAAGATGCGTTCAGGGTCCGTTCTTATCAAGACCACCTCCGCCACACAGTCGGCAGCGCTCCAGGCTTGCGACCGCCTAGGGGACATCCCAGTGTCCATTGTCCCGCATCTGGCACTAAATCGGACGCAGGGGGTTATTTTTCATCGTGACCTCCTGCTACAATCTGATGACGAGCTCAGGGCCAACCTGGAGCGCCGAGGCGTGCATTTCGTCCGGCGAGTCCAGTGCGGCCCCAAAGACCGTCGCATCGACACCGGGGCCTTTATCCTCGCCTTCGAGGGGGACGTTCTCCCGGAGAAGGTAAAAGTGATATGCTACCAGTGCAACGTGCGACCTTACGTCCCACCTCCTATGCGCTGTTTTCGGTGTCTGCGCTTTGGGCACATGTCGTCCCGGTGTGAGGCTGAGCCCCTTTGTGGCGATTGCGGACGTCCTCTTCGTGAGGAACATACATGCACCCCACCATCTCGGTGCATTAATTGCCCTGGCCTCCACTCGCCTAGATCCTCAGACTGCCCCGCATATCAGAAGGAGAAGAAGATACAGGAACTCAAAACTTTGGATCGGCTCTCTTATTCTGAGGCCAGGAAGAAGTATGACCGCCTCCATCCCGTGCCGTTGACCACTTCGTTTGCCTCAGTTGTGTCCACTCCTTCCGCAGTATCCTCACCACTATCCTGTCCCCCCTCCGCCTCCTCTGCCCATCAGGGGGCTCTGCCTCCGCCTCCCAAATCCCTCCCTTCCAAATCCTCCTCCCCTGTGGCCCCCGCCCCCTCTGCCCCAGGGGCCACCCTTCCTCCTCCTCCTCCTCTCCCCCCGCCACCTGAGAAGCGATCCTCTTCTCAGGTGTCCATCAGGGAAACGTTCCGGACCCCAGCTTCCGAGGTCCGGCGTTCCAAAACGGACCCTGCGCATGAGGACCTTCTTCGGGTCCTGCCCACCATCCCTGTGCCTCCACGGCCTTCCAAGAAGGCCTCAAAGAAGAAGTCTCTATCCCCCTCTCCACCCCGGCACGTTTCGTCTGACGCTCCATCCGTGAGTCGCTGCTCCCGGCCGTCCTCAGTTTCGCCGGTACGCTCTGCTGCCAGGAGCTCAGCTGGCCTCTCGTCGGCAAATGATGCTGCCCCTCCTACACAACCAGGGACAGCGGCCGCAGCTGGCGACGAGTCGATGGAACCGGATCCGCCTCCCGTCGGTTGTAGCATTGTTCCCTCGCAACCTGGCCCTCCACGGCCGTCGAGGTACCAGCTCTTCCCCGTCTCGTTCCCCCAACTTTTTGACTAGCGATGGCGTTGTTTCATTGGAACATAAGAGGTATTCGATCTAATCGGGAGGAATTACAACTGCTCCTCCGCCTGCACTGTCCGCTCGTCCTGGGTCTCCAGGAAACCAAGTTGCGCCTGACTGACCGTATTGGCTTTACCCACTATACCTCGGAGTGGTATGACCTCACCCCTGTGGACGGTATTCCAGCTCATGGTGGGGTCATGTTGCTCGTTCGGGACGATGTCTGTTACCATCCCATCCCATTGACCACCCCACTCCAAGCAATAGCTGTCCGCATTACTCTTTCTGCTTTTACTTTTTCAGTTTGTACCATCTACACTCCACCGTCATCTGCTGTTAGTTGGGCTGACATGATGCACCTGATCGTTCAGCTTCCCCCACCGTTTTTATTGTTTGGCGACTTCAATGCCCATCATCCCCTTTCGGGCTCTCCTGCATCCTGTCAAAGAGGCTCACTCTTGGCGGATGTCTTCAACCATCTCCATCTTGTCTGCCTCAATACCGGCGCCCCGACTTTCCTCTCGGACTCTACTCATACCTACTCCCACTTAGACCTCTCAATCTGTTCTACCACTCTTGCCCGTCGGTTCGAGTGGTATGTCCTTTCTGACACCTATTCGAGCGACCACTTCCCCTGTGTCGTTCGTCTCCTGCACCACACCCCATCCCCACGTCCTTCGAGCTGGAACATACCGAAAGCTGACTGGGGACTTCACTCCTCCCTGGCGACCTTTCCGGACCACGATTTTCCCAGTTGTGACAGTCAGGTCGAATACTTCACGGCTGTTATAATCAATGCTGCCGAACGATCCATTCCTCGTACTACCTCTTCTTCACGTCGCGTTTCCGTCCCCTGGTGGAACGAGGCTTGTAGGGACGCTATCCGTGCTCGACGACGTGCTTTACGCACCTTTCGCCGCCATCCTACGTTGGCGAATTGTATTGAATACAAAAGACTCCGAGCGCAATGCCCTAGAGTCATCAAAGAACGCAAAAAAGCTTGTTGGGCCTCTTTCACCAGCTCCTTTAACAGTTTTACTCCCTCTTCCGTCGTTTGGGGTGGCCTGCGCCGGCTGTCGGGCATTAAGGCCCACTCCTCGGTACCTGGCCTGACCTCAGGTAATGAGGTCCTTGTTGATCCTGTGGCTGTCTCCAACGCCTTTGGCCGCTTTTTCGCGGAGGTTTCAAACTCCGCCCATTACCACCCTGCCTTCCTTCCCAGGAAAGAGGCAGAAGAGGCTCGGCGACCTTCCTTCCACTCGCTGAATCTGGAAACTTACAATGCCCTCTTTACTATGCAGGAACTCGAACGTGCGCTTGCACTGTCCCGGTCCTCTGCTCCGGGGCCAGATGCCATTCACGTTCAGATGCTGGCACACCTTTCTCCAGCGGGCAAAAGCTTCCTTCTTTGTACCTACAATCGCGTCTGGACCGAAGGTCAGGTCCCCATGTGTTGGCGTGATGCTGTCGTTGTTCCTATACCCAAACCCGGGAAGGATGGACACCTACCTTCTAGTTACCACCCCATTTCTCTTACAAGCTGTGTCTGTAAGGTGATGGAGCGCATGGTTAATGCTTGGTTAGTCTGGATTCTTGAATCTCGACGACTACTTACTAATGTCCAATGCGGCTTTCGTCGCCGCCGCTCCGCTGTTGACCACCTTGTGACCTTGTCGACATTCATCATGAACAACTTTTTGCGAAGGTGCCAAACGGTAGCCGTGTTCTTCGACTTGGAGAAGGCTTATGATACCTGTTGGAGAGGAGGTATCCTCCGCACTATGCACGGGTGGGGCCTACGCGGTCGCCTGCCCCTTTTTATTGATTCCTTTTTAACGGATCGAAAGTTTAGGGTACGTGTGGGTTCCGTATTGTCCGACGTCTTCCTCCAGGAGAACGGAGTGCCTCAGGGTTCTATCTTGAGCGTAGCCCTTTTTGCCATTGCGACAAATCCAATTATGGATTGCATTCCACCTAATGTCTCAGGCTCTGTCTTTGTCGATGACTTCGCGATCTACTGCAGTGCCCAGAGAACATGCCTCCTGGAGCGCTGCCTTCAGCGTTGTCTAGACAGCCTCTACTCATGGAGCGTGGCAAATGGCTTCCGGTTCTCTGAAGAGAAGACGGTTTGTATCAACTTTTGGCGATATAAAGCGTTCCTTCCGCCATCCTTACATCTCGGTCCCGTTGTTCTCCCATTCGTGGAAACAACTAAGTTTCTAGGGCTCACGTTGGACAGGAAACTGTGTTGGTCTCCACATGTCTCTTATTTGGCGGCCCGTTGTACACGTTCCCTTAATGTCCTCGGAGTTCTTAGCGGTTCATCTTGGGGAGCGGATCGCACTGTCCTGCTTCGCTTGTATCGGTCCATAGTCCGATCGAAGCTGGATTATGGGAGCTTCGTCTACTCGTCCGCTCGGCCATCCCTCTTACGCCGGCTCAACTCCATCCACCATCGGGGGATACGTCTTGCGACCGGAGCCTTCTACACTAGTCCTGTCGAGAGTCTTTATGCTGAAGCTGCCGAGTTACCATTGACCTACCGGCGCGACGTACTGCTGTGTCGGTATGCCTGCTGGTTGTTGTCTATGCCCGACCACCCCGCTTACCAGTCCTTCTTCGCCGATTCTCTCGACCGTCAGTACGGGTTGTATGTCTCTGCCCTGCTGCCCCCGGAGTCCACTTCCGTCGCCTGCGTCAACAATTGGATTTTGCCCTCCCTACCACCTTCAGAGAGGGTGAGAGCCCGACACCACCTTGGCTCCAGGCTCCGGTTCATATTTATCTTGACCTCAGCTCACTCCCACAGGAGGGTACTCCGGCTGCAGTGTATTGCTCACGGTTTGTCGAACTTCGTGCTCGACTTGCCGGTCACACCTTTATTTACACCGATGGCTCCAAAACTGACGATGGTGTCGGCTGTGCCTTTGTCGTCGGGGCCGCCACCTTTAAATACCGGCTCCTCGACCAATGTTCGAGCTTTACGGCGAGCTTTTTGCTCTCCATCAGGCCGTTCAGTATGCCCGCCGCCACCGCCATTCATCATACGTACTCTGCTCTGACTCACTCAGTGCTCTTCAGAGCCTTGGAGCTCCCTATCCGGTCCATCCCTTGATTCAACGGATACAGCAGTCCCTCCATTCTTTCGCTGCTAATGGCTCTCCTGTCAGCTTTCTGTGGGTTCCCAGACATGTAGGAGTGCCTGGGAATGAGGCTGCGGATGCTGCAGCCAAGGCTGCAGTCCTCCTGCCTCGGCCAGCCTCCCATTGTGTCCCGTCATCTGACGTTCGTGGGGATGTGTGTAAGAGGCTTCTGTTGTTGTGGTGGGATGCTTGGTCATCCCTCCAAGGAAACAAGCTCCGGGCAGTCAAACCGCTCCCAACTGCTTGGACAACCTCCTCCCGACCATCTCGGGGAGAGGAGGTCCTTCTGACCAGGTTGCGGATTGGGCATTGCCGGTTTAGCCACCGCTACCTGCTCTCCGGTGACCCAGCCCCGCAGTGCCTTTGTGGTCAGGCATTAACAGTGTGCCATGTTTTATTGTCGTGTCCCCGTTTTAGTCAATTTCGTGTTGTCCTGTCCCTGCCATCTACTTTACCAGATGTTTTAGCTGATGACGCTCGAGCAGCTGCTCGTATTCTGCGTTTTATAACTTTAACTGGCATGTCCAAAGACATTTAACCTTTTTACTTATTTTATCTGCATCCTTGTCAGGTCCTTCTGGTGTCCCCCCCTTCCCCTTGAGTTTTACTAGATTCCATGTGCTCTAACAACAGTGACTGGGCGCTAATGACCTCAGCAGTTGAGCGCCCTTAAACCCCAGAAAAAAAAATTCGACTGCACCCTCATATTCTAGACTGGAGGTTTTAACGTGTTGCAGAGTGGCTTTTCTTCCCCTGGAATTATTCTTCTGTGCTCGAATGACTAATGGATGCTTTCACTGTGCTCTGAGTGTTTATGAAACAAGGGACCGATGACCTATGCAGTTTGGTCCCTTTAATCTTTAAACCAACCAACCAACCAACTTGATCCCAGACCACCCAATTTGTTACTCTGGTGGCGAGATTCGGCGTGACCAGTGTGACATCGATGTTCATGCCCTCGCCCCCACCTCCTGTGTAGGTGTGTGGGTTTCCTTGTTTGTTGACGACCATTAGCTGTAACGTCATGATGATCTCGTCGGCTTTTTCTCCTCGATCATCCCGTGTGCCGTTGAACCATAGGGACTTAGCGTTTATATCTGCTGTAATGACACATCGACGATCCCGCAACGCCGTGGTTACTTGGGCGAGTTTATCTAAGAATTCATCTATTGCCCTGCCATACTGGAAGTACATATTGATGATGTACAGTACTTCGGCTGGTGATTGTAGTTCCACGACGTTGCACGTATTTTCAAGCCTTTCGACCCTAGGGACTCCTTAGCAATATCGTTGCCACAATGGCTAGAAGGGATTTGGCCTAAGAGGGGTTCAGGCTTAATCCCACGGATGGTAGCTTTGCACTACTGGCCGCTTGGCAGAGTGCATAAACCAAATGTCAAAACCTAAGGTACCTCTCGTACTGAGCAGGATAACTATCACGACGACACAGTCATCAGTAGGGTAAAACTAATCTCTTTCATGATGGTCTAAGCCGATCACACGTTCCCTATTAGTGGGTGAACCATGCAACGCTTAGCGAATTCTGCTTCACAATGATAGGAAGAGCCGACATCGAAGAATCAAAAAGCGACATCACTATGAACGCTTGGCCGCCACAAGCCAGTTATCCCTGTGGTAACTTTTCTGACACCTCTTGCTGGAAACTCTCCAAACCAAAGGTTCGGTAGGCCGTGCTTTCACAGTACCTATGCATACTGAACTTCGGGATCAAGCCAGCTTTTGACCTTTTGCTGTACGCGAGGTTTCTGTCCTCGCTGAGCTGGCCCTAGGTCACCTGCGTTATTCTTTGACAGATGTACCGCCCCAGTCAAACTCCCCGCCTGGCAGTGTCCTCGAATCGGATCACGCGAGTGAGTAAACGGCGCCGCACACGCGGACGCGCAGACGCACGGCACGCGCAGGCTAGCACCCACACGCACCGCACGCTGTGGGGCACGGACACGGAGCCGCGGCGCGAACGCATCCCTAACACGCCCCCCTCCCCCCCCCCCCCCCCTCTTCGGGTTTGGTGGTAAGAATAGGCCTGTGGAATTCCTGCCTGTCGTAAGAGGCGACTAAAAGGAGTCTTAAACTGTTTCGGCCTTTAATGTGATGGCCCCTGAGGGGTCTGACCACTACCTTTCCAAATTTTCCGTTAGTGCGTACCATTTTGGGAAGGACGCCTTACGTAGTGCGTTTAAATCCATCTTGCCCTAACATTTGGCGCACCCAATATTGTCATGGAGTTGGACTTACATCGAGCGTCCGGCCACATCCGCTGCTGTGTGTTCCGGGTCGCATACATTCCCTCCATTGTGCACTTCAATCTTTGCGCTCGTGATGTACGTGGATATTTCGACACCAGACATCCAGCGCGGTAGCCAGTCGCTTTTGGGTTGTCATGTACCCTTTTGGTGGTAGCCTCCTGACTACACAGGGATCGCACTGCTGATGCCTGAGCTGCTACCTCCCCCGGTATGCCGAGACGTAGATGCCCATCCCTCTGGGGCATTAGGACTCCCGGCAAAGGCCATCCTGCCAGGTGGTCTTTGCTGCAGCTGGGTGGCGCCCGTGGGGAGAGCCCCGGGTCGGAGTGGGTGGCATCAGGGTGGATGACCTGCAATGAAGCATGGTACATCATCTCTTGCTGCTGGGCCTCCACCAGCAGTCTCTAAACGATCGAGGTGTAACCTCAACGGGAAGAAATATGATGCAAGAATTTCCCTCCCTGGCCACTCCATGGGAGGAACGCATGGCTAAAGACGCAGTGCAGATTATTCATCCCGGTACCTTGTCTGTACGCAGGTTGATGGTGAATCTTTTATGCCAACCAAGCCTCAGTTTTTTGTGGAGCATTTAGAGGACAAGTTTGGGGAGGTGGAGGGCTTCTCCAAAATGCGCTCTGGGTCAGTACTCATCAAAACAGCATCCTCTGCCCAGTCACGGAGGTTACTCGCTTGTGACAAGTTGAGGGATGTTTCAGTTAGCATCACGACCCATAAGAGTCTCAACATGGTCCAGGGTACTATATTCCACAGGGATCTTCTTCTGCAGTCCGATGATGAAATACGCGCCAACCTAGAACGACGAGGTGTTCACTTCGCCTGGCGCGTACATCGAGGCCCGAGGGATAATCAGGTAGCTACCGGTGCCTCCTCCGATGCGTTGTTTTAAATGCTGGAAGTTCGGGCAATGGCCTCCTGCTGTTCTTCCGGCATCACGTGTCGAGATTGTGGACGTCCTTCACATCCCAATACTCCACGTGCCCCGCTTCCTATCTGCGTTAACTGCAGAGAACACCATTCCCCCTGCTCGCCGGACTGTAGGATATTCAGAAAAGAAGGGAAGATAATGGAATATAAGACCCTGGACCACCTGACTTAACCCGAGGCTAGGTGGAAATATGAGCAGCTACATCTTGTGCCAATGCCATCAACTTCTGCCGCTGCTGCAACACTGGTACGATCCTCTCCCGTGTCGTCACGTACTGTTGCCTCTCAGCTATGTCAGAATGCACCGGCCCCGTTGGTTGTGGGGGCACTTCCCTCTCTGTTGCTCCTGTTCCATCTACTTCAAGAGCAACACCACCACAACCATCAGGGACATTAGTTCCCCCTTTCCCAGACGGAGAAGCGTGAGACTACTTCAGCTCCTCTCGAGAGGAAGGGATCCCTTTGGGGCCCTCCCATCCCAGGCTTTGCCCAGTGCCAAAGCGGACACTCGCAAATCTTTGAAGCAACCACCGGTCGCTGGTCGTAGGGCCTCATGGTCGTCGTCATCGTCCTCCCTGAGACTGACCCAGTGGGGCCCTCCCAGCCAGACCCTCCAAAGGCACAGCGTCACAAGCAACATCCCTCCATTGTACACCTCATCACCTTCAAACGGCTGCGTGTGTGGTCCTGCTGCCTTATCTGCCAACACAAGCAGGAGTGCTGGGAGCGGTATGTTTCCACCATTGGCCTCCATGTCTCACCATCGCAGGTTTGGAACAAGATTAGACGCCTCTATGGCTATCGGACCCGTGTCAGCGTCCCAGCGCTCTCACTGAATGGAGCAGTTTGTACTGACACCGATGTAATTGCAAACCGCTTTGCAGAGCATTTTGCTCTGAGTTCCGCTTTTGCGGAATACCATTTGGTCTTCCGCTCCATTAAAGAGCGGATGGAATGTCGGAGCCTTTCGTTTCACACCGACCATCCTGAATCCTGCTATGTTCCATTCAGTGCGTGGGAATTTCGCAGTGCCCTAGCCGCTTGCCCTGATTCCGGTCCTGGGCCAGATCGCATCCATTGTCAGATGCTGAAACGCCTTTCAGTGAACTGCCAGCGATGGCTCCTCGACCTTTACAACTGTGTCTGGGTCGAGGGTGAGTTTCCGTCGCAATGGCGGGAAAACATTGTCATCACCGTTTTGAACCCTGGCAAGAACCCTTTCGAGGTGGACAGCTACCGCCCCATTAGCCTCACAAACGTTCTTTGCAAGTTGCTTGAACGGATGGTAAGCCGGTGGTTGAGTTGGGTACTCGAGTCATGGGGCCTCCTGCCTCCGTCAGGGTGGGTTCCGTAAGGGCCGCTCTGCCGCCGACAATCAGGTGAGCCTGGAGTCTGCCATCCGTCAGGCCTTTGCCCGCCGTCAGCACCTGGTCGCTGTCTTCTTTGACATGCGGAAGGCGTACGATACGACATGGCGCCATCATATCCTCTCTACGCTTCATGATTGGGGTTTTCGGGGTCTGCTGTCGATTTTTATACGCAATTTCCTAACGCATCGTACCTTCCGCTTGCAAGTCGCGTCCTCTCGTAGTTCCTACCGAGTTCAGGAGAACGGGGTGCCACAGGGATCTGTTTTAAGTGTCTGCCTGTTTTAAACAGCAATTAACGGGCTCGCTGCGGCCGTGGGAACGTCTCTCAGCGTCCTTGTATGCCGACGACTTCTGCCTTTACTATAGCTCTCATGTCATTGCAGCTACTGAACGTCAGCTGCAGGGCGTTATCCGCAAGGCGCAGTCTTGGGCTGTAGTGCGTGGCTTTCAATTTTCGGCTGCCAAGACCTGCGTTACGCATTTCTGCCGGCGACGCACTGTTCATCCGCAGCCGCGGCTTCACCTTGATGGCAAACTTCTTGCTGTTGTGGAGTCGCTTAGGTTTTTGGGTGTGGTTTTTGATGCCCGGTTGACTTGGCTTCCTCATTCAGCAGCTTAAACAGGTGTGTTGGCGGCATCTAAATGCTCTCCAATGCTTGAGCCACACCAGCCGGGGCGCCGACCGATCTACCCTCTTACGGCTCTACCAGGCGTTATCCAGTCCCATCTGGATTATGGGAGCCTGGCTTACGGCTACACAGTGGGATACGCCTTGCCACTGGTGCTTTCCGGACCAGCCCTGTGGACAGCATACTTGTGGAGGTGGGTGTCCCTACACTGCGGTTACGGCGCCAACGTTTGCTGGCCGCTTATGCTATGCATATTTGTAGCTTGCCCGGGCATTCTAACTATCGTCTACTATTCCCACAGTCGCACGTCCATCTCCCAGAACATCAACCCCAGGCTGGATGTACGATCGCGGTCCGCATCAGAGTGCTTCTCTCCGGGCTTGGGACTTTACCTCTTTGCCTCGTTTCTGGGCACCTCTGCATACACCCCCATGGTGTGTGCCTCGCCGTCGCCTTCCTCTGGACTTGGCACAGGGCCTGAAGGACTCGGCCCCTCCGGAGGCCTTCTGCCGCCGCTTTCTTTCCATCCTCGAAACGTATCAGGGCTCTGGCATTGTTCATACTGACGGTTCGATGGTTGCTGGTTATGTTGGTTATGCTGTGACTCTAGGGGACTATTCCGAACAACGTTCATTGCCAGCTGGCTGCAGCGTTTTCACTGCTGAGCTGGTCGCCATCTTTCGTGCCCTCGACTACATACGATCCTGCTCCAGTGAGTCCTTCGTCATCTGTAGCGACTCCATGAGCGGTTTACAAGCTATTGACCAGTGTTTGCCTCGTTCTCGTCTGGTGATGGCTATCCAGGCGTCCCTGCATACTCTTGCCCGTAGCGTCCACTCTGTGGTCTTTGTGTGGACTCCCGGTCATGTCGGTATCCCGGGCAATGAACATGTCGACTAGCTGGCGAAAGCGGCCACCAGTAAACCATCTCTGGACATTGGCCTCCTGGAGACTCATGTGCGAGCAGTCCTCTGCCGAAAAGTTTTTGCGCTTTGGGACGCTGAATGGCGCGATCTAACCACGCTCAATAAACTCACTGCTATAAAGGAGACGACGGCTGTGTGGCGTTCGTTCATGCGAGGCACTCACAGCGACTCCGTTGTCCTTTGTCGGCTCTGTATTGGCCACACCCGACTGATGCACAGGTATTTACTGCGGAGGACCTGCCTCTGTCGCTGCAGGACGGCCTTGACGGTGGCCCATATTTTGTTGGCCTGTCCCCTTTTAACTATGCTCAGGCAGACATTTGCGCTGCCTGATACGCTCTCTGCCCTTTTAACAGATGACTCCGCCGTAGCAGGCTTGGTTTTGCGTTTTATTCGAACAGGGGTTTTTTATCATCTAATCTGAGTGTTTTTTAATGTGTTCTCGGTGGTTGGCTTTTCATATTTTTTTCTGTATGGTCGGCCAACCACTGTCACACTCCATGTGATTTTAATTTGTTTGTCTGACCTCTGTCTGAGTCTCTCTTGTCCTGTGTCGTCTGCCATCTTTTCTGTTGTTCGTTTTTTATTCTCTGTGGGTGATTTGTTTTTTGGAGAAAGGGACCGATGACCGTCGCAGTCTGATCCCTTTAAAACCCCCCCCCCCCCCCCCAAACCAATCAACCAACCTAGAGAGCCTATAATTCTCTTCCAGATCTGTATATATTAGATAAGGGTCTATTTGTTTAGTATCACTATCCTGATCACTCAACGACACATGAATACTTTCACTCTCTGTAGGAGTAGTCTGAGTACCGATTGACACCATTAGGGACTTATCACAGATTTGTCATTTCTACTTTTCCCTTGCAGCTTATATTTAATCTTTGAAAGAATTCCTCGATTTCCTGAGCCTTTATTACTAATTGCTTTCTCCTGTTGAGAAGGAGTAGACTCACTGGATACACTGGAGGTAACGACACTGCTCTGTAAGGGAAGAGAAGATTCATTCACCTGTGGCACCAAGGATACACGTCTCCATACTTTCTATGTTTTTTGAATCTAGAATTTCTGTGGAATGAAGAAATGCTGCATTTACATGTCCCTGTTCCTTAAAATCTGTAGCATTCCCTATTATATTTATGTCTGAAGAACTTAGTTGTTGCCTGGTAACAGAAGTTTGTCTCTTGTTTTGTAGCATGTTCCTCCACTCTTTCGCCTTGCGCCAGTTCCGTAGCCTCATTGAGAGAGGCTTATGTTTCTTACTCCTCACATTCTTATCAGCTATTTGTTGATTCTTATTTGTTTGATTTGATCCACTCAGAGGTATGAACACCTTACTGTAGGGTGACAGTTTACTGGCCATAATCTATACTTTGAATTGCTCTCTGTAAGTACAGCTGAAGCTGAACATTGTGGACTGGGTGAGTTACATAACATCCCTCATGAGGAACAGGGAATACACTCTGCTGGCTTGCTAAGATTTGGACAACCATTCTTCTGGTGGTTTTCCTCCCCACAGTGTGAACAAACCGAAGACTTTGCAGTACACTTAGCACTTTTATGACCAAAGTTTTGACACTTGAAGCATTTAAATGCAAAATAATCTCTTACTGATAGAGATCTGAAATCAACATACACACGTTTCCCCTCTATTAATATTTTCCTCACACGTGCACTCACTTCAAAGACATTATTTACTTCTGTTTTCCCTCTGGGGCCTGTTTTAAAACAGTGCCGCATTTTCTCACTTAATTCTTGCTTGGTTAATTTGTCAGCAAGATTTTGTTGCCAAATACTTTCTTGTAATTCTTGACCATCCATGTCACTTGGTACCTCATATATAATGACGAGAGGTCGTTTCTTCCTTGGAGCCTCACACTTCAAATTTTCTGAAATTTTGCTGTTTGAAACAATTTTTTCAATATCCACAGCCATTTCAGTTTCTACAATGAGCACACTGTTAACTGCATGCACATTTTTGATTTTAATTTGTTCCTTCCTTGGATCAAGCAAGCTTGTGAATCTCTTTTTTGTAGTTTTTGCATCTCCTTAATCTTTTGATTTAATAAAGAGGGTATTGGATGTTTTCGCTTGGGCAGACGCTATTTTAGTCTTAGCAGTGGGTACATGTTTACCAATTGGTTTTGCTACCATATCTGCAAAAGTAGGTACAGGCACCTTCGGTATTTCCTCCTTAATTGTTTTTATTTCTTCTGAAATCCCCTCACTTTTTTCTATAAGAGTCACGAAGCCATTCATTCTGTTTTGTAAGCCCCTCATTCCTACCAACAAGTCTGGATTGGAACAATGCCCACACTGAAAGCTTGTTTCGCAACTCACTCATAACATTTACAGCAATTTTCTTAGTGAGATTCACGCACTCATCAATAAACTCCAAAATGTCACTGTAGTAGTCTTCTACTGTACTCTTTTTGGTACATGCACTAGTATGTCTGCATAAATTTGCTTCCGCGCCAGCTGTAGAAGTCATAGTTGGAGTATATTACACTGAACGATTACAAAAGAATCTTCATGCAGTATATGGTGGACGCACTATATGCACACTCAATATCTCGCTATCCACGAGAAATGGGTGCATCGATCCTTTCTATTTGTCCAGCATCAAATTCCCACTCTTACAAAGTGTGTGATAGAGCTGGAAATGCAGAAGTTTTTTTGCCAACTGATATTGTCTTTGGCAGTAGTACGAACTGTCGTGGTACACAGATCGAACCACTGTCGTGGTACACAGATCAAACCACAGTCGCCAACCAGTTGTGGTACGCAGATCGAACTATGATCTACAGAATCACTAAGAACATCTCCTGAGAGATACACTATAATTACGACACTATTATCACCTTGTTGTAACACGTTACTCAAAATATAAGCCTATGGATGAAAAATAGAATCTAGAACTTTTCACTTTGCGTTAACGTAACGTTCCTTAAAACACCTTGTACGGTGCTCAATCGAAGAACGTCTCACAACCCAACCATGAACAGTTCTAAATTGTAATATATTATATAGTACTTTAATATTGTTTCAACGCCTGCTTTTACATAATCTTGAACAATTATTTGCATTTAATGAAATTTACAGTACCTGAACACAACACGGTTAGGTTATGAAGTCCAGCGTCGACTTTACACAGTCTAAAACGTGGGTTAACGAAACCTACCCGCACGGATTCACGCACACGCGCGAACACACTCGAGAGAACGAAAAACACACGCTAAGGAACCTTGCAAAAAATACTATACACGAAATACCGATTCAAAATTGAAGACCGGGAGATGTAGGAACCGACCGCGACCATCTTAGATGGGGACAGCGGAAATCTCGTTAATCCATTCATGTGGGTCACTAATTAGATGACGAGGCATTTGGCTATACTAGCTGTCCTTATTCACATATTGTGAATAACATATATAGTGAATAGCCACAGAGCGGGTTTACAAGGTTGTACATATTTAACATAAACACACTTAATAAAACACAAGTACATGAATAAAGAAGGGAATTATGCCTGAGGTGGCCAGGCAGCAACCTAAGGGTTGAGCACACCCTGTCCAACGCCAGTGCGGGGCATCGTGCGGCGGCGAGAGGTAGTCATAGTGTCGAAACGCCGCGCCGCCATGATACTGCCCAGAAGTACTCTTGTGCCCAAAGTGGAAAGATGGCCCTTCGTCACACCCACCTCCTGCAGTGCTCTAGCGAAAGTTGGAGACCAAACCCCACGCCAGTTGATGGTCGCCGACGTGGTGGTGATTTCCTGGACCACTGGAAAGAGCTCGCGCACCTTCTCGTGGACAGCCTGCTTGTTGTAGACGGATACCTTCTTGCGATGACACCTATCAAGATCAAGGTTGTCGCCGACCACCTGAGCATCGATGACAAATGCTGCTGTGTCACGGACTGCCACGATATCTGGCTTTTTTTCAGACCTTCAGATGTGCGAAGGTGAGGCTCTAGCAGAACATTGTAGCCTCTGTGGCGGAGGCTTCGCGCCAGATAAGACGCCACAGCATCGTGTCGGGCAAAGCGAGCCCCATCGCTTCTCCAGCACTGTTGGATTACATGGTTGGCAGTCTCCTGTGCAGCCACCGTGGCAACTGGTGTCACCCTCCCTCCCACGTAGGAGCCGCGCCTGAGTAGGTAATGCATTGATCTGGGCATGCAGGCAGGAGATATAGTCATGGCCTGTTACGAACTGCC
Organism: Schistocerca serialis cubense; assembly: GCF_023864345.2. Classification (NCBI taxonomy): domain Eukaryota; kingdom Metazoa; phylum Arthropoda; class Insecta; order Orthoptera; family Acrididae; genus Schistocerca; species Schistocerca serialis. The sequence continues at coordinate 638,726,109 of NC_064645.1, forward strand.
GGGTATTAGACACCCAGCAGTACTGCCCTGGTGTTTGGGCAGACTTACATAGTGCAGCGGTGTTGACCGATGAGTGCAGGCGCTCAGCCCAACACCTGCCCAGTTGGTAACTGGACTTTATTACTTCCCCATGCCATTGAAGGGCGTGATCCAGTTGGAGAACTACCTGTTGAAGTGAGTCATGGGAAGAATCGTCTGCAGCCGTACCCAGTCCTTGCATCTTCACCAGCCTCTTCCTGCAGATAAGGGTGCAAAGCCAGTGGGCTGCGGGGACCCCCAAGCCCCCATGAGAAATGGGGGCGTGGAAGTAACCAACAGATGTATCTGCTGGCAAGTGCAGCCAAGATCTAATAGCTGCACGTACAGAGACATCAAGGGAAGAGAGGGCCCCCAGACGAGTCCTCCCCAGGGCTAAGCCATGGTAGATACCTGGGAGGATAACGGAACGAAGGGCATGAAGTCGCAGCTGAGATTTAAGTGGTGCATGCTTAATGATGTTCAGCTGCATCTCGACCTCTCGGCGAGGGTGAAACAGACTGTCTGCACGTGGCGAATTGCAGGCCCAAATACTTGAAGGTATCACCCATCGCCAGTGCTGGAATGATGTTACCACCAGCACGAAAGATGACTGTCTCGTCGACCTTGGTTTTCTTCTCCTGGCCTGATGAGACAAGGGCGAGAGAGAAACACTTCCGTGGGTTGACCTCGAGCACGAGGTCTCCCATGGCCGCCGTGGCTATGGTCAGAAGCTCCTGCAATCCATCCTGAGTCTTGGTGAATGCAGCCACATTTATTCGCCGTCCGAGAATGCGGGCACCAACATGAGCAGGGAGACAGGATAGGAGCATGTCAATAGACATGTTGAAGTGGATAGGAGACAAAGGGTCACCTTGCCGAACGCCCCTCGAAGGCTGCACTAGATCTGACGACTTCCCAGCTGCACAGATAACCGTCGATCCCACCTTATAGCATCCCTGGATGTAGTCAACGAATTCGACCGGCAAATCATGGGCCCTCAGCACAGGGCCAAGGGCACCATGGGCAACCAAATCAACGGCCTTTGACACATCCAGAGATGCTAAGTATAGCGAGCCGCCAGCTCTGCACACCTGGGTCATCACCAGACCCAGAAGAGGGATGAAAGCCCGCTGACGACCATCCAAGGCAAAGTAGCGCATTAGCCTTTCACAAGGTTCTGGTTGGCTGCCTCTGGTCAGCACTGAGCACACCGTGATTAGACGAAAGTCAACAGGGGATGTTGTGGCGATCTTATTGGGCAGCAAGGTTGTGCTAGCCTGAAGGAGACGGGATGGAAGGGAGCGGGAAAGGAGGAGGACATTTAGGATTTTGAGGAGAACCTGCCGGGGAAGGCGATGCAGTTGGGCCGGTGTAAGGCTGTCAGGACCTGCAGCAGAATTGCGTGTGGGGAGGGCAGCGATGGCTCCTTCAGCAGTGATGGGAGCCCATAGGTTGTGAAAGGGCACCCCCTTCGAGAATGGCAGCAGCTCTTCGGAAAGACCCTCACCACGTGGTGGTCGAGACAGTAGTCCAAAACTCAGTCATCCCCGGGATGGATGGTGGCTAATGCAGAAGTGTGCAATCAAGAAGTCCGTTGATGCAGCACGCTCCATTCTTCCTAAAAGCACGCTGGACTACCGCATACTCCCATCTTCTGCATGCACGCTTCCGCTCTGGGGGCTGTTGGCAGGCTCACCAGCAGGACAACGATCCATGCCAGAGAGCTCGATGACGAAGTTTGACACCATGTCCTTGTAGGACTGCGCTCTACGCTGACACTTGATTGACTCCAGCGTACCCTTGGAGAAGGCAGGCGAGTTCCTGATTGAAGAACCTAGAACCATGGGTGGACAGGGTCTCTTCTGCATGGGCCAGATGCAACAGCTCTTCCTGGGACCACCTGGCCTTCTTCCCCTTCGTCTGAATCTCAGCATTGGCTGCAGTCAGATGGGCATGACGTCGGTGGACACCAAGCCCGATCTTGTTAGAAAACGACCGCATACAATCAGGGCAGGTGGCGGGGAGCAGCACTCAACCTGCACCTGTTGACTGGCTGGATGACTCATCAGCTGGCACAGGCGCTCCAGTGGGAGGCCTGGTACCACGTTAGCTTCTAGTTGTAACACCAGCTGGAAAAAAGGCAGGTGTGGAGGTAACCCCCAAGCCCTAAAAGGCACCCTGGTCAGTCAGTCACGAAACTGGAAAAGTGTTACGCCTATGCATAACCTTTCTCAGCACCCTCACGATCCCCGCCACTTGAAGGTCATAGCTAGGATTTCCCAAGGAGAGGCTAGTTGAACCATCATCCACCTGACATCACAAGGATGCTGAGGAGTGGATCAAGAGGGTCCATATATTTCGCATCAGGTGGTCATTTGGGGAGTCAGTTACTCCCACCGTTTACCTGCGCTTGCTTGAAGTTCTTCATGTTGACATTCAGAGCACATGGCGGAAATCACGTTGCGTCAACAGCCGCTAGGGCCATAGCAATGCATTGTTTTAATTAGACAGTCGGATTCCCCCAGTCCATTTCGGGGGTAAGAATAGGCCCGCCGTATTCCTGCCTGTCGTAAGAGGCGACTAAAAGGAGTCTCAACTGTTTTGGCCTTTAATGTAATGGTCCCCTAAGGGGTTTGACCACTACCTTTCAAAATTTTTCCGTTAGTGCGTACCATTTGGGGAAGGGCGCCTTACATGGTGCATTCTATATCCGTCTTGCCCTAAGATCTGGCATATTCGTTATTTTCGTGGAGTTGGACTTACACTGAGCTTCCGGCCACATTGGCTGCAGCGTGTTCCGGGTAGCCTACATTATCTCCATTGTGAACTTTCATCTTTGCTCCCATTATTAGTATGCTGAGGAGTAGATGCCTATCCCTCTGCGGCATCGGGATTCCCGGCAAAGACCATCCTGCCAGGTTGTCTTTGCTGTGGCTGGGTGGCGCCTGTGGGGAGAGCCCCTGGTCGGAGTGGGTGGCATCAGGGCGGATGACCTGCAATGAAGTGTGGTACATCATCTCTCGCTGGTGGGCCTCCACTAGCACTCTCTAAGCGATTGAGGTCTTTCTTCAACGGCAAGAAATACGAACCAAGATCATTTTCCCCTCCTCTGATGTGGTGTTTTAAATGCTGGAAGTTCGGGCACATGTCATCCCATTGTACTTCCGGCATCACGTGTCGAGATTGTTGGCGTCATTCACATCCCAATACTCCATGTGCCCAGGCTCCTATCTGTGTTAACTGCAGAAAACACCATTCCCCCTGCTCGCCGGACTGTAGGATATTCCTGAAAGAAAGGAAGATCATGGAATATAAGACCCTGGACCGCCTGACCCACCACAAGGCTAGGTGGAAATATGAGCGCCTACATCCTATACCAATGCCATCAACTTATGCGGCTGTTGCAACATCGGTCCGTTCCCCTCCCGTGTCGTCACGTACAGTTGCCTCTCAGCTATGTCAGAATTCACTAGACCCCTTTCTTGTGGGGGTCACTTCACTCCCTGTTGCTCCTGCTCCTGCTGCTTCTCCTTCAGGAGCAACACCACCCCAACCATCAGGGACATTAGTTCCCCCTTCCCAGCTGGAGAAGAATGAGACTTCTTCGGCTACTCTCGCCAGGAAGGTGTCCCTTGGGGGCCCTCCCATCCCAGGCTTTGCCCTGTGCCAAAGCAGACACCCACAAATCTCTGAAGCAACCACCGGTCGCTGGTCGTAGGGCCTCGCAGTGGGCATCCGTCTCTGAGACTGACCCAGTGAGGTTCTTCCAGCCAGACCCACCAAAGGCACAGCGTGCAAAGCAGTCGAAGAAAAAGACTCCCAAGCATCCTGACATGGCGGTGGCACCTGTCCCACTACAACCTTGCAACTCTGCATCTGAGGATGAGGTGGAGATTCTGGCGTTCGCTGAGGACCTTGATCTCGCTGGTCCCTCAGACACCATGGACAGCACTAGCACAGGTGCTCAATCGGAGGCAGCAGGTGACCCAAAGGCGTAATCTGCCTTCCCAGTCCCTTCACGCCTTTCTCAGAAATGGACAATATCATCCTCCAGTGGAACTGAGCTCCGACAACTTATCAGCCTTCACCCTTTCTTCTGCATTGCTCTTCTGGACACTTGGTTTCCAGCAATGCGAACCCCCGCCCTCCGTGGCTATCGGGGTTATTATAAGAAGTGGGCAGCTTATGAAAGGGTGTCTGGTGGCGTCTGCATCTATGTCCTTAACTCTCTTCACAGCGAGTCTGTCCCTCTACAAACACATTTAGAGGCTGTCGCTGTTCGGGTGTGGACGCCACAGGCTGTTACCGTCTGCAGTCTTTACCTTCCACCGGATGGTGATGTCGAGCAGCATGTCCGGGCTGCGCTGCTAGCCCAGATGCCGCCACCTTTCTTGTTACTGAGCGACTTCAACGCCCATAACCCTCTGTGGGGTGGGTCAATGGTGACAGGTCGAGGTGCCACCGTTGAGCATTTATTGGAACAGCTCGATCTTTCGATGTTAAATAATGGTGCCTTCACACACTTCAGCGTGGCGCAAGGCACGTACTCCGCCATCGAACATTTCGATCTGCAGCCCTAGCCTGTTACCGCCTATCCAATGGTGTGTGCATGACGACCTGTGTGGTAGTGATCACTTTCCGATCTTTCTGTCACTGCCACGGTGTCGCTCCTCTGGGCGCCCCAGCAGATGGGCTATGAATAAGGCTGAAAGGCTGACTGGGACTTGTTTTCCTCCACTGCCGCTATTGAGCCTCTAATGACGACACTGATGTGGTGGTTCACTTCGTCACTGCCGCCAGCGTTACTGCCGCAGAAGCTGCCATTGCCCGTTCTTCTGGGAGGACTGTGGTGGAGGACTGTGCCTAGGTGGTCGCCTGAGATCGCTGAGGCGATTAAAGATCGCCGGCGGGCGCTACAGCGTCACAAGCGACATCCCTCCATCGAACATCTCATCGTCTTCATACAGTGCGCGAGCCCGCCTCCTTACCCGCCACCGCAAGCAGGAGTGCTGGGAGCGGTATGTGTCCACTATTGGCCTCCATGTCACTCCATCGCAGGTCTGGGCCTAGATTCGACGACTCTATGGCTATCGGACCCCTGTCAGCGTCCCTGCGCTCTCACTGAATGGAGCTGTTTGTACAGACTCCGACGTAATTGCCAACCATTTGGCAGAGGGTTTTGCTCTGAGTTCCGCTTCTGCCGATTACCCACTGGCCTTCTGCTCCATTAAAGAGCAGATGGAACGTCGGAGCCTTTCTTTTGGCACCCAACATTTTGAATCCTACAATGTTCCATTCAGTGAGTGGGAATTTCACAGTGCCCTAGCCACTTGCCCTGATACTGCACCTGGGCCAGATCGCATCCACTGTCAGATGCTGAAACACCTTTCAGTGGACTGCCAGTGACGCCTCCTCGACCTTTATAACCGTATTTGCGTTGGGGGTGAGTTTACGTCGCAGTGGCGGGAAAGTATTGTTATCCCTGTTTTGAAACCTGGAAAGAACCCTTTGGAGGTGGACAGCTACCGTCCCATTAGCCTCACCAACGTTCTTTGCAAGTTGCTTGAACGGATGGTGAGTCATCGCTTGTATTGGGTACTGGAGTCTCGGGGTTAGAATAGGCCCACGGTATTCCTGCCTGTCGTAAGAGGCGACTAAAATGAGTCTCAACTGTTTTGACCTCCAATGTGATGGTCCCAATTGGGGTTTGACCCCCATTTTTCCAAATTCAACAGAACTACGAGCCTTTCGAGGAAGGACACCTTATGTGGTGCACCATCAGTCCTCTGTGCTCTAAGACCTTGGCACTCTTTATCGTCTTGGCGTCGTAACTGCACCCTCCATCCCTCATTTTGGGCATGCATGCCTCATGGATTGTGTATGTTATGCCCTTAGTGCATCACCACCTGCACCCACGATCATTATGGACTACCCATGGCACCCAAATTTCAGCATGGTAGCCAGCCTATTGTGGTGGGGTCGTCATGTACCCTCTAGGTTGTAGCCCCCTGACTACACAGGGATTGCACTGCTGATGCCTGAGCTGCTACCTCCCCACGTATCCCGAGGAGTAGATGCCTATCCCTTTGGGGCACCGGGGCTCCCGTAAAAGGCCATCCTGCCAGGTGGTCTTTGCTGCGGCTGGGTGACGCCTGTGGGGAGAGCCCCTGGTCGGAGTGGGTGGCATCAGGGCGGATGACCCGCAATGAAGTGTGGTACATCATCTCTCGCTGGTGTGCCTCCACCAGCAGTCTCTAAGCGATCGAGATCTAACCTGAATGGAAAAAAATTTGATCAGAGATGGTTTCCCTCCCTGACCACTCCATGGGAGGAACGTTTGTAAAAAGAAAGCAGTGGAGATTATTCACCCCGGTACCTCATGTGTACGCGAGTAGATGGGGAATCATTTATGTCGACCAAGCCCCAGTTTTTTGTGGAGCATTTAGACGACAAGTTCGGGGAGGTGGATGGCTTGTCGAAAATGCGCTCTGGGTCAGTTCTCATCAAAACAGCATCCTCTGCCCAGTCACGGAAGTTGCTCACTTGCGACAAGTTGGGGGGATGTTTGTATCACCATCACTCCCCATAAGAGTTTAAACATGGTCCAGGGTATTATATTCCACAGGGATCTTCTTCTGCAGTCCGACAATGAACTACACGCCAATCTAGAGCGACGAGGTGTTCACTTCGTCCAGCGCGTACACACCGAGCGAGGTGGCGCAGTGGTTAGACACTGGACTCGCATTCGGGAGGACGACGGTTCAATCCTGCGTCCGGCCTTCCTGATTTAGGTTTTCCGTGATTTCCTTAAATCGCTCCAAGCAAATGCCAGGATGATTCCTTTCAAAGGGCACGGCCGACTTCCTTCCCCGTCCTTCCCTAATCCGATGAGACCGATGACCTCGCCGTCTGGTCTCCTTCCCCGAAACAACCAACCATCCAGCGCGTACATCGGGGTCCGAGGGATAATCAGGTGGCCACCGGTGCCTTCATCTTGGCCTTCGAAGGTGATGTTTTACCCGAAAAGGTCAAGGTGATGGTTTACCGCTGTGATGTGAAGCCATATATCCCTCCTCCGATGCGGTGTTTTAAATGCTGGAAGTTCGGGCACATGTCATCTCGCTGTACTTCCGGCATCACATGTCGAGATTGTGGACGTCCTTTGCATCCCAATACACCATGTGCTCCACCTCCCCTCTGTGTTAACTGCAGAGAACACTATTCCCCCTACTCGGCGAACTGTAGCATATTCCAGAAGGAACGAAAGATAGTGGAATATAAGACCCTGGACAGCCTGACCTACACCGAGGCTAAACGGAAGTATGAGCGGCTCCATCCTGTGGCAATGACGTCGACCTACGCCGCTGCTGCAGCATCGGTTCTGCCATTGTCACGTCTCGTTGGATCTAAGATGTGTCAGAGTCCACCAGCCCCCTTGGTTGTGGGGGGCACATCACTACCTGTTGCTCCTGCTCCATCTCCTTCAGGAGCAACACCCCCCGCCCCCCCCAACCATCGGGGACATCAGTTCCCCCTTCCCAGCTCGAGAAGGGTATGACTTCTTCGCCTCCTCTCGCCAGGAAGGGGTCCCTTGGGAACCTACCTTCGCAAGTTCCGACCAGTGGAAAAGTGGACACCCGCAAGTGGCTGAAATGACCACCAGTCCCTGGTCGTAGGGCCTCACGGTCGTCGTCCATCCCTGAGACTGATCCAGTGAAGCCCTCCAAGCCTGAACCACCGAAGGCACAGCGAGAGAAACAGAAGAAGACGAAAGTCCCCAAGGCTAACGACATTGCGGTGGCACCCATCCCACTGCTTCCTACAAGCTCTGCGTTTGAGGACGAGGTGGAGATTCTGGCGTTCGCTGAGGACCTCGATCTCGCTGGTCCCTCAGACACCATGGAAAGCACTAGAACAGGTGCTCAATCGGAGGCAGCAGGTGACCCAGTGGCGTAATCTGCCTTCCCAGTCCCGTCACGCCTTTCTCAGACATACTCAATACCATCCTCCAGTGGAACTGCAGCGGTTTCTTCCACCCTCTAGCTGAGCTCCACCAACTTGTCAGCCTTCACCCTTTTTTCTGCATTGCTCTTCAGGAAACTTGGTTTCCAGCAATGCGAACCCCCGCCATCCGTGTCTATTGGGGTTATTATAATAACTGGGCAGCTTATGAAAGGGTGTCTGGCGGCGTCTGTATATATGTCCTTAACTCTCTTCACAGCGAGTCTGTCCCTGTACAAACAGCTTTAGAGGCTGTCGCTGTTCGGGTGTGGACGCCACTGGCTGTTACCGTCTGCAGTCTTTACCTTCCACCGGATGGTGATGTCCAGCAGCATGTCCTGGCTGCGCTGAAAGCCCAATTGCCGCCACCTTTCATGTTACTGGGCGACTTTAACGCCTATAAACCCTGTGGGGTGGGTCAGTGGCAACACGTCGAGGCGCCACTGTTGAGCATTTATTGGCGCAGCTCAATCCCTCTATTTTAAATGATGGTGCCTGCACACACTTCAGTGTGGCACATGGCACATACTCCACCATTGACCTATCGATCTGTTGCCCTCCCCTCTTACCGTCTGTCCAGTGGCGTGTGAATGACGACCTGTGTGGTAGTGACCATTTTCCAATCTTTCTGTCACTGCCACGGCGTCACACTTCTGTGCGCCCCAGCAGATGGGCTATGAATAAGGCTGACTGGGACTTGGTCTCCTCCATTGCCGCTACTGAGCATCTCTCTCGTGACGACACTGATGCGGTGGTTCACTCAGTCACCACCAGCATCGTTACTGCCGCAGGATCTGCCATTCCCAGTTCTTCTGGGCCCCTCGGCGGCGGACTGTCCTTGGTGGTCGCCTGCGATCGCTGAGGCGATTAAAGATCGCCAAAGGGCGCTCCCGCGTCACAAGCGTCATCCCTCCATCGTACACCTCATTGCCTTCAAACGACTGCGTGCGCGAGCCCGCCGCCTTATCCACCGAAGCAAGCAGGAGTGCTGGGCGCGGTATGTGTCCACCATTGGCCTCCATGTGTCTCCATCGCAGGTCTGGGCCAAGATCCGACGCCTCTATGGCTATCGGATCCCTGTCAGCATTCCTGCGCTCTCACTGAATGGAGCAGTTTGTACAGACTCTGACGAAATTGCCAACTGCTTGGCAGAGCATTTTGCTATGAGTTCCGCTTCTGCGAATTACCCCTGGCCTTCCGCTCCATTAAAGAGCGGATGGAACGTCGGAGCCTTTCGTTTCGCACCCACCATCGAGAATCCTACAATGCTCCATTCAGTGAGTGGGAATTTCGCAGTGCCTTACCCGCTTGCCCTGATACCGCTCCTGGGCCAGATGGCATCCACTGTCAGATGCTGAAACACCTTTCAGTGGACTGCCAGCGACGCCTCCTCGACCTTTACAACCGTCTTTGGGTCGAGGGGGAGTTTCCGTCGCAATGGCGAGAAAGCATTGTCATCCCCGTTTTGAAACCTGGAAAGAACCTTCTGGAGGTGGACAGCTACCGTCCCATTAGCCTCACCAACGTTCTTTGCAAGTTTCTTGAATGGATGGTGAGCCGGCGCTTGAATTGGGTACTGGAGTCTCGGTGCCTTCTGGCTCCATCTCAGACTGGGTTCCGTAAAGGCCGCTCCGCCACCGACAATCTGGTGAGTCTGGAGTCAGCCATCCCTACTGCCTTTGCCTGCCGTCACCACCTGGTCGCTGTCTTTTCCGACATGCAGAAGGCATACGATACGACATGGCGTCATCACATACTTTCTACGCTTCATGGATGGGGTCTTTGGGGCCCTCTGCCGATCTTTATCCGAAATTTTCTGTCGTATCGTACCTTCCATGTGCTAGTCGCGGCCTCTCATAGTTCCTCCCGAGTCCAGGAGAACGGGGTACCACAGGCATCTGTCCTCAGTGTCTGCCTGTTTTTAATCGCCATAAACAGGCTCCCTCCAACGGTGGGAAATTCTGTCTCCACTTCCCTGTATGCTGACTACTTCTGCCTGTACTACAGCTCTACTGGCATTGCAGCTGTTGAACATCAGCCACAGGGCGCTATCCGCAAGGCGCAGTATTGGGCTGTAGCACATGGTTTTCAGTTATCTGCTGCCAAGACCCATGTTATGCATTTCTGCCGGCGCCGAACGGTCCATCCTGAGCCGCATCTTTATCTTGCCAACGAACTCCTTGCTGTGGTGGAGACCCACAGGTTTTTGGGTGTAGTTTTCGATGCCCGACTGACTTGGCTGCCTCATATTCGGCAGCTTAAACAGGCGTGTTGGCGGCATCTAAATGCTCTGAGATGCTTGAGCCACACTCGCTGGGGCGCAGACCGATCTACCCTGTTACAGCTTCACCAGGCGCTAATCCAGTCCCGTGTGGATTATGGGAGCCTGGCTTATGGCTCAGCATCCCCATCTGCGTTGCGGGTGCTGGACCCCAGCCTCCACAGCGGGATGCTTTTTGTACCAGCCCTGTGGACAGCATACTAGTGGAGGCAGGTGTCCCTCCACTGCGGTTACGGCGCCAACGTTTGCTGGCCGATTATGCTGCCTATGTTTTCAGCTTGCCCGGGCATCCTATCTATCGGCTACTATTCCCAGAGTCGCACGTCCATCTTCCAGAACGTCGACCCAGGGCTGGCAGTACGATCGCGGTCCGCGTCCGAGAGCTTTCCTCCAGGCTTGGGGCTTTACCTCTTCCGCCTTCTTTCAGGGCACCTCTGCAAACACCCCCATTGTGTGTGCCTCGCCCTCGCCTTCAGCTGGAATTGGCACAGGGCCTGAATGACTCGGTCCCTCCAGAGGCCTTCCGCCGCCGCTTTCTTTCTCTCCTTGCAATTTATCAGGGCTCTGGCATTGCGTACACTGACGGCTCGATGGTTGCTGGTCGTGTCGGTTATGCGCTTACTCTAGGGGACCATTCCAAACAACGTTCATTGCCGGCTGGCTGCAGCGTTTACACTGCTGAGCTGCTCGCCATGTTCTGTACCCTAGAGTATATCTGCTGCTGCTCAGGTGAGTCCTTTGTGATCTGTAGCGATTCCCTGAGCGGTTTACGAGCTATCGACCAGTGTTTCACTCATTCTCGTCTGGTGATGGCTATCCAGGAGTCCCTGCATACTCTTGCCTATTGCGGCCGCTCTGTGGTCTTTGCGTGGACCCCCGGTCATGTCGGTATCCTGGTCAATGAATATGTCGACCGCCTGGCGAAAGAGGCCATCAGTACAACATCTATGGACGTTGGCCTCCCAGAGACTGATTTGCGAGCAGTCCTCCGCCGACAAGTTTTTGCGCTTTGGGACGCTGAATGGCGCGATCGGATCACACCCAATAAACTCCGTGCCGTTAAGGAGATGACGACTGAGTGGCGATCATCCATGCGAGCCTACCGCAGGGAATCTGTCGTTCTTTGTCGGCTCCGCATTGGCCACTGCCGGCTGACACACAGATACTTACTGTGTTGGGAGGACCCTCCTCTGTGTCGCTGCGGGGCGGCTTTGACAGTGGCCCACATTTTGTTGGCCTGCCCGCTATTAGCTGTGGTCAGGCAGACATTTGCGCTGCCTGATATGCTCCCTGCCCTTTTAACTGATTACCCTGCTATGGCTGGCTTAGTTTTACGTTTTATTCTGGCAGGGGTTTTTTATCATTTAATATGAGTGTTTTATTTTATTGCTTTGTGTTGATTCTGGCCTTTGGCCTACGGTTTTAAACTGAGTTTTTAATGTGTTCTCGGTGGTTGGCTTTTCCTTTTCTATTCTATGGTCGGCCAACCACCGCCACACTCCGTGTGATTTTAATTTGTTATGTCTGTTCTTTGAGTTTTTCTTGTCCTGTGTTGTCTGTTGTCTCTATTATCCGTTTTTTACTCTGTGTGGTAGTTTTTAAGTTTTGGAACAAGGGACCGATGACCGTTGCAGTTAGGTCCCTTTAATCCCACAAACCAACCAACCAACCAACCAACCAACCAATCAATCAGGAGCAACACCCCCACCCCAACCATAGGGGACATCAGTTCCCCCTTCCCAGCTGGAGAAGGGTAAGACTTCTTTGGCTACTCTCGCCAGGAAGGGGTCTCTTGGGGACCTACATTCGCAAGTTCCAGTCAGCGGAAAAGCGGACACCAGAAAGTGGCTGAAACAGCCACCAGTCCCTGCTTGTACCCCCCTGTGGGTTCGGGGGTAAGAATAGGCCCGCGGTATTCCTGCCTGTCGTAAGAGGCGATTACAAGGAGTCTCAAATATTTCAGCCTTATGTGATGGTCCCCTCTCGGGTCTGACCTCCATGCCTCAAAATTTTTCCGAAGAGCGAGCCGATTGGGGAAGGGCGCCTTACTTGGTGCATTGTTTCCATTTTGTGTTGAGAGCTTTCGCGAGCTTATTCGTCGTTGCATTGCAGTCCTGCCCACTCTCCATCTCTTGGGCATGGATACGTTCCTGCATGCACTTCCTGCCAAGCAATGTGCAGGGCCACTTTCTGCACTGATGGCGACAATGGACTACACATCACCTGAAATCCAGCACGGTAGCCAGTCCGTTGTGGTGTGGCCGCCATGTACCCTGTTGTTGTAGCCCCCTGACCACACAGGGATCGCTCTGCTGATGCCTGCGCCGTTAACTCCCCACGTATGCCAAGGAGTAGCTGGCCATCTCCTTGGGGCATCAGGCCTCCCGGCAACGGCCATCCTGCCAGGTGGCCTTTGCTGTGACTGGGTGGCGCCTGTGGAGACGGCCCTTGTTCGGAGTAGGTGGCATCAGGGTGGATGACACGCAAGGAAGCGTGGCACATCTTCTGATGCTGGTGGCCAGCCACCAGCAGTCTCTAAGCATTCCAAAGGTCACTTTAAGGCTAATGTGTATGACCCCAAATCTTTCCTCTTCCTGGCCACGCCATGGGAGGAAAGAAAGGCTATGAATGAGAGTGAAAGCTATTCGCCTCGGTATCTCGTCTATACCAGAGCTGACAGGGAATCCTTTGTGAAGCCTCAGTTCTTTGTAGAACATTTAGAGGACAAGTTCGGGAAGGTGGAGGGCTTTTCCAAAATGCGGTCAGGGACAGTCTTAATAAAAACAGCATCCTCTGCTCAGTCACGATCCTTGATTGCTTGTACGAAGCTGGGGGATGTTTCTGTTAATATCACCCCACATAAAAGCTTAAATATGGTCCAGGGAATTAATTTTCACAGAGATCTTCGTTTACAGTCCGACGACGAGTTGCGCGCCAACTTAGAGCGACGAGGTGTCCATTTCGTCTGTCGCGTCCACCGGAGTCCAAGGAGTCACCAAGTCGCCACCGGTGCCTTCAGCTTGGCCTTCGAGGGTGACATGTTACCTGAGAAGGTCAAGCTGATGGTGTACCATTGTGATGTCAAGCCATATATTCCTCCCCCGATGTGGTGCTTAAAGTGTTGGAAATTCAGCCATATGTCTTCTCGCTGTTCTTCCAGCCTCATATGTCGTGATTTTGGTCGACCATCCCATCCTGATACTCTGTGCCCCGCCTCCCATCTGTCAACTGCAGAGAACACCATCCCACTTGTTCGCTGGACTGTAAGATTCTACAAAAAGAACGTAAGATAATGGAATACAAGACCCTGGATAGGCTGACCTACACTGAGGCTAAGCGTAAGTTTGACCGACTGCATCCAGTACAGATGACGTCCACTTATGCCACCACTGTCGCTCCTGTTACAGTTCCCATAGCTGCAACACACACCGTTAGCTCTCAGAGCCAGAGAACCATACCTGCCCCCTCGATGGTGGGGGGTCACTTCACTCCCTGTTGCTCCTGCTCCATCTACTTCAGGAGCAATGCCCCCCAAACCATTGAGGACATCGGTTCCCCCTTTCCAGCCAGGGGTCCCTTGGGTACCTCCCTTCACACATTCTGACCGGTACAAAGGCAGACACCTGCAAGTGGCTCAAACAACCACCGGTCCCTGGTTGTAGGGCTGCACGGGTCGTCCGTCCCTGAGACTGACCCAGTGAAGTCCTCCCAGCCTGAACCACCGAAGGCACAGCGAGATAAGCTGAAAAAGAAAAAGGTACCCAAGAATCCCGACATTGCAGTGGCACCCGTCCCACTGCTTCCTACAAGCTCAGCGTCTGAACACGAGGTCATGATTCTGCCGTCTGCTGAAGACATGATCTCGCCGGTCCGTCAGACGCCATGGATGTCATTCGCACGGATACTGAATCGGTGGCAGTGAGTGAACAAGTGGCGCAAATTGCCTTCCCAGTCCCTTCAAGCCTTTCTCAGCCATGGACAATATCATACTGCAGTGCAACTGCAGCGGCTTTTTCCATCATCTAGCTGAGCTCCGACAACTTATCAGCCTTCACCCTTTCTTCTGCATTGCTCTTCAGGAAACTTGGTTTCCAACAATGCGAACCCCCGCCCCCTGAGGCTATCGGGGTTGTTATACGAATGGGCAGCTGATGAAAGGGTGTCTGGTGGCGTCTGCATCTATGTCCTTCACTCTCTTCTCTCTGGATGGTGGCCTCCCGGAGACTGATGTGAGGGCAGTCTTACACCGCAAAGTTTTTGCGCTATGGAACGATGAATGGCGCGAACTGACCACACGTAATAAACTCCGTGCTGTCAAGGAGACGACAGCTGTGTGGCGGTCATCCCTGCGAGCCACTCGCAGGGACTCAGTAATCCTTTGCCAGCTCTGCATTGGCCACTCCTGGCTGGCACACAGTTATTTACTGTGTCGTGTGGATCCACCTCTTATTCGTTGTGGGGCATCCTTGACGGTGGCGGCTTTGAAAGTGGCCCAAGTTTTGTTGGCCTGTCCCCTTTTAGTTGTGGTCAGGCAGACATTTGCGCTGCCTGATACACTCCCTGCCGTTTTAACTGTTGACCCTGCTATGGCTGGCTTAGTTTTACGTTTTATTCAGGCAGGGAGTTTTTATCGTTTAATCTGAGTGTTTGTTATTTTGTTGATTCTGGCCTTTGGCCTACGATTTTAGACTGAGTTTTTGTGTCTCCCAGTGGTTGGCTTTTCCTTTTTTTCTCTCTGGTCGGCCAACCACCATCACACTCTGTGTGATTTTAATTCGCTTTGTCTTGTATCTGTATAAGTCGTTCTTGTCTTGTGTCGTCTGTCGTCCTTTCCATTGTCGTTTATGTTCTGTGTGGGTGTTTTAGTTTTGGAAAAAGGGACTGATGACCGTAGCAGTCTGGTCCCTGTAATCCCACAAACCAACCAACGAACTAGAGTATACACGCTCCTGCTCAGTTGAGTCCTTCGTCATCTGTAGCGACTCCCTGAGCGGTTTCGAGCTCTCGACCAGTGTTTCCCTCGTTCTCGTCTGGTGATGGCTATCCAGGTGTCCCGGCATACTCTTGCCTGTTGCGGCAGATCTGTGGTCTTTGTTTGGACCCCCGGCCATGTTGGGATACCCGGCAATGAAACTGTTCACCGCCTGGCGAAAGAGGCCACCAGTAAACCATCTCTGGAGATTGGCCTCCCGGCGATTGATTTGCGGGCACTATTACGCCGCAAAGTTTTCGATTTATGGGACACTGAATGGCGCAACCTGCCCGTGCCAACCAAACTCCGTCGTATCATGGAGACGACGCCTGTTTGGCGGTCATCCATTCGAGCCAACCGCAGGGACTGAGTCGTCCTTTGTCGGCTCCGCATTGGCCACCCCCGACTGACGCACAGTTATTTACTGTGTCGTGAGGATCCAACTCTTTGTCGTTGTAGGGCATCCTTGACAGTGGTCCATATTCTGTTGGAGTGCGCCATTTTAACTGTGCTCAGGCAGACTTTTGCGCTGCCTGATACGCTCCCTGTGCTTTTAACTGACGACTCTCCCATAGCGGACTTAGTTTTGCGTTTTATTCGGGCAGGGGGATTTTATCGCTTAATGTAAGTGTGTGTGTGTGTTTTGTGTTGATTCTGGCCTATACGATTTTAGTCTGATTTTTTAATGTTTCTCGGTGGTTGGCTTTTCCTTTTTTGTTTCTATGGTCGGCCAACCACCGTCACACTCTGTGTGATTTTAGTTTGTCTGGTCTGGTCTTTGTCTAAGTTTCTCTTGTTCTGTGTCGTCTGTCTTCTCGTCTGTTGATCGTATTTATTCTCTTTGGGTGTTTTTAGTGTTTGGACAAAGGGACTGATGACCATAGCAGTCTGGTCCCTTTAATCCCCACAACCAACCAACCGACAGTATCGTACATGATCACTGGTTTGGGATTCCCCTCCCCAGAAGATGGGTGCCATTGGGGATACCTGAGCTCTCGTTCATCCTCCCCTCTGCTCCACCCCATGATCCACTATGCAGCCAGAACACCACCATCAGAAACCGACTTGGAAAAATTACCCCCGGTGTGGGGGAACGGACTCTCCATGTGGAGAATCGCCTTGGGTCACCCTCAAAACTAGGTGCGCACGGGGAACCACGTGGAGGCGGCGCCGCCACTGCTGGTGGCGTCCCTTTCACCTGCAGTATAGCATCCATGGTGGCATGATATTTTTTACGGGAGGATTAGGGGACTTCCTATGATCCTCCAGGTTGGCCAGACCCTCATGCCACAGATCACTGGTTCCCCAGTATCTTAGCCTGTCTAGTTTCTGAGCGTTTCTTTTTACCTCACTTTTACATACCCCTACCGCCATTGGTGTCCCAGAGACCATGTAGAGGCATCCTCAGGGCTCTGAGGGATTGCTCATCCCCCCCTCCACACTCAGCCATGGTCCCTCCAAGGTGCGCAGATTATTGGGGCTGTAGAGTGCTGATGGTAACATACGCTTCATCACATGTTCCTCTGTTTTTGTACATGTCCATGGGGAAAAAAGGTACTAGAGCCTCCCAATTTAGTGCCTCACTTTCCCCATGGACCTTAATCTCATTGGTCGCTACCTTTGTAATGACTGGGAGGACCTTGATGTATTTACTGCTCCAGGTCGTGAACTATTCTGGCCATTTCTCTGCATTCAAAAGCCTCCTCAGCAAAGGTCTTCAAGGCTGAGTAGGTCTCCTGTGTCTGCAGCTGTGTTTCCTTTCTTATGAGAGATTCGTGACCCACTGCTGCAGTTAGCTGCTCTCGGGGTTCTGTATATATTGTGCAAGCATACAGTATGTGGTTAGCATCTTCCTCTGCTCCACATACACAGTTTCCATTGTTCTCTATGCCTAGATCTTGTAGTCTCTTCATTAGGCCATGATTGGTGAGCAGACATGTTAGGGAGTAGGGTGAAGTTGTCTCGACACCACTCTGTCTGCCACAAGGAGACTTCTGGTATCTAGTTGTATGTTTCTCTGCCATTGTCTGAGTGACTTCACCTGGCCTGCCACTCATCCTGTAACAAAGAACTAATTGCCTCTAACATTTTACTTTTATGGTTTCGTCCTGCAGGAACTCTAGGGACCTCAAGAGCTGCCACTGATCCAGCAATTCCATGTCTAGCATGGTAGGGCATGGCTGCTTTCACCTCTTCCAGGTCTAGAGGCATGCACCCTGTGAGAGTCTGTAGTACTTCTGTCGATACTGTTCGACAGGCCCTCGTCATCTGCAACAAAAATGGCCTTTGTATCGTCATTAATATTTTCCTTGTGTACCCGTGTTTTGTACGGTCTCCCCATGCTGCTGCACCATACTTGCAGACAGATAAATAAAGTGCCTGGTATATTAGTCACAGGGTTTTCTTTTGCAGCCCCCACTCAAACCTACTTACTCTTGTGAGAGCGCCAGAAACGGCAGATAATTTCTTTTGAGTATTTTTTATGTGGGGGGTGAATAGGAGCCTCTCATCAAGTGTGATACCGAGGTACGTGTGTTCCTGGACAAACCTAATTCTTTCCTCATCCAGTTCGAGTCTGGGTGGTCTTTCTCTATCAAATCTACCTTTGATGTTTATGGCAACCGTTTTCTGCTTGGAGATGCCTAGTTTGTTTTGTGTGGTCCATTCGCTAATGGCTTGTTGTGCTATCCTACCTATCTCTTCCAGCTGCGACCTACTCTTTCCTTTTAAGATGATGGCTAGATCATCTGTGTAGGCCACTTTATTCCACTGCCCACCATCTTTCTGTTGTACCACTTCGTCAAATACAAGGTTCCAGAGAAAGGGGCCACAGATAGAACCTTGTGGGCAGCCCTTTGTGATGTTTTTCGTAACTGACCCAAAGTTGCTGTAGACAGTGGCCTTCCTGTTTTTAAAGTAGTTTTCTACTAGGTGGTACATGTTTTGGGGACAACGCATCACTCTAAGTCGCCTCATTACACTTGGCCACCACAAATTGTCGAAGGCGCCTGCTATGTCCACAAAAATGACAGCAACATATTTTTCGTCACAATTTGCACTGGAAACAACCTGCCTGATTGCCATTTCTGTGGATGCACCCTTTCTGAAACCAAATTGGTTTGTTGCCTTCAGTCCCGACTCTTCATACCTTTTTTCCAGTCTGGTCACTACTGGCCTTTCTAATACTTTGCCTAGGATAGGGAGCAGGCAGATAGGTCCATAAGATTTCACCTCATCCCTTGGTTTTGTGATAGACTTAAGTAATATGCAGACATTTCCGATTTTCCAATTGTCTGGGAAAGTGGACTGTCTAAGGCAGCTGTTATAAGTGTCAATGAGTGCAGGATTGTGTTCCCATACCCGCTTTATAATGGCATCATCTATTCCATCTTGTCCTGTGGCTCTGTGTGGTTTGCATGCCTTCACTGCAGCCTCTATCTCTTGTTCTGAGAAGTCTGGCTCATTTCCTTCATTGTGGTACCCTATATTTTGCTCCTTCACAGATGATAGCTGTGTTGTGTCCTCTGGGTTGTCATCCGGTAGTAGGTTATTCAACAGTTCTTTCACTGTTTCCTGCCAGGTCATGGTAGGCCCTCGTCCGGCCACTTTTACATTGCTGAGGACAGTTTCGGTGCCATATTTAGGGCGAAGAATTCTATTGGTCAGCTTCCAAGGTCCCCCTGCGGGTTCGGGGGTAAGAATAGGCCCGCGGTATTCCTGCCTGTCGTAAGAGGCGACTAAAAGGAGTCTCAAACGTTTCGACCTTCTGTGATGGTCCCCTCTTGGGTTTGACCTCCTTTTTTCTTCCAAATTTCCGTCGTCAGTGCGTGCCATTTGGGGAAGGACACCTTACGTGGTGTTTTTGTATTGGTCCATCATGCTCCACCATCTTGCATGTTACCTATTGTCGTGTGGGGGGGACTACGCCCAACATCTTCTGGGTTGTCTCCTTCTCGCCTTGTGCGCACTCTTCTTCTTAGCGCCTACGACAACTGTGGACCCTTTAAACACCTAAAATCCAGCACGGTAGCCAGTCCGTTGTGGTGGGGTCGTCATGTACCCTCTTGGTGGCAGCCCCCTGACCACGCAGGGATCGCACTACAGATGCCAGAGCTGTTTCCTCCCCATGCATGCCAAGGAGTATGTGCCCATCTTGTCTGGGGCACGGGGACTCCGGGCAACAGGATATCGGCCAGGTACCCGTTGCTTTGGCTGGGTGGCGCCCTTGGGGAGAGCCCTCGTTCGGAGTAGGTGGCATCTGGGCGGATGTGGCGCAATGAAGCGCAATAAATCACACCAAGCTGGTGGTCGCACGGCCACCAGCGTCTCTAAGCGAGGTAGTCGACTTTGATGCTGCGCAATATGACCCTCAGACGTTCCCCTCGTTGGCTGCGCCATGTGAGGGACGCCGGTCTAGTGCCAAGTGGGAGCCTTATGTACCGCAATACCTTGTCTGCAGCAGGACTGATGGTGACTCCTTTCTTCCGACGAAGCCTATGTTTTTTGTGGAACACCTGGAGGATAAGTTTGGGGAAGTGGCAGGGTTGTCAAAAATGAGGAATGGGTCCATCCTCCTCAAGACGTCCTCCCCAGCCCAGTCACGAGCGTTGCTCTTGTGTGATAAGCTGGGTGACGTCCCTGTTACCGTCACTCCCCACAGTAGCTTAAATATGGTCCAGGGGATTATTTACCATCGTGACCTCTTGTTGCAATCCGATGACGAGCTGAGAGCCGACTTGGAACGACGTGGTGTGCATTTTGTCCGTCGTGTACATAGAGGACCCAAGACAAACAGGGTGGCCACCGGTGCCTTTATCTTGGCCTTCGAGGGTGATGTCTTGCCCAAGAAGGTCAAGGTGATGGTTTACCGTTGCGACGTCAAGCCATACGTGCCTCCCCCGATGCGGTGCTTCCAGTGCTGGAAGTTTGGGCATATGTCCTCCCGTTGCCCATCCAGCGCTACATGTCGAGATTGCGGACGCCCCTCTCATCCCGATTCTCCATGTGCGCCCCCGCCTGTATGTGTCAACTGTGGGGAGCACCACTCTCCATGCTCGCCGGATTGCCTCGTTCTTCATAAGGAGCGGAAGATAATGGAATTTAAGACCCTGGACCGGCTTACTTATCGAGAGGCTAAACAGAAATATGAAAGGTTATATCCTGCTTCCCTTCGAACATCTTATGCTGCAGCCACGTTATCGTCGCCCACGCGAGCGACGGTTGTCGCTTCATCTGTGCCGCCTTCAGTGGGCCCTCGGGGCCATGTATCTCTGTCTGCCCCCCTCGTGCCTGGGGGCAAGCCTTCCTCTATTGCCCCCTTAGCAGTTGGGGGCAAACCCTCTTCTGTCGCTCCCCCCAAGCTTGCTTCGGGAGTGACATCTGCTCCACAACTGGGAGGCTCGATTCCTCCCCCTCCTTCTCCAGCGGCGTTGCCTCCGCCGGTTCCTCTCTCGCGGAAGGGGTCCCTCGGGGCTCTCCCTTCCTCCGTTTCTTCTCCTTCCCAATCAGATGTCAGCCAGTGGCTGAAGGTTCCGCCACCTGCTGATCGTAGGGCTTCTGCGTCGTCGTCAGCCCCCGACGCTCCTTCCGAGAAGCTCTCCCAGCCCTCTCACCCTAAGGGCAGATGCGAGAAGAAGGAACGGAATGTGTCCAAGAAGAAGGACGTTCCGGCGGTTTCAGCACCGCCCGCTGTACATAGTCCTGGCTCCGGGGATGAGGTGGAGATCCTCGCCTCTGCCGCGGATCTCGCCCTCACGGAACCCTTGGGGGCCTCTCCTATGGACTCAGCTGACTCTCCCCCAGTGGCGGCAGTTGGCTCTGGAGCCCTGTCTGCCTGTTAGTCGCATTCACGCCCTCCCAGTCCCTTCCTGCTTCCATTCTCCAATGGAACTGCGGCGGTTATTTCCGCCACCTGCCTGAGCTCCGGATGCTTCTGAGTGATTCCCCTGTTCTCTGCATTGCTCTGCAGGAAACTTGGTTTCCTGCACTACGGACCCCCGCCCTTCGCGGTTATCAGGGATACTATAAGAACCGTGCTGCCTGTCATCGAGCGTCAGGTGGGGTTTGCCTCTTTGTTCACCACTCTGTCTGTAGTTCGCCAGTACCCCTTCAGACGCCTTTAGAGGCAGTTGCTGCCAGGGTTGAGCTCTCGCCGGCTATTACTGTTTGCTCTGTTTACATTCCTCCGGATGGGGAGCTCCCCCGACATGTCTTGGCTGCACTGCTGGCTCAACTCCCGCCACCTTTGCTGCTTCTGGGCGATTTCAATGCCCACAACCCTCTATGGGGTGGGACTGTCTCTGATGACCGCGGTCGGGCCGTGGAGAATGTGTTGGCTCAGCTCGACCTTAGCCTCTTGAATACCGGTGCTCCCACGCATTTCAGTGTTGCCCATGGCTCGTTCTCGGCCATCGATCTCTCTATTTGCAGCCCCGGACTTGTCCCATCCCTCCACTGGAGGGTGCACCTTGACCTGTGCGGTAGTGACCATTTTCCCATCTATTTGTCACTACCCCAGAGTCGTTCTTCTGGGCGCCTGCCCCGCTGGGCTCTCCACAGGGCAGACTGGCCGGCTTTTACTTCTGCTGCTGCCATTGAGTCTCCCCCACAGGGTGACATTGACGAGGTGGTCCGTGTTTTAACCACATCCATCATTTCAGCGGCCGAGGCTACCATCCCCCGATCTTCTGGCCTCCCTCGGAGGAAGGCTGCGCCCTGGTGGTCGCCGGAGATTGCTGAGGCTATTCGCGACCGTCGGCGGGCTCTCCAGCGGCATAGGTGGCACCCGTCTCTCGAGACCCTCATCGCCTTGAAGAGGCTCCGTGCCCTGGCCCGTCGTCTTATTGCACGGCGTAAGCAGGAGTGCTGGGAGAGGTATGTCTCATCCTTGGGCTCCCATGTCTCCCCCTCACTCGTGTGGTCCCGGATCCGGCGGATTTATGGATACCAGACCCCTATGGGTGTCCCTGGGCTCTCCTTGGACGGCGCTGTCTGCACGGACGCTGCCGCCATTGCTGAACGGCTTGCCGCGCACTTTGCTCAGAGCTCTGCGACTGCCTCCTATCCCCCCGCCTTTCGCTCTCTAAAGGAGCGAGCCGAGCGGACGCCGTTCTCATTCCACACGCGTCGTTCTGACACATACAATGCTCCTTTCAGCGAGAGGGAATTCCTCGCTGCCCTCGCCGATTGCCCTGATACAGCACCAGGCCCAGACTGCATCCACGCGCAGATGCTGAAGCATCTCTCCAGGGACTGCCAGAGACACCTTCTCGCGATATTTAATCGCATTTGGAGCGAAGGCGTGTTCCCGTCGCAATGGCGATAGGGTGTTATTGTCCCCATCTTGAAGCCTGGTGCGGACCCACTGGCGGTGGACAGCTATCGTCCCATTACCCTCACCAACGTTTTGTGCAAATTGCTCGAACGTATGGTGGGGCGGCGTTTGTGTTGGGTCCTTGAGTCGCGCGGTCTCCTCGCTCCATCCCAGGGTGGCTTCCGTCGGGGCCGGTCTGCAGTGGACAATTTGGTGCGGCTGGAATCTGCTGTCCGTACGGCTTTTGCCCGACGTCAGCATCTCGTTGCTGTATTTTTCGGTCTGCGGAAGGCGTATGACACCACATGGAGGCATCACATCCTCGCCACGTTGTATGGGTGGGGTCTTCGTGGTCGGCTCCCGGCTTTTCTTCAAACCTTTCTATTGCACCGCTCTTTCCGGGTGCAAGTCGGTGCCGCCTCTAGTTCTTCTTATACACAGGAAAATGGGGTCCCACAGGGCTCGGTGTTGAGTGTGTCCTTATTTCTAGTGGCCATTAATGGTCTGGCTGCAGCCGTGGGGTCGTCGGTGTCTCCTTCTTTGTATGCCGACGACTTCTGCATCTCATTTAGCTCCACGACTACGGGAGTCGCCGAACGCAGGCTGCAGGTAGCTGTTCGGAAGGCAGCATCATGGGCTCTGACTCACGGTTTTCAGTTCTCTGCAGCCAAGACTCGAGTTATGCACTTCTGCAGGCGTCGGACGGTCCACCCTCATCCTGAACTTTACCTCGACGGCCACCTGCTTGAAGTGGTGGACACTTGCCACTTCTTGGGACTCGTGTTTGATGCCCGGCTCACATGGGTTCCTCATATTACTCAGCTGAAGCAAAAATGCTGGCGGCACCTCAACGCCCTCCGCTGCCTTAGCCACACGTCTTGGGGTGCGGATCGCTGCACGCTGCTGCGATTGTACAGAGCCCTTGTGCAGTCTCGGCTTGATTATGGGAGCCTGGCCTATGGGTCTGCATCACCCTCAGTGTTGAAGTTGTTAGACCCCATACACCACTGTGGGGTCCGGCTTGCAACTGGCGCTTTTCGTACGAGCCCCGTGGATAGTCTACTGGTGGAGGCCGGGGTTCCCCCGCTGCGGATTCGCCGCCATCGACTGCTCGCCGACTATGCTGTCCACGTGCATTGCTCGCCAGGCCATCCCAATCGTCGCCTGCTTTTCCCTGCCATGGTCCTCCATCTGCCCGAACGGCGACCTAGGTCTGGGCTTTCCGTCGCTGTCCGCGTTCAGTCCCTGCTGTCGGAATTGGGTTCATTCCCTCTTCCGCCTCCCTTCCGGGTCCGTGCACCTACGCCTCCCTGGTGTTTGTCCCGGCCGTCCGTCCGTCTGGACTTGGCACAGGGACCCAAGGACTCGGTTCCGCCTGTGGCCCTCCGTCGCCGTTTTCTTGCTCTCCTCGCCTCATTTTCGGACCGTGAGACTGTCTACACTGATGGTTCCCTGGTTGATGGTCGCACTGCCTACTCTTTTGCTCATGCTGCTCATGTTGAGCAGCGCTCCTTGCCGGCTGGCTGCAGTATTTTTACTGCAGAGCTGGTGGCCATATTGCGCGCTCTTGAGCATATGCGTTTCTGCTCAGGTAGGTCCGTCGTGATCTGCAGTGACTCCCTGAGCAGCCTTCAGGGCATCGACCGCTGCTATCCCTCCTCTCCTCTGGTGTCCTCCATTCAGGAGTCTGTTTCCGCCATTGCCCATTCTGGTCGTTCGGTGGTCTTGGTTTGGACGCCCGGTCATGTTGGCATCCCAGGGAACGAACGTGTAGACAGGCTGGCCAAAGGGGCGATCGACGCCCCGGCTTTCGAGATCGGCCTTACGGCTCGCGACCAGCAGATGGTGTTGCGCCGTAAGCTGATTGGGATGTGGGCTGCTGAGTGGCGTGGCATGACAGCCCCGAATAAACTGCGGGCTGTCAAGGGGACGACCGATGTGTGGCGTTCCTCCCTGCGGGCTTCTCGCAGGGACTCGGTAGTCCTGTGTCGGCTGCGCATCGGCCATACATACCTGACGCACGGCCATCTGTTGCGTCAGGAGGATCCCCCCTTGTGTCGGTGTGGGTCCCGGCTGACGGTCGGCCACATTTTGCTGGAGTGTCCTCGACTGCGCACACTCCGGCAATCTTTTAATCTCCCGGGCACTTTGGCTTTGGTTTTATCTGACGATGCCTCCATGGCTGACAATGTTTTACATTTTATCCGTAGTAGTCGTTTTTATGGTTCGATTTAGGGAGGTCCTGCGCCTTTCCCTTTCTGTGTCTTTTGTCCTTGTGTCTGTTGCTGTTCTGGTGTGCCGTCAGATGGTTGACTCTTTCCCTTTTTTCTCATGGTTAGTCAACCAGTCTCCGGTCATCTTCTTTTGTTCCGTTTCTTTTTGTCTGCTGTCTTCGTGTCTGTAGTGTTTGTTGCCTAATTTGTGTTCTTTAGTGCCTGGGGGGGGGGGGGAGTGAGTCTCCTTCCCCTTGGGGTTTTCTCTGCTCCGCGCCTTAATGTCTCACCTGTTTTTGGAATGGGGGACTGATGACCTTAGCTGTTTAGTCCCCCTTAAACATCCCAACAACCACCACCACCACCAGCTTCCAAGGGTCATTGCTGTTGCGCTCTTTAACCCATTTCTTCCACGTGTCTGTCTTCGCTTTCGTAATTTCTTTGTTATATTTATTTTTTGTGCTTCTGTAGGTTGCCTTTGCTGCCAGAATTTCTGTCTCATGATTTGCACGCCGTGCATTCTGGAGCCGGTGTCGAGCTGCAATTGTGTCCTGCCGCATTTTTGTCAATGTTTCATTCCACCAAGGTACAGCATTCTTCAGCCGCGTTCTTCTTCTCATGGCCTTCCTGCAGCTCTCCTGTGTTGCTGTCTGTAGGAGGTCTACTTTATCATTTACATTTGTTCCCGCTGCGTTTGGTCAGTTTTCGACTCTGGTTGTCAGCTGGCGGTCAAAAACTTACCATTTTGCAAAGATGGTGTTGTATCTCAGTAGCTCTTCTGTGACCCTCTCCCTTTGTTGTTGTGAGATCTCAAACGTGATCGCCCTGTGGTCACTTGAGGCCCATTCCTCTTGAATCGTCCATCTAGAGACCATCCTTGACATGTTTGCAGATCAAAGTGTTACGACGATGTTATTTTCTCCAGCTGGCCCATTGAAAGTTGTTGGTGGTGAATCTCGATTTCATACAGTTAAGCCATTTTGGAAGATGAGATCCTCTGGTTTTCTTCCTGCTTCATCTGTGTCCAGGCTGTGCCATAGTGGTGACATGGCATTCGCATCCATTGCTATTATGATAGCTTTCGATAGCTTTTCCTTGGGTTTCGTGGATGATGGAATCCAGTCGATGCAAATATTCATCAGTTGGAGTATGGAACTGGCAGTACAGACTTATTAAGTATATTTCTCCAAAGTCGCCAGTTACTGCAGCTACAGCGGTATGAGCATCACAAAGGGAAGTTGTCTGCAGAATGGTCAAGTTTGTGTTTCGTATTCCTATGGCTGCTTTCGGTACTGCATGGTTGCTGCTGCATACTAGGCGGAAACCTGGAGGATATCCTTGGGTCTTATTTTCCGTTACATAGGGCTCATCGATAAGAATATTATCAAGGTTTTCCTCTTCCATCTTAAGTGATGCTTGACTGGGTACTACTTTGCATCTCTGCCCATTTAGTTGGAGAATCTTGAGGGTACTGGACTTTGTGTTCACCTCAGCTACCTGTCGATCTGGGGACTGTGGCGTAGAAGTGTTACTGGCCATATTCAGTTCTTTGTTCTTCTTTCGCTATGGATCTGACATATTTGGGGCAGTTTTTGTCCATTACTGAGTAGTCATGTGGCTTCTTCCAGTGCTTGCAGTTTGCACACTGTGGTGCCTTGTTCCTGTTACTGCAGTCCTTAATGCTATGTCCTGGTGCTGCGCAGTGCCCACAGATTGTTTCAGAGCTTCTGCACGTTTGTGTTGTGTGGCCAAAACCATGGCATTTGTAGAATCTGGTTGCCTTGTGGAATTTCTGCAGCCTGTGAGAGGTACAGTTTATGTATGCTCGTCCTTGTGCCATCAGGTGATGCCAAAACTTTGCTTCCATTTCCAGGACGATGTTTACAGTATCTGTGTTCCTTGCACCTGTTTTAAATAGTGCTCTTATTCCTGTCTCAGCTCCCTCCTTTGTGCCGCCTATTGATGTAAGATTCCTTGTGTACAGCTCCGTAACCAGTTCTTCGTCGCTGATTTGTCTTGGGACATCAAACAGGACCACCCTTGGGTTTTTCTTCCTGGGGTCAGTTACTGTGATCCCTGAGTCGCCTATTTCCCTACAGTTCTTTATTTTTTCTCCTTCAGCGTCATTTGGCACCTCTAAGATGACACCACTATCCTTCAGAGTCATACATTTCGTGATCTTTACGTCCTTCAGTGTTCCTTTTACGTCTTTTATGGTGTCTTGTAGCTGTTTCTCTGGTTGTTTTCCATCACCTGGTCTAAAAACAAGAAATTTTGGGGTCTGGTTTGGCGTTGTTTTTATATCGGTTTTGGCTTTGCTTGCGCTAACTGCAGTGGTATAGCTCACAGGTGGTTGTTCCGTTGCTGGGGGAGATTCCTTCAGACATTTCAACGCTGTTTTGAGCTGCGCTATTTCCAACTCGTATTTTCTTAGGATCTGCTCATAAGCAGCCACTTTCCCTAACAAGAATTTCTTTTGAACGTTGTTTATCCTGTTGTTTTCATTGAACATATATGCTTCTAGCTCTTTCCTCGTTTCTACCATTGTTTGCAAATCACCTGTCTTTGACTTTTCGGCTATCTCGGATGTCATGACTGTAACCTGTGTGCTTTCTAGATCTGCGTCCTTATTTTGCCCCATCTCGGGGCTGGCCGCCTTTCTGACCCCAAGCTAGGTTGGTGCGTTAGCAGCGGCTGCATTCCGCTGCGCGACGAGCAGTTGGGACAGCGGGAATCTCGTTAATCCATTCATGCGCATCACTAATTAGATGACGAGGCATTTGGCTATTTCAGCCGTCTTTATTCCATAGGAATAAACATATACATACATATATATGGTACACAAAGTATGGGTGTTATGTACCTCACGATGTCCACCACCGGAGTGGGGACTTAAAGGGCGAAACACCATAATATAAAAATATGTATATACTAAAAGGAAGAAAACATATATGAAAGAGAAGAAGACGAAGAAGGAATAAAGACGATATTGCTCCTGCTGACAAGCCCCAGGAGTCAGGGAAGAAGAATAACCAGCATCGTAACCGACGCCGGCTCGTGGCATCAGCCTGTGCGCCGTCATCCGCTCGAAGATGAGGTAACTGGTGCAGCAGCTCTGCAGTACCCTGGTGCTAAGTAGCGCCAGCTCTCAGGGATGGAAGCCTAGGTTAAAGAGGTCCCTCGCCGACGCAGGAGGCCATGTGCCCCTCCAATTCAGCGTTGCGGTGGACATTGTCACCTCCTAGACGTCATGATGCAGGTTGGAGATAGCACGCTGGATGGACGGCGTGTCGTAATAGGTCGCCTTTTGGTTGTGACACCAGTCGAGTCGAAGATGGTCACCGACTACCTGGGCGTCTATCACGCAGGCGATGCCGTCTTTAACCGCCACCACGTCAGGCTTGCGGAGTCCCTCAGATGTATGGAGGTGGGGCTCCACTGAGACATAGAAGCCCCTCTGCACGAGCCCACGAGCGACATACCGCTCGATTGCGTCATGTTGTTTGACTCAGGACCCGTGCGTCCTGAAGCAAGCCGGTAGGACATGGTTGGCGGTCTCAACGGCTTGGCAGCCCGCGCGACATCTGGTGTCCGCCTCACGTCCCCGTCTGCACCGTGCCCTCGTCGGGAAGGCGTTGATGCGGGCGCGGAGAGCGTCGATGTAGTGACATCCAGATAGCAGTCGGCTGGTGTCGGCGACCCATTGGTGCTGCCCTCGGACTGCGGTGGAAGATGAAAGCGCCGCGCCGTCGATGGAGATGTGCAGGCGTGCAGCCCACATCTCTCCAACCTGCGTTGACGACTTGAGGAGGTGACACTCCCACGTCAGGTGCCGCTCCAGCACCTCAATCTCTCGCTGTACCTTGTCCAGACGTGTACCGTCGAAGGCTGGCCCTATCTTCTTTAGCGCCAGGAGACGGGATCGCCGGAGGGTTGGCCCCATCCAGCGGCAAGATGCCGAAGCCCTCCTGGGCAACAGGGGCGTGGAAGTAGCCCAGGGGAGTGTCCGCCGGAAGGCGGAACCATCTCCTGACGGCGGCCCTGATGGTGACGTCCGCTGACTTCAGGGCACCCACACAGGTACGGCTGAGGGCAAGCCCATGGTACAGGCCAGGGAGAAGCACGTTGGTGACAGCGTGGAGGCGCTGTTGCGGCTTCAGCGGAGCTCGGGAGATGACGTCGAGTTGCTCCCGCACGTGACGTCGGGGGGTTGAAGACGCAGCGACCCGAGGTGGAGACGTGCAGCCCCAGGTACCGGAAGGTGAAGGGAAGAAGACCGCAGGAGAGGAGAGGTTAAGAGGGCTAGGCCCATGTATAGCGCATCACTCTCCTTGTAGCTACAACCCAAAGAAGGCGCCTCACCGCAGCAGTCATATTTACTCCCGCCGTTTACCTGTGCTTGCTTGAATTTCTTCACGTTGACATTCAGAGCACTGGGAAGAAATCACATTGCGTCAACACCCGCTAGGGCCATCGTAATGGAAGATCTGTGGGAGGCAAAGGCACGGGGCCGAGCTCGGATCCTGCACGCAGGTTGAAGCACCGGGGCGCGAACGCCGCGTAGGCGCGCGCATCCTGCACCGCCGGCCAGCACGAGGCCGACCGACGGCGAGAGCAGACCACGCCCGCGCTAAACGCGCACTTACCGGCACCCCTACAGCACTCACCTCGCCCAGGCCCGGCACGTTAGCGCTGACCCACTTCCCGATCAAGCCCGACTCGCCCCGATCCTAAGAGCCAATCCTTATCCCGAAGTTAAGGATCCAGTTTGCCGACTTCCCTTAGCTACATTATTCTATCGACTAGAGGCTCTTCACCTTGGAGACCTGCTGCGGATATGGGTACGAACCAGCGCGAGACCTCCACGTGGCCCTCTCCTGGATTTTCAAGGTCCGAGGGGAAGATCAGGACACCATTGCAACTGCGGTGCTCTTCACATTCTAAACCCTATCTCCCTGATAGAGGATTCCAGGGAACTCGAACGCTTATGCAGAAAAGAAAAGTCTTCCCCGATCTCCCAACGGCGTGTCCGGGTCCTTTTGGGTTACCCCGACGAGCATCTCTAAAAGAGGGGCCCGACTTGTCTCGGTTCCACTGCCGGGTTCTGGAATAGGAACCGGATTCCCTTTTGCCCAACGGCGGCCAGCACAAAGTTCATCATGCTATGACAGCCACCATCAACATCGGATCGCCTAGGGCTGAGAATCGACTGACTCGTGTGTAACGGCTGTTCACACGAAACCCTTCTCCGCATCAGCCCTCCAGGGCCTCGCTGGAGTATTTGCTACTACCACCAAGATCTGCACCGACGGCGGCTCCAGGCAGGCTCACGCCCAGACCCTTCTGCGCCCACCGCCGCGACCCTCCTCCTCGTCAGGGCTTCGCGGCCGGCCGCAAGGACCGGCCATGACTGCCAGACTGACGGCCGAGTATAGGCACTATGCTTTGGCGCCATTCATGTTCAGGACTAGTTGCTTTGGCAGGTGAGTTGTTACACACTCCTTAGCGGATTCCGACTTCCATGGCCACCGTCCTGCTGTCTTAAGCAACCAACGCCTTTCATGGTTTCCCATGAGCGTCGATTCAGGCGCCTTAACTCGGCGTTTGGTTCATCCCACAGCGTCAGTTCTGCTTACCAAAAGTGGCCCACTTGGCACTCCAATCCGAGTCGTTTGCTCGCGGCTTCAGCATATCAAGCAAGCTGGAGTGCTTGTGGGGTGGCGGGTGGAATAATTGTTATCGTTCCTATTATTTATTTAATGCTGTTGTTTGCCATTCTCAATGCTGGCTCTCTAACTACAATATTGGCAACCAGAAAGTGATTAGCAAAACGTGGAGCCTGTAATTAGAATTCCTAGTGCCCACTTAATCAGAGAAATACATTTATAGCTACAGCTTATAGCTCTGAGGAATAAAGAGATTGTCTGGGATTCATAATCAAAAAAACATTCTCTCTAAAATGTTCACTATATTCTGAAAGTCACAGACCAAACAGAATCCACACAATCCAACTACCAGAGCAGTTCAGCGTCTAATGAGCTGATGCAACTATAACTGTTCAAATTAAATGTTTAAGTGAATGCTCGCCATAAGTTGATGATAATGTTCATCAAACGCCAAGCTAATAATGGTAGAATGTCTGTCCTGCAGCGGCACGTGAAAATACGACATACGCAAAGTACAGATAGATCATTAACGTCATCCCAAAATTAACAATTAACACTTCACTCGAAACGATTTCATGGTTACGCATATCCCGAGTAAGTTATTACTGCACCCGAGGCTGTTAATATCAACGATACCGACGCGACGCGACTCCCAGCACAGGTGGTGCGCTAATCAGCATCTAGAGAGAACTGGGGATTTCCTATCTCGCGCAGCATTCTTACATATAAAGCCGCGGTGCGGACGGCTAAGGGAATGCCTGATCAAATCTGCTCTCCTGACTAGCCACTGGGCTAGTAATGCACCACTTCAAGTTATCGAATAAATCATTGCTTCCTTTGCTGATGGCCGATGAAGCTTTCAATTTAATTATGCAATGAGCACACAAGTAAGTAATCATAATTAAAGTCTGACGTGTTTAAGTCAAATAGTCTGGGCGAGAGAATTAATTTAAATACACTACATGCAGTAGACGAGCTCTGAACTAGCTCTTTGGAGATACGCTATAGCTATAGTTTTATAGTTATTCTGTTGAAACTTCTCACATTTTTATGATTATACCGGATCTCCCTTCTACTTAAATTTAAACATCCTAACTTTATTTATTCGCCTACTTAATCAATCTTGCTTCCTTAATTTCTAAGACACAAACCAGAAAAACATGAATTTCAACTAGAATTTTAATTTGTGAGATCCAGAATACTGTTTCTACTACATTATTATGCAAAAGGAATCTAAATATAAATTTTTAAGTTTCTAGCTCTTTTCTGTTGCGCCAATGATTTTTACAGAAAAATATCCAAATTTCGAAAATGGTTAGTTATTGAACTGATATCCAACACATACTGATTTTGTATTACTCCCGACATGCTAGAAACGTTTCAGGTTATTTACTTCATGTTAAAGTATTGCGCAATATTTATGACGTCAGAGTTAGTTACAGCGGACTAGGCTGGCACACAATGGAAAGACTGATGTGAGTTTTATAAGGCGTGAGTATGCTGCTTCCCTACAATCTCGCCCATTTAAAGTTTGAGAATATGTTGAGGCCGTTTCGGCCCCAAGGCCTCTAATCGTTAGCGTTACCGGATGAGACTCGTACGAGTACCAGCTATCGTGAGGGGAAACTTTGGAGGGAACCAGCTACTAGATGGTTCGATTAGTCTTTCGCCCCTAACCCAGCTCCGACGATCGATTTGCACGTCAGAATCGCTACGGACCTCCATCAGGGTTTCCCCTGACTTCGTCCTGGCCAGGCATAGTTCACCATCTTTCAGGTCCCAACGTGTACACTCTAGGTGCGCCTCACCTCGCAATGAGGACAAGACGCCCCGGGAGTGCGGAGGCCGTCGCCCCGTGAAGGGCGGGGAAGCCCCATCCTCCCTCGGCCTGCGCAAGACGAGACCTTCACTTTCATTATGCCTTTAGGTTTGGTACAGCCCAATGACTCTCGGACATGTTAGACTCCTTGGTCTGTGTTTCAAGAGGGGTCGTAAAATTGTCCAAAGTTGAAGCGCCACTGACGGGAGCGATTATTCCGCCTGAGAGCATCCCGAGCCACCCCCCCCTGCGGGTCCGGGGATTAGAATAGGCCCGCGGTATTCCTGCCTGTCGTAAGAGGCGACTAAAAGGAGTCCATCCCCCTCACGGGGGTAGTTCGCGCCTGCGTCCGGAGACGGACGGTTCCACGACCTATCATCGTGGTCCTTTTGGTTTTTTCACTTCTCGTTTCTTCCTTCCTTTTGTTGGTTCCTTTCTTTGCTCTTCTCCACCTCACTGTCTTCCTTACTCTTTCCCTTGCCTTCTCCTTGCCTTCTCATTGCCTTTTTCTCCTTGCCTTCTCATTGCCTTTTTCTCCTTGCCTTCTCATTGCCTTCTTCCCCTTGCCTTCTCATTGCCTTCTTCTCCTTGCCTTCTCTGGTCTCCGCCTCGGCGTTTGAGACAGTCTGTCCTCTTTCTCCCTCTCTCTCTTCTTTTTCCTCTTCTTCCTTCCTTCCTCCCTGTGCGTGTCTGAAGGCCGACCCACGCGTTCGCACGCGTAGCCGGTGACGGGGTAACGCGTAAGTCCCCGCCCTGGGTAGACATGTAAGGCACGCGCGTACCCCCTGGTAAAGGCCAGGCCCGGGGAGGGGTGATTGCCTGAGCTGATACCTTCTGACCATGCCGATTGGTCCCTCCGTCTGTTTCTCGGGAGGTGTGACCTGAGGTGTAAACATTCACCTAAGGCGGGAGTGCCCTCTGAGAGGGTCCCCACAAGGAAGGAGCGCGCCATCGGAGACGCTGGCAATCATGGGGGATTCCTCCGCAATGGATTCTACTCCATCTCTTTCGACTTCGACCCAAAAACGGAAACGTGACCAGCCAACAGTGACAAAAGTACTACCGCCTGCCCCACAGTTCCTCGTAGTTTCTCGAACTGAGGACGGAAAGGATTTTTCCTCTGTCAACCCTTTCGTTATTCAGAAGGGCGTAGATGCCATAGCCGGATCTGTCAAATCCTGTACCAGGTTGCGTAACGGCACCTTATTACTGGAAACTGAGAATGCCTTTCAGGCACAAAAACTGCTTCGGGCCACCCTCCTGTACACGTTCCCTGTCCGGGTGGAGGCCCACCGAACTTTGAATTCGTCTCGTGGTGTGGTCTATACTGACTCCCTCGACGGATTGACTGACGAGGAGCTTCAATCATTCCTCGCTGAGCAGGGCGTGACGGCTGTCCATAGGGTCATGAAAAAGGTCAACAATGACCTTGTACCGACCCGGACAATTTTCTTGACCTTCGATAGTGTTAAGCTGCCATCGCGCATCAAGGCGGGCTACGAGGTTATTTCTGTTCGCCCCTATATCCCGACACCTACGCGCTGCTACCAGTGTCAGCGTTTCAATCACACTCGACAGTCTTGTTCCAATGCGGCTAAATGTGTCACCTGTGGCAGGGATGCCCATGAGGGTGACTGTCCACCTCCGTCTCCTCGTTGTGTGAACTGTCAGGGTGACCATGCAGCATCCTCCCGCGACTGTCCTGTCTATAAGGAAGAACGCTGTATCCAGGAAATTCGGGTCAAAGAGAAAGTGTCCACCTCGGCTGCTCGCAAGCTATTGGCTAGTAGGAAGCCCACGCTGCTCCCAGCGGGGAAATACAGTACTGTCCTCGCCTCTCCTCGGACTACCCGGGAGGTAGCAACCCAGACATGCGATCTGACCTTCAGCACCACGGTCGTCCGTTCGGCCAGTGCTAAGATCGCGCGGTCGACGTCTCCTCTTCCTCCCATCACCTCACAGACACGAGCACCTTCTTCAGCTTCTGCTAAAACGAAGACACCGAAGTCAGATGCACGGGCCTTCAAGAAGGAACCATCCCGTGCAGACTTCCTCCGTACCTCGACCTCACAGCCTTCGACCGGTACTTCCACTACACGTCCTTCCAAAAAGGCGCATAGGAAGCACAGTTCTCCTTCCCCGCCACGGCGCATTTCTTCTCTTGCGCCACCCAGCGGCTGCCGCCCCAGGCCGTCATCCGTTTCGCCTGGCCGCACCGCTGGTCGCCGTACATCTGGCCGTTCACTGGCGGAGGAAGCTCCCCCTCCCGGCCATCCTCCCGAGATGGCCGATGACCCTATAGACCCAATGGACGATGACTGTCCGCCTACTGATAGCGGCGGCAGTGCTCGCTCGAAGCCAGGCCCTAAGCGGCCTTCGAGGTGACCACTTCTCTCATCTTTCTTTTCTTACGATGGCACTTATTCACTGGAATATTCGCAGCATTCGCTCCAACCGAGAGGACTTGAAGTTGCTGCTCCGCTTGCACCGTCCGCTTGTCGTAGCCCTCCAGGAAACGAAGCTACGCCCATGCGATCAAATTGCCTTGGCACACTACACCTCTGTGCGTTTTGACCTACC
Organism: Schistocerca serialis cubense; assembly: GCF_023864345.2. Classification (NCBI taxonomy): domain Eukaryota; kingdom Metazoa; phylum Arthropoda; class Insecta; order Orthoptera; family Acrididae; genus Schistocerca; species Schistocerca serialis. The sequence continues at coordinate 638,760,971 of NC_064645.1, forward strand.
CCCTGTGGTAGGTATCCCAGCTCATGGAGGGGTTATGTTGCTGGTCCGGGATGATATTTACTACGATCCCATCACGTTGCACACCGGCCTGCAGGCAGTTGCCATCCGCATTACTCTCCCCACTTTTACGTTTTCCTTTTGTACCGTTTACACTCCATCGTCATCTGCCGTTACCAGGGCAGACGTGATGCAACTTATTGCTCAGCTACCTGCACCATTTTTGTTAACTGGAGACTTCAATGCCCACCATCCCCTTTGGGGCTCTCCAGCATCCTGCCCGAGGGGCTCCTTGTTAGCAGACCTTTTCAACCAGCTCGATCTTGTCTGCCTCAATACTGGCGCCCCTACTTTTCTTTCGGACACATCTCACACCTATTCCCATTTAGACCTCTCTATATGTACTCCCCAACTTGCACGCCGGTTTGAGTGGTATGCACTTTCTGATACATATTCGAGCGACCATTTCCCGTGTGTTATCCATCTCCTGCAGCATACTCCCTCTCCGTGCTCCTCTCGTTGGACCATCTCCAAGGCAGACTGGGAGCTCTTCTCTTCCAGGGCTACCTTTCAGGATCAAACCTTCACAAGCTGCGATCGTCAGGTCGCACACCTCACGGAAGTCATTCTCGCTGCTGCTGAATATTCCATCCCTCACCCTACTTCTTCTCCACGTCGCGTACCGGTCCCCTGGTGGACCGCAGCATGTAGAGATGCTTTACGTGCTCGTCGACGTGCTTTACGCACCTTTAAGCGCCACCCTACAGTGGCGAATTGTATCAATTATAAACGATTACGTGCTCAGTGTCGTCGTATTATTAAAGAAAGCAAGAAAGCCAGCTGGGCTGCTTTCACAAGCACCTTCAACAGTTCTCCCCCTTCTTCTGTTGTCTGGGGTAGCCTGCGCCGGCTATCTGGCACTAAGGTCCACTCCCCAGTTTCTGGCTTGAAGGTCGCGAATGAAGTCCTTGTGGCCCCTGAGGCTGTCTCCAATGCCTTCGGCCGCTTTTTCGCCGAGGTTTCGAGCTCCGCTCATTACCACCCTGCCTTCCTCCCCCGCAAACAGGCAGAGGAGGCTAGGCCACCTGACTTCCGCTCCTCGAATTGTGAAAGTTATAATGCCCCATTCACCATGCGGGAACTCGAAACCGCACTTGGCCGATCACGGTCCTCCGCTCCAGGGCCTGATTCTATTCATATTCAGATGCTGAAGAACCTTTCTCCTGCGGGTAAAGGTTTTCTTCTTCGTACATACAATCGCATCTGGATTGAGGGACATGTTCCCGCATGCTGGCGCGAGTCTATTGTTGTCCCGATTCCTAAGCCGGGGAAGGACAAGCACTTGCCTTCCAGTTATCGACCTATCTCGCTTACCAGCTGTGTCTGTAAAGTGATGGAGCGAATGGTTAACTCTCGATTGGTTTGGCTGCTCGAGTCTCGACGCCTACTTACCAATGTACAATGTGGATTTCGAAGGCGCCGCTCTGCTGTTGACCATCTGGTTACCTTGTCGACCTTCATTATGAATAACTTCTTGCGGAAGCGCCCGACCGCGGCTGTGTTCTTTGATTTGGAGAAGGCTTACGACACCTGTTGGAGGGCGGGCATTCTCCGCACCATGCATACATGGGGCTTTCGCGGTCGCCTCCCTCTTTTTATTCATTCCTTTTTAATGGATCGACAGTTTCGGGTACGTGTGGGTTCTGTCCTGTCCGACACCTTTCGCCAGGAGAATGGGGTGCCACAGGGCTCAGTTTTGAGCGTCGCTCTCTTCGCCATCGCGATCAATCCAATAATGGATTGCCTCCCAGCTGATGTATCAGGCTCCCTTTTCGTGGACGATTTTACCATCTATTGCAGCGCGCAGTGTGCACGTGTCCTGGAGCGCTGTCTTCAGCGTTCTCTTGACCGTCTTTACTCCTGGAGTGTCGCCAATGGCTTCCGTTTTTCTGCCGAGAAGACGGTCTGTATTAACTTCTGGCGCTACAAAGAGTTTCTCCCACCGTCCTTACGACTCGGTCCCGTTGCTCTCCCACTCGTGGAGACAATCAAATTTTTAGGCCTTACCTTTGACAGGAAACTTAGCTGGTCTCCACATGTGTCATATTTGGCCGCCCGTTGTACCCGTTCTTTAAATGTCCTCCGTGTTCTCAGTGGTATGTCGTGGGGAGCGGATCGAACCGTCCTACTTCGTCTATATCGGTCGATCGTCCGCTCCAAGCTGGATTATGGGAGCTTCGTATACTCCTCTGCACGGCCATCCATCTTACGCCGCCTCAACTCCATACAACATCGGGGTTTACGACTTGCGATCGGAGCATTTTATACCAGTCCCGTAGAGAGTCTTCATGCTGACGCTGGCGAATTGCCACTCACCTACCGGCGCGATATACTGCTTTGTCGGTATGCCTGTCGGCTACTGTCAATGCCCGACCATCCGTCTTATCGTTCCTTTTTTGACGACTCTCTTGACCTTCAATACGGGTTGTATGTCTCTGCCTTGCTACCCCCTGGAGTTCGCTTTCGTCGCCTCCTTCAACACCTTCATTTTTCACTCCCTGCAACCTTTCGAGTGGGCGAGAGCCGCACGCCACCTTGGCTCCAGGCTCAGGTCCGCGTTCACCTCGACCTCAGCTCGCTCCCAAAAGAGGTCACCCCCGGTTCGGTCTACCACTCCCGTTTTTTGGAACTTCGTTCGAAGTTCAACAACATGACTTTCATTTATACAGATGGCTCTAAGACCAATGACGGGGTCGGGTGTTCCTTTATTGTCGGGGCACAAAGTTTCCAATACCGGCTCCATGGCTATTGTTCGGTCTTCACAGCTGAGCTCTTTGCCCTCTACCAGGCTGTTCTTTACATCTGCCGCCACCGACATTCTGCTTATGTCATCTGCTCAGATTCCCTGAGCGCCATCCAGAGCCTCAGTGATCCGTACCCGGTTCACCCTTTCGTACACCGGATCCAACGCTCTCTTCAGCAGCTGGTGGACGTCGGTACGCCGGTTAGCTTTATGTGGGTTCCTGGCCATGTCGGTATCCCTGGGAACGAAGCTGCAGATGCCGCGGCCAAGGCTGCGGTCCTCCAGCCTCGGACAGCTTCTTGTTGTGTCCCTTCGTCCGATTTTAGCAGGGTCATTTGTCGGCGCGTTGTGTCGCTGTGGCATGCCGATTGGGCTGCACTTACCGACAACAAGCTTCGGGCCTTAAAACCTCTTCCCGTGGCTTGGACGTCCTCCTCACGCCCTTCTCGGCGGGAGGAGGTCGTTTTAGCAAGGTTAAGAATTGGACACTGCCGGTTCAGCCATCGCCATCTGCTGACGGCTGCGCCGGCGCCGTTCTGCCCATGTGGGCACTTGCTGACGGTTAGACACATTTTAATGTCCTGTCCTGATCTTAACACACTGCGCCTCGATCTTAACCTGCCTAATACTTTCGATGCCATTTTAGCGGATGACCCACGAGCAGCTGCTCGTGTTCTTTGTTTTATCAATTTGACACACCTCGCTAAGGACATTTGATGATGTTTTTTAATCCTATGCCTGTCAGTCTGTCTTTTATTGTGTTTTCCCTTTTAGTTGTTGTTGTCAACTTGTGCCTCGCGGTGCATTCTTAGTCAGGGCGCTAATGACCATTGAAGTTGTGCGCCCGAAAACCACAAAAAAAAAAAAAAAAAAAAAAAAAAAAAAAAAAAATCCCGAGCCAACAGTGGCGCGGGTCCGGCGCCAGGCCAAGTAGGTCCGTCATCCGGGAAGAACCGCGCGTGCTTGCTGGGACCCCGAGAGCCCAAAGGGGTGCATCGACTCCTCCCGATATACCGCCGAGCAGCCACTGGGGCTCTGCCCAACATACGCGAACCGAGGCCTGCGGAAGGACAGGCTGCGCACCCAGGCCGTAGGCCGGCACCCATCGGGTCGCAACGTCCTACTAGGGGAGAAGTGCGGCCCACCGCACACCGGAACGGCCCCACCCCGCGGCGAGCGGAAAGGCAACCGGACACGACCCCGCCGCGGATTGCTCCGCGCTGGCGGCCGGCCCCATCTGCCGTGGGCGGGGGCCACTGGCTGGATCGGCGTGAATCTCACCCATTCGACCTTTTGGACTTGTCACGTTTACCCCAGAACGGTTTCACGTACTTTTGAACTCTCTCTTCAAAGCTCTTTTCAACTTTCCCTCACGGTGCTTGTTCACTATCGGTCTCGTGGTCATATTTAGTGTCAGATGGAGTTTACCACCCACTTGCAGCTGCACTCTCAAGCAACCCGACTCAAGGGAGAGGTCCCGCCGACGCTCGCAGCGGCCGCTACGGGCCTGGCACCCTCTATGGGCCGTGGCCTCATTCAACTTGGTGGGGTAGTGGACCCTCCCAAACACCACATGCCACGACAGGCTGTAGCCTGTGGGGTTCGGTGCTGCACCCTTCCCTGTTCGCTCGCTGTTACTGGGGAATCCTTGTTAGTTTCTTTTCCTCCCCTTAGTAATATGCTTAAATTCAGCGGGTAGTCTCGCCTGCTCTGAGGTCGTTGTACGAGGTGTCGCACACACCACACCACACCGCCAGCTGGCTGTGCTCGCTACCGAGACAGTACCGGTATGGGAACCGCCAGGCGAAGGGAGCGCATCGCAGGTTTAAGGAGACGCGGCCGGCCACACAGGCGGCCACGACACTCCCAGGGCTCCGAAGTGGGGCAAACGCCGCGCACTTAAGTATACGTAGCCGACCCTCAGCCAGACGTGGCCCGGGAACGGAATCCATGGACCGCAATGTGCGTTAGAAACGTCGATGTTCATGTGTCCTGCAGTTCACATGTCGACGCGCAACGTGCTGCGTTCTTCATCGACCCACTAGCCGAGTGATCGACAGTCCTGGGTGATCTTTTTTCTTAGTTTCCACTGTCTCTTTCAAAACAGTTGCTTAGGCGGGACTGAGACGTTTGACGGCCCCAGTTCTAGTGTTTTGTCCAACGGCCTCACGGCCGATGGGCGTCGTACGGCTCCAGACTGGAGCGGGCAGGCACTCGGGCGAAAGTCATTCAAAACCGGCGCTAGGCGCCAGGTGCCGCAGGCCAGCCCTTTCAGAGCTTCAGCGCTCGTACCACACAACATGTCCGTTAGTTTTGAGAAGCACGCGTGGTTCCGCACGCGGCGCACGGCTACTGCGTGGCATACAGGTAGCGTGTTGCGCGACACGACACGCACATCGAAAGACATGCAGTCTAGTCGGTAATGATCCTTCTGCAGGTTCACCTACGGAAACCTTGTTACAACTTTAACTTCCTCTAAATGATCAAGTTTGGTCATCTTTCCGGTAGCATCGGCATCGACAGAGTCGATGCCGCGTACTAGTCCAAAGACCTCACCAAATCATTCAATTTGTAGTAGCGACGGGTGGTGAGTACAAAGGGCAGGGACGTAATCAACGCAAGCTTATGACTCGCACTTACTGGGAATTCTTCGTTCATGGGAAACAATAGCAAGCCCTAATCCCTAGCACGGAGGAGGTTCAGTGGGGTACCCCAACCTTTCGGCCTAGGAAGACACGCTGATTCCTTCAGTGTAGCGCGCGTGCGGCCCAGAACATCTAAGGGCATCACATACCTGTTATTGCTCAATCTCGTGCGGCAAGAAGCCGCCTGTCCCTCTAGGAAGAAAAGTAATCGCTGACAGCACGAAGGATGTCAGGCGACTAGTTAGCAGGCTAGAGTCTTGTTCGTTATCGGAATTAACCAGGCAAATTGCTCCACCAACCAAGAACGGCCATGCACCACCACCCACCGAATCAAGAAAGATCTGTCAATCCTCCCGGTGTCTGGGCCTGGTGAGGCATCCCGTGTTGAGTCAAATTGAGCCACAGGCTCCACTCCTGGTGGTGCCCTTCCATCAATTCCTTTAAGTTTCAGCTTTGCAAACATACTCCCCCCGGAACCCAAAAGCTTTGGTTTCCCGGAGGCTGCCCGCCGAGTCATCGGAGGAACTGCGGCGGATCGCTGGCTGGCATCGTTTATGGTTAGAACTAGGGCGGTATCCGATCGCCTTCGAACCTCTAACTTTCGTTCTTGATTAATGAAAACATACTTGGCAAATGCTTTCGCTTCTGTTCGTCTTGCGACGATCCGAGAATTTCACCTCTAGCGTCGCAATGCGAATGACCCCGCCTGTCCCTATTAATCATTACCTCGGGTTCCGAAAACCAACAAAATAGAACCGAGGTCCTATTCCATTATTCCATGCACACAGTATTAAGGCGGGCTTGCCTGCTTTAAGCACTCTAATTTGTTCAAAGTAAACATGCCGGCCCACCAAGACACTCAGTAAAGAGCACCCTGTTAGGATATCAATGGGGTCCACCTTGGGACGCAGGAGCACGCACGAGCACGCACGAGGCGGTCGCACGCCTTCGGCTCGCCCCACCGGCAGAACGTCCCACGAAACATGCCAGTTAAACACCCATGGGCGGTGAACCAACAGCGTGGGACACAACTCCGACTACGAGCTTTTTAACCGCAACAACTTCAATATATGCTATTGGAGCTGGAATTGCCGCGGCTGCTGGCACCAGACTTGCCTGCCAATAGATACTCGTTAAAGGATTTAAGGTGTACTGATTCCGATTATGGGGCCTCGGATGAGTCGGTATCGTTATTTTTCGTCACTACCTCCCCGTGCCGCGAGTGGGTAATTCGCGCGCCTGCTGTGTTCCTTGGATGTGGTAGCAGTTTCTCAGGCTCCCTCTCCAGAATCGAACCCTGATTCCCTGTTACCCGTTACAACCATGGTAGGCGCAGAACCTACCATCGACAGTTGATAAGGCAGACATTTGAAAGATGCGTTGCCAGTACGAGGACCATGCGATCAGCCCAAAGTTATTCAGAGTCACCAAGGCAAACGGACCAGAGGAGCCGAGCGATTGGTTTTGATCTCATAAAAGCGTCCCTTCAGTCTCTGGTCGGGACTCTGTTTGCACCCCCCTGCGGGTTCGGGGGTAAGAATAGGCCTGTGGTATTCCTGCCTGTCGTAAGAGGCGACTAAAAGGAGTCTCAAACGTTTCGCCCTTACGTGATGGTCCCCTCTCAGGTTTCACCTCCATCTTCCGAAGAGCGAGCCAATTGGGTAGGGCGCCTTACATGGTGCACTGTATCCGTCGTGCATCGAGACCTTTAGCCGCCTTTCTCGACGTTGCTTTGCTGTCCCGCTCGTTTTCCATCTCTTGGGCGAGGATACGTCCCTGGGTACGATTACCACACTGCACTGTGCAGTGCTGCTTTTAGCTGCGACGACGACCTTGGACATTTTTGCACCTAAGATCCAGCACGGTAGCCAGTCCGTTGTGGTGGGGCCGCCATTTACCCTGTTGGTTGTAGCCCCCTGACAACACAGGGGTCGCTCTACTGATGCCTGCGCCGTTTACTCCCCATGTATGCCAAGTCGTAGATGCCCATCTCCCTGGGGAATCACGACTCCTGACAATGGCCATCCTGCCAGGTGGCCCTTGCTGTGGGTGGGTGGCGCCCATGGGAAGGGCCCTTGGTTGGAGTAGGTGCATCAGGGTGGATGACACGCAATGAAGCGTGGCACATCATCTCTTGATGGTGGCCAGCTACCAGCAGTCTCTAAGCGTTCAAGGGCTCATTTTAAAGCTAACGTTTATGACCCCAAATCGTTCCCATTCCTGGCCACACCATGGGAGGAACGAAAGGCAATGAATGACAGTGACATGTATTCGCCCAGGTATCACGTCTGTACCAGAGCTGATAGGGAATCCTTTCTATCCGTGAAGCCTTAGTTCTTTGTCGAACATTTAGAGGACAAGTGTGGGGAGGTGGGGGGCTTGTCCAAAATGTGCTCTGGGTCAGTTTTGATAAAACAGTATCCTCTGCCCAGTCATGCAGGTTACTTGCTTGTGACAAGTTGCGGGACGTTAATGTTACCGTCACACCACATAAGACTTTAAATATGGTCCAGGGTGTTATTTGCCATAGGGACTTACTTTTGCAGTCTGATTACGAGCTGCACGCAAACTTAGAGCGTAGAGGTGTTCATTTCGTCCGGCGCGTGCATCAGGGTCCGAGGGAGAATCGGGTTGCTACCGGTGCCTTCATCTTGGCCTTCGAGGGTGATACATTACCAGAGAAGGTCAAGGTGATGGCCTATTGTTATGTCAAGCCCTATATCCTTCCAGCCTCACATGTCGTGATTGCCGACGCCCATCTCAACCCGATACTCCATGTGCCCCACCTCCCATCTGTGTCAACTGTGGAGAGCCTCATTCACCTTGCTTGCCAGCCTGCAGTATCTTACAGAAAGAACGCAAAATCATGGAATATAAGACCCTGGACCGACTGACCTACACTGTGGCTAAGTGGAAATTTGAATGGCTACATCCCATGCGCATGATGTCATCTTATGCCTCCACTGTCACTCCTGCTCCAGCTCCTTCAGCTGCACCACATACAGTCAGGTCTCAGAGTAAGAGGACCTCACCTGCCCCCTTGACGATGGGGGCCACTTCTCTTGCTGTTGCTCCCACACCACCTACCTCGGCCCCCAGGGGCTCAGCATTCATTTGCTGAGTACGGGCTTGGCGACCCCGGAGTCCTGAGCTGGGGACTGCTCAGCGCTGCCAGTCTCCTGTCACCGTAACCCACGGACATGCTTCAGCGACCACCGTATGGTGCGGCGGTGGAATGTTGTGTGATGCAGGGAATGTTAATCTTGGCTTGACCGCCTGGATTGCGAGAAAGGTAAACCTCTATAAAAACCCCTCAATCTTAAGGTGTGCTGCACGCCTATAAGATGCATGGCTGTTGGGGTGGAACAGTCACAAGTGGGCAACCTCTGGGCACCTGCCACACCCCAGTTGAATAAGGCTTACCTAGGGACGTTGGGCTCTGTCTAGGGGGACTTCTAGTTCCCTAGCTGCTCGTGGGACCGAGATAGATCCATCGCAATCCTCTTTTCTTCCTCCCAGCGGAAAGAGTGGGCCGCTGGAAGGTTTTAACACCTAGTCTCTGAAGAGGGCTCATGCAGTCAGTCCCCCAGACTGCAACACATCTTTGACAAGTCAAGTCTTTAGTAACAGAATGCATTCTGGTAATCAGAACGTGTTTCTCATTGTAAAACGGAAGGAGGGTAGTTTTGAGAAGGTTTCGCCCTTATATATACAAAAGGGTTCGGAGGGCATCTGTGGCTCCTTAAAAATCAGTGAAGCGTTTGCACAATGGGACCTTGCAAGTGGAAACTTCCACTCCCCAGCAAGCAACTAACCTCCAAGCTGCTAAATGCCTTGGGGAGTATGTCATAGACACTGAACTGCACAGCACCTTGAATTATAGCAAAGGTGCTGTGACATGCCGGAATCTAATCGTCATTCCCAAAGACGAACTGCAACGTGAATGGGCTCCGGAAGGTATCGTTGATGTCCAACATATCATGAAGAGGGTTGATGGCAATTTTGTGAAATCCGACTCCCTTATTCTGACCTTCAGTAGCACGAAACTTCCGGAACATATTAAAGCTGGCTTCCTTCGCCTTAGTGTGAGGCCTTATTTCCCGACCCCAATGCCAGCGTTTTGGGCATACCACCTTAGGGTGTAAAGGCGAAGCGACTTGTGGCACCTGTGGTAAGGCTGCTCATGAAGGAATTGGTTGCTCGTCTCCAGCCAGATGTATCAATTGCTCTGGAAACCACCCTGTTTGGAGTAGGTACTGCTGAATATTTTTGGAGGAACGCAAAGTCCAGGAAATAAAAACAACCCAGCGTATCCCATATGGTGAGGCCAAGAAGATCTATAAGTCAATGCAACCTCCCACATTTGCTACATCTTTTGCATCCCTGGTTCATAAGCCTTCTCCAAAAACCGATGCCTCAATGCAGACCGAGGCGGTGAGTATTGGTACTAATACCTGCAGCTGTCAGTGCACTTGCGAGCCGATAGCCCCTACAGACAAGGGTACAGTGACGAACTTGGGCCAGGCCCTGGCGCCTCCAACAGCTGAGGTGGTTCCGCGGCCCAGTACGGCCATTACCACTGCCACATCGGCTCCCCCAAAGACCACCAAACCGCAGAAAGCTCTCGTACAGCAGCAACACCGGGCCAAATCCCGTGGTAAACAGTCTGACCATGCGGATGTTGTTTTACATGAGGCTTCATCTGACTCTTCCCCAGAGTTGATGGTATCTGATGTATGTGTGGGGAACTCATCTCGCCCCCACGCCTGCCCCTCCACCTGCTGCGGTCTCCCTGCCCCGTCAGAGAGACAGGATGAAAGTGCTGCTCCCATCATAGATGGCTCCCATACTTCAGTGGTACTTGCAAGGGTTCAGCACGCATGTGGAGGAACTTCATCTACTCTCTCAGGGTAGATCACTGTTTCTCCAGGAGACTTATTTCCATCCATCATACTCCCCTGAGATCAGTGTTCGGTTTATACTGCGGAGCTTTACGCTGTTCTCCAGGCTGTCCACTACATCCGCCGCCATCAGCGGATACAGTACGTAATCTGCTCAGATTCTCTCAGCTCTCTCCTAAGTCTCCAAGCTCTTTACCCTGTGCACCCTCTGGTCCACCGGATTCAGGACTGTCTGCGCTTGCTCCACCTGGGGGGCGTCTCAGTGGCGTTCCTCTGGCTCCCGGGACACGCTGGTATCTGTGGAAATGAGGCGGCCGATACAGCGGCCAAGGCTGCAGTCTCTCTTCCTCGGCCAGCTATTCAGTCTCTTCCGTTTACCGATCTACGGAGCGGTTTATGTCGCCAAGTTGCTCATTTATGGCATGCGCATTGGTCAACACTTCCCCATAATAAATTGCGGGAAGTGAAAGCCCTTCCTTGCGCTTGGACCTCTTCCTCCCGAACGCGTCGTCGGGAGGAGGTAATTTTAGCTAGACTCCGGATAGGGCACTGTCTTTTTAGTCATCGACATCTTTTAAGCGGTGATCCTCCCCCACTCTGTCTCCACTGCTCTCAGCTGTGGACGGTCAGACACCTTTTAATTGAATGCCCCTATTTTAATCCGTTACGCTCCCGTCTACAGCTATCGCCTGATCTATCGTCGATTTTAGCAGATGACACGCGCTCAGCTGACCGCGTTCTACAGTTTATTAGTGACAGTGAAATGACGTCAGTCATTTGAAGCTTTTTTTGGGGGACAACCAACCCCTTTCTATAGTGGATTTTTAAGCATTCCTTCTGCCTTTAGTTTCTCAAATTTTATGACTTTGTTCCCATTGCTGCTGATTCTAAATTTCGTTTTTTTCCTGTTTTCTACGTCACGGGCTGGGCGCTAATGACCATAGAAGTTTTGCGCCCTAAAACCACAAAAAAAAAACTCCCCTGAGATACGAGACTATACACTCCACAAAAAGGACGACCTGCGTGGAGAGAGAGCTAGAGGAGGCGCAGGTATCTTCGTCAGGACGGACTACCACTCCTCGCCTCTCTGGCTAGCGACGACTTTACAGGCCATCACTGTGTCCGTGCACGTGCGTCATCCATTGACTGTCTGTTCACTTTACTTGCCCCCACATGACGCACTTGATGAAGTGGCCCTCACCGACCTCCTTACACAGCGCCCTCAGCCATTCATTAGTTGTGGCGATTTTAATGCCCACAATGTGCATTGGGGCTCTGCACTTAGCTGTCCCAGGGGTAGAGCAATTGAAAAGCTTCTCCTGTCATCCTCTGCCTACTTGCTCAATGGAGGACAGAGTACTCATTTCTGCACAGCGACTGGGTCGTTCTCTGCCATTGATCTCTCGCTTTGCTCTCCAGCTTTTGCCCCCAGTGCTCACTGGGAAGTGGTTGCTGACTTGCACGGCAGTGATCATTTCCCAATCTGGATTCACCTGCCAGATGGCGTGGGCCCCGAAAGGAGACCACCACGATGGGTGCTCAGTGGAGCCGACTGGACGCTTTATAGCCAGTTGGCCCAGGCCGAACACTGTGCAAATGTTGAGGCGTGGGTGGATCATATTACCAAAACGGTCTACCACGCCGCTGCAGCACCCATTCCGCAGCCCACAGGCCACCAGAAAAGGCCACATGTGCCTTGGTGGAGTGCCGACTGCCGCTCTGCAATCAGGACCAGGCGTGCGGCTCTGGGTCGGTTCAAGTGTCGGCCGACTGCTGAGAATCTTGCAGCCTTTCGGGTGGCGAGGGCAAGATGTCGCCGCATTATTCGTGAGAGCAAGAAGAGGTCATGGCAACAGTTCCTGAACGTCATTAATCGTTACACCAAAAGTTCCATTGTGTGGGAGACCATCAGGTGAATTTCTGACAGAGGAGGGAGGTGCCCCATGGCTGCTGTAATGAATAACGGCACTCTCCATACGGATCCGCGAGACATTGCCCAGACTATGGCAGCGTATTTTGCGACAGTTACTGCAACAACCATTCAGGATCCAGGTTTCCAGTGCCATAGAGCGGTTGCTGAGAGATGTAGTCTGGACTTCCTGTCCACCTCTCATGAAGTTTACAACTGCCAATTTTCTATGTGGGAGCTTGATTCTGCATTGTCTGGAGCTCGTGACACATCCCCTGGTCACGACAGGATCCATTAAAGTATGCTATGGCACCTCCCAATGCGCAACAAAGAAACCCTCCTCGCACTTTTTAATGCCATTTGGGCGTCGGGTCACTTTCCTGACGCGTGGCGTGAGGCCGTTTTAATTCCTTTTTTAAAACTTATGAAAGACCGCACGAGCCCGAGTAGCTACCGTAGTGTTGCCCTCACTAGTTGCATGGGGAAGACCTTGGAGCGGATGGTCAACCGCCGCCTTGTCTGAATGTTAGAATCCTGGCAACTCCTTAGTCGCTTTCAGTGTGGGTTCAGGTGGTTTCGTTCCACCTTCTATAACCTTGCCCTCCTGGAGGCGGCTATACAACAAGCTTTCCTACGCCGCCATCACCTTCTAGGTGTATTTTTCGACGTCGAGAAGGCCTACGATACCACTTGGAGGCGTCTCATCCTGGAGCAGCTTCACGAATGGGGTTTTCGTGGTTGTCTTCCGCTTTTCATTCAGTCTTTCCTCTCGCCACGATATTTTAGATACCGAATTGGTGACGTCCTGTCTGATCGCTTTTAGCAGGAGAACAGTGTCCCTCAGGGTAGCGTTTTAAGTGTGACTCTCTTTGCCATCGCTATTAATAGCATTCCGTCCATAGTGAAAAGTCCTGTCCAGTGTTCCTTGTTTGTGGATGATTTCCCTTTGTTTTGCTCGTGTTCAAGCTTTGCAACGACAACGCGTCAGTTGCAACTTACTATTAGACTTTTGGATGACTGGGCGCAGAAGAGTGGTTTAAGTTTTCCACCGAGAAATCTGTCTGTGTTCTTTTTAACCGTTCTCGTTCGATTTTAACCTTTCCTGAGTTGAGGATGAGGGACACTATTCTTACTTTTAAAGACACGGTGAGATTTCTGGGGCTCATTTTTGATTCGCAGCTTACGTGGTTACCTCATCTTAAAGGCCTGAAACGACGGTCACTTAAGGCTTTAAGTATTTTAAAATGTCTTAGCCACAGTACATGGGGAGCTGACAGGACTTGTCTGCTCCAGTTTTACAGGGCGTTTGTGCGATCTCGGCTCGATTATGGGTGCACGGTGTATGGGTCTGCGAGGCCTACTTACTTAAAGATGTTGGACGTTGTGCACCATGAAGGGCTTCGGTTGGCCACTGGGGCATTCAGAACTAGCCCCATACCAAGCCTCTGTGCAGAGGCTGGTGAACCGCCACTTCATATACGGCGACGGCTACTCACAGTACGCCAGGCATATAAAACTTTGTCTACACCATACACCCCTGCATACCATACCGTTGCTCAGCCTCCTCTGGCACGATTATTTCATAGCCGGCAACGTGCGACGTAGCCCTATGGGATTCGCGCACAGGATTGCCTCGCTGCGATGTCTATGGCTGGTCTTCGTGTTTTACGTCGCGGTTGGAGTAGATCTCCACCTTGGCTCCTCCGGAGACCCAACCTTATTTTAGATTTGACTGATTTTAATAAAGATGGCACACCAGATTTTACATTGCAATCTCTGTTTTTTAACATTTTAGATGTCCATCATGATTTCACTGTCGTTTACACTGATGGCTCCAAACAGAATAATTCCATTCGCTGTTCTGTGGTGTTCCCTGATCATGTTACCCGGATTCGCCTCCCTGCTGAATAAACCGTTTTCCCAGCGGAGCTCCACGCGATCCTGAAGGCACTGGAGCAGATGGATCGTGTTCAGGGCGATCGAGTTCTTAGTGCTCCGATTCTCTTAGTGCCTTACAATCACAGCAGAATCCATACCCGACTGAGGAGATGGTCCAGCTGATATACGACCAACTGTACTTGCTCCAACGGCGGGGTAAAGAGGTATCCTTCTGCTGGGTGCCTGGTCACGTCGGAATATGGGGCAATGAACATGCCGATCGGGCTGCCAAGGAGGCCTGCAGAGAGCAGGATGTGGTCCAGTGTCCTATCCCCTTGCAGTAGGTCATCGCTGCACTCGACAGGAAGTGCATGGAGTTGTGGGAGGAAGAATGGCTGGCGGTGACGGCCAATAAACTGCGGTTGGTAAAGTCAACCACTCGGCCGTGGCGTTCCTCCTGCCGGTTGCTCAGGCGGGAAGAGGTGGCCCTCACACGTCTTCGGATCGGGCACTGTCCTCTCACACATAGCCTTTTATTACGGCGTGAGGATCCTCCGTTTTGTGATGCTTGTGGTGTGCGTATCTCTGTACGGCACATTTTAACAGACTGCATTTTATACCGTAATGCAAGGGCAAAAGCAAAAGTTGATGGGGATCTGCCTTTTGTTTTAGCTAATGATGAGACGTGTGTGTCTAGGGTTTTAAGTTTTGTGATGTGTCTGGACTCTGGCCTAAACTTTTAGGCTGGAGGTTTTAGTGTATTGCAGAGTGGCTGTCTCCTCCCCTTTTTTCCTTGCGGTCAGCCAGCCACTTCCATCTGCTACATTGTTATAGCTCCCTCTACCATTTTCTTCCTGTGTTGTCCATGTTTTACTGCTGACACCCTGGTTCAACCCACGATTGTTCCCCGTGTTTTATGTTCCGTTTTCTATTCCTTTTCTGGGATTTTTCTTGACACCCATCTCACTATGTTACCGAACGGGCGCTGAAGACCTTGCTGTCATGCGCCCAAAATACCCCTCTACTACTTACTACTACTACTACTACTACTACTACTACTGCAACTACCACTACCTGTATACATGAACACCCAAGTGCGAGGGCTCGGAATTGACTTCGAGCCAGTCACTCTTGGGATGCCAGAACCTTCATACCATGTCCTCATCCACAACTGCATCTGAGTCTGAGTGTGAATTTGAGTCTGTGTCAGTGTCGCTCCATTGATGCTGCCTAACCTGTGCAGCCAGTCTGACCCGTGCGTAAGGCCGATCCTCCCTAAACTGTTGATTGAGTACATTTGAAATATCGTTGCTTAAATTATTCAGCCTCACCCACTCATCCTGCTGTCTTATTAAATTATATAAGTCCTCACTCAGAGTTGGTTGTCGTGTCCTTGAAAGCCTGTGACAGTGTAGGAAGATGTTTTCCGGAGTACCGACTTGACCACGCATATATACATCTGTCTCACGTAATCCCACTCGTTGTAAATGCGCAGGATATGGTATATGACCCGCCAGGAAAGGGACCATACCGCGCGTAGGATCACAGTGTCGCAATCTTAATCTATCACGTACATCAGGAAAAGAGTCGTACACTCGTCGTCCTTTGTCTGTCGCTTCCCATTCAGACTGCCATGTCAGTAGCTTCCAGTCTCTTAAATCCTTCATGTTCCTTAGATTTTGCCCCGTAATATCTCTCACCTTCCCTTCTTCCCCTCTCCTCAACTAGTTGGGTGCCGCACGTTGCCTGATGGTAAGATCAATTGGGCATACACCTAGTACAACACACAAGGCTTCGATCTGCCATGTACTCTAGATGCCATTTTAGCGGATGACCCACGAGCAGCTGCTCGCGTTTTTCGTTTTATCAATTTGACAAACCTCTTTAAGGACATTTGATGATACTGTTTTTTAATCCTATGCCTGTCAGTCTGTCTTTTATCGTGTTTTCCATTTTAGTTGTTGTTTTAAACTTGTGCCTCGCGGTGCATTCTTAACGTAGTCAGGGCGCTAATGACCATTGAAGTTGTGCGCCCTAAAACCACAAAAAAAAAGGCTTCGATGGAAGTGGTATTGAACGCCCCTGACAATCGGAGCAGAACACTCCGTTGGCCACGCCTAACTACGTGTATGTGGGTACCTAGGTGCAGCCGATGTGCCCAGACACTAGCTGCAAAGCTTGTAATAGATTCAAATAGCGCAGTGTGATACGCTCTCATGACGTTCAGCGGGAGACTGCTTCTCATCCAAATAAAGCCCTAAATACCGCGTAACCTCTTGTCGTTTCAGTGACACGTCACTAAGTTTAATAATTGGGTTACGTAGCAGCTGACCCTTTAGGAGCATATACACAGTCTTATTCGCCGCCACAGTAAGTTTGTTTTTCTTACACCAATCAGTAATGTCACGAAGCAAGTCAGAAGACATAATCTCTAGATGTTTCAGAGAGTTTGCTGATACTAACACCATTAGGTCGTCAGCATATGCAACAATTCCTGAAGCCCTGCTATCCTTGTCTATCACGTCCAGCAGTGGTTCAATTACAATGTCCCAAAAAATGGGACCACCCTTAGAAATTCTTTTGACAACTGTCTGATTCCCTGCCCTCCATTCTACCGTCCTATGTCTGCAGTAATCAAGAAAGTTTGCGTACAAAGCAGTTGGAATTTGCAGGTCCCGCAATCTTGCGAACAGGGCAGGCCACCAGAGATTGTCAGAGGCGCCTGAGATGTCTATGAACACTGCCAGAACATGACTGCAGTCCGTATTCTTGGTAATATCGATTGCTCTGTTAATTGCGTCTTCAATAGATTTCTTAGGGCGAAAGCCAAACTGATGGGGGTAATAGGCCCCTCAGCTGCCGGTGAGTCTGAAGTCTATAACACAATAGTCTCTCCTGCAACTTCCCTAGGCAGATTGGCCTGTACGTCTTGGCATCCGTCGGATCTTTATCCTCCGATTTTTTAATAATTATGGCACTAGCCGACTAACAGGTGACCGGAATTCTACCCTCCAGTAGGCAATCGTTAAACAATTTTGTCAGGTACGGAACAATGAGAGGGGCAGCAGCAGCCTTCACGGTCTCGGCATGCGCACCATCCTGGCCAGAGGCCTTCTTATTTTTCAAGTTTCGAATTGGCAATGCAACCTCTTCCTGCGAAAACGGAATGACAGCTAGGTCGTTGACGTATTCTTCACCAATTTGCTTGCGAAGATCACGATGCTAAACGTCATCGTCTATTTCATCATCATCAGGAAGCAGCCTATGCAAGAGAAATTCTGCCGTACACTGCCATCCATCCGTCATACGTCCATCTGCCTGCCGCAGTGTTGACATAATCAGAGGTGATTCGACACGTTCTGTTTGCACTCTGTATGGCTCGCCCCAGATGTCTTTAGACAGATTTGTCTTGACAAACTTGTCCCAATAAACTTGTCCCAATAAACCTGTCTTGTCTTCTGCAGTTCATCCTTGTATCTATTTTTGGCAGCCAAATACAGTTGCAGCCTTATATGCCTCTCATTATATGTCTTTGCTAGTTGGTAATATCGTCTGGCATCTCGAGCTTTCTGCCTTAGTGTTGTCAACTGTCGGGACCAGGGGAAACGAGATTGTCTTCCTCCACTCAGACGGAATGGCCCTAACCTGCGCCTGTTGCAGCACACCCACCAGGAAGTGAGCTCTAAAATCCACACTCCCTTGTACTTCATTAATGTTGAAACTATCTATTCCTTAAACAAGGTCTCCAGATTAACCTTCTCAAACAGCAATCGTGGGTGACATGATGAATCTGCCTGTACATTTGAGCGATAAGAATTATCCACCTCTATTATAATCATGTTATGGTCACTTTGTGAAGCAGCATCGCAAATCCGGCGGGTCACGACATGGGGATAAGCTAGTTCATTCGGAAGCGATATATCTATATTACTAGTGCCACCAGCATGGCCCCTATATGTGGGCCCATATCCTGTCTTATTCAGTACTACCAGCTGATACTCATTGACAAGATCATTCGCTAGAAGCCCCCTTGTATCTGTCCTGTCTGCATGCTACAACGTGGATTAGCGTTTATATCTGCCAAAATTAGTAATTTTCTCTGTCTGGAAAAATTGACTATGTTCCTAAAATTGTCAAGAAAGGGCTCAATTTCCAAGGAGTACTGGGCATAAATTGAGGAGATTATCCAGACGTCTCCCCTTATTAAAGCCTCAGTTGTCACAACGTTCTCAGAACACAGTTGTGCGATACGCGTGACTTTGATCTTCCCATTTGTTACCACAATTGCCGCCTTAGCATCATTTGTTCCTGTGATTGTCGTGCAATGCGTTGGCAATCCGGGAATCTTACCGCCATGGATATAAGGCTCCTGAAGACAGGCAATTTGTGCTCCAACGTCATCAATCAATCAATCTACCCAGTTCGGCCATAACCAGTCTACTTCTCATACAATTAAGTTGTATAAATTTCACGATGAATATTTGGTGAATACAAAACACCTAGGAGCAGTTTCGTTAGCGTTGAAATACACTCTGCCATGGGCCTGAACCAGGTCTTTGTATACGTTATGCAAGTTTAGCCCCTCGCCACGACGCGTACATACCATAGCCAGCAATTTACAAAGTTCCCTTTTATCAGTTGGGAAGTTTTCTACCCTTAATATCATGCAATCTGTCTGTTCTGTCGCGGGGTAACAAATTGTATTTCCCTCAGGGTGAGTCAATCGCGTCACCAGACGTAGTGCAGTTTGAAATATGTCCTTATTTCTAACCTACTGAGTCTAATGTTGTTCTCTAAGTCACAGTAATCAACTGAGTCAACGGTATGTTTGGATGGCACGGTAGGTACTTCCTGCTCCTCAGGTCTTGGTACCATTCTTTAAGTCCACACAGTGAAGAGTTTCAGTATTCTTCTCTTTGTCTTCGATGTGCTGTCCTTCTTGCGTACTTTGTTTCTATTTCCTTGTTTGTAGGACCCTGAGAATTTGAATAATTACTTCTGGACACCAACCCATGGTTAGATCCATCATGTGTGCTACCTCCATAGATAAAGCGAACAGGTTTGATGTAAGACTCATATTTACACACATCGTATTCAGGTGACACTGTAGATGACCCCTCATGACAGTCAGTAACAAAATACCCATTCTCACTCGTTGCCTGCTGCGAAGGATGCAGGGAGGATTCCGCAGTTGAGAAGTTGTCCGAAGCTGATGCTGGGTTATTATCACTTTCCTCCACTAGAAGTTGAGCCTCCAAGTCCTCTGTGCGAAATAACGAGGCTGAATGGAGCATTGCGCACTGAAATAGCTCATGCTTAACTTGTCACGCAAGATGATACTCCATTGCTCCATGAATGCATGCATCATCTAACATGTCGGTCATGCGAAAGTATTTGTTTTGAATGGCCACTAAAAGTGATTGCGGTGCAGTATCTCCTTCTCCCTGTGCTAAAATACTCATTTGTCTTCTCCATGCCACTGCACGTCGCCATGCTCTGGCTCTTGTGGACGGTGACCTATATGTCTGCTCAGTATGCTGAATGTTTGTGTAGTCCCTTACCACTTCAGAATTAGGCTTAGTTGACATTACTCAAATCGTAGTCTGTACGTTGGATCTGCCTTTCGTAAAGTTGTCTGAAGGTTGGACAGTCTGGACCTCCGGATTTTTTACATACCCTCCTCCTGTGATGGCATGGAATGCACCCAACTACCATCTGCTCTTTACATTCTGACTTGTTGTGGCCTGTCTTCCCACATTTTGCACATGCTTGTTCTCTGTCACAGTGTCTGGTGGAATGTCCCAGACCCAAACACCTAAAACACATCTGGACAGCAACAAATTCTCTAACTCTTAGGGCTTCAATTTGGATGTAAACTCTATCCTTTTGCAACAGAAGACAACGAATTCTCGGCGTAACTTCAATAATGTTGTTTACTGTACGTTTACCTTTAGGTCCCCCCCCCCCCTTGCGGGTTCGGGGGTAAGAATAGGCCCGCGGTATTCCTGCCTGTCGTAAGAGGCGACTAAAAGGAGTCTCAACTATTTCGGCCTTTAATGTGATGGTCCCCTACAGGGTTTGACCACTACCTTTCCAAATTTTCCGTTAGTGCTTACCATTTGGGGAAGGACACCTTACGTGGTGCATATTAAATCCATCTTCCCCTAAGATCTGGCACACCTGATACTTTCATGGAGTTGGACTTACATCGAGCTTTCGGCCACATCCACTGCAGTGTGTTCAGAGTAGCATACATTCCCACCATTGTGTACTTTCATCTTTGCCCTCATGATGTACATGGATATTTCGACACCAGTCACCCTGACTACACAGGGATCGCACTGCTGATGCCTGAGCTGCTACATCCCCACGTATGCCGAGGAGTAGATGCCTGTCCCTTTGGCGCATCGGGACTCCAGGCAAAGGCCGTCCTGCCAGGTGGTCTTTCTGCGGTTGGGTGGCGCCCATGGCGAGAGCCCATGGTCAGAGTGGGTGGCATTAGAGCGGATGACCTGCAATGAAGCGTGGTACATAATCTCTCACTGGTGGGCCTCCACCAGCAGTCTCTAAGCGATCGAGGTGTAACCTCAACGGCAAGAAATATGATCAGAGATCATTTCCCTCCCTGGCCACTCCATGGGAAGAATGCATGGCTAAAGACAGCAGTGGAGATTATTCACCACAGTACCATGTCTGTACGCGGGTTGATGGTGAATCTTTTATGCAAACCAAGCCTCAGTTTCTTGTGGAGCATTTAGAGGACAAGTTCGGGGAGGTGGAGGGCTTGTCCAAAGTAAGCTCTGGGTCAGTACTCGTCAAAACAGCATCCTCTGCCCAGTCACGGAGGTTGCTCGTTTGTGACAAGTCGGGGAATGTTTCAGTTAGCATCACGACCCATAAGAGTCTCAACATGGTCCAGGGTACTATATTCCACAGGGATCTTCTTCTGCAGTCCGACGATGAACTACGCACCAACCTAGAACGACGAGGTGTTCACTTCGTCCGGCGCGTCCATCGGGGTCCGAGGGATAATCAGGTAGCCACCGGTGCCTTCATCTTGGCCTTAGAGGGTGATGTCTTACCCAAAAAGGTTAAGGTGATGGTCTACCGTTGTGATGCGAAGCCATATATCCCTCCTCCGATGCTGTGTTTTAAATGCTGGAAGTTTGGGCACATGTCATCACGCTGTACTTCCGGCATCACGTGTCGAGAGTGTGGACGTCCTTCGCATCCCAGTACTCCATGTGCCCCGCCTCCTATCTGTGTTAACTGCGGAGAACACCATTCCCCTTGCGCGCCGGACTGTAGGATATTCCAGAACGAAAGGAAGATAATGGAATATAAGACCCTGGACCGCCTGACCTACCCAGAGGCTAGGCGGAAATACGAGCGGCTACATCCTGTGCCAATGCCATCAACTTCTGCCGCTGCTGCAACACCGGTACGATTCTCTCCCGTGTCGTCACGTACTGTTGCCTCTCAGCTATGTCGCAATGCACCGGCCCACTTGTTTGTGTGGGGCACTTCCCCCTCTGTTGCTCCTGCTACATCTACTTCAGGAGCAACACCACCCCAACCATCGAGGACATAAGTTTCCCATTCCAAGTCAGAGAAGCGTAAGACTTCTTCGGCTACTCTCGCTGGGGGGCCCTCCCAGCCAGACCCACCAAAGGCAGTCGAAGAAAAAGGCTCACAAGGATCCTGACATTGCGGTGGCACCTGTCCCACCGCAACTTTCAAACTCAGCGTCGGAGGATGAGGTGGAGATTATGGCGTCCGCTGAGGACCTCGAACTCGCCAGTCCCTCCGACACCATTGATAGCACTAGCACAGGTGCTCAGTTGGAGGCAGCAGGTGACCCAGCAGCGTAATCTGCCTTCCCAGTCCCGTCACGCCTTTCTCAGCCATGGATAATATCATCCTCCAGTGGAACTGCAGCAGTTTCTACCACCATCTAGCTGAGCTCAGACATCTTATCAGCCTTCATCATTTCTTCTGCATTGCTCTTCATGAAACTTGGTTTCCAGCAATGCGAACCCCCGCCCTCCATGGCTATCAGGGTTATTATAAGAACCAGGCAGCTTATGAAAGGGTATCTGGTGGCGTCTGCATCTATGTCCTTAACTCTCTTCACAGCGAGTCTGTCCCTCTACAACTGTCGCTGTTCGGGTGTGGACGTCACAGGCTGTTACCATCTGCAGTCTTTACCTTCCACCGGATGGCGATGTCGCGCAGCATGTCCTGGCTGTGCTGATAGCCCAATTGCCACCACCTTTCTTGTTACTGGGTGACTTCAACGCCCATAACCCTCCGTGGGGTGGGTCTTGGCGCCAGGTCGAGGCACCACAGTTGAGCATTTATTGGCGACGCTCGATTTTTCGATTTTAAATGATGGTGCCTTCACCCACTTCGGTGTGGCGCATGGCACATACTCCGCCATTGACCTCTCGATATGCGGCCCTAGCCTCTTCCTGTCTGTCCAATGGAGTGTGCATGACGACCTGTGTGGTAGTGACCACTTTCTGATCTTCCTGTCACTGCCACAGCGTCACTCTTCTGGGCGCCCCAGCAGACGGGCTATGAATAAGGCTGTCTGGGACTTGTTCTCCTCCATTGCCGCTATTGAGCCTCTCTCTAATGACGACATTGATGTGGTGGTTCACTCAGCCACCACCAGCATCGTTAGTACCGCAGAATCTTCCATTCCCCGTTCTTCTGGGTCCCCTCGGCGGAGGACTGTGCCTTGGCGGTCGCCTGAGATCGCTGAAACGATTAAAGATTGCCGGCGGGCGCTACAGCGTCACAAGCGACATCCCTGCATAGACCACCTCATCACCTTAAAAGGGCTGCGTGC
Organism: Schistocerca serialis cubense; assembly: GCF_023864345.2. Classification (NCBI taxonomy): domain Eukaryota; kingdom Metazoa; phylum Arthropoda; class Insecta; order Orthoptera; family Acrididae; genus Schistocerca; species Schistocerca serialis. The sequence goes on from NC_064645.1 coordinate 638,783,958, forward strand.
GCGGGCTCGCCGCCTTATCCGCCAACGCAAGCAGGAGTGCTGGGAGCGGTATGTGTCCACCATAGGCCACCATATCTCTCCATCGCAGGTCTGGGCTAAGATCCGACGCCTCTATTGCTATCGGACCCCTGTCAGCGTCCCTGTGCTCTCACCGAATGGAGCAGTTTGTACAGGCCCTGACGAAATTGCCAACAGCTTGGCAGAGCATTTTGCTCTGAGTTCTGCTTCTTCCAATTACCCACTGGCCTTCCACTCCATTAAAGAGCGGTTGGAACGTCGGCGCCTTTCTTTTCGCACCTACCATCCTGAATCCTACAATGTTCCATTCAGTGAGTGGGAATTTCACAGTACCCTCGCCGGTTGTCCTGATACCGCTCCTGGGCCAGATAGCATCCACTGTCAGATGCTGAAACGCCTTTCAGTGGCCTGCCAGCGACGGCTCCTCGACCTTTATAACCGTATTTGGGCCGAGGGTGAGTTTCCATCGCAATGGCGGGAAAGTATTGTTATCCCGATTCTGAAACCTGGCAAGATCTCTTTGGAGGTGGACAGCTACTGTCCCATTAGCCTCACCATCGTTTTTCGCAAGTTGCTTGAACGGATGGTGAGCCGCCGTTTGAACTGGGTACAGGAGTCTCGGGGCCTTCTAGCTCCGTCTCAGGGTAGGTTCCGTAAAAGCCGCTCCGCCGCCGACAATCTGGTGAGCCTGGAGTCGGCCATCCGTACTGCCTTGGCCCTACGTCAGCACCTGGTCGCTGTCTTTTTCGACATGCGGAAGGCATACTATACGACATGGCGTCATCACATCCTTTCTACGCTTCATGGATGGGGTCTTCGGGGCCCTCTGCCGATATTTATCCGCAATTTTCTGTCGTATCGTACCTTCTACGTGCAAGTCGCAGCCTCCCATAGTTCCTCCCGAGTCCAGGAGAATGGGGTACCATAGGGATCTGTCCTCAGTGTCCGCCTGTTTTTAATTGCAATAAACGGGCTTGCTGCATCCGTGGGAAATTCTGTCTCCGCTTCCCTGTATGCTGACGACTTCTGCCTTTACTATAGCTCTATTGGCATTGCAGCTGCTGAACGTCAGCTACAGGGCGCAAGGCACAGTCTTGGGCTGTAGCGCATGGTTTTCAATTTTCGGCTGCCAAGACCCGCGTTATGCATTTCTGCAGGCGCCAAACGGTCCATCCTGAGCCGCGGCTTTATCTTGCCAACGAACTTCTTGCTGTGGTGGAGACCCATAGGTTATTGGGTGTAGTTTTCGATGCCCGACTGACTTGGCTGCCTCATATTCGGCAGCTTAAACAGACATGTTGGTGGCATCTGAATGCTCTGAGATGCTTGAGCCACACCAGCTGGGGCGCCGAACGATCTACCCTGTTACGGCTCTACCAGGCGTTAATCCAGTCCCGTCTGGATTATGGGATCCTGGCTTATGGCTCAGCATCCCCATCTGCGTTGCGGGTGCTGGACCCCAATCATCCACAACGGGATGCGCCTTGCCACTGGTGCTTTCCGTGCCAGTCCTGTGGACAGCATACTAGTGGAGGCAGGTGTCCCTCTACTGCAGTTACGGTGCCAATGTTTGCTGGCCGCTGATGCTGCCCATATTTTCAGCTTGCCCGTGCGTCCTAACTATCGGCTACTATTCCAAGAGTTGCACGTCCATCTTCCAGAACGTCGACCCACGGCTGGCAGTACGAACGCGATCCGCGTCCGAGAGCTTCTCTCCGGGCTTGGGGCTTTACCTTTTCTGCCTCCTTTCAGGGCAGCTCTGCGTACAACCCCATGGTGTGTGCCTCGCCCTCGCCTTCAGCTGGAATTGGCACAGGGCCTGAAGGACTCAGTCCCTCCAGAGGCCTTCCGCCGCCGCTTTCTTTCCCTCCTTGCAACGTATCAGGGCTCTGGCATTGCGTACACTGACGGCTCGATGGTTACTGATCGTGTCGGTTATGCTCTTACTCTAGGGGACCATTCCAAACAATGTTCATTGCCAGCTGGCTGCAGTGATTACACTGCTGAGCTGGTCGCCATCTTTCGTACGCTGGAGTATATCTGCTCCTGCTCAGGTGAGTCCTTCGTTGCCTGTAGCGATTCCTTGAGCGGTCTATGAGCTCTCGACCAATGTTTCCCTCGCTCCCATCTGGTGATGGCTATCCAGGAGTCCCTGCACACTCTTATACGTTGCTGCCGCTCTGTGGTCTTTGTGTGGACCCCAGGTCATGTTGGCATACCTGGCAATAAAAATGTAGACCGCCTGGTGAAAGAGGCCACCAGTAAACCACCTCTGGAGATTGGCCTCCCAGTGACTGATTTGAGGACAATCTTACGCCGAAAACTTTCCGATTTATGGGACACTGAATGGCGCAACCTGCCCTTGCCCAACTAACTTCGCCCTATCAAGGCGACGACGACTGTGTGGCGGTCGTCCATTCGTGTCTCCCGCGAGGAGTCTGTTGTCCTCTGCCGGCTGCGCATTGGGCACACATGGATGACGCACGGCCACATATTGCGACGTGAGGACCCACCTTTATGTGCTGCGGCTCCGTCTTGACGGTGGTCCACATTTTATTGGACTGTCCACTTTTAGCTGTGCTCAGGCAGACGTTCGCACTGCCTGACACGCACCATGCCCTTTTAACAGATGACTCTGCCTTGGTGGACTTAGTTTTGCGTTTTATTCAGGCAGGAGTTTTGTATCACTTAATCTGAGTGTTTATGTTTTCTTGTGTTGATTCTGGCCATTGGCTCCGATTTTAAACTGTGTTTTTAATGTGTTCTCAGTGGTTGGCTTTTCCTTTTTTCTCTCTATGGTTGGCCAACCACTGTCACACTCGGTGTGATTTTAATTTGTTTTGTCTGTTCTTTGTCTGCGTTTTTCTTGTCCTGTGTCGTCTGTTGTCTCCATTATCTTTTTTTTTTTACTCTGTGTGGGTGTTTTTAAGTTTTGGAACAAGGGACCAATGACCGTTGCTGTCTGGTCCCTTAAACCCACAAACCCACAATCCAACCAACCTACCTTTAGGTCCCGTCTTAAATTTCACAGCTACCTCAGCAAGAAACTCCTCAGGGGAAACATGCTCGATAAGGTTTATTTCATAAAGTTCGTCTAGAAATTCCTCATGTGTCAGTGTTGTTGTGACAGTTGAATATATCATCTGGATTATAATGGCTCTGCATCTCTTTACTAATCAGCGCCGTGTTTATGCTTAATCTGGTTCCGGTCAGTGCTGTTCTATCTTTGTACAATACAACAGTAGAACTTCGACTCCACTACGTAGCTACTTCTCTCGGCAGCTTCCCCCGGATATGGCAATTGATTATATACATTCTGTCTATAGGCTAGTGCCGGTGTGATGTGACAATGTCACATGTCTGGGGTGGGGGAAGCTACGCCCTGCCAAATGGGTGGGTCAGGGATCAGAAAAACTCTCCCCACACTGGGGGCTGGGACCCTCATTACTCTTCCGAGTAATATATTGAGGAGCGCACTTAGCCATTGCCCGGAGTCTTTGCGACTGCGAGTGCAACGCCCACGGGGACCGACGTGGACGGGGCGCCTCCTAGCTGATCGCTCAGCATCGGAATCCGTACAGTGAGTTACGCGATCGAGTCTGTAGCTCGTAAGTAGTACAGCTCGCAGCTGGCCAGGCTTACCCACTGTCGAGCCCGGGCACCCTCAGGCTCACCAGTTCTACCCAGCTACACCCGAGTTAGCCACAGGTTCTAGGCCATAATGCCAAGTCCCTGATGTTCGGGACTTGGAACAAAATGTTTACTACTCGTGTTGGCATTTAGTCCCACCACGTTAGAGGAGTAACCGCCGAGGACATTTTAATTCGGGTCCTCTACCGCACATCTCATACTGCCTGAGTCGCCCGTTGCCCTGGTAAGACCTCAACCAGGGATAAGGTAGAAAACAGGCAGTTTTATGGGTAGCTGCCGTGCGGTTTGCCAAGGGGCTCATCGTATCTCCCGTAGGAGAACTTGGATACTAGTTCACGCGTGAACCGACGCCTCCAACGACTACCCCAGCAGCTACCCCATGGTTCCCTTGATAGGTACTCGTTTTTACAAGATTTCTCTTGTCACACAGACGAGTTTCTGTCCGAGGTCGCAACGCGATCCTCTACCACACATCTCCTACTACCAGAAAGCGCCCGTTAACCGTGGGTTCTACCTGTTGAGGCGCGGGATTGGGTAGCTTCCGGCAGTTTTGTGAGTAAACGCCGTGTGGTCTGCCAAGGGACATCGCCGCTACCACGCAGGGTTCGGATACTAGTTCACGCCACCACGTGAACCGACACCTCAGACGGCTATCCCAGCGTTTACCGCTT